>NC_092500.1:170135802-172535802 GCF_047511675.1 Marmota flaviventris
GCAGCTCCCTGACTTTCCCGGGCACTCCTCTGCATTTAAGCATAAATCCCCATTGATTTGCAATAAAATAGAGCCTCCTCCTATAATGAAATAATGTCAAGAAAGACGGACATGAGCGCTGCGCTTTTAGAGCACAGGGTTATATTATCTCCAGAAGTTTTCATTCCATTGGAAAAGGAGAAGAAAAAAAAAACCAACTTACTGGACTTTCTTAATACACAGCTTTTTACCCACACAGAGCACCTGCTTGTCATGAAACAGAGACTCTTTTCTGGAATCCATTGCATCACTGACCTAGCAAACTGACCAAGCATGTATTTTGAAGACATAAACGAGTACTTTAAACTTTGTTAAGAAACAAACATGGGATTCTTTCAACACTTATTGCAGAGATATTCTTTCTGTTTATGTGATGATGGGTTTCTGATATTTCCTGGAGGGAACACTTTCATTACTTCAGCTCTTACCGATTGCCAGGCACTACGCTGGACACTTTAAAGTATATAGAATATCAGACCCACCCAGATCTGCTCATTTTTATAGCATTCTCAGAGATAGATGCTGTGGGAAGCCTAGCATTTTGAATGTGCAGGCAAGATATCCAAATTATGGAGAGAATTAAATTAAATGTGGTGGAACAAAGACTTTTTGTGCTTCATTGGCTCAAATACCCTATCCCTTCTTCCCACCCCTCAAACGGATGGGTGAGGTCAGGCACAGGGGAGAGAACCACATGGCCCTAGAGACCCTCATGCAGAAGACTCTGTCAGAGCTGGGATCTGTGGCATGAACAGCTCTCTCCATCCAGCATCTTTCAATCCCAAGCCAACAAACGTGCTCTGCCTTTCCCATGCCTCCCAACAGGGCCTCTTATCCCTGCCTGTTATGTTTTGTGTATGAGGTGTCCCCAAGAGCTCATGCGTGAGACAATGCAAGAAAGTCCAGAGGTGAAGGGATTGGGTTATGGGAGCCTTAAACCAGTCAGTGCATTAATCCCCGGATAGGGATGAACTGGGCAGTAACTGTGGACAGGTGGGGGTGGGACTGGAGGAGGTGGGTCACACAGATGTGCCTTTGGGGTTTACACTTTGTCTGTGGTGAGGGAGTCTCTCTCTGCTTCCTGATCACCATATCCAGAGCTGCCTTCCTCCAGCACGCGCTTCTGCCCTGATGTTCTGCCTCCTCTCGCACACAGAGGTATGGAGTCAGCCATCTGTGGACTGAGACCTCTGAAACCTTGGCACTAAATAAACTTTGCCTCCTCTAACAGTGTTCTTATTGGGTCTTTTGGTCATAGTGACGAAATAGCTGACTGACACACGGCCCATTCAGCCCACAACAGTGCACTGCTGGTGCCACAGGAATCAGGCCACACAACAGCACTGTCAGGCCTGAGGAGTGCCTATGACCACCTGGACGTCCCTCCCTGTTTTACAGGTAAGGACAGGGAGTCCTGGACAGAAGAACCCTCTTAGTCCAGACCGTGCAGTTCAGTAGAGGTACAGGGGACAAGGAACCCAACAGTCCATCCACCTGACTGGACAGAAGAAGAAAAGAAGGTCATACTAATGAGGTCTACCTAGTGCCAGGTGGTGGGCGGGGGCAGCAAGTCTTCTATCTCAGGTGATCCTCTGAGGTCATTGTTCACATACCCAGATTACACATGAGGCTTAGAGAGATCCGGTGGCTCGTTCAGGATAACACCCTTGTGAACGGCAAATGCAAAATCGAAGCCCAGATTCTGCACCTCAATTTTGCTCCACCCAGCACAATCTCACCCTCTCGCTCCAGCAGGAGCCCACCGAGGCTGGGTAGAGCCCCTCCCATGTTTCTCTAGGCTGCCTCCTGGCCACAGTCCCATGAGGCTGGAGTCTGAAATCAGCGAGGGCAGCCAGCGTGTTTCTCTGTTTCTATCTTTCTGGACAATTTGTTCCATAAGTGCTTGTTTTCCAACAGCTCAACGTTGCTCCCCCAGGGGCTCCACGCAGCCTTTGGTTGGAGCGATGTTGGCTGATTTTCTCAGATCTGTCTTTCTCCACTTGTTAAGCTTGTCATAAAGTATTTTAAGGAAGTTGGAAATTATTCTCAGTAATAGTATGTAAGGAATCTGGATCAGACTCTATTGGGTCTCCTCACTCAGAACATGGGGTTTAGAGCCTCAAATTTCTCATATCACTGTTTTCCAAAGAGAAGTGTCACAGAACAGGAAGATCATACACCCTTGAGCCTAAAGTGACCTCAGTAATCCCTTACTTCTCATTTTCAGATGAAGAAGTGGACAAAAAATGATCTGAAAAGTCCCAGGTTGCCTAGACCATTGGAGGCAGAACCAGGGCTAGTACTCATATTTCTTGAAACCTTGTTTATATTCTTTCTACTATACCTCACTGCTGTTGAGGAAACCAGAACTAGGTATCCACCCACCCATCCATCCATTCATCCACCCACCCATCCATCCACACTTCCATCCATCCATCCATCCATGTGAATCATCTCTGACAATAATGCAAAGGCATTTCTACGCAAATAGGCAGAGTTTTTTTCAATTAAAAACTTATTAATGCTAAGAGTAAGAGTTACTGAGGATTAATTGGTCCCAAGAGTACTTTGCATTATTAAGTTGGTTGGATATCTCCACTATTGTAAAAACATTTAGTATTGCAAAAGAGTCATATGAAATTGTTCCAGACACAATCATCAATCACAACATGGCATTAGATAGATCCAGAGCCTTTTCTACAAAAGAGAAAAATTTTGATGACAACATTTAACATCTTGTAATAAAAAAAACACCACATGCATCTCTTCTTTACAATTTTTCAAAAACTGGCAGCTTTGTGTGAAGTGTACAAAGTTATACAGAGGAAATGGATTTTAGAATTGCATAGCATTAGAGCAATCCTTGGACATAGTTAGATTAGAAAGGCAGGACCAGCTAACCTGGAATCAAGGCTATCCAACACCTTCGTGTTCCCTAATGCTCAAGCCTGCCTTGCTGTCTCTTTCTTTCAAGCAACTCTGTACCCGCCTTACCAAGAATATAAAAGTCATTTTTCATGAACTCCACTGATTCTAGATCAGAGTCCAAAATGCTTTCAAATATGAAGCTTTTTGAGTACCAACCTGAAGCTACAAGTGGAAAGTTTGACCCCTTACATCATGTGACAGGTCACAGTCAAAGCACAAGTACACTGTAAATATTGCATGAAATTACCTTCAGTCTGTGTGTATAAGGAGTAGTTGAAACAAATGAATTTTGTGTCTAGACGTGGGCCCCATCCCCAAGATATCTGATTATGTATAGGCAAATATTCTAAAATTACACTTGATCTTAGCCAAAAGGCCGAGAAGCGATACAAATATTCTAAAATTCAGAAAAACTTGAAATATAAAATACCTCTGGTCCTAAGCACTTTGGTTAAGGGATACTCAAGCTGTAACTAATTAAGGCAAGAATTATCTGTAGATGCTAAAATCACTGAGTGAAGGGGAGAAGTACAGCTGTGCAGATTCAGAGTGTTTCCCACAGATCACTTCTAAACTATGAAGAGAATAAAAGATGCCTCTCAGTAGATAAACCTGGAGGATGCCATTTACCACCACCAAAGAGGAACAAGCTGACACAATTTACTTCTACGCAGGATTTATAGTTACCGCCAAGAATGTGTAACCTACATCATTCAGTCATGGGGAAACAATCATACGAACCCAATTTGAGGGACAGTATACCAACTGACTGGCCCATATTCTCAAAAATATCAGTGTCATAAAATGCAGAGAAAGGCTAGGAGCTATTCTACATAAAAGAAGACCAAAGAGTATGATTATGTTAAATGACTGCAGCTAGTACATGTAACTAGAATGTGCCAATGAACGCAAAAATAAAATGAAATATAGAAGACAGAGGATGGTGAAAGAGACGCGTCAACTACGTGTGTGATCCTGGGCTGAATCCTGATCAGGGTAAAAATAACCCTCTAAAGGCCATTATTGGAGCAATTGGAGAAAGTTAAATATGGACTATATATTTAGAATCATATTATATGGATGTTAAATTTCCTAAATTTGATAATCCCATTCAATAATATTGTTGGGATATAAGGGAACATCTTTGTTCCTATAAATACATACTAAAGTATTTAGGGGTAAGATTTGTGCCTTACTCTCAAATGGTTTCACAAATTTTTTTTAAAAGGCTATAACCAGGAGAGAGAGAGAGAGAAAGAGAAAGAGAAAGAGAAGACGAGAAAGAGCACAAATATAGCAAAATGTTCCCAACTGATGGACCAAAGTGAAGGTTATAGGGGTGCTCAATAGAGTTTCCAACTTCTATACAGGTTCAAATGTTTTTCAAATTAAAAAACAATTGAAAAGAAAAAAAAAGTCAAACATGAAGCAATTCTTTAACCTTCATGAAGCTGAATAGGACCATCACCTCCCTTATTCTACACACTCCACCTCTATCAATGTAACTGGTCACAATAGCTTTGGGAGGACAGCTCTATCACACATTTACTCATATGGAGCAGACCGCCAACCTCAAACTCCAAACCTTGCTTTAATTGTCAAACATGAGTTGAAATTTCACACTGTACTCCATAAAAATGTTCGATTATCATGTGTCAACTTAAAGTAAAAAATGAAGTTATTGTGGAGCCTCATCTTCTCCAGTTCTGTCACGCACGACCGCATGTTCATCATATGGAATTGCCAGATCTGAGCTCTGTCTCCGGGTTTCAGGCTCAGATTGGATTCTGATTCTGCATTCCTCTGAATTCTGTGCAGATCCCTGCGAACCACAGAGAAGATAAACATGCCATCTGGGATAGAACTATATCAACAAAAATCCACTCAGCATGCACAAAGCGAAAGCAGTGGGTCGGGTACAGAGAAATCAACAACAAATAAACAAGATGTGATTGCTGATTAGAGCTTTCTGCAAGATAAGAAGGAGGCCTCCTGCCTCCTTGTTCATCCCACAGCACCCCATAGTGGTCAGCATGTGGCAGACACTTCATCGATACCCTTTGGGACCTTCCACAGTCCAGAAGCGAAAGGCTTCACAAGTGAGTCCCCTTAAGAGATGATGCAATTAATAATCAAATGGATGGAGAACGTTGTGGGATCATCAGCTATCAAAAAAAAAAAAATTCCAAAAAGTTTTTAAAAAAGAAAGAAAAGGAGGGGAAAAAAAGTAATTCTCTTGAAAAATCCTGCGACAATGTTACATCATGCTGGAGAGACTGGGGAACACGAGTGTGTTTATGTATTGCTGATGAATGCGCAAATTCTTTTGGAGAGCACTCTGGCAGAATGTATCAAAAGCCATAAAAATACTCGGATCCTTTGTAAAATAATCCCACTCTTGGGAATTTACCCTAAGGAATAATCCAAAAGATGGGAAATGCTATAGCGCAAAGAAATTCATTGCCCTCTGATTTGTAGCGTGAAAACCTGGGGAAGTCGTGAATGAGCAATTAGATCAGGGCATATCAATTGGATGGACTTATTAAAGCCCTCAAAATGACAGCCAAGAAGCCTGTTGGGTAACAATGCAGGAAATGTGTATGCTTTAATCGGAAGCAAATGCTCACACATGCTCAAACCCAAGGACTCAATGAAAACTGGCATTATTGAAAGTAACCGCCCTAAGAGCAATGGAATTCTGGGGAAAAAATGTAAATCACCAGTATCCTGATGATACTCTTCTTTTGGGCAATATAAAGAATCTGAAATAATCATCCATTGACTGATGGAGGCAAGAAGCATGTCATGGGCTTAACGGTGCCTCTCTAAAATTCATATGTTGAAATCCTCGGCCCTGATACCTCAAAAGGCAAAGATTTGGAGAAAAGATCTTTAAAGAAGTGACTAAGGTAAAATGAGGCTGGGAGAGTATGCCCCAATCCAATCTGACTCATGTCCTTATAAAAAGAGGAAGAAACACCGGGAGCCTGGGCCTATATGTAGGGAGCAACAACCAGGGAGAAGGTGGCCATCTGTAGGCCAAGAAGAGAGACCTGCCTACACCTTGATCTTGGATTACCAGCCTCCAGAACCGTGAGATATAAATGTCTGTTGCTTAAACCACTCAGTCTGTGGTATTTTGTTGTGGCAGCTCTCACACACTAATACAGACCATCACAGACAAGCCAGCCAGGTGTGGCTAACTGCCATACATATGTAAGGGTCCAATCAGAAGAATGGGTGTGGTGGCTACATGGTCATTATTGATAGCCCCATGTGTGCTGAAGGCCAGAGAGACTCTGATTAAGACCCCTTTTCCCATCTTCAGCCAGTAAGTAGAATGTCCAACTTTCTGACTCAGGAATGGGTGGAATCTGCATTTCTATTAACAACCCACTTCCTGTCCCATTTAGTGGCCTAGCTGGGCTGAGATCCTGTAGGATGGTTGACATTCATTATCCTCATAGCTCTTGGTTTTCTTCTCTATCTTCTTTCAACCTCTTGAGAAACTAATGTGACTCCATTTTTGAGAAACCAGCCTCTACCTCAGAGCTAAGCCTGTCCAAGGAAGGGGGCGTGACCCTTGTCCTTGGAAAAACCCACAGAGCACTCCTAAGCACATACCCACCCTGCTGAGTTGTTTGTCTATAAATAACAGGAGAGGGGCTAGGGATGTGGCTCAAGCGGTAGTGGTAGCATGCTCGCCTGGCATGCGTGCGGCCCGGGTTCGATCCTCAGCACCACATACAAAGATGTTGTGTCTGTCGAAAACTAAAAAATAAGTATTAAAAAATTCTCTCTCTTTTTAAAAATAAATAATAAATAAATAAATAAATAACAGGAGAGGTCTGAGGCGCCAGGTGTCCCTGACTCAATTAGGCTAGGTGAGGACCCATAGCAACCCCCTGGCAATCTCCAATCAGCATTAGACAGGGAAAATACCTGGAATGCCAGATGACCCCCCAGTAGTTTATGGTGGTTGATAATATGTTGGGAAACCATGTAGATTAGCATGTACACCCCTCGTGGCCTAAACTAATCAGTTCAAAGGAATCCCCCTCTGGTACTAACCAATCACCCCTACCCAACTTGTTCCCGCCATTGAATATGCTAATCAATGTTAAGAGTTGTTGTTTGATTTTCCCGTGGTATGGAACGATTTGAGGTGTGATGTTGTGACGCATAGAGTATCCCCCCAAAACTTATAAAATCTCACTGAACAAAGGACCAGGACTCACTCCCTGGGACCGTGTCGGGAACGGTTGTGAGTCCAGGCTCCAGCTTGCAATAAAGACTCTTGTGTGATTGCATCGGATTTGGCTCCTGGAGCTCTATTGGGGTCCCAGGAATCTGGCATAACATTCTGTCTCTCCCAGCAGACAGAGGTCCTAGTGGCCAGAAAGTCCTATTCAACTTTCAAGGGCAAACTAGTTTAAAAATCCATAGGACTAGCAATTCCACTTTTAGGCGGAAATTAATAGCAGAAATTTGAACAGATCATTGTTCAACCAGCAGTAGCCATTACTCACAGCAACCAGAAGGTAGAAGCAACCCAAGTGTCCATGGACAGATGAGTCGATATGCAGAGTGTGGTCTATATAGGGAAGGACATTCTGGCACATGCTACAACACAGACCTCAAAGTTGAAATTCCAAATGAAATCAGCCAGTTACAAAAGCACAAATACTGTGTGATCCTACTCACCATCAGGTACTTAAAACGGTCACATTTCTCAAAGAAACAGAAAGTAGAATAGGGGTAGTCAGGGACTGGAGAAGAGGGAATGGGAAATTTGTGCTGAGTGGGTGAGAGCTTCACCTTAGGGAAGATGACCGGGTTGGGAGCTGGGGGTGGCAGTGTTGGCAGCCCCATGTGAATGGGCTTAGGGCTACTGAACTGCACACTAACAATGGTTAAAGTGGTAAATTTTATGTTGTGCATTTTAACACAATAAAACCATTCCAAAGGGTAATTTAAGAGGCAGCAGTGTGGGTGGGGTGGGGGTGGGAAGATGGACTAAGCCTGGGCTGGGTCTCCGGCTTCACCCCAGGGGGGATGGTGGCGACTTAGGGGAGGGTCTGTCTGGATCCAAACAGGCAAGCGCTCCAGGCAAGCAATTACTCAGACTCAGCCCAGT
Source organism: Marmota flaviventris (assembly GCF_047511675.1). Taxonomy (NCBI): domain Eukaryota; kingdom Metazoa; phylum Chordata; class Mammalia; order Rodentia; family Sciuridae; genus Marmota; species Marmota flaviventris. The sequence continues at coordinate 170,143,907 of NC_092500.1, forward strand.
CCCACCCAGGCCTAGAGGATGGCTGCTCCAACTGGGAGTGACAGAGCAGCCCAGCTCAGCTTTCACAATTGAAGTCTCAGGACCTGGCCTGGAGCCCGGGGGCTGGAGTCTTCTTTCTCCTCCCCCCTCGTCTTCTCTACCATTAAATAAAAAGGTGGAGGGGAGAGAGCTGGGCCTGCTCTGTGGGCAGGTCTGGGCTGCGGGCTAGCCTCTGCCCACTAGCCCACAGGGATGGTATGAAGGGCACAGCATGAGCACCACGTGTTTGGGGTTTGTGTGGCTGGGGACTTGAGAGCGCCTCAGACTGGCCATTCCCATGGGGCCTGGTGGGTACATTCCCGATCCCTCTCCTAGGAAGAAAAACAAACAGCTGAGAGCAGGCCGCTGCAGCTGTGGGATGCGTTCCAAGACCGAAAGGGGGAAAAGAACGATTCCAGCCCCCAAAGCCTAGTTAAATTGAAAGCAATGGGCTACAGGAGGGAATGGGAACTCTTCCATAAGCCCGTTTTATCAAGGAAATTTAAAAATCCGTCCTTGAGAGTTCACGCATTTCACTTCGTGATTTGCAATGCGATGCCCCAGCCTGTGCCTAACTTTATAACCCACCCCCCTGCAGCCAGCCAGGCTGTGTGAGTCAAGCCCTAAAGGGTTGAACGTGAATTGGCTTGGGACTGACCTTCCTTGGAGAAAATTGCCCTCTGGTTCCTCACTTCTGGGTGCCTCAGTTTCCCTGTCTGCTTCTTGCCAAGGAGCCAGTGGGGCAGTGGACAGCCCAGTGGGTGATTGTGTGCCTGGCTCAGGCTCCAGGTTAGCTGACCTGCATTCCCTCTGGGAGGCCAGGTGGAAATCATGTGGGGCAAAGGTTTGTGGGACAAGCTCTTGACTAGGAAAACAGTGAACCCCAGCCCTGACCCTAACTACCATTTAAATTTAATAAGCACCTACATATTTTGTACTCTGAGAACTAGAAACCTCACTGGACCTCAGTGTTTTCATCTGTAAATGGGTATAATGGCCTCATAGTTGCAGGTCTCATGGTATTGGGAGGACAAAGTGAGTTATTTTATGTGAAATACAATTACTATAATAACACAGTGGCAGAGTTGGTGCTGGTTGGCAGCTGCCAAATGTGGAAGGTCGGGGTGTTTGCGGTGCTATAAATTGGGCAGCTTGCACATCAGGCTAACGTTGCCAAATAGCTTCTCCAAGGAAGGCAAGAGAAGTAGGGATTAGCAGTAGCACATCCTTCACCTCCACCCGACCTCCTCCCCCCATAACCAGATGTCAGGGATTTTCCAGTGGAATCCGTTATGACCGTGGTGACTGGAGCCAGGTGGAAACCCTGACAGTGTTTGGGGGTTGAGACCCCCATACAGTCTGTCTGCACGTGGAAATAATGTGCACTGGAGTCTGGCTCTGAAGAGGGCCTGGGGGCTGCAGGCCTGGGGGCTGTGGGCACTGCCAGAGACCAGCCCGCCCGCTCTCTAGAGAGAGAGCACCAGGAGAGAGCGGGCGCGCTGGTCTCTGGCAGTGCCCGCAAGTCCTGAGCAGAGAGGCTGGGAGGTGGTGAGCATGTTCCAGACATCATCGTTCCTCCCTTGGGCACTGAGCTGAGAGCCCTGAAACAGCCAGAGCAGCGTCACTCAGCGGCCACCTTGGAGCTGAGTGTTGTGGCCAGCGGAGGTCCAAAATTACCAACGAGAGGAAAGGGCTTAGCACATCCTCTCTGCCAACTGGAGGGCAGCCCCAGGGGCTGAGGCAGTGACACCAACATATTCACCGTCATTAAATCTCCCGTGCCTGGGCTTGGAGCAGAGCCAGGCCTCATAGGTGCCAGGAACCCAGACTCCTACCCAGAAACTGATCCCGACCCTGCCTCGTGGGGAGTACCTCCCTGCCCCTGTGCAGACCTGCAACACCGTGGGCCCTACACTCACGCCCAGGGACACCCCTGCCTGCATGTCCAACTTCTACCCCCAAGTTCTACTGAAAAGGCTCCCCCTTCACCACCCTCCAGCCAGCCATGTGGTTCACCCTCAGCAGACCAGAGGCCCTGGAAGAAAGCTGACCTTCAGGGAAGGAAATTGCATAGTCCCAGGCCCCTGGAGCGTGCTCTAGAAGAAGGAGACATGGGCTCCAGGCAGGCATGTTCTAGCCTCACCTGGTGGGTTGGACTTTGGCCAGATAAAAAACAGAATGGGCCCTCTAATGTGTGGGGGACCAGGGTGGGGACTCTAGTCCATGGGGCTGGTCTCAGAGTGATGCTGACCTTGTCCATCCTCAGCAATGCCCAGGAACCCAATGGCCATGTTACACTTGGAATATGTGTTCACAGACATTGTCTATGCCCTCTCAGTCGATCCACATAAGCCATTATAAAATGCCTATTGAGTGCTCAGCTCTATGAGCAAAAAAACAGATGATTGTGAAGTAAGCAGTTTTTTATGAACACCGCACCAAGAATTGCCATTAAATATATTGGGACTCAACTCCTTTCTGAGAGGGATGGCAGGTGCTTAAATACAGAGTCTCCTTCAGGGATTGCCACAGGACTCCTAGGAGGCATTAGGATCCCCTTTACGGATAGAGAAACTGAAGCTCTCAGAACTTCAGTCATTTGCCCAGAGTCACAGAAAAATAGGAACAGAATGGGATCAGAACCCGTGTCTGCAGGACTCCCAAAGCTAGTTCATGTGGTTGGTACGAGGTCTTTGTGGGGGTCCCTGCTTAGCGGGGTCAGACCTAGAACACCTGGCCTCCATACAATGCAGGACAGGAGCCACTGAACGTCCACAAAGGGGAACAGTGGGAAAGGGGCAAAGCCTGGTCCACCAGCCTGGAGACCTGCCCTCCTGGTGCAGCCATGGATTTGCCCCCAACCACATGGTAAGGCAGAAGGTGGAGCCCACTCTAGAACAGGAGGGTGCCCTGCCAGACCACCTGGAGGGCTGGAAAGTCAGCAGAGCTGGGGAAGTGTCTCCTGCAGCCATGGGAGGGAGCCAAGTCCTGCTCTCTCACAGCAGGGAGGCTCCCCAGACTCAGCTGGAAGAAAGGGGTCTAGGATGCTTCTTATCCTTTCAGCTCTTCACAAGGAATGACTTCAAGTGGACTTCCATGCCCTGGTGTGCCAGGTCAAATGGTGACACACCTCCAAGTTCATGTCCACCCAGAACCCTTAATGTCATGACAGTACTTGAAAATAGGGTCTTTGTGAATGTGATCAAGATGAGATCATCCTACATTAAGGTGGGCCCTAAATCCAACGTGACCAGTGTCCGTACAGGAAGAGGGTAAGTGGACAGAGACACAGACAAGGAAGAGGACCACACGAATATGGAAGCAGAGATTATGATGAGGCTGCTACAAGCCAAGACATGTTGGGGACAGTCAGTCCCACCAGGAGCTGGAAAACACAAAGGATTCTTCCCTGGAAACTCCAGAGGGAAGGTGGCTTTGCCAGCACCTTGATCTTGAACTTTTGGCCTCAGAGCCATGAGAAAATGAACTTTTGTTAAACTACCCAGTTCACGACACTTGATTATAGCAGCCCTTGGAGACTGACATGCCTGGGAGTCATTTCTGATCAACTCCCATTTGGAGCACAAGGGTTTGGGTACAGATGTGCGTTTCTGTGGGTCAGGTCCCTGCAAAAGTCATGGACAGGGCCCTCTCTGCTTCTGCTGCCACCGTCTAAGGCCAAGGATGCATCTTTTCCCATGTCCCTGAGAAATACTGCTACCTACCCTACTTCCCACAGGGAACAAGACCTTTCTTATGGGCCATGTGCGCATATTCAGACAAAATAATTTAAAAACTCTGCTGTTCCATATAAAGTGCAGCAAAACACTGAGGCATGGAATGGATTTTTTCCCCTTGTCCCTTCGCCCTTTTTTAGACATGACACACAACGACTCCTTTTGGGACTAGACACAGTCCCGGCTAGAATAACAGGTGGGGACCCTGTAATAAGCCACAAAGAGAAAGAAAGGGGACAGGGAACCCTTCAACACAGAGTATAAGTAGAGCACAGGGGCTTAAATACGTCGTCTCATTCGGGTGGCAGCAGGTCACATTTGCAGGATGAAGTCCCATGTACTTGGATGCCTGACCCGGCGGAAGCAGAACCCGGCACTGATCTTCTTCACCTCGTTCTCTCTCTACAATGGAATCCAGGGGCAACTAATGGCTCAAGGCTGACAACTGGGGCCAAAGGCTAAGAGGAAGAAGTAGGAGCGGGGGGTCATCATGGGCAGCTCTTTAGAAGGTGTTGCCTGCACAGAAAGAAAATGCGGGAGGTGTCCGACTGCGGCCGCAGATCCACGTTAGGAGACTCGGGGATGGAATCGCTGAGGTGTGCCTCTCAGGTGGGAGGAGGCGCCTTAGAAAAGCAGGTGAGAGGGAAACTGGGACCTGGGAATCATGCTCCCAGAGAAGATAGAGATAATTTTAAAAATTAGCAAAGCAATAGACTTTAGCACCTAGGGAGGCTCCAGGAAGCCTGTGTCTGGGGACCCTCAAGGCTAGAAGAGACCCGCCTGCCCACTTGGGGGCTGCCAGGCTGCCCTCCCCCAGGACAGCAGAAACTCCTCTGGGTTGAAGAATGAGTCCTGTGGCTATTAATAGCACAAATATTAGAGGAACTTGAAAGAGAAAAATATATCCCGCAAGCCTCCCACCCAGCTGGCCACGGTTGTTCTCACTTCTCCAAGTTCTCATCCCCTCTTTGGCCTTTTGTATGCATATCTGCATGATGGCCTCATGGTGTATGCACCCAGGAGGTCTCTTTTGCCCTTAACATGAGCTCTCCTGTGGTGCTCCTACTTATCATTTGAAATGGCTGTGTAATATTCTTTTTGTGTTAATTTAGTTTTTAAAATCCCCAAAGGCTGGACATTTAGGGTTTTTCCAGTTTTCAGTGATTATGAATAATGTTCCAAAGAGCTCTGTACATATGCCATTGGCCTTCTTTGTCATTGCTTCCTAGAGACAAGTAGACTGGGATTTCAGAGCCAAAGGGAATAAACTGCTTCCAGAGACCCTGAAAGCACACTGACTCCTGCAGGAAATCACCCTTTGGTCCCCGCCGTGGCGGGCGGTCAGGAGCAGGTGCTGATGGGTTTATAAGAATGCCTTTCCTTGAGCCCTCCAGGAAAGATGCAGCTTTAAAAAAAACTCTGGCAGACACTGTACTGGAAGGGTTTGGCAGCGGTTTGGCCAGATCTCACGGTTTTGACAACAGCAGGAGTCCAGGGAAGCCTAAGAGCCTTCAGACCATGCTGGCCTGCCCACTGAGAGGGCAACTGGAGCAAAGGAAGATTCCCTCCTGTCTCAAGGGCTTCTCAGAGATGGAAGGTGTGGGATGGATCTGGACATTGTCCTTACAAAACCAAACATGTCATCTCCCTGGAGGCCACAGCTCCGGGCCACTAGTCTCTTCTGGAACCAGAGAGAGACTAGGAAGAGTTACTGCCCACCACTACTACCAAAACCACCACCACCATCACCCACTAATGCCACCACTACCAACAACAACCATGTCATCACCCCTACTAACACAACCACTAACTCCATCACCACCAACAATACAAATACCAACAACAACAACAACACGAATAACACCACCACAATTAGCACCAACATCAACACCAGCATCACCAACAACATCAACAACAATGTCAACACCAACACCAACACCACAAGCAACAACACCATCACCAACAACACTACCAACACTCACAATACCAACACCAACACCATCACTAGCACATCCCTCACCACCACTACCAGTGCCAACAGCATGACCAATTCCACAGCATAAACACCACCAACAACAAAAACATCATCACCACCACCACGATACCACCATTTTCAACACCAACACCACCGATAACAACAACGCCATCACTGCCATCACCACCACCACCACCACCATCACCACCATCATCACCAACACCACCAATGCTATCAACACCAATAACAAAAACAGCCCTTCAGGCCTGAGACTATGGGTTATATGAGAAATCTTCTGCTTCCCTCTCCTCTTTCCTGGGTCCTCCCACCAAATACCAAGATGTATTTATACTAGAAAGTTATCCACTGTTTACCTGAAATTCAAATGTAACTGGGCTTCCTATATTTTTCTTGGCTAATTCTGGCGACCTACATGGGAGCTAACTAAGAGAGCCCAGGCAAGAGATGAGGAGGGCCGTCAGGGCTTGCTGGTGCAGTGGAAGTGGAAAGGAGGGGAGGAAAATCTAGAAGCATGGCTTGGTTTTGGATTCATACCCCTGGGTAGATCAGAGTGTCACTTACAGAGATGGAGGAGAAACAGGTCTGGAAGGAAAAATCAACAGCTCTGCTGAGTTTGAGACGCTTCTTAAATAATCAAGTGGGGATGTCACAGGAGGTAATGGAACATGTTAGTCTGGGATCCAGGGAAAAATTTGGAGAGAAGACAGATGGGACTTGATGATGGTCACTGGGAAGAGACCAGCTGGAGACTGTGAGAGGAGGGCACAGCACAAGGTGAGCTCCTAGTCACTTGAGATGTCAAGTGAGGTGGGTGGGGCAACCAAGGACACCCAGTGAGTTAGATGGGAGCTGTCCAGAGGCCTCAGCACCTCTAACTTGAGGTTTACAGGGAAGCATTGATTGACCCTTTGTTGAAAGTGGGCGGTGTGCAAAGACACTTTACAAGTCATCTCGCTGAGTCTCAGTACCGTTAAGGGATTATTCTTAGTCCCATTTTAACAGTCTTTAAAGATAAGGCTCAGAGAGGCTGAAGTAATTTCCCCAGATCACAGCTCTCAGACAATTGAGCTGAGATTTGAACTCAGGCTTTCCTGGTTCCAAATGTCCATCCCTTGCTGTGTCTTGTTCACTCCATGCCTATCTGCTCTACCAGTTGGCCTGACCTTTATGGCCAGGGCCTCTCGTATTCCTCTTCAGACCTCCTAGTGTCTCACATGGTGCCAAGCACATCATTGGCGCTCTGTCAGTAATGTTTTGAATTTGGTGCTCTTGGGTGGGGTCAGCCAGGCATGATGCCTGCAGGATTGTCACAGAAATTCCAAGATTTTCTTACTCCTTTTCTCCAAAAGGGTGGAAAACAAGGGCATGCTAGTTGATCTGCTTCCATCTCGGTTCAAATGCAGAGCCACGGTGGTTGGCAAAATCTCCTCGCAGCCTGGGCATGCCCAGCAGAAGGCGGTAGAAGGAAAGTTGGTTGAGAAGGTACAGAAGCTGCGCCATGTAGGAGGAGGGCAAAGCTGGGAAAGGAGAAGGCGCTCCCCAGCCCCCACCCTCTCCCTTTGTTTAGGGAGGAGGGTTCCTCATCCTCGCCAGTTCCGTGTGCTGTGCAGGGCTCTCCAGCATGTTCCTATCAGGGCTCCGGGACAGAAATCAGAGCACCTGACGAGTCTCCCTGGACAGTCCAATGGAGCAAGGTGATGTGAGGGCTGGATTGTCCCTGGCTCTACTCACCCGACAGACACCAGCGCACGTCAAGCATATTCCAGGCAATTACATGGTGATCAGTGGCATCCTGCCCCGCCCCTGCGAGTGGGTAGGCAATCCCGTCCACTTTGTAGATGAGGACATTGAGGATCAGACAGCTAGAATAACCTGCCCAAGGTCACACAGTCAGGGGCAAAGCCGAGGTTTGTACCCTGGTAGTCTGACTCCAGCACCTGTGCACTTCAGCACTGGGTAGCAGATCCAGCCTCAGACCAGGAGATTCGGGTGAGAGAAGATCCACGTTCATGTAACCACAAGACCCAACCCACAGCTGTGGGAGCAAAACTCACCAGCTCCTCTGGGGTCTGTTTCCTCCCTTAGAAAATGAACTATCTTCTGAATTTCTTAGATTATTGTAAGGATTAGGTGACAGAATGTACGTAAAAATCTTTGAAAACTATGAAGCCCAAAATGCAGGGATCAGCTGAGCCTAGCACAGGGTTGGCCAACTTTTTCTGTAAAGGGGCAGGTGGTAGCTATCTCAGGCTCTGCAGGCCTTGTTGACTATCATCACTGAGCACCACAGTGGCACAAAAGCAGCCATAGAGACTATGTAAATGAATGAGTGTGGCTGTGTTCCAATAAAACTTTACTTACAAACGTGGAGGTCCGAGTTGGCCCTTTGACTCCAGCAGAATGTGGCTGAGACCTGTCCTCTGCCTTTTCCTCTCTAATGACTGTAAGTACCAATGTGGCTGAGACCAGAGGGTACAACGACCTCATTCACAGGCAGCATGTCGGCTGCCTCTGTCCTCTGCTTTTCTCACTGTGGGGGACTTCAGGGCCATCCAACCTGATGCAGGAATCTTTTGTGGGGAAAGCCAAGGTGGCAGAGTTCTCCTGGCCCTTCTTCTCCCACGCCCTAAGGTGAGAGTGGGGTACCTTCTGCTAGGAGCTCTGACAGTGTAGGGAGCCCATAGAGTCGGGAGGACACAGGCGAGGCAGTGAGTCTCAGTTCAAGGAAGAGGTTGTAAGGATCCCAGATGTGACCCCGCCTCACCTCCTAGGACTTGGCCCTCGCAGGGTAAAGGACTGGCATGCATTTGTGAGCCCCGGGTCACGTCCTCCTGGGAACTGGACACGTGGCAGCAGGCTAGGGATGGGGACTAGATTGAGGCTCTGGCTCAGACATGACCGATGGCTGATGGCACCAGGCTGAAAGGGAAAACTAAATGATGAATGTCAGCCTCCAGAGTCAAGTGGATCCAATCGCCTGCAACACTTGGCAGGAGCCAGCGTGATGACATTCCACTGGGAGGACTGACAACATCTGCATTTAAGCTGAAGCAACAATGAAACCCACAAAGCCGATTGATTGCACTGGCCCGGAATGGGCAGCCCTCAGTGTCCTCAGAAAGATACCTGGGGCTGGGGAGGAAGGGGATGGATGTGACCTTTATGGGTTGCGGGGGATTCCTGCTGTGGATGCGGTGAAGTGCAGTACTGTGCATCACCTCTGGAGGGCCTCAGGCTAATTTAGGCTGCAGCAACTTGGGTAGACCAGATCCCACTCGGCCACAGCCCTCTGCCCTCTGCCCTCTGCCCTCTGCCCTCTGAATATCAGTACATTCGTTTGTAAAATAAGCAGGTTGACCAGGATCTAGACACACCACGAGTGATGTCCAATTGTGTTTCCTACTCAAACCTGTCACAGGGTGGGGAAAAGATGGCCATTGCTTAGCCCACAACGCAGGCATTGTGCTGGACAGTGAGGGGTATGAGGATGAAGGAGATGGATGCCTCATCATGAAAGCTCTAGCAGACTGGAAGGGGTGCGGCCACCCAAACTGGCTGTTTCAAAACAATGTGGAAGTGAAACGCAAGGCCTCCACTCACAGAGGCCTCCAGACCCGGTCTCAGGGGTGACTACTGTGGGGGGAGGGCCGGCTCTGGGGATTTCAACTCAATGACCAGCACCGTGAGGATGGGGGAAGGCCTTGCTGAGTTGTTCCTGGAACAGGAACTGGAAGCCGTGGGAGGGAGTGAAGGGGGATAAGGAAGACGAGTCCGTCACCCGTCACAGTGGCACAGTCCTCTGGCCAAACAAGAGCTACCTGAAAACGACATCCCTCTGAACATGTTAATAATAATAACATACATGTTGAGCTCCTTTTGTATGCCAAGGACTTAGAGTCTTCACGGATTAATCCATTTAGTCTTCACATCAGTGCTCTGGGGTGCACCCCCATGTTACAGATGAGGAAACCAGAGGTCTTAGAGGCTACCTCACTTGCCCCAAAATGATAGAGCCTCTGAGACACAGCCTGGGTTTGAACCCAGATATCTGACCTCAAAGCCCACATTCTGAAGGGAATAGAGCTATTCTCGTAAAATTTTTGAAAGACACAGAGAAAAGTAAAACAATCATTTAGCCTGTTGTTTTGTATACTACGACTTGTGACCCATTCATGGATTGTGAAATAAATGGATGGGTTGTGACCATTTGAAAAAAAAAATAGAGTAGAAAATCATCAGTGGTCATCATAACTCAGTTATTTGAGTTACGATTCCATGTGTGTGTTGTTCAGGGTGTAAAATGTGCCTAGATCCTGGTCAACCTGCTTATTTTACAAACGAATGTACTGATATTCAGATGGAAAAGTGATGTTCCCAAGAGTACAGAGTATTAGCAGATGAGCCGGGATTGAATTTCAGTTTACGTTATCAGGCTTAACTGGCCGCAGAGGAAACCAAGAAAAGGAAGGAGCATGGATACCAATAATAGGCACGACTGGGGTAATGACAGCACTCACAGGCTCCTGCTTCTTCCAGGCTACTGTGGGCAGCCTCTGCTCTGGTTGTTTAGACATACCAACTCCTTTAACCCTCAGAGCAACCCAGTGAGGCCGGTAGGAGCACCAGTTCCTTCCATTTTCAGATGGGGGGACTCAGGTCCAGAAAGGTCAGGTAACCTGGCCAACGTCACCTAGCTGGTAACGGAGAAGCCAGGGTTTAATGCCACCACAAACTCAGAACATGGAGACAGGGAGGATCAGGTAGTACTTTCCACTGGGACCCATCCGGGTTTTGGGGCCAGCCTGGCACACACTATGGTAAGTGTGTTTACTTAATTAATTGCACGCCTACTTAAGTCCTAGCATGGTGATTCACTGTTCATGTCCTCGAGTTGCCTGGTTAAATTGAAATAATCCCAGGTACTTTTCCAAGCTTCCTTATCTCCAACACTCATTTATTCATCCATTCACGTATTTAAAGACACCATGAACTTGAAGAATCAAATAGAACAGGGAGGTTTGCTTTTTTTTTAAGACAAAACCTCACAACATCCTTCCTTGTTCCAAAAGGGATCAAGGCGGTTCATAAGGATATGTCGCATACACCAAGGTAGAAGCAGAGGGGGACAAGGGGGGACGAGTAGGGAAACACTGCTGGCACCAGCAATGAGCCTCTCGCAAAAATGTTTTCCCTACAGTCCGTGTGCTGGCTACAGGTGGACCACCCATCCATCTCCTGCTTCTCATTTTAATTATCTTTGAATGTTAGGATGGGATGGCAGCTGCCTCCGTCTGTGTTAATTGCCCCCTTGGAAGTAATTTTAATGACTTCAGAGTCACAGCCTCCTCAAAGTGAAAACAAACTAATTGCTTAAAGAAAGCATTCCTCCTTCTGCAACTGAGACAGAAAATAATTCCTCCTGGGTCCTCTGAAGTCAACATTCTGGGATGTCATGAACAACATCCCCAGCAGCATCCTGAGGATGAGCAAGGACGAACCCTCAGGGGGTTGTTTCTGATCGGAGTGTCCCGATAGGCTGGGGGCACCATGCTCTTATTCCTAAGAAGCATGATGGAGTCAGATCTACCATATAAATAAAGTGGGCTCAGAGCGCTCTGTGGAGTCCAGGGACTCATCTACTTGAAACAAAGGTGATCCAAAAAACAAAGGGTCACTTAATTCAAATATCTGGACAAGTCTCCCCCAGGCTGAGGCCTTCCCCAACCTGCCAACCTCAGGAATCAGGCTCTCCTTGGCATAATTTAGCACATAGCACAAGTGACATCACATTATCCGTGTGTGTGTGTGTGTTTATCATTTTAACCCACCCAGTACATCTATTGTATCTCATGACTTTTTATTCCCAGGGTTTTCCCTCGCCCTTTACCCACCAAGTGCACAGGAAGAAAGCAATGACAAAAAAAAAAAAAAGAAAGATGGCAATGGTGGGTGCTTGCTGTTCAGAAGGTTGGCCTCAGGTGTGAGAGGACCCCTGTCTCAGCAGGAGCTCCCCCTGGCTCAGGTCCTCTTTGTTGCTATGATTCTATAACATCCCCCAAATCAGCTCCCCAGGTGTTAGCACCTTCCCTTTCTGCCTCCAAATCTGTCAATGGAGTTGCCACTGGGAAGAGGAGGAAGAGGTGTTTCCAGATGACCACAGTTAGTCACCATAGTGTTGTCCCAGAATGGTTGTGGGTGAGATGGAGTCTTCCCTCCCTTTACTCTCTCACTGAGACTATCTTGCCTGAAGTGCTCATTGGGAACCTCCTGACCACGTGACCCGCCAGTCTCGATTCTCTCGTTCAGGAACTTGAACCCCATTGTCTACAGTGAATCTGGAACAGAACAGTAACCCAGTAGGGGACTACCAGCCAGATGTTTGACAAAATGCATTGTAGAGATTTCTTTTAAAAAGGAATTCGGAAGTAGAAGAATCAACCACAGTAGTGTCCTCAGAGATCCTGGAAGGCTGTGAATGGAGGCAATGGCACCCAGTATTTGGGAATATCAGAGGGTAGTTCCTGGGAAGATGCTGGTCAGGAATGGGTGGTTGGATAGAAAGCAGAAGGTTCAACTGGGAGCGTACCTGGGTGATGGCTGGATTAATCTCTGACTGTTGCATAAACACAAGGTATAGTATTTGCCTTTTATTTTGAATATTTGAGCAAGGGTATGACTTGTGAGAAGTCCATGGGGGGTTTATAAGAGTAATATTTTTACACAATGAGATTATGGTTTTGTAATATTGAATACAAGTATTGGCACTCCAGTGAGATATGGCCAGCCAGGTATTCCAACATGGCACTTGTTACAGGGGATAATCCTTTCATCCGGTTGGAGAGTGTATGAGATTTGTGTCGACAAGGAGGTTTTGAAGATTAAGATGGTTCAAACAGACGTCCTGGGCAACAATTTATCCAAGAAGCAGAAGTCCCATAGCAAGACCCCAACAGAAGACCAAGCAAGCTCTGATTCACACTGACCCATGTGACCCTCTCCGCCATATTAGCATTTGCTGAAAAGGGAGTATCACTGAAGGCCTTCAGCCGGGTCATCTGAAGAAGTCCCCCTAGATCAGGCAGAGCCTCCTGAAGGAACACAGACTTGCCCACCGCGTCCCCCTCCCTATGACAGAGGGAGCCATGGATCGTAGTCTTCATTGGCACCTTCCCCAGGCCTCTCCCAGAGGATTTTTCAGACAGGAACCTGGGGAGGTGACAGTGGCCCACACCCAGAGCCAAGAGATGAAGCATGACACTCTGCTTCTTCAGTCCAACCCCCTCAACATTCATTCCACACGGGCCACATGGAGCCCTAGAGCTTTAGGTTTCAAGGTGACCATGATGATCAGAAAATCCTCCCAGGTTTCCACCTGGAACAACTAAGGAAGCGTGGCAACATTTTCGTGGGACTAGGAAGTCCTGTTCCACCCTCCTTTCTGAAGATTCCAAGATGTCATCATAAATCCCATTCGACTTCCAAGCCAGGGGAAAGCCTTTCTGCGTCAAGCTGGACAGAACAACTGCTTAGCAAAGTTCCTCTGTTGTGAATGGAAATCTGCCTGCTCACCATGACCACCCGTTGGTCCTGGTTCTACCCTTGGGTCATACAGAACAGTGTCCACCCTTTTCCACATGGCAGCCCTTCAGGCAACAGAAGGGAACGTTCCTCTCCTGCACGTCTTTTTTTTTTTCCCCAGGAGATGATTCCCTATGGGCCCTCCAGGCGTCCAAGACCCAGCCCTGGCCCCACCATCATTGTGCCTGTCCTCTGTACTCCCTTCTGTCACCTGAAAGTTCCTGTTCTGAAGGCAGTTCTAACACCACAGTCTGGCTTTCCTGCTGGGTTGAAACACTCTCCAAACGTTCCAGAAATTTGTTATGGTCCTGGCAGCCAAACCCACAAAACCCAGATCCCAAGCTCTCACTGAGCAGCCCAAGAACATGTCCAAATCATCCTCTGCCTGGCTTGGCCTATGAGAGATCTTGCTGGACACCATCCTTTGGTCCCTGGGATGAATCATGAGTTTCTCTTGTTGTTGCTGTTGGCTGCCCCCCAGGTCACTGGCTGGTGGGACAGACATCACCCCTGATGCCCTGAGCATGGAGGTCTGAAGGCACAGGTAGCACTGGGCATCCTGTTACCAAGCCCAAGTGAGTAGTCCCACTTGCTGGAACCAGAGAGATCCTGGGCATCTACCTCAGTTCTCCAACAAAGGGTGACCTATAAGGGCTGGACCTCCAGACTCCTGCCTTGGAGTTAACTCAAGGACCCCACCCTCGGCACTGCAAGTCAGCTCTTCCTGGCCAGGAGCCTCACTGGGACCAACCCCACCCTCCTCCACGCAATAGCCTCCTTCCCAGAGTGCATGCCTCCCGGCTTCACCACGGTGCTACTTGTGCCCCATCAGAGGGTCTGTTGTGTTCCACCTTGAGAGGGGACTCTATCTGCCCTGCCTCAGCCTCCAGACTTGAAACTCCTTGAGAGAAACCTCTGGGTCTTATTTAGCTGTGTCCCCAATCCTAGCACAGAGCCTAGCACTGCCATGAGAGACATGTTGGATTGAAATAAAGTGGCTCTGTGTCTCTACTTCATCAAGCTTCTCCAATGAGAAAGATGGGAACTCAGTAGCCCTTCTCTGGAAGGAAACCAGAGGAGACCACCACAGCTTTACTGCTTTCCTGTCTCCATCATGGTGGGACATCCTGTAGGTGATGAACCTGGCTGCTCAAAGCACAAGATCAACAGACCCCCCCTCGGTGCCACCACCACCACCATGTGGACCCTTCCTAAGTCTATGAGCTCTACTTCACCCTGGCTAGAGAATGGCTCCAAACCCCAGCCCATCAGCTGCCCATCCTGCATAGATATTGAGGAGGAGAGCCTGGCTGCATTGGGACAAACTCATCTCACCCCCAGGAGCTGCAAAGAACAGTGGGTTGACCATGATCTCAATTAGCCTCAACACCCAAGGGGCTTGTGACTATTTCCACGACACTCCAGGACGAGGAGCTAAGAAGATGCTCAGCCTGCTCAGTGCAGACCACACTCCAGAGGTCTAGGAGACCCAGTGTAAAGTAAGGTCTCATGACAGTGCAGCAAGTGTCAGAAGCCACACTGAGCCACCAGACCTCCCCTGCTAGACGCAGAGATTCCACAAGCTCATGTGACACCCGCCAGTTGCTCTCACATGAAGCAAGCAAAGTTATGGAAGGATTCTGCCTGGGTGGAGAGACCAGCTGGCTTCTCCCTCTGTGGTTTCCAGGGTGACACGGACAGCGTTTGGGCTCATGACAGTAGGAATGAGGGACGGAGGCTCCACGTCTCCCTTTCTCATCCTAAAGTCCAGAATTGAAAAGAGCTGCTCTTACCTGCTAAGATGAAGATGCCCACGAGAATCAGGAAGACCAGCAGGTACAGCCCCAGGACAGCATGCTTCAGGGCTGACAGAGAGCCCAGCTGGGTACAACAGCCTCCTGCCCGCCGTTTGTGGCATGGACCTGGACAATAAGGAAAAGAGGAGGAAGGGGAAAAGACACGTGAAAAACCCCATATGTTTTTTTCTCTGTGGATCTCATTTCTCACCCATGCACACAGATGTTTACGTAGCATCCCTTCTGCTCTTTCTGCCCATCTGTCACGCAGTCATCAGTGGGGAGCTTTCTGGAACCATCACAAGACGTTCAGCTTCTAGCTCTCCTCCTACCCTCTGTGGTCATGAACAAACAGGCAGGCATGGCCACAGCCCATGTGCTCACAGAATATACCTCCCTTGAGTCATTGTAAGCAGCAGAAAAACATGGAAAGAGGTTTGGATATGGACCCTCTATCAAGCGTCACTGTCTCTTGTGGTCCAGGGAATACGGAGAGAATTAAAAACAGGACTCGCAAACTCAACTCCATAGTGACCAGGAAGGGATGGGAATGAGGAAAATGGGCCAGTGGGGTTGTGAACAAGCATGCCCTGCTCTGTAAAAGGTTGTCGCCCAGGACTGAGGGCTTACATGTTGCCAGATCCAGAATTTCCAAGATGAGCTAGAAACAAATAGGAGACATCCCCATATTTTTAAAATATTGGCAACTAATTAAAAGCCAATAACACTGGGAAGTTAAATAAACACATTGGCAAGCCAGACCTGACCACCACCAACTGGATTTGATTTACTGGATGGAAAGCTTAGGAACCTCACCCTGTTCCCCAAATGGAACAGTGAAATATCGTTGCTGTAGTAGACCTTATAGACCATGTGTCCAACCCTGATCTTTGACTTACAGATGAAGAATGTCAACTGTAGATAAGGGAGGCTGAGACAGGAGGATCACAAGTTCAAAGCCAGCCTCAGCAACTTAGTGAGGCCCTGAGCAACTTAGTGAGACCCTGTCTCTAGATAAAATATAAAAAAGGGCTGGGAATGAGGCTCAGGGGTAAAGGACCCCTGAGTTCAATCCTCAGTGCCTCCAGCCCCGCAAAATGTCAACTGTTAATTATTGGCAACCCCACTTCAGGATCCAGGAGATCTTTGAGTTGAATTTGTCCCTTGAGGTGAGCTTCTCAGATGGCCCATGCAGAGGCCAGGAAACTGACTCACCTCTACCTGCTATGTCAACTGAAACTGGAAGGGAAGGGATGCTGTCCCATCCTGAGTCCTGCCGTGCTCGGGAGAATCACTGCAGGACGTTTTTCAATGCACACATGCCCCCTATTACCTATTCCCACCGGCCCCTGTGGAGGGACTGTCCCTACGCTGGGAGTGCTGCTAACCAAAGCGCATTGCATGTGAGGAAGGTGTGGAAACGGACGTGTGTTGACAGATCATTGATAGTTAGAATATGTCTTAAGCCAGGTGGCTATGCCTGGAACCCCAGCTAATTGGGAGACTGAAGCAGGAGACATCAGGGCTGGGCTGGCAACATAGCAAGACCTCATCTCTGAAAAAATAAAGTTTGATCCCAGCATCAGATTAGGAGATAGCATCTTTAGCAAGGCATAGCAGCACATGCCCTTGGCCCATCTTCTCAGGAGGCTAAGGCAGGAGGATCTCGAGTTCAAGGCCAGTGTGGGCAATGTATCAAGACCCCATTTGGAGGGAAGAAAGGACAGAGAAAAGAAAAGAAGGAAGGGAGACAAGAGAAGAGTCTTGAAAGATGGTGTGGCGTTTGCAATCTCTTGGTGGGGTTCTATTTTTAAGGAGGTACTTCAAGGACTGTTTTACCTCTCAGGTATCCTTTGGCCTCAGGAGGTTTTGTTACCATGAGGGAGAGGGTGGTGACTATTGATGGCTGCTGTCATAGGGATCTTAAATGTCCCCAGAGGCCCATGCACTTAAGGCTTGGTCCCCAAGGTAGTGCTATTAGGAAGAGGTGGGTCCTCTAAGAGGTGGCCCTACTGAGAGGTCTTTAGGTGAAAGCCTTGGAGGAGATGGGGGACCCCCTCTGCAGCCTCCTCACCACCTTTTGCTCCCTGGTGGTGAGGTGAGTTGTTTTGCTCTGCCTCCTGCTTCCTGCCATAATGTGCTGCCTCGCCACAGGCCCAAAACCAACGGGGTCGATTGATTGGGATGGAACTTTCAAAATTGTGAGCCAAAATAAACCTTTTCTCTTTTTGAGTAGATTATCTTAGGTATTCGTCATAGTGATGGAAAACCGGCTAACACAATGCCTTCAGGATCCAAACAGCCCTGGACCTCCAAAGGTGCTGTGGCCCGAGGAACATTTTCACTTGTTTACTACATTTTGTTACAAATATTTCTGTTAAAACCACTGAGCGCAACAAATACATCACACATCCACAGAGCACTGGGTGCAGCACGGAGCAAGCAGTCAATAGATACAAATTCAAATAGCATTTTCATCATCCTTAAATGCTGACAGATTTTAAAGAGTCCCCTTGATTGTCCACTAAGACTTGAACAAAGCTAACATTCTAACTCATTCCACATCTCCTTTCCTAGGGCTTTCTATCCCTCTCCATTCATTGGGGCCCGTGGCTGGTTTTCTCCTAAGTACATAGGCATCTGATAGCATTTCCAGGTTTTTGCTTGTGTGTTTTGTTTTGGGTGAAAGCCGCTACCCACCTTCTCAGAGAAAAGTCTTTCTCCCTCAAGAGCCAGAATGGTGGCACAGAGTTGTACAGTGTTACATGAATATTGGCTCTTGTTATCCCGATGGTAGTTCAGCTCTCCTGCTTGGGACACTCCCGTGACTGAGCCTCACTGTGGAATGAGGGGAAGAAAGCCACACAGCCATCGATACTGTTAACTTTGTCATTTGCATGTGTGTTGCTAGCTCACTGAAGGAATGGGTCACGATGCAATGATCTTGCTCTATTTATTTCCCCGTGAAAAGAGAATAGTGCTCTTGCTCTCTACCTGTGATCTCTAATAGTGAGTAGCCTCTTGGGACAGGTCCCTTCATCAACCAACGCAGAGAACACAGACCTTCCTCGGAGAAGACTTAGTCCTTTCAGTAAGACTTGATTATTTTGTATATTAAACAAAGTCTATTTTAAATAGAATATAATAAGGCTTTTGGAGAGTGATTTTCCACAAACAGATAAGCTGAACAAGCATGTTCTGCAAGATGCTTAGAGAATATGATTGAAGGGGAAAAAGACAGAAATTAAGAGCAAGATGAATCCTATGCTTCCCCAAACACTATGGAGTTGTATTTTTTTTTTTCTTCAGCAAAATGTTAGCTGGGTAAACCATTCAGATTATTTAAGCTTAGTGGAGGATTAAAAACACAAAACTGATACCATTAGCAAAGCCAGGGCAAAAATCATGCTTACTTTTTGGTTTTTAAAAAAGTGAAATGAATGAGCTATAAGTCATGAGAAGACCTGGGGGGGGACCTTAAATTCATATTACTAAGTAAAAGAAGTTAATCTGAAAAAGCTGTGCACCCTGTAATTCCAACCACGCAGCTTTCATGTGGAGGTGATGGAAGATTGGCAGGTGCAGGGGCTGGGGGAGGGGTGAGGAGACAGAGCATGGGAATCTGCAGGGCAGTGGACCTGCTCTGTGTGATACTGTCACAGTGGGTGCACATGCTCTCAGTATGTTTTCCTAGATTCCATGTGTCTATTTAGCATTCAGGAATCACAGGGCCAAACTACTAGCTTGAAGAGCTGGTCCAAGGCCACATCCCCATTCACCTGCATGTCTGACTCTGAGGCACCATGCACATATTTTCCTACCCTAAATCACCCAGGCTCAGCCGGGTTCAGGGTCAAGCCAGCCCAGAATAGCACGATAGCCCAAAGCTGGCCTGCACCATTCACACTAGCCCACCCTGACGTATTGGCTGAGCCCTGCTAACATTCTAGGACACCCCAACACAGACTCTGGCCTTCACCTTACGCCTCCCCCTGCCCAAACCTGGCTTTTCCTCTGTGCCCACACATGATGCACAGTGTGTGTACTTCTCTCTCAAGAAATCTGAGGAGTAGACTCTTCATTCAATGGCATCAGCCTTTCCATATTGACATATAAATTGCATCTGTGTACAATTTTAAAATATGTTATTATACGTCTGTTGAAACTCACAGAATGTCCACCACCAACAGTGAACCCTAATGTGAACTAGGAACATTGGGTGATAATATGTCGGTGGAGGTTTTTCAATCATAACAAATGTACCACTCTGGTGGGGAAATTGGCACTGAGGGAGACTGTGCATGAGGAACGGGTAGCGGGTGTATGGGAACTCTCTGCACTTTTCATTTATTTTTACTGTAAACCTAAAATAAAATACAGTTTGCTAAAAAAAATAAATAAATAAGGTTTATTCCACAATTGCTAAACTATGAAACCGACCTAGGTGCCCTTCAACAGATGAATGGATAAAAAAAAAATTGTGGTATATAATACTCAATAAAAGAAGAACAAAATTATGGCGTTTGCAGGTAAATGGGTGGAACTGGAGAATATTGTTCTAAGCGAAATAAACCAATCTCAAAGAACCGAAGGCGGACTGTTTTCTTGGATATGCAGATACTAATTTACAATAAGGGGCAGGGGAAGAATAGAGGTACTTTGGACTAGACAGAGGGGTGTGAAGGGAGGGGAGGGGCCATGGGGGTAGGAATGATAGTAGAATAAATCAGACATTATTACCCTATGTGCATATATGATTATATGACCTGTAACTCCACATCATGTACAACCAGTTGAATGAGAAGTTATACTCCATTTATATATGATGTGTCAAAATGCATTCTACTGTCATGCATAACTAATCAGAAAAAATAAAAATTTAAAAATAAAAAAAAATTTTAAAGTCTATTAAAAATAAAAGTAGAAGCCTTGACTTAGCTTTGTAGAGGTAAAAATAACAAATTCATTCAGTGTCCACTGTCACTTGCCCTACAGTGACAGCCAGACCTCAAGATGGCTCCCCACAACCCTGCCCTTGTGTAACCTCCAGGGTTGGTTTGTGTGACCAAGAGAATAGAACTTGATGTGTGCCTTCCAAGATGAGACAGAAGAGACTGCTGCTTCCTTCTTGCTCACTCCTCTCTCTCCGGACATGCATTTGGGGGAAGGCCAGCTGCCATGTCACCAACACCCCAGGGAGAGGCCCCTGTCATGGAAACTGAGACCTTCAGCCAACAGCCAGGCGGGTGAACCTGGATGCTCCAGCCCTGCCGGCCCTCATGGGACTGTGCCCCAGCTCAACCTCATGAGGGACCCTGAGCTGGAACTACCCAGCCAAGCTACTCTGGGATTCCTCTCAGATCATATTCTACCTAAGCATATTTTTGAGCAAAAACTTTATCTGAAAAAAAAATCAACACGATTTTGGCTTTCCTTGCATACCCATGAATTCTGCAGAAAACGTGTGAGGAGTAAGTTTCTGTTTTATGCTGTTAGTTTGGGAGTAATTTTGTTATGTGGCAGCAGATCAAAAGGCACTTAAGACAGACACCGGGGAATACAAACCCAGTAGGCTGCTTGAGGGAGCCGAGTCCTTCACCCCTCCTTCCCAGTTCCCAGGCCAGAGCCTGGCACCTGCAGACACTCAGCGAGTGTTTGTTGAAGAGAGGTTCAGCCCTGGTTGCTGTCCTCTGGAAGCTCCCATGGGAGGGGAGGAAGGCGTGTGACCACGGAAGAAGCAGCAGAGATGGGCAGAGCAAGTGCCACCCACGTACAGAGGTGGGGATCGCATCTGTGGGGGGAGCCCAGGGTCCATGCAGAGGAAACCACAAGCCAGGAGGCTTGAGGGTCAGGCCTTTTGGGAAGCTGAAGTCCTTCCTCTCTGTCTTCTGCCTTATCATCCCATGGGCAGTTATTAATTTTAGAACTATGGCTTTAAGAGGAAAACTTTGTTCCTCCATGTGAGAACAGTTCTGGGGGCAGATTCTGACGGAGCTGCTAGTGATTAAACCTTGTTGTTCACAGGCGGGCACACTCCAGACCAGAGCGGTGGAGAAGACAGGGGAAAATGCTTCCAAGCTCTTGGAGGATCTCGGTGAAGTTTTCCCATCTTGCTGTGGCCTCCAGAAGTGAGGGTGGCCTGTCGGAGATCAGGGGGCCAAGGGAAGGGCTCTCCAGAGGGGTGGGGACAGGCTGGGGAGAGCACTTGCCTAACAAAGCCCTGGGTTCCATCCATAGTATGAGAGAGAGAGAGAGAGAGAGAGAGAGAGAGAGAGAGAGAGAGATCTGGAGAGGGTCAGTGGCTCTGAGTGAACAAACAGAACCTAAAAAATAAATGCTAAGCAACTTGAAGAGCGAGCCCAGAATGCCAGAATGCTAGGCTGGGAGAGGGTGATGATACCAGCGTGGAGCATGTGGCTTCCTGATGCCTGCTGCAGGCAGGCAGCAGTGGCCTCCATCTCTAGGCATCTCATCTGCATAGATCTGTCCCACCTGCTCACAGCTGGGCATCCCTGGGCTATTGATTTTTTGAGATCACCCCACTATTGTTGTTTTTTTAAGCTAAATTTATTTTACAAAGACAACATCACATGTGAAACACTAGTATATTACTATTCTATATTGATAAAAACCTCATTATAAACATGGCACATTCACACCGGTATTCGGCTCAAAGTTGTCTCCATAACCACTGGGTCATGCATATTGTCCCATTCTGGGGAAGGGTGACATCCGTAAAAAGCCAGTCAGTCACGGTTCAATGACAAGTTGCAAGAAGAGAGCTGATGCACGCCACAGAGGTCTCATTTATAAAGAAGCAAACCCAAACGTTTTAGATCTTCAAGATTAAGAATGTTCTGGAAGGTAGTACATCATGGATTGCTAACTATCGCCCAAAATACCATGTCAGAACTTTGTATGCTTCTCTAGCACCATCCTCCTCAGGTGTGATTGTGCATCTCCGTCTCCCCACTCCTCTGCAAGGTCTTCTGAGGCATTTGTGTGCCTCTCCATCACCCAGCACTGCCCAACGAAGAGCAGAGCCTAATATGGTTCTTTGCAAGAACAAATGTGCACAACATGTATTTTTGCTACAAAGATCATCTCTTAGCATTTGTCTTATGCAAACAATTTGACAAATTCTAGTTGGATATAAAAACATAATTTTGAGCAAAACTTTTTTTTTAAGAGATAAACAAAAGCTCAGCTTCCCTTGCATATTCAGGACTTCCAGTTGCCACTTAGGGCCCAGGTAGGTAAACTGTGTGAACAGTTCCTTGGAGCTGAATGGACACCTCACCATGGCTGAGTATTGGAATCATGTGGAGCTTCTTAGACATTCTGAGGCCTGAGCCCTGGTCCCGGATCCCATTCTGACTCTGCAGTGACATCTGAGATCAGGGCATGAAGGCCCTTGGTTCAAGAGTAAAGCATTTATCATATCAAAAGAGATGTGAAGACACATTCTTGGAAAGTGAATGAAAATCTTACTATTATAAGAGCTCAATTTATTGGAAAAAAAATTGACTTCTTTTTCAATGGGACACATTCAAAATGAGGTTGTATCAAACTATTTTATTATTCCCAGAGGTTAGAACTGTGAATGGTTCCTCAAAATAATGGGAACCAGAATACGCCCAAAGAGCTTTTGCTAAAATATTGTAGGCTGAGCATGGTGAGGTGTTTGGTAATAGGGATTAAAGAAAACAAAAGAAATTTTCTATAAAAACCCCTCAGTCCCAGGGAGCTGAGCTGAGTTGAGTAAGGAGAGGTCCCCCAGTGTCAAGGCCACCCTGCAGTGGGAGCCTTGGCACCCGGGGATCCCAGCCTCCCTGAGTTAGGCAAGTGGGCATCCCTAGCAACCCCTAGGGGCAGACAGGGGCTTGGTGCTCCGTGGAGGCACAGTTAAGGCCTGCCCTGGCACCTAGTGACTGGGGGGCCATGAGAAAGCACTCTGAGCTGACCCCCTCATCAACATAACCGTTCCTCAAAAACTCAACTTTCAATTTATCATTTTAAATATTTATTTTTTAGTTGTAGTTGTCAATACTTTTATTTTATTTATTTATTTTTATGTGGTGCTGAGGATCGAACCCAGGGCCTTGCACGTGCTAGGCAAGCGATCTACCGCTGAGCCACAACCCCAGCCCCAACTTTCAATTTCTTGAAAAATAATATTCAACTTCTTCATCATAATCATAGAGCATTTGGGGAGTTATCTGTTTAAATTTGTTTTCCTCCCATTTACAAGAATACTCACAGATTGGACCGGATAAAAGTGGGTGTTTCTTTATCTCCACAGAAACTAGGTCTAAACAGCATTAAAAAAAATAAAAATAAAAGCCAAAACAGGCCGCAATGATTCACTAATCACCTAATTAAGTTTTAACAACACACACTCTGTCATTTCTTTTTGTTCTCTTTGGTCCTGCTGTTCATAAAAGGCAGGTGGAGACGGGGTTTTATTGTTGGGAGGGACCTCAGAAGGATCTCCATTCAACCCGCCCAAGTCTGACTTCAAGGGAGCAGCCTGCCCATCCCCCGCGCTGACTCACACATTGTTTTCCTTGTCCAGTCGGCCTGGTACGAGGCAGCCCCGGTTGACCTCTCTCTTTGAACTGCCACCATCTCTGGCTTTCATAGGGACCTCCTTTTGCCTCCCTCAGAAGAGGGAGGGAGAAAGACGTGACACGGGGACACTGCCAAGGAAAGCCACCACCAGAAGAAAGAGTGGACCCAGGTAACAAGCCTCACCTGAGCCTGGGAGGGCCCTGAACAACTGGTGTGATATAGGTGTATCCTGGCAGAAAAGCTCCCCACACCCCTAAAAAGCCAGGAATAATGCTGGGAATGCTGGGCAGGGTTTGTATGCTAATGAGGTGGCTGGTGGCTGAAGGTCCCTGGATGAGGCAGGTCACTGGAAAGATGAAGGCATGATCACAGGGCTGGCCCTTGGAGCCCCACCTCAACCACTGGGGAGGGGAAGGGGCTGAGGTTGAGTTGGTCACCAGTGGCCGGTGCTTTACTCAACCATGGCTGCACAAAGAAGCTTCCCAAAACCCCAGAGGGATCAGGTTCAGAGGACTTCCAGAGAGCTGAACATGGGACGTTTCTGGAGATGGTGAGCCCCAAGAGGGCCGAGAAGCTCCCTCCTTCCTCCATGCCCTGTGCATCTCTTCAGTCTGGCCCTTCATCCGTAGACTTTGTTAACATCCTCTAGGATGAAGGGCCAATGCAAGTCAGGTGCTTTCCTGAGCTCTATGAGCCACTCCAGCAAATTAACTGAACCCAAGGCGGGGGTTGTGGGAACCCTGATTTATAGCCAATTGGTCGGCACTGGCTGCAACATGGGACTTACAGTTGACATCTACAGTGGAGGGATGGAGCCCTCTACCTGTGGGATCTGATGTCACCACCAGGTAGACAGTGTCAGAATTGAAGTGCACCTCGGGATACCAGCTGGTGTCCACTGGAGACTCAGCTGCAGAGTTGGTAATTGGTGGGAGGCAATCCCACACATTTTGGCAACCCAAGATGACATATTCTGTTGATTGTCAAGTGAGAGAATGGAAAAAACACTGGGCTTAATTTTTTTCCTGTCTCCAGAACAACCAGTTGGGATGTAATGAGCACCAATTATCTCTGACCGGTCGAACCCCAGACCTCAGGGAAGAAAGCTTAGAGCAGGTACCGGGGAAGATACGGTTTTCTACATGGTCAAGTGAGTCTCTCACATCCGTTTCTAAGAAAGGGAGAGTGGGTAGAAGAAGGGACAGTCAAAGCTAATTCCATGTAGATTTCATGATGACTGAAGACAGTTTCTCCTTGTACTTTCAGAGACGTCTTATAATTTTTTCACTTCCTCATGAAATCTATTTTTTCCAACGCCTATTTTCCAAGTAAAAATTCTTGAAAACAACCAAAGGATTGTGCTTATTTTTCACAGAAAGCGAGCTCAAGGAGGACAGGCCACTGGCTGGTAGGCAGTCTCTTTTGCAGCTGAGGCTAAGAGATAGAGAGAAAAACCAGGGGGCGAGGAGGGGAGGGCAGGCAAGGTGAGCTGGCTGGTCACTGAGACTTGGGCAGAAGAGAGAGAGCCAAGAGCACCCCCAGGAAGAATAAGCGGGTGGTGGGACTGGTGGAAGATGCCACTGTTCTTCCTCAAGATGGACAGTGCATGGATGGAAGAAATGTTATCTGATGCAGAGAGACTCAAAGAGCTGCTGGCTCAGGGTTCTGCCCAAATTCAGACAGTAGGTCCCTCCCCCTGCAGAGAGGCCGTGGACCCTGGTCTAAAAGATCCCCAACTCCTCTACTGGCCCCTTGTCAAAGGCAGTAATTCACTGGAAGATGTTTGTAAGGTGGAAGTCGGGCTCTGCGCTTCCGTGTTTAAGGCACTACTCTTTCTGGGGTGCTAACTGCTAATGCACCCGCCCTCCTACCTCCTCCTCTGCTGGTTTGATGAACAGATCTCCCCTTTGGGCAGGAACGGAACCTGTCTCACTCTCCCACTCCCACCTCCATGATGTTGGAAGGCTCTTGTGAGTGTCCAGCTTTCAAGACAGGAAAGTTGAGATCTCAGCCCAGGCCACCAGTATGCGACTCAGTAAGCCAAGTCTCTGGAGCCCGCAGCTCTGCCACCTCTGCACAAAAAGCAGGGCAGGCTGTGCCACAGAGGGAAGCAGCAGGTGTGGGCAGACAAGGTGTGGGCCTCGTCACTGCGGGAGTCCTGGAACCAGCAACTATCCCATATAGATTCTGCTGGGAGATTACAGCCAATGGTGTGACCCAGGTGAACACAGCCACACCCATTAATCAATTAACAGATCATAGAGACTTTCAAGGGTCCAGTCCAGGAGGGTAAAGTCTGTGTTTGATTGATCCCTGTCATCCCATAGGTCCTGGTATACAGCAAGTGCTCAGTCAACATCTCTTGACTTAGTCAATGAGACTGATACACTAGACATAAATTTAATGGGCACCACAAGCCATTGAGTTTATCTGTGTGTACTCTGTTTTGGCTTTTGTAGTAATCATATTTCCTAGTTTCTGTATTTGATGCTTTGACATCTGGGCCCTTGCTGACCCTGAGAGTTGTTAGAGACAATAAAGGACTCACCCATGAGCAGACTTTTCAGATGCAAACCAACCAGTCCAGAGCCCAACCTCAACCTTCATTTGAGGTCTTACCCTCCAGGCCACTATCCACCTGCCACAATCACCCCACGGCCAGGTGCCATACAACGAGGGTCTCTATGTCCCAAAGCCCACTGGAATTATTCACACTAGTCAATGCTGAGCTACCTGACTGCCTCCTCCGGTCACACAGAAACCACAACAAGGCTCCCAGCCTCCCCTGCTGGATCCCTCTGCCTCCTGACCAGCCCTGGTGCTGCCCATGTGACCTCATGGAGTGGTGTGAACGGTGAGTAACAAGTCGCCTTGTCAGTGGCAGTCATCTCCTGCTTTGTTGGGCTCACCACGTTGGATAACAATAAGCTCTGCATTTTACAACAGATTTGGAGCCTGCTACCGGGTGACACTCAGGGTAATAGCTGTCAGTTCCCCACCACTGGCTCTGGGCCAAACATTAGATACTTTAAATCTAAACACAACGACAGACAGTCGCAGAGATGGTGTTATTGCTCTGCTTCTGCAGATGAGAAAACTGAGCTCAGAGGTTAGGTGACTTGCCCAAAGCAAGTGGCAGAGCTGGGAGGGTTTAGCCCTGAAGAAAGGGGGAAACATGAGACCTGGAGAAGGATGATGGTGTGGCAGTGGGAGTCAGGGCAAGGAACCTGGAAAGACAGCTGGTTTATTCTTGTGTGTGTGTGTGTGTGTGTGTTGCTGGGGATTGAACCCAGGACCTTGAGCATGCAAGGTAAGCACTCTACCAACTGAGCTGCATCCCCAGCCTGGTTCGTTCTTGCAGCACTCATTACTTGAGCTTTCTTGAGCGAAGGGTAGCAGTTAGGACAGCTGAGCCCAGGCTCCACCTCCACTGCCCAGATCAGCCATGAGACAGGAACTCTCGGTCCTTCGGGCTGCCAGTCTCAAGCCCATGGACTCCCCAATTCTGGAGGGAATGCTACTTTGGGCACCCCCAGGTGAGCGCTCCATGGCTGCTGGCTTGATCTATACTGGTTACCCCCAGACAGGGGTCAAGAGATTAGAAATGCCTTCCTCTCCATCACTTATTTACCCCTGTATCCAGGGGCTATTCTGTTTCTGAGTTTCCTTTGGGACTAGAGATGTTCTCTTCCCCAAAACAGGACTTACAGCAGCTACAAATAAGACTTGGGAGCTTTGAAAACTCATCTAGAAACAGCAGCATGAACAACCATTTTTATATTCCTGACCACAAAGCGCACCTCCTTTACTAGAGACAGTCGAAGAAGGGCAAGGAAAGGGCCCAAGGAAAGGAAGGCCAGCCTCTGAGACTCCATGGGCATCCAGAGGTCAGCACACTCTTCTCACAACCACTGGCTGACCAGACAAGGACTCTCCAGCCTTCCGCCCATCGACTGCCTTCTGGGATCCTTAATACAATCCTACAAACTGAAGACACTCTCCTTGAGCACCCTGGAAACGCTTCAAATCCTTATGAGGTCACCTTTACATTTTATCACACACCCTTAGATCTGGGCTGGGGGGTCCTGGTAACTTTGGCGGGACTATGGTATTCTTCCCTACATTTGGCAGGGTATACGGAGAGACTCCAACAGGACTGGGGAACCTAGATGCCAGGGAAAAAACCATGGGCCAGGGGACCAAGGTCAAGCTCACTTAAGGACGAATTGCGTCATCCCTTTCAAACAGAGAATTGTAGGCCATCAACAGGAGGGAGAGCAGGGGTAAACCTAGGTGTCACCTGCAAATCGGGAGGCCTGACAGTCATCAGGCAAGTTGTCCTCAGTTCCCCCACCCTCAGTAGGTCACTCCCCTCCCCAGCTGAGTGCTGCCCCCTTCTGGACTCTGGTATGTCCTACCTTGGCAGTCCCTCCTCCACCAGTGAGATTCCCTGTGCAGGCCAAGGCCACCTTGGGTGAATGCAGGGTCACAGGCAAGGCCTCCGCCCACTGTGACCCCCTGGGTATCTTGACTTGAACGGAATCTCCTGAAGCACCATGGTCCTGAGGCACCCTGGCCCCAGGCAGCTCTAGACCTAGGCTGCAGTGTCACCCAGGTACCACGTCTGCAGGATGAGGCTGGGCCAGCCCAGGCTGCCAGGCCCCCTTCACAGATATGTTTATATCTCAAAGACCGTCAGTGGAATCATCCCACATGGTCATAAGACTCCAGAAGACCCTGGAGGGTGGGGTGGGGAGGGAGGGGAGAGCATCTTCCCACCTGAAGTCAGCATCCAGGCTTTCTTCAGAAGCCACCCAGGGCCCTATCGTTGTGTTCGTGATCAAAACCACTCGAATTTCTCTTTCCTGGAGCAGCCCCTCATGGATAATTCATCCCATCTGCTCCCTGCTCTCGCCATTTATTCCCACGGCTATGCTCCAGCCTCGTCTTGGCCCCAAAGGGCTCCACCTCAACCCTGAGTAGCAGGACTCTGCTCTCTGGCCTCCACGGAGACTCTCCAGCTCCCACAGCCTCTCCCCACCCTCTGGCTCTGAGCACCCTGAGCACAGCTCCTACCTATGTTGTGCTCAGTCGAGGGGGGCCCCTGCACTGTCATTTCTAATGGACCCCTGCCACCCTTCCCTCGGTCTTCTTCAGTCTCTCTGGGCCTCCACCAGTCTCCACTGGCCTCCCCTAGCCTCCATGGGCCTCCTCACCTCCCTAAGAGTCAAAATGAGCTGGTCTCCTAGTGCTCCAGGACAAGGCCACCCTTACCCTGACCCACACACCACTGTGGCAGGGCAGGGGAGGGGTGGCTCGGGACCTTGGGTGGTCATGGCCAGACTCCTCCCCTGCAGACCTTCCAGCTCCACCATCAGTTTCTGCCCTCAGATAACCAGCAGGACCCCCGCCCTCACTGGGTCTTCAGCCCCACTGTCTTAGACGGGGCTGCTGAGACCACATGCTATAGAGTAGGTGACTTGGAAACCCCTGGGATTGACTTCTCACAGCTCTGGAGGCCGGAGATCAGGGTGAGGTTCTGGAGAGACTCCTGCAGGCCACACTGCAGCCTCTCACTGGGTCCACACATGGTACAAAGAGAGCCAGGGGACTCTCTGGGGGCTCTTTCACCAAGGACCTAATCCCACTCCCAAGGGCCCCACCCTCATGACCTCGTCACCTCCCAGAGGGCCCACCTCCTCACCATCACTTTGCAGATGAGGAGTTCAATGAGTGAATTTCGAGGGGACACAGCCCTTGAATCCATTGCACACACAGGAACCCACCACTCCCAGAAGCCCCTCACCCCACATCATCACCAACAGCTCTGCTCCTCCTCCTGTGGCCCCAGCTTTCTGGCCAGCTTCTCAATCTTCCCACGGTGGCCCTTGGACTTCCCAGCCAGGCACCCATGGAATCGCACATCCCCTCAGTCTCTGCTCTGGGCTCCTGTTACTCTTCCTCTGAACGAAACCCTGCCCTTCTCTGTGCTCCCCTCGCCTCCGCCACAACCAGGTGAGCACTTTTCCTTCCTGAGCGCCACATATAACCGACCCGAGTGTGGTAGGAATTGCTCTTCACTCTGTCACTACTTCCAGAACTTTCTCTCTCCTTCTTTCCTCGTCACAAGACTGCACACTTCTCATTACTAAGAGTGGCCTTGTCCTCCCTCTCAGGGTCTCTGTCACCACCCTTGCTCAGTCTCCAGTTAAACTCTTCTTGCTCCCAATCCACCTCCCCATGCCTTAGCCATTCACCGTGAGCCCTGGAAACGGGCTGGCCCCACAGACGCAGGCTCAACATGCACAAGAAAATGCTATGACGCAGCATGAAAGCCCTTGCTAGGTGCCATCCCTGGACTTCCATGCCCTTGGACTTCCCAACCTCCAGGACTTCTTCACCCAGTTTGGGGTATAATGTTGTCACAACAGAAAATGAACTAAGACACTGAGCGTAGCTGGACAATAGGAGATCATGCACCACACCAACCGGGCTGACTTCAACTCCATGCCCAAGAGGGTCCTCGCAGCTGTCCCCTCTGTTCCCCCTCTCCTGGACACTGCTTCCCAGGGGTGCCTCCTCCTGCATCTCGGTGTCTACTTGACTGAGAGTACAGAAGCAACGAGGAGGGGCCCCTCCTCAGCTGAGCTCTGTGCCACTTCCCTCGAACGCCTGGAAAGCTCTTCCCTGCCCCTTCCCCAGCACATCCTGCTGGTCCTTCCATCTTCCTCCACTGTCTATCTCATGGAGGCCTGCCCTCCTCCCCAGACACATGGTCCCCCCAGCTGCACTCCAGGGTGCAGGACTTCCATTAGGGTATCTGTCACATCACAAGCCAAGTCCCTTCACCTGCCTGTATCACTGGGGGATGCTAAGCCCCCTGAGGGCAGGAAGCAACCTTTCTTTTCTGCCTCCCGGCAGCACATGACACCCGCGTGTGGGATGAACCAAGTCTCAGTTTCTTTTCTTCCTTTTAAACTCTCCTCTCAACCTTCCTTCATCTGGGTCCTTATGGATTCGGTGACGTGTTCATTCAATCAAGAATCTAAGGCACCTGCCATGTGGGAGTCACAATGCTAGATCCTGGGGACATTAAGATGAATCAAAGGCAGTCAGTACTTGCCATCAAGGAGTCAGAGGGGAACCAAGATGCACCTAGTAGTAGCAAATCTGTGAATGTGGGTATTATGGGATGGGGGAGGCCACAGGCCCAGGAAAGAGGCAGTGAGAAGCCAGGAGGGGATCAGCCATGCTGCTCATTATCTGAAACCTGGGGTCAACACAGACACCTGGGAACAGGTAGGAACAAAGCTCATTGTTCTAGGGACTAGGAACAGAGACTATGGAGGAACAGGGGCCCCATGGGCAGGCCCTGGAGTAAAAGGAAACAGGCTGAAGGGAGATCTTCCATGGACAAAGGGCCACATGTATTCCACGTTGGAAGGACTTGCTGTGGAATTATCCATGTCATCCTCACAATAAGCCAGAGTTGGTGCGTTGACAGCCTGATCTATAGAGTGGGGAAGCCAAGGCTGGGAGCTTCATTGAGGCTTCACAGCTTGCCAGAGCCTCGCCCAGCTGTCCAGCTCCAAGGACTGGGCTTTTTGCTCCCATGCAATATCATCCACAATGGAGACAGCAAGACTGATAGCAGTCAGGTGCCTGAGGCCAGTGAGGCTGCACCAAGGACGCAGCACCACACTGAAATCCTTCCCACTGGGTCGCCTGTCAGTAGCCTTGCACCTGAGCCAACTTTGTGTGGGTCTGCAGAGGGAGGGAGGAGAAGGAGCAGGACATAGTGAAATGATAGACATCGGGAGCCTGTCTTGGGCCACCTGGCATCCCTGACTACATAGCCAGTGGGTGACACCCGCAGGGACCCTGGAAACATTCTGTTGAAAAAATGAAGGATGGAGAAATGAATGAATGAACAAGCAAGGGAATGGAGGGCGGGAAGCATGAGAGCGAGACTAGGGCAGAAATGGTGATGTGATACAGAATAACCACGATCCCAAACCACCTCCCCTCTTCCCAGGCATCTAACGCCCACCTGTGGCCCACTTGGGTGTCCTCCAAGATTGCCCACTCCAGAGCACACCAAGCTAACGGGAACGAGGTAGGAACAAAGCTCACACCAGCCCCGCTGCCCCCACACCACATGGGGGACAGTGTAGGTTAGGGGCTCGAGGTCCAGGCAAAGGCAGAGAGGAGAGGCTCCTGCCTGTGTCCATCTACGGGAAGGCGGCCCTTGGGAGATTTATGATCCTTTCCTCTTCCCTGACACCTCTGGGAGACCCCAGCCTCCACGTGGGGACAATGAGACCCAACCTTCAGCCTTTCAGGGAGCAGACCTTGAGAAGGACCCTCACAGCAAATGACCTCCAGTCAGAGAAAAGACCCACACCATGGAGCCCTCTGGACCCAGAGTATTTCCTACAGAACCTCCTCGTTATGGTTTGGATATGAGGTGTCCCCCAAAGGCTGCCATTAATGCTGGAATATTCAGAGATGGAATGATTAGATTATGAGAGCTCTAACCCAATTAGTCCATGGTCGTTTGAATGGACTGATGGGGTGATAACTGTAGGCAGGAGGGTATGGCTGGAAGAGGTGGGTCACTGGGAGTGACTGTCCCTGAAAGGGTGCCTCCTCCTGTGGCTCCTGCTTTCTGGCTGGCATGAGGGAGCAGCTTCCTTCCAATGGGCCCTTCTGCCATGATGTTCTGCCTCATGTAACACCCAGAGCAATAGTCAGCTGTCTATGGACCGAGTCTCTGAAAACACGAACCCCCCCCCCCCAAACTTGCCTCCTTTAAGTTGTTGTCCAGTCCTTTAGTCACAATGACACAAAAGCTAATTAAAATACTAGTATTTATTGGGAAAAGGACAAAAGTATGTGCTTAATTTCCTGAGCAACAAGTCCTCGTGGGAAGCCGGGCTCTTCTCTCCTCACCATGCTGCTCCCATTGTGGAGGGATGGCCCATCAGGCAGCAGAGGCCAGGAGGCCGCCTGGCCACCAAGTGAACCCCCTTCCCTTCTCCTGCTCCAGGGCCCAATTCTCCAACCTGCAGAGAGCGGTGGCCTTTGAGGAGGCCCTAGGCAGACCCTCCCAGGAAATCCACTCCCACCCTTGGGCCTCCGCCCGCAGCCGTCAGCCATGCCAAATGAGGCAGGGAGATTTGATGGATGGGGAGGTGGATGCCGCGCTCCCCTAGGAGAACAGTTTAATTTTATGGGGAAGGAACACAGGAACGGGGAGCCCCTGGGCCCAGCAAGCAGCCCGGCTGCAGGCGTCCAGCCGCCGCCAGGAGCATGTGCAACTCATTACCTCGGCCAGTTTCCCATCTGCGGCCACGATGACGCCACGGGAGTGGAGGAGGGGCAGAGGCCATGGAGAGCAGGACTGCAATATTTTTCTGACACTAACACCTCTCTCTGGCCCTTGGAAAGTGCCTCCGAGAAGCCAGGCCCAGCCAGGCACCACCCACTCCCAGGCCAGGCTTCCTCAGCTTCATGGCGCCAGACTGAAGAGGTCCCCAGTCCCCAGTTGTTACAGCAGAGGGGAGGGGGACACAGAGGCATGAAGGGGAAGGTGAGGAGAGGGAGAGGAGGAGCAGGAAGAGAGGGAAGAGGAAGCAGGCCACACTGGCCCGTGTCCATCCGCTGGGTTTCCGGTCAGAGGGAG
Organism: Marmota flaviventris; assembly: GCF_047511675.1. Classification (NCBI taxonomy): domain Eukaryota; kingdom Metazoa; phylum Chordata; class Mammalia; order Rodentia; family Sciuridae; genus Marmota; species Marmota flaviventris. The sequence continues at coordinate 170,177,288 of NC_092500.1, forward strand.
GGTAGGAGCTCCAGCCAGAGAGGGCATGGGTGAAGCGCCTTCAAGACACCCTCTGGGACTGGCCCTGCCAAGCAGGCCTGGCACCACAGGTGGCCCTCTGGCATTGCCTGGGAGCTAGCTACCAGGTAAGAGGGACTGTCCCTGCCTGTTAGGCCTTTGCATGAGCAGTGGGCTCCAAGGAGGAGGCCAGGTAGCCAGAGCTGGGCATGGAGGCCTCTGGAGGTCATCCCTTGACAGGTCACAGACCCTCCCTTCCCTTCTAACCTGATAAGTGAATAAAAGGGATGGGATGAAGGCAGGGAGGCAGAAGAGAGGAGGGGAAGAGGTGGGGGGCGGGAAGAGGGGGAGGAATGCAGAGGTCAGTGCAGTGAAGAAGTAGATGTGACAGCAGGAGCCACTCCCTGGGGGAGGGTCCCTTCCTGTGCACTGAGGGAGCCAGCCCAGCCTGCAGCAGGAGGCTGCTCCCCAGGACCTCCTCTCCCCCTCTTTCCTGCCCCCACCCCTGGTTGCTTGGGGGAACTTTATTCACTCTCTGGGGTTTCTGCTCCAGATCCTAAAATAAGCACTTCTCAGCCCTTCAGCTCCCCAGGAAGTGCGGCCTCCTCCCTTGGGAGCCACCTGGTACCCCTTTAGGAGGAGGTGACCAGGTAAGGATCAGTGGGGTCTGGCTGGTCCTGCCTGGGAATGTGTCCTCCAGAGAACTCCTGCCCAGGACTTCTCAGGGGCAGAGGGGAGCTAGCCAGCTGCAGGTCCCGGCCACACCCCTGAGCTTAGCAGCTGGGCGTGGGCAGATAGTGCTTTAACCCCCCCCTCTTCCCGGCTGCTCCAAGTCTGCTCCCCGACAGGGTCTGAACCCAGCAGTGAGAGGAGTTACCTCTCAGGGGCATCAGCCCCACCGCCTCCTTGGAATTCCTTTCCTAGGAGGGAACCTGGAAAGAAGATCCCAGTCAGGTTTCAGCCCTGCCATTAACCCCTTGGTGACCTTGGACAAGTCGTATAGTCAGTCTCCAAGATCTCCTGATGCAGAGACTGCAGAGGACAGCCAATCCCCTTCCCTGGATTCAAGAGTCTATCAAGGATGAACAACCAACCCCCTACAGTAGGACTGCACAGAGCAGGAAAGCCCCCCCCCCCCCCCGCCCCAAACACAGCAGCAACACAGAGCGTTTCAGGCATCTTGGATGTTAGAACTCTGGGCCCTGCGCAGGCACAAGCTGGGGACTGTAATCCACAGGGTCTGGTGTGAGACTTGGGAGGGTTCTAACAGGTAGAGAAGATGGGGTGGGGAAACAGGCTTCCCAGGAGGATGGCACCAAGGCCCAGAGCAGGAAGGACAGACAGACCCCATGGATTCACATTGAGGGTGACATGTTGGGAGTGGGAAGAGCAGACCTGGGGACCAAGGGGCCAAGATAGAGCCTGGAAACCTTGCTGGTTAGACAGGGGGCCACCAGGGAGCAACCCCCACTGGATAAGATGAACTTACACCTGGCCAACTTGAAGGTCCGTGGGCATTGAGGTCTGAGTCACACCTAATAGCTGGCCCCCATTTTGAGGACCTTCTTTCCCGGTGCCAAGACCCCAGAGCCCGCTTCCAACAGGAGGAAGTAGTGCCCACTCCTCCTCCCTCTCAAAGACACCACTTTGATTCACTTAAGGCCCATGGAGGTGGCCCTGGCCCAGGCCTCCCTTCCGTTTCCCTTCTCTTTCCACCTTCCTCTTTCTCCCCGGCCTGGCCCCACCCCTTCCTCTCCCTCTCTGTTCTACTTTCCAGAGTTGATCCAGAAGCAATGAAATTCTTCAGAAACAGACCCAATCTGGCTTGAATTTCCTCAGGCTCTCCATCTTCCTCTTAGGAAGATGAGAGGGAGGAGGAATCAGCCAGGATCCCAGGAGTTTTCAGAAGCCGGTTTCAACCCAACATTGGCTCTATTTGGCTTCTCACACCACCACCCACCACCCACCACTGTTTTCAGGCATGGAATTTTGGAACTGGAAGGGACCTGAAATATCCCCTGCAGCCCTATTTGGCAGATGAGGACACTGAGTTCCACAGATGTGATGGAGGCAGTCTGGGCCTCACAGCTTCCAGCCTCTACTGTCTGCACCTCACCAGGAGCCAGGCCTCCGGGGACCCTGTGTGCACAGGACCCTCTCAGTATGGATCTAAAACTGCCCTCTGACAAACCTGCCCACAGCTGGGGACCTGGCCAGCACAACATTTACCCCTTCTGGTCCAAATGAACTTTCTTGATCTGGACCAGAAAAGCCAAGAGTGGGATGAGGTAAGGGAGAGAGGATAGGATGGTCCTGGTGACATTGCCCCACCCCATGCCTCTCACACTGCTGTGGCCCCCAGGCACCCCAACCTGGTGCTGATCATTGCTTCCAATCACCCCACTGTGCTGTACCCTAGTTCCTTCCGGCTAAACCAGGCCTCTTTCCTAGGTGCCAGTGGGGACAGAGGAGGATCAACATCACCTTTGCTGATGTGCAGAGCAGAGCCAGGCCCCCAGGGCCTTTCCTCTCTTCCCAGGCACAAGGACTCTAACAACAGAAGCTCTAGTTCAGCCCAGGGAACAAGCTGGTAGGCCTTTTTCCAACGTCTCATAAAATCTTTTCCAGTCTTCAAGTCCATATATTTCGACCCAGTTCACCTTTGGGGGAATTGTTCCCACGACAGCTTCTCTGATTTCTCTTCAGAGGCTCCCTGGTACCTAGCACATCACCCGACACATCGAAGGTCCTCAAAATATGTGTAAGTACCGAATTCCAGAGGAACAGCTACGTGCAAGAGTGGACGGTTCTTCACAAGGGTAGGCTGAGGAAGTGGTTGGTCAGAAGCCCCAGTGTCCTTGTCCCCTCTTCCTGCTGGGACTGTCCCCACTCCCTGCCTCGCTGAGCCACCCCACTTCCCTCCCACATCAGCCCCTTACGGGAGGAAAGAGGGCCTTGGAGGAAGAGGAGTCATTTCTTTTGAGTAATTTCAGGACAAAAATCTTGTCAGAGTCGTGCAAAGCAAAGCGCGATCGTGGGGGTCTCAGGAAGACCCTGCACATGAAGGGCTGGCTCTCCCTGGTGGTCTGCAAGACGCACTCCATCCTCTTTGAAGTGGATGCTCCCCTCCTGCACATGCTTTAGTGAGGATGGATTCGCCCATGCAGTCAGCATTTATTAAACACCTTTAGTATCCAGCTCCATGCTGGTGCACCAGGACCAGGTGCTGGGAAAGAGCTCAGGGACCCCTTGGATAAGCTGCACCCACTGAACCTCCAGAATTTTAGCAAATACCCAACCTCAAGATGCAGTGCCTTTCAGCATGACCGGAGCCTTCTCCCTTCACAAATGTGTCAGGAAATGGAAAGGAGGCTCCTCCTCATCCTGAAAGGGTGAGGGCCGGCTGACTTAGATATCCTGGTCTGACCCCAGCCTTACTCTGTGAGAGGCAGAAGGACTGGCCCAGGAGTGAGGAACCTCTCCATGATGGCATCAAGTGTGGGATCAAGTTGTTCTCAGCCTCAACTAGCCCATTAGTAAAGTGGGTACCCATCTTGCTAAGCACACAGGTTTGCTGAGATGAATGAATGAGAAAACACATGGAAAGATCTTTCAAGGCCTGAAACTCAACATAGGCAGAATTAGACTGGAGATCACCAGTGCCCTGGGTAATGCCAAGGTCAGGTGGGGGGCAGGGATCCTTCCCCAACCCAGAGAAGACTATGCACCCCAAGACGCAGCTAGGAGCACTTACCATCCTCACACAGGTTCAGCTTGGACAGGCTCCTGCCATCAAAGGGCTCCTCAAAGATGGAGCCGGTGTCTCTGTCGCTCACGGTGTGCAGATACATGGCCTTGTTCTCCATCACGTCCTGCAGCCACAGGGATGGCAGGTGGGGCAGGGTGGGGGGGCAGGGGAGAGAGACACAGTCAACTACAGGTGGGAACAGGAACAAAGGGACAGACCAAGGGGCCACATAAGTGGCCCTGGACCAGAACCCAGGGATCATCTCCCTATCAACAGGAGCCAGCAGCCATCCCCAGGTCCTCTCCCTGAGTGCTCGGTGCTTGGGAAGACCGAGGCACTGGGTCTTTCTGGTTGTGGAGCCTGACACTTCCATCAACAGCTCTTGGTGGGGCTGGAGCCCTGGGCTGGGGGCACCTTGGCCACCTGGGTAAGCCCTGAGGGAGCTGAACTGGCTACCCACAAGGTGACCAGGGAGCAGCTCTGAGATGTCTGGAAGCCTGGGTGTGTCAGAGAGACCTGGGCTGTATTGTGAGTTGGGAATGAGGGACTCACGGGGGTGTCCAGGATACAAGGCCACCAGCTAACACAACCGAGGAAGAAAGAATTACTCCAAATCCTTGGGGGACCACAGCAGGGCCTCAATGGAGGCCCCAGAGGCATAGAGATGGAGCAGCCTTAGACCAAGGCAGGGATCCTGCCTCGATGTCCCTGAGCCCGACCCTCTGGTCCTTGGGTCTAGTGTTCCAGGGATGTCCCCACTGACTTGGGAAATCCTCTGTCACTTATGATGAACAAACTGATTTGCACAACAGTGTGTGCATTTGGTAATGCACCTGGGCAACAGAGGATGTGCTCAAAGGCGGCTGGTTGGCTCTGGTGAGGCTCTGGCATGGCAGGACTTTGGGAGGGACTGTGGGGATCGGGTACTTCTTTTTGCTTGTAGATTTTCTGAGTTTTCTATGATGCATTTACATTCTTTGTGTATCACAAAAAATCCCTTTTTTAAAGCCAATTTACAAATTATTTACGTAAAATACTTCATATTCCTTTTCTCACATATGTGCTCAGTGATCTAACAAACTGTGCTTCATTCTTATCACAGTTTTAGTCAGTCATAAGTTTATGTCAACCTTGTTTCTGATGCTTTTTGACTTCTGGATATTTAACATGCCCCTAGGAACATGGGGTCCCAGGTCTAGAAAGGAACATACTCAACTGGAAGCCAGAGGAGCTGAGCAGCATCTCTGGGCCAGGAGAGGCAGGTGCCTGCCGGGGATTAGAGGGAGCAAGGCCATGGATCACAGGACCAGTGGGCTCCTCTTCAGAGGCAGAGGCCAAAGGAGGCATTGCCCTTGCTCCGTCATGAGGGGTAATGAGGGGGAGGCGGGCCTCAAGCAAAACGCCAATGCCGTTTTCATGACTTGAACTTGGTCTCCAGAGACCTCTGGCTTTGAGACTGAGAAGAGGCCAGAACTGACCATTTACTGCTCAACTGTCCTTCAGATGACTCAGGAAGATAGGACTTCTGCTCTTATCTCTAAAGTAATGAGACTCCACAACCCTTGCAAGTGGGCTCACACACACACACACACACTGTGTACACACAGGCACACACAAAATCATGTGCACCCAGTCTCTGCAGCCTTCCCTCCAATCCGTGGGAGGGACAGAAGAGCAGGGAGGTCCATTGTCCACCAGGATCCCTCCTGCCCCACCGGCTCCCACCCAGCTTCTCTGTGCCTTCCCCCCGGGGTATCTAGTCTGCTAGCCTCCTAATACACGCCCTCTGTCCAAGGCCTCCACCCAGTGAGGGCCTCTAGGTGGGGCCAGGGTGCTCTGTCACTGCTCAGCTGCAGGGGAGCCTCCCTTGTTTCACGAGCTCAGTGTGCGGCACCCCTCCCTCTGGCCCCGCTCCTGGGGAGCTGCAAACAGAGGCCAGCATCTCCTCTGCCTCGCTAACCCTCACTCTGCCAAAGGCAACAGAGCCCGCAGCCAGAGTGGACAGGACATGGCCCCTGCGGATGGGGTGCAGAGCCCCAGCTTCATTCCACTGTCCTCCTCTCCTGGTCAGCCCCCGGCCAGCGCAGGCCCATTATCTGGAATGTATCTGCCGGGCGGCCCCTCCTCGGCCTCCTCCCTACCCCTCAGCTGGTCAGTGCAGCAGCCCAGGGGACCCTTCTGGGAGAGGGGCTAGGGCCAGATGTGAGTGAGATGCGTTTGGAAACCTCAGCTGTTCGTTACTTGGAAATGAAACATACGCCCGTTCTGCCGGCCCCGGTTTTATTAGGGGCTGCTTTTTCGTTCTTGGGGAGCGGGGGCATTTGGACCCTTAGATCTTGAGTCTTATCACCCTCAGGCTGTTTGTGCTCTCAGGCAGGATGGGCTGACTGGTGAGGTGTGGCAAACTGCTGGCACACGCATAAACACGCCCCACAGGGTGCAGAGCGCTGACCCTCCAGGGTCTCCCTGTGAGCTCCTTCCGGGAGCACTGTGCCTTTTTATCCCATCTCTCCCATTTTAAAGATAAGCCAACCAAGACCACAGAGGCAAGAACTAATATATGTCAGAGTGGAAGGGTGCCGGCTGGACAGGGGCTTCCCACACTGGCTCAGCCACCGGGTTGCTGTGTCCAGAATGCATGGGTGCCTGCCTTCAGAGTCCCAGACCAGGCAGTCAGAGTCAGTGCGCCCCAAGAGGTGGAGGCTGGGTGGAGAGAGACTCAGAGCCAGAGAGGAACACCCATGCAGGATGCCAAAGCCAAAGGGACTGTGGACAAAGCCTGCAGAGCTTGGACTCCGGCATTTCAAGTCAGAGTAAGGTCACCCCGTGAATAGGGAGGGGAGGATTTACTCCCAGGCAGTTTTACCCAAGGCACTTAAAAGCACAGGTTAGAGGCCAAGGATTTGCTTCCAAACTGCATCTGAGAACAGAGAAAGCCCTCGGCCACCTGCACCCCTCCATGCAGACAAGAGGGGGCGGTGTATGGAGAGTTCAGAGGATCCTGTCCCGGCTAGTCTTCTCATCTATAATTGGAGAACTTGACCTCATCCAGCCCCAGATCCCAGAAGCATCACCTCTACCATGGGGGTCTGTCCTGCTGCCACCAGGGGAACTGTGAGACTGATAGGAGACAATGAACATGGAGGGCTCTGTGAACGAGGTCACCCAGGGCAGCTGGTGGCAGAGTCAGGTGAGAACAAACACCCTCCAGCCAGGGATGCAGCATAGATGGGACCCTGACTCTCAAAGCCCCTCTTTGGGCATCAGAAGGACAGAATGAACTCTTCCTGCTGAGGTCAGGAGCAGGGGGTGGCGGGAGCTTTGCCTTCTCTTCTGAAGATAGTTCCTGTGGCTTCCAGCCTCTGACCCTGCAGAGCTCACAGCTTTTCTAAGGACTGTCTCATTTTAAACTCATCAAAACCAAGTTTGTAAAAAAAAAAAAAAACTAAATGTGGCCCTAGAGAAAAAAATTGCTACATAGGTTTTAAACTCTTTCTTCCTTTAACTGTATTCAGTTAACCCAAAGCACAACCCACAGCTGGAGAGGTGCAGATGTTTTATAAATAGCCTGTTGTATCAAATGTCCCCTCACTGGGCACACGTGCACACATACACAAACAGAGCACAGGGAGAGGGGCTGTCCACCAATCCATCTGCTCCCTGAATAGGGTCTCCAGCTGTGACATGAGCCAGGCAGAGTTGCTACCAAGACAACAGCTTCCCTCTGACACCCCGATGTGGGCTGATACTCTCCAGCCCAGGTAGCTGGATAAGGGCCCAGCGGATGTCCACAGGCTCCTTGGCTGGGACCCTCCCACCTGGGGCAGGCACCTTGGGGATTTGCCTCCCAGAGACTTCCAAACACAGTGCTCTGCTCCATCCAGCTCATCGGGTCTCCTCCAGCTGCCTTTGGGACACCATGCCCTGGTAGGCACCAGGTCAAGGTTAGTGTCAAGACTCACCTGAGTCCCCCTGCTGAGGCTGGAGAGCCTGTCCCCTCAGTTCCTGGCATTCACCATGGTGGTCAGAGAGCTGGCTGATGCCCCACTGAGACCCAGGCAGCCCCTCCGAGCTTGTTTCCACAGCCAGCCAAATCCAGACGGAGTCATAGAAAGAGGGTGCAAGGCCACGGGGTCACTTCTGTGACTTGTCTCAGGACAAGGGCCACAGGGTCACTTCTGCAGGACCACCAGGTCAGGAGGCAAGACTCAACCTGGTGGAGGAGGGAGAGGGGGGTCTGCACCTGGGACTCTCTGTCTTGATGCGTCGCCTGCGTCAGCCTCAAGCAGCAATCCAGAGATGTTCTGAGGAGGCACCGGCAGCTCTGCTAGGTACTGACCAAGTGGGAACTGAGCTGCTCCAGCCGCGCGTCTTTATAAAAAGTTTTTGCTGCAACTGCGGAGGCTCTGCTGGCGGGATCTGGAACATGCACACCCTCTTGTGGCCACTCCCAGAATTACAGCCCCTCACAGGACTGCGCCAGCCGACCGCAGCTGAGAAGCCAGCTTTGGCCTTGGGACTCCAGCGCCTGAAGAGCCGGCTCAAAATACTTTTTGGACAGCTTCTAGAAGGATTGCAGCTAGATCTGGCTTATGAGCCACACAAGGAAACCAGTCTTGCAAATTTATTTATAGGACCGAGTTGGCATTGCTCAATTCATTCAATAAATTTGGCATAGAATTGTTTTATGTATTTTCCTGAATCACACCCACGGCGCAAGGACACAGATGGGCCACTCTGGGGTTGTTCAGAAGAAGGCCTCAGGGGCTCTGAAGTAACATCCCCGAATCAAGCTCAACACGATTCAGCAACAAGGTCAGTGTTCATAGAGCATCAACTGCGCCAGGGCTGGAGAATCCAGGACCCCATGAGACACCCTGGCTGTTGGAAAGGGGTTGAAATCTGGTATGGGAGATGGAACGGGGCACAAAAGCCATAAGCCTAAGTACAAACAGTTACATTTACAAAAGGAGATTCAGCCAATGCTCTGGGAGCAATAACATTCAGAGGAGGTGGCCAAAGTGGGAAAGATGTCAGAGAAATCCCCAAAACAGTGAGCCATGGTGGCATGGCCAGTCCCATGGATGGATGTCAGAGGACTGAACACAGAAGGTAACTTCCATAAATGATTTCCTGTTTGTCGGTTAAAAAATTCAGCCTCCAGCTGGGGACCGTGGCCCCACACCTGTAATCCCAGCAACTCAGGAGGCTGAGGCAGGAGGATTGCAAGTTCAAGGTGAGCCTCAGCAACTTAGCAAGGCCCTAAGCAGTTTAGTGAGACCCTGTCTCAAAAATTAAAAAGGGCTGAGGATGTGGCTCAGGGGTTGAGTACCCCTGGGTTAAGTTCCCAGAACCCCCTCCTCCCAAAAATTCAGCCTTCACGCTTCGGGGTCAGCTTTGGAACATGAGGAGGTTTTGCCAAGGCTCAGCTCCGCCTAGAGTGCAGCTGCCAACCCATGCTGAGTGGATAATAATAAGAGGGGAAGGAGAAAGAGGCGGAGGGTGGAGAGCAGGCGGAGAAAACGCTTCATAGCCTATATTACGTGCTGGGCAATTCCAAGTGCTTTTCCTATGTTAACTCATTTAACCTGTGCAGTTGTCCCTCAGCAACCACTGGGACTGGTTCCACGTCCAAAATTCTCGCTTCCAAAGTCTTTCGAAAAAGACGGCTTAGTGTTTGCCTAAAATGTATGTGTACTCTCCCTTATACTTTAAATCATGTCTATATTACTATAATACCTAATGCCGTATAACTGCTAGGTGACTAGTTGTTATACTGTATTGTTTAGGGAATATGGCAAGAAAAAAAAGTCTGTACAAGTTCAGTAGAGACACGGGGCTTTTTAAAAAATACTGTTGATCTACGGGTGGTTTGAATCCACTGGAGGGCCATCAGCACGGCAGTCCTGTGAGGTAGGTGCTACTGTTGTGACCACTTTACACAGACAAATCAAGTAACTTGTCCCCGATCACACAGCCTGTAGTGGCAGAGCTAAAACCAAGCCTTGGGCAGTTGGACTCCAGAGCCTGTAACCGCGCCCTGTACCATCTCTCACCAAAGGAATGTTTCTGCCACCTGTCAATTCACAACATTCCCAGGAATGAATAGAATCTTAGAAACAGCCAGGAGTGTGCTCAGAACGTGATCCCAGAGCTCTTCCCAGCAGAGAAGCAGGCACTAGAAAGAGATGCACTGGCTTGGTGCTGTGGCTTCAATTTGTCCCCCTTAATTCATGTGTTGGAAACTTGGTCCCCAGAGCAGCAGTGCTGGGAGATGGGGGCCTCACAAGAAGGTGGTGTGATATAAGCTAAGAGCAGCCATAGAAGACGCCACCATCAAAGGGGCCAGTGATGGTGGTTCTCACTCTGCCATGTGAGCACGCAGAGGGAGCAACACACTAGATGCTGGCACCTTGATGGTGGACTTCCCAGCTCCAAACTGGGAGGAAGAAAACTTCTGTGTTATACAGTCTCGGGCATTTCTGGTTTGTAGCGTAAATGGACTAAGACAGTTAGAGAGACCCTGCTCAAAACTCACTTTACCTAAAACAGACTGTTTTCCCACATGGCCACACTGGTGTGCCCTTCACCAGTTGGGGAAGGAGGAGGAGGAGGAGAGAACAGAGACCCCAACACAGCCCAAGCTATTGGCTGAACCTCTGTCACCATGGATAATTGATGATCCGATTGGGAAAGGGTCTAGTTTCCTGCACAAGATCCAGAAATAGGCATAGAACCATTAAACTGCACTGCAGGAGGGGTGAAATCTGTACTTTAAATCCAGGGACTGTGGGGCGCCTTTTCCCTCCCTTGTTTCAGGTTTATTTCACTCCTCGTAAGGATAAGGTGTGTCCATATTGATGCTTGCAACTAGTTCCTCCTTTATTTCTTTCTTCTGGCTGAGCATTAATGTCTATTTATCTGCAAACACCACACTTATTTATGCCCTCTCCTGTTGATAGGCATCTGGGCTGTTTCTAGTCTTTGTCTAGAATGAAGTGGGGGAAAGAGAAAGGGGACGTTTGACGATAGTGCAGGACAGTGTGCCCCAGAGGACAGACATCCCAGGGGTGAGAGGCCTTTGGACAACTCTTAGCTCATACTATGCTGTCTTTGCACCTAAAATCAGAATGATCTAAGAGTGGTTTGCTTCATTTTGATCACAGATGGCATCTGTCCTTGACATTGTCCCTCAGAAGGTGTTAGGAAATGTGACAGCATTGATGGAGGGGTGACTAGACTTCTGAAGGAGCTGTATCCTTGAAAATGCAGGCAACAGAATCTGAGCACTTAACATGGAGAAACCACACTTGGCATAACCAAGAGCTCTCCCCAGTGCCCACATCTGTCCTGTGATCCACGTGGGACACGGAAGCGCAGGGACCACATCAGAGCATAGCGCATGTACCCAGGTGTTTCCTGCTTTCTTTAACTGTACCACCCCTGAGTGTGCCCCTGTCACCTCCTGTGTCCAGCCCTGCAGTGAGCTCACAGCCCATGGTAAGCCACCACTTTCTAGCAGGGTGTGCGGACAGTGGTCCTCAGAGGTGCTTATGGAGAGAAGCCCAGATTCCAAGCCAAGGAGCCCACTCCTGACTCCCAGCTCAGGGGATGGGGGAAGTCACAGGACCTCCCTGAACCTGAGCTTCCTCCTCTGGACAGCCAGGTTCCGACTTCCCGGCCTTCCTACCTCAAGGGTGCTTCCCAGGGTCACAGGAGCTTTGAGACACCAATGCTCTTCAGCCATTGCTATTATTTTTCAGAGTTGACAGCCCTGACAAATAGGATGTTAGTCGCTATGTAGGTCTCTCCAGGGGCCAGCTGCTGACAGCTGGCGCTGAGTCCAACGAGGGGAGGCAAGAGCCTCCGCCTTGTAGAGTTCCCTGCTCCTCACCCATCGTGGAATCTGCCCAACCATCTGCTCCGTCTCCCTGTGCTCGGCTCGTTTTAATTCATTTCCCAGAAGGTGTGGGGATGATGAATTATATGAGACAGCCCAGGATTTCTGACATTGGCTCAGGGTCATAGGCAGTAAAACAGATGAGCCTCCTCCCTGACATGTGCATGGACCAGAGACCCAAGAGCAGGACCTGGCCAGAGCTCCTTATATTGTCAAACTCAGTGACCCAGGGTACCCTCAAAGGAGATCTGTCTTGGAGCTGAGATGCTCTAAATTTTGCTTGGGAATTAGATGATGAAATTATTTTAAAGTGAGCAATTTGTAGTTGGTAGCCAAACAAGTTCATTCAAGTGAATCATAAGGAACTTCTCAAAACAGGGTGAAACTTTGGGCCAAAACTCTTCAGAAGATATTTTAGTGGGATAAATGTAAAACAGACACCAATGTTGGAACAGTGCATCTTCCCATATACAGGATGTAGGATGCCAGGCTGCTCAGAGGACATAAGAAAAAGCCTCACATGTTATATGACTTTGAAGTTGATGTAAGTCAGCAAGAGCCAAGGAAATAGCAATTTTAAAACTTAGGCAGCATTCATAGAAACATGATGAGCAGAAAAATGGAGGTTATGAATCCCCCCTGAATTTTGCATTGATGATATTGCACTTGATACGTAGAGTATTCAGCTCTAGGGGCAGCTGGTCAAAGGATTTAGTCATAAGTCAGAGGTTGACTAGGGTGGTGAAAGGTCTAGAAATGGGCAGGAAAGGGCTGTATTCAGGGTTTGTGGTCTGAGTTTGCAGGCATGTGAAGGTGTTAGGTGTCTTCTGCACCATCATGGAAAAAGAGGCAGAATGCCCTCCATGGGTAGAAGCTCTGATCACCACTGAGCCTCCAGACCTGGGTGCCTGGCTGATGACTGGGGAATTCCCCCACTGCCATCCTTCTTACCAGAGCCTGGGACTCCTCAGTGGAAGAAGCACCTCACAGAGGTCTCCCGCATTGGGTGACTGGCTGGACCCGCACCCTCTGATGTCTCTCCCACGTCTGAGTGGGCCCCTGCAAGACACATACATATATATGTATATCTTCTGCAAGAAACTTGTTCCACAGTGATAAGAAGCAACTTAGAACTGATTCTACTACCTAACTTGCTCTGGTTGGGGCAGAGAAAGAACATTCCATGAATGCTTTTAATAGTAAGAACTAAGAACAGGAAATATTATAGCCAATGACCATAATAAGTAAGAATAACGAAGATATTTCAGCTACGCATTATGCCAGGAAGAGAGAAAAGCAAAAAAGGAAGTTGAGAAAGGACAATTGAGATAAAAGACAGAAAAATAATGCAAATGAGTGGGGAAAAAAGGAGGCATGGCGGAGAGAGGAGATGGAGGAAGAGGCAGGACTCAGGATATAAAGGGATGCAGGTTTTTTCTTTCCCCCCTTTCTTGAAGCACCAGTCTCCTCATGACTAGTGAAAAATGTAGGTTTTCTTCCCTTGTAGTTTAGACTGTATAATTTTCAAAGATAAGCATGCTTGTATTTTTAATGATGCTTTTAAATAATAGTTGTGCAAGGTTTTTTACGAAAACAGCAGCTCCCTGACCTCTTACATCATATCCTGCTTCCATGGTCACTCATTTCCAACCCTGCAACCGTTACTTTCTGTATTTATTTCCACGTTTCTAATAACATGGTTATACTACTTTTTTTCCCCAATTTTATGCATCATTCATTCCCACTCTGGGGGAAACAGCTCCTTTTTACTGTACCTTCCATCCTACACGTCCCCATCCTCCTAGAACAGTATATCATACTTTTTGTCTAGATTGTTTTTCAGTTTATTTTATCATTACTTTATAAATGTGGTTCACAGCCAGATCATGCAGAATGTTTTCTAGAGTGAAATGTTAAATGTTTTATTTCCCTACATTTGATTCAGTGTCCTCTCAATAGGCTTTCTCTTATTTATCATTCTATGGAAGTGTCCTGAAACTTTTCAATTTTCTTGATTCTGGACCAATGGCTCTCAACCCTAGCTCATGGCTATTATCCAAAGAATTGCCTACATGTCAATCTGAAGCTTCTCTTTGAGTCTCTCTTGGCTGGAGACTCAGCTTTTTTAATAGCCTACTTTTCCTGGTCTCTATTTATTTCCTTGTTCGGGTAAAGCACATTTATGAGGAAATACATCTATGGATATCTTACCTATCTGAAAATATCATTATTTTTATCCTTGACCTTGAGTGATAGATAGTTCATGCAAGTATAAAATTCTGGGTTCAGGTTTTTTCCCCCCTCCAAATTTTAATGGCATTCTTACATTGTTAGAAGCTTCCAACAAACCCCAAGACACCTTGATGATTGACCCTTTTCACACAACCTTTTTTCTTTTTAGGATCTTCTTTGTGTCCAGTATTTTGAAACTTTATAAAGACTAGTCTTAGTGTGGGCTAGTTTTCATCCCTCATTCCAGGCATTTAGAATGAATTTTCAATCTGAAACCTCAAGTTCTTTCTTTCAGGGAATTTCTATTAAATTATTCCTTTTTTTTAACACAATATCTTTATTTTTTTATGTGATGCTGAGGATCAAACCTAGGCCCCGCCCTTGCTAGGTGAACGCTCTACCACTGAGCCGCAATCCAGTTTCTTTTCTTGTTTTTATTTCTCTTCACCTTTACTTTAACTATTGTTATTTAAATATTGATGTTCTTGGACAACTTCTCTAGTTTTTCTTGATTTTTCTCTCCAAGCTCTTCTATCTTCTTATCCTTCTTGGAAGATATTCTACTTTGGGGGATATTTCCTTGAATTTATCTTCTGCTGACATTCATATATAATGACATTCATAAAATATATTATGCACAGTTCATATTCAATCTGTTGTATTTAAGCAGAAATTCTGTTTATTTTATTTTATTTTAAAAATCATTTGCATGCATAATTTTATCCCAATGCATTAATGTCCACAATGGTTTTTAGTCTTTTTTTTTTTTTTTTAAATCCTTCTGCACATGGTTGCATCTAGACCTTCACCATGCTGGCCATCCTCCTCTGGATAGCCTTTTTTTTTTTTTTTTTCAAAAAGCCTGTTGAAATAGAGTCCACTATTGAAGCCAGGTCTGCAGCTACATGGCATGGTGAGACAATTGTCTCCTTGTTCTGAATGGAATTCTTCCCCGTTGCAGCCTGAGACCAGATGGCACTTCTCAACTGCTAGTCTACACTGTGGAATCCCACAGAGCCTAATGACCAGTCCACCTTTACACACAGGCTACTAGAAAGCCAGGTTTGGGTTCCCATCTTGCACCTGTGTGATTGACTTGCAGACTCTGAGTGAGAAATCCCATATTTATCCCCAGTTATGGTTCATCTGAGCTTCAGCTCATGATTCTACCTGTTGAAATTTTCTGAATGTGGATTCTGCTTCCTAGTGTCAGCACTATTCAGCTTGACATCAGCTCAACCAAGCCCTTGACAAGGGGCTGAAGAGCTGGGTGACTCCACTGACTCTCTTCCTCCAAGGACTCTGTGTATCCACTGGACAAACTGAATATAGTCCTATACTTCACCTGGGGTCTACTTGGCATTTGGTCTATGTATGCCCGTGTGCATGCAGTTTATCCATCACGAGCAGCAGAATGGTGTGTCTCGAAAATTATTTTAGAAGACATTATAAGGTATTTGAGGTATGTTAAGGCCAACAGGTCAGGAGACAACAGCCAATGAAAAGATAATGTTTTTCTCACAGTTCCCAAGAAGAGTGGCCTGTCATGCCCCGGGGGCCAACCAGGAAGCGCCAGATTTGGTCAGGAAGCAGAGGGAGAGGAGGCAACTAGGGCAAGAGCCAGAAAGGACAGGTGAGGCAGGGTAGGCTTTGGCTTAGCTGGCACAGATAATGTCAGCAGCGCCTGGGCATGGGCCGTCCCCACTAGGGTAAGTGGCCCTGGGGTGATTATGGCAGATAGAAAATGGCCCGGGGTAAGAGCACTTCATAAAGAAAGTGGCTGGGACTGTGGTCCTGGGTCAGTTATTGGCATTTGAAAAGCCAGCTTGGCTTGAGAGAAGGTAATTTACTGCTTCTAGGAATTGGCCACCCAGGGAGGGGCAGTTCCTCAGGGGTCAGTCAGGCCCCGGATGTCAAAGCATCAGAACATATGAAATGGAAGACAAAGACAACACAAAATGCAGTGCATTTATCCCTCGGGCTTCTGTTGATGAAGCTGAGTCTGGGCAGTGCCAGGGGGTCCTGCCTTGGGATCCATGACCCTGCAGGTCTGAGCTCTCTCTTACTGAAAGGAGAAGAGAAGAAAGTAAAACGCGGCCACTACCTCCAAGAACCCTTCTCCCTGCTCATGAGGATGGAGGCTCTTCAGGGAGGCAGCAGAGGTTCAGCATACAGGGAGTGGCCAGTATTAAAGTATGTGTGTCCCTGTGTCCCCTGAATGCTCCTTGGAACGTGTATGCCCATGTGCATGTACTTCAGGGTGGATTTATTCCCAGATCAATCATGTCCTCAATTCCCCAATTCCTATTGACACTTACTGTGCATGGAAACCTCAAACCAAAGTTCAAGGGAGCCCGTTGGATTAAGTGTCTTTCCCCTACTGGGATTAAATGTCTGTCCCCTAAGAGTCACTGAGTTGGTGAAACTGGGCTGCTGGTAAGGGTCAGTGAGCAATCTGCCACAAGCCGGTTTCCCTTTCTCCAGGTGGGTGCATTGGTCACCTGTCCAGCGCGTGCTGGCCCTCTGCCACTCACATGCCAACATAGCCCTCATGGTCTACACACTGGACTGTGTCCACCAGGATTTTAACACTCATGAGGCTCATGTATCTCATTGCCTTTTCTGAAAACTGCTCCAGTCCCTTTAATGAGCAGAGGGTAGTTGCCAAGGACCCAGGCTAAAGGCAGACAACCAGAGCTCAGCCGGAGGCTGGGGCTGAGCCAGGGAAACTGCTCTTGAGCAATAACCACCATCAGCCGTGGTATCTCTATGTCCCCACATGTCACCAGGAAGCTGGCGCTCAGCAGGTGCCCTATCTGCGTGAGCAGAGTTGACCCCTCAGTGGGTCACATTCCTTGGGCTGTCCACAGCAACAGAAGATACAGAGAGAAAATCCTCCTGCCTCATCCCCCTCCACATGTCCCCATTTGAAAAGCAAGCTTGGCTTGACTAGCAGGCATATCCTGGGTCATAGGCATCCAGAGGGGTGTCACTGTCCCTTCTGACCTGTTCTCTGACCACAGGTGGTTGACTGCAGGATCCTCCTTTGGAAACCACCCTCCCTGGAGCAGGGCCTATTAGCCTGTCTTCTTCTCTGGGTTGTCCTCTCTCCTAGACTAGGACACACAGAGCCAGTTCCACTGCACAGCTGATCTTCAGGCTGGTGACAGTATCTCAGGAGGCCACGGGCATGTTACACGTCATGGAAGGTCGCAGCCCAAGTATCCAGGTGCCGACACGCCACGCCCACACGGCCGGCCTCTGGATCCCCGCATCCTTCCCAGGCCCCGCGTGCTAACATTCCAGTATCCAGTTCAGCACGTTCAAGCACAGTCTCAGGTTACTAGAATAGCTTGGCCCAGGTTCACAGGCTGCACAGTGGCTCCAAGCGTCCCTGGCAGGCACGGGGCTTTTTTAATGCCCAATCTTCTCCAATGAAGAGGGAAGGGCTCTTCTCAGGGGCTCAGGGGACCTGTCACTAGTGAGAAGCTGGAGAAATACCAAATCCTTCAAGGATACAGCAGTTCTCTTTGGAATTGCCAGTTTACCATACAAGGAAATGAAATTCTGCAGTCTCTGGAGTGGAAGAAGCGAACCGAGATGGGAAGGCTCGTCTGGCACCCCAGGGATGGTAGTCATAGGAAGCATGTGTACGTGCCCTGGTCTCTCCATCTTCTTAAGAGGTGCCACGATTCAACCAGGGAGCCCCAGCATGGGGACCTTCTCCAATCCCCATGGCCTCTCAAGGGCACCACCTCTAAATACCAGAGTCAGGTGAAGTTTCAAAAGGGACTGTGAGTACACGTTGAGTATTCAGAGGACACGAATCATATTTAGACTCCCGCAGCCCATGTTAGCCAGAGAGTCTGTTCCTGCACCCCTGGAGCTGCTGGTGAGCTATTCATGGCCTCTCCTTAACCATAGCTTTTGAAAACCAGGTGTGATTCTAACACAATAGGCTTGCCTCTAGTTTCTTTCCAGATCAGAGAGGCCCAGATTACCTCTTTCTCCTTCCAGTGTCCCCAAACAGAGCAGGCCCAGACTCCCGGCACTGGCTCTTTTAGTGGGGGAAAGACAAGCACTCCTAGCCCTGGGAAGACACCTGTTGTTGGAGGTACAACCCTCAGCCAGTCAAATAGGGTGTCTTGCTGGCCGTCCATGGGGGCTGGGCCTGAGCCCATGCCCTAGATACCCTCAGAATCAGTCAGCATCCCTAAGAGCCATTAACCACAGCAGTTCCTTAAACCAAGGGAATTGAAAATAAAGATTTGCTGTCTAGCTGTGAATTTGAGAACTTGGTCCCAGGAAGACCTGCTCATCCAGGGCCCATGGGGAAGGAGCAGGAGTTGGGGGCAGCTGGGGAACCCGCTTCTTGTCACGTCTATGGGACAAACGGCCTGTTTCCCCTCTCTCTGATCACTCTGCTCTTTGAGAAAGCTCACGGCTTCTCTCTCCGTCCCCTGGTGGAACAGTTCCAACACTGACTTTGGAGAATAGATCTTGAGCCAGGGAATGTGACTGCCAGGTGAAGGGAGCCTGAAGGAAGTGTCCATCTGGGCTGTCCTCCTTGTGGCCATCTTCCTGGCCTCCCTGCCCTCCCCATGCACTGCCCTCTTCCCCCGAGGAAGGCTGCCCGGTGGTGGAGGTGCTCACCACCCCCCTGCTCTCACCTGACTTACCCAGCCACGCTTCCTCGGCCCCTTCACACACTGCTGGTATGCTGTAGACTAGGGTGCTACATTGCGGGGTCCCCAAAACATGCCACTCATGTGATTCCAGAACTCTTATTTACACTACCATAAGGCAGTGATTTTTGGAACACTCAGTGTCCAAGTTCTACTCCCAGAGACTCTGACCCAATTGGTATGTGGGGCAGGATCCACTTGGGCTCCCCAGGACAATTCAATAGTGCAACCACAGATGAGAAATATGCTCTGAAGTCCACCCAAATTGTGTAAATGAGTGCCATTCTCAAAAGGACAAAAATCAGGTACTGGCGCACGCCTGTATTTCCAGCAGCTCAGGAGACTCAGGAGGCAGCAGGATCGTGAGTTCAAAGCCAGCCTCAGTAAAAACGAGGCACTAAGCAACTCAGTGAGACCCTGTCTCTAAATAAAATACAAAATAGAGCTGGGGATGTGGAATATGCTGAAATGTTAAGGGGAAATATTAAGTGGTTGAGGGCCCCTGAATTCAATCCCCAGTACAAAAAAAAAAAAAGGACAAAAATCAGATAGTTTCAGTAAGATGTAAAGAAATACATGGCTAAATAGATCCTTAATTAGCATTGATGACTCTTTCTAGGACACTGGTGGTCCCAGAGTTTCAACTGCTCTGTCAAGATTTTATAAACTTTCTTCTATCACAGACATTGATTTTTCTGAGAGAAAAAGAGGGCAGAGGAAGAGGGTGGGAGAGGGAGCGAGGGGAAGAGAAGAGAGGTCTGATTGCCCTGGCTTGGTCAGCAGTCACCAACTCTCTCCAACCAGCTAAGTACGGGCTCTCGTCTTCCGGTTTGAGGCAGATGCTGCCAATTCCTCCACAGTGGCACCTGAAAAGAAAGATCGTGCTCCCATAACTCGTCCCCTTCCCAAAGCAAGGGTTCACGGGCTTCTTCCAGGAGAAAGCATAGTTGGGGGAGCTTTTATAGACACTAGGCAGGGTGTTTTTAAAACAGCGATTCCAAGTGGCCTTGGTGATAGACAATATCTAAAACAGAGTCCTCTCCGGGTTTCACGGGTCATTATCAATTTTCTCTTGATCCCTAATTAGATTAAGCTGTGCTGTTGGGAGCCAGGCGATGTACAGGGTTGAGATGGGATTTAGACAGAAGAGAATAAACAGACACAAACTTATGCTATTCTGAGTAATTCGAGGGGATGGGAAGAAATGGAAGAGAAACAGAAGAACAAAGGTCAGCACTAACACTGCTCGTGCGGAAATGCTTTCAGAGAAGTGGAACGTGAGCCCCTTTTTGAATCATCCTGTTGGCCTGGCGATGCTGGTGCATGTTATAAGATAATAGCATCTCATGGGAGCGGAGGGTGGCCTCAGCAGACACTCCACAAATAGCACACACCCTGATGTCACTCAGCACTGAGGAGTTTCTTATCATTCCAGCTTGGATGGTGCACCTTCTGAAACGATCATTTCCCTGCTTTCTTAAGCAGAGTGCATTGGTTACAAATCAGCTCTGCGTGTGAAGTAGAGCCACCTTCGTGATCATTGTAACGTGGTGAAACCATAAAGATGACATCTCCCAAGGGAGGAGCCAGACACTTGAGGTTGGCACTGCTGGGTCTGATGGATAAGACAGTCCAACTCTGTTCAAGGGGTGCCTTTAGGGATGGCTTCCCAGAGCAGGGTGGACTTGGCCTCCTGACACTACTGTGCCAAGAAACCATGTCCTGAGAGAAAACTTTCCCCGTGTGAGATGGGATAGCCTTTCTTCTAAATAATAATGGCCCTTGCTTTGCAGAGATGTGCTTGCATTTTACCTGTGAGCTGGGGGAGGCCGACGCTCTGCATCAGAGTTGACGTATTTGGGCAGAGGAGGGTCTCCATTCACTTGTGGTTGAAGCCTCAGCTCTGGAGTTTTCCAAGCTCCCAAAGGTAGAGCGTGGGCATGGGACCCAAGGAGCTGTTAGGAGGAGGGAGGTTGTGGGGAGAGACAGAGCTATCCAGGGAGATGGGGCCTCCAAAGGCCTTATTGGCCTCTCTGCAGTTCAGCCTCTCTGGTAGGGAAGGGCAAAGTGGAGGCAGGAGGGTATTTGTCTCCAGAAATGGAGCTAGGAGACTACTCAGTCAGGTAGTTAGTTGATATTCTGCCCCCAAGTCTTCTCTATTCTTACTGAGTTTCTCTATTGTTCTATCAATTATCTCTCCCCTCCTCTACCGCACTTTAAAATTATCTTCAGACATGCTACCCCTGGACGCTGGCAGCCATGGGCAGGTGACAGTTCAGGCCTGAAAGACTGGGAGACTTGCTCCTGACGTCCTTCAACCTCCTGCCCTGCACATTCTCCCCTGGTTGACTGGAGAGGGCCACCCTGCAGAGTGGACCTGCCCCCACACCACATTAGACTGCACCCCTTCTCACAGCTGGTCTTCTCCCTCCTTGTCAAGCTAGCAGCGGTAAATTCTTTTTAATCACTTTTTGATTAAAAAGGGAACCAAGGCATTTACATGGTTGCTTCCACCAAAGATGTGTGTTCTAAACCCAACCATGAAGAGACATCCGACACATCTAAATTTTAGAAAACGCCTGTCTGTATTTCTCAAAAATGTCAATAAGAGATGTTTTATTAAAATTTGTGCGTGTCAAAAATGTTATGACAAATCAAGGCTGAGGATGTGTTCCAGATTCAAGGAATCATTGAGATGGGACAGATAAATGCAATTTATGATTCTGGGCTGGATATATGGACTGCAACTGGCTATAAATGATGACATTTGAATATGGATTTTAGATAAAGATGATGATGTTGCATTGATGTTGAATTTCCTGAATTTGATGGTTGGACTAGAGTTAGGTGAGGGGAACATACTTTTTTCATGGAATATGCTGAAATGTTAGGGGGCAAAGGGTCATGGAATAGGCAACATCCTTGGAAATTGTTCAGAAAAAGTTGTACAAACACACCCAGCACATACTCCAGAGGAATGGCAGAGCAAAGCAAGTGTGAGGTGCTAAACAGCCAAGTCAGTGGACACGGGAGTTCTTTTTACTACAATTGCAACTTTTTCTGTAAGTCTGGATTTTTTTAAAAGTAAAAAGGAAAGTGACAGAGAAAGACTATGGAAGGAACAATTAAATAGAGAAAAAAAATTCAAATAACATGAAAAATATTCAACATCACTAACCCAAGCAGTGAAAGATGGTGCTTTTAAAACTCTTCCCATTAACCTATTGCAGAAAAGGAGCAGTGACTTGGAACTCTCCTCCCTTTTCAGTAAGTGGTGTTTCTGAAAAGCAATTTAAGACTGAAACGCTCTTACACTTAGACCTTGTGCTGAGTTTGGTTTTGGAATGTTTGTTGAAGGCTGGGTCTCCAGCTTGGTGCTGTTGGGAGATGGTAGACCTTTAAGAGGTGGAGTTTAGTGGGAGGCTTTTAGGTCATTGGGGGTGTGCCCTTGAAAGGGACTGAAGGATCCCCATCTTTTCCTTCCCCACCCTTCCCTGGCTATGGGGTGAGCAGCTTGCTCTACCATGTACCCACCCTTCCTGTCTTGATGTGCTTGCCGCCCCCACTGAGGGTAAAAGCAATGGGTCTGCCTGATCACACGCTGGAACCTCCAAAACTGTGAGCCAAAATAATCCTTCTCCCTTAAGTTGATTCTCTCAGTTATTTGTTATTGATGGAAAGCTAACACACAGTGTAACAGAATTCTTCAAATTTTACCCTAGAGTAAAACATCAGAGATGGGACAGAGTTTTACATATAAGAATGTTCTCTCCTATGTTGTTTACCATGGAGGTAAACAGCATCAGCTGAATGTCCAAAATCAGGATAATGGTTAAATGGATATACATCTATATGTGAAAATACTGTGTAGTCACTTAGAGTCTTGTTTTTGTGGGTTTTTTTTTTTTTAGCACAAAAAAACTTTCTTTATATCAACTTGAAAAGTATGAATGAGTCCTCAACAAGATAATCAAAAGAACCAACACTACAATCAACAGTTAGGAGGATAGACACAGAACAGAATTCAGGGTTAGATGCTCTGAACTGAGCACCTACACCAACACTGAGTGGGAACAGCTTCACACTGAGGAGCAGCCCTCTGTGGAGTCTTATTTTTAAAGACATTGTTTTTCCTGGTGCACCCCTCCCACCTCACATTCTTCATAACACCTTCTCTCCTGGTCTCCTCTACTACTGAAGTGGACCCCAGCGTGCTTCCTGCCTCTCCTAGCCACTGCCCGCTTTCCAGAGGGGGGTCAGGGACTGCCATGACTTAGCACCCCTGATGGAGCCATTCATCTAGACTGAGCAGCACCAAGACACTGACTTCCAGAACCAGCGGCCCTTGTTCCTGAGTCTCCTGTTTGTGAATCCTCTTGACTCTGCCTGTGGAATTCCCTTTTCCCTTCTCTGATCAGATCAGTGTGAACTTCTCTCTGGGAGTTATGTCAGTTCCACTCTCCTGTGGAGGGGTCTTCCCGACGGGCAGCTCTTCATTGTGTTCTTCAGGCAGTTAACGTCAACCCCACTGCCAGCGCCACCCCAAATTCTCTAAGCATTGGCTGGATTAGCTCCTTGGCTCCTGATACCAACGAGGAAATTCTAATTGGACAAACTAAAATTTGGAGGAGAGAGATATAAATCCAATAAGAACAGTCCATATTCCTCTCGTCATACATTTTAGTTCTACATGTTTTAGATGTATTTGTATAACATGTAGTTATATAGTTATTTAGAAGTGTCTTTAGTTTCCAAGTATTTGAAGATTTTCCATATTTCTGTTATTGATTACTGATATAATTCCATTGTGGTCAGAGAACATACTCTGTATGATTTCCATCTTTTCAAATTTATTGAGACTTATTTTATGGCTCAGGATACGGTCTATTTTGGTAAATGTTCTAAGTCCTCTAGAAATGAATGTGAATTCTGATGCCCAGTAGAGTGGAATGTTCTGAAAACTCAGTCAGGTAGTTAGTTGATATTCTGCTCCAAGTCTTCTCTATTCTTACTGAGTTTCTCTATTGTTCTATCAATTATCAAGAGGAGGTGCTGAAATTTCCAACTATAATTGTGGATTTGGCTATTTCTCTTTTAAGTTCTGTCGGCTTTTGCTTGTCATGCTTTGAAATTTTATTAGCTGCACAACTAGGATTATTATGGCTCTTGATGAATTAACTACTTTATCATTATGCAATAGCCCTCTTTATCCCTCATAATAGTCCTTTCTCTGAAATTTGCTTTGTCTGATATTAATATATAAACTCTTCAGTTTTTGAAAATACAGATTTTCCATATTTTTATTTTTAACCTATTTGTGTTTTTCCATTTAAAGTGGATTTCTTGTAGACAACTTATAGTTGGGGCTTACTTTAAAATATAATAATCTAACCTGATAATCCCTGCCTTCTGAATTAGTGTTTTAGACCAGTTACATTTAATGTGATTATTCATATGATTGGATTTAAGTCTACTGTCTGGCTATTTTTTTTCTATTTGTACCTTCTGATGTTTATTCCTTTTCCCCACTCTCTTTGCCTCTTTCTGGATTATTTGAACATTTTTAACATTTTATTGTATCTCCTAGTGGCTCACTAGATATATCCCTCTTGTTCTTTAGTGGTTGCTCTAGGGCTTATACTACATATCCTTAACTTGTCACATTCTACCTTCAGGTAATATTATGTAAGTGCATATACCATTACATAACTATACTTACAACATGACAGAGGGAATTATTTGGCTCTTTTGACATTGCACCAACAGTGAAAAGAGCATATTAACTATTGACTGTACTAACTGTCAACCCTCCACTGATGCCATTTTATTACTCTGTGTGACAAAATGGGAAGCACACAAGAGCACTTCCACCACCTCAAACGAAAATCCCCTGTGGACTGAGCTGTGAGCTGGACTTGACCCTGTCTTCATGAACATCATTTTCACCTAAAAGAACGGCTCACAGACTGTGGTTAATGACACATGGGCATGTGCTCAGTATTTTCTTGAAAATGAACAAAATCAACCTATCGCTTCAGGGAAACAACCAATAGTACTTGTTGCCAATGATAGGATGAGCTTTTAGGGGAAAACCCACAAAGTTTTATAAAACTTGAATTCTCTACTATGAGCTTGAAAGCTTCCCAAAACCTCCAGAGTCTCCTGATAAGACTGGCGGGGATATTAATAAATTGTATTGTACAATGAAACATGCCAGCATTTCAAATACCTGTTTAACTCCATGAACAAATATTTTCGAAATGATCAATGTCTGATGCCATAAAAGCATGCTTTGGTTAAAAAAATCCAAAAAAGTTCAAGATAAACCCCTGGGTTTTATTGCAACAGAGTTTTGTGTTTTTGTTTTTTTTTTTAAGTTGACTGATGGGGTTTCAGACTGTATACTAAAACTGACCTTTAGAAAAACAACCATTTTGCAAGATTATAGTATCAAAGAAGAATATTCAGTAATTTGATAAAAGGGCAACTAAAAACAGTTTTTTTTGCATTCCAACTATGTGAGACAGTTTTCATATCCATCAACCCAAAACACATACTACAACAGATGGGATGCGGGAACAGTCAGGAGGCTCCGGCCGTCACCAAGAAGCCAGAGATGAAGGATTTGAAAAGTGCCTAACAATGTCACTCTTCTCAGTCAATGTTTTGGAAAATATCTTTTTTTTTTTCACAAAAATATGTTATTTATGTTAACCTGTAATGGATTTATTATTGTCCTTTTAAATTAATTCACATTTAAATTTGAATGTATAGATATTTAAATTTATTTTAGTTTTAATTTCATGCAGTTACTATCAATATGTACAACCCAAATAAACAAAAGCTTTTCGGGGTCCTCTGAAGAGTAACAAAATGTTTGAGAAGCACATTCCAGGAACACAACACCCTGCAAGTGAGAAGTCCAGGTCTTGGGTCCCTCTCTCTCCCAGACCACGTTGTTTCCATGGGATAATGTTACCTGCTTACCCAAAAGTCTCGCCACTATTAAAATGGGAAATAGAATCGAGTCCCTAAAGTTTTATGCTGCAATTTTTTCATAATACTTAAGTTTTTCAATGTTTAGTGAAGCAAAATTCTCTTTTTCTTAAAGCTCTAGAACTCCATTGGGGCGTCAATATGGTGACTTTTTTTTTAGCTATAAAATAAAATTATGTGAGAAGCAACAATGTATTGGGTTTCTATTGTGTATAAAAAGCCCAAACAGTTAGGAAATGTTCTTTATTGGATTTCAAGGAAACAGAAGTCATTCTGGTTACCCTGGACTTGGTTTCCATGCTGAGCCCAGGAAGCAGTCAGGTTCTGGGGGAGGCTTTGCTGGGGGACATTCTCAGGAAGTCCTGCATGCCCCTCCGCAGCTGCGCGTTCTCCGCCACCTCCCTCAGGCTCCTGTGGAGCTTTTCCATCTCCCTGTGTTCACTGCTGACATCTAGGGAAGAGCAGAGGGCACACATGGCGGGTTAGTGCCTCCAGAGAACAGATCCCCCAAGAATCCCGTCCTTGTCCCAGAATGGCAGATCTGGAAGGACACTGGGAAATCAGACAGTCCAGTCTCCTGGTATAAACAACCCGAATCAAACCGGGTATTCTCCCTCTGGAGGCCTGTGTCAGCGTGAGTCACCCCGAGAGGAATCAAGAGCCTTACCACCAAATAATGCCCCCCACCCCTGGGGGACCCAGAGGGTCCTGGCTAAGCCTGTCCAGGGTGCCAAGTGCCAGCTGGAAGGAGACACAATAAACCCTCCCCTCCCCTGTCTCCAGGCACCTGCTGGGAGGCCTGTTGTGTGAGGCCTGTGCTCTCTCCCCATCCATTCCCTCTCCTCCCCTAGAATCTCACGTCAACTAGCCTAGGCCACGGTGTCCAGACACGAGGTCAAATCTCAGTCTCTGCAGACTGTTTGGGATGAGATTGACTTGTAAGTCTGCGGACCCTGAGTAAAGCAGTCACCTCTCCCAGTGCGTGTGGGCCTTGACCAATCAGCAGAAGGCCCAAGAGAACAGAAGACCCCACAGCCCTGCGGGAGGCGCTCCCCAGCAGACCTCCTGGCCTCCACCTCCACCTCCGATCTGCCTGCCTGTTCTCCAGAGATGGTCTCTGGACTCCACTGCAGCTCTTTCCAGTCGTCAGCCTGTCAGCCTCCCCATCACGGAGCCTCCAGGATTATGTGAGCCAACTCCTTAAAATAAGCCTCTGTCTACCCCTACACGCGGCCTGTGGGTTTGGGTTTTCTGGAGGACACTGACCCACACAGTCCCCTCTGAAGAGACGCTTCAGACCCACCTTGGAGTTGGCTCCGCCTCTGCTCCTGAATGCCTTCCTAGTCCCGCTCAGTTCTCCACCCCCCAGTGGCAACCTGGACAAGCCACCCTGAGGCTGACCTGCTGTGGGACCAGGACCAGGAGGGGAGTCAGAACCCAAGGCGCTCTCTGGGCCTTGACTGGAGGCCTCCCTCCTGCTGGCTGCTCTCCAGTCCTGCTACCCACCTTCAGGTCTACCCCGGGGCCCAGCTCATTGCAGGCTCCCCAGTGTCCAGCCTGAACCACTGCTGTCTTCTGAGCCACCAGAACAGATGAACCTAGACCTGGCACCCCAGTGGGTCCCTGCCCATGGGCCTTTACTTAGGGGTCCCGTTCCTGGGGAGACCTTTCTTGACCCCTGTCCCCTGCTCTCAGCATTCCTCCCTTTCTCCTGCCTGATTCCCCTGCCATGTATTTCACTTGTTAGCTTGCGTATCGCCTGCCTCCGGCCCACTGGGCTAGAGCTCCTTGAGGGTCCTGTCAAGGTCACTGCTGTATCCTCAGCACCTTGGTGCGAACTGGCATCACTTGGTGAATGGATGCAGGCTGTCCCATCTGCGGATCTCCATTCTCACCAGTCAGGCAAGTCCTGAGAGCTGTCTGGGTATCTTCAGAGCCCTGGCGCCTGCACAGTCTCCCTATACTATGCATCTTTGTTGTGGATGGTGAAGAGAATGGAGCAGAGTCCAACTAGGCAGGCACGATTTACATCAAACTGTCTGCAAGACCGGACAGTTGGAAGACCTTCTGCAAGTAGGAAACACACTTAGGTGACTATGACCTTAAAACAGACCTGGGCAGAAGGTCCTAGGTGGGTCAGTGTGAGAGTGCTGTTCCTCCTTCCCTGGGGGCTGTGAAATCCAGGCTCATCCACCCAGCTGGGATGGGGACAGTGTTGTCCAGGAAGGTAGGTAAGCACAGGTCAGAGGTTTAGAAGCAGCAGTTTAGCTTCTCTTGTGGAGATAATTCTGCCTACTTCCACCCCGGTTACTCATCAATAGTATCAGGTCTATGTATTTTTTTTTTCCTAGCAAACAGCTGTGCACATGTTTTAAAATGTAAAAGGCAAAAATCTCTACCATCCCCTGTCTTCTTTCCTTCTAAGAGGCCACCAATGTCATCAATTTCTTGTGTGTCCCAAGAGATTTTTATGCCTACACAGACATATACATATGTATTTCCTTTGCTTCTTTCACAAATTGTCACAAACCACACACATTTTTAAATTTTTTTTCTCTCTCTTTAAAATACATTTGGAGATCATTTCATGTTGCTGAACACCACATAAAGCTGCTTTATTCTTTATAACAGTTGCATGTTCCTCTACTGGTCTTGTATCTAATTTAACCAGTGTCCTATTAATAGATATTTGAGTTGTTCCAATCTGTGTTATTATAAACAATGGC
The DNA here is from genome assembly GCF_047511675.1 of Marmota flaviventris. NCBI lineage: Eukaryota > Metazoa > Chordata > Mammalia > Rodentia > Sciuridae > Marmota > Marmota flaviventris. The sequence continues at coordinate 170,205,572 of NC_092500.1, forward strand.
ACCCTGAATAAACTTGAACATATGCCAAATTGCCCATGCAGGAGATATTGACAGGATGAATTCCTAGAAGAAGGATTGCTGGACCAAAGCATAGGTACATTTTTAATTTTTCTAGAAATATCACAGGTGCTTTTCTCTCCAGCTTACTGTGGTCTCCAGTGTATACGGGGTAGCCAGGTGGCACACCTGGGAGGCAAAGGAGGTGGTTGCCAGCCATGGGCTCGCATGGCTGGCACTGCTTTCCCCAGGTCCCAGGGGATTTAAAGGAACCTTTCTCCACTACTACCAGACAATGGGGTTTTTCCTAAGGAGGCATCAACTTAAAAGAAAGGCTTTACGGAGAGAGCAGGGCGACTTTGTGGATGGGAACTCGCCACTTGCAAGCTGTGAAACCTTGGGCACATTATCTGATCCAAGTCTCTAGTTCTGCATCTGCAAAATGGAGCAATAATGTCTATCCCTGAGGGCTAATGGGAGAATTCCACGGACAGCACCCAAGAAGTCTCGATGGGGTAAGTGGCAAAGGGCCGGCCATTACCAGCATCATCATCTCCATTCCTTGCTCTGGAGATTTCTTTAAACTCAGGAAGGAGCAACCACAGCCAGAGGTTTCACATATTTACCTGCAAGCTCCTTGTAGAGACCATCCCCCTGGGACGACACCAGAGTCAGCATGGTGGCAATGCTGCCCTTCACCTTCTCCGTGATCCCATTCTACAGGACAAGGACATTCAGTCTGTTAGATGGGCGTGCTCCAAGGGAAAGCGAATCCTAGACAGGGAACCTCACCCCATCCTCCAGCTGGAGAAGGTCCAGACTGGGGTTTCCAAAGTCAGGCCCAAGGGCGAAGGACTTTGGAGGGCCGGGGACGCGCGTCCTTGGGCTCCCTCCAGTCTCTGCATGTCCCTCCCTGCCTATCAAGAGTCACAGGGAGGGTCCCTCTGGTGCTGAGCAACTGAATGAGGAGCTAATGAGGCAAGGGGGTTGGGAGAAGAGCAGCCACAGGGATGGAAAGGAGGGAGCACACTGGTCACTACCCCACTGTCCTCTCCTGCATTTATTCACTGATAACTGTGAACTGGGCACCTGCTCTGTGCAGGGACAGGTCTGATTCTTCTCTCCCACAGCCTGAGGAATGTCATGTCTTGCTACTCTCAATCCTTTTATCAACTAAAAGCATTCTCTTTTGTCTCTTGCCTCCTTTTGGAAAACACCAGAATCCTTTCTCTAATTTGGTGGATTCCAGGTTTGAGCCTGGATCTCCTGACTCATATTTTTCTTCAATGCCAGGCCAGGAGCTCAGCCTTGAGCTGGTGACATAAGCCCTTCTGGCCTCAGCTTCGTTGTCTTTAAGATAAGGGAGACGGAGATCCACAGCTCCTAAAACCAAAGTAGCCCCCTCACTGCACAGTGAAAACAAGTCAGCAACCACACACCTAACACATCGGAGGCTGCTGGGCACATTCAGCAGATCGTTACTCCATTCTCCAAGTCACAAGAACATTGGGAAGAGGTAATTTGTTAAAAAAGACAATAAATCTTCAAACATAAAATATATGTAAGAGGAAATTCCATCCTTATTTAGAATTAAAATATTTTAAACAATTGAAAGCTAACTGATATTCTTGCTGGATGAGGCGGTGGCGCACACCTATAATCCCAGCAACTCAGGAGTCTGATGAAGGGGAATCACAAGTTCAAAGCCAGCCTCAGCAACTTAGTGAGGTCTTGTCTCAAAATAAAAAATAAAAAGGGCTGGGGATGTGTCTCAATGGTTCACCTGGGTTCAATTCTGGGTATTCCCCCCAAAAAAAGTTCAATGATATTCTTAATTTTAGAAAAAGGATCAAGGATGAGAACCTCCTTTGGCCTTACTTATTTTTAACAACCTATGTGTCCATGATTTAAAATAACTGTGTACCTGGGTAATATACTGATCATTTTTTATGAGCACTGTTTTCTTAAGCACCTCTGGATCTGATTAATGGAAATCGGTTCTATGGAGTTCTGTCAATCTCCTGCATGTATGTGTAGACTGTGAGGATATTCTAATATGCCTGAAATCAAACTGCTGCTGGGAAATGAGACGCTCTTGTCCTTCTCCAAAGGAGATTCCCTGCTTTTTACTGTGGAGACAGGCACCTCCAGAATTGAATGGGACAGACACTGGTGGGAATGCTTTACCTGCCTGGCTTCCTCAGGTGATCAGGAGAGAGGATCAGCCAAGCCTGGACTGAGACAGAAGAACTTGGAACCTCATGTGGACAGTGAGGGGCTTGAACTAAGACAAAGGCATTCTATCACTCAGGGGAAGGGGCAGAGTCAGGAGATCCAGAGCTGGGTGGTCCAAGTGTGCTTGACAGCAGCACTTAGGCTCCAAAAGACTGTTAGGAAACATCTTGCAATGAGGATGGGCTCAACCTAAATCTATGCTGGGTACTGTGATTGGCTGACCTGCAGCCGCATACTGACATTCACTTATTGGCATTTTATGTAGATGGGTCATTTCCCTTGTTTAAAAAAATCTGTCTTGAGATTGTACTATTGTTGGAGATGCTGGAGCAGATACCTGGTCCCGAAGTCCAGCTCTGCATCTCATTAGTGTGTGGCCTCTTGATTCACCTCTCTGAGCTTGCTTACATTTAAATTGAGAACAATGGTAGTGCTCACTCAGAGACTGGTGGGGTGTAGGTGTAAATTAGCTAGTGTCTGTGTAGAATTTAGCTCTCATCTAGCTATCAAGGCTGTTGTTCTATGGATGACCCAGGAGGGAGAGGGCTCAGGGGAGAGCTGGAGGTGCTTTGCCAGCACTCGGTGGCAGGGAGGAGGGAACACTGAGCGCCAGGGGCTTCTTCTCCCCGCACTGAAACCCCCAGCTGGGCACACCAGGCAGAAGGCACCCAGCGGCACCTGGGCCCAATGCCTACTATTTCTTCTACCTTCTGCACTGGCTCCCTCAACTTCCCATGGGCTAGGACTCCAACTGCGGACGTAGATACCTTCAGCTGCTGAAACTGGTGCTGCATTCTTTCTTGAGCCCTTTCAAACATGCCCTCGGCCACCTGCCGCTCCACTCCTCTTCTGATGACATCCTTCATCCTCTCACATGCTTTTTTGCCAGTGATCTGAGCTGCCTCTGTAAAAGATGTTAGCCACAGTCACACCACAGCAAGGACTTGTCAGAACTCTCTGGCATCAGAAAAATAAGTAAGCAAGAAAACAAAGTGTGTGTGTGTGCACGCTTTTGTATATAGGTATATGTACATGCATATATAGATATGTACACATGTGCAAACACACATACATATGTATATAAAATGCATAACATTAAAAAATAACATCACTCATTATTTAGATAACAATCATTTGGAATATGTAATAAATGAATTGAGCAGAAGCTTACTAACTTACCCCCCACAAAACAAAACCAAGAAGGATCCTGAAAGCGGGCCCACAAACACTTAAAGGAAGTTAAGAACAAGAGCCGGATACCAAGCAGCAGCGTGGAGAGGAGAGGGGGGGTTCCAGACAAGGGGAGGACAGAGGAACTGGGAACCACGGGGACAAAGGTCCCCGATCACCTCCCCCTGCTCCCTGCAGTTATCTGATCTCCATGTGTAGTTGGAAAGTGTTACAGGACTTAGGATGCAGGAAGACTGCTCCAGGACAGGGAGCCCCGGGATAGGATGCCAAAGGAGTGACAGGAAGACCCCAAAGGAAGAGGAAGCACTGCCTCTGGAGCCCCACCTTCATAATAGGGCTTCAGGTCGTTCTGAATGGAGCTGGTGACAGACTCGTAGATCCTCCTCTTCCTTCTGAGGATGTAGCCTTCCAGGCCTCCCAGGATGGCGCTTATCTGAGAAGCCACGTTGACACAGGCCTTCTGTGACATTTCTCTGGCAGAGGCAGGTCAGGTGTGCCCAGGTGTGGCCACACTTTCCTCTGCCTCTGTCCTGGTTGGCTGTGAGCTCCTCTACACAGAACTCTGGCTTAAGCCTCTGAACGTCCCAGAGTGCTTCCACAGCGCCCAGTCCCTACAAACTACTCAGTAAGTAGGTGCTGAGTTTGACCCAAGGATGGACAGGGTTCTAGCAGGGGCCATCTTTAGAGGGCCAGAGGTATCAGCTATCTCCTACTCTCGCCATGTGATCTGGACTGGCCCTGGAAGAAAGTGAGTCACAGACGAGAGTCCAGAGTTCTCAAAACTAACAAGCGACCTGCAAAAACGTGACCAAGTCTTTAAGCTTTGCTGCTTTGGACGCTACTTCATGGTACTGGCAAAAACGATAGAATTAGTGACAATATTACAAGGTGAGGCACATTCTTGTACCTCTAAGGATGCTTTGAAGGTTCTTCCTGGAAGCTGAGTCAACCCTACCACCTCAGCCTACACCTCAGATGCCACACTGTGGGACAAAGCGTGCCTGGTGTCTTACACCTCCCTGGAGGTCCCAGGAGCCCTTATGTTTCCTAGTCCATGCACCTCCTAGGAGGCACATCCAGACCCTGGACACTCCAGGGGTCCAAGTGGGGAGAGACCGGCAGCCTTCAGCTCCTGCCTGGGAAGAAAGCCACTACCCAAACTCACTGTGCTCTTCACTTTATGAGGAACTTACCTCCTGGATCAGGAAACGTTTTTTGTAGCTTTCACACTTCCAGCCACTTCTTATCCCAATTTCTGCCATTTTCTCCTGCAGAGAATGCTTGAAAGCGTCAATGTGAGGCATCAGCGCCGAGTCGGCAGGCTTCCCAGCCCTTCAAGAAAGCAAGACAAGCGTGAAACTGGCTGGTGTCCTTTTATTCACTTTAAAGAGAAGAGAGAGAAAATCTGACAATGACCAAATTGCTGTGACATGCCAGGCGCTGTCCTGGGCCAAGTCATTGGCCTAAAAACCCAGAAGGCAGTGTGAGGGTGCCCGTTTACTGATGAGAAAATCGGGGCTCAGAGAAGATGGCTGACGTGTCTAAGGTCACACAGCGAGTAGGAGACAGAGCCAGGCTTTGAACACCGCTTTAACCTCAAAACTCACTGTCCTCCTGATGACGAAGTGCTTTCACTTGAAAGAATCGGACTTGGACTACACTTTCAAAGACAGGTAGGATTTGGGGAAGAAAATGAAAGGGAATTATTTCCCAGGGGACAATATCTCAGAATATTCCAGGTGTAAGAAGCAGCAGATTATAGAGCACTCAGACAGCATGGGCTTTAAACCCTCGCTCTCTACTCATGAATGGGGGCCCACTGCAGTTAGTTCTTCTGAATCTCCCTGTGTTCCTATGTAAACAGGCAGAAAGAAGCCCCTTGGTGGTGTTATCGAGCACATTTGATGAGATAATGCATGCGAATGCTTGGCACCGTGCCTGGGACCTCTCGGTGGCTCTCAGCTTCCCCCACGTTGGCTCCAGCAGAGGGCTGGCACCAGGCAGCAGGGCAGTGCTAGGTCAGAAGGGAAAGTTGAAGGCTCAATGGCTCAATGCCATCCTAAGGAATTTGGAGACTCCTACAGAGCTGTCACCAGGGGCAGGATGGGGAACATGGGCTGGCATGATCCAAGAAGTGTTTACAGAAAGGTAGGGGCAGAGACATGGACACAGAGGAGGACAGAAAAGGTAGGAGAATGGCCACTGCAGCATCAGGTGGTGAACCAGGTACAATTAGGAGAAGAACGAGGGAGACTGCTTCCCTGGGGGCTAGGAGAACCTTTGTCTGTTGGCAGAAGAAAGAGCTAGAGGTCAGAACTGCAGGAGGGGCACAAGGAGATCCTCCCCCGGCCGAAGCTCATGCCATGTCTGTGAGCACACGACATGTCTGAGACTCCATGAGCCACTTTTTCTTTTTGCATTCAGGGAAGGTTCGAAGGCCATGTGTTTGCTTAATTCCACGCTCTCCAATCAAAATACCCTGTCCTGGGCTCAGATCCCTAAGAAAACCATCCCCGCTGCATGTAGGAGAGACTTGAAAAATAATGGGAAACATAATATTAGTCTGAAAGCAACATCTCACTCCACCCCAGGTCACCAGGGGAGATGGTTAAGTCAACCAAACCAAGATCGCTTTTGTGTTTTGCCAAAGACGGAGCAGAGTGGCCCTCAAGTCACAGTCTACTCTTTACTCTTCCAGATCCAGAGTCTCAATTCTTAAAACTGAGACTCTGGCTTGACGTTCTTCAGATGTTTGTTCATGCAGAGGCAAGATGAAAGACCACTTTACCTAAAAATGCCTCCAAAAACAGGGTCAATCTGGTCATAGATGGGCTGAGTGATGGCTTGGTTCAGGTCGATTCTTGCCAGAGTCCTGGAGGCATAGATGCCATTCTTCAGGCAAACAGCTTTCAGGGTCTGGTGAAAACCTTGGTTCCCTTTACTCCTCTAGAAAATTAAACGATGAATTAGCAGAGTTAGTTGGCATGAACTAGAAAGTCACAGAATCAGAACTGCATTGCCTTTGGCTAACGGTCATTACCAAGAACCACAGGAAGAAGTAGAAACACAACCGGGAGGACCCAGGTCACACCTCCAGCAATGTGCCCTGGCCTCACTGAGACCACAACCCTCCCATACAGCTCTTTATCTGGCAAGCCTCATGGCTGGGCTCCTAGACCATCTGCTTGTGAGTGTCAGGAACAGTGTCTCACCCATCTTTATGTCCTCCAAGCCTGCACTGACTTAGCTGGTACTTAATAAGTATTTGTTGAATGAATGAAAAAAACGTGTTGTGACCTGAGAGTGAGTATATGTCTTGGATTTCCTGGGGATAGTCCAAAGTTGGTATATTTTTTATTAAATAGTTAATTAAACACTATTTGATTTGTATAACTTGGTGATATTTTCCCCAGGGAAACAAATTTACAAATGAGAGAAAAATTATAATAGTTAGAGCTATGAGCTAATCAAGTTTAGCCAGATAGTGATAAATAATAAGGAGAAAAGAAATGTTTGCTAAAATTTTGGTGGAGGGCTTTATCATCTTTAATCGATGAAATGTGTTTGGAGGGAATATGTTTTAAGTGAAAGGCTGTATAGCATGATACAATTGTATAATATTCTCTCTCTACTTAATAACTAAAACATGAGCACATTCCAGAATAATTTTAAATGCATTCCAAAATCATTTTATTAAACCATATACTATCATGTAGGCAAAGAATAATTCATTTTATGGTTCTCTTATTTTTAGACATTCAGGCTATTTTACTATGCTAAGTAAAATATCACATTAGTATATAGATGACTGCTCAAATTTCTGGGCACAAAAGCACACTGTTTATCAAAGAGGAGCCCCTTGGGCATGCAGGGGTCAGGGAAAGCAGCAGTGAGACAGGGGATGGTCCCTGGGAGGCCTGAAGATGGCTGGTGCCCCTCTCTTTCTCAGAGTGCCTCTCCTTTGTGCCTCATCTTCTGGGCACACTCTTGATCATCCACTCTGAGATCTGGATTCTTCCATCACCAGATAGAACCACTTCTCTCCCTGTAACTTAGCTATCTATTGCTGCAGAACAAAAATTACCTCAAAGAGAAGCTTAAAATAATAGTAAATGTTTAGTGTGATTCTGTGGGTCAGGATTTGGGATGCCTGGGCTGGCCACTCCTGGCTAGGGCTTCCCTTGAGGGTCAGTCAGCTATGACTGGGGTTAAAGTCATCGGGGCTGGAGGATTTGCTTCTAAGGATCACAGCTGGCAAGTCAGTGCTGGCTCTCAGCCCCGGGTAGAAAGCCTCAGCACATTGCTCCCTGGGCCCCTCCACACAGTGGCTTGACTTTGGCACATGGAGGTTGGCCTCCCCCAAGCAAGTGATCCCAGAGGTCTCCAAAGAGGCTTCAGTGGCCATTGATAACCTAGCTCAGAAGTCACACACTGGCATCTCTGCAGAATTCTCCTGGTCACAGAGACCAGCCTGCATCAAGGTGTGTGAGGAAAATCCACAAGGGGGACAGCAGGAAGTGAGGACCTTTGGGTGCCAACTTGGAGGCTGTCTACTCCATGGTCAACACTGAATACCCTCAGTGGTCCAATCCAGTGACCTTTCTTCATCATAATTTTCCTTGATCCCTGAGGAATATCTGATTTCCTTCTTAACAAGCTTTTCTACCTTGCTTTTCTTATTGGAAAATGAGAAATTTAAGTTACAGTTAGATTGATTCATCTGAAGGCTCCCAAATGTGTCCTCCCCTGAATGTCCACCCTTCCCCTCCATTGCTCTGTCTATGGAAGTACCATTGATCTTTCAGCAATATTTCAGTCTAAGGTTGTAAAACCAATATATTCATGAGGATGTAGGCCACAGGAGTTGTTGTGAGGGTTTACTAGGATAGTGTGCAGTGTATGGTCCAGAGTGAGCCTTTTTCTCATGTTTGCTGAATGAATGACCACACGCACACACACTACACCCCCAGCCAGGTGGGAGGCACCCCGCCCTCATTTTCCACCATCCAAGCCCTAGAGTCCTCCCCGCTGGCCCCAGGATCATCCGATTGTATTCACTCTCTCCACTTTTATTAGCGTTCATTCTTTGTTTCACACTAAAAGCATCTCCTGCTTTCTTGCATCCCCCTTGTAGCACACATTCTTACTAATCTAGATATCAAAGCAAACTTTTACATGAAACACACATAAAATAACACGTGGAGAGCAAGTATCACCAAGAGTGCGAAAAGGCTTACTGAAATGGAAGAGCCCCTCACACACCTTTTCAGGTATTTCTCACTGCTGACGTTCCCACTTTCCATCTCATTAAGACCAGCTACAACATGCCATCTGTGCCCTGCTCCTGGCCCTAGAGCCATCCTTGTGATTCTTGCCACATGGGCAGTGTCATTCATTACCCCTTACTCTTAGTGGGTGCTGTGGACTGAATTGCTCCTCTGAAAGTTCACGTATTGCAGTCCTAGCCTCTAATGTGACTATATTTGGAGACAGGGCCTTTCAGGTAGAGGCTAAAAATAAGCGAGGTCATAAGGGATAGGGCCCCCATTCAGTAGGACTGGTGTCTTCATAGGAAGAGAAACACCAGCAGGGTGCACAGAGAGGAAAGACCAGGCAAGGACACAGTGAGAAAGTGGCCATCTAGGAGCAAGGAGAGGCCCTGGGAGAAACAAACCCAGCCAACACCTGGATCTTGGACTTCCAGCCTCTTGCTCTAAGGAAGTCTGTTGTTGAAGCCGCCGTGCAGTCTGTGGTGTTTTGTTATGGCAGCCCAAGCAGACTACACAATGAGCCTCTTTCACCTCCTAGTCTTACAACACTACCTTAGGCTTGTATTTTCCCTTAGGAACCCCAAACTGCTAATTACGAAAGAAAACCACAATTTGCACACAAGTAAGAGGTTACAAGATGCTTTCTTCTTGTGTAATGTAATTGACACTGACATCAATAGCTCAAGATAAGTAGGGCAAGCTCTTAGCATCCAGTTCTACAGAAGAAATGAGTGAGAGGCTTTTTATGAAAGTAAGGTCTTTAGTGGTTGGGCACCTTGCCCAGGTCTGGGTAGTAGATGTTTGCTGGAGGTGGCACTCAAAGCAAGATCCTCAGACCCTAAATTCCAACCCTGCCCCTGCTGAACCACAAACTTGCCCTGGTGCCCACATGCCCAGGCGAGCAGCCCCGCTCTGCGCTGGTGTATCTGCAATTTTCAATCTCTCTGACTCTCTTCTATCTCCTTGTTTCTTTTAAAAGCAAGGGGGTGATGTGAAAAGAGCTTGGGGATCAGGTTGATCTCGCCAGGTAGTACAGGTTTTCCGTGGAAAGGGTCACTCACCACCAGGCATGCCCCGAGGATGCGTCGGTAGGAAGTCCTGGCCACCCGGACCCCTTCTTGCAGAGGCCGCTCTATGTGGGCAAAGCACTGCTCCATGGCCTTCTCCAGCAGCTCCGTCCTCTCTTCCACAAATCTCCGCAGGCCGCTCAAGTGCAAATGTTCATTCTAGGGGCGAGGTCACAAGGAGCATCAGGCCAGCCACCAACACAAGATTAAGTTTGAGATCACTGCCTGGAGGTGACTTCCCCTTGCTGTCCCCAGAGGGCACCCCTCAGTGCACAGACCTCCTTAGGCTCTGTGGGATTGGAGAGCAGAACAACAGATGCCCACTGAAGCTTATTTTGGGTGTAAAATTCACCAGGCTATTTGGGGAAGTAATTATCCAAGTAGCAATCCAACTGTTACTAAAACAGATTTTTCCAATGACATCTGACTTAACAAACTTTGAAGGGGCTTTCACAAAGCACTTTTGAGAAGAGTGTTTCTCTAGTGTTAATGTGTATACAATCATTGGGGAATCATAAAAAATCCAAGGGTCTGGGATTCTGCATTCTAGCCAGCTCTCAGATGAGCTGATCTTCTGGGCCCTTGATGACACTTTGAACAGCAAAGCTACAGGACTACAGAAATAAAGTCATGGTTCCTTCTTCACAGAAGAGTACAGTCTAGTCAGGGACAAAAATATGTCGCCACACATGCTTGACAATGGTTTGGTCAATGATGGAGGGCATACATGACAGTGGCCTAAGATTCTATGACAGCCCACGTGTGCAGGGTCTGTACCATCTAGGTGAGTACCCCTATACATTCACACAATGATGACATTGGCTAAGGATACCTGTCTCAGAGAGTATCCCTATCAGTAAGTAATGCCCACAAAGGTGTGACCACAAAGGTCAACCTTGATTTTTCTCAACTCGTCCTGTTGAGAACCTTGGTGCACCCCACAGTGCCTGCAGCAGGTGGAAGCCCCACTCCCTGGCTTGGCACTTTTGCACAGTGGGCACTCAACAAACCCCTCCAGCACCACTGTCTCTGTTTGCCTGACACATCTCCCCAGGTTCCCAGGTCCCTGCCCCTGGCTTGCTACCATTCCCCCCACACACTGTCCCTCTTAGCCCTGTGCCCTTTTACAACAAATTCCCCTTTCTCATTCTTCAAGACAAGGCTCTAGTGTCTCCTCCTTAGTGATGCTTCGACTGCCCACCCGCCATCAGGGCTGGGCCCCCTTCTGAGCTGCCCTCATGTTTGGTACACTGCTGTGTTATGACATGTCTCCCTCACCCCTCCTGACTCCTTCCTGGACCAGGCACTTGCTGAAGGGACAGACTCTCATTCGTGTTTGTTTAATCCAGGGCATGGCATGGGGGGCATGATCCATGAACGTGTGAACAGTCAACCAGAGATATGGAGAAGATGCTAGATAATGCAGGATTTAAATTCTATTCCAAGCAGATGGAAATAGCTGTGGGGTAGATGTGCGACCTCACACAGATGACTGACTCCCCTGCCTGTCAACAGCATCATCTTCAAAGCAAGTGAACCAAGCTGGCTGATGGTGGAAACAGCCTCCAACTCCACAGCTCTGAGGGCACAGGCTGTAGACCTCCCGGTGCACCTGGGGATTCTCCTAGACTTAACTAGTGAGGATTCGGTAAGCCATAACTTTTTTTTTCCTGGGTATCCTTTATATTCTTAAGAATTTGTGGGTTTGCTGGTGATCAAAATGAAGTAAGAGGTCATGAAAAGAAAGCCTCGCGTCTCACTATTAAACGTAAGATTAAACTGATTAAACAAACGTAAGAAGGGCAAGAGAGGGAAGAGCTGGGTGTGAGAGAACAGTACCAAGGGGGAAGCCTGGCATTTGGTGTGAATAAATTCAGGGCTCATGAGACACTGAGGCCTCATAATAAACTTCTTATTGATTTTTAGAAGCAATGATGGCTCATTTAAAAGCACTAACTACCCAACTCTAAACTTTGGGTTTGGATCACAAACTTTTAGAAATCATCAATTGCGTACATTTTTAGATTTGACTTTTCAGAAGTCAAAGGCACTGACAAAGCTCTTGCCTTCCAACTTTCCATCAAAGAAATAACACCAAGACCAACGTCAGAGGCCCAGGAATTTTGAGGAAAGCTGCCGGCCTCTCCGTGAGGAGGCCATCACAGAGGCCAAGCAGCCCCGCCTCCTCTGTGTCTTCCATGGCCTGGCTCTGGCCATAGAGATGGGCGTGAGCCCCTAGGCAGCTGCACCTGAGTTAGCAGAGAACACGTGGGCAGGGCACTTCCAGGTTTGACTGTAAAATGCCCTGTCCTGCATTTACAAATAAACCAACCACACACAGCACCATGGCTGATTTGTTTTCCATCAGCACTTCCAAGAGCAATCTTGTGCTGGGCAGAGAGGCCGCTGTCACCCTGAAGAACTTTCCAGAAAGATGGAAGGAAAACCCTTCCTCAACTATTTCAGAGCATAAACGTCAAATTAGAAAATCTCAGATTTCGGGAGTTGTGCTTTTGTCTCACACAGCTAGGCCAAAACAAAGCACACCATGTTCAATGAAAGAGACAGCGAATGCTGCCCCGTGTGCTGCTGTTTATCCAGCTCTTTTCAAGTGCAGGCCTGTGGCCAGACTGCAAAGCTCTCCAGCGGGCATCGCTTATATCCCACAGAAGTGGGTCTCCAGGACCCACCCCTCCTGGCAGCCGCAGCTCATCCCAGGCTGGCTTTGCCGGCTCCAGGACCAGCCCCTTGACCTCTCACAGGACCTTTCTTGGCCTTCCCAGTTCGGGCACAGCAAGAAGTCAGACAACTTGATTATGCAGACCTGACGGGTGAAAGCAGGGTGGAATAAACAAGGATCAACCAAGTGGGAAAGGCCATGGCTGCTTACTCCCCTGGTTGAGGGAGGGGGCGGCTCCAGGCCTTGGATTTGGCAGAGACTCCAAGGCAGGCCAAGGGGAGGGAGAGCTTGATGGTGGAGGAGAGGGAAGGCTGCGGGTGTGCCCTCAGCGGAGGCTGTTGGCCTGGGAGGCGGGAGGCCTGACATCCATGTGATTGCTTAGGGTCTCACTGGCTTTCTCTAGCTGGCCCTAAGTTGCAAGCAGGGGTAAGGATTAGAGGAGCTTTTGATCAAGTAGTGGCCTTTAGGCACTGACTGTGACAGGAGTTATTGTGTGGCTTCCTGGCTCACTGCTAGAGCTGGCAGTGTGACCTCCTGTAAGTCTGACTTAGTGCACAAGACCGGCTTCCTGGCCTGGTTATTATAGTAAGGGGGTGGCCGGCTGGGCAGTTTCTGCAGGGTATGGGGTGCAGTCATTTTTATATATGGTTTTCTGTTGTCTGTAGATTCAGTCTCTTATAAAGAAACAAAGTGGTTGCTTTGATTGATTAAAGGAAGGGGTTGTTTTTCTAATTTAGTAGCTTATCCCTCTCATGTTAGGGTTTTTAAAAAGTCATCCATCAGAGAGATAAATTTGTTGCCATGAGAAATGTAACTTTTCTCTGGTCATTCAAAGGGCTTGCATTCTAGACGGGGAAGATAAATGCCTGAACTTTGCTGAAACCCATGGACAGATGTGTCGTGTTTGGGTTGTGTGTACAGACGTGGCTCTCCAAGACAGCCAAGAGTCATCTGCGTTCCGTGGAAGTCTCCTTCTCCATCCTGCACAGACTCCGTCCTGCTTGAGTCTCGGGAGAGGTGAGAGCTACCACAGACTGCTTTTACATTTTCCTCTCGGCCCATCTGTCCATTTTATCCAAATGTTACAGTTAGAACCCTTTCATTATCTTTTAGTCCCCTGAGATTCTCTGGGCTTTGTCTCTTCCTTATCATAGTTTTCTAATAGGCAAAGGGAATGTTCTGCCCAGGTGGGAGGGAGAGAACGGATGGCCCAGGCGACTTCCATACCGGCAGGTTTTCTGTGGAGTTGAAGCTGTCTGTGAGGAGCAGTAGGCCAAAGGCTTCAGTAACATACTTGGTCACCATCCTCCTCTTCTCGTCCAAGAGCCTTTTCCTGATGTATTCTCTTAACTTGGGGATTTCTGGAATTCACAGGCGGCACAGACAATTTTAAAAGGTCAAGTTTGCATGGAACAGAATTCACACACGTTGAAAGATCAGTTGGCCCTTGCAGCTGGCTGCCTCCTCAACCAGCTTTCTGAAGGACATTTTTTCACGTCTGGGATCAACAACAGTGAAAGGTAACTCAGCGATGGTGAATATTAATTTGGTTTAGCTATTCAAAATAAAATTCATAGGAAAGTACAGACTGGCTATAAAAAGAATGGGCATTTTTCTTTGGGTTGGCATTCATTGCAGAGTTGAAGCAAGGGCGCTTAACTCTGTGGTTCCCCTAGGTTTTTCTACCTAAGCCAGGTGACCCTTAACATCAGAACACCCAAGCTTGCTGTAGCAAGCAACAAGAACCTCTGACGTGTGGGATTTTAGGCAGAACATGTCTTTGTCCTAACCCTCTGATAGGGTGTGGTGTGTGTGAGTGTGTGTGTGTGTGTGTGTGTGTGTGTATTAATAGATATAAAACTGGAAAGCTGAAGAAAATTTTTCCTGTGGCACAGAAATTTCTAGAGCAGGTTATTCAGAGTGCCAAACTTAGTCTTAAGAATTTTAGTGATGGGATAAGAAATATACATTACCAGTTTCCTCTTCGGTGAGGAGGTTCTTCTGCCAGTACTCCTGGGCACTGACTGTGTACACCAGATCCGAGGTTTCCAGAGCCTTGGAGTCTGCAGGCAGTTTTCTCTGAAGTGAAAGGCACACAGGAAACAGAGTAAGTCACCATAGCAAAGGAAATGCGGCACATCCCTCACAGGAGCCTTTGACAAGTTTCAGCTCACCCACCTTCAGTTCTGTCAGAGCCCTGGAAGGGACAGGCACTATTCTAAATGTCCTGTGTTGCCAGCGTCCACTCCTCAGGTCAGAGGTTGTGAGGAATTCACTGCATTGGAGCTAACTCCTTGGGAGTTAAAAATATCAATTCTCGTGGGTCGGGAAAGCACTTGCCTAGCATGTGTGAGACACTGGGTTCGATCCTCAGCACCACATAAAAAATACATTAATCAAATTAAGGTATCGTGTCCACCACAACTAAACATTGTTTTAAAAAATTAATTCTCCAAGGAGATGTACAGAGAAAATGGTTCAAAAGTGTATGTGAGTGTTCAGAATGGGGAAATACTAGGATCCTTTTTGGAAAAAGAAGCCTGGGGAACACAGGGCTGGGGATATGGCTCAGTGGTGGAGCATGTGCTAAAACTGCAAGAAGCCCTGGGTTCCATTCCCAGCCATCAGTCCATCCATCCATCAGTCAATAAGTGAGTAAAAAGCCCACCACTGGCAACGGCCAACTGGCACGTGGATTCCCAACTCTGCTTCAGCAATAGCACATTGGTAGCTTGGTATTGGCAATGGCAAGAGGCTTTACACTATAGAAATCGGCAAATGGAACAAATCAGAGTTTTTGGATGTTTTGCTAGCTGTTGTTTGAACACAGAGCTGATTTTTAAACATTTCCCAGTACAACACTAAAAAGTAAAAGTTTCTTATCCGGGTGGTTAGTGAATAATCATATACGATGATCATATAAAATAATCATTTTAATATGGAGTAATGTTTAAGTATACATGATGGTTTTAAATGTCAAGGAATTAAGAATTATATGAGAAAAAAAATTATCATTAGCAAAATATCATAACCAGAAGTCACACCAGAATCACATGTAAATTTTGTTCCATAATCTTCCATTCTTCTTACTGAAAAGAAAAAAGTAGAAGTTGTGCATGGGTACTTGAGAGAGGTGGAGGATGGGAGAGGTGGAGGATGGGACAGCTGTCGGTCTCTTTCTGATATAAAGGTATGACAGTGCTGAGTGGAGGTACTCTGGTCCTCTGGGACTGGTGAGAAGCCAAACCTCTGGCAACTTGTAAACACACTGGTAACACGTTTCGCCAAAACCCCCCTGTTGTGGGTTGAATCGTGGCCTCCCCAAATTTATATGTTAAGGTCCTACATTACCAGTACCTTGAAATGTCACCTTTTAAGGAAACCGGGTCATTGCAGATGAAATTAATGGAGATGCGGTCACACTGGAGTGGGGTGAGCTCCTAACCCAATATAACTGGTGTCCTTACAAGAAGAGGAAATCTGGCTGCAGATGTACATCAGTCACACACGGGGAGTGCCATGTGACAGCTGAAGTTGTGCCACCCCAAGGCAAGGAACCACCAGAAGCTGGGAGACAGGCCTGGCACAGACTCACCCTTGGGCCTTCAGGGGGAGCACAGCCCTGCCAATCCCTTGATTTTGGATTTCTGACTTCCAGAACTGTGAGAGAACAAACTCCTGTTGTCCCAAGTCACACATTTTATGGGACTTTGTTATTGCAGCCCTAGCAACTGACACACTACACACGGGTCACTACACTTGGTCACAGCTATACCTATTGCCCTCCCTCAAATGAGCTGGGCATGTTGTTGGTGCGACTCTATTTATATGCTATTTAAAATGTCTTCAAGGAGATTATATTAGAATTCAGCATTGAAATGTATTTACAACGAAGGCCTGGGAACAGAAAAGTGAAGAGTACACTTGATACTAGTGAAAAACACACCGCTGGTTCGTGAACTGCACCTTGATTCCAAGTTTTCTTGCAGGCAACACTAGCACCTCCTAAGACCTAGGAAAGGGAGACACCTCATGTGAATGAAGCCAGGTTATGTTTTGGTACTGAGATAGGTGAAAAGTGACGACTGCCTGTCACACACCCAGCCAAGAAATTTTCAAGATCAAAATTAGCAGGAGGCAGGTCAATGGCCTGAGAAAAAAATCCCAGAGACCACGGTAGAGTGTTCTTAAAAGAAATGCAGCATCCCTAGTGCTCCTGAGGGTATAAAGGATGAGGAGGAGGGTTTAGAGGGGGAAGAACTTAGAGTTAAGACTTGACCTAGATGAGTTGGACTCTGAATGAAAAAGTGGTGAAAAAAATACCTTAACCAATATATTTTACTGTTTTTTGTTTTGTGTTGGGTGACTAGTGAGCTAGTACCCGGCTTTTTAAATTTTTTTACTTTGAGACAGAGTCTCACTATGTTACTTAGGGCCTCGCTAAGTTTCCAAGGCTGGTCTTGACTTGCCATCCTCCTATCTCAGCCGCCGGAGTCACTGGGATTACAAGTGTGTGTCCCTACACCTGGCTGTTTTCATTATATTTAGTGCACAAGAGTATAAATGATCTTTAAAAATCATGTTAAAGAATTAATACTGCTCTTCTGATGACATAAAAATAAAAATCTAATAACAAAGCATTATATCATAATTTCATTGCATTTTTTTCTTTTCTAAAAATATAAAACAGTGGTATGCCTTAAAACTGATGATGTCTTAGAATGTTTTTTTGGAACATGAATATTTGCTTCCCAGGAGGCTATGAGGAAGCTTGCAGTCTGAGAAGGTGTAAAAATAATTATAAAGGTGATAATGAAATGAGTCAAACCCGTTGTATAAGTTATTTTATGTTGAGTTTTAGAAATGCTTTGCAAATACAATGATATGTGTATATTGCACCTGCTTTTAAAGGTATTTGAAGGACAAAAGCTTGTGATTACAGTTTACAGTATTTACAGAAATATAATTTGATATAAACATGGTATAATTTTATAAAGAATTCAAATCTATCCACCTCTATATGCTAATAGAGCATTAATCAAAGTAAGAATTTTAGCACAAAAAAATCAAGTAAGATTTGTAAGGTGAGCTTAAAGGCTCCTGATTATTTTGACTGTTTAATGCAAATGATTTCAATCAGGCAACCTGTCATTTATGCACAACATACAATGAGCTGAATGAACCGGGGAATGACCAATTTTGTTCGCATTGCAGGAGTGGCTTGTGATGCTGGGACCTGAAATGCCCTCTTACAGGCAAGGGGGCACCTTTCTGCTCTCCCTAGCACAGTGTTTCCTCCACAGTGAGCTATTCTGGCAGGTAGTATGTGCTGCACTTGCCTAATGGAGATCCCTGGTCCACGACTGTTCTGAGTGTGCTCAGGAAGTCTCTGTGTGCACAGGGTCCTCTCAGAGCCAGCCACAGGCCAGTGAGGCACAGGGCACATGCTGTGAGGCCATCAGGACTGGCCTCCACACACTCCTCATCGCACACATTAGGAAAGGCCGTCTTCCGGACTTTGCTTAGATCTCTAAAACTTTCAAATGTCAAATCTAATGATAGTTCTCTCCTGTAGTCTAGGAAATTCCATAGTCCACTGTGGGAGGATAAGGGAAAGTTTTCCTAGCTTTATCTGGTGAAAAGACAGTGTTAAATCCTATATGTTTTTTTTAAATGCTAATATTATTTTTTCCTAGTAAATTTAATTTTCTATTTCAAATGTTTACTAGAGAACAGACTTTCTTGATAAAATGAAGCAAATCATTTTGGATGCTTTGGACTGAACATTTGTATTTGCTAAAATCCATACATCAAATCCTAGCCCCAAGGGGATGGTTTCAGAGGAGGCCTTTGTGAAGTGATTAGGTTGTGGGGTGGAACCCTCAGGAATGGGATTAGTGCCCTCATAAAAGAGGCCCCAGGGGGCCTCTGCATGCTTTCCACTGTGAGAGGACACAGCCAGAAGATGCCCTTCATTCTAAGGGTATTCGCCAGACACCAAATGTGCCAGCCCCTTGATCTTGGACTTCCCAGTCTCCGAAGCTGTGAGAAATGCGTATCTGTGGTTTGTAAATCATCTACTCCATGGTGTTCTGTCAGAGCGGTCCAAAGAGACTAAGGAATATGTGAGTCTCAAAAGGTTTGGAGAAAGGGTATGAGAGCAGATCACCTTCAGGGAGTCCCTTTCAACTCCTTCCATCTAGCACCAGAGCGAGTACCACTCTGAATAGCAGGAGGGGAAATGTGTGTAGAACATTGTGTGTGTGTGTGTGTGTGTGTGTGTGAGAGAGAGAGAGAGAGAGAGAGAGAGGAGAGAGAGATTTCCCTCTCCTTTTCTCTTGGCCACCCAGCTTCTGGAACAAGGAGCTGGCACAGCCCACAGCAATCCAGCTTCAGATCCGAGCATGAGGAATGCTCATGACCTTGTAACTTGCAGCCAGTGAGGGATTTTTAGTCCCTCCTCTAAGACTTCTCTGCAGCATGGAAACTTGAGCCCTTCCCTTCCTCACTCTCTTCTTCCCCCTCCTCACCTCACTGGCCCTCTTCTGATGCCTTCAGAGTCCCCATTTGATCTACAAGCTCTGTCCTTACTGTTTATAATTTTCTTTTTATAATTAAAAACATTGACCTATAGCTACATGAATGACTGCCTTGTAGTCAGCCCACTTCTTCCTCATATTTTCTTCCTCATATTTTCTATGATTAAGATTAAATTTGCTCCAAGTGAAGGCATGCAGTACAAGCAAAAGCTTCACAATTGTTCAAACAAACATTGTGGCTGGAGTCAGGCGCAGTGGTGCACACCTGTGATCCCAGCAAAGGGAGGCTGAGGCAGGAGAATCTCAAGTTCAAGGCCAGCTTGGGCAACTTAACAGGACCTTCTCTCAAAGTAAAATAAAAAGGACTGGAGGTGTAGCTCAGTGGTAGAGCACTTGCCTAGTATGTATAAGGCCCTGGGTTCAATCCCTAGTAATGAAAAAAAAAAAAAGGAACGGTGGTTGGAAAATTCAGGCTTTACCTGGCCACCCAAGACGTGGGTTGCACACCTGAACTTACATCCCTCAACAAGAAATGTAGCTGCCGCAGGAGCCAAGGCACTGCTGCACAGACCTTCACTCTTGCACACTGAGTGGCCACATTTATTAGCAAAGAACTGTTAGGAACTGTGCCTTGAAGTATTTTATTTCCAGTTCCAGAAATAATATGATTAGATCCCCATAAAATGGGTATTTCTTTAATGCCAACAAGACCAGAAGATTAAGAACAGCTTTGCTGAATTATCACCTCATGAAGACTGGCATTTGATTGCTTGGCAGAAGGCTTTGGCTCAAATATGTGGCCTTATCATCCTGAACCAGAAACAAAAGCTCTGAGTTTCTTAAGTCCATGTAGTACAGGCAACATTTCCTGCCTCAATGACACTGAAGTCACAATGCAGAAAGCTATTGAATACAGAGATATTGACAGCGGTCAAATATTTTACTGTTACGGCCAGGCCATATGGGCAATGACCAAACAGATTCCGTTTTACCCTGAAACTCCACATCATGTAAGAAATGCTTCTCCCAGGAAAAGCCCCACCTCTGTATCCATCAACAGTTGCTAAGCATAGCATGTTTGGCAACACAAAATGATATTCTTATGCAATGTAAAAGTGTTCTCTCTTTGGTTCCGGTTTTTCTTGAACAATGTACCCTGTCAAAGATTGATTGTCTAGATGTTAGTAACCATTTTTTAACTTGTACACAACTAGGGATGTTTTGGTCCACTATCTTTTCTGCTTATGATTTTAGATCTCATGATGTTTGTTTATGGTTTTGAATTCTAGCAACAGCCACTTATGCTTTAATGTGATTTTGGACCTATTCTGGCAGGTTTACTGTGGTTTTTTTGTACATTTCATCTTAAAATTGGTTTAAGTTTTATAGCTGTCTGAGACTGCTATAATAAGAAGTTTTGTGTTTACAGCATTTTAGTGACAACATAGCGAAAATAAAAGGTGTACTCAAACCCTGGAAGGGGGTCGAAGGGTATAGACTTGCAGCCTACCCCTTGGCCTGCCAGCTGGTGGATCCGGACCACCAACTGGTAAATAAAGTTTCCTTCTCCTGCTTTAAGATGGACTTGGTGATTTATTGCAATCTCACCTTAACATTACCACTGAGCCTAGAACTGAAGATTTGGTTCTGGCAAATCCATATCATCTGACATAGTTTATGGTGTTTTTTTTGTTTGTTTGTTTGTTTTTTGGTACGTTTCATCTTAAAATTGGTTTCAGTTTTATAGCTGAGACTGCATAATAAGAAGTTTTATGTTTACATAATTTTAGTGACAAAATAGCAAAAATAATTTAAGAAAACACAAAGAGTCCACAGAATGATTTTTCAAGCTGGGGAAACAGTGCTGGCCTCATCTCCCAGGACTCCCTTTACTGAGCTGTTCAAAACTACCTGCATGAAGCCAAACACAGCGACCAATGTCCACATGTTCTTACCTGTTCCCTGAGCACACCTTCCGCTATGTCTTATCCTGACTAAAGACTATTGGTTCTTTAAAATTCTGCTCAAGAGGCTGGGACATTTTCCCAGGACCACCCCTACCTACTGTCCATGTGAGTGGATATCTTTCCCGAGTTCCCACAATGCTCCATAATTTCTCCTTGAGTACCTCAAACTGGATGGGGATCCCTGATTTACCTGGGACATCTTTCTCAATAGACAATGTCCTCATGCAATTTTTCCAAGAGTCATAGAGACATTTTATAGATGAGAAAGCAGAAGCAGAAGAGGTAATGTCATTGCCTCAGGTCACAGAGACATTGAGGAGTAGGACTGAGTTGAAGTTCAAATTGTCCACTCCAAAGTTATGACCCTGCTACCATGCAGGACCAAATATACTTCTGTTTCTCAAAATCTGGTGAAGCACAAAAATACATAGGAAAATTGGTAAACTCACCTTCAGTTTTTCCTTGAGATTTCTACTCCTCTGTTGCTTTATCATTTCATTTCTTTCCAAAACAGCCTCTCGCTGACTTTGAACAGCTTGCTAGATAGTAAAAAGAAATAAAAGCATGCAAAGAAGCCAGCATTTCCATTCGTGATGGAGGGACAGGTTGCACGTTAATGGGGCCATCTTCATTTGGCCCAGTCACATCCGTATATATTAATATTATGTAGTATCAGGCATAAAAAAGTATTATTTAAAAACAACTGGTCCATACTTACATTTCCCAGCTTTCTTTCCCTGAAATAAAATCAGAAAAATGCACAATTACTGAACTTCCATCACGTGACCCAGCAGTCCTCTAACTTTCCCTGAAAGCAGTATGGTCTGCCACCTCGGTGGCTTTGTATAAGTTCCTTGGTCCAAAGGCCCCTCTTTTTTTTTTTCTTTGTTTTGTTTTGTTTGATACTGGGAATTGAGCCCAGGGTTACTTAACCACTGAGCCACATCCACATCCCTTTTTTCTTTTTTTTCTATTTTATTTAGAGAGAGGGTCTCGCTGAGTTGCTGAGTGCCTTGCTAAGGTGCTGAGGCTGGCTTGGAACTCCCAATCCTCCTGCCTCAGCCTTCTGAGCTGCTGGGATGACTGGTGTGCGCCACCGCGCCTAGCAAAGCCCCCTCTTCTGATCTACCTCCAGTGTCCATTTGGAAAAAAGTGCCTTTATTTATCAATGCTCTTTGCGAAACTTCCTGTGACCTCCCTCCCGGTCCCAGTCACAAGGCAGTCCTCTCAGGCTAGGGTCACAGAGTTCTGCTTGTCCTTCTCATACAACCTTCAACTCTCTTTGAGACTGTAAGCTCAGAGATGAGGCAATCCGCAGCCCACCACGGCATTCAATAAACAGTTACTGAATCTGATTAAATTCTGTTTAGGTTTAGTGTTGGCATTGGGAAGGGGGAGCTACTTGTTGATGAGAGGAGGGTGGGAAGGAACTGCAGAGAAGAAAAATGAAGCTGAAATTCCAACAAGACCAAGTGACTTCCTGGAGCGGCAGACTTGAGTTTCAGAGGGCCTGGGGGAGATGGTGGAGGGGGCAGGTGAAGAAGCTCTTGTGAGAGCAGCGAAGCACCCACAAGGTTGCATGGTGACCACATGTCAGTGTGCCCAGGGCATTGCAGTGCACACCCACCCATCCTCTGTTGGTCCACCTTTTACTCAAAGTGTCTCAATATGGAAGATAAGGTGCAGTCTCTGCAGTCACTGGGGGATCAGAGACCTGCATGCAAGCCCACCTCTGTTAATCCCCACCAGGCTCCATGCTGCTCACCTTTCATTCTTCACTGTTAGACTGTAACTCTCAGAGAACACTTTCACTTTGGGCCAATGTTCTAAAACTTTAAGGGCCTTTTGCAGATGAGTTAAAAAATCTCAGGAGGAGAAAAATCTGAAACAGAACCTGATCCTTCAAAGCTGTATCAGGCCAGACAGTTTTACAGAATGGACTCCTAGTTCTGGGGCATCTACAGGTTCCATTTCTGTGGGGCAAGGGCCAATGCTGCACGACCCAGGAATGCCGTTTGCATACTGACTTGTGTGCGCCACAGCGCTGGAGCTGTGTAGGGGACAGCTGGCTTAGCACTAAGCCTACACCCTGGAGCTGTGTAGGGGATCCCCAGCTGGGACCCACCTCCCCACAAGCCCAGCACTATACCTTAGATATTCCGGCAGGTGGAGCTTGTCTGTCTTGGTGACCACTAGGGCAACGTCCCTGCAGAAGCCTCGCTGGAAGGCTTTGATGCTCTCATTCAGAAGGTCTTCATGGGCTCTCCCTCCGGAAACTCTTTCTATGTCGCTGATCACCCAGATCGCTGAGCACTTATCAATGGTCTGAGGAACATGCCCACAGCAGGGGTCAGAGCATGAATGGTGGCTTGGTTCTGGAGGATGATTCCTTGGGGATCACCTGTGTCCACTCCCCAGACACCCTGCCTCCTGTCCTGTCTCTCACGCACACCTCCCTCCTCCCTCTGCACCAGCCAGCCAGAGCTGCATGCAGGTCCCTGCTCTTTAGCTCTTGGGGCCTCTGCACTTGCCACAGCCTCTGCTTAGCCTCCATTCATCCTTCAGGGCTACTCGGGACCACGGCAGATGGGCTGGCTGCCTCTCCTCAGCATCCTAGACCACCTGGACTTGCCTGCCATAGTTCCTCTCAGACAGTTACTGTGCAGGGCCAGCTCTGCCCCAAGAAGGAAAGGAGCTCTCTGTACCCTTCATCTTGGAATCCACATCACCCCAAGCTCCGTTTGGCCATTACCAGAACTTTGCAGATGTCTGTGGTATGGTTGAGTGACAGAATTCAAGAAATAGGTCCTCTCATCCCAAATCTGTCACTCACTTGCTTCATCTCAATTGTCCTCTAAGGAAAATTCAGTGCATCTATGCATCTACCCCAAACCTGTCTGTCACCTGCAGCTTCAGTGTGAGGTTTGATGGTCTCTGCATGTCTAGCATATGGCCACCATGTGGCAGCAGGAAACCAGGCACTTTAGGATTATAAATTGCAAAGGAAAGGAACACATAATACCACATCATAATAGCATAAATGCTACTTTATTAAATGTGCAACTCTCACTGACAAGCCAATGTGGGTTGCCTCTGATGCTTCTCTTGTCATATTGCTTCTCTTATCTCCATATAAATGAAAAGTTTAGCCAATTTAGGGATCAAGACAAGACAGTACTTTGCACATAAAGCTATGATAAGTTTGTGATCTGATAATTAAATCATTATTTTGCTTTATGGCAGTGGTTTTAAACTAGTGGAGATTTTGTGCCCTACAGGATATCTGGCAATGTGGGCATTACATATGCTGGGCAAGCACTCTACAAGTGAACCACAACCCCAGCCCTGGAGACATTTTTAATTGTGACAACATGGGGTAATAGTGGGTAAAGGCTAAATGTCCTGCATGCCCACGACAGCACCCTGTGACAAAGAGTTATCTAGCTCCAAAAGACACAAAATTGAGATACATTAACCTAAAGCAGGGAGTTTCAAATTCATCTTGCCCATGACCACACAGCTAGTGAGTGGTAGAATTTAAAGTGGAGAGCATGTTTCCTAACTTCTGGCTGGGGCACAACCTGCCACCCTCTCCTTGCAGGATGTCCCCTCTATCCACTTCCTTTAACACCAAGCAGTTCCAGCATCCTTCCCTTGGGTCGGTAGCCAGCTCAGAGTCAGTGGGCTGGAAAGAATCCCAACACATGAACTTGTTTTAAAAACAACTTCTCTGGTGGAATTCAGAGTGGGGGACTTGGAAACCCCATCTGCTTAATACACCCTACCCTGTGTCCACACCCTCTTGGCTCTACAGATTGCTGCTTTAAAAGCTTAGGTTTTATGAGTTAGACAAACCCTTGAACTAGGGAGAAGAAGACAGAGCCTGCGAGATAAAGACTACTTAGGACCCTGTGACTATGGATTCCAGCCCTTACCTATTTGTGAATTGTCTTTCATTTAAACAAGAGAAAAAAATCAATAACTGCCCCCCTCCCACTTCACAAATTATAGTCAATTTAGAGAGTTTTGAGCTCAGCGTCCATGGAGGGCAGCAACCATCCAATCAGGTGAGGAAGATGAAGGACACCAGATGGGAGCTCCTTGGGAGCAGGCCCTCTTGACCCTCGCATTCCCTATGGTTCTGATAAACCACAGGTGCTTACTAAATGTACGTTCACATGAAAGGCTATGATCTGTGACAGAATTTGAAGTGGAGAATTTGAAAAGGAGAGCACATTAACTGGGCGGCTTACACCAAGCTCCCAACTGCCAGGATTGATAAAGTCAGAGCCATGGGAGACATACACACACACACACACACACACACACACACACACACATACAAATCTTATCTATAGAACAAGACCAACAGGACTCAGGAGTGGGTGCGATGGTACCTGCCACCCCCACTTCCATCTCCCCATGATGAATGGGCCTCGGAGGGGTTAGGTGACGTGTTGAAAGTACCCAGTTTGTAGATGGCAGACCAAGGATGTCTGAATTGGTGATGGTTTTTAGGGAAGGCAAATCTGGTAGCCAGAGAGATGTGTCCCTGTGCTCTGCTCTCCCTGAACAGGGAAATCTTCAGAAATTCCTTACGAGAAGCGATCATGAAACCGCAGGAATGCAGGGGAGCCCCGGCCAAGCAGAGCACCCTGGGAACTATCTCCCACTCCAACCAACCTCCTCAGAGCGCCTCTCCAGCCAGATCTGTGGGCTGTGATGAGTGGCCAGCGTATCTGACCACACCCCATCCAGGGAAAGGGCCTCATGGCCTCCAGTTCACTTGTCATCTGCCTGCTGTGTGCTTTACCTCTTCTAAGAGACTCCAAGGCCCTTGTGGGAAGGCTCTGCTTCTCCTTCAATCTCGTTATATTTTGCTTTCAACGTGTTAGGTGTAAACACCATACATGTTTGTGCAAAATACACAAGCAATACAGGAGTATGAGTAAAGAGTGACAGTAAACACAGAAACTGTCTGTAGCTGGAGGGGTGCATCCTCCCAGAAGGGCAGGCCCTACTGTCTGCTGTGCATTTTAAACATTACACACACACACATATAGACAGCCCTGCATGTCCATGAGTTCCCCAACCAAGGACTCAAACACCTATGGAGGGAAAATATTCTAAAAAACTGTGGCAGGTATGGTGGTGCACAACAGATGTGGAGACAGAGGTAGGAGGATTTGAGGCCAGACAGTTTGAGGCCAGCCTAAACAACTCAAGGAGGTCTAGTCTCCCCACCCCCCAAAAAAGGGCTGGGGGTGTAGCTCATGGGTAGATCACTCCTAGTTTTAATCCCCAGTACCAAAAAAAATATATTCATCTTTACTGAATGTGTCATTTTCTTGTCATTATTCCCTAAAACAATACAACAACTATTTGTATTAACATTGTATAGTACTATAAGTCATCTGGAGATGATTTAAAGTATATGGACAGATGTGCGTAGATTATGTGAAAGTATTACACCATCTGATATGAGGAACTTGGAGCATCTGAGGAGTCTGGTGTCCACAGGGCATCCTGGAACCAACCCCCATGGACACTGAGGGATGAGCGTATGCGATTCTTAATATAATAGGTCATTCTCTGAGTTCTCATTCACAGAGAGAACTGTAGAATAGAGTAAGAGTTAAGAGCAGAAGCCCCCCAGGGCTAAAATCTCTGTTATGGGTGCAATTTACTTCACTTAGAACAGTGCCTGGCACAGAATAAATGTTCAGTAAATGTCCG
Organism: Marmota flaviventris; assembly: GCF_047511675.1. Taxonomy (NCBI): domain Eukaryota; kingdom Metazoa; phylum Chordata; class Mammalia; order Rodentia; family Sciuridae; genus Marmota; species Marmota flaviventris. The sequence goes on from NC_092500.1 coordinate 170,232,254, forward strand.
CTGTCATTATTAGCTATGATCTTTGCCTCCTCTGGCTTAGTGTATTGCATGTGTGTGATAATAAATGAACAATGAGATACCTCAGAACACCTCAACCTCTGGTCACTAGGTGTGAGTTGCTAATTGCCCTTAAGGCTGACTCTCTGTTGGTTCTCACATCTGGAGGTGACTGAGCATTCCATTGCTGGGAACCGAGCTCCAACCCAAGCCTTTGGTGGAAGGAATGGACCTCCATCCAGACCACCGCCTTCCACCACAGCTGGCTGCACTGGGGATGGACACCTAATCTGGAGAGAATTAATCCATTAGCTGGGCAGTAACCTGTCAGATTTTTCCTCTAAGAAATTTGAGCAAAAAGACATAAAGACAGTGCTAAGCCCATGAACTTCAAGGTCATTTAGAGACAGGGGTAGGGTGGTCATTTTTGACAATGTGGATCCTAATGGCTAAGAAAACTAAGAGAGAAGCGGGTCTTTGTGAAGAGCCGTGGGAAGGGAGGCAGTCAGAGGAGGCCAGGCAGAGAATGACAGAGAACAGCTACTTCAACCCTGATGGGTGTTCCTGAGGCCTGACCATATCTCCTGAGGTCCTCTGATGTCCTTTCCATGACCCCTCTTGATCTGGTATTGCTTTAGCTGGTTTCTGTCCCTCATCAACGTGGCCGCAGCCTCTAGGTCTTCAATGAGCAGCTGTTGGGCCCTGCACCCGCTGCACTCTCTCCCCACCCCACTCTGTCTTGGATTACTCTGCTTACTCTGAGGTCTCTCTATAGCTGACTGTCCACAGACCATATAAAGTAGAATTTAATCCCAGTGAACTCATAAAATTCTCTGAGTTGGAAGTAGAATTTTTTTTTTTTTTTTTTTGGCTTAGAAAGGATGGAGGAGGTGAGGGAAGAGGAAAGAAGCTCAGTGAAAGAGAATCACCTTTTTCCACATCTCATCCCTCTTGCTGTTGAAGTCGCCTGTGCCTGGAATGTCCACCAGCACCACCCCTTCCGGAATTAGCGAGGATTTGGGGAGAGTCACTTCCACGTGTTTGATCAAGGGCCAGATTCGGGTTTCAGCTGATTCTCCGTCCCCGTCTCTCCTCTGAGTCCGGATGTAGGGGTCCAGCTTGACGGACAGTTCTCCTGCCTGAGAAGGAAGGTCACAGTCACACACCAGCGTGCTCCCAGCTCTTTTCTCCTGGGTCAACTGGACACAGGTCTGTTGAAGGCCTGGCCAATTGATGTCAGGAGGCCCGTCGTCTGCTCTGCAAGGGCTTTGAAAGGTTTCATTCATTTGACTTCCAATGTGCCCATCAACTGCTTAAAATATTCTGACAGACTCATACACATTACACTTTAATTATAATACAAAAAAAAATCTAAGGAAATTTAAATTTGTAAATATCTAAGTAGCATTAAATATTTAAGGATTTGCTTTGTTAATCAGGGGATAATTGGACATAAGATGTTAGGACGTACATAAGCAACTATTCTTATTTTGTGCAAAAATCACCAGATTTCTAAATAGAATAACAATACTTTAAGGATGAATTTTAAGAAACAAGAAAAACTAGGTTTTTAAATGCACAACTTGAATAAACTAAGTGTTGCTCCCACAAATATTTTGTTTTAATATGGAAATTAAATTTTAAAAAGTTCACATAGCACCACCCTGAGTTTTCGTCTGTCTGCCTGGGGAGGCAGTGGAGAGTGATGGGTCTAAGCCAACCAGGACAATCCTGCTTCTTGCCTCCTGTTGATGGCCCTTCAGCTAGGAAAGATCACGTGGCTCCCTTCTACATAATGAAATCAACACACAAATTTGTTGACGGTGTTTCTGGGGAAGATTTTATTTCCTGATGAAAGGGGAGATATGATAGGTGCCAGCTTTTCCAACTTCTTTCCACGAGGCTAGCTGTGAAGTCTAGCACTGACTTCAGTAGCGACCTTGGGACAACAAGGCAGTGAGTGTGATGAAGGCCAAGAACTCTGCAGAGAAACTGACCTGACACTGCTGAGCCTCTCCATCAACCCAGGACCCTGCTGCCCCCAGACTGCTTACATGAGAAGATGAATAAACCCCTATAAGTTTAAGCTATCCTATATCTTTATTTTTATCATTTGCAGCTAAATAGTATCCTTAGTTAATCCTTAACTAACTATAAACGGTATTTTCTCTGCGTAAAACCTCCTCCATTCAGATGCTAAAAATTTCTATTCAACAGCCAGAATGAAAGATAACTTGGGTCATGAATAACTCTGAATCAGGCATCAATTTATTTCTAATAAAAACACTGTATCTCAGGTAAGTCCTCTAAATGGACTCACTGTTTTATTTAAGACCCGTGATAAAATGAAGAAAGCAAATCCTGAAGCTACCTACCTCTTCTGCCTTGAGAGTGATGACTCTGGAGGTGGGAATCTTCCCTTTGGGCTTTGCCCTCAGTAGCTCCTCATAGTTCTTTCTTTCTGCCCCAGTTCCATAAATCATCCTTAGCTTCCAGATGGCCTCCTCCACTGCGCCGTCCCCATCCCAGGGGTCCACCTCTTCCCCGCCTGGCTCCTCTGCACTGTGCAGGAGTTTAGTCAAGTTCTTCAGCTCCTCTTTCCACTCCTGCCAAGGCAGAGCAGGGACACACCCTTGGTGACACAGGAACAGGAGGAACCATGCTACCCCGTGCAGGGCCCGGGCTGCATCATCAGGACATCTCAGATCAGCTACCATGCCCCCTGGCTGTGTGGATGAGGAAACAGGGCCCCAAGGAGAAATGGCTGGTCCCAAGTGCCACAGGGAGCTTTACAGGACCTGGCCAGAACCCATCTCACTCCACTGAGCTTTCTCATTCCACAATACGGTCTTTCCACTCAACAAAAGCATGAGCTGTGTATGCAAGGGATGTGAGACAGTGAGAAGGGAGAAAGAAGGAACAGAGAGGAGGAAGAGGGAAGGAAGGCAGGGAGGGGGGAGGAAGGATGGGAGGGAAGAGGACGGGGGACACACTTGCCTGGTCAGAGAGAAGGTGGATTTTGGCCTCATACTGCTCACAGCAGCCCGAGCGCACTTGGACGATACAAGAAGTGCAAATGCTTTCTCCAGACACGGGCAGAAACATTGCCTGCTGGATGATGGCATTGATCAGGGAGCTCTTCCCAGCCCCAGTGCTTCCAAATAAGCCAATGTAGATCGGATCCAATGATGGCTTTTCAATCAAGGCAAGAAGCCTGTTTCTGTATTAATTATAAAATGCACATTTTTATGATCATCCAGGTGTAGTGGGGAGATGATCAGAACAGAATGCAAGGAACTGAGTTCTAATCCTGGGCAAGTCACTGCATCCTCAAAATCTCTACTCTCTCCTTGGTCAAAGGAAAATGTTATTCGCCACACAGAGTTGGCCTGGGTGGGGGTGGGGGCATGAAACTATGCAAAAATACTTGGTAAATATAATTCTATACAGATGTGAGGCACCTTGTTTGTGTTCAATAGAAATTACACATTCTTGTCCCTAATAAAACTTACGCAGAGGCAAAGCAGTATTAGGAGCCACCCAGAGTCTTACTGTGTAGTGGCACCCCCTTCTCCACAGAAAATCTTAACTAAGCTCCTCCAGTTTGTAGAAGTGTGTTTGCAAATGCAAAGTGTGATAAAAAAATAAAATAAAAAAGACAGATCCTTGAATAAGCTTCTCTAGTTTGTAGAAGTGTGTCTGCAAATGCAAAGTGTGATAAAAAAATAAAATTAAATTTAAAAAAGACAGATCCTTTAATAAAGCCTCTGGCCTTGAGCTGGGCTTCACACAGATGTCTACATTTCTAAGATAAGAGAAGTTACCAACTGGGTTCCAAGGTAACAGCTGGCAGGGGAGGGAAGAAAGGGGAGAAGAAGCTCTCCTCTTCTCAGGGGTTGTTCTTGAAGGGTCAACTTGCCCAGTACAGTGAAAGAAAAAGCTGCTTTTATGTGATCTTCTGCAGACGGTGAACTTCTGAGCCCCTCCCCTTACATGCTGGGTATAAAGTTCTGAAACTACCTGAACTCGGGGTTCGGGGGATTGACTGATGACAGCAAAAGCTGTGCCCTCTGAACCTGGCTGCAGCCAAATAAACCTGATGCCTGTTCCTTTTTTGGTGTCTTGCCTCATCTGTTCTCTGCAACAACTGAGCAGGAGAGATTGTAGCTTAGGCACCTCTCAAGCGCCTCACGTCAGTTCTCCGAGTATAGTGCGGGGCACAGGTTCAGAGTCACATAGCCTGGGGCGGATTCAGGCCCTTTTTCTTACCTACAGTTTGAGTTTACTCAGTTTACTCAGTGCATCAACCTCTCTAAGCCTCAATTTCAGTAAAATGGGAAGATCAAAATAGCTCTCCTCTTTATAGGGTGTGAGCTTTAACATATGTAAGATACTTAACAAATCACTGACAACAGGGACAACACACTGAATGGCAACTATCAGTGGTAATGATAATGGCCCCCAGCTTCAGAAACTCCCAGGCTTCTCTGCTTAGTTTCTACTTGAAAACTTCTTTCTGTTGAGGGGGAGAAAGCACCCGAGCCTCCTAGGGAAAGGCATCAGCGCCTGAGTCAAGGGTATGGGTTTCGACTCACATGAGATACTTGACTCCGTTAGGAATGCTGTCATCCAAGAAGACACACTGCAGAAGTTTCTGGTAAGTGTTGCTCAAAACCCTTCTGGTCCGTGACTCCAATTTCTCATCTGGAATCAATAGAAATGAATTACCTGGGATGCGCCTGGCAGGGATGGAGTATTAGGTCTCCAAAGGAGGAGTCTGCTGAATATTGCAGAGAAAGGGAAAGAAATGAAATGAAAAGCCATTTAAACTAGAGAGCAAGAGATCGACCGTGGGAGATTATCACTTGATGGAGCTGGCAGCGCCAATTCCGACAACTCCAGAGGGCCAGCCTCTCTGCAACTCCTAATCAGAAGCCATCTCAGGCTTTGCCATGGGCTTTAGCACCTCCTAGACTCTTTTCTCCTGTGGTCATAAAGAGACCAAAATGTAAGAACACCATCCAAACCCCCACTAAAGCACCAGATTAACCATTTTCACAGCCTTTGTTCTAATCAGAAAGAGGTTATTTTTATACTATCACCCCCTCTTCCAGAGCAATCTGGAGACAAGCTTTCAGATGACACATCTTCATTTGAAGACCTTTCATCCTTCTCCTCTGAGCATTTGAACACAGCTGGGAAGGACAGAGCTGGGTTAAAACAAGGTACACCGCAGTTTTATAAACTCACATTCCTTAAGAGCGCACTGTTCTGCTGACTGAAGGGCTCGGAATCGCTGGCCTGGGCCCGACCGGCGTCTTTTCTTCATTGGCTCTTTAAATACATCGTCTTCAGCTAGAGAGGAGCAGAGGTTACGCAGTTATAGGTACTGGGCGCGGCCTCTTTGCCTCACCTCACTCACTGCACAGGCTCTGAGGGCTAAGAGAGGACCTCTACCAGCAGCTCCGTCTGCCCATAAGCTCATTCGGAACAGGACACTGTGGCTCACCCCATGTGGTTCCTACTTCTGTCGCAGGGTTTTATTATTATTACTATTATTATTATTATTTTTATTTGATTCTAAAAATGTAGCATCCAACATTATCTCCCCGCATGAAAAACATCAATTTGGAGGTTTTCAGAAACCAAAGTGGCTAGACATTCTTTACCAAATATCAAGTTTTAGGAAATCAACCCACTGTGGAGAGAAAATCCTAAGGCAGGGCTAAGTGTGGGTGAAGCCTTTTCAGACTAAGAAAGAAATTGATCAGAAGCAGAATGCGGGGCGGGGGGGATCATGGGCCATGTATCCAGGATAAATAATCCCCTGAGCAGCAGCTTCTTAATCTGTAAAATGAGAGAACTGATAAAAATGTGTTAGAGGAGCTTTGGATGGTGCTCTCCAACATGGGTGCCTTTGAGAGGGAACATTTTCCCCTTCTTCACCTGGAGACATTAGCAGCTGCCTCCTTCCACAGTCAAGAACACACATCACAAGAGGCAAAGCTTTGTAGTTAAATCTTTGTCGTTCTGCAAACTCGCTCACTCAAGGTTTTCCCCTTGGTTACAGGTGCGAGGTTGGTAGGGCCCATAACCCAAAAGAAAGTTTAATCAAAAAGTTGTGTGTATGTGTGAGTGTGGCGGGGAGGGTTAAAAAACACCTCGGTGGTGGTGTTCACCTGGTTAGAAAGGGGATAGAGTTGTTTGTAATTATCCTAGCCCAGTGCTTCTGGGGCTGGCTTGTGCCTTAGAAAAAAGCGATGGGAAGAACTGGAAGACTTTATATAAAGAGGGCTGAGGCTCCAAAACTGAATGTCACCTACAAAGGCCATTTTCCCTAAAGAATTCCACTGGGGACCCAGGATTGGCAGCCACATCAGAAGGCCCAGCCTCTGTCCTAGGTTCCAGATGTAGGTCTCCTGGACAGCTCAGGCAGCTTCCACTGTTCATCCTTGCAAATTCCAGCATCCATTCTGCTCACACCCTACAGAGTATTCTAGCACAGAGCCACATATTGTCCCTCTGCCATCTCCTGCTCAGGAAGGGACTGTTGAAAGAGCTTGTAGTTTAGACCCTGTACCTCAGACATCTCACTTCAAGAGCTTAACTGGAAGAATTCGCCCTGGCTCAGGTTAAGGACTGCATTAGAACTAAATACCAAGTGGTTGCTGGCTTGGAGGCTGGAGAGGAAGAGGCAGAGAAGAAAAGAGCATGCTGTTCAGGCACCTGGGCCAGCTGCAGGCTGAACAGCACAGTGCCAGAAAGTCTCCTCCACCTTTGTGGGAAAGAATGTAAAATGATATCCAATTTGTAACTTTGGGACTCTTTTGTGTTAGCAATGTTTCCTAGTCTCTTATTCACATGTGACAAGTGATAAGCCCATATATTCAGGGCTCTTATTTCAACTCTGTAGTGACTGGCAATTGATCTGATAACAGACCGGAAGCTTATTTATCAACTAAAGCAAGGTTAAGAAGTAGATAAAATAGCATAGTTTAAAACTCTTTTTTTTTTTAATTTCCAAAGTGAAAAACTGCCTAGGAAGGAGAAAGTCTTGCATCTTGGACTCACAGTATTTGCATGGATAGTATTTCCATATTGAATTATAACTTGAAATGTATTGGCCTGAACTTATATCACAGCTCTTATTATTCCCTTTAATTACTCAGGCACGCATTTGTGTTTTCCAACATTCTATATAGAGTTATCCTAGGAAAGATAGTAGAAGGGGAGGGAGACAGGACCAGGAAAAAACAAAAACAAACAAACAAAAAAACCTACTGCTGCTGTTGCTTCTGTCTGCCACAAGGTGTCACATTTGAAAAGTGATCCCCAACAGTCCAACGAGAGATGCGGATTCATTGTTGCTCCAAACCATTGCCAGAGGCCTTCAGGATCTTCCAAGCAAAATGATCCCACTCCTCAATACTAAGCTCAACCAAGCGGATCCCCGAGTTGGTTCTGTTTCAGGCTCAGCCATGCTTCAGGGCTGGCCACTACCCTGCTGACCCAGAGGCTTTGCTTTCCTTTCCCCTAAGCTAATTCTTTCCACAGGAAGGACAAAGCATTTCTCCATACATCTCAAAACACAAAGGACTATAATCCCCATTTTCTGCGCATGGAGGTTACTTCCCTGCCATCTTCTAGGAAAAGCTCTTCCTAGGGGCCCTTCATCAGTCCTCTGCATGAGAAAGGTGACAGGATTCACCCTCCAAAGTGACCTTATAGGCTACATCTGTGCTTCTAAGGAAAGCTACCAACATCATTCCAAGGGCCCTACCTTTTCTGCTGCAAGAGAGGCTATCTTCAGAGGGTCCTAAAAGAACGTTCTGTAACCTTTTTTTAAAAAAAGGTAGAAAACCCCACAGCTGAATTGCCAGCCAAACAGTTCACTTCATCATGAATAGGCTATTTTAGTTATTGTTGAAATAATGGGCATTCATTCACTATTAAAACTTGACATGAGAAAGCGGCATCTGACTGAAGAGCAATTAGAGACGATTAGATGCAGTCTCATCCATTACCTTTAACCAGACAACAGCAGTCTGTTCCTGTGGCTTCATCCGGGGACACCACTGCAGGTGTATTACCTGGGTGTGGCCTGGGCTCTGTTTCTGCCATCTCTTATTACGTGAAATCCTGCTTTTGTCACTTGGAAGAACCGATCTAAAAGGACGTACAAAGTACAAGGGGAAAAGCAGCAGACATTAAAAATACAAAAAGCGGAAACTAAGAATATATAGATCTGTCTATGCTTTGTTTTCCTCACTGGATTCCAAGCTCCGAAAAAGCAGTGTCCATTCTATCTTTGAATACCTCATGACACCTAGTGCCAATGACTTTTGTCTTAAATATGACAAAGATTGATATGGGATCGTTAGTTTTCCTTCATACTTGTATCTTTGGAAGTTTAAGCTGTGATCTTTAAGACAGCCCACTCTGAATCAAGAATGAACCTCTGGAGGCTGGAAATGTGCAGGTGAAGTTCCCTGGCTTTGTGCCCCGGGCTCCAGTCAGGTGTGCCCTGACCCCTTGGGCCAGGGCTGTTCAGTCCCAGAGAGCCTCAGCAAGAATCTGGGAGGGAGGTGGCTGAACAGTGGACACTCCTGTGGAGTTTCTCTGGAGGTTACTGAGTGGGGAGGAGAGAGTTGCAGTAACTAGATTCTATGAACCTTCTTTGTTGGTTGCAGAGCAGGCTGAACAAATGTTAGCTGCAGGGTGGGCGGAACTCTTGGCCCTCACCCTCACCGGTCTGGTTCCTTATCGCTTGTTTGCCTCAAGTCTGAACATTCAATCCCACTCAAGGCTGAACACTTGATCCCCATCCATCTGGTGCAAAGGAAACCCTCATCTAGCCCCTGCCCGGTCTCACTGAGGGCAGAAGATGAGACCCTTAGCAACTATTGTATGATCCAATCACTATATGCCAACAAGGCAGCTTGCAGACCTAGAGATCTCATTAGATTTTGGCTATAAAAACTCTCCTCTCACCCCCCCCCCCCCCTCTCTCTTCTCTCTCCCTTCTCTCTTTCCCTGGTCTCTCTTTCTCTCTCTCTTTTTCTCTTCCTTCCCTGTTAATCAATAAAAATCTCTTGGTTGCTCCAAGTGTCATGGTCACTTTCCTTTCATTCTTCATCACCCCATCCCACCTCTACCACGGGACAGCCCCACTTGGAGGCTACATGCAGCACAAAGGCATGGAGTGTCTGCAGGGGAGAGAGAAGGAGGCATCTCCAGAGGAAGCACCCAGCCCATTGGCAGACAGGGCACCAGCATAGAGGGAGAGCCATGGACCCCTAGAGGCTCAGAACAGAGGGCACAGCAGCAAGTGGGCGGGAATACACTATGCTGAAGCCTCTTGGTCCCCATCCAGAGAGGAGAACACAAGCAGGAAGCACCCAGAGTGCTTTCCATATCTGCTGTTTCTGTTGGGAGCACTCAGCCGTGTATTTTAAAACCAGAATCACTAGCCCTTCTAAACTATGCAAAATTCCTCCCGACATGACAACTTACACTCGTCAAAAAAGGCTTTAGGGAGACTGTCTCATTTGTACATTAACCCCACATTTAAATCACAACCCATCAGTTGAAACAGTCTCTTATTCTTAGTTTGGCTTGCTGATTAGAACTGGCTAAGTAGCACTTAGTGTGTTGATGGAATATGGTCCAAACCCCTACTATGTGCAAAGTCCTGAGGAAGTAGAGCTCTTTACCTCTCTATTCTCTCCTGTGGTCTACCCTCAGGCCACCCCACACCCCTGATAGTTCTCCAGTGCAGAGCATTCCACCGAACTCCCAAACCTCTTAGCACCTGTCAGGTGCCCTTGCCCCTTCTTCTCAATGAATTTCTATTCTTCAAGATCCTGTTTTGGCATTTCCTCTGTGACATGGTGCCTGGATTCTCGACTTTCCCCTTCTAAGTCCCCACTGCCCCACAGACATCACTGTTATAATGTTGACCATGCTTTCTATATTTCTTCTCTTTATTGAGCCACCAGCTATTTGAATTCAGAGGACTGCACTTTTTTAAATACTGCATTTTTAAAAAATACTGCATTTCTTTCAAGAAGTGCAATGACTGTCAGTAAAAGCTGAATGGCTGAATGAATGAAAAACTAATGGATCAGATTCCACACCAAAGGATGTTTAAAAGCCAAACGTTTTTGACGCGATTAGAGTTCTGCCTTAAAGAGTATAAAGCAGCAGGTAAGCAAATGGAGCAGCATTAATGGTGAAGACCATTCAAGAACTGGGAATGCTTGAATGAGGAAGGGAAGACGTAGGCAGAGGCAGAAGACGGGAGGGGACTTCACAGTGGTTTCAAATGCATGACCCAGAGTGGCAGGTAAGAGAGGTGAAGAATCAATTTTATGGTTCCAAAAGGGTAGAACTAGACCCACTAGGTGGAAAGTAACAGAAAGCATTTTGGCCTAACATTCTTGAGTTTAGTATTTCCCCCCTTCTCTGTGGTTTTGTTTTCTAAGGTCTCAGTTACCCACAGTTAATTATGACCCCAAAAATATTAAATGAAAAATTCCAGAAATAAGCAATGCATAAGTTTTAAATTACACAACATTTGAGTTGCATGATGAAATCTCACACTGTCCAGCTCCATTCTGCCCAGGACATGAATTGTCCCTTTGTCCAGCATACCCATACTGTATATGACACCTGCCCACTAGTCACTTAGCAGTCTTCTTGGTTATCAGATCAACCGTTGTGGTATCTCAATGCTTGTGTTCGAGTAATTTTTGTTTTACTTAGTAGTGACCCCAAATTGTGAGAGTAGTGATATTGGCAATTTGGATATGACCAAAAAAAGCCACAAAGTGCTTCCTTTGGCGAAAAAGTAAAAATAAAATATGGTATTTTGAGAAACAGAGACCACATTCACATAACTTTGATGACAGTGCTATTTTTATTATGTTATTGTTGCAAAACTCTGTGTCTAATTTATAAATTAAACTTCATCATAAATATGTATTTGTAGGGGAAAAAAAAACAGTAAATGTAGAATTCAGTGCTCTCTGTGGTTTTAGGTTTCCAGTGGCAGTCTTGGAATGAATTCTCCAAGGATAAGGCAGAATTACTATAATCGAAGTTGTCCAAAATGGAATGAGATCCCTTAGGAAGTAATGCATTTCCTGACACTAAACGAGTCTGAACAGGAACCCTATGACCATCTGGTAATGGGATCAGACTAGATGAATCTTAGGGCTTCGTTGACTCTCAAGATTCTGAGTTTTTGAAATGTTCCCCAGAAAAGCTAGTAATGGAAGTACTCTGCAAGATCACTAAATTTCATAAGAGACACAGCAATTTCTTGTTTGAAACACTCAGAAATGCTGAACTATATCAAAGCCTAGATGAGTGAGGAGATAAAAATGATGGAAGAACTGTTAGATGGGCAAGCATGCAGTCATGCCTGCCCATAACTTCAGCCACAGAACTAGAAATTGACAAAGAGATCTGTTGTTTCCTGAAGACATCAGCTCAAAGCCACTGTCACATAAAATATGAGGCATTATATCATCATGGTGGATGCTGATGATATATATATATATATATATATATATATATATATATATATATAGTCTTATTAGTGGACAAAACTAATAAATTCTATCCTGGAATTTATATTTCAGGAAGAGACATTGGGGCCAGATGAAGTCCAAATGAACTAATTAACCGAAGTGATAAGCATTACCACCAGACTACCACTGGGTTAAATAAATATTTCAAGTGTGAACGCAGAATCTTGAGAATTGAATAAAATGTGATCTTGAGACTAAAACCCTTCAATCTGAAAGCAATGCAGATCAAAGTGCATAAAAAGCACCAAGAGTTGAGAGGAGAATCAGATGTGCTCACTGAATTCTGGGATGTGGGTAGTGGTTTAGCTCCTTTCAGGGATGCAAGAACTTCAATTCTCTGACTTCAGTTACTAAGTCAACAGAATACAAAGGGAAGCAAAGGTCATCAGCATAGCTTGTAGCTATCTGGAGTGGGATTAGGTTTAGCTGCATCTAGTGGAGACAACAAATCATAAGCACCAACCAAACCAAAGCAGCACCCACAGTACCAGTCCTTGTAACCCCTAACTGAAATCTGAGAACGTGGAAATTATCTGAGATGTGGTTGTAGAGAACTGGGTTTCAAATTCCTTCTGCCAGTGTTTGAAGACTGGCAGGAAGAGGTCATCTGACAAACCATGACACTGGAAAATGGAAAGGTTATCATTTCCAAAAAGGGAAAGGAGGTAGAAAGAAATAAACACCAGATATTTAAAAAGGAAAATAACCACTAAACAAATAGAGGTGGTGGTTTAGTACAGTTGCTCAGAATGGAGTCACTGGGTTGAAAACAATGTGGTGGGAAGAGTATTAGACTGGAAACCAGATGTGGTATGTTCTATTTCTGGTTTTGCCACCAATGAAAAGAACTGTAGTGTTTTTAGATTTAAATAGGTGCTAAAAGAATGAAAAATTCTCATTTTAAAATATCATTTGTCATGGAAACCAATAATGTACCAATGATTAGGGTCTTCTAGGTAGCACAACTGAGAAGACTATAATGGTAAGTTCGTTGTATTAAAGAGAAAATGACCTGCAGGTGCATCATCCCTCCTAAGCTAATGCTGGAGTCCACTTCCCTGCAGAGGGAGGTAGCGATGGTAGTGCATATCATGAAAATTTGGTTTGTGTTGAGAAGCAATAGAAAATAATTTAGACTTATTGCTCGGGCAGGCAAGGTTCTGCACGTGTGGTTTATTCTACGTGTATTTCAACTATTTGGTTAGCACCTAAGTTTTGCTTTTAGTACTTATTTACATTCATGTGCACTGAACCCCAAAATAACATCTTTTATGACCCTGCAGGTTTAGCTAGATATGGGGAGGTTGTTCAGAACTGGCTTCCTGTTAGGTAATTGTGACTTTGGGCAGTTACTCTTGCTTCTCTCATCTCACTTTCTTCTATTTGTTTGCTTACCATCTTTTTCCAAACAGGAAAGTAACAGAGGTGATACAAATGCAAGTCATCCCTATGCTAGAACAGCTGTAAACACTGGGATTGAATAAAGGTTAGGGCCCCTTTTCTTAGGGATACGGACAATGAGGCCCAGGGAGGGGAAGGATTGGGGCCCAGGGCATGTATTAAGGTAATGGCAATGAGGACTCAGATGTGGGGTTCCTGAAGGCAAGGGCAAAGTTCTTTTCATTACACTACATAGTCTGTAGTAGGTACTACTTAAAACTTCTGAAGTTTGGGCACAGGGGAACAGAGGGAATAGTGCCCATGAATGAGGGTTCTCTCAAATGCATGACAAAGGCATCTCTTGGGGACAAAGGCTGTTGAGGAGGAGGAGGAAACATGGAAACTTGAAAATAATTATATATAGGGACTCAAACTGCTGCCTGCAAATTCTAAGGTGTCCTCAGAGTAAAACAAGGCAGAAAAAAGAGAGAGGGAGACAGAGAAAAAGAGAGAAAATGTCAGGGCAGTATACTTCTACTGCATTTGTTCTATTTGATGCAGAACTGAATGTGTTTATTGCAAATTATAAGCATCCTGTTCTTTTACCCTAGTTCTCCTTTGGTCAGAATCTCCTCTTACCCTACCTTGCTCCCATGATCCACCCTTCCCAACATTAATCTCTTTTTCTTTTCATTTCTATTACTCTCCTCAAAGTGGCATTAATAGGAAAAATTTTAAATGCTTAAATTAGCAAAGTCTCTTTGGGGGGCATTTTGGTTTTTAACACTGTCTTATTCCCTTCTTTTAACAAACATGTAAGTTCACGGTACATAGTAAGTACCGGATAAGTGTTTGTTGAACAAAGGTCATCTTTTAACCATATCTTAGGTGGTAAGATCAATAATGGTGGTGGTTATATTTATTTTATTCATTTGTTCATTCTTTCAACAAATATTAGTTGGGTGGTAATGGTCCTGGTGGTACAGCAGATCAGCAGGGGCAAGGTGAGCAGCCCACAAGCTCAGTCTGAATGATACGCTGGACACTGCCCAGGATTTTGAGTCAGGATATTTAGATTGCGTATTTCAATATGACACTGAACAAACTGCCTGATTTTTCTGAACCCCAGTTTCTCCACCTGTGGAATAGGAATGGTTAAAACAGCCCTATCAGGAATTTCTTGTGAAAATGAACGTAACAATGCTCTTGTGGGCATTTAAACATACGTACAAGTGTTATTTCTAGAATATGCTGTAAAGGCAGCGAAACTAGAAATCAGACCTAGTATTCATGGGGGCAGGTCTATTTAGTTTGGTAGGGGCAAAACGCCACTTTCACTGGTAAACTGACTCCCCTTCTTGTCTCCACTGCTCAGTCACTTGGAGGAGGCTATACCATGTTCCTCGGTGGGTCTTTGGTTAAGTTTCATCCCCCTCCAACAAGGAGGTAGGCTAAAGAATGAAGTAGAGAACAGGAGATTGGTCACAAAATGATGGAACATTGATAAAATTAAGGACTTATTTTCTTTATTTTTAAGTTTCAGGTTTGGATTTAAGTACGGTTGGTGTGGGCAACTGTTGTTGGGGAAACACTAATCAGTAACTAGGAAAGTTCGCATAAGGACGCTAAAGAATGTGATAGGAAGGAAATGGAGAGAGGAAGCTGGCCACTTCCCTTGTCTCCAACCTAGAGGTAAGGACCATAGCAGAGTGACCCAGGTTGTAAAGTTTAAGGAATGTATTCCAAAATCTGAAGGACTCCACTGCACAGTGGGCGAGCAGTCTGTCCTAGGTGTTGCCCCTGCTTGTAGGCACAGAGTGCTCTCCTGGTAACCCGGCCTGCTGCCACCCAGAAGCACGTAAGAAAATGTCCAAAACCTCTCAGTCGAGTCCTCCAAATTCTTTCTTTGGGATCAGTAAACAATGTGCTCGGATGTCTGCAGCCCTGGGAGGATAAGCAACATTTCCTAACCACCTTATTGGACATTACATTGTTCTTCCAAACTGGGGATGTCCCAACAGAGCAATTTAAACATGCTAGGTCAAAAGCAAAAGATGAAATGAAAGCCTTCGCACCCCTATTTGAAAAGGGATGTGTTTTGGCATCAACACATCAGGTAACTTGTTGGCCATTAGCAGCGTAGCCACCAGAGGCAGTCAGAGAAGCAGGAGAGGCAGTGGGGTGGATGGATGGCAGGTTTTTCTCAGCCTTCTCTTTTATGTGAATTGGTGAATAAATAAGAAGTTATTTTCATAATGTGCTTTAGCAGTTTCTAAGGAAATAAATTTTAATCTTATTGCTCTCCCAGGCTTGTCAAAGCTAATGAGGTATAAGATAACATTTCCCTCCTCATCAGGAACTCATACACTCATATACTCAATGTCAACACTAGCTGTTTTCTTTTGGAAGAAATGATTAATGACTTACCTAAGATCGTACTGTTAAACAAAACTCTAACTCAAACCAGATTCTCCCCATTTCTAGTCCATTGGCCTTTACCTAGCCTTAAAACTCACATATGCAAACAGAAAGGTACATTTATCTTTCCCCCAAGAAATAATTGATTTACTTTAAGAAAATCAATGTAATAAGTAATAAGCCAATATTGATGCATTATTGTTAACCGAAGTCCATTTTATTCAAGTGTATGATTTGCATAGAACTTCCTTCCAAAGATCACAGTAAAGAAATAGGGTAAAAGAGTAACTCAACAGTGGAGAAACTTGACCAGCACTATTCAGTCAGGTGATCAAGGTCAACACTAACAGTCATAGATCACGGTGATGGTAAGCACCCTTGATTTGATGTGATCAAAACAGCATGCTAACTCTGTGATCTTCCTCCCCAGATCATAACTCCAGGGTAATCATGAGAAAATGATCAGATAAATGCCCACAGAGGAGAATCCTACACAGTGCCTGACCAGCTCTCCTCAAAATTGTCAAGGTCATAAAAAATAAGCAAAGTCTGAGAAAATGTTACAGCCAAGCAAAGCCTAAGAAGAAATGACAACTAAATGCAATGTGGAATCTTGGGAGGGGGGATCCTAGAGTAGAAAAATAGCATTACATACAAACAAAGAAACATGAATAAAATGGACTTTGGATAACAATAATGCATCAATATTGGCTCATTACTTCTAACAAATGTACCACATTTCCCTAATATAATAAGGGAACTTAGGAGTAGATTATATGTAAACACTCTATTTTCTCAATTTTTCTGTAAGTCTAAAACTAGTCTCTGAAAAGAATCTTTTTAAAAAACATCAACAAGTTACAGTGTAAGTTATATAAGAGAAACAACTTACCAGATGTTTCTGAATAGAAAAAAAAATTCTGCTTTGGTTCTAGAAGTCCACAAAAAAAGATTAGGGCAGCTGCTCTGTCTTGGTACAGATATTTGGAACCAGCTATATAAGGGGTACGTGGACCTTGCAGCCCGTCACAAAGTCACGTTACACAGCAGAAGTGAAACTAACTTGCCATCCGGAGGCTATTCACCACAGTTTCCTCCCTCACAGGACACATGCTATTTTCTACTTTCATTTAAACTTAAATTGTATGTGAAGGCTCATGCACCCTTTTCTGCCCTCTTCCTATAAACAGGAAGATCTTAGTCCTTCTCCTGTTCAGTAGTATCAAAATCACTTTCAGGCTGACATTCTCCTGATTGCGTATCCACTCTGCAACATTCTTTCTTGGAGGGTGAACGCTATTCAGGTGGATCTGGCTCACTTAAGCAGAATGGAAAAATGTCCCAGTTGCGAGAGAGATAAAGAGCTGGTTTCTGGACACCAAAATAAGAGACATGGCTGGGAGAGATGAAGAATATGCGACAGTAAAAATAAACCAATTCTTGACACAAAGTCCTGAAGTTCACCCAAAATAAAAATCCATAAAAAATAAAATAACACTTGATTGTTTGATTAGAAAAATGAATGGCAAGCCACTTTAAATAACTCTTTCTGGAATAATTAGAGAAATGAATGGCAAGCCACTTTAAATAACTCTTTCAGTTTTAAATCCATATTTTTAAGGACAGATATTTTTAAAGTACTGTCCAATAGAGAAGAGAGGAAAAGAAAACCTATTCCACTGTGCTGTGCCTGGGAACCAAACAATGACTCTGACTACAGGGAAAAGACTTTAACCTTCAGTTTCAGGTTGTGTGTTACCTCTAAAAGCTGACTGGCTCCTCACCAGGACACCTCTCTGGGACTCAGGGACCCTAGATGTGTATTTAGTCCAAAGTGGGGATGTAGAAAGTAAATAGATCAAAATGAGGACAGAACTGAAGGTGAGTCTTTTTTTTTTTTTTTTTTTTTGGTACTGAGGATTGAACCCAGAGGTGCTTAACCACTGAGCCATACCCCCAGCCATTTTTTAAACATTTTATTTAGAGACAGGGTCTCACTGAGTTGCTAAGTGCCTCGCTAAATTGCTGAAGCTGGTTTTGAATTCTGTCCTCCTGTCTCAGCCTTCAGAGCTGCTGGGATTACTGAAGGGTGAGTCTGCTTTGAACTTTTAGCAAGATGATGTACCCCCTCCACAAGAAAACCATAGAAGGGCCAATATAAAGTTCAAAACAAAGAAAATCCATATGAATGCCATCGTTGGTGTGGGATCTTGTTACCACTCTGGGCAAAATCACTTTCAGGCTGACATTCATATCACACGCGCTCAGCTCTCCCTCTGCCGGCGATTTCTTTGCTTCAACAGTTAACTCTCTATTCCTAACCACAAGTGCTCCCAAATGACTTAAGAACTAAACTAGTTTTGAGTGTTTTTAAAGATGCCTGAATTCTTTAGGATAGACCTTGGAACCTGCTATTGGAGACCCAAATGCCTGGTCTCTTGGAAAATATTTTCATCGGTCTTAAGATGACAAAAAGTACGGATACCATACCATTGACAGGACAGGTCGTGTCATAGTGGGGTCATATCCCCGCCTCTATTAATGAAAGGGTTCTTAACCTGTAGTCCGCGGACAAAGGAGATCTTGGATGGGATTTTGGAAAAACTATCCCAAGTCCTGCCTCCAAACTCTGCAAAATGTACATGTGTGTTTTTCTGGAGAGACAGCCACAGCTTTCACGATGGTTACCAATGGAAGGGTATGTGCCATTCTTCTGGAACCACAGTGACCGACTGGCCTCACAGCCTGCAGGTCAGACAGTTATTACTGAATTCCTGCCTGGTGTCTTCCAGGCTCTGAACTGGCTTCCACCACATGGGCCTGCGGTCTCCCCACGCGTTCCCACATGAGCTCCCACACGCCATTCAGGGACCACCCTCGCTCTCACTTAGGCTTCCTGGGGCAGAAGCTCTGCCTCATCGCTGCACTGCCCAGGCTGCTACTCAGTTCGTGCCTGGGCCCACAGACCCTGCGGGACCGCGGCCGAGCCCCGCCCCTCCAGAGCCCCGCCCCTAGCGCCCGCCCCTCTCGCTCCGCCCCTTCTTCCCGCCCCGCCCTGGGGACACTGCGCTGCTGTGTGCGCGCAGACTTCTGGGAAGAGCTTTACGGTGTGGTAGCTGTCCTTTTACGACTGGCGGGGTTGCTTTGTGGCTGTTAACTTTCTCCGTGGTCTGAGCTACAGTGTCGTGGTGGCATCAGCTCCGACAGCGCAGAAATGAGGCAGAAGCGGAAAGGTGCCAACCGGGAGGGCGAGGGGGAAGGAGGGGTGGTCGCCCCGGCGGTCAGGTGCAAAACCCAGCTTTCCCCGCGGGAAATCTGCTGCCCGACCCAGTCTCCTCGCCGCCCGGGTCGGTGGTGGGTGGATTCCAGCCCCCCGCCTTCTCATTTCCTCGGGATGCTGTTTAAACCAGCCTACGCTGACTCTCCGTCTGCCTCTCGGGCAGGCACTTGGTGTCTTTTACCTAAGTCGCAGGGTGAGCTTTATAGCAAAGTGTGCTCTTCAGGGAGTTAACGTGGTTAGTGCATTTAACGCCTTCTCGGACTCTCACGTTAAGGTTTATTTTACGAGTCATTTGACGTGTCTGAGATTTTCTTTTTAAGCCTTAAATATGAAAAGCCATGGATTATCCTTGAAGTCTGTGGAACAGTTGTGCATGCGTTGACTCCCATTTCTATTTCCTGAGCTAGCTCGGAGCATTTTTCTTTAGTTTCTCAACAGAAAGGAGTGAAATTTTAGACGTCCTCCCAGGTTCTGTTCTTATCGCCATGTGCTCACTGGTCTAATAATGCTAATGGTTATCAGAATAAGAACTACTTTTAATGAGTCTTTACTAGTCATTCTGAAGTCACTATCATCTTCATTTTACGCATAAAGAGATTCAGTTAAGTAACTTTCCCAGCTCAAAATTATACATAGGAGATGGGGAGCTGGTTGGTCAGGCTGTGTCTGTGACCCCAAAAACATAAATGAAAAGTAAATGTGTGTCCTTAATCACTATGCCTCTTGGCATTAATTACTATTTATCTTCCCAAGCAGCAGCTCCCAGTCTCCTGAGTGTTGTCTATTATCTTGTCACATCAAACATGCCCCAAATTAAATTTGTCCTTATCTCTAACTTGCTCCTCTCAGTCAGCCAGGCCAGACAACTTAATTATTTTAGCTTGATCTGACATCAAACCCTGATACCTGTTACTTAGAAGTCACACTTGAAATAGTTTACCCCTTCTCATTTTGGTCACTGTCATCCTAATCTGCTTTCACCAATAACCAATATTTGAATAATACTTTGGCTTTCATATATGTTATCACATATATGTGATCTTGTGAGATTTGTGCGTATTATACCATTTTTACAGACAAGGACATAGATACTCAGAAGGCTTTGATCCTCCCTTTATCACATAGTCAACAGAGGTTGGGATTGGAATCTGTCTTTTTAAAGGTTTTTGTTTGTTTGTTTTTAATTTCAGATCTTGTGGACTTTTAACTATTGCCTTTCAAGAGCCTTTTGCTTAGTGTCCAGTTTATATGTATGCTTTTCCCCTTTGAAATCATTCTTTGTATGACATTCTCACTTTTTTTAAACACTACTTTTACCTTTTTGTTTCCAAAGTTGAGAATATGAAACTCTCTGTTGTGTATTGCATTCTATTTAAATGCCTTTGTCTTGTGCCATTGTACTCTCAGCTATCTGAACCCTGAGCCCTGTCTGGTAGCTTGTGCTGTAGTTAGGCAGTGCTCCTTCACACACAAATAGGTCACTCTTATGCATGACATTAGTCCTTCTAGATTGCTTTCTGTGTCCAGATCCTGCCCTGTTCAGAAAAAAGACCCCGTGCCATTTCTTCTATGAAGCTTTCTCTAATTTACTGCTCTATTTAATTCAAGTGGTTTTCAGATCTTAATGTATTTTTTATCAGCCCAGCCTCCTTTTACCCTCCAAATAAAGTTTTCTGCAGAACCTCAGTATATAAGGAGATGAGAACAGAGCTGCTGTGGTGTAATGGAGATAGACCCTTCCCTTCCCTTCGCTTCTTCCTCTGCCACCACCACCAGCCCTTCCTGTTACATGGCCCCTTAAGCACCTTTGTAAAACTCTGAAGTGCTGAACTATGTGAGTTGGAAAGCATTTAGCCCCTGACTGTAGGCAGACTTTTTCTCTCAAATTGTTTTTGTGTGTTAGTTTTGTCTCCTTAAATAGAGGTGTGTAGCGCAGTGTGGCAGGGGAGGGGGGGAACCATGGAAATGATAGTGAAAAGACTGGATTTGAGTCTTAGCTGTGCATTTACAAAGATGTTGTAACTTACCTTTGCTGATTTTATCTGTAAAAGGGGACAACAGTACTTATGTTACAGTGTTTCAAGTAAATGAAAGTAAATCAAAGTAAATGAAAGGGCTTCAGGGCTTTCTCATCCATCCTTCTGTGATGACTTCATTATCACTGCATACCAGCTTTCTGTGCAGGCAGAAGCATGCTTACCGACAGCCCCAAGCTGAAAAAGAGTGGCATCTTTTTCCTTGAGGAAAAGAACTCAGATTGGCCTTGAACCAGTAAACTGGGATTGAGGATGGGGTCATATAAGAACATGATAGCTTCTGCTCTGTCTTTGGATGACAAGGGGAACCCAAGTTGTCAGGAGAGGGTAATGATGGTGGGCAGACTGGATCTTAGAAACATGTTAAGATCCTTAATGGTGTAAAACCTACAGCCCTGCTTTACAATGCTGCTACTACAAATAGAAGATAGATTTGAGTTTCAGCTTCACCCTTTGTGATATCTTTATGGGCAATTGTTCTGTCTGCCACACTCTGTTCTAGGTATCAGTTGAATTAATGCATCTAAATGTTCTCTATGAACTGTAAAGTATGCAAAATTAGTAATTACTAATCTGGAGCTAAAAACAAGATATTTAGTTACTGTACAAGTAGGGAATTGGGGCCTTTTTCTAGCTTATTTTTTCCTGTATCTAACTGTAATATTCTCATAATGTTATATGCGTATAATGGGACCTTTTCCCATGTGTAGGTAAAGCCAGGTTTGTTTCAAAATAAAGATACAAAAGATACGATCACATTGTAAACAACAGATATTTAGTGTCTTCTAAACTTGAGCTACTCTCTCATAGTTGGATTGATTTTGAAGAAAAACTCCTACTAATAAGATTTTAAAATCTTTACTAAATAATGTATTTTTTTAAAACTACTATTGAATCTTATCTTTTCAGGAGATCTCAGCCCTGCTGAGCTGATGATGCTGACTATAGGAGATGTTATTAAACAACTGATCGAAGCCCATGAACAGGGGAAAGACATTGATCTTAATAAGTAAGTGCAAAAAAAGGTAGTTTTGTTCCTAAGTAGTAGTTCACATTTTGATAGAATTATAATACTACTTGTTTTTTGTTTGTTTGGTACTGGCAATTGAACCCAGGAGTGCTTTACTACTGAGCTAAATCTCCAGTCCTTTTTTTTTCTTTTCTTTTTTTAATATTTTGTTTTTTAGTTGTAGTTGGACATAATGCCTTTATTTTATTTTTATCTGGTACTGAGGATCGAACCCAGAGCCCTGCACATGCTAGGTGAGCGTTCTACTGCTAAGCTACAACCCCAGCCTCTCCAGTTCTTTTTTTTCCCCCCTCTGTTTTTTTTTTTTTTTTGGCTAAGGGTCTTGCTTAATTGTGCAGGGTCTCATTAAGTTGCTGAGGCTGGCCTTGAACTTGCAATCCTTCTGCCTCAGCCTCCCCAGTTGCTGAGATTACAGGAATGTGCCACTGAGCTCAGCGATTACTACTTGTTTCCTATTTCATATTTTAGTTGAGAGCTATAGTTTTCTACTTTGCTCTGTCACTTGTTTGTCTATGGCAAAATTGTCTCGTAGTATAATAATACTCATAGTTTCTAATGTTTATTGGGCACTTTCTATATTTCAGGTACTGTTATTAGTGCATTGTATGTAATAGCTCAGTTAATCCTCTCAAAATATTGGCCGAGTACTGGTGTCATCCTTATTTGACAGATGGGTAAGCTGAGACATAGAGAAGTTAAATAATTTGTCCAGAGGTAAATAACTAATAATTGGCAGAGCTGGGATTTGGAATGAGGTCATCTGTCTCCAGAGTCCATGCTCTTATCTTCTGGGCTACATCATTTTATATCCTACTTCTCTTTCCTACTGCCTCAGTGAAAGCATCTGTTCTTTGGGGACAATACTTCCTTTGGGCCCATGATGTAATCCAGCCCCCTCCTCTTTAGATCCTCATTGACACATGCATCCACTTCCTTTCCATAGTCACATTCATGTTGGTCTTTGCCACCCTCGAATGAGGATGGTCTTTCATCTCTGCGTTTCTTTTTTAATTGTATATTCGCTGTATAGATCAGCCCTAAAGAAAGAGTTCTACTCCAACTCAGGTCACCTAATCACCACACGCATGACCTATTCTTATATCCTGTTCTCTTCTTACTTAAGCTTCTATAATACTTGGCCCCTTCCCTGAAACATCATGTTCAGTAAACATTTGCTAAATAAATAAGTAAATAATTATCGCCTTTTGAGTATGAACTCATTATATTATACTCATTTTCCTTTCATAACTTTAGTAGTTTTACTTCTCTTTTAGTTGGTTATGCCCCTAATTATATAATTGTTAATTTCTAGTGAACATTCTATTTTTGTCAAGCAAGCACCATGCTTTCTAGTAAGCCTCCCTTTAGTTCCATTTGCAGCACGAACACCATTCTCCTCTCGATTCCCACAGTGCTCTCTATTGTGTTATCATTTCACAGTTACTGTATACAAAATTACTATGCCCCAGTAACTTCCTTTTAAAAGTACTTTTTATAAATATCAATTATATTGAAAGCTATCTATTTTTGTCCTTCACTTAATCGAGCACTTCTAAAGTTAAATTTGCCATTTTCCTTAAAACTGTCCTTTACTCAGATGTCCCTAGCCTATTATGTATGGACTTTCAGCCTGGCTTTAACCTGTTTTTCCAACTTTGTAAACTTCTGTACCTTTACAGGGAAAGTTTCCATCTTCCTACTGAGTTGGTCTACCCATAGTTCTCAAATTACATGCATCCTGTGTTTATATCTTCACACAGGTGGCCTGTCTGTTCTCAGCTTCATCTCTGTTTGCATTGCATATCTGCAGCCCACTTTTTCTTTGGGTTCATTTTCCATGACCATCTCTCCACACACATTAAATCCTGTCTGAATTCTAGAAGCATTTACTGGTGCTTGGTGTGGGGCAGGTGAATGTATTTTATCACAGTGTACTTGAAAGGACCATGCCTTGTGCCTTGCACCTTCTGATGTACCAGGCACTTAGGTAGTCTCTGTGCATACTTTGCATACTTGGTTAATATTAGTTGAAAATGATGTGAGCACCCCACAGATGTCTCTAAATGGATTAAAATTGGAAGATAGGATGACTGTCAGGGTTTCTTAGCAGTCACAATTAAAAGCTGGTAAAATTTTAGAGAAAAGCAAAGGAATCATTATTTATGATGAAGGTTACATCTGGGAGCTAGGGTTAGGGTTACAATCAGGGAACAACCTGCAGAAGTGGTTACTTTATAATTATTTAATAAAGTATATTTATGTTTTATGCTCTATTTTATGAGTATATAATATTTTGTCTAAGAAAGTTGTTCTCAACCAGAAATGTTTGGCAGTGTCTAGAGACCTGCCAAGAGGGAGGCTAGTGAGTGGAGGTCAAAGAAGCTGCTGAACATCCTACAGTGCACTAGGCAGACTCCCACCCAAAGAGCGTCTTGTCCCAAAGGTCCATGTGCTGAGGTTGAGAAAAGGTAGTTAGAGTACCCGCTAGAATAGAAGCCAGAGCAGTGTTTGGAAGTAGACCTGCATTGTGCCTCATCTTGGGCCTCTCCACCATAGTCTTGTGGTTTTCTTTCTGATGTTTGAGGGTAAGAAGAAGTCACTTACTCATGAATTTTGTTCTTTTGTTTCCCTGATATTCACAGATCTTAAAGCCTCTGTGGTCACATGGTGAAGGGTAGGCAAGTGACAGGAGTTAGTGATGTTACTTAAACATTATCCTTTCGGTAGCTTGTGCTTGAAATATCATGATCTTGATAACGGTAGATGCTTTACTGAAATTTCAGGGTGAAAACCAAAACAGCTGCCAAATATGGCCTTTCAGCTCAGCCCCGCCTAGTGGACATCATCGCTGCAGTCCCTCCTCAGTATCGGAAGGTCTTGGTCCCCAAGTTAAAGGCAAAACCCATCAGGACTGCCAGTGGGGTGAGTGATTCAACTCATGAAATATTGATACAGGGAGTGAGATGGCGGTGGGTGATTCAGACTCAGAAAGTCTGTTATGTGATAGAGTGGAGATGTGCAGAATGCTAGGAGCAGAGAGAGGAAACCAGTTAGTTGTGCTTAAATGAATAGATGATGTTTTGATGTCTTTAAAAATAAAGATTGAGGCTTGGTGATAATCGCTGTGATAAATGTTGGCCCGCTAAAACTGATAGCTTTCAATATAATTGATACTTATAAAAGCACTTTTAAAAGGAAGTTACTGGGGCATATTAGTTTTGTATATAGTAACTGTGAAACGATAACACAATAGAGAGCACTGTGGGAATCGAGAGGAGAATGGTGTCCGTGCTGCAAGTGGAACTAAAGGGAGGCTTACTAGAAAGCATGGTGTTTGCTTGACCTGTACGTGATCCTCAGGTAAGTGGGGAAGAGCAGGCTCCAACGGTAAGGAGAGCAAGGGTACCGGGAACCAATGTGCAGAGGTGGGGTAATGCAGAGGGCCTGGTATGTGCAGGGACACTGAGTACACCAGACTGACGGGAGCCAAAGGTTCTTTTGGAAAAGCAGCAGGACATGAATTTGGATTCAGCTGTGAAAGATCTTAAATATCTGGCAAAGAAGCTAGATAATCAGAAGTTTAAAAGGATTCTGAGAAGAGGAATGATAAACAGTAGATTTCAGAAAAATAATCTGGATACAGCATGCAGGATAGTTTAGAAACAGAACGACTTGTTTGGAGACTTTGGTCTGAGTTCTATGTGAAGTGTAGAAATCTTAGAGATTGTTTTAGCATTTAATTCTTCACTTGATTTATAGACATGGCTTGAATTTTAGGTCTGAGCATTACATATGAGCTTACTACTATGGAAGACAAAGGTTTAGTAACCTTTCAATGCAACCTGTACAGCCGGCTTCCATGGTAACAGCCTGCCTAATTCTCTTTCTGTCTGATCATTTCTGTCTCTTTCTTGGAGGGCTACTCTTGTTTTTGCTTGTAGTCCTGGGTGCATTGTATTTAGGACTGTACATGCTTTCCTTGGTAATCTGATTCAATTGTTTATTTCTCCTTTTTTGGTACAGGGATTAAACCTAGGGTCTCAACATGCTAGGCAAGGGCTTTACCACTGAGCTATATCCCTAGGCCGTTTTATTTTTTATTATGAGACAGGATCTCACTGAGTTGCTCAGACTGACCTTGAATTTGGAATCCTCCTGCCTAAGCCTCCCCTGTTGTGAGATTACAGGCATGTGCTACCATGTCCGGCTCATTTGATGTTTTAAGTATGGCTGTGTGCTGACCCTCTGCTGCAAACTTTCCCCAACCTCAGACCATGCCTTACCTGATAGACATTTGTCCATTGCCTCAAGTATAGCTTAGCCAAAACTAATCTTGGACTTGCCCATTGGTCTTTGCTACCATCCACTCAGTTTCCAAAAAAAATGTGAAATGCATCATCTGTTACTCCCACCACTGGTAGAAATGTTTTGGCCTTTATTATTTCTTTTTTAGATTATTACAGTCATTTCCCAACTGTTCTAGTTTGTCTTATGTGCATCAAATCCATCTTTGACATCACTGGAGCAATTGATCAAAAAAATACCAGAAGCACACAGTTATACTTATGTGCCACCATTCTCACCTTTGTGATTTATTCTTGCTGTTACTCTAGAGGCACTTGGTTCTTTTTTTTTTTTTGGTAGAGCAGTTATAGGTTTATAGGAAAACTGAGCAGAAAGTAGAATTCCCATATATGCCTTCCTCCCCACCCTGGTTTCCCTGTGTTGGTTTGATACATTTGTTACAATTGATGAATCAATTTTGCTAGGTTATTATTAATTAAAACCTATTGTTTGCATTAGTGTTCACTCTCTGTTGCATTGGTTGGGTTTTACCAAGTGCATAATGTCACATAGCCATATAGTACTGTATGAACTAGTTTCACTGCCCTTAAACTCTTTTCATTCCTCCCTCCTGATGATCCAAATCTAATCTGACAATCACTGATCTATTTAGTTCTTCCATAGTTTTGCTTTTTCCAAAATGTCATATAATTGGAGTCATACAATACAGTGTAGAGCCTTTTCAGATTGGCTATTTTGACTTAGCAATGTGCTTTTAAGTTTCCTCCTTGTGAAAAGAAGAACTCAAATTAGCACCATTTGTCAATGATATGATTCTATACCTAGAAGACCCAAAAAAAATTCCACCAGAAAACTTCTAGAACTAATAAATGAATTCAGCAAAGTGGCGGAATATAAAAATCAACACCCATAAATCAAAGGCATTTCTGTATATCAGTGACAAACCCTCTGAAAGGGAAACGAGGAAAACTGCCCATTTACAATAACCTCAAAAAAATAAAATACTTGGGAATCAACTTAACAAAAGAGGTGAAAGACCTCTACAACAAAAACTACAGAACACTAAAGAAAGAAATTAAAGAAGACCTTAGAAGACAGAAAGATCTATCTTGTTCTTGGATAAGCAGAATTAATATTGTCAAAATGACCATACAACCAAAAGCACTGTACAGATTCAGTGCAGTTCCAATCAAAATACCAGTGACATTCTTCATAGGAATAGAAAAAGCAGTCATGAAATTCATCTGGAAAAATAAGAGACCCAGAATAACTAAAGCAATCTTTAGCAAAAAGAGTGAAGCCTGTGGCATCACTATACCAGACCTTAAACTACACTACAGAGCAATAGTAACAAAACTGCATGCATGGTATTGGCACCAAAATAGATTGTAGACCTGTGGTACAGAATAGGGGACACAGAGACAAACCCACATAACTACAGTTATCTTGTATTAGACAAAGGTGCCAGAAACGTACGTAAGAGAAAAGATAGTCTCTTCAACAAATGGTGCTGGGAAAACTGGAAATCCACATGTAACAAAATGAAATTAAACCTCTATCTCTCACCATGCACAAAACTCAAATCAAAGTGGATCAAGGACCTAGGAATTAAACCAGAGACCTTGCGCCGAATGGAAGAAAAAATAGGCCCAAATCTCCATCATGTCGGATTAGGCCCCAACTTTCTTAATAAGACTCCTATAGCGCAAGAATTAAACCAGGAATCAATGAATGGGATGGATTCAAACTAAAAAGCTGCTTCTCAGCAAAAGAAACAATCAGTGAGGTGAATAGAGAGCCTACAGAATGGGAGCAAATCTTTACCACAAGCATATCAGATAGAGCACTAATCTCTAGGATATATAAAGCACTCAAAAACCTTAACACCAAAAAAACAAATAACCCAATCAATAAATGGGCCAAGGAACTGAACAGACACTTCAAGAAGATTATATACAATCAGTCAACAAATATATGAAAAAATGTTCAACATCTCTAGCAATTTCAGAAATGCAAATCGAAACTAAGATTTCATCTCAATCCTGTTAGAATGGCAGCTATTAAGAATACAAACAACAATAATTGTTGGTGAGGGTGTGGGGAAAAAGGCACACTCATACATTGCTGGCGAGACTGCAAATTGCTGCAGCCAATATGGAAAGCAGTATGGAGATTCCTTGGAAAACTGGGAATGGAGCTACCATTTGACACAGCTATCCCACTCCTCAGTCTATACCCAAGGACTTAAAAACAGCATATGGCAGGGACAACAGCCACATCAATGTTTATAGCAGCACAATTCAATAACTAAACTGTGGAACCAATCTAGATGCCCTTCAGTAGATGAATGGATAAAGAAAATGTGGTATATATACACAATGGAATATTATTCAGCATTAAAAGAGAATAAAATCATGGCATTTGCAGGTAAATGGATGGAGTTGGAGAATATAATGCTAAGTGAAGTAAGCCAATCCCAAAAAACCAAATGCTGAATGTTTTCTCTGATATAAGGATGCTGATTCATAATGGAGTTGGGGGAGGGGAGTGTAGGAGGAATAGATGAACTCTAGATAGGGCAAAGGGGAGGGAGGGAGTTGGGGGGCTGGGGGTAGGAATGACCGTGGAATGTGATGGACATCATTACCCTAAGTACGTATATGAAGACATGATGGTGTGATTCTATTTTGTGTACAACCAGAGATAGGAAAAAATGGGCTCTATGTGTAAAATATGAATTGTAATGCATTCTGTTGTCTCATATAACAAATTAGAATTTAAAAAAAAAAAAAAAAGTTTCCTCCTTGTCTTCATGGCTTGGTAGCGCATTGCTTTTTATTGCTGAATGATGTTCCATCATGTGGATGTACGCTTTGTCCATTTACCTATTGAAGGGCATCTTGTTTGCTTTTAGTTCTTGGCAGTTATGAACATAGCTGTTGTAAACACTCAAGAGAAGATTTTTGTATATATGTACATTTCAGTTCATTTGAGTAAATATCAGGGAGTATGATTATTGAGTTTTATGGTATAAGTATGTTTAGCTTTGTAAGAAACTGCCAAATTATTTTCCCAAAGAAGCTGTTTAATTCTGTATTCCCACCAGCAACAAATGAGCATTGTTGTTGTTCCGTAGCCTTTTTACCATTTAGTGTTATCATTATTTTGGATTTTAGTCGTAATGATAGTTATGTAGTGATACCTCTTAATTGTTTTAATTTAAAGTTCCCTAATAACATAGGATTTTGAGCATTTTCACATGGATTTATTTACCATCTATAGATCTTCTTTGGGGAGGTGTCTGCTCAAATCTTTTGTACTATTTCTAATTGGGTGTTGTTTTCTTATTAAGTTTTAAGAATTCTTTGTGTGTATGTTGTACAAATATTCCATTCTGACGCTTGTCCTTTAATAATCTTAACAGTGACTTTCTTAGAACACAACTTTTAAGTTTTAATGAAATGCAGCTTCCCAGTTTATTTTCTTTAATGGATTACATTTTGGGTATTATTGTTATGAGACCCAAGGTCACCTAGATCTTTCTACCTTCTGAAAGTTTTATAGATTTGCATTTTATAGTTCAGTGTATGATCCAGTTGGAGTTTGTATTCTTTGAGTGTTTGCTTCTTCTGTGTGGAACACTCTGATTGTTGTTATTCTTAATAGTATCAATATTAGTAATAATAATAACAATAGCTACTTTATGTATCAGCCACTCTGCCAGGTACTTTATGTATGTTTTCT
Source organism: Marmota flaviventris (assembly GCF_047511675.1). NCBI lineage: Eukaryota > Metazoa > Chordata > Mammalia > Rodentia > Sciuridae > Marmota > Marmota flaviventris. The sequence continues at coordinate 170,262,038 of NC_092500.1, forward strand.
AATTTGATCCTCATAGCAGTCTTGAGGGTTAGATAGTACTGTCTTCATTTTACAAAATGGGAAAATACATAGCAAGGACAGAAAAAAATATTTAAACCTAGATCTTTCCTCAACTCCAAAGTCATTGCTTTTCCATTTTGTCAGTAATTTCTAAACAGTGTTCTGTGAAACTACAGGGTTTCTTTGAAGTGTTTTAGGAAGTATGATGGAAAATGACAGGGGAGCTGTGGGAGCAGGTCTCATCTCTCCCTCACCCAGTCCAGTTGCTCTTATTTCTTTTGTGTATTGAAATAATATCGAAGTAAAATGTTACATGAAGGAGAGTGAGATTACTTTAAAAATACTTGAGAAACACTGACTTGCTTTCCCGGCCCCCCTTTCCTTGCCCTCTTGGCTCAGCTTACTTTCTCAGCATGAATGTTCCATCCTCAGAAAGGCTGCCTGACCCTGCTGGCCAGAGCCTGTGACCTTCCTTGGGCATGGTCCTCATTTTCTACAAGCTTCTTACCCTGTTGTTTTGAAATGGCCTCTCTGTGTCCTTCTCCCCTGCTGAGAAGTATGATTTCAGAAGGCCCAGGCAGTGCATTATCACTTCTATAGTTTTTGGGTCCACAGAGCTCTGTGTAACCTGGAACTGGCCCATAAGGCAGCCCCTCAATAAAAGATTGTTGGATTATTGACTTCACCAATGAGGTATATGGTTGTCTCATTTTAAATTAAAAAATTTGCTTGAAAATCCCAAGTTTTTATAGCATCATTTGCAGTCAAGAGAAATGTAAACAAAGGTATAGTATTAATTTATAACTGCAACAATTAACAGTAGTAGATACTGTATTTACTATTGTAATTATGTAACCACTTCCTATTGCCTTTGCAGTAAGCTAAAATGTTGCCAGTATCTATTTAAATAAAGTCCCTATGACAGCAACAACAACAAAAAAGAAATTCCCAAGTTTTTGGTTCCCAATTTTTAAGAGTTTCTTGCAGAATTACTTATTGGGGATTTCCTTACATCAGTATTTAATGTTTTAAATTATAATAAGTTTTATTGTGAGAAATAATCACAAACTTTCAAAAAATTGAAAAGTACAATACATGGAACTTTCCCCCCTGAACCATTTGAGAGTAAATTACAAAGCTGATACTTCAGTGTATATTTTCTGCAAACAAGAATGTTTTCTCATATCACCATAATGTAGCCATCAAAACCTTGCTGTCAGACCTCATTCAGGTTTCACCAGCTGTTTTAATTGTGGAGAGCCATTCTCACATGTGACTGGGCGACTCCCAGTTTGGGTCTGAGGCGTTCTGGCTGTGTCGGAACTTTCCCGGCCCTCTCCTGATGAGAGAAGCCGTCCGTGTGGGGGTGTGACTGACCACTGACCCCGGGGGCCCAATCACTGACCCTGACCTTGGAGTGCGGCCCCCCCCTCAACCTTCATTGGATGGAATTCTCCCCTGAATTTCTTGTTCCCCAATAAAAGGCTACTCCCTGGCGTGCTCGCGCTCTGTCCCTCTCCTGCTAACCCTGAGTAATCCTTGCTGCCCTTCGGGTGGTTCGAGGTTGGAGCCAGAGAGGGGAGCCGTCTTGGACCTGGTCATAGAAAAAGGTAACTGAGTCTGTGTGTTTTATTTCGATCTCACTAGCTAACTTTTATGCCAAGAACCTCATTAATGAAACCAATGCGCAGGCCACATGGTGGATTCAATAATGTCTGGCAGGACCCAGATGGCATTTAGTTGTGGTGTCTCTTGAATCTGGACACTTCCTCTGTCTTTCCTTGACTTCTTTACCTTAACCCTTCTGAAAATTTTGGGCTATCTTCTATCATGTCCCTCAATTTGAATTAATCAAATATTTCTTCATAATTAGACTCAGATATTCATCTTTGGCAGAAATATCACAGGAGTGTTAACTGTGAATCTACATACATACATGCGCACTGTTGTACATAACTTATTTCCATCTATGTTTATTGGTGTCTTAATCTGTATATATTGAAAATGCTGAGTTCAGAAAAATTCCTTTAATTTCATCCTGCCGCAGGGTTCACTCTGCTTCCCTCCTTGTCTGCCAGTAAGATACCTGGCTTTCATCAGCTTCAATGAATATCCTTACCTCGCCACCACCTCAGATGTCCAGTCCTGCATCTCTGCCACCTGCTCCTTTCTCAGGCTGATACTTTCCTCACACAGTCTGGCTTAGTCAGACCTTCAGAATATTTTGTACACAGTCTATGAGTAAGTCGAGACCTTATCTTTATAGTCTCTGCTCTGAATACTGAGATCTAGTGTGTCCATGAGGAATTTGGATTATAAAAGTTAAGTTTTTTATAATTTTAGAACATCGCATAAAGTGATTATTTTCTTGTAGGTTATTTTAGTATAACAGTAATCAGAGAGAGAATCAGAATCACTGTGGCTACTTTGAAATGTAGTATAAAACTCGTATACAATTCATACGTTCATTTTAAAAGTTATTGATATTGAAATGAGAGATCACCCTTAGACCCCCTTAAGAGTACAGCATTACTAATACCACTGAGGCTCTTTGCGCACTACTTTGATGACATGCCTCTTGTTTCTTCTGAGAGATGACCACTCTCCAGAATTTTTTGTTAATTTTTCCTTAATAGTTTGTATTAATCTTCCTTTTATAGATTGCAGTTGTGGCTGTGATGTGCAAACCCCACAGATGTCCACACATCAGTTTTACAGGAAATATATGTGTGTAAGTAGAATTTTAAAAAGTTGCATGGGTATTTTTTAATTGAACTAGTAAATTCCCAAAACCCTTGATTAGTATATGCTGGTAATATTTGAAATGTTTATTTAATAGATTTATAGGTTCTCTGAAGCAGCAACTGTTAATAGGATATTTCAGTACTTTAAAAGTGGAATATATAAAGATTTTAATTTTTTACAATCTACAGAAACAAATACATAGGTTATGAAACTCAGAACAGTAGACCCTCTCATAACTGATTAAGCAAACCATGGAAATATGAATTGCAGAAATTTAAAATGAATTCTGATCAGAAAAGTATCAAAATAAAAATTTATCATATAAATACTTTACTTAGATATTTGTAAGAATGAACAGCGTGTATGTGTGACTCCAGGTGTGAAGATAGGAGGGAGATTTTTCGTGGACATGATTGCCAAGAAAGCACCGGGTTGGTCCAACATGGAAAAATTTCTTATGTTCACCTAAAAGTTAAATAAACCTCTAAAATAATAGTGACTATGGTATTTTGTAGATGAATGTAATAGTGCTCCTTTACCTAGTAATCTCACTTATCAGTAGAAAACTGCAAAGACTGTTCCATTAGGATTGAAAATGAAACTTGTTTCATGCCAGGATTTTATGGATACTATAGGTACTTGAACTGGACTATTGAAATAGTTTTGTGTCTGACCTCCATGTCCTTTCATGGTATTGGCAGATACTGTCCTGGTGGACCTGATTCAGATTTTGAGTATTCAACACAGTCTTACACTGGATATGAGGTAAAGTAATTTGAGGTTCTCCTGATCAAGTGTTACATTATTTTTCACCAATAACATGGTCTTATAAGTACTCACTTTATTTAAATATTTTTTAAATTAATTTTTTTCCCCTAATTCTAAAAGCTGTTCATTCAGACAAGGTATTTTCCATGGTTCAATTTTTTGTTGGGTTGTGGGGATTGAACTCTGGGCCACTTTGCCACCAAGCTATATCTCCAGGCCTTTTTTATTTTTTATTTTGAGACAAGATATTGCTAAATTGCTGAGGCAGGCTTCAAACTGGAAATCCTCTTGCCTTAGCCTCCCTAATCACTGTTATTACGGTATGTGCCACTACATCCAGCCATGATTCAAATTTTTAAAAATACCAAGTCTGTCATTCAGTGCAAAGTCCCCTCACTCCTCTCTCCTAACCATCCTTTACTGCTCTTCCCCACAACAGTCGGTCAGAGGTACCTGTTTCCTCTACATCCTGCAAAAACATCTTATGGGTTTGCGAATATGGATGTTTTTACCCTACTTCTTTATATATAAAGTAGCATATCAAAACATAGTTCTGAACCCTGCCCTTTTCATTTCAGAACATGTCTCAGAACCTTTTACATTGTTTGATGGCTCTAGAGTATTCCATTGTGAGCAGATAGCATCAAGGCTATTTGTAGAGGCATTGAAAACCACGTGTATTTAAGAACTTTGTTCAAAGATTATTTTGCCACCTAAATTTTGAGTGTGTTACACATGTGTATGAGTGTATAGCCTTTGATAACCCTGGGGATTCCATAAGCCTTTCCACAAAAGGCAAGTGTTATCCAAGGAGACATCCTGCCTTTGAGGTCCCGGAGACTGGGTGGGGACAAGGCTAGCAAGATCCTTCTCAGGTTATTATTTGGAACCCTAACAAGACTAAGAAGGCAAAACTGAGATACAAACCATAGAGAATTTTAATACAACCCTTCAGAACTACTTTTTGTTTTTTAATTTGATGTGGATATAATTGAATGTTTTTCGTTTTTCGTCTTAGCCAACCTCCATGCGAGCTATCCGTGCTAGATATGACCCTTATCTACAGACAAGACACCGGATAGAACAGGTAAATTTTTAAAAAGCATTCTTTTAAATTAGATTTTTGTCCTTAATAAGGTATTGTTGCTTGGGCTGGGGTTGTGGCTCAGTGGTGGAGCACTTTCCTCACACATGTGAGGCACTGGTTTGATCCTTAGCACCACATAAAAATAAATAAATCAAGATGTTGCGTTGATCACTAAAAGTAATATTTAAAAAAATAAGTTATTGTTGCTTTATTTGGGTTTGGCATGAAATAAAAATTATGTTTTCCCCCTTTGAAATTTTTAATATTTGTTTGAGGGAGGGAGATTGTTTAGTGTTGCACAGCCTGGTCAAATATCTATTTTATTGAGAGACAGTATTATATTCTTTAAGGGTTGTATATTCTCTAAATTTCTTTCAGTTTGTAAAAAGTCATTTATGAAGTGTTTGAAAGCTTTTAGACAATTGGTGAATGAGTTAATTTTAGCTTCGATAAGCCTGGTCAAGAAGTATTATGATTGGTTTGCTGGGTGAGGACAGAGAATTACTGCAAAGTGGTGTGAGAAACTTTTGGGGTATGAAATTGTTTTATGTCATGGTCATGGCAGTGGTTGTACAACTCAGATATACAACAGAATTCATTCATTGTGTACTTGAGGTTAGTGGATTTTATTGTAAATAATTATCTCAGTGTTGCTGATTAAAAACAAGTATTGTATATGTCTGCGCTGTTCAAGAAATCTGAACATTAATGGATTTTTTTGGTTGTTTATAAGTTTACTTTAAACTTGTCCATTTTTAAAAATATGAATACCACAGTTGTCATAGTTATATATGGTAGGGCAAACTTAAACTCTAAAATGGAAAGTACATACCTCAGTCAATAAGTTGTTTCCAGGTTTATTTAACTCTATTAGTGAATACCCTGCAGGTCTCATTTCATGTCACTGTCCCATAAGCATATGTGGGACAGTATTGTCAGCAGTAGGAAAGGGCCTCACCTGGGTGAGCCTAGTAGTTGGGAAAAGTATGTTCTGAAGTGACTTTGGCTTCCTTTTTTTTTTTTTTTAAGCCATGATACTTAACTTGTAAAATGTACAATTCTGTTTCAATAGAATGTGAATGTTTGTGTTCACCAAAAAAGAGCATGGGTTTTGTGTTATTATTGTTGTTTTTTGCATCTTATTCATTTATTTGGGTGCTAAGGATCTAACCGAGGGAGGAGCATGGGTTCTAGAGATCTGGAAACTAACAGAACAATTCTTTTAGCTGTTGATGCACTAGAATCAACTGAGTAACTTCTAAGACATGGGGCAGATCTTTACCTCTGGAGATTTTGCTTACATCTGGCTTAGGGTCCTCCTGGCAAGAAATTTTGCAAAAGCTGCCAGGGGATTTTGATGTATATCCCTTGTAAACAACCATAGATTCAGAAGTAGAGTATTCTTTTAGTGTCAAAGTCTAGATGTATACATATCCAGTTGTTGTTGTTTTTTATAGATTGTTGTTTGCCATTTCAGAAACAAATATTTTTAAAGGTGCCTTTGTCTACAGTTACTATAGTCATTTTTTATTTGGTAAGTTTAGTTCATAATTTGATTCTTTGACTCTGGTTTCCTCAAGCCTGAGATAGAACAAGAAACTTAAATACCTGTTTTTAAAAAAAGAATCTTGACTTATTGTAATTGACAAAATGAAAGATTATGCTGTCCCTTAGTAAGAAGAGACATAGTATTTTTTTTTTCATCAATCAGACATTCACTTTAAATTTTTTTCCTCCAGAAAACAGGCTTGAGAGGCCACCTGTGCCCATAATCTTCAATTTTAAACTGCTTTCTTGATTTTCCTTCTAATCTAGTGTTTTTGTTTCTTCTGTTACTTGATATCCTGATGAGGCTGTATAATCATACAAGCATAATTGTTTAATAGTCATAAACACATCTTCCGTAGTCCCCAAGGAATACCAGAGTCTGGCATAAAATACATGATCAGTGAATATTTGTGTTGTATTTTATCACCTTTACTGCTTTCTAGATGATATTTCTGGTGTTTTTAATTTCCATTTAACTCTGAAGGTATTGGAATTAAGCCTCTTACTTAACTCTCACCTTCACTCATTTGATCAGTAATTTTTTTTTCCAGACTTGAGTCTGTTTTCTTATACACAGAATTAGTTAAGTGTGTTTAATTGCATCTCATTTTTGAACTATAATTGTGAAACATTGCCAGATAAAATTAGAAATTTTGCAATAGCCCCATAGAGTAGTTGCCTAAATCTTTCTAATGTTGATGATAAATTTATTTCTCTTTCAGTTAAAACAACTTGGTCACAGTGTGGATAAAGTAGAGTTTATTGTGATGGGAGGAACATTTATGGCCCTTCCAGAAGAATACAGAGATTATTTTATTCGAAATTTACATGATGCCTTATCGGGACATACCTCCAACAATATTTATGAGGCTGTCAAGTAAGAAATCCTTATTTTTTTTTACCCTGTCCAAAGTAATTGTCATTTTGTCCTCCTAGCAGCAGCCTCTGAGAACGCCTTTTAGTCTTCATCCATGGTCTTATTTCCTGTACTCTCTCCTGTTTTGTGTGAAAGGATTATTTTCATTGAAATAATCTTAAAAAAAAATTGAATACGGCCCATTGATGTAGTAGTGTTCTCAAATAGAGTCACAGAATGTGGTCTCTAGAAGATCTTTTCAGACTTAGGCTGATCTAAAACTATGGGGTCTCAAATAAGACTTCTTTTGATTGAACTGGACTTTTCAGCCCACCTAATAAGAGGACTGGGTACTTACTATCAGAGACATTTAGCTGTTATAAAATCTAATGACTGTCATTTAAAAACTTAAGTTATCAGTGACTGTTACTATTAGTAATTTCTGTTTATGAATGGGCTTTGTTTCATGCTGCTATAACAATACCTGACACTAAGTACTTTATGATGAACAGAAGTTTATTGTTTCATTGCTCTGGGGACTAGGATGTCTAGTATAAAGGTGCCAGCATCTGGAAAAGACCTTCTTGCCATGTCACCACCATGGTCATCATGGGTCTATATCAAAGCTGAGGAGGAAGGGACATGAGGAATGGAATAAGGGAAGATATTTCCATTTGCTCTGTGCACAGGCATTGTGATAGGTGTTTGATTCACTTATTTAATACTAATAATAAGCCTTGAGTTAAGTATTCAGATTATCTCTGTTCTTCAGATGAAGAAACTAAGGCACCTTGCCCAGAGTTGCACAAGTTCATTGGTGGAGGATTGGGGACTACACTGTAGGCAGCTGTGCTTCAGATCCTGAACTTACTGCAGTGGTAGAATCTGCTAGGTGGAAAAATCGAAATGAGTAGCTTTGCATGTGCGCGCACACATGTGCATCATCAGGGCTTGAAACTATTGGAAGGAAATGCTCGGTTTTTCTGATGTATCCACCACCTCAGGATTTTTTCTGGCTTCTCTTTTATAAAAGGTTAGGGGGTATTATATAGCTAATTACATGGTTGTTCAAATAGTGCCCCTCCTAGACTTTTTTGTGATGGTAAGTAGGACCAGATTTTAAGTGGACCTAAGGGTAGCCTTATTACCCATATGAAAGCAATTCTTGGCACATAGTAGGCTTAGGTAAACTTGTGAGAGGCTTTTGAAGGAATGATCAAATGACCTTGGTAGGTTTGCCTCTTGGAAATGGGGATAGGGATATTGTTTTAGTCAGCTTTTTTGCTGCTGTAGCTAAAGGACCCAACCAGCACAAAATATAGAGGAGGAAGAGTTTATTTGAGGGCTCATGGTTTCAGAGGACTTGGTCAGTAGAAAGCTGGCTCCATTCCCCAGGCCTCAAAGTGAGGCTAACATCATGGCAGGGTGGCAGAGGGAAGCAGCTCCCATCACAGTGATCAGGAAGCAGAGAGAGAAACTCCACTCTCCAGACACAAATATATGCCAAAGCCATGCCCCAATTCTCACCTCTTCCAGCCACACCCTACCCCTTCAGTTACCACTCAGTTAATCCCTATCAGGGGATTAAATCACTGATGGGTTAAGATTCATACAACCTGATCATTCCTCCTCTGAACCTTCTTGCATTGTCTTACATGCGAGCTTTTGGGGGACACCTCACATCCAAACCATAATAGATATCTTTGTGTACTGTCCCTCTTTCCCCTATAGCTGTCCTCGAGTTTGTAAAAGAAAAAGAATAGAGGGGCTTTTTCTTAAATTTACTATCTTGGGTAGCTCCAGGGCCTGTGTGAGGAACTTGCCGCTGGACAGTGCATGGTGAGCAGCCTTTCATTCGGCTGACCCTAGGTAATATGACAGGTGAATTCTGTGACCTCAGTCATGTGATCTGTTCCCCAGGGGCTTGGAAGCAGGATGAGATGATGACTATTTTTACTGCTCATTCAAAACCTGATCATTCATGGATATGAGTCATGCTTAGTAAAACGCTGAAGTCTTCAAACTTTTAAGGAGTAATGATGTAATCCAGCTCATTCCTCTTAATACTGAAAGATCAAACTATAGCTTAGAAAAAAATGTGACTTGAGGGAACAATTACCTCAGAAGGTGACTGACGGAAATTCATTCAGCTCTGAAAATTCTCTGGGGGTGTGATCTGTCAAGACCATTTAATTTTTCTTCCTGAGCTTATGTATACTCCTTTCTCAGTGTAGATTTCTTGAGTCGATGATCTTGCATATTGAGTAAAATTGAGCTATAAATATCTTAAATGTTTGCCTGCCCCCTCCAAAAAGTCTGCCACACACAGCTTTCCACAGTCTGCAGTTTGGTCCCTTGATCATCTGAAGCAGCCAACTAATTTGATCTCTAGGATGCAGCTAGTTGACACTTTCATCATTTGAAACTCTTTAACAATTTTGCTTTATTCTTGGGAAGTTTTATATGTGCAGAAATGTTCTAGTTTCAGATGGTGTTGGAGTGTAAGTTATATGTCACTAGGGTAAAAATGGGGTTTTGTGTGATGGCTAGCTAACTCTGGATGGCAGTGTGTTTGTCCAAAAAGCCCTTGGAGAACAAAGCCTCTTTCAGTGGCAAGTGAGGCAAAGCCAGCATTGTTATTTCTGTTCTTGAGTTTACCTCAAGAGGGCAACACACACTTTACTTTCAGATAAAAATTTGTATTGATTTGAGCCCTCATTGCGATAGATCTCATGAATGACTCTTAGGAAATAATAAAAGTACAATCCAGGAGCCATAAAACCCTTCATAATGTCATACTGAGTCTGCCAGCCCACACTCCATATTTTGTTCTGGTCTCCATACACTGAGACAATGTGGAAAAGCCAATTTTTGGACTCTTTGTTGCTTTGTTTTAATAGGGTTTTTGCTGTAATAGGGTTGTTATTCATTCTTAGAGAAACAATTGTGTTATTTGTAGAAATAGTAGTCTGATTAGCACTAGAGAACAGGAAAAAGAAAATTATTTTCAAATCTTAGCATCATTGGGAAATAAGGAACAGCCCAGAAAAAAACTGTCTTTGAAATACTATGCTTTGTTCAGATTCTTTGGATTTAACCTTGCTGTTGCTGTCTTGCATAGACGGTGTTCAGGAAAGCCGGTTGGTTTACTAGGATAGCCCCCTTCCTCAAGGATGTAGGTAATAAATTTCAGGTTCATTTTATTGCTAATTGACATTAGTTGTTTTTGCTTACTAACCACACTGGTGTAACACTGACTTTCACAAGCCTAGAAGGGTGTTTTTAAAGATTCATTTTAAACTCGGTTAAAATTACATATTGTGGCAGATGAGTAAACAGTTTTTTTGTTTGTTTTTAATTTTGTTGTTTTATTTGGTACTGGGGATTGAACCCAGGGGTACTTAACCAGTGGGCCACATACCCAGCTCTTCTCTTAATTTTTTATATTGAGACAGGGTCTCACTAAGCTGCTGAGGCTGGCTTTGAACTCACGATCCTCCTGCCTCAGCCACCCACGTCACCGGGATTACAGGTGTGATCACTGCCCCTAGCTAATCAACAGTTTTTAAGGTTAAGAGTTTTTATTCAAAACAGGGCCCAGCTTCATTATTAGCTCAGGTGTTCCTGTTTTCCTGTGTCTAACCTGAGTAAAGGTCTACTTCTTAATGCAAGAGAGAGAAGTCAGGGCAGGGAAAGCCTCAACAAGGTGAGTCTGGTTATCATTTGTGCAAGTTAGTACCAAGCAGTGCACAATATCCCTGTGGATGGAGAAATTGGAAAGCTTAGTGCCAGAGGTCTGTTCAAGGACACAGCAGACAGGGAGAATTCACTGCATCAACACAGTGCTGACCACTCATGGCTGTCAGCTACTCTGAGACTCCCCTGTAGGCTCTGGAGAGCATCCTTCACTGGTGACCACCATCCCCTAAAAATCATAGCTCTGGAAAAGGACCATCAGTGGGCTCTGAATCACCCATTCACCAGAATGCATATGTTGCCAAATAACTTAAAACAGCCTTTTAGAAGAGTTTTATTCCTTTTTAATCAGCTCTGCCCAGAAGCAGTTTTACATTCCATCTTTAATGCTCCTTGGCTTTTTTCACAAGATGCAATTTAAAAGGGTAGTTACCCATTAAGAAGTGGGTGAGTCACACATTCTCCGTTGGAATTTTTAATTGATTTCCGTTCCTTAACTCTTTTTTTTTTTCCCCCATCGATGACTTTAAATCCTCCAACTGTGTCCTTATATGTCTTAGAAAAGCTAGAGTGCTAGGGAATACTGGGTTCCAGGCCCCAAAGACAGATTCATAGACTTGCACAGCTATGAAGGAAGCACAAACAACCCACGCAGGCTTGAAAGAGTTGGGACTGGCCCTGCACTGGCCCTCTTCAGGCAGGCCTCAGAACCTCCCGTACTCCCTCCCCCTCACTGATGTGTTGATTACTTCCTTCCATCACTACTTCGGTCTTCATAGACGGCAACAAGGGTCCTTAGCATTGTCTGGCCAGCCAGGATACAGACTTGGTCAGGTTTTGGTATCGGTGTTGTGCAGCCTCAACAAAGCAAGTAAGAAATTGTTTCCTCCTCTGTCTTCTAGAGGAGCTCATGTGAGACCAATGTTATTTCTTCCACAAGTGTTTGCTGGAATTCCCCAGTGAAACTGTCTGGGCTGGAATTCTCCTTATGGGAGATTTAGGTGATTCACTAATTCCTTTAACAGATACAGGGCTACTCAGATTTTGTTTCATCCCTGTCCTTTTTAGTAAGTTTTTCAAGGAATTTGTTTATTTCATCCAAGTTGTCAGACTTGGGGATTATGTTTATATTATCTCTCAGAATGTTCTTACTCTCTGTAGGAACTTAGTGATCACCCCTCTTTCAGCCCTGGTGTTGATTCAATTACCTTCTCTTTTTTTTCTTGATTATTGTTCTTTGGATGTTGTTTATTTCTTCTCCATTTATTTCTGTTTTTATTTTTATTCATTACCTTTGGGTTTTCAGTGCTCTTCCTTTTCTAGTGACAAGTTGGGTATAGAAGCCTGGCCATTGTTTTCGACCTTTTTTCTTATAAATATTTACAATGCTATTTTTCCCTCTAAGCACTGCTTTACCTGAATACCTGCATTTTGATACTTTGTGTTTTAATTATTATTCATTTCTAAATATATTTGATACTCTATATTTCTTATTTGATCCATGAATTGTATATCCATGAATTGAAGCCTACTCAGTATTTCCATTCTTAAAATTTTTTAAGATTTATCTTGTAGCACAGTATATATTGTCTCTCTAGGTGAATATGGCATGTGTATTTGAAAAGAATGTGCATTCAACGGTTTAGGTGTTAAGTTCTGTAAGGATCAGTTCAGTCAAGGTGGTTTTGGGTGTTATTCAGAGGATATGTTGCCTTCCCATCACTATAACAAACACCTGGGGTAATCCACTCACAAAGAGAAAAGGTTGATTTGGGCTTGCTCAAGAGTTTTGGAGGTTTTAGGCCTTGGTCAGTTGGCCCCATTGCTTTTGGGACTGTGGCAAAGAAGCACATCCTGGCACACAGTGTGGCTAAGCAAAGCTGCTGCCTTCTGGTCAGGACATAAAAGACAGGAAGAAGGGGCCAGGGTTATGGCTCAGTGGTAGAGCACTTGCCTAGCATGCATGAGGCACTGGGCTCAATCCCTGGCACCACATAAAATAAAATAAAGGTATTGTGTCCAACTATAACTAAAAAAAAAAAAAAAGAGAGAGAGAGAGAGAGAAAGAGGAAGAAAGGTCCTCAATCCCACAGTGTTCTTGGAGAGCAGCCCTCCGTGACCTGAAGGCCTTCCACTGGGCCGTGCTTCAAACAGGGCCAAGCTGGGGAGCAGGCCTCTCACTTGGGCCTTTGGGGAATGTTGGGTGGTAGCAGATTGTCCTGGTCTTTGGGATTTTGTCTTATTTTTTTTACTCTTGTCTAGTTTTATCAATTGCTAAGAAAGAGGGATTTCAAAATCTCCAACCCTGATTCAAGAATTGTTTATTTCTCCTTTTAGTTATTTTAGTTTTTACTTCATGTATTTTGAAGGCTTGTTATTAGGTAAATACACATTACTGTTATGAGTTTCTAATTTATGGATAAAAGTTAACACTTTATAATTTCAAAATGTCCTTTTGTAACCCTAGACTTGAAGTTTTCTTTATTTTATATTAATTCAGCCATTGTAGTCTTGTGTGCTTTCTGTTGTCCTGTGTTATCTTGTTCTGTTCATTTACTTTCCACACACATGTACCTTTATACTGACAATGGGTTTCTTACAGACTGTAGTCTGTAGTACTTGGGTCTTGTGGGGGATTTTGTCCAAAATTTTGATGTTGTCTTTTTATTGGAATGGTTAGTCTGTTAACAGTTGATGTAATTATTGATAAATCAGTTTATATTGATGGTTGAATTTATATCTACTAGTTTAATTTTACTCTTACTTTGGTTTTCAGTAGGAAGAATAATGTTTTAATGAATACCATTATTGTCTAATTCCATATCATGTATTTTTTCCAATATCCTTTAATAGGGTCTGTCTTCTTAAGAGAGAGGATCTCTTATGTCTTAAGAATAGAAGACACTTATTGAATGTTAATTGAATGCAATGGAAAGAGCTTTTTATTAAGAATTAGGAGGGCCAGGGTTGTGGCTCAGTGGTAGAGCGCTTGCCTAGCATGTGTGAGGCACTGAGTTCCATCCTCAGCACCACGTAAAAATAAACAAAATAAAGGTGTTCTGTCCATATACAACTATAAAAAGAAAAAATTAAAAAAAAAAAAGAATTAGGAGACTCAAGTTTTTAGATTTTTTTTTCCCCCTTGAGATGGAGTCTCACTATGTTGCCCAGGCTGGTCTCAAACTCCTGGGCTCAAGCCATCCTCCTGCCTCAGACTCCTAAGTAGCTGGGATTATAGTGCCCATTACTACACCTGGCCATGCTTATTTCTGTTATTACTTATCATTATTACCTGGTATAAATCACTTATTTGCTCTGTATTTCTTCATCCATAAAAATGAGGTGGGACTAAATTGTCTCTGATATTATTCTGTCTCTGACATCTGTGATTCAGACATTTCTGTTGAAATGAGACTTTTTATCTAAAAGATGTGTTTACAAGTTGTTTTTCATTTAGCAGTTACTTTCTAACAATGACAAGTTTTCTGTAATGCTTTTATGTGTATAATCTTCAAATTTCAAGGTGGTTATAATAAAGAATGTAACATCTGATGTTTTTTCTTTTCTAATCAGCATGTTGATTGGGACTATAAAGTGGTGTGTGTGTCCTGTAGAAAGAGAATAAAAAATGTCATGGGATGTTTTTGTATAATAAGCCTTGTTGACTAGCGTGGGTAAGGCATAATGAGTTTAGACTCTAAGCTACAGTGTTGTCAGGTTGGTTTTTCATAGGTAATACTCATTTAAAAACCAAGATTCTGTTCCTCTTTTCCTCACCTTGTGTAGGGCAAGACCAATTGACCAATATCTCAAAAAAATAGGGGTGGGGAGTTATTCTTAAATTCCTTGAACATATCAAATACCCAGTTCTTAAATTACATATATCACTAATGCAGCATTGGGTGGAACACCACAGTTTATTGAGGAATTTTCCAGATATAATCATAGCAAAAAAAGGAATTTGCTACAACTGAGGGATTATAACAAAAACAAGTGTTTTTTGCAATCCAGACAACTTTGGCTCTGCACAGAAGTCATAAATTCTACTGACTCACTTTGGGACTGTAGATGCTGAAAAGTTTGTAGATTATGACTAAAGAAGGTAAATATTTCTTCTGTGTGCCATTTATTTACTTCGCAGTTTGCTTTGAGCAGTTAAGTCTGAGGGCTTGGGTTGTCTGTGTAGGTAACATCCTGTTGGCCTTTTGGGACCCTGGGCCTAGAGCTCCTTAAGCTTTCAGGTAGTCCTAGACTGAGGCACATCCAGTAGCAGAAATGACCAAGTTTTTAAAGAACTGCAGCAGATTGGTAGTAATGAGAGGTTCTCTTTGATGCCACAGCCTTCTTGTAAAGAATCTAAAGGAGGTTTCCAGAAGATAAAGGGATTTTAAAAGCAGTGTGCTGTCTCCCAACAGTGCCCTGCTTGAGGCCTTTAGTGCAGGAGACAGTAAGTGATAATAGATGCTACTTTTACAGGCCGCTTGCCTCTTTCCAGAAATAGAAGCACTCTTCCCAAGAAGTCATCTATATCTATTTATATTTCCACCACTCTGGCTTTTTGTTTTGTAGTGGTTTTTAGAGTTTTCTCTGTGTCTTATCCCTGCAGCTAGATTTTTCAAGCATTTCTGGGATTAAAAACTAGTGTATTTTTAGTTTGCAGTATCACTGACCTAGGGAGGGTCCCTTTCTAAGGGTGGATAAAAGGAAAGATTGAGAGAGGCTGCTGTGGGAGTGAGGAGAGACCTCCTCTGTCCCCAGTTTCACCTAATTTGGGTATTCATTCTTTAGACTTCGAGCCCATTAGGAGCTTCCTGTCTAGGTGGAGAGAAAGACATGTTTACAAATAAATAACAAGGCAAGCTATTGTAGTATGACAGGGAGCTTTGGGAGTGGAAGCACAGAGTTCTTACCCTGGGTTCTAGGAAAACGGCATGATAGGAAAGGTGTATTTAATCTGTGTTTTGAAGACTGGATAACATGGTCTTGTTTGCTTTTAAATTCCCAGGTTATTGTCCTGTTTCTCTCCACCCCTACTTCCTACCTTCTATTTATTCAAAAATTCTGTTACCATTAGTTATTGACTTAAGTTATGCTTGCCAGAGAACATAAGCATTGTTATAGTCGCCATCACCCCTGTGGCATACAAAAAAAAAAAATAGCAGAGGATTCAGCATAACCCCACATCAATAGGAGGTGTATTAAAATGACCATGTGGTATCACAGAAAGAACAGTGAAATTGGAATCAGAACACCCCAGTACAAGTCCTTTGGGACTATAGATACTGAAAAGTTTGTAGATTATGACTAACGAAGGTAAAGTCCTGGCTTCATCTCTTAGAAGTTAATATATTTCCTGTATGCCCAAGAACCTAAGAAGTCTATGGCCTAGGGAAAATAGAGGAATTGGCAGAATTAATGAATTATTAGACTATATAAAGCATTACTTTTGTTGTTCAGATTTGATAAGAATTTCTACTTAGTTGCTTTTTAGATGAAAATACAATTCTGAAAAGAAACCTAAAATTTTGACTTTTAGCAACTTTAATTATTTGTTTCTGCCTCCATTTCTGCTTCCTGCAGGAGATAATGTCCTCCCCAGAGTAAAGATATTTTTGAAATGGTGTTAAATATTTGAGAATGAGGTTTGCTTCTGCCTGTTCTGTGTTCTGACTTGTGAAGAGACCTTATCATCCCTGCAGCAGCTTTCCCCACGTGTCCTCTCCTGGGCCTTTGGTGACCTGTGCAACAGGAAGATTAGCTGGGAAGTTTCCCCTTTCTTCTAGACAAATTCCCGCTGGTGTAATTGCCTACCCTCTAGTTTGTCCCAGTGGTACAAACTAGTATTGTGCCACCTGGCTCGCTAACTTAAGGGCATCACTTAAGAAAATAAGAAATACTGCAGGCTTTTTAAAAAATATCAGTTAATAGGGGAGGTTATGATATAATTTCAGAATGCCTATTTTATGACATTTCTCATTTACTTTAAAAAATATACTCATTTAGAGTTTTCTGCCCTCTGTTTTCGTCAAGCATCATGTAGTTTGCTTTCTCCATGATATGTACATATTTATTTTGATTTTTTTCAAAAAGTTTCCCTCAAGCCCAGTAATTGCTGCTGGAGGAAGGTGCGTTTCATTTATCCTGTGGCACTGTGTACTCCTCCTTACTGATGTCGTGGTACCTGCCTGTTTGGGAGGCATGGAACTTTCTTATTCTCTTGTTTCAGAGAAGTCAACGCCTGAGTGTCCTGTCTTAGGCAAGATTTGATAAGACGTGAGCCCATTTTTGACTAGTAATTCATCTTTTAATAACTCTATTCATTGTTTACCTTTTGACATGTTGCCTCTGAGTAAAACCTTATATAACACAGAAATAAAAAGCCAAAGAGTTTGAATGTCTAAAGTGAAAGACTTTAGAGTTAGTCTTCCAATTCACTGATTCTTAACTGTCTTAATAATTATTATTCATATTCAAATAAGTTCGTTTTTACTAACAATTAAGATGAAGAAATGAGCCTGAGTAGTTATAAAATTGGGGAAATTTTGTGATTTTTACTTTTTCCACAAAGAGCTACAAACTTCTTTAGAATGAAGGAAAATAAAGGCAAAAATAAATAAATGAATGAATAAATAAAATAAAAAAAAAGAAAGTCTCTCTCACCCTCTTCAAAGAATTGAGAAAGTTGTAACAGTGGGCACTGAGAGGAAGGAGGTCAGAGATGTTGGGGAAGAAAGGTCTGCATCCCCAGCTGCATTGTCTGAGCAATGTGTTAAGGGACACGTGGCAAGGATTTTTAAAGGAGGTGGCCCAGCTTCAGATCCTGGTGTGGATTTTATTAGCTCTAGACCCTTGGTTGAACAAGCTGTTTATTCTCTTTGAACTTCAGTGTCTGTCTGTAGAATGGAGATGACAGGGCACGCCACAGAGAGTTAGTGGGAGACTCCATACTGATGAGTATGTGGCCGATGGTGGCCTCGGTCCAAGTGAGCTCCTGTCCCTCACCTCACCTACCCACTGAGCTAGTGATCTGACTTCTGTGTGCCAGCACAAAAGTTGTTAACTCAAAAAACTTAAATCTAAAGTGGTATACTAATCTGTTGCCTAATTTTAATGAGTACTAAAAATGTTTACCAATTTTATAAGTTATTGCTAAGATTAAACAGACTTGGTAAAAAGACTTCTGTGTATATAGAAGACATTTAATCTAAATTATTGCTATGATCATTGCACATAACTCCCTTTTCCCTTTTGTTTCCTTAAGATGACTCTAAAATACAGAATGGGAAATAAATAACGCAGATGGTTTTAACTTATGTGAAAAATGGTTGCTAGGAATTGAAAAATAGGTTTTCATAGTTGAAACCACTGTTTTCCAGGAGATGATTGTTGCAGCATGCTGCACGAGGAGAGTAATGATAATGAAGATAACATTACGATGCGCTAGTCACTTATGTCAGTCCTGTGAGGTGCAGGTTCCGTTATTATCTGCACTTTGTAGATAAAGATCCAAAGCACAGAGAGGTTAATAGCATTCCATTTGTGTAGTTAGGAATAGCAGGGCCAGGATTTGAACCTAGGCAGTCTGGCTCAAGTCCATGTTCTTAACCATTGTCTCACACTGATAGAACTGAGAGAAGGCAGTCCTCTGAGTGGGAGTAAATGACCCAGAGCTGCAGCAGGTTTGTTGTTTTTACATTTGCTCTACAGGTATTCTGAGAGAAGCCTCACAAAGTGTATTGGAATTACTATTGAGACTAGACCAGATTATTGCATGAAGCGGCATCTAAGTGACATGTTGACCTACGGCTGCACAAGGCTGGAGATTGGGGTGCAGAGTGTCTATGAAGATGTGGCCAGGGATACCAACAGGTAAGGCGGCCAAATGATCTTTCACAAGCCTTCCTCTCCCACTGGTTCTCTCTGCATGCATACCAGTCCTCTCTTCTCTCTGGCTAGCTCAGAAAGAAGTTTGGGTTCCTCCTTTCCAAGTCTTTCCTTCTGTCCACGCTCTTTAGTCCATCCTCTCTTCCCTTTGTTTTCATTCTTTCTCTGGGGACCCTCTTCCAGTAGCCTGTACACATGCTGGTACCACTCCCTGCCCTTTCCTGTGGAGGAGCAGGACATGGGATGCAAGGTCAGTAGTAGCAGTAGGTCTGTAGCAGGAGAGAAAGCCAGCAAAATTGGCAGAAAGAAAAGGGTTTAGATAAGAAGGCAGTTGGATGACGTTTAAAAAATTAGTTTTTGTGAAAATGATTTCATTTGTTAGGGAAGTAGAAAAAAGTTTGAGACAATGGGTATGAATTAGAAAGTGTAAAAAAAAGAAAGACTTAAGAGTTGGTAGAGTCCAATAAAGTTCTCTTCCCCTAGAAATGCATCATTGAACTGAAGAGAAAAACTATTGAAGAGCTGCCCTCTTCCCAGGCTGTGCTAGAGAAGTCTCTGTGGAGAGGCAAAGAGAGTTTCTCCAAGGTCAGGGACACTTTCTGAAGAAAATTATATCTAAACTAGGACTTAAAGGGAGGAGAGGAGTTCCGTGTAGAAGAGGAAGGTTATTTTAGGCAGAAAGAAAATACCATCAGACTCCTGAGGATGGAACTGCATGGCAAGCAGAGGACTAATTAGGAGGGGCCCTGAGAGATGGCCTCCGGAGCCAGGCCCTAATCAGCAGGCAGGCTGTGAGCTAAGATAGGAACGGGTCTGCATTTCAGAAAGCTCACTTTAGTTCCAGTATGGGAGGTAGATTAGCGAAAAGCAAGCTGAAGGGAGACAGACTGTTTAGGAGGCTGTTGGAGTAATTTAAGCAGGAAATACTGATATCCTGGAAAAAAGTGAGGGGCAGTGCTTGGTGACTGATTGGAAATGAGAGTAGGAGGGAATAGGAAGTCACAGAGGCACAGAAAGAAGATGAGTTTCATTTTGGATATGCTAAATCGTAGGTTTTTGTGGAACAAACAGTTGAAGGTTTTTGCTTTAGAACAGAGCTAGCCAGCAGAACATACTGCATGGATCAAAATGTTCTATATCTGCACTCTTCAGTAGGATAATGCAACCCAGGAACTTTCCTTTCAATATTTCCTTTCAATCCATTTAAATAATTTGTAAAACAACATGTACCTAGTGGCTGCCGTATTGCACAGTGCAACTTTGAAGTGTTGGGTTTGGGTGTAGAAGTCTTAAGAGAGATCTAACTTTGTCAGAGAACTTTGGAAGTCATTAACAAAAGGAGATGAGAAATTGAAGCCATGGAAATAGATGGGAGTATCCAGAGGGTGTGAAATGGTGTCCAGGCTTCTAGGGTCTTTGTGTGGTGAGTGGGAATGTCCTGGGGTAGAAGGGATTGGCAGGCTTCAGTCTTCAGTTGCCCCCTAATGGTTACTGAGGCACACTTCCTTTGTGGGTATGGTACTCAGATGCTAAGAGGATTCACCCACGTGGCCCCAAATGATTCCACCTTGTCCTAGACCATTCTCTCTTCTATTTTTTCTTTAAGGACTCTCCAAACAGATCAGTTAAATCTATTTTGTATTGTAGGTTTCACTTTTCCTCTCTCTACCAATAATTTCACAAGTCTTAAAGGAAGGGATGTTTAGCAAGCTGCAGCTTCTGCATGGTTCTGAGCTCATTGTTCTTGTTTTAATATAGGTATTTACATTAGTAAGCTTGTTTTGATTGATGATACTAAGTCAGATAGCTTTATTATATGTTAATTCTTGTTAGTCTAGTATCTACTTCCAGAACTTTGAATAGGTGCATAAAGAAATTTTTGAGAAATATCTCAGAAGTAAAATGATTTATTTCTAGACCCCTTCAGAGATAGGGATGTAAAGAAAATGGCTTTATAAAAAGATTCTGTGTCCTCAATCATGTGATTCTTGAGCTTACATATTGTTTTCCTGTGCTCCCCTGTAAACTTTGATGTCCGTTTATTTGTGTAACAGGTAGTAAATTTTCTTCCCTCAGGGGCCACACTGTGAAGGCAGTATGTGAGTCGTTCCACCTGGCCAAAGATTCCGGATTCAAAGTTGTGGCTCATATGATGCCTGATCTGCCAAACGTGGGACTAGAAAGAGACATTGAGCAGTTTACAGTAAGTGTACCCTTCGCCCAGGCCAATGCAGGATGCGTCTGCGTGCTCCTCATACCCTCTTTGTGTAATGAGGCAGCACCTCCTCCTCACCATAGAACAGTAGAAACACAAAAGAGAAGTCCCCAGAGCCCAGACACACTCTGTTTTGTATGTTCTTCCCAGGATCTTTTAATGCTTAGGCTTTCTTAGGGCTGAGGTTGTTTATGCACATATGACACCTGCACCCTTATGCTTAGTTGTGTAGAGATGGTAATTCTTTCATAGCTTTTTCATTTAACGTTGTAAGAAGAATTTATCCAGTTGCATCCTGATTTCTGTTAAGATGTTTACATATTAAATGTCTGTTAATGTAATCTGTCATGCTTTGCTTCACTACTTCCAAAGCTCTCAAAATTTAGGACATTACCAGTTTTCGATATTATGAATAACCATGCAGATAAACAACTTTATAACTTTTTATAGCATTTAGGTTTATTTCTTTTGTTTCAGGGATTGAACTTAGAGGCACTTGACCACTGAGCCACATCCCAGCCCTGTTTTGTATTTTATTTAGAGATAGGGTCTCACTGAGTTGTTTAGTGCCTCACTTTGGCTGAGGCTGGCTTTAAACTCATGATCCTCCTGTCTCAGCCTCCCGAGCTGCTGGGATTACAAGCGTGCACTACTGTGCCTGGCTAGGTTTATTTCTTTATGATAAATTCATTGGAGTACTTATCTAATGAAGGTACGAACATTTTAAGAATCTCACTGTATTACTCAGTTGCTTTTCAGAGGTTTCTAACAGTTTTGCATCATTTTCAGTAGGACTTCCTTTTTCCCCAAATAATCCTCTTGTGTTTATTTTCTATATATAAACATGAAAGACATGTAATTAGTAAATACAATCCAAAAATACAATTAACATATGTTAATTAACATATGTTAATTATTAAAATATGTTGATTTAATGGACAAAAGTGCCACTTAAACTTACATTCTTAAATTGTATTTTTGGATTGTATTTACTAATTACATGTCTTTCATGTTTTGGAATTGTTTTCTCCTCTGACCAATTATTCTACTAGGATATGAATGCTTTTTTCCCCCCATGGGTTTTGGGGATTTAACCCAGGGCCTTGTGCACGTTGGAAAAGTGCTCCACCACTGAACTACATCCTCAACCCAGGATATGAATATTTTTATTTTAATTTCATGATTTTTTTTCAGTAAAGATATTATGGGCTCGTTTTTTTATATTTTTTGCATGTATTTTCTCCAACCTATTGTGGTCTTATCTTTTCCTTCATTTGTCAAACTGATCTTTTTTTTTTTTTCTAGCTTCTGAGCTTAAGACTGCCTTTCTGTTTTCTTCTAACCTTTCAGTTCTTTGGATTTTAATATGTAACTGTAACTTTGAGGTTTGTTGGTTTGTTTGTTTACTCTGATAGTTTCATGTTCCATGTTAATTTTGTTTGGGGAAATGAGATTGGTTGGGCCTTTTGTTTTTCTTTGAATTTTTAAACAAGGAAAGTATGTTTTAGGGATATCCTTTTAGAGAAAAGACAATATTTATCAAGTTATGTCATCTACAAAAATACTTTTATTTTGCTCTGTTCAGAAAGTGGAGTTCATTTTATGTTACATGTAAAGTTATTGATTCTTCCTTTCCTTTTAAAGTTAATTTTATTATTTGTCAAGTTATTAGACAACAGCTGAAGCCTGTTTACAAGATTGCATTAATTCACAGATATCCCTGTTAATAATCCCCCATCTTGGTTGTGATAGAAAACTGTTCAGAATCTGCTAAAACTAAATGTTATCTTGCATGGCCCAGCAAATCTCCCACAGGTACATCCAACAGAAGTGTGTATAATATCATCAAATTACCTGAATGTTCATTAGCAGTACAGTCCATAAATATTGATGTAATCATGTGAGGAAATAAGAATGAACTAATTACAACTTCATGCAACAACATGGCCAATTCTATTCAACATAAGATTGAGCACGGGAAGTCAAATTCAGAAGACTACCTAGCACACAAAGCCATTCGTGTGAACTCAGAAACTTTGGGTGAAGTTTGGTAACTGTTTCCTGTTTGGTAACTGGAAATAGGTATAAGGTGGAGTTGTGAGATTCTGATAATGTTCTTTTTCTTGAATTGAGTGACTAGGTGCTAGTTATAAGCTTTGTAAAAATTGTCAAGATGTGCACTTATGATTTGTATATTTTTCTGTGAAAACCCAATAGAAAGACTACATGAAAAGTTTCAAAACTCTGGGTTTTTTGCTTAGAAAATCTTGTTTGGCCTATTTGAAATTCACAACTTATCCTGACCTAATAGGCACTGATTTTTGCATTTTTAAAAAAAATTTTTTAGTTGTACAAGGACACAATACCTTTGTTTTATTTATTTTATATGGTGCTGAGGATTGAACCCAGGGCCTCACATATGCTAGGCAAGCACTCTGCCACTGAGCCACAACCCCAGCCCCTGATTTTTGCATTTTAAAAAAATGTTTTTCCCCTGCTTTGTCACATTTGCCCAGAATTCCTTATTAACAACCACAGATGTATTTCCTTTAATGTGTTTTGTTCCACAGGAAGGGTTGCTAAGTCAAGCGTCTGCTTGTGTAATTGCACAAGTCTGCAACATTTTATCTCTGCAGAGGATGAATCACTTTGCCTGGTATGGGTCCATCCAACCACTGCCCAGCCCACTAAGATGTAGTTAAGCTGCATGTGTTAGTTAAGAAGTGGCTTATGTCTCACACCTTATTGTGTAGGTCAGTTCTGTGTCACTAAGAGTGTAATCATATTCATTTGCATCAGTTTCTTGTAAATTCACATTTTAAAAAAAATTGACACCTAAAAATTGCATTTATTTCTAAGATAACATGTCATGTTTCAGTATAAGTATACATTGTATTATGTCCAAGTCAGGGTAAATATTATGTGTCTCCTCAAATATTTATCATTTCTTTGTGGTAAAAATATTCAAAATCCTTTCTTCTAGCTTTTGTGGACTATATAATATACTATCATTATCTTTGGTCTCCCTGCTGTGTAGTAGAACCCCAGAAATTATTTTTTTCACATTCTTAGATAATGGTAAGTACAGTGATTATAGCTATATGTTATAATAACAGCTGCTTATATTTTCCAGTAACTCAGATTTTTTCCCTTATTTTTATTGGTACATTATGATTGTACATAGGATGGGATTTGTTGTTACATATACACACATGCACACAATATAATAATATGGTATGGCCAGTATCACTCCTCAGCACTTCCCCCCTCCCTTTCCACCCCTCACCTTCTGGTCCCTTTCCTTTACTGATCTCTCTTTGATTTTCATGAAATCCACTCCCACCTTTCTTTTCCTTTTCCTCTCTAGCTTCCCCATGTAAACAAAATCATACAACCCTGGCCTTCTGAGTTTTGACTTATTTCACTTAACATTATGGTTTCTACTTCCATCCATTTTCCAACAAATGGCATGGTTTCATTCTTCTTTATGGCTGAATAAAACTCCGATTCCTAATGTCAGTATCTTGAACCCTTATGTAGGACCATTTGATAAATCCAGAGATGAACTTTCCAGTTCTTAATTGACTGGTGGGTGGTATGGATAAGTCACAGGAAATTGGCTGCTGGCATCCACAGATCAGGGAAGAGGCTTCACCAGTAAATATGTTGGCTTCCCTCCCATTGTCAGCCTTGGCACTCACCCAGGCCTTTCTTTGGGCCTGGAATGTTGGAGTACAGAGGCTCTCTAACTCTCCAGGGAATGAACCTTCTCTTCTGCCTGTACAGGAGTAAGGGATAAATCCCTCTCTGCAGACTCTGATCCGGTGCCCCTTTTCTATTTCCATGTCTTCCTTTCATCCTGCTCAGTTCCTGGTACTTCTGATCTTTAAGCCTTTCTGGGACTCTCGTGTGACTGAGTAGCCTTTCACTAGTATCTCCTTAGTAGTTTTCTTCACTTGCAAAGCCGTTTAGAGTTTTCCATTCATATTCCGTTTTCAACAAATATGCTGCCATCATTTTTCCCCACTCTTGTCTCCTTTGCTCTCTTTATTCTTGTAACTTTATACATCTTTAAGATCTTTGGTGTTATTTTATTATGGTTTTGGAGGGAGAGAAACACATTTTATATGTTTAACATTTTCTGTTTAACCAAAATCCCAGAATCAATTGAATCTGTCTTCATTTTTACAAAAGGAGTGTTATCAGTTTACATGTCTCCAGGAACCTGAAGTAGTTTTCTGAAGCCTGATGTTCAAAGGTGGATTCTGTCTAAGTGGAGATTGCTTTCTTATGTGCTGTTTTTAGGTGGCTAGACTATATATTAAACACCTAATGAATCTTTAAAATATATGTTATAGAGAAAATTACAGAAGAATATCTATAAGACCATGTGGTGCATAAAGAATAGAATATTTTTGAGTGCCAAATCAATGAGAAATATCAAAAATTCTACTTGCATTTCTTTTAAAAGAAAATTAAACAATGGAATGTTTTGCAAGAATAATGTTACAAAAGATTTTTTAAAAACATGCAAAATCAAGATTAGAGCAAAGTCATGTCAAGGAGAATGCCTCATGTTTCTTGCTGCATCCAAGTAAAGAAATAAGGCAGCCAGTGGGGACGTTGTAGTATAAAACATGACCATGTCAAAAGCAGATGAATTAGATGTATTACTCAGTGTCCAGAAAACAAATGGACAGTGTGCAGCCCAAATTAAGGATGATGCTAATTGGCCTGAAAAACAGGATGAAATAGTTAATCTAGAGATGAGCCAACTTTTCTATAAAGGGCTGTGTAACAAACATGGTAGGTTTTTATAAGCCAGATGGCCTTTGTCACAATTTTGTTTCTTCCCTTTTTTTCCTTTTTTGTTGTATCCTTTGTTTTTGTGAAAACTTTTTTAAAGTTTAAATAATTAAATATATTGCATTATTAAAGAAGGCTCTAGTCTGGAAATAAAAGACATGAAATAAATTGTCAGGATGATGCTGTTACAAAAGACATAATACAAACAGAGTTCATTATTATTATTTTTTTTAAGTGGGGCAGCTAGTGTTTGAAGGTCAGGAAGGCCTCTGATGAGTAGCCGCCAGGCTGAGACGTGAAGTTAGCTGGATGAAAAGAACGGTGAACTTTGCAGTCAGAGGGAATTGCCTTTGCAAAGGTAAAGGGCCTGAGATTAGATGGCAGCCATAGATGTGGATGGATGAGTAGACCCCTGGTCCAGCACACATGTGTTCTGCTCCAGGAGGGGGGCTGAGGGAACAATGAGTTCCTGTCCTGTCCATGTACAGAAATGAAGAGCAGCCTCGGGGCCTGCTGGAGTGTGCGAGAAGCTGGTCCAGGATTGAGACTGCACCCTGGGTGATGCTTGTATAAGAAATGGAAGAATCAGTTGTGTTCTGTATTCACAGGAGTTTTTTGAGAACCCTGCTTTTCGTCCTGATGGTTTGAAGCTCTACCCTACCCTGGTCATCCGTGGAACTGGGCTATACGAGCTTTGGAAATCGGGAAGATACAAGAGTTATTCTCCTAGTGACCTGATTGAACTGGTGGCTCGAATCCTAGCCCTTGTGCCTCCATGGACTCGAGTGTACCGAGTGCAGAGGTAGGGTGTTGTCTTTTATTCCCAAAATAATTGGTGACTATCTTAATAATTTCTAATAGAAATAGTCTGATTTCATATTGAGGGTGATTTTTTTAATTTAAATATCTGGAATGCTCTGTGTAAGTAGAGAGGAAGGGAAGCCAAAGCACAACATGCCCAGCCACACTGTTGGTACCTATTTATTCATCTATCCATTTGTTCATAAGCCCGGAGATGGTGTCATGAAGGCCAGTAGGCGTGGTATGTACATCTAAGGAGCTTATGGTCAGCGTGCAGGTTTCCTCTGGCAGGACTGCTTTAGTGTGGATGATGTAACGGGAATGCGAGAAGGAGCGTAGCCATGTCTGGAGCCTCAAGAAAAGGAAGCTGTGTCGTTCTGCATAGATAGTTCATGTGTACGTGGAGAACAGATGGCAATTCTTGATGGCAGGAAGAAAGTAAGATGATTTGTTTCTTCTGAGCAGAGAAAAAGTAAACCATTTACAGTTGTATACCTTTAATAATTGTTTAAAAACTAGGATTATAATATTGAAAAAAGTTTTGACACTGTAAAGTTACCTGTGTACCTAACAAAGTTATTCCTGAACTTTTTTAGTCATTATGATACATTCCCCCCCACCCTGCCAAAAACTGCCCATGTTCCCCTATAATACGTTTAAGGCCAAAGGTGACAGGTAAATGGGAGCACAGCCAGCCCCTGAGCACCAAATCATGTCATGGGTAACGTGGAACTATGAAAGCTAAGAACAGGCTACTTAAGGAAAGAAAAGTTATCAGCTACTTAAGGAAAATTATTAAGAGTACAAATAAAATAATGGATTCTCTTAATGGGTCAAAGGATATTTACACTGTACTTTTGGTACAGCGTATTGATTTCTCAAAATTTGTAAATCAGTAGCCTAATTCTAGGTTCTAAATTGCCTGTATGATCTCTTATTTTTAGAAATATAACAGGAAAATATTCAGGAGATAGTACATAGAAAAGTTGGCTATTAAGATCACCTATATTGTCTTTTCCTTTCTTTTTAGCCCTTCTGAAAAAATTCAGTAAGAAAGACATTAGATGGGCCCAAGCAACGTAGGCGTCCACATGTTGGGGGGATCTTTGGGGGCGGGTGTGGTGCCTCAAGCAGAGCAGGCAGTGGCGTGGAGCAAGCTAATGGAGTGTGTATGGTGCACGGGGCTTTCACTCCCCAGAGAGCCAGTCGGTACAGTGTCATAGTGGAGCAGGGTATGGAGGATGTCTCTGGTGGGGAGAGCAGTACAAAGAAGAGGGGATAGCCACAAAAGATTGGTTACTTAGGGGAGTTGATCAAATGAGTAGATATATTAAGGATGATAGGTGCTCAATTTTTTGAGGGGGGTAGGGGCGGATACCAGTGATTGAACTTGAGGGGCACCACCTAGCCATATCCCCAGCCCTATTTTGTATTTTATTTAGAGACAGGGTCTCACTGAATTTCTTAGCACCTTGCTAAATTGCTGAAGCTGGCTTTGAACTCACAATCCTCCTGCCTCGGCCTCCCAAGCTATTGGGATTACAGGAGTGCACTACCACACCCAGCCTAGATAGATGTTCAATTTTTTATCTGAGAAAGCAGTTACACATGTGAAAAAGAAGAAAATTCAAGTGAATGTTGTGATTTTGGAAAGAAGGTACAGGTGTGAACTCATGGTTCTCAACATATAAGTAGATACAAATGTAACAAATAACAATAAATACAGTGTGTGTCCAAGGTGGGTTTACAGCAGTGAGCATGCCAGTTTCCAGATCTTGGTTTATAAATATCCTGCTCAGTTAAAAGGAGCTAGAGCTCCTTGGAGAAATGGCTGATTGTAGCCCTTGGGCAAGGAAAGTACAAGATGAACCTAGAACCTTTTATGCCAGGAAGTAAAGAAGTGTTCAAAGAGTGATGAGGAAGCCAACTTGAGGGCTCCCATTGGCCAAATTTGAACAGCAAAATAAGCATTGATATTAACAGATTACAACCAACTAAATAAAATAAGAATTCACGAGTCCATAGTGATGTACCTAATGAAATCAATGATTTCTAAGTGTGAATCAAGAACATAATATCAACAGTCAATCTTAAGTATAAGCAGATTCCATATTTGCATATTTGCCTACTTGATGATAAAATCTGTGACTCAAAATCAATACTTGCAGTTCTTTGGCCACAAATTATTCTCAGACATGAAGAGCAGTGAAAAAATTGAGTCACCCCCAAACACGTTCTCAGCCAAGGTCAAACAAGGCAATGCTCTGTCTTCCTTTTCTAGTTCTCACACTGTGATCTGGTGTTCCTTTTATAGTTTTACTTAGGGCTACATTTTTAAAAATTTCGTCCAGTTTATTAGGGATTTGCTCTTTAAAACAGCCCCCAAACAGAGTTAAAGTCCTGTCTATTGCTCCTGAATGCAGAAAGACGGTGCTCTGCCTTATGGAGAGGAAAACTTGGTCCAGAGCTGCTGGCCATGAGTTCAGTAAATATAAAGCCACAATATATGATATTCAGTCACAGTATACATTTAAATAAAGTGCCTTGAAAGACATAGAGCAAGATTATGTATTAACGAATGACAGACATATTGTGGCCAAAGGCTCACAGGAATCCAACGCTCTATTTTCCATAGCATCAGTGACTCAGGGTTTTCTTCTTTGGTGTTGGTGGTAACTTTGAAGAACATAATTACCTACCAATTACTTTCTGCCTATTAACCTGATGAGAATTGACTGTACACACAATATATTAAAAACAAAGTGGAAAGAATAACTTGACAGCTGATCACAGTGAACATTATCAGAAATTGTGTAAAGCAGAGTCATGTGCCACCTGCTAGGACAGGTGGAGAACACAGTGTCACCTCTGTGTTCTTCAGTCAGAAGTCCATCCCTGCATTTAATCAGGAGGCAGCACTGACAACCCAAATGGAGGAATATTCTAAAAAATAACTGGCCTGTCATTTTGAAAGTATTACAATCAGGGCATTTGGTTCCATTTTGGAGACTAAAGAAACTTGACAGTTACAATACAGTCTTCTGAACTGGGTGCTTTTGCTGTAAAGAACTTTTTTGAAATCCTGAAGAAACTCAAATGGAGTCAAAGATTAGACAGTAGGGAAGAATCAATGTTAATGTCCTGATTGAGATGGTTGTTTTGTCGCTTTGTAATAGAATATCCTTGTAGGAAATGCTTAAAGTATTCTGAGAGTGTTGGTACATGTCATTCACCACTTACTTTCAAATAGTTCAGGAAAATAGTTACTTGCATTTTTTCTGTGACTTTGAAATTTTCTTTTTCAAAAAAATTGTTTCCGCAGAAGGAAACAAAGGTGCAATAAATAGCATTAGTAGAGACAAAAGAAAAAGGTCATTGATGTTTAACTGACGTGTATTACCAGAGAAGAGTGAGGACACTTCGTGACAGCAGCTTTCACAGAATAGACATCCAGAGATCCAGTCTTTCCCAGTGTGGCTGGCGTGGATCACAGGAGAGAGTGTGCTCTTTCCCTCTAAAGTTTTCAGCTTGAAATTTCTCACTGCTACAACCAGCAAGTCAAGAGTAACAGAGACATAAAAGCTTATTTTTGCAGACACTGTGAAATATTACTAGAGTCATTATCCTGGCCCACCCATGATTGAGAAAACAAGGATTCTGAGGAACAAAGGCAGCAGATCTCAGCTAAAACATCTGAGGGAGGTGCTGCCAGGTGTACCCAGACGTGAGGTTGATCCACAGATACAGGGGTGAGCTAAGACCTGAAGGAGGGTGGTGCAGCAAGAGGTAGTGTGAAGTCTTTTTAAAAGTGTGAAGTTAGTAATGTCCTGGGCGGGTCTGGTTTGAAGAGAGTGATGACTAACAGCAAGTGTGCTGGCCAGTCCTGCAGTCCAGCTGTGAGGGTTGGATTTTCACACTTTGGGCTGACCAGCGACTTAACTTTAAAGGTGATCCTTTGCTAGAATGTTTAGTACAAAGACAAAAAAATCTTTATAGTGCTGTCCAATTTATTTTTTATATTTTTGATGCTCTTAATATAACTTATATTTATTGTTACACAAGTTTACATTAGAATTCATTGGGTTGGTTGTTTTTTTTTAATGTAGTTTACTGTAGACTGTTATTCAATAGAGCATTTGCTTTTTGGCATCATGAGAAGAATTCCTTCAAATATATTATTTGATGTTTTGCACTGGATATTGCTGAACTGTTAAAGGTGCTATCTAGGAATTCATATTTATTATATTCTGAGATATATATATATATATATATATATATATATGATTTACTTTGTATATATAGTTGGCCTTTCATATGGGGGAAAAAACTATCTGTAATGAATACGTATAGAATTTTCTTCTTGACATTTTCCCCAAATGATACTGAATAACAGCTATCTACATAGACATTATATTAGGCATCAGAACCATCTGGAGATGATTCAAAGTCTACATGAGGTTATACATCTGTATATCACAGCATTTGATATGAGGGACTTGAGCATCTGCAAATTGGACTATCTATGGGGAATCCTGAAACCAGTCCCTCACAGAAAATGAGGGATGACTACACTACATTAAAAAATGATTCACGTTTAACTTATACTCTGACTTGCTTTTTGCTCAGTAATCACTGAAATTTTAGACTAGGCTTGTGCAGTGCCAAGGTAGCCTGAAGATCTCATTTACTAGTGAATGCCTAGAGCCAAGTGTTTCTGCTGTGTACTACTGTCAGGTGACCTCCATACATTTCTTATTTAATCGTGTCCTCTTATCCTTTATTTCCAACAGTTTATAATATACTACTAATATCCAGAATTTATATTTTCTTCCTCCCTTCTGGTCATATGGATAAATATATATATATATATTCTAAAAAACTACTTCAATATATGTGTTAACGACAAGCTCATGTTATTTTTCCAAAAATTTTCTTGTATGATTAGGATGCATCTTATTACATGGCAGTACATTTTATATGCTGGCAAATATGCTATTTGTGTTTTTGCATTCTAGTTCTTATTAAAGATATGTTAAGTGATATAAACCAGGTACAGAAAGGCAGATACTGCATGATATCCCTCATTTTTGAGATCTAAAACAGCTAACATTACAGAAACACAGAATAGAACAGTGGCTTCCAGAATCTGGGGAGTTTGGGGGCAAGGAGTAGAAAGAAATTGGTACAAAATTAGGAGGAATAAGTTCTGGTGTTTTATTGCACAGTGGGAAATAATAGTTTTAAAAAAACTATTTTAAGATTATAGGAAGAGAGGTTTTTGAATGTTTTCATCACAAAGAAATAATAAATGTTTGAGGGGGTGGATATGCTAAATTACCCTGATTTGATCTTTTCATGATGTATACATGTATCAAAACATTACATTGTACCCCATGTATATGTACAGTTTTTACAATTAAAATATTCTGAAATGCAAAAAAAGATTTAGAATAATTTTCATGGTTATAATTTTAAAGACAGCATAATAGTCTGTCATTTACATTTTTCTCATCCAGTAAATATTCCCATTGTTAGACATTTAGGTTTCTTCTGGGTTTTGTTACCTAACCCAGGTTCAGAGACTGATCCGATAGCAAAACTAATGCCCATTTGAGAGACAATGTTAGGGAGAAAGAAAGGCTTTATTCCTTTATTCAGTGGCCAGAGAATGGAGAAGAGGGAGCTTTGCTCACAAATCATCTTCTCAATTCCATGGGGTTGAGGGGCTACAACGGAGGATAAGAATAAGGAAGGAGAGGGACAGGCCAGTAAAGGGAAGGGGTACTCATGTATTTACTGGGCCTTTCATGGTCTGGTGTTTCTGCTCATGATAGTATAGGTGTCTTTGGTCTCAAGGGAACCAGGGAAGACCAGGCAAATCTAGGTCTAGTTAACCATATATTATAGTTTTGGACATGACACATCTTAAATGATCAATGTGTCTATGTGCAGTCCTGAGTAGACAAAAGTTAAGGCAATAAAGGAAACAGACTCAACATGGAGGCCAAGATCCACGCCTTTCCCTCCCATTTAGTCACCTGTGGAAAACCTGGAGGCCCAAGTGAAGAGTCAGTGTTTTCCTCAAAAGCGGTTTTCAGGATCCCAAAGAGTAACCTAGGCAACTGTTAGTCATCTTAATCCACCCATCAGAGGTGAGAGAGAGAGTAGAGCTAGTGGGAAACTAATAATGCACCCTCCAGCTATGTGGCCTCCAAAAGTAGAGATTTTTTTAAAGTCCATTAAGAGCAAATGAAGCTAGAGGGTTTAGTTAGGTTTTTTTTTTTTTCCCCCTCAATATCTGTTTCTTTACTTTTGCAAAAGTTATTATCCTAGCTTCCACTAAAATTTATGTGCATGCAACTTTTTACTGCTGTACTTACAATACTATCATCTATGAGAATTCCTACTGGGGAAGGATCTAAGCATCTTTTTTCTTTTTAAATAATTTTCTGCGGCTGGGGATGTGGCTCAAGCGGTAACACGCTCGCTTGGCATGCGTGGGGCGCTGGGTTCCAGCCTCAGCACCACCTAAAAGAAAATAAAGATGTTGTGTCCGCCGAAAACTGAAAAATAAGTATTTAAAAAAATCCCCCCTCTCTCTCTCTCATTCTCTCCCCCCTCTCTCTCCCTCTCTCTTAAAAAAATAATAATAATTTTCTAATACAAGCAAAGTATAAGTAAATATGAATTTTTGCTATGTGTATTGACAAAATTGGTAAGATTTTCCAAAGAGTTTATACCAATTTAGAGTAAATAGTTAATGGTTTTATCACATCCTCTACAACGGATCCCTATATTTTTAATTTTATTTAATTAATGGTGTTAATGTATTTTCCTAGTATGAGCAAGGATTAACTTTTTTTTACCTTGTAAAAGTTGTATTGCTTCTTCTACCAGTTGATTCTATTGAATTTGCCAGTCGTAGAGTTTGGATCATAAAAATGGTGGTTTTTATGGAGATAGCTCATAAAAGTTCATAATGCTGCCCCTCATTTTGAATTCTCTCCTCTCACCTGGAAACTGGGAAATCAAAAGGCCACATCCACATTTATATAGTACTATTAGCACTTAAGAACAATTGGATGTCTGTGTTCTAGTGAAACAGTGTCATATCTGTTTAAAAACCTTCTATTTCATTTCAGATTTTTTAAAATTTGCACTTGGACATAGTGAGAATTTGTTGTGTCTGAACACCTAGAAAGAAACTTGTACCCAGATCTGGAGGGTGAATTTTGAAATACTAGTAACAAGGAAAGAGTTAATGGACACTGAAAGCTAACATGCAGAGGAGTGGTGGAGGCTGAGATCAGCAGAGTCAGGTCCTTCTGACTGGGGAGGGGAATTGTTTTTCAGGCAGTGTCTAAAGGAACCAAGGACAGGAAGATGATCAAGTGAGAATGTAATGTTATTTCTCTCATTTGTTTACTGTATTTTCTAATAGATTACTTGATGCTTTTAATTGGTTATTTTCCACAGCATGCCTGTCTCTCCTTCCTCTCACTTTTTAATTTCGTGACAAGTGAGTCAATGACATCTTTCTGGGTATTTTTATGAAGCAGCATCCTTATAGGAGATTCTATATTCTAGCTCCCAAGGGTGCATTCAGTGATTAAGTGTAAAAATTCGTCCAGGCACATGATGGAGCCACATTAAACTGCTGCTGCCCACAGGCTGTTCGACAGCTGTCTGCCTTGATATGATATTTAAATCACTGTGAGGCATTAGAATAGGAATACCAATTTGCAACCAAAACATGCCAGAAAAGTGAGAAACTTCAGACAAAAACAGCTCTAGACATCACTTTGAAGGGTTTGTGATAAGCAAATTGCAAATATCAGCACCTCCAAGCTGGAGATGTTACCCATAGGATTAGAAAAAGAATATTCTCATATGTAATCTCTCAAAGCCGAGAAAGCAAAACTAGATTGAATTAAATCGAGAAACCCAAAACTAATTTTAACTCCTACCTAGATGGGTATAGTAATTTCAAATGGTGAGTAATCTTGCTTTGGGTTTGAATTCCTGGATGATTGTAACAGTGTCTGAGTATATGGTCTGGATTGCTTCACGTGGTATTTTGCATGTAGAAGATGCTCAGCCTATGTAGAATTGTTTTCCCTTGGTTTCAATGAAAAAAGACTTTTTCACTAAAATGGCAATTGCCACATTTCTGTTCTTAATAAGGAAAACTTCCATCTGGTATACTCTAGGCATGTCACTGCCAAAGACCATTAAAGACATTTTTCATTTTTGTAGTGACAAACATAAATTTAAGGACATAAATGAACTGTCAGCATCATTGTAAATCCCTCTGTCACCAGGTCCTCTATGGTCATCAGGGCCAGCCTCAAGAACATGTGCCCTGTGCAGTTTTGTGGGTCTTGCACTTGGCTTAATGCTGTACCATCACCATCTTGGAATTAATCAGGGGCCATGTATTCTCATTTTGTACTGTCCCACAAGTTATGTAGCAGTCTGCTGGGTACCAACACTCTCTTATAAAGAGAGTTTACTTATCTTGAATTTTTTTGTGCCATTTATTAATGTGATACTGGGAATCAAACCCAGGGTCTCATACATGCTAAGCAAGTGCTCTACCAGTGAGCTACATCCCAGCCCTAATGTCTTTTTAAAAAACACTAGTTTGTTGTTAAAATATATTTGACTTTGTATACAACCAGAGATATGAAAAATTGTGCTCTGTGTAATAAGAATTGTAATGCATTCTGCTGTCATATATAAATAAAAAAGGAAAAAAAATATAAATATATATATATTTGTCAAGTCCATTTTCTCTTGCCTTCCCATTGCCTGTGGAAGCAGTGCCACAGAGGTGGCTGACACTGTGTTCCTGGCTTCTGACACAGCCAGAGGTAAAGCAGGAGTGCAGAGATGAAGCTGGAGGTCTTGGAAGATTTGTTACATTGAACAGATAAGTTACTTGATTTATCAGATCAGTAAATGTGCTGAAGATAATGAGAGACTTCTTTCTCACTATCTGAAGGGATTTCTGAACATTAAAAGTGGAAGACTGAAAAGATCCCTGAGGTGCTAATTTAGCATTGGAATTATCAGTAACCCTGCAGATTTTCAAATTTATATATATGTAGTAGTTACATATATATTTATGTGTGTGCATATAAATGTGGATACACATACACAAATGTCTTAGTTTGTATAGCGACAGGATCTAGAGGCAGTGGCAGAACACTGGCTCATTATAAGGCCATCCTTGGTTGCATCACCTCATGGTGTAGAGAGCAATGGCAGGAGTATGTGTGGGAACATCTGGAACCAGATGGGGTCAGGTTTGCTCATTCTGATATTCCTCCTGGGAGAACTACCACCCAAGGGCACACCCCAATGGCCTTAACTTCCACAAGGCCCCACCTCTTTAAGGTTCTGCCACTTCCCAGTTCCACTCCCCAGACCTAGCCTCCAATCACAGTGGAAACTTGTGGCACATTCAAGCCGTATCCAAACCACAGCGCATGGAGAATTCCCTTATACTTTCAATGTCTACAGGATCTGTTAGTGATGCCCCCTCTTTCATTCTGATAGTCGTTTCTGCCCTCCTCTTTTCCCATCAGTTACTCTAGCTAGATGTTGATTTATTTGATTGATCTTCTCAAAGAGCCAGCTTTCAGTTTTGTTTGTTTTCTCTATTGATTTCCTGTTGGAATTTCATTGATTTCTGCTCTAATTTTAGTTATTTCTGTTCCTATGCTTACTTTGAATTTAATGTGCTCTTTATCTCATTTCCTAAGGTGGAAACAGATTTTTTTTCCCCTTCTTTTCAATGCTTAAATTTTTCCTCTAAACACTGATTTTATTGCCCTTATTCTTTGCTCCTATTTTTGTTTTCCATTCCTTTTCTGCCTTTTATGGTTTTAATTGATCTTTTTATGCAATTTCATCATTTCTTCTTTCTTACTATATCAGTTGTACTTCTTTTTTTTTACTTTATTTAGTAGTTGCGTTATAATATGTCTTGTGAAACAGATCAATTAGCAATGAATTCCCTCAATTTTTGTTTGAGAAAGTCTTTACTTCTCTTTTACCCCCTTTTTTCCCCACCTGTGGTGTTGGGGATTTAACCCAGGCCTTGTGCATGTGAGGCAAGCACTCTACCAACTGAGCTATATCCCCAGCCCCACTTTTATCCTTTTGAAGGATGATGTCATGCAAAACAGGATTCTAAGTTAATGGTTTTTAAATATTTTGCTCCACTCTATACTTGATTGCATGGTTTCTAAAGAGAAGTTAGATATAATTCTTGTTCCTTGGTAGGTAGTGTTTTTCCCCTCTGGCTTCTTTCAGGACATTTTCATTAAATTCAATTTTCTGTAGGTTGAAAGTGGCAAGCCTACATGTAGGTTTGGGAGAATTTGTCCTGTTTAGTGTTCTCTGAGCTTCCTGGATCTGTAGTTCAATGTCTGACATTAATTTGGAGAAATTATTTTATTATTGTTCAAATATTTCCCCTGTTCTTTTCTCTATTCTCACAGTGCACATAAGTACATCTTTTGTAGTTGTTTCACAGTCTTTGGATTTTCTTTCTTTCTTTCTTTTCAGTTTTTGAAGTTTCTGTTGATATATTCTTTGGCTCAAAGATTTTTTTTTTTTCCCTCAACCCTATCTACTACTCATAATCCCATGAAATGTATTCTTTATTTGTTTCAGTATTTTGGATCTCTTAACATTTTATTTTTAGTTTTTTATTTGGATTTCCATCTTTCTACTTACATTCCCCTGTTCTTAACATGCCATCTTCATGTGCCTTCAAGAAAAAAAATGTGTGTTAAGTGGGCTTCTTTGAGGCATGAGTTATAGTGCTATGATAACAAGTTCATGTTATTGAGTCAGCTGTGTGCCAGATAGGTGCCTTTAACAGAGGCACACGTAAAACAAAGTTAAGTCCTGGTCAGTTGAAGACAGCATTGAGGGGCACACAGGAACCCAACCCTTGCATTCCCCAGGAGCAGTGCTTCAGGGTCATCTAGTCAGTGTTCATAGCAGGTTTAACACCTTACTACCATGAATAGCAAGACACAAATGTGTAGTTGCCATTGATTTATCAGGTTAATTTCACACCACTATAATAACAAACATTTGAAAATTTACTCCAAGCTACAGATGTTTCTTGTGTTCTGTGTTTATTTGCATGATGTATAGTTTCTATGTTTAATATATTCATATAAACTATTTAAGGGTGAAAAAGGACATGTAGAGGACTTTACCTTTGGCATATATAATATGAAACAGCAAAATATTTAAAGCAATATATATTTACTTATATATATATAAACATATATATATATATATATATATATATATATATATATATATATATATAAACATATATATATTCCTTGCTAAAACATACTTTTTACCTTAATAGCTTTCATTCAGTTTCATCTGATTACTAACTTTAAAATATATTTGATTTTAAGGAATTATATTT
Source organism: Marmota flaviventris (assembly GCF_047511675.1). Lineage (NCBI taxonomy): Eukaryota > Metazoa > Chordata > Mammalia > Rodentia > Sciuridae > Marmota > Marmota flaviventris. The sequence continues at coordinate 170,299,908 of NC_092500.1, forward strand.
CCGAAAATAGAAAGTTATTTCACTAAAACCTATATGTCAACCACATATACTATTATATCACTCTACTATAAAACTTGATCACATGTGTGTGTGTGTGTGTGTGTGTGTGTGTGTGTGTAATATCACTCTCACTTTGAACCCCCATTCCTCTTTGTCTTTATAGTGTTTTATGAAAACTCTCCTGGCTTCCAGAGCCTAATAAACTTAATTGTGTATAGCTCATTGTGCAAATTGATTGGCTTTTGATACTTGTGAGTAAGGAATATCTTATTAGAATCAAGTAGATAAATTAGCTAATTGTATTTAACATACGAAGACAGGTGAAAATTGAGACTATTCAAAAGCAACATGAGAATAGAAGATAATTGACTATTCTTTCATCTTTCTTCTGATCAACCAAATATTAGACAAAACAAATTTGAGGTTTGTCTTTGAATAGAAAGCAGATGTGCTAAGCATATTCTTCAATTTGGGGTTTTTTTGTTTATTTTTATTTTTTAAAAATCTTAGATACTGTATCTTTATATACTGATTTTTTGTTGTTGTTGTTGTTGTTGTTTATTTTTTTTTTGTTTTCTCCAGGGGTGTATTGGGATGACTAAAATGAAACTCATGATTTCAGTTTTTGATTGACATCTCCTTAATACCTGGCATTTTATACCAATGCCAGGAATTAAATTTTATCTCTTCTCATCTTTAGGCAATATGATATTCTTCTAATGCATCACTTCTAATTTCGATTTTTGTGAAATGAGGTGAAAAAATATTCTTTGAGACCAATTATTACTGGGCTTTTGAGCTTCCTGGTTACTTTTGTCATTCAGTTACTATGTGGGAAAGTGTAAGCTATAAAGCAGTGCATTAATAGAAGTTGCTATTTCTCCTCATTAAACAAATTGAAGTTTATTTTTAAAAAAAAAAAATATTTCTTGTTTTATTTAGTACAAATGTCTCTTCAGCCAAAAATCTGTACTAATGGTTATTAGGCTTTTGGGCTTGGTTTTGTACTTTGTGATATTATAAAATGATTTCTATCAGATGTCTCTCACAGAAAACCAAGAAGTTGATGAAAACTGGTTTTATGGATGGAAAACTGAGGTACAGGGCAGCTCTGATTCTACTTCTTGATTTTGATATTCAGCCTGTTTTCTTGTCTGTTTCTAATTTCATTTGAAATTAGAAGTGACTCATTAGAAGAACAGCATATTGCCTAAAGATGAGAAGAGATAAACTTTAATTCCTAGCATTGGTATAAAGTGCCAGGCATCAAGGAGATGTCAATCAAAAACTGAAATTGTGAGTTCCATTTTAGTCGCCCCAACACCCTCCTGGAGAAAAAAAAAAAAAAAAATCAGTATATAAAAGATACAGTGTCTAAGATTTTATAAAAGCAAAAAAACCAAGGGGCTGGGGTTGTGGGTCAGTGGTCGAGTGCTTATAATATAATACCATATATAAATAAATAAAGGTCCATTAAAAACTAATAAAATATTTTAAAACAAAACAAATTGAAGAATAAGCAAATAGGTTTTTTGCTTCTTTTCTTTGCTTTTTGTTTTTTTAATACCCCTGTCTTACTGTGATGGAAAAGGATTCATATTTTGCTACAGCTGATGTTTTTCTCCTGCAGAGATATTCCCATGCCCTTGGTCAGCTCAGGAGTGGAGCATGGCAACCTGAGGGAGCTGGCGTTTGCGAGAATGAAGGACCTTGGAATACAGGTGAGAGTGATTTGGCTGTCAGTCCATCACTGTTGAGGAAAAAGGAACCTCACAGGCAAACACTCTGTGACAGTCCTCTTACAGACTGCTCCTACCAGGCAGGTTAGGACACCTGCATGCACTGAAGGTGTTCTGTGTAACCTGGGAGCGGAAGCACACAGCAGTGAAGGCTGCACTCTGTCCATCATCTCCTCTGCCTTCCTCTGTAGGCTTTTCAGTTGAATGGTTGTTTTTCCTACCTGCTTTGATTGCCAACTATGTGTTCAACTCCTGCTTTCAAAAACATTTTTCTTCTAAAGTATTAGGTGTTCAGGCTGTAGAAGAATAAGATGTGGTTCCCCAAAAGAAATTTGAAGAAACAAGGATTATGTGTAGGAAATAATTACCAAACAGTGCTGTTGCCCCACATAACCTGCTCCTTCACCCCATCCATGTTTATTTAAGTCACTTATTATTTTACAAATGTTTACTAATCACCTCCTCTCTGCTGGCGCTGGCAGAACAGAGGAATTTGTAACTTAACAGTCTCTCTCCTTGTAGTTGGTTCTTAAGTCAGAGGAAGGTTTGAAATTCAGTGCCCTAGATACTTCTTAGAGCTGCTGAAGAGAGAACAGGAGTGGGTCTACCCAAGGCACTGGTGGCTGGTTCTGTCTTCAGAGATTTGGATTCAGTGGGTGGGGATGTGGCACAGGCATCCACTGCACTTTGTACCTGGCTCTCATGCACAGTTCAAGCCTAGACCATGCTTTGAGAAACTCTGTTCCAAGAATTTCACATTGTGGACTTGCCTAAGATAGTTTGTATTTTCTCTCAAATAATTATTAAGAAAATTTTTCCGGGGCTGGGGATGTGGCTCAAGCGGTAGCGCGCTCGCCTGGCATGCGTGCGGCCCAGGTTCGATCCTCAGCACCACATACAAACAAAGATGTTGTGTCCGCCGAAAACTAAAAACTAAATATTAAAATTCTTTAAAAAAAAAAAAAAGAAAAGAAAAGAAAATTTTTCCGAAGATTTTTTGCCCAAAGAAAGTCTGTAAACAACATTGGCTTATTCTACAAAAAAAATAATAATAATAATAATTTTAAGTTCTAGAAAAGAAGTAAATGCATTTAGAGTGATTAAACAAGATTGTGTGCCTACTCTTGTTCTTCAGCCGTCCTTGTTCTACATCTCTGGCTTCTAAGAGTACCGCTGCTGAGGGCACTGCAGGGCCTGGTGACTGACAATGTCCTTGTCCGTTCCTCTTCTTTAACCCTTCCTGCCTCGCTAGCTCATTAAGTAGACTGAGATTGAGTCTGAAGACTAGTATTCAATCAGAGTCAAAGATGCCTAGTACCCATAGGCAACGACTTTCCCAGAAAGTAAGCACAGACTATCTCTGCCTTTAAAAAAAAGCATGCAAGAAAGCAATAGCAGTGTTCATCGAGAACATGTAACTATAACACATCCACATACAAGCTGCTGTACAGGAGTACATATTGAGTAGATCAGTAATTACAGGGAGTGATAACCTGTTTGCTGTGCAGTCTGCATCAACAGAATATTATCTTGGCTGCTTCCTGGGGTTTCCTTCCTAACTGGAAGGAGCTTTGTTTTTTGAAAACTAAATAATGAACTCTTATTTCTTCATGGAATTTCACACGTCACAGTCCTTCAGAAATATATTAATACAATAGGTTGTAGTTGGTTCTTAAGTCAGAGGAACATAATAGTTATATCCCTTGAGCAAAATTAAAGTCTAAATTTAGTTTAAAAGTAAAACAATACAAATTCATAAATTTGTCATTCCGGTTTCCTCCATTCTCAAATTTATTAAAGATGGGCCTTTTTAAGTTCAGTTACTTTATCTCAGTGTAAATTGTATCCAAACTTAATTTTCAGCCCAGGGTTTGGCTTAAATAAGAGAAGTTTAAATAAACAATGAATTACTTGTGAATTTAATTTCTCCTCCAATCTCTGCCTGATTTTTTTTATTTTTGTTTTTGTTTTTGCAGTGTCGAGATGTGAGAACCAGAGAGGTTGGAATCCAAGAAATTCATCACAAAGTACGGCCCTATCAGGTCAGTTTATGTCTTTGCCGAGCCTGGACCCCCACCGTCTTACAGAGAGTACCAAGTCCTAAAAGTCAATGAATAACTCAGAGCAGAAAATAACTGAAGATTAGATACAGATGTCAAGCTAGGAAAGCCAAATATGAAGGTAACTGAATTATAGAAGAGCCAGGTTAGGAAAAACAAGACTGCATCTTATTCTAGATCACTACTGTCTATCAGAATTTACTTGCAGTACAGGGAATGTTCTGTGATCTGAGTTGTCCAATATGGTAGCCACTAGTCAAATGTGACTTTTGAGCACTTGAAATGCAGTTAGTACAAATAAGGAACTGAAGGTTTAGTTTTATTGAATTAATTCAAATGTAGATAGCCACACATCTGTAGTGGCTACCTTCTGGTAGAGCTTATCAACTCTTGCCAATTGGGGAATAAGCAAATGAATAGATGCTGTACCTATATCCAAACGTGTAGATTTCTGGGTATATGCATATCATTACATATTGCTCATTTTTATGCAAAGTACCAGAGCCATTTGTACAGTGAGTTGAAGAGTCATAACTCTTTATAGATTCCCACCACAACACTTGCCGTAAAAGCTTCTGCCCAGTGATTGAACTTTCTTTAATATAATTGTTCCATAACTAGGTACGATTTAAGAGCTCTGTGAGATGTCATACTTTCTTAAACCTCATCACAATACAAGGGATCACCCCCATCCCCTGCAACAGGTTCTAGTGGAGGAAGTAAGATCTAGAAAATTAAACCACTGCCAGAAGTGTTGGTGCACACCTGTAATCCCAGCAGCTGGGAGGCTGACAGGAGGATTTTGAGTTCAAAGCCAGCCTCAGCAACTTAGCAAGACTCTGTCTCAAAAAGGGCTCATGATGGGGCTGGGGTTGTGGCTCAGTGGTGGAACGCTTGCCTGGCATGCGTGAGGCACTGGGTTTGATTCTCAGCACCACATAAATAAATAAAATAAAGATCCATTGACAAGTAAAAAAATATTTTTAAAAAAGGGGGAGGGGGCTTGTGATGTAACTCATTGGTTAAGTGCCACTGGGTTAAATCCCCAGTACCATAAAGAAAAAGAAAAGGAAACCACTGAACATCTGAGAATTTGGAACTAAACAAGTGCTCCTAAGACATGATTTGTAATTTTACCTTAGAGACTATTCATGGAAGATCAAAGATTTAAATACATAGAAGCATTAACTGAGCTGGGTTTCTGGAAGAATCTCAGGTTAATTAACTTCAAATATTTGTTAAATGGTTTTCCATTTATAACAGTTCATGATCAAGGCATGAACTCTTATTTATTGGTACTGTTTGAGAGGAGACCAGTAAAAAGAACATAATTAGCAATGATTCATTCTTTTTTCCTAACTGAATATTAGCCTAAATAAATACATACGATTATAAAAATGAACTTGGTTTTTAATTTTGAAAAATATTTTTGTGCACTTTCTGATCAATAGGTTGAATTGGTAAGGAGAGATTATGTTGCAAATGGAGGCTGGGAAACATTCTTGTCATATGAAGATCCTGATCAAGACATTCTGATTGGCCTCCTGCGATTACGAAAGTGCTCAGAGGAAACTTTCCGTTTTGAGTTGGGTGGAGGTGTGTCCATAGTCCGGGAACTGCATGTGTATGGAAGTGTAGTCCCTGTGAGCAGCCGGGATCCTACTAAATTTCAGCATCAGGTATCCTGTATTCTGGTTTTGTTTGGCTTATAATTCAGAAATTGCCCAAGGGCTGGGGTCGTGGCTCAGTGGTAGAACACTTGCCTGGCATGTGTGAGGCACTGGGTTCAATCCTCAGCACCATATATAAATAAATGAATAAAATAAAGGTTCATCAATAACTCAAACAATATATATTAAAAAAGAAAAGAAATTGCCCAAGGTAGGAAAAGAGAAAAGGAATGGTGTTGGAGGCAGAGGAAAGGGGAAAGGGGAGTAGTAAGAACAAAAGAATCAGCATTTCAGTTGTTCCACCATGTTTTCCCTCCACACTGCTCCCTCTGGTGAGTGATGGGGCAAAAGGAAGGACAAACAGATTCAGCTAATTGAACATATCAGATTGAACCATGTGAAATTTCTGCTTGTGGAAGTCAGAACTCATAATACTGGCAATTTTATGAGTCAACTGTGCACTCAAGTGAGAGGATGACGTGAAAGCACATAAGGAACAGTGAAGCCCTTCAAAAATGGCAAGCTGTAGTTTATTCAGTGGACCCCTGTTCTGACCCCAACCTAAAATTAGTAACTCACTCTTTAAAATTCAGAAAAATGTGTTAAAAGTGCCAATAGTGGATTTAGGGTAAGCCCCACAATTGGCAAAGTAAAGGACCTTGCCTGATTTCTAAACCACTTTAGAAAGTGGAGGGATGACAAATCAGACTTACAGCCCCAGACTTCCGTCATCTGGAGACTGCCTAGAACTTACCTAAAAAGATGTGGCTCTTGTGAGGCATTGTCCCCTTGCTGTGACTAGATTATATCCTCCACAGAATACCATTTGGTAGCTCTAGTTGGAAAGTTAAACCTTTTCCACCTGTCAGCTGTCAAGTATTGGTATAATTGAATGGTTTCTTCTTTCTTACTCACGTAAGTAGATTTTTTAGCAACTAAAAAATTGTAACCTTCTTGTTTTGTGGACTTCTTTTGATGGACTTCCTCCCTTCTTAATCCCCCAACCTCTTTATTGCTCCTTCTAGGGATTTGGCATGCTGCTGATGGAGGAGGCAGAAAGAATAGCTCGAGAAGAACACGGATCTGGGAAAATAGCTGTTATTTCAGGTAACTTGGGGAAGGAGAAATTCGTGATTCATCCACATTTTAAATTTGGTAGCACTATGAAGTCTACCTCAGTGCTCTCTTGCCCCATTTATGATTACTATGTTTAAAATTAGGACTGACAATGAGAGACTTGTGCCTAAACACTCAGAAAAATCATGGAAGCAGTTTGGTGAACTGGAACTATCAGAAATGCTCCCTCTCTGAGAGTGCAGAGCCAGTTATCAGCATCCTCTCTTCTTTGCCATCTTTCACACTGGTCATTGTGGTCAGCATCTCTCTTGTGCTTTGTGCCCAGTTACTTTGTCTGGGGAAATGGAATTTGATGATATGGATTCAAGAAAAATTTAAATCAGTGTGGAGATTATCAGTGTTGTTCAGAAAATTAAAATGGAGCCTCAGTTGTCAGTGTAAGATGGGTAAAAGCAGTGTTCTTGCTCCTTCAGTACTGTCCTCAGTGATTCATTCCTGGACAGGGGAGGACGAACTTTTCCTCAACTGTCTTCGGTTCCCTGACTGGATCTGAAATTCAACCAGCAAAGACAAATTAATAGGGAAAGAACATACAGATTTATATAGTGTAAATTTTGCAGAACACAGGAGCCTTCATAAGGAAATGAAGATCCAAATAAATTATTAAGCCTGAGTTTTTATACTAGCTACTTGATATAGTGTTTTGATACTAGGTACTTGATTTAAATTGGAAAGTCATGGGGAAATGATTGGACAAGGGAGAATGAGCTAACGGTAAGAAACCGGGGCAGGGGCACTTAGCAAGCCCTGTTCATTCAGAGGTAAGGATGCTCCTATTCCCCAATTCAGGGAGGGCCTTACCTCTGCTTCAGGGGAGAAGGGTAGGGGAAGGTCAGAGAGGCCTTCCTGTACCTGCTATTTTCTTATCTTTTTTTCAGCTTAAAATTTTCAGTGCCAAATCACCTGTCGGGGGGTAGTGCATTCTGAACCTCATCAGGAACTTCCCTGTTCCTTAACCAGGACATCAAGTACTGGGGAAAGGGGCGTGAAAAGGAAATTCTGATGTGAATGCACACTCTTTCATTTCTACTCTTCAGGATTGTATCCCTACAGAAAGTGGCTGATTCGTAGTAGGAGCCAAAATAGTGAAAGCCAGGATCAATATAGATTATTTTTCCTCAGTGGTATTTTGTTTTCCCATCAGACTACCACATTCCAAAAGCTAACCACACTTTTGCAGAAAACAGTCTTTCTGAAAATGAAATTTGAAATGAGGTTTAAAAAAAAAAATCAATGTTTTTGCCAATCATTAAATCAATACCCTTTCCCAGGTCTTAATGATTATAATTATGAAAATGTAATCATACAGGTACACTTGGTCATTTAGTCTGGCTGTGACTTTTGGTATTATCCAGGTTAATAGAGCATTTCTTGCCATTTCTAGCTATATATATGTTTCTCTGTTACCTTAATTACACAAAGAAGATGTCTAATTGAGGCTCACCTGATACTGATACCTGTAGTAAAAAGTGCTTACCTCTCAGCCATTTTACCTGTGGATAATACCAGGATAGGGCCACACTGACTGAACCCATTCTGCATGTGCATCTCTGTAGGGTTGATAACACCTGAAATTTCCATGAGTCTTTTTGCCAGAGCACCGTCAGTGTTTTCATTAAAGAACTCTGGGACTTGACTGTGCTTAGCAATCACCTGGAAAGCTTATTGAAATGCAGATCCAGACTCCTTAGTGAGGACCTACGTTTCTGAGCACTCCTGAGTGATACCTCTGGTCATTGTCTTCAGAATACATTTGAGTAGCAAGATTTTAGTGTTCGCTTCCACATGTCCTTCCCCAGTCATCACGGTGGGGGTGACTCTGTGACCCTGGCAGCACTGCACTACTGATAGGGAGCGACTGATACGCAGTTGCATGATTTTCTGGTGTCTGTGGGAACCTAATCAGTTTTAAAGCTGAAGAGTGTCCATGTTCCATCATTGCTGGACATTATTTTATCTGTCTTCATGACATCTGTCTCTCTTTGAAATGTTTCAGGCCCCTGACTTGCCTGAGGTCACATCCAGTGGCTCATAAGAGCCTCAGATCGGTTTCTGCTTTTCCGAGCAGGGTGTCTTTCCTAGTGGAAATCAGCATCTGTCCTCTTTCCAGCTTTTTATCCAAATCTAAATGATAGCTCAGTTTTAAATCACCCTCATGGAGACTTTGTAAAATAACAAGAGGCCTCCGTGGTAGCAGGAAAGAGCCTCCCCTTGTCAGCTAGCACAGCAGCTCTGCTGCGTGCGGCTCAGGGGGTTTCTTTTGGCCGGTGGGATTCTAGGTGAAGAGCCCTGGAATGCCCACTTGGAACTCTAGTTCTTCCCAAAAAAGGACAAAGCGGGTGTCACTCTGGCCTGGGAGCCCCACCATTGATCCCTGTAGAGAACCACATAGGCCTTGACTCTTCTGTTTGACTCAAGCTCTGGTTATCCTTCTAGTGAAAACACCTAGAACTTCTGCTTTGTGGATGTTGGGTTTAATTTCTCCAGTTTAGCAATATATTACTGTTCTGTTCAGGTTTCTCCTCAGACACCTGAGATGACTATTCAGAACCGGAAGGAGTGTTTATTATGTACAGTGTTCTTTTTCTTTACATGTTTCTTTACTTTGATTTTGGTTCTTATGATTTAAGAATAATTATGAGAAGTGAGTGTGTGTGTTTTAATTTGTGTAAAAAGTCAAGCAATTAGTCTCTGTATGTCAGTCCTTATAATGAAAACCTCTTTATGATAGTACTGGTGTTTATGGGCTACATTATATTCACAGTGCCCCATTAGATTATAGCTAGCATTCAAAAAGAGACAGTGATGGGGGTTGGGAAGAGCAGGGGGCCAGGATTCCATTCCTGCTTTGCCAGTGGCCCTCCTTGTGACCTAGGATAATTTTACTAGATCTCCATGGGCCTTTATTTTCTTATTAAAAGCAAATGAATTAGGATATCTTGTACATTTCTACCTATCTAGAATTCTGTCCCTTAGAATCTTCACTTCTTTACTCCTCAACATGACCACTTAAGTTTTCCTGATTATAGTTTAAGTAGATTATTTTTCTGAGAGCATGTTAGAGGACCTGAATTTCATCAGTAATAGGAATCTGAGTCCCATTGTAGGTTGGGCATTTGATGATGACAATGATGATGCTGAAGTCTCCCATGGGTAGTTAATCCTGTTTGCAATTCATGGACATATATTAATGTTGGTCACAGCTGGTGACACTTTGTGACCTATTTGGCCTACATTTTTCTCTGACCTTGGCCTTAATGTGCAAATCCATCCTTGTTCTGGGTCTGCCAGCTTTCCTGTAGGTCATACACAGTGGTGACCTAGATGTTCTCTCTTGGCATAACTGATAACTTGAGTAAAGAAGAGACAGAATCATTTATCATTTTGGTTACCCTGTCTGTAAAAGTACTGCACTATGTACAATTTTTTTAAATTGTGTTCAGATTCATTTTAATTTCCCTTCATCTTGCCAGAAGATTTTCTTAGTTTAGATTTATGACCTTTGGTTCTAACTCTAAACAATATTAACTGCACAGTAGATCTCATTTGAATCTCTAGTCAGAATGACTATATTCTTGCTTTCCCTGTTAAGAAACAAAATTGCTTTTTATCTGTATTACCTCAGGATATTTTATTTATAGTGTATAATAAATATAACTCAGTATATTTTATTTATTTATAGGTATACACTCAATGTTTTATAGCTGATCATCTTTAAAAAAAAAAAAAAAAAGACCTAATAGTACTACCTTTAATCTGTATGAGAAAATTGAAAACTTCTGCATTTATCAAAGTCAAAAGAAGTACTTCTTTAGAGGAGTTTTTTAGGTATATTCATTCTACATATAATGGTATTAATAAAGTGTGTTTTAAAGTTGACCATAATTTTTAACTGTGAATATTGTTAAATAAAACAAAAATGACATCAATATTGCTGCAGGTGTTGAGGGGCAAGCAGAGGAACGAAGGTGTGAGGTGCCCTGCTGCCTCTCAGGAGCGCCCAGGGGCTCTGGCTGGCTGGGTCTTCACCTTCAGAGGAAGACCAGTTTCTCCCTACTTCTCCAGATGACTTCTCCACATGGGATTAATTTGCTTCAGACTAAGAAGATAATCTCTTCCTATTTGTAGAAATGGGTAAATCAGTGTCATAAGAACGACCAATTTGTAGAATAATGTATAAGCAGGAAATAACCATAAATTACTGCTGAGTGTCTAAGTAATTCTTCCCAATTCGGTCTAATGCTTTAATATCTCCTGCCCATTTACCCATGTGTCTTCATTCAACACACATCTATTTAAGATTAACAATTCGTATTTACTTAAAAACCATGTCGTTTATCTGCTTGGATGATCTCATTCTTTCCTTCAGACCTGTCAAGATGAGGCAGTTTTTTTCTTCCCTCATGTATAGTGTGAGGTGCAAGAATTATACTGTAGAAGCTAGCCATAACATTTAAAATGCCATCACTAATAATCACCATGGAAACTGGAGATCTCTTATGTCATACTCCCCATACCATTTCTAAAAGAGCAAATGTAACTGTCAATAGCCACTATTCAAAAAGCCGTTTAACACCCCCTACAGAATGAGTTTTTTGTTCTGGCAATTTTGGCTAGGTATCAGAGTCATGTCACTGTTTCATTTGCCGAGCTAATTGCTATGCAGTAAGATGAACAGCTATTCCCCAAGCTCCCCGTGCCTTCGTCATAAGCAGGATTCTATTTGTGTTCTTTCAAGTAGAAAATTAATATGGCCATTGGCCAAGAATTGTACAAGGTTGATAGATCACACAGTAATGGTGAGAAAGGAGGGAAATGTCTGAATGGTTAGTGACAGAAATCACTGAAGTCAGAAGCTGATAGCCATTTTGTTTAAATCTATTAAAAAGCCCAAGAACAAGGGAAGGGGGAAGAATTTAAATATAGGGTGATTAAACAAGTCACTATGGAGATGAGATCATTCTTAATCATGATGCACAGTCATATGACCCTAAAGCTGTGCCTACAATTCCCAGTAGTCAAAAAATCGATGTGCTTATGCCTTATATAATCCAGTATGGCTTCCTAGGACCGAACTTAATGATCTTATTCCCCATAGCCACTAATTAATAAAATTATTGTGAACAGAACATAGCAGTTGTTTTGTTGCTTTACACTACAAGTGTCTTAGACTTACTTGCTGGACCCCAGAGACTTCTCCTGTATTCCAGGCCACTACACATCTCCCTCAGTTTCAGGTGAAGGTTGTTTTATTCTTTGCATTATAGTCTAGTTGAAAGGAAGGGTACATTTGTAGCTAGGTCTGTCTGATAATGGACTCATAATCCTTACCAAAGTGCCTAGAAAAGCTTTTCTTCATTATGGCGTAGCTCTTTGCTAATGGACACAGGAAACCTGCCAAATGCAAACCAGTGTGTGCCACAGGCGTCTTGTGTTAATGTGGGACTTATCAGAAAGGACAGGAAAAGATTGTTTCCTCTTTTGTTCTCTCTCCTTTAGCTCTTTACATAATTTGTCTTTTTATAAATTATCCCCTAAATGGCCCCTAATTAAATGTACATTTTCTGGATTTTGTTCATTCCTTCCTTTCATTTTGTATTCTCAAAATGGTCATACATATTTCTTTCTCAACACATGTTCCAATAAGACTTTTTAAAATCATTATTAGTATCTTTCTTTTTAAAAACAATAGATACAACATAAAGATGATACTACAAGATCTGTATTAATTTCAGCATCATTATTAATCAGACTGGCATTGATAGTGGAGAATGCGACTTTGCTAGATAACGAGTTAGCTAGATATTTGCTAATTGATGTCTGTGTTGTGGCTCCACATGGAGACATTGTTGCATGTCTCCTCTCAGGAATCCTTATTCCCTGGTTGACACTTATTCATTTATAGGTGAATCAGGTACCAGTTTGTAGTACTTTGCATGTCAAATGCATTAAACCATTCCTCGCTTGGCATCACATGACACTATTCATTAGCACACATTTTGAATATTCCTGAATAGGCCACCAGTGAGTTTTTGCTACTTGATCTTGTAGGCATCTGAATTTTTCATGACATTTCCTTGGCAAAAGCTAGTGATATCAATTTGTAGTGGCCTGTCAGAACCTGAAGAACAGCCTTTGGCAAGTGCTGTTGCTGATTCCCAATCCATGCAGTCTAGCCTTCTTCTGTTTCAGAAATATGTACCCGAAAGTCTCAAAGGCTAGCTTAGACTTTCTCTCCCCTATTCTTGTTCCTCTTTGCTTATGAATATTGGAATGATGGTTTTGAGCTTTAGCCTAGGAGAAACAGGGCACATCACGTGGTCTCTGATAACATTCCTGCAAAGTCTGGGAGCTTAAAGATAAATGATTGCCACTTTTATGAAGTTGGACACTTCATAGACTTCTCTGAGTAAGGAAGCCCCTCTTCAAAGGTGGCCTTTCCTGCATACCTGTCCATCAGGAAGTTTGTTTTAATGGCTTGCTGCCATGCTCCTCACTGCTGCATAACTCTCCTAGGAATAGTACTGTCCTATTCTCTAAACACTTGACATTGTCTTAACCCATTTAGTTTCATAAAGGCATTTTATATTAGATCCTGTAGAAGCAGGAATTTGACAGATTCTTCCCCTTTAGGTGAGCAGGTGATATTAAATCATGCTTAAAATATTGGTGCTACTTCCATAGCAGCCTTCAAGATGGTGACTTTATAGAGCCTTTAAGTTTAGAGATTTCAATATCAACAGGTCATACAAGGGAATTTTTAACTCAGGCATTCTGGCTTAAACTGTTGGATTTAGGATTTTAGATTGTGGCCATTGGATAATTTCCTTATGCATCCCACCTGAGCTTCTCTGAGCAGCTGGTTATCTAGATTGTCCGTCCCTTAGAAATATTCAGTATGGGGCTGGGGATGTGGCTCAAGCGGTAGCACGCTCGCCTGGCATGCGTGCTGCCCGGGTTCGATCCTCAGCACCACATACAAACAAAGATGTTGTGTCTGCCGAAAACTGAAAAATAAATATTAAAAAAAAAAAAAGAAATATTCAGTATGACAGCTCAAGAAGCCCCACATCTGTACCCTGTGTAGTCCATTGCTTTTTATTGCGTATTATACCAATTACTGGTTATTTTAGTTATGTATTGGTGTATAATGCACCACCCCAAAATTTAGAGCCTTCAAATAGCAACCTATTTGTGTGTGTGTGCTTGCACACTTAATAATTCTTATAGAGAAATTCAGCAAGGCGTGAAAGAGATGGTTCCTCTGTGTCCCATGATGTTGAGGGTCTCAGCTGGGGTGGCTTAGGAAAAACACCTTGATTCTTTTTGACTTGTCTTCTCTACTCTAATACCAAAGAAAAAGTATCCTTCCTCTTTGGAAGAATTGATATTAATTCTTTTGTAATTGTTTAATAGAATTTACCAGTAAAGCCATTTGATCATGGCCCCTTTTTTGGTTGGAAAAGTTTTGTTTGCTGATTTAGTCTCTACTTTTTATAGTCTATTTAGACATTCTGTTTCTTCTAGAGTCAGTTTTTATAGTTGGTTTCTGGGAATTTGTTCATAACACTAGGTAATCCAATGTGTTAGTTTACAGAGTTCTCTTAGTCTCTTAGGATTCTTTTTATTTCTGTAAAGTCAATAGTACAGCCCTCTCTTTGATTTCTATTTTAGCCATAAGTTCCTTTTTTGGTTTTGGGAGGCCAACCTAAGATAAGGGCTTGCCAGTTTCATTAAGAAGGAACTTTTTATTTTTTTTACTTTCTCTGTTGTTCTTCTACTCTATGTTTATAACTAACCTGTATTAATGCCTTCCTTCTGCTAGCTTTGGTTTAGTTTATTATTTTTCTAGTTCCTTAAGGTATAGGGTAGGTTACTGATTTGAGACTTTTTTTCTTTCAACATAAGCATTTATAGCTATAAATTTCTCCCTGAGCACTGCTTTTGCTTCTTTTCTTAAGTTTTGGAATGTTGTGTTTTTCTCTTCATTTGTTCAAAATGTTTTCCTCATGATGTCTTCTTTGGCTATTTAAGAGTGTATTTAATTTTCACATGTTTATGAGTTTTTCACCTTTCCATCTGTTGATTTCTAGTTTCATTCCATTGTGATTGGAAAAGGTACTTTGTCTGGTTTCAGTCTTTTTAAATTTGTTGAAACTCTTTTTATGGACTGACCTATGATCTGTCCTGGAGAACGAACGCCCTCTGTGCACTTATGAAAGACGTGTGTTCTGCTGTTGATGGTGGCATGCTGTGTATAGTAGGCAAGCACTCTGCTCCAGTACATCTCTGTCCCTCTCCCTTTGTTATTGTCACAGATTATATACCTACGTGTCCATTAACATAGATTTATAATCTCTTTGAGTTTATCCTGCTTGGGATTTGCTAAGCTTCTTGAACATATAGATTTATGTCTTTTATGTTTTCAATCATTTCTTTACTGTTTTTTCCTACATCTTATGCCTCATCTTCCCCGATACTCCAATGATGCATATGTTGGTATCCTTGATAGTGACCCACTGGTCCCTGGGGTTCTGCTCACATTTTTCTAAATTCTTTTTGCTTTCTGCTTCTCAGAGTAGATCAGTTCAATTGCATTATCCTTAGGTGTAATGATTCTGCCTTCTGGCTACTCATAACTGCCGTCAAAAGCCCTCTAGTGAATTTTTTCTTTTTAGCTATTTTAACTCTCTACTCTAGAATTTCTGTTTGGTTTCTTGTTATAATCCCTTTATTGACATTCTCTCTTTGTTCATACAGTGTTTCCCTATTATCATTTAGTTCTTTGTCCATGGTTTCCTTTAGCTCCTGGAGCATTAATATAGTTGACTTAATGTGTTTGGTAATTTCAAAGTCCGAGGAATAGTCAAATTCTTTTCTCTTGTGAATGAGTCAAGTTCTTTGTATGCTTTATAATTTATTGTTGAGAACTGGACATTTTAGTATATAATATGCTAATTCTGGAAATCAGATTTTTTTTTGCATTCATCCATTTGTCTAGTGCCTTTTCCAAACTATTTTTGCAGTGCCTATATTCTTTGTATGCGTGGTCACTGAAATGTCTTTTCTTATCTCTGTGATCAGCCTGTGACCTAAGAGGGATTTCCTTAAATATCTGTATCCAACAGTAAGGGTATGTGTCTATTCAGATCTTCCAGTAGACCTTACCAGGGAAGCCAGTGCAGCCAGAGGGATCCAAAACAAAAATTTTTTCACTGGTCCCTCCAAACTGAACAAAATGCACAGCCTGGGGGATTTCTGCCCACCCTTGTCCCAGGCAGCTGCCCAAGGAGCACAGGCTGCAATCCCTGCGGCTGTGATGGGGCCAAGGAATGGGATGGTAGGTGGTTGTGCACTCTGCTCTCTGACCCCATTTCAGCAGCCTCTCTCTTCTCCAACCACACCTCTAGTAGTTATACATGTTTCAATGGGCTCCAGCATTCCAGAATAGTTGTTTCTCTACTGACTGGTTGATTCAGTGGAGGAACTCACCTCAGAAAACTCCTACTTTGCCATTTTTTCCTCTTTTTTAGGGTGTGGTTCCTGAGGGTTGAACGAGGGGCCCTTTGCCACTGAGCTATTTGCCCAGCCCTTTTTGTTTTTTATTTTAAGAAAGGATCTCATTGAATTCCCAACACTGGTCTCAAACTTGATCCTCCTACCTCAGTCTCCCAAGTCATTGGGATTATAGGAGAGTGCCACTTCTACCTGCCCCATTTTTCCTCTTAAAGTCTGTATTTAAAGGGATGATCAGTAGAAAGGATCTCTCTTCCTACCAGGCTGTAAGATAGCACAGACTTTAACTTCTCGGAGACACCCTAGGTATTTGGGCCATGAACACAGTAGTGAGAATGATCTGTGCCACAGCACACATCCTGCACTGGTGACAACAGGGCCACTCCTCTTGTGAGACAGAGGACAGTGGACCTCCACCTTAGACTCCCTGATAAGAGGAAACGAGCGCTGTCAGATGACCCACTGCATCACCCGCCTGCAAGTCACTGCCATGGCTTCTGTTATATCCCCTGTAGCTCCTTTATAAGTTATCTGCCTTTTCATTGTTGTTGTTCATTTTTACTCTGCTGTTGTCTTGATATAGCCCTTTCAAAATGCACAGGGGAATCTTTAGGCCGCTGGGTAGCAGACTTCTTTGAGATGCGCTGTACATATCCAAGGTGGTAGAGAATGATCTGTTGGTGACTTGCATAACCAGTAGCTTTGAAGAGCCAAGATTCCTGTGGATAATCTTTATCATCCTTGTAAGTTTGTGGGGTTTTTTTAACAGAATAGAAAAAAAGATTTAGGGTCTCTGAGTTAATTGGTTCATTTTTAAACATTCAGAACAAAACCTTTCCCCAACTTTTATATCAGTGTGCGTTGTTGAACAATAAAATATTGCCGTCCTTCCAGAAGATCAATGAGATGTAATAAACTCTCGATTCAATAGCAAATAAATGAAACTAATGAATATATTTCCTTGTATTAATGCTGCTAGGCATATATCACTCAATAAATAGTTGATTAATTGAATCAAAAGTAATTAAAATAGTTTCTATAATTTGTTTTTATAAAACAATCATGAATCATCATTTAAATCTTTTGTGTCTAATAAAAAATCAGATTTACGTTTCAAAGGATAGATTTAGCACATTTTTTCTCTCTCTTTTCAAGTTAGGCAGTGGGAGTATAATGTGGGCTGAATTTGAATTTGGTCCACTAACACCTGACTAGTGATAAAGGGCGGTCTGGTGTCCTAGCAAAGAAATTGTCAAGAACAGGAGCATACCTCAGGCTGTCTCACTCCCTTTCCTGAGTCAGCACAAGAATGTCTGAATTGTGAGGCCCAAGTTTTTCTTTTCTTGAGGAATTCCAGGAGGTAAAACTTCTCAGTTTCCAGTAAATACTTGATCAAACTTTCTTTGTTATTTCTTCCTGTGTTATTACATTTACAATTCTGTGTTCCTTCTTTGTCCATTTGGAATCACAACCCAAATCTCTTTTGTTTGTTTTTATGTAGGTATGAAAGAGTGATTTATTTCCCATTTAAACAAGGACTCACATAGCTGAAATTACTTAATCTTGCCCTTTTTTTCCCCATTGTTTTCCTATAAACTACATAAGACAGGAAAACCTATAAACATTAAACAGTGAATTGTTTGGCCACACCTGTGTTTAGGCCACCAGGCCACTGTAATGATGACCTTACGCCCAGTAATTGGAGCAACCGGCATCCCAGCAGCATCCTGTGGCCCTTCCAATCATGATTCTCCCCCCTTTTGCCTTCCTTTCCTCCAGACTCCTCTAACTTCTTTGGTATTTTCTTTTGCCTTTATTTTCACTACGTAATCATGTATCCCTTAGATATATAGTTAGTTAAAGTTTTTCATTTTAGATAAGCAGAATCATTGTAGTGCAGTTTTTATTTCTGCTACGTTTTCTCAGCGCCGTTGTAAAACTGAGTCCCTCTGTATGCTTAGTTCATTCATTTTCACTGATATGGAGGATCCCGTTATGCACATGTCCCAGAATTTGTCCTACTCTTATTGGATATTTGGGTAGTTCCTGGTTTAAGCTTATGAATATTCTTGTTTATATATTTGGGACATACAGACATGCATTTCTGTGGAATATGTGTCCAGAAATAGGATTGCTGGGGTTTAGGGAGCACATTGTTCAGCTGGAAGGTTCTGCCAAGCAGTTTCTGTCTCACCGGGGCTGTATGGCTTCAGCTAGAGCAGTCTGGTGAGTATTAGGGGCGTTCCTTTGCGGTTCTAATTTGCCCATGAGGACTGCCTCCTCATGTTTTCATGGGCCATTAGGTGGCCTCTCAAGTTCCCCCTTGTGTGAGTGTGGCTGTGACAGTTTTCCTAAAGTCCACAAGTACTAATTTAGTCATATTCTGCTGGTAGCAAATTATTCCCGTTTTGATTGAATAAAAATGTCATTATTTGGCTTCATTCTTAAAGGAAGTTTTCTGTAGGGAATTCTGGAATTACAGTTGTTTTTATTTCACACCTTGAATCTATATCCTGTTTTCTGGCTTTTAATAATGCAGGTCACAGTTACGAAGCCCTGTCTTTGAGGACACTCCTCAGGATGTTGCAGTGACTTTCATTTCAGACTGTCCTTGTTCACGCCGGTTAAGCCCCCTGTGGCCTAGGTGTGGACCTCCCTTCTTGAGCCTTTAGCCTTCTTTAATCAGTGGGTTGATTTCTTCTTCTTCTTCTTCTTCTTCTTCTTCTCCTCCTCCTCCTCCTCCTCCTCCTCCTCCTCCTCCTCCTCCTTTCCACCCCCCCCCCGTCCCCTCCCCTCCGTGGTGTTCTCCATGCTGTGCCGTGACTGCCCAGACTCACCTTCCGTTTGCTGGTTCAGCTGTGTCTGATCTGCCAGTGCCTCTGTCCTACTTATCTTTAAACTCCCTGGTTTGGGCTGTCTTTTCCAACTCTGCCATGTCTTGTTTGATGGTCTCATTGTTTTTAACGTACTTAAATTCAGCCTCCTATGAACATAGCGAGCACTGCCCTTTTGTAGTCTGTGTCCAACGGTTTCTATCTGTTGTCCACACTCTGTGGTTTCTTGCCATGTCTTATCTCAAAGTACCTCATCTTGTTTTACAATTTTCTGAGCATTTTACATGAGAATTTGCTGCAGGGATACTTTGGGACCTAGATGTGTTAGTCCTCCCTAGGGAGGGACTCTTCTTTCTTTACTACACCCCTAAGCATGCTGTTTGGCCAGGACCAAGGCTTTTGGTCTCTGTAGGTCATCGGGATGACCCCACAGCAGTCCCTCCCCAGCTTCAAGTGGAGCTCTTCAGAGTACACCTAGAAGGTCTTGGTCTGTCCCCGCTCAGAATTCAGACCTCCGTTCTTTCACCTCTTGAGCCTCTAAAGCAACTCTGCCCCTCAGTGCCTCTCTGCCTCCCAGGGCATGGCGTTGCAGTTGGTTCTCTGCTCTGGTGACCACATTACTCCTGGCCAGGCCACTTGTGCCCATCCAGCCTGCATGGGTCTCCCCGCCCTTCCTGGATTGGCAAAGCTGCTGAGGCAGAAGAGCCTCCACTCCCTGCTGGAAGCTCACATTCTCTCCTTTCTCAGCCTGATAATTAATAAATGTTGAATCTTTGATGATTTTTAGTGGACACATTGTAAATTCTGCCCACATACTTTCATTGTCAGCAGCTGGAGGGCTGGTTAACCCGCTAACCATTTAGTCTCCCCAGTCAAGCCCAAGTCATCTTTTCTATAAGCTTAAATCCTCCGGCTTTTCTGCCCTTTCTCTAGTATCTAGTTTCTATCATTTCACCGTCTTTGTTACAAAGACATTCCCCCTAAACCTAAATTGTAGTTCTTATGATTTTTAAAATGGTTACCTCAGTTTATCCAGATGTTCCTGGAAAGGACGCCCCTTCCCAGCAGTTGTCGTTTGTAAGCCGCGTCTGTTGGTAAGGTTTCTTATTGCCTGTGTGTGTTATCTGACCCTTCTTATGATTTATTCTTCTGTTTCTTACTGATCCCTGTTATTGAAATCAAAGTAAGGTCACTGTCTGTTTCTCTAGTGATTTGTCAAAGGACATTGAAAAACCAGACACAGACACAGAAAGTTAAGGTGATCAAGGCAAGCTGAAGTGCTTCCCGTACTGCACCAGGAGAGTGCTTTACCCGTGGCAGACTCCACTTGGAGAGCAGCATGGGGGAGGTCCGATGGGCAGGCCACAAAGGCTGGTCCTGAACTGCAGTTCTTCCGCTTCCTGGCAGTGCGCACAGAAGTTCTCACTCCTGCTGGACGGTGATCCCAGCCTCTCTAGGTTTTAAATAAGGTGGTATGTGTAGAGTGCCTGGTGCGCATTTACGTGCTCAGAAGGGTTGTCTTTCCCTCCTAGCTTTATACCTTATAGTCACTCAGCTATTACGTTCTTTTTTCTTTTCTTTTTCTTTTTTTTTTAGTTGTAGTTCAACACAATACTTTTATTTCACTTATTTATTTTTATGTGGTGCTGAGGATCAAACCCAGGGTCTCGCACATGTGAGGCGAGCGCTCTACCACTGAGCCACAATGCCATGCCCCCCACCTTTTTTTTAAATGGAGTTAGAATCACAAGCTTAGTAGCATTTAGGTTCATTTCCTACTCTTGATTATTTTCTCTTTTAAAGGAAAAGTGTTCACCTTCAGTGTTCTGAGACTTTAGTGTTGAATTTATCCCCTTAATAATAAAAGCTGTGGTAACTTAGAGGAGCAGTCCACTTCCACCCATTCGTTGGTTGTTTGCTCGCTCCCTTCCTTGACATTTTCTTTCTAAAACAGAATCAGAGCAGAACTTGAGCAAACACTGGATTCACTCCATTCTGCCTTTGGTTCACCTTTGTAAGCTTCATGAACCCTCCGCCCCTCACCCCCCACCCACACACTTAAAAAGCTCTGAGCAACCTGGAATCCACAGCCTGCTTCCTCAGCGGGGCCTGAGGCTGTTGGCGGAGGCATCTTTCCCGATTTCCTTTGTTCTTCCTTTCTTACAGTCAGGAAGCCTGTGTCCTGAGCTGAGTGCTTGCTTGTAGGGAGAGGGAATCGGAAAGCAGAGGTGTTCTTTCCCTGTGAGGGGCTTGAGTCTCAAGGACATTCATTTCAGAAAAGGGATTCTGCCCCTCTGGTCTCCTTCAGGCTGGAGCTCCTGAGAGGCCAGCAGATCTTGGCAGCCAGTCTCACAGATCAGCAGTGGGAAGGGACCCTCCCCAAGCTAAGCAGTGCTTCATCCCATCCAGCGGCAAGCCGTGTCCTCTGCTTTTAATTAACTCCTTCCCTGGGTCTGCATTCAGTCCAGGTTGGGGGACACCGCTGGAGCTGTTTTATTAGCTTAATTTGCATTATATACAGGGAAGTCTGTTCACACGAAAGCATTTATTCTCTTCTCCCAAAAGAGGTGTGAGTCCTGGGCAGAGGCAGATGTCAGAGAGGTGACCTGAGAGGCTGGTCACTACAGCCAAATCTCAGAATATCACTCTGGACACTTCCAGGGTGTTCTTTTTCCACTTGTTTTGTCATCGTCATAGCTGGTAAAGCGGTGAAGATAAAAACGTATCTCCTGCCTAAGAACAGGAAGAAGCCCCCAGCACAGGGTGGACCGCCTATCCTCCAGGACCCCCAGGTCTCCTTGTTCTCCCACAGCAAGTGTGTGGACTGTGCCTTCGTCCCACCCTTAATGCTCTGGTGACAACTGAAGGCTCTGCAGCAGGGCTCCCCGAGGCCTACCACACGGTTGGTTCCTGCTCATTCGCAGCCCAGGATGTGGTAGCATCCCACGCAGGCCATGGACGGGTGGAGCGCGGCCACCACCCTCTGCCTGTTCCTCTTCTCAGGGGAGGCGGCAGCAGCCAGGCTGAGGGCTGGGAGACAGAGACAGCCCGCGCACGTCAGTCCAGGAGGTTGGCTGACGTCAGCTCTGAAGGGTAATTGCTTTTCCTTGGCTGACTAACAAAAGGAAAGTTACCGTGACGGAGGACTTTCTAGGAGCCTCCAAAGCACGGAGGGGAGATGGGAGCAGAGCGAGGCATCGCCCACCAGGTGATGGCATGTTCCCTTCTAAGCTGGTGTCACACCAGCAGCACAAAGAAACAGACATGGGGATTATTTTTGGTTCGTTGTTTAGGTGAGAAGAGGTCAGGGCCCAGAGTGGCTAGAGGTCAAGCTTCCTCCCCAGAACACATCAGCTTCTCAGAGGCCCCAGGGTGGCTTTTCATCTCAGGCCGCTGCGTTTACTGAAAACAAAGACGAGCTTGGCAGATGCAGGCACTTTTCTTTGAGAAACGCCCATGGCAAGGCCTGGGTGCCTCTCCCTGGGTCCGTAACATTTCCTAGGCAAAAGCAGAGGTCCAGGCAGCCTTGAGGCTCAGCTGGATGTTGCAGAGAAGTGTTTGGATGTGCCCCAGTAAAGCAGTTCTTGGAACCACATGCCGCAGTCAGGGCCCTCTTGGTGGTTGGGGTTGTCCAGGGCTGTCTGGTCATGTGTTAGAGGTAAGAATTGCTCCCCTCGTCTCGGCAGCTGTCTGTGGTGGGCAGCACAGGGGTGGCATGGTTCTGAAAGGAAGGCTCTCTGCCCAACTGCACATGTTCATTCTGAAAATATCATCTTGATTTGACAAAAGACGGATAAAAGAGCCAAATTAAATAGATCTCCAGGGACTGAGCTGATCAGGACCAAAGGAAGCTTCAGATATGTTCTGTGACACCACTTAGGATGCAGTGGCCAGGGCTGAGGCTGGGTGCAGGCAGGGGCCCCAGTATACTCTTGTCCTCTACTCTTGTATGTTTGAGACTCCAGAATAAGTTTTTTTAAAAAATCCACAGAAAAAATGGCATCTGTTTTGTGAAATTAGAATAAAAATATTAAAAGCCAGAGAGATTTCTGAAAGATTTGGGTACAGTTTTGTTTTGTTTTTTTCTTTTGCTTCACTGGGGATTGAACCAGGTCCTCACACATCCTCAGCAAGCGCTCTGCCACTGAGCTGCATCCCCAGCCCTGGGGTGGTTTTTATTAGATAGAGATAATAGTGCTAAATCAGAAAACTGCTTTTAAGTCTCTTGGCTAACAAGGTAGGAGTTTGTCAGGTTAGGGAGCCCCACCCTTTGTGCCTTAGGTATGGACTCCTTCCCACGACGACCTAGCACCTAAGGTGAGACTTTTTTAATATGTCCTCCAGGAGCACGTTTCTTTGTGTGTCCACAACATAAAAATAACTAGCATGTAATGGGTCTGCAGACAGTTCCCGCGTCTTGGTTGTGTGCCAGGCGCTGCAGTAAGTCTGATGATAGAAGCCATCGACTGAAGAGCTGACCTTCTGTGAAAAGAGGTGCACAGGCAGGTGAAGCAGGGCGAGGTGACTGGGCAACAGAACCGAGCTTACGGTGGCTGGGGGTTGTCCAGGGCTGTCTGGTAGTGTCCACGGTGGGGATCGGAGGACAAGTGGAGTGTGCCGGGGCAGCGCTGAACGAGCAGCAGCCACACTGGGATAGCAGCTTTGTGACGTTGTTTTTTGTGCCTGGTTTTCTAGCCGTGGACTAAAATGTAGTGAAGGTCCATTTTGGCAGGCACCAAAGCCGAAAAGTCGGTCCATGAAAGACCTCGTGTTTCAGACTAAGGAATTGGAGCTTTTTCTTGGGACAGGCCTTTAGCAATTCTAAACTGGAAAATAGTGTGGTCAGAATTTTCACCCTTGACGCCGATTTCTATTTTATTGGTGACTTAGCCTCGTGACCTCGTGACTTAGCCCATGACCAAAACCCAGCTCCTGGTTTCCCTCCCGTCCTGAGCCTCCCTTTCCTGTCCTCAAGTTTATGTCAGTTACAAAGAAAAGATTCTTCTCAAAATGACTGCTAGGGTTTGGCTGTTTTACATGTGCCCCTCAAAGGCTCCTGTGTTGGAAGTGTGGTCCCCAAGATGTTGATGTGGGAACATGGAACCTGCGAGAGGAGAGGCCTCGGGTCATTGTGTGCTCTGCCTTTGGAAAGGATTAGTGTGGTTCTGAAGGGGGACCCCCAAGTTAGATCTTGAGAAAAAAGTTGTTATAAAAAGAGCAAGCTGGGCCCCATCCAGTTCTCCCCCGGCACCTTGTCTGGTGATGAGATTGCCCATTCTGACATAAGCTTCTGCCTCTGCACTGGCATCCACCATAGTGTGACACAGCCAAGAAGGTCCTCACCAGAACTGAGCTAGTGCCCTCGAACCTCTAAAACAGTGAGCAAAATAAACCTCTTTTCTTTATAAAGTTAGCCTGCCTCTGCTATTTCATTATGATGATGAAAAATAACCTGGTTTAAACTCAGCATGATTGAATGTTGAAGACACTGTGCTGAGTGAAATAAGCCAGTCACCAAAGGGAGAGCACTGCACCATTCCACTCCTTACGCCCCTGGAGTCATTCAAAGAGACAGGAAGTAGAATGGTGATGGCCAAGGGCTGGGGGGTTATTTCATGGATGCAGTTTCAGGTTTCTAGGGTGACAAAGTTCCAGAACTGGGGAGTGGCCGTGGTTGAGCAGTGTGAATGTATGTAATGCCACTGGATTGTACTTTTAAGTAGTTAAAATGATAATTTTATGTATATTTTATCACAATAAAAAACACCACAAAATAGGCCTTCTACCAAATGGAAAAACATTATTTCATGACAAACCTGCAGGTAGAGCAGCTTTGGGATTGGTTAATTCAGGGTTCAGCAGTGTCAAAAAGCCAAACTGCTTCCATGTTCTCTCTGCCACCTCTGCATATCCCCTTTATCCCCTGTTAAGACAGCTGTCCCAACCAGAAATTACAGAACTGCCAAGGGAGCGTCCAGGAGAAGAGACCGTCGGTCCCTGTGTCTGTTACTGAGAGCTAAGCAGGATTCCAGAGCCACGCAGTACTTGGCATCTGCACTTGGGTGGCTCCCAGCCATTTCACATGTCCCATGACCAAAACCCAGCTCCTGGTTTCCCTCCCCTTCTTCTTCCCAGTCTTCCCAGTTCAACAGATGGCAACTCCTCTGTCTCCAGCCGCTTCCTTTACTTGGGCTAAACCCCTTGGAGTCCTCTTAGACCCCTACATGCATCCACAAGTTCTTTTACCTGTGCCTTTAAAACGTCTCTCTGACTCCAGCTCCCTTTCACCACTGTCACAATGCCTGGGCCACTGTCCCCTCTCACGTGGATTATCACGGTCACCTCCTAACTGGCCTTCCTGTTTCTGTCCTTGGTTGCTTGTGTTGTGCCTACCATGTGCTGGGTTTTGCCCAGGCACCAGCAGTTCTGCATTCAACAAAGTCAAAGTAAAATCCTCCCCACCAGGAGCTTCTCCTCTGTTCTCTAAGCTGCAGTTACAGGGACCCCTTTCCAATGGAAGTCCATCAGGTAGCTCCGTTGATCCTTTTTGTACTTAGTCAAGCATAGAACTTGCAATTCTCATGATTTAGAAGAAACTAAAGTCAGCTTGGGACCACCCAACTTCAGTTGCTGGCTGGTGGGATTCCAGACATGGGAGCACCACAACGCATGACTCGGGCACTGTGAACCGCACCACCACTGTTCTGGTGACAGCGTCTTAAGTGCCACCTCTCAATCTGCTCCTTCCTGCCTCTTTTTGCCAGTTCTCTGGATAGAGTGAGCTCTCCGAACACATTGACTGAAATGCCTATTAAGAGGGCGTGCCCCCTCCAGAGGAATTCTTGATTGAAATGTAACACACATGGAATGAGTGTGAAATTTGAAATCGACCGCTTGATCAATACCATGTGTGCATGTCACCACTACTCAGGTCAATATCACGTTGTCAACACCTTGAAAGGCTCTCCTGAACTAGCCTGTGCCAACTTTTAAATGTGACCACTCTCTGGAGAGACTTCTGTCGCTATAAAATCAGTTTTGTCTGGGTCTGAACTTTGTGCAAAGTGGCTTGTTGTTTTTTGTTTGTTTGTTTGTTTGTTTTGTACCAGGGATTGAATTTAGGGGCACTCAACCACTGAGCCCACTCCCAGCCCTATTTTGTATTTTATTTAGACACAGGGTCTCACTGAGTTGCTTAACACCTCGCTTTTGCTGAGGCTTGCTTTGAACTTGTGATCCTCCTGCCTCCCCAGCTGCTGGGATTACAGGTGTGCGCCACCGTGCCCAGCAAGCAGAGTGTTTGTTGTCTGGTTTCTTTCACCCACAGTTAGTTCTATATTCATTGCATAGAGTAGTAGCTCCTCTTCCGTCACTCCTTCAGGTTCCCTGAGTGAATCTACCAGGTGACCCCTCTACTTCCCATGGAGGAGGGTCACTTCTTGTCGGCGCATGTCTTCTGTTGGAACACAGCATTTCTCTTTTCGCTGGAGAGTGTGATTGCTGGGGGGAGGGTGTGCCTGGGAGATACTGCAAAGGAGGACGCACGGTGCGCCAGTCCCGGGACTCTGGGTCTTCCCGATTATTCACTGAGCCTGGGCTGTCCCATGCCCACCGCGGTCCGTGTTCTCTCCCTTGGTCTGCACCCGGCCACGTGCGAGCAGCACTGATGGTGACACAGAAGGTGGAAGTGTGCAGGTGGAGCGGAGTGATCTTGGCTGAAAGGCCGTTCCCTGCTGTCCCTGGTGCCGTTCTGTTGCCTCCATCATGTCGGCTTCAGGCCCACTTTCTTTACCTTTCTTCAAATTTTCCTGAAATTTAAATTTTGAAGTTGGTGTAAAGCAAAATGTGGTGGGAAATCGGACTCCTGAATACGGACTGTTTGGATTCAAGATTCCGATAGACTTGAGAAAGCTGACCGGGGACTGGTTTCCTGCGAAACCCTCTGCCTTCCGTTTGATCTGTTGGGTAAATGTTTACTGGGCACAACACTGATCGCTGGGAGCACAGTGACGAGCAGATCCCTGCAGCCCGGCACGGGAGGGCACCTGTGCTCCAGAGCCACAGACTGGCTCTAGCGGCACAGTGGGCTGGGGCGGGGGTGGGCAGCAGTGTCAGGAACGTGGTCCACAGGGAGCTGAGGAGAGCGTGAGCAGAGACTGGAAGCTGGAGAAAGCCTGGCTCGCGCAGAGGGGGGTTGGAGACTGAACTCCAGCTCAACTGGAGCACAGTGGGGAAGGCGCAGGGGCGGGAGGTGGTGCCCAGAGCACTCTGGGATAACAGCAAGCAGCCAGCACTCACTGGCTCTGGACTAGGGCTGGTTCCTCTCAGTTTCCTCCTCAGAGCACCAGAGACACAGGTACCAGCTCACCAGGGAAGAGGTGGAGGCTCAGGGAGGGGAGTAACCACGTCTCCAAAGTGGCAGGTCTGGGTCTCGGATCAGGGTCCGTGTCAGCAAGCACCTTCTCCTAAGCCCCTGTGCCCGGCGTGGAAGCCAGCTCTGCCCTGCAAGTTCAGCTTCTCGGGTGCAGTCCCGTTTTTGTTTTAGAAGCACTGTTTAAGGTAGTATTTCTCAAACATGGCTCATATACAGATCCCTTTTAAAGGAAAACAAATTCCAGGGACTGGTGGTATTGGCTTAAATCAGTTAATGTTCCTTAAATACCCGGGCATAGTAGGAAACCTGTAACTGGCCTCTGTCCCCCTCCTGACGCAGAACTTCTAAAGCCCTTGGAATTTCCGTTGTTCTAATGGGGCAGCTCTTAGTGGGCTCCTTGATGGGTGGTCACCAGAAAGATCAAACTGGGCTTAAAAGCTTGGAACCTTCAGCAAGGGGGAGGGGAGAGAGGCTGGAAATTGAGTTAATAATTGATCCTGCCTACAAGACAAAGCCTCCATAAAATCCCCAAGACTGGGACAAACACATCCATGTGCCGGGAAGGTGGCACCTGCTGACTTCACAGAGACAGAAGCTCCAGGACCCTTTCCGACCTTGCCCCATGCACCTCATCCACCTGTTCTTCTGTATCCTTTGTCACATCCTTTAACCAGTAAACATCAAGTAAATGCTTCCCAAGTTCTCTGAGCTATTATAGCAAAGCCTCTCATCAGTTGGGGTTGTGGAAACCCCAGTTTGTAGCCAGGCTGAACAGAACTCACCTGCTAGACCCACTATTCACAAGGGAGGCCTGTGCCCGGGGGCAGTCTTGTGGAGCTGAGCTCTTAACCACGGGCTCCGTGCTCAGCATGTCAGCACTGGAGTTGAGTCACCTTGTAGGACGCCCAGCTGGTGTCCACGGAGAATCAGGAATCACTTGGTGTGGGAACCCACTTCCTCCCCACAAGCCACATTTCCGTGCACCAGCGCATCCCAGCAGCCCACTCTCTTGTGACCGCCTCTCTCCTCTTTGCAGTTCTGACACCAGCCTAGGTGAGCAGGCGCACCATTGCCACCTATGTGGCAGGCCACCTATGTGGTCTCCTACATGGAGACCCCATTTTCCCACCTCTCTTCACTTCCGGGAAACTGTGGCTTCCTCACACACCACATCTCCCTCCTTGTTTACCTAAAGCAGTGCCCTGCCCCCAGAGCTGCCAGCGCGCACGTGCAGCCCCAGACCCCAGCATGTGTTAGCAGTCAGGGAGAAGGCTGGCTGCTCTGTGGGCAGCAGTTTCTCTATTTGCATACAGCTTGAATTCAGTGTAATAAAAATGTTCCGAGCTTGTTAAAACCGAGGTCTGCCTGGAGTAGTTTGCTCTGTGAATGGAGTGGGAGGGGATGCTGAGGACACAGTTGCTGACTTTCGAGTGTTACTAAAGTTGTGCTGATTTCACGCTGTTTACTTCGGTTTTTCTGCAGGGGTTGGCACCAGGAATTACTATAGAAAGATTGGCTACAGATTACAAGGCCCGTATATGGTAAAGATGCTCAAATAATGGCTGCACCAGTCCACCTTGATGCCGTCTGCTCCCTGGCAGAAGACGGAGAAGCAGGAGTTCTTGAAAATTCAGCAGAGAGGCTGAACAAAGCCCATGGACCTACACTGTCCCCTGGCAAGGAGCTTCACCCTCATCCTGTGGCTGCAGAGACTGGAAACTGCTTTCAGAGCCGGGGCCAGATGTCTGCTGACCGAGCCCCGCAGCAGTCATCTCTTGTGTGTCCCCAAGAAGTCACTTCAGTTTTTGAGACTTAAATCATTTATCCAATTTCTGCATTCTGCATGAGGCCTGCAAGTGACCTGTTTGGCTCAGACACAGTGACAAAAGTATATCAACTCATTTGAACAGCATAACTTGTGAAATAAGACTCGTGACTGTCATTTGAAGAGCAGCCTCCAGAGTAGTTATTTATATACTCCAGGGACAAAAGTCAGGTTGGACATATGAAAACTGTCAGACTTAAACCTCTGGCCTTTAGCTATATATGCATTTGCCCACAAGTTAAGAAAATGAGCTTTTGTTTTCATGGAAATCATTCTGGTCACTGTGCCGAGTTTTGAAATGAGACTGTGGCTTGTGATGATATTCACATTCTCAGACGACCCTGAGCCTGTCGTCACAGAGCCTCTTTTTCACAGTCGTGATTGTCTGTGTTCTTCCCATACCCATGACGGCTGCAGACAGTGGGGGCAGCCCCAGGTGTGGTTCCAGAAAGTGTTGGCCTGTCCAATTGTCTGTCCTGATGGACAATCCATCCTGCATGGTCAGAGGCTGTGTGGCTCTAAATCAGGACCTGCCTGCAATCTCAGAAACCTGTCAGTTCTCTAAGAAGGATGTTGGCTTGTGTTAAGTGGAGAAAGAAAGAAAAAAAAAAAAAAACCTGAAAATAGGTCTTTAGCAAAAAATGGGGAAAAGATTGGATTTTTTCAAAGGTTTGTCTTATAAAGCTGCCTCTAAACTTCCAGGTAATCTGTGAAGGAGGCCCGACTCAGCAGGTCAGCTCCTAATTGAGAGCATGGCTCCCCAAGACCCTGTGGCTCCTGTGCCACTTGCAAAGGTTTGTTTAATGGAATTGATTCCTCTAAAAGGTCTGAAAATAAAGTCTTTAACATACAAAGAAATCCTGTGGGGTCTTTTTCCTCTCCCTTTAAATGCAGTGACATTTGTCATGAATTTACAGGTTTCAGTTTCCAGCCTGTGACACTGTTCGTTTCCTCCTGGGTGCTGTTTGCCATTTCATTAAGCTGCTCGGAGACGAGTGGCAGTGGCTTTCCTGCAGGTCTTCTGAGGCTCTGCGGCTTTCCGTGAGTGTAGTTGAGGGAATTTAGCTACTTCTCAGTGATGGGTTTTTTCCCCTATAAAAATAAAACTATTAAACTAATAAAGCGTAGCCCACACTGACTGTCACACACACATTTCAGGAGCCTGGAACATGCTGGGCCAGCAGGCAGGGCCGAGGCCTGCCCCTTGCAGCGGGCCCCAAAGAACACAAGAATCTCTGGGCCTCCACTTCTCATCCCCTGTTTTCCCAAATGGACCTAAATGTACAGTGTACCAGAAAGCCCTTTTTGAAACTGGCAAAGGCAAGCCCAGCCCGTGTCGTGCTCATTTTAAAAGATGACAACTTGGAACAAGATCTTAAAACCAAATTGCTGAAGAGCCCACTCCTTTGTGGTGGCGCTGGGCCCTGGTGAACCCTGATTTTCCCCTCTGGGCTCAGAGGACACTTCCCAGGTGGCCTCTGCCCTCCTTGGCAGGAGTCTTCTAGGCTGTGCACAGCGGCAGCAGAGAAGCTCCAGCTTCCCGGGACTACCCTCCCGAGCCCTGTGCTGTTCAGCCTCAGGCAGCCCATGACAGTCATCCGATGGGCCTGATCCTTGGGCAAAGCAGCAAAGCTGCAGCTTGTTTCTGATGTGCAGTGATGACATCCCAGCAGCCACCCACAGCAAGTCGGGAAGTTGTGCTTTCAGTGCAAGTTTGAGCTAAGTCACCGAAGACTTGTTTCAAAAAAATCAAGCCATATCAAAAACAGTCAGATAGGTTTAGATAGAACATGAAACTCCTGGCATGCGTGCGGCCCGGGTTCGATCCTCAGCACCACATACAAACAAAGATGTTGTGTCCACCGAAAACTAAAAAATAAATTAAAAAAAAGAAAATGAAATATTAGATTCTATTTTACTTCCAAACAAAAGACCTGATAAATTGTTTCTCAGATTTAGGAACAAATGGACTCATTTTCCATCTCTATTGATCTGAAAGGGTACTAAAAAATGTAACTTAAAAACCAAAGCCTTTCTATGTAAACATCCTTCTAATTCCAAATTTTCATAGCCAAAGGTGTTTGGGGATATATTCAAAGATTATAATCTAGTAGAAATTAAATTTTGTTCTTAAGGAACTCACAAACCACACACCTGTAATCCTAGCAACTTGAGTTTGAGTCAGGAGGATGGCAAGTTTGAGGCCAGCCTCAACAACTTAGTGTTAGTGAAGCCCTTCTCAAAAAAAAAAAAAAAGACTGGGAACATAGCTTAGTGATAGAACACCCCTGGGTTTTTCCCCCACTTTGGGGAGCAGAGGGTGGGAGGCCAGGGAGTTTTATAAAAAAGAACCCTGAGCTTACGGACAGAGCTGGAGACCTGGGCTCACTAACTGAGATGCTTTGGGTGAGTCCCTCACCTTTTTGAGCTTCCTAATTAAAAATAGCCATTGCCCTGGGCAGGTGAGAGGGTCAAACGTGGTCCTGTCTGAAGGCAGCACATCAACCCCAGAGTTATATGAAAGCTGTTGCCGTCTAATGAGCAGTTTCTCCATAGATGTGTGGCCTTGGGCAGATCAATTGCAAGTTTCCTCATCTGTGGGATGAAAATGGTAACAGTGCCTCCCACCCTCGGTACTTGAGAGGATAAACTGGGCTCATTTCCTGCTTTTCAAGCAGGGCCCGCGTGACATTAATTGCTACCATCTAACAAGCGTGATATTGGGCACAGTGTCTTCAGTGAGGGAGTTTTAAATCTGCTCAAAACAGAATCTCCTTTTTTTTTTTTTTTTTTGCTGGAACCTAAATTTCTTGGGAGCCAGTGTCAAAAAGACAGTGTGTCTGTCTCCTCCATCCGCTGTTTGATCTTTCTCTTCGTTCACATAGTGTGTGTGGTTGCAGACTGTCAGAGCCTTGCCTTAGGGGACAAGATACTAGCTGGGATTACAGTGGCAAAACCATCTTTAAATGCCACTGTAACTCTGGGAGCTTGTCCAATGTCGGTGTGCCCTGCTCCCCTGCCGTGTGAGCCGAGGGAGCAGGGCTGCCTTCCACGGCAAGGGGCAGGCCTGTTTCTGGAGTTGTGTGCACCAGCAGCGTCAATCCAACAAGCAGATTGACGAACGTTTTAAGGAAATTGATTTTAACACACAAATCATCACACCCAGACCCAAATCAAGCAACAGGTCAGCTGCTTTTCTATGTCCTCCTCTCGTCCCTGTTACCCTTACAGGCAGCCATATCTCCTGCTCCTGCCCCGCCTTGGCCCTAGAATGCCCTGCTGTCTGCCTGGAAATGTTCTTACCATCATTCAGAGGAACAAGCATTGGTTGAAGCCCCACCGTGTCCCGGACTCTGCCACGGGTCCTGAAGGTGACTTCCGATCTCAAGGAATCCTTAGGGCCATCCTCAAAGTGAAGGATAGTGTCTTACACTTATCAGATGAGGGCACAGGCTGGTGTCCTGATGTCCAAGCCTGAGGTGGCAGACGGCCACCGTGTTGCCGGTGGCGGTCAGCACCGTTCCTGCAGTGGTAGGCTCTGTGCTGCAGCATGAGCAGGTCCCCGAGTGGCCCTGCACACCAGCCCTGGTCTCAGCCACTGAGATGCTGGTAAGACCAAGGATCCAAACACGGGTCAGTGACTCAGCCGTTCCCCGCCCACTGTGCACCATTTTTCCTTTCTCAGGGGAAAAAAGCTTCCAGTCAGCTCTGCTGAAGAGGGTGCTAGCAGGAAGTGGGCAGCAAGTCTGCTCTTCCTGTTTTCAGGTCGTCCACCCGCACAGCAGCCTGTGGGGAACGAGCTGCCGCCATCATCACAGTTTCCACAGTTGAAGTGGAGAGCAAGTGGCCTCCTCGAGAGAAGGCAAAGGAAAGAAGAGTCTGCTCTTCAAAAAAATCAAAATAGGGGCTGGGGATGTGGCTCAAGCGGTAGCGCGCTCGCCTGGCATGCGTGCGGCCGGGGTTCGATCCTCAGCACCACATACCAACAAAGATGTTGTGTCCACCGAAAACTAAAAAAATAAATATTAAAAATTCTCTCAAAAAAAAAATTCTCTCTCTCTCTCTTAAAAAAAAATCAAAATAGCTTGATCGGCTTCTAAAAATTCATATGTTCATTATAACCAATGCATACGAGACGGTCACTGGAAACCCACGTCAGAGACACTGTGGTCAACACAGATGAGGTCCTTCCGGCGGCCCCTCGCTCCAGGTGGACACTCGAGTTTCACAAGGGACACACTGTGCGGGCTGCTCGGCCTTTCACACAGCCAGCAGTTAAGAGAGTGTCTTTGGGTGTCAAACGGGTCTACTTCATCCTCAGAGGTGACCACTTGCCATCCACTGTCTGCAGGCTTGCCATGTCTCAAATGTGTCCCCCAAAGTCCATGCCATGGAAAAACAACCCCAGCGTTGGAGACTCAGAGGAGACTGGGCTCTGCCCCCAGGTGGGCCGCGGGCTGGTGGTCCTGGGAGTGGGTTCCCAATCTGAGGATGTTCGGCCCGTCCTTCTCTCCCGCGCTCATGCTTCTCACCTGGTACTTTCCACCCTGAGAGGACGCAGCCAGAAGGCCTTTCAGGCGCCGGCCCCTGGACCTTGGACTTCCAGCCTCCAGAGCTGGGAGAAACCAACCTCTTCCTTATGAATTGCCCCGTCTCAGGGCACAACAGTAGCACACAGCAGATAGGACAGTGCCACCATCTGTTTAGGCAGGTCTTCAGTGTCACAGACCCTTTCGTTTCCTGTCACATGTCAACATGGAGGTGGCGCAGGTGTGTGGAGTCCATCCTAAGACGTGCTCCCTCCAGTTGTTATCTACGAGCATTCACGCACCCAAGCCGGTGTCCCCGTGTCCCCCCTTGAGATGGTCTCCCCCCTCGCTTTCCAGCTTCCCTCCTAACACCCCTGTGGAGGTGAGGGCGGGTGGGCTCTCTGGCGCTTGGCCTTTTTCATTCAGATGGTAGCCGCAGAACAACCCCATCACACAAAATGTCAGCCCGCCTGCTGGCTGCGAGGCGCTGGAGCGTGAGCATCTCTTACTGAGGTCAGAGGTGGCCCTTCCTTGTCCTCCCTCCCCTGCTGTGGAGGCTGGCTCCTGCACGGCCACAGCCCTGCAGAGGAGCCATCCTGTGGTCTCAGGGTCCTTCCTGTTTGTGAGGTTAGAACTTGTGAACTTCAGGAAGACTTGACATCACCTGGCTGTGACATCAGGGCAGGCAGGGGATGGGCTTCCAGTACTGGGACCTGCTGTCCCCAGGAAGTGGCCTGGTGTCCAGCCACCAGGGTTCTGGGGGTCCAGGCTTGCTTCCACCTCGGTCCAACCCTGCAGACAGATCTGGGTCACTGAGTGTCTGGGATGCTGGGGCAGCAGCCACAGGGCCACCTGTGTCTACCTGGAGGAAGAAAAGACAGGAGACAGGAACCAAGGGAAGTCGTGTGTGTCCAGTGGCCATTCCTGGAACACCCTCATGACAGTCCTCAGAAGTAGGAACCTGGGTCTCCCTTTGCAAAGAAGAATCACAGTTCAAAGGAGACCACAGAGTGCGTGGGTGCAAAGCCAGGTGCCAAGGCAGCCAGCTGACGTTGGTAGATGTGCAGTCAAGGACTCCTGCCCGCCAGCAGTGGGGGCTCTGGAACGTCCAAGACCAGGGCGAGGGGCTGGCGAAAGAACTGGTCTGGAAGCTACGTTTGCCCTGCAGACCCCGTGTGCCCCTCCCGCCTGCCTGAGCCCTCCTTGGCACCACAGCTGCCAATACACACTTTGAAAAACGCTCCATGAAGAAATGAACCCAGAGCTGCACCCAAACAGACAGCGTGGGAGTGGGCACCATGTGCAAGGAGCCGTGGCAGTGACCAGCCTGCCCAAACAGGCTGAAACGAAGTGGCGCTGGAAGTCACCGTTGCAGAAAATCACGGAACTTTCTGAGTTAAAAGGAGGATTGAGTACTCACCTGGGGTTATGCTCCTTCCCAGAGCAACAAGACCGGACTGTGCATGAGTGTGGAAAAACACACATCTAACCCACGAAGACAGGAGAGAGAGAATGGCAGAGCAGAGGAGCGCGGGACAGCCACTTAGCACTGAGAGTGGGCAGCAGAGGAGGCCCCAGCCAGTGCAGTCCAAGAGCTGACAGTCTGCCCACCCGAGGAGAACCAGGCAGCAGAGAGGCTGCGGGGGGCCCCACGGGAGGAATTAGTCCCCCCCGGCAGTGAACACCGCAGGCAGGGGGTGGGGGTGACTGCTGCAGGCTAGGCTTGTTCTCCAGCAAGGCCCAAACTGGATTTGGGTGAGTCAAGGCCAGGGGAGTGGGTAACGGAACCCAGGATTAAGTGATCCTCCCTATACCGGATGTTCAAACTGGATTTCAACCCTCTTCCTAAGTCAGATTCAGAGTGCTGGCAGCTAGACCCCATCTCTACAGGCAGGAAGTTTGTTTTATTGTTTACCTGTCTATTTACGTTTTGAACATGGTGTCTCGCTATCTGACCAAGGCTGGTCTCAAACACCTGGGCTCAGGCCATCTTCCCACTGTGTCCTGGTCAGGCAGGAAACTGAAAGGCTCTTCTGGAGAATCTGACCAGCCCTAGAAGAAGGACCTAAAGATACTGCATATAGATTTCCTCCAAAAACAAGCCAGAAGGGCCATGCCACAGCAAAACTCACAGTCAGGAAGCCTACCTCTATGGTCTGAATGTCTGTGTCCTCCAAAATTCATGTTGAAGCCCCAACTTCAATGTGACTGGGAAACAGAGCTTTGTGGAGGTGATTGAGGTTACGTGAGGAAATCAGAGACCTGACCTGACAGGAGCAGTGTTCTTAGAAGAAGAGACATCGGGGAACTCAGGCTCACTCGTGCATGTACCTCTCTCCCCCCGCCCTCCTCTTCTCTCCCCCCTTTTTTTACAATGAGGACACAGCAAGAAAACAGCCATCCAAAGCCAGGAAGACAGCCCTCTCTAAAAACTAAACCTGTGGCACCTTGCTCTTGGACTTCCAATCTCCATCACTATAAGGAAATTAATTTCTGCTGTTAATGCTCCACCAGTATGTAATACTGGTCATGGCACAGATCAGAATAAGATACCTACTATATACGCTAATCTTTAATATGAAGAAGAAATAGCTTGGAAGTATTAATAAAAAAAAACAAAAAGTAAATAGCATTAAGATGAAACATATGTTTTAGCTGTCTTTTACTGTAACAAAATACCTGAGATAAAAAACTTAAAAAGAGGAGGGGCTGGGATTGTGGCTCAGCGGTTGAGCGCTCCCCAAGCACACGTGAGGCCCTGGGTTCAATCCTCAGCACCACATAAAAATGAAATAAAGATATCATGTCCAACTCCAACTAAAATATAAATATTTTTTTAAAAAACTTAAAAAGAGGAAAGGTTAGTTTTGGCTCCTGGTTTCAGTCTGTTAGTGACCCTGTCGCTCTGGTCCTGTGGTGAAGCAGCACATCATGACAAGAACCAGTGGTGAAACCATTCATCTTACAACCAGACACAAAAGAGAGAGAGAAGAAGAGACCAGCTCCCACAATCTCTTTGGTGGCACATCCTCAGTGACCTCAGTGACCAGATAGGCCCCATCTCTTAAAAGTTTCCGCCACCTTCCAACAGCACTAAGCTCAGGACCATACCTTTAACACGTGGGTCTTCAAGGGACATTCCAGATTCCAACTATGACAATATGCTTGTGATTTTACTAAATATAAGTAAGCCCACATCACAAATATAAGTGGAACACACCCTTACTAAGCCAAATAATAAATCTAATGATTGTTAAATATGAGACATTTAAGATGAAAGACTGAACATAACACATCTATCTGTTCTATTAAATATCAACTAAAGGCAAAACTAGACTTATCACATTAATATTAGACAGCACTGGGCTGGGGTTGTGGCTCAGTGGTAGAGCACTTGCCTCACACTTGTGAGGTACTGGGTTCGATCCACATAACAGTGGATAAGTGAAGATATTGTGTCCATCTCCAACTAAAAAAAATATATATTTTAAAAAATTAGACAAAACCGAATTTAATCAAAAATATCAACACATAAGAGAAACTATCCTGTTACAGTCAGTACGTACCAAACTGTAAAGACCCTTAAAGAATAATTTTAAAAAATATAAAAATCCTCAGGCAAATAAAAAAAAAAAAAACCCACAGTGTCAAAGTGTTCATTTAACTATTAACTAATGAGGGAACCAAAAGGGTGTTAGTGCCAGTCAAGAGAGCATTCGAGAAGCCGGGTGTGTATATGCAGTTAATTAATAGATCAGGGGTTCAAAACAAAACTGGTTAATATCCAGCGGGGCCATCAACTTTGACTGACACCTGTACCTGACAACAGCCTCCAAGTCAACCTCCCCCCGCCAACGTGAACCCCTGCAAAGCAGAGCTGAGCCCCGCACTGCACGGAAAGAACTCCTGGAAACCCTTCTGCCCGATTCCAAGTCCTAGATCATTTTCTCGGAAAAGCACAAAAAGAAGCGAATGTGAAGGGAAACAGACAAAACCCGACACAACGGGAGGCCGTCCGCCCTCTGGGAAGATCAGACGGCTTAGAAAGGACGAGTGGAAATATAGGACAGGTCACAATTCCAATGTCCACTAGGGCCGAGTGTTAACAGAAGTGAGTGAAGTAGGTTCAGAAAGACATCAGCAGGAAAGGAGAGTGTGCTATAAATATAAATAGGTGACACGCCTCAGGTGACAACAGTGCCTTCTGTTGCCTCAGGATTTGGGCTGGAGTCCTCCCCACTGGGGTCGACAGTGACGGGGAGCCAGTGACTGCCCCCCCACACACACCTACAGAGAAAAGGCTGAAATGGGAAGTCCCTCCCCTCCAGCCAACGGTGGGGTCTCCATGAGGACCACTAGGATGACCAGTGCCCCGGGAAGCAGACCTCACGGCTCCCCTCCACCCCAGACACACACAGGCCTGTCAGTGAAGGACCAGGGCGCAGGCCAAGCAGAGAGGCTGGGGAGAACTGGAGTCTGGGTGCCTGGGCCTCTGCAGGAGGATCCGCAACCAGAGGCCGACCAGAGGTGGGGACCAAGAGATCCGAGGGCCAGGAGGAGTGGGAGGACCAGCACCGGGATACACGTGTTCCCATGAAGCTGAGGACCGAGAACACAGCCTGCCTGGGGCAAGGGGCATTGCAGGGGCCACGGCCTCCACAGAAGGCCCCTGAGACGCAGGGGGGTGGGGGTGCAGGACCCTCAGCAGAGTGAGGAGCAATGAGAGCCTGGACCCAGAAGCGCACCTCCAGGAGAGGGGCCGGGGCTCTCTCGGCAGCCCTTCCTTCACCCCCGTCCACCTGAGCCCACAGCACAAGGGTGGGGAGAGAGGCGGGGAGAAGGGGTGAGGGGCACCCCATGGACTTGTAAATGTCCAGAACCAATTCTGCTCCCACACCTCCAGCAGGGAGTCAGATCTGCCCAAGATGTCACAGCAAGCAGAAAGGGACAGTATGGGGTCACACAAAGGTGGGCAGTAAACAAATAACCGAACAAACGCCGCTGTTCCCTGCCGGCAGCCAAGCCAGTGGCCCACATCACAGAAGGCTCAGGAAGCGCCCAGCCCCTTCCCAGAGACCCTGGAGCTCAGACTCTCAGCCTCTCACCCAGACCAAGAGCGCAGAAAGCCAGGCCGACATCCAGAGAAGATTCTGGAAGAGGATGTTTTAGAGAGTTTTGATATGCTGAAGAGGAGAGATGGGGACAGACTTCAGGGACCCTCTGAGAACATGGGACCCGGATGCTTCTGTGTCCCTCTAAGAGACTCAGGAAGAGGGGAGAGGATGGAGGGCAGCGTTCCCCGGGTCCGTCTGGACAGGTGCCTGAGTGCCCCCCGGGACCAGAGGTCAGCCACACAGGAGAAGAAGCAGTGGGGGTCCAAAGGGTCTCCCTGAAGGGCAAGAGGTCTTCACAGGGAGAAACGGAAAGTGCCCCGCAGACGCACAACTCTTAAGGCCGCCGAGGAGTCGGTGGCCGAGCAGAGTAGGGGGTGCAGGGCCTTCTGCCCCATTAACCCTGTGCTGGGCCCCGAGAGTGAAGGTTGCTTAGGTGGGGCCTGACCTCAGAAGGCTCTTCCCACCTCTGTCCCCAGCGCCCCGTCCCTTCATCTGTCGGGGTGAAGCAGGCTGTCACCTGAGAGAGGGCAACCAGGCCTTGGGAGTGTGGCTGTCTGTGGGATGGGATGTCCTGATTGTGCAACTGAGGTTATGGTGGGGGCTCAAAGAGAAGGAAGGACAAGTCACTCCTAAGAGAAGCCAAGAAAGTCAGGGGAGGCCAAACGCAGCCACCCCGCGACCCTGGCATCCACAGGGCCCGTTCACATCATGGTGTGCCATGTGTGTCCCACTGCTCAGCTGTCCACTTAGCCGGGATGACACATATTCAGCATCATTTCTGTTTTGATAATTGTAACCCCCTTTGAAGACAGACGCTGTTCGTTACTGAGTCCCATGAGTTGAATTTGACGTTTCTCTGGGACTCAAGGGTTCTCAGCCTTGAATCCCTCACCTGGGATTATTTAGTAGATGAGGCCATTTTCAGTCTTGGGGAAGTTTAGAATGAGATGAAATTCACAATATCAACACTTTGGGGTTAAAATTAGATATTATCTGGGGTTTTAGTGTTTAAGGTGTTTTCAGAGAATTTGGTGGACTAGTTTATTGGTGTAGGGTGGGAAGTTTTGACACGATCCCTCGCCCTATCATCAGGGTCACAGCCAATACAACAAAAGACAAGTTAGCAAGAGAAAAGCATAAAATTTTATTTGATCAAAGTTTTATCCAATATAGGAGACGTCAGAAATGAACACCCAAAGACTCAGTGAGAACTCTGTTTTTGCTTAGGTTTCACGAAGCCTGGACTGTCGCCGTTGGACAGAAGGGCCTGATCCAAGGGGAACAGCTTGGGTGAGCCCAGCAGGGCCCACCTGCTCAGTCTTCTTGGCCTCTGTGTGTGTAGGGGGCAGGTCCTTTGTGGATTGGGTTTTCAAGAGAAAGGGGAAGTGTCCTTTCCAGGTCTTGGGGCTGGCTCTTGGGGAGAGGGCTTCTAGTTTTATGCCCCACCTTGGGCAAGGGGAACTCTGGTTTCTGTGACTTGCTTTTGGGGAGCAAGAGGGAGTGGAGACAGGGGGCAGGAGAAGGCCAGAGGAAGCTTGCTTCTGAGCCTCCTCTGAGCCCTTTCAATCCCCTCTGCTTCAAAGTACTTGGCCTGCCAGGGTGCCATACTTGAGGGCCACCACACTTTAGGGTATCCTAAGCCCCAACATTGACAGATTGGCTACAATTCCAATTTTTAAAACGCAGTTGATTTTCAGACTTAGGATTTTAAGTTGAAAGATCTAAGAGATTTGAGCTGAATTTATAAACAATGCTGGCGTGTTTTAGAAAACTTGAGACTGTTGGATTATCAGTGTTGGATTTATAAGACTTTTTAAAAGTTACTTGGAAGGGTTTTCTTTGTTAAAATGTGGGAGTGGAGGCCTGTGGTCCCAGCTACTCAGGAGGCTGAAGCTGGAGGATCACTTGAGGCTGGGAGCTCAAGACCAGCCTGAGCAACACAGCAAGACCCCATCGCAAGAATAAAATAAAATAAAATAAAAAATAATTGCCCTGTCAGGCATTTGAAGAGCATAAGAGAAAATCAAGCATATTGAATTTTCATGAATTATTAATGTGGTTTAAACCATTCAAGGGAATGTTGTTGAGTAGAAAACAGGACAGATTTTGAATTCAGGCTTTAAATTTATGCCAATCCCAAAGAGACGCAGGGGACCACAGCGCACTGTGTAAACTCTGCCAATCCTGTGCTGCTCGCACGCAGGCTCTGCACTCAGACAGCAAGTGGGGCCACCTGCAGAGAGTCCACACCGTGACTGACCAATGGCGGCTCATCGATGCCCTACCTGGAGCAGACTTCAGTGAGGAGGTGGACAGAACGCTCGTGGACCTCCATGCAGGGCGCCATTGGTATGTCTTGGTTGTGGTTGAGTGTCCCCCAAAGCTTCGTGTGTAGTGCGGCCCCAGGGTGATGATATGTGAGGTGCCAGGCCTTAGAGAGGTGGGGCCTTGTGAGAGGAAGTTAGGTCCCCAGGGGCTCTGCCTCAGCAGGTGTTAATGCAGTTCTCTTAGGACCCTGGGTAGCTGCCACAGAGCAGGCTGTTTTAGAGGGGCTGGCCTCTGAATCCCTCTTGCCTCCTGTCTCGTTGATCTCTTCTTCATGTTCCCACCATTGTGATGCCATCTCCACGAGGTCCTCACCGGACGTCACACGGATGGAGCCACCCCATCTTGGACAGTGCACTAAATAAGCCTCTTTTTGTAAAGCAGGTGTTTTGTCATAGCAGCAGGAAATGCACTAAGACAGTCATGAGGGATGCGGAGTTGGCAGGAGAGAGAATCCTGAGCTGAGAGGCTGTCCCGAGGCGCGTGCCGAGCAGTGAGAGCAGCCAGAGCTTGGCGGGAGGGCGGTGGCTCAGAACAATTTCAGAAAGAAATGGGCCAGAGGGGCCTGAGAGGCTGTCTGAGAACTCAGTGTGGAGGTCCAAAGCCCAGCAGCACATGGACACGTGGGGACACGGAGCCAGGGGCGGGGTCCCACAGCAGGAAGCAGAGCCCTGGAGCCTGACTTGCTGGGGCCACTGCAGGTGTGTTGTCACACCTGGCCACCCAGGGCACAGGTGAGGGGGCCCAGGTCTCCCTGGGAGCGGCTCCAGGCTGGGACTCACCTTGTGCCCCTTGGTGTTCCCA
This sequence comes from Marmota flaviventris, assembly GCF_047511675.1. Lineage (NCBI taxonomy): Eukaryota > Metazoa > Chordata > Mammalia > Rodentia > Sciuridae > Marmota > Marmota flaviventris. The sequence continues at coordinate 170,341,835 of NC_092500.1, forward strand.
GGCCCCGACGCCCAGCAGGCGCTCTGAGGATGTGTGCTGTGACCTGAAGGGAATGTCACGTCTCCTGCTGCAGAATTCCAGAAGAGAAGCCGGGAGTTCCAGAAAGAAACCAGAAGCCACGTGCCCCGGCTGTGAACCAAGCTTGTTCTTCTGTGCTGTTTCTCTCTATGCATTTGTCCTACCCAACAGGAAAACCACAGCAAAACTGCTTCATATTTTATAAAGTATTTTACTTTAAATGTTACCCACTGCAAGTTGTCTGTGCTTTAAAATTCAGCGTCAATCGTTGTTTGATGCTCCAGGGTCTGTTACCTGGATGTTCTCCTGAGCCTCTGCCCAGCATGTGCCAGCCCCTTCCCCCTCCGTCTGCTCCCTGAGGTGACAGTGGACAGTCAGTGTCCTGCAGCCTCTCCTCCCCCACCCCCAGGGCACCTCTCGGATGCCCAGAAGCATCCTGAATCCCACAGTGACAACCGCGTCCCCTCCCAGGAGCGCCAGTCATCCATCTCCAATTGTACACTTGACATTTCGCAGTGATGTCCCATTGTCACCTCAAAGTTGCTAAAATTAGACTCCCTTCCCTCCATGCCCCAAACCCCTGCCTGTGACGTCCACAGCTCTTAATGGCTTCAGCTTCGCCCACCACCCGACTCCAGTCTGTGGTCACTGGGGTCTTCCCTGTCCTCCCCGTGGAGGTGGCCAGTTCTCTAGGATTCCTCTGAGTTTCCACTGCGTGGACCACCTTCTGGGTTTATATTACTTTACTCTGCTCCTCGTAACTGATCCATCTGCCTCCATTTTCTCTATCCTTAAATTTAACCTATCAGATTGACCTTCTTGTAACAGTAATGACAGCAACAATAGCCAGCATTTATTAAACACTTAGTGCATGCCAGGCTCTGCTCTAAGACCCTTATGTATGCATATATTTAGTGCTCACAGCAACCTTCATTTTGTTTTTCTCATTTTACAGATGAGAAAACTTAAGGCACAGAGAGGTTAAGTAGCTTGCCCAAAAATACACAGCTAAGGATGTGAAGGAGGACATCGGGGTTCCCATGTCCTATGGAAGGTAGATGAAACTCCTTCCTCCGTTGAGTGCCCGACCTCTCTCTCTCTGCACAGCTGCACTGATCTCCGAAGACTGGTGCCTTTCCCTGGCCCCATGTGCCACACGCTTCCCCTGCTGTGCTCCCACGTCCGCCCCACCCTCTTTGCCTCCTGTTCTCCAAACACAACTCAGCCAACCCATCCAGCCCTACTGGAGGCCTCTCGGCTCCCAGAGTCTCTCCTGGCTCTGGGCTGTGCTAGTGCTGTGGATCCATTGAGTAATTTGTTTTTTTCCTGCTCTGTGTGTCAAATTCCCGAGAAGCAAACCTGGGTTTGGGCATCCTAGGCACCACCCACTGGCTGTCTGGAAATCGTGGTCCTCCGCTCTGCCAACTTTGCTGCCTCCTTGGCAGCACATAGTTCAGCCTGGTTCGACCCTTCGCCCTGATCCGTGGGCTACAGGTCCAACCTCCAGCCTCCCTGGTTGCCAGCTCTCGTGGTTTAACCGTAGTGATCCCAGCTTCCGTCTGGCATCGCCTCTTGGCAACCCAACGCATCAAGACCTGTTGGAACAGATGGAAAGCAAGCTCCAGACCACGGAGGGAGGTTGTCAAGATGGCTTGGACTCAGATTCGGCCGAGTTCACCGGGCACGCTCACTTTGGAACGATGCAGAACCCTCTCGGTTAACTGAGAAGAGGTTTGACTTTTGCTTCTACTGTGTTTTCCTACCAATACCCAGGGACTGATTCTTCAGCTAAATACATATGAGAGACAAATGGATGCCCATCATCAATGCCACCGTGCTCCCAAGTGGTACCTTCTCTCTGAGGCGCATGTGGTCAAGGAGGGTGTGACATTCTGGCTCAACTGATGGGATGGGGTCATTATGGCAATGAAGGCATTTTGAGGAAGCACGATGCAGGCATATCAACACAAATGCATTATCGGTTGCACTATTGGTTTTGGTTTTTATCTTAATGGCCAAGAAATATTCATAAGAGGCATCCTCCACCCACACACCATCTTGTCCCTTCACCTGTCTCTGAGCTGGCTGAGGCTCAGGGACAGAGTAGGAAGGTCTGTGGCTCATAGGAGGCGAAGTCTTTATTTCCTTAACTACATTGACTAAGCTATGCATACTCTTAGTCCAAAGGTTCAAAGGACATATCATGAAATATTTCCCTGGTATCGTGTCCCCACCCACCCCTCCCTTCCCAAGGAAAACCACTCATCTTTTCAGAAATACTGAGTACATGTGTGTGTATAGACACACACACACACACACATACTTTGATTATTTTAAAGATGAAAATTCAACTGTGTTTTCTGACACTGTGATGATCAAGACACAGATATTAAGAATTCTCCTCAGTCTAATACCACGCACGCCCCCCGGCCCCTTGGAAAAGGAACTGTGTCTTATATATTTCTGTGTTCCCTCTCCCCACCCGGTGTCCAGGGCTAGTCCAGGGTCTGGGCCCAGAGCACACACTCGATAATCTGGTGTGAAGGGGAGCTTCCTCAGAACCCCAATCCCGAGCAACGGAGAGGACTGAGTGAGGGGTGGACTGGGAGGAGAAGGTCAAGGAGAGGGAAAAGATGGAGGAATAGCCCCGGAACAAGCACTGTACAAAAGTCACTGGGTGCTTGCCTTCAGTCAGCTCCCCTGTCCAACAGAGCCTCAGGAAGCCAAGGACAGCCCCACCTTGGGAAAGAACCTGGGCTTCCTGCTGGGGGTCCCTCTCATCCAAGGTGGGCAGGGGGCTGCAGCCTGGTCCACCCTCCCAGAGGTTCATCCACTCTGCAGAGTTAGGCTCAGCTTGACCCATCAGGCCCTGTGCTGTAAACAGCTTTCCCGGTCCCTTAGAGAAAATTGCTTCTGCGATGACTCACAGGGAAGGAGCCGTAAAACTGAATCACCATCACCCCCTCCGCCTGCTCAGGGGCTTCTGCTTTCTGTTACCCCTTCCAGAGACAATTTAGGATCTGTTTCTGTGATCTCAGCCCCATACAACGGCTGCCTGCTGGCTACACCGAAATCAGCAGTAACCTTTTCCCCAGCTCATTGTTTACCTGAAACTGGCTGTCACTGATAAATGCCATACTAACCAAGGTGAGAAAGAAAGAAAATCAGATCAAGGAGAGAGCAGATCTGCGCTGTGCTGGGGCCCACGCTGTTTCTACATGATAAGCAAGAAGTTCATGCCCCCGACAGAGACGCTGTGAGGAAAGCGTTCTCTAACTGTGTTTGAAAACTGGTTAAGAATTATTTTGAATGACTTAACTTTGAAAAGGCCTACACAAAGGGGAAATGAAGCACTTCTTGAAGTCATGAAGTTTTTCCCTAAGAAATGGTCAGTGATCCACATACAAAACAAACAAGACTAGACTCGGGTCAGATGCCCTTCCCAAAAGTTAAAATGGATCACTGACCTAAACGTAAAGCACAAAACTATAAGACATCCAGAATATAAAACAGGTGAACCCTAGATGACTTTGAGTGTGGAAGTGACTTTTCAGACAAAACACGGAGAGCACAAGCCGCAAAAGAAATAATTGATAAGCTGGACTTTGCTAAATTGAAAACTTCTACTTGGCAAAAGATAATGTCAAGAGAACAGAAAGACGAGCCTCAAGCCGGAAAGAAAGTATTTTGCAAAAGGACTCATATCCAAAGCACACGAAGAATGCTTACAACTCTATAATAAGAAAATAAACAACCTCCTTTTAAAAATGGGCAAAAGTCCTGAACAGACATCTCACCAAAGAAGATAAATGGCAAATAAGCACACAGGAAGATGCTGAACAGCCTATGTCCTTAGGGAGTTGCAGATCTAACCGACCATGAAATACCACTCCACAACCAAAACCTGAAACACGGACAACACCTAACGCGGATGAGGATGAGAAACATCAGGCGCTCTCATCCTCCATCCGTCGCGGGCGGGAATGCAAAGTGGTGTAGCCATCAGGGAAGACAGCGGCAGTTAATTAGAAAGCGAAACATAAGCCTGAAAAGGACGCATAGTGAGTGTATGATTCCAGCTACACGACACTCCAGAGACGGCAGATCTATGGAGACAGAAAGGACCAGTGGTTGTCAGGGGTTAGGGTGGGAGGAATGGATAGGGAGAGCAAGAGGGCTTCTGGGTACTGCCACGGTGCATGCATGTCATTGTAGGGGTCCAAACCCACAGAATGTACAATATCCAGCATGGGCCCTGGGTGAACCGTGGATTCTGTCTGATATGATGTCTCAACAGAGGTTCCTAGATTGTAGCGATCACACCACCCTCGTGGGAGATGTGAATAACAGGGAGGCTGAGGGCGTGGAGAGCATATGGGGATTCTTCGTACTTGACACTGATTTTGCTGTGAACCTAAAGTTAAACCTAGGGGGAAAGATTCTAGGAATAAGTTGATTCTCAAGGTCATGTAAAAAGGTACTCAATGTATAAGGGAGTGGGACAGGGTTGGACCTCACTTGTCCAGCCAGGGCTAATAAAGACCACCACGTGCTTTCCCAGGCTTAGAGGAGGAGTGAAAGTGCCAGGTTTATAAGAACCAGTGCTCCTGAGAGGACCTGGCATTCCCAACAAAACCCCTGCGTGTCCCAACAAACCTCTCAGGGGCAGCGATTCTCCTCACAGATTAGGGTCTGTCTTGACTCTGTCTTTGGGCCTGTTGGAAGGTGCAGGTGTTCTGCCCTGGCCTTCTAAGTCAAACCATCAACAAGTGACATAGTCATTGTTTTTGAAAATTGTGCTTTTGGGTTGTGTGTGGTGCTGGGAATTGAACCCAGGACCCTGTGCCTGCAGGGCAAGTGTGCTACCAACTGAGCTCTATCCCAGCCCTGCTTTTGAAAATTTGGCTTTTTCCTTGTATTTTTCCCTCTTCTTCCAACCCCTGCGAACAGGGAAAGAAGAGGGAAAAATACAAGGAAAAAGGTTTTTGGTTGAATTTGCCCACATTGTGAAAGACGTTAGAGAAACAGAAAATGAAATCCAGAAGGAATCCAGCGCTGGGCAGAAGAGGCCTCCCTACCTGTCCACACTCGCAGAACCAGCAGCTCCGGCCCCAGCTGCAGGCTAGAGAGCAGCACGTCTCATCAAGGGCAGACGCTGATTGCTCACTCCAAGGGCAAGTGACGAGAACAAGGGCCACCAAGGAACAAAAAGCCTCTGACCAGCGGATCTATGTGTGTGAATAACTAAACACGCAGGTTCAAGTGTGTTTGCACACATCAGTGTGCCTTTCAGGTTATGCACACACAATACACAGACACACTCGCAGACACCTATGTATACAGAAAAATTTCTCCAGATATGTACCTTCAGCCAATATGCAAAAGGAATATTTTCCATTTTCTTCATCATTATCATCCTATTAATATTAATGGGCAAAGTGATTGCGACGCAGAGCCAGCTGGTGGTTCTTGGATGACAGGCTGCGCACTAATACGTAGCTTTGTGTTGTTCTGTTTTCTTGAAGTAGTCCATTGTTACTTTCTCTTGCAAAATTATCAGAATTCCATGTGGATAATTATCCTGAATTTGTTCCATCCCCTTGCTTTGGAAATATAAACTATAAATATATTTAACTAATTTTTTTTTTTGTAAAAACGGTCTTAATGGGATATAATTCTCAAAAATACAATTCACCCCTTTGAAGCACAGAATCCAGTGGGTTCAGTGTGTTCACAGAGTCACGCAACCCTGGCCACAGTCCGTTGGGGAATGTTTTCATTTCCACAAGCGGAATCCCCATGTCCTTTAGCACTTGTCTTATTTCCCCATTTCTTCCAGCCCCAAGCATCACCGTCTACCTTCTGTAGCATTGATTCGTCACAACTTTTCCTGCCAATGGAATGCAGGACATGTAGACTTTGGTCACTTTCCCTTAGCTCGTGTTTCTGAGGATCGTCTACAATGTACCATGCGTCAGTACAACACTTCTTTTTCAGGTTGAGTAATACTCCATTGTACATGTGAATCATATTGTTTACCCACTTACCTCTCCATGGACATTTGGTCTGTTTCACCTTTTGGCTGTCGTAAAGAACACTGAAATGAACATCGGCGTACAAGCATCTGTTTGAAAGTATGTTTTCGGTTCCTTTGGGTATGCACCGAGAGGGGGACTTGCTGGGTTCTGTGGTCATTCTATACTTTGCTTTTTGAAGAACCACCAAACCACAGTGACTTATTTCCCCCAGAAGTGGGTTCCAATTTCTCCACATCCTCACCAACGGATGTTAATTTCTGTTCTTGTGATGGTGATTATTATAGCCCTATCAGTGGGTGTAAAATGGCATCTGATCTTGGTTTCGGCCCCTATTTCTCTAAAGTAAGATGCTGGGCATCTTTTCATAGGCTCACTGGCTTCTGTGGAAAGGTGTCTTTTCAAGTCTGTTGCGTGTTCTCATGGGCTGTTGGTCTCTGCTGTTGAGTCCACTCTTTCCTTAATGATTGCTGTGTTTAGTCCAGTGGTCCATAGCTGTTGGCCCAGACATACAGGTGAAGCTCCTCGTCTCCTCTGCTCCCTGAGTCAGATGCACCAGGCTAACCTGCTGTTCCTAACTGCCAGCTCTGTCTCCCTTGTCATCTGGGAAACAGAGGAAAGACTAATATTCACCCTGTGCCCCGTGGTGAGCCACATCTAGTCAGACCATAATCACGCTTGAATAGAGTTTGATGCAAGGAAAATTATCATTCATTTTGTGAAATAGAAGGTCTAAACCTCCCCTTTCAATGAAGTAAAATTATTTTAAAATTTCAAAACTTATACCTACCACAGAGGAGGTGGCCAGTAATCTTTGGTATCATTTGCAACCTAATCTTAATATAAAATGTGGACTCCAAAAAGTATGAGTTCAGTTTATATGGGGAAAATGTCAGATTGATTCACCGCCAGTGGCTAAGACAGCGGGGGAGATGTTCCCTGATGAATAGAAGTGAACCGTGGGTCTGCACCCACCCACATGCCCCATTACCCAGCATCGTGTGTCCCTTGGAGAGAGCTAATGTGCCACTTGCATCAGACGTGCTGGGCTGTTGGTGAAGAATGCATATCCCAGGTTCATCTGCTGCTGGGCTCGGGGGATTGACACATTCTCTAGGTGTCTCAGTTTGACAAAATGGGTCAGGGTGGCCCTGATAAGGGATCGTGCAAATTCAACGCACAGAAAGAAGGACCGTTTTCAAAGTACTTGATAAAGCAAACACAGGTATGTTAAGAGTGCTTCCCTCGAGTAGCACTTGAGACTTTTGAGAGCATTGTCAGGTTAGAGCATCTCGATTATCTTATTTCTCATTATCAGCTACTTAACTTGAGGGAAGCCTAGACCTACCCATGAACATTAAACTTGAAATAACTCTTTCCAGAATTTCTATCCTGTATCTAGTTGAGGGAAATCTTTTTTGTCCCTGCCTATATTCCAGGGGAGCCAACCATCCCAGTGACCATAGAACATATGAAACTTTCCCCCCAACGTGACCTGCAGGAAGTGTGCCAGGCTCCGGCCATTCCACAGTGAAGGTGCTCAACCGGCACCCTCATGTGTGGCGTACTGCACAGCTGTCAAAACTGACACAGACGGTGTTTAAAATGAGGTGTTAGGGAAAACACATGCAGAGATGTGATCATAACTTTATATTAAAAGAACTGAAAATCCCAAAACCTGCAAGTAAATCCACCACCAAAGCACTAACCATGGCCTCTTTGGGCAACATATCTACACCTACACGTAGTTGGTTTTCTTCCTCCTATTCAACAAGCCCAGCTTTACAGACCATATATTACTTTTATAACACAAAACCTTTTTCCTAATAAGAGACATTTTATTGCTGTGATTAATTACTGCCTCTTCTCAGTTCAGTCTCTAAACATTGGTGAAGTAGCAGCCATCTATCTTGCCTGCCAGATAGTTCCCCTGATCAAAAAGTCGAGCAAAAACAAATTGAGGACTTGCAGTTTTCTCTTTCATCCATCACCCGCTGGCTTCAGAGGGGCAGATGCGATGGGTGGGTGTTGACAGGGCTCTCTGGACTTTCCCTGAACTGTAGGATATCACCCTGGCGGGGGATAAAGATTCCCAGAGAAAAAACCAGCAGCTGAGGGGAGTGGGATCTGGTCATCTGGAAGAGAGCCCTGAAAGTGAGGTCCTGGGCCTGCCCCTGCTGCACGTTGGCTGTGCTGTGTTGGCAAAAGCACTCCCTCCCTGTCAGCCTCCGTTCATCTGTAAAACGATGAAATTCAACTAGATCCTGAAGGTCTTCCCACCGTTAGCGATCCATGAACCCCACTCAAAGGGGTGAGCCGTCCATAGAAATTATTATTTTGAGAAAAAAAACAAACCTTATTTTGTGTGCATGAGAGTGTGGGAATATAAGAGGAAGGCCAGGAGAACATGTCCTCAAGGGGCAATAGACAAAATCACAAAGAGAAGTTCCTTACAGCACTGTTTATAATAGCAAAAACACAAAAATGATATGATCTCCCAACAGGAAGGGAAGGATTAAATTAACTATTGTATAACCCCCAAAGCATAATGGTTGGCGGTAATTATGCCAATTTGAACCTACTGACAGAGCTATTCATAACATAAAAGTAAAATCTACAAAAATGTATAAAATATACCTTTCTGAAATAGGTATAGCTACATATGCCTTTTGAAAAGTGAACAGTGATCATTTTGTGGTAGTGAAACTGCTACCATAATTTTTTTGGTTTATTTGTCATTTCTAATTTTCTATAATAGACTCTCCATATTTGTGTAATTAAAATAAATTCACAGGGCATGTCAGTCCAAGTTATCCAGAGAAACAGATCCGATAAGAGACATACACACATGAACACTGTACATACAACACACAGAGCAGAAGGAGATGTATATGTGTGTATTTGCACACATGTGTGTAGTACCAAAAGGACATACAAAAGAACAGACAGAATGGGTTATACACACACAAGTGTGCATGTGTGTACATGTGTGATGCTGTTCATTGTAAGGAACTGGCTCACATGCTTGTGTAGCTGACAAGGCTAAAATCTGTATTTAAAAAAAAAAAAAAAAGGTCAGCATCCTGGTAACTCAGGTAGGGGCGGGACCTTCAGTCTTGAAGCAGAATTTCTTCTCTGGGGAACTTGAGTTTCTCTCTTACAGCCTTCAGCTGATTGGACGAGGCCCACCATCACCAGTGCTAATCTCCTTTACTAAGTCAGTGTTAAGAACTCAGGGCCAGGGATGTAGCTCAGTGGTAGGACGCTTGCCCAGCATGCAGAGGCCCTGGATTCCCCTGACAAGTACAACACGCCATCACACAGGGGAGTCTCATTTCCAGCAACAAAGCAGAACACCACCATGGGAACATTTTCATTCACTGGGACCTCCGCGGGCCAGGGCTGGGCAGCCTGGACCCCACGGGAGCCTGGAGGGCACCTCCCAAGCCCTGCCCATGGAGGTCACCTGTGCTGAAGACAGCCCCAGGAAAGCAGGGCCCAGGGGGAGGCAGCAGCCACCCAGGCCGTGGAGGAGGGTGGGGAAGTTCAGGCCAATTCTCTGGTGGCGCGGGAGCCCCCACCATGTCCCGTGTTAGAAATCGAGTCCGGATCTCAATGGCTCTTGCAGGGTTCCTTCCCTCTTCCCCTCACGCCGTGGGCAATCGAGTGGCACCAACTGATGTCACACGTTTCATGAGTTTGGAGTCATTCAGTGCTGAATTAACCTGCGGCGAGATCTCACTGCATGAAGGCACAGCCCGCCTCGGGGTTCCGGGCTGTCGCCTGTTCAGAGGCGCGAGCGAGGCAGGAGCAGGACGGTCAAGAAGCAACCTGATAAGACCACCCGTGACAATCTACAAGCCCCCAGTAAAACCCCGCTGCCGCATTGGGGAAACTACAAAGGAAACCAGCTGCGCCTCGACCTTGGGTAGCTGGAGAAAGAGCTTGTCTTTTCCCGTCCTCGTTCCTGGTGGATGAGGTGCCAGATCTCCCTGCCTCTGCCAGGCTCCAGGCGCCTCCCTGCCCATTCTACAGTGAGCACACTTCACTTTGATAATAAGGAAAAAACATATTTTAAATATCTATCAGGAGACTCCTGGCTTCAAGACGATGATTTGAGGCACATGCTCTACCTCCCCACCAATGGCAAACTCTTTTGAAATGAGCCAATAAATAGTGGGTCAAAGGGGAAACAGCAGCAGCCAGAGTAGACAATGGAGAAGGATACCCCACGTGCATGAGAGCTCTGAGGATTTCTTGGAAGACCTGAGGCAGATGGGAACAGCAAACAGATTAGGAGGGTTTCAACTGGGACCTTCTTCTGCAGGGTGATTTGGCAGCATATTAATTATAAATGTGCACGCCCAGATTGGCGGGCACCCTGCGCCTGGGGATTTAACTAAGGAAATATGGCCATAAGAACAAAGATGTATGCTGATGATAACTTTATTTTCACTTGTTTGTTTTTTCAAAGTGTATTAAATTTCACCTCTGTGCTTCAACTGTTTATAGCTATATACTCATTCTGAAAGTTAAAAAAAAAAAAAAAAAAGCAATTCATTACTGTACTAGGCCAGTCCTGTCCTATCCTGGAATACATAGTGCATTAAAATCACCTTTATTTTTTCATGTTCAGTTGCACTACACCAAGCCACAGGGAGGGGGACATGGTTACTGTGAAGAACAAATAGATTCTCTACTGTTACACCCCATTGACTCCTTAAAATTAGACCACACTGGATGTCACCTATAGCCTGGTAAATTTTTTCTCTTCTAATTTCCTTTCCCTCTTTATTTAACTATCCTCCCTCTTTATTTAACTATCCTCCCTCTTTATTTAACTTTATATTCCCCAACTCTTTAGTCAAACTCTCCATTCTGTAATCCCCCCCCCCTTTTTTTGTGGTGCTTGGGATTGTAATCCCCTCTCCAAGAAAGAGGAAAAGGAGAAATAGCACCTTTTGTGTCCTTTTATAAAGGATATATAGCCTTTCATGCTCGTTAGCGGAACTGGTCTAACTTCAGGTTATCAAGCAGCAGACAAGGAATGCACAAAAGAGGAGAGTTACAGGCCAGTCCCACTCTCACAAACACTGTGGTCAGAACATCGGCTGCACAACCAAAGCCATATTTTACTTTTCTTCCTTGCAAAATGGATTCTATTTCCCAGCCTCTATTATGGATGTGGCCAGGAAACAGCATTCTAACCCATAAGATGAACAGAGGTGAGGTGTATGATTTCAGGCCAAAGTGCTTAATGAGCACTCATTCTTCATATGCTTTCTGGTCTACCTGCTGAATGCAGGGGACTGCAAGGCCCCAAGGGACCATAGATCAACAAGACAGAAGACACCTGATCTCTACCAACTAGATTGTTACAGAGCAAGAAATAAACTGTGGTTGATTATGCAAAACCGTGGAAATTGGGGGTCTATTTGTTACATCAGCTAGCATTATTTTTTATCAGAGATTGCTGTTCTGAAATGGGGTGCTGCCACAAAACACCAAGAATATGTGGCCATAGCTTGGAGAAAATAGATTTCATAGGCTAAGTCAGCATTTGGAATCATCTGGTGACACTATCACCTGCAGTAACTGGAAGGTAGCTCATGTGCTCATTTGAGCCCATAGTTCTAAGAAAAATGATTGGACTAACCAGAGTGTTACATGTGTCAGTTTTTACTTGCTGCACTTGACAAGTATTACAAAGAATTGAGCACAGACAAAAATGTCTGGTCTGAGAACAGTGAAGGAAATAGCCAAAGCACAAAAATTAAGGGTAAAAGTTCAAATGGTTCATCTGGGTTTCTTAATTACTCAGAGGGACTCAGCACTACAGCAATGACCAGATCAGGAGTGCCGTCTACAAGGCTGCTCTCAGTAAGTTGAAATAGAAACCCTGGTGGGTCAGGGAGGAAGCAACAGGCAGGCTGGATCGAGGGTGTTTCTAGAAGGATGCTGTCACGCAGTGACCGAGCACCAGGACTGGCAGCCCTGACATGAACACAAAGAGTAAGACAGACACAGACATGAGATCTCAAAGACCTGCTATGAAAAATGTAAACTATCTCAATAATAATTTTCTATTGGCTACTATCTTTTCATTGAAATTATAATATTTTTGGAATTGAATTACCACTTGGGAAAAGGGGGGGCCTAAATTTAAGAGCCCACAGCTGTATAATAAGATCCCAAATGTGCAGCAGCAAGAAATCCATAATCACTCTTTTCTGATTCTGGATTCTCAGGATTTCGTGAGAATGTAAAATTCCAAAATTCATGTCTTAGAATATCTACGATAAATCAACTTGGATTCAAACTTCCTGCATATAAAACATGAAGAAATTAAGAGCGTGATAGAGAAAAAGAAGTACTCCAAACACATTTTGCTTTTACTAGTCAAATTCAAAACTGTAGACTAACGAATATTTTAAGAAGATAAATTCAGTATAACTTTGAATTTATAGAAGCTAACATTTTCAACAAAAGATGTATAAATAATCTTTGCTGTAGAATGCTATTTTCAGCTAAGATGAAGGACTTTTAGATATGCCCAAGCTCTGAAATCTTGGTACCCAATCTAGAATACGTGGTAGTTAAAATACTAAGCTATTATTCTGCTATGCACAAAAAGATCCATTGTATTTCTTTAAGTGCCATGAAAAGTGAGCCCCTGTTTGGTATTATAAACCGACAGTGTAGCGATAACCGAAACAAGGTAGCTGCTGAGTGTTGCAATATTATTATTCCTGGACTAAAGTATCATACTTGTAAAATTTGAGTTCAATACAGAAAGTGTCACGTTCACGTGTAGCTTCAGTCCTAGGCTCTGGTGCAGATATTTAGTTCCGAAGTCCTGGCAAGGGTGCCTTCTGCCGCAACAAGTGACCTTGGTCATGTCTGGCTGGGCCTAGTGAACACCGTGACCCATTCAGGTGTAGACCATTAGGACCCATCAGTCCTTTGCAGTCTTAAACCTATTATTGCCCAGAGATGGAGACATTTCAGAATATTTGAGACCATTTTTAAATGGCTTTGAAAATTCACCTCAGACATGTGATAATCTTCCAGCAAATTTTGGTTACAGACTTTAGACCAAGGCTTCAGGGTTTTCTGAGTAACCCAGAACCAGAGAGTGCCTCTGAACTCGACACACCCTCACCACTGAAAAACGTCATCTCAGATGGTCATCGGGTTGATTAGGAAAATTATTATGATTTTTCAATGAATATTTTCATTTGGGAATAATTTCTGATTTACAAAACGACTGCAAAGATACTTCAGAGAGTTCTCACATGAGCTCCACCCACCTCCTCCTAATGACAGCATCTTACATAATCACAGTACATTTGTCAAAACCAAGAAATTAACACTAGCAGGGCACTTTTAATTAAACTTCACACTCTGCCGATTTCACTAGTTTCTCCAGTAAGTTTCCGTTTCAGCCCTAGGATTCAGTCGAGAGTCTGCTCCGAGTTGGTTCACCCTGTCTCAGTCTTTCCTTGTTTTCGTGACCTTGTGAGTTTTAAAGCAGAGTGAGTCACCAGGTTTATAATAGAACAAACATCCCTGGGGTTGGCTGTTCGGTTGCCTTCTCACTGTAGGCTGGGATCACAGGGTTTTGACGAAGAGCACCACAAATATACAGTGCCCTTCTCGTCACATCAAAAGACTCGCGATACCTACATGACGAACCACAGGCGACGTCCACCCTGGTCACTGGGTTAAGCTGGTCCCTTTTCCACACGATTTCACTAAATCTGGCCCACAATCAAGGGGGAAAGGTGGGGAGAGAGTCCACATATATAATTTGTGGAATTCTCTTTAAGGAAGGATTGCACTTATGTCAGTATGGGCTCAGATCATTATTCTTTGGGATATAATCCTTTATTATCATTATTTGGCTCAAAATTTTCTAGCTTTGGTCACTGGAAGCTCTTTCAGTTTGCTCTTTGTCCCTTTGACATGCTCCCATTCCTTTGTGTTGTGTGTCTGTCTCTCTCTCTTTTCCTTCCTTGCTTTCCTTGTTTATTTAGAGAGTAGCAGCCCCTTACTTCCCTGCCTTGAGTATTATACTAGTCAGTTTTCCATTTTTATAACAAAATACCTGAAGTTGGATGTGTATAAAGAAAAGAGGTTTATTTAGCTCATGGATATGGAGGTTCACAAGCATAGTACCAACATCTGCTCAGCCGTAGTGAGGACCCCTGTCTACATCCCATGGAGCACGATGTCATGGTGGGAGCACATGTGTGAGGGCGATCACAGGGCAAGACAGGAAGGCAGAGAGCAGGGAGAGGTCGGGCTTGCTCTTTTATAAAAACTCATCTAAAGCTTCCACCCTTCCCAACATCACCAGTCTGAGGTCTATGCTGCAAATGCATGAATGCTTGGGTTCATGCTCAAACCATATCCAAACTGTAGCGCTCCTGTTTTCTCTGCCCCAGCCCTATTAGTTACAGTTTTGCTATTAAGGTTTTAAATGCATGGAGAACAGTACAAAAAAGCAACCCAAGTTCATAATATTGATTCTGATAAACTAATGGGATCCAGTTGATATGATGTTTTAAAAATGGCATCACTGAATAAAGTTCCCTTTCAAAGAAAGGGATCTCATTGACTTGTTCCAGAATTAGGAACCAGAATATGACCCTCTTTCTCCCTGGGCACCATATCATCTTGATGCTATTCTCATGTTCACATGCTTTCCCAGGGGCAGATATCCAAGCTAGGAGAGACCGAGCTCACAAAGACCATCTTCAGAGACCTCCCTGCGTGAATCCTGGAAGGAGAGGAGTGCGACGGGTGTGCCACCTGCTTGGGTGAACGTGAAGGTGCTTTAGCTCAGCGTCCTTCTCAACCCCGTGTCTGACACCACAGGTGTGTAGTTGTAGACTCTTGGCTAAACAAATTCCCGAATAACCTGCCCCATCTATAAACAAAACAGCATCCTTGGGCTGGGGATATGGCTCAGTTGGCAGAGTGCTTGCCTCTCGTGCACAGGGCCCTGGATTCAATACCCAGCACCAAAAAACAAACAAACAAACAAAATCTCTCGGTCCTTTTCAGAGAGATTCAGAATCTGACACAAGAGTGGTCATGAAGTTTCCAAACATATCTGCATGCACCTTTTATTTGGGTCAGAACCCCGTTATTAAGGGGTGAATTATAATCCCCAAATTGAAACCCCAAGCCCACTACCTCAGACTGTAATCGTATTTGGAAACAGGGCCGCTGAGGAGGTAATTAAGGTAAAATGAGGCCACTGGAGTTGGCTCTAATCCATCAGGCGGGCATCCTCATGAGGAGATAGGACACAGACACACACAGAGGGAAGAGCATGAGAAGACAGAGGGAGAAGACGCCTTCCACAGCCCAAAGAGAGAGCTTCAGGAGGAACCAGCCCTGCCCACACCCTGATCTTGGACATGTGGCCTCCAAATAGTCTGTTGTGCCCCACCCCGTCTGTGGAGCCGGGACAGCAGCCCGAGCCCTCCAGGGCACTAGTCATTGGGTCTCTGCGGGAATCCTGCACCCATCAGAACCCAATGAACCTCCAGACGGTGAGGAACACTCCAGCAGAACCAACCACGAGAACCCGGTAATAAACCAGCGTTGGGGTCCAGCTGCAGCCCGGCGGGGAGCAGGATTACAGCGCAGCGACTCTGTTTGACCTTCAGAGGCAGATCAACTTCTTTCCCTTTAAAATGTTTATTTAGGAATATCACTTGATTCTTCCTTTCGCCCCCTCAGGTATTTTTACAGAAATAACTTGATATTAGTATTCTATAGTTTAAGCAGATGGTTGAAAGATTATGTTGCTCAAGGGTTGAGCTGTAGAAGTACACTGTATTTCACCACCAAGTGTAACTTAAAGGTGCAATCAGTCGAATCTCTTTCTGGGATGGAATGTAGCCAAAACCTGTTTGTAAGTGCTCAAGACCTAGCTCAGACCACACAAATGTGTTCCACGCACAGCTCCATGCTGCTGCCACCATCCATGGCCTTACGACAACCCCCACCACGATAATCACCTGGAGTCATTAAATTAGAAACTGCTTGTCCCAGGACTTCCTGAAATTGTCACCAGGGAGAGAAGACAAAGTAATTAAGGACACTTACCAAGATAAACAGATATCTTATGCAGATGTCTTTCTCAAGGCAGGAACAGGCTGTGTAGGCATAGATTTTGAGTACTTAACCATGTAAAAGAGGCGTGTAACACTTTGGTGGTATTAACAGTTGATTCAGCAGCTAGATGAATATGCTCTGACCTTTACACCCCCAACTTCAGTACCTTAAGTGCTCTGTGGGTGTCATCAAAGTGGAAGACAGGAAGTCCACATGAATCCAGAACTTCAGCCCCGATACTGCTGATAGCGCTTGCTAAAGCACACCTAGGGACCACCAGCTTAGCTGAGCACAGGGAAATGGTACTTAAGCACTGGATTTGAAAATGAGTGCTTGTGTTTAACAGGACTCAGGGTATCTCTGAAGGATATGTGAGCCAAAGCACTGAGCCATGGCCCCCCTAGGAACCAACCACCTTACACGGGAAGACTGCCTGTGTCTACAACCACCCGCCCTGCTCATCAGCACCAGGAGATCCTGCCAAAAAACCTAAGGATCAAATGCCCAACTCTATATGGATTCTAATTATGATGGTCCTCTCCCAGTTGACTACATGTCACTCAGCCAAAGCTCTGAAGCGGAAATGGGTCCCATTGAGGGCCTACTCCTTTGACAGCTATGTTAGCCACTCAGTGACTCTGGCAATTCATGAGGTTTTCCCAAATAGTAGTTCGGCCACTATAAAATTATATGGAATTTCTGGCCCAATTTGCTAATCTTCCTGTTGGGGTTCCATATTTGATTTCCTTTAAGAGGTGTTGCATGGATCATCATCAATACCTTGGGACTGATGGCATCCATGTGGGCATTCCTGCCAACTCTGAGGGCTTGTTCCTCTGAATGATGATAAATATGTTGCCCCCACCCCAGGACGGATTATTCTTCACTCTGTCTTTTATTCCTGTGGATATCTGTTTATCAATCCCAAACCAATTTCTTATCTGGAAATTATCAGTACTTTGGTACAGATCACCAATGGCCCTAAATTTATTACCTTATGGGAATTAAATCTCTAGCTTATATATTGACAACATCCTTATCTGGTCTAGGTTTGCACTTGATCTCTGAACATTTTGCAGCTCAGCATTCTATGTTCTTAAAGGGATCAGATACTTGGGCACATTTTGGTCCTCCAGATTCACTCACCTTAAACGCAGGCTGTCTTAATGGACATGGTGACTTCCCCAACGTTCCAGGGAAGAGCCTTCCACTGGTAAGTAAAATTGCAACTGAATATGTGACGGTCTCCCCTGCTGACAATTCCCGGATAGAAGCAGTGTGTGATGTTGGGTGGGTGATACCGTAAGACCCTCTGGGAGAACGACTGGGCATCAACGAGGGGAGACAGTGCGGGAGCAAATGTCCATGGTATTAAGGAGCAAATCTGGCTCTCAGCAGCCAGCCTGCATCTGCACTCGGCTCCACCTGCAGGAAACCTGGGCATTGTGTTTCACACTGAGGACATCTTCACCCACATTTGTCCTTTTGTAAGCATGTCAGAGAAAGCTTTTATAAAGCTATTCCTAGTGCATTATTTTCACCATAAAGTCTTACTTTTCTTGAACCAACTAATAAACTGAGCAATTGATCATAATAAATAGTGTTCATCACATTTTTAAATTTTATGGTCTTCACATTATAAAATACAGTAACCTGGGGACTGGGGTGAGCTTACTTTAAAATTTCACCCAAAAGAAAATAAAAATAAAAAGTCTGAGTTACCACAATATAAAGAGGCTGTGATGGAAATATATTTCATTGCAAGCTGAATTACTCATTTTTTTACTATTACACATGAGACCTAAATTAGATATTGCTGAATCCAGGGCAGTCTGACTCCTAAACACAGTGCTTATTAAATTTTTAAAAATGTATTCTTAAACGCAAAATTATGTTATACACTATTGTAACTATGTAAGAAGTATATACATGTTTAAAGGAGATGCTGAGGACTTTTATATGACCATGTTGGAGGCATATATAATAAGTGCGTGTTTTCCACCTTTCGTGAGAGCGAAGAATTAAATTTCCAATAACACATCAGTTCCATTCTCATCTCCCATAAGTTCTCCCAGTGGTGGTAGTAATTGGCTTTGGCCTCAGATTTGAACGTTGAATGTTAACATCTGGCCATCTGGAGATCAGCCACGGTGAACATCAGCTTACCTGGTGAAGTCCACTCAGCCAGGGCATGGTCCTCCTGCAACGGCATTCAAAGCAGCTGGGACTTTTTTCTCAAGTCTGACCAGCACTACAGAGCAGTTACACACAGCAGACCTGGGGGGACCCGAATGCCCAGAGTTCCCGTTTTCAATTTCCCAGGGAACCTACAGGACTTATGGGGGGCCCAGGAGCCAGGCTGAACCTCTGTCCCCTGGGCTTTGAGGTGCTTTGGCAAAGAACCTGAGGCACTGCAGACATTGATGCTCTCCGTGAGACACCAGACGCAGGCAGATGGAACCTGTGGGTGACAGAGAGCCCTCAGATCTCAGACACCCAGGGGAGACAGCCCCCGGGAGCACTGGGCTCTCCTTATCCTGCTTTTAAACTTCTACAGTTAGACAATCATATTTCTCAGAGGACTCGTGTGCATTTTAGACACCCACCCCTCCAAAAAAAAAAAAAAATACACACACACACAGGAATAAACAAGTTTGGGCCTTAACTCCACCTCAGTGAAGAGGATGAACCTGATCAAGGCGAAGGAAACCGTACCAGTCACCCGGTGGCCAGCGGAGATAGTGGCACAGAGCAGTTCTCGTTTGGGATTTTCATGTTCCTGACAACCTGTAGCCTTCGCTGTTCAGGCCCAGAAATTCCAGGCTGATGTCGGAAAGAGTCATGGAGACGCCGGAGAAGAAAAAATTTCTCCGCCTTTAGGTTTTGAAAACCCCAAATCCTGCTTTTCCAGGCTTAGCCTCCATGCTGAAGCCACCAAAAACCAGACAAAACCCATGGCCAGTGGGTTCCAAGCCACAGGCCATTAGGCTGTGAAGAACTGTGATCCCTGAGAGAGAGGGAACCAGCAAAGAAGCCCTGCAGCTGCCCCAGGCGGGGCTGGAGTGTTCCCAGGACAGAGCCCTGGCCACAAGCAGATGGACCCTGCTGGCTCCTCAGGTTGGGCCTGCAGGCTCTGTCACAACCACAGTGCCATCCAGTCTGCCCAGCCAGTGAAATCAGAATCAGCCCAAGAAGGGTGAGGAGGGCAAATACTTGACAGACTTTAAATCTAAAAAGACTGAGAGAAATTATTGGAGGATTTGAGATGTTTTCAAAGTAACTTGATTTTTTTCCTATTAAATAAATGAATCTTGAGATAGAAATTACAGGTAAATGGTCAAGTGTTTTCCCTTTTGTATTTCTGGCCGTAGCAATCATACCCATTATGAAATATTTGGAATCAATGAAATTTCACTATTAGAGAAATTACCAGAATGATGGCACTTATCTGGCCACCTTTGTCTTCCCAGGAACTATCCAGTATGCCAGTTTACACAAACCTTCTGTATTTCCAAACATCAGGTGCAGAGCTGAAAAGAAAATACCCAAGTCATCCAACAGAGTGATTCTTATTCCTCTGGGGTAGGACAGAGAGTGCCCTTGCTCCCTGCCAAAAAAAAGCATATTCTTATCAAATATCTGGAACCTGGACTGTGGCCTTATTTGCAAAAAGGCTTTTGCAGATGTGATTAAGTTAAGGATATTGAGAGGAGACTTATCCACGAGGGCCCTAAATCCAATAGCCAGTGTCCTTGCCAGAGACAGGCAGAGAGGGGATTGAGACATTCAGAAGAGAGAAGGTGGGCACACCAGGAGAAGGCTATGGAAGAGGGGCAGAGGCTGGGTGGTGCCAGCACAGACAGCAGAAGCCAGAAGGGCAGGGACTGGATCCTCCCTAAAGCCTCCAAGGGCAGGATTTCAGATGACTGGCCTCCAGACCTACCAAAGAATACACTTCTGTTATTTAAGTCACCAAGCTGGCAGTGATTAGCTTCACCAACCCCAGGACGCTAACGCATCCTCCCACCTGCCACAGCAGAATGCATCCCTGAGTCCAGAGCGCCCAGCTTTACACACCTCAACTGGCCAAGGAGAGAGTGGGGACTGCAGAACTTCTGTGTGTCAGTGCTGGGGGGACGATGGCTGCGTAATCGTTGTCCGCAGCTGTGGGCACAGGAGCATTGATCCGTGTGGGCGTGAATTACAGCTCCTCTCCTGAGAGGGCCGGGAGGGGGCGGTGCATAGATTTTTACATCTCGAACCTATTTCAGCCAGAGCTGTGCTCAAGGTCAAACAGCATAAAAGCCCACAAACAGCCAGTCTTAGATCCAAAGAATTGATCTTACTGGCACTCTGTTAAAAAAGAAATGTATATATATAAAGTAGACCATTTATTATTCCAAGGCATGAAAAGACCTTCTCTTTGTTCCTGTTTTGCTCTTTACATGGGTAAAGAGCTCTGAATGAGGAAGAGAACACTTGGAAGGAAAGTCAAGGAGAGACCCTGTCCTCTCCCCTAGCGTCCGAGCAGACTCATCCCACAGTCCACCATTCTGACAGGAACATTGTGCATTGAGCCTATTGTTCTCTCTCCCTTCTGGGAACATACAGGAAGATTCAGCCTTATCTGTCCAGGCTCAGAAACCTCTCAGGAGCCCAAATCTCAGCATCTTCTCCCTGGGGAGTGTGGGGCAGGTAGAGGCAGAAGTAAAGGAATGAATGAAGAATAGTTTTTAAAAAAAAAAAGCCTTCAAGAAATCTCCTAAGTATTGGGAAATTATTTAGTGCAAAGGCTTCAAAGTGAGCCGGCAGGAGGGACTATATGACATTATTCAACCCTGTGGACAGTCCTGAGGGTCAAGTGTTTACTGATGGGGCAAATGAGGTTCCAAGAGGTTAAGGACTTGAGGTTACGGTGAGATATGAAGCCCTGGTTAGAACCCAAACCCGTAGTCCTCCTGAGGGCCTTCCCTGGAGCTCTGCCATGTTTTCCCAAAGTCAAAGAGACGCATAGATAAGAAGGAATCTGGGGGCACCACCTGGGCAGGGAATGCAGTCAATCCTGAGACGGGTAGTGCAGTGGATTGGGTGTCACGTAAGTGCCCCCCCACCCCAAGGACCCACTGTAATCGAAGGCTTGGTTCACAGGATAGCACTGCTGGGAAGTGACAGAACACTAGCACAACTCACCCCCTGTGAAACAGATCGTCTGAAGAGCTCTATGATGCCTAAGGGAAAATGAACTCATAATTTAAAACTTCCCAACAAATAAATATCCAGGCCCAGATGTTTCACTGAGATAAACATTTAAAGAAAACTTAACACCAGTTTTTCACTTCTTCCAGTAAATGCAAAAGAAGGAGCCAGGCATGGTGGAGCCTGCCTGTAATCCCAGCAACTTGGGAGGCTGAGTCAAGAGGATCTCAAGTTCTGAACCAGCCTCAGTAATTTAGCAAGACTGTCTCAAAAAAAGGATGGGGGGGGGGCTGGAGTTGTAGCTCAGTGGCAGAGCATCCCTGGGTTCAACCTGTAAAAAATAAATAAGGTAAGCATTCTAGCTCTGAGCCACATTTCCAGAACTTTAATGCTTACCTGGCATGAGTGAGGCCCTGGGTTCAATCCTCAGCACCACATATAAATAAATAAAATTAAAGATCCATTTACAACTAAAAACTATTTTTTTAAATTTGCATAAACATTGTAGCAGCATTACTGGTAATAGCACTAAACTTCAACCAACTCAGATGTCTTTCAGCAGGTGCATGGTTAAACTCATTGTGCTACATCCGTATGATAGACTCCTGCTCAGCCGCAAAAAGAACAAACCATTGATAACCATTCATAACTCAGGGAATTAGGCTGAATGAAAAAAAGCTAACCTCACAGGTGACTTGTAAGATTCCCACTTATATAACATTCTCAAAATGACAAAATTATGAAAGAGATAAAGGGAAGAGGGATAGCTAGAAAAGGGCTATATGAGGGATCCTTATAGGAATGGAAATGCTCTGCACCTTGATGACATCAATGTCCATATCCTGGTTGATGTTGTACTGTAGTTTTATGAGATGAGACCATTGGGGGAAACTGAGAAAAGGGAAGATGGAATCTTTCTGTATTGTTTACAACTGCATGTCAATCTACAGTTATATCAAAATGAGAAAAAAATTGCAATGGAAACACAGAATGTAAGATAAAATACACAACCATGTGAAAATATAAGGAAAGACCAGAAAGAATATGCAAAATCAAAAATATGTGTATTGGGGATAATAGAGAATTTATTTTCGTAAAATTAAAAACTATTATTATTTCATATATCTTCAATAATTTTTCTAAGGTATTTAGGACATCATTGTGCTGAATGACTTACCATCATGTGCCAATATGAGGGTTTCTTTCTTTTTTTTTTTTAAGAGAGAGAGAATTTATTTATTTAGTTAGTTAGTTTTTGGCAGACACAACATCTTTGTTTGTAAGTGGTGCTGAGGATCGAACCCGGGCCACACGCATGCCAGGCGAGCGCGCTACCGCTTGAGCCACATCCCCAGCCCAAGGGTTTATTTCTTATTGCAAGAGTAGCAAAAGTACACCCAGTTGAATCTGTCTATCAATTAGCCATGTCAAATCTCTAAGCCACAGTTTCTTCGGAAGACACATCACCTCTCTCCTTTCTGCCTCAGTGTTGTTACAGGAGGGTCAAAATGGTAAGGTGCCTCCAATCGGCACATTCATTGTCAATCCACGAAGCATGTGATCACAAAATAGTCTCCCTTTTAGATATTCAAAGTACAGAATTTGATTAACCAAAATTGAATGAAGAAAGGAAATAATTAAATGTATCTAGTGTTATGGACTGAGTTGTATCTCCCTCAAACTTATGTGTTGAAATTCCAATCCCAACCCCCTACCCTGCAAGTACCTCAGAATGTGACTATAATTGGAGAGAGGGTCTTTACAGAGATAATTAAGGTAAAATGAAATCATTAGAGTGGGTCCTAATTCAACAGGACTGGGGTCTTTATAAGAAGAGCAAACTGGGACAAGGCCAGGCACCGAGGGAGACCACTGTAAAGGCAAAGGCAGACATTCTCTCAACAGGGGCAGGTCACAACCAGTTCTTGATTCCTTCTTCACCTTGGCCTTCAGGGTAGAGTCCCATCTTCTGTGTGGTAAATGGACCAGTTTTCATATAAGCAGAACATGGGCAGGGCGCATGGAATATGTCCCCATTCTCAAAGCTCTGTGTTTTTTCCTTTTGAGGGTTTCAGCGTCCCACCTGGGTCTCCTTGGGCCCTGTTCTAGGAGCCCTGAGCCAATACAACCATGATCTCCAAAGCCTAAACTTCTCTACTGAGTCTCTCCCTCACTTCAAAGCCCCTTCCTCCCAAAAAATATATATATGAAAGGAAGAAATTTAAATAGAATGGCTAACTTTAAGAGCAAGAGTTTTCCTGATTCTCTTCCCCTTGTGGAGAGGCAATGGACCACAAGAATCTGAATTAATCCTGAGTCTGAATGTTGCCTTGGTTCAGCCCATGGTCAAGATTTCCAAGTTGGCTCTAAACCAAGCTGTAAGTTTCTGTTTCTTCACATGCAAAATGAGGATCCCATGGTCGACCTGGTGAGATGGTGGGAAGACCAGCCTGCAAAGGATTTGGCACCGTGGAGGAC
Organism: Marmota flaviventris; assembly: GCF_047511675.1. Lineage (NCBI taxonomy): Eukaryota > Metazoa > Chordata > Mammalia > Rodentia > Sciuridae > Marmota > Marmota flaviventris. The sequence continues at coordinate 170,365,693 of NC_092500.1, forward strand.
CACAAGGGAATCCTGCCCCAGCCCCATCTCTCCTTTCCTTCTCCTCCACAATCCTGATCTGGGATTTGGGACATTCCTAGCAGGAAGACCACAGGAGTGAATGGGCTACCTACCAGGAACTTGTCCTTAATTCTCTAGAAGCCCCACTGGAGGGAAACCATATCCTAAATCAAGGATATCCATACACACCTTGCTCAGAGGAGTCTCTCCTAGAGGTGACTGGGAAGCAGCTCTGCCTCTCCCAACCTTCCCAATCAAGACAGCATGGAGAACCCAGACCGGGAGTCCAGGGCACCAGTCTAGTCCAGGTTCTGGCTGGATAGGCCCTTTAAGGGAAGGGTCACCATCAAGAAGACTGAACTGTCATCATCCCAACAGCCAAACTGTGTCCCCGCTCCCAGATCCAGCCAGGCTCACTCCTCCCAGATACAACCTTCCTTAAGCCTTTGCACCATCTGGAAACTTCTTGTCTCCTCTCCTCAGAATTTTTAAAGAAATCATGTCCATGTTCGTCCATCTGACTGGCACCTCTCTCCAAGGTCAGCCTCGGGGTTCCTGCCCCACTTCCCAGGATCAGCCTCTCCCTCCTACCCCACCTCCCTGCCGCCTCCAGCTGCTGCACTTCCAGGTCACTCTAGCCTCGCCCACTCCGCCCACTCCACTCTCACTTGACCCTCCTCCTCCCTTGCCCTGGGCAAATTTAGCCAGGTTGAAGGCCAAGTTTTTTGCCCCTTAAGTCCACGGCAGCTGACTTCTTTCCAACTTTGTGTTTCAAAAGCCGGCAGCTGTCTTCTTTCCAACTTTGTTCCTCAGAATGTGACAATAACTGGAGATAGGGTTTTTACAGAGATGATTAAGGTAAAAAGAAGTCATTAGAGTGGGTCCTAATTCAACAGGACTGGGGTCTTTATAAGAAGAGCAAACTGGGACAAGGCCAGGCACGGAGGGAGACCACTGTATCTCCGCTCCCAGATCTAGCCAAGCTCTCGGATGCAAAATGAGGATCCCATACCCGTCCACGCCCCCTCCCAGACCCAGAAAGCTCTGCCCGGCAGGAAGCTCTTCAGGAGGCCTCTGCCTGGAAAGCCGCTTTCATAAATTAGTCAACAAAGATCGGGGGCTTGTTCTTGGAAGCTGAATTAGAGGGTTGTTTGAAGACTCTTTTTCATTTTAAAATGTTCAGGGGTGTTAGCTGGAGGCTCCTTCTGAAAACAAGAGAAACATAAATTTCTTATAAGGCAGACATTCCAATTTCATAGATTTTGCCTGGTCCTCAGGATAAATACATAATAAGAAATATCTGGACTTCTCTCTGTAAACACCAGAAGTAATGGGGCCTCCGGCCATGCCAGCACCCTCAGAGACAGTAGCAGGCAGGAGGGGGTTCCAAAGTCATCGTAAAAGGTCCTTAGGTACCTGCCCCTGGCCAAAATGAGCTCTGGAGAACATTTCTATGAAGCAAATGTAACTTGTAGAAATAATGCTATAATTCAAAATTAATAAACACATACATCACAAAAACATACCATCTTTAAAATAGCTCTCAAATTATTTATAAAAAAATTTACAGAAGAACTGTCATAAATCTATTATAAATATAGTATTATACTAATTATAAGGTTCCATTGTACACTCATAAACACAGGAACATACAATGCTTCTGTACAGGGAACTTTATCTACAAAATATTAAGTCATGATTGTAAATATTCAGTGAATACTAGTTCTCCTGGCCTTGTTGGGTTTGGGGCATATTTTGCAAAGATGGCATGGTCCAGGTTTTCTAAAGAATTAATTGGGAGAGTTTGAGCAGCTGTAGCAAGTGCAGTATTCAGGATCACATGGTTCATCTTCCAGAGGAGGTGGGGCCTCGAGGGGGCGAGCAAGCAGGTGAGGTGAGGGGAAAAGCATGGAAGCCGGAGACTGTTGTAGGGACAGGCGAGGCAAGGCACCGGAGATGGCAGGAAACAGTTTTATTTGGCTGCAGCCAGGTTCAGAGGGCACAGCTTTTGCTGTAATCCATCAATCCCCTGAACCCCGAGTTCAGGTGGTTTCAGAGTTTTCTACCCAGCATGTAAGGGGAGGGGCTCAGAAGTTCACAGTCTGCAGAAGTTCACATAAAAGCAGCTTTTTCTTTCACTGTTCTGGGCAAGTTAACTCTTCAAGGACAACCCCTGAGAAGGGGAGAGCTTCTTCTCCCCTTTCTTCCTCCCCCTGCCAGCTGTTACCAAGGAGCCCATTTGTAACTTATCTTAAAAATGTAGACATCTCTGTGAAGCCCAGCTCAAGGCCAGAGGCTTTGTTTGCACATTTCTACAAAGTACTCTACATGATATGTTCGTGAAAAAACTAGTAAGAGATGTCCAGCACCTGGAGTGCTGTTATCTTCTCGGCCAGTGGCCAAATAAAACAAGGTGACACAAAAATAGGAAGAAATTTAGCTACATTGAACTCTTTTGCAGAGACTCTTTTGCTGACAGTCTTAATATCAGCCATGGTGAACATTTCTGGAGAGGCCCAGTTAAGACTTTTCAGTGGAGAAAGTGGGTGCCACTTCAAGACCTGCTAATAATTATTTTGAAACTATAGTGGAGTTCTGGGGAACAGGCAGGGGCAAGGAGGTGGGGGGAGCAATAGGACAGCAGCAACATATTCTGGTGTGACAGCACCCCACACTGCCTTTGTGATGTTTCTTTGTACATGTCCACTTGGCGAGGCTCTGGTGCCCAGTTGTTTGATCAAACACCAGTCTAAATGTTTATTTAGAGTTTATTAGAGTTTGTGATTGTAGTAAATCAGTAGACCTTGAGGAAAACGGATAACTCCCTAATGTGGCTGGGCCTTTTCCAGCCAGTCAGAGACTCTAAGAGCAAAGACTGAGATTTCCCCAGAAGAAGGAATTCCGCTCAGACTGCAATGTGGAAACCTCACCTGAGTCGCTAGCCCACTGCCCCACAGAATTCAGACACAAGACTACAATGTCAGCTCTTCCTGGAATTTGCTGCTGACCAGCCTGCCCTGCAGATTCAACTTGCCAGCCCCCACCCCCCCCCCTCACACACACACACACCAGGAGCCAGTTCTTTAAAATAAATGAGGATGGATAGATAATAGATAATAAATGACACACAGATAGACAAAAGATAGATGATGGATAGTTAATAGGTAGGTAGGTGATAGATGATATATAGATAGATGGATGGAGAGGTAAGAAGGTAAACAGGTAGATGATGTATAAATGGATGGATAGATAATGAAAGGTGATAAATAGATGCAAGGTGGATAATGATGAGAGAGAGAGAGAGAGAGAGAGAGAGAGAGGAGGGAGAAAAGAGCTGTCTATCCTCCTGGCTTTATTCCTCGTAGAAATCCCAAGGTGCCTCAAGAAATCAAGCGCGTGGCCAGGCAGACTGCCTGCTTTTCTCCCTAACACAGAGCTGAGAGGAGGAGCTTGGGGTTAGAGTCCACAAAATTGGCACAAAGGGAAGGGCTGTCGTTAAAATGGCTACAGTTGGATCTTACATCCCAATTCAGGCTAAATACTGTATTCTGAAAATGAACCCCAGAACTTTCTATTTACCAGTCACGCTCTGGGGAGCCCTGACCTGACCACTGTACTCCTCTGGCACCCGTGGGCCCAAGATGAAAACAAGCCATGCACAGAGGGCCCTGGACAGCGGAGAAGCTGCAAGAAATGAGGAGAACTGTGGCCGCCCCCTAGGTCACTCTTCCAAAGACAAAAGAGCCTTCACAATTTGTTCAATGGTCCTGGACACCACACTTTCTATAAGTGGGACCAGCCTCAGAATCTTCCCCTGGAGACCACCAGCATCGTCACCCAGGGCCCCAGAGGAAAACCAAGGGCTTGCTTGGGTCAGGTCTGCTGGGAAACCCGGCAGTTCACCTGGACATCCTGTCAGGGCAGGCTCTCTTCGGGAGATTTTCACAGTCCCTCAGGTCAGCTTCAGGCCTGACCCTGTGGAGGTCAAGGAGGGCTCCACAGAGGGACCCAGCTGCCCCTTTTTCTGGCCTTGGCAAAGGACAAGAGAAAACCTGTGCCGTCCTTTGTGAAATGAAGACAGTTCTGGCTCCGGGCCATGGGAAGGCCCAGGTAGGCACACACATCAGGGCCAAGAGGTGGCTGGGAACCAAAGCTATGGCTAGCTGTGACTCAGCCTGCTTTCAAGATGACTCCAGGTTACCTCACACAGGGAAGACCGTCCCCTTCAGCTGTGACAACAGGGGCTCCCAAAACTGAGAAGAGACAATTGTCCTACCTTTAAAGGATATGAAGATTAGACCCCCTGGGGAGACAAACACTGGGACATGATGACCAGCAGGAGGCCCCTGCAGAAGGAGAAGGTGAATTCTGGGGAGTGAAGCATCTCAGCAAGAGGAGGACAGGCGTGTCACTGTGTCACCCTCCAAATGAGGAACCCTGGGGGCCCTAAAAGGGGAGAGAAGGGGGCACTCAGCAGCCTGTGAGAAAATAACAACAACCACCACTTTACATCTATTACCCCTTAAGACTCACCGCGATCCTCTGGAGCATCGTTAGAGCATCTTTTACACATAAGGAAACCAAGGCTCCCAGATGTTGGAACTTGGCCAAGATCCCACACATTGCAGGGGAGCTGGGAGCTGAGCACAGGCCCATGTGGTTCTCCACCGGCCCCTCCCCACCACACCTGGCCTCACTCACACCATCAGAGGGGACGCCTCCACACTGGTGTGGCACAGGACATGGGGTTGCGGTCTTTGTCTCATGAGTTTAAAGAATAAAATCCACAGGCACAAGAGTGAAGATACAAGATTTATTAGAGTAATAGAAAGCAGAACTCCCAAAGAGGGAGGGGTCCCAAGAGAGGGATACCAAGAAGTGGCTATTGTCTGGGGGTTTATATAGAATTATAGGTTTAAGGAATTCAGCCCCCTGCCCAATCGTGGGTAAGGCGTTCGGTGTCTACAAGGCGTTCATGCAAACTTCAGTCCCATCGAGATATCAATCAGGCATTTTCCTTCTTTAGAGAGGCATGCACCCAGTCACGTAGATCCTGCTTTAAGAATAGCCTTTTTGCAAGTTTCTTAGCAAATATCTGCAGGTGCCCTTTGTGCTCTGCTGCCCAGGAAGTTGGCCAGGGACCCCTCTGCCTATCCTCCCAGGCTTAACTCTTCCTCCTGACATCCCTGGGATTGGGGTAGGTGCTGGGGTCCAATGATACAGGAGACAGACCAGTCCCCGAGGCGATAAAGAGAGTGACAAACAGGAAAGCCATTTTATTGTGTGAAAGGTTACTTTCAGGGAATGATCAAGTGTGGATAAAACACCCCTCCCTCACGGAGCCAATGCCTAGGGAGGCAAACAGACTTTAAACCAACACAGACACGTCCTGCCTTAGGAGGGAGAAGTGCAGCAGTGGAGCTCGTGGTGGGCAGGTGATGGAAACATGAAGGCCCCTGGTGGAGAAGGAAAGAGGCCTGGAGTGGGTGGCTGTGTGGGAGCGGGATGCATTCCAACGTATGGGAAGGACAGGGACGATGTCCCTGAGGAAAGAAGGAGGGCAGGAAGTTCCTTGTGAGGTGTGGACACCTCACAGAGTGGGAAACCAGGCCAAAGGCTCACGGGGTCTATGTGCCTAGAGACCTAACCCAGAGTACTTCTATGGTAAAACAGAACGCGGCGGTGCTATGGCGCAGTGTGTGAAAACTTGTGTCTCCTTTGAACTTAGCGCAAACCCCCTCCCCCAGAGTCTCCAGTTTTAGAGCTGGCTCCTCGTCCACCACAAATCCTACAGCCACATCCAAATCAAGCCCTCAGACAAATGTGCAGGCTTTCACTCTGCTTGTTTCAAAGAACTAAATCTCAAGCCTCTTCCCGCAGGCGGCCTGCTAGCACAGCTCCAAGGGCCTCCAACAGGTCGGTGGGCTAAAGCGCTTCATGCCAGGGAGAGCCTGAGCTCCCCCTCCCCTCCCCTCCCCTCCCCTCTCCTCTCCTCCTGTTTTGCAGCCCTCTCTGGACAGACTGGAATGAGCACATGGAATGGGCCCATGTGAGTACCTGAGAGAAGAACAGAAGAGAGAGAAGGCAAAGGGATGTGTTCCTTATCAGAAGCCGCAGGAAATGTCCATGATCCAATTTAATAGTGATTTCAAATTTGAGAATATGGAAGGCAAAGCCTGTGGGATGTCAGACGGAGCAAATGAGTGGAAAGTGCAATCCCGAATAGCAAGGCTTGTCAGTGATCTAAGGAGCCCTCCATCCTGCCTGCAACAGCCGCAAGTGAGCCTGGTCAAACTGCAAGCCAGACAGCTCACACCTCTCCAGACGCCCCCAGTGTGCACTTTCAAGGAGACATGAGCTCTCCCCATGGCTCAAGGCCTTCGTCCTCTTCCTCCTCTTCTCCCAGCTGGTGTTCTCCAGACACTCTGGCCTCTCAGCCCCCACAGCGCACCATGTTCCTTCCTGCCTCTGAGCCTACGGTCAGGCTGTTCCCTCTGACTGTGGTGTGCCTCCCCACCCAGGAGCCGTATCCTCCCAACCTAGGAGTCTTCTCCTTAGAGCAGCCTCACCTGGCCAGCGTCCTACTGAGTTAGCTCTACTTGTGCACTTGTGTGTCTCCTCAGCCACTAGAGACAATCTACCTCTGTCCTGTCTCTCCTACCACGGTGTCAGCTTGCAGAGAGCAGGGGCCTGTCCTGTCTGGTAGGTTGATGGATTCCTGCAGGGAAGTGCTATTCCAGGTCTAGCTCACACTACTACATGTCCTGGGAGGGAGGTGCTGCTGACCTGGAGTTGTGGACTGTCTTTCCAAAGGTGTTTGGTGTTGCAGAAGCTTGAAGATGGAAGCTCTCCCTCCAGAGCAAAGCCAGGTTTGCACACCGGCCAGTGTGAGGAAGGTGAGCTCTCCTGGAGTGAGGGCAGGCAGATCTACTGCCCATGCTCAACTAACCTCAAAAGGCAGACTTCACAGCAGCTAAAGAAGTGGTGACCGGGACACATCCACACGCAGTGGACTCGCTTTCCGAAAGCCAGGAATAAGAAACACAGAATTCATAACAACAGCTGCCTCGTGGGAGAGGGGACCCAATTAATTGAAAGTTTTCAGGGTCCAATATTAGAAATTATGCAGGAAGTTACACTTTATCTGGTCCCTACCTGACTCTGCAGATCAACTCATCCAAATTAAGCAAAATCCAACACCAAATTCTTGAGGAATAATCTCAGAGGTGAGAAAGAGATGTTTCCTGATTTTATAAGGCGTGTCAAACTGAAGGCCCCCCGGAATCCACTTTAGCGTCTTTCCTTAGCAAATGTTTTTCATTAACAGAAACCGCCGAAGTCTGTCTTCACACAGTTCTCTCCTCCCGCCCCATCAGGCTCCCTGCTTTTCCACCTCCTGCTCTGGCTGCCATCTCGGTGGCAGTGACCTCCCTGCTTTTCAAAGCCTCTAGGAAGCATGGCCCTTCCTTCTCCAGCTCCCCGCCTTTTGTGGAGAGCAGGTACTTGGAATCCCCAGGAGCCGCTCCTCCACTTCATTCTAACTGGAGCCGCAGGGCCGCCCTGGCCAAGACAACTCCACACAGCTTCACACCTTTGCTTTCTTCTCTGCAGATTGTCAGTCCAAGGCCACAGCGTCCTTCAGTCCCCGCTCCACACATGAGCTGGAGTTGGCTTCTACCTGTGCCGACCTCTCTGGTATCCTTCCATCTTGTTCTACACAGGTCTGGCCCCCTCACTAGTTCCCAGGTCGAGGACCCTGTTTTATTAATCATTGTAACCGCCACAGGCTCTAACTCAGTACCACGCACGGGGCAGGCATTCGATAGATATTTGTCATATTGAATGTAATTTAAACTAGGTCATTAATTCAGGTCTGTTCCAGGGGAAAAAGAATCACGTTTCCTGAAATAAGCTAGGGATATTTGCATATTAAGCCAATCCTAACTGGAAGTAATATCAGAGAATAAAGAATTCTATATTTAAAACCAAAAAAAAAAAAAATCGTTTAGAAATAAGAATAGGAGTGGTTTTTTTCTTCTATCTTTCAACGTTTTCCTAATTTTCATAAGTAAATGTGAGCTTATTTATAGTAAAAATTAACTTTTAAACAAGTAAATTAGGAAACGAAAATCACATCATCAGTTATGACATGTCCAGTGGATTATCAAGGCAGATAGGCCTGTTTCTTTAGCCCAAAAGAATCATTCACCAATTTCCTGATACTATCAGCTAAGTATTTCACCAAAAAGAGAAACTGACATTTGGTTCAGCTCTGACAGTCAGAAGTCAACCATCTAAAAGCCACGTTGGGGCTGGGGATGTAGCTCAGTGGTAGAACACTTGTCTAGTATGCAAAGGCCCTGGATTTAAAACCTCACTCACAACCCAAAGATCAATAAAGTAAAATCTCACATGCCCAGCCAGTCAGCTTCCCTGACTCCAAGCTGATCCTTACAATTTAATCTTGGTCCGAAATTTATGGGTGAAATTCTCCTAACTCGTCTTATCCAGCTGGACTGTTGAAAGGGCTTTAATTTCATTATTCAAAATTTTTTCAAAGTTAAACTTCCAGAAACACCTCTATTTTGATCACAGGAGACTTCATCTTGATCTTTTCTTAAGGGAGTCTAAAGTTGTGTGTAGTTTGAAATAAGATCTTGGGGTGTGGCTCAGTGGAAAAGTGCTGGCCCAGCGTGAGCGAGGCCCTGGGTTCAATCCCCAGCACTGCAAAAATAATAAATAAAATAAGCAGTAAGATCTGGACTCCTCAAAGGAACACAAAATTCCTTTACCTGGTCCGGCGAGCCCTTTCTGCCTTGTGTTTCTCCGTGTGGTCGATGGAGAAGCCACACCAGAGTCAGCTGGCTACTGGTGAAAGTGCAGACTCTTGTGAGCTGCTGATCCAGAATGGAACACGAGCCCCAAGTGATGTGCAGGTCCACAAAGTCTGAGCGCTGTGTCTCCTCAGTCCCCAGGCGACTCACCGTGCCTCCAACGTAGCTCATCATTTTGCATCGTCTTTCCAGGACGCCCCTCTTGCCTCGACATTAACGTCTGCTTGTTTTTCCTGGTCTGTCTCAGATGGCACCTGCCCCGTGAAGCCTTCTCTAGCCTCCCAGACAGAACAAATTAAATCCTTGACTGGTCCCCACACTTATCACTTGGTACTTGTCAGGGTTTGGATGTTTGCTGCTCCTGAATTCATGTTGAGATTTAATTGCCATTGTTACAGTATTAAGAGGTAGCGCCTAATGGGAAGCGTTTGGGGTCATGAGGTCCACGCTCATGAAAGGTTTCGTGCCATTATCACAGGAGTGGGTTAGCTACAGTGAGGTAGGCGAGCTATTCAAGGGGGAGGTCAGCCTCTTTCCCTCTCTGGCATGTTCTCTCTCTTCATGACATAGTGAGAAGGCCCTCACCAGATGCAGTCCTAAGCACAAGGTGCTGGCAAGACTAAGGACTATTAAACCTGGAATACCGTGTATAAACCCTGCTCCAGGCTTCCTGGCTGCACGACCCAAGTAGGACTCCATGAGTCTCCATTTCCTCTTCTGAAAAACAGGGACAGTACCACCTTCCTCCCAGGTAGGGTTGCCAGAGGATGCAGGCTGCCCAATTACATTTGAATTTCAGATAAATAATTTTTTTTTTTAGTATAAGCACGTCCAATACCATACTCAGAGCATAAAAGCTTTATTGTTTATATAAAATTCAAATGTAACTGAGCATGCTGTATTTTATCTACTAAACCTGGCACCCACAACCAGGAGGACTGCAAGAACTCCAGAAAATGATCACAAGGGCCTGAAGCGGCATGCACACAGTAGGCACTCAGTGGTGGCACTTGTGTAACAGCAGGAAGCCGTTAACACAACTTGGGCAAGAGCAGAACAGAACCATCCATCTCCGGGGTTCTAAATTTAGCTCTGGCCAAAAACAGTTATTTGAAATTTCTTAACATGCCTGGGAGCGGAAAGTTGGACTCATTGAAAATATATCACGAAACTTTCAATTATGACTTTATCTTCTCCAGGTTCTGCCCCAGCAACTTTGTAATCTAGCGTTTTTCAAGTGTCTGGAGACTCTGAGCATAATGAATGAGGATAATCATTCTTTCCCAGAATGCCTGGGCTTCGATGATCTAGTGTGTCAGACGTATGGTCTGACTCGAATGACAATTGACTAACTCATTGTTTCCGCTCAATTAACTCACAGCCCTCGGTAGCTGAGCCAGGAGTCTGAGCTCAGATCTCCTGACAAGCCCCCGCCCATCAACGGCCCCAAATCTCAGCTCAAGATTTCATTTGAAGGATGGGGTACATTTTCCTTTCGCAGATGACCCTTGGGAGAAAATGGAAATTTTAATAAATTAACGGAGGAATTGTATTAAGACTTAACAAAGGTGTGCTCGTCTCTAACATCACTGAGGAATAAAATGTGGAGATTCTGCCAGGCCAGATTTTTTCCCTCCCCTCTCTTGTGGACACATGGTTGGACAGCTAGAGACAGAATCTTCCAGTTTCTCCCCGATGGGCCCATGGGAATGAGCACAAGTCTGAGGGATATAGTTAAAAGTGATTATCGCAACTCTCAGTCACTTGTGAGAATGGCACCTGCCAGTCTGGGCTTCTGGGTGAGCTCATGAGGTAGAAGCCACCTACTACTCCAAATGAAACCCAAGAGAAGAATGCTCAACTCCTTGTTCTTGAAGCCACTAAAGGCTCATGGGGCACTTGGTTACATCAGCCCCGCCTTTGCTCCACGTCGTCAGTTAGTGCACATGACTCAGTTCCCTCAGATCAGTCAGGCTTAGATTGAAATCCAAACACCTGCTTGCCCTTTAAAGCCTATAGCACCGTAAAGGCCTAAGTCATGTCCCTCCAAAATTCACATGTTGATGCCCTAAACCTCAGTACCTAATCCTCAGTACCTCAGAGGGCTTGAAAGAGGTGATTACCTTAAAACAAGGCTGTTTAGGGTGGGCCCTAATCCAAAATGGTTGTGTCATCATAAAAAGAGGTGCTCAGAGACAGAACAGAGAGAAAGGATCAGAACACAGTATAGACCCAGGAGAAGGTGCTCATCCACAAGCCTAGGAGAGAGGTCCAGGAAAAACCAAACCTGCCAACCTTGACCTTGGATGTCTACCCTCCTGTGTTAGTCAGCTTTTTAGGGCTGTGACCAAACCTGACATAAACAGCTCAGAGGAGCAGAGATTCACTCTGGCTCACAGTTGCAGAGGATGCAGTTCATGGTCCTCTGGCTCCGTTGCTTTGGACTTGAGGTAAAGCAGAACATCATGGCAAGACCTGTGGCACAGGAAGGCTGCTCAGCCCATGGCAGCCGGGAAGCAGAGAAAAAGAGACAGAAAGGGGACAGGGACAAGACATAGTCCCCAAGGACACATCCCCAGTGACCTGCTTCTTCCAACCGGGTCCCCCTCCCACAGTCCATTCAGATGTCAGTGAATGGATCCACTGATAAGGTCAGAGTCCTCGTGACCCAATCACTTCCCAAAAGCCTCCCCTCCAAACACATGAGGCTTTGGAGAACATTCCAGATTCAAACCAAAACACCTCCAGAACTGTGAGCCACCAGGTCTGAGGCCTGTGCTCTGGCAGCCTTTGTCAACTCAGGCGAGAACTGGGTGATCCGGCCCCTCCTGCTGCAGGCGTGGTGCCCCTCCTGCTGCAGGTGTGGTGCCCTGCCGTACTCATTCACCTCCTTTCTGCTCCTCCGCAGGACTCTCACCTGGCCACCAGCCCTCCAGTGATTTCTCTCCCTACATCCCTCCTGCCCATCTTTGCATTTCCTTCTTGGCATTGGTCAAATTCTGTACATACATTTTTCTTCTTGGACACATTCATGGGCTCTCCCCTCTGCCCACTGTGCAGGCCCCTTGAGAGCAGTAAAGTTGTCTTTTTCCCATTTTATCCCCAGCACATAATGTCATGCCTATTGCTCAGGTTTCAAGATAATGAATTAGGGATGACTTAGATTCAGATATACGTAAACATGTCTACAGAGTTAGAATAGTGCCACGGAAGACAACTTTCAGAGAAGTGGGGAGATTTCAGGGCCAGACACAAATGTCCGCCCTAAAAAGAGGTTTGCAGTGGTTCATTTTGTGTGATCTGCACCACAGGGTGCCCAGATACTTGGTTAAACATTATCCTGTATCTGTGAGGGTTGCTGTGGCTTAAAGGTATGTGTCCCTCCAAAATTCGCATGCTGGAACTTAAGCCCCAAGACAATGGTGTTAAGAGGCGGGGACTTTAGAGAAGTGAGAAGTCATGGGGGCTCCTCCCTCATGAGTGGATTGACGCTCTGATAGAAGAAGTTGAAGGGAGCACTCTAGCCCCCTTTTTGCCTTCCTGTCTCCTACCATGGGAGGTCATAGCAACAAGGCACCATCTTGGAAACAGACTGCATCTCTGGCCAGACGCTGAATCTGCTGGTACCTTCATCTTGAGCCTCTCAGCCTCTAAAACTGAGAATATAAATTTTTGTTTTTTATTAATCATCCAGGCTCAGGTATTCTGTTATAGCAGCATGGATTGAGACCAGGGGTTTTCTGAATGACATTACCATTAGAATTGGTAAACGGACTGAAACAGATGGTCCTCCCCGGTGTGGGGGGGGGCATCAAGCCGCCCACTGAGGGCCTGACTAGAACACCAGGCAGGGTAAGAGAATTCACGCTCCATCCTCCCATCTCCTTTCTCTCTCTCTCTCTCTGTCCCTTCTGCATGACCCCTGGAGCTGGGACTTCAGCCTTCTCTTGACCTCAGTTTGGGATTGACCCCATCAGATCTCCTGGTTCTCAGGCCTCAGACCCAGACTAGAGCTAAACTATTGGCTCTCCTGTCTCCATCTTGCTACCGGCACATCAGGGGACTTCTCAGATTTCATAACCAGGTGCACTATTTCCAACCAGGAATAAGATCAATCAATCACCTATTGGTTTTTTTTTTTTATACCTTTGGAGATACTTAATCCGTACAGGTTTAATCAAGATAAACTTGGAACAGATAGAAGCCTGAGGAGTGGAGAGGAGAGGTGGTCACTTTCCCGCAGCCTGGGCATCTTGATGGCCAGTCTGCCTCCTCTCAGGAGGTCTATGGGGGAGCTAAAGGTGTGGCCACATTCACTGTGGCTCCTTGAGGGCCACAACATCATTCTGGGACCCTTCACTAGTCTCACTTCACAGACAATCCCGGCCATTTGAACATCTGAGGCCTGAGAGACCCTTCTGGCTCAGGTCTCCAGAGCTCTGAGCAGCCGTGAGCAGAAGTCCAGCCTGGAGATGAGGCTCCATGAGTCGCAACCCAGCATGGACGGGACCTCTGTCTGTGCCTGTGAGAGCCCCCTCCATGCTCTTTGGGAGTCCCAGGAAGACCTGAACAGAAGGGGGCTTTCACAGCAAAAGGTGAGTGGTGGGAAAGAATGAGGTATCGACATTAAGCTCATGAGATCCCCTGGGGATGTGATACAGGGGGGATTCTGTACACGCAGGTGAGTGAGGTGAAACTTAACAGGCGCTTCAGACGTTCCAGCAAAGGCGACGGCAATAATCATAAGCTGGACTCCTCGGGACAGGATGAAGGGGGAGAAGAAGCCTCTGGGAATCTCTGACAGGGTCCTGATGGGGAATGCATGTGGACTTTCAGGTGTTAGGATGCTTGTCAGTGCTGGGCCACCCCATGGCTGCACAGAGCCTCTGGCAGACATTTTCGACAGTCGGCACCTTAAGGTGATCAAGGCAAGCATTGGTTTATATCAGTACCCTCTATGCTCCAGATATTTTTTAATGATTTAAATTCTCTGTGCCTTTAAATCATATGTAGATGGTATCAAATCTCTGTAGTTCAAGAAATTGACATTTCATTTAGTCCTCACACCAAATCTGTTTGGTTTGTTGGTTTCAATTCAGAGAAGAAGCAACAGGGGCTCACAAAGATGCATGTTGACCCAAAGCCACAGCTAGTTAGAACAGACTGGAGATTAAACTGAGGGCTGTCTAACTCCAGAGGTGTCTCCACTCCTCCATGTGGCTGCCCCAGAGGGATCAAGCCACCCCATCTTCTCAGTCTACGTTGAGGACACCAAGATCCCAAGAAGCAGGTGATTCGGTCAGGTCACCTGGCCAGTGAATGCCCAAGCTGATTCCAAAACTCAGACCTCCAGTTCAATGCTGTCCCTCAGAGGCTGCCCTGCCCAGGGCCAGTGCTCTCTGGTCAGAGGACAGCAGAGTACACCTGCCGCTGAACAACTTGGTTTTTATCTCAGCTTGCAGTCAGGGAGAGGGTGCTCCGTGGGCAGTGTGAGGTGCCATGTAGGATGCGCCTAGAGCTAGGTGGTTTGGGGGAAGGCGTAAGTCAGCATGGCTTGGCTCTGGATGGATGATGTCAGGAGGCAGGGATAATTCCTGGGGTTCTTAATAAAGCTCACCAGGTAGGGAAGTTGACCAGACACAAGGCCAGTTCTGTGCATGGTACCGAAACAGCAAGCCTGCCAACTGAAGAAGGCTGTGTTTGTCTCCTGAGCTCTGTAACATCACCACAAACTTAACTGTAAAACAACACAAATGCATTCTCACCTCTCCATTTGTGTGGGTCAGAAGTCTAGATGTGGCCTGGAAGATTCTCACAGGGTCTCTCCAGGTGAGGGCTGCAGTCCTTTCTGGGACTCTGGGTCCCCTTCCAAGCACGCTAACTACTCACAGAATTCATTTCCTTGCATCCACCGATCCCTGTCGGCTCCAAGCGGCTCCCTAAAGTGGTGGTTAACAATCCCCATGGACGGTTCCCAATGTGGACTTCACATTCCTCCAGAGAAGCTGAGGGTGTCCCTCTGATTGCCTCTTCTGCTTTATAAGGTTTTGTGTGATGAGGTCAAGCTCACCTGGGTAATCTGCCTACCCCATGGTCAACTGAACAGGACCTTAAGAACATCTGTGAAATCTTTGTGCATGTATGTAGAGGAATTGGCTGAATAACTGAGGGTAGGTGTGTCCATGCTGTGCCTGCCACATCAGGGTGCCTGGTATCCTGTAGCTTGGGGGATGTTCACGTGTTGCCTGTGTTCAGACACAATTGTGGAGAAGTCTTGTTTCAATCTCTATCCTTCACAGCCACAGAGGGGCCCTGTCTGAGGCTGATGCTCTATGAAATTTGCATGATCAACAGGAGAGTGCCAGGCCTCCTTGATGGTGCCAGGCCAGTTCCCAGATGCCAGAGTGGCTCTTCTCTCTCTCACAGCTAGTGACATCCAACAGGAAAAATGGAGAGACGTGCAGAGCACCTCCCAGGGAGAAAACCCATGTAGCCAACAGACACATGGGAAGATTCACCATGTCCCTAGCAACGAGGGGAGTGCAAGGATCCACAGCCATGGCGGCACTCACATGCATGTGACTGGCAGAAGACTGAAGGTTGGCAGAGATGAGAAATGGGAAGCCCACATGCACAGAGGGGTACACATGGCTGGGACTCCAGAGAACACCCTGGTGACATCCAGTGCAGCTGACAGTGAGCATCCTCTGGTCGGCCAGTTTAAAATCCATAAATGCCCTAGAGAAATTCTTGTATATGTGCACAAAAAGGCAAGTACAAGGACACTGATGGCATGTGACAGAAACAAAACAAGTCCTTCCCAATGGAAATCACCAATGCCCATCCAGAGGAGAATGGCTAAGGAAATAGTATCATAGTCAGACATGGGAACGCCATATGGCATTTAAGAACGAAAACACCAGCGCTACATCTATCAACTTTGAATAAATCCCAAGAATAATGTTGAGCAAAAAAATGAAAAGGCAGTGGGACATTTACGACAAAATGCCATTTATGTAAACTTTTAAGACAGGCAAAGCAATGCTTTGTAATTTTTATGGATACATAACATATGTGGCAAAAAAATTAAAAATCGTGGATGGAAATGACAAAAGCTGAACTCCCGAGCATGATGCCCTCTGGGGAGACGGAGAGGGAGAGGGAAAGATTGAGGAGGCGCACAGGAGGCCGCAGCCTGCCTGGGATGTGTCGTCTCTTTCTCAAGACTGTTAAGGCAAATGGGGCTTAATATTGAGATTTGATGAAGCTGGCTAATGGCTGTGTGGGTTTCTGCTAGAGTATTCTCTTTTTGTATCTGTTTGAAACAATAAAGTTGGTTGATTTGAGTGGGAAGAGGCAAATTCAGTTTTCTAAGTAGGAACAAAAGAAAGAGCAGTAAGGGAACCAGGAGAACCAGGAAGCCACCCAGGCAGGGCGGCAGGGGGCAGGCGGCCAAGGGACCTAGGCCTCCTCCAAGAACACCCAGCCCAGCCTGGCTGAAGAAATCCCCAGCAGCTCCCTGTAACATTAGGGTGTTCTTGGAGGAGGTTCTGTTGCTGAGCTGCCCATATGCAATGGGCGTTTTCTGCTTTCCATGTTTATAGCATCATTTTATACTCACATATTTTTCATACATAAAATTAATGCATGAAGGTGGCAGATATTTCAGGCAATTTCTCCATTATCATGTACTTTTAATATTGTCCAAGTGCTTACAAATTAAGAAAATAATATATTCAGACCAAAAAAAATGATCTCTCTTAGAAAATAAATGATCTTCTTCCTGTCCTATATGTTCATCCACCAATCCCAGAAGGAAAGTTCCTTGAAGGGAGGAATCGCATTTCCTCCAACTTGTTTCCAGTCCCAAGTCTGACTCTTCCCTGCTCACAGCCGGCCATCAGCACTCACTGGGTGAATGACAGGTCACTCAGAAGAAAAGCTGAACGGCTAAGGAAGCAAGGGTGGGGCCAGAGGAAGGGACAGGAATCAGTGTCCTGACGAGGCTCTGCTGCCGTGGAACTCAAATGTGCTCTAAGATGGGGAAAGAGAAGCGTGGTATATTTACAAACAAGTGAATGAAAGCCATGTGGGCCACATGAGGCTTTAAAGCCCCCTGCCCTATTTCTTGCCCATTCCTGGAGTCTGTCCAGCAACATTCCCAGTAAACGTTCATCCATTGACGACGTTAGCCTCTCCCAGGTGTGGCCATTCTATCTTTGGGTGGCTCTGTTGGAAATTTATATTTTGACCAGGTGAAATCTCTCTCTCTCTCTCTCTCTCTCTCTCTCTCTCTCTCTCTCTCTCCCCCACCTCCTTTCTCCCTCTCCAGATTATACTTCTTGGGGCCATAAATCAAAGAAGAACTCATTGGGGCCTTCACTCTGATCTAAGATGGAACTTGGCATGTCACTGTCAAACCCTGTGCTTTCCGGATTAAGCAAATAGCCCTGATCCTGGCACACAGAGGGGCTCCTGAACCAGGATCTGAGAACAGGCCCCACCATGGTCTGGGGATGCAAGAGGACAGGGCCCCATCTAGAGAGCCTCTGCCTTGACCCAGGCGGCTACCCCCACCCAGCTCCAGGCTGGCTCTGTCAGATTCCTGAGGCCAAGGGAGAGAAGGTAAAGGGGAGCAATGTGGTGTTGGGCCTTTCTGGTGTCGGCTGCTCTTGAGTTTCCAGTCCTACGCTGAGGGCTTTCTCTGTCTTGGCTACAGCCCTCAGGGGTGAGACTATCACCTTCTGAAGGAAGTGGCAGAGGTGCACAGAGAGTCTGCAGGGTTTTCCTGTAGATCCAGGACTCATGCTTGAGGTCTGGCCTCAGCCTGTGCTCTGACCCACTGGGCTGCGTGGTCTCCATGACTACAGCACCCCAGAAGGGCAGCTCCAGAGGTGGGGACCCATGGCCTGGCAGCAGGAGGCCTGTTGGCAAGAAGCTGCAAACTGAATCAGACCCATAGGACAAGCGATGAGGGCAAGGCCATGTCCAAAGGTCAGGGAGAATCTTCTGCACTCCCTCTTGGACGTGGCTGTGCTTCTGTCTGTGTGATGCACATATTGTGTGTGTGTGCGTCTGTGTGCATGCACATGCACACCTGTGTGAATTCTAGCTCAATGTTCTCAACATAATGGTTACTGTGCCTTAGACACAGCCCCTGTGTTCATACCTAACAGAGAACCCCATCCAGTTGTAGGCCAGCAGCTAGAGCTTTGGTGTTCCAAGTCCACATTGCTTGCTGTCTCTGAGCACAAGGCTCAAGGACCCAGATAGGAGGCAGAGCTCTTCCTTGCTACCTTGAGCCCCCACTCCCTCCCCCACCCCAGCTCTGCTCACTAAAGCTGCCTCAAGACACCTCTATTTCACTCTTCAATGCTTTGACTTATGCCCTGATCAGCGTGGGGGTGCCAATTGGTTCCACTAGCTTAAATAAATCCAATCCTCATTTCACAATCCCAGTGTGGCAAGTCCAGGATGGAAAAATGACCACACAGACCTTGAGAAAAAAAATAAACCATTTTTTTTCTGTTGTTTATTTTTCTTTTTGATACCATCGGCAGGGACATGCTACAGTGAAAAGTGATGACTGCCTGAAATGAGGATTTTTCTCTCGACTGAGCTGCTCTCTGAATTCCCAAAATGTAATCATATCTGACCAGCAAGGCCAGGTTGCTCACCCAGTAACTCCATCTCTGGATTTACTTCCCCCAAAGCAACTCTCTCAACCATGGCCCAGCGTAAACAGTAATGGCCTCTCTCTCTCTCTCTCTCTGTCTCTCTCTGGCGTCTTGCAGAGGTTGGAAGAACTAAGATGCATGCAGAAGAAAGTAAATGCCCACCCATCTTGGCTTTCTCCTAGCACTCTACTCCAGATGGGAGTTATTCCTTCCAAAAAATAGGGAAGAAATATTAAGTGTGTGCAACCATCCCATTCCCTCCCCCTCCCCCTCCCCTCCCCTCCCCCTCCCTCTCCCTCTCTCTCCAGATTATAATTCTGGAGGGAAGACTGAAGATGGGAGTCCCCAGGTACAATTCCATCCACCCTGCATCCCCAGCAAGCTGTGCCCAGTGGGAAAGTCTGGATAGAGAGCCCCCAGCCAAGTGAACCTTGCACACTTATTTCTGCCCTCAAGTGACGTTGGACCACTTCACAGCAGATGACCACAGATGCTGTTTCCTTCCCACCCTCTTCCCCTTGTACCCAGGGAGCCTGTGCATGGCACCCTCTGGAAGGACCCAACAAAAGCTCTTGGGGATGGAGATGCCTTAAAGCTGGGGAATAGGGAACTCGGGAAAAGCTTTAGGGTTGTTTTTCTTGAGGTTTGCCAGGCATTTCTGGACATTTTTAAAACAATTTTTGTTTTCTCTGCCTAAACTCTGTCATGTATGAATACAGAGGTCCCCTGCTGGTAGCTCATCTTCTTTTCCTAGCTCAACCACACTTGCTCTAAAGGATCCCTTGTTTGGAGAACACCTGTCATAGTGATTCATTCACACCCCTCAAGGAAAGGATTTTCTCAGAAACACCTGAAGCAAGGTAGGGCCAAGCATGATTTTCACCTTTCAATGAAAGGAAGCCCAGTTGCCTGAAGAGACATCCAAGGTCCTCAGAATCCAGCCTCAGATAGATAGTAGCAGATTCAGGCTCCTCCCTCCGGTTCCCTTCACTTTCCACTGTAACACGCATGCTGCATCCAGGGCACAGCAAAGCTTCTGTCCCACACACTGCCCCTCCTTTTCCTTCAGATCTGCTATAACTGAAACACTACAATGCTTGAATCCTGGCTGGATTCCTCCATCTCTCCTCCCTCCCCAGGGATAACCACAGTCCTGAATTCAGAATTTGTCTTGCCCATTTGGATTTACTAATTTTAGCACTAGAACATGTACAAAAATATCATGGTTGTTTTGCAGATTTCAAAATATTTCATATTATTCTTCAACTTGCTTTTTTATTTTTTCTGGGTCTTTCCACACTGGCGTTGAGCTCGGCATTGAGCATGGTCCATACATCAGCTCCACTTCTCTCATTTGAACTGTGTCATATGCCACAGTCTCACCTCTTTTCAACAGCCAAAGCCTTGCCAGGAGTCCACTTCCCTTCTCTCCATTCTTCCTCAGGATGGGGATGGGAATTAGCAGCCAGCTGGGTTCCACGGTCCCTCCTGTGCTCTGGAGAGCCTGTCTCCTACTACTTACAGCCTTCACTGATTTCCATCAGGGTTTATCCCGAGTGATTGGATTAATGAGACTGTTGATATAGTAATTTCACTGCCATCTTCATAATTAGTTCTCAGCAGAAGTTGTTTTAGTCATGATCCTTCTCAGTAGGAAGAAAGGGAGTTGAAAGTGGGAACAGAGCTTTCAAAACAATATGAAGCAGGAAATTTGAAATGGGATCTGACTGATTCCTAACTGGAAAGACTACTCAGGCTAGGTAAAGAGAGGTAAGTGAAAGCTGTAGTCCGGGCATGTTGGGGAATATATGTAGGGATGTCAGTTTCTCAAAATATTCTGATAGGACAATTAAATGATCATTACCTGAACATTCATTTTTTTGAGAAATGCTGGGAATTATATGGCATAACAAAGGGAGAAGATGGCAGATGTTCAACTCTTGGGACAGATGGCGGAAGGGCTGCCCGTTGACTGTTTATCTCCACTGCAGCGCTTGCCTTTCCGGGATGGTTGGGTTCAGAAGCCCATCCCTCCTGTTGCCACAGCCAGCACCATGATGCCAAGAGCCAGGTCGATGACCCCTGGAGGTGAGCGCGTATCTGCTGCTCCATTTGTTCGATGGATTTTTTTCATGAATTAGGAGAAGTAGTGACCATGAAGTCATACTGGCACGTAAAATTCACCCAGAGGCTGTCTATGAAAAGAAGAATTACACCAAGCTGCCAAAACGGCTACAGAGCCGCTCACGTGGCCGCTGCAAACCAGAAGGGGCAGAAGCCCGTCTGCAAATACCGTGCTGAGGCCAAGTCCATTCAGTCAGCAAACCCCAGCGGAGAGCTTTCGAAGCCCAGCACTGGGGCTGGGAACGGGAAGAAAGGACATGTTTGCTGAACATCTGTGCTGTCATCATATTCAAGTCGCACATCACCTTCACCACCAAGAGAGGTGGGTGCAAGCTCCATTTCTCAGAAAGGCACCTGGTGTGTCCACTCTGCTGAGCTGATCTGTAGCAGACCCAGGATTCCACTCATTCCTCTGTCCCCAAATGTGCACGCGTGACTTCTCTTAGCAAACACGGCATCTCTCCAAGGAGGGACTGGTCCTTAACTTTGAGGAGCTTATAGTCTAATAAAGGAGGTGATTTGGGCTTAATAAAAAATAATAACTAGGGCTGGGATTGTGGCTCAGTGGTAGAGTGCTCGCCTACCACGGGCAGGACCCGGGTTCGATCCTCAGCACCACAAAAAAAAGAAGAAAATAAAGACATTGGGTTGTGTCTATAAAAAATAATAATAATAACTAATTAGGTAATAATCCTGAGCAGAGATGGAGATTTCAGTACTCCTTATAACCTGGGAAAGCTTGGCCCATTTTATTTTATCTCCTACTAGTTTTCTCCTGTATTCTAAAAAAAACATCCCTTCCATGTTTTCATACCTGCTTTTCCCCCTCCGATGCCTTCTTCACTAACTCTGCCTGGCCACAGGGCAAGCTTATCATACACATTTTTATTTTCTGGATCACACAGAATCTGAACCTCCTTCCAATGTCTGGGGTGCTTCCAGCCTTAGGTATTGTAGTGAGAGGCAGAGTCCACTCCCATTAAGGGACAGGACATACCAGTGAATCACCTTCCCAGCTCCCGGGCAGTGCAGCACCACCAAGCAGCCGAGCTCTGCAGCCAGCACACCTGTCCTCAGCTTAAAAATGGGAGCCAGCAAGGCAGAGAGGCAGGGTCCATAGGTCATTCTGCCTGCAAGTTTCTCAAGACTGAGACCCTAGGGGAAGGGAAGGCCAGTGCTAGGGACAGCAGCCCATGTCCTGGGCCCTCTGTGGCCCAGCAGGCAGTGGTGTCCTCTGCAGGCCAGCTCTGTACTGGAATTCTACGCCTTGGTCCTTGGTCCTTGGAGTCAGGCCTGCATGCCTCTACCACTCCAGTCGGCTAGCGCATACCATTACGCAATGCCTGGCTAGCGAGCAAGGTGGAAGGCAGAGAGGGCACCCAGACAGTAAAGCTTAAAGGCAAAACTTTGATAAATTGGATAATTCCCACTTTCATCTCCCCAGAGAGGCCACACTGCTCTGAATTAAATAGTATCATTTCCACGTATTTTTAATGCTTTACCACGTAGGTATATAATCCTAAGCACTGGATGGTAATCATTTTATATATTCTTAAACTCACATCATCGGTGGTGTACAATATGTGTCTTTCTGACTTTTGCTTATTCAACATTGTAATTATGGGATGATCCATTTCTTGCAATTTTACTGTGGCGGCTCTATTGAAGACTACTGAAGGAATGTGCTGCAATTTGTACCTTCCCCTGTGGGCAGAGGTGAGCTATTTCAAAGACAATAGTAACACTGCTGTAGACCCTCTTGCAAATGTCTCTGGCTTCTAGGAGGGACATTCCTAGTTGTAGAGCTTTGGGTCCTACCCCATGAGCCTTTCCAAGTTGATTAGATACTGTCATACGTTTTGTTCTCAAAAATGGCTATATTTCATCTTATTTTAGCAAGTTCCTTCTTCTGCTTAAAGCAGCCAAAAATCCATTTCTATGGTTTGGAACAAAGAGTGCAAAGTGATGTTGGGGACAATTTCCCTGGGTCTCCACCACTCTGCACATCTTACAGCAGAGATTCTTTGTCCTAGACTTTCTTTTCAAAGTATGTTTATAGAGTTGACAACCTTGGAAAAGAGAGACAGGGTCTTCCCTGGAAGCAGCAAGCCAGCAGCTTTGCTCTCCTCCAACTGAATAAAAGCGAAATCTTCCAAGGCAAAAGTCATACAGGTGGACACCCACTAGAAAAGACTTGGGGTCCTTAAGCTTGAGGTCCTCGCTTGAAATGCACCTACTGTATATGCAGATATCATCTGGGCTTCTTGTTATCCCCGGGGCTCAGAGAACTGGCACACATGTTCATGTTCCGGCTATGGTCACTGTAATGAGCAATTAGGTCCTTTGTCTCTGACCTGCATCCATGAAACCCTGGTGAGCTAACTTCTTAGCAAGAGGAACAAAATTTCTGACCCTTCATTGTTCTCAACAATTGACATAGAAAGTAGGGTGGTTTAGGTGACTGACCTCAGGAAAAAACTGGGAGAGGGCCCTAGGATGGGTTATCTGATCTACTCAGAGTCCAGGACAGTAAAGAGTCGCACTAGTATGTAAGAGTAAGACCAGAACCTGAATGTATTTATAAGGAATGCTTTCGCTCCTAAGTAATGAAACGGTCCTGTGAAGAGTGGCTGGAACAATAAAGACTTTCGTTATATCATATAAAAAGAACACTGGAAATAAGGATTGCAGGATTTGGCCCAGTGAGACCAAAGGCCCTGGTTCCTTTCGTGATCTGCCGACCGTCCTCCTCCACCACTTCATTGTCACCGGATGGCGTTGACAATCCAGGGGGAGGAGAGAAAGGACAGCATTGGCTCTTTATATAAGAAAAACAAGACACTTCCCTGAAGGCCTCTGGACTGGGGTAAATCCACTGTGATTCAGAACTGGTAGCTGGACAGATTCTAACCACCCCAATAAGATCAGGGCTCCCCATCAAGAGAGCATGGGCTAACGACAGTGAGGTGAATGTTCATCAGGAATCCAATAGCACCCTCCTCTGTCTGCCCATGAGAGCCGGCCGGACCCTGATATCTGTTCTAGTCACACATCCAGCTCAGGTCAAATGTGCCTTCCCAGCATCTGGTGAGTTTTTAAAAATGCATTATTGAATTCCCCCGATCATCAAGGGTAACATAGGAATAAAATCAGTGAATCAATGTGTCTTTCAGGAATGAGAACAGAAAACCCAAGGAAGCCTCGGGCCCCTAACAACATACACCACGTCCCACTAAAGACGAGGGGAAGTGTCTCACTGCCACACAGGCCATCCCTGGCTCTGCTCTGGGAATGACCCTCTCTGCCCTCTGGCCTCAGGATGCCTCATGTGGCTCCCGGAGGAGCTCCCTGGCCTGTTGTCCTCCATGGATCCTCTGAGCACACAGGAGGGTGACAGGCTGAGGACTGCGTGGCCTTCACAGCCTATTTTTTAATTGGTACAAATGTCTTGAGCTGTTATGAATAAAGCGCTTTTGGACATTCTTGGCTAAGTCTTTGTGTGGATACCAGATACTTTTCATCTTTCAGATCAGAAAAGATGAAAAACTTTGATAATGTAGTTGTTAGCAAGGTGGCCCCGGCAGCCGCTCTCATGAATTGCTGATGGAAGTAGAAATTGGAGTTGCTTCCATGGAGAGCAATTTGGCTAAATATATTACTCCTATATATACACACATATATAGGAGTAATTCTGAGATATATATAGATATCTATCTATATACATTTGGCTAAATACATACACATTACTCATGCAATATCTTTAACTAATTCCACTTCTAGGAAATAGGGATGTGTCATACAAATGGATTCACATAAAAAAAAATGATGTTTCCACAAGTTTATTCATTCATTTTTGCAGTATTTCTAAAGCACAAGAATGGAAACCTCCTAAATGACAACCCACAAGGAGAGTTAAAGAAAGTGTGGTACGTGCATACAGTGGTAATTGAGGAAGCTGTGAAGAAGAACAAGAATGCTCCAAGAAACAGCGTTAAATTAAAAGATGGAAAACAGGTGCATAGCCACGTGTACAGCATTCTAAGTGTTGTAGTAAGTGTTGTCTGTGCCAAAAAGAAAGAAAAGCTGGGCATGGTGGTGCATGCCTGAATCCCAGTGGTTTGGGAGGCTGAGGCAGGAGGATCGAGGGTTCAAAGCCAGCCTCAGCAACTTAGGGAGGCCCTAAGCAAGCAACTCAGTGAAACCCTGTCTCTAAAAGTAAAATATAAAAATGGGCTGGGATTGGCTCAGTGGCTAGGCGAGCACCTCTGGATTCAGTACCCTGAAAAAAAGAAAGAAAGAAAGGGAAGTCACGTGCCTCTGGAAGAACACACAGAAGAAACGGATAAGGAAGGCTGTGGGGGAGGAAGGCAACCAGGCAGCTGTGGGCATGAAGAGGAGCCAGACTTTCCACCGAGTCCCCATTCTTTTGTATTTAAACCAACTGAAAATATTAACTATTTAACATTTTTAAATTAAAAACTTGGTAGGTCAATGTTTATAACAGCATTATGCACAAAGCAAAAAGACAGACACAACCCAAATGTTCACCTACAGAAGAGTGAATAACAAAATGTGGGCTGGGGATGTGACTTAGTGGTACAGTGCTTGCCTGGCATGCTTGAGGCACTGAGTTCAGTGTCCATCACCGTAAAAAGTAAATTTAAAAAATGTGGTAGGTACATATAATGAAATAGAACTGAGCCAGAAAAAGAAAGGAAATTCCCACACAAGCTACAACACACACGGACTTGGCGACATGGTGCCATGAAATTGGCGACTTGGCGACTTGGCGACATGAAATTAGCAGCCACAGGAGGACAAATACCAGATAATTCCACCCATGTGAGGTACCTAGAGTCCAAATCACACAGACAGAACCTAGAGCAGTGGTTACCAGGTGCTGGGCATTGGGGCCAGTGGGGAGTTGGTGCTCAGTGGACCTGGAGTTTCCGTTGAGGACAGGGAGAAAATTCTGGGGAAAGATGGTGTTGATGTTTGCACAACAGCAGGAATGGAGTTAATGCCGATGAACTGCATGCCTAACAGTGATTAAACTATCAATTTTATGCATATTTTACAACAGTAACAATTTTTTTTTTTATCTTGGAAGCCCATCCTAAAATCCTTTGAATTGTACTTTTTAAATGTATGAATCAAATCTCAATAAAGCCAGTAAGAAAAACTGGGGGGTGCTGGAGTTGTGGCTCAGTGGTAGAGTGCTTGCCTAGCACATGTGAGGCCCTGGGTTCGATCCTCAGCACCACATAAAAATATATAAATAAAATAAAGGTATTGTGTCCATCTACAACTAAACATTTTTTTAAAAGATTTCAATGTATTTGCTTATGATCAATTCTACATGCAAGTAACACTAATCAAAAATGGTGTCCACACAACCTAGAACATTCCATGTTGTGCCCTCACATGGTGATCAGGTAGCTCTTCCCATAAGGATACAAATCCTATTGGATCAGAGCCCCACACTTACCCTCTATGAACTCATTTCATTTCCCTTCCTGAAGGCTTTATCTCCAATACATTTCCATGGAGGGTTAGAACTTGAATTTTGAGAGGACACAATTCAGTCCATAGCTTACTGTTAAGAGAATGAAAAGATAAGCCAAAAGGGGCTGGTGATATAGCTCAGTGGGTAGAGTGCTTGCCTTGCATACACAAGGCCCTGGGTTCAATCCCCAGCATCACCACCAAAAAAAGATAACCCAAAACCGGGAGAAAGTGTTTTCAGATCTCATGCCTAATAATGGACAGTATGTACAACATACCATCTCTCAATACTCAACAACACGGAAACAAACACCTCAATAAATACCAGAGCAAAATATGTGAAAAGATACTTCACCGAAGAAGATATACGGACAGCAAATAAAACTGTGAAAAGATACTCGATATCATTTATCATTTGGAAATGCAAATTAAAACAATAATTATATGCCACTACCCATCTATTAGAATGGCTAACATCCACAAAGCTGACAATATTAAATGTTGGCAAAGATGCAGAGCAACTGGAGCTCTTTTATTTTTTTCCTGATGGTGGGAATGCAATCTTATGCAGACACTTGGAAGATGGTCTGGCAGTTTCTTAAGAAGTTAAACATAGACTTGCCTTATAATCTAGCAATCAAACTCATAGGGGTCTGTGTTTCCAAGTAATTTGAAAATTGACCATTACAGTTTCTGAATTTCAACTGTGTGATGATAATCACACAAAACTTCTACATGAATGTTTATGGCAGCTTTATCAAACCCAAGTAACACACACACACACGTAAAAGAAGCCAATCCAAAAGACCACATATTGCATATCTTTATTCATATTCATTTTGGGAAAAAGTAAAACTATAGGGGCAAAAAGCATATCAACAGTTTCCAGGGATTGGAAAAAGGAAGTGGTTTATTACAACAGAAATACACAGAGGAATTCTTAGGGCGATGGAACTACTTTGAATGGTACTGGGATGGTGGGTCCATGACTCTGTGCATTTGTCAAAATTCATAGAGCTTTATACCAAAAAAAAAGTAAAGAGCCAGTTCTAATAATTCTAATGTATTTTAAAGAAGAAGAAACAGGAGGAGGAGGAGGGTAGTAGTAGTAGTTTTGAGGATCTAAGGGTAGAACACAGAATATGACCAAAGAATCTAACACATTCCATATGTATATAGATACACTCACTGAAAATGGTGGGAAGGGAAGAAGCTCATGAGTAACTTTGGAAAATGTTTCGACAAAATCCAAAGACTAAAAAAAAAAAGGAACCACATATAAACAGATATTAACTGTACTTTAGTTAATAAAGTTGTGTCTTACAGGTATGATGTAGCAAATCTGAAACTGATTTACATATATACTGGGATCAAATTAAAAAGCAAGTGAATCCCGGTGAAGTGACGCTTGCCTGTAATCCCAGCTTTAGTAAGCTGAGGCAGGAGGATCACAAGTTCAAGGCCAGCCTAGGCAAATTAGTAAGATCCTGTCTCAAAAAAATTGTTTTCAAGTTCTTAAAAAGCTGGAGATGTAGCTCAGTGCTCCAGTGCCCCTGGGTTTAATCTCCATGAGCCCCAAATAAACTGAAGGGGGGAAAAAGTAAATGAAAGGTGAATGATGAAAGCCAGGTTTCTCAATATTAAAAAAGGGAAGTTACAGATAGGCAAGAGGACTAGAATGAATCCTGAGACACTGAATTGGGATTAGAAACATCCTCATTATGAGCTCTTATTTAGCTCAGTACCAATATAGATGGATAGATACAGGTGCAGGTGTAGGTACATGGGTTAGTATACATACATATAGTTCCTTTTTCTGTCAGCTAAGAGGAGCAATGACACTAAGCTCCCCCAGAGTCCAAGACTCCCTGGAGAAATGGCTGGTTCTAGGGTTGAGGCAAATACAAGATGAGTCTGGAATATGTCTCAGCGCCAGAAAACACATGCTCAAAAAGTAAAAGGATAAAAAAAAAAAAGTAAGAGACTGAGGTCAAGCTGTTTAAGACAGCTTTTTCATCTCTGTGACCAAAAGATCTGACAAGAACAATTTTAGTGGAGGAGAAGTTTATCTGGTGCTCCTGGTTGCAGGGTCTCCATTCACAGATACCAAACCCATTGCTCTGGACACAAGATAAGGCAGAACATCACAGCAGAAAGGCACGTGGAGGAAAGCAGCTCAGGACATGCCCATCAGGAAGTAGAAGGAAATCTCACCCCAAAGGTACACCCCCAGGGACCCACGTCCCCCAGCCACACCTTACCTGCCTACAGGTACCACCCAGTTGATCCATTCAAGTGGATAAATGCACTGGTTAGTTAAGCGTGTCATAAATCGATCATTTCCTCTCTGAGCTTTCTGTTTTGGTTTGGTTTGGGTACTGGGGATTGAGCCCAGGGGTGCTTTACTGTTAAGTTACATCCCCAGTTCTTTTTACTTTTTTATTTTGAGACAGGGTCTCCCTAAGTTGTTAAGGCTGGCCTTGAACTTGCAATCCTCCTGCCTCTGCCTCCCAAGTAGCTAGGATTACAGGTGTGTGCCAGTGCACCTGGCTCACCTCTAAACTTTCTTCCATTGTCTCACACATGAGCTTCTGGGGGACACCTCATATCCAAACCACAACACATGTCCAAGCAGCCCAGGAGCCCAGCTGAGAGAGCTCCACATGCCTAAAGCTAGAACAACTGCAGCAACAAAATAAATAACACAGGACGGAAGCATTATCCAAGTAAAGTATTTAGTAAGCAAATGAATGGGGAAGGAGAAACAAATCTTTCTTACAAAAAGAATTTCAAATCCTTTATGCAGGTGATCCACCCTTCCTTAGCCAGGAGGTGAAGTTTAATCTAGTTACCATTTTATCACCAAGTATGCACAGGATTTATGACTCGCTTCCAAAGAACAAAGTGTGGAAAAAGGGGAAATGTAACTTTGGAGAAAGAAGCCTGGCAAACACTGCCTTGACCAGGTCATGCCCACAGGACACTTAATGGGCATTTGGAGCACAAATTTTAGGTCATTTTTTAAAACTTTCATCATAATATTAATGATGACATATAAAATCAATACTGTTTATTTATATCAATGGAAGAGAAGATAATTTGAACTCTTCCATTCCTTGGGTTGATAACCGCTGTGTTACTGCACCTATATCTGGTCGGTTTCTTCTATTCCTACCTAAGTATAAAACTTGAAGTCCCACTGGTAAGTCACTGAGCTCCTAGCAGCTAGGGTTGGCTCTGTTTGATAGTGCTAGGCTTGTGGTTGGAACGGGACACAAGAAGGATCAGGCATGACTCCTGAAGCTCTTCCAGCCATTCGTCAGATACGAAGTCAACAAGCGTATCACACTTCAAAGCTGGAGGAAGGACTCTCCGCTCAGGAATCAGTGCTGAATGGACTCATAATCTACTCTTTGGAAAGTAGCATTTCATGCTCCACTGCAGCCCTTGGAGCTAATTTGAAAATATGCCCAATAATACATCATTGATTTCTTTCTCCCTGAGAAGAAAGTCATCAAGTGCTAGAGAAAAGACCAACTTGCTATAACTGAGCTCTTTGTGCCCTGAAGAATTTTGGCAACTTGTCCTCAATATTAAAACTCGCGATCATTCGGCTCGGAGGCAGTAGGTTCAGGCTGCAGAGACAATAAACATAGTGTCGAACACATAAGTTGTGCATTAACGCTTGCTGTCTCAAAAACTGAGTGTAGACATTGCCAGTGTCATGCAGAAATGTTTTCATTTCATTCCTGATTCAAAAATTCTTGAGAGCTTCTTGCTCTCTGGCTCGGGTACTTCAATGCAGATGCTCTTGTGCTGATTAGGTGCTCATTTCTTGACTTAGCCTATTTAAAAAATGTGCCATCAGCGGATATGATTTGGATATATTCACAATTTTCACTATGTCCACCAAGCTGGAACCAAAATCAGGCTGCATAACATTGGCTATTAATTGTCCTTGACAATACATCAGCTTGTGGATTGATATTAGCAGAGCAAACTCGGTCAATCAACACTCACCCTATACACACAGATGTAGGTATGCTCAGAGAAGCTCCCAGAACATTCTTGCTGTCTACCCCACAGTTCATGAACTAATGAACAACTAAATAGAAAAGTACTTTTGCATCATGTGCTTTTTAAGTGACAAACAAGTCTCTAAATTCCACTCCCTCATATATGGATCACATGTATCCCATGAGCTAATTCATCCTGTACCCATAAGTGGTTTCATCAAACCATACACAGTGACAGCTGCCCTTCATATTGCCTGTGATATCCACCAGCATCATTTTTAACAGCATCATATTTAAAATGAAATCTTTCCATAACATTTTTTTTTGCTTTCTCTCCAAGTGTATTTATCATCAGTGATGGCTGATTCTCCAAGTTTCCCACCACCAGTGTAACCAGTACCTTTTTTTGCTATGACTGCAACTCCAAATGACACTTCTAGAGTTCTAGTTGCTCCTCTAACTTTACTGTCAAAATTAATCAGTTGGAAGATTACTAAGTAGGTTCCTGGGCTCCAGGAAGAAGCAAACAAGAACTCCAAGAGCACCACAGCACTACTTGACAAGGCTGCACAGCAGGCAGTGTATCAGGCACCGGGGAAAAATGAACCACTCCCAATAAGATCCAATTTCTAATTTGTTCTCATGCTTACCTGCACTCTTCTTTGGACAATCGGTGCAGTTTTACTTGTTCTGGCACACGGAAGCACATTCCACATTTCTGTGTTGCAGAGTTCACATCATTGTTTTCATAGTTATTTTTGTGCTTCACTGAACCTCTTTTAAGCCACCGACCCTTCTTTGTAAACTGGGAAAGCCCTGTGACACGTTTCAAGCTAGAGAGATTCCTGTGCTTTCATGTTCCCTGTAGACTTTGATGCTGAGTGTTCTCCTGGTCTCCATTTCACTGGTTTTTCCAGATGTTACAATGCAAACGTGATTATGATGGATGGAAATAAACATGCAGGTACATAAACATCAACCTGCAAATGACATGTAAATACATCAACCTGGAAGACTGAATTCTGTTCACTGAAATGTGACAGAAGATGACATTGTGAAAATGCTGTTTGTACGCAACCACCTTTAAGCAGACAGAACAATGTAGGGGGAACTCTGTTAAAAATCAATAATCAGCCTTACAAATACAGAAAATGGATATGAATACTATGGCCCCATTGGTTTTTTTTTTTTTTTTTAAATACCTGTGAATCACTTGATGGCTGGGTGGAGACCACAGTAATTGGAAATCCGCTCACTCTTGATCTTCCAGGTTACTAAATCAGTAATGCTTGTTCTATTTTTTTCCAAGTAGTTCTTTTCATTTTTTTAATTTAAAAACAACTTTTTAAGTTTCCAGAACCACTTTCCCCCCTCTTTGACCATTCCCTTGGAATTCAGAGTCTAGTAACTATGTTAAGATTTCTATCATTTGTATAATCTGGCTTTGCCCTAAATCTAAATCATAGCTCCCTATTCTGGGTCTGGTTAGGTTTTTCTCCAAGCTACTGAGCCCATTAAATGACTTAGGGATGGCCTCTGCCTCCCCACATCACTCAATTCAGGCAGGATGCTGGACTTGTGTAGGCCCTGGGCTGTGTGCCCCTGCAGCAGGGACTGTTGAGCTCCAGGTTCCCAGAGACTCCCGGAGGACTAGTCCCCACCCCTCCCCACACCCAGAGGGAAAGAGAGCAGGTCAACCCAACAGGGAGGCTTCCCTTGCGGGGGCCAGGATCAGTGGAGTCAGGAGCCCATCCCTGGGGCTCAGCAGGCTCTTATTTAAGCTTGTCCAGAAAACCTGGCTTCCTCCCAGATCCTTGGGCTCTCCCTCAGAAGCACAGAAACTGGTGTCCCAACGCAACCCTCTGCCCCCCAGCAAACCTGCAGGGACCATACTGCCATACTGGTCATGATCCTGGCAAAGAGAAGGAGACAGGGGACCCCCACAGTGCATCCAGGCTGGCATCTATGGGATCCACACTTCAAGTGGTCCCCAGAGAGATTTCTCTAAAGCACAAAACTGGCATGACCTGATGAGAACCCTTTTGTGAGTCTCCACCAGCCAAAGAAAAAGTACCAGCTCTCAGCAGGTCCCCTGGATTCACTGTGGCCCTCAGAGACACACGATTCATGTCTGCATAGACATTGTCTTTGCACACCTGGATGCTCTTACATGCTGCCTTGGTATCTTGCTTCCAATGTTCTTCTAACTCAGGACTTAGCTCACGTATCACTTCCTCCAGCAAACTCTCCCTAAACCCCCAGGTTGAGCTAAATGTCCCTCATCACTGTCCCCACAGCCAACTTCACGTAACATCTACCCCAGGTGGTACTGTCTTCTTCTAAACTATTAGCACCTCAAGGCTGGGGGCTATGACTTGTTTATTTATCTACCCCCACCCCATGCCCAGCATAGTACCAGCCACTTGGCATGTCCACAACAAATCCATTTATTGAGTTAAATTGAACCCATGTCACAATTTCCAACTTGAATGAAATTCCTACTCTTTTTACAGTCCCCCCCCCTTGGACAAATTTTCTATGAGCACTTAATAAATTAAACCCAAGTGTTTAATGTGCCATATACATGATCAAGAGCTTTCCATTATTTGACAATGCAATATTAGATTTCAAGAGTTATTTGAGGTTAGACTATTGTCTGGCCTTGGGATTCTGCATATGAATATTTTTGCCCGAACAATACTATACAGTTTGTCTAATATTTGAAACCCTTGTTCATCTAGGCCAGAAAACCTATTTGGACTGAGTTCTTAAGGTTGATCCTCAAGGTTGCAAAGTTCTTTAGCAAACCATGTGATGAGGGTCAACGTGCACTATTACAGGAGACTCTGCTGTGCCAGAAGGACTCCTCCAACCAGACCACAGCCTCCGTTCGTCTAGGAGTGATCCACAGTTTCCGGTCCATTACGACGTGTTCCTTTCCAACCCCTGTATGGCTGGCCTGATTAATAACTGTCGCATCGCCACCATGTAATTGCCACTACCCACTTGGCAGCCGTTCTCACGGTGCGCTGTTCTCAGATGAAAACAGCTTGGGAAAAAGAGAAAAACATCTTTTGAAGTGAACACCTATTTCTTACGTTTGCAGGAAAGGAGAGAACATGGCAGGCGTGGGAAGCCTGCAGAGAGCAGATTTTTAAACTTGACAAGGAGGATGGATTTTCCGTTCACATGATACAAAAGCTTCCAAGATCACACAGTTTCCTAAAAGATGAGGATGTGCCTTCAAGAGATACCTCTTTGTCCATATAGATGCCACCACTTCAGGCCATTGTCAGAGAATATGACTTTGAGCCACCTGCTCCGTGCTCTTAGAAAGCCTCGCTAAGAGAAGTGACGTTCAAGAACGAGGCCTAAAGTCCCCCCTTCTAGCTTCCTTCCTATTGTATTGAGCATCATTACAAAAGATGGTATATAAAATGTGATTCTGCTTTTGTTATAAATCTTATTATTAAGGAAATGGTTCTGATAACAACAATAAATTTCAATGAGAAGGAAAGCATGAGAAACTCACTGTCTCTGTGACCGAAATATCGGACAAGAACAATTAGAAAAAGAAAAGTTCATTTTGGGTTTCAGGGGTTCAGTCCATGGTGAGTCAACTCCATAGCTGTGGGACCAAGTGAGTTAGAACACCGTGGCAGAAGTGCGTGGTGGAGGAAGCAGCTCAGGACATGCAACCAGGAAGAGAGAGCCCTCCATTCGCCAAGGGACAAAATATAAACCCCAAAGTCACGCCCCCAGTGACTGACCTCCTCCAATCCCACCCTACCAGTCTACAGTTACCACCTAGTTAATCCATATCAATGGATTAATCCACTGGCTAGGTTAAGGCTCACATAGCCCAATCATTTCACCTCTGAAAATTCTGGCATTGTCTCACATGAGCTTTTGGGGCACACCACCTATCCAAACCATAATACTCAACAAACAAAAGTCTCAGAGAGTCCAGAAAATTAAATTCAACGATTGTCCTGGATTAAATCTTGGAACAGACAGGAGTAGTAGTGGGAAAACTGGTGAAATCCAAATAAAGTTTGGAGTTTAGTTTGTTAGTATGCGCCCATGTTAAATTCTTAGTTTGAGCAAATATAAAATGTTAACATGAGGGGAAATTGGATGAGAAATATCGGGGAACTCTATTACCTTTGCAATTTTTCTATAAATCTAAATTATTCCAACATAAAAATTTGATTTTCAAAAAAATTTATGTGAGAAAGAAAAACTTAAAGTCAAGAAAAAACACATCTCCCAAGAGAGTCCTATATGCATCCTTCTCTTTAGCAAGAGATACCCGTCCCTTTTGCTCAGAGCCAACTTCTACACTGGATGATGTCAATTCCACTAACCCTTAGGGTTGCCACCAGCACTTCTTTGTTTTTCTTAGTCTCTGTTTCCCCTTTCCAGCGGGAATCAAGCCCCAACACATTTTTGCTGTTGTTGTCAGAAGCCAACTCTAATCCTTTAAGGAGGAGGCTCAAAGACAGGAATGCAAGGCGGTGACGTGAAGGCTCAGGCAGTCACGGGTCCTGAGGTTCCACTGAAGGAGTCGGCTGAAGGAGTCTGGCTCCTTTCCTCCTTTTGGCATAGACGACTCAGGGGAGAAACGATGGTTATCTTCAAAAGACTGAAGGATCGGCCTTAAAGGAACAGCCAAGATTTGCTCTGCACTGTACCAAAAGGCCAAATCCCAACCAACGGTGCGAATCACGACAGAAAGACTTCACCTGGCATAAGGAAGAAGAAACAAAGCTGGGGACGAGACAGTTGTTAGTACCCCTCCCTTCCCCAGAGACGCCTAAGCTGCATCTAGGTCATGCGAAGGGCTCCCAGGTACACACATTGGGCCGAGCCTGCCGGGCAAAGCTTTGAGTAGCAAGGCTCTCGTCCAGACCACCTGATAGGAAGTCTTTGTTGAAGAGGTTAGACTAAAAGATCTTCTACACTTTTGTGCAGTTGCAAATTCTGAGATTCTATGGAAGGAGTCTATATGACGGTTCTGAGTGATAACTGTCAATGCAGTGCTTACTCTGAGCCATAGGTACCCTCCACAGCCATGACCTCTTTCAATCCTCCCACCCACTCCTCTGATCGGCCCAACAGGAGCGTCAGAGCTGGCCAGGCCTTTCCCCACTGCTCTGATCTACAGTGGCAGTTCTTGTCAGCTGGCTGCAGCGTGACATTGCAAAGGGTGAGCCTGAGACACTTACGTTGATTTGGAAAGAGGTATGGGTGATGGAGTCAGGTGGCCAATTTAGTCAATAGCCGTGGTCCTGGCAAGCCACCAGGTGACGTGCTGAGAAGATGCCAAGTCTGTTCAGGAAGGAAACCTGCTCACCCCCAGCTCCAGCAGAACCTCCTCCTCTCTCTGTATTTGGGTTATGGATGGGTCAGATGTACCCTGTGGCACTGCTAGCTGTGTGGCCTAGGGACAGTGACTCAGTTCACCCCTTGCACTCTCCAGGGGCTAGATCGTGTCTAAGGACCCTAGTTCTAATCACTGATGATAAGTGGAGGGGAACTCGTATTTCAACAACATCCAAAATTCAGATAATGAACTAAGGATCATCTAAACATTTCATCCTGAGCTTTAAACTTTACAAAGTCCTCACTCACCAACAGTTTTGTTTTTTATCCTTAACACCCCAGAAAAGTAGTTATGGACCCCCAGTTTTAGCATCTACAAAATGGGGCTACGGGACTTACCCAGTGCTCCACCCTGCTGACACTGGGGGGCCTCCTGCCGAGCCAGCAACAGCCCTTGTGCAGTTCCAGCTTGGGTTGCAGAAGGACTGGGGACCTTGAGTGTTCTTGCTACCATTAGGGGGACGTGTGGAGGCAGAGTGGCATTGGCCCAAGGAGAATCACACCCAGGACATCTGAGGAAGAAACAGTGGTCACCAAGAGGAATTGTATGTAGAAAGAAGAAGTAACAGATGCTCAAGGACTCGAGGGACAGCGGCAAGGGGTATAGCAACTTGTGTCTGATGTCCAGGTACCATGTGGCCCAAGTAGATCCATCAGACACCACCCCACCTTTCTAATACCAGCAATCGATGGGAAAGACGGGAAACAACAACAACAAACAAAGCAAAAAGGGTTAAATGCAATAATAATGCTAAGAAGAGATGGGGTGTGGTCTTGGAAATCTTAGTAGATTTTCTGAAAAGAGTGGCATTTGGTCCAGGCCTTCACGGAGTGAGACTTCATCAATGAGGACACAGGGGAAGGAGGAAAAGGAGGAGACTTTACTCAGGAGGACAAGTTATAAATAAAGACACAGAAGCAGCAAAATTAAAAGTGACTTTCTGTAGGGGGGGAGGGGGTACAGGAGATCCGAATGGAAAAGTGAGCTGACGGGCTTGGTGCTTGCTAAGTGATTTCCACCTCACTTAGCGGGACTGAGGGGCATTTCATCCAGAGAAGATCATGGCTGCGTTTAGTAAGGTGGTTCCAAAAGCAACTAAGAGCTAGAAACAGGAGAGGAGACGGAGGCAGGAACCCAAGAGGAAGCTCTTATGATAGTCTGAGTTACATTATTTGGGATCAGTTAGGGGCGGGCAGGGAAACTGGAAACGGTGCATGTGCAGCTGTTTGGGCATCACCAGGTTATATCCCAGTCAAAGGTCCAGGTTTCTGGAAGGTGTTGATGACATTAAATGAGAAAAGTCATATTTGTACAGGGCTTTAGAGTTTCCACACCACTCTCCTTCCCTCCTCTCGTGCCTGGGCTCCAAGTCTCCCTCTGAGTGCCCCTGACCACCCAGTCTTTTCCCCACTGGGAGCCATTCCCTAAAGGCTCCAAATGCATTTTCCCACAGTTTCACAAACCTGTCATGGGCTCCTGTGCACTCCAGCTCTTCCACTGTCCTCCACCTGTGGGGCCATGGCTCCTGGATGTCACCCCCAGAAACAGGAAGACACCACCTTCAAGGTCCCTGGTTCCCTTATCTCCACTGTCCTCTGAGAAGCCCGGTGGAAGGTCCTAAGATGCCCACCTGTCACTAAGGCTCCTACCTCAACCTTATTAAAGCCCAACTGCCCAGGGCACTCGAAGATGGGTCCCAAGGTGACCTTCTACCCCTAGTGTAGCAACCTGCCAGAAAGAGTAAACCTCTGAGATTTCAACAAGTAGAAGAGAATAGGATGATTGGCAGCTCAGAGAAAGATAACTACTGGAGATAACTAGATGAAATGCTGGAGATTACTCAGAGGCAGAGCCATCATTAAATGACCTTGGCAACAGGAGATAAGAGGAATGGAAAGCGACAGATAATCCCTTAGTTTCAAAAAAATAAATAAATAAAACTCAGTCCATCCGATGTGCTATTGTAAGTTGATGCTTATAAAATACAAAGGAGACCAGTGAAGAGTTTTCAGGAAGGAAGTAAAATCCAAAGAAAAGACACAATACCGTCTCCATAAAGGCTGTGTATGTACAAGACAGTGATCAACCACATCTCTGTACACACTGTCTCCCATTAATGGAAAGGCTACATCTTTAACAACAGTGACAAGTGGCATCTGATCACTCCTTAGGGATTCTCTGTTCTTCAGCCACTTAACAGTCACAATTAATTTTTTTTTTTTTTTTTGCAGTTCCATTGAAAACACTGTTCCCCAGGGATATTCTAGTTGACTTTGAGTAGCCCACAGCAAATATCCCAATTAAGAGCAGAAATGCTCCAGTCAACCTACTCTCACAGATAGAGAAGTCTGCCCAGCCCAGGTCACTTTGTGACTGGCACCAGGATCCAGGCTGGCTCCAAGTCTAACTCAGTTTTCTCACCTATGCAGATAAGAACAGGGAGTCCTGGGAGGCAGGAAAGAGAGGCCCATAGTCACACCTATGAATTAGTAGCAGAATCCACACTGGGATTGAATGTCTCTTAAATTGCATATCACACCTCATTTTCTTCCTATTTTTTTTCTTTTCTTTTTTTTTTAATACTTATTTTTAGGTGTAGTGGGACACAGTGCCTTTATTTTATTTACTTATTTTTATGTGGTGCTGAGGATCGAACCCAGGGCCTTGCACTTGCTAGGTGAGCGCTCTACTGCTGAGCCACAGCCCAGCCCCTCTTCCTATTTTCTTTTACAAAAGCCTAGGTGCACAGGAGGTGTGTCACCCAGAGCAACACCCTGCTCTCAGCATCTGCAAGATGGAGAGGGAGGATGGACAGCCAGTGCCAGGGTGGCTCTGAGGAAAGGTGGCCTGTGCCCTGGGTGCCCACAGCAAAGGCTCTTGAGAGGGAAGGCAGCATTCTTAGTTGTTACCTGGGGTGACAGGCACCCATCAGGACTGTTCCAGGTACATCTGACATGGGTCACTCTGCCTACACACAGTCAAACTGGCCCAAAACCAAAGTGTCTTGAGCTTTTTCACCAAATGTATGGGGACCAAGCTGGAAAAGTGGAAAGATCACGGTCCCAGGACAGCCTGGGTGTGAATAAGCTCCAGGCCAGACACCAGCTCAGGAAGTGTGGACAAGGTTCTTAGCCCCTTATTGCTTTTTCTGAAGAATGGAAATGAGGAAACATAGCCAGTCTTTCATGCAGAGTTGTTGGGAATATCAATAAAGCATAGCTATGAAGGCGATCTGAAAACTAGAAAGCCCTACTCAGAGAAAGTCATGTATTGTGAGGACCTGAAGCCGAACAATACATATTTGCTGAATGAATGAATGAATGACTTATCAAAGGAATGACATGGGAAGATGTTAGCTGTAATTATTACCAATATGTGGCTATAACGACCAGTATTCTTTTTTTAAAAAATCAATATGTAGAGTCTAATTCTCCTGCCTCTGAATATGGGCTGGATTAGGGACCTGGTTCTAATGAGAATGTAGCACAAGTGACACAGAATATAGCACAAGTGACATAGAATGTAGCACAAGTGACACAGCCCCTGACTTCCAAGGCAGGGTTAGCCTGCTGCTCTCTCTGGGATGCTTGTCTTTCTCTTCCTAGCTGCCATGCTGGGAGGAAGCCCATGTGTCAATGGAGAAGCCAAGTGTGGGTGTCCTGGTCCCCAGCCCCAAGCATGGTCCTAGCAAACAACATCAGCACACGGCCTTCAAGATGACGGCAGCTCCCATTGCCATCTGTTTGCAGCCTCCTGAGAGACCCCAGGGAGGGGCTTCTCCCCAGCTCAGTCAACAGTGAGTGACTGCCTTGTGAGGAGGGGAAAAGTGGGTGTGGATATGTTCTGAAAGCAAGAGGCTCCTCCTGGAGCAAGTGCCTCCCAAGAGCACAGGAAGGGCGGCAGGAGGCCCAGCAGCTGGAGCTGAAGGCCCTGACTGCAGCCCAGGGGCGGCCGCCCACAGCACTGGGTTTTCTTTAATAGCCAATTATAACTGTCATCCCCACCTTTACCTTAATCTTTGAAATTAGTTTTTCAGGCACTACCACCTCTTGAGATAATGGTCCATAAACTTCTGCACTAAGAAAAAAACAGCTGCACGCTCACCAGGCACACCGCACTGTGGGTTAAAGGCCGATGGCAGGTGCTGCCAGCTTCCCCGTCCAGCGGGATCTATTTTTCATCACCCCTACGGCAAACCAGGGTGGCACCTCAAACCACCAAGGCCCTCGCAATCAGTGCAAACCCCAGAGAAACGGGGGTAACCAAACAACTGGTTGCTAATAGGAGGCTGGTTTTAATCAGCTTTGAAGGCAGCGTGGGGTTTAATTTGTGTTAATGAATTAGCGCCTACTGAAGTACTTCAAAATAAATGTGTAATGCTCTGAATTGAAAGTATGATTATTATTACTCTTTAAAACCTAAATTTTTCCCTTGCAAATGAAACTCCACGATCACAGTAGGAAGCATCCAGGAAAATGTCTGTACACATCAGGGCGTCATGCCCCTGTCCCCATCCCGCCAGAAGTAAAAGCAGAGGCCACGTTGCTCAGATGAACAGGCGGCCACCCGACCCCGACCCTTGTCCCTGCTCCCCAATAACACACCGACTTTGAGGTGTATTATACACTGGCTCCCTTATGGCCGCACCTTCCGTACCCATTGCCAGTCTTCTCCAGACCAGCCTGTCTGTCTTCCCACTGTGGCAAGTTACTTAGTTTCGAGTTCTAACTCTTCATAAGATTGATACCTATGACTTTTCTTCTTAGAGTTCTTTCAAAGAACAAAGAAATAATTTACATCTTTTATATTAAAACTTATTCTATTTTGCCATTACCTTAAAGTCCATTGGGACCCATTTTATCTAAGGACAATGTATCTAAGACACACTGCAGGACCCTGGTGATCTTCCCTTTCCTATATCGTGAGATAGTTCACTATTTCATTATCTTAGGAATTGCTGTTACTCACCATTACTCATCAATTGTTTCCAACCATATTAAAAAAGACAAAATATATATGTCTTATATATACATGTACTGAAATATATGATATACATAATTGCGTACTGGGAATTGAACCCAGAAGTACTCTACCCCTGAGATACATCTCCAGCCCTTTTCATTGTATTTTGAGTCAAGGTCTAAATGAGTTTCTCAAGTTGGTCTCAAACTTTCCATCCTCCTGCCTCAGTCTCCTGAGTTGCTAGAATTACAGGTGTGCCCCGCCACACTCAGAGGCAAAAATAATTTTTAAATGGAAGAGTGACGGAATGACCCAGAAGGATATGGCAGTGGTAATGCCGAGCATCATGTGTTGTTTTCTCATTGACAAAGAATGGCCTCATGTTTCAGGGAGGTATGAAAGAAGGCACAGATACCACTTCTATAGTCCGCTTTCAGTCTTCACGGAACACAGTCGACAATTCATTTTCCTCTCTTAAAGGCAAAGAAAAGTAAATGAACAAAGAAAGACATCTCAAACTATTAGACCAACCAGAAGATGAAATGAGAGCAGCTCTCAGGATTCTAATGACGGCAAAATGTATCCAATACGTGAAATCTCAGACTGAGTCCTCAGATGGCACTAGCTGGAGTGAATTTTCTCAAACCTAGGATCAGTGTCTAACAATGCATCTTGAAGGACAAAAAGGGAATACAGGATTTTCATCCTGTTAGTCAGCAGGGAGGACTTTATTATGCCATAATTTGTGACAGGAACCTGGAGCACCCCACTTTGTTAAAAGGCCATGTGACAGCATTATTTCATTTTGGATGATGTTCATGCATCAGAATTCCCTTGATGCAAAGAACTTTGCTACATTTGAATTCTTATTAAAATTTCTAATAAAGTTGTTTTTCACTATCCCCTTTCCTCACTTCTATAAAATATTCATAGAATAACTTGAAACATAGGCGTAAATAAGTAACCCATTGGACCCTGACGGTTAATGGTGTTGACCATTTGCCCTGGTGTCCTGGGGCTCAGATGAGGTACAGATAGTCATGTCTACCTTCTAGAACCTTCTCTTGCTGTTCTAGTCCACCTGGAACTTGCCCTCACTCTGAGTTACTCTTCCAAGAACCTCCACAACAATGACTTAATGCAGGCTATGTATTTGCTAGGTCTCTTGCCTAAACCAAATCACAAAGATCTCTAGGGCAAAGATATTTGTCCAACAAACCTCTGAAAGCTGTGGCTGGGACTGTAACCAGTCATAGAGACACAATGGCAGGCCAATAGGCATCGCCCTTCCCCTGGTGGCATTTATCCAGAACCTGGGTCATGGCCACGCCAGAACCAGATCACAGGAAGCCTCCATGAAAAGACTCAGAGCTGGTATGGACAGACCTGGGTTTGATGAGTTCTTCCATCTGCAGGACCCAAGGAAAATGTCAGCTCTCTGAAGAGTGTTCTTCCTCTGAGAAATGGAGGTCTGTTTTCTTTCTTGGGGCGGGGGGGGCGTGCATTAGTTTGCTTGGGTGCCATAACAACACTGCGGCCCAGGTACTACAACAGTGGACTTTCACTTCCTCACGGTTCTAGAGGGTGAACGTCCAACATTGAGAGGACACCAAGTTTGGTTTCTCCGAGCTCTTTTTGGCTTGCAGTTCGTCACTTTCAT
This sequence comes from Marmota flaviventris, assembly GCF_047511675.1. Classification (NCBI taxonomy): domain Eukaryota; kingdom Metazoa; phylum Chordata; class Mammalia; order Rodentia; family Sciuridae; genus Marmota; species Marmota flaviventris. The sequence goes on from NC_092500.1 coordinate 170,407,857, forward strand.
GACCTCTCATGGCCTCTCCTCTGTATGTGCCCTTTCCTCTTCTTATTAGGACTCCAGTCGTATTGTGGTAGGGTGCACTGTGTGCCTTCTTCTTACCTTAACCACCTCTTTAGGGTCCTGTCCCCAAATACAGGGGCTAGGGCTTCAACGTGTGAATTCAGTCTTGAGAGGGGCCTATGAGGATTAGAGCATATTCCTTAGATAACGTCCCTAGCACACCACAGACACTCGATCTAAAAGCATCTATTTACCATTAACGTCTCTTGACACCCAGGCCAATACCTTTCTTGCAGAATTCTTTGAACAAGATGAGAGAACAGAATCCATTCCCTGATATTTTTGTGACATCTTTTTACCTTCTTCAAGAGAACTCTACCTATTTCTTTGAGTCTTTCCTCGTGTTTTCCCTCACTGGCAAAAGAGAGCATGAAGGCCGGACCAGGGGAATCGTGTCTTTCATTCATTTGCTGCAGCGATGAGCTCCGTGCTTGCCCACGGTCAGCGCTTCCCCAGGGATATGAACTGGACACGAAGTCAGGACTCGAGACGTAGCTGGTGATTGACTCTATCTGGGTACCGGGTTGTTTTCACATACAGACTCGTAAGACACGGGAGAGCGCGTGCCACATTTGGGGTCTGACGAATAGGATTTAACTGAGGCCTCTGCTACTTACCAGTGTGTGACCCTGAGCATGTCACTTCACCCGCAACTCCTTTCTTCATGTGTAAATCGAGAGTAATAGCACCCATTTTGCACAGTTGCTTTGAAACCTAAATAATATCTGTGCAATCACCTATCCTGGCACGTAGTAGAAGATCAGCAAATTTGCCAAATTTATGAGACCTTATCTGAGTATACATCTCTAGGGAGGTCAGGGGTCAAAATAAACAACACTGCTGTGCTCCCACCAGCGTGTTCGTACAGGTAGACCTGGGCCCAGATGAACAGCAGAGGCAAAGTGGAAAGGTGAGATGTCACAGTGAATAACAGGGGACAGTGCTGGGCTAGGCACGTGGTCCCTCTCATGGTGTCCTGGGCCATTAGACCTTCCAGATCTTTCTGGCACCCAAGGGACTCCCCCCTCCTATACGTGTGTGTGAGTGTGGGGGGGCGGATATTTGTTCTGTGGGACACTTACCTTTCTCCGTGGCCATTGGGGGTAGAGAGTGAAGGGGATCAAGTTCAAGTTGGGTCACTCAAATTCTCTTTTACAGTTGATTCTATATCTCGGGCGAGGAATGTTCAAGATAATTCTGGAAAATACTGTGCCAGAAAACACAGTGTTTGAAGACGAGTAGGGTCAGATCGGGAACCACTGGCCAAATCTGGGGCAATTTGAACATCAAAAAAGTGATGATTACTGTAAGTGTTTATGACTCACTAAGGGTTTGGGTCTTGTTTTTCTCCAGTGTTCAGTGGAACCCCGGGGCCTCCAGCACGCTGGGCAAGCACCATACCACAGAGCTACTGTTTTAAGATCTGTGTGCCTACGGTGCTCCTACAGAGAGGAAGAGGCAAAGGGAAGGCAAGTGAGGGAGAGCTCTTCTTTACTAAGGCCAATAAGAAACTAGGAAGGAGTGTAGAAAATCACCACTTTCAACTCACAACATAATTGTTGATTCAGGTAAAGAGGCCAAAAAAAAAAATACTGGGTCAAAAGGTGTGGGGAAAGAGAATATTCGCCATCGTCTCAGGGGAAAGATCCAACAGTTGTGATATCTCCTTACACCACCAGCAGTTCCTCATGATGTGATGACTCACAAAGCACCGAGAGCACTTGCCAAATTGCTTTACCAGGCAAATCCAGGAGGACGCACATTCCTTAAGGCAACTGGCCAGTAAGTGTCCAAAGTTAGTGTCAAGAAACACAGGACAGGGAGACCATTCCAAATTTTACATGATTAAATGAATGACCCAAAACATACAACATATCAGCTTTGATTGAATTCTTGATTTTAAAAAAAAAACAGTTATAAAGGAAAAATTGAAAACACTGGATATTAAATGCTGGATTATGACTAATTTTCTTAAATATGATGGACATATAGTGGTTGGGGAGAAAACTGTTTATCTTAGGTGACGCATGCTGAAGAACTCAATGGAGAGGTGTGGGGATGTGTCCCACTGGGGGTGAAGAGCACGTGCTCACATCTGGACCTGAACCCCTGAGGTGTCTGACACAAGGCTTATTGTCCTATCAACTTTGTAAGAGTGCAGACACTTGCTCCTCATCTTTGGGAATTTGCAGTTGGCTTCAGAAATGCGAAACGCTCAGGGTTGGCCATTCAAACGGAGGAGGAGAAGTAAACCCAGAAGCCGTGAGCAGCCACCTTCTCTCACATGCTCAGGAAAGTGGGGGAACAAGCCTAGCTACAGAGGCAAAAGCAGCAGCCACCCGTTCTTGAGGCTTACCCTTCTCCCAGGACTTTCAGCGATTGGCCCTTGACTCTACAGGTACGGGAAATGCTCCCAGCATTCCAAAGGCTTCCCCCTCAGGGGTCTGCTTACTGACCAGGACCCATCCCTAGGGATAAGGAGGAGCACCTTATAACCCGTGTCTCTGAAGGCATGAAAAGATGTCTAGGTAAGCTTGTCTGTAGTAACTAGTTAAGAAGGTAACCCAGGAAAAGTCAGAAAACCCTGCAGGGTTCTTAAGGCACTTCCAGAGGCCTCCCCAAAACACACCAGCACCACCCCAGAGTTGGTAGAAGGAAGGGCCTTAAGAACATGCATTTTATGACTCAGGTGACCCCAGACATGCAAAGAGAATCACCAAAGCTTGGGCAGAACCCATTGTCGCACTTGGTGAAAGAGGCCTTCAAGGTACCTAGCAGCAGAGAGCGGGCAGAGGAGGCCAACAAGGACAGGAGATTGGAGAAAAGGGTGCGGCTCCCAGCGACACTGAAGCAACTGCCTCTTCAGGGAAACCCACAAGGCCCCCGGAAATCGACCCATGATGCCTCGGTCAGCACCAGTGTACCTACTGCTGAAAGGAAGGGCACGGGAGGAGGGCCCAGCGGTGGCAGAGAGGGCCGCCCAGCAGCAGGCCCAGACATGGGCCCCAGAGGGGAAGTCAGCACGTGCCCTGAAGAGACCCAAGGATCCTTCAGGCTTCTGCACCCGGGAAACATCACCATCACGTCAGCGGAGCCTCAGGTAACCTTGACATGGCAGGTCACAGTCTATGTTTCAAGTTCTCTGAGGTTTTCTTTGACAGAAAAACAATTTCAAGTAGTGCCTGTGCTTGCCTGATATCTTAGTTCTCATGGGTAGTGTAGAAAGAACTGTTTAAAATGGATACATGAGGCAAAGAGCAATGGGATAAATGTTTATGAATGTAAACGGTAAAGATAAAACATCTGAGTCACTGGTAAGTGTGTATGTGGACGTACTGAAGTCACTATCATAAATGGTTGGCATGGAGAGAAACAACCTAAGAGTGCTCTCCTCTGGCTATTTACCAAACAGTGAGATTACCAAGAATTAACATTCTAATTAACATATGTAAATTCTATGTGAAAAAAGCACAAAAAGGATCGGAAGCTGTGTTCCAACAAGAAAATCATAAAGGATTTTCTCACTTGAAAAGGATTAGTTTGTCTAAATTCAAAACCTAGCAAGGATTGATGTAAAATACAAATTTAAGAAAGAAACAAGAAGAAACAGCAGGCAAGATACAGCGATAAGAAAGTGAGGAGGGGGAGGATATGTTTGGGGTGAGAAAGGTTAAAAGAAAGAAGATGTTTTTGGATGGGAAGGATTATGCCCAGTAAAAGAAGATTTTTATCTTAAGTAAATGTCTGGATTGTTCCAAGAGGGAAACAAAAAGATAGGACAAAAGCTAAAAGTGTAAGTCAGTCTGCGGGCGGAGAGTGGTAGCAACTTGCCAGAGATTGGGAAGGACCCTGGAATAAAAGGAAACTTGTGTGCACTTAAGAGATTTTCTAGAATTAAAATTTAACACACTGGTGTAAAGCCAGTGCCTAGCTATTTATGTTTAAAACAATAGGTTTTCTTAAAATATTCATCTGCTCTGAGTAAAGTGTACAAAGAACAGACTTAAGGAACAAAGATGTTCTATCTTACCAAGATAATTTCCTGTGTTTTCGACTGTCTTTGTTAGGTTTTTCATTACAAAAGGAAATCAAGTCTTCAAAGGGTAAGGATCTGTTTAAGCACCTGCATTAAAGTCTTTTAAATGGTGGTTATAACTCTGGTTAAGTAAACAACTATTATTTCACAATGATAGTGATGTGCTCTATAAATATTCTAGATTTTAGAAACTTGATAAAATCTGAGGGTCCTGTCATATTGCTGTCAGTCATATTTGTTTTCTTGAAATGCTGTATACGATGGAAATCACTGAATTTCTTTGTCAGTTGTTAAGCTCTCTCCAAAATTCTCAACATGACAGTTCTAAGCCCTTGACACTCATGGTTTTATTTAACTTCTGCCTCTCATATTTCTGCAGAAGTACAACTCCTAACAAAATCGCGTGGTCCAAATGTTTTGAGATGCCTACAGGACAGATACGATTGAACTTAACCAGGGGCTCTAGACTGGTGGACCCAGCCTTCCAGGTGTTCAACTCGGAGGCCAAAGCCAGGGAGAACCCTCAGGACCAAGGACTAAGAGGACAGCCAAAATTTTGACCTTTGCCCTCCAAGGTGAGCCAGAACCCGGGAGACAATGGGATCCCTCTACAAGGGCCCCCTGCAACCCCAATGAGTTACCTGACTTCCTGATCAGGGGGATTGGAGGGCCCTAGAGACTGGGAACCAACCAGTGCACATTCTGCAGAGGAGGGTCATTTGGAAGGAGAATGTCCCCAGTGATTTCAAGGGAAGCCACGAGATCAGCAAGACCCTGACCCATCCCAGAAGATGGCACAACTGATAGAGGGAAAAGACTGAAGGAGCCAAAAGGCCCCCACAAGTCCCTAAAAGCAACTCTTGAGAAGCCTCAACTGTCGGTAATAGTAGGAAGGGAAAAGGCTGATTTTTGGCTGAGTGGGGGGCCATCCACTCAGTGTTAAACACTGCAGGGAAATATCATCAAAGAAAAATGTGCTATTATGGGAGTGGAAGACAAGTTACACAGGGACAATTAAAAGGGAAGGACAGGAGCCCTATCATTTGGTATTTGTGGACACTTTCACAGGGTAAGTTGCAGACGACATGGCACCAGATAGGGTAGTGATTCTAATTGCAAAAGCCATCAGAGAACAGGAGGTGATAGGAGATCCGAAGTACAGAACTGGTTATTTGGGTAAAATATACTGGAGGCATCATTTATCAGGAGTCCAAGACCTTAGTCTGATAAAATAATCACAGAATCATAGTTTTTTATGTAGAAAGAAACTCAAAAATCATCTAATCTAGACTTTTTAATTTAGGAATGAGAGATCCAGATTCAGAGAGGTCACTTGCCTAAAGTAAGCACCTAGTTGCCAAAATAAAGTAAACTTTATTTAAAAAAAAAAAAAAACTACTTGGTGCCTATGTATATATAGCAAGTGGCCAATGTGAAGGAAGCAAAAGGGATTAGGCAAACATTTCAGGTTAATAGATGAGTAATAAAATTGAACAGATTTGTTAAAACACAGTGAATTAATGGCGATTCACAGCAGAGAAATACCGTGAGAACCAGACAAAAACTAGTGGGTAAATTTGATATAAGAAAACTAAGTGTATAGCTGGGCAGGCTGGAGCACACCTGTAATCCCCATGGCTAGGGAGGCTGAGGCAGGAGGATAGCAAGTTCAAAGCCAGCTTCAGCAACTTAGAGAGGCACTAAGCAACTCAGTGAGACCTGTCTCTAAATAAAATACAAAATAGAGCTGAGGATGTGGCTCAGAGGTCAAGTGCCTCTGAGTTCAATCCCTAGTACCAAAAAGGAAAACTAGGTGTATGATCCAGGCATGGTGGCACTCACCTTGTAATCCCAGTGGCTTGGGAGGCTGAGGCAGGAGGATCCAAGTTCAAACCAGCCTTAGCAACTTTGAGAGGCCCTAAGTAACTTAGTGAGTCCCTGTCTGGAAATAAAACATTTTTTTTAAATGGGCTAGGGATGTGGCTCAGTGGTTAAACACCCCTGGGTTCAATCCCTAGTACCAAAAAAAAAAAAAAGAAAAGAAAAAGAAAGAAAGAAGAAAAAGAAAGAAAGAAAAGTAGGTGTATGTTTGAGAAACTCCATTTCTACTTTGGCTAGCCGTAGTTCTCAGCCTCAATTATACATTACATTAATATCATTTGAGAGTAAAAGATGTTCCCAAAACAATGAGCCTCACTCCCTGAGGCCAGCTAAACCAGAACCTTTTGGAGTGGCCCCAGCTTTTGTTTCAGAAAACCCAGATGATTCTAAAGGCCACCAGGCAAGAGCCTCTGAGTTAGAGTATAGCATGTGCAGAGAAATGGCCGGGGGTCAGAATAATAGAGATTAACTAAGAAGGCCAATGTAGCTGTGTACGGTGGCGCACACCCATGATCCCAGCAGTTTGGGAGGCTGAGGCAGGAGGATTTCGAGTTCAAAGCCAGCCTCAGCACAAGCAAGGCGCTAAACAACTCAGTGAGACTTTGTCTCTAAATAAAATACAAAATAGGGCTGGGGATGTGGCTCAGGGGACGAGTGCTCCTGAGTTCAATCCCCAGAACCCAAAGAAAAAAAAGAAAAGAGAGTCAACTTAGAAGAAACCAGACACATCAATGTCTTGACCCAGCTTGCAGTTAGTAGAAATGGGACGAAGCGAGAGGGATTATAGCTGGGAAGTCTGTAGGACTGTGTGGCTATTTACATGTGGGATTGAGGTGGAGGGAAAAATGAAAAATACTGCAAAGGTTTGTGGCATGTGGAGTAGAAAAAGCCGTGGGTTCTATTGAGAAAAACACTGAAGTGCAGGTAGAATTGCCAGCAGACTGTTGTGAAGAAGGTCTAGGGTTCACGAGAGATTAGTGACCACCTGTCGTCCTCAGGAGGTGACAGGAGGTCCGAAGTGCAGATCCCTAAGGAACGGAAGGGGAGAACCTTGAGGAACTACCTCGACTTAGGGGCAGAGGGAGGATTTGACGCCCATAGACGCTGAGAAATGGGTGAGTCCAAACCTGAAGGAGGAGACAGGCCCTCGGTATGGAAAATGCCAAGAGCAGCAGAGACTCCCGACTCCATTTGGGGGGTTGTGTTTAGGAGAAATTATAATAAATCCCGATTAGGAAATGAGTGGGTCCTGAAGACAAGCATGTAGCGGTTTTAGGCAATTCATTCTAGAAATTTTGAGATGATAAGAAAGTAACTAGAGGGAACAGCTGAAAAGATTGTAGAACAACAGAAACTTGAGCCCTGTTGGAGGAAGACGGCAAGGGCAGCTGAGAGGCAGAGGGCAGAGGGCAGAGGGCAGAGGGCAGAGGGCAGAGGTGGGGCAGGGTGAAAGCTGAAGGCCGGGGGAGGAGACTGGTAAATGGAGCCTCATCTTCCTGCCCCATGGAGCCTTTGGGTGGCCACAGGATCTAGAGGCCCACTACTAAGGGGGGACCTCTACCTCCTCTCTGTGGCAACTCTTCAAGTTGGGGAAACTCTCTACTGAAAAGGTTCAATTCCTCGACTCCTCATCAGTCTTGTGTACCCCCAAGATACCTGTTCCATTGTGGCCACCGATAAAATTTGCTACCCTGGGAGGAGAACCCCAATTTCACCATCTCCACTCCCCTGTACACAAGCATCAGCTACCCCCAGCACAAAGAATTCTCCAGGGACAAGGCCCTGTCAGTATGCCAGGGCCCAGAGAAATAGATGTGACTATTTTTATGACAGCCACAAGACACTTCCCCCATGGCAAGATCTAAGAGGGCCATTGGGGACCTCTAGTAAGAGTAGGATGAGCAGGATTGGTTGCTGGTTTGCTGGCCCTGTGCTGTGGCTTCATGTGCCATGAGGCCATTCTAGGGAATCTCAGCTCTCTGCCCCAGAAGACTGGAGAAGCCACTAGTGATTTCTTTGAGTCCTTAGACTCTCTTGTCAGTGTGGCCCTTCTAGCAGGACAGGAGGAGTCTGCGTGGCTAACAATACCTCCTGCCACACTTTGGTTTAACACCACCAGAGACAGAGAGGTTAACATCAAGGCTCAACATGACCCTGTGTACTCCCTCCCTTACACACACTTTTGGACAAGGCAACCCTGTGGCTACTTCCATTTGGGATATGGTCAGATCCACCCCACCCTCAGTAACTTGGTTCCTGTCTTTCTTGGGTCCTTTAGTAATTATTATACGATTGTTAATCTTTGGGCCTTATACTTTTAACCTTTTAGTAAAGTTTGCTTCTTCCAGTTTATAGTGATTCCTTGTCAAAGTGACGGTTATGCCAGTTTTCAAATCAAAATCTTTGGGGGAAGAATCAGGCCCACATAGATCATTAGAGCAGTTAGTGAGAGATTTTTATGCCTCTAGGGAATGATGATCAATGTCCCTGATCAGCAGGAAGCAACTACAGAAAAATAAAGTTCTTCATTCAGCACCATTTTATGATAAAAGAGGGTAAAATCTCTCAATGGGGGAATGAGACAAAATAGAAAGGACCCTCATTCTCTGATCAAGGTTCTCCTCCATGATATAAGCTGTCTTCAAAAGATGTTTCCACCAGTGACCACACTCAAAAGCTCTGACTCCTCCCCCGAGCTTTTAGGCAACTCCTACATGTACAGAATGCCCAACTTTGACCAATATACACCTTCCCGGGATTGCTAGCATCCCCAGACCCTGACTGGAGGTGCAATACTGAGCGCCTCCACCATGTTCTGCAAGCTGAGTGCAGACAGACCCAACATGCATTAGCAGACCACTGTGCCAAGTGCAAAACCCAGTGCCAAGAGCAAAGAACTGATGAGATGTGTGCAGAAATCCTGGGATGGTGTGCGACAGCTGACAGAGCACCTGCATGGCCCCACCCTTTTTGTCTGTGTAAGCTTTACTCCTTGAGACCTTATAGAGAAGTCCAGGGACCAGACCCTGTGTACTACCTCCCTTACACACAAGCATAAGCCCTAATAAAGCCTCACTGGGTGGTATTGTACGTTTGCCCCTTCATGACTTCTTTCTTGAATTGAGCAAAAGAACCCACGGCCAACCCGGTGTCACTAAGAGCTGGAAGACTAGTTAACAGTAGAGTCTGGAGTCTTTTGACAATTGTGCTCTCTTTCACTGTGACATTGTAGACTTAACATGGCCATTTACCATGTCTGCCGTGTTAAGTGTGCAGCTCAGTGGCATTAAGTCCGTCCTCAAAATGGTGTGACCGTCACCACCATCCATCTCCACAATGTCTCCATCTTCCTAAGCTGAAACTCTGCACCCATGAAGCACTGACTCTCCAACCCTGCTACCCAGTCCCCGGTCCACCTTCTGTCACAAGGGACTTGGCTACTCTGGGTGCCCTGCATAAGTCCTTTCATGACCAGCTTATTTCTCTCCAGGTTGCCTGGTATTGGGGCTCATGTCAGCACTTTCTCTTGAGGACTGAACCCTACTTACTGCAGGGATAGAACACTTTCTGCTTGTCCATTTATCTTGGGTCAATCATGTGGGTTGTTTCTACCTTCTGGCTCTTGTGAATAATGCTTCTTTGACTGTAGTGGTAGGGTGCTTTAAAGATATACGTGTTTAAAAACAAAAGTTTGGAGTCAATACAAGCAAATATGAATAGCAGTTATCTCTGAGAGTTAACTCCAGATGATCTCTTACTTACATTTGTATGTTTTTTGTGCTGTTTTTTTTTATTTTTGTGTAGTTGTAGAGGGACAGAATGTCTTTATTTGTTTATTTTTATGTGATGCTAAGGATCGAACCCAGTGCCTTATACATGCTAGGCTGTGCTGACTAAATTAAAAACAAACAAACAAACAACAACCAAAACAAACAGACATTGTTTGTATACTCAGGAAAAAAAAATTCTCATTTGGGAGAACATACCATTTCCTGTTCCATAAAGGATCTTTCCAGCTCAGGAAGTTATTAGGACATCTATGTGGTATAACACTTGTTCATTCAGCAAATATTCCAGGATGAGAGACTATTTTATTGCTTGCAAAGACTACATCTTGAAAGCTCTCTCATCTAACCTTAACATTTTTCAAAGTTTCACTATATAAATATTACCAGCATGAAATACATATTTTAAAATAAGGGAAAAAAATCACTGCATTGATGTTTTTTTCCCTTGTCCCCCACCAGTCCACACCTGTGATGATCTTATGCAGTTGTAATCATCCGAACTTCCTTTTTACTACCCTCTCCTGAATCTGTCATTCATTTATTTTAAACCATAAGGAATCTTTTCACATTTGCTTTGTCTTCATCCAAAGTGCATTTCTTGAGCTTCCAGGGTCCCGGCGTGTCACAGACAGGATCCAGTCTCAGTCTTGGCTGGGTGTGCAACCCCGGCACAGTGCCTGGCACCGGGAGGCCTCCGTGCGTGTGTGTGGAAGCATGGACAAGGGCAGTCTGCGGGAGTGTAGACACGCATGGGGCTATGGAATGCAAAAAAAGAGCATTTCTACCCCAACCCTGAGCCCTAACTCAGAGCCCTCTAGTGCTTTTGTCTCCAAGCAGCAGGGAACTCAAGCAGAAAATTCGCCATTAATGGTTCAATAAAACATTCAGGTCCTGGATGTAGCCCCGGCAGAGGCCGTGTGGCAGCCTGGAATACAGATGTGTTTTCTCAGGAGGGAGCTCAGTTCTCATTCAGTCTTCTCTGTCGTTAGGGTAGGAGCCTCACCTCCTGGGGTTGGGGCTGGGTAGCTACAGCCTTGGTGGGCAAAGTGACAGGAAGAGGCAGGGCAGAGTTTTGACAAGTGCCAGCCACCCTGGAAAAGCTCCTCTCCCAGAGCTCAGCACTAGGTTGTGCACCAGAGGTTAATCACCTACCTTTCCCTCCGAGAAACAATTCCATTATCTAAACGGACCATGTGGTCTCAGATGGTTTTTAGGGCTGTTCTTTTGTGTTGCAGTGAGATGCATTTGGCAAATAATTGCAATGGCACCAGCTCACATGGGTGCTCAGCAAATGATCTTTTGACTCTAATGATGGTAGACATAACTGTGTGCATGCACACTGTCTGTATGTCCAAGTCGGTGTGTCCAGACAGCCCGCAGAGGCTGCAGTGGGGAGAGGCCGTGGAGGAGGGAGGTCACAACAAGTGTTAGGCAGTCTTTTAATTGATGCAGAAAAGCAGAACTTAGCGATTCATTGTTTTATTTTGCAAAGAACCAAAACTACTTTCTGTCCCAAAAAGGAAAAGAAAAAATCTATTTTGTGTTTTCCTCTTCCAGAACCACAAAATAGCTTTGGGAAGATAGTCATCTCACATGAACAACAACAGTTTCGTGAAATGGCATTCTACCCGCGTTAAGCCAACAGTTTGATGTGAGGCAGGGGAGACGGGGTTGGAAGGGGCCCTTTTCCACTTCAGCACAGGTTCCTGCTGGAGCTGGCTGTCACGACTCCCGCAGTGGTGGCGACAAAGAGTTTGGAGACGAGATTTCCTGATCTAGAAACAGGAAATGTCAAGAGATTAAGATTTTCATGTGACACTATTTGCTGAAAAAATAGAAGGCGTTCATTGTGGGGCTTGACTGTTTGTACATCTGTTTGCAGCTGGATTCTGAGGCTGCAGTCAGCCAGACAGAACCAGCCACAATCAGATGAACACCCACAGGCACGCGCCTGCCATCTCCAGTCAATAAGTACTCCTAAAATGCAGCCACGCATCACTGCCCTGCGCAAAAACACACGCATCTTCCCACAGCCTGAGGAAAACACTGAGGCCACCCTTCCAGCCCCCTGCCATCTTACCCAACCTGCACCCCTCACTCCTTCCACAATGCCTCTGCCATGCCAGCTCACCTGGCCTGTTCACCGTCTCGTCCCTTCCCCCATCTCTGCCTACCCAGATCCGCTTGTTCTCTGAGACCCTTCTGACATCGTCCCTGTCCCCCAAGCCTTTCTGCCATCCCAGCCACAGGAGATGCACTGCCTCTCAATGCCGAGGGTCTTTCACTCGCACTGAACCTGCCTTCTACTGTTTCCTTCTGGCTGTTCACCTTCCAAGCCTCACCCAGAGCTCTTTGACTGTGGAATTTTTTCATTATATTTTATTGAATCCCCTGCCTATCTATATACTGGGCCTTTTGCACGTCAGCAAATATCCCATGCCCAATCGATGCATGTGAGACTGATTGACTCCAATGTACTTGGTACTGGGCTCTGTTGCAAGGGAGTTAGAGAGAATCTGAGTTGCTTTCCTCCAGGGGTTTCCAATCTTCCTGGACAGGACAGATGTGAGACCAGCAGAAGACAGCAGGAGGTACACTGTGCAGACTGCAAATCTGCAAATAAGCAGTTGTCCCAAGAGGTCTTCCAGAAAAGTGCTGAGAGTTCAAGAAGGAAAAGTCCTTTTTTTTTTACCTTTATTTTATTTACTGATTTTTATGTGGTGCCGGGGATCAAACCCAGTGCCTCATATATGCTAGGTAGGCGTTCTACCACTGAGCCACAACCCCAGCGCCCCACCTGGCAAAAAAAGTCCAACTTTTAATTGGTTAAAAGAGGTGGTTGTTCTTGAGAAGGACTTGAGAGGTATTTTGTATTTGTCTGGGATTTTTGTAGTTTTCAAAGCTCCTTCATTGACATTAACTGAATATAAATTCTCACAACACTATTGTTTGGTATTCCTATGCCCGTTTTTACTTTTTTGTATTTATTTATTTAGATACTGGGCATTGAACCTAGTGAGTTTACACTGAGCTATATTCTCAGTACTTTTTATTTTTTTATTTTGATACAGGGTCTCGATAAGTTGCTTAGGGCCTCATTAAATTGCTGAGACTGGCCTTGAACTTGCAATCCTCCTGCCTCAGCTTGGGATTACAGGTGTGCACCACCATGCCTGGCCTTATGCCCACTTTTTAAAATAAGACTCTAAGTCCCTGGAAGCAGGAGTGATTTGGCCAAAGTCCTGGTAGCTGGTAAGGGGTAAGCCAGGATTCAAACGCTGGCCTTTGGAGCTCAGATCCTGTGGTCTCTACCGGGAGCCTGCTTCCTTCCAGTGTTCAGTCTCTGCCTTTAAACTAAATTTTACAGCAAGGTATTGAAGCAAAATAAAAAGACCATTTAAAAATATTGGGCAGGTTGCTGTATGCAGAGTAGATCGAAGAAAGGGAGAGTGCACAGCACACCAGGTGCTCTGCTGACAATGAGGATGAATTGATTACATTTGACAGCATCCACACATCAAGGATGAGGGAAAGAGCTAGAAGGAGAATGGCTTAGGTTAAGAGACTATAAGCTCAAGCTGTGAGAAAGTTATTGCTGGTGCTGGACGCTTGGACAGGGCCGGCCTGCAGGGACATGACAATACCCTGTGAGCATCAAGATGGCATTGAGCACCGGAGTCCCAGAGGAGGCCAAGAGAGACCTCCCGGGAGCAGAGTCATGAACACACAAGAGCTCACATGTGCAACCTGTGACTCAGCAGAGGGGCTAGCAGAAGCGGGTATGTGCACTGGGAGGAGCATATGCGTATTTCTGGGAGTTTATGGAATGTAAGAATATCAGAGCCAGTTCCCCAGCACTCGGATCAACCGCACCATCCTACAAAACTTTCCAAGAACATGTTCTGGCTTCTGAAGTAGCTGGATGCCTCTTACTCTGCGCACAGCATTTCCTAACCACCTACTATCAGGATACAGCTCCTCATAGTGATAGAAGGCTTAGACGTCTCCATGGGGCTGCGTGAAATGAACACACTGTGATATGACCAGGCAGGGACACATGGTCAGCTTATCATCTGTGAAACTAACACCTGGGTTTGAGACCAGAGGGTGCAAGAAACATACTGTGACCATTTTTCAGCCAATGTCCCAGAGTGACCCCTTGTTCCCTCTCTGGGGTTGTATCCCCACTATCTGATGGGCCCAGTTTCATCTTCCTCTTTAGAGACGAACTTGACCCCTTCTTCAAGTCCCTGTGCTGAAGCCCTGCCCCTAGTACCTTACAATGTGACTGTCTTTGGAGACAGGGCTTTTGAAGAAGGAGTTAAAAGCAAATGAGACCATTAAGATGGGCCCTAATCCAATATGACTTGTGTTCTTATGAAAAAGAAAAGACTTAGGCACAGACACACAGAGAGATGACCGCGTGAGGACACAGGTCATCTACCAGGCAAGGAGAGAGGCTTCAGAGCAAACCAACCTTGACCTTGGACATGTGCCCTCCAGGATGGTGAGACAATAAATGTCAATGGTCAAAGCCACCCAGCCTGCTACCTCCCTATGACAGCCCAAGCGGACTAATCCCTCCACCTGCCAGTATCAATGCCAACCTGCCACTTTTCTGCATCAGAACCTGCAATTTGTCCTCAGCATCTTAGCATTTTGTTCAAAAAAGATAAACATCGTGTCATCTTTCCTCACTTGAACTTCTCCTTCACCTCCAGTCTAATCTACGATGAGCACCTTATTGTATACCATCTGGTTCTCTGATCACCTGGGCCACTGCGGTATAACCTGCGCTGGCCTCCATTCACTAGCATATCTCTCGTCACCAAGACCGGCCTCTCCAGCGTAAGGACTCCTTCTGTTCTCACAGCACCCCTTCTCAGCTGGACACTGGGGTCATAAGTCGTACCTGTGCAAAAGAAACACTGGCTCTTTACATTGAAATGGGTTGGGGATATAGCCCAGTTGGTAGAGTGCTTGCCTCGAATGCACAAGGCCCTGGGTTCAAACCCCAGTACCACCACCAAAAAAATATATATATATACTCACCCAACTCTTCACCTTAAACCTTGCTCTTATGTCCTCTCATTCCAATAAGAACAGCCACCATTAAAAAAACAGAAAAAGCATCAAGTGGTGGCAAAGATGCACCACGGAAATTAGTACAGACATTATGGCAAACAGTATTGAAGTTTCTTAAAAAAATAAAAATAGAATGACCATGTGATCCACAATCCCATTACAATGGTTATCAATTCAAAGGAATTAAAATCAGGAAGTGTGTTTATCACAGCAGCCAAGATATGGAATGCATGCAAGTGTCCATGGACAGATGGATGGATAGAAATGCTTGATGTGTATATGATAGAATATTATTCAACCCTAAAGAGTGCAATTCTGTCATTTGCAGCAATGTGGATGGACAGGAGGACATTGTGTTAAGTGAAATAAGCCAAGCAAAGAAAGTCAAATCCTGCATGTTCTCACTCATATGTGGAAGCTAAACAAGTTGCTCTCACAGAAGCAGAGAGTAGAATAAAAATTACAGAGGCTAGGGAGGTGGGGGTTGGGGACGGAGAGGGCTGGTCAACAGCTACGAAAACAGTTCGAGGGGAGGGTTAAGCTCTAGAGTTCTGCAGCACAAGGGTGATTATAGTTAAAAAAAAAAATTACTGTGAATTTTAAATTAGAAGAGAATATTCCCAGCACAAAGGAAGGCTGTTTGAAGTGATGGGAAAGCTAATCACCCTGAGCCAGTCATTTCCCATTGGATATGTGTATTAAAACATCACGCTATACCCCATAAATACATAGTTATTAAGTATCAATTTTTTAAAAACAACCTACCTCTTATTGATCACTGAATTCCTCTTGCTGTCAGTCGTCCAAAAGCCCACCCATATTTTGACGCAAAGTTGGGAAATGTGTCCCTGTATATTCTTGCCATTTGTGTTCCAACTTAAAAATGTTTTTAAATGTGAAAAGTGTTGTCCTCTTTGGAAATAAGAAGCAGCGTTTCCGGCTGGGACTCTGCTACTCTGGTTACTAAGGAGACCGGTTGGATGTAGGAGCCATAATTAATAAGTAAATCAAGGCCTCCTGGACCTGGGAGTGAGATGCTCCTTGCCTCGAGAGGGAAAATCGCTGGGTAGGTGGAGAGCGTGGAGTTCCACGTGGGAGCCGGGCCTGGCTGCCTTCTCCCCTGGCATAGCCTCCCTGGAGATGCCTGAGGACCGTGCTAAGACCCTGCTCCTTCTCCAAGTGCACCTGTGGAAACTGATGGGGTCACACTCTGTCCCCCAGCATGGGCCTTTCTGTTGCAAGAGGAAGACAGGCTGCTGTGGGCAAAAGCGAACCTCTGCCCCCTCAGAATAAATCCGATAGTATGACCTTCCCGCCAACTATTTTAACAAGTGCATCTTGTCAAAGAGCAGAGAGCAGCTGGCCCCTCCCTGACCAGTAAACAAGCCAAAGGGAAGCTCCCGGTCTCCAGGCGCTCAAGGTCTTTCCAGGATCCCAAGGTTCTGGCCCTTTCTAGTATTCTAGAAGCACATGCTTTCCTATGGGGCAGGTTCCGGCATCCTCACCCCGGGCTCAGCGCCTTTCCCCTCTCTGTCACAGGACACCGCCTGGCACGAGATCCGCCTCAGCACTTCCAGACCACCAAGTTCCATTCCTCCTTTTAGTGAGCGAGGAAAGAAATGGCTTCTCACTCTTGCTTTTTCTTTCCCTCAACTGCAAGGGTAGAAAATCAGTTGCTACCAAACATCCCAGGGATGACAGGTATGTCAAGGACATCGTGTAGGATGATGCTCCCTTGACGGGACAGAAAATCCAAATGAGTAGCTTAAACAAAAACATGGAAGGTTTAAGTGTTTGTTTTTAGGTTTTGTGCGGGGGGGGGGGGTTTGTTTTGGGGTTTGTTCTTGTTATTTTCATGACATTGGGGAGTGAGCCCAGGAGCGCTCTACCACGGAGCCACACCCCGAGCCTTTTTATCTTTTGAGACAAGCTCTCACTAAGTTGCCCAGGCTGGCCTTGAACTTACTGTCCTCCTGCCTCAGCCTCCCAAGTCACTGGGGATACCAGTGGGCACTGGCGTGCCCAGCGTGGGTCGACGTTTCTGATGACCTCGATGAATGGGATCTGTATAGCTGTCCCCTTTTGCCCTGTGACCTGGCTCTGGACAGCCTGGTGATGGCCTTCAGCCAGTAAACGCAGTCAAAGCCAAGGAGCCCCTGCACCGAGGCCTGGGGAGGCTCTGCGCTGTGCTCTCTCCCTTAATGACTGTTTGCTTGTGCTGCACCTTGGCCTTGCCGTGAGACCATGCCCAGGCAGCATGCTGGGAGCCAGGGAAGAGAACCAACACAGCCCCACTGCAGAAGCCTGAGAGAGCCCCGTGAGAGCAGAACTGCCCTGCTGCCCCCTGCCTGGATTCCCCGCCTGAAGAATGAGCCAGACGGGGGGTTTGTTGTTTAAGCCTCTGGCTTTGGTGCAGTTTGATATGCAGTAATTCGTAACTGAGGCTTTACTGATATCAGAAATAAATGCTTGCATTTTTTTCTCAAAAGAGAGAGAGAGAGAGAGATGATTGAAATCTAGGGTTAATGTGGTAGTTTCATCGTCATGGGGGACCCAGAATCCTTCTATCTTTATGCTCTATCATCTTTAGCTCTCATCCTCAAAGTTGTCTCATGATCCAATATAGCTGCTAGGGCTCCAGTCAACATATTTGTATTCCAGGAAGGAAGGAAGGAAGGAGGGAAAAGAGAAGGCCTCTTCTAGCTGAGTTAGATTCCTTTAAAAGAACCTTCCTAGAGGACCCATCCAAGGACTAGTATCTTGATTCCCATTGGCTCCTTTTAGCTGTTCAGATGACCAGGAAATGTAGCCAGTCTTTTAGCTGAGCACGTGGCCCCCTAGAATAAAATCAAGCGTCGTGGTTAGTAACGAAGAACCAGGAAATGGGTATTCACTAGGTAACCAGCACAATCTGCAGAGGAATGTGTGAAATCAGACTCCAGACCTCAAACCCCAAAATACATGGGGATGCGGAACAACCCACGTCATGCAGAGAACATGCTGATTTCCCAAAAGGCTCGGAGTGGTGGCCTTGATGTGCCGGGGAGGAGGGTAGCATTTGGCAACGACAGTCACAGGAGGAGTCGGGAGTGCCCTGATCTCCTGGGCCCTTTCGCTGTGAACACAGACGGGAGGGGAAATTGTTTCTCAGAACTGTGGTTCCTAACGGGGGCGATGCTTTCATTCTTTCTGCTTTCTTTTTATTGAGATATAATTCCCATAACTTCAAATTCACCATTTAAAGTGGGAGGGTTTTAGTATTATTGTACAAACGCCAGCACAATCTAATTCCAGAGTGTTTCCATCACACTAAAAAGAAACTCTGTACCCATTAGCGGTCAGGGCAAATTCTACCCTTCATCCTCCCCTACCCCGTCCCAGGTCCACAAAAGAGCAGGACTTGCCCCTTGAGTGAACGCTGTGCTCCTTAGACAACACAGGCTCAGGCCCTGGGGTTCTGAGATAGATCAGATCCTCTTGGGAAAACCAAGGCCAAGGTCACAGTGCAAGTCACCCAAGTCCGAGTCTCCAGGGATGCTACAGGATGTGAGCACTGCAGCCCGGGCTGCCTGGGCATTGCCTCCTGCAGTCTGCTTCTCCGCCTGCCCTGCAGCAGAAAAGGAGGCTCCACGGCCCGGAGCGGGACACCTTCAACAGCTTCCGGGCCCCTACACCCCAAGGTGCAGAAGCCGCTGGACAAGCCCCTTGTGACCTGCTCCGGGAGGCGTCTAGACTCGGGGTACCAGTTACTGTGGAGAGGAGGGGGAGAGCGCAGCGCTAGATTCGCCAAGGGCCTCATTGTCTCCCTCACCGCTGTCCAGGAGGACCACACCCATTTCACAGAGGAGGGCCTGAGGTCGGCACAGAGGAGGGAGAATTTCAGACACTCCTGTCTGAGCCCCTGGCTGCGTTTTGCACTGCGCCACGCTGTGAGCACCTGTGGAAATGCCTCCTGACCCGGCTGTGGCAGGTGGAGACACCTCCACCAGTGGCCTGGCCCTTGCCGCCTGGAGGGCCCTGACATTAGGAGGGGGCTTGGCTTAGCTCAGCCCGGCTCCTGGGAGCCGGTGGGAGCTTGGCTGAGCTCTTCCTCCCTCTGCCTGCTGCCTGCTCTCCACTCCTCAGGCAAAAAGGTTGCTCAAGGAGACTCCAGGATTTGGGGTCTGCCTCATCATCGCTGCCGCCAGGAGTCTTTCCCTCTGACTGACTTGCCAGAGCTCCCGTCAGTCCTCGCAGTGCCTCTGGAAGAAGGGGAAGGCAGCCGAGGGATCCTGGCTGCACCAAGCCCAGGTGAAGCAGGCTGGAGCCTGGGTGGATGGGGGGGCAGGCATGTCACAGGTCTGCTTGCGGAGCCGGGGGGAGGGGGACAGCAGGAAGGACGGTAGGTTGTGCTGTCTGGTTGATGAAGGGGGTCAGCGTGTGTATGTGTCATCGAGGTGGGCAGGGAAGGGGAGGGCTGTGCGTGGGGGAGGATATATATGCTGGTGTGGCTGACACGGAGGAGCCCAGCTCACATCCGAGGGAGCCCTGCGACTGACAGCTCTCAGGTAGGCAACTGCATGCAGCCCCCAGCCCCGACCGTGACCAACTGCTGGAGTCTCCCGAGAGCAGGGCAGCCCGGGCTGGCTCCTCCGCCCCTGTCCTTTGTCCAGTGTGGCTGCTGCTGGCCTCTCGTGAGATTATTTCTTCATTCATCTGATTTCCAGCGCTCAGATGGTGGGGAAGGGGGAGGGCTGAGGGTCTTCTCATCTTACAGAGGCATGCGGAAGAAGAAAGCTGAAACTTGCAAATGAGGAAAAGTTTTGCTTCCCCAGTTGTGGCCCCGACTTGGTGGTTGCTATCTGTTGAGAAGAGGTGGCTGCAGGAATGAGGTCAGGCGGGGAGCAGCACTTGGAGGGCGCTTGTCTCTGGGGGCAGCCCCCAGAAAGCCCCTGGTACCCGCCAAGGGTTCTCTCTCTGTGTGGCTTTCCTCCTTTCCTGGTGTTGTGTTCAGGCTGCTCCAAAGGCATCACTGAACTTAAAGCCATTTGGTTTCGAGTTCTCAGTCTGGAGGGAGCCCTGCTCCCTTCCACCCTGCATAGAATCATCCCTAAATGATGCGGGAAGAGTCAGATCTGCAGGTTTGCTCCACCTGTATACACTGCCGAAAGCCGTGGCTGTGAGTGAATTTCCTAGAGCATGTCTGCGGGCTTGACCTTGGTCTCCCAGACCCTGCATCCTTCCCAGGTCTCCTTTCCTTCTGGGCATTGTTCCCCTCCTGCCCGGTTCCTGCCCAGGGCGCGTGGAATACTCCATTCACAAGTCGCAACAGAGAAACTCTCTCGCTGCTCTCTCTCAGCCTCATCTTTCTCCTCCTCTCTTTGTGCGTCTCCTTTCCCCTCCCTTCGCCACCGTCCCCTCCTCCCCTCCTCACTCTGAACAGGCAAGTTCTGGGGGAATTTCAAGTAAGGCAGGATGATTCGGGGAAGGGACTATTTAGAGCGAGCTGCTTTGGACTTGAATACCCTGATCCTGGGCTCCAACATCTGCGTTCGGCTTCCTCGAGCAGCCCATAATTGCCCCAATTATAACCAGTAACATTGTTCGGCAGACTAACAAAAGATGAGCTTTGCACGGCGTTTGCCAGCAAGCCCAAACCAGAGTTTTCAACACAGAGAGAAAAAAGTAACTGCCTGGCTTCTTATTCAAAACCTCCCAAAGACAACACTGCTCCTTCTCCCTGCCTGTGGGTGGCTGCTGCACGTACCCTTTTCCCTCATTTATGAAGTCTGGCAGGGACATATTCTATAAGCTTCTCTCATGCCATGATACCAATAACAGAAAGAATTCGAGTTCCTTGGGCTGGTGGAGTCTTCGGCAGGGGCATATATCCAAACTTCACCTTAGTAAAAGCATCAGCTTTGGTTTTCCTTATGTGGCCTGATGCCTCCTGTCCAGGACACTGTGGTACAGTCTGGGGTGCAGCCCTGTTCCCCAAGGGGCACTAGCCCCTGCTTTATCAGCTGAAGGTTCTTAGGGATTTAGAAAAATGCAGGAGGTTTTGCATTGCCAATGAAGGGAGTAATTGCAGGATTAAGCTCAGACCCAAACTCCCAGGAGCCTGAGACGGGAGCTGTCACCAAGCTATTCCATCTTCAATCAATCAGGTATTTATCAGCTACATCCCACCAGGCAGGGAGGCACTGGGTCTCTGTAGATTCAACAGGGGTGATAATAACAGCAATTGACACTGTGCAATGATTTAGGTGCTTTCACACCCATTATCCAGCCCCAGCTCTGGGAGACGGTATCATTATCTCAGAGTTCGCAGTTGAAGAAACACGCCGAGAGGTCCGATGATTTGTTCAGCCAGTGGCCCAGACAGGGCTGAGTGCAGCTGTCCTGGCGCTGGCACACGTCCCTTTTACAGTCAGGGGTGCTTATGAACTAATAACAGGGACACAACACAAACACACCCAAACAATTAGAGGACAATGTGGGGCTGGATGCAATTAGCCCCAAACTGCAGAGCACAAGTTCAGAGGAGGTTAGGGAAGAGATGCTTCCTCTGAGGATTTTTCTTTTCTTTGGTACCAGGGATTGAACCCAGAGGTGCTTTACCACTGAACCACATCCCCAGCCCTTTTTTTTTTTTTTAATTTATTTTTTGAGACAGGGTCTCCCTAAGTTGCTTAGAGTCTCACAAAGTTCCAGAGGCTGGCCTCAAAATTGATTCCTCCTGTTGTAGCCTCCAAAGTCATTGGGATTACAGGCAGGCACCTCTGCTCCCAGCTTCCTCCGAAGTTAGAATCCGATTCTGAGGATTCTAACTGGGTTGGGAAAGGGTGGAATTTGGATGGATCAAGAGCTTTAAGGGGGAAGGTGGCAGATGGGACAAAAGCATAGAAGGAGGGCAAAGAAATTACTGTTTCTTGGAGCCTACTATAAGCCAGGCAGCGAGCTTGCCTACATGCTTGTTTCATGCCAAGAACATCCACGTAGGAAAGTGAAGTCCAGATGTGCTCTCCAGGCTTGCATGACACAGTTCAGTGGTTCTTCACTCCCAGCCCCCAGAGCCCACGAGGGACCTTTGAATCTTGTGTGTTCTGAATTGTTGGGCTTCGCTGCTCATCAGGAATCCCAGGAAAGGTTTGGCCCCTTCTCAGAAAACAGTCATCCATCATGTCAATCGTTTATAAGCAGCTTGAATTGCTGGGAGCTCATTAGGCAAACTGGATTTTTCAAACGCTTTTATTTAATGCTACAGTTGTTCCCACTATCTAACATAAAGGCTTCCTTCTATCTAACCCACCAGCTTGCTGTGAAGTTTGGGGTACACCAATTTGGGGAGGGGGCCCATCTTCCATGCAGCTGCAATCACTTTCCTTTTGGACTTTCTGTGAACCCCGGCAGCTGCTTTGGCGTTGCAGAAGCAGGAGCTCGCCAGCCCTCAAGGGCCGGCCTGGCTGGTGACGTGCGTAACTGGCCTCGCCACCGCACAGCCAGGACTCTGCTTTCTGCAGAGGCTCGGTGCCAAGCCCCCGGCTGCTCACACTGGTCCTGCGATCCTCCCCACCCCCACCCCCATTCATCTTTTCATTCATCCAGCCAGAACGTGAGTGGAGTTCCCCAGAGGAGCCGCGCGGTGCAGTGCCGGAGCGCACAGCCTGCGGAGTCCTCAGTTAGCTCCGACTCAGTCCATGTCACAAAATGCCAACAAGCTAGGCCAGCTGTCTCCAAAGGGGCTCGGCTGCCCAGCTACCTACTGGGTTGCCAGAAATGGAGACGTTTATTTTGTTTGATCTTTCCTTTTGAAATTAGCGCTTTAGTGAATTTTATGATGTGTATAATTTGTGAATAAATAAATTGGGAATGTGTGTTCAAAAGTGATTGCTATGGTGGGGTAACTGTGGTTGATGGCAATTATTAATTATTTATTTCAAAATAGCTAAGAGGGAGGGTTTTGAATGTTCCCAACACTAAAGAATGATAAATGTTGGAGATGACAGATCTGGCAATTATCCTGATCTGATCATCACAGGTGGTGTACATGTATTGAAATGTCACAGTGCACCCTGTAAATACGTACAATTGTTTTGTCAGCTAAAGGTTTTTTTTTCTTTTAAAAACTGCTTGTTAAAGGTATAAATTTAAAGCTTGAAGATTGTTCTACAGTTATTGTTCTCTTATCAGTATTTTCCAATTTTTTCAAAAAGAACATCGAGTTTATAAAAATAAATAAAAGCTTTTAAAAGTCCATTTAAATTATCTTGATGGTACATGTGGGAGCCAGAACAGGAAGATGAAAGTCTAGAGTGCTTCCTCCCACTTTGTAGCAGCCACAAAGGCACATGCTCTAGGGCCCTTGGCGGCCCTTCCTGAAACCCCCATCCCCTGCTGCCCTGTGAAGACCTGTTTCTTCTGCCCCATCCCTCTTCCTAACTTGTCTTACCAGGGTAGGTCAAATATCTGGCCTTTCCAAGAATCAAATATTAACCAACTAGTTCAACTGCCTCTCTGAGGCCCGGAGAAAGAAAGACCCTTGCCTACAATCCCACGTGTCTAGAATCCAGGACCCTGTCTCCACACGGGGCTCTTGCTCATTCATGGCTCCCCGCCTGGCATCCTGGCCCTGCGTGGAGTGGGCAGCTGCTTAGTCCCCACCACCCACCCTATGCCATTCCCCTCTTTCCAGGTGGAAATTTAGGGAATGGAGACCTTTTTAAAAGTGTGTCCATCAGAGGAGGAAAAGAAACTGAAGAAGCCTCCCTCGGTAATAATGGGCGAACACGCCAAGCCCCGTGTTGGAGCCCTGTCCACCGTGGGACCAGGATCCAGAGCTCAAGAAGACCCAGCTTCCTCCCAGGGCTGTGCAGCTGGAGGGAATGACAGATCCCACTAGGAACTGAGGAGAGGCCCAATTAAGAGGCCGTATTCAGACGAGGGGAGCCCAGGGCTGGGGACCAGAGCAGGTCCTTAGAATGGGTTCAGCTCATGAAGATAAGCAGGGCTGGGAAGGTGGTCAGACCGTGAGCCTGGGGAATCAGACAGGTGGGAGCCTCATCTGCCACTTAGAATTCTGTCTCCTCCACTGCAAAATGGGGATAGTAGTACCTACACATAGAGTGGATGCTCATAAAGCAATGAGCACCAGGCCCAGCACACATGCTCTAAATGTAATAGTCACGGGATTTCTGTTAAATACAAACAGATCCCACCCAAATGAGATTCCACCAGAATCCAACCCCTCCCCAAAGCAGAAACATGGTGTGGAGTTAATGGTTGCCCAGAACACACAATTTGGAGTCAAAATACCCAAGTTTAACTCCTGGCTCTGCTCTTTACTAACTGGTAATCTTAGACAAGTTGCTTAACCTCTATGAATTATGTGTATCCGAGAAAGGGGGTAAAATCAACCCAGATCACAGGGCTGCATGGGAATATGGAAATCATCTGTCCTCTGTATAGAACAACATTCTATTCATGTAGTTGATGAAGAGTAAGGGGACACACTTCTAGAGGGAGAACTACTTCTTCCCCTCTTCCCTTCTCCACCAGAAGCCCCCAAATCACAGACTCCCACAAGGTGGTGAAACAAAATTCAGGGTTTAGCATCAGCTACAGCTGCATATGTAAGCCTCCAACAGGAAAGAAAAGCAACTAATTATATTGCCCTTGGAAGCCAGAGTATGTGTGAGTAGGTTAAGGCTAAACCATAGTAGTATTTTATCTTTATAAACAGTGAGACACAATCAAATTTATGAGGTGTCATTATCCAAATAAGAGGTAATTAAACATTTCTTTATTCAATACAAAATGGCCTGATTATAGTATTGCCACACTGAATGGTTAGCTAAGCTTGGCTCAGAGATGAAATACAAGCCATGTAAAATTCAAAACATACTCAGGTAAATTGTATTCACTGATGGTCACTATCGCTGGGTAATAAACGAAAAAAAAAAACTGTCTTCATCCCCATCTTGCAGTTGAGAAGACTAAGGCTCTTGGAGGTGACAACTTTAGTTGTCTAAAGTCATACAAAGTATAAGGCTTGAACACAAATATAAGTCATGAGTTAACTAATCAGTCACTTCATTTTAACTGCCTTCATTGTATGCACAGAGCTTTACGCCAGCATAAGGAAGCAGTGAAGGTTTTTAAAAATCAAAACTCCTGCTGAGTTTTCAAAGTTCAAATGATCTAACTTAAACGGAGCACACAATTGCACTCAGGGTTGTGAGGAGAACAAAGGGCACAGGATGTCCCCATTTAGAGACTGCAAACCCACCTGGGCCTTGGGAGAGTGCTGTCCTGCCCACTTTGTGGATTCTTTGAATTGCAGAGAATGGATAACACGGAGTGGGTGGTTTCTAAATAAGTGGGGGGGGGGGCATGTGTTCAAAGTGAGGGTGGAGCAGAGAGGAGATTGGGGACTGGAGGAGAGTGTGTCAGTGACCAGCAGGGGGCTCCTGGCCAAAGCCCAGGAGACAGGCCAACGGCCAACTGAAGGGGCCTCATGTTTTACACCCAGCCAGGCTATCAAATGAGCACATGCTGATAGTCTCAGGACCTGTCCCCTCTCTTCTCCTCACCCCTAAATCCCATTTACCCAGAACTTGAGATAACAAATATCAGCCGAGCCACCCAGCACTTCCTGAACACGCAAGTCGCCTCTGTTAATGAGGTTTCATGAAAACCCTCAGCAGGAAAGCGTTTCATTAACATCTGTCACCGCTTATCAGCTCAGTTTAGGCGCACATTATGCATCGCAATCTTCTGATGGGAAGGAAAGGCAGCTGAGCCCTTCCCTCCTCGCTTCCCTTTCTTCTGTGACATACTGCCACTGCCATCATGTGGCTGCAGCCGGCACAGCCGCTCCCTTCTAGACAAATCCTGCAAACTGGTCTTAGGACTAGAAAGATAGGAATAAGTAATGCATGGGGCTGGGGCTGGGGCTCAGTGGTAGAGCACTTGCCTCGCATGCATGAGGCCCTGGGTTTGATCCTCAGCACCACATAAAAATAAGTAAATATAAAATAAAGATATTGTGTCCATCTATAGCTAAAAAGAAATTTAAAAAAAGAAAGAAAGAAAGAAATGCAAAGGCACTTCTCAAAGTAAACCAAAGGAAGTCTCGATTTAAGACTGGCTTGTGTTCTAGAACTGTATTTTCGTACAGGTGGCCATTTGGAACATGAGACGCATTTCCATCTCAGAAGAAGAGCAGGTCTCCCGCGTAGACCTAGCACAGAACTCTGTCCCAGGCATGCCTAGTTGGCCCTTTGTGACCTCTTCTTCCAGCGGTGCACTGGACTTCCAGCTTAGGATGGCCTCTTGCCTTGCTCTGCAACAAAACTTGTTCCCACCTCTTCTTGCTCCAACTAGACATTTTTCTCATACTTTGTGGGTAATCCAAGTCCTCAAGTAGCCCTGTGCTGTGAGCACCTTGGATCCCTGATGAGGCAGCTGCTCCCAGACATTCCTCACTCTCCATTTGCTGAAGAGAAGGAAGGCGGCTCCCAAGATCTGCCGCTCTCCCTGGTGAAACTTTGAGCACATCCCAAGTGCTGCGCTGGAAATACAGAGGATCCCAGGACAGGAGTTCTGCCTTCCAGGGAGCCAGTCCAACAGGGAAATGGATGAATAAGTCCAAGTTTACATCAGAGGCTGCCAAGTGCTGAGAGACAAGGTAATATCCTGGAGAACTTCGTGCGGCTCTCTCTTCTGTTAAGGGCTTGTGTATGCCAGGTGCTATATTAACTGCTAACAAACACGAACCCACTACTGGTCATATGAGGTAGGAACCAGAATTATCCATTTTACAGATGAGGAACTGAGAGGCTAAGTAGAGCTAACAAGACACAGAACCGGGATGTGAGCCCAGAGTCCTTAGAATGAGCTGGTGAGACCATCAAAGCGCATCCAACTCTCTCTCGCATGGGTCTGGCGTGCCTGTGTGACAGATGAGGAGCCTGTGTGGCAGGCGGCTCGCTCTGCTGTGAGGGGCCGCTCTGAGAGGCCAGAGCAGCAGAAGAGACTGACAGAGTTCAAACCAGGGGCCGGAGATGGCGTCCCAGACAGAGAGTGTACAAGGCACGAGACAGAGAAGGGTATTCTGGGCAAAGGGATCAGATCGGCCAGTGCCGAGGGACAAAGACAACAAGAGCGTGGTGTAGTTGGAACTGTATCCACTGGGATGAGACTCCATACAAGGGTGATTGACAGGCAGTGAGCCTGTCAATTGGAGCCAGTACTCAACAAGTCCTTGTAATTCCTCCTGGAGGCCACGGGCATTATAGAATTAAGTATGAAGTGACATCATCGGATTTGGAGATGGCTTGGAGAGAGGCCAGATCTTAGATGGACTAATTAGAAGGTTATTACGAAAATAAGGCAATAAATCTCAACTAAGGCACCCGCCCTTGAGATAAAGAGGGAAAAAATTGAATTTGAGATGCATTCCTGGGTATAGATGTTTGTATTCGTTGTTGCTAGCCCGAGACATCCCATCACCTGAAGGATAAAGTGCGCCTCTCATAGGGCAAGCAAGACCTATTCCATCTGGACCCCACCCCATTCTACAGGGACCTGCTTCAGGAGCGTGGGAGTGTCCCAGTATCCACATCTGCTTACCATCCACCTGGGGCTGTGATCCTGACTCCCAGCTGCCTTTGGAATTGCTGTTTCCTGGGTCTCCTGGATGCCCTCCTGGCAGACTCTTTTTCAAAACCCAAGTCAAATGCCAACTCATTGGCTTAACAAGTATTTACCGAACATCCTGACAGTCTCCATCCTCTTGGTCTGAAATGCTTCCTTGATGCGCAAGAGCCAGGTGATCTCCCAGCATGGCCACTGGGTCATCTGCAGGTCCCTCCTCTCTCCTGTTGAGGGCTCCAGTTCACATCCTTCTCATACCCACCCCTCTCAGACTTTGTCGTGCATATGCACCACCTGGGAATCTTACTGAAAACCCAGATCCTGGTTCCCTGGCCAAGAGGTGGGGACAGAGAGTCTGCATTTCTAACAAGATCCCTGCTGGTCTGCAGATGCATTTGAGTAGGAGGACCATATACATTTTCTTCAGATAGACTGATGAAAAAGCAACAAAAGCAATTATTTTTGTTTTTCCACAATGAATTCTTTATTAAAGGAAAAGTTACTTACAGTGAGATGCACAGAATCTAAATATTCAATGTGATGGGTTTGGCAAATGTATACACCTCGAGAATGTTCATATTTCCAGAAAGCTCCCTCATTCCCCTTTCCATTTAATCTTCCAAATAAAGGTGGTTCAATGGGGACCCAAAATAGTGTAGTCCAAGGAAGTAGCTTTCTGATTCAAGAAGTTTGAGCCAAGGAAAAACATGTAAACAGAAACAGGAGAAACTCCACACATCCGCAGGACATTCTGCAGGAAGAGTGTAAATCCCCATCTAGCTAATCATTGGAGCTACTGTCTTACAATAGTTTCTTTGTTTATTTTCCAAAACTAATGCCATATACCAGGCCCTGTGCCTGGTGTGGAACGACAAGGTGACCATCATGGCCCCGTGGTCAGGAGGCCCACTCTCTTGGTCTTTTCTGGCTGCTGTGACAAAATGCCTTATCAACAACAGAAATGCATTCCTCGTAGTTCTAGAAGCAGGTTCATTATCTAGTGAGGACCTGTTCCCTAGGTCACAGATGCCACCCTCTTGCCTGTCCTCTCATGGTGTATGGGGCTACTGAGCTCTCCTGGTTCTCTTTCATAACTGCACTAATCCCATTCACTAGAGCCCCCCACACACATGACCCACCCACATCCCGAGATCCCACCTTCTCTACCATTACCCCCAAGGTAATCCTTAGGGGTTGGGTTTTCAACATATGAATTTTGGAGAGACCATAACATGAGCTCACCTTTGGAGGAGCAACAGACAAGGAAACCCAGGAAGCTCCCTAGAAGAGATTTCAGGGGCATGAGCATTTGGGCCATCCCAGGAAGAGCTGGGGAGGATGACGGGAAATACTTGAGTCGTTAATAAATCTCAGATTTTCCTCACCCTTGCAGAGGACTTTTTAAAACCTCCCTACAGATCTCACTTCATCGTCATAACAGCCCTGTGACAAGACAGGTGGCACTGTTCCCCTCCCACAGCAGTGGACACTGAGGCTTGATTAAAGTCACATGCTGGACAGCTGCAAAGCAATGCCTTTAGCTCCCTGGAAAACTGTCCCCACCACCCCATAGCGGCTCCCTGAATGGAGTGGCAGGAATCTTGGGGCACTCTCCTCAGGAACCCAGACCCCAGCCTGTGCAGGGCCATTAGTCCTGGATGACAGGACCAGGCACCGGCACCCCCTGACATCTGCTCCCTCCTAGAAGATGAATCTCAGACCTATTCCCACTGGGGGTGACGGGTTTCCTGCATCCCCGGCCCCGCCCAGCTGGCCTCCCCAATGGCTGTTCTAATTGCCACCCCCTCATGTGTTTTAGCATCTTGCTTCCTGCATCTGCTGCACCATGAAAATCATGCTTTGTGATCTCCTGCTGCTCAGCCTCCTCTCCAGCGTGTTCAGCAGTTGTCCGAGGGACTGTCTCACCTGCCGGGAGAAGCTCCGCCCAGCTCTGGACGGCTTCAACCTGGAGGTAGGTCCAGGAGGTGGAGAAGCCACCTTCTCCCCCTCCATCTCCTCTGTCCACTGGAAAGCAGACCCTGGGTGAGAAACTCAAGCCTCTCCCAGAGGACAGAACTTGCCCAGTGTCATGTCACCAGGAGGAAAGAGATGTGGACACTTTCCAGCCAGGAACCCCATGACCTTTCCACCTTAGCACCTTCAAATAAAGACCTGCTGATTGCTGTGTGCCACAGCACACACCTGTAATCACAGCTGCTCCGGAGGCCGAGGCAGGAGGATTGCAAGCTGGAGGCCAGCTGGGCGACTTAGCAAGACCCTGTCTCAAAAAGTAAAACAGGTTGTGGGTGTGGCTCAGTGGTAGAGCACTTGCTGATCCTGTGCAAGGCCCTGGGTTCCATCCCCAGCAACACACACACTCACACCCCTGCTCATGCTGCCCTACTGTTCCCAATATTAAAGTAACGCATTCTTTTTTAAGTTGTTTTAGTTGTTCTTTTTAGTTCTACATAGCAGTAGACTGCATTCCAACATATCATACAAATATGGAGTATAAGTTCCCATTTTTGTGGTTGTACATGATGTGGAGTTACACTGGTTGTGTATTCATGAACGTAGGAAATTTATGTCCAGTTCATTCTACTGTCTTTCCCATTCCCATCCCCCCACCCTTCCCTTCATTCCCCTCTGTCTAATCCAGTGAATTTCTATTCTCCCTCACCCCCCAGTACTGCTCATTGTGACTTACCCACATATCAGAGAGAACATTTGGCCTTTGGTCTTTTGGGGACTGGTTTATTTCCCTTAGCATGATAGTCTCCAGTTCCATCCATTTACTGACAAATGTCATCATTTCATTCTTCTTTATGACTTAGTAATATTCTATTGTGTGTATGTACCACATTTTCTTTACCCATTCATCTGTTGAAGGGTACCTAGGTTGGTTTCATAGCTTAGCTATTGTGAATTGAGCTGCTATAAACATTGATGTGGCCATGTCACTGTAGTCTGCTGATTTTAAGTCCTTTGCATATAGTGAGGGGTGGGATAACTGGGTCAAATGATGGTTCCATTCCAAGTTTTCTGAGGAATCTCCATACTGCTTTCCAGAGTGGTTGCACCAATCTGCAGTCCCACCAGCAATGTATGAGTGTAATGATGCCTTCTTACTTCAGAGAATTTGGCAAATTTGGAAAAGTATTAAAAAATAAAATCTAAATCACCATTAATCCCAGCAGAGAAAGAACTGCATCTTTCCCCCATTTACTATAGTCCACCAGAATAGCGCTCCCATGTCATGAAGCAGTATTTGAAGTTATTTCTTTCTGTGAATGTAGCATAGCTTGTTTAACCCTTCCCTGCCTAGTGAACATGCCCTCCGTTGTTGACCCTGCAGACCATTCTACAGTGGCCATTCAATGATCTGAAATGTTCTGTTATATTTTAAATTTCCAACTTGTGGTGCAAATCCAAGGTTAAGTTGTTATCCATTAAACTAATTTCTCACCTCCTCTGGCTTCTGTCTAGAGAGTTATTCCTCTCCTGTTAACACCAGCGTAATTCAATTACCGCTTCCTTTGAAGTCAATTAAGCGTCTTTCAAGCTGCCACGTCTCAAACCCCTCAGCCTTTCAAAACAATCAAAAGCAGCTACTGTTCCTAGGGCAAATGTGCAAGCGTGGAGCCGGCCATGCTGGACTATCATGGGCCTGCTCTCGGCTCCAGCTCCTCGGCCCCAGGCCAAGGCTGTTTCTGACCAGTAAGAGCCACAGAGCAGCCCAGGGGACTCACCCTCATTCCTCCTCCTTCTCATCCATCAGGTTTTCCTGCCCATGGTCCGGCTCCGCCCATTGTCTCTCTCTCAAGAAGGCCGTCCTCTCTAGAGTCTTGTGCCTCCTTCACGAGCCTCCTCCCTACTCTGACTCTCCTTATTCCACCTCCTAGCCTGGCTCCTCTTCCTCTCCCCACTTGATAATCACAAGGAATTGCCCGGATGGCCCGCTTCCTGGCTCCTCCCTCCCTCTAGGGTCCCACCTCACGTCCCCACCTCCTGGTCCCCCCAGGCTGCAGGTAACTCCCAAAGGTCCACCTGACCGCCTCTCTCCAGGCTCAGCCCCACATTACCATTACTGGTCACTCTCCACAGCTCCCGGGACATCCTGCTTTCCCTTCCGGCCTGCCATCTCCTCCCTCCCCTTTTGATAAAGCCTGCTCACACCTCAAAGCCCAGATTGTCTCACCTCCGAGGAGAACACTGTGCTGACTCAGCCTGGCGGGGTCGCCTTGAGGTGGGTTTTCCTCTGACTCAGGCCAGAAACATGAGGAGGAGATTTAGGGGTAAAGCCAAAAAACCAAGTAGGGAGAAAAGATGGAGCCAGAGACTTCTAGGAGACCCAACCAGAGACAGGAAGGTCAGGACCAGGCAGGAAGCCTAGCCAGGTGTCGTGGTCAGGCTGGTGGCCTCCACCAGAGGCCCTGATGCTTGGGGAGGCAGAACAGCAGCAGAGGGTTGCTGGAGGGTCTGCCTGGCTCCTATCCGATGATGGCATCCCTTCCCCACCTTCCACTCATGCCCACCTGCCCCATACCAAAGGCCCTTGACACTCACCTGCCACAGATGATGTACAGCTAGAGATGGCTACTGTAGAGCATGGAAAATCAACAGCACCAGGGCTGATCTCTACCCGGTGACCTTAAAACACATGAGCAGATTTAACTACTTACTTTCACATCCCCAATTTCCTTAACCAATCTGATCTTCCCCAAGCCTGATGAGAGAAGGAAATAAAGTTCTTCTTTCTGGGTGATGCTCACCAGCTGTGCTTGGCTGCAAACCCCAACCCAGTGGGTTCCGGTTGTTACAGGCACCTGCAGGTCTAGCTCTGACCCTCAGGTGTGAGCTCTCTGTGCAACAGATCTGAGTGTCCCAGCACATGGCCTGGTGGGTGGCACAGAGGCTGCTGTGTAAACATGTCCCCTGGAAACAGATTCTAGGACACTTAGTCCTGGTGGGCACATCCAGTGTGGAGTTCTGACATCAGAGACCATGAAGAATACGGAGCCTGTTTCCATCTCTTCATTGCATCTCAGATCTTCGGGGTCTAGAATCACTCATAGCTTTACTTCTTTGAAACTAGTCAGAAAATGAAACAACAGAAGTCTCACAAGCCAGGACAGATGCTTCAGTGTGTCTGTGCCCCCCACCCCCGCCCCACCAACCTGGCTGCCCACTTGTTTTCATTTCTAGTTTGTGTCCACTTTTAATCTATTCTTAAGTTTAATGAAATGCCAAGAACACAGGACAGCACATCTCATTCCCAAATCTGGCAACCTTTGAGTGTGTCCACTCTGAATGATGGAGGAACTCATTTCAGCAAGGGTCACCTCTCGGTCTCTCCATCAGATTAAATAATTCTGAGCTCTTCCCAGGATCCTTTGGACTTTTGGCTTCATCAGAAATTTTTCTATTTCTATTCCTGGTAGTTGGTCCAAGAATGGCTGGCTTTTTTGTTAGACTATAATTTTGGTTGGTAAATGACTCACACACCCAAACCCATTGCAATGTCTTGGCCTTTTACCTAATCACGTCAATTCATGAAGGAAAAAAAAAAGTAGATTCATTGAGTTGTTTTAGAAATGAAGAATAATGCAACTAACCCCTCCCCCCGAGACACAGTCTTGGGAAATATATTTAAAACTTCTTAAAACCCTATTGCAAAACAAACCACTTTCTGGTGGACCTCTCTTCATGAGATGAACATCCTTAGGAGGTGATTTGTTCTTTGTGTGGTCTTCTTGTTGGCTGTGCCTCTGCTGCCCTACCAGTGTTATCCCCGGAATATTCTAGCAAAGCCTCCTAGAGCAAGTAGCTACCAAACATCTCTTAGACAGAAGTGGTTGAAGTCTAGCTCATGCAGGAGCTAGACTGTCTCTGTGACCTTCTTCTTTTCCTTCCAGAGAGCCCCTGTGTCTGTTCCTCACTTTTACCCTAATCTTTTATTTATTTATTTATTTATGTGCTAGAGATGGAACCAAAGGCCTCACACATGTTGGCAAGTGCTCTACCACTGAACTACACTCCCAACCTGTACCCTAATCTCTGATCCAGACATCCAAATGGCCCTTTGCTCTGTCTCCTCACAAGCTCGCTTTGCAGATCAATTTGGCACCAATCTGGGACTCCAGATGCTCATGCAAACTTTGGCTTAATATAGCAATGTCATCAGCATGGGCTTCTAAAATGCATCCAGCTCACTTAATAGGCCATTAACCCATCTCTGGAAAGCGGCTGGTGAGGCCCCCAGATCACAGGGTTAGGCATTCAGCTCATATGCCCATCTGGTGCTACAAATGCTGTTGTGAATTTGGATCCCTCCTATTTGGCCCCAAACCTTCTCCTAAATCAAGAATTGGGATGATTTGGTTAGCATCTAATTTACCTAACAGTGTGTCCAGTCTGCATATGGACTGTGGCATCTGGTTTGATCATAAAATTTCATTTTCTCTGATTGACACCAAATCTAATTACCATCTGGGCTTACAAATCCAGGAGCTCACAGCAGATCTAGTCGTATCTAGACTTATCTCTCCCACCTGTGTCTGTTCACGGAAGGAGCAGCACAATTCAATAAGCATTTGGGGTCCTACTCTGAGAGGAACAGGCCAAGCGCGCCCATCACACTTTTGTGATGCTATCCACGCGTCCCTGATTTCCCATGGATATAGTAGAGCAGGGATTTTCAAATTCACCATTGAGGTCCACTTGTGGGGAACTGTTTTAGTGAGTTTCTTCACTGTTGTGACTAAAAGACCTGACCAGAACAACTGTAGAGGAGGAAAAGTTTATTTGGGGGCTCACAGTTTCAAAGGTCTCAGTCCATAGATAGCCAGCTCCATTCCTCAGGGCTTGAGGTGAGGCTGAACATCATGGAGGAAGTGTGGAGAAGGGAAACAGCTCACATGATGATCAGAAAGCAGAGAGAGAAGAGACTCCACTCTCCAGATATAAAATATAGACTCCAAAGCCACACCCCCAAGGCCACCTCCTCTAGCCACACCCTGCCTGCCTTCAGTTACCATTCAGTGAATCCCTATCAGAGGATTAACTCACAGATTGGGTTAAGATTCCCACAACCCAATCATATTTCCTTTAAACCTTCTTGCATTGTCTTACATGGAAGCTTTTGGGGACATCTCACATCCAAACGGTAACAGAAACCATTCTCTGCATTGAAGGAGTTTTACTCATGCTTGGCCTCTAGGTGGCGCTAGCAGACACACACACACACACACACACACACACACACACACACACACACATAATGACTACCAAAATGTCTCCAGGTGCTAGAATGTCTACTATTTAATAGAAGGTGAAGACTCCTACAAGGCACTTCAATATAAGTGAGATGTAGCCCCCCGCTTGTTATACTCGGCCTTAGGAGATATTGCAATTATTTATATTAAGCATTAAAATTAAGAATTAAGAGGTTTTGGTGGGAACACGGAGGAAGGAATGAGCAATTCTTCCAGGTACCTAGAAGAAGGTATCTAGAGGGGCAGCACTGGATTGTGGCTGGGTCCCAAGGGAAGGATGGAAGGAAGTCATTCCATCAGAGAGTAAACAGTGGCTAAAGGCAGTAGGAGCAGCCCTATGTACCTGGGGGCATGTGCATGGGAGGAATTGGAAGCAAGGTATGCGCTGGGCCAGGTGCTAGATAGAGGGACTCGAATGCCCTGATCAGGAGTCTGGAGCTATTTCATTTACAAAATATCAGACAGTTGTGAATGAGTTGTGATTAGAGTTATTTCTCAGGAAGAGTATTCTCCAGGGACCTAAAATGGACTCCGGTGGTAAAGATAGAGATGGAGAGCTCAGCTAAGGAGCCACTGTGCCCTCAGAGGGAATGGAGAGGAGAAGCCGACCTGAGTTACTAAGCAGATGGAGGTGGGACGAGAGAGGTGAAGATATACCTGGGGCTTAAATGTCTGTCAACTGGGGAATAAGGAACCATTCAGGGAGAGACAGAGAAACCACGCAGAAGGGCAGACTCAGGTGGGGAAAATATCAGTTAGAAATTGAATTCACCTGCTAGTACCAAAGACCTAAAGTAGCAGTGGCCTAAATAAGACAGAGAGTTGGTTCCTCATGTGGAAGGGCTTCCAGGGCTCACAGGACAGCTCCAGGCTCCTGCGTCTTTCTGCTCTGCCTGCCTATGGCTTCCCATGCCTATGACTCCACCCTCTGCATCGCCCCATGGTTTCAAGATGGACAGCTGAGAACCAGCCAAGATGTCCACATTGCAAACCTGAAGCTGGAGGAAGGGGAGGACCGAGGAGAAGGGGAAGTTCTTCCCAGCTCAGTCAGCCCTGCTTTACTGGAGGCTGCATCTGATCATTTCCATTCTTGCTGCTGGTCTCCTCATTCTGTAGGGAAGGTTCAAAACTTATCTGTTGCCTTCAGGAAGAAAACAGTGTTCTGTTAGTAATGGAGAAGGGAGATGGATCCGGGTGGGGAGTTAGCAACCTCTGCCCCTGAAGGTGTCCAGGGAGCCAGGCCCGAGCTCCATAATAGTCAGCTGAGGGCTGCTCAGCTGCCTGCTTGCTCACCGTGCCAAATATGGGCTGAAGTGGGGTTTTCTCTAAGGCCAGAAACATAAGGAGGAGAATTAGGGGTGAAGCCAAAACACCAAGTAGGAAGAAGAGTTGGAGCCAGAGACTTCTAGGAGACCCAACCAGAGACAGGAAGGCAAGAGGGTGGGCCAAGGTCAGGATCAGACAGGAAGCCTCGACAGGTATCATAGTCAGGCTGGTGGCCTCCACCAGAGGCCATGATGCTTGGGGAGGCAGAACAGCAGCAGAGGGTTGCTGGAGGGTCTGCCTGGCTCCTATCTGATGATGGCATCCCTTCCCCACCTTCCACTCATGCCCACCTACCCCATACCAAAGGCCTTTGACACTCACCTGCCACAGATGATGTACAGCTAGAGATGGGTACTGTAGAGCATGGAAAATCAACAGCACCAGGGCTGATCTCTACCCGGTGACCTTAAAACACATGAGCAGATTTAACTATTTACTTTCACATCCCCAATTTCCTTAACCAATCTGATCTTCCCCAAGCCTGATGAGAGAAGGAAATAAAGTTCTTTTTTCTGGGGCTAGGGTTGTGACTCAGTGGTAGAGCGCTTGCCTAGCACACGTGAGGCACTGGGTCCGAGCCACATAAAAATAAAATAAAATAAAGGTACTGTGTCCATCTACAACAACAAAAAAATACACTTTTTTTTAAAGTTCTTCTTTTATCTGATGCTCACCAGCTGTGCTTGGCTCTGAAAACCTAAGGATATAGGAGGGCGTAGTTTGGGGTGCCTTTATTCTATGTTAACTTACTATTAACCTGGAGTGAGTCAGCCTCACCTCTGATCCCTGATTTCTTTTGTTGGTAAAATGATGGAACTGGGCCAAATGGTGCTGTGTTTCTTTGCAATTCTGAAATTCTATGAACCTTAAAAAAAAAAAAAAAAAAAACACTTTACATAAACTACTGCATAGTTCTTGAGAAATGATGCTTCAGAAGCGTTTGCATCGGTGCCGACACAGATGTCCCAGGGACTCAGCTCCTCCCTCACCTTGAACTCTCAGAGGTTCCTGTTTCTTTTCCCTTTGTCCTCTCCTCCCCCGTTTTTGCAGGTGTGCATTTTCGAGTGTGAAGAGAAGATCTTCCCCAGCCCTCTCTGGACTCCATGCACCAAGATCATGGCCAGGGGCCCCTGGCAGCTCAGCCCTGCTGACCCAGAGCACGTGACCGCTGCTCTTTACCACCCAAGAGCCTCGGAGATGCAGCACCTGAAGCGGATGCCCCGTGTCCGGAGCCTGTCCCAAGCACAGAAAGAGACAGAGCCTGGCGTGGACGAGGCTGGCGAGGCAGAACAGAAGCAGCTGCAGAAGAGGTTTGGGGGCTTCACCGGGGCCCGGAAGTCGGCCCGGAAGCTGGCCAACCAGAAGCGGTTCAGTGAGTTCATGAGGCAGTACCTGGTCCTGAGCATGCAGTCCAGCCAGCGTCGGCGCACCCTGCACCAGAATGGTAATGTGTAGCCGGAAGGGGAGCCCCTCCCAGCTGCACCTGCCACTGCAACCCATGAGTGAGTTGGGCACCGATGAGCTGGGGGCAAGAAGAGACCCCACACACCCAAAAGTCTTAGCCTTCCCCCAGGCCCAGAAGCACATCAGCACCACACACACACACACACACACACACACACACACACTCCAAGACTCCAGCTCCTGGGAGACTTGAGACTTGAGAGGGAAATTCACCTCCCTGCCTCCTGCCCACCCTTTTCCTGGGGAGCAAAGATTTTCCTAAGATTGCTGCTTGAGGCTGACCACTCCCATTTGGAGATTGGTTACCATGGGGATAATAGTAGTATGTTAAGATAACTAATTCCTCTATAGCTCTCCAGGAGCTTAGTTACTATGGGGACAGATAAGTGGACCAATTCTCTTATCCAGTTGCCATAGCAACCATTCAGCTCACCTTTCCTCAGAGACTATCTCTAGAAACCAATAGCTGAACCTACTCTTAGCCATTCAGAGGCCGATTTCTATGGATGTGATGTCGATGTTTCACCTTCAGAGATGGCTTACGTCTCTCCCTTTCCTTGACACTGTCTCAAGATATCTGTGTTGACTCCGTGAAAACCATCAAACTTTCCCATTTCCCCTGCCAAGGATTTCTTGTTAGAACCAGGAGTTAATGCTTTCTGCTTTTCTTTCTTCCGTAAGCCATTTGTCCACCCTATCACCTTGCTTGGGAAATGTGGTCACTGGCATCATCACCAAGCAGGACCTCTAGAATTTGGCCCAAACTGAGCTCTTAGTCTGTACAATCTGAACTCACGGATGCCTCTTCCTTCCTCCAATTTGCTTCTTTGTAGGGTATCATTTTTTTGTTTTGTTTGGTTTATTTTTGTTTCTCTCCTTTCTCCCTTGTTCTCTCTTCTTCACCCCGGGCATGCTCATCTAAGTAAATATAATACATATTGGATAACATACACCAAAGGCCTAATTGCCCAGTCATTCCAAACTCAACCCTTTGGGCCCATTAACAAATACATAACTTTGAGTGGCTCTGGGAACTAGCACAGTAGAATTTTCAGAAATTTTAAGAAAAATCTTGACCATGTGCCTGAATTTGTATACGGGAATATGATCATGTACAGAGTCCCACATGCCTTCTTAAACAGCCTAGAAACTTGGCCTAAAGCAAAGAACTAGCCGTATCAATAATCTTCTTCCTTCAATGTATGTTAATCCATATGTTAATCTATGGCGTAGCAGCAAACTACATGGGATCTTTGCTGGTAGCCAGCTTGTTTGCAACCAGCCCATCCCCACATATGGACACATGTATTACAAGTTGTGAGAAGAAGGCTGGCATGCTTAGTTTACCAGAAGTACTAATCTCCCAAGGTGCAGAGTAGACCTGCACTGTGTTCAAAGTCATACTC
The DNA here is from genome assembly GCF_047511675.1 of Marmota flaviventris. NCBI lineage: Eukaryota > Metazoa > Chordata > Mammalia > Rodentia > Sciuridae > Marmota > Marmota flaviventris. Next base: position 170,446,810 of record NC_092500.1, read on the forward strand.
CTGAACCGTTCACAAGAATTATGTTTCTTTCTAAACTGTATTTGCACAGAATCTAATGACAATCTTTCAGAAGTAGCATGGATTGGATTCTTGGAAATCTTAAAGACATTCTTTAAAGTGGCTCTTCAGGGACACCAAAGCCCATATCTAATTCTGAACCATCATAACATTTCTCCTTACCTAGACAGTTTAAATCAGTCCCGTTAGCAGGAATCAATTTATTTGGTTAAAAAAAAAAAAAGAAAGAAAGAAAGGAGCTACCCAGGCGATCAGCTTTTCTATTGTCCTTCCAACTGAGGAGCTGAAATAAGGCTGGTAACTAACTTCTGTCCACTGCTCTGCAAAGTCCTTGATGGAGACTCTGGCAACATTACCAGCTCATTTGGGTGTTATTGATGGCTGTCTTTTCTCCTTGTACAGCCCTGTTTCTTATTTCTGCAGGTGCACGGCTGCTGAGTGCAGTATGGACACGTTTTACAGGTCAAAACAGGCAGCTGGAGTCTTGTTTTTATCCACAGGCACCCCAACCTGGCCTGTGTGTGATAGAGTCCACCATCTTGGCCGACTTCCAGTGCCAAAATTGTTCTTGACTTCTAAGACATCCAGTGGGAGGGAATGGGGCTCCTGAACCCTGGAATGGGATTAGGAGTCTATTCGAAAAGTGCAATGGGGTCCTAGAAGGCGGGCATTGGGAAGCAGGCCCTGCCCTAGACAGCAAGGTGCAAAGGGCACAACTGGCCTCGGGGACTCCCTTCCCCTCCCCTGACCCAATACCCTTGACTCTTTTCCACCGCCTCAGGACTTGACCCTTTAGACAGTGGGAAATTAGCAGATTCATTCATGGCCAGGTAGGAGTGACATCAGGCTTAAAGAGCACTTGTCCTGTAAGAGAACCCCAGATGAGGACACAATTGAGCATGCATTCCGAATACCAGGAAGGAGGAGTTTCAGGGTAGGGGGCTTGTCACTATGCCTTCCAAGTCAAAGCCCACTGACCTCCCTTTATGAGTCCTACCAGTGGACTCAGGTGGGAGGACGGGAGCGACGTGTGGAAGGCATTAGGAACCCTTGGGACCGTAGGAATTGGGTGATTGCTCTCCCTGGCTTCCTTTTGATGGCTCTAGTCATTTGGGCAAATAGGATCAAAGGGACAAGAAAACCATCAGGTTTGCCATTTTCATTATTTCTGTCTCCCCAGGCGTCCAGGTGATCCCCAAAAGAGCATGTGTCCAGCCCCAGACCTGCCGGCTGGGAATCAGGATTCCTTCATCGCCCAGGCGCTGAGCACGCAGACCCACGGGCTTTGCCTCCAGCTCCTCCCGTCCGGCCGTCTCCCCTCCCCACGGCATGTTTCACCACCGCCCGGCCCTCCCTGATGCTCCATCAGAGTGTATTTTTGTAATTCCTCCAGCTACATTCTAATGGCCCCATATTTCCTCCTCACCCACCTCTTGGCCTTCTAGGGCCGGGTGAGAGGAATATGGAATCAATTCTGGGGCTTTGACTCATCACTGCCATAACTTGTTTGTAAAAGAGCCGTTCTTTTTGACTGGTTGTTGGAAACAACTGTTTCTCCATTAAACTTCTACTGAGCAAATGGTTAATAAACTGGTTTGCTGTTTTTAAGTGACGTGACTAAGAAGCACAGACTCCACAAACACGCTATAGGAGCCGCCTCTCCCAGGAGACAGAGGCAGAAGCTCACAGTCCTGCATCCTATAAAGTAGGGCAAGAGGCACTAGCAAAAGCAGCCCCAGGGCGCTCTGCCAACGGTGGGAACTGAGGCACACAGCCGTGTGAAGGCACAGGCAGGAGGGACAAAGGGCCAGGGGTTCTCAGACCCGTGTGCATCTGCACCAGGAGTGGTCCAGGCTGCTGGGGTGCACCCTGGTTTCTGAGTAGATGGAAACTTGCATTTTTAGCAAGTTCCAGGTGATGCAAATCCTGCCAAAGCTACTTTTGTCTCCCACTTAACACTAAACATGGTGAAGTGTGTAACTGTCAGAACCCGGCCAGGAAACATGGGGAACACCCAGTAACTGAACGTCTACAAAGGCAGAAAGCAGGTCCTAGTCTGGGTTTTGCCCCTATAAGAAGATACAATTAGTTGTCCCTCAGTACCCACAGGGGACTGGTTTCAGGACCCTCTGTGGATACCAAAACCCAAGGATGCTCAAGTTCCCTACAAAAAAGTGATGTATCTGCATAAAGACCTACACAAACCTCCAATATGCTTTAAATTGTCTCCACTGATAATACCTAATACAACGTAAAGGCTGTAGAAATAGTTGCAGAGTTGTATTGTTTGGGGAATAATAAGAAGTCTGTACATGTTCAGTACAGATGCAATTTGTAGGGCTGTGGGGGGGCGGATACCAGGGATTGAACTCAGGGGAACTCGACCACTGAGCCACATCCCCGGCCCTATCTTGTATTTCTTTTTTTATTTAGAGACAGGGCCTCAATGAGTTTCTTAGCGCCTCACTTTTGCTGAGGCTGGCTTTGAAATCGTGATCCTCCTGCCTCAGCCTCCAGAGCCACTATGATTACGGGGTGTGCGCCACCACGCCGGCAGTACAGATACAATTTTTAAAAAGTGTTTTCAGCCTGCAGTTGGTTGAATCTTCAGATGCGGAACCCACAGATATGGAGGGCAAACTACCACAAACTGAGAACATTATGGGGTTTATTTGGCTTACAGTTCTGGAGGCTGGGAAGTCCAAGACAAGGGGCCACACAGGCTGCATCCTAACATGGCAGAAGGAAACGCAAGACAAAGGCAGGGGGAACTTCCCTGTTCATCAGGAGCCCACAACCACAGGAACTAACCCTCTCATGAGCCACAATCCACTCATGAGGCTGCAGCCAGGACCTAATTGCCTCTAAGAGGCCCCACCTCCTAATAAGATCCTTATATTCGCTATTAACTTCAACACGCGCTTTGGAGGGGACACTCAGACCCCAGCAAGAGGTACAGGAAGTCAGCAGATGGTAAGGCCTGTCGGGAGCTAGGGAGCCCTGGCAGCGGTAAGGGAGTTCTAGAACTCCTAAGTGCATCTCTCTGGAGCTTGCAGTAGAGGACAGTTATTCACACACAGGGAGCCCTGCGGTTCAGTACCCCCACTTCTCTCCCCTTCCCACTTCCCAACTTTGTTCTGGTGTCTCCTGAGGACCCCACCAGGAGCTGGAAAGCTAGAGGGCCCCCTAATGCCACCACAAAGACCCCCATCATCAAGCCTCAAATGCATAAACCAGTCCCTGGGTGGGATATTTTTCTGCTTCAAACCCCTGCCCACCGAGGCCAGCTTTACCAGCCTGTGGGCCTCCACAGCACCCAGAATCTGACTTTAGCAGGCAGACCATGCTCAGAGTAGAGTGCTATTCTTTGGACATGTCTGAATATGTCCCTCAAAGGTGCCTATGTTGGATGTGCAGTCCTCAATGTGGCAATTGGGAGGTGGTACCCAGCAGAGGGCCCTAGGTGTGTCCTAGGAAGGGACTCAGGGACTCCAGCCTCTCTGGCTTCCTGTTTTCCCAATGTGACCCATCTCTCCCTCCTACAGGAGCTGCCACCATTGCCATCTGCCATCAGGCAAACAGCCAAGGGGTGCCCTGCAAGAGCTTGACCAGGAAGTTTGGATTTCCAGTCCCTCAAACTGTGAGCTAAATAAACCTTTCTTCCTTTATAAAGTTAGCCTGCCTCAGATATTTCATTATAGTAAGGAAAAGCTGACTAATACTTAGGGTATGACTTATTTTCTCCTTTATCCCAAGCCCCTTCCTCAACACACTTGGGAATATGGTCCAGAATATATTCCCTTTGTCAACATGAGCAGTTCAAAATAGTTACTGCCTGGATCACAGCCCTGGTGCCATTATCTCCCCATCTGTGATCTGGGCAAGATATTTAGGCTTGGTGCCTCCCTCTCCTCGTTTGTAAAGTAGCAGCAACAGCAACGCCCTCACACAAGCAGCTGGCCCAGTTCCTGGCAAATGTTACTTCCTGGTTCCAGAGGGTGACATGCTAGCACTCGTCTCACACCAAGGACACTGAGACGCTTACTCTTTATAGGAGCAGGAGGAAGAAAAAACACACCAAGTCAGACAATGTACCATTTTATTCCTTATAAAATATATTTCATATTGTTGCTGTAAAAACATTACATTTCACATTTTTTTAAAAAAATTTTAACAGTAAAAATAATACTTGGAAGACAGCTGGGCAGGGGGCGGGGGGTGCCAATAAAACAATTCACAAATGGGATTTATCTCCCTTTTTTTTTTTTTTTTTTCTTTTTACCCCTGGTGAAGTCAGAACCTGGAATGACCAGAAAGGAACAGGACAGATTTCTTCCAACAGAGTTCCCACATCCGATATTGTCCTTCAAAAAGTCACTGACTGCTCACAACTCTGTTTGAGGTTACACGATGGCCTTCAGAGAGGGGTTAAAAGTCACCTCGTTAACTCTGAGCTGTGTTACTTGAGAGTCCTTTGACTCTCCACCTGAGTCGTGCCCTGACCACAGACATGGTCTGGACTCTGCACTGAACACACATGGCGGAGACCCAGCCTCACGGAGGCTGCTCCAAACACAGCCCCGGCTCTGAAGGCACCTCAAAGAGAACCCGAATACGGGGAACGTCACTGGACACCTTTCCTTAGGTAACTGCTTTGCAGATGAGTCCTGTTACTTTCAAACGCACACCTGCGGCATCTTCCTCCAGCCAGATTCTGCGGCCCCCAGGGGTCTGGGAAGCAGGGAGAGATCGCCGGGTCGACTCACCAGCCACCCCCACCCTCCCAGGAGGAACAAGCGGAGCAACCCCAAGGACAAGCCGCCCGGCAGGAACCAACATAAGAGCAACGAGACGGAGAAGCGGGTGGACGGAGGGCGAGGAGGCCCGCGCCACCACCAAGGGGGAAGGAGCCGATGCAACAGGGAAGGCCGCATGGAAAGGAGATAAAGGACAAGAACAAGAAAGCCACCTCAGCTTTTAAAGTGTCCCATCAATTCCTTCTCTCTCTCCTCCTTTTCTGTCTTGGGTACCCACAGCATGAGAAGCCGGCCACACATGGAGAACATCTTTGTATCCAGTTTTTATCTCCAAGGTCCAAATGGAGGCAGGGATTAAAACAGCTCTGCTGACGGTGAGACTCAGCGCAAGCCGGGGTTTAAGAGGGGGGACCTCTTGCACAGTCCCCACGTGTCCACATGCCCCCGTGCTCCCTTCCCCAGTAAGATCTGAAGACGGACAACGTGGGAAATGAGGCAAGAAGGCCATCAGCTTTTAACTCTCCTTGCAGTCGAAGAGACACAAGAGCCTGGACCACCTCTGGCTGACCTGGTTTCAAGCTTCACCAAGAAACAGAATCCCATATACATCTTTCTCCTAAAATATAAAAATATATCCCCACCCCCACCAAAGACACTCTTGCATAAGAGGGGCTGTCCCTTCTGTCATCAGCCCAGGCCACTACACCCTTCACCACATCACACCCCTATTCTTAGGTTTGCAGGTTTGGTAATGCTCCATGTGTCTCGGATTGAAAAACAGACATTTATTTCCCACGTGAAGCCACCAACAGAGCGTCAGCAGCCAGGTGTTTTCACCTGGGACGAAGAGGACAGTCTCAATGATAATCAAAGGTGGACACTGCTGCTCAGGCTCAGGAGAGGTGGATTGGTGGGACTCCCTAAGCCTGTGACACCTGGGACATCGGTCCAGGACTCATGTCTGAGACAGCCGGGCCCCGGGTGGTCATGTTCAGCAGGCCACAAGCGTTGCAGCCAAGTCGGCTGGGAGGAAGGAGAGCCTCAGACAACGTCAGGGCTTGGCCCACTCCGTCTCCATTCATCCTTAGTTGGCACTCAACTGCCTCAATCTCTGCCCTCGACAAGAACAGCCTGGCAGACTGACCTCAGCGCAACCCTCTCCCCCAAAGCCCTGCGGCCTCTAGAGACACCAAGGGCCAAAACGGCAGGAATGGCTAGCCCACCCTGCCTTCCTCTTGGACTTCCCGAATCTCACTCCCACAAGGACTCGCCTTGACCTTCTTCACCCTGCCTTCCGCACAAAGCAAAAACGAGGAAACCCCTGGTGAAGCCCAGAGACGAGAGCGCCTCCAGAGTTTCTCAGGGCCACCCACAGAAAGGGCTTCTGAATGAACCAGATGAGATTCAACGGTTCTGGCCTGTCCTTCCACACGGGAGGGAAGGACCTCGGGGGGCTTTGTTCAGGTAAGGACAGTTCCCCAGACACTGAGACCTCTAGCACTTCCTCCAGGACACAGAAGGATGGTCAAGGTAGTGTTGAACCGCCCCGTCTCAGAAACCATCAGCCTGGGCTCAGCGATTTGAGGACAGTCTTTAAAAGCAGACTCGTCTGGGCTTTGAAAAGAAGTCATGTAGCACTTGTTGGGAGGCAGCCCAACCTCTGAGGAAACCCAGATTGAAATGCTGTCACCTTTGAAGGATTTTCCTCTTCCTTCCAAAAGCTGTTCAGACAGGGAAGAGGAGCCACCCCCCAGGAGGCACACGTCTGCTGCCCACCCCACCTGTGGTCCTGCCTCATGTCACCCCCAGCCAGAAACTTCCTCATTTTTTAAGAAAAAGAAATTCATCTTGCTCACAGTCCTTTCTGGAAAAGTTGAGAAAACAAAGGATCCACCAACTCGGCAGGAAACAGGACACACAGTCCAGTACAAACCAGTGCCCCCGGGGCAGGGCAGGTGGGAGGGACTAGTAATTCTTTGGTCTCTGGTTCGCTGCAGAATACCCTTCGTCAGTCTTGGCTCTCTCCTATTTTAGGGGAAAAAATATTTTTGCTTCTTTTTTAAAAAATAAAACGTTCCCACAAGGGGGAGAAAGTGTTTTAAGTGTTACACTTGAGCCAACAGAGTGGGAACCACCCGCTCGGGCTCTGCACCTCTCTGCTTCCCCCAAGGCCGACTGCCATCAGGCTGCCGGGCAGGGCTGGAGCAGAGTGGCTGGCGGCTCAGTCCAGGAAGCGCTGGCAGGCCTTCTTCCACCGGCAGGCCGTGCACCACTGGTCCCGGTGCTCGATGCCGTACACCTTGCGGCACTTCTTGGCCTCCCCACGGGCTTTCCTGTCAAAAGAAAAAACAAATGCAGAGTCACGACCTGGACGGCACCAGGCAGGAAGCTAGGCAAACAGGCCCCCCAAAGGCCCAACGGGTCAGAGGCTCAGGGGACAGAAGCCAGCCCTTCCAGTGTGTCCTCCACCCGGGATCCCCTCTGGGGACCGATCCTACTAACTACCGTTGGTTGAACTCAGGCTCCACACTATCAGGAGACGGGGAACAAAAAACAAAACACCAGCCAGGTGTGGGGGCACACGCCTATTATCCCAGTGGCTCAGGCTGAGGCAGGAGGACTGCGAGTGCAAAGCCAGCCTCAGCAACTCACTGAGGCCCTAAGCAACTCAGCAAGGCCCTAACTCTAGATAAAATGAAACAAAGGACATAGATGTAGCTCAGTGGTTAAGGGCCCCTGGGTTCAATCCGTATTACCAAAAAACAAAAAAAAAGGCAGAGTACAGCAGCAGACATCTCACCTGGCACTGCCCTGGGCCCGGGGTGGAGAGGTGACGATCAGGTGAGACTTTGCTGCAGGTGGAGGCTGCGGCTCGCTGAAGCTGAGTGACCGGCTCCGAACCTGGGCATGAGGAATGGGGCCGTAAGGACAGGCTGTGAGCACAAGGGCATCCTCCAGGACAGGAGGCCACACTTCCCGAGCTCCTGGGTGCACTGCTGGACCCCACAGCCAGTGCCAACACAGGAGGCACAAGGCCCCCCTCTGGAAGGGCGCTGTGGGTAGAGAGGCTCACAGCAGCCAAAGGTAGGTTGGGGGAGGCTGCAGCGGAGAGGATTTAGACAGAGTTCCCACATGTGGAACAAGTGAGGGCATCCTGCTGCCTCAATGGCACCTTCTAGCAACTGGATTTTGCAAAGTGTGACACCTCCCTGCGGCGCATACTTGAGATCAGAGCCGAGCACATGTGGTGTCAACGACTTATGATTCATTTTACTTCAGACGTAGCGACCGAAGGTGCTGGTCCACACAGGCCTGGAGATTTCTGATCAGCCACACAGAGCTTACAGAGCCATCTTCTGACTGTCCCACATTCTCCCGCTTCCTCTCCTCTTGGCATTAAAACCCTAACAAGCACCAACACTCAGAGGCAGGGAACTGACCCCAGCCCCCCCCCAGTGATTTTCTGGGCAGGTACCTTGCCTCAGCTTCTGAGATGGACTATGACCAGCTGAGGAGTACTGGGCGGGGGAGGGACGACACGTGGAGAGCTTCACAAAGTTTGGGGTCCAGAGGCCCAGTGACAACCCCCACCATGGTCTGTGTACTGAAGAGATGGCCAGCAGCCCTGCAGGTGTGTGCAAGAGCCCTGGCCTTGTACCAGTGCCCCAGAGTGCTGAAGGTCACTCACCGGAGAGAGCGGGGAGGCGGCGGCAGGAGCAGCAGCCCAGCTGATGCTGGTGTAGATGTGGGGAGATACGGGGATCTGGAAGGATGGCAGAGCCTGTGAGGACAAGGACTCGTCAACTGGGGTTCCAGCTCAGAAAGTCCCCAGTCTGCCCAGCGTGCCTGTAATGTCACGTTCCACAGCAGGAAGTGCACCTCTGTCTACGTGAGATGACTGGGAAGATGTCCTGGGGCACACCAGAGGGGTCCTCCCCGGAGCAAGCTCAGAGCACCCAGCTCTTCAAAGTAGTATCCTTGGTACCAGGCTCCAACCTTGCTTTGGAGCCCTCGTCTCAGAGCTGGTTACATGCCAGGTAGGTGACTCAATCCCGCAGGGCACTAACTTCTCGGTTAGATCACCTACCAAGAATATGCCACAGGCAGTTGCCAAGAAAAGTCTAAAACATCTGAGTGGGGGAGGAACTGGTAGAATACAACACTGAGTCACCAGGTAACTATGTGGTCAGGGATGTCCTATGTGGTCAGGAGACCCTTGCAAAAATACCAGACACATTGTCCAGGCACCACAGGGTCAGCTAGAGCTGGACACTGGCCAAAGGTGAAATAGCAAAGTGGCTACTCGCTCAATGAGAAGAAGAACCAGCGCATTTTTTTTTTAAGTTTTCTGATAGGAAGAACTACTTTTTAATTACTAACTTGCAAACTGGTCCAGAGTCTAAAAAGACCAAGCTGTGGGCACAGAAAGATTTTAAAACCAGTGCACAGGAACCTGCACACATACCTACTGTGTGCAGGAAGATCATCCTAAAGTCTCCTCCCTGTGACAACTTTCCTACCTGCTTCAGCATAACAGTGTGATCCCTCCTCTATACACAATGACTTCTTTTGCCTCCAGTAAACAGTACTGGCCTCCTTATTATAATTAGCCAGGCTCCACACATTTCCTCACCAGCTATAGCACACTCTCCACAGGGTGGGGACTGCGTCTGATTCTTTCTAAAGGCTGACTCAGCCCAATGTCTGACACACAGCAGGTATTCAAAAGAGGGTTGTTTGATTAACATAACTGTAGAAATCAAAGATTTACCCCCCAAGAAGTCCAAAGACACTACTGCATCACCTTTTAAACCAGAGATGTGGGACTGCGGATGTGGCTCAGTGGTAGAGCACTTACCCAGCATGTGCAAGGCCCTGGGTTCAATCCCCAATACCGCGATAAATAAATAAATAAACCAGCAATGGGAGGACACCCCAGCCCAAATCCATCAGCCTGGTCACGCAGAGATTCAGCTGGGTTCCTCAGGACCACTCCTGACAATGACTGATGGGAGGGGTCTAGGAATCCCCACTTTTACTGACAGTGATGTCAGATTCGTTTCCTTTTTTGGAGAAGATTAGCAATGTGGTCCAAGTGCTCAGCCTTCAATCAGGGGGGTCAGGGGCCTGTGATTCGGCTGACCAGTGACTGGCTGGGACCCAAGGCTGAACCCCTGAGAGCCGCCGTCCATACCTGGTATGCATGGTCAGCCTGAATGTGCCAGAAGGAGCCAGGAGCTGACTTGCTGAGAGCACCCGAGGGCAGGGGAGACTCCAGACCAGAGTGTTCCGGGCCAGAGGTCTGGGCTTTGGACAGAGGCAGTGGAAGAGTGGCAAGGGATGGGCTGGTCACTCGGGGGGTGGGAGCTGGCTCAACGGTGGGAGTCCCAGGGGCAGAGGGGACTGCCGCAGCCACAGCAGACTCCTCCTTCATCTGCACCTCTGTGTAGTAGAAATCCTCCTCCCGCTTGAACTGGTCAGAGTCCACGGTGTCCCTGTGCAGAAGGAGATGAGGTTATCATCAGGGACATGCAGCCCTCCTCCGCAGCCAGCGGAAACCAAGGTATAAGAGGGAAGCCACTGCCTGGGGCTACCCAGCAAGTCAGAGAAGGAGCCCAAGAGAGTGCCCAGACACCCTGTTCCCAACAAGTGTCACCAGGGACTACGTGTTCACACATCAGCAGAAACTGTTTTTCTGGGCACAAAGGCTCACCCTCACAGAGCACGTACGCACACCCACTCCCTTACACTGAGTCAGTTCCTGCCAGGGCAGTCACTAGGCTGGCTCTGCACAGAGTCAACGTCCTGGTGCCACCTCAGTGCTGATGGATACTCAACTCCCAGGGGGAAGCAGGTACAGCATTGACCACTCCATGTCTTGGCTACAGGGTCCATCAGTGAATGGACCAAATTACCCTGTTTCTACCCAGAACTAAAACATCTTGCTTCCTACATGGGGCATGAGACAGATCCATAAGGCAGGCAGGGCTAGGTTCCACAAATAGCATGGACATTCACCAGGAAGTGAGGGACTGTCCTCCCCAACAAGGACATCATCCTGACAGCAGCCAGGGGTCAGTACAGGGGTTTCCCAGCAAGTCATTTCCTTGAAAGCACCTGGGCTCTGGGTCTTGGGGAAGTATCCAGGTGAAGGGACACCTAAATGGCACCATAGGCAAGAGGCCCTGAGTTCCGTACCTACCCCAGGTGGAGGGCTTTGACGTGTCGCTTGATGCCCACGATCGAGCGCAGGACTTTGCCACAGTTGGGCCACAGGCACTTGTACATCACCTTCACAGAGTTCTAGGGGAAAAAGGAAGTCTGGGTACCTGGCACACTTCCCCACCACCCCCTCGTTCATCCTCACCCGGTGGGGCCCTCTGCCGGCTGCAATCCTCTGCAGACCCAGCAAAAGGCTCTAGGGAAGGGGCTTCTCTGGGAGCAGAGAAATGGCCACCAGGGGGCCCTGCAAGTGGTCCTGGGGACACAGCAGTGCCCGGTGCTGCAGCTATGAGTCCACCTGCAGCCCCTCATGCGTGGCCCTCTGTAGGAGGACAGGGAAGGAGGCAGGGACTGGGGTAGAGGCTAAAAAGAAAAAGTGGTATCCAAGAGAAGGAGCCGGTCCCAGGAACACCACAAAGTAGCAGACGTAGCAAAGGAGAACTGTAGAGGGGGGAGTGGTGACCATCTGGGGCCTGTGGGGTCCCTGCTGCTCCAGAGCTGGCCCTTCCTGCTCACCAGACACCTACCTTCCTTTTGCGTGGAGCTGGTTCATCCAACAGGAAAGGGTCAGGATCGGTCTCAAAGCCATGATCAGTTTGGGGAGAACCAAAGGCATCCCCCAAATACTTGGGGCTGGCCTGGGGGTGTGGCGGCGAAGGGGTGGAGATGCCGCTGCTCCCGCTCCAGTGCCCGCTGGTGGTGCTGCTGCCACTGTCTGACACATCGCCGCTCTCCTTCCACGGGTCACCCGAGACCACACGGGAGGCTGGCCAGATGAAAGAAGATGAGAGAGGACGCTCAGGGCTTGTTCCCAGGCACAAAGAAAAAACAAATCAAAACAGAAAGTCCTTTTCAGGCCTGCAGCAAAAGTTAGGGAGCCGGTCCATTCACTGCAGCAATATCTACTGGTAGAACTGGTCTACCCTGTTGGACACTTTCTGCCACAGCCACATCGGTCATCCCTGACCAGCAGATGCACACTGTAACTTCCTTTTGTGCAGGATTAATAGAAAAAGACTGAGTTGAAATTCTTTTCTCACTGTTTATGCTAAAAAGCAGGGGGAGCCTCTCCTGCCTCCAGCCTGGCTGAGGAACACGAGTCCAGGAAGATCATCCTAAATGTCACCTCCCCGAGACAACAGGGGAGACGATGCATAGCTGAGGAGCACGGTGTGTGGGGGGGGGGGGGCGCACGAGGGGCGTCTGTCTTGCTCAAGTCCTGAAAAATGCATTCCAATCAGGTAATCTATCAGGGAGAGGAGGGCAGGGAGCAGAACACTACATCTAGGATGACCAGCACTAGGGACAAAGGGGTCAGCCAGCAACAAGCTCTTTCTCAGAAGTTTTTCTAGGGAAGCAATACCAGATAAATATTGTATTATCATGAGAACAAAGTACTCCTTTGCAAATGCATTGCAGTGACAGTTTACAAGTGAACTTTTAAGAAATACTTATGGGCTGGAGATGTAGCTTAGTGGCAGAGCACATGTCTAGCATCCACAAGACCCTGGGTCAATCCCTGGTACCGTAGGGAAAAAAAAGAAAAATATTCACAATCCCCTGTGTATACACACTCAGAGCACCATCCTAACAATACATAGACCAAAGGATGCAGGTGGTTTTTGTGCAAACAGTACTCATGATTAATGCAGTTTTGGGGGGGGGGGGGGTTGGGGCTGTTGTGTGTACCTCACTTTACAAACTTCAAATAATTAATTGCCAAGGAAGACTTACGTTTCCACTAATTTCAATTATAAGATCAGAAGTATGTTTGACAGGGTTGGGGTTGTGGCTCAGTGGTACAGCGCTCACCTAGCACGTGCGAGGCCCTGGGTTCGATCCTCAGTACCACATAAAAATAAATAAATAAAGATATTGTGACCAACTAAAAAATAAACATTTAAAAAAAAAGAAATATGTTTGAATGGAAATCTTTAAAAGACATTGAAAAGTTTTGTCAAAAAGGGACTGAAGCTAACAGGATTCAGGCAGGTGATTGGTGATATGCACGTGGGAGGATGAGCGTGTGTGAGTGCACACACACACTTCTGATGGGAGTTGGAGTCGGTAGTTTTCTTTTCCTTCAGGGCATTTTCCTGGATCTGTTGATCCAACCTCCCAGATCTCCCAGTGTTATGCTTTAAATGTAAGGTGTCTGAAGCTCACATGTGAGACAATGCAAGAAAGTTTGGAGGAGAAATGATTGGGTGACAGCTTTAGCCTAATCAGTGTGAATTGGCAGGGTGTGGCCGGAGGAGGTGGGCATTGGGGCGTGGCTTTGGTATATATATTTGTATCTGGCAAGTGGAGTCGCTTTCTCTCTGCTTCTTGATCACCACGACGTGAGCTGCTCCCTCTGCCACACACTCCACCATGATGTTCAGCCTCACCTTGAGCCCCATAGAAATTGAGCCAGCCTTCTGTGGGCTAAGACCTCTGAATTCGTGAGCCCTCACATAAACTTTTCCTCAGTTATACTTGTTCTAGTCAGAACCTTTAGTCACAGGAGTGAAAAAGCTGACTAAAACACCCAGATTTGCAGGACTTCCTAAAAACTAATTGACTTCCCTCCTCTGGGTTTTGCTCATCAAGCAGACATGCACTACTGAGCTTCACCTCTAGGTGTCCTCAGAGTGCAGAGACACCTTCCAACAGGCTTTGGGTGAAAAAAAAAACAATTTGTCCTTCATATTCACTTCCTATCTAGGGAGACTAAATACGAGGAACACATGTAATGGGCACTTTCCTACTGGCACATGCTTAGAGCTAACTCTACATTCCCCTAAGTTTTAAGTAGCTTGTTATTCAGTTAGGTCACATAGATGAAAAAGTTCTTCCCTGGGTGTAAGGTAGGCCAGCTCTATAACAAATTTCCAAGAAAACTTCAGATTCCCTATTGGTCTTGTCAAAAAAACTGATGCAATCTGTCTTCCCCTCGTATCACTGAGAAAGTATTCTGAGGTTGCAGCCAGAATTTTGTTTTAATTTGTAAGTCTGAAGTCATACCATTGGTTTTTATGAAGCAATGAGATTTAGCTGAGACTTCAGCTCATTGATTCCTGTCCTTGACCTATAGGCCCACACTAATTTGCAAGGCTGAATTAGGCACTTGGAAAAGCAGCATGAATTTTCTTGAGGCCATGAGGGGACTGTTTAGCATATTTCTACCTCTGTGAACGAAATATTCCTCTACTGGCCTTGTTCAGGCCCCCATCAAAGTGCCACACTCACTTAATGCCACAGCAGAACTTACTCCAGTGGCCAGTTGGCTCAGTGCTGAGCTCAATCACCTCCACAGTGCACCAGGAAGCTTCTCCCAGATGAGGAAACTGAGGGAAAAGGACAAAGCTTCTGACTCAATGTCACTCAGGCAGTCTGAAGGGCCTCGGGAAATCCTACTGCCAAGCCGGCTGTGACCAGCTACTCAGAGCACAGGTGTCAGTCACCAGCCTCTGCATGCCCAGACCCTCCTGCCTCTGTTTGCTCACCAGAGAAGTTGGCCTCGGCCCCAGGAGGACTCTGCACAACCGGGCTGCAGGACAGCGATGTCAACACCATGGCCGCCATCATCTCGTCCATTTCCACCGCATCTGACTTCCTAGATTCAAATGGGTAGGTGGGAAAGTTTACTTCCTGGGCCAGCGGGTCTGCAGTGCCCGGGGAAAGAGACGCCACTTCCGGTTATCTTCATGGGATCGTCTTACACTTCTGCACTGTCCCCACAGAGCCCCTCTCCAATCAGCCAGTGTGTGCTCCAGAAACAGCAAGGTCTTTCCCCCCTCTTCATGAAAAATGCTCCTTCTGAAAGATGTTTACAATATCAGCCCCAGTATGACAGGGTCCTCTGTTTCAACCGGGCTGACGCCCTGGGGCAGCCCCATGCTCCCCTGACTTGGCTTTTAACTCCACAGCCTCACATGCAGCATTTTATTTGGGAAAAGAGAGAAGACACCAAAAAAAAAAAGATACAGCAAAGTTGGAAATTCAAGATGCCCACTGGAATCCAAAAAGCATGAAAACTACCTCTTTTCCTATTCTCATACTTAAATTTAGAGGGGAATATTACACAAATCAATATCTTCCTCCTCTTCTCCAAAACAAACAAGGCATTCTGTTAGTTTCTGAAGGTCAATGAAACCTCCTACATTAGCCAATGAGTAAACAGACCAGAAACACAAGAAAAATCTGGTGCAAATCTCCATGCTTTATACAGCAAAGTTCCACAAAGTTTTACATGTGATTTTAACAATTCATATTCAGTTATATTGTTCAAAAGAAAAATTAGGACTATCTGTAAGTTCATGCTAAATATTAGGAAAAGTTAGTCAGAAATCAACATGTAGGAGGTCTATTTCAAAGGACTGTATTAATTCATTCTTCACAATTCAGGTCTATTAAACTATGCAACTGGGTTTGAAGCAGCTAAACCAAGACCCACAATGTGTTAAACGTGTTTATTAATATGTTCTTTGAATTTTCAAATTTCCACAGAATAAAAAAATAATTTATTTGCTGGTTTTCCACTGAAATACTGTGGCTCTGGTCTCAAAACACCGCATCTCCCACCAATGGCACTAGCACCCACAGACAGAGAAGGAGAGGTGGCTCAGGGCTTAAGTGCTTGCACATCTTGTATATAAAATAGATTTTCCTTTTAAAATTTTTAGGGGGGCTATGGTTGGTTTGACATTTTAAATAGTTTTCAGAATCAAAAGAAGAATATTATTTCTTGACCTGTGACACATAAGAATTGTATTAAGTCTGAGCATCCATAAATGAAGTTTCACGGGAGCAGAGCTGAGCCTGCTGACTTCACTGATCATCTGTGGCTGCTGGGACGCAACCACAGTGGGGCTGAGCTGCAGTGACTGGCCCACGAAGCCCCGATTATTTACTGTTTGCCCTTTTAAACCTGTCTGCTGCCTCCTGATCCGAGCCATTTCTTCCTGTCTCTGCTCATGAAAAACTATGAACTGAGTTTGCCTTAAGTGCGCAGGGGATGAGAAGCCCTTTGCTAAAGTAAAGATGTGTCACCCCGAATAATGTTATGGGCAGGAAAAGACGCCCGGCTGGCTTCCTCCAAAGGATGCCTGCTCTCTGTATTCCGTTTGTCACCACCATCCCCCCACCTCCAGGCAGCCCCGCTCACACCCCTCACTGCCCACACGAACCTCTTTGGGACATCAATGTTCCTGGAGACAGGTCTGTAAGCCATTGCCTGGGCCCCGTGCTCTGGAGGTGGCACCTGGGGCATCATGCCGTGCAGCTCTGCCAGCCATATTTCCTCCGCCCTGCAGCAGATCTGTAACTTCTGGTCCAACAGCCAGACCGTCACCTTGTCCTCTGCCCAGCTGTGCTGCTCCACCAGGCCTGTACACTCCTGACCGCCGTACCACACATAGACCTGCAGGGAACAACAGCCGGAAGTCAGCACACAACAGTTCTCACCCCAAAGCTCTCGGGTGCCCGGGTCCCGGGAGTCGGGGTCTGCTCGCCACAGGCTGCGCTCTCTGACTCACTTATCCTTAATTCATGGGTGTTTTGGTCTGAATGTGATGGAAACTTAATCTCCAGTGCAACAGTGTTAGGGGAGGGACCTATCAGGAGATGATTGGGCCATGAGGACTCTGCCCTCCTGGATGGATTAATGCCACCACCATGGGGGTGGGTTAGATATGTCACCAGTGGGCCAGGTTGTTATAAAAGCAACTTCAGCCCCCTGTTACTATCTCTCTCTTGTTGCCCTCTCCTGCCCCTCCACCTTCCACCATGGGATGATGCAGCACGAAGGCCCTCTCCAGATGCAGCACCAAGGACTTCCAAGCCTCTAGAACCACAAACCAAATAACTATTGTACATAAATTACCCAGTCACAGGTATTCTGTTATTACAGCTGAAACCAGACTAAGAGCAGATGTTCCCAGGCACCTGCTGCCCACCCAAGTACCCAGACTAGCCACATTGGATCAGTTCTTCCCCCAAAGAGGTCCTTATTCACTCTCTAGACTGGAAGACAGTGAACATGTCAGTAGCTGAGATTTCTCTGAATCTGGAATCTGTACCCATCTTCCTGATCTCTTGCCCTGCTTATCTCTTGAAATCCTGCCTATCTGCTGGCACCCACCAAATGCTCTTGCCCAGAATTTCTCATACCCTGCATTCTTCTCTTCAGAGAATTCTCAGTCTCCCTGAGGATAAGCCAGAAAGGGGTAGAGGTAGGCTGACCTCTCTCAAGGGACACTTGGAGTTGGAAGTCACTTTATCTCATGGGAAGAGAGGCCTGGGGGGCACTTTTGTCTCGTGGGGAGACAGAGGCAGAGTCTCCATGGGTCCTTGAAAAGATGAGGACAGAGAACCCCAGGCATCTAGATGTAAGGATAATAACAGGCCGAGGTGATACTGGGTCCTGCCCCAGGGGAGGGGACACTGGAAATTCACATTAAACTCCAACTACACAAACCTCTTCATCTCCTAAAATATCCAAAACCTAATCTTCTCTGACTTTACAATCTGAGGTCCTTTCCCTTCTTCTGCAAAGCTGAAAATGGAGGCAAATTAAGAGCCACTGAGCTAAGCCCACACTTCAGACTGAGGTGCGGAACAGCCCAGAATGTCTGGCCACCTTCTGCTCCAAACAACAGCCGAGGAGGAGCCTGGAGTCTGGAATGAGGCAAGCTCTCGCTCCAATTCCAGAGATGGAGGGAAAGGTCTGCACTCACACTAGTGGCTGGAGAGTTTCTGGCCTGTCACTGGGGTGACCTCAGCCTGTCAGCCACAAGGTCTAGAGATGGGACACCTAGCCACACTGGGATCAACCTACCTTCTGCCCAGGCTGAAAGGCCACTTGCTGAAGGCCAGTGGTGCCCAGAGCCTTGAGGACCTCCTTGGGCTGCTCCTGGCACGTAGGGTCCTTGGAGGCGAGGAAGGGCTGGGGAGCAGCCCCCTCCGGAACCTCTGCCTGTGGCTCCAAGGGCAAGCTGGCCCCTGATGGCCCATCGGAGGCACTGGGTCCCAACACCCGGGCTCCCAGGAGAGACCGCTTACCAAGGCGGCGAGACAGCACACTGGCCATGCTGCTGTGTCTCCTGGGGAGGCAAAGGTGACAGTGAGTCAGTCTTCTGTCACCATCTACAGGAATCAGAAGGTCACACAGAGCCCTGCACATGGAATGGCAGGCACCAGCGAGTGTCCATCAAAACAGATGAAATATTTTAAAGAGACTTTTATCATTCTTTTTTCTTTTTACAAAATTGATTCCTGTTCCTAGCAGGGCATTTAGAAAATACTGATGAGCACAAAGAAAACCAAATCACTCAGGAAACTGCCTCCCAAAGATGTCTTGTCTAAATAGCATCCCCCTCTCTTCTAAACATGCAATTTACATACTTTTATTTCTACAAAAATAGTATCATTGTCTAGTAAACTGAGTTTTCATCTAATATGCTAGGTAAGTTTTTACTATATCATTAAATGTTATTCTATAAAATAGTCAGTGGGCTGGGTGTAGCTCAGGGGTAGAGAGCCTGCCTAGCAGACACAAAGCCCTGGGTTCAATCACCAGCACCAAAGGAAAAAAAAAAAAAAAAAGCTACATAGTATTTTCTTAGGCAGATGCACCACTGCTGATTTATAAGTCCCTTTATTATTGTCCCTGAAAGCACATCCGATGTTTTGCTGTCTAAACTGTTCCTCCTGCTCCGAGAATTGTCTGAGCACACACGTCCACGCGCTTCCTTCTGTGACATTCCTGGGTACAGTACTGCCCGGTAAAGCATGAAGATACCTGTTGGTGACTTGCAGGTTCCCAAGGTAAATTGGCTTCAAAGCTGTGGAGAGCCTTGGAAATAAGCCAAGCTGCTCCACTCATCCTAGGAACCCTGAGCACCAGGTGACTTTCTCACGGTGACAAAGGTAACTGGTGCCAGAGCTTCCAAAAGGGCTCACAGAGGGGACCCCTGCCATGCCCCCACTCCCAGGACAGGGTCTTCTGGTAGAGAGGAAGGACCAGCACTTTGCCAACTCATGCTACCCTCCTCTACCCAGCCTCTGTGCTTCATCTCCTCCAGGGCCCCACTCACACTGGGGTTCCAAGCCCCCTGCTCCCCGGTTTGTGTATTCAGTTGGCATTTTGTTGAGCAGTGGGCATGCATAAGTGCATCCCCAGGTGCTTCGGCAAATGTGAGACTGGGATCTTCAGGGCCCAGAACGCCCTGCGAGGCTCCTTCCACCCACTATTAGGCTAGGAGTCTCAAGAGGTGGTTCTGCTACATTCCTCCGGGTCCCCCCATCCCCCAGCCCCACTCACATAAAGAAGCCTGTCAGTGGAACTTTCTTTGAACAGTTCTATAAACCTTCTTCACTTTTCACCCAGTCCAAAAGCACCTCGGGGCTTACCGCGGGGCTTGTTGGGGTCCCGTCATCTCTCTATCTCCCAAATCCCAGCCCCTTTCCCAACTAGTCCAGCAAGTTCTGCTAGCATCTCTACAATAACACACCATGAAGGGCAAAAATAACTTTAAAGAAGAACACGAAAGTTGCAAATATTGAGCAAAAGGGTCTGGCTGGTTTTCCCCGGAGTTTTACTGGAGGCCTCAAGGGCTGGAATCTGATAGCACAGACAACTCCATTGTGAATTCCTGAGAAGGCAAAGAACAGATCAGGAAAAGGTCACAGTCACAGCACGCAGAGCTCCCTGATTAGGTGGCTGGTGACTTCACAGCCAATCACATTGTCTCAGAGCGCTTCACCATTGCAATAAAATAAAAAAAAAAGTAGAAAAATGCAAGGAGTAAATTCCTTATCACTATGGGGGAATATGAACAGCTAAGCTAAATGGACTTTTTTTTTTTAAATATTTATTTATTTATTTATTTTAGTTTTCGGCGGACACAACATCTTTGTATGTGGTGCTGAGGATCGAACCCGGGCGGACACAACATCTTTGTTTGTATGTGGTGCTGAGGATCGAACCCGGGCCGCACGCATGCCAGGCGAGAGCGCTACCGTTTGAGCCACATCCCCAGCCCCGCTAAATGGATTTTAAAACTCAGTCCCCGGAGCTGAGGTGTGGCTCAGCAGTAGAGCACTTGCCTAGCACGCGTGAGGCCCTGCGACCCATTCCTAGCCCCGCACAAAAAACCCTCTGTTGGATTTCATTGAGCTGATGGGAGCTGGAGACGTGCAATGCCACTCACAGACATCAGGTGGCAGCACCGACCCAGAGAACCAACCAACCCTTTTCTGGCAAAAATCCCGGAGGCCACCCCCATCTCCAGAGCAGGAAGTTTGGGGTTTCTACCACTGAAAATGAAGACAGGGTAGAATTTCCAAATTCCTGAGTTTCCCAGTCTTCAGACAGCGCCTGAGATGTTTGGCCAACAAACTCCAACGATGTTTTTGTAAGCCTTTTTCTTTTCTTTTTAATTTAAAGAATACTTTTCCCTTTGTCGCGGGCCTGCACTTTCCAGAGCCCGCTAGATCTGCACCAAGCGGTGAACCTGCCCACTTCCGCCTGCTCCCGCGAGGCTCTCCTTCGTCGTCTAGCCTTCCCCCCCCCCCATTTGCACTTGAAAATACGTTTCTACCATTGGCTTTATTTATCATACTCCTAAATCTTAATTTTCTTAAGCAGAGAAGAAGGGAACCTGCCTTCTGTAAGTGCCCCTCAAAGCACTGGCTTTCACAAGCTGCATCTCATTTAATCCTCAGAGCACTGTGAGATAAGCACTTGGTCTCTGATTTCTGATGAGGCAACTGAGCTGCAGAGGGGGCAGGCTGCTGAGGCCACGAGACTAGGAACCCCACAGCCTTGGGTTTGATCTCATGGCTAGCTGGTGCCCAGGGTCACAGTTTTGCCACTAATTTAGTAGATGTGGGATCTCTCGAATTAAAACATTCAATTATGTTGCTTTTCATTACATGATTTTTTTTTTTCTCCCTTATAGTGACCCTTGAGAGAAAAGACAGTGCCTGGCCCTGCAAGTCTAGATTTCCATTTCCCCAGCTGGGAAAACCTCCCCTCCGTTTGCATATTCACCTATTCCCCACAAAATAAAGGCCAATGCATTGGTCTGCCCTCCTTCATCTGCCCTCCTTCATTGGCCCAAGGCACTGTGAACCATTTAGAGGCTCAAGTTTGGGATGACCTCTATACACACAGTGCACAAAGGAATAATGTGACTGACCCAAACAGAAAACCTGTAGCCAAGTTTTTGTAGCATGGAAGTAAAACTGGACAGCATCACCAGGCGCGGCCGGATGCCTCCCATGTCATCAGCATGCTACCTGTGCCATTGTGGCCCTGGCTCTATAGAGAAGACGATCACCAGGAGGCCAGGGGATTCCGAAGCAAACAAGAGCACCAACAAGGAGGGCTGTATGTGCGGGTGGGCCCTAGGGCCCTGCTCCTGGACCACTGTCCCTGTAGCCCTGCATCCGGGTGCTGCCCTCCTTCCCACCAGGCTTCTCTGCTGCTCCAGCCGAAGCATCCTTCAAATGTTTCTTCTCTCACCATTTCTACTCACTCCCCCATTTCTTGGGAGCTATCAATAGCTCAATACCAGCCAACCACTAATTAGACGTGTAATTCTAAAGCAGCCAAAAGAAACCAAGAAACCTCTATTTCAGGGAAACAATGATAATATTTCAATGTACAGCCAAACACCACTTTATGGTTTTACAGTCTTGACTTACAGAATTCCTCGAAGATTTCTGCTAACTCCTGCTAAAGACCTCTCAGGATGGTTGCAAGGGGACCGAGAGCCCTCCTGTGCTTCTCATCCCTACCACTGTCACAAATAGGAGGGGTTGGCAACCCTAGAATATGTATTTTGGTCAATGTCCAAAAAGGGTTAGCCCTTGTCCGGGCTCAACAAACATATCCTGATGTGCTAATGGCCTTTAATGAGGACATTTGCTACCAGTTAAGTAACTGGAACTGACAGAACAGTAAAACAAACCCTCTCTGTGGTTCGGAGTTGCAAATTGCTATTTATCATGGGACAGTTGCTGGACAACTGCATGTCTCAGCACACGTACGTGTGTGCACACATTCATACACAGGGGCTGCTCTCTCCTGCCACCCAGGGACATTGCAGCAGGCCATGACATCACCTAGCCCACACTTCTAGGATACAGGTCATAAGTTAGAGTGCTTTATCACACAACTAATGGACTTTTTTTAAAGTTAAGGAGGACGAAATTTGGAATAAGACTCCTATTTGCAAAAGCTGGGGTGCTTGCTACCTCTCTAATGAATAATTTATGGGTCAAGGTGATGGATAGCAACCCTCTGCCAAGGGCTCTGTTAAAGCTCAGCTTTCTGTATATTTAAGAACTCCATTGGTTACCACTGCACAGAACAACAGTTTTTAAGTTTTTGAGTTCTTATGCATCATTTTTCAATTTTTATCAGAAAGTCTTATTTTTAAAAAAATGTATAAGATTTTAAGTGATGTTTTCTTTCAGTGTCATCTTCTAAACTCAACCAACGGCCAAAATGCTGATGGCAAACCACATCTCTTGCTTTACAACAGGACTCCATGGGGAACAGGATTCATGAACTATTCCTTTAGCAATTCTTAGCCACTCACTCTGTTGATAGCTGCCATGTGTACTTGCAAGCATATTTATAATTATAAGCAAATATGTTTGTGGTCCTCCTGGTTTGGAGGTTGTCACATTCCATCATCACCATCTGCTGGTTTTCAAAGTTTGTTTGCTGTTGTTGTTGTTTCCCTTGGGATGTCTTCCCCAGAGAACATGAAAAACTACTTTGATAAGCACACATGAACTTTTCTTCACCTTGCTTTGGTTAGAAATCCCACTGAGAGCACTACTACATGAAAACTTTTTAATCTCTGAAATCATTTGTCAGGTTCTATTATACAACTTTTTAAAATTGGTGTGGTATGTGTTTAACATTTTATAAGCCAGATGTGGTGGTACACGCCTGTAATTCCAGCTACTGGGGAGGCCAAGGCTGGAGGATCACAAGTTCAAGGCCAGTCTGGGCAATTTGGCACAACCCTGTCTCAAAATAAAAAGTAAAATGGGCTGGAGATATAGTTCAGTGGTAGAGTGCTTGCCTAGCATGCATGAGACCTTGGGTTCAATTCCCAGTACCACCACCAAATATATATATAATACAAGCTTAAGATATATGAGAGAACATTTGTGATCAATTCAATATCTCTAAATCAGCTGGCCAAACAGTTACATTTTGGATTCTCAAGGGATTCCAATTATTGTCTCTTTCTGAAGTTTTTT
This sequence comes from Marmota flaviventris, assembly GCF_047511675.1. Classification (NCBI taxonomy): domain Eukaryota; kingdom Metazoa; phylum Chordata; class Mammalia; order Rodentia; family Sciuridae; genus Marmota; species Marmota flaviventris. Next base: position 170,470,074 of record NC_092500.1, read on the forward strand.
AAAGAACAGAATATATTACATCAGAGTACCACTGTTTGGACTACCAATAAAATTAGACTGACAGGGACCTGAAAGATCATCTAATCCCCCGCCCCAGGGCTGGGACCCTCCTGATAGCATCCCTGTACCTAAGCATCCAAGCTCCCACTCCTGTGAGTAATAGGTGTAATGGAATAACAAGGGGAGACCGAGGGCCCCAAATAACAGTGCTATTTTCATATTTTAGCAGATGGGCTAGAGAAATAGGTCATCTGGTCTGGTTACAGTGAATTCTTTCCAGCAAATAGTAAATGATCCTGATCCACAAATACTTCTGTGGTCTGAAGGCACGGCAGACATTCAATCAAGTAACAGAGACCACTTCTGTTTATAGCAGGAAGGGAAAAGGTCTTCACGGCTCTACCCATGAACAAACGCACTTCCCCTTCCTTCACACCTACCTGCCCACTTGCTCTCAGAAGCACCATGCCCTTTGTTCACAACTATCCTGCTTACGCTTATCTGCATCAAAGTGTCAATTCTGAGCACAGCACTTGGCACATAGTTAGGGCTCAGGGACCTACAACCATTTCTGCTACAAATTAAGCATCCCTAATTTGAAAATCCAAATGTTCCAAAATCAGAAACTCTGAGTGCCAACCTGATGCCACAAGTGGAAATTTCTATACCTGACTTCATGTGATGAGCTACAGTCAAAACACTGGCATAAGAAAATACTGTATAAAATCACCTTTGGGGGCCTGCTATTGTGGTTCAGTGGCAGAGTGCTTGTCTCACACATGTGAGGCACTGGGTTTGATCCTCAGCACTACCTAAAATAAACAAAATAAAGGTGTATTTTTTTAAATCACCTTTGGGCTATGTGTACAAAATGTATATGAAATATAAATGAATTTTGTGTTTAGACGTAGGTCCCATGCTCAAGATACATCATTATATATATGCAGACATTCCCAAATCCAAAAAAAAAAAAATTAAAAATCCAAAATCAGTACAGTTCTGGTCCTAGGTATTTCAGATAAGAGCTACACAAGGGCTGTGTCTCCTTAGACTGGAAGCCCTTTGAGGGCAGAGACCATATCATACCTAAATCCCACCCAGATTTGTAATTTTATACAGGTGACATTCTCAGGACCAGGACAGCCCCAGATTCAGGAATAATGTTTTCTAAGAAAGACCTTCTGCTTGCCCTGAAAGGAAGACAGGCATCAGAAGCAGGGTAGAATTTACACAGCATTCAAACTAGATTCTAAAACAGTACTTTCTAATTAAAAAAAAAAAAAAAAACAGACTGATCTAAAGAACGGGTATAAGTACGATCACACAAGTGTGCCCCCTGGGTAAGGAGTCTGTCCAGCGTGGTTTCTGTCATGCAAGGGGGCAGGACCAGCAGGCATGCACACCAGAAAGAGTTGTTAAACCTGATTTAAACTGTGCTAAGACAACTCCGCGAGAGTCCGGGAGGCAGGGCGATGAATTGCTGACTTGGCACCCTACCAGAGTCAGGATTGGGTCAGAGATTGAGGAACGGAGCAGCCCCTGGGAAACCAAGTCTAAGAGAGCTGGGAGTGCTCTCCCGCAGTTTTCAGGATAGGCTTCTAAACACCAGCCCTTGAACACAAAGCAGCAACGACTGCTTGAGTGGCACGTGGGCTTACACTCATGTTAATACACACTGTTAGTGTTAGGGGCTTTTCTTTCCTGACTTCCCAGCAACTCAGTAGAACATGGAGGAATAATGTATCCCCATTTGATTGCTGAGAAAACTGAGGTCCCTCAAGGAGACTACTTATTGCTCAAAGCCACAAAGCTAGCAAGCAGTTTGCAGCTTTCCCAGCTCCTTGCTGGTCCAGTTCTCTCTTCTCCAGAATGGAGGGTGGGAGGCTCTTGTGTGAGGGTCACTGGGAAGAAGGGATCGACTGGAAGAACCTCCATTAATGAAGCAACAGCTGACAACAAAAGATCACCACCCCAGACATAAAACACAGACATGAGACTCTCAAAAGCCTAAGTCAAAGGCTGGTCAGCACAAGGCCCTGGCCAGGCACCCACCAGAAAGGGAAGCCTGAGTGGCTACATCTCCTGAGGTGCCAACCCTGAGGCTGACAAACAGGGTTTGCTATGTTCTCGATCCTTGAAGAAGGCAAAGGGACAGAGACCCTAATTCGTGTATTTGTTTCACTTAAGTGTTTAAAGTAGAAACGCTATTTGGATTCAATAGTCCTTGATGAGGTCAAATAAATGAGAGTCGCTACAGACAGTGAAATGGTTAAAGTGAAAAACTGGTTTGGAGCTCAGGTGTCACCTCAGTGAATTGCCACATTCCCCCACAAGGCCAAATAAACAGGCAGTGGGGCTTGGGGGGAGGTTGAAGGCTACCTGGCCACTCTCGTGGCTGCAATCAATATCTCATACAAAGTGCTGCCATCTCCTTAGGGGGGACAGTGTGGATTGCAGAACCCAAAACTAAAGACCAAGAGCTATGCACAGGTGGTCAACGAGAGTCACCTCACGTGAAGAGTGAATAAACTGAGGTGCCACCCAAATACCCCTTAGGAATCCAAGTCTCCTCTGAGAGCCACCTGTCCAGAATGGAAGCTGTTGGCCAAAACCTTGGAAAGAGTAAGTCACAAAAGCCATACTGTTAGGATGAAAGATAGCCTAGTGGCCGATAACATTTTAAAAACCTGAAATAAGCTGAATATTGGAACTAGTCTAAGAGCCAGGTGGCTGAGTAGCCAACAGCAATGGCTCTGTCTGACTAGAAAGGGAGAGACCAGGTGTGGCAAGTCAATTTATAATCCAATTTTTGCTTTTATTCTGAATCTCCAATAGCTATCTGTGTTTCATGCTTCAGGATAAGGACAGCACGCCAGCCCATGACCTGTCAGTCTCTCCTGGGGCCCTTCACTCTGCTCTCCTGGGAGCAGGGGACCTGAGGCCCTAGGAAGGGCTCATCAACAAGGCTGCCCAATGTCCAGGAGAGGCTGGGTGCCCCACATAGAGAGGTGCCCTACACAGAGAGACATGGCAGGGACCACACAGAGTCTACAACCAGACACACAGGCCCATCAACCTCCACCTGTGACCACCACCTCAGAGCCTCCACTTCCCCATGGCACCTGTGGAGTTGGGGATGTACATACCTCACAGAGGCCAGCACCTACACAGTGCCTGGTACCTGGGACGCAACAGGGGTGTTTCTGTCCCCCACCTCTGTCCCCTAGACCCATGCTTGAGAGCTAAATGAAACCACAAGCAACTCACAATACTTGGAAGCCACTGCTGCAGGCATCCAGGAATTGAGGCTGGGCCAGGATATCCCACCAGAACCCACTACCGACTCAAGGAAAGCCAGAAATTGACCACAGGTGAATCACTAATTAATTGAAATCACAACACTGATTTCAGAAAGAAAGAAGGACTGAGACATCCAAGCTATTCCCTGTCCAGGCCTGCTGACCAAAACGAACCAATCCCTGGGTTCAGCGCTTAGAGCCCCCGGCAAAGTCAGAAGTCTTTGCCTCTGGAGCCCAAAGACAGTGACCAGTCCCTGCCCATCTCCCATACCTCACTTTCAGCAGCGGGCTGCCATCCTGCCCTGCTCCTCAGGCCTAAGTCTCAGTCTTGGTGCCCTGCCAGAGTGGTTCAAGGCCCGCTGCCAACCTCCCCAAGGCCGGGCCTGGCCAGCCTCAGGGAGCAGATCTGGCTCACACTGGCACAGATCCACACTTGAGTATCCACTTACTAGGAGTCCAGAGCAAGAGGCACCACAGAATAAACCCTGGCACCCCCAAACGCCTGCTGACACGCTCAGCCCCTTTGGATGCATCAAGCAGAATGTTCAAAGCCTGAGATTCAGAGCCTGCCCTTGAAGAACCTGGGGCCCAACTGAGCTTCCACCTGGCTCACACCTCGAGTGCTCAGAGCTACATTCAACTTGTGTTGTATAATGAGATGAATGAATGAGCATTTGCCTCTTTCAGGAAAATGCAAAAAAAAAAAAAAAAAAATCATCCAGCAATCTGACACTGAATCCTGGGGGGTGGGGGGGGGGGGGGAATGGCTTTTAGAATTAAGCTCTTAAAGTTGGATGAATATCCATGGTAAGTTTTTAATTTTTTTGACATAAGTTAAATAAGTTGAAATAAAATATTATGAATCTAAAAAGGACCAGCCAAGTGACCAGAGCTGGAGGGAGACAGGCCTGTTGCCCCCACAGAAAGCAGAAAGTCAGCCTGAGTAAAGAGAACTAGACATCACACATAAGACCGTTTAAACACAATGCTGGAAAGCTGAAAGATGGGGAGGGGACCTGCCCAAGGCATCAACCACTCTGAAAGGACCCTCAGGTGGCTCTCTGGAGGAAGTCATTTGAGGAATGTTTATGACCCAAAATTGTGGGGCTGAGAATGGGTTGGAAAAACAGGCTGAATGAGGGTTCATCCCACTCCTAGCTCAGGATAGCCATTCTTGGATGTTTTTCTTGAAAATGTTATCAGCCACTAGCAACAACATTAACCAGGTTAGATATTTAGAGCCCATGTGACAATAAACACAGGTTGATCACCGAGGGCAGATGGCCCACACTCACAAGTTTTGAGAGCCGTGAGAGATGAAATTGACACTCAGGAGGCCAGGGGCCTGGCCTAACCCAGCCCAGCCCTGCCCTGCCCTGCCCTGCCCTGGGAGGACAACAGACATCAAATTTTGCACCCATATCAGGCCAGCAGGTGGAGAGTCATCTTTAGCTCAGGGACCAGCAGACCTTTAGAGTTTCTGAAGAAAGGGTACTGGAATAGTCACAAAGATTAAATCATATCTACTTTATCAGAACTATTACAGAATAAACAGAAGAGAGCACAACAGGAAACCTCATATGTATATTATCAAAACTGATATTCCTTTAGGAATGTCCTAAGAGCTATCACTGATCAAAGACTTACATGCCAGTCGCTTGCTAGGCATTTCACAGACTGTACCTCCTTTAATCCCCCACAAATAATCTATGAGATAAATTCCATGTCATCCCCGTTTTCCAGATAAGCAAACTGAGACCCGGGGCGGTTGAGCTATTTCCCAGAGCCACAGAGATAGAAAACAATAGAACTCAGCTGTGATCTCAGAAGTGGCTGATTCCAAAAGCTTTGCTCTTTCTACTCTGCACAGCCAGAGAAAGCGTGCATAGAAGGAAAGCCTAGATGGGATGAACTCCTGAAGGTCCCTGCTTCTAAACTCTTGAGTTATGGAGAGGTTAATGTGCACTAGAGACTGGCACTGGGTTAGTCAGCTTTCTGTCACTGTGATAACTATCTGGAAAAAAAACAAAGGAGGAAAAGATTTACTTTGGCTCACAATTTCAGAGGTCTCAGTCCAAAGTCGGTGGGCTCCATTGCTAAGGGCCCGAGGTGAGGCCTAGAGCATCACAGAGGAAGGGAGTGGCAGAGGAAGGCAGTTCAAGGCAGTTGGGAAGCAGAGAGGAAAGAGCTGGGGACAAGATACCATCCCCAAGGCCACACCCCCAAGCATTCACTCCCTTCAACTAGCTTCCACCTCCTAAAGTTTCCACCACCATTTTGTTAGAAGTCCCTAAATGATTTTATCCACTGGGGAGGTCAGCGTCCTCCTGATCGGATCACTCCCGAAACCCTGTCTAAGCACTGCTGAACTGGTGACCCAGTCCACAACACATGAGTTTTTGAGAGACACTTTATATCCAAACCATAACATGGAAGAGAAAATGGGCATTTTGAAGCAAAGTAGCAAGTGCAAGCAGGATTCTCCCAGGATCAAGCTCCTTTTTTTTTTTTTTTTTTTTTTGCAGTGCTGGGGATGAACCCAGGGACTTGCGCATAGGAAGCAAATGCTCTGCCACTGAGCCACATCCCAGCCCTACAGTAGCTGTTCTTATGTCACCATTTACAGTTACTCCAAAGAGAAGGCACATTGAAACAGTGTAGGTTGCAAAAGAGAGCTCAAATTTTGCAATTATGTGACACTGCACAAATGACCTCACCTCTCTGTGTCTCAGTTTCCTGTGCCTGTAAAATGAAAAAACACTGGCGCCCAGCCCAAAGACAATTTGGATATTTAATGAGACAGTGATTTTTTTTTTTCAAAAGTACCTTGGTTTTTTAAGAGTCATGAAGCTCCTCTTCCTAGATATTCTGATTCCCCAGGTCCAAGGGAAGCATAATGAGAAAGAAAATGCACATCAGGGGCTGGGGTTGTAGCTCAGTGGTTGAGCGCTTGCCTCACATGCATGAGGCACTGGGTTTGATATTCAGCACCGCAGATAGATAGATAGATAGATAGATAGATAGATAGATAGATAGATAAATTGTGTCCATCTACAACAACAAAAAAATTTTTTTTAATGAAAATGCACATCAAATCAGAGTACACAATAAGGGGTGTTGACCAATAAATAAATAAGAACAGGAGCCAGGCACAGTGGTGCATGCCTATAATCCCAATGTCTTAGGAGGCTGAGGCAGGAAGATAGCAGATTCAAGGTCAGCCTCAGCAACTCAGCCAGGCCCTAAGCAACATAGCAAGAGCCTGTCTCAAAATTAAACATAAAAAATAAAAGGGCTGGGGGTGGAGGCAAAGGGCCCTGGTTTCAATCCCCAGTACAAATGTGCTTATGCACACACAAATAGGCACCAAACTCTAGATCGTGGTGAAGAGCCAAATGTATGAGAAGATCATAGTGGGAATTTGCACAAATGGGAAAAACAGCACATTTTAACAATAACAATGGCAGTGTGAATGATCTAGGGGGGAAAAAATCAAAACCTTGCAAGAATTCTGGGGTAACAGTCATAACCACTATAGGGACTCCTGTCACTATCCATCAGACTGCCATCTTATTATGATCACAAAGGCCAAACAGTAAAAATATCCTGCCCAACAATACTGTAAAAGTACTAAAAAACAGAAACAAACCTACTGTCCACCCCGTCCAAATTATAAAATTACTTACCTTAGAACAACGGTCACTGCCCATCAAGAAAGACGAGTTGCACAGCCAGAGAACGGTCAACCTGCACTTGCTGCAGGATGGGAGGGCAAGCTAAGAAGACACCCCCCCACCCCCGCCATCAGACCAGAAAGGTCAAGGCCAAGAGGGCCCTAAGATAACCCACCAAGTGAGAGAGGAAGGGGCACTAACTTGGTCACCCAGCCTGGAATGACAGGAAAGGAGGCCCTAACACTCACCAGAGCCCAGAGAGGAGATGTCTGAGAACCTCAAAGAAGGTAAGAGAAGTGGGCTGCTGGGCCCAGACAAGGGTACGGATGCCATGTGGGGTTCTCCCAGGGTCAGGACGTGGGCTGTTTTCACCACCATCTGCGTAAGGATCTGAAGACCAAGGCACAGGGAATCATGAAGGCAGCAGAAGGTTCTGCCTCTTCCCAGCTGGGTGACCAGTGGCACCAGCACATAGCCAGTCTCGAAGTGTCTTGGGGAGGGACATGGCCACACCCTCCCTTGCCATCAGTCAGACCTGATGTCATTATAATTCATGTTTTCCAGAAGTTCTGCAGAGAGCTGGGGAGGCGGTAGCCAGAAGCATAAATAACAGGGAGGCACACACCATTTTCTCTAATTAACGTAAACCATGAGTAGCAGCACTGTGGCAGGGTTCAAGATGCTCTTAAAAGAACACTAAAAATACTTCCAAATGCCTCAACTTCAGCTTGAGTGTTTAAGCCACACTTTGCATTTTAAAGATGGCCAGGAGAAGACCCACAGAAGCAATGAGGTATGTAGTTAATGAGTGGAGTGGGCCTAGAATTTATCATCCAGAATACACAATGGACTGTTCATCCATCCTCCTGACTCTCCCCCATGCAAGCACTATCAATATACAGGCCAAAGTCCTAAAGGCGGGGATCAGACATAATTAACTGTGGGGCCCAGAAGAGACCTTCCCAACATCAACCCTTCTCACCAACCAGTAGAGACCTGTGTGGCCCCCCAGGGCAGGTGAGCACACACCCCACACCCGGCACATTCTAAGTCCTAGCCTAGTCTTCCAATGTTTAGCAGACTGCAAGCATCCCTGGGTCTATAGTAACTCTAAGCAAAGAAGTGTCCCTATAGTGTGCCTTTATCTGAACATACAAGTAAAGTACCCCCCTACCCCATGATTCCACTTTCTCAGAAACTACTCCAGAGAAAACTCACAGGAGCTGCAAAGAGCCCACGTGCAACAATGTTTTTTTGTAACAATATTTGTAACAGAAAAGGATCAGAAGTAACTTTCATGTCCACACACTAGGAAAGGAGAAACAATTGTTTAGCCTTCTATTTCTAAAAGAGATTGAGCAAGCAGGAATTAAATAAGATCAAGAAGACCCTGCTGTGGTCTATGAACGTGCAGTACAGTGCACTTGACTTTCTGTAAGCCCTAGAGGCATAAATGTAAATATGCAAAGCATCTGAAGAATACTAGCAGCCCCGGGAGGGTGGTCAGTCTCTGGGGAAAGGACTGGGATTAGGAGTGGTGGTCAAGGAAGAAGCTAGTCTGGAGGATTTGCATCCCCTACAGAGAATGTGTTCATGTATTACTTATATAATGAAATTTTCATGCAATCATTTAATTTTAAAAAAGGAAGAAAGAAAAGAAGCAGACCCTGCTGAATACATTTTTATAATGAATTTAGGAGTGATCTTCTCAAGTCTGGTTCAGCTTGCCAGGAGGCTCAGAGCTGAGCAGCACGTATCCGCATTCCCAGCCAGCAGTGGGCTTTGCCACACAGATCTTGTTTCAATCTTACAAGCGCAACTCTGCAGCTCCATAACTCCAAGGACTCTTAAATTCATAGCCAACCGGTTCAAGGGAGAGGCAGGAAAAAAAGAAAAAGCATGTCAGGGGACTGCTGGTAATCCAAAGGGATGTCCCAGGAGCAACTCCAGTTCTAACCCAGCAATTCAGCTCTCCAACATAACAAATTACAACACACACAGGCACATAGGCGCACACACGACCACGTCTCCTCCACACAAGGATGAGCTGACTGTGCTTTACACTCTTACATCTGGGAACTGGGATTCCTTGCAATGAAAGGAAAAATCTGAACTTCTCATCAGACAAATGCTAAGACATTATTATTTACTTTCTGGGGTCACCTAATCATATAGTATACTGATGAGGTTGTTGTTATCATTATTATTATTATTTAGTTTATGCTTTGCAGTGCTGGGGGTCAAACCCTGGGCCTCATGCAAGCTAGGCAAGCTCTCTACCTCTAAGCTACAGCCCCAGTCCCAATAGTGATTTTTAAACACACACACACACACACACACACACACACCTTCACCTCTTCAAAGCACTACTTAGAGAGTCCTTGGAAACATACAATTATAATATTAAGATCTGACTAGGCAAAACTATAGTGATAGAAATCAGATCTATGGCACTTCCTATAGGATTACCTGGAAATGGTCCCAAGGAGCATTTCTGGGGTGATGGATATGTTTTATCACCATATGCATTTGTTAAAACTGACTAAACAACAACCTTGCAATCTGAACATTCCACCATATGTAAAATGTACCTCAATTAAAAAAAAATATGCTAAAACTCAGCCTCTCTCCCAGCTACAGCAGAACAGTAAGCTGTCCTGTGAGACACTGGAAATCTCTTTGTAGTGCTATGTAAGGTGCATGAGTAGCCATAAAAAGAAAACATGACTAACATGGTCAGAGGACACAGGAGTTAGGACAGCAAGAACAATGTGTATGCAGCAGCAGAAGAAAAACAGAGGAGAGCAAGTTTTAATTCCCTGCACTCAGTTACTGGATATGGTTGTTTTTACTAAGAATTTTATGACTTCCCAGTACTCAAAGGGGAGGGGGGAGGCTGAGAACTGTTCTTTCTTATTTTGCTCTTTTTAGGAAAAAAAAAAAAAAAGTATATGTTGGTCTAACTTTTCCCCATCCCTACTATATGTGGCCCAGGAAACCAATTCAATGCCGTTCACCAAGCCCAGTGGATGTGACAGACAACACGCACGGCAGAAATGATGCAAAAATAAAGGAGGCCATTATTTAGCTCTAAATAGCCAAGTTCTGCCTAAGCGTGTTACACACACCTAAAGCTGCTATTCCTTGAGTTGATGGGCCCCCAAAATACTCTCTTCCATGTCAAGAGAGAGCACTTCCCTGCCAAATACCAATTTTCAAATGCCAGAATAAGAGCATGAATCACATGGAGACAGAAATCATCTTGTGATCTTCTCCAAGGATGAGATAAACCTCTATGCACTTTGCAGAACTCAATAAGCTCTTGCAATGTGAGTTAGCCCAAGCACTGCCCCCCAATACAACAAAAAAAGTCATCCAAAAATGTCAGGGAGAACAGTCTAAAAAATTTAAAGAACCAGGGTGTATTTTAAGTAAACCATATGTAAGCAAAACTTGAACAAAGTTAAGCTAAATCAGATTTTCCACATGTACGCTATAAACAATAAAAGCATAAAAATTTAAAAATATTTAATTCAAACTACAAACTTCCCATTATTAACTAGATACATGCTACCTGCAAAAATCCTCATCAAAAGTCTCTTTAAATGTATCTTCCCCTTATTCTCTCTGTCACTAAGCTACAGAGTAATCAGAAGGCTCAGTCCCATCTCTGTGTCAGGATGGTGTTGAACTCACTATTCTGGTGATTTGAATCCACAATGTGATGTGAAGGAGCAAGGGACACTCAAGGGTATTTCCAGGTCCTCCACAGCCAAGCGAGGATCCAGCATCCAACCCTAGGACTTCTTCTTGATTTAGTCAAGAACTAGCCAATCAATACTCACATTATTCTGTATGTTAACCTATTTGGCTCATTATCTTCTGCTTCTTCCCCCAGTTTCTTACTTTTCCTAAGGACCAAATTTCATTTTCAGCAGCCCAGGGGCCACAAACTGAGTCCCAAGCCACCTTACAATTGCTAAAATGATCCCAGAGTCTTTCAAAAATGTTAGGAGCAGTGCTAGGTGTGGTGGTGCATGCCTGTAATACCAGCCACTCAGAAGGCTGAGGCAGATTGAGGTCGACCTTGGCAATTTGGGGAGACTCTATCTAAAATAAGAAATTTTGTTTAAAGGGCTGGGACGTAGCTCAGTGGTACAGCACCATGTCTAGCATAGGCGAGGCCCTGGGTTCAATCCTTGTGTGTGTGATCATACACACACAAAGAAACTTATTTATTGGAAACTATTTTTAAACATTTTTTTTTTATTACATGATGTTGATTCACACTATGCCAATGATGGCATGTCCTCTATTCCACGTGATCTTTCAGCTTCAACAAGTCACATAACAAATGACCCTGAGGACTGGAAGTGGTTTGGGAGGTCTGCCTAACTCTTCCACAGCATCCCCAATTGACCCACTCAGCCCAACTTGAGTACTTCCAACAGGAGGCTCAGTGCTCCAAGGGCAGACAGGACCACGTTGAGCAGGTTGGCCAACTAGAAAATCCCTTTACGTGTTGAAATATGTTCTCCCCATCTTTAGGGGTAGAGAGGACCTTAAAGTCCATCATCTGCAGCATAATTCTACAGAAAAGGAATCTGCCACTACAGAGGGTAAACAATTGTTCCTCCTGTGGGTCATATCCGACACCAGGAACAAAAGCACTCGAGTCCGCTCATTCCGGACCCCTGACAACCACAGCAGTATTAGAAGGAGCTACCGTGTACCCAGCCCAGGAGTGTGCTCCAGTCACTCCCTAGTCATCATCCCAGTCTCCCTTCACGGATCATGTCTCGCTGGCTCATGTTCCTTTTGAATTGTGATTCCCCAGTTGTCCAAACTTAATGACCAGCCATGGTCATGAAGACAACCTTCTGATTATGAATGCTGAGTATTTAAAGCCTCACTCCACTCCTGGCTCACATTAAACTCATGACCTGCCTCTCTCAGTGGCCTGCACCAACCTCAGGTCAGGAACTGAATCTTATCTGGTGACGCCTGTGTCCAACCCAGGGGTTGACACACAGCCATGGCTTCTCGACAGTCATCACTGAGCACACCATCTATCCCATTCTATCAACAAAATATTTTTAAAGTAGCAGTATTTTTCCCACTGGCAAATAATTACAATGTGAACAAAAGAAGCTGGGCATGGTGTTGAACGCCTATAATTCCAGCAACTTGGGAGAATGAGGCAGGAGGATCACAAATTCAAGGCCAGCCTAGGCAATGTAGTGTCTCAAAAAAAAAAAAAAAAGCTAAGAAAAGGCTGGGGATGTAGCGCCATGGTAGAGCATCCCTGGGATGACCCCTAGTACAGGGGGAAAAAAAAAAAGTGACTAAAAGAAAGTCATTCACCTTGACCCACCTAGAAGCAACCAGTATCATATTTTTGGTATTAGTATTATTAGTCTATTTCCTTCCAGTCATTTCCTACAAGCATTTTTTAACATTTGAAATCATATTGTTGTTGTACATTAACTTTTAGCAGAAACATTCTTCCCTGTTATTTCAAAATTATTTCTAAATATTATTTTTTGTAACTTCTTAACACTTGTCATAAAGACATGCCCATCAAAATTCACCTGTTCATTATCTCCAACCCACACCGCTGAATGTTTAGGTTGTTTCCAATTTTTCACTATAGATTTTTTGTTGTTGTTGTTATTGTTTCAAACTTTGAATAATCTCTCTGCATAAAACATCATCTACATCTTTGATATGGTCTCAGTTATATCCTCAGAAGAGAAATTCTCAGAATGCATGAACAATGATATAGTAACCGTTTGCAATTTTAAAATTAAATCATACTTTACATTTATTCCTTACTGACATTTTCTTTTTTCCTTTTTTAATTTGGACTTCTCATGCTCAATGATTTTGAACCTTGAGTTATCTGTTAAATAAGCAAACCTTCCCATGTCTGTGCCACCAACAAATCTGATGAGCACAGCTTCTGTATCTTCATCCACAACACTGGGAAAACGCTGAACAGATTAAAGCCAAGAACAGAACCCTATGGCACTTTCAGATCTGGTTCCAGGCTGACTCAGGGCCAATAATTAACAATTTTTGCATATGACTGTCAAGTTAAATTAATAACACCATCCAGCCCATTTTACCACTTCTGATTTAATATGGACAATTGTGTCTCAGGAAACCGTTCAGTACATCACTAAAGCCAAAACATACCACAGCTGCCACCTGCTTCCCCTGGTTAGTAACCAAACCATCCTGCAAAAAGGAGATGGATTTACTTGATATGATTCAGGTGACTTCTGGTTAGCCTTATATCTTATAGCCAGACATTTTTAAGCAAAATGTATGCCAGCCTCAATTTTAATTTTTAATGTTATAAAAGCAATATTTTTAAATAACTGAACATTGTCCTACCTATAAAGAGCAGGATGACTACTAATCAGTCCCTCTGTAGCTCACCTGGAAGGAACTCTGAATCATGGGAGGTTAAGGATTCCTTAGAGTACACCAGACTGATCTAGACCAGAGATCTGAACCTAGGTCTTCAGGTGGTTCCAACCACGCCAAGTTTTCCGGAACCATTTGCATCAATACCTGTGCCTGAGCCAGCTATTCCATGATCCTTATGAGTCTCTCAGGATCCTGGATGCCTGCCTCCTAGGGTCAGATGGAGCAAGGAAGAGGAGATAAAAGGCCCAGCCCTTTTCCTGGTTCTTCCTTTAGCACTGGCTCACAGAACCAAAGCTTCTGAGAATCTAATGTCATAAGGCATTGACAGCCACAACTCACAGCTCACCAAGTTATTACCCCAACATCATCCTCTGACACAAGCCAGGAACCATCATCTAACCATGCCAGCCAGAAATGGGAAACAGGGAAGTCTGAGAGACATTGGCATCACTGGAGATCTGCCCACCATGCAGAACACAGGTCAAAGCCCTCTCTAACAAATACCATTTAAATAAATACCACTGTAAAAATATTTCCATGTCCCCAATAGCATCTCCTCAGAAAGTGCCGCTGGTTTGCCTAAAACAAACTGCTTGCCCATAAATATTTCAGATTCCATGTCACACTCTTCCCAAAACACTCCATGGCAGCCCAAAAGAGGCTCTTGAAAATGGAAGTGACAAAGCCAAATGCCTACAGGCTTCAGCAGAGAATGTAAAGCAATTGGACCAAGGCCACAGAAAGCATTGGGACCGGGAGAACTGGGAACCCTAAGGTCTTCTCCAGAAGGACAGCCAACCCAGAGCTCCAGATGACTGCCCAAATCCTTGACTGTTCCCAATAGTTTTAAAACTTCTGTGTTGTCCAAACTAGAACATACCTGTAGACTTAAAACATTCTGCAGGCCACCCCTTCACAAACCCTGTACTACCTAGGACCCTAAACCACCTTTCCAACCTGATCTCTCCCTCTGCTCGCACAACAGTCTTCTGTTCTCACACAAGCACTGTGTGTGCGCGTTCCTAACTCCAAGCTCTTGCTCCCTCTGCACCATGCGGCACCAGAAGACACCCCAACTGCTCATCCCAGACTTTCCTTCCTTTTTCCAAAGAATTTTTCCAAGCCACACAGTACACATTATTCCCCACTTCTTTAAATCCTAACATGCTTATATTTCATTTTGGCATTTAATTGTCTTACCTTGCTCCTAATCTAATGTATACTTCATCTCTCCAACTAGACTGTGAACTTTCCATCTCTCTCTTACGCCTCCTTCTACCTTCGGCACTGGGAAGGGTAGCTCTGCACACTAGCAACTTAGTAAATACTTACTGAATGTCAAAATTCTCTGTGGGCTCTTTAAACGGTGGGTTATGCTCCATTAGAGAGTGGTTAGATCAACTTGGTGGGAGACAATAGCATTTTTTAGTAACAAAAAATAGAATAGGCAGTAAAAATGTCAGAGAAGATTATTACCCCAACCAAAAAAAAAAAAAGGCAGTACTTCATGAACTAAGATTTTTTTTTTTTTTTACATACATGATCATATGTGGTAGATCATAATGTAAATTTTAGTTCTTAGTGTAGGTCATGGTCAAAACAGGGCAGAAAACACTGCTCTACAGTAAGTAAGCGAGCTCAACCACTGCTCCATGCAATTAGTTTTTGGATGTTCAGATATTCCCTATAAAGGGAAAAAAAAATATCTGTTCTGTTCCCCCTTAGGTCCCCCTTCTAGGTCCTCTTCCCCTGCCAGTTCACTCATCCTGCATCTCACAGAAACAAGGAGGCTAAGTAACTGTAATTACATTCTCAGCTCATTCAGCAACCTTTTGCAATCATCCTTCAAATTCAGATGTTTCAAGTTGAGGCTTGGGGAATTTGTTCAGCAAATCACCCTAAATCATCCTTGCAACAAGAAAGCAGAATTCAGAGCTCAGGAAAAAACGGCACCAGCTAGCTCCTTTCTGCCGCAGGTCACCAGAATCAGGGGAACTGGCAACTGGATCAGGTTGGGATGGACCAAGCCCTATAAAAGGCAATATCCCTAGGCCCAAAGTTCTCTCCCCTTTTTTTAGATCATCTAGATGCTCCATCCTCCCCTGGCACAAATGGGACACTGGGACTAACCCAAAGAAGCAAAGTTCAACATGCTTCAGAGCCCAACAATTTACACCTTTAGCAAATTCCATTCTAACTTCTCTCCAATTCCACTCTCATGATTATGAGACTAAATGACCCCATTTTCCTAGGAGCACTAATTACCAAAAGTTGCTTCTCCAACCTCAAGGTCAACAGCAGGCAATGCCACGTGATTGGCAATGCAAGAGGGATAAGCAGAAGCCCTCCAAGTCAGAACCTGAGTCCAACTCACATACTTAGCTGGCTGTCTGGCCAAGAAGAACCCCCACTTACTCTGAGTGCCTTTCCTCTCCCTCTCCCTAACTATACCCCCATGGGTTCCCACCAATCTCAGAGCCTCAGTTGCTGGCAGGACACCTCCATTTGAATATTGTGGCAAACACAGGAAACTTCTCTACAGGCTGAGTGTCAATTTCTTCTCCGTACAACACACATTTCCAATTTCTCAAATTACCAACTACAGCAATTCCAAGGCCCTGGCGTATAATCAATTTCCACAAAGAATTAATTTCCATTCATCTCTTCCTTTTGCCCTACCCCGGACAACAGATGATTTCAACAATAATGTTTCTAAAACTCACCCTCCTTTTCATTTCCAATTAAACCCAGTCCAAATTCCTGTGCACTCCACAAGCACAACAGCCTACTAGCTGATCTGTCTCCTAATATTACTTTCAAAAACCTTTCCAAATGTTGTTTCCTTACATCACTCTCTGGCCCAAAAAAACTTCACTGTCTCCCCAGTACACACAGGGTAAAGTGCAATTCCCCATTCTGGCTTTCTAGGACTTTCACAATCTCAACCATTGTTCCTCTCCATCTTTATCTCCTACTGTTCAGGAAACATTCCAAGGTAGCCAAGGCCATCTCCTTGTCTCCGGAAAGCCACGTTCAGTACCATTCTGTGACCCATCTCATCTTCCAAGAATATTGTGCTGCAGTTCCTGCCCATGGCTCCTTTCTCTGACCTCCCAAAGCACCTATATCTACACCTCAAATTTGGACAGTTAACTGTGTCCTATCTGGAGGTCTTATTTCACAGGCTCAAGTCTTTCTGGGTCCTGTATGAGATTCTAAACCCTAGAGGAGATCATCCCACAGATCTTTTGTAGCCTTCCTAGCTTCCACTGTAGTCCTTCTCTTGACTCTGGGTTTTGTCACTGCCTTAATCGGAACATGCAAAATTTATTTCAAAACCAGTACTCCACGTCCTATCCCCAATTGTAACATTTCCTTTACCTGCTTATGCCCCCATAACGCGCACTAACTTAGGCAGTCATACCATTTTACTTTGAACTTGAGCTCTCAAATCACTTCCACCTAGTCGATAGACTTCCTGAGGCCTTAGATTTCATATGTGCCTTTTAGCATCTCCCAGACACCACAGCAACTCCTCAAAAGGACCTGTAGAGTTGAAGGTAATGCTATGTTTCCAGCTTCCTCCAAACCAGGAACTTCTATTTACACAACACCTCGAGGAGGGTGTTGGAAAGCCTTCAATACCTGTTGATCACTCACTTTGAAGAAACTGCCTAGTTGCACCTTTCTGCAAAGGGGGTGCAGAGAAAGCAATGACTGCCTGGTGGCCTGGCATCATGGGAAGGAACGTCTGGTGGAAGTCCTCCAAAGCCAGAGAGCCGCCCAAAAACAGGAGGCAGAGCACACCTCTCGCCTGGCAGGTGGGCTTTTTGAGATCGCTAACTCCGCCCTAACGCCAAGAAACTGAGCCCGAACTCCAAAGCAGGGAAGAAAATGCTGCCTTTGAAATTGTTTGCATACGACAAACTCCAGGTCCAGGCCCCCACCCAGGCACCCCATATGTCCACAGTGCCACCGCCAGGAAAAGACAAGGACCTGGGGTAAGGAACAGGCAGGCTGAGAACACGGGGACTGAAAGGGTAATAGCCAGAAGCGGTTTGAGAGAGGGTGGGCGACAGCCGGCCGGGTGGAGGGTGTGTCGCGCCGCCGGTCAGGCAGCCCAGTGCTCGCTTGCTCGTCACGGGAGTGGGCAGGAGCGCAAGGGGCGCCCGGCTGGCGGCCCAGCCAGAAAGGATCCGGGAGGACCCAGGTTAACCGATCAGTCTCCCTCCGAGAGGCGACTCCGGACCACCGCTCAAAGTTGGGAGGGGGATCCGATGAGAGCGCCGGCAGCGGCGAGATAAACAAGGCGGCGCACCGGAGGGCGCGCGGCCACCCCAACCCGGCCACCCGGCCAGCGCCGGCACTGCTGCAGCGCCCCCGCGCCCCACCCGCCGCTGCCCCGGCTGCGCCGGCCTCCGGGCCCCCGGCCGCGGTCCAGGCCCCGAGGGCGTGCAGAGCGTGGGAAGTTCCCGGCCGCCCCCGTCCCCGGGCTGCAGCGCCGCGAGGTCCCCGCGCAGCTCACCTCGGCCCGCCACGAGCAGCAGCGCGGGCCGGGCAGCTCCCGCTCGAACCGGTCGGCTCCGGGCTGCAGCCGCCGCGGCCCTGCCCGCCCACCGGCGCGGCCCGCAGCCCCGCTCCGCTCCGCTCCGGCCGCCCTCCCGCCGAGGCTCAGTTCGCGCCCACCTGGCCGGCCTGCCCTCCCTCTCCGGGACACTGCGCTCACGTACACGGCCGCGGCCACAACCCGGCCCGGATTCCCCGCCCGGGAAGGGAGCGCAAGAGCAGCCAGACTGCGAGCGGACGGGCGAGACTCGGGGACAGACACACCCACCCCGCGCCGCCCAACCCGCTCGCCCCCAGCCCCAGGCGCCGCGCGTGCACGGGCCTGCGCGCCCCTCCTCGGCCTCGCGCACTGGCCCCCCACCGCCCCCGCACGCCAGGGATACACACCCCCAGTCGCCCGTAGACAGTCGGCGCTCAATAAGTGCCTGAGCAACTCCTCGGCACATGCGCACTTGAACCTGACCGAGTTGTGACCCACCCCCGCCCCCGCCCCCAAATCGGAACCAGCAGCTGCAGCCCCGAACCAAACTTGAGTGTATGCCTTTTTTTTTTTTTTTTCCACTGAACCGCAAACCCAGCCAAAGTTTCTCGCTGTTGTTTTTCCAGGCCTGGCTCTGAGACAAGCTTCTCCGAGAGAGACCGAGCTCGCCCCAGGGCGGGAAAGGAAGCCAGAAAGCTCCGGGCGCCGCGGACCAGAGCTTGGAGGGGACGATGGGGACCCAGGCCACGCAGGCCCGGCTCCCAGAGCGGGTGCTAAAAACCAACCTTTCCATTTTCCTTTGGGTTGTTTTCTTCCCCCGCTTTATGACATTTTCCTCGTTTGTAGTTGTAAAATGAGGCGTTATTTACCGTTTCTGGAAATAAATGGGAGAAAGTTAACTATTAGCCTTCAGCCCTTATGTAAACAATACTGGTTGCTTTTGGCACCGTTAGGCTCTGGCTTTTGGATAATTTGTAACAAGGAGAATTGAAGTTGTTCCATTGTGTTGCTCAATGTTTTTCCTAGATAAGACCAGAGCCACAACGGTAGTAAGAGGGCCCAGTGTCTATATGCGAGGACATATATATTTACATTCAAACAAATTTAGTGAAGTGCAACAATTCCCTTCCCCCAAAAAAATGTTATATTTTCCGACATGGTTTTTTTAATTTGCAGTTCACCTTCAACTTGAGGCCTGCCCGTTTTTTCTTACAGAAACAGTGGGAGTGTGCAGAAAGGGTTGAAGTCTTTGGAGACAGATAAGCCCGCCTTGCAATCCTGATTTAACTGCTGACCCAGCTTTGTGATCTTCAGCAAGTTCTTCAGCTCTGAACATCAGCTTCTTTATCTGTAAGATGAAATACAATAGTAGATAGAGTGCCTAACCCACAGCAAGTAAGTAGAGTATTTTCCTTCCCTGGTCTCCCACCATTTTTTAAATAAGAAATGTAACTAGAACCTAAAGTCCTATAGGATACTGATTCTCAACTGCTGGTGATTTTGCCCCTGGGGGACGCTGAGCCACTTCTGCAGACATTTTTGACTGTCACAACTGGGGGGAGGGGTACCTTCTGGCATCTAAACATCCTGCGAGGCACAAGACAGCCTCTACAACAAAAAATGACCTAGTCTAAAATGTCAATAGTGCCAGTGTTAAGAAGTTTGCTGCAGGATAATCTGGCTAAGAGGTCATTCATGGTAGCCTAGTTCCACCTTTTTAACTTTCATCCCCAAGAAAAGAGTTATGTCTTGCATCAAGATGAACAAAGCATTGTGGGGATCACAGCAATTATTTTCATACACAAAGCCTTCACTTAACATGAAGATGCAAATTGGAATTTTATCTTTTCATTATTAAAGGAATAAATACAGTCCAGACATCATTCCATGTTTCCATATGTCCTCAGACACTTCTGTGTTTTCTCTCTCCTTCATTCCTCATTTACCCTGAAGTTGACAGTATAGTCCCTGCCCCAAGGAACACACAGCCTCCCTTAGAGGTGGATTAATGCAGATGCAACAATTAAGGAACAATAGAAGATAACATATAATTAAGCTTTAATTGCAGCACCTGACTAAGGTGGCTCAGGAAAGGGAAATGAGTGCAGGCAGCAAAGCCGGGCTTGCCTGTGGGGCTGAGATGTTCAGGAAATGTTTGTTGCATAAAATGAAATAGGAAGAGTTTCTTCCACAGAGTTGGACTCCAGCTGATATATAAACTCCTATACAGGATTTAAACTGCTAGGTTTTATAAATGGATATTGGTGTCTGGCTGTGAATTTATTTTTCTTAAAGCATCTAGTTCAAACTTTTAACCAAACTTCTATGTTTCCTAAAATGACCGAACTTTAATAAAACCAAAACGCTCATTCATTTGACAAATACCCAAGTGCCTATGTATTTGTGTGCAAAGTGAGTCCAAATACTCTAACTTTGAAGAGAACCCGTAGCCTGTTCTTTGTGAGATACTATCTTGGCCACCGGGGCCATCCGCAGGCCTATGCTCTCTCACATCTGTTGGCTGCAGATCCCTTTCCTGCAGGTAGGCGCTTGCACAGTGTGCATTCCAGAGCTCTGCACGTTAACAGGGACTCAGAAAAAACATCCCATCGCAAACATCCAGTCCCAACACACACACACCCAGCACTCGGCACCTTCATGTGGAATCTGGGCCCTGTCCTGAGTACACACTGCACAGCACACACATTACACAAAACAAGATGAACTTAGAAAGAACATGATTTGTCGGTTTCCATTCCTGTTCCCCTTACCTTCCCCCGTGACTAGAACTTGCCCTTCCTGGGGGCTGTCCCATCTTAAAGCTGCCCTCCACCTCCTTTCTCCCACACACTGGCCCCCTATTAAAAGATTGTATATTGAACTTCATTTACATCAAAGTGATTAACTCTCTGAGTTAAAGAATCTCTCCCATTAGCTGAGGTTGTGCACAGCAGATTCAGGCCTTGTGTCACATTATATGAACACATTTATGGGTCATTTTTTAGGGCACTGAGATCTGAGACTGCCACCCGCCAGCTCTCTGATACAATGGCTCCCAGGCTCGCCTCTCTTTACCCACTCCTACCTTAAGCCGCTTATGCCTCATACTGCTCAAAAGCATCCCCTAGCTGTTATAATCAGATTCCAGTGCTGCCCTTTAGGATCCTGACCTGCCCTTCTCTGCCTCTGTGCACCCCCTTCATTTTGCATCCCAGACATACTCAGCTGTCCTCTTCTCCTTCATCTGGACAAATTTTCTTTGCTTGTCACATGCTACTTGCTCTGCCTAGAACAGTCTCTGCCCACCTTCTCACTCTTTACCTGCTCTCCCTACTCATCTTCCAGGGGAAGGCTTAGATAGCGTGTTCTCTGAGAAGCTTTCTCTGTCTCCAAGACAGGATGAGGTTCCTCTGCTTTGGGTCCAACAACACCCCATATGTACCCCAACTCACTGAACTGAAATCTCCATTCTCTTGTCCTAATCCCCTAGAAAACTAAGCATTTTGTGATGACAGGGAGTGTCTTGTTCTCCTTTCATATCCAATACCTGGCCCACTCCTGGCATGCAGATAGGCACCTGGTGAACATCTGTGAACGAGTGAAGTGCTGGTTGGAGGTTGAAGACACAGTAGAGGTATTCCATGGTCCAGGCCATCCCTGATGCAAAGTATGCCTTGGCTAGTCCATAGTCCAGGGCTTCCAAAGACCTCCCAGTCTTTTTTTTTTTTTTTTTTTTTTTTGAGCAGGATGAAACTGACAAAGAGAACTCAGTCTTTGGACTCCACAGAGCCTCAGTTTATACCTCACTCGATTTCCTGAACTCCAGACTCTTACCATCAATTAACTACCTGGCACCTCCTTGTTAATGTCTAATCAGATTTCAAATGTACCATGTCCAAAACCAGACTTCTGATATCCCTCCCATCTCAGTAAACAGCAATTCCATTCTTCTGGTTGCTCAGAAAACAAGCAAACAAGAACTTGGAATCATCTTAAGTCTTCCCCCACCCTTTCTTTCTCATGCTCTGCAATCTATCAGAAAATGCTGTTGGTTCTGCCTGTGAAATATCAGAGTCTGACTAATGCCCTACCATTCCAGCACAACTTCCCTAATTCAGACACATTTTCTCACCTGTACTTCCACAATCAGATGCTATTTCCCTGCTGCCTCTGGTGCCTCCCTAAGGTCTATTCAAGAACCCAGCAGTCACAGTGGTCCTTTGAAAACCTGTCCAATCAAATCACTCCTCTGCTCAAAACCTTCAGTGGCTTCTCACCCATTCACTACAAGACCCAGGGGGATCTTGGCCCCAAGCAACTCTCTGGTGGCACTGCCCACCACTCCTTTCTGACCTCTATGGCTCCAGCCACATTGGTCCCTTGCTGTTGCTCAGACTCACCCCCAACTCCAAGCCTTTTCCTTTGGGTTATGGTGATCTTCCTCCAGATATCCATGAGACTTGCTCCAGCACTTGATTTAGGTTCCTGTTCAAATGCTCCCTTTTGAGAGAGACATTCCCCTCCAACACATCTAAAATAGCACCACCCAACTGTCCCTTCAACCTGCTTGAATTCTCTTCTTTGCACTTACTGCCACCTGACAATCTGTCTCCATCCACTTGGATATAAATTCGATGAGAACAGACTTCATTTTTCCTTCTTACTATATTCTCAGCTTCTATAACAGTGTCTAGCAAGGAGTAGAAACTAAATAAACAATCACGAATCAGGGTCTTGTTAGATGACCCTATCCACTACTTTAGTCCTCACTATTCTCTCCAAATTTAGCTCTCCTAACCTGGGGCATCAGGAGATCAGCTCCCCAACTGTTTGCTGACTGCTTCTCTTTCGCTTGGACCCAAGACCACTGTTACTCTGTGATCACAGTTCTAGACACAGCTTCCTTGCTGTAATCTCAAGCCAGGCTGTACATTTCAAATGAAAAGAACAATACTTGCTAATTTTGTAATTGTAACTGTATTTTATACTTTTCTTCTGACTGAGAAAATCACCCTGTGTTTCAGTGGACAGAAACAGGCCTGGCACTACTTAAAGCATTTTCACTTGAGATTCCCAAGACTCAGGAATTCTAAAGAGAAAGTGCTTTGCAAGTGTGCTGGGGCCAACAGCATCTTGTCTGTGATCTCCTCAATCTGTAAGGCTTCTCTGGACAGGAGGGCTTTGCATTCCATTGAAGAGAAAGGATTGATAGGTTGCAAGGAGGTTGTTCAAAGCTTAAGAGTATCCCTGAAGTGCCCTGCTTAGATCTGCACAGTGACACTTTCACACAACAAGCTCCCACATGTGTGGACAACCACAGATGACACCCCAGTGCATGAACTCCCAGATCTGTGCCTCCCTCCTCCTAACCCTGACTTTGAATTTGAGCAAGAGTTCATATTAAAAAAAAAAAAAAAAAAGGAACACAGAACATAAGGCCTAACGACTCTGGGTATGAAGAATGTGTGAGCCTGGGCAGGCTCTATGTGCACATCTGGTTTTTCCCTTTTATGCTTCTGTGTTTCTATGACACAGGAAATCCATCTTGGAACAACACTGTCTGCTTTCTAGTGAGTGCATAAAAAATGGGGATTGAAATTATGTTTATCTCTCTGTTCAAGGCAGGATGATAAGATCCAGAACAGTGCCACTTTAAGGGTGGATCAACTGCTTCATTCTGTGCCTCTGGGGAAGTGCTAGTAACTGATCCCGGTGGAGCGGAAACCCAGGGAAAAAGAGTTCTGCACAGGCTTAAGACTATCTGGACATGGCTGTCACTCCAAGCATCCCAGATATCACGAGATGAGAAGACCAATTCAACTCAACTTAAGATACTATTTGAGTGGCTCCTAGTGTTGCTGGGGCCATTCTCTACTAGGCTTCCACATTATAACCCCTGTAGGAAGGGTCTGCTCATAGAAGGCTCTTAACAGGGACTGAGGAGGCCACTTTTCCCATCCAGAAGGGAAATAACTCAGAGATGTTTAAGAGATAACAACATAAAACAAGGTGGTTGTATCATTCGGATGTGGTCTGTTCCCCAAGCCTCATGTGTTGGCAGCTTGGCCCCCAGCATGGCAATGTTCAGAAGAGGCAGAATCTTACTTGAGAGGTGGAACCTATGGAAGATGGTTAGGCCACTGGGGCATCACCCTCAGAAGGTATTAATGCTGGTCTCCTGGTGAGTTAGTTTTCAAAAGAGCAAGTTATTATAGAAGAGCAAGCCTGGCCCCTGAATCCTTCTGGCTCCTGATCTCACCATGTGATTTCCCCCCATGTGCTCCTGTCATTGTGATGCCATCCATCATCACGAGGCCCTCACCAGAGGCTGAACCAACAGGGCCAATTGATCTTGGACTTTCAGCCTCCAGAACTATGAGTTAAAAAGTGTCTTTCCCTTACTGAGTACCCAGCCTCTGATATTTTGTTACAGTAACTGAGAATGGACTAAAATTGTGACAGAAAACAGAGAATCTTCTCTTTTTTTTTTTTTTTTTTTTTTTTTGGTACCAGGAATTGAACTCAGGGGCACCCAACCACTGAGCCACATCCCCAGCCCTATTTTGTATTTTATTTAGAGACAGGTCTCACTGAGTTGCTTAGGGCCTTGCTTTTGCTGGGGCTGGCTTTGAACTCGCCATCCTCCTGCCTCAGCCTCCCAAGCTGCTGGGATTACAGGTGTGTACCACCACGCCCAGTCTGAAAATAGAGAATCTTAAGAGAGAACAGGTCATATTGCAAGGGAAGGTGATAAGTGTTGGATCCCCTAGAGAACAAATGATACTAGAAGAAATATTGGAACCCCTAAAAGAGAATGAGAGGACAGAGGGAGCTTCGAAGGCACAAAGCCAGTAAAAAGTTAAGAAATTGGGCTGGGGGTGTAGTGCAGTGGTAGAGTGCTTGCCTGGCATGTGCAAGGAGGCCCTAGGTTCAATCCCCAGCAACACACACACACGAAAAAGTAAGAAATTGGCAGAACAATGTACCCTGTGAATGCCTGCACATATTAGTAATTTTATTTCCTTTTCTTTTCATTTTTGTTTTTCTGGTACTAGGGATTGAACCCAGGATGGGACACTCTAACACTGAGCTTCATCCCCAATCCCTCTTTAAATTTTATTTTGAGACAGACTCTTGCGAAGTTGCCAAGGCTGGCCTCAAATTTGCAATCCTCCTGCCTCAGCCCCTCAAATTACTGGGATTACAGAGCACATGATAGTTGTTTTTCTCAAGTGTGTTTATTGTCATGTGACTTTGCTCTTCAGGCTCTTATTTCCGTCCCATGAAAGAATCATTGCTGGCCTTCCATAGCAGGGGCTGGTGGCCTCTTCTCGGGGACTCAGCAGAGTTTCATTTTTGCCCAGCTGTTGAGCTGCATCACCACTCACACTGTGCCATTGTGTTCACTGGCACCACACAGGCACTTTCGATCCTTCCTTTTCTTCTGCAGGCTCAAACTGCTGCTCAAAGCAAGTGTTGCTGCCATCCAGACCGCCCAGATGGTCAGGAGTAGCCCAAATACTGAGGCAATGATCTTGCAAGAGTAGGGCAATTCTTCATGAAATGCACACCATGGAATGGCAGAACCCAGGAGCACTGGAAATAATAATGATTGCCACCTGCTAACTAACCATTGTCCAAGATTTGGCCCTGATCAACTCAATAAGTTTTTTGGATTTTTGTTGTTATTGTTTTTGTTTTTGTTTTGGTATGGGGGATTGAACCTGGGGGCACTTTACCACTGAGCTATATCCCTGATTCTGTTTGTTTATTGAGATAGGCTCTCGCTAAGTTGATGAGGCTGGCCTTGAACTTGTGATCCTCCTGTCTCAGCCTTCCAAGTCTCTGGGATTGCAGTAGTGTGTCATTGCACCCAGCCCAAATTTAATTTTCCCAAAGATTTGCCTAAATTCACTTAGGTGAGGGAAAATGGGACTTGTTTTTGAATTTTGGAAAGAATCAATCAAATACTTGCCCCAGAAAATCGAGTCTTAACTTGATAAGATATCTAGTCACCACACTGATTCTCTTAATTCAACTGGCATTAGGCCATATCCTGCTTTAGTAATCCTTAAAATACATTGAAGTGGAAGTCCTTTGAATTATTAAAATCCTAGTCAATTACCCTTTGGTATGATGCACCTGGGAGTACTCTGTTTTTCTGATGCTTGTCTTAAATGTGAGCAATCCCACAATCTTCTCACTTATAAACTGTTGATTTACCAAATCCCAACCTTCTCTCTCTCATAGTATAATTGACTATGTCCCAAACCACCCCTCCCAAATGATAAGTCTTCAATGATTCCTGAGGACAAGAGAAATGGCCAACAACTAAGTGTTCTGTAATTTAGCATTCCAAGTGGGAAGTGAAAATCTCAGTCCACTCCCACAGTTTGTTATTCCTCTGACATACACCTTCTTCCACCAAACTCATTGTTCCCAAAGAGAATCTTTGCTGTTCACCAGCCAACTCATTTTAAGACAAATACTAAGAGCCAAATGACTAGGAAGTCATTACTATCACGTACTATAGCATCCATTAGCCCATTCCCAATAAGCAAACTCACCACTGGATAAGAAAGTTCTTATGGTCACTCTGACTTCCCCTGTGGGTTGGGAAAAGATGTGGGAGGAAAGATACTATAGCACCTCCAGTTAGCTAGAAGGGTTATAAAATGCTGCCAGGAGACCTGTGAATCTGGGTGACATTACTAGGAGAAAAACAAATCCAATTCAAAAAGGTCTTACAAATAATGTCAGTCTTTGCCTCTTCTCCCTTTCCCACCATTGTGATGTATGCACCAGACTCCTCTGTTCCTTATCATGTCTTTTCACAAGACTTTCAGAATCAAATGATTCCTGGCCAAGAGACAAAAGCAAAATTGTCCCATTTCCCAAAGGACTCAGATGCAAACTGGTAATAAATCATGGACAACTCCAAGAGGAGACACTGGAGAAGAACCAAGCTGGCTCTATGAGGAATTGCATGGGAGATGGCACACAGATTTATGCTGTCTCAGGGTTATCACATCACATCAAGACGAAAAGGTCACCAATGCCTGGAGAGTTGGGCATGTTTGTTGGGAATCTGATTTTTCTTTTTCTATGATCTACACTAGTGAGTTGGCTCAGAAATAAATGTGTTAAACCTTTTTTTTTGGGGGGGGGGCGGGGGAGGAAGATGTCTCTATTGCCATTCTTAAGAGAGGAAGCCAAGGAAGAATCTCATTGCACAACACACAACAGAGCTTCCAAAAATCCTCTTTCCAAAATCAACTCCCACATCTGTTGCTCTCCCCTTCTCCTCCTTCTCTTTTCTACTATCCTCAACCTTGTTCTCCTCACTTTGTTACTCTTCCTGCCTTCTCCCCTTTCTCAAGTAGAGAAACACAGCCTGCTCCTGATTTCCATGGATCACCTTTGTCAAGGACCTAGCCACTGACCAAGCCAGGAAAGAATTCTCCCCCTGGAAGTCAGGGAGTGAACAGGGGTTAGTATTGTATACATTTTAATTTATATAATTGTTTCCTTCCTCCCTCCCTTCTTTTCTTCCTTCCTTCCTTTCTTCTCATGCAGACATCATCAGACCAGTCTTGGTTTTTACCAGTGATCCCAAAGAATATGTATAGGTCCACTATAATTTTTTTCCCAATATCCTCAGAATGGCTATAGTCGACAAAGAATGTGAAAAGACTGTCCATCCCTGTTTTCTATGGTCCACTGACCATCTTTGGCTTGGTAACCTACCCAGCTGTTTTCATCTCTGGAATTCTTCAGGAGAAGGAATCGCCCATCAGGGATTCCCTCTGTCTCCAAGATTTCCTGATTGCAAATACCCGCTGCTCCTTGCCATTCAGCATTGTCTACCTGTTTCTTCAAAACTGACCCACTTACTTCTCATCCTTCAGCCATAATCCACTGATAGAACAGTTTATGAGTCTGTTTCCTGCTTCTCTCTTTATTTCAACATCTTTCTTTGCTTATGTCACCAAATACCTAGTAACCTTATCTCAAAACTCTCAGCCTTATTCTCTTCCTGATTCAGACCATCATAATATTCCAAGGTTGGAAGTTATCTATCCAAACTCTAACTTGGGCTTGTTGAATTTGTCCTGTTTGTAACAGCAACACTACTGGAAAATTAGATCTGTCTCTGTCTAACCCACATCCATGGGACTCACACTTGGTATGACTCATTATGGGAAGTAGAACACTTAAGAAGTGATAGTTGTGGCCAGCACCCAACTTCCATTATTCTCTGAGGGATAAATAAACATTGTGCCAAACTTATTAGTCAGGCTTCTTTTCAGAGACAAGTGACAGGAACTCAACTTATGCTGGCTTAAGCAAAAAAAAAAAAAAAAAAAAAAAAATGAACTTGCTGGTTTAACTGGGAAATCTAGGAATACAACTGGCCACAGACACAGCAAGACCCCCAAGTTTAAACAAAGTCGTGAGGGCTTGGTCTCTAAAACTCACATTTCTATTTGTTCCTTCTTGGTAGTCCCATTTTTTTTCCTACTTCAAAATAACCTCCCTCACCACACACACAAAAATGCTTCTTTCATACATTCAGGAAGATGGTTGTTGGCAGCTCTCAACTATGACATCTCATTTGAACAGCACCAAAATGTCGACATGATAGTTATTAATACAATATCAAATCAGGTACTACAATCTCTTCAGAGCTCTGTACTTTCCAGAAAGAAAAAAACTGACTTGGTTGAAGAAGGCAGTGCATAGCGCCTGCTGTTCTCTATTTTATGTAACGTAAAGTACATTTCTGGAGTACTTTACATTATGAAAAACTCTTTTCACTCACCAGATAAATTAGAAACGAAGCTCAAGAACATAGACTAAAACGAACTTGTGTAACTGCAGCCACAGGCAGGCACGCAGACTATATGACGATAGTGCAACTGAATCATTTCCTGGATTAAGAAAAGTGGCAGAGACCCACTCGGGAACGACACGCATCAGGCGTCCACCTCCTAAGGCAGCGATCCCCGCGAGCACGTATGCATAGCCCGCCCTCCGGATCCTACCCACTCTAGGATCAAGGCGTTTCAGGGCCTGAAGGTTGGACTGCGTGCACACTTCACCAACAGTGTGTGAGTGTGTGTGTGTGTTTAAGGAAGGGGGAGACCGGAAAGGCAGGGAGCAACAAGCAGGCTAGGAATTTATTCTTTAATTAGGGGGAAGAAGAAAACCAATAACCAACTGGGCACGGCCTCTTCTGCAGCAGGCCCCTTGCAGGAACGCCGCGCCCGGGACTTCAGCCGCAGCCCCCTGCGCCCCGCCCCGCTTCCTGCCCAGCCGCTCGCAGCTCCAGCCCGCGTCTTCGCGCTCTCC
Source organism: Marmota flaviventris (assembly GCF_047511675.1). NCBI lineage: Eukaryota > Metazoa > Chordata > Mammalia > Rodentia > Sciuridae > Marmota > Marmota flaviventris. The sequence continues at coordinate 170,499,380 of NC_092500.1, forward strand.
CTCCCGCCGCTCGGTTAAAGCTCCCCCGCCGGGAGTAAACAAGCAGCCCGAACCTGCAGCCAGTAGGACCGGCCCCTTCGCCCTATTTCCTGCGCCAGCCCTAGCAACAGGCCCCGCCCCTCGCGACAGGCCCCGCCCCCATACGCCCACCCCTCGCCGCGTCCCGGGTCTGGGTCCCCAGCCCGCCCCGAGCCTCCCCCTGGGACCTCGCGGCCCGGCCCCGCCCGCGCGCCCGAGCCGTGCCCAGGGAGGGTGCGTGGCGCGCACGTGACCCGCGCGGGGCGGGGCCTGCGCCGGGCGGGGGCGGGGGCGCGCGGGCCGGCTGCTAGCCGCCGGGTCGCGGGGGCCGGCCTGCCGCCCCGCTCTCCTCGACTCCCGTGGGGCCTGGCGCGGCCGCCACTCGCGAGCCGCACGCCGGGCCTCCCGCCCTGCGCCCCTGCGGCTGCTTCTCCAGGCGCCGCCGCTCCGGCCGCCTCCCTCCGCAGCCCCAACCGGCACGGCCTCCTGCTTAAGTTTCCTGCCTGTGCCCACAGAGCACGACATCTTCTCCAGCCCCTGAACGCACGCAGTCCTGCTGCGTAAACACGCCGCCCCCACGCTGACCTGCCCCGGGCGCTCTCCGCGCCTCTCCGGGCCCGAGTGCGGCTCCCCCTCTGAAGGCGGGGCAACTTGAGCCTGGGAACGGTGGAAGAAGTTCTGCCGTCTGAACCGAGACCAGAATTCAGACCTGTTGCCAGGGGCTTCTCGCTATCCTGGCCCCTTTCCGCAGTTGAGAGTCAGCTGATTGGCTGTCCCAGAACCGTAGCTCCGGCCCTGACATCCAGTTAGCACTTTGCCGGTCCCCTAGCCACCCCGGGATAATGCCTCTACCGGTTTCCTTCCTCCTGTCCGTGGGTAGCTCCAGGAAGGATCACACTGGCAGAGAAGGAAGCTGGGGAGCCTTCGTGGAGAGCTACAGCGAGAGGCAGTAGTTCGTGTGACCATGGAGCCAGACTGCCAGAATTCCACCCGGCTCCTCCACCTACTTGTTATCTTGGGCAAGTCATTTGACTTCTGGATTCCAGGGGTGATTTGTAAAGCAGGGGAGATGATAATAACCACAGAGATGTGCAGATTACATGAGTACGTGTAGGTAAAGCGTTCAAAACAGCACTTGGCATTTAATTAAGTGATCAAAGAAATCACCCAGCACCAGTCACTGCTGTGTTCTACCTTTCTTACCCGCTCTTCCTGATGCCTCTCAGCACGTACTGCAGCCAGGCAAGGAAGGCTCTAGGGACAGAAGTCAGGGTGACCCTACTGACTTGGCTTCCCCAGCTTGGGAGTAGCCCAGCGGACTTTTAAACCGGGGGAACATGATGTGTGGCATCCATCGCCCAGCTCTGGTGGTGAGGGCAGAGGTGTGCATGGTAAGATGCTGAAATAGGGGAAAGATAGGTTCAGAGAATGAAGCTGGCCTTGGGGCTTGTCAGAGAAATGGGCAAAGTAACTACTGGACAGAGTATCAAACAGATGCTGCTGTCCCCTCCTGACCTTTTATCCCGTCCCCTCGCTCAATTCTACAAGTGAGTATGTGCTTTTAGCCCTCCCTGGTATGCTCCCTGAGAGCAGGCAGTGTGTTTCATTTGCCTTTATTCATCCTTTAGCACCTTGCTAGATGCTTTGGGTGTAAGCGGTCACCTTATACACTACCCCACTGGGCCCTGTGGAAAGGGTCCTCATCAGAAGAAAAGGAATTTTAGAGTTTCCCTATCCAACTGTCTCCCTTCAGAGTTAAAGGAAGTGAGGAAAGATATTTGTCAGAGTTATACAGCAAGTCAGAAGCCACGTCTCTGTTTTCAGACAGATGTTATTTCCTTGACACACACTGAGCTTACAAGGCAGTTGGGAGGAAAAACCAACTCCCTAAACTTTATAGGATGAAATAAGGCATCGTGTGGTTAAGTCCTGAAAATATGGTACAAATGGTAGGTTTGCTACCATTGGAGAGAACCCCATTCCCCAGGGACTGGGATCAGCTAGTAAAAATGCTTACTGCAAGAGGGAGTCAACAAGGCCCTAAAGGAAGGGCAGGATTTGGAGCCCAGGAGAGAGAAGTTTTAGGAGGGAAGTGGCTTACTGCTGAGGATATTTGGGGGTGAATGAGGAAACCAGTTGGGTTAGAAAAAAGGTTTGTGTTGGATCATAGATAAAATATTGGAGGGTTAGTTAAAGGCTAGATTTGGGGAAATTTCAAATGCCAGATAAGGAGTTTTTACCTCTATGGGTAATGGAGAACCCCTGGAAATAGACACAGAATGAGGTGCTTAACCAAGACGAGAAACCAGGCCAAGATCTGCCAGCTTGGTCTGATTTGCATCTTTTGTAGACAGTTGCTTGCTGTATATGTGCATCTATTGATTTTTACCCCCACACAGAGGAAACTCTACCGACCAGCTTGTCTCTATTTATTTCATCTCCAAATACACATGCTATTTGTGTGGGAGCAGAGGAAGATGATTAACACAGTGCATATACCTGTTGTAGATCAGCCACTTGCTCCAGTGGTATCTTACTGAAGCCTTCCAGTCTGGTGAGGGTATTATTGCCTAGCAACTCCAGAAAGCTTGGCTCCTTCTACCTTCTTACCAATTTTTATCAATAATGATCTTCCGTCTTGCTATCCAATAAGGGGCATGTTGAAAACTGAGCTTACAGTGGTAAAGTGCCCAATACCCACTGCCCCTAAAAAAGAAAAGGAAAACTGAGTTCAAAATTTATTAATTTTATGTCTCTAATAGTTGAACACTGGTATTACATACTATCAAGGTGTTGCTATGGAGCAGTGTGGGAATAGTGGTTAAAAAGTATCACTTGAGGAAGGCTAGATCCTACTCCACATTTTATCACTGGATGAGTCATTTCATCTCTCCTTGCTTGCAGTTTTCCAAGTCCCTCATATTTGCTCTTCAGAGTTAGGCTTTAATGGCTGCACATATGTAAAAGAAATGATAACTTTCCCAGATCACAGAGTTAGCAGGTGGCAGACTCAGAATAATGAGAAGATCCAGGAAGAGATCCCACTCCCAGGTTCCTTCTCAGAGAGGGCAAAGTGTGGGGATAACCCCTAGGTTCAGGCTTCTAGAGTTGCTTTTTTTTTTTTTTTTTAATCCCTGGAGGTCTAGTATTGCCTTAGGAAAAAGGAATCCCCATTTTCTGTCTTTGAAGTCAGACAAAGCTAGGTTTCTCGTTACTAGCCGGTCTCAGGCTAACGAAGCTAATGAACCTTTTAAACTTCAAGACCCCTCACTTGCACAAACCCCTACCCAACTTCAAACATCTAATTTTGCATTATTGTTCTTATAGAGAGCTCCAACAACTGCAAAATCTTCAGAACCCTACCATCTGAATCTGCTCCAAGTGGATGAACTCAATCAAGTTACTTTCTGAGACTTTGTTTTCCCATCTGAATAAAATCATCTTGGATGCTGGTCGAGGAGCTGAACATCCAGCTGGTGCATAGTGTTTCAGATGCCAAAATAACTTGAAGAACTGGATCTCATGAGCCTTAGGCCTAAGACAAAGGTTAACATATCCCTGAGGTTTAAATAAAAAATAGCTAAACAATCTGTTTACTTAGTAGATTCATCCAAACAACTGAGGTACTTATACCCTATCAGTTTAGTGGTTCTTTACAAGAATAATATATGTAAATGTAAATTGAACAAAAATTTACACACACTTTTTTTTTTTTGGTGGATGAGTGGTACTAGGAATTAAACTTTACCCTTTACCACTGATCTATATTCCCAGATCTTTTTATTTTTTATTTTGGGACAGTATTTCACTAAGTTGCTGAAGCTAGCCTCGAACTTGCCACAGCTGGTTTGGAACTTGCAGTCCTCTGGCCTGTAGCTGAGATTACAGGCCTGAGCCATCATGCCTGGCAAAATTAATATTTTTATTCGTTCTTCAATAACTGCTATTACTTTCTAATGGAATGTGCACCTGTTGAGCACTGCACAATTTCCCAATCCTTAAAATCGAATTGCACTTAACCACCTCATTTCCTATTCCCCATCAATTTTCACACAGTGCTTGCTTGCTTTTTAGCACAGCATACACCAAAAACCATAAAGACATGATGTCATCAAAAGGAATGTAATACCATCTAATGTTGAAACTGAATTTCCTTTAACTAATAGTTCATGCAGTATGTGACAGATGTCAGGTATTCAAAAAATCCTGAGCTGGGGTTGTGGCTCAGCGGTAGAGTGCTCCCCTAGCACGGGCGAGGTCCTGGGTTCTATACTTATAAAAAAATCCTGAGACACCCCTGTAAATTTGCTGTACCACCCTAGGGTACCAGGGCATACATTTAGGAAAGGCTGACTCAAGAAGAAACTGTTAGAGGCTATTGCAGAAGCAACCAAAGGGTGGCAGAGTTCTCTCCAGCAGAGTGGAAGAGAGCCAGCCAACTGTACTATATCCTCTACAGCCAGCCCGGTGTCCTTCCTTGCTCAAGATACACAGGAAATCTTCCTGAAGTCTCTCTTCCTAGTACATCCCTCCACCCTGGTTATGGCTATTTACATAACATTAACAAACCAAAGAATAATGGGGGTTGTATGGAGGCCTGGGCTTGAGTCCCAGACCTGCCACTTGGGAGGCGCAACACCTTGGCCATAACCACCTCTTTCTGGTCTCTTCCAGCTTTATATCTAGGCACCAAACCTCAAGCTCTCTTCCCAAGAGGCCGAGGTTCTTGATGCACTTGATTTTAACTTGGCCTCTTCTAAGTAGGAAGGAAGAACTGTCTCTTCTAGTGCGCACGTTCTGAATGCTAGGACGCTGGGGAATGTGGCCATCTTTAAAGCCAAGGGAATGTTCCATCTTCATGTCAAGCACATTTCTGAAAAGAGGGAAGAAAGGGCAACAACAAAAAGTTCCAGAAGGGCTGCTTGCAGATGTGGAGCTGGAAGTGGTGTGTCTAGATCTGAATGCAAGTGGTTGGGGTGGGGGTGGGGTGGGGTTCCATTTGGGAAATACATCAAGCTTTACTCTAGTGATGTGTGCATCGCTATATTTGTATATTTTAATTTAAAAAAAAAAGAGGAGGGAAAACAAATGGCATAATTGAAGCAATATAGAAATTACATGAAAATACAATGTAAATGATATTATTTAGGGGGAAAAAAAACCTGAAAACAAATTGCAAAGGAACAAATAAGCTACATGATTGTGGAGTGTTTTAAAATAAATTATAAATCATCTGAAAAACAAAGTAAGATTCTTACCAGCTATAAGGAATCTTTAAGAAGGCCAGAAGGAAGAGGCTTGTTCCCTTTGTGACTTTTAAGTAGACTTCCCTGAAGCTCTCTTTTTGTAAGCTCTCTCTCTGTGTCACTACAAAAGGGCAGCTGCTTAGCTCAGGAAAATCCATGAAGAAGGAAGCTTGTCAGGAAAGTTTGTAAAGTTAATATAGCCACATTTCACATTGCTGGAGGATTCATGGCCTTCTGTGTCACAATTCCGTTTAGCTGAGAGGCAGAACACTCTGCTTGGCCTAAGGGTGTTGGTGTGTAATCTACTTCCATCTTCACATTGCTTGGAATTCATTGCCTCAGAGCCAAGGAAATAGCCAGTGATCTGATACTGCGTGTTCTACAAGACAGAGGACTGGACGCCTGCATCCCAGCCCTGGTGACAGAACTAGCTGAATGACCAGATCACCTCATCTATAAAATGACAAACATATAGTGGATAAGGTCCCTTGCTCAAAAATTCATTGATTTCCTGATTTGGTCAATATCCTAGAAGAAAGAATTATATATATTTTTCTCTTTCTTCTTCTTTTTTTGATATTGGGATTGAACCCAGGAGTACTTTACCACTGAGCCCCCTATTCTTTTTTTTTTAATTATTATTTTTGACAGGGTCTCACTAAATTGCTTAGGACCTCACCAAGTTGCTAAGGCTGACCTTCAACTTGTGATCCTCCTGCCTGAGCTTCCTAAATTGCTGGGATTACAGGTGTGCACCAAAGCACCCAGCCAGGATTACAGTCTTAAGAAAGTCTGGAAGAAGAGGAAAACAACAAGCCCACCTGGGAAAGAACAGTGAGAGCAAACCTCAAAATCTTCTGGAGGCCAGAGGCCCAGAAGGGAACTGAGAGGCAAATGACTAGAACTGACCTCCAAGACAAGGCAGCCCAGGAGGCTGGCCCAGGGAGCTGAATTTATGGCCCTAGGCAAACAGATCCACTGTGGAATAGAGTGATGAAACCAGGGCATGGCAAACAGGTAGTCAAATAGAAGTAAATGCAAAAAAGTGGTGCTGTATTGTTCATCTGATCTGTACTGTGCTGTAATTGCATGGCCATGGAACAGTAAGGGCTTATAAATATGAAAAAGTGCAGTTTTATTCTCCCTCCAGGAGCAAAGGCAAGAGTTACACACAGTGACCATCATTACTTTATTACTACTATTATTTTTTGTGGTGCTGGGGACCCAAATCCAGGGCCTCAAACTTGCTAGATAAGTGCTCTACCACTGAGCCACATCCGCAGCCCCTGTCATTCTTTATCCTTATAATGCAATGTTGGAGCTCCAGAGTCCAACAGCCCCTCAGATTTGGGAATAAATTCTGGATCATGATTTCCCAAAGAGGTCTGAGAATAGGGGCAGTCTGAGAACCACTTCCCAAATGATTCTTTCTTATTTATTTAAGTTGTAGGTGGACTCAAAGCCCTTTTATTTTATTTATATGGTGCTGAGGATCAAACCCAGGCCCTCACACATGTGAGAGGAGTGCTCTACCGCTGAGCCACAGCCACAGCACACCCCCACATACACCTTTTTTTTTTTGGTAGGGAATGAAAACAGGGGTGCTTAACCCCTGAACCCCACCCCCACCCCTTTTTTGTATTTTATTTAGAGACACGGTCTCGCTGAGTTACTCAGGGCATGGATGAGTTGCTGAGGCTGCTTTGAACCCAAGATCCCCTGCCTCAGCCTCCCAAACCACTGGGATTACAGGTGTGCACCGCCGTGCGCGGCTCCAAAGGTTTCTTAATTAGGATAACTATTTAATACTATTTAACACGTAAGCTTTGACTGATTATTGGGCCTGACTCCATGGAAGCTGCTGTACCTTTTCACCACTGAGCCTCCTGGGGAACCCACCAAAGCAGCCTTACTGGGAGGCAGGACCACAGGAGAGACACTGCTTGTCAACTCCTCCTCCAGCTCTGTAAGGTACTGATAGTGTTTTGAAGATTCGGGGGAATAGATAAAGATGGGGAAATCGGAAAAACAAGAACTGGCCCAAGCTCCCTTAGTCTGAATGTCTGAGTCCAGAATGCTATGCAATTTTTTTCACATTTTTTAAGGGAAGAGAGGAAAGTAGAGAGAGGTTTGTGGTCTAGAAGAAGAGATCATCGGGGCTACCTATTTTAGGCTGCCTCCCTTTCCCTAGCCGGTATTCACAGGAGTGGTTTGCACTGGTCCTGCTTTCGGTGAGGCTGGAAATATGAATTCATACAGTTTTTCTGGAGAACATAACATTAAGAATAAAGAATTTTGAAAATGTGCCTTTTGATCCTTTAAGAAAACGAAAATGGTCACATTTCGGTACAGCTGTCCAACGTTAGCATGCAACCATCAGACATATTTATGATGTGGTTAAGGAAATGGGAGTGTTTATGTACATCACTAAGTGAGCTGCCCAGAATTATCATGTAAAGAGAAATATGCATAGCAAAACGTGAAATATCCCGATATGTAAAGGTTTGCTTTCAAGTGGTGGAATCACGGGCTTGGAGTTTTTTTGTTTGTTAGTTTGTTTTTGGGGGTTTTTTGTTTTTAGGTTTTTTTTTTTTTTTTTTTTTTGGTTTGTTTGTTTTGTTTTGTTTTTTGGAAGGGAAGGTCAAATTCTACACAGTTTTCGATACTTGCCGGTTATACACTAAGCATATATTTCTTTGCTTATAAGGTGGCGGGCAGAGGTGGAAAACCTCAAATCTCTTGGTTTCATTCCCACTTCTTAGAATCAGGCTATTTTCCTCCCCGCCCCTGCTTAAAAGTTCCGCAGACTGCTGCAGGGCCTCGGGGCCGCCGCCAGGAAGGTTCGAGAGGCCGCGGCGCACGGGGAGGGCGGGCCGGGCGGGCTCGGGCGGGTTTCTGCGCGCTCCGTCGCCACCGCAGGCCAGGCTGTCGGAACTCGTTTGTCCTCCGACCTGCTGGGCACGGGACAAGTCCCTCGCGCGAGCAGCGAGTTCCGGCAGGGCTGTCCCGGCCACCCCGGCCGGAGGGGGAGACCACGCGTGGCCTCGGCCCGGCGTCCCCCTCGCCCCAGGGCCCCCGCGCCACCCGGCTGCGGCGGGCGGAAGCGCGCCAGGGCGGCCACAAGGCCCCTCCCCGCCAGCTCAGCCCGGGGCGCGGGAGCAGCAGGGCGGCGGCGCGGACGTGCCCGGGCCCACGGAGGCCTCCTGCGCCGTGCCCGCCGCCCCCCGCCCTGCCAGGGGACGCAGGAAGCCACGAGCGCGCGGCAGGGCGGCGGCCCGGACTCTCGGCCTCCCGGCCTCTGGTCCGCCCTCAGTCCAGAGTCGTGCGGGCAGCGGATCTGACCGGGTGGCGGAGCGGAGCGCGCGTTGGCGTCGGTGGGGACGGCCTGGCCTACGCGCTGGCTGCAGGAGCAGCGTCGCCGAGGCGCGCCTTAGGACTGGGCACCATGCCCAGGTTCTTCAGGCGCGTGGCTAGTCCTGCGCCGGTCCCGCCCTCTGCCTGCTAGGCCTTTTCTCCCTGGGCTTCTGTCCTCCAGCCCCCCTGTCTTTCCATAGCAAAAATCTGTCACCCCAAAGGCCTTGAGCCCATCTTCGCCTTCGCCTCTAACCTGTGAATCTGCCCACACTCACAGAGGAGATCATCATCTCCCACCGTCCACTATTCTGTGCCAACACTGCCCAAGGTGAAATAAAATTTTATCTCCACTTTGCCACTGGGACAAGATACTGTCCCACCTCAGTGTCAACCAAGAATAGGTGAAACGTGCACCATCACCCTGGGCCACCTGCGAAATTTTCAGGATCCTGTGCAAAATGAAAGTGCAGGGCCTCTTGCTCAAAAATTGAGACTTTCAAGATGGCGACTGCAAATCCTGAACCAAACCTATAGGCCTCCTAAGCGCAGGTCCCTCCGTGCCCGCTGGCGCACCAGGAAACCAGCCTTGCCAGCACACTGTCCATCCTCAGGCCTGTGCTAGGATGCTGTTAAATGTATAAAAGAACAAAAGAATAATCTCTTCATTGTGACTGGTCGCTAGAACTAGGGTTATTTTCTTGGTCAGCTATTTGTTTACTTTGTTTAGTGGTACTACGGATTGAACCCAGGGGCCCTCTGCCACGGAGCTACACCCCCACACTTTCACTTTTTAAATTTTTTTTCCTTTTCTTTGGTATCGGGGATTGAACTCAAGGGCACTGGACCACTGAGCCACATCCCCAGCCCTGTTCTGTATTTTATTTAGAGACAGGGTTTCACTGAGTTGCTTAGCACCTCACTTTTGCTGAGGCTGGCTTTGAACTTGAGATCCTCCCACCTCAGTCTCCTGACCCTTGGGATTACAGGAGTGTGCCACTGCACCCGGCTCATCTTTAATTTATTTTTTATTCTAATTTGTTATATATGACAGCAGAATACATGACAATTCATATTACACATATAGAGCACAATTTTTCATATCTCTAGTTGTACACAAAGCAGATTCACACCATTCGTGTTTTCATACATGTACCTAGGGTAATAATATCCATCCCATTCCACCATCTTTCCTACCCCCATGCACCCTCCCTTTCCCCCTCCCCTTTGCCCTATCTAGAGTTCATCTAATCCTACCTTGCTCTCCCTCCCAACCCCACTATGAATCAGAGAAAACATTCAGCATTTGGTTTTTGGGGATTGGCTAAATTCACTTAGCATTGTGTTCTCCAACTCCATCCATTTACCTGCAAATGCCATGATTTTGTTCTCTTTTATTACTGAGTAGTATTCCATTGTATATATATATACCACATTTTCTTTATCTGTTCATCAACTGAAGGGCATCTAGGTTGGTTCCACAGTTTAGCTATTGTGAATTGTGTTGCAATAAACATTGATGTGGCTGTGTCCCTGTAGTATGCTGTATTTAAGTCCTTTGGGTATAGACTGAGGAGTGGGATAGCTGGGTCAAAAAGTGGTTCCATTCCCAGTTTTCCATGGAATCTCCAAACTGTTTTCCATATTGGCTGCACCATTTTGCAGTCCCACCAACAATGTATGAGTGTGCCTTTCCCCCCACATCCTCAACAACACTTATTATTGTTTGTATTCTTAATAGCTACCATTCTGACTGGAGTGAGATGAAATCTTAGAATAGTTTTGATTTGCATTTCTCTAATTGGTAGAGATATTGAATATTTTTTCATATATTTCTTGATTGATGGTATATCCTCTTCTGAGAAGTGTTTGTTCAGGTCCTTGGCTCATTTATTTTTGGGTTATTTGTTTTTTTGGAGTTTAGCTTTTTGAGTTCTTTATATACCCTAGAGATTAGTGCTGTATCTGATGTGCAAGTCGTAAAAATTTGCTTCCAAGCTGTAGGCTCTCTATTCATCTCACTATTGTTTCTTTTGCTGAAAAGAAGCTTTTTAGATTGAATCCGTCTCATTTATTAATTCTTGATTTTAATTCTTGCACTATAGAGGAATCTTATTAAGGAAATAGGGGCCTAATCCGAAATGATGGAGGTTTAGGCCTACTTTTTCTTCTATTAGACACAGAATCTCTGGTTTAATTCCTAGGTCCTTGATCCACTTTGAGTTTTGTGCATGGTGAGAGATAGAGGTTTAATTTCATTTTGTTACACATGGATTTCCAGTTTTCCCAGCACCATTTGTTGAAGAGGCTATCTTTTCTCCAGTGTATATTTTTGACGTCTTTGTCTAATATAAGATAACTGTAATTATATGTGTTAGTCTCTGTGTCCTCTATTCTGTACCATTGGTCTACCAGTCTATTTTGGTGCCAATACCATGCTGTTTTTGTTACTGTTGCTCTGTATATAGACCATATGTTATGCCACAAAGCAACTCTTAGCAAATATAAAAAGTAGAGATACTACCCTGCATTCTATCAGATCATAATAGAATAAAATAGTAATCAATGATAAAATAAAAAAATAAAAGCTACTCCTACACCTGGAGACTAAATAATATACTACTGAATGAACAATGGGTTGTGAAAAGACATCAAGGAGGAGATTAAAAAATTCTTAGAGGTGAATGAGGATACTGACACAGCACATCGAAGTCTCTGGGACACTATGAAGGCATTACTAAGAGGAAAGTTCATTGCATGGAGTTCATCCCTTAAAAGAAGAAAAAGTCAACAAAGAAATGACTTAACATTATATCTCAAAGCCCTAGAAAAAGAAGAACAAATCAACAGCAAAAGCAGAAGAAGATAGGAAATAACTAAAATCAGAGCTGAAATCAATAAAATTACAACAAAAGAAACAATTGAAAAAATTGACAAAACAAAAAGTTGGTGCTTTGAAAAAATAAATAAAATTGACAAACCCTTAGCCATGCTAAGGAAGAGAAGGAGAGAGAAAACTCAAATTACTAACGTGATGAAAAAAGGAAATATCATTCTTAATTTTGAAACAGGGTCTCCCTACATTGCCCAGGCTGGCCTCCAACTTGCTGAGGCTGCCTGCCTCAGCCTCGGGACTAGCTGGGATTCCCAGTGAGAGACGCCAAGCCCAGCTCAGCCCAGTCTTTTAACTTCTTAGCAGCACTGACGTGGCTCAGTCCTCCTTTTATCATCCAGGCTTTCCTTTGGCTCCTTGCCCCTGTGGGTTTCCCTCCCTTTGTGATGCACTCCTCCATTCCCTTAGCTGGCTCCCTTTGCTCCTTCTGTATGCATCTGCGTGTCCTCCAGATCTTCTCTTGGAGAAGTGGTCCCATTTTGGTCCACACCTTTGTGCATGTTAGTTCCCACATTGACCTCCCACCCAGATTTCCCACCCAAGCCCTGGTCTTGTTTTTCTCTTTCTTGGGCATCATTGTAACTTATATTAATAAGCCAAAGAGTAAATGTGAATTATCCCAGCAATTTAGGAGTCTGAGGCAAGAGGATCGCAAGTTCAGGGCCAGCCTCAGCAATTTAGAGAGGCCCGTTCTCAAAAAATAAAAAGGTCTGGGGATATAGCTCAATGGTAAAGCACCCTTGGGCTCAAATTCCAATATCCACCCCCCAAAAAATTAAAAAATAAAATAAAAATAGATGAATGATGGTTTTAGGTTTTATTTTGTTTTTGCAGTTCTGGGTATTGAATCCAGGGCCTCACGCATGCTGAGCAAACATTCTGCCACTAAGTCAGCCAAAATGTATGCCTCACGTCCCTCCTTTCCTTCCTCTTTTTCAACTGGCCTTCCCCCTCCCTCCCTTCCTTTTTTTCCTTTTGTGCAAAAACTAAACTGAACCCAGGATCCTGCAGCTAAACAGGCGGTGCACCCATAAAGCTTGCCCCGCTAGCACCCTTTCAAAATGTCTCCTCACAAAATATTTTAGTAATTATGTGGGCGAGAGGGAGTAACTTTGCCATGGAAAAACCTGGCAGGCACCGTGTGAAATCATGAAAGTTAACACCACAGGCCACGAGATAAACAGACCTTGTGTGCCACCTGATGGGATGCAAGAGAGGTGACAGTGTTAAAGATGCAAACCCTGCATCTAATCATGACCCAACACTGGACCAACCCAAGCTGAAGGACAGCCTGCAAAATGACCTGGAATAGTCAATAGAGTCAAGCCCACCAAAGCCACAGAAACTTGAAGACCTGCTGGAAATCAAAGGAGACGCTGCCGCATAACTGGGTGCGATCATTTGACTACACAGGATGTTACTGAGACCCTGGGCAAAACTTGAAGGAGCCTCACGGCAAAGGGAACATGTGAGTTATTTTGTACTATCACTTTTCCATATGTTTGAAATTATTTCAAAACAAAAAGAAAGGGCTGGGGATGTGGCTCAAGCAGTAGCGCGCTCGCCTGGCATGCGTGCGGCCCGGGTTCGATCCTCAGCACCACATACAAACAAAGATGTTGTGTCCGCCGAAACTAATAAATAAATAAGAAAAAAATCAGATTCACCATCACAACCCCCTTGCCCAGCAGCTTCTCCTCTAGCCATGGTACTGGAGCTGCCCAGCATTTTTATAATGCATGTCAATTGAACCATCAATCTTCTTAAAGAGTGTTGCTATTTTTTGATAGTGGAATAAAACATCAAAATTTCATCATGAGCAACTTAGAAGATGGGCTTCCACTGCACTCTTATCCCCCACTCCATCCCCGCCATTCCAACACTAAATGCTCTCAATTCTTTTTGTAAAACGTCTCTCATTTAACTGGTCTTTTTAATTAAAACTCCAATCTTTTTTATGACTCTATCTACCTCACATAATCATTTTAAGGAGGGTCTGTGAGAAGAATTTGAATAACACAAAGTACTGTGTAAACAGAAGATCTGATTACTCCTCTCCAGTCTGGATTACTGCTGTTTACTGCTGTAATCTCCTAACTGGTCTTCCTGTCTCCCTTGGCTCCCTCCATCAACCCATCCTGTATACAGTTACCAGAGTCATCTGCCTAAAAGCACACGTTTATCCTTTGAGGATTTTGCTTCCCACGGTCCACAGCTAGGCTAAATCCATGATCCCTGGGAACGCTATGTTCTTTGGGCTAAGCCGAGGTGGTCTGGTCTCAGATCGAATGACCACGACCTTCCCCAATTCATAGAGAAAAGAACAGTTACTGAATAGAACTTTCTCAGCTTGTAAATATCTCGTCCCTAAGTTTCCCCCACTCACCAGTACTTTTCTCCAAATGAGTAAGGGTCCATACTTTGATCTGCTAGCATTCATAAATGAGAAAATGAATGAACAAGAAGCAAATAAATAATAAAGATATGGCAACAACAGATGATATTTACTTCATGGTTTGGTTTCCTCATGGGCACATGTGCTGGTAATTGTGATTTTTATGATGCATGTCAATTGTACCATCAATTTTCTTAAAGGGTGCTGCTATGTTTTGATAATGGAATGAGACATCAAAATTTCATCATGAGCAACTTAGAGGAAACACTGCACTCTCGAATAAATACCTTGGCTTCTTAAGCATTTTTCCAATCTTATCTCTGTTACTCCCCTTGATTTCAGGCAAAGTTGTCCAGTTTCTGTTTTTCCCCCCTTTTTCTGGCTTTGCAGAAATCATTCCATCTCCCTGCAGCTCTGCCCTGCTCGCCCTAGCCTGTATGAATGTCAACAACCTTAAAGAACCAAATGGATTTTCTACTTGGTAAAGACTTTAAAAACTTTGAGAATCACGATGAATCTCTCCTTCTCACACAGAGCAGTTACTGTCTCTGGCAGCCATCTGGTATTCAACAAGTATTGCCTTCTGGATTCTCATGCTGTGCCGAGTCATACTTAACTAATTTTCCCACCATTTATCAATGCAGCGATACCCCTCTCTGCAGTTAAAGGGAAGCAGAGCTGGGTGTGGTGGTGCACACCTGTAATCTCAGCAACAAGGGAGGTTGAGGAAGGAGGATCGCAAGTTCAAAGCCAGTCTCAGCAACTCAGTGAAACCCTGTGTCAAAAAATAAAAGAAGGCTGGGGATATAGCTCAGTGGTTAAGCACCTTTGGGTTCAATCCCTGGCACTAATAATAATAATAATAAAAAACGAGGGAAGCAGATAGTATATGTTCTGAAGCAAGAGAATATAAGGTTGAAAAGCTATTGGAGAACTCTGACAAATTAAGGAGTTTAGACTTTGTTTTGGAGAATATTTTTTGCCTTATAAACTAATGTGCATGTGAACCATGGAAGGTCTTGTTAAAAATGATGATTCAGATTCATTAGGCTTGGGATGGTGACCAAGAGCCTGCATTTCTAGTATGTTCTCACTTGAAATAGCTGTTGGCCTGGGAACCACTCAATAGCTTGGTTATATTCTTACCCTAAGAAGGCAGAATGGATGTATACAGCTTATATGCAAATACTGCATTATTTATGTAAAGGGTTTGAGCATCCACAAACCTCAGGGGTTCGTTGAACCAATCTCCCATAGATGCAGAGGAATACTTTTTTTATTTATGATATCTATACATATACATACACAGCTATTTCTTCTTATTCCTCATGAACAGTATTTTTGTGAAGTCTATGTCTTCCCAAATAAGGAAACTGAGACTCACAGAAGTTACACGACCCACCCCAGACCTTGAGGTAGGATGGGGGCAGCCCTACCAGAAGTACCCAGATTCTTGCCTCTCCAGTGTATGTTTATGAAATAAAGATCCCTGGCTGCTGAGTTGTTTGGCAGAACATCCAAAGAGGAAATGCCCTATAAATGAGGGTGGGAGGAAGTGTGGTATTAAATGAGGGAGGACGGTCAGCATTGGAACCGTCAGCATTGGAGACAGAGATTTGGAAGCCACCATTACAATCCATTAAAGCAAACAGAGCTGATTAGTCCTTCAAGACGGAGTCAGAGGGGGATCAGTAGAGGAAGCCAGACTCACTTTCCAGGGAAAGTCCACAGTAGCTGGGGAGAGCGTGAGTTTCAGGGGCGGCCACTAAGACGGGGGCAGTCTCCTGAGAATGCCCTATGCACTGAATGCTATGAGAGATCAAGTAGGATGAGGATGGAGAAAAGGCCCCTGGAGAGAGCCAACAGGAGGACCTAGGAACTCCTGAGAGCGATTTCCATGAAGTGAAGGCTGAGACTAGGCTTCCTGGTTTAAGGAGAGCAGATATTAACGACCACAAGAAAGGTACACCACTAAGTTGCAGGAAAACACTGAGGCCAAATGAAATACTCTTAGAGTAAGACTAGCTCAAAGGAGGTGCTGCGGTTTGGGCCTGAGGTGTTTCCCTGAAGCTCCTGTGTTAATGCAGGCGTATTCCAGTGACAGAATGCCTGGACTGTGGGAGCTGTGACCTAAGCAGTCCACCCTAGGTTAAAGGGACGCCCGGGGTGAGGTGGTAACTGTAGGCAGAGGAGGTGGGTCACTGTTCCCTGTGGCCCTGCCTCCACCCCACCCCTCCCTGTCTGCTTCCTGAGCAGCTCTTCCTCCATGATGTGCTGCCTCAGCTGGGGAGCAGGGCACTGGAGCTGCCATCTATGGACTGAACCTCTGAAACCATGAACCCCAATAAACTCTCCCTTCTCTAGGATGTGTTTGTCAGGTATTCTGTCACAGCAATACACAAGGTGACTAAAAAAAGATGGCGTTTTTGAGATGAGTTATAAGGTATGGGATATAGAGTGTAAGACACATGAAGGCCCTTAACAGAGAAAGCAAGGCCTGGAATAGACAGAGAGGGTAATCAGGAGCCCAGGGGGTGGGAGATGAGACTTAGCAAGGACCATTGTGTCTGAAGCCACTTCAACCTCTCTTAGGGACACAGAGTGACCCTGCTGTGCAGCCCCTCACCACCCCAGAACACTATGGTAAAGATGAGGCTGTATCTAAAATGGTGCTTAAGCATACCTGTGTCTTTTTCTCTTTCATTTTAGAGTATGTAGTTCAGTGGCATCGGGTACATCCGCACTGTTGTGCGACCATCTCCGCCAGCAGCCCGCCAAGATGGGATGAACTGGGTTCAGAGGAGCTGGCTGCGACATTAAACTAAGAAAACGGCGAAGAAATCACGCAACCCACGGACATGAGTTTCTCAGATGGAGAGTGGGAACTCCTCTGCGACCTCAAGGGTCCTCGTCCATGCTGGAAGGCAAGAGTGCGTGCACCCGGAATCTCTACGTTTATGGGGGGAGACACAAAGGAGTTTCCATGGAATGTTCTTCACCAAATAAGGCAGGGGATGAGGTTTCAAAGGGGGTTGTCCAACCCCACTGGGTAACGCCCAAGTCCAGGGCTAGAGCAGACTTCTTTTGCCCAGTGATGGTGGAGGCCGCTTGCTTCACATAGCACGTGGCCTGCGATGCCAGGCCAAACACCTCCCTTACTCAAGGCTGAGAGAGGGTGCTCAGCTCATGGGCAGGGCAGCCTCCCACAACCATCCATCTCCAGAGCTCTTTCATTCCAAACTAAAACTCTGAACCCATTGAACCTGGCTCCGCATTCCCCTGACAGCCAGACTGAACTGCCTGCCTGTAGGATTTGACTACTTTAGCGATGAAATACAGAACCTGGCACAGGCTACATTGTGGAACCCTACAGCTTTTGTCCTGTGGTGACCGTCATGGTTCACCTAGCGTCACATCCCCCAGGTTCATCCATGGGGGAGCGCGTGTCAGAACTGCATCCTTTCTCAGGCTGAATAATATTCCCTTGTACGTATTAGGCCACGTTGTCTATCCATCGACAGTGGCTGCTTCCCTCCCTTGGCAATGGAGAATAATACTGCTATGAACATAAAGACAAACATCTGATTGAATCCCTGCTTTCAGTTATTTTGGACATATACCCAGAAGTGGAACTTCTGAATCATATGGCAATCCTGTGTGTAATTTTTTTTTTCGAGTGCTGAAGATGGAACTCAGGGCCTGGCACGTGCTAGGCAGGTGTCCCACCACAGAGCTATACCCAGTATGAATTTTGAGGGTCTCCATATTACTTTCCATACTGCTGCACCAATTTACCTTCCCACCAGCAATTTCTCCACACCCCTGACAACTTGCTTTCATTTTTTTTTTAGTGATCATAACCATCCTAATAGATGTAAAGTGGTTGATTATTTTTTAAAATATGGGTTTCTTCTTTAGACTGGAAGTTTTTCAAAAACTCATATTTGTTGGAATAATTCTAATGGAATCAAAGACCTGAGCTGGATAAATGAGCATTTGCCTGAGGTGTTGCTATACATATTCAAAACTCCTCAAACCCCCTCCTCAATAGTGGTGAAAACTATGTTTTCCACAACGTGAGTGATGGTGGAGTAAGAGACCTAACTGGGCAGAAAAGGTGCAGGGCCCTGGACTCAGATAAAAGAGGAAGGAGTGCCCTCTAGTGTCTGTCTGCTGTTATTGCTAGTGACTGAAGAGGCTGCTGAGAAATGAACATTTCCCATTCTCCGATGACATTCTGGTGACAGTGTTACCATCAAATGCCAATCATGTGCGGAATGCATAAGAGAAAATGTGGAAATATGGAGTGGGTGAGACTAGGATCCTCTGAAGAATTCTCAATCTAGAGGGTAGGAGGGAATAAGAAACACGCAGAAATAACTGCAGTAGAAGATGGACAAAGATGGACAGGGTAAAATGAATGGATGGTTAAGAAGGTGCTCTTGACCAGCTCTCGGCTCCCTTTCAGCTTGTCTGGACCCACAGGTCTGGCTGTCCCAGGCCTCTTCTAGGCTTGGACAAGCTCCCCGTGCATTCCCTGTCCTTTGGAGGGAGGCCCTGGGAACTTGTTTCTTCGCTTCTTCTCTGTTGTGCCTTCCCATAGCTTGCTCTCATCCTCTCTTCTTTCAAAATCATTTTTTTTTAAATTGCACATAATTATGGGGTACAATGTGATAATTTGATATATCTATGCAATGTGTAATGATCACATCAGGATAATTAGCATTTCCATCTGCTTAAACATTTGCCATTTCTTTGTTCTGGGAAACATCAAACTCTTCTCCTAATTCTTTATAAAGTATACAATGAATTATTGTACACTACAGCACCCTGCTGTACTGTAGAAGACTAGAACTTATTCCTTCTGTCTAACTCTGCATTACTTGTTGGTATTTGTTTTGGTGGATTGAACCCAGGGGAGCTCTGCCACTGAGCTATGTCCCTAGCTCTTTTTTGTTTTTTTGAGACAGGGTTTTGTTAAATTGCTGAGGCTGGCCTCAAACTTACAATCTTCCTGCTTCAGTCTCCCGAGTTGGTGAGATTACAAGCATGCACCACCATACTTGGCTTGCATTATTTTGTTTTTGAAATGGGGTCTTGCTGTGTGGCCCAAACTGACCTCAAATTTGCAATCCTCCTGCCTCAGTTCCTCGGGTAGTTGAGATTACAGATGCGCACCACCATGCCTGGTTTTAACTGTGCTTTGGTACCTGTTATCTGACCTCCCTCCCTGTTATCCCCTGGCCCCACCCCTTGCCAGCCTCCAGTGATGACCTCTGTTCTACCGTCTCCTTCTATGACATCAACTTTTTGAGTTTCCCCATACGAATGAGAACATATAGTATCTGTCTCTGTTTCTGTACCTGGCTTATTTCACCTAATGTATTGTCCCCAAGTTCCATCTATGTTGTTGCAAATGACAGGATTTCACCTCCTTTCATAGCTGAATAATATTATCCCTCTTCTTAATTATCCAGGAGCCACAGCTCTTTCTATATGCAAGTCTTGGCAAGTCACTCTACGGCTTTAAATCCCTGATTGCTCAGCTGCCTGTGATGAAGCCCTCACCTCTACCATGGCTAGGCTTCCTGCTTGGACTCTTGGCTACTTTTCCAGCTTTCTCTCTCTCTAACCCCACCATGGCTTCACTCCAACTTCTGTAGATGCCAGCTTTCCTAGACCATTCAGCAGCCCAAGGCTAATTCCCAGCGACCCAGGGGCTTCCTGGACTTGGTGAAACCCAGGATAGTCCTGGGCAACCGGGATAGTTGGTCACCTGTTTTGCCTTGGATCTCTGCATATTTCCATCTTATTCTTCTCTGAAATGTTCCAACTCACTTCCTATTTACTACTTATTCCCAGGTCTGTGCTTGGATGTCACTTCTGTAACTCCCCGAGGAGTGGCTTACTTGTCCCTTCTGGGGGCTGGCACAGTACACACTCCTTGCAGCCAGCATGGTATTATCATAGCTGCTGTCCACTCCCCAGCTGGAATAGCGCCTTGAAAGCAGGAGTAGGTTTTTCTCACACCTACACACTAGGCCCTCTGTATCCACAGGTCCTATATCCTAGAGTTCAACCAATCAGAGATCACAAAAATCGGAAAAAGACAATTTTCCTGGTGCCAAAGTATACTTTGTAGTTAGGTCCACCATGATCATCTCTGTACTGGTCACGTACAAGCTGCCTTTTCTTGTCGTTATTCCTTATGTCATATAGTATAACTGCTTATATTATTTACAACATATTTACATTGTGTTAGGTATTACAAGTCATCTAGAAACATTTTAAAGTATATGGGAGGGGCTGGGGGGGTCTAGCTTACTGAGCCCATGCTTAGCACACACAAGACTCTAACCACAATTCCTGGCACCAAAAGAAATAAAAAGTTACATGCAAATATATGTAGGTTATAGGCAGATATCACACCATTTGTCCACAAGAGACTTGAGCATCAGTTGATTTTGATGTCAGAATTCACATTCTGAGGGACAACTCTATTCCCAAAACCTAGCACAGTAGGTATTCTATAAAGTTTTGCTGAATTAATGAATAGCCATATCATCTTTATTGACTGTTTCTAGTTCATACCACTGTGTTATGACGTACAGACAGTTAAGGGGCACACAAGGAACCATCCTGAGGCAGAGTCTATTCCAAAATATTTGCAAAAATATTTCCCAGCCCACATGTACTTCCAGAACCTTGCCACTTTCCAGAGTCTGTCACCTCTGCTTGAAATTGGACAAGTCTCTCTGGCCAACGAGGGATGAAAGAAGTGACACTATGAGACTTCCAAGATCAAGAGGTGATTCAGATTCCATCTGGCTTAGCCCCATGCCCTGAGGCCCAGGCCATATGGAGGGAAACGGGCCCCACCCTCAGCCTAGCTGAGTGCCCACCTGTCCCTCCGCCATCTTGGAAGTGGAATGTGGACTGGACTCAAGCTCCCTGTAAAGATCCCTGCCCAAACTTCAGATTCTTGAAGAAAATAGCTGACTTCTCCATGCAGCAAATAAATTTGGAATGCTCTGTGATACAGGAAGAGAGAACTCAAATGCAGCTAAAGCAAAGCACAGATGCTGGCACTGGCTGAGCCCTTTTTCTCTTGGTAGATCCCTGGTGCAGAAGATCCAAAAGGGCCTGGGGGTAGACACTAGTCTGGCCCATTTGAACATCTGCCCACAATGTGACTGGCTCTTGACATAATCAAAGGGTGCACTGGGCCAAGCAAGGTCAGACGGGCGAGGATGCAGGCCACCTCAGCTTCCATACCTGCTTGTGGCTCCCGGGAGCAACCACGGGGACTCAGGCTCCAGGGAGAGGGTGCCCTTCCTGAGAGCCAGCTGCTTTGCCCAAGGACATAAGGGCTAATTGCAGGATGACACACACTAGTGCCACCCAGGATGGTGCCAACACATTAATTGTAATTTGGTCATGTTTGGTCCCTACCTTTCATTTGGACATTCAAACCATCATGCCCTGTGTCATCCTGCCAGGCAGGTAACTGTTTTAAACCATTAAAAATATATATACATGTGTATGTGTGTGTGTGTGTGTGTGTGTGTCTATATATTATAGTACACACTATAAGAATGTAAGTATTCAAACATCACAAACAAATTTGACAAACATATTTGTTTTTTTTTTTTTTTTTTTGCTTTACTTGGGTCGATATGTTTTCTAGAATGGTAACTTCTGGGACATTGACATGGTTATGGGGTAGGTGGTCTAGTTTAGAATGTATGACTAATATTTTTGCAGGAAAGTGACATTTTCTGTTTTCCAGTAACTAAAGACCATTTAAGTTTCTCAAACATTAATTGTAATTCTGCCTCTGGTAACGTACTCTTTCCCTCCATTGTGCCACTCACTCTCTGTGTCTCCTCATCGCCCAGCCTCCCAGCTCACCTGGCAGCTCTGCTCTCTGCCTCAGGAGGCTGGCATCTGACAGTGGCACCCAGGTGTGTTTGCTCCCGCTCCAGATGGTGAACAGCAGAAGCTCTGTCAGGAGTGTGGTAAGAGAAGGGGCAGGTCTTATCCCTCTCCCCTCCCTGCCTGGCCTTAACAGTGGCTTTTCCTCTACCCCATGGCACACATTCTGGAGGTGACTCCTTTCTTGTGGCTATAGTTGTGACTAGGTCCCAGGATCTCCACTGTCTCCCATCTACTTCTGCAGCCTGGATGCTAAAGGTTTCTGCTGGTGCTAGTTCCTGGGTGTCTCACCATCCCTTCTTGCTTCTCTGAACCTTGTCTGTAGTGTGTGTCATGGGCCAAATTGTGTCCCCTGCAAATTTATATGCCAAAGTCCTACCTCCCAGTGTTTTCAAATGAGACCATATTTGGAGACAGGGCCTCTAAAGAGGTAATTAGGGTTAAGTGAGGCCATTAGGATTGGCCCTAATCCAACAGGACTGGTGTTTTTATCAAAACTGATTTGTGGGGTGGGGGTGCAGCCCAGTGGTAGAGCACATTGGAGGCCTTGGGTTCAATCCTGGCACCAAACACACAAAGAAAGATTTGGACACAGACACAGAGAAAAGGGACACGGGCCCTAGCAAACCAGGTAAGTCACCATGATAAATAGCTCCTCATTAAACTGCCCAAGGAGCTGGGGGGTGTGCTGTCATTTCCTCCTGGACCTGCCTCACACACCCAAAATTGACCCTTCACCAATCCCACGTTAGCTACCACCACGTTTCTAAGTTTGTAATACAAATTTTTCAACATTTTTGCTTTTAATTTGTTTTCACTGGGACACTGGAGGACTCACTTTTACAACGAGGAACTTAAACTGGAAGGGCTTCTAATGGAGAAGCCTGGAGAACCCAGCTCGCCGCCACATAGAGCATCTCGTCATTTCTAGAACAGTTCTATTCCACTTTCAGATCAGCTGTGGCTCTGATCCTGGATGAGGAATGACTGGAGCCCAGGGTGTCTCTGAAGGTGCTGCATGAGGATCTTAGTTGCTGCTTCGAGGGCTGGGGATCCCCCTGACGCTTGAGGGGACCATGCTGGAACTTTCAGAGGGGAGCTGGAACTCAGGGACATCTAAGGAGGAAAACAGTGTCATTAGAGTGAGGGCTATTAAAACATCAAAGGCAGCTCATAATTAAACTTCTTATAGTGATATAAAATAATTTTATAAAATCATAGGGCTGGCTGGCACTTACCCAGCCAATTCCACTCCCCTCTGTGCCCAGGTAGTCTTCACCTGGAACTGCTGCTAGTAAAGTCTTCAGTCTCCAAAGTACTTTCACTAACATTATTTCATTTGCACCTCAAGAAAATCATATGAGGCAGGAAGGTCTTAGCGAACCTTCATTTTACAAGTAAAAGAAACCAAGGACCGGGTGACAGTGACAGCCCAAGTCCACCCAGCTAAACAGTGTCACAGCTGGCTCTGAACACGGACGATTCCCAGACCACAGGAGTGCTGGCATGGTTCCCACGTTCTATACTCCCTCCTCAGCTACGCATGCGTACATCTTCCCTAAAACAGAACATCACAGGTTGAGATCCCAACCACAACTCACAGTGAGAGAGGGTCTCTTCTCCACATCTGGCCATGCACAGGAAAGGGAATGGAGACAGGGAGAGAAAAGAATAACACGAGCTGAGCTTGCAGGGAGAGAGTGGAGTCTTGTTAAAGTCTGCCCTTACCTTGGCTCCAACTGTGTAGAGAGACGTAAGAGGATTGTGTCAAACACAGATCCCACAGCCTCCCCAGACCCATCCTCTTCCTCCACGCCTGGCAGGCTAGTTGTGGATCATATTGGATCACTTGGC
This sequence comes from Marmota flaviventris, assembly GCF_047511675.1. Lineage (NCBI taxonomy): Eukaryota > Metazoa > Chordata > Mammalia > Rodentia > Sciuridae > Marmota > Marmota flaviventris. Next base: position 170,523,072 of record NC_092500.1, read on the forward strand.
ACATCTCTCGAAAGCCCTGACAGCTACATTTGCAGTGCGTGGGTTTCTCTGGATCTGGGGAATGCCTCCTTTAGACGCTCATTGACATTGTTCATTCTGTCTTCTCCAGCTAACTGGGTCCCTTGTCATCCCACAAGGGTGCCTCACACAGATGGTCCCACCTGAAGTGCTTTTAGACCTCCCTTACATCTGTCTAACCTGTCTTTCGAGGCCCATCAAATCCCAGAAACTTGAATATCTTGATCCTCCAGGACTCCTCTGTCAACATGAGCCCTGGAGCCATTATTATCAAGTCCTCTGTCTTGGTGTTGACCCTATGCTCTCGGCGGGCACTGCTGCTCATTTCTGAATGTGATCGTCCCCTGAGGAGAATGCAGGCTGCCTGTGAGCAGAGCTGGAATCTCATCCTTCACTGACTCTGCGGGGACCTGCCTGCCCTTGGGCAGTCCATCCACGTGTGATGATGTATTTCTGGGAAAGAGTGGACAAAACTGGAGTCACAGCAGCAAGTGGCTAAAACCAAAGAGAAGGGAGATGAAATGGGGATAGATCATCTTCCCTCATTTGAAGCTTTTAGTGCCGTTTTAGGATCAGCATAAAGATGATAAACAGGAGTGTCCCCTGTGCTCTGTAGTAACAATGAAGATAAAGTAACGCCTGTTGAACGCAGAAGTGGCTTAGCTCTCTGTGACAACAAGAATGGGCTCGCCTCCCTCACCTGGGACAATTTCAGGTTTAATCCTGTGACTGAGCACTGCTTCTCTGTCACTGCATTTGAGGAACCCCTTTCTCCCGAGCCCCGGGCAGTTCACAGGCCCAGGCAGGCTCCTGGTAGCTCTCCTTTTTCAGGTGGCAGGTCTCAGGGAATCCCCCTGTCCTGCTGGCCTCTTGGCAGTTGTCACCATCTATCCAGATTGCCAAGTCTCTCTTCCCCTCCAGGATCAGCACTAGGATGTCCACCTTTCTTCTTGTTCTGGAAAATAAGCTTGCAGATCCTCTTCATTTTAAGACTTCGATATCCATCATTATGAGAAAGAGGATGAGATTTAAGAGGAAAACAAGAAAGGGTTTTTTGTTTGTTTGTTTTTGTTTGGTGGCGCTAGGGATTGAACCCAGGGCCTTGTGCATGCGAGGCAAACACCCTACCAACTGAGCTATGTCCCCAGCTCCAAGGAAGTTATATAAAAGGGTAAAAACTGTATAGCCCAAACCTCGGTCTCCAGCATCTGACTACCTGGTTGCAACGAGAACTGGAGATCTCTTGCACACTAGCACTGGGGCTGAGCAAACCTTCTTACCACCTCTACCCCTGCCGCCTTCCCCAGAAATGTCCTTCTTCTCATCACATAGACTTGACCACAAAGAGCAGCTTGGCAGCATGACTGAGCCCTGATCGCCAGTGGTGTGTCTGATCCAAGACAAGCATATTTCACTATCACTAACCCTCCATCCTGTGGGGGCTTCTCATCCGGGCATCTCCTACAGCTCTTGATCACTTTTTCTTTTCTTCTAAAAATAGAGGCATTTCCCCCCATTGGTTACTTTTTTACATAATCCAGAATTCAAAAGCTACAAAATGAATGCTGACCCCCCTCCCCCAATCCTGCTCAACCCTTTGGTTCCCTGGGGCAACTAAGGCTACTAGTTTTTTTTTTTTTTTCTTTTTTTAATCTTTCCAGAGATATCACATATCCATGTCAATGTGTGCTTAGAATGCAAATGTCATATTGTCCCCTGTGTGTTTTTTACACAATTGGAAGCACAGTCTGTGTGTGTGTGTGCGCGCGAGCGCACGTGTCTGGATGTTTTACGGATCAGTACATGAAGAACTTGCTCACTTTTTCAATGGCTGTGTAATAACCCATTCACAGATGAACAATACGGATAGGACTTGGGCTGTTTTCCATACTCTGGTCTAATAAATGATCTTCAAATGTGCAGGTCTCTGCTGTGGCCATCTGTGTCCTTGTGAGTGGACGGTGCCAGCCACCAGCAATTTGCCAGCGTTCCTAGCCCTGCAGCATCATCGCAGGGTAGTTCTTTCCCCAACCTGACCTTAGAAGAGGACAGAACCAGGCCATTTAAATGCATTTCTCATCTATCAACTTACTGCTCTTCTACAGATTATCCCAACAATATCCCTACGTGTTGTTTCCGTGCCTTTAAATGAAAGGAAATGTGAAGCCACACTTAGACACTGGAGTCATTGGAATTCTGCAGAGCTCTGTTCCTGGCCCACTTCCTGGGCCACTGGTGCCTGGGGAATCTATCCGTCTACCTGCTCTCGCTCGCAGGCTTTTGGCTCAGACTCAGCCCTCCTCCCATGGGTGCCTCAAGCCTAACATGTTCCACTGATTCCAGTCTCACCCACAAGTGGTGCAAGTGTTACAATCTCCCACTCCAGACCCTTAGGAATTGTCTCCGACTCGTTGGGAGCTTTCCTCCTCTAGCCTATAAGCCACTTGAGAGCAGCAACTCCATCTTATCACAGTGCATCCCTGGTGCCTAGTCCAGTGCCTGCAAAACACTGTTGAATGAAGGTCAAATCCACCAGGGGTTCCTCCTGCTCTTTCATTTAAGGGCATGGCTGAAGAAGGCAGACTCCCAAGTAGGATAGAAAACACTTGGCCTCAGGATGGATGTCAGAGAAGAATACTGAAAAGCTACTGAAGCTACGGGACTCAAGAAAGAGCAGGGTGCCAGGTGGAGGCTGAATCCCAAGAAGAGTGACAAACAGGAACCAGCATGCATATACCAGTTTATATAGACCAGTGTTTTCCACTCCTTGATTTATTTATTTTGTTTTAATCTTGCTGTACTAGGAACTGAACCAGGGATGCTCTACCACTGAGCTACATCCTCAGCTTTTTTTTTTTTTTATCTTTTATTTTTGAAACAAGGTCTTGCTATGTTGTCAGCAGTGACCGAGAACTTGAATTGTGAACCTCCTGCCTCAGCCCACACTCCCAGTTGCTGGGATTATAGGTGTGTACTACAGACCCCAGCTTCCCTAATTTTTTTTAATCTTTTTGTTGGTGTTTCATTTATGTAATGTGCAGACACTTGGAAATGATCATTGATAGGAATAATGCCACTGGATAAACCCATGGATCAATTAAGAAAACCAATTAGGTAAAGCACTATCTAGATGTGATGATTATTATTATCCAAAGCACATGTATAAAGACATGAATTAGTATGAATATACTTTGTATACAACCAGAGATACTAAAATTGTGCTCTATATGTGTAATAAGAATTGTAATGCATTCCACTGTCATAAATAAATAAATAATAATAAATAAATACAACAACAGGGTGACAATCACTCTTCTAGGAAGACCATCATCGACAATAATCACAAATTCCTTATGGCTAGGTATGTGCTGAGTCGCACGTTCATCATTTCCTTTAATCTTCCCTGAGAGCATGTGATGTGGAAAAGAAGGGTAAAGAAGGTGACAGGGTCAGGGGCTGTGGCACATGCCTGTAGTCCCAGCTACTGGGGAGGCTGAGGCAGGAGGATGCCTTGAGCCCAGGGGTTCAAGGTAAGCCTGCACAACAGAGCAAGACCTCATCTCAGAAAAACAAAAAGAAGGTGACAGTGACAATCTTTACTTTGTAGGAGATTCCACCCACCTCCTTCCTTTTTTAAAAATCCACCTCTCAACATTTTATTATGACTCCTAGTTCAGGAGCGATATGATAACAACGTATCCAAATATGGATTGTTATTTGAAAACCATAAAACTGTAAGTTTTAAAATTTGAATCATGTAGGCAATTTAAACTCACTGCTATAAATAGATTGGGGGTGAGCAGTAAATAGCCATTAATGGAGACACAGGTCAGAGCTTGGCGAAGGTGGCTGAGAGGGACTTCCCTCTAGGAGGAAGATCTAAGGGAGGTGAGGGCGGTCCTGGATTCATCCCTAGGATGGAGTGCATCACGTAATCCTGCGAGAAGGGCCCCTGCTGTCTCCTATCTGCCAAGGGGCCCAGAAAGCTGCTCAGACCTGTCTGGTCACCTTACAGAAGGCCCCTACACCTATGAGGGTGTTCCCTTTTCCTCCAGCCTCATCTGTGAGAAACAGAAGCAAGGTGTTAGGGAGAAATAACCTTCACAGCTTTAAAGATGCCCCAGGCGGGTCTTTGTTCTTGGCTTATCTTGGGGTAAAGCTGTCAGCTGCAGAGGAAGATTAGGCAACTTTGGCCATGGTTTTGAAATTTAATCCAAGACTAACGCCTACACCATTGAGCCATCCAAGTAGGTGAGATTAAGTAGAGGTGTGTTACAAAATGTGCACAGGCCACAAGATATGGGCGGTTTGCTAGCAATGATCATGAACTAGTTTTAAAACGTACGTATTGGGATTAAGCCCAGGGCTTCCTGCATGCTAGGAAAGGGCTCTGCCTCTGAGCTGCGTTCCCCGCCCCATATGTGTACATTTTAAACCTGGTAATAACAGTGATTAAATGTGTCATCACTAAAGGTATACAACTAATAACATTATATAATTGACAAACACGGTGCTTCTCTTTTGGTAGATCCCAAGTGGAAGTTAATTTGTGTCCAAAAATTTGGCTTAATTCTAAGACTCAGCCGGGGTCTCTCCCAAGACTCCCTTCTGCCCCAAGATGCTCAGCAACGAGGCCTTTCACTCCTGGGTCCCCAAGTTACACCCTCCAAGATTGCCATGTAAGTGGCTTGTGCACGTGGCACAGGGTGGGTACCAGTGAGTCCAGCACACTCCAGTTCTTCAGGCGGGGACCGTGGGGTAAAAACAGCAGCCCTGAAGAGTGGATGCAGGAAAGAACCCACGCAGGGGTCACTTGGGAAAGGAAGCTACGCGGCTTGCACTCAGACCCTTCCCAACACAGTGGAACTGACTCAGAGGAAAAGACTGGGGGAGGGGAAAGGTGAACGCAGGCAGAATCCTGTCCCACAGGTTGGGGCCTCCTGCCCCTCCTTCAGGCTGCCTGCTGGTCCCTCCTCCTTCTGTCTCTCACACCCTTCCTGGGGGCCGCAGGTGGGATTCGGTAGGATTTTACTGCTGCTACTACAGGTTGAGTGGCCCTTATCAAGATGCTTCAGATGCTGGAATATTCACACATAAATAATGAGGTGTCTTAGGGATGGGACCCCAAGGTCTAATGGAAAACTCACTCGTTTCGTACATAACTCACAGGTAATAAGGTGACTTTATAGAATATGTTTAGTACACCTGTGTTTTGACCATGACCTGTCAATGAGGTCAGGTGTGGAACTGTCCATTTGCAGTGTCATGTCAGTGCTCAAAAACGTTTGGATTTTAAAGCATTTTGGATTTTGGATGTTTGGATTAGGGATGCTCACCTTGTGCTTCCATGTCTAGCTACTATTTATTGAGTGCCTGCTTTAAGCCAGGAACCCTGCAAAATGCCTTTCATGCTTCTCGAACCCTGCAAACCAGTCTCGTTACTGACTCCAGTCCCCAGATGAGGAAATAGCTCCTAGAGAGGGTAAGTGACCTGGTCCAAATCACCAAAATACTGGTTCTAAGCATGGAACCTAGGTACTGAGCACTGAATCTAGGTCCTAGTTGGTGCTCTTGGACAGCAAAGTAATAAAAAACAGGGTGGCATTTTACAGGAGAGAACACAGACAAGTATTAAGAACTTAGTATATACCTGGTATTTAGGCCTGACAATGATCTTACAAAGTAGACATCATTACTCCCATTTCATAGATGAAGAAACTGAGGTTTAAGGAGGTTACATAACTATCCAAAGTTGCTCTGTTTAATAAAAGGTCCCAGGTCTGTCTGAATGCAAAGCCCATATTCTTTTTTATTCTTCCTTCCAAATGGAATTCCTGGGAGTTTCAGCGATTGGTTGAAATAATTTAAAATCTCTCCTATGGATGTTTTTAGCTCTGCACATTCAAACCAGATACAAAACAAACACCAGGGGTGTGGAACAGATACTGAAAAAGTGTATGCAGGATTACCTGCAAGAAAATTGCTGTATTGGGGCTGGGGTTGTAGCTCAGTGGTAGAGTATGCGCCTTGCACATGTGAGGCACTAGGTTCGATCCTCAGCACCACATAAAAATAAAGGTATTATTGTGTCCATCTACAACTAAAAAAAAAAATTTTTAAATCGCTGTAAAAATTCTGGTAAATCCTTTGGTTTTAGCTAATCATATTCTCTAAGGTTCAAAGAAAGAGATGGGAGTCAGAAAATAATTGTATTGGCTTAAAATTAGGATTCACAAAGGGGATGAACTGTCTTTAGGATTCTATGGAAAGTCACTTTGATCACAGTGGAGTCTTCCAGGTAAAGAGAGGGAGGAGTGAACACAGTGGGGACCTAGGGGATCCATAAGCCCAGCCTTAAGCCTGGGATGGACTTTATTTATTTTTATATTTATTTATTTGTTTATGTTTGCAGTACTGGAGTTGAACCCAGGGGTGCTCTACCACTGAGCTACATCCCCAACCCTTCTTATTTTTTTTTTTTTATTTTGAGACAGGGCCTGTGCTAAGTTGCTGAGGCTGGCCTCGAACTCACTATCCTCCTGCTTCAGCCTCTGAGTCACTGGGATTACAGGTGTGTGCCCTGGTACCCCAGTGGAATGGACTTTTAAAGGGTTGTAACTGGAACTCTCATTTTATAACTGTGAAGAGGAAAGCTCCAGGAGGTTGAGTGACTGCTAGTTAGTTAGCAGTAGAGTCCAGACAGGCTCTGGGTTCCCCACTCTTTCTACCCCATGATCCAGGAATCTCTTTAGAATTCATTCCTTTTTTCTCCTATTTGAACCAGTGAGGAAAAAAAGACCGAGAGAGCCTGAATTGAAGCATTAAAAAAAAAAAAAAATCAAAACACCTAGAGTAAAGTGATCCTGGAAAGAGGTGAAGAAGGTAATTACAGAGGCTGGAATTAGCAGCGCCCAGGAAAAGATACCGTCTTATCTAAGGCAATTAAAGTAAGCAGGCAATTAAAGGCTTTTGTTATTTGGGTCGGAGGTTTACAAGGCTGTGAAGCAGCAAGCTTTCTGAAAGCCACAGTCAAATCAGGACCCAGAAAGTGCAGGCTTCTAACTCCCAAGGAAAAGTCCAGGGTGAGACAAAAGATTCTTGTTTTTATATTTGACATGGAAAGAACCAAAGAAGCAAAGCAAGGTGTGAGCTGGCTCCCCGTCCTGTCCCAGGACCCAGGAAACTCAGAGTCCACCTCCTGGGTCTCTGTGACTTGTCCCAAGGGGCTTTGGTTTTCATGTCCATGTGTAAACCAGAAGAACTCCCTATAAGGAGGTAAGGGGGTGTTAACATTCCAGTAACGAAAGACAAACTCATTTGGAACTGGTTGAGTCACTACTGTCCTGGCCCCTTCCCCTGCCTAACCAGCTTATCTCCTCTCTCCTCCTTTTACCTCTCTCCTCCCCACTGCCTCTCCTCCTCCTTCCCTTCCCTGAGCAGAAACAACAAACTACAAATTCTTCCCCTGCAGAGACCTGGACCCTGCTATCAAGGGCTCAGGCTCCCTGCAAGCTCATCAAAGTCCTCTCCCAAGGAGACAGTTCCCTCCTTCCCTAAGTGGAACTATGGAGCCAGCTGTTAAGATTTTTAAAAATTGGCATGTGCACTGTGTGTCTTTACACAAGACTGAAATCTTTGAGGTTTAAAAGAAGATAGTACTCCTTTTTAATTGTCCTGTTTTGTATGGAATTGTATTATCAGAATTCATAGTAATGCAGATTATACAACTTTTATAAGAAGTCTTAGAAATCCAAAAGCATTAGCAATCCAATCTAAGCTTTATTCCCATTTTTTGCCAATCATTCACACAAAAAAAGTGGTTAGGTGGGGCGGTTGTAAGCACCGCAGCCCCTGGGGATCTTGTCTAGAATTGAGAGCAGAAGAGAAAATCAGCTGCCCTTTCAAACTCACACCTATTAAATAATGTACTCCATGCAAGCTCACAGCAGTGTGTGCACACTGGAAACCGTTTCCCTGAGGGCATTTCCTTTTAGACAGACCCTCCTATCTGCAGGCTCTAAGTAATGATAGGCGAAAAGGGAAGATGACAGCTGTGGCCCCGGGGAGATGGCTTAAGGAATATTCTTTGTACTCTTTTATGCTTGGGTGCTTTCTTCTCTTCCAGACCTTTCCATTTGACAAAGCCTTATCTTCTCCACCTATCACACACACCTTTTTCCCATGACAGGTGCAAGGAGTCTTCAAGTGTCTGATCTCAGATAATCTCCTGGCCAGGGCTTGGGGACACGTCACTCTCATCCCTGCCTTTAGCACAGCTGTTTCTCTAGTTTCTCCTGAGATCTTCCTCCATAAACCTGTCACAATTCTGTGGGAGCCTTCTATCACATTCATGAGCTTCTCCATTGGACTCACACCTGGGCTGTGTCTACCACAGTGAGTGGCCTCCACACTCTACTCCCTGGTGTCCTTAGGACCCCACGCTGGATTTCCTCAATGCCCCTTTCCTCTTGCCCCAGGCCCACAGGCAGCATTTCCTTATTTCACAGTCCTCTTGCCTGGCCCAGGCTGCTTGTCTCCTCGGAGCTCTGCAGCCTTGGTGGGGACCAGCGGCCACCCTGTGGAGGAGGGGCTGAGCCACACGCAGCCCGGCAGCCTGAACAGGAGACTTGTCACAGGCAAGCGTGGCACAGACATGAGCCAAAGATCATGGCATGCTTCTGGGGGATTCCATTCTGTCTTATGCTCTTTATCAACACTCCTAAATATATCATGATGTTAAAATTAGCATATTTACAAAAACAAAGCAAGTAGATGGATACAATCATGCACTTCCTTTACGAACAGCAGATTGTTCTCTCTCTTGGTTTCATTTACCCTGGTTTCCTTTTCAGTCTCATTAGCACAACTTTTCACTTTTTAATTTATATGAACATTTTAACTTAAGCAATCTGCTAGTGCTTGACAGAGGGTTAATGTCAAGAGCCCACGGGGATGGCTTCTGGTTGGCCTTTGGTGTTTGTTCTTTTTTTTTTTAGAGAGAGAGAGAGAGAGAGAGAATTTTAACATTTATTTTTTAGTTTTTGGCGGACACAACATCTTTGTTTGTATGTGGTGCTGAGGATCGAACCCGGGCCACACACACGCCAGGCGAGCGCGCTACCGCTTGAGCCACATCCCCAGCCCTGGTGTTTGTTCTTGAAGCAGGAGAATGGTTTGTCTGTGCTGATGATTTGTAAGCATGCATCGCCATCAACTTTAAAAAATATATATTTATTTTTTAGTTTTAGGTGTACACAATATCTTTATTTTACATTTATGTGGTGCTGAGGATGGAACCCAGTGCCTCGCGCATGCTAGGCGAGCGCTCCACCACTGAGCCACCACCCCAGGCCCACCATCAACTCTTACTGTCCCTCACATTCTGTTTTCCTGGACTTGTCTCCTGCTCCGTGTTTAACAGGGGTAGAGGCCAGGCAGAAGTGCTTTGTAATGGCCTGTGTGATAAGCCTCATAAAGTTATTTTTCTCAATTAATGGTTTCATCGACAATTTTATTGCTTTGCTCTAACTTCCCAAATCCCTTGGGCATCCTATCTGCGATAAGGTTCCGCCAGTCCAACAAAATGGGCCCTTCAGAATACAGACTGATATATTTTAAGAAGTTTCTCTCTCTCTCTCTCTCTCTCTCTCTCTATTTTTTTTAACATAATACTTAAAAAACATTTAAACAAAAAGTAATAGGGCTTTAAAGCAGAGCTCTAAAAGAGATTTATTCATGAGTACATGCGTACTAGTCTCCACACTGACATCACTTTATATTGATTTTCCTTGAGTGTGCATTCTCTGCTTTTCCCTAAATCTTAACTACTGTATAAGAACTTTTTATTGCATGCTTCCTTCTACTTTGCTCCAAAAACTCTTATGATGTGCTAAAAGGGATCCATTAGGGTTCAGAACTGCAGTTTGGGGAGGTTTGCAGTGAATCAATCATACCCCTTAATCACAATTGCTGACTTGATTAGGGTAGTCGATGAGCTATTTTTTTCTTTAGAGAGAAAACAAAACTTATTAACTTATTTTTCTGGAGTTATTTTATTTATGTATGTACTGGGAGGATCAAACCCAAAAGCATTCTATCTTTGAGCTACATCACCAGTTCTATTTCGCCAGCGGTGGGAGTGGTTACAAGGGATTGAACCCAGGGGCCCTTAACCACTGAGCTACATCCCCAGCCCTCTTTATTTTTTGAGAGGTCTTGCTAAGTTGCTAAGGGCTTCCCTAAGTTGCTGAGGCTGGCCTTGACTTTATGATGCTCCTGCCTCAGACCCTGGAGTCTCTGGGATTATAGGCATGTGCCCCTCCCAATACCAGTTCTTTTTATTTTATTTTGAGACAGGTTCTCACTCAACTGTAGACTGGCTTAGAACTCGAGACCCTCCTGCCTTGGCCTCCGGAGTTGCTAGAGGAGTAACTTTAAATGTACTTCCATAACCAAGCCCTGCTGGCACCAGGAGAGCTATGTAAAGCATAGCTTTCTCTCAGGTCAGGGGACTTTCACTCTAGAAAGCAGCAATTTCTGGTGGCCCCCTGCTCCCTGCCCCCAAGAACTCATGGCAGAAGAAAGGACCAACAATAATACACTCCTGCACATTTCGCAAAGCATTTTCACACGCATCAGCCTCTTTAAATAAAAAACAAAAAAAAAAAGAGGAGAAGATAGAAACTCAGAAAGATTACATATATCTTCAAGGTCTAATAGCTAGAATGTGGGTTTGTGTCAGAGACCAGGATTGAAACAGCCCCCTGACAATTCTGACTTAAAAACAAATTCAATGTCACAAACAGGATTAGAATCCAGCAATTTTCATAACATTGTGGCGGTGAATCTTTTCTAAGCAATACTTACCAGGAAATGTGCTTTTCTTGGCCTAGCTCTGTCCTGCAATTTATTTTTCTTATCCTGTGACTGTCGGCTAAAATCTGGGATCATTTCATTTCTTTTCTTTCTTCTGTAAATTGGAAAGCAGTGGAAACATTATAAATTAATATTTTAAAACTTTGGCGGTCCATAGAGCTATTTGATTTCGTTGTCCCTGTGATTTCAAAGGTTGTCTGCACTCCACTGGAAGCAAGCCACACGTCTATCAACAGAGAAGGGGGTGAATGAAGGTTGGCATACCCACACAATGGAGTACTATGAGCTATCAAACAGAAGCAGAATATTTCTATATACAACTGTAGAATGACTGCCAGGATACAGTGTTACCTGAAGAAAGAAAAGTGAATAAAGAAAGGTGAATGTAAGGGCTGTGGCTGTGGCTTAGTGGTAGCACACTTGCCTGGTATGTGTGGGGTGCTGGGTTCGGTTCTCAGCACTGTATATAAATAAATAAAATAAAGGTCTATCAACAACTAAAAAACAAAAATTTAAAAAAAAGAAAGGTGAATGTATTGTATGCTACCATTCATTTCAGAAAGGAGATATATGAAAATAAGTGTGTATGTTATCTATTTGCTTATTATGCTTTTTATTTTTTAAGATTAAAGAAAATGTTTTGTTGTTGATGTAGATGGACAGAATACTTTTATTTTATTTATTTTAATGTGGTGCTGCTGAGGATCTAACAGTGCCTTACACATGCTGGGCAAGGACTCTGCCACTCAGTGACTCTGCCACTAAGCTACAGCCCCAGCCTCTATTCTTAAAGTTATTATTATTATTAATATTTTGCTTGTACTTTGTTAATGGAAGAATCAAACTATAAAATTTTTTAAAAATTTCTAGCTATAAGTAGGATTCTCATGTCAACTGATCAGGAACAGGGAATATGGAAAACAGGGACAGAAACTAAACTATGTCATTTATATCTTATTTTGCATATTTAAGGTTGGAACCATCTAAATTTTTCTCAAATTTATGAGCAAAAGTGAACGGGAAAAAAATCCCTAAGATTTATTAAAAAAAAAAAAAAGAAACAAATGATCTTGCCCATGAGGTCGATGGCATTACCACACACACAGAGTTATTTCATGGGACTTTAACACAGTCATCTGTCTGAGTATTCTTAGTAGAGTGTATACTAAAGACAAAAACACAGGCAAGGAAATCATAAACTGTTTTCAGTATTCACACTGTTAGTATTATTATTAGCACTGGTTTCTAAAAGTACCACACACATGAGGATGAAGCAGAGGTTGTCAAACCGCAGCCCACAGGCCAAATCCAGTCTGCTTCCCATTTCTGTAAACAAAGTTTTATTGGCACATAGCCATGCTTCTTTTTTCGTATCGTCTATGACTGTTTTTAGGTTATAAGAGCAGAGTTGACAAAGGCCAGATGTTCTCTCTGATCATGCAGATGCTGACTCACCATAGGTGGGGTGGGGGGGTGTTCACCGATTGGTCAGGGCAGAGTGGGGGAAGGGAGAGAGATGGGAATGGGAAAGACAGTAGAATGACATCACTTTCCCATGTTCATGTGTGAATACATGACCAGTGTCACTCTGCACCGCGTACAACACAAGAATGGGAAGTTACACTCCTGACCATCTGCATGGCCAACCACAGAGGACAGAGGACACGTTAAGTAGCACAGCGGCAGTGAAATCCCCAAAACCCAGAATGTGAGAAGCTCTACAGGACAAAAGGCCTGATTTCTATAACAGGATGGATGAAACCATATGACTTAAGATTTGTCTCAAAAATAACCCATGGGAGGAGCAGAGTGGGCAAGGAACAAGTGAAACTAGAGTGCACCAGAGTTGAAAACTGCTCATGCTAGACATTGGTTGCAGGGGTTTGTTTTCTCTTCTCTCTACTTGTGTATGTATTGCAATGGTGCACACCTATAATCCCAGGGTTTGGGAGGCTGAGGCACAAGGATCACCAGTTCAGAGCGAGCCTCAGCAACTTAGTGAGGCTCTAAGCAACTCAGTGAGACCTTGCCTCAAAATAAAAAAGGGCTGAGGGTGTGGCTCAGTGTTTGAGTGCCCCAGGTTCAATCCCAAGGACCAAACATAAATAAATAAATAAACATTGCCTTTGCCCGAATATTTCCTGCCACTTAATTTTCAAAAAAATTTCCTAACTTTTGTTTTGTTTTTGTGTGTGTATATGTGGCAATGGACACCTCCAGCCCCTTTTACAATTTTTTATTTTGAGACAGGGTATCGCTAAATTGCTCAGGCAGGCCTAGAACTTGCGATCCTCCTGCCTCTGCCTCCTGAGTCGCAGAGATCACAACCAAGCTGACTCAGTTTACCTTATGTTACATACGTGAGTACCTCCCTCTCATTTACCCACTGGCTGTGGCAGAAGGGAAATACCAGGGTGAGAAGGGGGAGGCTAGAATGCGCCCCAAGGTGCTGGCTTGCAATTTAACATTGAAACATGAAAAGGCTGCAGGGTGGGGTTGTTACAGCAACAAGATGCAAAGAACCACCATGAACAGGGCAAATGTGCAAACGATGGATAGTTTACTTTTCCAATGACCTCTTGCTCCAATGTATTGGAAAGCTTTGGTATTTCACAGTAAGTTCTATTCTCATCTTTTAAAATACCTAAGTACCAAGGAGAGTTCCTTACCCTTGCCCTGGCTGGAGGGGGTTGCAGTTGTCCAGATAGTTAAACCGAATGATATCAGTTGGATGCTTATCAGAGGACCTCCAAGGGGGCAGCTCTTTCTCCCCTAGGTTATTCTTCTTTCTTAAAGAGGTGGAAGGACGAAAGGTCGATGAAGGGCACTGCTTCTGCTCTGGAGAACTGCTTGAAAGTGACCGAACATCCGCAACTATAAATGTTTCTTTTGGAGGTGTCTAGAAAAAGAAAACATTATTTCTGTTATTGAAGCACTGTAATAGTAATGATAACAATAAAACAAAGCGTATCATCTCATCATGACCCATCTTATCACCACCACCATCAGCATGACCCTGTGGGGATCACAGCAGTCCCCATGTGGGAGTGCCAAGCACAGTCTTGGTAGTTTTCAAGCATTGTGCTATTTAACCTTCATAGTCATTTTATCAGGAAATCCATTTTACAGAAGAGAAAACTGAAGATAGGAGCAAACAATTAATTTGTCAGCATAACATTAAGCAGACTTTGAATTTGAACCCAGGACCTGTCTTCCTTCAAGCCCACACACCAAACCTCCTTCTCTTACACTGAGGGATCTTCTGTCATTTCATTGTCTGGTTTGTTACAACTGCAGTTAATTTATTCACAAAAAAGACACATTAAAAAAATAAGTAAAGGTGAGCTGGATGTTGTGGCACATGCCACCAGGGAGGCTGAGGTAGGAGGACTGCAGGTTGCAAGTTAGAGTCCAGCCTGGGCAGCTTAGCAAGGCCCTGTCTCAAGATAAAAATTTTTAAATAGAAAGAAAAAAAATAAAAGGGGTGTGTGGGGTTAGGGTTGGGATGTAGCTCAATGGAAGAACACTTGCCTAGCCAGAGGAAGGTCCTGGGGTCAATCCCTAGCACCACAAGAAAAGAGAAAGAGAGAGATATAAAAAGGGTGCTCCAGCTCCAAAGACCTCCTCCAACAGAGACAATGTCAAGTTGCACAGGAGCAGACTATAGGTCCTACAGATCTTATTACCCAAACCTCAGCTACTCCCAAAGGACACCTCTGCTTAATTTCCAGAATTGAAAGTCTGTCTTCTGTGCATGAAATTCATAAGTTCTTATGTGATTGCAGCCTAAGGGGAGTGGTCCGGTATGTTGGGAAGCCACTGAGAACTTAATTTTTGTTCATTAAGAGATTAGGGAAGCTTTGCTTGGGAAATCAATTTTTTTTTTCACTTGTTTGTGAACATCAAGAAATTCTCCATTTGGGACTGGGGATGCGGCTCAGTGGTAGAGCCTGCTTAACATGCTCAAGGGTCTGGCTTCAATCCCCCACATGTGCACACACAAAAGAAAGAAGTTCCCTAGTCCCTCTAAGCATAATCAATTAATTACTCATTGCTTCAAATGTTCTTAGTATACATTTCCACTACAGAACAACACTCAGTACTCAGTGTTGCAAATGAATTGTTTATTTGTATATGACCTGGGCTACTAGACCAAGATCTGTAAAAACAGGATTAGGATATTTTCACTCTTAGCACCTACCAAATAATAGTGTTTAGTAAATATTTACTCACTTAATGAATGATTATAGCTTTGTAGAAAATTAAGAAGACATTTTTATATAACTGACAGCTCTTTATTGGTTTAATATTAAATATATTTTTTAATATCTTTATTTTATTTGTTTATTTATTTACTTTTTTTAATGTGGTGCTGAGGATTGAACCCAGGGCCTCTCACATGCTGGGCGAGCACTCTACTGCTGAGCCACAGCCTCAGCCCCTAATACTAAATATTTTGTGCAGGTCTCATTTAGAATGGACATTCATTTTATTTCTCTGAGCTTCTTTTTTAAAAAAAAATCTTTATTTTGTTTATTTTTGTGTGTGTGGTGCTGAGGATTGAACCCAGTGTCTCACATGTGTGAGGCAAGCGCTCAACCACTGAGCCACACAACCCCAGCCCTCTCTGAGCTTCTTTTGAAATAAACTCATCTCTTTTTGCTGGAGGAGATCTAGTTTAATGCTATTGGAAATAGATAATACACGGCACTAAAAAATACCTTCAGAGCAAAACATCCAAGTATAAATGCTAATAATTATATATAAAATCATAAATTCTGAAAAGTACAAAATGCTTGACACTTTAATAAAACAGGTAATAATGAAATCTATGACAATTTTTCTGTATGAAAGAAACCAAATTTTTGCTCACATCAATTGAAGTCTCTCTTTCTTTTTCTTTTTTTGGTTGGGGATTGAACCCAGGGCCTCACACATGCCAGGCAAGTGCTCACTACTACTGGGCTACATACATTCCCAGGATCCTCAGGATGAAGTCTTTTTCCCCCCAATGTTGGTGTTTTTATTTGTTTGTTTGTTTCAGGTTTATTAGTTCTTTCTAGGTATACATAGCAGCAAAGTATATTTTTTTTAATTCTAATTTGTTATATATGACAGCAGAATGCATTACAATTCATATTATACATACAGAACACAATTTTTCATATCTCTGGTTGTATACAAATTAGAGTCACACCATTCGTGTCTTCATACATGTACTAGGGTAATGATGTCCATCTCATTCCACCATCTTTCCTACCCCCATGCCCCCTCCCATTCCCTCCCTCCCCTCTGCCCTATCTAGAGTTCGTCTAATTCTCCCATGCTCCCCCCACAACCCCACTATGAACAGCCTCTTATATCAGAGAAAACATTCTGCATTTGTTTTTTGGGGGATTGCAGAATGGGAGAAGATCTTTGTCACCTTTGTCCCATTAGTTTCCAGGGGATATAAAGAACTCAAAAAAACTTAACACCAAAAATAACAACAACAACAATAATAATAATCCAATCAATAAATGGGCAAAGGAACTGAACAGGCACTTCACAGAAGAAGAAATATGAATAGTCAACATATATATGAAAAAATATCAATATCTCATATCTATTCAATATGTTGACTATTTCTTCATGATATGTTCTCTATTTCTTCATGATAAATGGAGGTTGAATTTTATTAAATGATGTATTAAAATGATCATTTTTATTCTGTGAATTACACTAGTCATTTTTCTTTATTGTTAGGAACCTGACTTTCCATGGACATATCCCACTTGGCTTTCAGGTATTCTTCTTTTTGTGAGGCCTGGATTTAATTTGTTGATATCTTGGAAGGATCTTTGTGTCTCTGTTCATGGAACTGAACTATCGGTCTGCATTTCTGTTTCTCTTATAGATTTTGGTTTTGGTGTAAGGGTTGAATGCTTTCCCTCATCCTCTGTTTTCTGAAAGAGGCTACATTGAATTGGTCTCATTTCTTAATTGTTTGAGACAATTCACTAGTGGAGCTCTCTGATCTGGAGTTTTGTGGAAAGTTTTACAATTATGAATTCAATTTTATTTATTTATTTTCTCTAATTTGTCAGAAATTACAGCAGAATGCATCTCAATTCATAGTACACACATAGAGCACAATTTGTGATGCCTCTGGTTGTTCACAAAGTAGAGTCATACCATTAAATCAATATATAGGTTTATTTGTATTTATTTGTGTTTTCTATTACTTTTTTTAAGTTTTTAGATGTATATGAACTGAATACATTTATTTTATTTATTTTTATGAGGTGCTGAGGATGGAACCCAGTGCCTCACACATGCTAGGCAAGTGCTCTGCCACTGAGCTACAACCCCAGCCCTCTATTACTTATTGAGTCAGGGTTATATGCATTTTCCAAGGATTTCACCCGTTTCATCGAGGTTGGTGAATTTAGTGACCTGAAGGTTCTTAAAATAATCCCTTGTTATACTTTTAATGTTTGTAGGACCTGTCGTGGTGTTCTGTCTTTCCTTCCTGATCCTAGTAATTTGTGTTTTCTCATTTTTTCTTGATTAATCTAGCTAGAAATGTATCAATTCCATTTATGTTTGTGAGAACCAGCTTGGATTTTTGTTGATTTTTTTCTATTGTCTATTTTCAATTTCATTCATTCTAGTTCTTTATTATCTCTTCCTTATATTTACTTTGGGTTTGATTTACTCTTCTGGAAATTAAGTTTTCTAGGGGGCTGGGGCTGTAGCTCAGTGGCAGAGTGCTTGCCTAGCATGTGTGAGGCACTGGGTTTGATCCTTAGCACCACATAAAAATAAATAAAATAAAAGCATTCTGTCCATCTACAACTAAAAAATTAAAAAAAAAAGAAATTAAGTTTTTTAGCATAGGTAGTCTCACAGACAGTTTTAAGGATCCTTTTCATTTTAAGGTTGGTGAAACTATTATTAACCATCCCCATATGATTCTAACCTGCTTTCAAAATCTCTGCTGGAGCTCACCAAGCTGCCATGCTCAGGGCTGAAGCAGGGAATTAAACAGATTATGCAAGTACAGTATGTGTTATGTAAGTACAGTGCTGGGAGTTAACTTCACAGACAATCTTATTAACTTTAGAACTTCTTTCAGCTTTAAGTCTCTTTAATTGAACAATCCAAGTTAATTAGTTGATTTTCTGAACTCCCCCCCAGTCTTTCTAATTTAGTACTGTTTATTTAAAAAAAAAAAAATTCACAGAACAAAGCATTCCCTACTTCTGATTTAGTACTATTTCTTTAACAAAAAAAAAAATTAAGTTTCATAGAACAAAGCATTCCCTGCAGAAATGTAATACCAAGCAGAGAGGTGGCAATTTTCTTGCACCCAAACTATTCATTATTTTGAAGCATAGTTATGCATAAATATTTTGTGGAGTTATTCCTGAAGACAAAACTGTGCTCTTTTTACATGTAAGACTCAAAAGCCCTTTTCACTCTACTAGATGGTTAATCACTTTTCTATTCTCACAGAGCAGCCTGAGTTCCACTATTTAATGTCACTCCCTGCTCCAAAATGGAGGATTTCAGAAAGCTTGATGAGGAAAGGAACATAGGTATGGTGATTTTGGGGGGAGGGGGTACCAGGGATTAAACTCAGGGGCACTTGACCACTGAGCCACATCCCCAGCCCTTTTTTGTATTTTATTTAGAGGCAGGGCCTCACTGAGTTGCTTGGGGCCTCTCTAAGTTGCTGAGGCTGGCTTTGAACCCATGATCCTCCTGCCTCAGCCTCCTGAGTCACTGGGATTATATGTGTGCACCATCATATCCAGCCTTACTTACTTTTTATGAGTAATAAAAATTACTCATAAAAATAAATGTCTACATTGCTTACTTTCTGGATTAAAGACAACTTTAATAGGCCATTGTGCTCTTCCCTAATGATCAATTTATTAGAAAACTTGCTCTTACAAATGATACCAAATAAACTTCAGGGCTGGGGGTGTAGGTCAGTGGTAGAGCACTTGCCTAGCAAGTATGAAGCCCTGGGTTTGAGCCTCAGCACCACATAAAAATAAATAAATAAAATAAAGGCAATGTGTCCATCTATAACTAATAATAATTTTTTAAATGATTCAGGAACTTTATTATAAATGTTGTACATAGTAGAAAAAGCAGAATAGCAAGGTTCCAAATGCATCAGGCAGCCAAAAATTCAAATTCAAATAGAGGACCTTAAGGAATTTGTAAACTACACTGGATTCCATTTACAGTGTGTCCTTGAGTGCCTCAGAGTGAAACATATTTCAACTCAAGCAGCTGTACAGAACTAGAAAACTTCATATGACAATATTAAATTAATTTATTAAAATTAATTTAACAATAATAGTTTTAATTTAAAGTTAATTTTAACTGAAGGTTAAAAACAAAGTATATACAATGGTTTATATTCTATTTAATGTAATTCATATACTATAAAATTCATCACTTTAAGTACACATTCAATGATTTTTGTTATATTTACATACTTGTGCAATCATCCCCATAGTCTTATTTTTTTTTTTTTTAGAATTTTTTTTTTTAATATTTTATTTTTTTTTTAGTTTTCGGCAGACACAACATCTTTGTTTGTATGTGGTGCTGAGGATCGAACCCGGGCCGCACGCATGCCAGGCGAGCGCGCTACCGCTTGAGCCACATCCCCAGCCCCCATAGTCTTATTTTAAATCATTTTCATCACCACAAAAACAAAATCTCATATACCTATTTGTAGATACTTTCCAAACCAAGATAACTAACAAGCTTTCTGTATTTATATATTTGCCTTTTCTAGATCTTTCATATAGGTCAAATTTATAAAAGGAATTCATATAATAATAAAATTTTTTAAGTTAAAAAAAAATTGGGGAGCCTGGCATGGAAGCACACACCTGTTGTAGGTAGTAAGAGCCATCCCAGAACAAAGGGAAGGTAACATAACACAGTCAGTGTCTATGTGTGCCTATAACACAGTTTTCACAACTCTAGAGTATAGAATACCCAATCAGAATGTTTGTTATCCTATAGGGGAGACAAAGGGGCTAACATAAAGGGAAGGACTAACAGAGTATATAAGGCTACGTCTCACTGTGCTTGGGGCTCAGCCTTTGGATGAGAATTTGCTGGGCCAATGCCAGCACTAATAAACACTGCTTCCTGCTGAGAGCCCCTGTGCTCTCTGTGAAAAACCCACAACGCTGTGATCCCAGCAACTCTGGAAGCTGATGGAGGAGGATCGTAAATTCAAAGGCAGCCTCAGCAATTTGGAGGTCCTAAGCAACTTATTGAGACTCTGTGTCAAAATAAAAATAAAAAGGGCTGGGGATGTGGCTCAGTGGTAAAGTGCCCCTGGGTTCAATCCCCAGCACCACCACCACCCCCCCAAAAAAAGGAAAAATATGGAAAACAGTGTGGTGCTCTTCATCTCAAGTTTACCTTGGGCTTGGTAACATGAAGTTTTTTCACCATTAGAATATAGTGCTTCTTCCATATCCCCTGCTCAAAGGGAGTTGGAGAGAAATTGATGTACCAGTTAAACCGTAAGCATTTTAGCATCCAGAGCTGGTCCAGCTCAGCTAAGTTCTTCCAGTGCCAGCTCACCTGGGAAAACAAGGACAATGAGAAACAAAAACAACCAACCTGTTCAGTTTACATTTGCGCTTTCTCTAGCTTAGCTAATTTTTTTTTTTTTTTTGTCATTTTCTTCCAAATCACAGGTTAAATAATTACCTCCTATCAGGAGTGCTTCCTGTCCAGGCAGGAGGATTACTTTTAAAACTAATTCAGACTTAGAATCAGAGTCCACTTGTACTTAATGAGCACTATTAACCATCCTTATAGCAATCTAGGGAGGTAAGTACAATTATAACTCTCATGGCAAAAGAGGAAACTGAGGCTCAAGTAGACTTTGAGACTTCCTAATGGTTCCTGAAGCTCCTAATAAAGGTTACATGAAGGGCCAGGTACAATGGCACAAGCCTGTAATCTCAGCAACCAGGGAGGCTGAAACAAGAGGACTGCAGCCTCTGCTACTCAGGGAGACCCTCAGTAATTCAGCGAGACCCTGTCTGAAAAAATAAAATAAAGGACTGGGGATGTAGCTCACCTAAATCTTTATGTGGCAAATAACTTGGAATTTAATGGACAGTTTGCAGGATGGGGGTGGGGAGAGAAAGCCCTCCATTACTACTCCCCCACCCTGTTTTCCTTAGATCTTCTTTTGACCTAGATACTTGAGTTGTTTTGTGTTTGTTTCCAAGTTGTCTTTTGTTTCCCTCTCTCTCTCTCCTTTCTTCCTCCCACCACCCAAAGGCAGAAAGAAATGAGGAGAGTTAAAAGTAGGAGCTTTGGGCCGGGGTGGTGGCTTGCCTAGCACTGGCTCGATTCTCAGCACCACATATAAATAAATAAATAAAATAAAGATCCATTGACAACTAAAAAAAAAAAAAAAAAATGTAGGAGCTTTCAAAACTATCAAGACCCATCTCTCCATCACATTGCCCAGCCCCATCTTTTTAAAACAGCTCAAAGCTCATTTTGGTGCAATGACTATCTTTTACTTTAAATCTAGCTGAAGGACAATGTTGTGTGTCAGTAGAGGAATAAAATACACTGAGATCCTGCAAGATAGGCATATAGTGCATGGAGACAAGAGGATCAGCTAATCCAAATAGCATTTCCTCTATTGATAATGCTTTCTTTGTGGGAAACTTGGAAAAATCTGAGAAGCTTAAAGAAAAGCAACACCTATGGTGCCATGAGTCAGAGACTATCATTATTAACAACCTAGTAGAATTTTTTCCCTTTCAGTTTTTTTTTTTTTTTTTTGAGGCATGATGAACAAAACTTGGAAATTCTCCATATACAATTTGTTTTCTTTATTTAAAATATCACGGCATCTCTGTTCTTTTATGACATTTTTTCTAATGCTGCGTAATAGTTCATCATGTGGCTGTATGATGTCCTTTGTTCTTAGACATTTAGATTGCTATGCTTGAGTTGGGCATGGTGGTACACACCTGTAATCCCAGCAACTCAAGAGGCTGAGAGGATAGGAAGTAGGAGGCCAGCCTCAGCAATTCAGAGAGGCTCTAACCCTGTGTCAGAAATAAAAAAATAAAAAGGGCTGGGGATATGCTCAGTGGTCAAGAGCTTCCTGGGTTCCATTCCCAGTACCAAAAAAAAAAAAAAAAAAAAGATTGCTATGCTCTTTTTAAAAAATTATTTCATTTTAGAATAGGTTATGTGTGTACAGTAATACCAAACCCAAAGATACAAACGGACACAGAGTGAAAAGTCAGTGTCTCACACATCCCTGTCCTCCAGCCACTCATTCTCAGCCCTGGATTTAACCACTGTAGACAGTTGTTTTATGTTGTTGTAGAAATAGTTTAGGCACATATAAACAGATATCTATACTTTTTCTTTCCAAAATGGCAGAACTAACAGCTGTGCTTCCCCATCCCCCGCCCCCTTTTTTTTTGCTGATAACCTACCTTGGAGATCATTGCAACTTATTTACCCAGTGCCCCACTGGTGGGCCTTTCTGTTGATTCCAGCCTTTTGCTATGACAAACAATGCCACAATGGTATTTAAACAGAAATGATTTTCATACATGTTGAAGCACACCCATCAGACAAAGTCCACGAAGTGGAACTGGTAGGATAAAAGGAATTTTATTTTATTTTTAATATTTATTTTTCAGTTTTTGGTGGACACAACATCTTTATTTTATGTGGTGCTGAGGATGGAAACCAGCGTCCCGTGCATGCCAGGTGAGCGCATTACCGCTTGAGCCACATCACAGCCCCAGGAATTTTATTTTTAAAATATAATACTAGCAGGTTGTTCTCCATTGTACCACTGGACACTGTACCATTTTATCGACACACAATATATAAAATACTTGTTTTCTCACACCCTTACTAATATAGAATATTATTTAAAAAAGTAAAGCTCAGCCAATCTGAGTGATGAAAATGGCCTGTCATAATGAGGCTCAGCATCCCACCTACAGCAGAGACATCTGCATTTCTTTATATATTTTTGGTAGAAGAGTTTTAAAAAATTTTATTGGTGCATTATAATTATGCATCATACTGGGATTCATTGTGCCATATTGTACAGGCATATTACATAATTTGATCAATCTCATTTCCTGGTAACTTTCCTTTCCCTCTCCTCCTTCCTCCCCATACGCTTACTTAACTGATCCTGTCTAGTATTGTTATCATTATTTTAATTAGTGCATTACACACACACACACACACACACACACACGTGACTTCTTGTGGTGTATCTGTACACAGACATATTGCACTTGTAATTTGGTAGACTTCATTCCCTAGTGCTTCCCCCAGCCCTCCCCTTCTTCCTCCCTCTCCATCCACTTCCTCTCCTCTACTGGTGCATTTATTTTGCTGTGAACCACTTGATGATTTTTCTTTGCTCATTTTTCTTCTGCTGGGTGGTTACTCTTTTTTTTTTCTTTAATACAGACTTATAGGAATTTTTTTTTCAATACTGAGGATTGAACCCAGGGCCTCACTGAGCTACATTCCCAGCCCTTTTTAAAGTTTTACTTTGAGACATGGAACTCACCATCCTCCTGCCTCAGCTGGGATTACAGGTGTGTGCCACCAACCCAGCAATTGGTAGGAATTCTTTTAAAAAATAAGAAATTAGCTTTATTTGCAGTAAATTTTATAGCCACAATTTAAAGTCTTGCTTTTTCCATTCCTGTTTACAACATAAAATGTATAAAGCAAGACTGAAGCAGACATTTCCTTAAGGCCTCTGGACATTATAGAATACTCACAAAGGCCTCCTTCCAGGTGTTTTCTCTGAGTACTGGAATGGTTTCCTTTGGTGTCATATAAATCTTTTATTCTATTGGTTTTCTAGATCCTGCCCAAGTGTCTCAACACTATTTATTGAATAATACATCTTTCTTGATGTATTATTCATCAAGATTAAGATTTATTTTCTTAATTTTAAGAACTAAAATTAACATATTACACATCTATGAGTGAATAGTAGTAGGTACTTTCTAGTTTTACTAAACTCTATGAAAAGGCTCAACAAATAACTGTCCATTTTACATCTTAATTAATTTAACTTTGCTTTAATACACTATGGAATTACCTGCAAGAAAATGATGGCCAGCTCCTTTTCCAAGGCTTCTGTGAGCACACTTGCCCACTCGGGTCTCTTTGAGTCTCATACTCTGTTTTTTTTTTTTTTTTTTTTACTGGGGATTGAACCTGGGGGCACTCAACCACTCAGCCACATCTCCAGCCCTTTTTATATTTTATTTAGAGACAGAGTCTCACTGAGTTGCTTAGCACTTGCTAAGTTGCTAAGGCTGGCTTTGAACTTGTGATCCTCCAGAATCAGCCTCTTAAGCCTATGAGATCCAGGCATGTGCCACTGTGCCTGGCAGTCTCATACTCTTTTGTCTTATCTCACGAGCACCTTATTTTGCACTTTTATCTTCATGGATGGCCTTCAATATACAATTTAGGATTTTATTATAGTTGTATACTGTGGATTAAAAGACTTTCCTGTTGAGAGACCATTTCTTAGATGTGTATGTATCTCCCCAACTATACTTTTTTTTAAAATGTGATTTTTTTATAACTTTTACTTTTTGTGTGTATATGGTCTGAGAATCCAACCCAATGCCTCATACCTGCTAGGCAAGCACTCTACCACTGAGCCACAACCCCAGCCCCCTACCTGATACTTTTTTGTGGACACTAATGGTGACTTATACTTTGTTCTCTATTTTGAGCACTAAATACAGAGTTGGACTCAAATAAGGCAGAGGATCATGCAAACTATAAAGACTAAGCATCTAGGGGCTGTAGCTATAGCTCAGTGGTAAACTGTTTGCCTCACATGTGCAAGGCCCTGGGTTCGATCCTCAGCACCACATAAAAGTAAATAAATAAAATAAAGGTATTGTGTCCAACTACAACTAAATATATATATATATATATATATATATATATATATATATATATATATATATATATAAAGACTAAGCATCTGTTGCTCGTTTTTGTTTTTTTCCCCCCTTGGTACCAGGGATTGAACCCAGGGCACTTAGCCAATGAACCACATCTCTAGCCCTTTTTATTTTTTATTTTGAGACAGGGTCTCACTAAATTGCTTAGGGCCTCATTAAGTTGCTGATGCTGGCCTTGAACTTGCAATCCTTCTGGCCCAGCCTCCCAAGTGGCTGGAATTATAGGCATGTGCCACCACACCCAGCTTGTGGCTTGGTTCTATGCGTGTGTGTACATGTGGGTTTCGTCCTTAAGTTATTCTAGTTTTAGAGCCTCTAGAGGCTAACGTTAGAAAATGCCGTCTGCCATTTCTTTGCCTTTACCTGTGCACAACGACAAAGGCTCCGGGGGTCAAGGAAGGAAAAGATATATATGGATAACACCCTAGGAAGCTTGGTGGTGAAGTCCAGGGCTTCTGCTGGAATTTTTTCCTGAAGCTTTCGACAGCAGAACTTTTGTTGTGACAGCGAGCAGCGTTCCAACAGACCTGTGAGGATTCTTCTCCGCTGAGAGTCTGTCCATTTGTCAAACTGGAAAAACAAAATGTACATGGAAACCTCCCAATTTGGTCTGATAGTAGATCTTTATTATGAGGAAGAAATGAGAGTGGCATAGAAGGTGAGCTTAGTCATTCACTTCCCATGTATATCATGTATTTCTTCCCAGGTCAATAAATTCCATGTTTGCCACCGACCTGTTCTTTCCCACATTTATATATATGACCACGTGCATGGCCAGCATGTGTACTCAGAAGTGCTCCTCAGCCCTTGAATTGCATAAGGATAGTAAGCTAACCGTGTGCAGAAGCTGAAACAATATATACGTATAAAATACAATTCCAAGGAAAGGTGCCTGGGCAGCTTCTCTCCCTCCAAATAATTCCTACATTAGCTCATCAGTGCTTAAAACTCCAGGACCAGAAACAAACCCTTGAAATCACAATTAGAGATAAGGTATAACAGGCCAAGAGCCCTGGTGAGTGGAGTATGTTGGGTTAAATTCTCACTAATGTGTGAATTAACTGATATGGTTGGAGAGTAAAGGTAGGGCCTGGAACAAAGAGTACCGAGGGGAAAAACCAAAGAATCCAGAGATTACCCTAAACCAGTCCCAAGGCCAGCAGTGGACCAAGATGAGAACATGGGAATTACTGAAAACCAAAAGAAAGGCTCTGAGGGAAGAGCATCCACCAGCTGAGGGACCACTTCACTCAAAGTCTGAACCTCTCTTTTCTTTTCTAACTCACTGCAGAAGAGAAAATTGGGAAGTTGGGCTAGTTGAATCTTTGCATATCATTATATTTCACATATAGATATTTAGCAGTTATCTTCTTATAAATATTTTTAGTTGTGGATAGACACGATAACTTTTTATTTATTTATTTTTACAAAGCCAGTGCCTCACACTTGCTAGGCAAGCAGCTCTACCACTGAGCTACAGCCCCAGCAGTTATCTTTAGTCTGACATTATAATGACTTTGAGTTGTAATCATATAATATACTGCCTTACCTAAAAGGGCATATAAGGCAAAAGTTTATTTTCTCAAGGCTTATGAAAAATCAACTTCATTATAGCTATATGATTTATTTTGATAATTGGTAGGAATACTTCTTGATTAAAACTATTTGCTATTAGAGATCTGTTCAGTGACCCACGAATCTCACTTTGGAGATTATAATTCAAAGATGGGGGAAAAAAAACCTTGAATAAAATGAGAAAATGAGAGCCTCACTACAAATACCACAGGAATAAAACTGATTCATGTGTGCAGTGTTCCCTGTTTCTGCACAACCCATATCTCCACCTCCCACTAAGGGAGACTTCTTTCCAGGTCTTTTGGGATGGATTCTTACAGAAATAAATGGAGAGATACCAGACCAGAAGGGCTGGGGCCAGGGAAGGAAGGAGAAGCTGAACTGATCTATAATAAGAGAGCCAAGGGGGAGGTGTGAGGAGATAGAAGCAGAGCTACGAGGCTTTGGCTTGATGGGAATTATGGGGATCATAGCAGCTTTGATAGTATCTATAGTAGTTACTAGGGGAGTATCAGGGACCGAGAAGCAGACTTGACAAGGATTATAGTGAGTCGTTTTTCTTGTGTGTGTGGTGCTGGGGATTGAACCCAGGACCTTGTGCATGCAAGGCAAGCACTTTACCAACTGAACTATATGCCCAATCCTTGCCATGAGTTTTGAACTGGACCTATGCTTTTTCTTTGGGAGGCAAAATGAAGATTGAAACTACCTTTTTTTAAAATTACTTTTAGGCAGTGCTATGTGACTCCATAGAGACTGACCATGTGAGGACCTAGGATGGTCAGAATTACAAAAAAAAAATTTCATGAGATAATTACTATCACTGCAAGAAATCAGCGATAACTCAAACGCCAGACAAAAGGGGACCAGCTAAACAAACTGTGCAACATGAGAGGAGGGAGTATAACATTATGGTGGGCTTGGAGGTAAGTGAAGGGGGCTTGGGAGTGTGAAAATACAGGAAAAGCCCAATTAAAAGCTTTCCAAAGTGAAAGAATTTTCAGAAGAGATTCAGAGGACCTTGAATAAGTCAGGACTTCTACATGTCGGAAGGTATCATTTGGAACATCAACTATGGGCCCCTCAACTCTTGATAGCAAAAAGCTGTGCCCAGAAACCCTAGCTACATAGCCAGAGGTCACTGGACTCTGGTTTTATGGAATTCCTGTTTGGTTTATGCACTTATTTATTTGTTTGTTTGTTTGTTTATTAATACTGGGGATTTAACCTAGGGGCGCTTTACCACTGATGTGTATTCCCCAGCCCTTTAAATTCTTTTTTTTTTTTTAAGAGAGAGAGAGAGAGAGAGAGAGAGAGAGAATTTTTTAATATTTATTTTTTAGTTTTCGGCGGACACAACATCTTTGTTTGTATATGGTGCTGAGGATCGAACCCGGGCCGCACGCATGCCAGGCGAGCGCGCTACCGCTTGAGCCACATCCCCAGCCCCCTTTAAATTCTTTTGATTACTTATTTTAATTTTGAGATAGGGCCTTGCTTAATTGCTGAGGCTGCCTTAGGCTCCCACAAGGCTGAGATTACAGAGGCACCAAGCCATGCTTCCTTTATCTACCTGTCACAGCTTGGTCACGTAGCCCTCGCATTGTGTGTGTGTGTGTCTGTGTGTGTGAATTTGTCCTCATTGAAACATCACCTTGGGTATTCCCTTGCATTCTTGTTCAATTTCAATAAGCATTCCTCTTTTTCTCTCCTTTTTTGAGATGGGGGCGGGGGTCTCACTATGTTGGCCTCAAGTGATTCTCCCACTCTCTGGAGCAGCTGGAACTGCAGATTTGCACTGTGACCAGATCAACAGGAGTTGCTCTTTAAATGATTTTAATTACTTTGTCATAGATTCAAGAGTTTTCCATCCATATCAGCTCTTACTTCCCCACCTCCTTCAGAACACTGATTCACAGCTATATGAACCCATGACTCCTGAATTGCAATTCTTAAGACTCTAAACCAAGTTATTTTTTTTAATATTTATTTTTTAATTGTAGTTGGACACAATATCTTTATTTCACTTATTTATTTTTATGTGGTGCTGAGGATGGAACCCAGGGTCTTGCACGTGCAAGGTGAGCGCTCTACTGCTGAGCTACAACCCCAGCCCTAAACCAAGTTCTTTTAGTTTCTAAGTTTGCATTGATTGACAAGAGAGAACACTGGGTGTCTCACTCTTAATTTATATTACTCCCTAATACTCACTAGAAATATTTCAGTCTAAATTTCCTCATTTATACATTAAGAATAATTATAGCTAAATAAAGGGCTATCGTGAGGATTATTTCAAAACAGTGCATGAGTCACTGTAGGTGATAGCTACAGTGGTGTGGTGTGCCAGAGTGGTGTAAAGATACAATGTAAAAAGAAGACATATATAGAGTATTGATTTAACATTCGAGCAGCCATTTTAAATGTCACCCTCCACTTAAGCTTTGCTTTCCTGTACTTCCTCTTACAGGAACTCCTCTCAACCCCATTAGTGACCTACCCCATGGTACCATAACCCTAAGCCAATCCCAGAAGGACATGACCCCTTTGCTCTGGAAAACCTCAAGGTGCCATCCACCTAAGCCAATCCCATGCTATTCCCACCCTCCTAGCTCTCACTTAAGCACCCCGAGCCTATCCCATCGCCACAGCTACACCTCCAAGCCCCTACCCTACAAAAGCTGAGCACCCGAACATAACATCTCAGGGCCTCTCTCCTCTCTATAGACAAATAAACCTTTGTGTGGCTGTCTGCCTGGTCTCCTTCCTTCATTTCTCCGGATGATTGAGGTTTGCTTGTCTGCTTTCCTTGGTGCCCACGTTGGAGGATGAGTTCAGGTTATGGAAGCAGTGATTTTAAATGACTATAACAGAACATTAGGCTTATAAAATGTGTACTGAAAAAAATCTATTAAAAATGTGAACACTTTGCTCTAGAGATTAAAAAGATAATCACACTGGTTCCTCATTTATTTCCCTGGTGACAATGGTCAAACATCATTTAAATTTGGTTTTGATAGGTGTTCTTTGCCTCGAGGGTTAGTCCTTTCTAATTGTGTTTGTTTAGGTTAATAGAAAACTAATTTGCATTCCTTGAACTCCTACCATTCAAGGTAGGTAGGTGACTCAAGAATGCTTAACAGTAGGGGAGATCTGTTTGGGTTTTAGAAGGTGCTTGGAATAATCCAAAAATTAGGTGGTCCTTGGCAGAGCCGATTGTATAGGCATCTGATGACCTCCCACAGTTCTTGCATCTCTCTTCCAGTAAAAACACCCACAACAGGAAAGCAGGCGTGAGTCTCCCCTTCTAGCATCTTCTACTGCGCCTCCCTTCAGATGTACTCCTAAAGAATGCTGTTTTACAGGGCTTCCCTCCACTCGCTAGAACTGTGAACCTGCTATTTTTAGAGCAGCTGTTACAGGATTCTTGCTGCAGATCAAGGGGTGAAGAGTTGCTGGGGCTGTCTTCCCATCCATCTCACCCTGGAAGGCAAGGATGTGGAGGGGGAGGGAGCCGAGTGAAGGGGGGGTTGTTATTTGGGGGGTTTTGGTTAGACTATCTTACTCTGGTTGAGTTTCCGAGTCCTATTATAAAAAATTCAATCCCACAATTAAAGTATAAAAATGTTTGTGTTTTTAAAGTTTCAAACAGGTTTGGTAAAATCAAACATAAAACTTGTAAACACGTCTCTTCATCAAATCTCACTTCATTCCCCAGACATAACGAGCTTTCAGAAGTTTGATATCCATGCCTTTTTATGTATTCTCTCTCTCTCTCTCTCTCTCTCTCTCTCACACACACACACACACACACACACCACTCAATGAAGAAGCAGTTAGCTGGGCATGATGCATGCCTGTAATCCTAGCTACTTCAGAGGCTGAGGCAGGAGGATCACAGGTTCAGAGCCAGCATCAGCAATTTAATGGGGCTCTAAGAAACTTAGAAAGACCTGTCTCAAAAATGAAAAATAAAAAGGGATGGGGATATAGCTCAGTGGTTAAGTGTCCCTGGGTTCAATCACTGCATACCAAAAAAAAAAAAAAAAAAAAAAAAAAAGCAATTAAATAAGAGCCTTCCCATTCCATGGAATACTACGGAATAGCCATACATGTCCCTAATGTATAATGAACTCCAGAATGTATTGTTTCCTCATTCATTCCCAGTAGGATGAATATGTTGCAGGAGAGAGATGTCTCCTGAAAAGGGTCCCAGGAGTTCCCAGAGAGAAGAGGAACTTGACTCAGGACCAGTGGTATTCTTGGCATATATGATGGAAAGAATTTCAGCACATCCCAGTCAAAGGCATAGACTGAGGTTTATTTAGGAAAATATATACACGTTTGAGGGGGAAGGGGGCAGTCTCAAAAGACTGCTTTGGAGTAAGGACTCAAGGGAGAATGTGAGGAGTTAACTTTTACAGAGGGCTGGGCAGAGGTGGAGGCAGGGTGGAGCCACATGGTTTCCAGCCAGTTTTCCTTGGCTTGCACATTGTCCTCTTTTTACAAGGGCATGGGCCAAGGGCACGTCACTTAAGCTCAAGACTTACAGCTGTGCTTTGTGCATCTCAATGGCTTGTGGGCATTTCCCAAAAGATTCAGTCTCTCTCTCTCTCTCTCTTTATCCTAAATCCCTATCTCAGATATGCCATAATCTATTTGCTCGACTCACTTATTTTTCTTTTATTTAATCCCCCCCCCCCCCAGAACTGGAGATCAAACTCAGGACTTATTTTTATGCATATTAGGCAAGTGCTCTTCTACTAACCCCACATCCCAGCCCTCTATTTACTACTGATAACTTCTTTTTTTTTTTTTATTGAACCCTTGGCCTTGGGCATGCTAGGCAAGTGCTGCTCTACCAATGAGCAATATCCCCAGCCCTACTGATACTATTTCGATTCTTTACAAAAAAAAAAAAAAATACTCCAATATTCTGGTACATGTTTTTCAAGTCCCACATGAATATTTTTCTACTACAGATAAATAAAAGTGGAATTACAGGTTCAAAGGGTACATGTTTTTAAAATTTAGTAGGTCCTATCAAACTGTCTTTAAAAAGCTTTCACCCAAACTAAATATTCTTTACCATTTTACATTCCCTTGAATTGTATTTGAGAGCATCCTCCTGCTCCCCAGCGATTCCTTATTTAAACTGGATATTAACTCTCTCTTCAAGTTTTGCTACATAGGCAAGGAGGAGAGAATTGGGGTTTCATTGTTTTAGTTTGCATTTCTCTGATTTCAGTGAAACAGAGAATAGTTTTAGTGTTTATTGGCTATTTACTTATTTTTGTGTATTCTTGTTCTTATTTTGTAGGGATATTTGTACTTTGTTCATGGATTTTTAAAAAATTGATTAGCAGGGACTCCTTATATGTCCTAGGTGTTAATCCTATCTTTTTGTCTTCCTTTTTTCTTCTTCTTTCCTGGTGCTAGGGATCAAACCCAGGGCCTTCTGCATGCCAGGTAAGTGCTCTAACACTAAACTACATCCTATACCTATCAGACAATGTGCAAAACAGTGTTCCCTGTTTCTTTTTAAATTTTAACTCTGATTATGGTTGCTTCCAGCAAGTTAAAAGTGATGCAATGATATCATCCACTTTATTAGGGATGCAATATTGCTCAGTAGTAGAGAGCTTGCCTAAGTTGGCCAAAAAAAGAAAAGACGTATACAAAGTACACATCCACTTTATTAATTTTTTATATTGCCATTATTTTGGTTAACGACATATCAGAAACTGAGAGAAAGTCTAAGAGGCTTTTAAATGCAAATTCTTCCATGTTGATATTTTCAGCAGATTTGAGAGGCAATTTCCTTCTCTAACTGGGTTTGAAGAGCAGAGAGGATTTGAAAGATGAGGGATTAAGGAGCAGCATGGCACAGTAATGCAGAGATCTTTTAGTTTCTCTTACTCTGTTTGCTGCTGTACAAAACAGCAGACAGAACCATGTGCACACATGAACAAAAGTGAAAGCTGATATCCAAATATACGATACTTTTGGATTGTCTGTTATCAAATAAGAATCATATTACATCTTATCTCTGCACAGGTTTTAAAAACAACTTTACTTTTAATGCTAGATTAAACTTTAAAATAAAAACTTGATCCCTACAATTAAAATCCCAAGAAATACTAAATTAAAATTTGGTATCTTTATTTCTCTTTTCTCTTGCATTAGGTATTGGGGGAGTACCTATCTAACATGATTTAGTGCATTTGAGGAACAAGATTGCTGTAGGACAAAAGAAAAAATAACTGAATATCATTTATTCATTCAGAAAATAATTATTAAATGCCTGGCAATCATCTAGGGACATACAATGAGAAAGAAGATAGAAACCATCCCTGGTGGTGCATGCCTGTAATACCAGCACCTCCAAAGGCTGAGGCAGGAGGATCACAAGTTCATGGCCAGCCTCAGCAATTTATTGAGGCTCTAAGCGACTCAGTGAGACCCTGTCTCGAAATTAAAAAAAAAAAAAAAAAAGGGATTGGAGATGTGACTCAGTGGTTAAAGTGCCCCTGGGTTCAATCCCTGGGAGGAGGAGGAGGAGGAGGAGGAGGAGGAGGAGGAGGAGGAGGAGGAGGAAGAAGTTGTTGTTGTTTGAAGACCTTGAGTTTTATTCAGAATGATTATTAAAAACATTTAACAACTGGCAATGCCACCAACCAACCAAAATAGACAGAAGCTGGTCAACCATACCAAGAAGTATTGGCTGAACATTAGCCCTGATTATATCAATGTAGAAAAACTGTGCAAAACTAGGTCATTCTAAATAAGTCCCTTTATAAATTGTTGGAAACAAATGCAAAATTACTTTTAAAACACAAATAGAACAGAAAAATTCAACTAGGTTTTTAAATTTTGAAATGTTTTCATTTCTTAATTTTTAGTACATTTTTTGAAGGGGGCGGGTAGGGGGGGTGGGGATGTACCAGGGATTGAGCTCAGGGGCACTAAACCACTAAGCCACATCTCCACCCTTATTTTGTATTTTATTTAGAAACAGGGTCTCACTGAGTTGCTTAGTGCCTCGAAGCTACTGAGGCTGACTTTGAACTCACAATCCTCCTAGCTCAGCCTCCTGAGCTGCCGGGATTACAGGCTTGTGCCATCACGCCTGGCTTTTTGGTACATTTTTAACGTAAAATTTTATTTATTTATTTTTGCTTATAGTTTTTTTTTATTTGTTCTTTTTAGTTATATATGAGAGGAGAGTATATTTTGACATATTTATACAAATACGGAGTACATCTTATTCTAATTAGGATCCCAGTCTTGTGGTTGTACATGATCTGAAGATTCACTATGGTGAAATTTTATTATTATTATTATTATTAAAAAAAATTTTAGCTGTAGGTGGACACAATACCTTTATTTTACTTATTTATTTTTATGCGGTGCTGAGGATCAAACCCAGCACGTTACACGTGCTAGGGGAGAGTTCTACCACTGAGCCACAACCCCAGCCCCAAATTTTATTATTTTGAGAATTTTTTTACTATTATTTTGTGATTATAAGGTATAGGCTGAGTGTGGTGGTACACTCCTGCAATTCCAGCTACTTGGGAGGCTGAGGCAGGAGGATTGCGAGTTCAAAGCCAGCCTGGGCTATTTAGCAAGCCCCTGTCTCAAAATGAACAGGGCCGGGGTGAAGCTTGGTGACAGAGTTCCCCTGGATTCAATCCCCAGTACTGAAAGAAAAAAAAATACCATAAGGTATAAAAGGCTATTCAATGAAACAAGTCATTTCCATCCTGTTCCAGATACAAAAGTTTCCCTGGAGAAAATTGATATTACCCCTTTTCATGTGCATCCTTACAGAGGATTACATTATGTATACAATTTTTAAAATATATGATTTTTTAAAAAACTTAATAAATACCCCTACAATGGGGGTTTCCAGAACAATACAGAAAAGATCCAGAACTAGTACTTTCCATTAGTCTTTAGCCAAATGAACCTCAGAGTCTTGGTCTTTTAAAAATTTGAATATAAATCACGTTCCATAGAATCTAATCTCAGAGCATTTCATTCCCCAGAAAGAAACCCCGGGCCCATTACAGTCACTTTCCATGTCCTTCTTCCCCTATTCCTTGGAAACTGCTAATATCTCTTTCTGTCTCTGTATATTTGCCATTATGGACATTTCATATAAATGGAATCACACACCATATGTTGTCTCTGTTTGGCTTCTTTCACTCAGTAAAATGTTTACACAGTCCATCCATGTTGCAGCATGCATCAGTGCTTCATTCCTTTTTTTTTTAACCCTTACTTTTTAGTTTTGCTAAAATATATCTAAGATTTACCCCTTTAACCATTTACAAGAGTACAGTCCAGTGAGATTAGATATGCTGTTGTGCAACCATCACCCTCTCCTGAACTTTTTCATCATCCTGAACTCTGTGCCCCTTAAACACCAACTCCCCATCCCCTGATGATCTCTACTCCACTTTTGTTCTTGTGACTGGCTTATTTCACTTAGCACAATGTCTTCAACGTTCATCCAGGTTGTGGTATGTGTCAGAATTTCCTTTTTTTTAATAGCTGAATAAATATTCCAGCATGTGCTCACACCACATTTCACCTATTCATTCATCTATTGATGGACATTTGGACCACTTACACTTTATGACTGTACTGAATGTTGCTGCTGTGGACATTTTTGTGTGAGTTTTTGTATGACCACATGTTTTCAATTCTCCTGGGTAGCAGAGAACATTTAGGAGGGACTGTAGAGGAATTTGACAAGTAACATACATTGCCCAGATATATAGATCCAGGGATGGACCATGACCATTGGGATTCTCAGTCTCCCCATTTGAGTAACAGATGAGAAAGTTCTTATTAGTGATGAAGGATATTTGTACTTTGGTAGGTAAAAGCACGAGGTTGTTAGAGTTCACTTGTGAAGTTGCAGTACAGGTGGAGGCTATAAAAGGATGTGGAGTGCTGAGTGAACTGTGCTGGTTACTAAGGACCATCCTCCTCTCAGGCCCAAACCCCAATGTCTATATTCTCCTTTGTGAGCACAGGAGGCTGGGGCTCTGCAGCCATATTTCTTCTTTGACAGCCAGCTGCCACTAAGTGCTGCCTGTGGGGAGGGACTAGGGGGCAACTAAGGAAGAAGAGACACACTCCTCTCCGTTTGCTTGCTGTTTCTGGGAGGATCATCTGGACTCTTTGCCCTGATGGTAGCAGCTGACTCCAGGGTCCAGGTGTTTTTTTACCCCTGAACACTGTCATGCTCCCTCACACAAGCAGAAGCAGCTGGCTGTGAAGTCAGCTACTCTATTCCTTAGAACTTTGGGCTGGAGGTCCTCCCTCTGAACCCTTGGGGTATCAGTGTGGCTGGTAGTACCCCAGCTCTATCACCATGGAAACTCAGCGCTCCCTTCTCAGGTTTTCCATTTTCTAATATTTCTTAAATCTATCCTTTCATTAAATTCTGTCTGTTAAAATAGCATGATTCCTGTCTCCTGACTGAACCCTAGCTGTGAATACAGAAAGCACCCGTCATGCTTCTCAGGAAATGAGCATGCACACTGCCTGCCGTATGAAGTCCAGGCTGAATTCTTGGGGCTCTGTGATAATGCCATAGACTGAGTATTTGTGTCCTTCAAATTTATATATTGACATCCTAAACTCCAGTGTGACAGGATTAGGAGGCAGGGGCCTTGGGGGTGATTAGGTCATGAGGGTGGAGCCCTCATGAGGGGGATTAGTGCTCTTATAAAAGAGACCCCGGAGAGCTCTCTCCCCTTTTCTGCCACAGCAGGACACAGCGAGATGGCTGGCCTTGGAGAAGACTCACCAGACACTGAATCTGCCAGCACCCTGACCTTGGACTTCAAGCCCCAGAACTAAGAAAAATCAACATCTGTTGTTTACAAGGCACTCAGTCTATGGTTTTTATTATAGCAGCCTGAACAGACTACAGACTACAGCAGATGATAATGCAGAAATAGCCATGTTTTAAATGCTTACCCATTTTCCAAGCAGAGCTTTTCTTTCTTCAAATACCTGCAATAGGTAAGAGAGAATTGGGTGACTTCATATATCATGGTTCAAAATATCCATTACAAGAACAGCATCATTGAAGGATCAGTAAATAAGTATTCACTACGTCAACTCAGTATGAAGAATCCGGTGTCATTCCCGGAAGGGTACTTTACTTATTTTTAACATAGGCAATGTATTTCTCCATGTGAAATACATAAAAAAGAATGATTGTTCTTTAAGAGAAATAAGAAAAAAATGGAATTATAAAGAGAAGTCAATTTTAATTTGTGAAAGGAGATAAACAAACTAACAAAGGGGGAAAAAAAAGGAAAAATGGTACTCTCCCTCCAAAACATATCAACACTAGTGGTGTGAGAATTTATAAAATTTATGAATGAGCAGCTTTGATTTTATATTTCAGTGTGTACACATATAAATGGGTGTCGCGGTACTTATTATGTTTGTAGGGTTAGTAATTTCTGGGTACCTCTGGGCTTGCGACTGCATATTCAGCTGTAGAGGTTTATTTTTACGCACTGTGTGGATAGAAACCATGCCTCCCTCCTTCATGTTGCCATGTCCAACGTGCAGGGCTGTCCATGGCGTGGTACAAGCAGCCATGTTTGTTGAACTGAATGCATGTGGTTGTGAGACTGGATATCCTTATGGATGTAGCAGTACAGTGGGACTGTATTTATATGTTGGTGTCTAGGTGTTTTTCTGAGCATCAGTGCATATGTGGATCTGAGCAAGTGAGGAGGGGAAGACTAACGTGGGTATGTTTGGCAGAGGAGGGGGTTTGAGAAGAGGAAGAGACAGTAATGAACATATGTGAATGTCTCTCTCCCTCCAACACATACACCCTCTGTCAGCTTTCAGAATCAGATGGATGTTTTCCCCTTCTCCTTGGCACTACCTAAATTCCAGCACTGCAAGAATGTCCCTGCTTGGAGAGGCGGCTCAGACCTATTTCTTCCCTTTTTATGGGGGAGGACGAGGAGCGGGTTTTACGGCTCCATAATGCTTTCCTTTCCTTTTTAGACTCTCAAACTCTGGTTGCCAGGAGCATATGAAACAGGAACTGAAATAACTGCTTCAACAACCGACTGGGGACCAGTGAAATGCTGCTTTTGCACCTGTCTGGGGTATCTCTACATCACGGGTAGACGCTTCACACATTTAGAAGAAGAAAAAGAAGATCCCTCCCCACAATAAACTGCCACCAGGACAAATAAGGGCAATAGACAAACTCAGAATTTCTAGACAAAAACAGAAGAGAAGCTATGGAACACAGGAGATTTTTAAAAATCTGGATTCCAGCACATCCTGAACTCTTCCAGATCGGTCACCTGTTGCCCAACCCAAGCCACCAGGGTGGCCAGCTTGCCAGCAAGCTCCCTCCCCAGGCCAGTGCATGCTGCACTGAGCTCCACAATTCTTGAACTTGCTCTCTGTGGGCTCTGATCCCAAGCCCACCAGAACCCCTTTCTCCTGCAGGCTCCACAGAGCCAGCCGGTGCAGGTTCCAGAGCAGATCCTAGACTAGCCAACTGAATAACCACAGAGAGCTTCAGAAGTCATAGCATTTCAGAGCTAAAAGAAATCCTAAAGCTCTCTTTGTTAGATTTCCTTATTTTAGAAAGGACAAGCTGAAGACCAAAGAGGTTATTTTCATAGATATTTTAAAAATTACTGGTTGTAAACTCTGTTCAATTCCCCTCTACACTTGGTCCCTCACTAGAATTTGGGTCTTCCCCATCCTGAATTCCAGCCCTAAATTCTCCATGAACTTGTGTCTGACAATGGGAAGAAGCCTAGGTTCTGAGCCACAACTGAGATTTGAAAAGGAGGTTGGGATGCACCCTCATGGTGTCCACCAATGTTGTGGCTCATAGGAAGCAGAGGACACTCACTGGGAGGGGCAGGATAGTCTATAAAAATGCAGCAGGGGGCTGGGGCTGGGGCTCAGTGGCAGAGCACTTGCCCAGCACATGTGAGGCACTGGGTTAGAACCTGAACACCACAAAAAATAAATAAACGACACAAAGGTATTGGG
Source organism: Marmota flaviventris (assembly GCF_047511675.1). NCBI lineage: Eukaryota > Metazoa > Chordata > Mammalia > Rodentia > Sciuridae > Marmota > Marmota flaviventris. The sequence goes on from NC_092500.1 coordinate 170,561,642, forward strand.
TCCATCTACAACTAACTTAAAAAGACAAGAAAGAGAAAAGAAAAAAAAATTTAAATGCAGCAGGAAGGGAATGAGGTGGGAGTAGAAGTGTTACTCTGACTGAAGCAAAGGCACTGTATGAGTAGGGTCAGGGCAAACCCAGTCATTCAGGCGTCTACACCCAAGTCGAAACTGGTGGGCATGAAGGGGTAGATGAGAAGCACCAGACTGGAAATCAAAAGACCTCAGATCAGGTTCTGACATGACCTTTGACAAGGAAGATGATTTGGAGCTAACCATTTCATTGTCAGGTCCTTGGTAGGGGCTGATGGTCTTACGGTCCCCAGTTTGGAGCGAATCCTCACTCCAAAGATTCGCAATCAGGTTCTTCATTTTGAAGAGCTGGAAGACAAAATGTCTATGCAAAATGGAAGTATTAAAACGGATCTTCCTTTCATGCAGAATGCTGCAGTCTGTTTATATCACAGTTTACCCAGAGCCTGCTGTTAAGTCAAAATCCCACGGTTGTTATTTTAGTCTGTTGACACTGCAATTACATATTTCACCATGTGACATCATTACAGCGTAGGAGGGAGATATTTCAGGGTTCCTAAATTATGGCTGATTGATGGCAACAAGGTGCCTTTTCTCACAAAACCGTTTTAACATGTAATGTACTACATGTATAAATCGTCTCTAAAAGAAATGTGGATTATGGGGATGGGATTGGGGCTCAGTGATAGAGTGCTTGCCTAGAATGTTTGAGGCACTGGATTTGATCCTCAGCACCGCATAAAAATAAATAAGTACAGGTTTAAAAAAATTTTTTTAATAAAAAAAAAGAAATGTGGATTAAAGAAAAGAAATGCAGACAAAGAAATAAATGTGGATCGCTTGTTTTTCTTTCTTTCAATGGTATATATTTAAGGTGTACATAGTGAAATGATTGCTACAGCCAATCAAATCAACCCATTTGTCAGCATGTTACTTTTTGTCAGTAGTAAGGATCATTTTTAATGATGACATTGTTTGGCAAAGAGGTCCATACTTTTAAAGCATTCCTCCACTTAAAGTTCTCATGCTTGCATTACTTTGTAATCTACTGCATTTTTGTTTTTTGAAGGCATCTAAATTTGAATTCAGTCTCTCTGCTTAAAGCCTGCTGTGAAGTTAAAATCCTGTGACTCTTATTTTAGTCAGAGATAGTTATGTACTTCACATTGTACCACAGAATAGAAGACAAGACTCGAACAAAAACGAACTTGGATCTCACGATTGCATTGATCTTTGGTGGCAATGTCCTGGTTTTGAAGTGTAGAAAACCCCTTGAAATTACTGTGTGGTTGCCTTTTGGCCACCGTGTCCTTGGACATCTATTTTTAATTCCTTTTACACAGTCGGAATGTTAGATATGAAAGGGACCTTGGAGGTCACCTGACCTAAACCATTCTTTTTACAAAGGAGACAGAGTTCAGAAATGGTAGTGACTTTCTCAAGGCCTGCAGGAAATTATTGGGACAGCTGATCTGGAGCACATTTTCAGTTCCTAAAGTCATTGTTCTTTGTTTTATTTGTATTCACTTTAAAATTAAAATTTGAAACATAGTGCACCATAAAAGTAAACAAATGAAATCTGGTCTCTTCTACAGACACCCCCCTCCAGCCACCAATACCCTTCTAACTTTTTTGGGGAATCATAGACATATACAATTCCTTTTTTTTTTTGTATAATCATATATAAATCTTTTTTTTGGGGGGGTACTGGGGATTGAACTAAGGGGCACCCAACCACTGAGCCATATCCCCAGCCTTATTTTGTATTTTATTTAGAGACAGGGTCTCAGTGGGTTGCTTAGCACCTCAGTTTTGCTGAGGTTGGCTTTGAACCCATGATCCTCCTGCCTCAGCCTCCCAAGCTGCTGGGATTACAGGCATGCTCATCATATACAAATTCTATATACGGTCTATGCACGTTGATATGTGTGTGTGTGTGTGTGTGTGTGTGTGTGTGTGTGTTACACTCATGCAAAGTTATCTTTTGGGTTTTTTTTTTTTGTACTGGGGATTGAACCCAAGGACACTTTACCACTCAGCTATATCCCCAGAACTTTTTTTTTTTTTTTTTTTTTTTTTTGAGACAAGGTCTTGCTAAGTTGGTGAGGGTCTTGTTAAGTTGATGAGGCTGGGTTCAAACTTGTAATCCTTCTGCCTCAGCCTCCAGAGTCTCTGAAATTTACAGGCATGTGCCACTGCACTCAGCATGTGTAACAATTTTTAAAGGAAAAATTTTACTCAACACTAGAACCTAATTAAACCAAAATATAAGTTTTTGGAACAGGGTAGTTCTAAACAATAAAACAAATGTTTTCTCTAGAAATTATCAGTAAATGTGACAAAATCCATTAACAAAACAAGATAAGGCAATGTAAGACTTGCTGTGATGTAGTGACTCCACCCCACGACTGGAGGATTTATTCCTGCACCTGGGGGGGAGGCTGTTGATTGACAGCCATGAGCTTGAGAGAGCTGCCTTGCCGAGGTCAGGCCTTCTTGAGAGGAGGGAACAGCTAACATCCACTCAATGGTCAGTATGGAAGTGTGAAGGACTGACCCCCTTGCTGGATTGTAAGCTCACTCTGGGTTTATGATTTGGATGTAAGGTTTCTCCCAAAAGCTCACACGTGAGACACTGCAAGAAGGTTCAGAGGAGAAACGATTGGGTTGTGAGAGTTTTAACCCAATTAGTGAATTAATCCCTCATGGGATTAAGTGAAGTGGTAGGGTGTGGCTGCAGAAGGTGGGAATTGGGGCATAGTTATGGGGTATATATTTGTATCTGGAGAGTGGAGTCTCTCTCTCTGCCTCCTGGTCACCATGATGTGAGCTGCTTTCCTCCACCACCCTTTCCCACCATGATATTCTGCCTCATCTAGAGCCTGGAGGAATGGAGCCAGCCTTCTATGGAATAAGACCTCTGAAACCGTGAGACCTCAAATAAACTATTCCTCCTCTTTAGTTGTTCTGGTCAGATCCTTTAGTCACAGCAGTGAAAAAGCTGACTAAAACACTGGGTGACCAGGTGGCTTCAGGGTATACCATGGGGTCATAGAGGCCTTGTGGAGGTACATTCCAGCCTACCTTCTTCCTTTGCCCCAAACCCCACATCTTTCTCTGCCTCCCTTCTCCTGCCCTGCAGGTGATCTTTAAATGTTCATCTCAGAATCTGCTTCCTGGGGTTGGGAGTATAGTTCAGTGGTAGAGCACTTCCCTAGCATTCTTTAGGCCCTGGATTCAATCCCTAGAGCCACCAGAAAAAACAACAACAAACCAAAAAACCATATCTCTAGTTACCCAACCTGTGAAAAGCACTCAGGTTTTTGTTTGTTTTGTTTTGTTGTAGATAGACACAATACCTTTATTTTATTTATTTATAAATCAAACCCAGTGCCTCATACATGCTAGGCAAGTGCTCTACCACTGAGCTATGTCCTCAGCCCCATTCAGGTGTTTTTTGGCTATTAAATCAATTTCTTTTCCATGGCAGCTACATTGATCAAGACTCTTGATTTTTCAAGAAAATTTTCTGGAAATCAGGGCATCCAACAAATTTGTATTTCAATTCAAGTCACTTTTTCACATGTGAGTAAAACCTTCACAATTCTATGGGAAAACAGATTTCAAAATTAAACACTGAAGTTTTTTGGGGAAAGCAGATAAGCTGTTATATAAACTGTCGGTGCACCAAGAGTGTTGCAAACAGGTGCTCAGTAAATAATTGTTACAGGGAAAGAAAAAGATTTTCAACATTCTTGTTTGGTGTTCATGGCTATAGATAAAAGCAGGATCAACCTTTCTATCTGCCTTTCCTTTTGGTTGTTTTGCACCCCCAAACCCCAATTTCCTTATCTTTTTCCTTTTTAGGCTCTCTTCATTTTATTTCTCACTATTCCCATTCCTGCCCAGCTCTTCTATCTCTTAGAAATCGCTCGTGTTTCAAGTCAGAGGAGCAGAGAATACTGAGAGGCGGCTTTGCTGGAGGGATTAGCACATCTGTCAGGGTTAGAGAAGTAAAGGGCTGACTCTGGGCTAAGGAAGACGATGACGGGATCAGAAGAGGAGAGTCAATGAAAGGGTACCAGGAGGGATCTGCGCTGGCTCTACCTACTGTGCTCCAGGATCATCCCAGGCACTGGAGACACAAGGGAGAACCTCAGCCTGATGCATTAGAGCTGAGGAGGAGTAGGATGGGTGGAGCCGGGAGGGTAGCTGAAGTTAGTCTATGAAGGGGCCTCAAGGATATGCATGGGGATTGGAAGTCACCCTTTTGAGTGGGGCCCATTTTCAGTTTCATGTAATAGGATTGGTATTCTAGGAAGATCATCCTGGGACCCCAACAGAAGATTGGTAGGTACGAACAGAGGTAGTAAAACCAGCTAGGGGATTACCCCTTGCAATATGGCAAGGGATCCCCGGGATCTGATCTGAGAATGTGGAGCTGGAGGTTCACAGGCGGATGGAGAAAAGGTGCCTGAATGAGAAGTCAAGGAGGAAGATTCACAGGACTTGAAGATGAACCGGATGTGGAGGCAAGATGGTAGACACTTCTCCATGGGCCTCTGCTGCTCTTGAATGTCTTGCCCATGCCAAGAATGCAAAGCCCTGAGCACCTGCAAATCCAGGTTGGATTGCAGGAAGGCAACCCTGAGGGATGAGCAGGCTTGCTTATGCGTACTATAACGCTCACCCACTGCATCACCCACTGCAACCGTGACATGCATCCGGGCCCTCTGCATCACCCCTGTGGGACGAGGTTGACCAAAAGAGCTAGGGGGAACATGCTGCTCATCCTGAGTGCTGTGCTGTGGGTAATGTTCTTTGTCTCTGGCCCAGGAATCTGTCTCTTTTACTGTGATATAGCAATGTCATCTGCTTCATAAGCAACAGGCTAATTTCTTAGCTTGTAAATTGGGGGAAAAACCAACTCCCAGACCCAACAGGGAGAAGGAAGATTTTTGATCTGAATAACATGATGTAAAGCGGTGTTCAGGAGGAGGAACTGGTGTGTAGGAACAAGACAATGAGGTCAGTTTTATACAGGTTGATTGTATTTTACTGCTAACTATTTGGTCATAATTTATTTATTTTTCATTTTTTATTAGTGCATTTTAATTATACAGAATAATGGGTTTCCTTGTGGCATATCATACAGCATGTAACGTACTTTGACCATATCCAACCCCCCATTACTCTCCTTTACCCCTCCCCTCCCCCATCCACTCTCATAATATTCTCCCTGCTATTTTCTTTTTTTAAAATTTGTTATTTTTAGATATACATAATAGTAGAGTATATTTTGATATATTATACATACATGGAGTATAATTTATTCTAATTAGGATCCCATTCTGTGGTTGTACATGATGTGGAGTTTCATGGTTGTGTATTCATATATGAACATAGGAAAGTTATGTCTGATTCGTTCTACTGTCTGATGTGGTCCTTATATATAGTGATTGCTATTAGGAGCTCACAGACCTACTGGTAACTTTCACTCCTCACCGAAGCAGGAATGGATACCCCCAGAGGCTGGCCAATCTCACACCCTAGCCACCAGCTGCAATGCTTGGTTTGGTGCATTTTACTAATTTCCCCAAAATGTATATGGGAAATATTCTTAGGAGAACTGGAATAGTATGAGCAATAGGTCAAAATTTATGCATTTGGTACATTTCATATGCAGCATTACCCAGTGACCTCAACTCTAGCAAGAAAACCTCTTTTGGGGAACTCTTTGAAGACCACCCTCTCCTCTTCTCCTCCAGTTCTGGTAGTTCTAGAGGAGAACCAGTGATGGAAGACAAAAGGCAACTGAGATGAGAGAGACCAGGAGCGACTTTGCAAGAAAGTACAAATCAAAGCCACTTTCTTCTTAAGCAAGGGACTCTGTGTCTATTGCCAGTTCAGCCCACATAGCAAAGCTTCAATAAATTTATAAAAAAAATTTTGAGGTTGAAGAGGGACTTTATTTTACTTGTTTATTTTTATGTGGTGCTTAAGGATTGAACCCAGTGCCTCACATGTGCTAGGCAAGTGTTCTACCACTGAGCTACAGCCCCAGCCCTCGATAAATTTTTTATAGTAAATCCTTTGTTTGTCTTTACTTCATCCATCACACAATACTAAATAATTCCTATTTATACAGATATATTATACATATATCTAATATATAACACATAAATAAATTTACATATATCCATTATACACATATACCTATAAATATATATTATATGTAATATGTATTATATATGTATTATATATATTAGTGCTGGGGTTGAACCCAGGGGTACTTTACCACTGGGCTACATCCCCAGTTCTTTGTATTTTTTATTTTGAGACAGGGTCTTGCTACATTGTTGAGGCTGACCTTGAACTTGTGATCCTCTTGCCTCAGCCTTCTGAGTACATGGGATTACAGGATTATAGGTGTGATTGGGCCTGGCCCCTGTTTATATTATGATAACCAAAATTTTACTACCAGTTTTTTCTTTAAGACATGGATCCAACTGATGAAGATACTCTGGCCACTCACCTGGTTATTCAAAACCTGGTGGTTGAGGGGTGTCCAGGTACTCATCTTTATCTGCATTTTAGGACATTCTATATTCTTCGGAGGTGCAAATGCCATCATGCAATAACTGAATATTCTTCCAAAAAGAAGACTATACCTGTTGGAATAAACAAAACACATAACCCTGACAATATTAAAAATACCAATGCCATGTAATTTTGGAATGATGGCAGAATAATGGATGGGAAGAGCACTCGCTGGGAGCATCTTAAACGTGAGGCACTTTACATGTATGCTCAGGGTAAGTTCATGAGTTAGTAAGGTGGTAGGTTTTAGCTCATTTCACAGGTGAAGTCACACACAGACAGGTGACTTCACAGGTGAAGTCAAGGTGACACAGACAGCAAGTGCTAGAGCCAGGTTTCATGCCCAGGCCAGTCTCAGTCTGCTTTCATTGGATCACAGAGTGGGGGCTGGGCATACAAAATCTCTCCTGGCTAAGAAAGAGAAATATTTAAATATAGAATCAGAGTGCAGAGCTGGGGTTGTGGCTCGGTGGTAGAGTGCTCATCTCACATGTGTTGGGCCCTGGTTTGATCCTCAGCACCATATAAAGATAAATAAAATAAAGGTATTGCGTCCATCTACAACTAAAAAAAAAAGTACAATAGTAAACACTTCATTCTTGTCCCTGTGATAGTAACTCTCCTCCTCCTTCTTAACTGTCTGACATCCAAGTCACAAAACTTCCAGGCTGATGCATACATATTTTGGAAACAGATGGTGTAATGAGCAAAGTTGAGGCTTTGGAGATGGACAGACTTGAGTTTATTCAGGGAAATCTGTAGGTTTTAGTTGTCTAGTGTACATCTGCCTCCTTTTAAATAAAGCACTATGTATGTGTTTGTGTGTTTGTGTCCTCAGAGGAGTCCTTGGGTTCTTCTCAGCCCCTACTGGCTCATTATCTGAATCACTATATTTTTAGCTAAGTTACAAAAGGCATATGAAGTTACTCCATTACAGTATTATTAATCAGCAGCAAGCAATAAAAATACATGTGAGCAGGTAAATTACAAGTACAAAGCATGGCCACTGAGTCTAGGTCTGCCCAGCTAAAAATTACATATTTCTTTTTGTTATAGTTATTGATGTTCTACCTTTCTTCTTTTTATTTATTTTTATTTTATTTTTTATTGTAGTTGGACACAACACCTATTTTTTATTAATTTACTTTTATGTGGTGCTGAGGATCGAACCCAGGGCCTCACATGTGCTAGGCGAGCGCTCTACCGCTGAGACACAACTCTGGCCCTTTTCTTCTTTTTAAAGCAAGTATTTTGAGTTCTTCTTTGAGAGTCATAAAGGTCTTTGAGAATGAGAGCTATGAATCCTCTCCTTAGAAAAATGCCATGAACATAAAATTTTGCTTAGTCTAGGTTAAAAACTCCTGCTCTAAACTGAGAAACTCCCTCTATTCCCACTTTAGGTAGGAAGCAATCTGACTTATTCTGGACACCATTTCTAAATTAGGAAAAAAAAAAAAAAAAGCTACTTTTCTCAGTGATGCCCCAAGGGTCTGCACTGGTTGTTTTCTTTCTCCTGGCTCTGGGAAGCTGGAAATCACCTGGACCAAGCTTTCTTCAAAGCAGCTGGAGGTGAGTGTGTTTCTAGGAGGTGGGTCTGGCCAGGGGAAGAGTCCTTTCAATGACAACAGTCCTGCCTCATCTTTCATTATTATACTTTTCCAATTTTTCCCTTTCCCTTCCATTCCAGAACATGGACAATGTGCATACTTGCAGGCATGTACATTTCAGAGTACAGACTACTGGCTACTATTGAAAAGACAGAAGCCTATATATATAAATAACATCCACAAAAACAATTGTCCTGCTCTGTCAATAAGACAGAGGAAGTTGCCTCTCCTCCTTCCACAGATAAGTCTTGCTGTTGCTTTTCTTTGTGACCTCTTTTCCCTATAATGGGAATTTGTCTTTAATATTTCTTGGAATAAAAATGTAGAAAGAGGGCCTAGGGGCCTCATGGCCCACGCATGGGTCCAGTCCCATGTTTAACAGCCAGGGTGAGTCCACTTCCAATCTGATATCCATAGCCATTTTTCACACCATGGCCATTATTAACAGTTTCACTAGAGACTTAGGAGGTCTGTCCTAGGCTTACAAAGAGTTTCTGTCTTAATAGAGCTCATGATCTACTGTTAGAGATTTTTTAAAAATATGAGTGATGTCACTTATGAATTCAAAAACCTTTGTAGGCTCACCAACAAGGATATAATAGGAAAGTCTGGGTCCACTATGACTGTGCCTCAACTTACATTTTCAGCCTCATCCCTTCCTTCTTTCATGCACTCTGTCCAGACACACCAAATACCCAACCACCCTGAGAACACTGCAAAACCCTAGCCCTTCTTATGTGAATCTCTGAGAGCGCTCATCTGAATCCTAACCACAGACCTAGGAAATAGATGCTCAATAAATATTTGTTAAATCAATGGAAAGAATGAATACAACGGGAGGGGGGAAAGTGGTTTGAGGATTAAAATTAGTGGAAATAAATGTACAGTGAAACTTGGAACATTATGAACTGGGTTCTGGGGTAATACTTGGGATTCCCAGCTTTGTATTTGGAGTTCATGGAGCAGAATAGGATTGAGTTTCTCTGCTAACACCCAATTCATCCACTGTACACTGTAACATCATTAGGCAATCTCAAATATTATCAGGAGGTTGTCAGGTAATAGGGTATCCGAATTCACCTTATACTCATCTAGTTAAAAACAAAGCAAGCACTCTTAATACACTGCCAAGAGCTGGTGCTCGACCGGCACGTAATTATTAGTAGTTAATTTCACAAGTATGAAGCATCTGGCACTTGAATTGTAGCTGGAATGTGAGAAGAAAATGTAATCCCCAGGAGCACCGACAAGGCCTGTGGGAGACTCAAGAGCTCTCCAAGACAGGCTCCATCTTTCCCATGCACTGCCCGCTGCTCTCACCTCTTTCAGCTGGCTCCCTCTTCAAGCCTCTAGTGCTGGGGTTGCCATAGTTGCACTAGGTCAGCTTTTTCTTTGACTCCTTCCAGCCCCCACCCCTCCCTGCTTTCCTAGTCCAATCACCATCTATAAATTCTGTCGCTGGCATCCGGGGTCTCTTAGGCAACAATGTGTGGTCTCTTGATTGGCCGGGACATCCAGGAGGGCTGGCTCCAAAATTGGGCACCGAGATAAAATTAAAAAGTGTGGGCACCAAGCAGGTGGAGCTACGTCGACATCCTGATGCTACGCTCGGCTGGGAAGGTACGCAATTCGGAAACCAGGGGCATGGAAACCTTCATTCAAAACGTGCTGCTGTTGTGTTCCAGATCAGCCCTTACCCACTGAGCATGCCCAGTTATGTTATTCTGGTCACTCCGGAGTTCCGAAATGCGAACTCCACTTTGCCGGGTTTTTAGAGTGGCCAATAGGTAAAATAGGGTTGGAGGAAAACGAATTTGGGTCTGGTTCGGTGGAAGAATAGCACCTGCAGCAGGAAATGGGAAGACGTGGGGGAAATTGTCCAACATGCAAACCCACAAGTGCTCCCCCAGCAATTTATATTTATTGGATTATGAATTCAGGCTGAGTGACAGATACACCAGGGAACCAGCAGATGGCATGCCTTAATAACAATAACTCTAAATTTGGAAATCTTAACATCCGGTCTAATTTAATTATTTAAATTTGTTGACTATCTACCTTGTAACAAGGACTGGAGTGAGCATATATGGATAAAAAAAGAAATCTAATAAGGAAACTTGAAAAAGCAGTAAATAACTAATAGAAGACTCACAGTCCCAACATCTGTGAGCTGTAGAATACCATGAAGTACCATGAAGTTCAAAATTTTAGAATCAAGCTTCTTTGGCCTAGGCAAAACAGTTGTTATGGGCAGCATTAATCTCCCCTCCCTCAAGCCAAAGCAAACAAACAAAATAACAACTTTCCTGGCTATTTTTGTTTCCTAAAATAATGTACTCTTCTCCAACTCAAAGGAAGTTACAAACCTTATGTTTGTATTGTGTTTCATAGTTTTTAAATAGGTAACATTTGTGTGACTCCAATTTAAATAGCAGAAAAAGGTAAGTTGAGCTCATGGAGGTGGTTGCTTAATCCAAGTTAACAAAGGATCAGCAAGTGGCCAAACTGAAATTGGAACCCAGGTTGTCTGAATTCCAAGGTAGAGGTTTCCACATGAGCAGGTTGTATGTAAATGAATAAACAAAGCCTTTAGCGGGTGTGTGGGGGCTCCTGGGGGAGGTGTGCCTATGTAATACTAAATTACCATGCATTACCAATTAACATTTATGATTTCAAAACAGGTTCCTCCAGAAGGAGACCAGTTTTAACAATGTCAAGAGTGCAGAGCCTCTATGTGATGCTCCCACATGTTAATTAAAGACTTTCTATTACAACATGGAAGGAAATCGAGATGGGACATAGAATCTCACTTTATCCCTGTTGGATTTGAATATTTTTATCCCTGACAAAAGGTTCCTCTTGTCTCTCCTCTCAACAGAACCTTCTGGGCCTCCTTCTTCCTGCAGCTCATCTGTCTATTGTTCCCCCAAAGGAGAGTGAGTCACACCATTTCTACTGTGTTCATAGTGACACACAGAAAGCTCAATGTCTGTGGTTCTTCAACATTGCTTTTACACAGAAGAACTCAATCATTAAAAAAACAAAAACAAAAAACCTTAGACACTTTTTATTTTTTGCCATTATACATGTACTCTTTTTTTTTGTTTGTATTACAATTCTTAATACCTTAGAGACTTTTTCATAAGAAATAACTTATATCTCCATGGAGATTTTTTAAAATGTTAACTTTGGGTTTGTGTTTAACAAACAAGAAGTCCTTTGTGTATTTCCAGGTCTCATTCTCCTCTCTGCCTGCCTAGAGACAGTCATGAAATTCATTGTTATGAATGTGTAGCCTCCTTGTTTATTATTATGTATATGTTAGTCTTCATAAATGACATGTATTAACACTAGTTATTTTTTAAGGCATCATCATTTATATATCTTTTTTTAATATTTATTTTTTAGTTTTAGGTGGACACAATATCTTTATTTTATGTGGTGCTGAGAATCGAATCAATGCCTCACGCATGCTAGGTGAGCGTGCTATCACTTGAGTCACATTCCCAGCCCCATCATCATTTATATATCTTGTTGTTTGCTTTTCACCAAAAACAAATTTTGGACGTTTAGTCATGTCGGTACATTCATTTCTACATCATTCGCACCTTCCAATGAGAGCTGTGATGTGTCCTATGCCTGACAGTCTTTACAGGATAATGTGTAAATCAAATAAAAATGCACCTAGCAGCACATCTGCAGAGGTTCCTCAGCCACAGGGATCTGGAAATACACAAAACAGGCATAGAGGTTTTTCCAGCCTTGCCGCCTCACCCTCAGCACAGGTACTGCTGGCTCCCCAGGACACGCTGGCTTACCTAGAATCAGCCTAAGGACCACTGTGTCTTTAAAAAAGAAGAAATGTTGCTGTACAATTATGTGTTTATTAGGAAATGGAAATTGTCGTTGGAGGTCTCATTTATTATGCCAGTTCACAGAAGTTTTGCTGTTATGACGGGCTGGGCCTCCCAATGCTAGGTAGGTGCCCCTACCAATGAACTACATCCCCTAAACAGATTACCTTCTGATGGGAAATTATGTCTCAGCTCAACTCTTCAGTGTTTACTTAAAATCTGAGCATCTTTTAAGACAATTGTAAAATATACATAAAAGTTATCTGAACCGTTTTTTTAGGTACACTAATCAGTAGTGTTGAGTACATTCACTTGTGCAACAGGATCAACATTACTAGTCCTGCGTGCTACCAACAGAACAAAAAGGATGTCCCTGAAGTTTAAGTTGAAGAGGGGTGAGGAGGAAGAAGAGAAAGGTAAAGTGTAATAATAAGAAAAACAGCCACGGCTTTGAATGTCATTAAAACACTGCATGGGGGCTGGGGTTGTGGCTCAGCGGTAGTGCGCTGGCCTAGCACGTGAGACGCGCTGGGTTCGATCCTGAGCACCACATAAAAATAAATAAATAAATAAAGGTATTGTGCCCAGCTACAACTAAGAAAATATTAACAACAACACCGTGTGGCTTGGATAAGTCATCTAACCTTTTTAGGCGTTTATCTCATCATTTGAAAAACAGAGATTCTCTGTTGGTGATCGCTAAGGGCTTTTTAGTTCTCAAATGTTCTACGTAGAAAAAGAAAACGGAGACCTTTCCTAAAGAGCAAAAGATGGGGCACAGCACCAGTTAGCCACAAGCTTCACCTGTTTAATAGGGTCTTGGCAAAGAGGATGCAAATTACTCCCGGGCTAGTATTCTGTTCCTGTCTGCCACAGTGTGTCAGCCTGACGGCTGCAACCGACCAGGTGCCCGCCGCTACCTGCGCCCTGTTCCCCCCTCGGTACCGCCGACCCGCCTTCGGACCCCCCAGTCCCGAGGTCTGCACCCGGGCGCTCAGAGCCGGTGTTGGTGTTCTTGCATTGACAGCCTCGCAGGCTTGGGTGCTGGCGAGTCGCGGTGCCGTTGTAGCAGGGGAGGGCGCGCTTTGCAAGGAGGACCGAGCGCCACTCAGAAGACCGCTTCCGTAGTTGGGAACACCACGCCAGTGCGGGACAGCTGCTGGCGTCGTCGCTGAGCTCGAGGCGAACAGCCCGCGCGCGACCAGCCCCGCAGCCGCGCTCCAGAACCGAGGCCCGGCCGAGCGTGCGCGGCGCGCCTGCGCCGTGCGTGCGCGCGCTCTCGCTGCCGGTCCGCGCGCCCCGGCGCTCGCCAAAGCTCGCGGTCGCTCTGAGGCGCGCGCCGGCGGTCCTCGGCCGCTCGGGGTACCTGAGGGACTCGCGGCCGCCTGCGGCCGGCGCCGCAGCCCTTTGGAGCCCGGCGCCCGGATCTGAGGTGAGCCCTCGGCGACGGTGCCCGGGACCGGGTGGGCGGGAAGGGCAGCGGCGAGAGCGCCGGACCAGGAGGCGCCGCGGCGGCGGGGGCTGCTCCGCCAAACCCTGCCGAGGAGCCTCCTGCAGCCCGGCGCCTCCTCCTCAGGGATCGTTATTCTTGTCGCGGCCAAAACAAAAGCCGTGGGCGCCGGGCCGTGGCGGGCGTCGGGGCGGCTTCCTGCGGCGGGCCGGGCCGCGGCGGGCCGGGGTCGCGGCGAGGAGTTTGGGGCTGGGGGCTGAGCCGGGGCTGCCCCGGGAGGCGGTCCACCCGGTCCGCCCCGCGGGCGCCGGGCAACCTGTGCGAGTGGGGACGCGGCGGCTCGCAGCACCCCGCCGCCCAGCGCGGGAGGCCGGCCGGGCGAGCGGCTCCTGTGCCCGGCGCCGCGGGGGCGTCGGCGGGAGGACAATGCGCCCCGCGCCGCCCGCCCGCCCGGCGCGCCGTCGCTCTTGCCCGGCCCCGCTCGCGTTAGCTCGGGGCCGACCATTCTGTCCCGAGCCGAAAAGTTGTCCCTCCCAGCCACCAGTTTGCAAAGTCTGTGCCCCCCGTGCCTCCCGGGTGCCCCTGGCACGGCGGTGCGTTTGCCCCGGGGTGGGTGCCGCTGGGTCAGGAACACATGGCCTCCGAAATAAAGGCGCCGAGCGAGCAAGCGAGCAGCCTGAAGTGGACTTGTGTCATTCCAGAAACGTAAACATCATCCTAGAGTCCTTTGGTATCTTAGAGTCTGGGGGTTAGCTGCCTCCTCCTGTAAGAGAAAGAGGGCTTTTTTCCTTTTCTTTTTCTAGAAAGGGATTAAAAGAAACAAAAGTGCATGCCATTTTTTTTTTTTTCCAGGCGGAGGAGCAGATATAAACTTGAAAAATATTATGAAGAAGGTCGGGGTTTTATCCACTGTAAAATGAGGGTTTGAATTTTGGCTTCCTTTTGAAATTTAGGTAGCTGCAGCAGCAGAGCCGACCAACTGCATGTACAAGTATTCTAACAAAATCTTTTTTTGAAATTGTATTGGGGATTGAACTCAGGGACTCATACCTGCTAGGCAGGCACTTTCCCGATAACCAACATTCCTAGCCGCCCCCCCCCCCCCTTTTAAAGTTTTTATTTTTTAAGACAGTGTCTAGTTGAGTTGCCCCAGGCTGGCCTCCAACTTGTGATCCTCCTGCCTCGGCCTCTGGAGTCGCTGGGATCCCAGGTGTACGATATCACACCTTACTTCAAACAATTTTGTGTTAGAAAAGTGGTTTTGATAGACCTGGAATATTTATAACTGGAATGGGTTACTTTGCAAAACCAATACATAGGAGAAAGGAAACAAAGACCCAGCTGACATGGAGGATGTTACCTCCCTCCTCAGCTTTTTTTTTTTTTAATCCCTTAGTGGTATGTTGGTCGCATTCTAGGCTGGAAAGAAATAGATAAATCCTTAGTTCTGTTATTATAAAGGAGGTACTCCTGACGAGAATCCTTCCACCTTTGCTTTTAAGCAAATCAATGTAATCCTTTTCCTCCAGGAAACAAAAACATCTACTTGAACTACCAAACCACAGAATAAAGCTAAAAAGATTGTTAGGAATCTTTCAGTTAGGAAAGAAGTAGGTGTAAAAGCTTGACTCTGTGGACCTAAGATAAAATATAAGCAAAAAACAGCCCTTCTCTTATTAGTAAAATAACATGCCCCCCCAAGCCCCCAAAGCTTTGAAGCTATTAATAAGTAAATTGTTAATAATGCCTACCATCATACCCTCTCTTTCTTCTTACTTCTTTTTCCTCATCCACTACTAATATTTTCTATCTCCATCACTTTCTCAAAGCTGTAACACTGTCCTGTTGATAAAAGGAGAAGAAAGGACCATGGAATCTTAGGTGCTTTCATTCCTTTTCTCATCTTCTACAATATTTCTTTGAGCTTTATTGTGTGCTTTGAGTTATTTAGGTGGATTTTTTTGGAAGGGGGATTTCGTGATTGAGATACTTGAAGTAGTGAGGGTTGACAAGAATTTAAGAGCCAAGTGCACATTCTTTGTGTAGTATAATGTGAAAGCTTTATCATTGGGGAAGGAGAGAGTTTTTTTTTTTGCTCACAATAGGTTGTCTGTTTCCCACTTGACCTATAGAAAAATTATCTACCCAATTTACATTTCATATTAGTTAGTAAAAATATAAGATTTTATACTCAAAACATCTTGAGCTGTTGGTTCATTGATGTAAGATTGTTATTGACTTTATTTTCTTTAGGAGACAGGAGGCCAAAAACCTCTTTAGTAGGGGAGAATGGCGTTATCCTCAAGGTTTTTGTTTTTTTGTTTTTACCCCCGCCCAAACTCTAGAATTATGGCTGCTTAAAGCTACAGCTCTGTACAAAAAAAGCAATAAGGCATATTTTTAAAAATGACTTCAAAAATACATACTGGAGGGCTGGGATTGTGGCTCAGTGGTAGAGTGAGGCCCTGGATTCCATCCTCAGCACCACACTAAATAAATAAAAATAAAGATATTGTGTCCATCTACAACTAAAAAAATATTTAAAAAAATACACACTGGAGAAATTTTTCAGTCTAGATTGGTGAAAAGATGCTCATCCAAGTTTTGAGAAAAGAAAATAAGGTTTTCAGAAGTGGTATTTCTTAAGGGTATGAATAAATGTTTGAAGAGTAACAGCTATTTACTGGCTAGGAAAGAGTTTTAACTATTGTGACAAAAAGGAATTCCCTCATTTGGCGTTCTAGTTAATTATACTGAGAACTAGTGAAAGTTTGGTAAACTATTGAAAGTTTGGTGCCCCAAGAAATGCATTGCAAATGAAATATGAGATGAATATAACTGGGCAACTAAGCATAACAAAAAAATCTGATCCTCAAATGTTATCTTAACTGAAATACTTTTGTAAGCAGGGCATACAAACCATCCAACCTTGCTAAGGAGGAGGAAGCAGGGACTTGATACTTTCTAATGAAAATTCTAAGAATTTTCTGATGAACAGATTTTAATTGCAAAGGAAGCTGGGCTAGAATTTCAACCCTTTTTTTTTAGACCAGAATCTATCCATCTTTTAACTTAGTTTATTTTCAGATTAATTTTAAAAGCTCCTATGCTGTCTTCAGTCTTTGCATTTAATAATTTGTAAATGGGACTGCATTTTGGTGCATACCATTTATTTTAATTCTGAATCTTAAATGTATTTGTTTTTCATGGGGATTGAAAAATTAGATTGTTGTAATCAGATGACAAGATGGACTTCAAAAATTAAGTGTAGTAGGTAGGTCAGAAAAGAATATTCACTGTAAGATTAATAGGAATCTACATTCTATGAATTAAGTAAGAAGCTATATAAACTTTCTAATAAGACAATAAAATCCTTCAGAGAAAAAACTATTATTTAGAGGTAGTCATTGCCAATCCTTGTAATGCATTCTTAGAAAACCTGTCTGAAAGACAATATCTTTCCTTTTCCCATGGTAGCTATTGTGAATTCAACATTTACTTTGAGACAAACTTTGGATGATATTTCTGAATTAAAAATGAAAAATTTTACCTGTATTTACAGGGTGTCAGGAAAATGAAATCTAAACCAAGAATGATGAAATGGGTCCCTTTCTTTAAAGAAATTGTTATTGAAATAGCCTTGCTGAACATAGTCTTTTGATGCCAGACATCCTTGACGTACCCTTAGGGTCCACTTTTCTCATAGTTTCTTCGGGGATTCAGCCTGCTTTCCCCTTCACAGTTGCTACCTCTTGCTTTTCCCACATGAGTTCTTTGGGTATGGCTTTGTTGCCACCCTGGAAGATGGTCTTCCAAAGTTGCATTTATTGCTGTCCTTCAGGACAAATATTTAGCTGATCTTATTTTAAGGGTTTTCTTTTTCCCCATTTTTTTTATTGGTGCACAAATTGCTTTATAGCTGCACATAATGATGAGATTTGTTGTTATATATTTGTTCATGCATAAAACATAATAATATAATTTGACCAATATAGAGCTTTTACTTTTTAATCATCAAAAGAAAACTGATAGATAATTGGGGAATATCAGATTCCTGATGTTAACATTCATAAAAATAGGAACACATAGGTTTAAAGTATCTAGTCGTTTCTTTTTTTTCTTTCTTTCTTTCTTTCTCTCCCCTCACTGTGATGGGAAATAATCCCAGGGATTTGTACGTTCTAGACAAGCCCCTATACCTCTGAGCTACATGCCCAACTGTAGTCCTTTTTATTTTCTGATGTGATGTTAACCAAGTAACTTAATAGTTTTCAACATATTTTATATTGTTCTGTGGAGAAGTAAAAATGTCTCTTTCCATAGCTAGTTCATGACCAATTATTGTCACAGCATTCACTTTTTCTTCTCTTTTTTGGGGGGTGGGGTGGGGTGGGGTGTGCTGGGGTATTGAACCCAAGGGCACTTTACTCACTGAGTTACATCCTTACCTCTTTTTACTTTTAATTTTGAGATAGGGTCTTGCTAAGTTGTTGAAGGTCATGATGAGTTGCTAAGGCTGGCCTTTAATTTGTGATCCTCCTGCCTCAGCCTCTCAATTGCTGGGATTTGAGGCATATACCACCTTACCTGGTTTATAGCATTCATTTTTGCCTAGCCCTTGATGCCTGAAATTGTTCGCTTGGGTTTTATTAACCCAGTAGGTCCCTTTATTCAATTGAAATGCTACAGATTTCCGAAATTTAAGAATATGATAATATCAGTAAGAAAGCCCTAAACAGCTATTAATGAGTTGCTATATTTTGGCAAGATCTTTTTGGGTCCAGAATCTTCTCTGTGTCTTATAGGTCTGGAACTTTAATTTAGAGCTTTTTCATGGATGACCATCCCTTAGGAAAAGTGGCATACTCATATAATCCTCATTAGAAGCAGTTATTTCATTATGTTATTGAGGAACAATTTGAAATATGTATGAGAAGTTTTTAATAATGTGTATTCCATTTGATTTAGTTAATAGGTGATCTGACTTTTTTCCAGTGTTGAAAAATAAAAGTTTTGAATCATACTGAATTAATCATCACATTTTTGCTTATTACCCATAGTAGGACAGGTAGTGTGTACCTTGGCTTATTGCTTTAATTAGCAACCAATAATCTATTCAGCTAGTATTTATTCTTGTCAGCTAGTCAGAACACATTTATAGATTTTGCAGTTAATTATTCCATATATGAAATAATATAACATGGATTCTTTTATAAAATTACATAGAGCATTTATATTATTCAGGTAAAATTTTTTATTTGTTTTTTATTTGTTCTAATTAGTTATGCATGACATTAGAATGCATTTTGACATATCATACATAAACGGACTATAACCTCTCATTCTTCTGATTGTACATGATATAAAATTACACTGGTCATGTAATCATATATGCACATTCATTCTACTGTATATTATTTTTAAATAATTGAAATAGTTTTATTATAGTCCATGCACATATTTTTCTAACAAAATGGGTTTTATACGTATATATGTACATGTATATATATGTTTTGTAAACTACTTTTTATTTATTTATTTTTTTACGCATTGTCATAATATTATCATGTCAATAAATATAGGTCTATCTTTTTTGTTGGGGAGTACTAGTGCTGGGGATTTAACATAAGACCTTGCTCATATTAAATAACATACTGCAGTCAGGCTCTTTATTTTTAGTAACTATATAATATTCTATTATGCAATTATAACATAATTTATTTGGTTAATTCCTTTTTTTTTTGAGAGAGAGAGAGAGAATTTTTAATATTTATTTATTTTTCAGCGGACACAACATCTTTGTTTGTACGTGGTGCTGAGGATCGAACCCAGCCCACACGCATGCTAGGCGAGTGCACTACCGCTTGAGCCACATCCCCAGCCCTTGGTTAATTCCTTATTGGTAGACTCTAAGGTTGTTTACTTTTAATACCTTTGTTTTATTTATTTATTTTTATGCAGTGCTGAGGATCAAACCCAGGACCTCACACGCTCTAGGCAAGTGCTGTACCGCTGAGCCACAACCCCAGCCCCTGTTTACAGTTTTTTGTTGTAAACAGTGTTATGATAAAATTTAATTTCGCATCGTGCACTCGTGTGTTTGGGTTTTTTTTTTTTTTGGTACCAGGGATTGAACTCTGGGTACTTGATTACTGGGCCATATCCCCAGCCCTATTTGTATTTTATTAGAGACGTCTCACTGAGTTCCTTAGCGCCTCGCCAGTTACTGAGGCTGACTTTGAACTTGTGATTCTCCTGTCTCAGCCTCCTGAGCCACTGGGATTATAGGCATGTGCCGCCATGCTCAGCTTATACTCATGTGTTTATCTTCTTAGAATAAATTATAAAATAGATTTGCTGAATCAAATTATGCACATTTTAAGTACTTTTAATATAAGTAGTCATTTCTTAAAGTGTCAATTAATTTACATTGCTTTTGAAAGTAGTTGAAAATTTCTTTTCCTTATACTCTCTCCTGTATTGTGTTTATTTTTGCCCATTTGATTAGCAAAAAAACATTATCTCATGCTTGCATTCTTTATTATTAATGTATTAATGTAATGAAAATTCTTTACTAAGATCTTTAATCTGCCTATTTGCTTTTTTCTCACTGCATTCCACTGTTCCCTCCACCCCTTTGTAATAATCATGAACTACAGTCTTACCATATTAAGATTATTGTCTTTCTGTAGTTTTAAAGATTTGCAAAAGTATTTTGAAACTGGGTGCAGTGGTGCATCCCTGTAATCCCAGCTATTTGAAGGCTGAGGCAAGAAGATCACAAGTTCAAGGCCAGCCTGGACAATTTTGTCTCAAAATAAAAATTTTTAAGAAAGGGTCAGTAATAGTGCCCCTGGATTTAATACCTAGTACTAAAAACTAAAAAATAAAATCTATAAGTTAAAAAATAAAAGAAATTCTAAAAGCATTTTTATGTAAGTGATTTGGACATTGTAATACATAAGGAAACACATAAGCCCACATGAAGCTGGGCTGGGATTGTGGCTCAGTGGTAGAGCATATTTGCCTAGCATGTGTGAGGCACTGGCTTCGATTCTCAGCACCACATAAAAATAAATAAAGGAATGTGTCCATCTACAACTAAAAAAATATTTTAAAAAAGAAGAAGAAGGTCAGAAGCATCACTTACAAGTAAGGCAAAAGGAATAATTGAGAAGAAATCAAGTAAAATAAATGAAGTAAGTAGAAGAATAAGGACGTATTTCATGTGGTTTTAAAAATGCAAAAAGGTATTACTTAATTTCTTCCTCAAATTTTATGTAATTAGTCTTCTTTTAATCATATGAACCCATAAATGCTTGAAAAAGAGACTAGTTTAAATGAAATGTTGAAATTCTTGGTTTTGTAGTATTTATAGCCAATAGGGAGCAATGTTCCCTTAATTTTTTTTTTTTTTTTTACTTGCAAGTAGATAAACATGCTGCACAGGCAATAAACTACAAAGACTGAACTTACATAGATGTTTTAATCTATAATCAAATAAAGCTTTCAACAATTATTTGACAATTAATAATATGCATAATCAGTACCATGCTTCGAGGTAATTAAGCTTAAACATGTTTTTATGTTTAATATCAGTTTTTCTGTAGCCAGATCTCAACATTTCTGGGATTATCTTAAAGGAGAGAAAGAAAGAAAAAAAAAAAAGACCAAGAATCTGTCACAGAAATCTCTGGCTTAAAGTATAAAGAGATTTAGACTTTTTGAGCAGGACCTTAAACAACCTTAGTGTATCTAATTCTAGAGACCAAAGACTTCCTTTCCCCTTCCATCATTTAAGACCATCTTCTAGAAATTTGGACGATTGAGCCACTGTTTTGTTTTCTCCAAATACTTTTCTACCTGGAGCTGGCGATACAGAGGTCCCAAGCATTGATAATCAGTGCTGAAGGACAAATTCTTTCACTGCTCAAGCTAAGCTGGTTTTTAGGTCTCAAGTTGTAAGCTCTCATGGCTATTTGAGTTAGTATTTTAGTTGTCCTGTTAACCTGAGTCTCTAGGAATATCTGAATCTGAATTTCTCATCTTTTCTTAACTTTGGCCGCCTATAAGAAACACAAGAATATCCAGTGCATAAGAAACAAAATTTAATGAAAACAAAGTTAGCATCATTGCTAAACCAAATCAAATGTGAATAGCTTAGAATATGCTTTTTTCATACCACACTTGATCCATGCACATTCTTTTCAGCACCAGTTGAGCATCACATGTATTGTCACCTTGGGAAAGTAGAGGCAAAGTCAAGAGATTCTAAAGCTCAGTGGAAATGATAACTGGGAATCATTCCTATTTTAGGGATGATTTCTGTTCTCTGGAGCCTGGCTGTGTGTAATGGCTGTTCATTAAATGTTTGTAATTCAAGGTCTGTATCTCTGGTTTTAAATTTTTGTGCTATCTAAAAAGATGATATAGTGTTGAGAAAATTACTCATATTACTTTTAGAACCTTCTATTTGTCAGTTCATTATTGGTTGATAGAGGTAGCATCTTTTTTTTTTAAGAGAGAGAATTTTAATATTTATTTTTTAGTTTTTGGCGGACACAACATCTTTGTTTGTATGTGGTGCTGAGGATCGAACCCGGGCCGCACGCATGCCAGGCAAGTGTGCTACCGCTTGAGCCACATCCCCAGCCCGAGAGGTAGCATCTTAATCAACTGTAATTCAGTAATAAAAATACCTAATGTTTTATAATGTTTTACTATTTATAAAGTACTTTTGCATGCATTATCTCATAATTCACTCATATATCATCTTGTAAGAAAAGTGGTGGTGGAACATTTCCAGGAAGAAAAATTATGGGTTCATAGACGTTAAATGATATGTTATGTTCACATAGTTATAAGAGGCTTAAATTTATCTTTTGTTTTATTTTTCAAACCTTTCACAGATCCCTTCTGCCAAATCAGTTCATGTAAAAACTGTACTATTAATGATTAAAACACATAATAAATTTTAAATTCAATTATTTAGGTTACAACAAATGTTTAAGTAAAACTTAAGACAAAAGCATAAGAATTTTTTAAAGTGAATCCATTATATCTTGAGACAAATGAAAGATCGCCTCTATGGACAAGAAGTTAAACCATGTGTTTCTATAAGCAACTGAAGGAAGAAAATCAAATTTGTTTGTTAAATGCTATTTAAGGACAGTTTTAGCATATCTATAGCACAAATGATAAAGTAGAAAAACTATATTGTATTTTTGTGAGGTACCCGTGATTTTATCTATTAGATCAGTATGATGTCTAAACAAACATTTTAATGTTAAGTGCACAATATTTTGAGAGGAAGTGACTAATTTCTCCCATTTTTTAAATAATTCTTTCAGATATTTCAATCAAAGGAAGAAATAGCTCTTCTCCTAAGATGGAATCTGTGATTTGGGAATGTGGTTGATCAACTTGATATGTTGGCCAAATGTGCCCTATGTAATAAAACGAAAAGAAGAGACAAGATGATGTCATTTGCCTGTGTTGTGAAACCAAAAACAAATGCCTTTTGTGAGACCAAGCTAACAAACCTCTGATGGTACAAAGAGTATTTAACTTTTGAAGAACTTAACAGTAAGATATAGAAGAAGTACTTTCAAGCTGAGACCTGCAGGTGTATATTGATCTAAAATACATACTGAGTAGGCCTGATCATCTGAATTTCATTCAGATCAAGGAAGAATGGCTATGAGTTGGATGGTCTTCTCTCTTTGGCTCTTGACTATGTTTGTGGGGCATATAAGTGGGCACAGTTTGTTTTCTTGTGAACCTATTACGTTGAGGATGTGCCAGGATTTGCCTTATAACACTACCTTCATGCCTAACCTTCTGAATCATTATGACCAACAGACAGCAGCTTTAGCAATGGAGGTAAGACTTGATCTGTCCTTTAACATATCTCAGAAAATGATATTACCCTGTCATCTAATGTGTTTGATGAATAATAGGAAAATATGCTATTTTAAACTGTTTCATGTGCATATAAAAATTTATAAATTTTGGTTCAGTCTGATGGATTGAAGAATTCCTATATAGGAATGCTACTCCAGATTTACTTTCCAGACATTATACTTTTACAAAGAAATTTGAAACACTAGAATATGGGAGATAATAGTCATTCAGAAGTTTAAAATTGTCTAAGTTATAACATGATTACATCCCTCTTATCATCCCTCTTATTTGGCTAATAAAAACTTCAGATAAAGAGCATATTATAATAACATGCATAGTTAAGTCATTAAGTATTGAATATAATGTGATTTTTTTTTTAAAGAATGAGTTCTTTTGTTCTGCCTTTAAACTTAACAATCATTGAGTTTTTTTAAATATTCAAGATGATTTCCTGGTCATACCATGTTCATATCAGTGTAAGAACAACTCTCAATTAAAAAAAAAAATTTGTTATATGGATTTTCTGTTATTGATTTCTCAGATTTTATGAGAAATTTTTGTCTTATTTGAATTTTTTAATAGTAATTTTTAGGCATTTCTTAATGATTTTACTTTAGAAACTGACAAATTAATGGTTTTAGTTAATGATAGGTTTAAATATGTGTTTGTGACTCTGTAATGGTTTTAGAATTGAGGACACAGATATATGTGCCAGGTAAGAACTGGGAGGCAGTAAACAGTGGTGGTAAGGAGCTTTGGAGTTAGACAACATAGATTTGAATTACAGCTTCACTACTTTCTAGCAGTGTTACAAGTTAATATGAATTTTCCCACCATAGTTTCTTTCTTTATAAAATAAGATCACTCAGGCTTTTGTAATGTAAAATAAAAATACATCTATAAAGTACTGTAAATACTCTATGATAGTTTTTGCCATTTTTCCATATTCTCATATTAATATGCTATATAGATAGTATAATTTAGAGAGAATGTCTTATACTTTTGCCTTTAATCCATTTGCACTGTGCTTTCAGCAAATGCAGCGTACACGTTTTGGAATTTTTCATTGTATAATAAAAGTCAAATGTTATTTCAAAGTAGATTAAAATAAATCTGGGAAATTTTGTAGATTATTATTCATAGATTTTGCAGTGTGAGGGGCATCTCTTATATATTCGAAATACTTGAAGATGTTTTAGAAAATATTTTCTGCTCTTCCTCTGACTACACAAGGTCTAACTGGTGAACAGAGAGATTTGGTATAGATTGTCAGGTTAGGTTATGTGACAAGGGGGTATTGGTTAAATACAGAAAATTAGCTCCAGCCATGGTAGTCTTTGTTATGTATTAAAGTTATAGATTTTTCTCCCCCAAAAATTGAGTTAGAAATACCTTTGTTTCTAGTATCATTGTAAGTTATAACTTTTGTAAAGCAAATAGGGTAGTAAGAAACTAGGCATGAAGCTGTTTTTTTTCTTATTTATTTTTTAGATGTTGGTAGACCTTTATTTTATTCATTTATTTATATGCGGTGCTGAGAATTGAACCCAGTGCCTCACACGTGCTAGGCAAGAGCTCTACTACTGAGCCACAACCCTAGCCCCTAGCTTTTATACTAACTTGCATTCAACTTTTAGCTCTGCTGTGCAGTAAGCTTAAGACTTTGGACAAGTTACTAAACATTCTTGAACCTTGTTTTCTTAATATGTGAAAGGCAATAATAACAACTGTGATTTATGAAGTAGCACAACACATAGTACACAATAGGTGATCTGCAAATGTAAATTCTATTCCAAATTCTTTTTCTAAATGAACTTGTATCTTTAGTTGTAGGTTCATGGGGCATTCATAATGATGGTCTGGTAGGCGTTCTCTACCTCTTCTCACATATGCTCAAAAAAGTCTAGATTTTTTATGGGCAGTGGATGCCTCTGTTTGAATTTCAAACTAGATTTTGCAGTGTGAGGAGAGCTCCTAAGGGGGCAGTAGTTTCTAAGAGAAAATTTCCAATGATTTGAAGCAGTGTTGGAGATACTTGCTTATTGCATGGTTGTCATATTAGGATCATGATGCCCCTGATAGGAAGAAAAGAATCCTGAAACAGTTTAAGAGTGTAAAGTTTCTGTAATAGCAAAAGACATGGAAACTCATTGGACAGCACGACATGTGCATAGCTGCTGATGACACCTCTTCATCTCTCTCTCTGCTGATCTTGGAACTTTGGATATGTCTGCTAACTTTTACCAGGAGCAAGTAATTAGAGCAAACAGTCCCAGCTCACTGGAGACTAGATAAACTGAAAGATAGTTCCCTAGCTATAGCATTAGCAAGCCCAGGCTTTAAGCCCATCTGGAACAGTAAGCTAGGCATACCAAGAATGAGAGAAATTATAAAATCTGAATTATTTTAGACTTGATTATTCACAAGAGGTTGGATCTTCTCACATTGTTTAAATGGATTCCTAATCTGTACTTTCTTTGAGTTGAAAGTGGGACATAGTTAAATAGGGTTAAGTATCAACCCATTAAATTGAAATTGATTACAAGTACCAAATGAGATATATGAAAATTATTTTTTAAAATAGCAGTGCCTACCCAGAAGATGAAAGCATGATAGATGTTCACAAGTTAACTCTCACTTTTTCTCCTAGCCTTATTATTCTCTTCAGAAGCTGTTCATCACAATTGCACAGAATGTCTTAGCATTACTTGAACCTACCAAGTTTTTGTAAATGCTGTCTTTGCCATGAAGGCTATTCCAGTATTCCTGTTGGTGATCTCTCACTTACTTTTCAAAACCTGTTTTTGTTGTTGCTTCTTTGAAACCTAGGATGTTCAAAGTCTATGGTTCTTTCCTCCACACTTACCAGTATGCTTTATATGTACCCCTGTTCTGATGTGTGCATTATTATGTTAGAATTTTTTTATATTTTTATTCTTCCTAGTAGAATTTCAACTTTTTGGAAGCAGAGCTTGTCCATGTTCATCTTTCTATCTCTAGTATTTAATATAGAGACTTACACATAGTAAATGCTTAACATAGAGCCTCACACATAATAGATGCTAAATAAATGTTTGAATTAATTTCACTGTAAATCCTTTAGAGGTGACGGTGGTCAAGATTGTGTTATACTTAAACTCTTAATCTTATGGGGTTAGAAATAGAAGTTTGATGAGGATGGTGATGTTATTATAATACTAAGTTACTACACGTTTGTGAACACTAGTATGTCACTTTTTCTTATTTTTCAAAGTGACTTGAAGCTTTCAGCATTGTGTTTGCATTTATAACTGGTATAATTAAATAAAGGAACAACAGAACAGAATTTTCCCTTCTCTAGGCTTATGTCAAAATTCTTTTGTACTCAATTCACTGTTTAGAGTCAGTGGTGGACTGGGGTTGTGGCTCAGTGGTAGAGTGCTTACTTTGCATGTGTGAGGCACTAAGTTCAATTTTCTAAATAAAGATATTGAGCCCATCTACAACTAAAAAAAAGTTTTTTAAAAAAATAGTCAATGGTAGAGCTGGAGATGTGGCTCAAGCGGTAGCACGCTCGCCTAGCATGTGTGCAGCCCGGGTTCGAGCCTCAGCATCACATACAAACAAAGATGTTGTGTCCGCCAAAAACTAAAAAATAAATATTAAAATTCTCTTAAAAAAAAAAAGAGTCAGTGGTAGAGGCTGGGTTTTTATAGCTCAGTGGTAGGTAGAGTGCTTGCCTAGCAAGCGCGAGGTCCTGGATTCAATCCTCAGCACCATATAAAAATAAATAAATAAAAATAAAAATGTTATGTCCATCTACAACTAAAAAAAATATTAAAAAAGAAGAAGAAGAAGAAAAGTCAGTGGTAGCCAGGTTAGGGGTGCCTTTAATCCCAGTAGTTTAGGATGCTGAGGCAGGAGAATAGCAAGTTCAAAGCCAGCCTCAGCAACTTAAGAGAGGTCCTAAACAATTTATTGAGATCTTCTCTCAAAATAATTTTATAATGAGGTCTGAGGATGTGGCTCAGTGTTGAAGAGCTTCTGGGTTCAGTCCCTGGTACCAAAACACACACACACACTTGGGTATCCAAGTGTGTGTATCATTCTGGTTTTGTTGAAAAAAGTATATTCATGTTCATGTAGAGTAAGTGATCTGGTAGGATTTCCATTAAGACAACTGTGGTTATTTCTGAATTAACAGTTTGTGTTTGCTATGTTCTTCATTTAATGTTTGTATTTTCTTTTTCTTTCTTTTTCATTTTTCAGTATTGGAGATTTTACCCAAGCCTCATGCATGCTAGGCAAATGCTCTACCACTGAGTTACAGCCCTACCTTCTAGTGGCTTTTTCTTATTTTTCTGTATGAAACATATTGTGCTTCCCCATCTCCACCCCACCACTACACAGCTGGTGCTGGAGATTGAACCAAGGGCCTAGTACAGGCTAATAAACATGTGCTCTACTACTTAATTTCACCCATAGCCCATACATTGTGCTTTTAAAACACTAATATTAGTAAGGACGTTTTAGTTTTAAAAATTTGAACTGTCCTGTTTTGTTCCTCTTTCAGGGCAGTGCCTCAGACATAGTATTCATTAAATATATTTTGATTGAATGACTGTAGTGTAAGGAAGAACTTGGTGTTACAAAAGGCATGAAGTGGGCTCGATCCTCAGCACCACATACAAACAAGGATGTTGTGTCCGCCAAAAACTGAAAAATAAATATTAAAAAATTCTCTCTCTCTAAAAAAAAAAAAATATTAAAAAAAAAGGCATGAAGTGCTTTCAAAGAGAAGGATCATGTGGAGGCTTTAAGTTGTAGATGGTCAATTGGACTTTAAAATTCAGATAGGGTTTGTTGTTTATTTTTTAAGAGACTAGTATAATGTACCTCGTGTAACAATAATTCTGGGTATTCTGGGCAAGCACTCTATCTCTGAGCTACATTCCTTAACTCTGAAGGGTCTTTAGAAGCCTGTTTTGTGATCAGAGTAAACCAACCAGAATGAAGTTGTTTCTAAATTGAAAAAATGTACTCCACAAGTAGTGGAGAATTATTTGCACCTGATTTTAGGGGAAAAAAAAAAATCAGCTTTTGAACATTTTTATTCATTTTTTTAGTGTGACAAATCAGTTTAAAGGAATTACCTTAAAAATAATTTGCCTGGGCTGGGATTGTGGCTCAGCGGTAGAGCGCTTGCCTCGCACGTGCGAGACCCTGGGTTTGATCCTCAGCACCACATACAAAAATAAACAAGTGAAATAAAGGTATTGTGTCCAACTACAACTAAAAAATAAGGAAAATTTTTTTAAATATTTTTTATTTTTAATTTATTTTTATCTGTATTGGTACTGGGTATCAAATCCAGGGGTGCTTTACTTAACCACTCAGCTACATCCCCAGCACTATTTATTTTTTTATTTTGAAATGGTGTCTTGCTAAGTTGATGAGGGTTTTGCTGAGTTGCTGAAGCTGCCCTTGACCTTGGGATCTTCCTGACTCAGCCTCCTGAGACTATGGGATTATAGATATACACCACTGTCTCCAGCAAAAATACTTATTTTAAATTAAATTATTAGAAGTAGTGAAATTCGGTTTGCAAAGTTTTATTTTTAAGACATGCCATATGGGCTGGGGATGTGACTCAAGCGGTAGCGTGCTCGCCTGGCATGCGTGTGGCCCAGGTTCGATCCTCAGCACCATATACAAACAAAGCTGTTGTGTCTGCCGAAAAACTAAAAAATAAATATTAAAATTCTCTCTCTCTCTCTCTCTTTAAAAAAAAAAAAACCTATTAATTGATCAAATAATGGGCTGGGGATAAATCTATATAAAAAAAGACATGCCATAATTTAGGATTCTCCATGATATTGGAAATATTAAAAGTTTACTTCCTAAAAAAAGTCAAATTTATGGACTGAGTATGAAGGTGAATAGTTCCTGTGATAGTGGTGAATTCTACAAACCAACTCACTGAAAGACTTTTGGAAAGTACTTACACACTGTCATAGGACACTTAAAAATTAAGGTTAGGAAAAAAAATTCTAAGATTAGAGGATTATTTTGTAGATGCAAAGTAATAAAGTTTTAGACCTTTTTTCATTAGAGACTATTGTTCCAGAAAGGGAGTTTTTAAGCTTTTATTTTATTTGCTTAAAGTCATTCTAAAAAGTTGTTTTCAAATAATTTCTTACTCTAATTTGAATCTGAAATAGCTATGAATACCATTTTTTAATTTTCAAGGCAATTCCACATTCGATTTCTCAGTTAGTGAGTTTAGTCATAATATTCCCAAACTCAGTAGGGTGCAGTTTCCATGGTTACCATACCCTTTGTAAAGTGACAAAGGTTGGAATTCTGATTCTCTTGAGTCAAATTTTGGCCTTTGACTCTGTCCCCTTTTCACACCCCTTCCTAAGCTTGGGTTGTTGCTATGCTTGGAGGTTTGTCAGCTAGCAGGTTTCTATGGTAACAGGAATGGAAATTTGAAAGAAGAATGAATGGGAGCACAAAGGCTTGGTTGATTTGAATTTGAACAAAGAATGCAAGGTTCCATGTAGTGCACCTTTGTTGTAGAAACCAGAAATTTAATTTTAGAAAGTTACTTTCTAGTTTGTAAACTTCTTATACCCTGGTCTTGATTTATTGAACAAAAGTATTACTGTTTAGGGAAATAGTAAGAACCTTTAAAATTCAATCAGCTAAAGTTCTCTTCTTCTACTTCATAGAACTTTAATAGTATTCTTTATGTTATGTACTTGTTATTGACTTTTAAGTGTCCAGGTTACCAATTTAATTTTGATTTTGTTGTGGTTTAAAATTGTTGGTAAAGTTAAAATCAAGGCAATTTGCTTATTTGAAAAGTATTAATTTTGATTTGTTTTTATATACAGCTTTGTTGAGGTGTGTACATGATAAGCTGCACTCTTAAAGTGTTCACTTCCATGAGTTTTTGACCAAGCATGTGATACCACCACCACAAAGTACAGAACATTTCTGCCACGTCAAAAGCTTCCTTATGTTCCTTTGTAGTCCATCCTTCTTTCTGCTCACTGTTCCAAAGCAAATCAGTGATCTGTTTTCTGTCATTATGAATTAGTTTTCATTTTCTAGAGTTTTATATAAATGGAATTATAGCATCTACATTTTTGTCTGGTTTCTTTTACCCAGCATTACGATTTTGAGGTTTATGTTTTGTTTTGCTTTTTAAGAGAAAACTAAAATGTAAGTTAAGTAGAACAAATTGGTTAAGTATAAGGACTGGATAAGAATGCCAAAGTTTCTATGCCTTATTTTCTACATGTGTATCATAGAATGAGATTAGTTTTAATAGTATCCCTTATGGAATTGTAAGAAAAAGAGAACTTTAGCTGATTGATTTGAAATGAGGTAAGCGTATAAGGCTTTTTCAGCAATTCCTGTCCTACAGTGTCAGTAAATGCTAAGATACAGCCCAAAGTACTTTAAGCTAGTAATTAGCAAAAGCATAAAC
Source organism: Marmota flaviventris (assembly GCF_047511675.1). NCBI lineage: Eukaryota > Metazoa > Chordata > Mammalia > Rodentia > Sciuridae > Marmota > Marmota flaviventris. Next base: position 170,592,566 of record NC_092500.1, read on the forward strand.
TCGTAGCTTTAGGCTCAGTGCATGCAGCACAAAATAGTCATTTATGGCAATTTTGTAATTCATGATGGGGTTCCCAGATGGAAGTTTGGTTAACATATTAACATCATGATATCTTATTGTTTGATATTTTACAAATTGGTAGTACCAAACAAGTTGAAGACTGAAATCATTCATGTGCATAAGTATATGAATTATGTACATATATCAGCATGTGAATGTAATGTCTCTTCAACTTTTAATTTTGAAATAATTTTGGATTCACCAGAAGTTGCAAAAATAGTACAGACATTCTGTGTACCCTTGTCTGTTTCCTGCCCCATTCTTACCATTTTATGTAACTATAATATACTATCAAAACCAGGAAATTGATTCTGTTTATAGACCTTATCACATTTCATCAGTTTTTAGGTGTTTTTATTGTCTGTGTATAATTGTGTGTGTGCGTGTGTGTGTACATGTACAGTTCTGGTCATTATCATTTTAGCACATGCATAGATTTCTGTAGCTACTGCTGTAATAAAGATACAGAGTGTTCTGTCACCTCCAAGGAACACTCTCGTGCTTCCTCTTTTTTCTTCCCCTTTCCTATTCCCATCAACCACTAATCTGTTCTTCCTCTCTAAATTTTGTCATATCAAGAATGTTGTATACTTGTGTCTTGGGCCATTTTGTGCTGCTATAACAGAGGCTGAGTAATTTATAAAGAAGAATTTATTTTTTCATGGTCCTGGAGTCTGGGAAGTCAAGATCAATGTGCTGACATCTGGTGAGAGTCTTCTTGCTATGTTTATGCCACGGCAGAAGTGGAAAGGTCAAAAAGGGGCAGTGAGAGAACAGGTACACACGTATTTGTGAAAGGGGGTCAAACTCATTCTTTTATAAGGAACCAGTCCTGCAATAACTTAACAGTAACAACATAAATCCTTTCATGAGGGCAGACGTGCAGAGCCTACTCACCTCTTAAAAGGCCCATGTCTTAATCCTGTAACAATGATAATTTTCTAGCATGCTTTTTGGAGATCATATTCAAAGGATGTCTTTTGAGATTGGCTTCTTTCTCTTAGTATAATGCTTTTTATATCCATTCAAGTTGTTACATGTCTCAAGTTTTTGCTTTTAATTGCTGAATAATATTCCATTTTACAGATGTGCCACAATTAGTTTAACCATTTACCCACTGAAGGACACTTGGGTTGTTTCTAGCAGTTTGCTATTACAAATAAAGCTGCAATGAATATTTGTGGACAGGTTTTTGTATGAACATAACTTTTCATTTCTCTGGGAAATGCTCAGGAATGTGATTGGTGGATTGTATGGTAAGCATATGTTTGGGTTTTTAAGAAATTGTTTTAACTGTGTTCCATAGTGGTCATAACATTTTACATTCCCATCAGTAATATATGAGAGATCTGCTTTCTTTCCACTATTTGGTATTATAACTAATTTTTAAAAATTTCCTCTGTAATAATATATCATGTGGTTTTAATTTGCATTATTCTAATGTCTAATGATATTGAACATATCTAGGTGTTTATATGTCATTCATATATCCATCTTTTACTCATTTTCCAAGTGGATCTTTTTTTTTTTTTTTTTTAAATTTGAGTCTTGAGGGTTCTTTATATATTCTGTATACAAATCTTTGATATCATATAAGATTTGGAAATAGTTTATTCCAGTTCATAACTTGCCTTTTCATCCTTTTAACATGGTCTTTAGGAGAATAAAAGTTTTCAATTCTAATGAAGTCCAGTCTACCAAATTTGTTTTTAAATTATGAATTGTGGTTTTGTTTTCATTTCTAAGAACCCTTCACCTTCCCCTAGGTCTTGAAGATTTTCTCTTTTTTAAAAAAATTTTTATAGTTTCATAATGAAATCTTTGATAAATTTTAAGTTAAGTCAGGCGTGGTGCATGCTAATAATCTCAGTGACTCAGGAGGCTGCAGGAGGATCGCAAATAAACACTGTGTATAACTTCTTGCCTTTTCCCTCTTTTTTCTTCTTTTAGTGCTTGTCCTCTCTTTCCATTTAATGTATATTAATTGAAAAATATATTCTGGTGTATACCTCAGACTTAACCAAATCAGAATTTTCAGGGGTAGAGTTAAAAGGGTTTTATTTAAACAAAACAAAACAAAATCAAAACTCCTCTTTAGAAGTTTTTAATAATCTTTTTTTCAAGATGAGTAAAAATGAAAGTTGAAATATTATAAAAGCTTTAACTTGTATACAGTTCTTTATCTAATTATTCAATTTTATTTTCATAGCCATTCCACCCAATGGTGAATCTGGATTGTTCTCGGGATTTCCGGCCATTTCTCTGTGCACTCTATGCTCCTATTTGTATGGAATATGGACGTGTCACACTTCCCTGTCGTAGGCTGTGTCAGCGGGCCTATAGTGAGTGTTCGAAGCTCATGGAGATGTTTGGTGTCCCTTGGCCTGAAGATATGGAATGCAGCAGGTATGAAAATCATAGAGGGCTGGGGATGTGGCTCAAGCGGTAGCGCGCGCTCGCCTGGCATGCGTGAGGCCCAGGTTCGATCCTCAGCACCACATAAAAACAAAGATGCTGTGTTCACTGAAAACTAAAAATAAATAAATTAATTAATTAAAAAAAAAAAAAGAAAATCATAGACTTCCATTGGTTATTATGCAGCGGTGTGTTTCTAAGCATTTTCTAAACATTTGAGGATTATTAAACATTCTTATAGTTTTGTATGAGTAAACATTAGAACAATGTTGTATCCTGAAATAGTTCAAGTATAAAAAATAATAAGATGAAATCCTATGTACCTGTGATTATCTAACTTTGTCCAGTATTAACATTTTGTAATGTTTATTTCAGATTTAAGAAGTTAAACAGTGTAGGTACATTTGGAGGTTCTTTATTGGTAATTCTCTTGACCTCATACCCTTCTTCCTTCCCAGGGGTGAATTTGTTGTTAAGCATTTCTACGTTTGGTTTTATACTTAGTACATTATATACCTATCCACAAACAACATACTTTTTTTTTTTTTTTTTGCATGTATCTATCTGTATCTGTTGGTCTGGTTCATTCCTCTTAACAGCTAATTAAAAGCTAATATTCTATAGTTGACTTTGTAATATACTGTAGCTATTTAGCCACCTGTTGTCATTTGTGTTGTTCCCAGGTTTTTGTTAAGAGCAATACTGATTTCTCTTTCATTTTTAAAAGTAATTGTGTTTGTGATCTAGCAATAGCTGGTGTGCTGGTATGGCAGGTCAACAGAGCAAGAGGGGCAAACTTTTTTTTTTGAGGGCATGAATCCATGAGGGCTCTGCCTTTGTGACTTAATCACTTCCCCCAAAGGCTCCACCTCAGTGGGGTTTAAGTTTCAGTGCATGATTTTGGGGAGACATTTAGGCCATAGCACCATTCTTCAATTTTATGGACATTCTCAGACTTTTTATTTTTTATTCTAAATAGCGTCCTTCCTAATCTCATTCATTTCTTTATTTCACTTAAACTTTGTCATCTGTATATTGAAATAGCACTTTTGTTTGTAATTTCAGCTCATTCTTTCCATTTGAGATTGTTCAGATATGCAAATGGACTGATCTAATCAATTTTTATAAGTTAATTATGATATCTACTTAATGATTCTCAAGCCACAGCAATTCTATTTGATTTTTGTAGCTATATCTCTTTGTCTGTAAAATTTCTGTTCATTTCCCCTCTAACACCTGTGCCAAATCTATATTGCTTACTTCAAGCCCATATCTCACCTTTCTTCCCCTCAACCTCTGCCTATCCTGCTTTCCTGAAAATTATTTAGACCATCTTGTGTGATCTGCTATATCTCAAACCAGTCCTTCTCAATTTCTTTCTTGTATCTTCTTCCTCTTTCTGTCACTTGCACATTGGTGCTTCCCAAATTTTATCTGTTTTATTTGATTCTACAGCTTTCTCTGTAAACTAATTTCACTAATTTTAAACTTTTATTTGTATGTTGTTGACTCTTAAACCTGTATCTGTAACCGTGATATCTCCCTCCTAAGTTCCAAACTTGCATATCCATCAGCAGTTGCAAATCGTAATCCAAATTTGCCTCATATCTCCATTTCAGCATGCCTGAAATTTTATTTCTGGGCACTTTTTTGTTTTTAATAACCTGGAAGTCATTTTCTGTTCTTCCTTCATTGACTTCAACCCCCACATGTAATCAGTTATAAATTTTGTTGCTTTTATCTGTTTTCATATATCTTATTCTCATTACTTTTCTGGCTTTATTTGTTTCAGTTTATTTTAAAAATTCATTCTATTCTAACTGATCTCGCTGCCCCCTTTTTCATATAGCTCAAATCTGTCTTCCTTACTCCTCCTAGTTATCTTTTTGATTACTTGCATTAGGGTTATATGAATATATTCAATTAATGTCCATTAGTGCAACAAATATTAAGTGAATGTCTTGGTGTGCCAGACACTATTCTAATGTTGAAAATTAGCCATGAACAAAAATTAAGTCCCTGTATTTATGGAGCTAAAATTCTGGTGGTGGTGGTAAGTAGACTTCAGGGGAAGGCCTTATGATAAGGAGGCTTTAGACCAAGGACCTAAATGAAGTGAGAGAACAAATGATACAGATATCTGACAGTCTGAGCAGAGGAAACAGTAGCAAGTACAGAGGCTCTGAAGTTGGAAGCATGCTTAGAAAATTCAGAGAACAGAAGACCAAAGAGGCTGGAGCCAGGTGAGTGAGGGAGAATGGAAGGAAATAAGATCAGAAGTTTGGGGATTAAGGATCTATAATAGCTGCTAGGGAATTTGGATTTGACTCTGAATGAGATGAGAAACCAGGAGGTTTTGAGCAGAAGAGTCATGATTATGGACTTTTAAGTTGCTTTTCTTTAAAGGTTCACTCTGGGGCTGGGGATGCAACTCAGTGGTAGACACTCACCTAGTATGCTGGAGGCCCTGGGTTTGATCCTCAGCACTGCCAACAAAGAAAAAAAATTTTTGCTCTGGCTGTCATGTAGAAATGAGGAATTTGGACATGGCCCCCAGAAGTCTAAGTAAGTGGTACTGATGTCTCAGACTAGGTAGTAGCAGTGGAGGACAAGAGAACTGGTCAGATTCTGGATATATTGCAAAGTAGTGACAGAAGTTACTGGTAGATTGTGACGTAAATGAAAGAAGGGACTTCGAGGATAACCCCAAGGCAACAGGAAAAATGGAATCACCACTTACTGTGGATGAGGAAACCTGAGGCATGGAAGTCAAGTGTTTGATATTAGAAGGGTTAAAGATTGAGGTGCCTATGAGATGTCCTAATTTATATATTTCCTTGACCATTTGTGGATACAAATATACCTGTAGAAAATAAATAGCTTTACTTTGTATGGTTGTAAATTTTATATCAGCATGCATACACACATATTTTTACAATGTGCATACCTCTCTAACCTCATCTGTAACAAGCCATTCATTGATACAAAACACATCCTGGTCAAGCATCCATTCCTTTGCTTGCATTTGCTTCCTAGAATACTGATTGGCATGCTGTTGATACTGGGAGGTGCTAATTCAAAAGCCTGCATGAGGTACTTGCTCTCTGAAGTCTTTAATTAAACCCTTTCCCCTGATCCAATTAATCCTGGTCTTCTATACATCCTATAGATTTTGATTATCTCATGTATTACACTGGTATATTTTGTGGTGTTTATATAAGTTTGTGTCTCTTTCTAAACTCAAAGATGGAGGGCCTGGTTTTGTTTATCTTAGCTACAGCATACTACATCAATACATACTTGATACAACAAACTTCTGTAATATTACCCTATAATTCCAAGTCCCATGAAAAAAATAGTTTGTGGGGCTGAAGTTGTGGCTCAGCGGTAGAGCACTCACCTCGCATGTGCAGGGCCCTGGGTTCGATCCCCAGCACCACATAAAAATAAATAAAAGTTATTGTGTACAACTACAAAAAAAAAATTTTAAAAAATAAAATTGTATTAGAAAATAAAGGATTTTAAGATGTTAATCAACAATGATTATGAAAGTATTTGGCAAACTTTACATTAGTGACAGTTTCTTGGAAACTATTTGATGCATATGAGACAGTAAATAGCCAGTAATTGGGAGTCTGAAGGCAAAAAAATTTGAAGAGGAAGGGAATTCATGGGAATGTTGTCCTTAGTCACAGAAATTTTGTCTGTCAGCCAGTGTGAGGATCAAGTGTGTGGATCATTTTTCTTTGAAAACTTATTAAAATACAGATTTCTGAACCTTAATCACAAGCATTCTGAAATATGATTTGTGGTGGTAGAGATTAAGAATTTGCATTTTTAAAAATCCCCAAGTTTTTCTTATATGCATAGAAGTGTGAAAATAACTGAATTAGAGACTACAGGGGATTAGGGAGAAATCGGGGATGGTAGGAAAGAACTAGGTGACATTAGAGACCTTAGAAGCCCTTTAATTAGTTAATAGGATAAGCAGAGAGTGAATGTGAAATGGAAAGAGAAGATCTAAAAACTTAACCACTTGCAAGGATTTTTTTCTTTCTTTCTTTCATTCTTTTTTTTTTAAACTGGGGATTGATCCCAGGGCCTCACATGTAGTAGGCAAGCACTCTACCACTGAGCTACATCCCCAGCCCTTTTAATTTTTATTTATTTATGTATTTTTAATTTTTTGTACCAGGGATTAACTTTAGGGGTGCTTAACCACTGAGCCACATCCCCAGCCCTTTTTTAAAAAATATTTTATTTAGAGACAGGGTCTTGCTGAGTTGCTTATGGTGTTGCTAAACTTCTGAGATTGGCTTTGAACTTGCAGTCCTCCTGCCTTAGCATTCTGAGCCTCTGAAATTACAGGCATGCACCATTATGCCCAGCCTTTTTATTTATTTTGAAACAGGGTCTTTGTGAATTGCCCAGGATGGCCCCAAACTTGCCAATCATTCAGTCTTAACTGTGTCCTAAATACTCTGTACTATTCATAATATAGCTGCATTTTGCTGTTTATTAGTACTGATATTGAAGGTAAAACAAATTTAAGTTTAAAATCATGTCTTTTTTTTTTGGGGGGGGGGTCAGGTGTGTCTGATTCATTGGTCCATGAACAAGATAACCACCATTTACTTTATTGATACTTCCACAATTGCCCTCCAAGGACATAGGAATAACTAAGTCATGGGTTCTAAACTTGGAAATCCAAATTGTTAGGAGGCAGTACATTTCCCTGTAAATAAAATTGGTTCTCATCTTGTGTTTTTTTAGGTTTCCAGATTGTGATGAGCCATATCCTCGACTTGTGGATCTGAATCTAGTTGGAGATCCAACTGAAGGAGCTCCAGTGGCAGTGCAGAGAGATTATGGTTTTTGGTGTCCCCGGGAGTTGAAAATTGATCCTGATCTTGGTTATTCTTTTTTACACGTGCGTGATTGTTCACCTCCTTGTCCAAATATGTACTTCAGGAGAGAAGAACTGTCATTTGCCCGCTATTTCATAGGATTGATTTCAATCATTTGCCTCTCTGCAACGTTGTTTACTTTTTTAACTTTTTTGATTGATGTCACAAGATTCCGCTATCCTGAAAGGCCTATTATATTTTATGCAGTCTGCTACATGATGGTATCATTAATTTTCTTCATTGGGTTTTTGCTTGAGGACCGAGTAGCCTGCAATGCATCCAGTCCTGCACAGTATAAGGCTTCCACAGTGACACAAGGATCTCATAATAAAGCCTGTACCATGCTTTTTATGGTACTCTATTTTTTCACAATGGCTGGCAGTGTGTGGTGGGTAATTCTTACCATCACATGGTTTTTAGCAGCTGTGCCAAAGTGGGGTAGTGAAGCCATCGAGAAGAAAGCACTGCTATTTCATGCCAGTGCATGGGGCATTCCTGGAACTCTGACTATCATCCTTTTAGCGATGAATAAAATTGAAGGTGACAATATTAGTGGCGTGTGTTTTGTTGGCCTCTACGATGTTGATGCATTGAGATATTTTGTTCTTGCTCCCCTCTGCCTGTATGTGGTAGTTGGGGTTTCTCTCCTTTTAGCTGGCATTATATCTCTGAACAGAGTTCGAATTGAGATTCCATTAGAAAAGGAGAACCAAGATAAATTAGTGAAGTTTATGATCCGGATTGGTGTTTTCAGCATTCTTTATCTGGTACCACTCTTGGTTGTAATTGGATGCTACTTTTATGAGCAAGCTTACCGTGGCATCTGGGAAACAACATGGATACAAGAACGCTGCAGAGAATATCACATTCCTTGTCCATATCAGGTAAGGGAAACCTTGTTATAAATTTCAGAATGTGTAATAGTAAAAGTAAGAAGAAGGCATGTTACTATGAAGAGCTAATTTGGCTGTTTCTTAAAAACTCATCATGAATCTTCAACTTATTTTTTTACTAGTCTATTTTAATTATAAAGAATAATGAGTTTCATTGTGGTATACATTTTGAAATTTAAAATGGAGATAATTAACAAATATATTGTAAATACATAATATGCATGTTTGCATAGACATCTTCATTTTAAAAGATGATTTACATTTCTAAGCTATGGGCTTTTTTTAACTTTTTTTTTTTTTTTTTAGTTGTAGATGGACACAATATCTTTATTTTATGTATTTATTTTTTATGTGGTGCTGAGGATCGAACCCAGTACCTCACACGTTCTAGGCAAGAACTCTACCACTGAGCCACAGCCCTAGCTCCTAAACTATGGGCTTTTAAGAGATCTATTTCCATTATTGTAAAACAGTTGTGTGTATTGATTCTTTAGAAGTCCAGGTTTAGCCAGGCACTGTGGTACATTCCTGTAATCCCAGTGGCTTGGGAGGCTGAGGCAGGAGGATCATAAGTTAAAAACCAGCTTCAGCAACTTAGCAAGACCCTGACTCAAAAAAGGCTGGGGATGTGGGTTAGTGGTGGAGAACCCCTGGGTTCAATCCCTAGTACCAAAAAGCTGCAGGGGTGCAGTGGAGGGCTCTGGGGATATGGCTCCACTGGTTAAGCGCCTCTGGGTTCAATCCCTCGTCCAAAAAAAAAAAAAAAATTAGAAGTCCACATTTGTGGGGGAGAAATATTGTACCAACTCTGATAAGAAGGCACTATCTTGGGCTAGGGATATAGCTCAGTAGATAGAGTGCTTGCCTGTCACATGCAAGGCCCCTGGGTTCGATTCCCAGCACCATACACACCAAAAAAGAAGGCACCATCTTTGATGGAAATTTTACTGATCAGATAAGGAAATAATTGTTATAATTTTTCAAAAATAATAGAAATCAATTATATAAACTCTTGTGGTCTTGTTTTTTTCTTGGATATTGGAGATTTTATAATGTACTTTTAGGTTTAAAGATTTCAGATCCTCTGTTAGTCATGGAACTTTAGATCTAGAAAGAACTTCAGAGTTTGTTTGTTGGTACTCCAAATTTCTTGAACATCATCTCATTTGAAGCTTAGAAATGTGAAGTGATTTGCTCAGGCTTAGTAAGTGACCTCTTGGGATTTAGTTTTAAAGGAGACGTATAGTCAAGGAAAGTAGCTTTCCGGAATTGATGCTGAGTATTTATTCCTCCACCTTAAATCCTTCTTTAGAACCTATGCTTCTAGCTATTACTCTCTTCTTCCCCTTTAAAACAAATTTTCATGGATAAGTACTCTTTTTTGATCTAGGTGTCCTAGTCACAAAGTATACTGGCTGCCTTCACAACTCTCCCAACCCTAAGTTTCTCTAATAACTTTTCAATACATTTTTAAAGTACTTAATGTATTATAGATAATTTTGGTTTACTTGTCTTTTTCCTATACTAGGGTGAACTTTACAAGTAAAATCTTTTTTATTTTTTGAATACATATTCTGTAGGTTAGTAAATGAGAGCCATGAGAAGTGGGTATATAGTAAGAAGAGACATTTTTAAGAAATGGTAACAGTGGTATTGGGGACACTGAGTATGGGGTTAGTATATTATCAGTGCTTACATTCAGTGACTGAGAATGCTAGCTTCCCATTTGCTTTGTGGTATAAATCCTATACAAATTATATTTTTATCATTTAATAATTTTAGTTATGAATTTTTAAAATAAACCAACTCATAATTTAGAGACCAGGAAAAAAATGAATAATTGAAATTCAATTAAATTTCTTGGCAGAGTTACTTACTAAAAAACTCAATGATTTTGCCTCAACTGAGAAAGAAAGATGGTTGAATTCGTTAAATGCTTCCCCAAACAAGTTGTCTAGGATTCAAAAAATATTATCTTAGGGATATTGAAGAAATAATGTTGACTATGAAATAAACTTTAAAAATACCAAACCTTGCGGAGCGTGGTGATACACACCTGTAATCCCAGCTACTCAGGAAGCAGAGGCAGAAGAATCAAGTTCCAGGCCAGCTTGGGCAATTTAGCTAGTAAGACCCTGTCTCAAAACAAAAACAAACCTTAAACATATAAATTAGTAAATTAGAGCAGGCAGGATTCTGCTCTCCTTGAGACATTCCTAAAATTCTTTTAGCATCTTTAGAACCAGTGTGAGTTACATGGACATGTATGTGTGTGTGCTTTTCTGTATAATCATCGGTTTAAAATGTATTTTAATGAAATATTTCCAACATATGTGAAAGAATAGAGAATGGTGTAATGACAAAGGTATTAAGCTATAAGCTAGAGAGCAGGAATCTTAGCTTCATATCTTATTTTTATGATTTACTAGTTTTATAACCTTGAGCAAACTTCATTTCTCTTTGTTTCAGTTTTTCTTCTATAAAATGGGGATATTAATAGCATCTACCTCCTGGGGTATTTTTTGGTTTGGTTTGGTTACTGGGTTATTTTTCAGATTAGAAAAATAACATAGACATGTGCCTACTGTATAGTAAGTGCTTGGATGTTAGCTCTGTTTTTACTCTTTTTTCTTCTATTGCTATGGATATGTATATCATATGTACAATATATATTATATGTGTGATTTTTCAAAAGAACCACCCAATACCACACTTTAACAAATGCTATATTTGCTTCAGACTTTTTGAAGAAATATTACAGATTTAGCTAAAGCTTCCTGTATTCCCCTCCCTATTCCTCCCTATCAGAAAGAGCCATCATCCTAGAGTATATCATTGCCTTGAAAGTCTGTACAATGAGAAATATGTGTATAGGTCTAAAAATTGTTTTACATAGTATATAAGTGATATCATATGTGTATTTCTTCAGCTTGTTTTTTTTAACTCAACATTTTGTTTTTGACATGTAATTATGTTAATACCACAACTCTAGTTTTTTTGTTTGTTTTTGTTTTTTTGGTACCAGGATTGAACCCAGGGGCATTTAACCACTGAGCCACATCCGCAGCCCTTTTTTATTTTTAATTTGAGACAAGGTCTTGCTGAGTTGCTTACAGCCTTGCTAAATTGCTGAGGCTGGCTATGAACTTACAATCCTCCTGCCTCAGCCTCCCAAGCTGCTGGAATTACAGATGTGTGTCTAGTTCATTTTTTTAAAAAATGCATTTTCTTTTAAGGAAGTTTGTATTATAAAATATTTCAAATATATAGAAGTATAGAAAAGTAAATACCCATGTACTCATAACCCAACCATCTTGAAGTGTTATGTCAAATACATCTATAGCTATGTCCATACATAAATGCCTATATCATATCTGTGTCTATCCATGAATGAAAGATATACTTGATGACTCTTCTGTTCTCTTTTCTCTCATTCCTTTCCCATCTCCCTGCCCTGTTTATGCCCTATTTATGATAACCCTTCTCATAAATAGGATATTTATCATTCTCCCAAATATTTTTATGTCCTTACTGAATGTTTATGTCCATAAAACTTGCTGGTTTGTGAGTTTTAAAAATACATGTAAAGTGGGATCATTCTGTAGCTTGCTTTTTTCACTCAAGTTTATGTTTTTGAGACTATACATCAGTATGTGTACTGCTCATTTGTTCATTTTCAACTGCAGTGGTGTGCTCTTCTATTTACTCATTTTTCTATTGCAGTTCACTCATTTTTCTATTGATGGATATACAATTTCTTAATTTTTCTGCTCTTATAAACCATTTTGCAGCAAAATTCTTATTATACCTCTCTATCCTGCACATGAATAAAAGTTTCAATGTGTTGTTTACCAAAAGTGGAATTGTTGGGCTGGTGTTGTGGCTTAGTGGTAGAGCGCTTGCCTGGAATGTGTGACGCTCTGGGTTCGATCCTCAGCACCACATAAAAAGAAATAAATAAAGGTATTGTATCCATCTACAACTAAAAATATATTTTTTAAAAAACCCAAAAAAACAAAAGTGGAATTGTTGCATTGTAAGATATAAGCATCTTCAATTCAAGTGGTTACTTCATTTATTTTCTCACCAGGAGTTTGAACTTCTCTCTTCTCCCCATCCTGGTGTTCTCAGGCTTTAAAGTTTTTGCCAGCCTTTGAAATGATATCTCAGTGGTTTAGCAATTTGCATTTCCCTTATCAGTAATAAGAGTAAGTGTGTTTTTGTATATTTTTTGGTCATTTGGGATTTCTCTTGTAATCTGCCACTGCTCTGTTAGGTTTATTGCCTTTTTTTTTTTTAAGAGAGAGAGAGAGAGAATTTTTTAATATTTATTTTTTAGTTCTTGGCGGACACAACATCTCTGTAGGCGAGCGCGCTACCGCTTGAGCCACATCCCCAGCCCAAAGCGTCACACATTCCATTGCCTTTTGTTGTATAAATATTCTTGGTAGTCTTTGTCAGTTATTTGCATTGCACATCTCTTCTACTACTCTCTAGTTTGTCTTTTCACTTTTTTTGTTCTTTCTTTGGTCTTTTGTGTTTTAAAAATTATTTTAAAATCCTGCCTTTAAAGTCATAAAAGTTCTGCCATGTTTTTTCTAACAGTTTTTACAATTTTTTATACATTTCTCTAATCCCTTTATGTTTATTTTTGTCTCTGTTATAAGGAACATAATTTTATTTTTTTCACATAAATAAGCTGTATGCCTTCTGCACAGTTTGTCAGATAACCCATTTAAATTACAGCACAACCTCTGTCAGCTACAGTTTCGTGTTTTTTTTTTTAAAGAGAGAGTGAGAGAGAGAGAGAGAGAGAGAGAGAGAGAATTTTTAAAAATATTTATTTCCTAGTTTTTGGCAGACACAACATCTTTGTATGTGGTGCTGAGTATCGAACCCGGGCCACACGCATGCCAGTTGAGCCTGCTACCGCTTGAGCCACATCTCCAGCCCTACAGTTTTCGTTTTTAAGGTGCTTTTATTCCATTGGTCTATTTGTTTAACAGTGTTTTGATTCTACATTTTCCCTACTCTGTTCTTCAAAATTATTTTAGTTGCTCTTGGCACTTTTCTCTTCTAGGTGAATTTCTTTTAAAAATATTTTTTAGTTGTAGTTGATACAATACCTTTATTTTATTTATTTATTTATATGTGGTGCTAAGGATCAAACCCAGGCCTCGCACGTGCTAGTCAAGTGCTCTACCGCCGAGCCCCTTTTCTAGATGAATTTTCTATGGAAAAAAAGTGATTTTGATTAAAATTGTTTTTATAAATGAATTGGGAAAATTGCTTTGTGTAGTACTGAATATTAATATCTTTTTATTTATATTCTCGCTCATTCATTTGTTCCTGAATACCTTATTGTTACAATTATAACACTTATTATTACATTTTTCAAATTGGTTATTGCTGGTGTGCAAGGATGCCACTGGTTGCTTTTGTATGTTTACCTTATATTGAACATCGTTGCTGAATTTTTTTATTAGTTCCAATAGTATATCGATTCTCTTAGATATTCTTTGTAGAAATCTTGTCTGCAAATAAGGACAGATCTTTGTCATGCTGTTTTTCTAATTTTTATATAAAGATTTGGCACATTCTCCTGTAAAACTGTCCAACTGTTCTGCTGTCTTTGAGGAATAGGGGAAGTGTGAAAGTTTTTAGTAGTGATTTTATTGAGGACTTTTATTTCTTCTTGAGGGACTCCCTGTAGTTTATATTTTTCTGGAGAAGTTTCATCTTACTTTACATATACAATGTCATAAGTTTGTTTTTTTAAAAATGTAACTATTTCCTTTTTGGCTGCTCCTGTATATTTTATTTTCTCCCTTAATTCATATATTGTATTTCCTAATTTTAAAAACGCATTTAAGCGGCTGGGGATGTGGCTCAAGCGGTAGCGCGCTTGCCTGGCGTGCATGTGGCCTGGGTTCGATCCTCAGCACCACGTACAAACAAAGATGTTGTGTCCGCCGAAAACTAAAAAATAAATATTAAAAAATTCTCTCTCTCTCTCTCTTTAAAAAAAAAAATTAAAAATGCATTTAATAGCTAACTTGGAATTTAACCAAAAAAAATTACTAACTTGATGGTCATTCATTCTATTTTCCATATTTGGCTCCAGGCGACTGTATTTTATTTATTTCCTTCATTCCTTCCCTCCCTTCCTCCCTTTTTCCTTTTTTTCTGTGTGTGTGTGTGTGTGTGTGTGTGTGTGAGAGAGAGAGAGAGAGAGAGAACACTTTTTGGTCAAGTTAGAGAATCTCTGACCTTTTATTCTCTCAGAGAAAGAAAACTTGATGGAAGGGGACATTTTTTTACACTAACATCCATGGGTGTTTTTTTGTTGTTGTTGTTTGTTTGTAAATTTAATTTGTTTTAATTAGTTATACACGACAACATCCATGGGTAATAGCACTCGGATACGGGATACGTACATTTTTCTATTCCCTTCAGTGTGTATGTGTTTTTATTCCAGAATTAGTATTGAACTTTCTCTTTAACATAATAATTGAAAGGCTATTTGGAAAGTGGGTGCATGTATGGTTCAAAAAAGATAAAGTGCTATAAACATGAACTCGAACTCATGTTACTTGTATATTATTTCTATATATTTCATGGTGTGTGAACTATGTGATCTTATTTCATAACCACAATAGCCTTATGAAATTTATAGTATGGCTTCGTTCCTGTCTTCCATAAAGCATTTGAAGCAGAAGTAAGTCTTGTGGCTTATCCAGAGTCACATTAGCTATAAACTGGCCCACCCAACCTGTAGCCCACTTATTTATTGCTTTTATTTGTAGTCTTATATCTATATGTGTAAGTGTATAAATATATTTTTTAGGGGCTGGGTTGTGGCTCAGTAGTGTAGTGCTTCCTTAGTATGTGTGAAGCACTGGGTTTGAAATTCTCGGCACCACATAAAAATAAATAAAATCAAGGTATTGTGTCCATCTGCAACTAAAAAATTTTTAAAAGATATATATTTCATAAAGTTTACCATTTCAACATGTACAGTTACATTCATGTTGTGCAACCATCACTACCATCCATCGCCAGGAGCCTTTTCATCTTCCCAAATGGATACTAATCGTTGAACAATAATTCTCCATTTCTCCTTCCCACAACCCCTGGCAACCACTATTCTACTGTCTGTCTCTAGGAATTTGACTACTCTAGGGACCTCAAATAAGTGGAATTATGTAATACTTATCCTACTTTATGCTTTTTAAATATTCAAATATTACTATATTACTAATTTTCATTCAAAATTTTATTTTAGGGAAATATTTTTAGACTTTTGAATTAAGAACCAGTGATACTAAGTTCCCATTTTGAAGTTATGGCCATAATAATTGAATGAGATTTGCTATTATTAAACATGCCTAAATGTTCAGCTCCAGGCAATCATTGATCTGCTTCTGTCTCTACAAATTAGTCTTTTCTAGGAATTTCATATATGTTGAATCATTATAATATATATTCCTTTGTATTGGTTTCTTTCCCTTGGTACAGTGTTTTTGAGGTTCATCTATGTGATAGCATGTATCAGTATTCCATTCCTTTTTATTGTTGAATAATATTCCACTGTATGGATATACCACATTTTGTGTATCTATTGACAAGATGATGGACATTTGGATCACTGTAGCTTTTTAGTTATCATGAATAATGTTAATATGAATGTTCACTACAAATATTTATGTGAACATGTGTTTTTGTTTCTTTTAGATAGATATTTAGGAGTAAAATCATTAGGCTGCTTCATAAACTTATTTTTAACTTAAAAAAAAATGCCTAAAAAACACATAGAGGGGTCTGGAGTTGTGGCTCAGTGATAGAGCACTTGCCTGGCATGTATGAGGCACTGGGTTTGATTCTCAGCACCACATGTAAATAAATGAATAAAATAAAGATCTATCAACAACTAAAAAAATATTTAAAAAAAAACACATAGAGGATCTGATGATAATTCCTAATGAGAACATTTTTAAATTATTAAGTAATGATGGAGTCAAACCTTGGGAGACTTAGAGGAAATAATATTTGAATTATATTTTATTAAAAATAGGAAAGTTGTTTTATAGTCATTTTATATTATAGAAGCTTTCAAATATCTGAAAATTCAATCTGTGAAAGTGGTTAATCGCATTGTTTCAAAATATCAACTGGGTTTAATGCAAATTACATATATATGTTTATAATTGTAAGAAAAATTGGCTGGTTATGAAGCATTTTAATATCTATAAGATGAATGTTCTTACCCAAGACCGAATTTCACTACCTAAATTTAAAAATACTTCATGCTAATTGTTTTTGACAAAAAATGCTAATTTTTTAAAATTTTGGATACTGGGGATTGAATTCAGGGGCACTTGACCTCCGAGCCACATCCCCACCCCTATTTTGTATTTCATTTAGAGACAGAGTCTCACTGAGTTGCTCAGCACCTCGCTTTTTTTTGCTGAGGCTGGCATTGAACTTGTGATCCTCCTGCCATAGCAGCTGGGATTACAGGCATGCACTACCGTGCCTGGCTAAAAATGTAATTTTTTAATATGTATTAAGTGATACTTGAAAAAGTACTATTTAGTGCCTAAATTCAGAATCAGTTATGTAATACATCCCAAATAGACTAATGTTTATTTCACAATTTAAAAATAGTGAAGTTTATTCTTAGAATTTTTTTTAATCATACGTATTTTTAAATGTTAGTAATTTTCCAGATATTTGGTGGTTTTCCTCTTTAATTTAATAATTCCTTCTATTTATTTAGTTCCTACTAAGAGACTCAAAGCATTTTATGAGTTAAAATTCTCAAAGGTTATGGGTATTTCTATACTAGTTTTTGAGTGTAGTATAACATATTGGTTAAAAACTGGGCTTGAGGGCTGGAGTTGGAGCTCAGTAGTAGAACACTTGTCTGGCACTAGACCCAGAACCCTGCCCCCCTGCCCCCCATACAAAAAATGATATGAAAAACTGGACTTTAAAGTGAGACAGGCTGGGTTTTTATCCCTACTTTACCATTTCTTCATGTAAAATGCAGGAAATAATGTTAACGTAATATCTACCTCATGAGTGGCTATGAAGATTAAGATACATTTAAACCTCTTACCAGAGTGCCTTGCTCAAAGCAAAATTTCAATATTAACTTCTGTTGTTACAAGTACATAATTCTTGAGGGTTGAGTATCAGAATCATCTTTTTGTTCTTAATTTTAAATGTTGATTTTCAAAAGCATACATTTCATTTCCTAAGGACACTTCCATTTTTCATCTTTCAGCCGTATAATCCAATGCAATATGTCCCAAGGAATTTTCACACTAGAACTTCTGTTTTAACAAAAGAAATATGTCACCATAGTATAAGCAACTTAGTTAAGTCTATCAAATTCACATTAGGGCCATTTGTAGATTTCTAAAGTTTAAAAAAATATATTTTCATAGAAAAACAAACATCATTTTATTCTTCCAGCTACACAAGACAACCCATCTGTTGTCTTCTCTTGATTCAGAAAAATACAAAAATAGCAGAATAACATTAAATCTAATTCATTATGATTTTAGCTTCATTTTCTGATAAGAATGTTTCCCTTACTAGGCAGTTTCAAAAGGAGTTAGCATTATTTATGAAAGGACCATATGAGAAATGGGTATGTTTTTTGCTTCCATCACTAAAGGCAGTGAATAAGTCTTTTTTAAAAAATATAAATATTAGTATTACTAATTACTAATAATTAGTAATTAAACCTATTACTAATACTAATAGGTTTTTTGGGGGGGCGGGACTAGTCATTTACTAGTGGTAAATATCCTGCCAAATTAATTTCTGCTCAAAATTCTTTAGTTTCATATAGTATAGAGAAAGGAGAATTCCCTGAAAAAAAAATACTCATTAAATTCTTGTTTTATAGGAAAATACTATAGAATGTTACCTTATAGAAGTGTAGAATATCATAGACATTTATACTATAAATACATAGACTAAGCAGTATACTATATACTATAGACTGTTACTATAAAAGGTAGAAAATTACTGTCAAATGACACTTTCGGATAAATAATGAAACATAGAAGTTGCTATTCTGGCCTCTGATAAACACAATATCCTAAGCTGTGAATATAGTTTATATATCAAAAGAAAAAATGTGAGCAAATATTTAATTTTAGTTAATGACATATATGCTGAAGTGCTTATGAGGAAGTATACTAATATCTGAGAATTTAGTTTGAAGTCCATCAAAAATTAAGGTGTATTAATGAATGGATGGAGCAATGGATCTATGGATAGATATGTGATAAGGAAAATGTAGTAAGATGCTGATGCAGTCTAGGTGATGAGATTATGGGTATTCATTGTAAAAGTCTTTCAGCTTTGCCTTTTGTTTGAAAATTTTCATAATAAAATGTTTTGGAAGAAAAAAACATTAGGGCTGGGGCTGTAGCTCGTTGATAGAGCGCCCGCCTCGCACCTGTGAGGCCCTGGGTTCGATCCTCAGTACACATAAAAATAAATAAAGCATTGTGTCCAACTACAATTAAAAAATATTAAAAAGAAAAAAAACACCAAGTGAAAACACCTTAAAGAATACAGTATTGTGTACAATGAATCAAAATGCATTCTGCTGTCACATATACATAATTAAATAAATAAATAAAAATACTGTATTGAGGAGCTGGGGTTGTGGCTCAGTAGTAGAGTGCTTGCCTAGCATGTGTGAGGCACTGTGTTCAATTCTCAGCACCACGTATAAACAAATGAACACAATAAAGGCCCATAAACATCTAAAAAAATTCTTTTAAAGAATACAGTATTGATCATACTGTACAGCTAAAAATACAAAGTTGTTTGGTAAGTATACAAAGATTAATTTAGAACAGCATATTATGAAAATTCTTCATAGTTAAGTTAAAATATTTCTCTGTATATAATTGAGCAGGAAAAACTTATCTCAGGTCCTAAAGTTTAAAAGTAATCAGATAGTTACTTTAACAATTTTTCAGACAAGTATCTTATCATCTTTATCCTAAAATAAAATAGAGCATTTCATCCCAGAAGATAACTATGGAAGAAGTAAAAATAAATGATGTCTTAAAAATACCACCAAATACAGCACTTTGCATGCAAATACATGCAAATACACATTCTTGTGTGAACATTACAGTTATATTTTGCATGCCTGAGGGAAAGAGAATGGTGGCTGCTGTTCTGAAGCCCCACTGCTTGTTGCTTGTATGCTGTTCATTTGAAAGGATCTGTGTAGAGGGCTTTGCCTTGCCCCTTTTAATATGAGAAGGCCAATTGACTTGCTTTAGAAATTTTTATCCCTCTTCTGGTCTTGGCCCTAACTGATGCTTATCACTTGTACTGTAATTGGAGATAGTGAAGATCTTAAAATGATAAGCCTTCCCTTTAAGGCTTAAAGCAGGAATCTTCATAAGCAACCTTCTCTTTGCCTCCTTTCTCCCAGGTTCCTCTTAATTAGAGCAGTCCTTTCAGTGGAAGGGATACACATCAAGGGGAAAAAAGGAGAATTATTCATTTTCTCCTAATTCTTTTCATTTTATTCCTTCCTCCCTCAAAATGTACATCTGTTGGCATAGTGGCTTGTTCTCTGAGAATTCAGTTTTGTTGACCTAGATCAGAGCACCTTCTTCCTAGAGGTAGAGCTAACAGGTGAGATTTGAGCTCCTACAAAGATCAGAGTACCATAAACAGTTACCAAATATATTCAGAATAATTGGCTTTCTGATTCACTGGCTTGCTAGGTTAGAATATACTTCCCAGGCCCTCTAGAATATAAACTTATGGGAAATACTTGTTGGATGCTTGGATTGGGTGGCTGTTTTCTGGAATGTGTGCTTGCTTCTTTCTACCAATAGAGTTTACATATTAATAGTGAATTGACTGTTTATTTTAAAACCATTTTGACAGTTCTACATGTCACCAAAATATAAAATCGAACTAAATATTAGAGAAACCAATGAAATATAGGATGAAAAAGAAAGCAGTATTTCATGAAAACTTAGTTAATTACTTTGGAAAGTCTTGATAAAGGCAAATTGTTTAGGACAAAAGGTTGTTGAAGTTGGTATAAGATAAACTGTCAGAGATTAGGTCGAAAAGATTGTAAAAATCTAGAATTTTGCACTTAAGTTCCTTATTATTATTATTTTCTTTCCTCACTGTAACAGAAACTTGAAATCATGAATGATGAATAATCCCATGGCACGTAAGAAGAAACTGGAATATAAGTAGCAAATGCTATTCTTCGGTTATTAGAGGTCTCTCAAAGGAGTTAGTTAAGTCCTTGGTTGACAGTGTCTGGCCCTCTTGGTACAAGTGGAACCTTGAGGAGGTGGGACCCAGTGGAAGGAAGTTAGGTCACTGGAGGTATTCCCCTGAAGGCAATGTTGGGACCCTGGCCCCTCTTTTTCTCTAGGGTAAACATGTTCCCTCCACTATGTATTCCCACCATGATGTACTATGCTACCACAGGCCCAAAGCAACAGGACCAAGTGACCATGAAATGAAACCATGAGCCAGAATAAGCCTTTCCTTCGTATAAGTGATTGACTCAGGCATTTTGTAACAGTAACTGGAAGCTAACTAACGGAAATACATGTTTGGATGTAAATGCTATTAAGAAAAGGCTTATTAGGGCTGGGGTTGTGGCTCAGGGGTAAAGCGCTTGCCTAACATGTGAGGCACTGTGTTTGATTCTCAGCACCATATATAAATAAGTAAAATAAAGGTCCATTGACAAATATTAAAGGCTTAGCCAGGCATGGTGGTACACACCTCTAATCCCAGCGACTTGGGAGGCTGAGGCAGGAAGATCTCAAGTTTGAGGCCAGCCTCAGCCACTTAGCAAGGCCCTTAACAAGATCTGGTCTCAAAATAAAAAAAAAAAAAAAGTGAGGGGACTAGGGATGTAGCTCAGTGGTAGACTAAGTGCCCCTGGGTTCAATCCCTAGTACGAAAAAAGAAAAAAGCTTTAGACTTGTCAGGTAACTATATTAAATTAAAATCGTGGGGCTGGGGATGTGGCTCAAGCGGTAGCGCGCTCACCTGGCATGCGTGCGGCCCGGGTTCGATCCTCAGCACCACAAACAAACAAAGATGTTGTGTCCGCCGATAACTAAAAAATAAATATTAAAATTCTCTCTCTCTCTCTCTCTCTTTCTCTCTCTCTCTCCCTCCCTCTCCTCCCTCTCTCTTTAAAAAAAAATCGTGTACTAAGTTTATGTCAACTATGAAATCTTTAATTTTTTTATTTATATATGACAGAATGTATTACAATTCTTATTACCAAATATAGAGCATAATTTTTCATATCTCTGGTTGTATACAAAGTATATTCACACCAATTCTTGTCTTCATACCTGTACTTTGGATAATAATGATCATCACATTCCACCATCACTTCTAACCCTGTGCCCCCTTCTTTCCTCTCCAACCCCTCTTCTTCCCTATCTAGAGTTCGTCTATCCCTCCCATGCTCCCTCTCCCTACCCCACTATGAATTAGCTTCCTTATATCAGAGAAAACATTTGATTTTTTGGGATTGGCTAACTTCACTTCTCATTATCTTCTCTAACTCCATCCATTTACCTGCAGATGCCATCATTTTATTAATCAGCAATAGCTGATTAATATTCCATTGTATATATATGCCAATTTTTCTATCCATTCATTTATTGAAAGGCATCTAGGTTGGTTCCATAGTTCAGCTACTGTGAATTGTGCTGTAAACATTGATGTGGCTGTGTCCCTGTAGTAGGCTGTTTTTAAGTCCTTTGGGTATAGACCAGGGAGAGGGACAGCTGGGTCAAATGGTAGTTCCAGAACTTCCTTGCTGAGCCTAGATCACTAGGGTCAGAGACTAAAGTGTTTTCAGGTGATTTTTCCTCCTGCCAGTCAGCGGAAGCAAACTCCTTCTATAGGATTCCCACTGATTCTCCAACCAAATATCTCACAATATAATTCCATTATGAAAACAAGACTCTCTTGAGAGTGTAACTACAACAGGCTTAGATCAGAACTCCAGATAACAAAATTGGCAAATGCTGAATAATGATAAATGCATTCTTTTTAGAAATAATAGGCGGGCTTTGAACTCACAGTCCTCATGCCTCAGCCTCCTGAGCTGCTGGGATTATAGGTATGTACTCCTGTGCCTGGCAATAACAGATTTGTTTGTTTTTTTTTTTAAATGATATTTCTTTTTTAAAAATATATTTTTAGTTGTAGATGGATACAATACCTTTACTTCGTTCATTTATGTTTATGTGATTGATGCTGAGGATTGAACCTAGTGCCTCACATGTGGTAGGCAAGGCTCTGTCACTGAGCTACAACCCCAGCCCTAAAAAATTAGATTTCCAGAAATAACTTTTGAAGTAGAAACTCCATTGCTGGAATATAATACAGGCCTGCTGTGGTGGCACACACCTGAAATCCCAGTGGCTAGGGAGGCTGAGACAAGAGGACTGCAAGTTCAAGACTAGCCTCAGCAACTTAGATCCTAAGCAACTTAATGAAACCCTGTCTCAAAATATTTAAAATGGCTGGGGATATGCCTCAGTGGTAAAGCACCCCTAGCTTAAATTTCCAGTACCAAAATAGAAAAAAAAAAATACAAAACAGCAGTTATGGACAAAGATGAAGAGAAATCTAGTGAACTAGATGAAAAGAAATTTAGTGAACTGGTTTACAAAGGTGAAAAAAGGGCAAGAAAAATATGGAAGTGATGTTAAGAGACATGGAATATAAAGTGAGAAGGCCTAATAGGAATTCAGTCAGAGGGAGGGGGACACAAAGTGTAAGGGAGACAATATTTAAAGAGAAAAAATGGCTGCACATTTTCCAAAATTGCTGAACATGTGAATCTGTCGGTAAAGGAGGTAGTATATTTTCCTACTACAACAAATACACATAAATCTACGTTTTGGTGAATCTGCAAAACACCAAAGGCAAAAATATTGAAAGAAGTCTCTAAAAGAGGACATCTAAAATAGACAAACAGAATAACCACTGACTCCCAGCAACAATGAAAACCAAAAGGTGGTATTACACTATCTTTAAAATGTTAAAAAAAAAAAACAAAAAACTTTTCAATTAGAGTTTTGTACTTTATAAAACTATTGTGGCAGACATGGAGATGCACTGCCAGATGGTCCCCAAAGATTTGCCACTCAGGTACAGGAAATTTTGTCAGTAGACACCCTTCAGCTGCAGAGAGTTTCCTTATCTGAGATGTTGGCCTTGGGGCAGCCCTAACCTACCTCTCTTCTTTTAAAAAGGCATTTTAAATGTATCTGATGCACAGATATATATGTATATTCAATATGCTGAATGCTAGTGGATCTACTGCCTACTTAATAAATAATACTAACAAAACTCCTTGGATAGATACCCTTTATCACGTCCCCTGTTTAAAGTATTATTATCTAGAATTTGGTGTTTTTTGTATATTTACTTAACATTTATTCACATACATCTTCATAAATAACATTATTAAAGTTATTTTTTAAACTTTATAGTGTTAAATCTGTGCATTTTATGCAGCTTGCCTTCGCCCCTCATGTTTATGGGATCTGTCTGTGGTGATGCGTGTTTGTTGCTTTCCTTGCTGTTCAGCATTCTGTTGCGTGAATGTATCACACCCATTTGTTTATTCTGTTCCTAATGAATATGTAGGTGGGTTTTTTTTTATATATTACCTATTATAAATAATGCTGTTCTGAATATTCTTACACATCCATGTGAATTTCTCTGAAGTTTTTACCTAAAACTGGAATTTCGTGAGTTATAAGATATGTGAGGCCAGATGCAGTGGCACATGCCTGTAATCAAAGTGGCTCAGGAGGCTGAGGCACAAGGATTTTGAGTTCAAAGCCAGCATCAGCAAAAGTAAGGTGGTAAGCAACTCACTGAGACCCTGTTTCTAAATAAAATATAAAATAGGGCTGGGAATGTGCTTCAGTGTTTGAGTGTCCCTGAGTTCAATCCCTGGTACCCAAATTTTAGCTGTATGTTGCTAATTGCTTTCCAGAGTGGTTGTACCAGTTTAGAATCCTATATAAAAGTACAAAAAGTTTTTATTGTTCCATATTGTTACCAAAAAATTAATAATTAATTTTTCCAGTCTTATTGGCAATCATCATTTTGCTACTTTAGTTTGTATTTCCTTGATGACTGGTGAGTCAATTCTTTTCTTACGTTTATTAGCTATTCAGATTTCTTCTGAGAATTGTTTGTTTATTCATACACATAAATATATATGTTCTATGTTATAATTCTCAGTTTTATTCATTATAGATTATCATGTAATTGAGCTTTTCATGTTTCACTGGTATCCACTGATAAACAGAAATTTACATTTTAATTTATATATTATTTATTATTCATCTTTTTCTTTAATTATTTAAATAGTATCTTATTTAAGAAATCTGTACCCTGAGGATATGAAAACATTCTCCTGTATTTTCTTCTAGCAGTTTTAAAAATTTTGCCTTTTAGGTTTAGGTTTTTAAAATTTATTTTTATATTTGGTATGAGGATAGATGCCATTTTAAAAATATGTAGCTATCAAGTTAGCACCACTTACTGACTAGTCCATCTTTCCACCACTTCTAATGCTACCTCCACCATCAATCAAGTTTCCACATGTGAAACTCATTTTGATATTGTCTTCCATGGTCTACTTCTCTATCTCTGTGCTGCACTCTCTTAAGTACTATCACATTACAATAGGCCTTTATATCTGATAGAACAAGTAGGTGATTTTCCAAAGCATAATGAAAGTAAAGGCTCATGGCTGCATTCCAGGTACTGTGGAGACTGAGGCAGGAAGATTTTAAGTTCAAGGCCAACCTGGGCAATCTAGCAAAACCCTGTATCAAAGTAAAAAGGCCTGGGGATGTAGCTCAGTGGTAGAGTTCTTGCCTAGCATGCACAAGGTTCAATCCTAATGACCATGCAAAAAAATAAAAAAATGTAATATGATTAAAAATGCATAAAAATTGGAATGAAAAGGCTCTATTCAAGAATTGTTGCTTACCCATTGTATGACAGACTCTGCGTGAGGAGCCTAATCAATAGTTCATTTTTATCTGGGTTTTAGATGACCACAGGCTTGATATAAGTCAACATTTTGTAATGAATTTATTTTAAAAATAAAAGTAAATCTAATGCAATCTGTGTCTCCATTAGTAAAGTATAGATTCCACTTGATAAAGAAAGAAACTAAGAATTTGGGCCAACCTGATTCAAAGCCAAGGTCTCAAAAGCAAAATTTGAACTTAGGCCACCAAATAATCATAAATATGCCTTAGGCTTTTTTTTTCTCCTTTTGCATGAGTAATTTTTTTCTGTTTAATTAAAAATAATTTAATCCCCAGGGTCTTTGGTGGCTTATGGATCTAAATAGGAAAAAGTAAATGTGGATCAATGTTTTTCATATGATGGTTGAACAAAATCATATTGCAGTTATATATATTTTTTTTTATTGTTGGTTGTTCAAAACATTACATAGTTCTTGATATATCATATTTCACACTTTGATTCAAGTGGGTTATGAACTCCCATTTTTACCCCGTATACAAATTGCAGAATCACATCAGTTACACATCCATTGATTTACATATTGCCATACTAGTGTCTGTTGTATTCTGCTGCCTTTCCTATCCTCTACTATCCCCCCTCCCCTCCCCTCCCCTCTTCTCTGTCTACCCCCTCTACTGTCATTCATTTCTCCCCCTTGTATTATTTTCCCCTTTCCCCTCACTTCCTCTTGTATGAAATTTTGTATAACCCTGAGGGTCTCCTTCCATTTCCATGCAATTTCCCTTCTCTCTCCCTTTCCCTCCCACCTCTCATCCCAGTTTAATGTTAATCTTCTTCTCATGCTCTTCGTCCCTACTCTGTTCTTAGTTACTCTCCTTATATCAAAGAAGACATTTGGCATTTGTTTTTTAGGGATTGGTTAGCTTCACTTAGCATAATCTGCTCTAATGCCATCCATTTCCCTGCAAATTCTATGATTTTGTCATTTTTTAATGCAGAGTAATACTCCATTGTGTATAAATGCCACATTTTTTTTTATCCATTCGTCTATTGAAGGGCATCTAGGTTGGTTCCACAGTCTTGCTATTGTGAATTGTGCTGCTATGAACATCGATGTAGCAGTGTCCCTGTAGCATGCTCTTTTTAGGTCTTTAGGGAATAGACCGAGAAGGGGAATAGCTGGGTCAAATGGTGGTTCCATTCCCAGCTTTCCAAGAAATCTCCATACTGCTTTCCAAATTGGCTGCACCAATTTGCAGTCCCACCAGCAATGTACAAGTGTACCCTTTTCCCCACATCCTCGCCAGCACTTGTTGTTGTTTGACTTCATAATGGCTGCCAATCTTACTGGAGTGAGATGGTATCTTAGGGTGGTTTTGATTTGCATTTCTCTGACTGCTAGAGATGGTGAGCATTTTTTCATGTACTTGTTGATTGATTGTATGTCCTCCTCTGAGAAGTGTCTGTTCAGGTCCTTGGCCCATTTGTTGATTGGGTTATTTGTTATCTTATTGTCTAATTTTTTGAGTTCTTTCTATACTCTGGATATTAGGGCTCTATCTGAAGTGTGAGGAGTAAAGATTTGTTCCCAGGATGTAGGCTCCCTATTTACCTCTCTTATTGTTTCTTTTGCTGAGAAAAAACTTTTTAGTTTGAGTAAGTCCCATTTGTTGATTCTAGTTATTAACTTTTGTGCTATGGGTGTCCTATTGAGGAATTTGGAGCCCAACCCCACAGTATGTAGATCGTAGCCAACTTTTTCTTCTATCAGACGCCGTGTCTGCAGTTATATTAATATCAGTGGTGTTAGTGAAGATCGATAGTTCAGAAGGTATTGATTATAGTCTGTTTATAGCTAGCTGAGCTGTTGTGGTAGGAGGACAGTAATTGAGGTGGAGCTTATGATAGACATTGAGGTCTCTCCTTTGCTGGAAATTCTCCTTCATTTCCCAGGTGGTAGGCCAAAGAAATAAGTAAAGTGAGTTTTCTCAGTTACTAAGATTATATTTTGTGATATCAGGAGGAATATTGGGTTTTCAGGGATATGTATAAAAGAAAAATATTTTTAATGTTTCTCATTTGTCTATTTTTAATATACAAGGAACTGATTTATTTTGTGAATATTTTGAAATCTGTAGTTCATTATAAAATAAAAACTGAATATTGTATTTCTTTTCCTTTATTCAAGTATTTTTAAGTGAGCTTTGTCCTTCTAGCTAGTATTTATCCTATTTTACATACCACTATCTCAGTATTTTTGTGTTCTCTGTGTGATTTATAACCAGATAATATAATATATTCTCCCCTTTCTTGATTTACAAGGAGTTTGAACCCAGGGACACTCCACCACTGAGCTACATTCCCAGTCCTTTTTAGTTTTTGAGACAGGGTCTCACACCAAGCTGCTAAGACTGGCCTTGAATTTACAATCTTCCTGCCTCACCCTCCTGAGTATTTGGGATGTGTGTGTGGTGGGTGTCACACCAGAGCCTCTCACATGCTAGATAAGCACTCAAACTCCTTTATAGCAATGGCGTGGCTGTTTTCTTCATCCCTCGGTGTGTTGGCCCTCTCATGCTGACAGTGTGTTTACAGCATGTGCACAGCCCATGTTGCTTGAGTTGCCTTCTCACTGTGTCCCTACCATTGGCAGCTGCTGACATGTCTTCCCTGGAATTTTGGCTTTAACTAGATCCTTATAATACCAAATATTCCATGCTACATCCCTGTTCTTCAGTTTCTATGTATGAAAGTTTGTTGTTGCTTTTGTTCTTTCTGATTTTGCTTTTAATGCTCCTTCCCTATAACTTAAGCATTACTCTTATGTGAGCAATGATAATTTACAAAAGACAGTACTTTGTAGCTTAAGACCCTAAAGAATAGAAGTTGGGGCTGGGGTTGTAGCTCAGCAGTAGAGCTCTTGCTTAGCACATGCGAGGCCCTGAGTTTGATCCTCAGCACCACATAAAAGTAAATAAATAAAATAAAGGTATTGTATCCAACTACAAAAAAAAAAAGAAGTTGGAAAATAGAATTTTTCACCTAGCCATGTGCATCCCATCCTCTTCCCACCTTCCATTATCCCATTCCCCCTTTTGGATAATCTTTTTTTTTTTTCTTTCAGTTTTTGGTGGACACAACATCTTTCTTTTATTTTTATGTGGTGCTGAGGATCTAACCCAGCGCCCTGTGCATGCCAGGCGAGCACGTTACCGCTTGAGCCACATCCCTAGCCCTTGGATAATCTTATACAGTCCCATGTTTTAGACTGTATAATGCAGTCTTGTTTCTGAGCTCTAGATCTGTCTACATCATATTTCCATTTAAAAGTCTACAAGGCATTTGAAACTAATTTGTCTAAAATGTAATTCTTGATTTTTCTCCTTAAACCTGCTGCCTGCATCCCATCCCAGTTTTTCCCCATTCAGTAAATAGTATTATTCACTAGTTCAGACTCAAAATATTGAGCCATCTTTGACTCCTCTTTTCTTCTCGTACCTCATATCCAGTCCATATCCTGCTTTCCACCTCCACATCTTCCTTAATCCAATTCATTCAGTAATTCCACAATGGCCTTCTGATTCATCTTGCTTCTAATCTTGTTCTTTTACAGTTTATTTTCAACATGGTAGCCAAAATGACCTTTTTAAAATATAAGTGAGATCATGTTGCCTCTTTGTACAGAACCCTGCATTGACTTAATCTTAGAATGAAATCCATATTTTTTACTATTGCCTGCAGAGCCATATCTTTTAACCCCTGCCTGCTCTTTGACCTAATCTCATAATGTGCTCAATTTCTACTATACTGGCCACCTTATTTTTTTTCAAAGACAACAGATTTGCTCCCTCAGGATTATTAACATTACTGTTTCTTCTGCTTGGAATATTCATACTCCAGAATATACTGTAAATTCCTGCTTAATATCATGTTGGTGGAGAGACCTTTACTGACTACTTTATTAGTTGTTGGTGGCCCCTTATTTATTTTTATGTGGTGCTGAGAATCAAACCTAGTGCCTCACACATGCTAGGCAGGCGCTCTACCACTGAGCCACAACCCCAGCCCCTCATGCTTTAGTTCTTACTGCTACCTGGAATGCTAAGTTTTCTTTACTTCCTTGAATATTGACAACAAAGCACCCTCAACTCCCCCTAGAGTGTAGTTCAAGGGTAGGAAATTTTCTGGCTCATCTACTGCTCTATCTCTTGTCCAGGACATAGTAGCACTCTGTATTTAAGTGACTGAATTAATTAGCTGTGTGACCTTGAGCAAATCAGTTCACATCCCTAGACTTTGATTCTACATCTACAAGCCAAAGGGCTTATACCAAATCTCTAAGAAGAGATTCAGATTGCAGATGGTTCGTCAGCTCAAAGTCATAAAGTTATTTGACCCAGGTCACATTGCTAAAACCACTGCTCTTTTCACATCCATAATACTTCTTTCTAGTTCTGTAACCACCCCATGAGATCTTCCTCTGTACTTCTTTGTTAGTAATTCTATTAGTTTCAATTTTTAAGTTCTGGCCATCTTCCTATTCTTTATATTATTTATGTAAGTCAACTCTACATTTACAAATAACTTCTTCAATCGATGCTTATTTGACTATTTATTAAATACACATAAATGGGATTGAAACATGCTTATCAATTGTCTGCTTTCTTCCCCCTTGCTGTACTTTATAAGGATTTTCTCCTTTTTTTTTTTTTTGTGAGCGGAAGGATGTATACAACCATGGTTAATGTACATATTAACTAGTATGATAGACTTTAAATCATGGAAAAGGAAAATAATGAAATTAGATATAACAACTGGTCTCCATTCTCCTAGAAAGTTTGTCCAGATTAAATAGACTAGGAGAAGCCTTGGAATATACTTGTTCCAATTCCTTGTCTATCAGCTTAGAAGCAACAGTCCTCTTACTTCAGGATCTTCTCAGGACCTTCTCTGTACTAATGTATAATCTCTTCTTGTGGGGAATCATAGTATCTGTATTAAATTTTACCTTGGACTCTTATTATGAATAACCTGCTAATATCTTTTGGGACAGTAGAGTGTCATGGAACATATTTTTGAGGTATTAAGCATAGTTCCAAGTACCTTGCCCATTTCAACCCTTTTTTTTTCTTTCCACTTTTTTTTTTTTTGTGCAGTATAGTTGTACATAATGATGGGATTTGTTGTTACATATTCATACATGCACACAATATAACCATATAATTTGGCCAGTATCACTCCCCAGTACTTTTCCCCTCCCTTCTCAACCCATTTTTTATACTACATTGATTTTTTCCTTCTTAATAATATGTGAAAATCTTTATTTAAGAAATACCAACCTGGGGCTATAGCTCATTTGGTAGAGCACTTACATAGTGTACATGAGGCCCTGGGTTTGATCCCCAGTACCACCAAAAGAAGTAGTAATAATATGTCATATCAGAGAATACATATTGGAGAATGCAAACAGGAGTGTGTGTTTGTGTTTGTGTGTGTGTGTGTGTGTGTGTGTGTATGTATGTAAGTAATACAGACAAAAGTCCTAGGTATTGATTATTTCTAAACTCATCATTATGTTGTCTATCAAGTTGATCATTGATCTGTTTCAGTAGCTTGCTTTAAATATTTATGATATTCTCTCTGTACTAAAGCTTAAATATTAATATAATTGTTGATAGTTTCTTAGAGCAATTAATTTGTAGTATATATAGTGATATATATCATAAGCCAAACTTACATTGTATTTTGTAAACCTTTGGCATTCGATTAATAGATTAAAAGTTGTCTTGATTAAATGTTTTGTCAATTTTGATTACATGTACATAATCCTTTTCACAGAGCCAGGCATGTTGGTATATACCTGTAATCCCAGTGATTTAGGCTGAGGCAGGAGGATCTCAAGTTTGGGGGTCAGCCTTAGCAATTTAGTGAGATCCTAAGCAACTTAGCAAGACCCTGTCTCAAAATAAAAAGTGCTGTAAATGTAGTTTAATGGTAAAGCACCCCTAAGTCCAAAAAAAAATGCAAGCCAGGCATGGTGGGAGCCAACTATTTTGGAGCTCAGGAAGGAGGATTGTGAGTTCAAGGTAAGACTAGGCAACATGGTGAGAACATTTATTAATAAAAATATGAATGATCTTAATTTTTTTAAAAATCGTAAACATGTTCAAAGAGAAAAAGCCTCCCATATAGACATAACCATGATTTTCTTTTTTTTTTTTTTTTTGGTGGTGATGCTGGGGATTGAACCCAGGGCCTTGTGCATTCGAGGCAAGCACTCTACCAACTGAGCTATATCCCCAGCTCCACGATTTACATTTTACTATATATTTTTTTAAACATTTTGATCCCTTTGGTAGCTGTTCTTCAAAGACAGGCACCCCCAGACTCCAGCCATAAATCATACCTCTTGTTCTTATGTAGTCCCTTTCTTTGAGTTGGGCTGGTCCTGTGACTTGCTTTTGATTAGTAGTATGCCACAGAAGTGATTTGCATGACCCTGAGACTCATAAGAAGCCGTGAAGCTTTTACCAAGTTCTATAATGCTCAATTCTGAGAGAAGTTAGCCTCCAGTAAGAATTCAGACTACTGTGAGATCACAGAGATGTGGAAGCCCAAGCCATCCATGAATATGTGGAAAGGCTGCTTAAAGATAGGGAAGTAGAGAGCAAGAGGTTGAGAGATCACCTAGATCACCTTAGACAGCTCTTACCTTCTCCAACCATCCTAGCTGAGATGCCAGGTATTTGAGTGCAGAAACATTTTGTATGTATATCTGCTCCATCTTCCATTCAGATGATTCCAGCCCTAGGCATCATCTGACTGTAATTACATGTGAGAGCCCAAGTGGGAATCACCCAACTGAGCCCAGTCAAATCACAGAACTGTGAGAGAGAAGAGATTCTTATTTTAAGCCACTAAGTTTTGGAGTGGTTTCTCACACATCAGTGGAGAACAATGCATAGTGATGTGTAATAAAGCACACCAAGAGTCATATTTAATATATGCACAAATAGTGTAATATGATAGATATTATATGTAATTGCATAAAACCATAATTATAGTGGGCACATTAGTCTTATACCTAGTTGTGTGCTGGAGCTAGTTCCTGCAGACTTTTATTTTTTTTAGAGCATTATAGTTATACACAGTAGTTAGGTTTATCCTGACAAAAATCATACATGAATGAAATTCAATTTTGGCTTCCAATTCTCCCCCAAGCCTCACCCCATTCTCCTTCCTCTACTCTAATGATCTTCCTTTTGCTCATCCATTTATTTTTGATTGGTTCTTCCTACTTAAAGGTGAAATTCTGTGATATATTTATATATGCACATAACATGATTTTTAAATTCTTCATTTCTCCCCTTTCCCATCCCTCTTGTCTCCCTTTTGATCTTTCTTCTACACTACTAATCTTTCCTATATCTTTATGATATCTTGTCCCCGCCCCCTTTCCTTTCTTAACATTCAACCTTTGAATTTCTGAGTCTGACTTATTTCACTTAGCATGATGTTCTCCGTTTCCATCCATTTATCAGAAATGCTATGATTTCATTCTACTTTAAGGCTGAGTAAGACTACATTGTGTATTTTACCACAATTTCTTAATCTATTCATCTGTTGATGGGTATTTGGGTTGACTTCATAATTTAGCTATTGTGAATTGTGCTTATGTAAACATTGAAACATTAAAACTCTCTCTTCATGCTCTCTCTTCATTGGCTGTAATCTCTATAGCATGCTGATTTTATTTCTTTTGACTAAATAAAAAGGAATGGGATAGTTGGGTGATATGGTGTTTCCATTCCTAGTTTTTTGAAGAATCTCCATACTGCTTTCCAAAGTGATTGTACTAGTCTGCAGTCCCACCAACAATGTACATGTACCTTTTCCTCACAACCTCACTAGCATTATTATTGTTTATGTTTTTGATAACGGCCATCTTGACTAGAGTGAGATGAGATCTTAGTCTAGTTTTGATTTGCATTTCACTGATTGCTGGAGACATTGAACACTTTTCATGTATTTGTTGGCCATTTGTGTTTCTTCTTTTGAGAAATTTCTGTGAAGTTATATTGTCCCTTTATTGATTGGATTATTTGGTTTGTCTGTTTTGTGTGTGGGGGGTGGGGGGGTAAGTTTTTTGAGTTCTTTATATATTCTGGCTATTAATCCTCTGTCAGAGGAGTAATTGGCAGAGTTTCTCCCATCCTGTAGGCTCTCTCTTCATGCTCTTAATCATTTTCTTTTCTGTGCAGAAGTTTCTAAATTTGATGGCACCACTTATTGATTCTTGGTTTTATTTCTTGTGCTTTAGGGGTCTTGTTAAGGAAGTCAGTGTGTCATCACCAATATGATGGAGTGTTGACCCTATTTTCTTCTAGCAGTTGCAAGGTTTCTGGTCTTAATTCCTAAGTCTTTGATCCATTTGGATTTGACTTTAGTGCAGTGAGAGATAGGGAACTAGTTTCATTTTTCTACATATAGATATGCAGTTTTCCCAGCACCATTTGTTAAAAGGGCTATCTTTTCTCCAAAATATATTTTTAGCACCTTTGTCAAGTATCAGATGGCTGCAAGTATGTGGTTTTGCTTCTTTGTCTTCTGTTCGGTTCCATTGGTCTTCATATCTGTTTGGGTGCCAATCATTCAGACTGTTAAGAGGCAACAGATTGAGTGTGGTGACACACACCTATAATTACACCAACTAGGGAAGCTGAGGCAGGAAGATTGCAAGTTTCAGGCCAGCCTGGCCAATTTATCAGGACCCTATCTCAAACTTAAAAACAAAAAGGTCTGGAGGCTTAGCTCAATGGTAGAATGCTTGCCCACCATGCACAGGGTCCTGTGGTTGATTTCTAGCACCTCCCACACACATACACACATATACACACAAAAAACAACAACAATTACCATGTAAATTTAACTATGAACCTGAGCTCTTTATGTTTTTTTTTTTTTTTGTAAAACTATATATATGTCTATATATTTTCTCTGTTTATTCATGCTATGGACTCTAATTGAAGAGGTTTTTATAACAAAATCAGTGCTTTTATCTGCCATGTGATTTGCAATAATTTTATGCCACCATTTTTTATTGTCTTTGACCATATTATGAGAATTATGGCAGTTCAGGAATGTGGGGGTTTATGTAGTCACACTTCTTTCTTTTCTTTTTTTATTTGTTCTATTTAGTTATATATGACATCAGAATGCATTTCAATTCATTGTACACAAATGGAGCACAACAGTTCAATTCTCTGGTTGTACACAATTACATGTACCTAGGGTCATGATATCCATCTCATTTCACCATCTTTCTTTACTTTGATGTTTTCTACTGTTGTATCATTATTAAAAAGTATCCCCCACACCAAGAATATAAAAGCTTTTATCTGGAACTTGATGGTTCTTTCCCTCCCTCTCTCTATTTCTCTTGCAGGACTGGGGATGGAACCCAGGGCCAGGGCCTCACACATGGTAGGCATGTGCTCCTCCACTGAGCTCTACCTCCAACTTTATTTCTTTTGAGACAAAGTCTCACCAGTGCCCACACTGGCCTCAAATTTATAGTCCTCCTGCTTTAGCCTTCTAAGTAGCTGGTATTACAGATGTGTGCCACCATTCCTACTATGTGAATTTTTTTAACATTTGAATTTTTAATCATTAGCAACTTATCTTGGTATGAATTATGATATAGCTTAAGCTCTATTTCTAGATGTCCATCTAGAATCCATTTATTTATGTTTTACACAATACCTTTATTGTTTATTAATTTTTATGTGGTGCTGAGGATCGAACCCAGTGCCTCACACATGCTAGGCAGGCACTCTACCACTGAGCCACAACCCCAGCCCTAGAATCCATTTATTGAATGAATAGTTTTTTTCTGAGTGGTTTGAAATACCATTTATTTTAAATACAAATACTGTGCCCCAGTATTACACAATTTTATTTATTATAGCTTAAATCTCTTTTTCAGGATTTTCCTGATTATTCTTATTTGTTTTTTCCATGTAAACTTTAGAATTGTCTAACTCCCAGATAACTTTATTGGTATTTTCATTGGAATTTTGAAAGTGTATTAAATTTTAATTACTAAGCTGGACACGGTGGTACATGTGTAATCCCAGAAGCTCAGAAGGCTGAGGCGAAGGCTTGCAAATTCAAAGCCGCCCTCAGCAACTTAGTGAGGCCCTAATGGGCAACTTAACTGTCTCAAAATTTTAAAAAAATTTTAAATAAAGGGCTGGGGGTAAGTGCTGCTGGGTTCAATTCCTAGTACCCTGTCCCCCCACACACATACTTTTTTAAAATTACTAAATCAAGGAAAATTCAATACTTTCATAATAGTGATTCTTTTTAGCCAATTTTGAGCCATTTTAAGGGAAGTGTGTTTTAAAGAGTTCAAATTCCTCATTTTTCGTATTAAATTTATTCCTAGGCTTTTGTTGTTTTGTTTTTGTTTCTTTTCTCACTAGGTTGAACTCATTTGCTAGGTCTACTATGACAAGATATCACAGACTTAGTGATTTCAACAACAGATATTTATTTTCTCATAGTCTCACAGTTTGTCCATTGTAGTCTAGGGCTATTAAAATAAGGTTAATTAAGAACGGAGACCTAGGCTGGAGTTGTGTTTCAGTGGTAGAGCACTTACCTAGCATGCATGAGGCACTGGGCTCAATCCTCAGCACCACATAAAAATAAAATAAAGTTATTATGCCCCATAAAACTAAAAAATATATAAAACAACAACAAAAAAAAAAGAATGGTGACCTGGCATAGTGGCTCATACCTCTAATCCTAGCTCCCCTGAAGGCTGAGGCAGGAACATCAAAGTTCAAGACCAGCCTGGGCAACTTAGCCAGGTCCTTCCTCAAAATAAAAAGTAAAATAAGGGTTTGGGATGTGGCTCAGAGTTACAGCACCCCTAAGTTCAATCCCTACACTACAAAAATAAATAAATAAATAAAATGGAAAAAGAAGAAGAAGAAAAAGAGTGGTGGCAATAGATAGTAATATTTCTGATCTTAGTGAGAATATTTCTAGTGGCTTCTGGTGTTCCTATTAATCATGATTGTGATTTTTGAATTAAGATAGAGGTATTTTGTCTCTTTAAGGATTTTCTCATTATCCATTTGTATTTTTGTATAATTTTTTAAAAATCAAGAATGGATAACTTTATCAACACCTTTTCTTTTTTTTTTTTTTAATTTATTTCTTTTTTTTCTTTTTTTTTTTTTTTTAGTTATTGGCGGGCACAACATCTTTGTTTGTATGTGGTGCTGAGGATCGAACCCGGGTCGCACGCATGCCAGGCGAGCGCGCCACCGCTTGAGCCACATCCCCAGCCCCTCAACACCTTTTCAGTACCCGTGAAGATTATCATGTTTTCTCTTTGGTCTAATAATATATTGAATTTATAAGTAAATTTACTAACATTGAACTATCCCTGTTTTCCTACATTGTTCTGAACTTTAGTTTGTTATTGAATCTATTTGCACAAAAATTCATTAGTGAGATACACATTTTTTATTTTTTATGTGGTTGGTTAAGTCTCACTTTATGCGTGCTTTAAAGAATATGAATGGTATTCTTCTTTTTCTGTGTTTTAGGACAATTTGGAATTATATTTTCTTTAAGGTTCATTAGTACTTTCCTGTGACATTGTCAAGTCTAGGGCTTTTTTGAAGGAGGTAACTTTTTTTCTTTTTTTTTAAAGTGGTGCTGTGAATGTTGCAAGGGGTTCTACCATAAGTAGCCCAGGAGGTGGCTCTTCGATGACTTTATTTCTTCTATAATTTATCTGTTTACCATCTCATCTAATTTTGTTCAATTATATTTTCCTACCATTTGTTTTCATTAACTTTCGAGTTTGTTTACATAGAATTGAACAAGGTAATTCCATAAGGCCTTTATTTTTGCTGGATTTGTAACTGTCTCCTCATCATGTGTATGTGTGTACATACTTTTTTTCTACACTTTATTGTTTTGATCAGACTAGAGAATGGTCTGTTTACTTATTTTTAGGTAATACTATTGGATTTACAGATTAGTGCTTCTTCTTTTTTTGTTTTATAATTACTTTCTTTATCTTTACTAATCCTTCATTTTCTTTTCCGTCATTTTGCTTTATTGATTGATAATGCAGTTAATTTTCCTAGTTAGTCACTTGTCTATTAATTCAATTTATGGTTTCTTATTCCATAGAAGTATTAAATTTTTAGTAGTCAAAGCTCTTTCCTTTTATAACTTTTTATTTTCATATTACATTTTTTAAAACAGCCTTTTTAACCATCATCCCATTATAAATTTTCTATATTTTTTCATGCTTTTATTACTTATTTCTCTCTAGATTTTTTTTTACTATGTGAAGTGGCATCCAGATTATTTTTTTCCGAGTGGATTGGATTGCCAGCCTTTCTGATATCATGTATTAAACAATTTATCTTTTCCCCATATTTGAAATACCACTTTTTACTCTGTACTTTTCAAGTTCTGTGAAAAATCCTAGTGATCTTCTGGGATTGTATTAATTGTATATAATTAATTTGGGAGATAATTGAATTGACATTTTTAAAACATTGAGTCTTCACGTAGATGTGGTATATTTATTTTATTTATTTCTCCATATCAGTTTTTCTATGTGCCTTTTAGTTTTATTATTTTATTTTTATTTATTTGGGGGGGGTTGGGGGGGTACTAGGGATTGAACTCAGGGGCACTCAACCACTGAGGCACACTCCCAGCCCTATTTTGTATTTTATTTAGAGACAGGGTCTCACTGAATTGCTTAGCACCTCGAAGCTGCTGAGGCCGACTTTGAACTCGTGTTCCTCCTGCCCCAGCCTCCAGAGCCACTGGGATTACACCATGCCCAGCTTCTTTTACTTTCTTGTTAGGTTTATTCCTAGGGTTTTATGGTTTTTGTTGTTTCTTTTTTAAAATATTTATTTACTTTTTAGTTGTAGTTGGATACAATGCCTTTGCTTATTTATTTTTATGTGGTGCTGAGGATCAAACCCAGGGCCTCACACATGCTATGCAAGTGCTCTACGGCTGAGCCACAGTCCCAGCCCCAAGTTTTTGTTGTTTCTATAAAGGAAATTTGTTTTCATTATTATGTTTCTTACCTGGTTTTTGATGGTATATAAGAAAACATCTAATTTTTTTATATTAACCTTCTCCAACTTACTTATTGAATGCTTTGATTATTTCTATTAGTTTTTTAGTTGCTTCTCTTAGATTTTTCTGGCTAGTCCTTTTTCTCTTCATTCCCAATACTTCACTACTTCCTTAGTTTTATTTCTGGCATGATATCATACCTTATTGAATGGCTACAGTTAGCTATTCTTTTTATTATTATTATTTAGTTGTAGTTGGACACAATACCTTTATTTATATGTGATGCTGAGGATTGAACCTAGGGCCTCGCATGTGCTAGGTGAGTGCTCTACCGCTGAGCCACAACCCCAGCCCCAGTTAGCTATTCTTTATAGCTCTGCACAATAAACTAGGCAGAACAATTAGAGATACTTGAATATTGACAAAGCAGCCTTGTAATTTATCAGTACTGCTATATTAATTGCATTCATAGTACAAAACTTAGTTGAAAGTAAATTCATTTGTTAGATAAGAGCAGGACTGGATGACTTCTGAGTGAGTACTTGATAGCATTGATTGAATTGAGAGAAAAGAGATTAGTGACTAAGAGGGCCATAGGTGAGAAAAGGGTAGAAGAAAGACAGCAGGAATAGGAGGCCAAAAAGAAAACGTAATGTCTTATTGAGATGAAATCATGGTAGAATATAAAATGGTCATTGATAACTGATGCTACACAGGAGTGTTAGAATAAGTGTACCAACACAAAGCCATTGTATTTGTTACCAAGTAGTCTGTGATCTGCTTTAGTCTTTCATATACTTGTTAATTGTAGTTCTTAACTATTTTGTGGCTTCTTTAATTTGTATTTTTTTCTATTAGTGTGGTGGGAGTACTTATCAAAACTTACTTCTATGAAAATCAGTAGTATTCTTTGAGTAGTAGAATTGACTGGATAATTTTATGTGAAACCTGAAAGAATTATACCTTAATTTCAGGTCATGATTGTGATTTAAGTTCTATGTTTTGAACCAATCCAACTATACTCTGTGCCAATAATAGATAAAAACATAATAAGAAAAAAAATTTAATGTAATCCAGAAGACAACATAAACTAATTTGTATAATAGAAATGCAAATTCACAACTAGAAATGAAAACATGGGCCTACCGGATTTGAGGTCTAGAAATGGCTGGAGGTAATTAGGAGTTCAATTTCAATGTGGTATTGGGAAGTTAAAATGTCACAGAAGTCAGGAGTCCATAGCTAGGCTCAATAGTTAAAAGTAGGAATTTCAAGTTGGGCTGCCCTGCTCCTATAAGGAGGGTTGTATAGGAAATTCCCTGAGGTTGGGCTGGGTTGTGACTCAGTGGTAGAGTGCTTACCTAGCATGTGTGAGGCAATGGGTTCAATCCTCAGCACCACATAAAAATAATAAAATAAAGGTATTGTGTTCATCTACAATGAAAAATATTTTTAAAAAAAGTTCCCTGAGGCCATGGCTTATATAAAAAATACTTATCTAGAGTCATAGAAGGGCCTAAAAACTGAACAATACTTGAGCCATTCTGCAGTGGCTTACTGCCAGAACCTGTAGTAGTTCTGATATATGGAGCTTCCATTCACCTACAGGACACCTAGTTTTCAACTAGGGCCCAGCTGGGCAATGGTAAAGGCAAACAGAAAGATGTGAGACAGGACGAGATAAATGGAAAGGGATGAAAAAGACAGAACCCTCTATGGGTCTGTAAACTAGGCCAGACACTTGCCTGTAATCCCAGCTTCTTGGGAGGCTGAGACAGCAGGATAGCAAGTTCCAGGCCAGCCTCAGCTGCAGCGAGGGCCTGAACAACTTAGTGAGACCCTGTCGCAAAAAATAAAATGGGCTGGGGATGTAGCTCAGTGGTTAAGCACCCCTGAGTTTAACCCCTGATTAAAAAAATAATAAAAAAAAAAATCTGCAAACTAAAATTCCAAAGCATTATTTTAAAAAGAAAAAAGCTAAACCTAGAAGACATTCAACAAAGTCAACAGTCAGAAAATTCATTCACTCTCAGATGAAATAGACTGATTTTATTAAAAACTTAAAAAATAATAAGTATGGGGGCTGGAGTTGTGGCTCAATGGTGGAACAATTGCCTCGAAAGTGTGAGGCACTGGGTTTGATCCTAGCACCACATAAAAACAAAGGCATTGGGTCTATACACAACTAAAAACAAAACAAAACAATATGTTAAAAAATAATAAGTATGTTTAAGATTCGTCAAAAGATAAACCATTTTAAAAGAAGAAATTATGTTGAATAAGACATGAAGTCAGAATAGACAGCTAAGTATAAAAACTGACTACTCATCTTAAGAATAAAATATGAACTTATGGAAATTGAATCATAGAATAAAAACTAAATTAGACATGGTTGAAGAAGGAGTTACTGAAGTAGGAAATTGTTCTGAAAAGTTTACCCAGTATGCAGAATACAGAGAGACAGAAAATACTCAAAAATATGTAATTATGCAGCTAGGAAACATTAAAAATAGAATAAGACACCTGAGAGTATAGTTCCAGAAGAGGTTCTAAGAACAACTAAGAAACAGTAATCAAAGAGCTAATGACTAAGAGTTTTCTAGAACTGAAAACTTACGT
Organism: Marmota flaviventris; assembly: GCF_047511675.1. NCBI lineage: Eukaryota > Metazoa > Chordata > Mammalia > Rodentia > Sciuridae > Marmota > Marmota flaviventris. The sequence goes on from NC_092500.1 coordinate 170,633,667, forward strand.
CCTCAGATTAAGAGCACAATCTAAATACTGAACAGGAAAAGCAAAAGTCAACTATAAAGAGAAACATTTAGTGCAACTATAAAACAAAAGATAAAAGAAAAACTTAAAGGCTACCAGAGAGGAAAAAAAATAGATTTCCAGAAGGGTATGGATTAGACTCTTTTCAACAATAATAGGAGTTTACAGCCAATGAACTTTAAAAATACTGAGATGATAACTTCACTTCATTAAACCACCATTCAAGTTTAAGGGGAAAAATATTAACAGCAAAATAAAGATATTTTCAGACAAAGACTTTAAATTATCTTTTATATGCCCTATTTGAAAGGGCATCTAAAAGGGCATCTTTTTAGGAAGAAGGAAGGGGAACCCAAAGGTAGGAGTAGGTATACTTTTTGGCAAAGTTAATTAGCAATGATAATCAAAATAATTATTTTTGTCAAAATCACTCTGAAATACCTGGAAAATAATGAAGAAATAAGTAATTGAAGAAACACTGTCATATGAAAAAAAAAAAAAAAAGAAGATGGAGATGCTGAATAATTTTAACTTTATTTTCCCTAATAAAACCACATATTAGGAGCTGGGGTTGTGGCTCAGTGGTAGAGTGCTTGCCTGGCATGTGTGAGGCACTGGGTTCGATTCTCAGCACTGCATATAAATAAATGAACAAAATAAAGGCCCATTTAAAAAAAAAATCTCTTTAAAAAATAAAAATTTAAAAACACACATATTAATATATTAAATATATTGAATACCTACTGTGTTTTAGGCACTGTTCCGGAGTCTGGGAGTAAAAGAGTTTTTAGAGGAGGTAAAGTACAGACTGCTTTTAAAAAGGCACAATTAACCCAAACAGATTTAAAGAAATACATGGTTAAATGGGGGCAGGGATCCTTGAAAACGTGTAAAAATAGGGAAGAAAAGAAACTGTGGCAATATTAATGTTAGAAAAAAATGTAGTTTAAGGTGAAGAGCATTAATGAAGCAAAATGAGTAGCTGGAGCAATCTGTTATGAAATTGAAAGTGAAAATTAACAGGATTAATTGACAAGTTCACAGTCTTGTGAAAGATTAAATAGAATTGACAAGTTCACAGTCTTGTGAGAGATTATAGAGTATCTATTAAAACTGGTAGGGACTGGGGGTGTAGCTCTTTGGTAGAGCCCTGGTCTAGCATGCACTGGGCTATGGATTTGATTCCCAGCACTGCAAAAAATAAAACTGATAGGTAAACAGAAAATTCATCAATATAGAAGACTTGAACAAGACAACTAATAAATTTAATCTAATACAAATAGAAAAAATTTTAACCAACCACAGAGATTCTGCAGTAATTTAGAGCACACAAGAAATATTTACAAAAATTTTGTGCTAAATGACAGAAATTCTCCAAAATTTAAGGTAACCAGAATCATACATAACATAATCTCTAACCACAGTAATTAAACAAGCAACAAAATGAAACAGTATATATAAAAAAAACTCATTTGACTAGAAACTAGAACATGTACTTCTAACAACTTAATATGTTGAAGAGGAAGTATGAAAACAGCCTGTGTAGTACACATGAAGTAGGGAGAAGGAAGGGTATATTAAAGATAGGAACAGAATTAATAAATAAGAGGGGGTGATACTTTATTAATTGCAAGATAGACCAAGGAAAAAGTCGGTATTATTTGAATCCATTTCTGTTCATGGTTTATTTTCTAAGTTAGCAAAGTCTGTCTCTCTCTTTTCATTTTTGTGGTATTGGGGATTGAACTCAGAAGCATTCTACCACTAAGCTACAATCCCCACCCTTTTTTATTTTGAGACAGGATCTCAGTAAGTTGCTGAGGCTGGCCTCAAACTTAGAATCCTCCTACCTCAGCCTCTGAGTAGCTATAGCTAGTATTACAGGCATGTTCCAGCATTGCAGGCAGCAAACTTAGATATTTAATATCAACCAATAAGAAAAACATAGGTCTCATAGTGGCAATGCTATGGAATGGTTTATGGGTATTAAAATGTGAAGTTCTAGGGGAAAAAACCCCAAAGATATAGAGGTTAATACATATAAGTTCATTGCCAATTTTTTAAGAATATATTTTCCATAAAACAAAAAATTACCTATAGAAACTTAAAATATCAAATTTGTAGAATTGTTTTACTGTTGCTTATTTTGTTTAAAATGTCTCTGGCCTTTAAAGAAAAGTTTGTTCTGCATATTTGAGGTGTTTTCTCTGCCTTGTTGTAGGTCACTCAGACAAGCCGTCCAGACCTGATTCTCTTCCTGATGAAATACCTGATGGCTCTCATAGTTGGTATTCCCTCTGTTTTTTGGGTTGGAAGCAAAAAGACATGCTTTGAATGGGCCAGTTTTTTTCATGGTCGTAGGAAAAAAGAGTAAGTTAATAAATTCTCACAGTGTTCATAAACCTTACATTTATGTAAATTTTTTGTTTGGCTTATCTTAAAGTAGTTATATATATATATATATATATATATAAAGATATATATATCTTTATTTTTTATTTGGCTTATCTTAAAGTAGTTTATATATATATATATATATATATATATATATATATATATATATATATATATAAAAGATATATATATATATATATGTATCTTTATTTTCATTTATTTATTTTTATGTGATGCTGAGGCTCGAACCCAATGCCTCACCCATGCTAGGTAAATTCTGCTGAGCCACAGCCCCATCCCTTTTAAAGCAGTTTATATTTGGAGAAGTATTCAAATAAGATTGTAACTTTGTCAGCAACCACCAGTTATGATTGGCACAGTAGCAGGTCTTAACTAAAAATTTTTTTTTAAATTATTTTTAGTTGTCAATGGATATTTATTTATTTATTTGCCTCACACATGATAGGCAAGCGCTGTACCATTATTTTCTATACATTTTTTATTTGATCCTCTTGATATTTCTGAGAGGATTTATATGTATTCGCATCTCTGTTTTACAGATGAGAAAACTAAGACATAGAAAGGTTAAATGCCTGGCCAAAGTCACACAGGTATTTAATATTAAGAGATAAATTGAGAGGCTGGGATATAGCTCCGTGGTAGAACAGTTACCTAGCATATTTCCAGAACTGGGTTCAATTCCCAATAATGCAAACCCCTCTCCCCGCCCCCCAAAAGATGAATTGAACTTCCATTTGGGCTAAGGCTATAGCTCAGTGGCAGAGCGCTTGCCTAACATATGTGAAGCATTGAATTCTATCCTTATCACCACATAAAAAATAAAACAAATAAAATAAAGGAATGCTGTCCATCTACAACTACAAAAAAAATTGAACTTCCATTTGCAATTGTCCATTGTTCCTCCAAGTATACAGAAGATGATATAGAGAGATGGACTGATATTTCATTAATTTAGTACGTTTGTTTAATTAATTGATTTATTTTAATTAGGTATATATGACAGCAGAATACAATTTGATTCATTGTACACAATTGCAGCACAACTTTACGTTTTTATCATTGTACACGATTTGGTGTCACATCATACGTGCAGTCATACGTGTACCTAGGGTAATGATGTCCATCATATTAAAGTTTATAACCTCAGTTTTTTGTTTTGTCTAATTGCAATCTGAAACTATTGAAACAAAGTTAATTTTGAGTAGTAGCAGTGGATAGTCTTATTTTCCTAATTTTAAAGAGATTATTTCTATTTCTAATGGTGTTTCCATTAAACATTTGGCTTTGAATCAAGAATAATATTATTAAGAGGATCAATGAAGAATGTATATAAAGTATTCAACAAATATTTGTCTCCTGTCTGTTCTTCTACCTTAGCTAAAAACAATCATGTGTTTTATAATTTGAGAACTTAGAAAATATATTTCTCAATATATGATCCTGTCTTTGCATGTTGAGTTTTATTTTTTTTAATATTTTTTAGTTGTAGATGGACACAATGTCTTTATTTTTATTTAATGTGTTGTGAGGATCGAATCCAGGGCTTCACATGTGCAAGGCAAGCACTCTACCACTAAGCTACAACCCCAGCCCATATTTTTTTAATGAAATTGTTTATCTAATTTTAACTTTAACTTATTCTCATAGGAAGTCACTTTTTTCATAAACCAAGACACCAGTCTTTAGAATTATTTAATTAGCTTTTTGTTAATTGAATTATTGCTTTGTTCCTCATCATAAACATCTACTTTTAACTCTTTTCATACCATTTGAAAACTTATGCTCATGACAATAATTCATCCCCTTAAATTTATTCCCTTAAACTTTTAATTTGGTACGAATTTTATGTTTGTTTAAATTAATGTCTCATTTTGTTCTATTTATGGCTACCTATGTTTATTACAGCACCAGAAAACTGCTTCTACCACAAAATCAACTTTTGGCCTTAAATCATCTTGTATCCATTATTATAATGAGGCCTCTCCCAACTTCCATAATCATGCAAGAAAACAGATTTTCTATTTTATAATTATTCCTTTTTAATATTTTAGTGTCTTTATAATCATAAATTTCTTTAGCTAAAAGAGACCTTTTAGCAATGATGAAATTGTACACCTTTATTTTATAAATGAGTAAAATGAAGGAAAGAACGGTATTGATAGAGTTGGAACTAAAATCCTGAGTTCTTTTCTCTAATATAGGTCTCTTAACATCATATCACTTCAGGGAACAGATTGACATGGATTTTTGTTTTATATTCCCTTTGTCAACAAGGTTACCTTAAAACAAGCCTAAAGACCTAATTTGGAGAGCATTTAATTTCAAGAATAACATCAGTATGTCATAATGGTGTTGTCTCTTGGTTCACAGGGGTGCCAGTCTGAATCTTAATTTTACTATTATATTGTCTAGGATAGTGAATGAGAGCCGGCAGGTGCTCCAGGAACCTGACTTTGCTCAGTCACTCCTGAGGGACCCAAACACGCCCATCATAAGAAAATCAAGGGGCACTTCCACTCAAGGAACATCCACACATGCTTCCTCAACCCAGCTGGCTATGGTAGATGATCAAAGAAGCAAAGCAGGGAGTGTCCACAGCAAAGTAAGCAGCTACCACGGCAGCCTCCACAGATCGCGCGATGGCAGGTAGGTGTGATTGTAGCTTAGTTTGTTCCCTGTGTTGATTTATGATCCTGTAGCTGAAGAACGAAGAGAAGCCATTTCTGAAACAGAAGTTGAACATTATTAAAACCTTTTGACGTTTACTAGGTAGAGTTGTTCCAGGTTATGGTCAGACATTAAGCCAACCAGAGGACTTAGAATTTAATTTAGCGGGGCTAGGGATGTGGCTCAAGATGTATAGCGCTCGCCTGGCATGCATGCGGCCCGGGTTTGAACCTCAGCACCACATACACACAAAGATGTTGTGTCCGCCGAAAACTAAAAAATAGATATTAAAATTCTCTCTCTCTCTCTCTCTCTTTAAAAAAAAATTTTTAATTTAGCCTTAAAACAGTTAAGCAATATGGGGTCATCATAGAACATTGAGTAGGGAGAAGGTGAAAGTGGTAGGTTAGTTAGATTAATTAAGCTAACAATTATGGAATACACTAGTACAGTGCTATGCTAGGCTCCAGAAATGCAAAGATGACTTAAGCATGATCATAGTTCTTAATAAGTTCCTACCTACTGTATTTACAAAGATAGTGTAGTTAGTGGTGTGGTTAATAACTTGGGTCTGGACTGATGAGCCTCAGTTTTCTCATCTATAAAAATTAGAAATAGCATTAATATCTGTCCCTTAAGTAATGTTGTAAAAATTAAATGAGATAACATACCTGATTATTTAGAATAGTGCCTATATCAATAAGGGTCTGTTTTCAGTCTCTATTATTACAAATGAACAATTAAAGTAAAATATAAGTATAGTAGTAGAGTCCAGGGGTTGGCAAAAATATTTTGGGCTTTATGAGTCACACATTGTCTATTCAAGTCTGCAATTGTATCATGAAAACAGCCATAGACAACATGTAGTGAGAAACATGGGGGTGACCATATTCCAATAAAACTTTATCTACAAAATCCAGAGGGGAGTCAGATTCAGCCATTAGGCCAAAGTTTGTCAGCCTCTGTTTACCAGGTACAATAAAATATAGAGAAGGGAGATAATTCTGGTGGGTGGGAGCATTTCAAAAAATGCTTCACACAGAGAATGTTTTAAGAGAAATCTGTCTGAGATGGGGGTTCTCTGTGTTTCTCATTTGCTAATAATAAACTTTTTCCCTTTTCTTAAAAAGAAAAGAAGAAGAAGAAGAAGAAGTTTGGCTGTGGGCTTCTTGTTAAATTGAGACACTAGAATTAAAAAGCAGTTAGGAACTTTGCAGTAATTCATTGGAGAGATGATAAAGGCTTACAGGAGACGAGTGGCAGTAGGAAGAGGAAAAAAAGCTGACCTCAAATATATGTAGAAAGAAGAAATGATAGGCTTTGATGATAGATTAATATTAGCAGCTGGAAACAAAAAAAAAAATGTGCCAAAGATTTTCTTTCTTTTTTTAAGATTTCTTGTTTGGGCAAATGAAAGAGTGAAAATTCTGATATGTAAATCAGGAACATTCTGTGTTTACTTCACAATATCTCCATCTCGAACTGTTTTGTATCCTGTTGATCTCAGACCAGCCTTTTCTTAGTTTTCTCCCTGTCCTCCCACTGTAGAATGTGACCCCTATACTCTCCTTTATTTTTTAGTTGTGGATGGACATAATACCTTTATTTTATTTATTTTTATGTGTTGCTGAGGATCGAACCCAGTGCCTCACTCATGCTAGATGAGCATTCTACCACTGAGCCACAACCCCAGCCCTATAGTGTCCTTTTTGACCGTCTGGTTTTCCTTTCAACCTGCTTTCTTTTGCCTTCTAATTTGATCAGCTACCCTATGCTTTAAAAAGCAACAATCTTTCTTCACCTCTGATATATCTTCTATCTGTGTATGTGTACACGCATATAGTTTAGGCATTGAACCTAAGGCCTTGCACATGATAGGAAAGTGCTCTACCATTGAACTACATCCATTTTTATTTCAAGTCAAGGGTCTTGGTAAGGTGAATGTTCTTAATATTTCCTATCTATTCCGTCCTTCATCCCTTGTAATACTAGTCTTTTTCTCTTCCTTACTTAGCTGCACTATACCCTTTAACATCACCAGTGACTTCTTAACCACATTCAATGATTCCCTTTTGCTTTCTGGCTTCTTTCCCTCTACTTAGCACTCCTACATAAGAAGCTTTCTTCCAAGTGCTAGGAATGCAAAGATGGAAGACAGAAATTAAATTATCAATTTCAGTACATTTTAATAGGTATAATAAAAGTATATACATGGTGCTTTGGGATCCCAGAGAAGAAAACCATTTGCCTCATCATGGAAGGTCTGAGACAACTTCCCAAGATGAGGCACTTCTACTTCAAATAGGATTTGGAGGAGACAATTGGGAATGAAAGATGAGGAAAAAGCATGTTCAGAGGCAAGGAGGACAGGCAGGTGGTTAGGTGCCCAGGCACATTATGCAAGTTTGATATTTATTTTCTATATAACTGGTTCCTAATTATCCATGGAAAGGGTGTTCGTATTTGAGAATTTTTTGAGAATAGTCATAGATATCACTTATTTAGACATAATTATACAACAGAGTGATTTTTTCCTACAAAAAAATGCTTTCTTTGAGTTTTATTTCTAACTCAAAAGATTTAGATTTTATTTTATTTTTTTTAATTAATTTATTTATTTATTTATTTTAGTTCTCGGCGGACACAACATCTTTGTTGGTATGTGGTGCTGAGGATCGAACCCGGGCCGCACGCATGCCAGGCGAGCGCGCTACCGCTTGAGCCACATCCCCAGCCCCTAGATTTTATTTTAAAAAACACCAAATTCATATTTAAATGATGATTTATTTTTAAATTACATTCTACCTTTACTAGAACACTGCAGTTTGCTTTTTTCATTAGCCATATTTATTTTAAATAAATAGCCATTGAGAGGTAAAAGATCTCCAAATCAGTTGGCAAATCATATTTGGAAACTTGGGAAAATCTTGCTTAGTTTTAGGACAATAACCATTATCTAAAATAATAATTTTTAAAGTAGAATAACAAGAATATTGTGGAACTGAAACCATGCTGAGGAGTTAAGATGTTTCCCTAACAGCAGTTATAAACTATTATGGGACTGTGAGTGCTGGGGGTGATAAAAATCAGACTTGAATTTTAGAGAAACTACTTGGCAACGGCATAATAAAGAAGGGGATTGTAAATAAGACTGGTTATGGGGCTGGGATTTAATTTTTAATAATTTTTTTAGTTTTTGGCGGACACAACATCTTTGTTTGTATGTGGTGCTGAGGATTGAACCCGGGCCGCACGCATGCCAGGCAAGCGCGCTACCACTTGAGCCACATCCCCAGCCCATGGGGCTGAGTTTGTGGCTTACCGGTAGAGCACTCGACCAGCACGGGCGGGACCAGGGTTCCATCCTCAGCACCACATAAAAATAAAGGCATTGTGTTGTGTCTATCTACACCTAAAAAATAAATATTTAACAAAAAAAAAAACAAAAAGATTGGTTAGGAAGTTTCTACAGTAATTCAAGGGTCCTAATTTAAGATACTGATAAGAATCAAAGTTTTAGAATATATTTTATCAGTTACCACCTTCATCATTGACTTGAACATTACTGATCTCTTCCTTTTCAATGAACAATGAACAATTATTTATGGTATAATTCCTTTATATGTGGCATTCTATGTATAAAGATATATAGAAGAGAGGTAAGGTGTAATTTCTCCATTCTAGGAGCAATGTAACCTTATAGAAAAGGACATATACAAATGAACCTATCACATAAAAGCTCAGGCCAGAATATAATTTAAACAGTATTAGGTGTGATTGATGTTCGTAGAACTTCAGGAAAGAGAAAGATTAGATTGGTCCGTGAAAATATAGTAGAAGACATAAATAGGGTAAATAAATTATAAAAGATAATTCATATTGAGCTATAGAGGAAATAAATAGGGTGAATAAATGGTAAAAGATAAATTCATAGTGAGCAGAGAATTTCTAAGGGCAGTTAAAGATAGGAGATTTCAACCAGTGTAATCTGAGTGGAACTGGAGCTTAAATAAGAAAGTTTTTAATCATCAGTATAAGGTAGTGGTAATTAAAATTGTGAGATGGAATGCCTGAATCACACGGGAAAAAAGTACAAGACCCTAGTAAATACTTAGAGTAGTAATAATAAAGGGAGAAGAAGAGTGGGCATGTGATTCAGAGAAAGTACTCACAAACCTACAAGGGAATCTGTGAATGTGTATGTCACAAAAACCAGAGGATCCAACATGATTTCCTACCTCTCTGTGTAATCAAAAATCATACACCTGCTTCAGGGCTGTGTAATTCCATGGCAGTTAATTTACTGCTTTTTATAATTCTTTAGGTTATGATCTATTTTCAGTACAGTTTCTTTCCTCAGCTAGTTTGCAACTTCTAGAGAATGAGACAAGGTGACATATGTTTCTGTATTCCTTCTTAGTATATAGCACTGTGCTAGGGATATATATAGTAGGAGATGAGCAAATCTATCAGAGAAATAATGACTTTAGAAAAATATATCCCTTTCCCAGAAATTCAGGGCCAGAGCTACAATGGCAGCCTATAAAAAGCATCCTATATTGAGGCTCATGCTATAGGACCCTCTGCCAGATTGAGAGATCACAAACTATGTTGAACCTGAAAATCCAAACAAGGATTTTTATAATTCCAAAAGTCATCTGATTGAGATTTCTTTCTACTTCCTTGAAACTTAACTTTGCATGCTAATGTTATCTCTTGGTCATCCTCTCACTGTCTCGTGGTTTCTTGGCTGTGGGACACAAACATCTAACACCCAGTGCAGACAACTTGATGAAATATTATTGATCTCCGTGCTGTGCACACCTACATATATATGTTAACTTCAAAGAATAAGTAATTGGTAGTTAGATGAGAGGATGTGTAGAAAAGGAAGTGGATGAGTAGGTGGGTGGAAGTTTGGAAATGAGTGATTAGGTTGGTAAATAGGTGATCTGACAAGGAAAGCTGGGGAGTGAATAATGAAGTACTAGTAAATCTTCAGTTAATTCAATTATTATGATTAATGGGAGCAAATAATATAGAAAATCAAAAAGAATAAATCATTTTCTAGTGTTTTTTTTTTTTCATTTTAACTTTGGAATGTACTATATTATCTTCTTAACAGTGGCAGCAAAATAACCATCCTAATTGTTTTGCCTAACCTTATATTAAAATTATTGCATATTCATATTATGTATTAGAATATATAGTCATTGATTTGAATGACCTTGAAAAAATAAATTTGGCAATTCTACACATAACTGAGATTAAACACTATAATATTTTCTATATAATTGATTCCTAATTATCCATGGAAAAGGTGTTCATATTTGAGAATTTTTTGTGGATAGTCACAGACATAACTTATTTAGATATAATTATACAACAGGGTAATTTTTCTACAAAAATGCTTTCAGTTTTATTTCTAACTCAAAGGTTTGATTTTATTTTTAAAAAATACCAAATTCATTTTAAATGATGATTTATTTTTTAATTACGTTCTACCTTTACTAGAACTCTGCATAGTTTGCTTTTTCATTAGCAATATTTATTTGGAATAAATAGCCATTGAGAGGTAAAAGCTCTCCAAATCAGTTGGCAAATTATATTTGGAAACTTTGGAAAATCTTGCTAAGTTTCAGGACAATAATCATTATTCAAAATAATAGTTATTAAAGTAGGATAACAAGAATATTGTGAAATATTTTTATCTGCAAACATTGTAAATTTTTTTGTAAATTTTTTAAAATATCTTTATTCTATTTATTTTTTTTATCGAACCCAGTACCTCACATGTGCTAGGCAAGCGCTCTACAGCTGAGCTATAACTCCAACCCCTGTAAATTATTTTACCAAAATATGTAGTACAAATTTAAATCTGTTTGGATCCTAAATGTGAAATATCTGTAATAAATGAAAACTAAATATTATTTTACCCATTAACATGAGAAATTTTTTGAACATTTAAATATGCATCTTTTTATTCTTAAATTTTCTTTTTTCTTAAACTGGAAACAAAGATATGCCTTTTAAAAATTATTTTCAAAGGAGTTCTTAATTTTCAAACTTGGTAATCTAATAGAATGTTCTTTGATAAGCACATCTATAAAACCTGAGGACTGCCGGGTGAGGTGGTGCCCGCCTATAATCCCAGTGACTCAGGAGGCTGAGGCAGGAAGATCAAAAGTTCAAAGCCAGCCTCAGCAATTTAGGGAGACCCTAAGCAATTTATCAAGACCCTGCCTCAAAATAAAATAATAATAAAAAGGGCTGGGGATGTGGTTAAATGGTTAAGCACCCCCTGGGTTAAACCCCCAGTATTAAAAAAAAAAAAAAGCAGCAACCACCTTAGTAGTGTATGAATCTTTCAAATCTCTAAACTTTATGAATGATTCACATTGAGTTATTATTATAAAGGAATGATATATGAATGCTTTTTGACAGTCAATAAATCTTTAGCTGCTTATGATTATTTTGATGACTATTTAAAGAGAACCAGATAAGGTGGCATACATCTGTAATCCCAGGGGCTTGGGAGGCTGAGGCAGGGGGATGGTGAGTTTCAGAGCCAGCCTCAGCAACGGGGAGGTGCTAAGCAACTCAGTGAGACCCTGTCTCTAAAAAGTAGAAAATAGGTTTGGGGGTGTGGCTCAGTGACTGAGTGCCCCTGAGTTAAATCCCCCATACTGCTCCCTGATCCTCCCCCAAAAGACTGGGGATACAGCTCAGTGGAAAATCATTTGCTTAGCATGCACAAGACCCTGGGTTCAATTGTCAGTACTGCAAAAACAACGAAGGGCTGGGGTTGTAGCTCAGTGGTAGAGTGCTTGCCTAGCACGTGCAAGACCCTGGGTTCGATCCTCAGCACCACATAAAAATAAATAAAATAAAAGTATTGTGTCCAACTACAACAAAAAATAAATATTTTTAAAAAATATTCCTTAAAGTTACAAATTATACTCCGTTTTCTTTGTGTTTTATTATCCTAAATTAAATATTTTTTACAAAAGAGTGTATGTATGAGCATATGAACAAAAACTATTTTTGAATACAGTTTCTTGAGGTACTAGGGATTAAAAGAGAAATAAAATATGGTCCTTATCCTGAAAGAACTCACTGCTGTGCAAGAGAGATTGATAATCATCTAATAAACTATAAGTGAAGAACTAATAAAAAATTGTAATTAATTTTCATGACCTTGACGGGCCTAGAGCTAATAATTTCTCATTCCTCATGACAGAGAATTTTTTAGTATTCTTGCCTCTGATGAGGCTTACTGAGTTAGGACTGCAACAAAAGAAAGTTTAACAGCACTACTGATGCCTTTCAAGATAAGAACCATGATGGAGGAGGCTGCCTGTGCTGAGCCATGTAGCGCAGCAACATGCTTGGAGCCAGTCTTGGGCCAAGGGTACAGAGAATTTGCTGTAGTATGAATATAGGTTAGAGTGTTAAGACTTTAAAGATGTCGCTTATATGAAAGATTCTTCACAGCCTGAAGTCCTAATGAAAGTAATTAAGATCATTTACAGGTGGTTAATCAGTTGTTAACTGGGTTATTTGCCAATGCATTCACTTATTTATTTATTTTAAGTTATACTAATTTCATCTCTGATTTCACATGCTTCTTCAGATACTAGTCTTTTAGTAGAATTTGAGTTTGCACTACTACTGATTATAACTAGTCTTCTAGACTCCAGGGGCACTGTCATGTATCCTTTGTTGTTCCTCCTGTCCCTGGACCGCCTAAAACTTATTTGAATATGAGAAAAGTGCCCATACTTGGCACAGCTCCAAATCAGTCAGCCTCCCTTTACCCTAGGGTAACCCTTTTGCAGGCAATAAGACCTTAATTTTGATCCCGAATGGATTAGCTCATCATTTTTGTCTTTTGTTAGCTTTGTCAGATAATTCTGTAGCCTTAAAGAAATTAACCAAAAGTTGGGTACTGCTTTTCATTGTTGGTTTCCGACTCATTTTACTTACCCAGGCATTTTCATCGAAGTTCTTAGAGTTATTTTCTAGTGTGTTCTGTTGCCCATCTCAAAACCTACTCTCCTGCGTCAGGTACACTCCCTGCAGTTACCGAGGAGTGGAGGAGAGACTACCTCACGGCAGCACATCACGACTAACGGATCACTCCAGGCACAGTAGTTCCCACCGGCTCAACGAACAGTCACGGCATAGCAGCATCAGAGACCTCAGCAACAACCCCATGACTCACATCACACATGGCACCAGCATGAATCGTGTTATCGAGGAGGATGGAACCAGTGCTTAGTTTGTCTTGTCTAAGGTGGAAATTTGTGCTGTTTAAAAAGCAGATGTTATTCTTTGCCTTTGCATGACTGATTGCTATAGCTATTATCCTGCTTTCAGTCAGGTGCAGATTGTGTCCATTGGGAAGGTGAATTTTTGCTTTTTATATTGCATCAAACTTGGAACATCAAAGCATCCAAAATACTGAACATTATATCATCACAAAAATAAGTCTTTCTAGGTTGTGAAGAGATAATTATTTGTCTGGTAAGCATTTTTATAAACCCACTTATTTTATATTTAGGAAAATTCTAAGTGTGTGGTGACTGATTTGTAGTGAAATTTCATATAATATGAACTAGTTGTGAGATAACATTCTGGTAGCTCTGTTAATACAACAAAGTTTCAGAATTAAAGAAATTTTCTATGCAAGGTTTATTTCTCAGATGAATATAGGACTTTGTAGTTTTATTTCCACTAAGTACAAAAAGAACTGTTTTTAAAGTGTAGGAAAATTTAATAAATCAGCAAGGGTATTTTAGCTAATAGAATGTAAGTGCAACAGAAGAATCTGATTCACCTGTGGAGATTCTCTCAAAATTCTATAAAAATAATCCAGAGATATTCAGGATTTGGATAAACAATGGGATAAACACAGAGATGGGCATTTTTCCCTATAATTGTGTTGCTTTTATTACTTTTGTAAATATTACTTTTATTGGCTGTGTTTTTACAATATCCATATGCATGATGGAAAAATTTTAATTTGTAGCCATCTTTTCCCAGGTAATACTATTGAGTCATAGAACTTCATGTTCAGATCTGCTGTGTGGAGGCATGTAGTAAGCATCACACATTATAAGGGTTTTTTTTTGTGGTAACCACAAAATGGCAAAATGTTTTCTCTGTTGTATTTTATTATGGTGAGATTTGACCTTGCCAAACCCACCATACCTTGGTATCCAGGCCCTCCCTATAGTGAGCTGATTGTCTGCAATGCATTAATTGTTCAGTAGGCAGTTGGCTACAGCTTTTGCCCCACATCCCTGTTTTCAGTTTCTGGACCATTCTTGTTTCAGCTGAAATATATATATAATCTATGTCCAAAGTGGTGATTAATTTGGATATTTGAAAATCATTGTAGCTAAATGAAGCATGATTAGACTCACTATGAATATATTTTAATCTTAAAAAATATCAAGTCAAAAATGTTTGACATTTTATCTTGTAATGTTTAATTTACAATATGAACTGTGAATTTTATTAGGCATGAAATTGATCGGAAGGGAAAGAAAATGTCTGGAAAATGCCAAATGTGTTCTGAAGAAAACACAAGTGATCCTTAACTCTGATTGCAGATAAAAATCACTTGGGGAACTTCTGATACATGCTCTCCCCTACATCATTCTCTTATTTAGATGAGAATTGCTAGCTTTTTAAAAGAAGCTTTCTGAGTGATTCTAATTTGCAGCCACATTTGAGGCACATGATTTGAAACTCATCTGCCCCTGATAGTGATCTGATGGCATTGCATTATATCCTATGAAGATCTAGCTGGATTCGACAATATGCTTTTATGTCATTACCTATCATACAATTGTTTCCTACTTTATTTCCTACATTTAGAAATGCATAATTCTTGGCTCCACTCCCAGAGATTCTTATTCAATAAGAATTGAAGGTAATTGGGCTTTAAAACCTGTAATTATAAAAATATCACAGATGATTCTTATGCAGGTAATTTGGGACCACACTTAAAAAATATTCTAGACTCTTGGGGAGTCCTGACTGTGCCATATTGCTAGTTTTTGACCTTTAACGATTCAGTCTCTTTGAACCTGGGTCCCCTTATTTGAAAATGAAGATGAAAGATTAATACCTATTTTACCTACCTCACAAAGTTGTTGAATTAAGATCAATGAAAACAATTTTATGGAAGCTCTTTGCAAAATGTAAAGCATGAAATATAAGGGACTAAGATTAGAGGGCTTAATAAATGTGTTTTAGGACTACTGTAGTACATTTCTTGACATGTTTTTAATTCCTGTGTATATTTGTTTCTCTCCCTCTTTTAAAAAAAAATAGTACCAAGAGAATAGGTATTGAAAAAGAAGCTTTCACTGGGCAGAAGAATCAGTCTGAAAATCATGATTTATTTGTATATCATCTTTCATAGTACATATATCTTAATATGAATTATTAATTCATAAGATATATTTGAACATTTCACCCAATTTTTTCCCCTCTATTCTCTTTGTCTTTCCCTGGAACTAGAGTTAATGCTCAAACAGGGAAGGTCTGAATTCGATCACAACTGATAATTAGTAAACCATTCCTCTGAAGGGCCCATGTTATAACCTACCTATAAACAAATCAATAATTCATAAAGCTTTGAGAATTTCTCCTGAGAACAGCATGAGAGAACCAAAACAAACACTCACAAACAAAAATAAGAAGTTAAAATAGAAGGTACCAGTTTGAGCTCAAAGATGTTGTCATCTATCACCATCTGCATTATATTATCAACTGCCAAAATGTTAATTAGTTTTCATGTATAAGTGAGCCAAGTATAGACAGTTAAGTGAACATTGCTATGAAAATCTTAACTTTGTCTTTCCAGATTTTTTTGTATTTATGTGTCTTCTCTGTTAAAACTAATTGTTGCTATGTTTGTGAATGCTATTTTGACTTTCCAGTTACTTTCAGTAAATATCTTAATGCCCCACAAAATTTACATTATATTGTTAGTCTGTTGTTTTAAGTAATCAAACCTAGTGCTCCAAGTAAAGAATGTTTTCTTTTTGAAGAGACCAATGAAGAACTATTGCAAAAACAGCAATTTCAAGTCTTGACTTGCTTAAACCAACTTGAACAAGTGTGGACAGTCTTCTTACTGTATGCTTAATTTTTATTTGTGTCATGATTGGCATATGCTAGTGTTTAGTGTTTTGTTCAGTTGACAACTGAGAAAAAAAATACTTCTCTCTAAAATGTTCATGTATTGTCAAAAGGTTTTTTGAAAAGTAATTTCAACAATATTATTTTATTCAATAATTAGGTAAGAGATCCAAGACAATATTAAGATCCAAGCAATAATTTATTTCAAACAACAATTGATTAATAACAACTATTACAGGGCTAAACATATAGTAAGTTTTTCCATATTTAAATTAATGAATAACTCATGTCACACAATTTGCTTTTTTTTTTTTTTTTTTTTAGTACCAAGAATTGAATCCAGGGGCACTTAACCACTGAGCCACATCCCCAACCCCCAACCCCCTTTTATTTTATTAGAGACAGGGTTTCTCTGAGTTGCTTAGGGCCTTGATAAATTGCTGAGGCTGGCTTGGAACTTGTGATCTTCCTGCCTCAGCTGCCAGAGCTGCTGGGATTACAGGTGTGCACGAGGGCACCCTGCTCACAGTTTGCTTTTTACTGTCTCCCGTCAAATTTGAAAGATTCAGATTTAAACTAAGTGAAATGAATAAGAAACAATTTACACCAAGAAAGCTTATTTCTCCTAGAATAACAGTCTGTTATTATTTTAATTAAAAGAATAATATATATATCAACCATTTTAATTAATTTTTTAAAATGAATAGTGATCCTTAGAAATAAGTAATTAGGGCTGGGGTTATGGCAGTGATGGAGTGCTTGCCTAGCACATATGAGGTGCTGGGTTTAATCCTCAGCACCACATAAAAACAAATAAAGTAGATGTATTGTGTCCATCTACAATTAAAAAGAAAAAAGTAATTAAACTCTTGTTAGTCCTCATGCTAAGTAAAATTTCTATGTACCAGATGAATGAATAGATAGTCAAGCAAACCTTTTTTTTTTTCTGCTGCTTCTGAAAGCAGATCTATAAAAATTCTAAGAATCTCTTCGAATTAGGAAAATGGACTGCATTTTAACATACCTCATTGTCTTTGTTATGGTAATAGCTGAAAATAAGTGAAATTGTACCCATCATAGCTTAAGCTATGTCTCCATGAAATGAAAGGAAGTACTTAAAAATTTTTTGGTAAAATATAGTGGGTCATTGCCTGGAGCTTAGAAGATATATACCAACATTTCAGTGTATTTATAGTGCTTTTTGACATGCCAAAGGTACATTTACACATTCTCATATTTGGTTGACTTATGTAATTTAGTGTAATGAAAATTCAACCAGGCTTGAAATTCAAAGACCCATAATAATTATGTCAACTGGATTGGTCATTTAATTTCTCTTAGTCTAATTTCTTCAGTATAAAATGAAAATAGTATATTTTTTGGTCCCAGCCTACTTCACTGGATATTGTGAGGATCAAATGAGACAATAATGTGTTGGGCTGGGGTGTAGCTCAGTGGGAGAGCACTTGCCTCACTTGTGCAAGGCCCTGGGTTCCATCCCCAGTGCTGGGGAACAAAGAGCATATATAAACTGCTGTACTGATACTGTCTTTGTTGGAATTTGGGGGTTGTAGAAAGCAAGGCTATAGTCTTCAGTAGTATTTGTTTTTATAGTGACAACAAAATAGGTAATTAGACCAGTGTTCATTCGATAAACCCAATCAGCACTCCAATTAACTTTTTTTAAAAAAAAGGTTCTTTTAGAGTAACTATTCTTTTTAATTGTTTGGTTCTTTCAGATATGTTACACCAAGTGTGCACTCAAATTTCATATGGCTGAATTTCTAGGTCACTTCCAATAGAAATTGGGGGTCTCTGTTTTTTTGTTTTTCCTTTTATATGGAACTGTATAAGCTCATTATTAGCTTGGCTTGGTGGAAACTTAAAAGAAAAATATAAAGAGGAATGTAGGCCCTGTAATCTTTTTTTCTTTGAGGACTTTTATGTACCTGATTCTTTCTGATTGAGAACAAGTTTTGAAAAGATGATTACTATAATTTGTTTATTTTTTTATTATGGCAAAACTTTGAATTTTAAGCTATAATACTATGGGAATTATTTGTATATATGTACATGAATTTTTTAAAAACTGTGTAAAGCAAGAATTTCTTCTTCATTCTTTACACATGAACAAAGTAAGACATTTTTATAGACCCTAGATTTACAAAGGAATTTGTGATTCTCTTATTTAAACTTCTTTTTTGCCTTTTTATGACCAATTAAAATAAGGAAAACTTTTTACATTTAATTCAGCTGTATTTCCTGGTATCTATATAATTTTATAGATTATCTTATATTTTGATCTATTTTTATGAAATATTTATATTGTTTAAATTCTCTTCTTTCTAGTTATATGATTTTGGTAAAGGCATAGGAAGATATAACATTCTTCACTTTCCTTCTCTTATTGGTCTTTGTTTTTTCTAACTTAATTTGAACCCTATATTTTTTAGTAATCAAATTGATACAGGATTATATTGTTCTCTCAGGATTCAGTTCTTGTAGGAAAGAAGTCCATCCAGAACCAGCCACCTTGGTGGACATTCCTGTTTGGTTAAATTATAAAGATTTAATATAATTTAATCAGCATATTTCTTACTGTGGTCTCTAATTAGAAAGTAAAACTTGGTTGCTATAAAGACATAGTAAAGTTTTTACTAATAATTTATTCGAACCCCAAACCAATACAACATTGCTTCCCATAAGGTAGAATAGTAACTCCACCTCATGCACTGAAGAGTAGTTTCCTTTCCAGGACTCTTTTAATAATCACCTGTCTCAGGAAATCTTTGGTGTCCTTCATGGACATTTTTGTTGTCATGATAGTGTTTTTCATATCTTATTCTCATTTTATTGGCCTCTACACCAGTTTTCCCTGATGGAGAAACAAATTTTTTACCTTGTAATAATATAAAACTTAAAGATTCCATGGTCCATTGTTCTGCTAGTCTCCTTTAATTAGTAAAGTTAGTGTTTTTAAGATATGTTATATTTGCTGAAGTATTACTTGATTACTATTGAAGGCTTAAGGTTTTTTATATAAATCAGCTTGTTTGTATATACCAACTTGCATTTATTTCTTTGTATTGTGCTTATTGACTTTTCCCTAATGTCTTAGAGCGTAACAGTTTCTGTTTTCTAAATTGAGGTGCTTTCCCTAATGACTAGTAAAAAATGCATTGTTATTTTTTAAATATCCCAGGGTTTTAAGTCAAGTACCCTGATTCGTAGTCTTACCTCTCTTTTCAATATAACTTTGGACAAAGCATTTTACCTGCTTAGGCCTTGGTGTCTTCATCTATAAATGAAGGGATTAGATGAGGGCACATCTCAGATTCCTCTGAGCTCTAATTTGATTCTCTCTTGACCATTTTATAACCATGATTCCAGGCTCTATTTTATTCTTGTTATTTTTCCCATGAATTTAAACATTAGATTGACTTTTACTACTTAAACTTAACAGGATTCAAATATGTTATTAACTTTGTTTTCCATCATTATTTCAAGTAGTTTTAAAAGAAAAATTATATTACAATAAAAAAAATGAAAGAAAAGTTATAGATACTGGACATGGCCTTTTTTGATGGGAAAAGTCTTCTGAAGGACCAACATAAGCATCTTAATTGATAACACGAAAAGAATGACATAAAATTTGTGATATTTGTTTTCTTAAATATGAATACAGCTAGGGCTGAGATTGTGGCTCAGTGGTAGAGCGCTTGCCTAGCATGTGCAGGGCCCTGGGTTCGATCCTCAGCACCACATAAAAATAAATGAATGGAATAAAGGTGTCCAACTACAACTAAAAAACAAAATAAATATTTATATATATATATATATATATATATATATATATATATATATATGAATACAGCTAGTTGGCCAAAACTTTACACAGAATGAGTTCAGTGGGGCTGGATATAGTTCAATGGCAGAGTACTTGCTTAGCATGCAGAACACCCTGGGTTCAGTACATACAAATGTATTGAAGCTAAAATTAATGAACAAATCAGTGATAACACTGGTCCATTTAATTAAAAGAAACTTAAGTTTTTGCCACAGTGATAGCACTGGTTCATTTAATTAAAAAACTTAAAAGTTTTTGCCAGGTGTGGTGGTATACATCTGTTACCCCAGCAACTCAAGAGGCTGAGGCAGGAGGATTACAGATTCAAAGCCAGCCTTAGCAACTTAGTGAGATCTTCTCTCAAAATAAAAAATGAAAAGAGCTGGGGAGGTGGCTCAGTGGTAAAGTGCCCCTGAGTTCAACCCCTAGTACCAAAAAATAAATAAATAAATAGTTATTTGTTTTTACCAACATCAAAAGAACTATAAGGGGCTGGGGAGGTGGCTCAGTGGTAGAGCGCTTGCCTAGTATGTGTGAGGCACTGGGTTTGATTCTCAGCATCCCAAATAAATAAATAAAGGTCCATTGACAACTAAAAGAAATATTTTAAAAAGTATAAAACTAAAAGAAATTATAGAGGAGTTGATTGAAAGTTTTCTGTTAAATAATTATTTAAACTGAATTACTAGATTTCTTGCATAAATATTGTTGCCAGGTTACCATGGACAAGTGAATGCCTTTGTTTAAAATATTGTTAGAAATAAAAGTGATTATTGTTTTTGTTTTTTTCTGGCTGTGCAGAAAATGTTCCTATGGAGGCTTCTTGATTGTCCTCTAATAAAATGTAGAGGTTCCATTAGTTCCATCTTTTCAGCAGGATTCTCTTGTGGATAAGTGTTCTCTGAGAACCAGGCCATGGAGGTCTCTGTTATGTTTCAAGATCGTTGTCTTGGCTTTCATTGTCTTCATTTGCTCATCTCAATGTCTTGAACACTTGGTCTGTAGATCTGACAATGTAGGAATGAAGTCTGGGTCTAATGAGAACAATAGTGGAAAGTTGATACAGGAAGGTATAATGTGTTTTTTGGTGTGATTTCTTTTAAACTATACTCGATTCCTTACCTTAAGTCATTTTTTCTGAATAATGCAACTCTCCCAGCCCAGAAATTAGACACCTAGGATTTCTTACTCGGAGATGCCTGTACAGTTATGAATCACACAACATTTCAATCAAGGATGGATGGCACATATAACAGTGGTCCCATGAAACTGTATCATCTAGTAATGTGTGTGTGTGTGTGTGTGTGCACTCAATAGTGAAATCACCTAACAGCTCATTTCTCAGAATTTATCCCCATTACTAAGTGGCACATGCCTGTTTTATGTTATTTTCATTGACTATAAAAACAACAACAAATTTATTGTCAGTGTGGCTTTGTAAGTCACATTTGTTAAATTTGAATCTGAGGTCCAATTTCACTGAACATTTTCTGGATTTTGATAATGGGCCAATCTGTGAAATAAACCACATAAGCCTTGAGTGATTTATATTGATCCATCTGCCATTTTCATATTTATCTAGCTACTCCTTCCATCCTCAGTTTTGAAAAAGAAATTGACACATTTCTTCCCTTAGTTCTGCTTCTGAACTAATCTTGTCAGCAAAGACAGTTGATATGAAATAATTCTTTATTCTTGAGACAAGATCAGTACAGTAGTTTTCTACGTTGAGCAGAGGTGAATACATGTTTAAAAAATAATGTATTTTCTCCATTTGTGAATTTAAAAATTTAAAAATCCACCAGGCATGGTGGTAAATGCTTATAATCCTAGCCCCTCAGGAGACTGAGGCAGGAGAATTGGTAGTTTGAAGCCAGCCTGGCCAACTTAGTCCTATCTCAAAAAATAAGAACTAAAAAATGGACTAGGGGGCTAGGGTTGTGGCTCAGTGGTAAAGTGCTCGCCTGGCATGTAGGAGGCACTGGGTTCGATCCTTAGCACAACATAAATGTAAAATAAAGATATTGTGACTACCTAAAAAAATAAATAAGTATCTTTTTAAAAAATGGACTAGGGACATGATGCAGTGATAGAATACTTGCTTAGCATTTCCAAGCCCCTGGGTTTATTTTCCAGTACTGGGGGAAAAAAAAATCATAAGGACTCTCCAGTGTGAAGATATTAATCTGGAAGTTCTCTGGTTATCAGGTGCTATTTCTATTAATGTGAGTTATCAGACTAAATCTGAAATCTTTATCATTCTTCTTTATAATATCTAACTTCTAAAGAATCATTCTGTCTTACATTATATCTTTAACACCAACTTTAGACAACTTTTCTGCTGTTATTTTCAATTGCCAAATTTTGTTTTTGAGTTATCTTTTACCATTGAAGTTTTAAAGTGTTGTACACATGAAGGAGTGACTATAGTTTAGACATGTACTTTGGCATGATAGAGATAGCACTATTACCATCCCTTTACCCAACCTCCAAACAGAAGTTCATCTGACACCTCAGAAATTGTCAAATTGGCTTATTTTATTTCAAAGAGCTGTGGAAGCTGATCCTTTAATATTAAAATGTTTAATTAAGAAAATATTTCTATATTTTAATCTGGTCATGAATTTGGGATTATTATTATTAGTTGTTTCACATTCTATAAATATGCAATTATGCAATACTCAAAGCTCACATTTAATTAATCTGAGCTGGGTTTGGTTGGGGTTTTTTGTTTTTGTTTTTGTTTCGCTTTTTAGGCTTCTTGAGATTTTTTGTTTGTTTAATATTCTACATTTTTGTATGTGTATATATATCACTGTCCTCTCAACAGGCAGCTCTCCTGTAGATCAGCTGTTCTCATTGGGAATCAGGCCAAGGAGGTTCTTGCTGGCTTTTTAGAGGCAAAATAATTTCTGCTCTCACATCTAACATGGTCTCAAATTTTGCTAATGATAGAATATTATCCTCTTGATTGACATTTTAAAATAGTGAAAATACCATGTTATACAAATCAACCAATTTGCCATAAAATGCCATTTAAAGATTTTTCTCTATGCCTGTTTGTTATGAGAATAAAACATGAGTATAAAAAGTATATAAAATATGAAGCTTCTGCGCAAGAAACCAGCAACTTTATGATCTAAAAAGTTGTAAATTAGGTTGTTTCGAACTCAGAGTACATCTCCTGATATAAATTGTTATTTTGAATAATAGGGGTAACAGCTTGCTAACTAAAGCTAATTTAGTTCAGTGTACTGTAGAATTACTGTAGGTGTCTTGATTTGCGATAAATTTTTGTAATGGAGAAAGCTAATTTTGATCTCAATAATTACTTGGTACATTTCTCCTAGGTGATACTCAGGATACTCTGAGCCCTATCTACTTGCATACATACCCTCTATTTGAACTGTTCCTCAAATGCTACATTTCTACCTTTCTAGCCCAACACCTTTCTACCTGCCTTCCCTCCTTATTGATCCTTACCAAAATTTCCAAAGCATGACCCATCTCCAGTGTTAGGAAGAAGGAAATTTGCATTAACCAGTTCATATTAAAGTATTAGTGACTATAGCCATTTTATCTACTCAAAAAGAAATCTGTATTTTTAAAAAAAAACATGTTGGTGTTAGCACAAATTAATCTCAATGAGTAGAAAATTAAGATTTAAAACAAAAGTGGAGGGGCTGAGGATGTGGCTCAGGTGGTAACGTGCTCGCCTGGCATGCACGGGGTGCTAGGTTCGATCCTCAGCACCACATAAAAATAAAATAAAGATGTTGTGTCCACCGAAAACTAAAAAATAAATATTAAAAAAAGTGGAAATAATTTTTTGGTGTTGAAACTATTTTGAGGCAAGAGATATCAGGAAGTGACCTGACTTGGAAATCTGCTCCCTTTTCCTCAAGCCATGTGATGTTTGAAAATGCTGTATGTTTTCAGTGACCTTAAGGAAGGGATCTGATCATCCTATTTTGTGAAGTCAGGGCTGCTAGTCCTGCTTTTCTCTCCTTCAAGGGATGTCTGGAGCATCTCTCTCTCCCTCTCCCACGCCCTGCTGAGACTGTTTCCAGTTCATCCTGCCAGACCTCACAGCTGGGCCTGTCTTGCAGCTCTGCTCACTGACTCATAGGTGAACACTGTCCATGCTTATCAAGAAAAAGTTTTTCCCCATTTTGTTGTTAATAGAAAAGAGGGAAAAAATATTTCTTTTTCAACATTCTAAAATATTATTATTTCTAAATAGCTGACACTTAACAATTTAGTGTCCAAATCCTATTCTGAATTAAGTTTCTGGGTGATTCTAAATTCTAAAATTTTAATCTTGGTTTATCACATAAACATATAGTTAGAAAATATTTATGCTGAAGATTTACATTTTGTGGCATTAGTTCTTCATGTTTCTTTTTGACACATTGACTAAAATTGTTCATCTGTGTCCAGATGGGTGGGAAGGTTGTAGGTGCTGGGACCTGTGTAGGCCAGTGCACTCGGGAAGAGCCTGGACCGAACTCTGGCATTAGCTAGGTGTGTGCTGCACTCTGCTCTTGTAGATTTATTTTGTTTACAGTAGACCAGTGTCAGTTTTTGTAAATGTTTTTTCTTAGCACTTTAACTGTGAGTGTACAAACTGATTTTAAATGTAGTGGTTGTATATTTTGGTTATAAATTGGAAATTTTTAATAAAATTAAATAATTTGTTCTTCTTTCTGTCATTAATACCTGCATGAATATAATGTTTTATGTCATCTTCCAGACCTCAGTCTATTTAATGTATCACATTGCTATTTTTTAATTAGGTTTCATATCTTATATTCTTATAATATTACTAAGTTTTTTATTCATAATTACGTGGGTATCCAGTAGTCTGGAGCATATATAAACATATTCCATCCTATATCATGTGTCTCTCTCTCATACTTGTTTGATCAATATAGATAAGAACCATCTCTGTTTATTGTAAATCCTCAGTATATAACACTACCAGGCACATAATAGAGGCTAGATAAATGTCTGTTGGGGAAAAATGAATATATTAAAGTATCAATTTTCCAATACGAAATCGTACATGAGCAAATGAATTACCAGGTGATTTTTTTTTGTCCATTCACAGGAATGCAGATCAAGATTTAAAGTACTGTTGTATTAATATATATCTTGCCTAAACATAGTTGCTAGGGACCTTAGAAATCATAAGGTCCAACTTCCCACCCAGAGCAGAAGTCCCTCAAAACCACACTGTTACCCTCTGCTTGGATGGTTTCAGTAGCAGGAAGCTCACCACTTGGTAAGGACTTCTATTCCATTTTGAGACATTCTACTTGTTATAAGACTTTCCATATATTGAGTGTAAAATGTACCTTTACTCATTGATACTGTTCTATAGATATTCATATTTCTATTACAGCACTGCTTTCTGACATTGGAAAAGAGGTCTCCTGTTCCCTCCAAATCTTTTCTGCAGGCAAGACATGGCCTATTCTCCAATTCCTCATCTTTAGTTCTCATGGGAAATCCTATCAGACTCCAATTGTTCCTCTTGAAAACACGTGAGTTTGTTATTTCTTTTAAAATCTATAGAACTAAATACTTATCTTCAGATGCTATAAAATCAGTGAAGAATCCATTGTACACTATGTTCTGCTCACTGTACTTTTAAAAATTCTCAACTGAAGCAAAAACTCTTCCAGAGAATAAAGAGTCCAACCATCCACAATGAAGATAGGTGTGCTCACATGTTCATTAGTTGTTCAAACTCCAGTGTTTGTCAACTAAAGCATAATATTTCCCTGAGACATTGATTGGTTACCTACTGTGTGCCAGGCAGTGAATCAAAGAGTACTTAATTTCCTGACAATTTACTTCCAGATGGACAAGATATTTAATTAAGATGGGAAAACTGGTGAGCAAATGCTGATCTCTAGCAGGTGGAGGTGAATCCTATTGTGTGCTGCAGCACAGACACACAGCGTCTTCCCTGTGAAAGGAAAGTATTGACTTAGTTATGAACTAGTTAGATTTTAATGTCCTTTTACCAACTAAAATGATGTATGTAGTCTCAGCACAGAAAACAGATGATAGCAGGCTTTTGTTTAAAGGGAAAGTGAAGTTCCTGGGCTCCAGGAACTTCTTAACCCTTCTTAGCAGCCCTTCTTATCCCTCCCTCTGCACTGCAGTGTTCTGGAAGCACCCAGTAGAATTCTCTCCACTCAAAGTGCCTACTTAAAAATTACTAAATTGCTCTGTATCTTGGCTGGTTGTCAGTTGAATCTATAAATGATAAATTCATTGAACTAGAGAAATACACACACACAAATGAGTGCTTGCAATAGGGATGAGGTCTGAATAAGTTAGACTATGTCAATATCCTGGACTTGATATTGTATTGTAGTTAGCTAAAATTGTTACCATGGAGAAACTGGGTGTAAGTAATATTTCTTTAAACTGCATTTAAATCTACAGTTGTCTCAAAAAGTTTTTAAAGTACTGAATGATCTCTAGATTCTTCTGAAATTATTCTGATTCATGCTCCATTTAATTTCTAGCTGCCTTTTAGCTTTCATTATTTTCAGGAACTTATTAGCATTTGTTTTGAGGAGATTCTTGGCAAGAGTCTCTTACCCAAAAATCCTTCAGTTCTTATGTGGCCTTCCTAATTTAATGTTCTCAAGTGAAAACAAGACCCTGTTAATCCACTTTATATAAAGAAAGTATCTCTCACAATTCCTTCCTTCCTCTAAGCTTCAGAAGTCCAATTGTTCTGCACCTTTACTCTGAGTGTGGCAGAATGACTACACACACACACACACACACACACACACACACACACACGTCCACTCTTAACTCCCAGAACCTGGCAATATCTTATCTTACATGGCAAAAGGGCCTTTGTTGTTGTGATTAAGCTTACAAAACTTGAAATAAGGAGACTATTCTGGATTATCCTTGGGCACCCAATCTAATCACATGGTTTCTTAAAAGCAAAGAGCTTTTCCTGTCTGGTCAGAGAAAGATGTGACAACAAAAGAGTTGGGATGACTTAACCCACCATTTTGACTTCAAAGAGGGAGGAAGCAGTAAACTAGAAATGGAACCACCAGTTGACCCAGTTATCCCACTCCTCGGCATATACCCAAAGGATTTAAAATCAGCATACTATAGTGATGCAGCCACATCAATGTTTCTAGCAGCTCAATTTATTTTTTATTTTTTTTTAATATTTATTTTTTAGTTTTTCGGCGGACACACATCTTTGTATGTGGTGCTGAGGATTGAACCTGGGCCACACGCATGCCAGGCAAGCACGCTACTGCTTGAGCCACATCCCCACCCCGGGGCTATAGCAGCTCAATTTATAATAACTATGCTATGGAACCATCCTAGGTAGCCATCAACAGATGAATGGATAAAGAAAATGTGGTACATATACACAGTGTAATATTACTCAATCATAAAGAATGAAATTATGACATTTGCCAGTAAATGGATGGAACTGTAGACTATCGTGCTAGGTGAAGTAAGCCAGTCCAAAAAACCAAAGGCCAAATATTCTCTCTGATATGCAGATGCTAACTCACAATAAGGGAGTGGGGGTAATAGAAGTTCATTGTATTAGACAAAGGGGAATGAAGGAAATGGAGGGGGGAGGGAATGAGAAAGACAGTAGAATGAATCGGACATAACTTTCCTATGTGCGTATACGAATACACGACCAGTGTCACTCCACATCATGCACGACCACAAGAATGGGAAGTTTTACTCCATGTATGTATGATATGTCAAAATACATTCTACTGTCATGTATATCTAATAAAAGCAAATGGAAAAAAAAAAGGGGGGGAGGAAGGAGGCCTTGCCCTAAGGAATGCCTGTGTCTCTCAAAGCTGGGGGTAGCTTTCTGCTCAGAGCCAGCAAGAAAACATGGAGGTCAGTCCTGCAACTGCAAGGAACTGAATTCTTCTAACAACCAGAAAGAGTAAAGAAAGCAACCCTCCCTGCTTAGAAAGGAACTGCCTTGAATCTAGGTGTGGGACGCCCATGTCAGACTTCCCAGGTACAGATGATAAAATTACTTGCTCAACTCCTTTAAGTTTGGGATAATTTGTTCTGACAGCAATAGAAAGTGAATATCCTAAGCCTCACACCTCCACTCTGGCCAAGTGCAGGCAATAAACAAATGAGTAATGGAAGACAGCTCAAGGAAGCCATGAAGAATCAGAAACATTTCAGAGAGCTGGCCAGTTGCCCTGCCACAGACTGCTGAGGGCAGACGGGGAGGTGCTGCGCTGTACCAGGAGCCGCAGCCCCTGCTGCCTTTCCTCGGATTTCACCTCTGAGTCGTTTTTTCATCATCATTCTTAACAGTTTTCTTAAATTTATTCCCACATACCCTTCAATTCATCCTACTTTCTTCCTCTATAAAACTCTGTTCTTTATTTTTTCTGTTTACATAGCAGGCATTTTCTCTGCTAAGAACTACATTCCTACCAGGAGATAGGAACAGGTTAGGCCTTTTGTCAGGAGATGGGAGCAGGTTAGGCCTTAGGAAAATGTTGAAATTTTCATGTGTGCCAAGTTTTAGGTTAGGGAACATAGTTCCATTACCCGGTCTCTGGGTACTCCTCACCAGTATACACAAGAGAGTTCTGTGTCAATCCACTAAGTTTTAAAGAACAACAAACAAAACACAAAATCAGGCACTCAGAAATTTTTTGAAAATAGCAGAAAAATTTTGGCTGAGGTACTGATGACTCACTATTGTTTTTTATTATCTCTTTGTACACAGCTCAAGTCTACAAGACCTGCAGAGCTAATGGAAAGTCTTTACAATCTCAAATAATATTAGATGAGCTGCTGTACAATCATACAGTAGGAGTACTTAAACACTTTACATGAAGTGGATCAACCAAGCATATGTATTTTAATTTTAGGAATTTTTTGACACAAGACTTGTTAGAAAAGTGTTTGCTAAATATGGGAAATAAATCGATGCACTAAATCCGGAGGAAGCTTCTGGCTTCCCATATGTCCTGTGGCCAGAAGGGTAGAAGGAAGGAAGGAAGTTGTTCTTTGGCAACAGATTGGATAGGATGAGCCAGGTCTGTGGTCCCCAGGGCAGGAGTGATGCGTGTGCCTCTCAGCCTTCAACTTGGTGGAGTCCAAATGGACCAGTACTGTAATGACCAGCCCAGTACACTTCTCAGCTTATCTATGAGCATTTCCAAAAATTCCCTAGGTTGTGAGAGCCATGCGGCTGCCAGACATTGGTTTATTTCTGGTGCCACCACAACAGCACTAAAATTAACAAGCAAATCCAGAGGTTCTCAAGAGAGCAAACTAAATCCTTTAATCTAAAAATCCTTCCTTCTTGAATGGGAGTTCTTTTACAGAAACATGACATTTAATTGTAAGCCTGTTTCAGCTGTCATAGTTTCAGTTTTTTCTCCAGAGACAGAGGTCATATTTATATCATTTCTCTTGTTTGTTGATGACAGTCATTTTAGAAAATGATGTTTCAAGTCTGTGACCATACAATGCATTCATTAATACCCAGTTGTTTTTTTATTTTTGTTTTTTTACCTATTATGCATTTAAAGAATGCATAATAACATGGTTTCTACTCTGAGCAGGTAAGCTTTAAAACACCTAGTAAGTACTGTAATGTTGGTGTGTTCAAAGTGTACTGAGGAAGCACAAATGTGGAAGAAGTTACTTCCCCCACTAGGACTGGAGAATATGAAAGATTCAATCAATAGTTGGGGTTTTAAGTGTCAGTCCATTTTCTGTTGCTATAGGAAGACACTGGAGATTGGGTAATTTTACAAAAGGTTCATCTGGTTCACAGTTCTGGAGGTGGAGGGTCCAAAATCAGTGGCCACACAGCTACACCGGTTCAGCTTCTGGTGAGGGCCTAATTGTTTCGTCTTGTGGCAGAAAACAGAAGAGCCAGGAGAAGCAGAAGAAGCTAAGGATGCAGAACTGGCTTTATAACAACCCCCTGACCCTAACCTTAGCCAGGCCAGTTCCCTGACAGGCAGAGCTCAGGGGTATTCACCTATTCCCGAGGCTTCACCCCCATGACCCAAGCACCTCCCACCAGAACCCACCTCCCAGCTGGGCTGCTTTGAGGAATTCAAACAGCAGCAGAGAACAAAACAGGCCATTGTTGTACAGTCCTGTAACCAGAATTTTAAGTTATTGTATTAATACAGGTTAGAGGTAATAGTGATGTGGACTGATGGTCATTGTAGAGATGGACAAAAAAGGGAGATTCAGGAAGTGTTCTGAAGGGAGAGTCCATGAGGCTTACTGGATGTGATGAATGAAAGATGACTGTTATTTTTGGCCTCTGCAGCCTGGTAACTTGTGGACACATAATGAAATAGGAAGAGGGGCCAGGGGGAGAATAAATGTTGGAGGGGAAAAATCAAGTTAGAAATCTGAGAATTCCCAAGATGCAGATGGTACCTAATGCCACTAGACTACATGAGATCGCCTTGGAGAAGACTGGATGGTGAAGGGAGCTTGTGTAGAAGAGGAAAGGTTGAGACAGGAGACCAAGAAGCAGAGGTCTGTGAGATAGGAAGGGGATGAAAGGAATGTGTTAGGAGAAGCCAGAAAGGTGCTTTGCAAAGGAAGTTCAACTGGTCAGGGGATGTTCATGGTCCAAACCAGCAAAACACACAAGACAGAGCACCACATCGTGGGTGACAGCCTCCACAGCTTCATATTTTAGAGTCAACAGATGCAGAATACAAAATAACAATCTGATGGAATAAAAGAAGATATGAGACATATAACTGAGAAACAGGGGACCAGGAAAAACAACTAGACAGGTTTGGGAAAAAAAAAAAAAAGCTGAATTTCTAGATACAAACAATTATTTAGATGAAATTAAAAACAACAAATTAAACACAGCCAATGAGAGATCAGTGAATTGAATTGATTTTTTTTTTTTATGTCCAGAATTCTTTGATATTCTTCCTTCAAAAGGTGGAGCATGGGGCTGGGGATGTGGCTCAGTGGTAGCGTTCTTGCCTGGCCTATGCAAGACCCTGGGTTCCAACCCCTAAACAAACAACAGAAAGGGTGGAGCATAATTCGGCCCCCCTGCCCTCTACGTATATATTAGACTTAGTTATTTGCTTCCAGAAATGGATAGAGCAGAAGTGAGGATGTTTGATTTTGGAGAGAGATCACAGAAGGCACCGTGGCTTGCTGCTGCTTCCTGCTCCCTCGGTCCCTCCCTCCCTGACCCAGCTACCCCATGTATAAACACTAGGCAGCCTTGCGGAGAGGCCTCTGGAGTGAGCCATCTAGGAAGAGGCTGCTATCCTGGTCGTGTTTTCCTATGACCACAGCCCAGCTGAAGCTGGACTGCTACTTGGTCAGAGACACCGAGCCAGAACCATGCAATAAGCCACTCCTGGATTCCTGACCCTCAGAAGTTGTGAAATGATCAGCATTTGTTGCTTTAAGCTGCTAAATTTTGGGATAATTTGTTATGCATCAAGAAATTACTGACAGGATTAATTTAAAGAAATTACCCAAGTGCAGCATAGAAATGAAATGACATTAAATTGGCATCCCAGAAAGAATAGGAGAGAGAGAAAAAAAACTATTTGAAATTTAGTTATTTGTGTGAAGCAACACCCCAAACCTAAGGTGATTTTTTTTTAATTCACTTAGACACTGCAGGAAAACTGAACAACACCAGAGGAGAAAAAATAAAGTAGCCAGAGAAGAGACAGATCAATCACAAAGGGACAACAATTACTGAAGGCTTATTTCTCTACAGCAAAGTGGACACCAGAAGACAGGAATACACCTTAAAGCAACTAGAAACCAAGAATTGTAAATCAACAAAACTCTTCTCAAGAACTAGGGCTAGGGGGATTGCTGGTGCACACCTGTAATCCCACCTACTTGGAGGCTGAGGCAGAAAGATAACAAAGTGTTAATTAAATGGCTGAGGACACTTCTCAGTGGTAGTGTGCCCCTGGTTTCAGTCCCTAGTACTGCAAAAAGAAAAAGAACTATGGCTGAAATGAGTGCTAGTAGGGGTAATCTGTGACCATCTACTTCAAACTGCCCCCATATACACCTCTTATTATTATTTAACAGGAAGAATAAAATCATACAAATCACACACCTTCAACATAACAAGAAGACACTTCAAATTTCAAATTACCTGAGGTAGAAAATTAAACACTATTTTACAGCAGAGATGTCTCTCATGGAACCACTGCCAAATTTTGCAGAGTCAGAGGGTCCAGAAAAACTGCACTTAAGAGGGAAAATGTTTTGAGCTAAAATCAAAGTTCACTCTAAGTGTGGAAATGCTGGTAAAAGGTCCTGTCAGATCCAAGTTCAAAGGGGCTTAAAAGCAGATGCAATATTTTAGTGCTCAGCCATAAAGAAGAATAAAATGATGGCATTTACTGGTAAATGGATGGAACAAGAGAACATAATGCTAAATGGAATAGGGCAGACTCAGAAAATCAGGGGTCAAATGTTTTCTCTTATGTGTGGAAGCAGAGTAAAATAAGAGGAAAAGAGGGGAGGGTCCCCTGAAAGTGAAGGGAGCTCAGTAAAGGAGAGGAAGAGGACTGAGGAGAAGGAAGGAAGGACGGGGAAAGAGAGGAACGTGCCACACTGTGTACTAAACTATGCTATGTACATATGTGAATACACCACAGAGAATTTCACTAGTATGTATGTCTCTAAAGCACTAATTTTAAAAACTATAAATAAATAGAAGGGTAACGGGTAAGGGAGGAGGGGAAGGAAAGTAGTGGGAACTGAAGTGGAGCAAATTATATTCCATGCTTCTATGTTCATGTCAAAATGAACCCAGTACTACATATCATTGGAATACACTAATAAACAGATTTGAGGAGACAGTCTTCATCTAGGGGTAAGACAATAGAAACAGTGGGGAGGGAGGAAGGGGTAGTGCCCTTTGGAACCTGGTAGTAAAAAGGGGAAGAATGGAGAGGGAAGATTCCAGCATCTTGCAAGAGGAAAGAAAACTAGGAGTTCAAGGACTCACAACTCCTCCTGGACTACATCCCAAAAGCACCCACTAAAGAAATGCCCTAGTGGATTCTATCAAATATTTATTGAAGAAATAATATAAATTCCTTACAAACTCTGCACAATAACAGAGGAAGAAAGATAAACTCCCAATTGATTTTGTGAGGCTAGAATTATCTTGTTATCAAAGCCAGACAATGACATCAGGAAATGAATAACATAGCAGTATCCCTCATGAACACACATATATTATTCCACTTCTATTCAGTATCATGTGAGGTTGCAGCCTGTGTGCTAGGACAGAAAACGAACAAATGAATGATTTCAGATTGGTAAGAAAAAACTAAAACTGTCTTTTTTAAAATATATTTTTAGTTGGACACAATATCTTTATTTATTTATTCTTATTTGGTGCTGAGGATCGAACCCAGCACCTCACATGTGCTAGGCAAGACAATTCAAGGAGGGAAAAGTATTTTTTCCAGCAAATTGTGCTGGGAAAAAATAAAACCTACATCCATATGAAGACTTACATGCAAATATTCATAACTGAAACACAGCACATGTTCACAGCAGCCAAAAGTGGAAACAAACCCAACGTCCATAACTGGTGAGTGGGTAGCCAAATGTGGCATGTCCACACAATGGCTTTACAGAGGGGATCTTAGATGCAGGCTTTTAGTGTCTTCATTGCCACTGGGGTGTCACTGCTTCTAATATGTGCACAATATACACATCTGTGTTTCAACTCTCTCTCTAAAACATGGATTCACAGCAACACCTCAGATTCCATCCAACACTGCACAGTTCATTCACGCCTTTCCTATATTTGTTGTTTGCTTTTCTGACAGAAACCTGGCTTCCCATTTTTTCAACATTGTTACTCATTTACTCTTTTCTTTGTAATCCATCTCCCAAGTGCCAGTCTGCTCTTTGTTCCTGGCTATTCCCTCAGCCCCAGCACTGGAGGCCCCATCAGCCCAGGTTGACTTGATTTTATCAGGATCCTCTGGTTTTCTTATGTGAATGGGTTACCAGAGACAAAGCCAAAGCAGGGATCAGTTTGAAGTCCATTGCAATAATCCAGTCAAGAGATGATGTCATCAGTGGAGATGGAGAGAAGTAGCCTAATTCTGGATATATTTTGAAAGTAGAAGTGGAAAGAATTTGCTGGCAAATGGGAAGTAGAGTGTAAGGAAAAGGGAAATCAAGGAGGAACAAGTTTAGGGCCCGAAAAACTTAGCCTGTAACTGAGATTGGGGAGACTTCAGGAAGAGCTGTATCAGGGTGAACATAGGGGTGGGATATGCTGGCTTTGAGATGCCCATCAGATGTCTAAGTGGGCAGCTGCATGGGTGCCTAAGGGTCCAGGGAAGAGCTCTGAGCTATAGAGACAAATCTGGGCCACATGAGCATATGGATGATAGTAAACCAGGAGACCACGTGACACCACCTAAAGAGGAGGCAAGTATGAAGGAAAGAAGGGATCAAGGACTCATCCCAACATTTAGAAGTTGGCAAGGTGGAGAAGTGGCCAAAGGGTGGGCACATATTCCGGAAGTTGAGTGAAGGGAGGTTTTCAAAGGGAGAGTGTGACCCACTGCATCTCCTACTGTTGACAAGAGGTCAGTGAGGACTGAGCAATGGCCCTGGGTTTAGCGATGGGAGTCTGGGTAGAAGAGAAAACCTGGTAGGGTGAGAGGAGGATAGGCTGGGAGGAGCAGATGGGCACCTCTTTCAAGGAGTTTTGCTAGAGAGGAAATCAGAGAAATAGATGGAGAGAAACTATTTTTTAAGATGGGGGAGGGAATAGCATGCTTGTATGCTGGTGAGCAGGATCCAAGAAAGGAGGAAAATTCGATGATGCAAAAACATGGGGAGAATTGCTGCATGTCCTGGGTGGGCAAGAGGAGATGGCACCTTGTGCAGAGCACAGGGATTGTCCTGGCCAGGTGCAAGGACAGTTCGTCCACTACACAGGAGGTGAGTAGAGTTTGCACTGCGTGAGTGGTGGGAGCTTGAGGAAATTTCTTCTATCTGGATCAATTTTCAGAGTGAAGCAGGAAGTAAGGTCATTCAGAACAGGGAACAAGGAGAAGATGCTGGAGGCTCAAGGAGAAGGAATTAGGAAACGCAATCTGCTGATCAGGCGGTGTAAAGCTCCACCTGAGACTGGCGATGCTGAACTTGATGGGTAGGTGGCGCTGGAGTTTTCCAGCTGCCTTCAGCCGGATGGGTACTGGTGCAGTTCTTTTGAAACAGGGCCTGGCTAAGTTGCTGAAGCTGGCTTTGAATTTTCGATCCTCCTGCTTCAGCCTCCTGAGCTGCTGGAATTATAGGTGTGTGCCAAAGAATGCAGTTTTTTCAAGGCGACTAACCCGAAACTTAGCCAGTGATTAGAAGGATACCAAGAATTTTTGTTCACTTTCTGTGAACAAAATTATAATGTGTCTTTTAATTGATGCTTAACTAATCTGTAATTTGGTGAAACTGTTTCTCACTGGTTGTTAGCTCTACTAATTTTCAAGATATCATTTGAGCTGAAACATATTAATCTATTTAATTGCTAGTGCTACTCATCGTTTCATGCCCGTCTCTCCTCCCTACCCAACCATTCTGTGCTGAGCTCCCAAGACCCTCATCCAGAGCCGGG
The DNA here is from genome assembly GCF_047511675.1 of Marmota flaviventris. Classification (NCBI taxonomy): domain Eukaryota; kingdom Metazoa; phylum Chordata; class Mammalia; order Rodentia; family Sciuridae; genus Marmota; species Marmota flaviventris. The sequence goes on from NC_092500.1 coordinate 170,669,456, forward strand.
CCTCACACTGCTGGCCAAGCTCCTGGCCCCTTGGCCACACTGGGCACTCGTAGGTTCTGTCATGAGCTAGTGGCCAACAGTCCCTGTAGGCTCTTGGCTTCCAATAAGTCATTATCCTCAGAAGAGTCAAAACAGGTTTTTAAGTGTGGGCTGGGAGAAAAGGGCAGTGAGGAAGCACTCCTGGCTTAGACTTGAATTTGGCTCCAGGTTCTGGAGATAAGAATGCAGGGTCTGGCTGTGAGGAGGAGACCAAGATGGAGCAGAGGAGATGAGGCTGTCAGGAGCAGTCTCTGGTGCCATAGTGGTTCTTGGTGTGGACCTCCAAGTGCTGAGACAGGTGCAGGAGTTGGTTTGCAAAAGAAGAGTGGGACCAGGTGTGGCAGCTTCCCGGGTACAAAGGAGAGAGAATGACTAAGTGATGAGAGTTGTGGGCACAACAGAAGGGGAGGGAATGAGAGAGAAGGATGGTGTGCACATGATCCAAACCCTGGGACCTGGAAGATGCTCCATTAATTTATTACACTGAAACTCTTAGTTATTAGAACAACTGATAGTTTAGAATCTAACCATTAGATAACATAACAAAGATGCAGTTAAAACGTCCTTTTTCTACTTGAGGGGAATTTTTTCTGTTCCCCATTAGTTTATCAGCATGGGTTAATTCGTAGATTACATCTTTCTTTCTGAGTGGATAAGATAAAGATAGGAAAGGTTGTAAGGCAGAAGGAAACACCGTGGTTTAGCCTGAGGATGCAAGCTCTAAGCTGGGAAAGGCTGGACAAAAGATGTAGGCTCCAAACCAGCTGCTTCTACTTCGCAGTTTTGGACCATATCACCCCTGACTGATTCAGGCGCATGCTGAGCAAAGAATCCTGCCACCTCTGAATTACCTTTTCTTGGTACTAATTACCTAGTTCTCAGTCTGCAAACATTGTCTTCTTCCTCTCCCATCTCTTATCTTCCTGATTTTCCCTAGCCATGTCTGAAACAAAAGACTCTATTGATACAGAAAAATATAAACATATCTAGGGAGGGGCAATTAATTCCCCTTTTAAAACAAAAATCTCAGGATCAGAAAAATCCTTAAAAATTCATCTAACTCAGGAATGGGCAAACTCTCTGTAAAGGGGCTGACAGTAAATATTTTATGCTAACTGCAACCGACAGTCATTGCTTCTCAACCCTACTGCTGTAACACAAGAGCCATTGGAGCAATTATGACAATACACAAACAAAAGTTGGGACTGTTCCAATAAAATCTGATTTACAAAAACAGGACTGTAGTCTACTGACCCCTGATCCAATCAACAGATGATAAAACTCAGGTCAGTTAGCTCGAAGGGAGACCGGGACTAGAAACCTACTTCCCTTCAGTCACAGAGAAGGGTTCTTTCTATTAGGACAGAGATCCTCAAATTTTACTTTCATGAAAATCACCTGGAGTGGGAAAATATGAAAACAGATTCCTCAGAGATTTTAGATTCAATAAGTCTGAGTAAGACCCAGGAATCTAGATTTTAAAAGCACAGTTGTGCTCCTGTGGCCCAAGAACCACACTTTGAAAAGCACACCCCACCATCATGCATCCTCAAACCCACACAGGGTGGACCCCGCTGTCACGGATGGTCAAACTGGTGGGGAGGAGCTCTTCAATGTCTCTAGATTGGATTTCCGTCCTCTTTGCCCCAGAAGCCCTAGCTCTGCTGTGACAGGCCTCTCCACCAGAGCCAGCAGGTGGGTGTGTGGGGACACCTGCAGGAGGCTGGTGGGTGGATGCGTCAGAGGCAGCTGCTAATGAGCAGCTCTTGCTTATTGGCTACAGGGAGGCCCTCTCTCCTCGACCGTGCCTGGAGCCTTCCCGAGTAGGCGAGTAGGCGAGTAGGCCGAGCTGAGTGGATGCCACAGGCTGCGCCTTTACCTGGGTGGAAAGTGTCAGAGCCACAGCTCTATTCACATTCTGCCAGAGGGTCAGACGGGCTGCAGCGAAGCTGGCAGCAGTTGCTGGGCACAGAAGTTTCACACTTGATGTGTTCTTTTCTTCCTTGATCCATTACCCCTGCCCAGCCCACCTTGATCCCTTGAATGGGGACATTGTGTGCTCCAAGTCATCCAAAACAAAGCCCCAGTTCTTTTGAGCACTCCCTGACCCCCGCCCCCAGCTGCTTAAGAAATATGACCCCTAAGAAAATAATGGGAGTTTAAGAATATGATGTCAGGAATCTTGTTCCTGTAAGGGGCTGGGCTACCACAGAAACTTCTGCCCTCACCTTAGCCCTGCTTCAGACCGGCAGGACCTTTTTCCTGTGGTTCTTCGTGTCTTGTAGGAACTCTAGAATGAAAACCCTACAGCGAGTCTAAATGGCCAGAGTTAAAAGTGAAGCCTGAGGATAAGTTGGAACTCAGGGAACTGCACTCCAGCATGCCCTCCTGGGCCATCCCAGACACTGGGAGGAAAGGCGGAGCCCAGGAAAGGCGGAGGGCAGACTCAGGTCCCTGAGGTTGAAGGCCTCACTGTTGACAGACCTTAACAAAAGACCGCACAGTGCAGAAGTCCAAGAAGGGAGGTTCCCTCCATCCCCTGATCCCTGCAGCCCTTGGCACTGGACTAGAGAAGTCTGGGCCGGCCGTGCCAGCGGCCTTGGCTCCTGCCGTCTGTCCACGCCTGCTGGACAACTGCTGAGGTGCCGTGTATTGATCCAAAGGTGTCAGTTTTCATCTATTTGAATCCCTTCATTGCACAAAGGGGAAACGATGAGAAACGGGGCCCCAGGTGAACGGCTGGGGGCGGCGGGGTAGCGTGGCTGACTCCAGGAGCAGGCGCCCTTTACAGTGCCTTTCAAAGCCGCGCCGTGCTCCTTTCAGTGGGAGGAGCGAGCAAGATTGGCCACGCGGAGGCAGGGAGGAGCGCAGTCTTCAAGCTCAGCGGGCGCTGGTCTTGGATGGGCCCTTGGGACGCGTGAGCAGGATGCGCAGCTGCGCCCTTCTCCCGCTGCTTCCTGGCTTTCCCGGTGCCTCTTTCTAGCCATCTCTCCATCCTCCTGCCTCTCCGCCTTGCTTTCTGCTTTGGCCTCTCTGTAGCCTTGTTTGGACCCGGAGTTCTTAACCTATAGCTCCCAGACCCCTTGAACACAGATGCGAGACAGGCACGGACCCCGTTCTAGCCTCCACCTCCTGTCCTGGGCTCTGCCGGCTCGCGCCAGGAGCGTTGGTGTCGTGCAGCATCGCTCCCACGCTGCCCTGCTCTTCTCGCGTGCCTTCCCTTTTTCCTTCCATCTTTGGTTTTATGCCTTGCAGTCTTCTTTCTGGAAACTGGGCAGAATATGAAGCAATATTAATCACTGCTATGTGTTCAACAGTACTCAGGGGGATAGTCACAAGTTTCTTCTTCCTCTTCTGTGCCCGTGGATTTTGTCCCCCTGAACAGGGAATGGAATGGCTAGTTCCCCAGGTTGGTGCACTTGGACATCTGGAGTGTAATGGCTCCTCCTAGCGTCGCCGTTTTAGATTGCCTACTGGAACCTGGGTTCAAGAATGCCATTTGGCTTCACCAGGCTGCTGGCTGCTAGAGGCCACCTCGATTTCTTTTCGGTTTTTTTTTTGGTCCGGGGATTGGATTCAGGGGAGCTTAAACACTGAGCCACATCCCCAGCCCTTTTTTGAATTTTCATTTAGAGACAAGATCTTGCTGAATTGCTTAGGGCCTCACTAAGTTGCTAAGGCTGGCTTTGAACTCGCGATCCTCCTGTTTCAGCCTCCGGAGCCTCTGGATTACAAGCGTGTGCCACCACTCCTGGCCCACTTTGATTTTCGAACAGAGTGAGGGTGTGCTCATCCAGGAGGCAGCCTCTTATGCCGGGGTGATGCTCAAGAGGAGGTAAACGATTGGGAAGAGTCTCTTGCAAGAATGAGATTTAGTTTTCAAAGACTTTGAACAGGGAGTAGTGAAACTGATATTGGACTCTGCCAAAGCAGAAAGCAACTCTGTGTTGGACTTTTTAGCTATATGTGGCAGAAGCAAGAAGCTAAAAGATAATCCACATAAAAACTACTACTCAGTTAGCAGCGTGACAGCAGTCCCCAGGGAGAGAAGCACTGAGAAGTTGTCCTAAGCAAAACCAAAACGCCGTATAATGGACGCAGAGGAAAATGTTTGGAGGTAGCTTATAGTTATTATCTCCCCTATGTTCCCATAACTAGTGTAGAGCCAGAAAAAGACTTTGAGTAACTGGGGAGATTCGCACAAAAATATACTCACACCTGAACAATGAGACATTGGAAAATTTTGCTTTTTAATGTTTACTTTTTAAAAATTGAAATTTTACTGCTTTATGTCCGATTTTTCATTATCAATTACTTTCATTTTATTGTTTTGGAATTTTAAAATGCTTATTTGTAGATACACATGTTCTTGATAATTTTTTGTTTATAATTTTTTAACTTGAAGTATGTTAAATTATTGTTTCACTGATATTTACACTAATAAATTCTGGGTTTTTAAAAAAAATTTTAGTTGTAGATGAACACAATATATTTATTTATTTATTTGTATGTAGTGCTGAGGATCGAACCCAGTGCTGTGAGGCAAGTGCTCTACCACTTAGCCACTGCCCCAGGCCCATAAATTCTGTTTTTTAGAAAAATATCCATTAAAATATGTATATTGTATATAAAACAATATGTTACAAATACTTGGCACATTTGGTTCATTTAATCTTTAGGATCCTATTATCACCTCCACTTCACAGGTGGAGATAGTAATGGAAGACTAAGTAAATTTCCTAAGATGACACAGCTGGTATAGAGAGCTCATGATCTGGATCCCAACTCTATGCTCTTAAATGCTACATGTGTAAACCAGAAATATTAGTATTTCAGTATTACTTGCAACAAAAATCCATGTTTTGCTTTATACCAGGACTGCAATCAGCACCTCAAGGGAACTACATTCTAAAAGCCTCCTAAATTCTCGATTCTCTTGAGATAAGGCTTGTAGCTCAGTGGCTCAATACCTAAGGTGTTTGCTCCCAAAGTCTACAGGTAAGTCAATAAGGGCACACAGAGTAACAGGGATCTCACCCCTGCTAATGACAACCCTACAACAAAGGGATTGCCATCTTGGTCACAAATGGAAGGGCAGCCCACAGAGTTACAGATATCCAGTCTGAGAATGTGCACATGTGAACTCTGTACCTGGGGATGGTCCACATACTGACAGCATTGGGTTATCACTGGGTCCAGAGAAGTTGGAAAGAAAAGGGCTCAAGAGATGGCGTGGAGAAAGCCGTGCCTGCACCCTAAGGGCTCTGTCCCCAGTGGTATTCCCTCTACTCTTCAGGGACAGACAGAAAGCTACCTTCACATTCAAGGATGAAGTGGTGACCTAAATTAGAGGTCTCTTTTATTTTAAGGGCCATTTTATGGGATATACAAGTTTTCCTGGCATTATATCATTTTCCCCTTTGATTCAGCTGGTCCCACACATCCCTCGGGCCTCTCTCTGAACCCTCCCGTCCTGCTTCTCCCCAGGCCTCCCTCACACGGCTCTGTTCACCCCTCTTGGCTTCATCCAGCCTGATTCAGGCCTGCCCTCCTCCGAGGGCAGCTCTCGGTCCATGAACACCAGCTCTTCCATCTCCCTCACATGCCTGTCTCCTCTGTCCTCTGTCTCCTTCTGCATGCAAAGCTGTCTTTATGAAAAGTTGGGATTTGGGAACTTCAGTCTGACGATCCTGATATAACCCTGTCCCTGGGATCCAAACAAGATTGGGGAGGGTCTACTGCACACCGGGGGAGTCTAGTTTGCACTCATCTCTGTGCTTTCCTCACTCGGAGCCTCTGCTTCAGCCCTTGTTCTTTCTGGTGGATCCTATGCTCCCCTAAGTGCTGTCTGGGCTCCCCCCTAAACCAGCCCAGAAATCAGACTCATCCTTCCCTTGTGTCCCCTGAAACCTGCTTATGGGGGCACCTGTGGCAGCAGGACTGAGAGTGTTCAGGAGCAGGAGCAGCTCAGGCCTTCAGAGTGGAAGAAGTGTTCAGAAGCCCCTGGGCAAGGCCTGCCCGCAGCTCCCAGGTTGCTCATTCCTCAGGACACCTTAGCACTCCTCTCCCACTCCCTTCCTCCCTCCTCTAACTGCTTTGCCCAATTCCCCTGGGAACTGCGTGTTTTTCTCTATCTTACAGAGCAGTTCAGCATCCCAGCCCGCTGGTTTTCAAAGTGTCATAATCCATTAGTGGGTAGTAGAATTGATTTAGTTGGTTACAACCAGATTTTCTCTTAAAAGAAATAGAATAGCATAGAAAATATGAAAGCGTGCATGGTAAAGGAAAGCACTGTTTTGTGACTTATTTTGATCCTGCTATATAAATAAGAGTTCATAAAAGTTATGGTGAAAAACAAACAAACCAGGGCTAGGATTGTGGCTCAGTGGTAGACCACTGGCCTGGAACATGTAAGGCACTGAGTTCGATCCTCAGCACCACATAAAAATATAAAAATAAAATAAATGTATTGTGTCTACTTACAGCTAAAAACAAAACAAAACAATAACAAAAATCCCATAAAACATTGTCTGGCCCCAGTGGGTGAACTTAGCTCCAGGTTCACCTTCAGGTAGCCATTGCCAGCCAATTACTCAGCAGAGCAGAAGCACCTCTCTTTGAATATGATCTACTCTCCTTAAAGGCCACGGTGTGGTGGTGTGTGCCTGTAATACCAGCTACTTGGGAGGTGAGGCAGGAGGATCCCAAGTTCAAAGCCAGTCTTGACAAGTTAGCAAGACCCTGTCTCAAAATAAAAATTTTTAGAAAAAGAAGGGCTGGAGAATATGGCTCAGTGGTAGAGCACTCATCCAACATGTATGAGGCCCTGGGTTCACTCCCCAGGAGGGAGGAGGAGGAGGAGGAGGAGGAGGAGGAGGAGGAGGAGGAGGAGGAGGAGGAGGAGGAGGAGATAGAGGAAGAGGAAGAAATAGAAGAGGAGGAGGAGGAGGAAGGCATGATTGTTGTCATTTTTTCTTTTTTCATTTTCTCCTCTTCCTTCCTTCTTTCTTTCCATATTCTCCTTCTTCCCTTTACCTTTCTTCTTCCTCCTCTTCCCTCCCTTTGTTCTGTAGTGCTAGGGACTAAAGCCAAGGGCCCCTGCGTGCTGCACAAGCACTCACCCCCGAGCTCCGCCCACCCACATTTTGCTGTTCTGGAAAACCAGCGTCGTCGCTACCCTGCTTCCAGGTCTGTCTCCATACCTGAGCTTGGGAGTTGGCAGCTCTTCAAAAAGTTCAGATCCTTCGCTGAATTCATTTAGCAGCTCTTCCTTGGTCCATTCGTATGGGCCTGTTAGAAGAAAGCCTTTACTTGCAACGCCCAGGAGAGAGGTTTCAGGTATGGCTTCCTCCTTGCCTCTGCGCTGTCAGGATAAGTCCCTTCATCAATACAAACATGAAATCCAGACATCTTTAAAGTCTTCTACTTCAACTTAATGATAAATAACCTTTCTTTCTCTACTTCCAGAAAGCTGCGTTGTAGTAATCAGCTCCAGTGATATGAGAGAAGCCAAACTAAGCAAGCTCCACCTGTACAACACCATTTCCAGCCCCAATGACAAATGCAGAAGCGTCCCATGGAGTCTTGTGCTTCTGCAGCCACCTTCTGAGTCAATCCATGCTCTCCTCTCCAACCAGATTTCTCCTGGGTCTCCATATTTCTGTCAAGTTTGTAGTTTCCTCTTGTGGACAGCACCCCAGTGCTGTTGGGATGAGACCATCCTCTGGGACTGTCCTCTAGGAGTCGCCTGTAATATTTAAGTTAAAAACAATGATGGCATTTTAGACTGTATAAAAATGGCCCTGGCAGTGCAGGTGTGGTGGTACACACTTGAAATCCCAGTGACTATACAGACTGAGGCAGGAGGATCGCAATTTTGAGGCCAGCTTGGGCAAATTAGTGAGACCCTGTTTCAAAATAAACAGGAAGAAGGGCTGGGGATGTGGATTCATGAAAAAAAAAATAATTGATTTAAAAATGCTTCTGCAGCAAAAAATGCCTCTCCGACTATCACAAACCTGACAGATACAGTTACAGAGAAGACTGTCAGGCCAGAAGCAAGCTGGCCCTGCCCACCCCACTTGAGGGCAGTATATCATAACTGCAGCCCTCTTGGGCTGTCTGAAGGTCAACTTCCCAACTCATCTGTTTTGAAGGGTGAGGTGTGGGGTGGGGTGAGGTGAGACGGGAGTGGGAAAGAACCAGTTGTTACTGAAGCCTACCCTATGGGAGGGTGAGGGTCAGGTTAAAAGACTGGATTTCTGAGTCATAAATGAGTTAGTAACAACTCCCCACAGGCTGAACCGAAGGCCGGGTGGACTGTGATCAATCTCTCCCGAGCGCCCATGTTTCTTACTGGGGACATAAGGAGGTGCAGGGCCTCTCTTGGGGAAAGTGGCCTCAATGGATGTGAGTCACAGCCCAGGAGGCGGTGGGACCCGCCGTACAGCTCTAACCCCTGGCTCCCAGGTGGAGTTTGGGCTTGCTGAGTTGGTGTGCAAGGTTAGGAGAGAGCTGGGTCCTCCCCAGGAGGCTTCCTGCTGCCCCTACCCCACCCTTCTCCTGGTGGGAAGTGTAAAACACAAATCCCCACAGCAGAGTTTCTATCTCTAGGCCTCTTGTAAGTGATTGTGTATGTAAGTGGGGGTCATTTAGAGATTTTAGGTGATTTTCCCTTTAAGTACATCTTTTCAAATCTTAATAACAGCCCTACTATAAATTGGTTTCCTGAGGAGAAAAAAACAAGCCGGCCTAATACAAATCCAATAGTTCCGGCTTTTTTTTTTTTTTTTAACTTTTAGAGCAACAACTACATAGTTTAAAAATTGTTTACATGTAACCCTGTACCCTGGCGCATGGGAACCTTGTTTTGCAAAACAAATCGAGCTTTTTCTACAGAGAATTCAGAATGCTGTAGAGAATCGTGAACTCTTCCTTCCACCCACGCCTCAGAGGAAAGGGGTGGGCAGAGCGGGAGAGAGGGAGTCGCGGAGAAGGGTGGCCACGAGATGGGAGTGGGAGGATGCAGGGGGGAACCGGCGTGGAGAGCTGGCGGGGAGCCGCAGGGAAGGGGCGGGCGGGGTGCCACGTGGCCTCCGAGGATTAGACCCAGGGTCAGCGTGGGAGAGGGCTGCTATTCCACCGCTTTTCCCAGGGCTACCCATCCAGGGCCACAGACGCTGCCAGGTGCCCATCATCTGCTCGCGCGAGGGGCTGTGCGCCCCCTGCCGGCTTCCGCGGGTCCTGCGCGCTGCCGCCTGCGGTGCTGGGCCCAGAGTCCAGAGGGCGCGCGAGACGCTCAGCTCCTTCCTGCCTTGGAATTCGTGGTCATCCGCGGGCTACTTCATTTTGCAACTTTTAATATATTTTTAACTTTTTAATTGAGGTGCGACTTGAAGTCCACAAATCACCGCATCTTAGAAAAGCCTTATAAGCAAACACCTAAGTAAGATAGAATATTCTCTTCATTAACCTGCATGTGTACAGGTCCCCGTAACCACCAAGGAGGTCCAGACACGGGCTTGGGGCTCCGGGGCTCCCTCCTGCCCCTTCCGGGCAGAAGGGCGGTGGCCAGCTTGCGGTTCTCTGTCCCTGTGGACTGGCTTTGGCAGCGTGGATCCAGGGGGAGCGCACGGCTGCATACGGCTGTGCTGTTCTTGGCGGCCGGCCCTGCCCTGACAAAGCGGTGACTCGTCCTTCCCCTGTGGGTGGCATTCCCTCATAAGGTTGCTCCCGGCTGGTCCATCCCGTCGCCGATGGGAGCTGGGCTGTCCAGCCCTGGGTTGTCAGGAGGAGAGCTGTTGCGAGCGACCTGGGGGACGCAGACCCTCTGCCTCTGCTGTGAAAGGCAGCAGTAGAATCCCGAGGCAGAAGGAGACCCCCGCCAGCCTAGTAGGTGACATCCGGCGACTTCCACCTGGCTGGAGAGTGGCAAGTGGTGAGGGGCGTGCGGGGGTTGTGAAAGTAAAGACGAAGGGAAGGAAAAGGAGGAAGGAGCCAGGGCTGCAGTCCTGGAGGACAGGGCGGGCTGGTCCCAGCCTGGCCAGCTGGTGTCGCCTGCGGCCCGCTGTGTTCTGAGAGCACTCCAGGGTCCAGGATGCTTTTGCTGACCACAAGAGAGAAAGAAAGGCAGAGAGATACAAAGCTTTCTTTCTTTTTCTTCCTTCCTCTCTTTCTGTTTTCCATGTTGCTGCTGCTGGGGATTGAACTCAAGGCCGTGGGGATGTCTTCTACCCCTGAGCTACCACGGAGGCACACCCAGCCCCTTGTAAGAAGTTAAAAGAGTCCAGAACTATGCCATTTGCCTGTAAAGTGAGCAAATTAATTTCCCTGATGGCAAAAACAAAAGAAATACTCCCCAGTAAGTTGCTCATGTGCCACCCTGTGTTTAAGGCAGAGCCCTGGTCATGTAAATCAAAATTTAATACTCCACCATTATGTTTTTATGATCTCCCCATGAGTTTTTCACATCGTGTTTATTTAAACATGAATATTTAAACAGCTTAACTTCATTCTTTTAAAGATAGCATCTTAGAAAAGCCGTATAAGCAAACACCTAAGTAAGATAGAATATTCTCTTCATTAACCTGTACGTTTTCATGTTAACTCACCCCAAATGTATTTTAGAAGTCTGTCTCAGGTGCCCCTCTCCAGCCCTGGGTGACTGGGTATTACCCACCCAGGTCACAGGTTGTCATCTCAGGCTCTCTGTCCTCTCTGACATTCAGGAGCTCTGTTCCTCCTGCCTGGGTCGCTTGAGAAAGTCACAGTCAATTTTTGGTTTGACCTCCCGGTCTGTGGAATTCTGACAGGACACAAAACAGCCCAAGACTCCAGTTCACTCTAGCTTGTGGTGACACATCCTCGCTGGGTGCCTGCTATGTGCAACACAGTTTCTGGGCCTAAGATTCAGTGTCCAAGGTAAATCCATAAGATCCTTGCTGTCTGATAGGGCTTCCCCTCTGGTAGAGTGAGCCAATAACCAAAGAAATAAACCAGAAAACTGTCAACAAGAGCCACACAGAGGATGAAGACAAGGCAGAAGGAGACACATTAGTGACACATTAGTAAATGAATGGATGACCTAAGGTGATGACATTAAGCTGAGTTCTTAAGGAGCCCACTGTGCAGAGGCAGGAGGCAGAGGCACAGCTGATGCAAAGGCCCTGAGGCAGGACCCAGCAGAGCAAGTTGGGAGAAACAGAAACAAAGCCAACTTCTGCAGAGCACAGTGAGGGAACAGAGAGCTGAATGAGGCAAGTTAAGACGATAGCCTGGGGTCAGAACATGTGATTCCAAGAAGAGAGCTTGGAATTTCTTCTAAAATCCAAAGGGAAATCATAGGAAAGCTTTAATATGGTTTGATATGGTCCATTTTTCTAAAGGTCACTCTGGCGGTTTATGAAGAGGGGCAAGATGGGAATTGGGAAGACCAGTGAGGCTGATGCTGCTGACAAAGCCTGGTGACAGAGGGGACTTGGGTGTGGCCTTAGGTGGTAGGTGGAGTGGGAGCTTCTGAGATGGAGAAGGACAAGGGATTGGGCGTTGGGGGGGGTGGCGGGGGTCAGGGCCCCTAAAAGCCATAGGAAGATAAAGAAGTGTGGGGATCTCCTAGCTTTTTGGCTTAAGCCCCTGAACGGTCCTGCTGCCCGTCCATACAGGATGCCTGCGAGAGGAAGTCTGGGTGGGGAGGGGACTCCAGAGTTCTCTTCCCAGCCATTTATTTCCTGGGGGACACCCGAGAACCCCATCAAGGGCTGCCCTGGAGCTCAGGGTACAGGTCAGGGCTGAAAACAGAACCTGGGGAGGCAGGGGGCGATGGGGAGGGTCCCTGATGGGTGTCAAGGAGTCGACTCAAGTAAGTCCCATTCCATGTCGTCCTATGTGTGGGGCTGCAGAGCCACAGGGCCGCCAAGACACACCCTTTTAAACCAGAGGAAGGAGAAGGGGGTGTGAACCGGGACCCCTGAGCTCAGGCGCTGATGCTGGCCCCACACCAGGAACTCAAGAAGGACTGACTGTGTCAGCGCTGTGCCAGCTGCTCCCAGTCGGCCTGCCTTACTTTCCCACCCTGGGCAGCAATTCCTATGACCCCAGTTTTCCAGATGAAGAAACTGGCTCGGGTCGGGGAAAGGACTTCTTTCCCACTTTGCAAACCAAACCCAGATCTGTTGGATACTACTCTACCGCCAGGTCCCTATTTGCTGTGTGTCCTTGGGATAGTGTTTTTACCTCTCTGGGTTGGGGTTTCTTCACTAATAAATGGAATGTTAACAATTGGTACTTACAGTCTCCTGTAGTTTTAAATTTCTAGATTCTGAGTGCATTTGTATTCATTTGTGTTTCTGGTGCTGGATATTAAACCCAGGGCCTGTCACGTGCTTAGCATGGGCTCTACCTCTGAGCTGATCCCCAGTCTCCTGAATACACTTAAATGTGTTTAAGTTTTTTGAGTGAGGGTTTTGAGTCCTACTGTGACTGAAACTTTTTGGCTGGAGTGCATTTCCACTTTGCACAGCCAGAGGAATGGCCTTGCCTTCGGACCACCTGGCCTGAAGGGACTCGCTGCCCGGATGCTGAAGCCTGAGATGACAGCCCCTCATAGAACACAGGGCACTGCTTTGGCTTCTCTGTCTCCTCTGCCCATGCCTCTTTCCTTTTTTCCTTCTTCTTTTTCTTTAACTTTATTTTATTTATTTATTCTTATGTGGTGCTGAGGATGGAACCCAGCGCCTCATTCCTGCTAGGCAAGCGCTCTGCCACAGAGCCACGACCCCAGGCCCCTCTTTCCTTTCTTTATCTCTGGAAAACATTTCTCATTTTCTAAATCCTTGTGCTTTGAAGACCAGATTGGCTGGGGAGTGTCCAGGGGTCACAGGGTGACATCCAGAACGCCAGCCTGCAGCTGTCACCCTGGCCATTCCTCCGATGTCATGTGGAATGAAAGCCCCAGCAGACATGTGCACTGAGGATCAGTGGGACCGCGCCACTGACCCGAGGTCCCTTTTCCCTTCTGCCACGGGGAACTCTTTTGGTTCCAGCCTGTCAAGGAAGAAAGAAAGAGCCCCTTGCTCTGTGCTATTGGCAAAGTCCAGAGCAAAGGATGTTCCTGAATGCCACGCTTCTGCGGCTACAGTGGGGCCAAGGTGACACTGGAGGCTGGCCAGGGTCTAAGTTGCCCAGGCTGACACAGAACTTTCCATCCTCCTGTCTCAGCCCCTTGAGTCGGTGGGGTTACAGGTGTGCACCACTGTGCTTGTCTCAAGTTTCCTAAGGTTGAAGCTTAGATTACTGGTTTTGGATCTTTCTTCTTTCTTATTATCAGTAGGTTGCTTAATCTCCAAATATTTTAGAATTTTTCACCTATTTTTTCCTGTGATTAATTCCATTGTAGAACTGAGAGCCTACTTTGAATAAATTTTATTCCCTTAAATTTGTCAAGAAAATATTTCAGGGGCTGGGGATGTGGCTCAAGTGGTAGCACGCTTGCCTGGCATGCGTGTGGCCCGGGTTCGATCCTCAGCACCACATACAAACAAAGATGTTGTGTCCACCGGAAAAAAATAAAAAGTAAATATTAAAAAAAATTCCCTCTCTCTCTCTCTCTCTCAAATAAATAAATAAATAAAAAGAATGAATTTAAAAAAAAAAAAAGAAAATATTTCATAGCCCAGAATGTAGGTGGTGAACAGTGAGCTTGCCAAGAGTGTCATCTGCTGTTACTGAAGGCACAGTCATCTATCAATGTCAATGGCATCCCTTTGGTGGTGCAGTTGAGTTCCGTTCCATCTTACTGATATCCTTCCTGCAGGATCTAGCAATTTCTGACAGAGTCTCCAGATATAACAGTGGATGCAGGCATTTCTCCTTGGGATCCTGTTAGTTTTCACCTAATGCATTTTGGTGTTCTCTTATTAGGCGCATACATGTTAAAGATGGCTACATCTTCCTGGAGTCCTGACCCCACTGTCATTACGTAATGTTCTGAGAGTTCCTTGCTCTAAAGCCTCTGCTTTGTCTGAGATTTATGTTGCTACTCCATATTTCTTTTTTTATTAATTTTTTTAAATATTTCTTTTGATTGGTGTAAGCATGGTATATCTTTCTCCAGATCTTGACTTTTTTCTTTAGTATTATATAAAATCTACCCCGGTAAATCTGTTACTTTGGAAAATGTAACTACTCTTGTAAAAGGCATTATAGTAAGCTATTTTCATCCATTAATTCTTGAGTATAAATTAGTATATAAGACCCTTTCAATAAATAAGTAAGGAGAATTTTACATGTGGGGGGGTCAGTAACTCCCATAAAAAAAAGGGTCAATAATTGAGGCAGAAAGACGGAGGCCCCACAGAGAGAAAGGAGAGGCAGTCAGTTACGAAGGCAGAAATGTGTGCTCTTCAAGATTTTTGTACAGGGCTGATATTGCCTGATTGCTCGAGAGCTTTTCTTTCTCAGTCATTTCAATTAGTAGTTGTGCACAGAGTGTGCATTGGATATGGAGACTGTCCAGGAAAGCCTGGGGCTCCTGGGGATGATCTGGTGATTACAATCCTTAGTGGTTCCTTGTCTGCCTTAGAACTTGCAGTGGCTTAGGAAATTGAAAGGAAGACAAAATTGACTTGCAGACTTATTCCCTGAGGTTCCTGTTTGCTTCCTTCTTACAGTCACAACCTCTTTTATCATCTCAAACTCTTTTTTTTTCCCCTTAGGCTGCATCACGACAGTGCAGTGTGCCTAGTTGGACTCAACTCCAGGATACCCACTTCTTGTTAGAGAGGCTCAGTCTCCAGAAGATTTGTCCAGGCAGGACTGGCGTTTCAGACAAGCCGAGTATGTGGTGTGTCTCTGTGGTATGATTTGGGGAGTGTCTTCAGGGTTGCCATGTCCTACTCATGCCTAAAATTCCATCCTTAGTGATTCATACATGTTTACACCCTTGCCTGGAAGCAAGAGATACAGAAAGAAAAGGCTGGTAACTTACTTCTGAATTTTGCTTGGAGATGTCCTATAACTAGGGTCATAGAGAGACTTCTGAGTCTTGGAGTGTCTTGCAACTTACCAGTAAAACTGACAAAATTCACAACAGGACCTGACGGTTTGTCACAGGGGAAGGAAAATCAAAGAGGCTTTCAGTGACTGTTTTTCAGGGAGCAGATTAATAGCGATGAGTTTTTTTTGACCAAATTCACACAAGGTCATGGCATTTAATACTGGCTCAATTGGGAGCTTGTCTGCCTTCTGTATGCTCTACTATTCATGTTCATGTAAAACACATGAAATAAAATTGCATGCCGGCAACCCACTATTTCGCATGGTCTTTATTGGAGCAAATTTATTACTGTAGTGATCTGATAGCTTCACTAAAATTCTGCTGAGTGGTAATTAGAAAGCTCTTGTCTCTCTTTGGTGACCATTTATTTCCCCGTCTTTTCACCCTTCTCCCATCACCCAGTTCATACAGACACACCGCCCAGTAATCCACACACGCTGTTGCCTTCTAAGAATGGCTGCATATGATGTTTATGAGTATCCAATGCAGATCTGTTCTTACTACCCTTGGTCCAGACCTTTCCCTAACTCCAGGATTAGCAGGTCCTCTCAACTGGACTCTTCAGGCTCTGTTCACTTCAGTCCTCCACCTTTATTTCATGTCCCATATGGGAGCAAAGTACAGAGGGACAACATGGAGACATCCCTGGACCCAGCTGGAAGGCTTGGGGTAGGCTCCTGCTTGATCCTTCTACTTCTGAAAGACAAATAGATGTCAGACAAGTCTACAGAGGAAATAAGATCTTACCATATTGAGGGAAAAATATATGTAACGTGTTTGCCAAGGCTCATAGCAGGTTAATCCAGGATTGCCAAAAGGGGGCAACAACCTGTGTCCATCAGCAGATGAATGGGTAACTGAAGTGGGGTGTATACATGCAATGGACTAAAAAGGAGTAAGGTTTTGATACATGCTCCAGCTTGGACAAGCCTTGATAACATTTCCTCAGCAAAGATGCCAGACACAAAGGAGAAACACAATATGAATCCATTCATGTGAAATATCCAGAATAGACAAATTCGTAGAGATTGAAAGTAGATGAGCCAGGAACCATGGGGCCTGCCTGTAATCCCAGCTACTCAGGAGGCTGAGACAGAAGGATTGCAAATTCAAGGGCAGCCTGGGCAACTTAGCAAGACCCTGTCTCAAAAAAGGGCTGCTGTTATGATTTAGATGTGCGGTGTTCCCCAAAAGCTCATGTGTGAGACAATGCAAGAATGTTCAGAGGTGAAGTGATAAGGTTATGAGAGCCTTAATCAGAGAATTAATCCACCGATAAGGATTAGTGGGGTGGTAACTGTAGACAGGTAGGGTGTGGCTGGAGGAGGTAGGCCACTGAGGGTATGTCTTGGAGGCTTTACATTTTGTCCCTAATGAATGGAGCTCTCTTTCTGCTTCCTGATTGCCATCCCTGAGCTGCTTTCCTTTGCTGTGCCCCTTTGCCATGATGTTCTGCCTCACCTTGAGCCCAGAGCTATGGAATTGACTGACCATGGACCGAACTTCTCAAACTGTGAGCCAAAATAAAATTTTCCTCCTCTAAATTGTTCTTCTCAAGCAATTTGGCCAGCAATATGAAAATTAACTAAAACAGCTGGAGATGCAGTTCAGCAGCAAGCAGAGTGTTTCTGGGTTCAATCCCCAATAGTGGAGAAGGGGAAGGGACAGAAGAGAATGCAGATAAGACGTTATCAGGGTCTAGGGGAAGGGGGAGCAGAGGGTTATTGCTTGAACAAGTACAGAGTATCTGTAAAAGGTGACGAAACTTTTGAAAATAGTGTTGATGTTTGCATAGCAACGTCAATGAAGGTAACACTACTGAATTCTACCCTTAAAAATAGTAAAGATAGGGCTGGGGTTGTAGCTCAGAGGCAGAGCTACAGGCCTAGCATGTGTGAGGCACTGGGTTCGCTCCTCAGCACCACATTAAAAAAAAAAAAAAAAAGAAACATAAAATAAAGGCATGCTGTCCGCATACAACTACAAAAAATAAAAATAAAAAAATAGTTAAAATAATAACTTTTAAGTTTTATATGTATATATGTACAACATATATCCTATCACAATAAAAAGTGTATAATAATAATAAAAGTATAGATGTGGCTCAAGATTCCTGGCATGGGTATCCAATAGAGCTTTAGAAAAGAGTGAAAAAACGTGAAGGCCCTAACCCTAAGATCCAGTGTAAGTAATAGAAAACCCCACCCACTTTAGTCTTCTCACCTGCTTTCGCACGCACTTTACGCACTCTAACAGGTATCCACCTGAGTCCTCCTCTGGGCTCAGCTGCAGATCGAGTCTCTAAACTGGGAGAAACCACATGGAAGTGCTCAGGATAAAAATCATGGTGCGTGAGCCCCGGATTAGCTACCCTACATGTCCGTGTTCCTGAGACGGTCTTCTAAGGGAGACTGCGCTACCAAGAGAAGTGAGAGGAGAGATGTTTCCCTCCCAAATTTGAACTGCTTCATGTTTGCCCCAAGCTGCTGGGCAGCCAGGGAGTATCAGGGTGCTGATAGAATGCACTTCCTCCTAGTAGGTGTGTTCTCCCTGCCCTTCCCCCGCCGCTTCTCACTGGGCCATCCTGCTGCCCATGGCTCTCACCACCCTGGTGGAGTCCCACCAGCATCACTGCCCAGCTGGACGCTGTCGAACCTGCAAGAGCTGCCCCTCTGACAACTTTCTACTGAGGTGCCCCAGGTACTTGAATCAGGTCAGTCAGTTACTTGGGCTTGCTGGTACACTGCAGGTCCAACTCTGCCCTCATGTGGGCAACCTGAAATCGGCCTGGGCTGGGGTATCTACAGCACAGATGTCTGCACGTGCCACGTGCTTTTATTTCTGGAGAGCCAGGTATCATTTTTATCACGATGTCACTGACTGGGCTTATTGGATTGTTCTGACTCTGCCAAGAAAAATGGATCCCAATTTTTTTTTTTTTTTTGGGGGGGAGGTTTTGTTTCTCTGCAATCTTCTGGGTCCCCAAGGCCCCAGGAGGCAGTGACCATTCTCAGTGAAAACTCGTGGGTCGTTTTTGTGGTCCCCGTTACCTACCACGCTCTTATTCTCTGGGTAGACAGGGCTGCTCTGCGGTTTTGCCTGGAACAGTGACAGCCGGTTTCTCCATCAACTTGACATCATAGTTTTAATATCTAAAATTGTTTTCCCGAGTTTCAAAAGCCTTCCCTAGCCTTAGAGTTGATTCAGTGACTTATGTCACTACGAGGAAGGTAGTCACAGCAACTTTTAAGCCCCGGTTTTATTTTTGCATTTTATGGGGAGAGAGCAACAAACAAGCAGCCTGCGCGGCCCGCGCCGGGGCGTCCTACCAGCGCCGCCGCCAGGGGTCAGTGCAGGTTCAGAGCTGGCGGGAGGGTCCCATAATGCACCGGGCTCCGGGCCTGCGCCGCGGCCTGAACCCAGCTGCCGACCACGACCCAGCCGAGTCCACCGGCGGGTGGGTGTGGCCTGCCCCGGGGGCGGGGCCTGCGCCGAGGGGCGGGGCCCGGAGCTGCGCGGCTCGCCCCCGTGCTGTCGCCCGCCGCAGCAGACCTGGCACCTGGCGCGGTAGCAAGGTAGGGGCTTTTCGCGACCGTCCCCTTCTTGGGCGTGAAGTCTTTTCTTGGGGTGCGGTTGGGGAAGCGCGGAGCCGGTGCCGTCCGGGGACGGCCCCCTACTTGTCGCCGGGGCTGCCGCGCGCTCGGTGCCGAACTCTTTGTCTGGCCGGGTTCTCCCGCCCTGCGCCTCCGCGGGCTCGGGAGCGGGTCCCCGTGCGGCGGCTGCAGGAGGCGACCCCCGCCGGGCTCTGCGCGGGAGCCAAGCGCTGGGGGCGGGGGCCTGACCCCGAGCCGCGGGCGTGCGAGTGGCAGCTGCCCGATGCCGGCCCGCGCCTCTCCGGGCTTCGGTGCCCATGGGGTCCTCGGTGCTGCCGCGCGGACCCCGCCGCCACGCCCCCTGCCCCGCGTGCGCGGCCGCCCTGGCCGGGAGCCCGCGATCGGGCTTCTCGGAAAGTAAAGTTTGGCGGGTTGGAAGGTCTGAGCACGGGCGCCCGGGGCTGCAGGCAGCGGGGCTCCGTCGCCCGCAGTCTGTTCTGGGTCACACCGTCTGGCTCTGTCCCTTCTGTCGCATTCCCGTTACCCCAGTGTCCCCTTGGCATTAGTGTCCCACCCTGGACGCAGCGATGCTAGGGAGGCTCCACCTCCACCCACTTTTCAAAGCCCAGCAAAGTTTAGACCTCTAATCCCCATTCCCAGCTAAAATAAATCATATATAATTTTTAGTTGTAGGTGGACACGATACCTTTATTTTATTATGCGGTGCTGAAGATACAACCCAACAACCCAGTGCCTCACACGGGCTAGGCAAGCGCTCTGCCACTGAGCCCCAGCCCCAGCACTTTTTGTTTTTAATTTTGAGTCAGGGTCTTGCTAAATTGCTTAGGGCCTCACTCAATTGCTGAGACTGACCTTGAAATTTTGATCCTCCTGCCTCATCCTCTGGGAGTATGGGGCCCTAGTATCTGGTTGTTCCTTTCAAATCTAAAATGCTAAGAATGAACACAGTTCCTTTTTTGCTAGGCAGATCTCTTGACTTGATAATCAAAAATAAGAAAAGTCTTTCAAATTGTTATGACTTTACCTCTGCCTACGGTGAGTCTGGGAGTTAGGATTCTAAATCCTTTTTAATCAGAAACTAAATGGTCTTCAACTGTCTCTAGGTACTTTTCTTTAGAAGTGTCAATTTTCTTTCAAAGTATGAAATTATGAATTGTAGTGTTTGATATTTTTATTTGAAAGTTCTGCATTTTCCACATGTGACATTAATGTTCATTTGAAGGCATTGTGTATTTGCGAGTAATAAGAGAAAATTCCTTAAAAAATTTTAAAAACAACAAAAAATTCATCACAGCTAGTATGCGTTAGTGGTTCCCATCATGCCATCCCAGGAGTAGAACGAAGCCAGAAAGAGAAAAACAAAATTTAGTAAGCCACTAATAGTTGACAACACGCAAGAGGTAAAGGACACTATTTGGAGCTTAAAAGGAGCCATTTAGAGCTATTTTACAGCAAGATCACTTTGCACAGTAGAGGGCAAGCACTGTGATCGCAGGGCTTCCAGAACTCCCTCTGGAAAGGGATTGACATACAAAGACTTTTAAGCAGAAGACACTGAAACTAAGTAGTTGCCCCGTATGCTGTGAGTGAATTTAAGAAACAGGTGGTCCACTGCTTTGATGACCTTCCAGTGCCCTCTGTGCTTTCAAATAAATCAATAAATAAAAGGGCAGCTGCCACAGTTCTTGCTTCAGAGGGAGGTAAATTTAAAACTGATCTGCAACCACAGACCGGTTTACAGGAATTGGCACAACTGGGTGACTCATCAATCACTCATTTTTGCAGCAGGCATTTACAGGCTCCTGCTGGATGCATTGCTGTGCCCATGCAGAGTGGAAAACACCACAAGCAGGATTTGCTAATGGGTCTGTGTCAATGAGACCTTGGAAGTAGGGGCCCAGAGCATTTCTTAGAAGCTGATAAAGACCAAAGCATCTCCAGAAGATTCATCAAGATCAGAGTAACTCAATTTTTTTTTTTTTTTTTGGTATTGAGGATTGAACTCAGGGCTGCTTAATCATGGAGCTACATCCCCAGCCCTTTTTATTTTTTTGAGACAGGGTCTCAAAAATAATTTAACCTCTTGTTTTAAGAAGCTGACTTAGATACACCAGCCCAGAGACTGTTATACTACAGAGTGGGTTTGGTGTGGTGATGGGTACTTTCCACTCCCACTCCAGTGTCATGGAGTTGGGAGAGGACTTCTGGAAAAGCCAGTGCCTGAAGTCAGAGGATGACTAGCTGGGTGTGGTGACGCACACCTGGAATCCCAGCCACTGGGGAGGTTGAGGCCCGGTGATGAAAAGTTCAAGACCAGCCTCAGTGATAGTGAGACCCTGTCTCAAAGTAAAAAATTTAAAGGCCTAGGGATGTAGCTCAGTGGTAAAGTGTCCCTGGGTTCAATCCCTGGTACAAAAAAAGCTAAAGTAGCAAAGAAAGAAAAGGAATAATTGGAGAGATGGGTCAGTGCACTGAAGGCCTTGTTAAGATGAAGGTAGCCACTGAAAACCTCAGCAGGAAATGGCCAGGAGCAGGCCTGCTAGATAACTTGGCCTGAAGTTGAGTGAAGGTAGGAAGTGGTGGAGGGGATTACCAGGAAGCAGGGTGGGCGTAGCATTTGTGGGATGCCGTGCTGTTTTCAGCTTTCTCATGCAGTCTTCTGTTGAGTTTGGGTGACCACCCTTTGCAGTTGGCAGGGTAGGATTAGTAGCTTCATTTTCTAAGAGCTTACATAGGTGCTTTGTATACACCAACTCTGGTCCTTTTGAAAACTCTACAAATTAAGTTCCGAGAGCCCACTTTTCAGAAGTTGACACTGAGCCTGAGGTGAGGAGGGGGGGGGAAGGATTAGTCCAGCCCCATGCCCAGTGGGGAGGGGGCGGGGAAGAGACCGAGCAGCAGGGGGCCTGCTCTGTCCAGATTGAAGCAAGACAACCCTTCCAGGCAAGCCCCACCTGAGTCGGCACCCATGACCAGCTCCTTGAGCAGCTCTGTCTATGCATTTAAAGCCCCTTTGAACAAGAGTCTGAGGTTCCTCACAAAATGAAACATAGGATTAGCATGTGACTGTCAATCCCATTCTGGGTTTAAATCCAAAAGAATTCAGAGGGTCTCAGATACTCTACTACACCCCTGTTCACTTTTTTTTTTTGGTGTTGCTGGGATGGAACTGCAGGGTCTTGTGCATGCTAGGCAAGTGCTCTGCCACTGAGACACTTTCCTAGTCCTTTTCAAATTTTGTTTTGAGGACGGGGTTGTGGCTCAGTGGCAGAGTGCTTGCCTAGTGTATGTGTGAGGCATTGGGTTGGATTCTCAGCACCAGATATAAAGAAATAAAATAAAGAACTATCATCACCAAGTTTAAAAATATATATATTTTCTAAAAAAATTTTATTTTGAGGCAAGGATCTTGCTAAATTTCCCCGGCTGGCCTCAAATTTTGATTCTCCTGTCTGAGCCTCCCGAGTTGCTGAGATTACTGGTGTGTACCACGATGTTAGCTCATAACCAACACTCTTTGCATCAACTTTTGGGCTACTGTAATCTGTGTATGGATGAATGAGAAATAAAATGTGTGTATCTACAGTGGCTATTGATCATCCTTTAAAAAGGAAGGGAATTCTGGCACTTGTTATAACATAGATTAATCTTGAAGATGTTGTGCTGAGTGTATGAGCCAGTTGCAAAGGACAAATGCTATATTATTCCCCTCGTATGATGTCCCTAGAGTGGTCAAATTCATAGTGCTTGGCACGGTGGCACACTTCTATAACCCCAGTGATTCAAGAGGCTGAGCAGGAGGATCACAAGTTGGAGCTGGCCTGGGCGACTTAGTAAGACTCTCCTTGTCTCAAAAAAAAAAAAAAAAAAAATAGTGGAGAGATATGTGGCTCAGTGATAGAGTATACCTGGTTCAATCCCTAGTACCACCAAAAAAAAAAAAGTTTTCATAGAATCCTGGGAGGAGGAATGGGGAATTAGTGTGTAATGGGCATGGAGTTTGCATTGGAAAAATGAAGTTCTGGAGGTTGAGGGTTGCATCACAATGTGAAGGTACTAATGCCACTAAACTGGACATTTAAAAATGATTGAAATGGTAGATTTTATCATACACACAAAATGTCCCATTGAACATCACAAGGTCAGATTACCAATGTCCAGAGGCTTGTGACAAATTTATGATAACACTAGGAAATGCAATTCAAAAAATGTGAAGCAGTTATCTCCTAGAATCCAGCCCAAGGAAGGAAGGCCAGCTGGCTTCCTGCATGACAGATCATGGAGGCTAAGCCTGGGAGATAGTAGAGATCTCCTTTAATTTAAAATATGTCATGCAGATAAGAAGTAGGAGACCCAGAGTTATCAAGGGACTTGGCCAGGGACACTGAACCAGTTCATGCAAAGTGAGAATGTGAAGCCAAAGCTGTTCCCTCCTCCCAGACACCAGTGCTGGGGACCAACAGGGACCCTAAGCTGACAAAGCTGGGCCCTTTCTGTTCAAGCAGGAAGCAGACCACATTGCTCCTCTGTGTCAGCCAATTCATGGGATTTTGATTTCTGAAGAGATTTGGGTGCTTAGATGGAGCCAGAAACCAACACCCAATTCTAGGTATGGAGGTTAGACAGTGGTGGTAAATCAGTTTATTCCTTATCAGTATTTGAGAGCCTGTGATATGCCAGATATCCTCTTTAATTTATAACTTGTGTGTAGCAGCGGGGGATCTGAAACTGTATCCTTCATGCTCCTCTAGTCACCCTTGTAAACAAGAATTCTAAGTTGCAGAAACCTTCACCAACTCCTAGAAGGGACCATCAGGGGAGCAGGTAGAGCTGGGCAGAGGTTGCTCAATGCCTGAGTTATGAATCAGCGAGAAGCCCCAGAGCAATGGGATTCTAACACGACACGTGTCTAGGGGCTGCGGATGCAGGACAGAGCCCTGTGCCTGTTACTGTGGCACAGACCAGGTGTGGGGGTGCCTGCATGCAGGATCAGAGTGAGATGCCCAGCAGAAACTCCCAAAGACAGAGTGACATTGGAAATGAGGAGAGGTGCTGAGAGAGGGGTGGGACGGAGAGCAGTCAGAAAAGACCCTGATTTCCATGGTGCTGTCCCAGTGTGGTGCCAGGTCAGCTCTTTCACAACAGTGCACACAAGTTGATAGATTAATACCTCCCTCCCACCTTTTTAAAATCCTATATTTGGACCTGCCTGCTTCTAGGAACCTGAGATGTAGGATACAAGATACAATATACCTTAAGAAACAAGGCACTAGAGTGGTTTAGTGAAGTAACCCCCAGCTTTGAAACCACTGCTCCAATTGGGGCCGTGGGAAAGGTACCCACTCATCTGTAGTGTGCAGGTGGAAACTTTGCAGAGTGATTGTGGGAATTGGAGACCTGTGAGTGTGTTCACTCGGCAGTCCCAAGTGTCCACTTAGTGCCACTCCTGCCTTAGGAGCAGGAAAGGAAGAGATGGGTAAGATGTGGCTCTTATGGTTCTTAAGAGGTAGTCCCTGCTGGTGTGGAAGACGGCCTTGGACAGGCAGGTGGACCGAGGGTGGCTCTGCTGGAGACATGCCTGGTACACAGGGTGCAGCCCCCTGTTTAAATATGGGCGGTTTCCAAAACACAAAAGTGGTCCCAGCAGTGACTCGGACACAAGTGCTCCCACCCACCCGAGAGGAGACGTCTGGCCTGAGTTCAACTTGAAGTTTCTTGGAAGCCACAGCAGAAAAGGGAACAGGTTGGGCTGTGTGGTGGTTTATTCTGTCAATATGTGGATTCCACCTTAGAGGACATTTCCTAGAACTGAACTCAAGGGAGTGTTTATCACCAGGGCTCCCTTGAATGTGGTTCTGAAGCTGTGGCCAGCATCTTCAGTCACATTTTTAT
Source organism: Marmota flaviventris (assembly GCF_047511675.1). Taxonomy (NCBI): domain Eukaryota; kingdom Metazoa; phylum Chordata; class Mammalia; order Rodentia; family Sciuridae; genus Marmota; species Marmota flaviventris. The sequence goes on from NC_092500.1 coordinate 170,694,053, forward strand.
GGACAGCTCTGAAAATGTCAGGCAGCTGAATGGCTTTTATGCCGCAACACTCTTCTCACCTTTAGCGGAGATGCTGGCGCTGTCGTGGAATGCGCCATCTGTACTGTGGAGCTAGGTTCACTTGTGGGGAGTTGCCTGAAGACGAGCTGTCAGAATGGGAAGTGAAAATGACGGGGGGCTGCTGAGAAGGACCAAGCTCCTGCACTGGACCTCCATACGCCAGACTGGGAATTAGAAGGGAGCTTCTCACACCACCAAGCTGAAGCTAAGCAGTTAATCTGAACTTCTGAGAAACCAGAATTAGAGGAAAAGAGTCAAATGTTCCAAGCAGGCCAGCTTCAATTGGCAGGCTAATGAAAGGTGACGTTAACCCATCAGTCATTTTCCTTTTGCTCAGTCTCCCTGTCCCGGCCTTACAAAGAAAGTAGCCTTTGCCGGGCTTGGTGGCATGCATCTGTCATCTCATTGAAGTTTGAAGCCAGCCTCAGCAACTTAGAGAGACCCTGTCTCAAACCAAAATCGGAGAGAGAACTGGGGTGTGGCTCAGTGGTTAAGCACTCCTGGGTTCGATCCCCAGTACCAACAACAAAAAAGAAACTTTGAAATGACTGACTTACTCTTTTTAAAAATATTTTTTTAGATGTTGATGGACCTTTATTTTATTCATGTATTTATATGTGGTGCTGAGAATCCAACCCAGGGCTGGCACAAGCCAGGCAAGCGCTCTACCGCCGAGCCCCAACCCCGGCCCCACTGATGCTCTCTTATTCTTTTGTTTCTGCTTTCTTCAGCTTTTCTCTGTTTAAACCAACCTCTTCTGCTCGGCCCATCAGAGCTTTTATTTTATGAATCCGGTTGATTGTATTCTGGAATTGAAACTAAAGCCAGTTAAGATCTTTAAGCCATGGGCTGGGGAGGCAGCTCAGTGGTAGAGCACTTGCCTAGAACATGTGAGGCCCTGGGTTTGATCCCCAGCACTGCAAATCTTTCAAATAATTGTCATTTATCCTTCGACAAGGTAAACCTCAGAAATCCTAGCTCTGCTGCTTACTAGCCACGTGATTTCACAGATTAATTTTTCTCATCCTCAGTGGGATATTACTATCTACCTTATATTGGTTGTTTTACCAAAGATAAGTTATACAGATGAAGAAAGTAAAAGCCTTAGTGTCCAGAATTTAATTACAAAAGAGGATGGAAGGAGAGAAGAGATAAGGGAAGTTAATCAATTAACAGCTGAATAAGAGGACTGGGGATACAGCTCAGTTGGTAGAGTGCTTGCCTCCATCATTAGGCCCTGGGTTCAATCCCCAGCACCACAAACAGCTGAATAAGAAACCATCAAAAAGATCATTTATGCTGAAACCTTCTCCTAAATCTCATCACCAGGGCAGGGGAGCCCTGTTTACAGGTAAATTTTTAGATATTAACCCTGATCAATCCAAAGACGGTAACCTCTGCCTGTGGACTGTCCTCCCATCCCAAAGCTCCCTGCCTCTGCATTCCATCTACGGCCAGCATAGGATCAGTGTAAACAACTTCTGACTTCCCCAAATCTCCATTATTGAGAAGGACACTTGGCTCTGGTTCTGAGACATTTTCCATCTGCTACCTAACCTTGCTGCTGGAACTTTGAAGAAATTTGTCCCAGGACCTGGTCTTTTTCTGGCTAGCATCGTAATAGATCAGTGAACTCTTTCAGAAAACCCTCAGTCTCAAGAGTTTCGGTTTAACACAATTGATAATAAGTAAAAATAATAGCAAACAGTGATTGTGCTTTCCTCAGATCAGGCCCTACGTAAGTACTCTACATGTACTCTTTTTTTTTTTTTTTTTTTTTAAACTAGAGAGTGAACCCAGGGGGTGCTTTACCAAGCTACATCCCCAGCCCTCTGTGTCTGCTCTGAGCTATAGGAGCAGAGTTGAATAATTTGACAGAAATGTGGATGGCCCCCTAAGGCCTAAAGTATTTACTATGTGTCCCTTTACAGCAAGCATTTGCTGACCTCTAGCCTAGAATAAGACGTCCAGAGGCAGCTGCAGAACAGAAACTCAGCCAGTCATAGTGTACCCAAGACTGCCCAGGGGCACACTGTACCCAAGACTGCCCGGGGGCACAGTTCAATGAGATCTAGAAGGAGCACAGATCCCACCTGCCCTCATATTGGGGCCCGTGGACAAAGGCTGTGCTGGGCTGTTCTGGTGTCCACATGGACAGGGTTGAGGACGAGGGCTTGGGCTGGGCCTCTGCTGGCTGAGCCAGTGTGGGGCTAGACTGCAGAGAAATCCGGGGTTGAGCTAGGTGCCGTGGTGCACACCTGTGGTCCCAGCTACTCAGGAGGCTGAGGACTTTAAAAATCTGATCTTGGGCTGGGGATACAGTGGAATGGCAGAACCCCTGTCTGATGTGTGTGAGGCCCTCGTACTGCAAAATAAATATATAATGTGAAGAATGCTGAGCTAGGCCAGGGAAACGGGATGGATTCACACCTGGCCAAGATGGTGTCCACACTTCTCAACTGTTCTCGGCCCCGTGGTGTCTGGTCTGGCACCTTCCTGGTCCTCTGGCGTCCTTTGCCCTTCCCTGTGTCCTGTGCTCACTTGTGCTTTGCAGCCTCTGGTGCCCGAGGTCAGCCTGGCACACTCCTCAGGCTTGTTCATGAACTTGCTGCTTCGGCTTCCCTTGTACCAGGGTTGGGATCTGTCCCCCAAGTATTCATGTGCTGGCAGCTTGGTCCCCTGTGGCTGCATGAGAGGTGGCAGAACCTCTCAGAGTAGCGGTTAGTGGGAGGTCCTTAGGTCATTGGGGACGCTGGTCTCCTGGAGTTCTCACAAGTGCAGGGTGCTGTAAGGAATGCCTCTGACTCTCTGGCTTTCGGTCTTGCCACGTGATCTTTCTCCACACACACTACCATTATGAGGCGTCTACCCCAAGGTCTTCACCAGAGGCTGAGCCTGTGGGCTGTTCAATCTAGGATTCTCAGCTCCACAACTGAGAGTTATATCAACCTCTTTTCTTTACTCATCTCAGGTATTTTGTTACAGCAACAGAAAACGAACTAACACACCACCCTTCTGTACCCTCTGTACTTAGAGAAGTCCTCAGCCTCAGGATTCTGTTGAAGCATTGCCTTGGCATTGAGATCTCACTGGGTCTTTCTGCCTGTCCTGAAAGAAGGCATTCTCTCTTCCTTCCTGCCTCACTCCATCTTCTGTCACAGTCCATCACTCTGCTTAGGCATTGGTCACTCAGTCTGTGGATTCTTTGTGTTTATGTGCAGGGATTGAGCCCAGGCCTCAGGCATGCCCTACCACTGAGCTACATTGCCTGCCCTGCCTATGGATCCTTTGTGCTCATTGACGGCATTATAATGTTAGTACTCCAGGCTGAGGAGGAGGATAGAGTGTTCTGAAGGGCCGGGAGGAATGAGCTTTCTAGCTCCAGAACCTGGAAATTATAGAGTAGAAATGAGGCAGATAAATGAAAATCCAGGCAAGCAAACTAAGGGTGGCGACAGTTCCACTTGGGTATTTGTATTTGTTTTTCCTTTGTGAAGGATATTGAATAATTCAGTAGGAAATACTCTCGGCTACAGCAAAAACACTGTCAAACAGTATTGGAGTCATAGCTCTCTAAAGGTGGATATCACAACGCAAGGCTACATTGTATGTGATTCTGAGTAGACGTTTCCAAAGAGGATAAGACAGTACAGTCCCAAAACTCTGACGATAAAATGTAAGTACAGAACTTGAAAAATGTAGATGGCTGGCGTGGCCTGTTGGAGGAGATCTTTCAACCATAGGCGCCTCTCATGAGCTCTTACCACCCTGAGTCCTGAGACGGGAAGGGCCTCGTCTGGTAGGCTTATTCCGTCTGCTCCACGCAAGGGTCATATCGTTGCTAGCAACTTGACTCTCTTAACTGGGTGATCACTGAGACCTCAGAATCTTCATTTTATAAACACTGTTTAAGTTGATGGCTTTTTTTAAAAAAAATGTTTTTTTAGTTGTGGATGGACACAATACCTTTATTTTATTTGTTTATTTCTATGTGGTGCCGGATATCGAACCCAGTGTCTCACGCATGCTAGGCAAGTACTATACTGAGCTATAACCCTGGCCCTAAGTTGATGACTTTTTGTGTGGGGTTTTTTTTTTTTTTTTGTACTGAGGATTAAACCCAGATTCTTGTATATGCTAGATAAGCGCTCTGCCACTGAGCTGTATCTCCAGCCCTTTTTATTTTGAGACAGGGTATCAGTACGTTGCCAAGTTTGGCCTTGAACTTGGGATCCTCCTGCCTTAGCCTCTTGAGTAGCTGGGATTCCACCTGTGCACCACCTGGCTGTTCATGTGTGTGTGTGTGTGTGTGTGTGTGTGTTGGTACTGGGGATTAAACCCAAGGGCACTCAACCACTGAGTTACATCCCCAGCCCTTTTTTGTGTTTTATGTAGAATAGGGTTTTGCTGAGTTGCTTAGGACCTCCCCAAGTTGCTGAGGCTGGCTTTGAGCTCTTGATCCTTCTGTCTCAGCTTCCTGATTTGCTGGGATTACAGGTGTGCACCACTGTGCCCGGCTGGTATAGATATATTTTTTAAACCTAGAACCTTATCTTATTCTAGCCTACTGAATCTTATCATCTGTATCCCTGTCCATCATGACATCAATGAGTGGCTCATCACCATCATTTTTGCAGTTCACTATGCAGAAAATTTAGTAATATGTCAACAAACTTAAGTTTCTTTTTCAGATCATTAGTGAAAAATGGGACTTGAGGGGCTGGGGATGTGGCTCAAGCGGTAGCGTGCTTGCCTGGCATGCTTGCGGCCCAGGTTCGATCCTCAGCACCACATACAAACAAAGATATAGTGTCCGCTGAAAGCTAAAAAAAAAAATTAAATATTAAAAAATTAAAAAAAAGAAAAGAAAAGAAAAATAGGACTTGAACTCGGGGGCACTCAACCACTGAGCACATCCCTAGTCCTGTTTTCTATTTTATTAGAGACCGGGTCTCACTGAGTTGCTTAGCTAAATTGCTGAGGCTGGCTTTGAACTCGCCATCCTCCAGCCTTTGCCTCCTGAGCCACTGGGATTACAGGCATGCGCCCCTGCGCCAGCCGGGACTTTTTTCCTTAATAAAAGATGCTGTTTCTAAATCAGTTGTCTCATTACAGTTAAATGTTTAATTGCAGATCCCGTCGTTTCTCAACAGGTTTTGGCAAATCTGAGTGGTTTCTGTCATCCTCTGTGTCCTCATAGCTTACAGGTAACCCTCCTGGATTTTCTAGAACTTTCTCTCCCATACTCCACAGCAGATTTTTCAAGTGGCCTCCAGGCTCCCCTCACTCTGTGCAGAGGGCCTGCTGCTTTACTTTATGGAGGTTGAGGCCTTCAAACAGCTCCTTTCAGTCTGTGGGTTTCCCTTCCCTCTCGGGGACCTCTGGGTTGAGTGTCCCCTCTCCTGTACCTCCTGGCCTCTGCATGCTCTCTGTCACACCCATCAAAACCCACCCTCTCTAGCAACCCCCTCTTCACAATCCGGTTCCTGACTCAGAGTGGCTGGTATTCATTGCTGTCCCCCTTACCTCGGTGCCCTTCAGTCTGGCCTCTCCTCCCATGGTCACTGACGCTGTCCTCGGTCAGGTCACCGACTGAGTCCTTGCAGCTAAGTCCAGTGGTCTGTATCTAACCGTCACTCAGAAGCACTTTGTCTTGCTGGCTGGTGCCTCCTGGGGAGGTCTCTGGTGTGGTCCTCTGCAGTCTTGGTCCTCTGCAGTCTTGGTCCCCTGCAGTCCTGGTCCCCTGCAGTCCTGGTCCCCTGCAGTCCTGGTCCTCTGATGTCCCAGTGCTGTTCGTTCTTGGCTCCTGCTGGGCTCATCTTCTGGTGCCACCATTTGAGCTGTACCCGTCCTCCTGGAATTCTTTCAGTTCCTGGTGACAGAATCCAGAGTCAGACTGAACTAACCACCAAGAAAACCAGCACTGCCAGGGAGAGGAGCACAGTCTGAAGGTGACCCTGCCGACCTGAGCTGGCTGGTCCTGAGGCAGACTGAGGGCTCACAAGCAGCCCCCCTCTGCCTCTTGGTTCCTTTTCCTCTGTGTTCTCTGCCGTCTCAGGCAGCCTCTTGCCAAGAGGTAGCAAAGTGCCTGCCAGCAGTTTCAGGCTGCTCCAGCCTCTCAGCTGACACAGGACACTTCTCCCCGTTCTCTAGGCCTGGAATCAGTTTTGCCCTCCCCACGGCTGCTCACTCACCTAGTCTGGGCCCGGCTTCTCTGTCTCTCCCCCTTCCTGCCATGGACTCCTGGTGGGTTCCTGCTCAGCCCTGCAGCCTGGACCACCTTTCAGAAACGCTCCTGGGGTCCCGTCATGGCTGCAGATGAAAGCAAAGGCAAACTGTTCTGCTCTGTAAGGGCCGGCTGCCCCGGCTGCTGCTTCCCCTTGTCCGTTGTCCTCTGCAGGTCTGCCTCACACGCAGGGAGCCCCTCTCCCGGGGGCTCTCCCCTCTCTCCTCAGGGCTCCCTCTACTGGGGGGGCCCCGCTCCTCAGCTCTGGGCTCAGACTTTTGCTCATGCCTTCGCTCTCACGCTCTCATGTGGACGAGGCTCCGGGAGAAGAGCCTTCTGTGCTGGCGCACGTGCTTCCTGTTAGACGTTCTTTTCTGTCCTGTTCCTCATCACTGGGTTGGGGTTGCTTGTTAAGTCACCTGTATCCCTCTGCCCACTGAGGTCTGCAAAGGCAGAAAGCCCCCTCATTCTGTGAAACGTCCCCAGCTGGACAGAGCATCGACATGAACTCGTGGAATTTTAAGATAAAATGAGATGCGATTGCACCAGGTGATTTGCCAGGACTCTAGATTTTAGGAAGTCGATTGATTCCATACACTACTGGAAAATCTAAAATTGTAATTAATGTCCACCATTCTCTTTATTTATATGCTTATTGGTCTTCCTTAAAGGATGTTAGAGTTTTTGAATTGAGAAAGTGCTAGATGATTACCTAGTTCTAATTCATGTTCTTTAACTGGTTAGGAGGGAATTGCTCAGAGGGACTTAGTGGTGACGTGTATACACTGCAGAGCTATTTCTGATTGCACAATTGGACTTGAACTTTGAGCTCTTGACTTCTAGTCCAGGGCCTTTTCCTCTTCATCATGGTATTAACACTTAAAAAATGTCGGGAGGGTGCTGGAGGTTGAACTCTTTGCCCTTGCTTGACCATGGAGCCACAACTGGTATTGGTGTCTTGAACGGCTCCTGGGGTAAAATTCTGTGCAATACGGAAGCCTTGCTGCCTGTTTCCTCACGTGATTTTACTGATCCTGTACCTTTTAGGATGCTAACAAGTTTTCAGCATGAAACTCACTTTCCAGCCTGCAGAGCCTGAGGGTTCATGAGGTTCCGTCCTCTTGGGTAGGGCTGCTGTCCCACAGGTCACCCACAAAGAACTGGCAGTTACACATTTTACCCAGTAGGGTCCTTGATGAGTAGGTGCCCCCTGGAGGTGATGCTCTGAGGAATGAGCACTAGGTTGTGGAGAGGGAGTTGTGAACTTGGGCTCAGTGCTTTCTACTAGCTGCTCTTCTTTGTCCCCTCTGGAACTCACCGTCGGGTCCCCAAGGGAGTGTGAGCCTCAGGGATAGTTGTTTCCACAGAAACCAAGTGAAGGCTGGAAAGAGTAACTTTCTTTTTTCTTTTTTTGTAGTAGATGGACACAATACCTTTATTGTTAGTTATTTTTATGGGTGCTGGGGATCCAACCCAGTGCCTCCCACGTACGAGACAAGCGCCCACTGCTGAGCCCCAGTCCTGATGTAGTTTTACGTATGAAGCGCCTGGTGGGTCCTGCCAGTCTTTTTCACTGTGAGTCAACAATATTGTGGATGTTTGCATCTTTTGTCCTCAATCTGGGGACATGCTTTGCTTCTTCTGGAAAGGGGACAGAGACAGGGGATACTCTAAAAGGAAGTGCTCAGCCTGTCTCTGTTGGGGCTTGCTGGGTGTTGGTCATAGTTCTTGTCACCGAAAAAGAAATTCAAAAAGAAGTGAAAGACGGGTTTAAAGTATACTTGAAACAGATGTTTGTGCTCAAATCTAAGAATTCCAAACATAACCCTCTGACCCAGCAAGTCAACTTTTGGAAGTCTGTCCTATGGAGATAATTAAACACACGCAGAAAATATTTTTGAACATATGTTCATTTCAGTCTTGTTTTCTTCCTTTGGTGTTTGTTTTGGGGCTGAGGCTGGGACCAGGGTCTCACATAGTTCAGCGTGGCTTTACCATGGGCCTACCTCCTGGCACTCGGCCTAGTGTAGGATGGAGAAGAGTTGGAAACCACCTAAATTTTCAATTATAGGGACTTAACATAAAAATAAGAATAACATTCTTTGTTAAATTATATATTTCCTGATATATAAAGATATTTATGATTTATTGGAAAACAGAAAATGTACATTTCATCCTATTTTTTTGTAAATGAAAATATACAACAATGACTAGGATATTCATAATTATACAGTTGTGAGGAAATAAATATTTTTGCTTATCTGTACTTTCAGCTTTTCTATAATAAGACTTTATAAAATTAATAACTATATATTTTTTTGTTTATTCAATAATTTATTTTGAGACAAGGTCTTGCTGTGTTGCCCAGGCTGGCCTCCAACTCCTGGGCTCAGGGGATCCTCCTGCCTCAGCCTCTTGAGTAGCTGAGACATATCCCACCACATCCAGCTCTAAGGTTATTTTATTTTTTTTCTTTTTCTTTTTTTTTTTTGGTGTGTGTGTGTTACTGGGCATGGAACTCGGGGCCTCTTGCATACTACCCAAGTGCTCTACCACTGAGCTGCATCCCCAGCCTATAAAGTTATTTTTAAATTTTTTTTAGTTGTTAATGGACCTCTATTTTATTCATTTATCTATATACGATGCTGAGAATCAAACCCAGTGCCTCACACAAGCAAGGCAAGCACTCTACTACTGAGCCACAATCCCAGCCCCAAGTTATTTTTAATGTAAAAATTCTTCTACTATAATAAATAATAAAATTAATGTCATAATTTTTTATGGCTTATTCTCCCTAAGGTGATTAATAGTTAAGGTTTTGTGAAAAGGAACATATTTTTTATTTTCTTTCCTTGATTCCACTTTTGTAGGAGATACAGTGGGTTCCAAAGGAAAAGCTATGTGAAGTTGGAGTCTCGCAGAAAGAGAGGACTTGGGTTTCGTTTGTTCTACTTATCAGTTCTCTTTTGAGCCTTGGGATATTTGCGTTTGAGCTTTTCGTCCAGTCCCCTTTGTAACTCATGGAACAGGCCCTCCTAACGAGCAAACCCCAGCAGAGGTATTGAAAGTGTCTTTGTATACCTCTGAGGGTCTCCTTCCATTTCCATGCATTTTCCCTTCTCTCTCCCTTTCCCTCCCACCTCTCATCCCTGTTTAATGTTAATCTTCTTCTCATGCTCTTCGACCCTACTCTGTTCTTAGCTACTCTCCTTATATCAAAGAAGACATTTGACATTTGTTTTTTAGGGATTGGCTAGCTTCACTTAGCATAATCTGCTCTAATGCCATCCATTTCCCTGTAAATTCTATGATTTTGTCATTTTTTAATGCAGAGTAATACTCCATTGTGTATAAATGCCACATTTTTTTTAGTGAGGGGAAGGGGAAAAATAATACAAGGGGGACAAACGAATGTCAGTAAAGGGGGCAGAGAGAGAAGAGGGGAGGGGAGGGGAGGGGAGGGGAGGGGGGATAGTAGAGGATAGGAAAGACAGCAGAATACAACAGACACTAGTATGGCAATATGTAAATCAATGGATGTGTAACTGATGTGATTCTGCAATCTGTATATGGGGTAAAAATGGGAGCTCATAACCCACTTGAATCAAATTGTGAAATATGATATATCAAGAACTATGTAATGTTTTGAACAGCCAACAATAAAAAAAAAAAAAAAAAAAAAAAAAAAAAAAGAAAGTGTCTTTGTGGCCAGGGGTGTGGTTCAGTGGTGGAGCACTTGTCCCACGCGCGCGCGTGTGGTGTGTGTGTGTGTGTGTGTGTGTGTGTGTTTAGCCTGGGGTTTGATTCCTAGCAAGGCAAAAAAATAAAAGTGTCGGTGGGCCACATTCCTGGGATGAAACATGGCCCATGTGGACAGCAGGGAGCCTGGCAGGCAGGTCACCTGATATCTCTCCCCATGACTACTGTGAAGAAGCAGCAAATTGTCAAGGAAAGCCCTGGCCATTACTTACTCATTGATTCAACAAGTGTCAGAAAGCTGAAGACCTAGATTCAAATCCTGGTTGAAACCTTGCCTACTATTTAACTTTGCAAACTTGGGGAAGTATGTTAATTTCTCTGAGCCTCAGTTTCCTTATTTATAAAATGGTTAATAAGATAAGGATTGAATGAGATGCCAAATGTATAATGCCCAGCATACAGCAAACTCTCAATAAATAGTAACTGTTAAAGGCCTAATTAAAGAGCCAGATATTGAGGTTCAAGGTCATTCATTCAGCAAATGTTTGACTACTTTCTGGGGGCCAACAGTATTGTAGGTGCCTGGCTTATTTCAGAGAACAAGACAGACAAAAATCCCTCTCCTGAGGCTTACATTTGAGCAAATGCAAAGATTAACTAAAATGTAGCTCAGTCCATGGTCATTAACAATAATTACTATTAATTTCGTATTCATTCTGTGCCAGCCACTATTTAAGTGATTTTCATTACATAACTTGAAGTAGGTTCCTTTTTAAGTTCCTCTTTAACTGCCGGGTAACCCACCATGCCCGTATCCTTCCCACACTGTCTTCACCACAGGTTCTCGTCCATGGATCTACATTCATTTTGCACTGATTACCTTTTCTTTTAATACTTACAAACTTTAGCCACTTTTGTGTACTACTCAGCGTCTCAGTTGATCATGGTGTGATGGACGGCTCTGCTGTGGTGGAACGCTAGCTCTGTTAGCCAGAGCTGGAAACCTGGGGGCTGAGTAGATTCCATTGTATGTGTGGACCACTTGGTTTATCTGGTGTCCCCATGTTCACAGTTGGGTCATTTCCATCATTTGGCTTTGGGGGACAGTGCTGCTGTGAACACTGCTGTACAAGTATCTGAGTCCTTGTTTTTAAATCTGTGGCTGTTTACCCAGGATTGGGACTGTTGGGTCACATGGTGTTCTGCCGCATTCCCCTGAGAACTGCCAAGCTGCTCTCTGCAGTGGCTGTTCCACTTGACATTCCCATCAGCAGTGTGCAGGGCTTCCAGTTCTCCAGTCTCCAACACTTATTTTCCTTTAAAAACAAAAAAAAGAAAACCCTCTGGCCCTTATCGTCAGTGTGAAGTGGACTCTCATTGTGGTTTTGATTTGCATTTACCTAATTTCTAATGATGTTGAGCATCTTATCATGTGCTTCTTGTCCATTTAAGTATCTTCTTGGAAAAATGTCTATTAAAATCCTTTGTCACTCTCTTTATTATTTTTAGAGCATTTTTAAGTTCATAGCAAAATTGAGAAGAAATCGGAGAATTCTCATATACCCCCCCATCCCACACACAAATTTCTCCTGCACTTAACATTCCACACCCAGGGGCACATTTGCTACGATGGATGAACCCACCTTGTCCCATCACTGCCACCCAAAGTCCACAGTGTGTTTTGGGGGCCCACTCTCGGGGTAGTGCAGTCTGTGGGTTTTGACAAACGTACAAGGACGTGCATTCACAGGAGAGAAGTGTGTATGATCGTTTCACCGCCCTGAAGTCCTCCCTGCTCCACCTGTTCGTCCCTGCCTCCCCACTATGCCACTCTTTGCCCATTTTAAAATTGTTTTTTTTGCTTTTGTGTTGTGAGCTGTAAGGCTTCTTTACATCTTCTGACTATTAGGCCATTTTGGCACGTGGCTTACAGACATTTTCTCCCACGGTGGATCGTCTTTTCATTCTCTCCAGGGTCTTTTGATGCCAAATGTCTTCCGTTTTCACGAAGTCCAGAGTACCTGCTTTCCTCTTGTGTGTGCTTCAGTGTCATGCTTAAGGCACCATTGCCGAATCCAAGATCATGCAAATTTGCTCCTATGTTTTCTTCTAAGAATTTTCTAGATCCAGCTACTTATTCTAGGTCTCTGGTCCATTTTGGATTAATTTTTAGGTATGAGGAAGGGTCCAACTTCCTTATTTTGCATGTACATATGCAATTTTTCTAGCACCACTTGTTGAAGAGACTGTTCTTTTCCTATTGAATGGTTTGGGCACTCTTATAAAAAATAATTGACTAAGCCAGGCAGAGTGGCACAAGCCTATAATCCCAGCTACTTGGGCAGAGAGGCTGAGGCAGGAGGATTGCAAATTTGAGGTCAGCTTGGGCAATTTAGTGAAACCCTGTCTAAAATTTTAAAAAAGGGGAGGGATGCTGGGGATGTAGCTCAGTGGTAGAGGTAGAGGGCCCCTGGGTTCAGTCCCCAGTACTGCCTAAACAAACAAAAAACTCAGTTGGCCGTAGACATGCGGGTTTATTTCTGGACTCCAAATTTTATTCCATGGTATGCATGTCTATTCTTATGCCAGTATCACATTGTTTGGTTACTGCAGCTTCGTAGTATGTTTTGAAATCAGAAAGTTGGAGTCTTACAACTTTTATCTCCCTTTTCAAAATTTCTTTAGTTATTCTGGGTCTTTATGAATTCCTTATGAATTTCAGGATGGCCTTTTCCATTTATATGAAAGTTGTCCTTAGGATTTTTATAAAGTTTGCATTAAATGTATATTTTGCAGTGGGTAGTATTGCTATCATCTTAATGGTCTTTTTTTTTTTTTTTTAAACTGAGTTTTGGAAGTTTTTTATTTATAACAGTTACACCTAATATAAGTGAAATTCAGTCCTTATCCTTTCTTTAATACTGAGGGGAAAAGACAAAGCTATTGTTGAAGCTCAGTGAAATAAATCTGGAAACAAATCTGTTGTAAAGGTTTCAAATTCTTTTTAACTCCAAGGTAAACCCCCAGGTCCTTTTGGGTTCCTTTTTCAGTTGTACCTAAATGTTTGACAATTAATCAAAAAAAGTGACAAGAGCTTTATCACTACTATAGGCAGAATCATTTAAAGGGTTTACTTAGTCTTTCTCCAAGCAGTAAAATGCCCTACAAGGTAAAGTAGTAAAACAGTGCTATAATCTAGGCAAAAATTAAATGTTAAATCATTTTGCATAAGACAATAATGATTACTGAAAAAGTCTACAAATCTACTTAGTTTGCACATTTACCCTAAAGTCCAGTTCTCTTTGAATATCATATATTTAGTGAAACCATTTAAAATTTTGTCTACTAGCTTTTTTAGGTTCCAAATAATTTGCTTAGCATGACTCTGCATAAATATCTTTCCCTTTTCAGTCCAAAACATAGTCTTAACCCAATTTCCTTGGGACTATCTATCTTCCCTGAACATTATGCAGTATTCACAGCATAATGTAAAAAGCCACTTCAACAAAATAAAACAAGACAAAAAGCCACTTCAAATCTTGTTATAGAGATAGGCACAGTATGGATGTATTAAAAAATCAATTCTCATTCCCTTTTTCACCCAAACTAAACTCTACATTTTATTTTGGTTAGATGAAAGACAGTCCTACTTAAGAGATACTTCACCTAAGCTAGTTAATACATGAATATTTTTCCATTTGATTAATCATTCTGAAATTAGATTGTTTTAGTTCATTAAAGTCAAGAGATAAAATTAAGTCTGAATTGTTCATAGATCTAGGATGAGTCAATACCTACAAAAGATTTTTTTTTTTTAAAGGGAGAGAATTTAGATTTTTTTTTGCCTATTTTTCTTTTTTTTGAGATTTTTTTTAATATTTATTAATTTTTTTGGTGGACACAACATCTTTATTTTTATTTTTATGTGGTGCTGAGGATCGAACCCAGTGTCCCGCGCATGCCAGGCGAGCATGCTATGGCTTGAGCCACATCCCTAGCCCCAAAAGATGATTTTTTAAAAGATTTTAAGCTAGTAAACTTCAAAAATAATTGTAAGAAAAAATATGTGAAGCAAAATAGTTTGTGATTTTATTGTCTTTCCCTAATTGTTACTGACGAAAAAAGAGTTTGTAATGTTTGTAAAGTCAGGTTAGCCATCTCCCGTCTTAACTTTAAACAAAAAGTAAAATTAAAGGCTCATTTCTTTGGATATTTGCATTTGACACTTAATAGTATTCAATAGTTACTTGTGCACCATCTTAATAGCTTTAAGTCTTCCAATCCATGAACATGGGCCATCTTTGCATTTATTTACATTTTATTTAATTTCTTTTAACAGCATTTATATATATATATATATATATATATATATATATATTTATTTATTTATTTTTTAGTTTTATGTGGACACAATATTTTACATTTATGTGGTGCTGAGGATCGAATCCAGTGCCTCGTGCGTGCTAGGCGAGCACTCTACCACTGAGCCATGACCCCAGCCCAGCATTTATATTTTTTAATCTTTTAATTATTTTGTCAGTTAGAAGTTGGTTGATTGCTGATTCTCACTAGGAAGATGGTAGCATGTCTATAAGAGTTTCTTTCTCAGATATAGTCATAAATTTTACGTTCAAAGGGAAAAAGCAATACAATATTTATTAGTATGAAAATTGGTTTTCCTAGTCATGATCTTATAGGGTCCTGAATAAGGTCAAAAGAAACTTGGGGCCGGGGCTGTAGCTCAGCGGTAGAGCACTTGCCTAGCACGTGTGAGGAACTAGGTTCGATTCTTGGCACCACATATAAATGAATAAATAAAGATCCATCAAGCACTAAAAAGAAACTTGCCTGGCTTTCAGATTCTTGGGTGATTCCATTGACCTTGGCATGTTCAGTGGGTCACAATGAGATGAGTTAGCCTGATGCTGGATTTGATTAAATAAAAAAAGAAAAACTTTCTGAAAGAAATCATTGTTGAATTGTTCAGTGTTGCAACATCTTCTCTAATTCCGTCTCCCACCTTCCTGGTCATATTACAGTCTACGTCATGTAATCATTGAGGACAAAATACTTCCAGCACTGGACTTGGTGAAGCCCTGTCTTCTTTCGCATTCCCCGGGTTAGTCATAACCTTCAAACGTTCAACTTACCTGCACGTGCCCTGCCACCCACTGCCATTAGGTTCAACAACATGCTGCGAAGGGTGCTCGGAGTCAGCCGAAACATTCGTGTGCTAACCTTCTCAGCGTTTTCTGTCTCTAAAATAGAGGCTGCTATATCCGGCCCCAGGACAGTGAGTCAGATAATGTGTCAAAACGAGGAAACAGAGCTGTTATTCGGTCAAGCCTGTTAGGCTTGGAGAACAGAACCGCAGGAGCTCGTGAGGGGCCTGGTCCTCTGACTGCATTCCTCTGGCGTTTGCTTATTGACCTTTGGGAGGTTGCATAGGCCTCTGACAGCAGCAGCTCGTGCAGGATGAGCATCCCAAATCTGAAATGCCCGCAACCTGAAACCCGAGCACTGACCTGGTGCTCAAGAGGCTTTGGATTTTGGAACACTGGGGTTTGGGATTTTTCAGATTAGGGCTGTTCAACAGATAGTCTCTGCAAATGATCTGAAATAGTCCCAAATCTGAAGCACTTCTGGTCGGCATCTTAGATAAGAAGTGTTCACCCTTTTTTGAGGATATTCCCTCAATATTCTGAGCACTTTAAAATCTGTCCCCTGGCTTCAGCTTCATAAGAAGTCTGTAAGACAAGTATTACCGCGTGTTTCACTGTGAAGCCAACTCAGAGCCACTGAATGACCTGAGGGTAAGCGGTGGAGCCAGACTGAGGCCAGAGCAGTCCGATTCCAGACCCCAAGCTCTCGGCATTTTCCTAATCTTGGCTTCATTAGAATTCCCTGGGGCTTTGCCCCCCCCCCTCCGCCAGTACTGGGGATTGAACCCAGAGCACTCTACCTACCACTAAGCTGCACCCCAGTCTCTTTAAATTTTATTTGGACACAGCGTCTTGCTAAGTTGCCCAGGCTGGCCTCCAACTTGCCATTCTCCTGCCTCAGCCTCCCAAGTAGCTAGGATTACAGGTGTGCACCGCCTCACCCATGCTTTTTTTAAAATTATACATATTAGTTGTAGATGGACACACTACCTTTATTTTTTTTGTAATGCCAGGGATAGAATTCAGTGCTTCACGCATGTTAGGCAAGCGCTCTACTACTGAGCTACAACCCCAGTCCTCTTTATTTAATGGTATGGGGATTGAACCCAGGGGTACTTAACCACTGAACCCTCTCAACCCTTTTTAATTTTTTATTTTGAGACCCCTCCAAGTTGCTTAGGGCCTCATTAAGTTGCCTCACTAAGTTGCTGAGGTTGGCTTTGAACTTGCGATCCTCCTGCCTTGGCCTGCCAAGCCCCTGGGATTATAGGTGTGCACGCAGTCATTCATTCCCCCCCTTTTTTTACATGTAATTTTTTGGTTGTAGGTAGACAATGCCTATTTTATTTTTATGTGGTGCTGAGGATCGAACCCAGTGCCTCATGTGTTCTAGGTGAGCGCTCTACCTCTGAGCCACAACCCTAGCCCCACAGCCATTCATTCTTGATAGGTATTTAGCTAAAAAGGACCCAGGCGTCCTGCTTCTTGCTCTGCTATATACAGAATGAACCATCCTGGTCATGAATGGCCCTGACACAGGACAGTGGTTGGTAGAGGGGAGGGACTCACTGCAGCATTGCCGTTGGCACAGAAGTGATAGGGGCCAGCAGGTGACTGGGTGGGTGGGAAGGAGCAGGTGGTGTCAGGATGAGTCAGGAGGAAGGCCACTGGAAACCTCTTTACAATAAATCTCTTCACTTTAGAGAAGCTCCTGCCATTAAAAATACTTTTCTCTGAGGCATACTAGACACTTGTCATTTATAATTTACCATCCGTGAGCAATCAGGAGGTTGATGACACATAGCAGTTTGGATTTTGCTAAGGTGAACAGTTTTACAGTATGTGTGGAGTGGGAGGCTGAGATGTAGAGGGAAGCTCTTGCTTCCAAGAGAGCCCAGGCAGGGGTCCAACCCTTTGATCTCACTGCAGCTTTGCTGTATAAAAAGTGTTTTTCACAAAAGTCTAAAATGCCATATTTTTCAATTTTACAGAAATAGAGTTGACCTCTGTCTTAATCTGCTTTATATTGTTGTAACAGAATACCAGAGGCAGGGAAATTTATGAAGAACAGAGGTCTGAGGTCCTGTATTCCAAGTGATCTAGTCTGTTGGTGATGCTATCTATTGAGTGTTTTAATTGGCTTATTGTTTCTTTCTATTCAAGGATCTGGGTTTTTTCCCCCCAGTATCTCTGCCTCTTTCTTGAAGTAATCTCTTGCAACTTGTATTTGCTGTCTTATCTCTCTGTTGGTGTGATCAATGGTCGCCTGTATTTGTTCTCTTATTTCTTTGTTGGCGTGATCAATTTTTGCCTGTATCTGCTCCCTTAGGTCGTTCTGTAATTCCCAGGTCATTTTAGCTATGGATGTTCTGAACTCCTTCTCTGACATTTCACCTACTGCGCTCTCTATGGATTGATCCTATTGTTGTAGTATCTTGGTTTGTTTGGGGCACTTTCCTCCCTTGTTTTTTCATGATGTCTCTGTGTCTTCCTCTCTTGCAGTGCAGATCCGAGGTATGACAGCTTCTGCCCTATTATCTTACAGTGTCCCTGTAGGTTACCAATACCTCACCTTTAAGGGAGAGATCAATATCACAGCACTCAGTATACCCAGTGTGCAGCCATATGTCAGTTAGCTTCTGTTTTTACATTTACAGTTTTGTCACTATAATCAGAAGTGATGAGTTCGGTTAACTTCTACCATATAGTCAATAGGTTTGCATAATGGTCTAGAGTTTCTGATGGGGGAAGGGGGACCTGGGGGCTTGGCTGAGATGTTTATGAGGTAGGATGTGAGAATATGGAGGTGTTAGATTATATGACAAGTGAGAGGGTGATCATAAGAAGCTGGCTGTTAGTAGGAGAAACAAGAGAGAGGCCACCCCATGCAAGACTCCCTGTCACCTCAGCAACAGGGTAACTGTTAGCACCCCTAGTAGACACCTCTGGGGCAGCCAGGCCCAGAGGGGCCTTGGTGACATCTTACCAGGTCCTTATTGTTGTCCCTTGATAGAAGAAGTGATATCCCAGTTTCATGGTGGTGGTAGCCTCAAGCCTGTATGTACCCTGATGTTGGGCTGTGGAGCCAGGCTTTGGTGAGTAAGGAACCCAGCAGGGGGTGGCTCCCTGCATGGGCACAGGGTGGCTCGCTCTCCAGATCTCCAGGCGCAGGGCGGGTGGGCCTCTCCTCTGGATCTGCGAGCCGCGGTGACTTCTGTAATTTATAATGAAGAGTCTGACTAATGAAGGGGTGAGAGTTTTGTGCTGTCACGCCATTCCCAAACTCGGGAATCACAGAGGTTTAGGGATAGAGATTTTGCAAATGCCAAGGCCTCCTGTATTCTTTCAAGCACTGGGGGGTTCTGTTTTGGGTCTACCCTGACTGGATTTTCTTTGTGTATAGCTGTTGGTTATGTGGTAAGAAACTTTGCTAAGTGTTTGATCAAACCTTCTTTGATAATTAAAATTATCCCACAGTCACTAAGGAGCTAAGGAAAGAAATTGGTGATGATTTGAACAACGCTGGCTGAGTTTCCCAGATGACTAGAACCGTCGTCATCAGCTAAGTGTGGCCGGCCACCAGGCGTGTCTTCACCACCGATCTTCCTCGCCCTGGCACCTTGGACAGCTCCACAGGCCTTCCTGGCTGTGAGGTGGCATAGTGGCATCTTCTAGAGTTGGGAAATTTCTAAAAATCATAGTATTTTATTTTTTGTGATGCTAAGGACTAAACCTAGGTCCTTGTACAAAGTACCCCACCTCTGGGGTCCAAAGTTTTGTAATATTTTGATCTCATTGTTTTTTTCCCCTTAATGGTGCTAGAGACCAAATCCAGGGTCTTGCTCCTGCTAGGCAGGTACTCTACTGCCGAGCATACCCCCACCCCTAGGGTTGTGACTCCTTGCTTTTGGTACCAGGGATTGAACCCAGGGGGGTTTAACCAGTGAGCCACATCTCCATCCCTTTTATTTTGTTTTTTATTTTGAGACAGGGTCTCACTAAGTCCGTAGGGCCTTGCTAGGTTGCTGAGGCTGGCTTTTTTTTTTATATTTATATTTTAGTTTTAGGTGGACACAGTATCTTTATTTATATTTATGTGGTGCTGAGGATTGAACCCAGTGCCTCATGCGCTGAGTGAGCACTTTACCACTGAGCCACAACGCTGGCCCCACTGACGCTGGCTTTGAACTTGAGATCCTCCTGTCTCTGCCTCTTGAGCCTGTGGGAGGCTGTGACATTCTTATGCTGTCCATCTGAGCTTCCGTTCTTTATCCTCCAGGGTTTCTGGACTACATAAGAAATGTGGTTTGGCTTTGTTGTTAATGCATACATCTTTCATGTTTTACACTAAACTTTTTTGGTGCATAAGAGTCATCTATACTTGTTAGGGGAAAAAAAAATAGTTGGAAAGCAAATCCGAGTGATCCGAGTGTGGAGACCAGGAGGAACCACCACCCCTTATTTCATAGCTCGGAGGTGGCAGCATTCACATGGGACACATTTCCCTGGTGTTTCTGGGGTGTCCAAGCTTGACCTGGCAGTGAGCCAGGCTTTGACCTCTGGGGCTTTGCTTCTCCCTGGTAGAGGTTACCTAATCGACTTTCTCTGTGCTTTCTGACTCCTGGGAAGAGTAACGGTCAGCCGCTGGAGGATTCTGGTAACTGGTGAGGGGAGCAGCACAGGATTGTCCTGGCAAGAGGGCAGTGGGCTCCGGGTGCTGGCTCAAGCAGAGGCACCTGTCGGCTGGGCAGGGCTGGGGAGCAAGGCCTTCCTGGGCTTGGTGATAGCTCAGGGCCGGGCACAGAAGCAGTGCAGTCTCGGCTCTCATTTTGTGGACCTCACGGAGCATCCTGAGCTGGAAGCACATGCCTGGCCCCTGGCAAGCCCCGTGGAAGCACTTCCTCTCCGCCTCCCAGGCCCTGGGGGAGGCTTCAGAGCCTCCTCTTGCCTCCACTGGAGCTAGAAGGCGGTCCAGGGCTCACAGAGAAGGTCTGCTTCACACACACAGGTCTCCTCCTGTCCTGTCCCCGCCGTGCCTTTTCACCCTTCTTTGCCCATTTTCTGGGCTAAGAACACAATACCACAGACTGGAGGAATTAGGGGTTCTGTCTGGCCCAGTCCAGGGCCACTTCTGCCTTCTTGCAGGCAGTGTGCTGAGGTGCAGGGCATCACAAGGGGCAAGGAGCCCTGCTGACTTTCCCGAGATGGGTCCACTTGGGAGGGCGCTGTCCTGAGCATCCAGGCTCACCGTTGATCACAGTGGGGATGGAATTTAACGTGGATTCTGGAGGGGAAGCGGGTTCCATCCCTGGCAGCCTCCTTCAGCCTACTCCAGGTAATCCGAGTTTGGAGCTGTGTGTGTGAGTGATTTAAAAATTCTTTTTTGGAGTTCTGGGGATTGAACCCAGAGCCTCGAGCATGGGTTAGAGCAAGTGCTCTACCACTGAATTACATCCCCAGTCCTTTTATTTTATTTTAATTGATTTTTGAGACAGGGTCTTGGTGAGTTGCACAGGCTGGCCTCCAGCTTGCCGCCTCCTGCCTCAGCCTCCCCAATTGCTGAGATGACAGGTGGGCACTGCCATGCCTGCTACTTATAAATATCAAGGCACACAAATATGTTCTTGTTTTCCCCTCTTTGTAAATGAAAGAAATATCATATACATTTTCTGCATCTTGCTGGTTTGGCTTTTTCCACTTTAATACGTTGTAGAGGTTTTTCAAACGTGTCTAGGTTGCGCATTTCCGCATGTGTTTATACCTTCAGGGTGCCCCGTGGTGAATGCATAGGCTGATGTGTTCAACCAGCCCTTTCCCAGGGTGAGGGATTTTCCCGTCTGTTACTGGGAGTCAGGCCGCCATGAATAACTTGAGTGCACGATCTTTGATGTTTCTGGGGTACGGTGGAGGGATAAATGCCCAGAGGTTAAGTCACTGGGTCCAGGGGAGAGCTCATTGCTCCTTGGCCTCTGGCTGGGTTCCTCTGGTTCCTCTGCAGGGTGCTGCAGTCCGTCCTGTCCCAGCGCCCTTCTGCCCGGGGCCGTGCGCTTCTCCCGCTTCTCCAGCCAGCCTGGGGCCTCCAGCCTAGGGCGCGCAGGCCACGGCTCTCCTGCTTCTGCGTCTTCTGCGGTGATGATTTCTGTGACACTGCTCGCTGGGGACACAGACACTTTTGTTTTCGCTGTGACTGGGGCCAGGAGGCCAAGTGGGCTTGACAGGAAGGAGCCGAGCGGGGCGGCGGTCCGACCTGTCAGTCACTCGAGGTCCTGCAGCTCAGCGCCGCCCTGGGAGCCCAAGTGCCCGCTGGAGGCCAGCTTCTCATTCTTGGCTTGCTGTCCCCAGGAGAAGTTTGTGAAATGCACGCCCCTCACACAGTTTAGGATCCACGTTTAAAACCTGGAGGTTTCAGTAGTTGTGATACATCTTACAGAATGTTATCAATATTGACTAAAAAGGCTGTTGAATTGCAGATGCGAAGTCCCTTTTTTTAGTGCACACGTATAAGTATATACTCACACATATTATGTGTATATGCAACAGTATACATATACAACAATATACCTTTTCTTGGGGTTTTTATTTTATTTCTATGTATACATACACATCAAGCCCTTACACAAGCACACATGCACTATACATGTTTCCCCAATTTTTATTGTTAAAATACACCTAACATAGTTTGTCATCTTAACTACTTTTATTTTTTTTTTAATTTAAAAAAATTTTTTTAGTTTTAGGTGGACACAATATCTTTATTTTGTTTTTATGTGGTGCTGAGAATCGAACCCAGTGCCTCACGCATGCTAGGCATGCGCGCTACCGCTTCAGCCACATCCCCAGCCCCTTAACTACTTTTAAATGTATAGTTCACTAATATCAGATCAAAATGTACAACTGTCACCACTTTCTTCTTCTTCTTCTTCTTTTTTTTTTTTTTTTGCTACCAGGGATTGAACCCAGGGGCACTTAACTACTGAGCCACATCCCCAGCCCTTTTTTTATATTTTATTTAGAGACGGGGTCTTGCTGAGTTGCTAAGTACCTCACTAATCTGCTGAGGCTAGCTTTGAACTTGTGATCCTCCTACCTCAGCCTCCTGAGCTTCTGGGGTTAGACATGTGACTCCGGTTCTGCTTCTTGATGATGGTGTGAGGAGCCTTGATTGCATAAAGGGTGAATACCAATTGCTGAGGTTTCCACGTGGTTGAGTGAGTCCCCCAAGGTTCATGTGTTGGAAGCTTGGTCTCCAGAGTGGTGGTGGGAAAGGTGAGAGGATCCCTTAAGAGGTGGGGCCTCCAGGGAGGTAATCAAGTCACTGGGGGCGTCACCCTTGAAGAGATTGATGCTAGTTCCTCAAGAGCGAGTTATCCGGATCTCCCTGAATCTCTCTGGCTTCAGTGATGTGTCTCTGTCACATGCACTCCTGCTGGATGCCACCTGTTGGGATGGAGCCAGAAGGCCTCACCAGGGCCTGAACTGATGGCGTTGGCTGATGTGGGGCTTTCATTTTCCAGAACTTGGAGCTGAATACACCCCTTTCTCTATACTTAAGTGTAGTATATAGTATGCAATTATAATAAGAAGAATATGACAATTATGATATTAATGCAATAATATAGGTAAGCTTTAGATTATGATTCCATCCTATTTTAATGGTCCTGTGTCACTTTGATTGACATGTTAGAATTGAAAACTGGGACTTACTGCGTTAATGCATCATCAGCTTGAAACTTCACTGGGTCTCCTTAATCTGGGTGACAGCAGAGCATTGGGAACCTCCTGAGTTGTGGGTTTGCTCCTCTCAATCCTTCTGTCTCTTGTTGCCTCAGCACCCACAGATGGGGTGTGGGCCATGAGATGAGCCATCTTAAGATTAGGCTGGGTGTGGGGTGTGCTCCCCTTCTGTAAAGGTCAGTCACAGGCCAGTCTCAGGAGGGTCAGAGGAGGGGGAGAGCTCGCGCTGAGCATCTGCAAGTCGAGGCCTCCCCAGCTGGTGGTGCCCTGTCCGACTGGCAAGTGCCCTGTTTGAAGACCATGCTTCTTTGAAACCCCTCATCTCTCCCACCTTGCAAGACCGCGTTCCCACATCTCCCCTCAGCAGGCCGTGGTTATCTCTCTGTCCTCTCTGTCACAGGGCTGCTTGGTCTCTGGCTCCTCCCCACACCTGAAAATGCAGGCCTCAGACTGCGGCTCCTCAGTGGACAGGAGTAGCGAAGGGACCCTGGGGAAGTAGGGAGACAGTGAATGAGGGAGTATTGCTCGTTCCTTGTCCTTTTAAAATTCCCCTGGGCCCTGGTCCGGTGACACCTTCTCCAGACTTGACAGAATGACCTTTGGTGACAAACCCTGGACGGGCCATTGATGAGAGAATGGGCAAAGAGAGACGAGGCAGGATTTGGCTGGGTGGCTTAGTCTCTGGGCTGCCATAACACAAGATCACAGCCTGGGTGGCCCGAGAGCAGAATTTATGGGGTGGGGATGTAGCTCTGTGGTGGAGCACTGCCTAGCACGCGGGAGACCCCAGGTTCTGTCCCCAGTGCTGCAAAAACAAAGGACCAGAATTTCAGTTCTGAAGACTGGCAGTCTGAGGTCAGGGTGCCTGCACGGGGTTCTGTTGAGAGTCCTCTTCCCGGCTTGCTGTACCCCTCTTGCTGTGTGCTTGTGTGACCTCTGGTGTGTTCATGGAGAGGGAGATGCTATCCCCCTTTTTATAAAGCCGTCAGTGACCAATTCTGTTGGACTAGTACCTAGCCTGTGACCTTATATACCCTTTTTAACTGCTGTTTAGTAATCCCTAGCTACAGTCATGTTGGGGTTGGGATTTCAACATATGATTTTTTTTTTTTTTTTTTTTTTTTGGTACTGGCAATTACACCCAGGGGCACTTAACCACTGAGCCACATCCCCAGCTCTTTTTTTATATTTTATTCAGAGACAGGGTCTCATTGAGTTGCTTAGGACCTCACTGAGTTGCTGAGGCTGGCCTTGAACTCACAGTCCTCCTGCCTCAGCCTCCTGAGCCACCAGGATTATCAGCGTGTGCTACCTCACCTGGCTCAATATATGAATTTTGAGGGACAAAATTGAGTCCACAGCAGGGGGAGTCAGATAGGAGGGCTCTAACTGGTGCTGCCACTCTGTGGCTGTAACCCAGAGGAACATGTCACTTGATGGTCTTTCTGGGTTTCAGGGTGGCATGTGTGACTGAGGCAGTGGTGACCCCATGCATGGTAAAACAAGACACCATCCCGAGTTGAGTGACATCCTACCTTTCCTTCACTGTGTTGTTTACTCTGACAGAAATGGAAACTAGTGCATTTAAAAATATTTTTAAACTAATAAACGTTGATAGAGCATCAGGGAGTTTAAGGCCTTAGCAGGAAACCATCAGTTTTCCAGAGAACCCTTTGGGTAAGTAAGGCTTAGTAGAGGAGCAGCCCAAAGGCATGATGGAAAGGGAAGAATCGGCCGAGAGACTAAGGGGGGCAACGGCCCAGATTCGAGTTCCAGTCTGGTGACGGATGGCTCAGCCGGCAGTGGGCAGGGGGGGACAGTGATCTGTGGAAGAGAAGTGAGCGTCTCATCTGTCACATCTCCCACTGTGGTTGCTTGTGAGTGGGGATGTCCTTTTTCTTGTTGTTCTTTCTTTTTTTTCTTTTTTGCCTTTGTCGTGAACAAGTCTATGAGGTGATTTTTTTTTTTTCCTCCAGATGCAGAACGAGTGGTGGCAAACTGCTCTGGGGTTTGCAGGTCTACATATTATATTTTTCAATGATTCTTTAACTGCAGAACTCAGATTTCAACATACTCTTCCTCTCGGGGGTTTGGTGACATCCATCCGTCTTCCAGCAGCCAGGACTGTGGATGAAGGTTGTTGCAGCTTAATTCTTTCTCCTTTTTGTATGTGTTTCTGTCCCCTCACTAGAAACTCGCCACATTTCTTGGCGTTCTGAAATGTCACAAATGTAACTATGTTGGGTCTTTTTTTCAGTCACTCTGCACAGCAGCAGTTGAGCACTTTTTATCTATTTATTTTTATTCTGATTTGTTATGACAGCAGAATGCATTACAATTCATCACACACCTAGAGCAGTTTTCCATGTTTCCGGTTGTACACGACCTATATTCACACCACGCGTGTCTACGTACATGTCCTCAGGTAGTGATGTCCATCTCATTCCACCATCTTTTCCACCCCCTGCCCCCTCCCATCCCCTCTCACCCCTTTGCCCATCTAGAGTCTGATCCTCCCATGCTCCCCCCGCAACCCCACTATGTGGTTGAGTGCTTTTAATCTGAAGACTTGGTTCTCTCATTAGCTGAGGGACATTTTCGTACATATTTAGATGAAAATGCACGCGGGTGTACGTGTCAGCTTTTTATTGTTGGACAAAATGCCTGAGACGAGCAACTCACAGGAGGAGAGGTTGATTTTGGTTTGTGGTTTCAGGCCATGGTGTGGCATCATGGCAGGGAGCATGTGGTGGAGCAGAGTGGCTCACCTCATGGCAG
Source organism: Marmota flaviventris (assembly GCF_047511675.1). Taxonomy (NCBI): domain Eukaryota; kingdom Metazoa; phylum Chordata; class Mammalia; order Rodentia; family Sciuridae; genus Marmota; species Marmota flaviventris. Next base: position 170,719,712 of record NC_092500.1, read on the forward strand.
CTGGGAGACAGAATGAGAATGTGAGAAGGGCCTGGGGACCAGATGTACCCTTCAGGACACCCCAGTGACCTATTTCCTCCACCAGGCCCCATCTCCTAGAGTCTCTACCACCTCTCAATAATCCATTCAGTTATTAACCCATAGTGGATTAATCCACTGATGAGATCAGCCCTCATGATCTGATGATCTGATCACTTTGCAAAAGCCCCACCTCTGGACGCTGCTGCACCGGAGACTAAGCCTTCAACACATGCCTTTGGGTGACATTCAGATTCCAGCTTATAACCACACACACTCACACACACACACACACACACACACACACACTCTCTCTCTCTCTCTAAAATCAAGACAGGGTCTCACTATGTTGCCGAGGCTGGTCATCCTCCTCCTTCATCCTCCCTAGTAGCTGGGACTACAGGTGTGTGTCACTTTGCCTGGCCTCATATTTTTGAAGATTTCCCCCACCTTCTTTTCCCCCTTTTGAGATCCCTGTTACAGGGCTGGACAACCTGAACTAGCCCTGAGCCTTATCTGTTATTCATTATATTTCCATATTTTGTATGTTTGCTCTTTGTTCTGAAAGCTTTCCTTTATGTCCAGATCATAAACAGTGTACATTCTAATAAAGTCCCCCTTCTGTTGGATGTCCCCCTCTGTAAGCACGCCTCAATCGCCAAGCACTTATTGGCGTTCTTTTCTGGATTATTTTCCATGGGTAGTGGAGGGCAAAGCCAGACGTGTTTCATGGGGAGCACTCAGAACTCTGCCTTTCAGAGTCACCATGATGGCCGGGTGCCCTCCTGCACTTCCTGTCCATTGCCACCCTATTGAACCTTCCGGAACTTCTCTCCAGACCTGGCCTTCTCTGTGTGTTTGGGTCAGGGTTTCCTCGGCTTGCTTCTTATTTTTGTACTGCTATTATTATTTCATTCTTTCCCCAAATATCTTTTCATCATTCCGTTGGGCCTTGAATGAGGGGGCTTGTGCTCAGTTCATAGTTCACATGGGAGTCTGGGAGGCTCTTTCTTAAAGTTGTATTCCAGTTCTCTCCTTCGCCGTCTGCTTTCTGGTTTATCTCCTTAGCTGGCAATGGGTCCCCACAGTCGAGCCTCCTGGGCAGTTCCCCCAACAGGCTGGACCCCAGATACTCTGGGACTGCGGGATGAGAGGATACGGTAGGACTAGTGAGCTCCTCTAGGGCTCACCTGTGTCTTGTTCAGGAGCACTTGTCCCCAACACATGAGTGGGCAAGGAAGGGTGCAATGGGGTTGAGACAACTCTGAATATAGGAGGGACAGCTGGGGATTTGTAGCCTGTGGGCAGGGTCCGGGGGTCAGTGAATGGATAACTAAGAAGAACTCGGTGAGGTAACAAGTTGGGGGTCTCTGCTAAACCTCCTTGGCAGAAGCCTTTCAGCAGGCTAAGGCAGCTGAGGAGGAGGACGAGGCTGTAGGAGGCTCAGAGGCTGCATGAAGCTGGGTGAGGAAGGAGTCCTGGCCCCTAAGCCTGAGCTGCACCCACAGACCCTGAACATTGTTTCTTGATTGTGTCTGTGAGGGTGTTTCTGGAGGAGATCAGCATTTCAATCAGTGGACTCCCCAGTGAGGATTGGCATCATACAACCCACTGAGGGGCTGAGTGGAACAAAGGGTGGAGGAAAGAGGAGCTTGTGCCCTTTCTGCTTCCTGTCTGCCAACTTGAGCTGGGGCATGTCTCATTTCTCTGGCCATCAGACTTGGATTTATTCCACTGGCTCCCTTGGTTCCCAGGCCTTTGTGGGTGACCTGAGCTATACCACCAGCTCTCCTGGGCAGATCAGAAGACTTGGCCTCCACAGTCACATAAGTCAATTCTATCTCTAATTCATGGTGTGTCTGCAAGGGTGTTTCTGGATGAGATTAGCTCACTCACGCACATTCTCTCTCTCTCTCTCTCCCCCCCTCCCCCTCTCTCCCTCTCTCTTTCCCCCCTCCCCTGTTCTGATTCGGTTTCTCTGGAAAACCCTGACAAGATTTTGGGAGTGGTTCTAGAAGAATATAGTTTTAAGGATGAAGTTTCTTAATTGGTTCTAGAGTTTCTAGAATTCCCTGATATAATTATGGTAAAATATGCTACTGACTCTATTTCTAGAGAGTCCATAGCACAGACATCTTACAAAGATACACAAAATACTGAATTGGGTACTCCTAATCAACCTCTCATAAGAAGCAAGGAGCTGAGTAATGTATGATAACTTTTAAACGCCTCAAGATTACTCACAAATACAATCATGTCGGTGGACAAGGTGACTGAAGAAAGACATGGGCTCAAGGATTCAAATTTCTAGCTCAAGCACCTCATAAATGACCTAAAAGAAAAACTTCTGTGTGTGCCCTGAGGAGAGCCTTATCATCTACAGCCAAAGGGCTGAAATTGCTGAAAATCGGTTGGAGAACCTCCTGTAACTGGTCGAATTGCAGGCAAGTTAAACTCCCAGCCTTTCAGAGCATCTGTTGTTAACCGAGGACATGGGCTAGGAAAGGATGGGATGGGGGAAGTTGGGATGGGGACGTATGGGAAGACTGAAGAAGCTGGGGGCATGGAGCCCTAGGGTTCTGAAGTCTTCTTGACCACCGGAACAGGTCTTCACACCCTCAGTGGGTTTGGCTCCCCACCCCCAGTACTGTAGTTCATTCCACCTCAGGGTATTAGCCCCACATTTCCTGAAGAACCTCTAATGGTCTCCTTAAGGCTAGTTGCCATACAAGACAGTACTGATTCCCCCCAGGGCCTACTTCCACAGACCTCTGCTTTTCCAGCAGGCCCTGAGGTGAGCTATAGCATGTGACCCACAAGGAGGGCACTGCATCTCAAGAGAACCATGTGAGGCCTCTGATTCATACATACAGATATTTAGGGAACATATGAGGGACGAATTCTAAGGGTGTGGGATATTGGTGGGAGGAAGATAAAGTAAGGCTGGGGCTGGGGCTCAGTGGTAGAGCACTTGCCTCCCATGTGCAAGGCACTAGGTTCGATCCTCAGTACCGTATAAAAATAAATAAAATAAAGGTATTGTGTCCATCTACAGCTAAGTAGTAAAACATATATAGAGTAAGAGCAGGCTGGGTTTACCAGTGCAGGTCACTAAGCAGAGGGTTAGTTCTTAATGCTATAGCTCAAGCAGTTAGAAAGGACTCTTGCTGGGTTGGCTGAAACCTGGACCGAAGGGTGGCCCACCGGGAGCTACTGGGACACGTCTTGGTTTAGAGTAGAGGAAGGGGTGCAGAAGCTCAGGGGGACTCCGATGAGAGCATGGTTTGAGAGGGACTTGGCCGCATTGGGAGGGTCTGGAGGACACACTTTCACAGAGCTGTGAGGGAGCCCGGCATCTCGTAGAGCTCTGTGGTGGCTCTGTCTGCCTTCCAGCCTCCGCTGTGGGAGGTACCGTCAGTGACTTGGGACACCTAAATGCAGTGGGAGGCATTGGATCCCAGGGTGCCACAGGGATTGAGCGGCCTCTTGTTACCATGATGCAGAGGGGTTTAGGAGACGCTGAGTTCACGTTAGACGTGCTGAATGTAAAAAACTGCAACATGTTGGTAGAAGGGCCCAGAAAGCAACTGGGCTCAGAGAAGAGCCAGGGATGGAGACTTAAAGTTGAAAATCATTGGTGTGGACTTGTTTATGTTAAAATAAGGAACAGAAGCAGCCTTTGGGTGGCAGAGTTCTCCTAGAGAAAAGGAAATGAGGAAAGCTGGGGTCTAGGACAGAGCCGGAGATACCAACACTGAAGGGGCAGAGGGAGGGGGAGAGACACTGCTTCTCCGAGTGCAGGGTCCTAAGGGTCACCTGGGGAGCGCATCAGAACACAGGTTCTTGGAGCCCCACCCTCAGAGATGGGATGGGGAGCCTTGGGGGCAGGGTGCTGGCTGCGAGGAAGCAGGCTTTGGTGAGCAGAGGAGAGAGCTGTCTCTGTGCTGTACTTTGACTGCTCTGCCAGGGAGCGGCACCCCAGGGGGCTGGGCTATCACTGCATTACAGAATGCAGGTGCCACTGGTTGGCAGACCGCCCCTTTGGGGAGCACTGGGGGGCCTCTTGGCTCTGCTGCCGAGGGAAGGAAGAGGAGGGCATTTGAGGGCAGTGGGAGGCTTCCAGGCATGTAAAGAAACTTGTGTGTGTTTATGGGCTGTTTAGGGGAAGGAGGCTGGAGAGAGGGACGTCCAACATCCTGGAAAGAACAGGGATACGTAACGGAGAAAGCTGGTGGAGAGAGAATAGGGATGGAGAAAACGGAGACGGAGCATGAGACACAGCCACAGTGAGAGTATCAAAAGGCCATGGCGTCCACCTTAAAAAACCAAAGGCCTTTTGGTGGCGATGAGTTCTGGTCGCTTCCCCTTCTTTTGTGATTTTCTAAAGATGCCCTAAATCCTTGGAGCGGCTGTTGACTGCCCTGGCCCTCCCACTGGCCAGCATCCTCCTGGAGCTGCAGAGCCACAGAGATGACGCGCCACGGATGAATGAGCAGTAACGAACAGGTTTTCAGCAGCACAAAGCATTTCAAGGATAAAGGAAAATTTCAAACAGCCTTTGATCATTATTGCTAGAAATCGTGTTTCTGCCCTCTTGGTGCTGGCACGGCTGGCAGGCTGTTTGACAGCCCCCCCGGGATGTCGCTCCCTGGCAGAGCAGTCAAAGTACAGCACAAAGACACAGCTCTCCTCTGCTCAGCAAAGCCTGCTTCCTCGCAGCCTCAGAGCCCTCTGACAAACTAGAAAAGCTTCAAACATCTCTTTGTATGGTTACAAAAAACAACAACCCCAAGAATAGCTGTGAGCAGCTCTGTGCCTGTGTGTCACACTCTGAGTTCAAGACAGCAGGAGTCGTGGGGGGCTTGTGCAGGCGTCCAGAGGCTAGGACAATGCTGTTGGATTCTGAGGGGACCTTCATGTCCTTTTCTCTTCCCTAGAGATGGATGGTCACAGGAGTCAGACTGGGATTAAAATAGCTTTGTTGCTGCTGAAGCTGCTCTGGAGGAGGTGGTTTGGACCCAAGACCAAAACAGGCATCTCGTTTCTTCTTCCATTAATGGAATTTTCCCCTTAGACATCGGTTTCTCGTTGACATTAGGCAAAGTGTCTGGAGACTGCTGTACCTGCTACCAGATGGAGGAGAGAAGAATGGGCAGACATCTCCCTAAGAGGAATTGAAAGCAGACTGGGAAGAGAGTGCACAGTGACTCTGTACCTGGTCTCATCCACTATAGAAATAATCCTTCCCCGAGGAAGAGCAAGTAAACAGGATTGTTAGTCTGTTACTATAATAAGATACCTGACACAATTAACTTATAAAGAGAGAAAAGCTTACTTTGGCTCATAGTGTTAAAGGTTCCATCCTTGATCGCATGGACCTGTTGCTTAGGACCTTTGGTAGGTGTGTCAGATGCAACGGCAGGGAGCAAATGGCCAGGCTACAAAAGAAACAGGAAAGGGCAGGAGTCCCACAGTATCTTTTGGGGACTCTCCCCAATGACTTAAGGGGTTCCCACAAGGCCCCTCATAAAGGTCCATAGTACCTCCCAATAGTGCCATTCTGGGGACCAAATCTTTAACACATAGGACATTCTACACCCAAACTGTAGCAGAGTGCTCAGGGAAAAATGAGTACTATGGAGGGACTTTCCTCGGTTCTTGAGGAGAACGAGCCCGGGCAGAAGGGCCGGGCATGTAGTTCAGTTGTTTCTGCTTGTTTTCCATTTTAGAGGTCTCCTCCACTCTCCTTGATGTGCTTTCAGTTTCCCCTCCCCACTATAAGTGTCAACAAGATTTAAAAGTCAGAACTACTTAAAGGGCACAGCCAGGGGGCTGGGGTTGTGGCTCAGTGGTAGAGTGCCCGTCTAGCACGTGCGAGACCCTGGGTTCAATCCTCAGCACCACATAAAAATATATGAATAAAATAAAGGTATTGTGCCCAATTACAACTAAAAATTAAATATTAAAAAAAAAGCACAACCAGAGAAATACTGCCTTTCCCCCACTGCTTTTTGAAGAGCTGGGTTCTCCCTGGGCTGCCCAGGCTGGGCTCAAATGGTTCTCCTGCCTCAGCGGCCCTCGTAGCTGGCACTAGGGGTGCACGCAGCCATGCTTGGGTTCCCCCATTCCTTTTGTATCTCCAGCTCAATTAAGATGTAATTGACAAATGAAAATTGTATCTAATGACAGTGCATAACATGATATTTCGAGGTGTGGGTGTGTATGTGTGTGTGTGTATATATATACATACACACATATATCCTGAAACGATTAAATCAAGCTAGTTAAGATGAGATGGATATGTTTGTTTATTTGTGTAACAATTTTCTTTTTCCTTTCTTTCTGTACTGGGATTGAACCCAGGGTTTTGTGCATGTGTTCTACACTGACTTATATCCCTAGTTCAGCAATTTTCAAATATGTAATAGTCTAAAGTTTTTTTTTTTTTTTTTGTAGTTGTAGATGGACAGCATGCCTTAATTTATTTTTTATGCGGTGTTACGGATCCAACCCAGTGCCTCATATGTGCTAGGCAAGCGTTCTGCCATTGAGCTATAGCCATAGCCCCTGTGATACCTTCTTAACCATAGTTGCTGTGCTACACAGTAGATCTGGATTAGTTCATGCTCACTGCGACCTTGTGCCTTTTGCCATCTCCCCATCCCCACAGCCCCTGGTGTCATTATTCTACTTTCTGCTTCTATGAGTTCGATTTCTTTACATTCCGTATGTACGTGAGATCATGCAGTGTTTGTCTTTCTGTGCCTGGCTTATTTCTCTTAGCATAGTATCTTTTAAGTTCATTCGTATTGTCACAAATGTCAGGATTTCCTTCTTTTTTAATGTTGAATGGCAGTCCAACATAAAATATATATGAACACTGTTGCAGTATATACGCATGTGTCTCTCTGTCTCCATTAGCTTTATCCATTCATCCCATCAGTAGCATCCGTATGTGGATGGATTGCTTGGCTAATGTGGACAGTGCTGCAGATTTCATTTCTCTTGCAAAAATACTCAGAAGTGGGATTATTGGATCATATGGTAGTTTTCTGGTTTTAGTTTCTTGAGGAACCTCTATACCATTTTCCAATTGGCTGCATCCATTTAATTCTCATGAGCAGTGTACAAGTAAGCGTTCCCTTTTCTCCATGTCCTTACCAACACTTGTGTCTTGTGTTTTGATAATAGCCCTTCTGACAGATGTGTGGTAATATCTCATTGTGATTTTAATTTGCATTTCCCTGAGGATTGGTGATGTGGAGCATTTTTTCATATACCCAATGGCTATTTGTATGGCTTCTGTTGAGAAACGTCCGTTCAGATCCTTTGCCTAGTTTTAACAGGTTTGTTTTCATGCTCCTGAGCTGTTTGAGTTCCTATGCTATGTCTTGCATATTAGCCCCTCATCAGACATATGGTTTGCATATTGCCTTCCATTCATTGTTGTCTCTTTGTTGATTGTTTCTTTGGCTGTGCAGAAGCTTTTTAATTTGAAACAATCCCATTTGCCTATTGCTGCTTTTGTTTTGTGTATATTCCGGTCATCCAAAAATCTTTGCCAGGGCTGGGGATATAACTCAGTTGGTAGGATGCTTGCCTGGCATGCACAAGTCCCTGGGTTCGATCCTCAGCACCACAGAAACAAACAAAACCAAAAAGCATTGCCAACCCATGTCAAGAAACTTTCCCCTATCTTTCCTTTGAATAGTTTTAAAATTTCAGGTCTTGCGTTTAAGTCTTTAATCCATTTTGAGTTTGCTTTTATATATGGTATGAGATAAGAGTTGGCTTTTATTCTTTTCCAAGTGGATATTCAATTTTCTTAATGTCATTTATCAAAGAGGCTCTTCTTTTCCTATGTGTTTTCTCAGCACGTCCAGTGAAGGCTGATCACTGTAAACGCGTGGGCTTATTTCCGGGCCCTCTGTTTCTTTCCATTGCTCCCTATGTCCATCTTTAGGCCAGCACCACGCTATTTTGATGACTGTTGCTTTGTACCATATTTGAAATCGGGTTGTATAATGTCTCTAGCTTTTTTTTTTTTCTCAAGATTGTTTGGCTGTTTGGGATCTTTTGTTGGTTTCACATGAATTTTAGGATTTTTTTTCTATTTCTGTGAAAAATATCGTTGGCATTTTGCTAGAGGTGGTTTGACACTTTAGCAACACTGATCCTTCCATTCTGTGGACACAAATGATCTTTCCACTCATTGGTGTCAGTTCAGTTTCTTTCACAAGGCTTATAGGCTTATAGTTTTCAGAAGGGAGCATTAATTCCGAGAGTGGAAAAAAGGTTCACAAGAGATAGTTTTTGCTCTATTTTTCTTTCTCTGGACACACACAGGGGAGGGGAGAATATTTATTTATCCAAAACCTTTTAAAATTACAAACATCCTGGTCCTTTGCCCTTAAATATTTTAGCATGGACTTCTTACGCAAGACATTCTTTTTCCTAACCACACTGTATTTTTTTATATTTATTTTCTAGTTTTAGGTGGGCACGATAGCTTTGTTTTATTTTTATGTAGTGCTGAGGATTGAACCCAGTGCCTCACGCATTCTAGGTGAGCACTCTACACTGAGCCACAATCCCAGCCTCACAATGTGATTTTTAATTCAGAACATTTAATATTGCTATAACAATAAAGAGATCGTTTTCAAATTTTACCATTTGTTCCCCAAGCACATTTTAGGGCATTTTGTCCAAGTTGACGTCCAGTCCAGGGTCGCGCGCTCTTTAGTCCAGTTGCCTTCCTGCCTCTTGCCGCCCTCTCCCTTCCTCCTTTCCTTTCTTTTTTCAGGACACTGAATTTCTAGAATGCAGGCCAGTTGTTTGGAAAATGTTCCTCGACTTAGGTTGGTTTGTTTCCTCATGATTAGATTGCATCATGCTTTTTCTTTTGAAATTATTTCAAATTTACAGAACAGTTGCCAGAATTCCTAGCATTTTGCAACTTTTTTGTAAGTTTGAAATCATCCTTAACCAGAGACACCAATTTCTAACATTTTTGCACATGGACAATGGTTTGGTCATTGATCCTCCCTCTCTTCCTTTACATATGAGTATATGGACAGGGGGTTTTTGTGAAAACCTGAACCAGTCAAGAATAGTGTCGCCCTTTAAGCGGCAGCTTTTGAACTAGTCTTGAGGGATAAAGAAGCTTGCCAGCTGGACAGAGCTTGGATATGGGGAAGGAAATGACAGCCAGAGGGATCAGCATGTGAGATTAAGGCAGTGTGGATGTGAATGGGCTGGGACAGCCTTAGGTTTTGGAGTAACTAGGCTGGGGAAGAAGGGACCAGAAAGGCAGCTGGAATTGATCACTTATTATGTCAAGGCATTGGGACTTTGTTCCACTGGAAAAAAGAAAATGTTGAAGATTTTCAAAGTTCTCTAGAGGAACAGAATCGACAGAATATACCTATGTATGATTACAAAAAAGGATTTCTTAGACTGGCTGACACGACCAGAAGCTGGATAGTTCTACGATGGCCGTCTGCAGGCTGGAGAGCTGCAGGACCAGTAGCTGCTCAGTCCAAGAGCCTGGAGCCTCAGAGGGAGGAGGACCGAGGATGCAGCCCTCTCCAGGATTGAAGGCCTGACAGCTCCCTGGAGAGTTGCTAGAGTCCACTTTGGAAAAGTGAAGGAGCCGGAGTCTGATGATCCCCGATGATGGCAGCAGCAATCAAGAGCCCTCTCAGGAAGACTCTGGCCCCATCTGCTCCTGCTTCCTTGTTCCTCCACCTTTTTGTTCCACTCCAGGCCCCCAATCTATTGGACTGTACTGCCCACATTTATGGTGGGGTCCGCACCTCAGTTTGCTGTCCCTGTCCTTCCTAGACACACCCTCACCAACATACCCAGACAACCCAGAGTAACCATTGCAGGGATGAATGTTTTAGACTTATTTTCTAGAAAGATTAACTCTAGGGCAAGTTGGAGAAGAAAGGACGAGAACAGGCCAATCAGGTGGAGACTGCATTGCACCAACTGGGGTAAGACCCAGAGGAAGCCATGCAGGGGATGTTTGTAATGTGTGCGGTCATTTTTCACATAATATCTCATTTAAGTTCCACAAAAACCTGAGGCCACAGATGTTAAATAACTTGGGTAAGAGCAGTCCTAGCAAGCTGATGGCATCATAAGATTAGAATCCAGGCCCACATGATGCTAAAGCCCACCCTGAGATACAGTGGGACCATGCAAGACAGAGCAGAATGGAGGGAAGCTGTAGATTCCATCAGGTTCCACTGTCAGGCTCTGATGGCCAGCTGGACATGGTGGGTGAGAGAGACAGGAAGATGACAGCCATTGTCTCCGGCTTGGACTACTGCCAAGATTATGACTTCATGAACAAAGAAAACAATTTCTAGAGAAGGAAAAGAAGTGGGGAAGGTAGAGAAAATGGTTGTTTTGTTAACAATCTCTATAAATTTGGTTTGGACAACTGGGTTTGTGCAAGCTGAGGACAAGAGATCCAGTGGGCAGTTTGGCTCAAGGGCTCAGAGGAAAGTCGAGGCTAAAGATAGAGATTTGGGGTCTGGGTTGTGGCTCAGTGGTAGAGCACTTGCCTAGCATGTGTGAGGCACTGGGTTTGCGCCTCAGCATCACATAAAAAAAAAAATAAAATAAAGGAATTACGTCCAACTTAAAAAAAATAAATATTTTTTTTCAAAACAAAACAAAAAGGACAGAGATTTGGCTGTTCAAGTCATGCTGTGTTCACCCAGAGGTGCTGTGTGAGATACTGGCTTGCTGGAATACTCGGCACTTGCCTTTAAAGGATGGTGGGAATTAAGATTCTCAGTGAAAGCAAAGAGAGAGAACGGTGAGAGGGCAATGTGGGGTGGGATGTGAGGGGGCAGATTCTTTTCAAGAGGGCACCCACTAGGTCTTCTACAGTTCTGCAGAAGAGTTCCAAATGAGGCTTGTAAAGATTCACTGGAGTTTGGAATCAGGAAGTCACTGGTACCTTAATGAGAGCAGTTGCAGTAGAAATTGCTTCCAGGGATTAAAGGGTGAATGCAGTGAAGGACGGGGACACAGTAGAAATTGCTCACAAAGACTTTTGGTATCATTGAAGACCATAGCAGCTAGCACTAGCTGGGGCTTCCTGCGTGCTGGGCACTGGCCTAACAATTTACATGTAGCCAGGGAAATCCTTACGATTATGAAGTGGGTGCTACAACTGTTCCCATCTTCTGATGGATCAAATTATAGCTGAGAAGATGTAGACAGGTTAAATAATATGTCCAAGGTTCTACCTCTAATAACCAGTGACCAAGGATTGAGATCTTGAATCCTTCTGGGTTCAAAGCCAGAAAGACAGTGGCAGCTTGGGCTGGGCCTGTTTATGAGCAGGAGAAGCCCTGCCATGAGCAGGCAGCAAAGAGAAAATAAACAGTGGATCCAAGTCTACAGGAAGGATATTAGATCACATTAAAATATGGAGCTCTTAGTTTTGGAAAGGAAGTGGGGACATCTGTTTGTTAAAGGCCAGAGCAGATGAAAGAAGAAGGGGTGGATATGTACCAGATGTCAGCCAAGGTAACGTGCTTTGATGAGGTTTAAGTCACATTGGCCCTGGCCCTCTCTGCGTCCACTGGGAAGGTCAATCTGAGATTTCTGTGAATTCCTGAGAGCTCAACTTCTTGTGGATTCTTTGCTTTTGGAGTGACAGCTTCCATTAAATTCTTCATCTCACTTGTAATTCAGCTCCTATGGTTATTTTTCTTTCCTTTTCCTTTTTTTTTTTTTTTTTTTTTGTGGCACTAGGAATGGAGTTCAGAGGCATTCTAGCACCATGCTACATCCCCAGCCCCTTTTTATTTTTTGGGACAGGGTCTTGCTAAATTGCTGAGTCTGGCCTCACGACCCTCCTGTCTTGGCCCCTTGAATTCCTGGGATTACAGGTGTGTGTCACCATGCCTTGCTCAGCCCTACCCATCTTCTTTCTGCATTTCCCCCCAACTCACTCATATAAGGTACGTGATAGATATTACTTAAGGTTTAGGGGATTTTATGTCCCTAAACTTTAAGTAACATAAATAAGTTAAAATTTTTTTTCTTAAATATATTTATTTTTAAGTGGTGCAGAGGATCGAACCCAGTGTGGGGGCAAGCGCTCTACCACTGAACTATAACCCCAGCTCCGCATAAATAAATTAAAATTTAATAATTGACATCTCTGTTTTCTCCAGCTCCATCATCACTGGGAGCTCTCTGCACAGGCTCCGACCTCTCCCATTATGAGAGCCCATCGCTTCCTACCTCCAGTATCCATGTTCTTGGACTTTCCCCTCCTTTTAGTGTAGATCTGTTTATTCATCTCTTTGTTTCTGAGCCACATTTTCTTCTTCAACACATTGAGCATCACAGCAAGGTAGTCTTCCAAATAAGGCTCTTTTTGCATCTCTAAGAGGGACTCTGGCATCTGCTGCAGTAATATTTTTTCACACCAATACTTATAGATAGGTTTAAAGTTGGAAGGAAGGTATTTAAAAGAGCTCACTCAAGTCTGTTGCCTTCTGTTTTCACAGTGAAATGTGAGATTTGCTCCTCTGTTGAGCTAGGCATGGGTCTAGTAAAGGTTTGGACAGCTGGGGTTAGGGATTCTGTCAATAGAAATTCACCAGATTTCTAAAATTTCATAAAATATCATATTTACATAGAATGATTCTTTTCACAAAGCCTACAGACTTATGAAATTGGATCCCTTGCTAGAGATGGATTGTTTAGTTTACTGAGTACTCTGGTCAATATGAGAAAAGTGGAAAAAGCGCCTGAGGCGTGAAAAGTCAGAGGAAGTAAACTAGAGCTGGGAAATGGGGACCAGTCTCTGCTGATTCTCTTCCAGCACAGGCCTGAGTGTGGCTGGGCAGCTCTTGCAGTGTACTTTTGGGGATGGGGGTGGGTATAAATTTGCAGTTGAAATGATAAAGGAGTCATATTAATGATCTGTTCCTCCTGAACAGATTATCTCAGACCTGTCCTTGTAGATGCAGATATCAGTTCACATTTCTGCAGCTGAGGAGTACAGGAGTGGTCTAGCCTGGTGGTTCTGGCTCAGGGTCTTTCATGAGGCTTGATTGGAGCTGGGGACCTGCCCCCAGTCTCACAGATGTGTCATCTGCAGGAAGCCTCAGTTCCCGGTGACGAGTCCACAGTGTTGTCATGACATGCCGGGGAGCCTTTGCTAGAGCGAAAATCTTGAAAAATCTTGCAGCCACCGTGATGGAAGCCAAGCTGTCTTGTGCCACTTAATCTTGGGAGTGACCTACCATCCCTGTTGCTGTGTTCTGTTGGTCACACAGATGGTCCTTGGTTACAGTGTGTGGGGGACCACACAGGGCTGTGAACACCAGGGTGCAGGACCACTGGGGCTGTGTCTGAGGCTGGCTACCACAGGAGTGCTTCCTCTGTGTGTGTGTGTGTGTGTGTGTGTGTGTGTGTGTGTGTCAGTGGTGGTGGTAGGGGTGCTGAATACCTTAAAATGCCAGGAGGGTGTAGTTGGACAGACTAGCAGTTACACACTTAGATGTGAGGGACCAGAAAAATTAAAAAAAAAAAAACAACAAAAAAACAAAAAAAAAAAACGCTGGGGAGGGGATACCAAAAAGTTTCACTATTTTGTCAAGATTTTTCATCTACTACCACTATAATTTCACAAAAGCATCTTTTGACATTTAAAAACAGGAGAACATAATCTTGGAATGAAGGACATCCTTTCAATTGAATAGGTTTAGCTGTATTCAAAGCTCACAAGCTTACTTTTCTGATGAAATTGTGTATGGATCAAATGAATTGTCATTCAAAACCACTGAGCTACACCATGAGATGAAATAGTTGACTGACTGATTGTGACTGGGGATGGAACCCAGAGGTGCTTTACCACTGAGTTCTATCCCAGTCCTTTTTATTTTTTATTTTGAGACAGGGTCTCACCAAGTTGCTTAGGGCATTGCTAAATTGCTGAGGCTGGTCTTGATCTTGTGATGCTTCTGCCTCAGTTGCTTAAATCACTGGGATTACTTGTGTGCTAGACCACACCCAGTAAGCTAGTATCTTTAGAGATGATTATGTAGAAACACATAATAGTGCTTTAAAAGCAAGTGAACAAAGAACTCAAAGTGGCTGATACATACAGATAGCAATTTGATAAAGCTTATTACTTAATCTAATCAAATATGAAATGAAAAGAGACAGCATTTCAGCATAGTTAAATGTGCATAAAATAATAGAAATGCATAGTGATCTGAAAGTCTGCAGAGTTTTCATGTTTACTTAATTTTACATATAGTTAATGTATTTTTGTTTTAAAAATATGCTTTTCTAGCCAGGAGCAGTGGCGCATACCTGGAATCCCAGGTACTCAGGAGTTTGAGGCAGGATGATTGCAAGTTTGAGGTTGCTATGGGCAATTTAGACCCTGTCTCAAAATAAAAAGTGGAAAAGGATGGGGCTGTAGCTCAGGGTAGAACATTTGCCTAGAATGTGTGAGGCCCTGGGTTTAATCACCATTACCAAAAAAAAAAAAAAAAGCTTTTGTTAGTAAACTACACGTGCCTCTTTTTCTATGAGGGTGAAATATTTTGTCACTCTATCCAGTATAGATGAGTTTTTAATTATTGGTGCCCCGTCCATCAACGGATTTGTAGAAATAAGGTCATATTTTCGTTTGGTTTTATCTTTGGCCTGTGTCATAGTTTTGCAAGGCTGCAGGCTTGAGTTAGGGAAGGGATCAATGATTATTTTGTTCTGAGATTTATTTGGCTCCTACTAGAATTATGCTCTTACCAATTAGGTTGAGAATTAATTTTGAATAACATTAAGGAAAATAGAGAAAAATTTTCTTTTCTATAAAATCTTGTTGCAAGTCTTCATGAGTTGATTTAAAACCTACATGTTTTGGGGGCTGGGGTTGTAGCTCAGCCGCAGAGCACTTGCCTCGCACATGTGAGGCACTGGGTTCCATCCACAGCACCACATAAAAATAAATAAAATAAATAAAGAAAAGATATTGTGTCCATATTTAAAAAAAATCTTAAAAAATACCTACATGTTTTTCTTTTGCAAATCTTATTGGTAGAAACTATGGTGTTTTTTGCCATCCATAAAATCATGTTATAAACAAGATATGTATATTAAATAAAATATTTATTTTGTGTGTGTGTGTGTGTGGTGGTACTGGGGATCAAACCCAGGGCCTTGTACAAGCACTCTACCAACTGAGCTATATCCCCAGCCCAAGTTATATATGTTTTGAAAGCATAAACTGTGTGATTACTTCTGGAAATTGTGCTTTTAATTTTTACTTTCACCAAATTGGTTAACTGAGAAGTTAATTGATATTTTTCAAGAACCTCTGTATCATTTTGCCAACTAGAGTGCCTGATCCACACAAGGTGTCTTTTTTTGTTGTTGTTGTAGATGGACACAATACCTTTTATTCTATTTATTTTTATGCGGTGCTGAGGATCCAACCCAGTCCCTCACACATACTAGGCAAGCGCTCTACCACTAGAGTCACAACCCCAGCTCCATACATGGTGTTTTTAAGAGAAGCTAGGGAGGGGCTAGAGTTGTAGCTCAATGGTAGAGTGTTTGCCCCTCATGCTTGAGGCCCTGGGTTGAATCCTCAGCACCACATAAAAAAAATAAACAAAAATAAAGATATTTTTGAAAAAAAAATATAAAAAGAGAAGCTAGTGAGCAGTTGCTCTTTTGAGTCTATGGATAACTTCTTTGGTTGTACATACAAATGTGACACTGGAGCTCGGCCACCTCTTTTCTCTGCTTGGAGCTCTCATGACTCAAGTCCCTGGAGCAGATGGACCATGTTGTGGCACCATGTGTCTAACCCAGCAGTTTTGCTACTAACTGGTGTGATTTAGGATAGACATTAGGTGCCTATATGTTGACCTTAGTGGTATTTGTATCATTATACGAAATTTCCAGGATCAAGCTTTTGTTGGTGGTGGTTTCATATCCACTGCTGGATAGCTAATTTGACCTCTTCCTGTAGTACACCCTCAGCCCCAAAATATTTTTTGACAATAAAATGTGCTTTGTCTTAGAGCTTATGTTAACTCAGTGTTCTTGCCACAAATTATCTGTGAACTAAACTATACCCTTCCTCTTGCCAGACAAAAACTAGGCAGTTTTAAAAGGTAACATCACTTGGCAGGTAATGAGTGCTGTCCTGGAGCCTCAGAAGATGACCTTTTGTTTCTTTTGGCACTGACAGACTGAAGAGAAGAGTGACCTTGGAGCCCAATCTAGACATTGTCATGCATTGTTCTAATTATAAGCCACAAAATTGCCCAATCACTTACATATAGGAAAGATCTCAAATAGCAGCTGTCAGCACTTTCTTTTAAAATCAAAGCATTACACATAGAACAGGTTCTTATCTGACTTAATCTCACTGACAGTTACTGAATCTTGAAGGTTGCTGGGGGTCACCAGTGGCTTCTTTGTGACTGATCTCTGCTGAGTGGCCCAGGGTCTGGCAGATGGAAAGTGACCACCAGCACCTCACTCCCTAAGACTTAAGAACTTCTTATCAATTTCTGCGTCTATAGAACTAAAACCCCATTCTTTTGGATATTAACCATTTGGGGAAAACTAATCAGTGGGGACTCGCTAAGCATTCTGCTGAAATCTGTAAAATAAAGAATGTCCTGGTAAGAGAACATCGTCTTGTTTAGTATGACTTCATCATACTCTGCATGTTTAACATCTACGACTCAAACTGAAATTCCCTTGTGAAGGAAAGAAATGTTAACCAATTTTTCTAGACACTCAATCCTTTGTATTGTTTCTGCATTTGAACTCAATTTAGTGGATCAAATGCCTTAGTCAGGTCCATTAATACAGCATACAATTTACAGTGCTGTTGTTAGTGTTTCCCTAAACCACCTTGTAGTGTAGTTGTTGAGATTTCCGCCTCTGCAGTCAGATTGCCTGGGTCCAGCACCTGCATTACAACTTTCTAGGTGTGTGATTTGAGCAAGTTACTTAACCTCTCTGAGTTCCATTTTTCCTTATCTGTGAAATGGGAATAATCATGGTACTTTACTGTGTAGTCCTTAAAGGACTAAATGAGATAATATGTGACATGTGCTCAGAGCAGTGTCTAGCACATAATAACTGTGCAGTTTTTTCCAGGGAAGAATACTATAACTTCAGTTAGGGCATATTTGATTGCTGGAAACAAAAAGCTGTGATAGCTTATTATTATTAATAATAAGGCCACACAAATAATCTCATGGGTACCTTTTGAAGCTGGGGTGTGGGAACCAGGGCTGAAAGTCAGCACCTCTGTGGCACCTCCCTCCATCTCTCTTGGATCATATGCTTTCCTCTGCCCGTGGGCCCTCCTCTTCTGAGTCCTGCAGATCATCTTTCTTGTTATTATCACTATGCACGTGTCTAGAAACTCCTTCCACCAGTTGTATAAGTTATCAGATCAAGCAGTCCGAATCTTGTGACTCGGCTTCACAGTGTCCCACTCCCAAGTGTCTAGGAGAGGGATATCTAGCCAGGCTGGGCCAGAGGAGATGAGGCCATGTGGTAAGTAATGTGGCTCTTTCCCAAGGTTGCTGGTTCTCTCAGAAGGTGGGGTAATGGAGGGGGCAGGGGTGACAGTAACTGGTCACTCTAGGATAATCTTGGTGTTGAAGTTCAAGGCTGATTAAAGGTGCCTTTATTTGAGCACTCCCCCATCATTTCAATATTATTGAAGGATGATATACGTATAGAAAAGGGCAGATAGGGTATGTGAACAGCTGGATGAATTTTGACAATCTGAACACGCATGAGTACCCGGTGTCTAGCACAGGAGACGGCATTACCAGCCCACTTAGCTGCTCTGCTCTCCTCCAGTGGATTCTTTGAGGTGGAATTCCTTAGTTTTGCCTCTTTCTTACTTCACATGGAGGCAGTCATATGCTGAACTCTTGTTTTGGGTCTGGCTTCTTTTTGCTTTGCCTTGTGAGTTTCAGCAGCATTGCTGTGTGGGTTTGTAGAGCATTAATTTTTGTTGCTCTGAAGTAGTCGGTTGTGTGAAAGAACCATATTTTATCTGGTCTATTGCCGATGGTCATTTGGGTAGTTTTCTGTTCTTGTCCTCCTAGTGGACTTTGTTGAACATGAACACATCACTGTTGACTGTTTACCACCAGAGACTCATACAAGGTGTGGGAATTGCCTTCCATCTCATGTGATAGAATTGCTGGTCTCTTGCAGAACAATACTGTTTTGCTTCTTATTTTGTGGCTTCTCTTTTTATATGGTGACTTTCATGTTGTAAGGGCAGGGCACGTTGCAAACATTTTTTTTTTGTGTGAAAGAACCTTGGGTACATTTCCATAGGTGCTCAACTGTCTGGGAACAATCCCTATTTCAGGCAAGGCCCCAGTTGTCATGTTAGGTCTCAGCTAGCCTGCTGCTTAGTCAAAGGGGATTGATTGATCTAGGGGTGGACACATTACCCAGACTGGACCCATCATATCTATTTTAGGAGTCAAAGATAATGCCAGGTTTGGAGTTTCTGTTTTAGGAATAGTAGGGCTAACATTATAAACAAGGACATTCCAGGAGAGCCAGGGGATAGGGATGAATCTGAGTTCAGTGTGGGATATGTTAAGTTTACTGTTCTGGTGAAGGACGTGGGGTTAAGAGTTGGCAGGACTAAGAGTCCACTGTGCTTTGCATGCACTCTGCAGTCTTGGGCACCTAATTTATTTAGCCTCTTAAAGTTTCAGTTCCCTCTCCATAGGCTGGCACCTCCCAGTAAGATTAAAACAAGACAGTGCATATAAAGGGTGTAGCTTATTGCCTGGCAATTAAGTATTCATAAAGTTTGCACTAATAGGATGATGGTGCTGTGATGGTATCTAGAGGGCCACTGGAAAACAGGGACTGGAGTGCTGAAGCAAGAGACCTGCGACAGGTGGAAACCATGCATAGCATCTGGCTGGAGGGGCAAGAATAGGGTGTGGAGAGGAACAAATGGCAGCCCAAGTCATGTTGTTGTGGACACAGCTTTTAGAAGAAGGAACAGGCGCTGGAGAAGGAGACTGAGGAGCTGCTTGAGAGGAAGGGGGAGGAGTAGGGGAGTGAGCCCCACAGGAGCCTGAGGAGGAGGGGTGCTGGACAGCATCCAGGGCACCAGTGAATCTGTGGGCTCCCCAAGTTTCAGGTGAATGTCCTTTATCTTCCTTAAGCTTGGCCACGGTAAAATCAAATAAGTCAGTGGTACAAATAAGTCAGCAATGTGTTAAGTTACTCAAATGTACACGATGACTGAGTTCTTCAGGTGGCAGGTATCTGCACGTCCACTCTCGCCAGTGGAGATGAACCAACACCAACAACACCTGGAAATTCTTCCCCTGACTCCTGTCCTGTCTCCTCCCACACTGCCAGGCTCCTTCCTGCTGCTGCCACCCACCTCTGGAGGAAAGCCAAGTAGATCACCTGTAAACCAAACCAAACCAAAAAAGAGAGAGAACAAAAAGAGACAGTTGGTATTACATGGCCAGTAGTTTTCCCATTTTCTTTTTCTGGAATGCTTCTGGTTTTGCACTTTGTTTCCTCTTCTGACTTTCCTCAACAAAACTGGTCAATGCTCCATGTTTGTACACGTATGATAGTGGTGGGACTTTAAACGAGTATGTCTGCATGTAATAATAAAGGGGAAAGGAGAGGAAGAGGCAGGTGCTAGGAGAAAAAGAAAATAGGAAAGGGGAGAGTAAAAAGACATCAGGAGAGCAGCAGAAAGGAGCAGGAAGAGGAGGGGCTGATTTGGGGAGGGAGGGGTGAGGAGGGCGCTCTGGGAAAGGGGTTGCCAGGGGTTTTTCAAGTTTCCTTTTGCAAATGGAATCCTAACTCAGCCGTTCCCTGTGGGAATCAAATCTGTCTTTCCTGTTTTCTCAGCCTTCCAGCTAAGTATTGGGACTGGGCTCCACTAAGAGGGAGTGGATGGGGTCTGCAGCAGCTGCTGAGCAGTCTAAAGGGTGCAGTTCTCCTGAAAGAAACAGACCACCCAAGGGCAGGGAGAAGAGCCAACCTGGCCGGGTGTGCCTGGGCTTCCCTGGAAATAGAAGCCCTGTCCTTTGGGGATTAAAACTATCTTTTTAAAAAATGTTGAAGCAAATTTGATCTTAGATTATACGTCAATTATAGATTTTAAAAGATGGTTTTAATTCATCCTGAATTAACAATGGTGACAGGTCTCCCTTTTAGGACTGGTGGAACACCCTCCACCATTCCTTCAGTTGTCCACGGGGTGCTTTGTCCCCATCTCCAAATGTGTACGTAACAGCAGTGTTCCTGGGGGTAGCCACGGTGCACTTTTCGGCTTACAGGGGTTGGCTCTTGAGTTCTTAAACCGTATCTTTTTTATCCTTTTAACCGCACAGTGATGAACCTGCTGTTTTTGCAAAGCCCTGGGATTTTGGCTAAATATCCGCGCAGTTCGGCCTTCCTTGTTCCATATTCGAAGCGTTTCTAAAGCGCGGGCCACGCTGGGCACGGCCGCCTGGTTCAGGAAGGCCTTCTGCCTGGGTGGGTTTATTTTTAGTCGGGGGTGGGTGACGTGAATTTCTCCCGACCCTGCTGTAGCTCCACAGGCCGCCCGTGCCCTCGGCGGAGCGGCTCGGGACCAGCCGGGCGACGAGCGCAGGACGCAGATCCTGGGCGGGCCCCTCCCCCTCCCTGCCCGCGTGCCCCCCACGCCTCCCACAATCCCCGGCGCCGGCCTCGCGCCCCTGACCCAGCGAGCCCAGTGCGGGGCGGGCGGCCTCGGCGGCCTTCGGACGCCGCCGGAAAGTGGCGAACGCCGCTTCGGCCATTTCCGGCCCGGCAAGCTTCGGCAAGTTCCGCAGTCGCCTGTCGGAAATGGCTGCCCGCCGGCAGAGGGAGCGGGGGATCCGGCGCGGCCTGGGAGGCGCGCGGCTGGCCGCGGGAGCGACTTCTGGGAAGCCGAGTTTCGCGCAGGCGGCGGCGGCTCGTCCCTGACCTGGAAGCCGGTAGGAGTTCGGGCGGCTGGGAGCCCCGGGAGCGGAGGGAGCGCGCGGAAGGGCTGGGGGAGGCCGTGGTGCTGGCCACGAGCGCGGGGGAAGAGGGTGCGTGGGCAGGACCTGGGCCGGCCAAGCCTGGAGCCAGCTGCCCGGGCGGCTCAAGGCGTGCAGCTGCGGAGCAGGCCTGCTCCGCGCCTGGGGGCCTGGGCAGCGGCCAGAGGAGGACCCGCGGGTGGCCTGAGTTGGAAGCCTGGCCTCCCCACCCCCGCACGCCCCCACCTCGGGTTCCGTTGCTCGGGTCCCACCTCCAGTCCTTCTGGACGCTCGCCAACAGCTGTCCAGCATCACGTGCTAGCTGAAGCCCACAGCCCGCGGTGTCGGTCCGGCTGCTCGCAGGGAGCATCTTCTGTGCACGGGCCGCAACCGGGCCGCCCTTCACCCATTCTCCCCGTGCACACTCCCACCTCTCCCCGGCCCTGCCCCACACACAGCCGAGCTGCCTGCGGCTGCCTTTCCTGGGCTCTGTTTACTGGGCTGCTCTCCTTTCCCGATACCCACTTCCTGTCCGAGGCTCCAGGTGCAGCGTTCTTTGCATCTGCAGAGGCTCTGGCGGCTTCGGCTGCACAGCAGGACAGGGCTGCTGAGTACATGCCTGCGCACTGGCCCGCGCTGCAGGCGAAAGCCCCGGCCCAAGCCCTTGGAGACCACGCAGGGCTGCCCGCTGCAGCGGAGCGCTGCTTTCTCCCTGCCACATTTGAGCCAGCTGCTGGCTCAGCTCCTTTGGATGCCTATGGCTCTCAGCAGGCTGAAATTTGGTGGGCTCCTCTGGGCTCCTCCTCGCAGTCTGGAGGTCCTCTTAGTTAGACTCCTTTAGTGGAGAAGGAAACGAAAAACACCACTAGTCCGGTTTTTTTCTTACCCATATGTGATTTATTTAGGAGGCATCTTAAGCACTTCTCGTTACTTTGTCCCATTCTTCCTCCAATTTAGATAGCTTTTGGAGGAGGGACACCCCATGTTCTGATTTTGAAAACTCTACAGTGTGTTGCAGTCATGTGGATGGTGCGCAGTTTTCTGTGTTGCTCAACAGTTAGCCTTGCACTCCAATGCCACACGGTCCTAGAGCCTGGGACAGTGGCGCATGGGGTGTTCGTCTTGAGTGAAGCCAGGCGTTGTTCTCAACTTATTTAGCAGGGGGAGTTTTAAATATTTACAGATGAAAGAAAAAGCTATTTTCTTAAACTCTTATTTGTTGTGTTAAAAATACCTTATCCTGTAGGAATTCCCTGATCCTTGGCTGTGGAGAGCCTGAGGACTTGTTAATATCTTGAGTGTGAGAAGATGTTTTCTGGAAGAAAGCTAGAATTGTGGATCTTCAAAGTTCCCCAAAGTGTATATTTAACAAAGGAAGATGTGAGGGGCATACCTTACAGTGTGCTTGACAAGCCTTTCCCTTCATTCCCCACCTCTCACTTTCCTACAGATAGTGGGGGCTGTTATTAAATATTTGGTCTCATAAGCAAAAAGACTTCAGTGAACAGGTGAGAGGAAGAAATGGCCTTTCTGAGAGGAGACCCTCCCAAGGATGACTGGAAGCCCTCAGAAGAAAGTTTGTGCTAGAGAAAGTGGTGTCCTTAGGCACCAGTCAGTGGTCCCGTGGAAGGCACTGAGGTAGGTGGTGCAGCAGTGAGGTGGTGGTCCTTGTCCCCCTGGAACTGTGACTGGTTTTCTGGAGGAGGGTTGAAGGCTTTGCTTGAGGGGGAGACAGGTATTTGGAGAGAATTTGTGTCTTTGCATACAGTTGGTTCAGAGTGAAGGAAGGAATATAAGCCAGGGAACTTTAACGAAGTCCTAAAACTGCCCACTGATTTCTGCTGGAAATCAAGTGTAGGTCAGAAAAGTTCTGTTAACATATTTCCTTCCATTTGAATTTTGTTTCCTCTTAATTTTTGGTAATTGTTTCTTTTGAAAACCTTTGATGATGGGGCAGCTAAACCAAGAAGAAAGGATTTTTCATGTGTTGTAGGTCCCATGAAAATAGCAAAGCTCAGGCAGATGGAATTGAGATGCTCAGGAGAATAGGTGGGCTTGGCTGTAAGTCATTGTGATCTTTTCCTGCCTGAACCCCTCACACACTCGTACATTCCCAGTCTTTCAGGGTCTTGGGTGGTAAATTAGTTGGAAGAGAAATGGGATCTATAAAATCTGTAATCTTGCAAGTAGAAGAGGAATAAGAGGAGACTCATTTAGAAACATACCTCTCCTATACCTTGGCCATAATATACAATAGCTATTGCTCAGAGGCATCCAAATGACCTATTAAAAACCCCCGGATGGAGATAGAGAGATGAACCATAGTCTATTAAGAGTGAAAGTAGCATATGCATAATATATAGCAGAGCCTGATATATACAGTAATAACCTACCTGAAATCCATAGCTGAATGAGCAAGGCTATCTTCCTCTGAAACCACTAAGAAAAAACAGGCAGTGGCTGTAGCTTGCCGGTGCCTGCCCTAGAATAGCACCCCTCACACACATACCAGACTTGGTGTATTCCTCAGTTTGACTGGTCTGGTGTTTTAGATGGGTCAGTGGTGTTAACGATTAACATCCTGGATGTTTGCTTTGTTTGTCCTTTTCCCTCTGATGCTTTCCTCTCACCCTGTCATCATTTGAGCCCTCCAGTTTCCTTTTTTTCCCCTTGGTACCAGGGATAAAACCCAGAGGTACTTGAACACTGAGCCACATCCCCAGCCCTTATTGTTTAAAAAATTTTTTAAAGTTGTAGATGGACACACATCTTTCTTTTATTTATTTTTATGTGGTGCTGAGGATTAAACACAGTGCTAGGCAAGCACCCTACCACTGAGCTACAACCACAGCCCTTTTATTTTTAATTTTTTATTTTGAGACAGGATCTCCTAAAGTTGCTTAGGGCCTCACTAAATTGCTGAGGCTGGCTTTGAACTTGTGATGCTCCTGCCTCAGCCTCCTGAGTGATGGGATTACAGGTGTGCACCACTGCACCTGGCTCCAATTTACTTTTGTTTATTTTATTTTTATGTTTATAACATATGGTTTATTATGTAAATTTAAAACATAAATAACGTGGGCTGGGGATGTGGCTCAAGTGGCAGCGTGCTCGCCTGGCATGCTGGGGCCCTGGGTTCGATCCTCAGCACCACATAAATGTAAAATAAAGATGTTGTGTCCACAAAAAACTAAAATAAAATAAAATAAAAAATATTCTCTCTCTTAAAAAAACATATATAATATAAAGTGAGTAGTAGAATATATGGATCTAATTTACTTTTAAACAATTTTCAACAAATACTTGATATTCTAAAGGAAAAAAAATAGGTTGGGAATATACCCTTAACATGAGTAATAAGAGATAAGACATGTATGATATAAATACATTATGATGGTAGATTATGATAATATCCTCAATTACTGTTCTTTGACATCCTATAGTCCTTGAACATATTTTTTCTTGCACAGATTTTGATCTGTAAAATCCCTGAAAGATAGGCTAAACTTAAACATATTTCTTTTTTCAAGGGGAAAAGGTAGGTGGGAAAGAAAATTGAGTCTTGGGAGGATTAGGGTATTTGGCCAAGGTCAGATGTAGTAAATGGCAGACTTCATGAACTGGCCAATAATATTTACCTGCCTGTGCCTAGCTAAATTCTTTCAGTGATGTCACCTTTCTTGGGCAGCCCATTCCAATTTATAGACCAGGTTCTTGGAGACTTTTCCTGTGGTTTGCTTCCCTATGAATGTCACACAGAACAAAAGTGTTTCTATTCCCTGTGGCTGTTCAAGATAGCCACCGTGTTTCACCATGACACAAGTTGCAAACTAGCATACCTGAATCAAATAAGGCCAACCCCGTTTACACAAAAGCTTCAATTGTAAGTCAACTTTTAGAAATGGGGAGATTGCATATAAAAAAAAAAATTACTATTTTTATTTTCTTTGAGAAAAAGAATTTCGTTGTACACAGCTCACATTTCTGATGTTGAACAGACTCTTCATTTTGCTAAGTGCCTACTGGCCAACTTTACTTGGCTCCCAGGACCTCCATAGTTGTTGAGGTTGCTGTCTGTTCATAGGTTCTCTATTCCCCACGCTAAGTATTCCCCTTTCTGTCAGCTGTTTCTGCTCTCCATTTACTGTATTAATGGCCCTCTTAAAGTGTGTCTCTCAGTGCAGGATACAGTGTTCAGTATTCAGTGCTGGCTGACAGTAACCTTCATTCCTTCTCTTCAACACTGTTTAAGATAAAATAAAAGGCAAAATAAAAATCAAGGTGGTAGGTTTTTTTTCTAAACAGTCCTATACACTTGACTCACTGAAGTCCTAGCCAACTAAATCACAGTTGTGTTTGCGGACATGTGCTACTGTTAGGCCAAATCATTTCCATGTAGTTTTGAGATCTAAGTGCTGAACCTTGTCTTTATCTCTATTAAATTCCACTGTGTAGAATTCCGGACTGATAAAAAGTTCTTTTGTGTTCTGGGTTTTCTCCTAATCTCCACTTACTCCTCCCAGCACGACTTCCTTTATTTCTGGAGCTGTGAAGTGTATGAGCACTTTGTCTTTGAATGGAGAAGATAGTTGATAAGGTCCTAAACCATTATTAATGGATTCATAGGAAGGTTGGGAGCAGAGCTCTAAGAAAAGCATTGTGCTTGAGATTTTGGAAAGGAAATAAGGAGGAGATCTTGGGCATAATAGCCTTGCTGCTTTGAGTTGATGTGTTGGTGGCTCTCCCCTCACCCCATAAAACAAACATACGTGTGTTTTCTGGTTTCCAGGCAGTAATAAGTCAGGTCCTCGAATCTGAAAGCATTTGAGGTCATCCAATCTAACTCTTTAATTTACAAGTTCAAAAAAGACCTTGAGTCAAGAAAACAAGGAATTTGAAATTAGGAGCCCTGGTGAATCAGAAAGATGGGATAATAAAGCCATGGGAAAACTTGAGTCTCAGGGTGGATTCACCTGAGGGTGTAGTGGGATGCTGAGTCCCCTAGCTGGTTTGTGAATGGTTTGTCAAGCTTTGGCCTCAGTTTCTATACCTCATACCTCGTTTAGGGAGGCACAGGGCAATAAATGATATTGTGTATCTCCATAGTATAAAACAAAAATGATGTTTTCTGGAGAAATCAAAACCTTAAATTCGCTTATACCCTAGGCACTTGAACATCAAGTTGAGAATTCAGGGAAAATGTTAGCAAAATCCATCTGAAGACCTTATTAAAAATTGTTCCTACACCTCTTCCCTCATTTATAAAAATGTGTTCTCATTTTTAGGAGAGACAACTGTGAAGAATGTAAAAATTCCATAATCTAGAAGTGCCACTGTTGTTTTTTTTACTTATATTTGTTTTTCTATTCAGAAATATAAACATTTGCATTTTATTTCACTTTTTAAATCTTTTTTAATATTTATTTCTTTTAGTTGTACACAATATCTTTGTTTTTATTTATTTTTATGTGGTGCTGAGGATTGAACCCAGGGCCTCACACACACTAGGTGAGCGCTCTATCACTGAGCCACAACCCCAGCCTCAACATTTGCATTATAAATATTTTGTATCATACTGGATATATGATTTTGAATCTATATTTTCCCACTTAACATTACATTGTGAACATTTGTCCACTTTATTTTAATTTTTGGACTGGAGATTGGACCCAGGGGCGCTTAACTACTGAGCCACATCCTCAGCCCTTTTTTGTATTTTATTTAGAGACAGGGTCTTACTGCATTGCTTAGGGCCTCATTAAATTGCTGAGGCTGGCTTTGAACTTGCCATTCTCTTGCCTCAGCCTCCTGAGCCTTTGGGATTACATGTGTGTGCTACTACCCCCAGCTCATTTTTCTACTTCATTTAAAATTATTGAAAAGCTTACTGATAGCATGATGTCCTTATTAATGATTTTATTTTATTTTATTTTGGTAGTACTGGGGATTGAACCCAGGAGTGTTTTACCACTGAGCTGCATCCCACCCTTTTAAAAACTTTGAGACGGGTTCTTGCCAAATCGCCCAGGCTGGCCTCGAACTTGTGATCCTCCTGCATCAACCTCCCAGTACTGACATTTCTGAAGTTATATTTAGTTTTGCTCCTATTATTGGACATTTAACTTATATGTTACATGTTTTATAAAGAATGCTGAGGTGATTGCATCTTTATATAGGTCTTTGTTACCTAGAAGACATTCCTAGAAAGCAAAATTTTTGCATGCCTGTAATCTCAGGGACTTGGGAAGCTGAGGCAGGAGGATCACAAATTTGAGGCCAGCCGTGGCAACTCAGGAAGACCATGTCTCAAAGAACGGGATGTAGCTCAGTAGTAAACTACCCCTCAGTTAATCCTCACTACCACCAGAACAAAGCAAAAAGCAAAATTGCTGAGTCAAAGATAAGAAAATTTTAGAATTTTGTTAGGAATGGAAGTGACTTTTTAACCTTTACACTAGCTTGGTTCAAAGAGCTCCTGTCACATTGCAGTGCTGCTAAGTTCCGAACTGTGCTGTCCTTCCTTACCTTTATTTTACTGTTTTAGTGTGCACATTCTTTTAAAAATATTTTTTATATAAATGGACAAAATACCTTTATTTTATTTGTTTATTATTGTTTTTTATGGGATGCTGAGGATCGAGCCTAATGCTTCACACGTGTTAGGCCAAGTGTGCTACCCCTGAGCCACAATCCCAGCCCCTAGTGTGAACATTCTTGAAGTTAATTTTTTTTATTTATTAATGAGCTTTAAGATTAATTTCTGTAAGTGGAATTTCAGGGCCAGAGGAGAGGCTTAGTCTCACCACTTTTGATTCACTGCCAAACTGTGCTCTGGGAAGGTGTGCCAATTTTCACGCCCTGCAGCAGAGTGTGGGAATGTTTACCCTGGATTCTGATTAGCACCAGATATTATGATGGGAAAGGTCACAGTATCTTGTTTGAAATGTACATTTCTTTGATTGTTAGGAAGGTTAGACATTTAAATGTGTTTTATAATTTGAACCCTATTTGTGTAACTTCCTCTTGTTTCTTTGGTCACCATTGAACTGCTTTTGTTTCTTCTAACCTGATCACGTTACAAATGCTAAGTCTAAGCGTTTTTTCCTTATAAATACACAGGATCTGTGGATTTTTACGTAGTCAAGTTTGTTGAATTTTTATGGATTCTCTTGCTCTGATTCCTAGAAAAGTGGGGGTGTACATCAGATGAAATTATATTTTCCTTTTTTTTAGGTTTAATTTATTACAATTCTTAAATCCATTTGGGTTTTATATTTTAGTTTGGTTTGTCCTGTGGGAATCTATTTTTTTTTTCCCCCAAGTAGGTAATTATTACTTATTGAAATATGTAGGTGGTGTTGCTGGGTGATGCAGCATATGCCTCTAATTCCAGTAGCTCGGGAGGCTGAGACAGGAGGATCTCAAGTTTGAGAACAGCCTCAGAAACTTATCAAGGTCCTAACCAAGCAAGACCCTGTCTCAAAAAATAAAAGGTGTTGGGAGTATAACTCAATGGTGCAGTGCCCCAGGTTCAGTCCCTGCTACTGAAAAATATACTTATATCTTGTTAGTGAACTTTAAAATAACTGCAGCAAAATGTTTTTCTTAATTACAAGAGTAATATGTGCTTATTAAGTAAAACAAATGAAGACAGAGTGTGTTTTACTGTAAGTAACATGGTAGACAGAAGCAGTGAACAGGCGCTGGGTCGTGCAGATCTGGATTTATGTCTGGTTCAGCTTGCTTGCTGTATTGTCTTTAACAAGTTTTCTTACCTCCACGGTTCACTTCCTCTGCAGTGTAGAAATAGCACCTACCCCCTGTGGCTGATGAGGTGAGATACTGTGTGTGCGGGTATCTGGGGTACAGCACCTGGAACATAGGAAAGATAAGTGAACAGTAGGCACGTGTTTGCCCAGCCCCATCTCCAGGGGTGTGTAATGCAGTCTGCAGACTTCCTGCGGGAATTCAGGTGCAGCTGTTTGTCCTTCTTGGTTGTTACCTTGACTCAGACATCATCACTCTGAGTACTACCATCAGTTCTTCACTAGACCAATGATTTTGGAGGTAGAAATGTGTACTTTGCTTTAAGATCAGCTGGAAACATGGTCAAACTCCAGGATCCTTGGCCTCACACTTGGGAAGTCTGATTCAGTAATCCTAGGCTGGATCTGGGGTTTATTTGGGGGAAAAAAAAATGAGTTGTGGATCTGATTTGTATTTCTAGTTAAAAAGTGGCTGGAAGACAATTGGATTTTAATTTGTGCAAATTTATCTAACTGGTAGGGGAAACAGAGGCAGTGACATAATTTTCAAATTGAGGACCTTATTTTGGGAGTTGAGATTTCTGGGTTCAGGTTTGTTGGTGATGGGTTCGTCAGTATCGGCTTAGTAGTTACTGCCTGTGCCCACTTGAGCAGTGGAAGGAAGGCTTGTTGCTTATGGAAGAGCTCCTTCTGTGTAGTTTGTGATTTGCCTGCTAGTGGCAGATATGGAACACTTCCATCTTAAAAATCTGTTTTGGAGTCCTAAGAATACTTGTTTTCCACTTACTAATGTCCCTCTAGTAAGAGTGGCTTGACTCTGTGGTTGTCTGGTAGTATCATAATCTTGACTCTCGGTATGTTAAAGACACAGCCAGCTTCTCAAGCCTGGTTTGGTTTTTAATCACTGATATTGTTTTCCTTATTTTATATCCAGGTTAAGTTTATTTGTAAAAAAAAAAAAAAAAAAAAAATTGCTGTGGTGGTTGTACCGTGGAAACCTGTGCCTCGATGTCCTATAACTTGTGAATGGCCTACATTCAGTTCTTAGAAGTTACTCTTTATCTACAATTAGCTTCCTGGGGAAGTGCCTTTTGTTTAAACAATAGGAGAGAAGTCAGAACCTTGACAGTGATAGTCTTGGGGTATTTGCTTTAGTGCTTATTAGTGTACTTCCTGATTTCATGAACTAGGTACTACCTGGCCAGGACAGATAATTTTGTCAGGAAATGATGTACATTTGGGTTGTTAGTATTTAATAAACTAACCTCTGAACTATTGCTTTCTACAATCTTTTTTTTTTAATATTTATTTTTTTATTTGTAGTTGGACACAATACCTTTGTTTATTTTTATGTGGTGCTGAGGATCGAACCCCAGGACCTTGCACATGTAAGGTGAGCGCTCTACCACTGAGCCACAGCCCCAACCCTTTCTACAATCTTTCTGAAATTATTTCCTATATAGAACGGTCTTCACATTATTCGAAGCGCTTGTGGCAATGACAATAACAACAACAATGTACAAATAATTTTGTAGAACCTGTACCTGGGTTGTGATGGAATTCTGCCTTCTTTTTTTTTTTTTTTTTTAGTTTTCGGCAGACACAACATCTTTCTTTGTATGTGGTGCTGAGGATCGAACCCGGGCCGCACACATGCCAGGCGAGCTTGCTACCGCTTGAGCCACATCCCCAGCCCGAATTCTGCCTTCTTGATGGGCCAATTTTGGCATAAATGAGAAAAAGTATTACGTGCACGTGTGTGTAGGTAGCCCCTGGGTGCACTGGCACAGTATTTGTTCTGACTCAGTATTTTCTTGTTTTGTTTAGCAGATAAATACTCTGAATATAGTGCTGGCTTTAAGTTTTGCAGTAGTGTTACCACGTGTTTCAATTGTAATTAATCATTATTCATGGTTACAGCGGATCAGTCCAGTGATGGAGAATGTAAAAATGTGTGTGTGCAGCGGTGTTCTTTGAATTAATATCACAGTCATTTTACCATAATGGTTAGGTCATTAAAAGTGTGGACCCTAGAGTCAGTTGCTTGGTTAGAATTCAAGATTTACCATTTGATATGAATGACCTTGGGAAATTACCTAACCTCTGTATTGTGGTGTCTTCACTCACCAAATAGGAAGAAGAGTGGTATCTCCCTCCCAGGATTTTGTGAGGACTAAGGAGGCTGAGGGGTGTGGTAGGTTGAACCTGCCCACGGTGCGTGTTGGCTGCCTGCACCGTGATCGTTGAGGGTGCATTGGAACCCACGTGGGAGGTGTCGAGCTTCTGTCTTTGCCCCTTCTCCCTCCAGACCTTTCAGATGTAAGACGTGATAGCAGCCCACATGAAACCAGAGACTCCGTTCTGTGGTT
The DNA here is from genome assembly GCF_047511675.1 of Marmota flaviventris. Taxonomy (NCBI): domain Eukaryota; kingdom Metazoa; phylum Chordata; class Mammalia; order Rodentia; family Sciuridae; genus Marmota; species Marmota flaviventris. Next base: position 170,750,924 of record NC_092500.1, read on the forward strand.
TCATTTTTTTTTTTTTGTATGCAGAAAATTATACAACTTTATTGACTCTAAAGAACAGTCCCAAACCCATGATAGAAAGTTTCAGTATCAGAGTTTTAGTTTTAAAGGAAGAAAGGTCTAGTTAGAATAGTTGTTTTACGGGCTGGGGATGTGGCTCAAGCGGTAGCCCGCTCGCCTGGCATGCGTGCGGCCCGGGTTCGATCCTCAGCACCACATACAAACAAGGATGTTGTGTCCGCTGAAAACTTAAAAAAAAAAAATAAAAATATTAAAAAAAAAAAGAATAGTTGTTTTATCAACTGACTCTTGAAAGGAAAGTCCTGACAGAATAAGGTACTGGTCCTGCTGGCAGTTCAAGGATTTGCTGTTGATAAGGAATGTGAGAGGCAGCCTCAGAGAGGAGGCTGCCTCTCACATTCCTTATCAACAGAGGAGGCGCTGGCATTCTGAGGTGTAGGGCGAGAGGAGGGAAAGGGGAGCACAGCCACAGACAGAACTCTGAGCAGAACTTTGCCTTCCGTGCCTTTTCAGCTTTCCAGGAGGTGGCTTCGGCTCTCAAGCAGTTGCCTGCAGATCCAGAGTTGTACTTCCATTTTTCAGCAAAAAGTTTTGATTGAGGAATGAGGAGAGAGTGCAAAAGCAGGACATCAGCCATGGTGGGAAGGGTTAATTGCTAACTGTACAAGTATTCTGGCTTCTTTTTTTTTGGGGGGGGGGGGGGGAGGCACCTATGTTGCGACCTCTCCTTGGAGTGGAAGGTGGCCCTGCTGCTGCTGGAACACTGAGGTGCCGGTGCTTCGTTGCTGACCACTGGGAAAGGTGCATCTGCGAGGCCTCCAGTTGGTGGAGGCAGGCTAGCTGAAGCTGACTGGCCAACTGTAGGCAGAAAGACAGAAGAGGACCAAGGACAGACCCACAGGGAACCCTGTGTTTAGGCAGTGGCGGAAAGGAGCCAGAGAAGAGCAGCTGGGGTGGAGAGCCCGGGTTGGAAGACTAAAAACAGAAATACTCACGGTTAACTAATGAGAGACGGACGGTGGGGGAGAACAGCAGCATCTTGGTAGGAGAAGTAAAGGAAGGTGTGAATAAATCAAGAGAATTTTTATGCTTCCAGATAAAGTTAAGTATATCAAAGTAGCACTTTTCAACTTAATACATTCCAGCTGGTTGCGGTGGCACACACCTGTAATCCCAGCTACTTCAAGAGGATGAGGCAGGAGGATCCTGAGTTCAAGGCTAAATTGGGCAGCACTGGGAGCCGCTGTCTGAAGAAAACCAAAACCGAACAAAACTTTACCTACTTAGATGTGATACAGCAGGATTCTTTTTTTATGTTTCTGAATTCTAGATTCTCATATTTTGTCAAGTAGTTTTTATGTCTGTATTCACGAGATACTTGATAGCTTTCTTTTTTTGGTACTTGGTCTGGTTTTGGCTTCAGGGTAATGCTAGGTTTATAAAGTGAGTCAGGAAGTGTTTTTCCCTTTTGAAGGGGCTGTGTAGAATAAGTGTTTATTTTTCTTTCAAAAGTTAGTAGAATTCCCAGTGAAACTACCTGATGCTGGAGATTTTTTTGGGGGAGGTTAAATTGCAAAGTCAATTTGTTAAATAAGATGAATTTAGACAGTCTGTTTTACATTGGGTGAGTTGTGGTAGTTTGTGTTTTTCAAGGAATCAGTCCATTTAAGGGTGTAGAGGTGTTCGTCGTCTTCTCTTGCTGTCTTTTTGATGCCTGTAAGGACTGCAGGACTACCTCATTCTATTCCTGATACTAGTTGTTTTTTTTCTGTTTTGTTAGTCTTGCAGGCTTGTCAGACTCTTGACGAACCTAGTACTTTCATTGATTTCTGCTCTTTATTTCCTTCCGTATGTGTTATTTGATTATTTTTCTAGGTTCTTGAAGGAGTTTAGGTTATTAATTTGAGACTTTTCCTCTTTTCTGATGTCTTTCTTTTTTGTTTTTGTAGTAGGGATCGAACTCAGAGGCACTTAACCACTGAGCCACATCCCCAGTCCTTTTTTGTATTTTATTTAGAAAGAGTCTCACTGAGTTGCTTAGGGCCTTGGAAGTTGCTGAGGCTGGCTTTGAACTCTTGATCCTCCTGTCTCATCCTCCCAAGCCACTGAGATTACAGGCATGTGCCACCGCACCCAGCTGATGTAAGTTTTCATGCATGAATTTTCCTCTTAGCACTGCTTTAGATGTGTCCCACAATTTTTTTCCCCATCTGTAACATCTTGTTTAACCTCTACAATAATCCAAGCACTAGGTAAAGGTTTTTTAGCATCAGTTTACAAAGGAGGAACTAAGCTCAGAGATTCTATAACATTGCTATGTTCTGGAGAATGAGCCAGGGTGTCCACTGCAAGTTCTGATGGCCTTCAAGCCTCTTCTTGGCCCTCCTCATTTTATAATATATATATATATATATATATTTGCCTTAAACTCAAGGCATGTGAGCTCCAAATTTCCAACTTGATTGGTAATGAAAATGTGAACCAAGACTTATAACTGGTATCATTTATTGAGCAGGGACCTGGTACTATGTGGTACCCTAGGGGGATTTTAAAGTGGTAAGAAAAATAATTCCTTTCTATAAGGAGTTTTTATCCAGCTGGAAATAAGTTACTTAAATGAAACTAATGAATAGTTGGTTTTTAGTCTTTTGATACTGAGTACAGTGGGAGTTCAGAGAGCTGACAAATCCTTTGTAGTTGGAGAAAACTTTATGAAGGAGTTAGACTCAGAAGTGCCCTCCAGGCACCAAGGTTTAGATGAGTGGAAGACCAAGGATGCCACTCCTGGTGTCTGTCAGCCTGGCTCCTGGGGAGGGGAGCTGCATGACCAGGAGAGCCAACCTGAGCTCCCTCTCCATGCTGGGAAGGTCATCCTGAGCAGTAGTAGGCCCAGGCTGACCAGTAGAGCAAACCCTTGAAAAGGATTGAAAAGGATCTCTGTAGTGAGGCAGGGAACTGGTAGTGTGAGCAGGGAACGTGGTGAAAAAGCCGTTTTAAAAATAGAAGAGTCGTCAGAGCACGTGGACTGGTAGTGCATGAACAGAAAAGTACAGGCACTGGATAAACAGACAAATTCAGATAATAAAGAAGGTAAATGAAAACACTACAGTGACATTGTACCTATTAAAGTGTCAGATTGAAAAGACAGTGATATTTGATTGGATGAGTTTAATTAATGCCTAACTGCAGCAGAGGCTTAGTTATAACCATAGTTCAAGCCTCGTTCCCACACAGTCTGGCGTGAATTATGGGCCCTCTCCAGCTAGATTTCCAACACTCACCCCTCTCCCTCTCCATTTTATTTTAATGAGAATTTACCTTTCTTCTTGAGAACATAGTGTCCTCCAGTGCTGACAGCTGCCTGGGCTGCTTCTAACTTGCACCTGCTTAGTTTTGGAGTTGGTTGCTTTTGGGTTCTCAGGTCGGGAGGGAGAGAATCTGTGCTTGTTACTGTGAGTGACAAGTTGCTTCTGGGAACTCTTCCTTTGCCAAACACTGGTCTAAGGGCTCTGACCAAAGTGGAAAATAGTAGGGGAAAGGCAGGGCTGCAGCAGATAACTGAGTATCACCATTTCTGCCATTATTGGTGAGCTGTTGGTAGATGGATGTTTTCTGTATTGCTGTGGGGAGGGTATCTTTGTAGTAGACAGTAATTTCAAGAATGAAAGCATGTTTTTCTTTAACTCAGAAGTTTCACATTAAAAAATTCTGTGGATGTTTATATGAAGGCAGCTGCATCATCCACTAATTATAATGATGAAAAATTGGAAACTTAAGTGCCAAGCAAAAAGGGATTGGTTAGAGAAGTTATGGTCTTTCCGTATTGTAGATGATATTCAGCTAGTGATGGTCATATAGTAGGATTTCTAATAGTGTGGGACAGTAGACTGTTCCTGAATGTTAGTGAAGAAATCAGGTTACAAGAAAGAACATATGGTGTCCCATTTTTGGGAACACATATGTAGAGATAAAAGGAAAGGGGGCCTCTGCTTTTGGCAGAATTGTAGACCTGTATAAATATAAACCCCTTTGCTGTAAAATGCATAGTATGTTCTCAAGAAGAAAGGTAAATTCTCATTAAAATAAAATGGAGAGGGAGAGGGGTGAGTGTTGGAAATCTAAGCGTCTGGTGAGTGATCAGTGCTACAGTGCTCTAGAGTGTTCACCAGTTTTAGTAACTGCCTTAATTTTATGAGAGATGAGCAAAAAACCTTGAGACTGTGACATAAAAATTGAGACACCAGATAAGAATGTGGCTCTTCAAAGGGCTGAATTGTCAGTAAGACAGTAGGTGGACTATAAAAAAGTCAGCCCCTGAGCATATAGATGTCCCTTGGTCTGGATCTGGATTGGTGGTGGGGGTGGGGATATGATTCCAAAGGAGAACTTGTGACCACGGTTTTCCTGCCATGGATTTTGTGTTCACACTTCAATACCTGGGTGGGATGTGGGAATCTCCAGATTTAGAAATTGATGTATTCTGAGGCTGATAATATATGACAGAGGTATCTGCCAAGCATTCTGTTCTAGAGGGACTCATTCTCAACCGCACCACACAAACTTCCCAGAAATATAGGACTACCAATGATGGAACTCAGTACAGAGCTACCAAGCCTAAGCCGTAACAAGATCCACCCTCCGCTGTGACAAGAATTAGCAGATAGAACAAAGTAAACCCATGAAGAGAAGGAATAGAAAATATGAGAAGGAACAAGGTGCTGATATAAAAATGAAGGCAAGTTTAAAAACAATTAGTAGGACTCTGGCAGCGAGTAGTCGTTTGGTGAAAGTCTAGAGGGTAGGGCACACAGTAGCGTAGGCCCCGAAGAAGAGAGTGCTAGTGAAGCAGATGACTATGGCCTCAGGGCCAAATCTAAGTCGTGGCTTGGTTTTTTGTTTGTTAGTTTTATAGGAATAAAAACCAAGAAATGGGATAGCCAGGTCATATGGTGGTTCCATTCCTAGTCTTTTTAAGACTAATACTGCTTTACCAGTGGCTGTACTAATTTGCAGCCCCAAATTTTGGCACTGGGGAATTGAACCCAGGGACACTTAATCTCTGAGCCACATCTCCAGCCCCTTTTTAATATTTTATTTAGAGACAGGGTCTTGCCTTGTTGCGTAGGGCCTTGCTAAATTGCTGAGGCTGACCTTGAACTCACAATCCCCCTGACTCAGCCTCCCGACCTGCTGGGATTACAGATGTGCACCACTATGGCTAGTTGTAGCTTTTTATAGCTTGTAAAGTAACAATGATTTTTTTTTATTCTTAAACATTACTTACATATTTTGGCACTGAGGATTTAACCCCAGTGTGCTTTCCCACTGAGCTATATCTTCAGTCCTTTCATTTACTTCTTTATTTTGAGACAGGGTCTCGTTAAGTTGCTGAGGGTCTTGGTGAACTGCTAAGACCTCAAACTTACAGTCTTCCTGTCTCAGCCTCCCAAGTTCTTGGATTGCAGGCATGTGCTACCATGCCCCACTCTAAACATTTTTTTTTTTTTTAAGACAAAAGTATGCTGCACAGATTATATGGGATACACAAAACCTAAATTATTAACTGGCTCTTTGAAAAAGTTCCCCAACCCCTAAACTATACAAATATGAGGAAATGTCCAGAAACTAGCACAAGGGGCAGAGAAAAAAGAGATTCAAGGGATGGAGGAGGATGTCTGAGATGTATCCTGTCCTCTAATAGGAGTTCAAGGAGAGATTGAGGGACAGATAAGATTCACAAAGATAATGGCTCGTAATTTTCTAGATTAATGAAGATATGAAACCTATGATACAGAAAGTTCAGTGTTTTTTTTTTTTTTTTTGAGCCAAAACCAAAAACTTCCACAAGTAGACACTTTGTATTGAAACTGCAGAAGTTCAAAGACAAAAATGTCTTTAAAGCAACCCGAATGAGAAGTCAGATTTCCCACAAGGTACAGGTTGGACTGAGATGTCTTTTCACTGAGGATGATGACATCCAGAGGGTTCTTCACAGTGTTGGTGGAAAAGGAAAACCTGATCTCGTATGCCCCACTAAGTCAACATTCAAGAATCAGGAGGAAATAGTGTGTTTGCAGACTCTCACTGAAGACACTGCTTTCGAATAAAAGAAACTATCGGAAGGAATGAAATGCCAAAAGGAATAAAATTGTGAGCAAGAAAATTGGCAAATACATGTGCGAATATATAAACAGGCATCAGTTATGCCACTGAGAGCATGATGAGAGGATAAAAAAAGTGGAGCTAAAACCTTAATAATGACATTTAATTCAATGTAGGTTAGCACAGGTAATGTTCTAAGGGTCTTTTGAGGTGGAAGAAAATGTTAGAAATATCATTAAACTTTTGACTTGATTGAGTCAAGAATACGTGTAACCACTTTAATGATAACAAAAAAGATAAATTGAATACAGAGGTGCTTAGTATGTGGGTAGGGTGGGATTGGTTCCAGGACCTCCTGCAGGTACCCAAAGCTATAGATACCTCAGGTCCCTTATGTAAAATGGCATAGTATTTGTGTGCACCTGCACATATCCTCCTGGGCACTTTAAATCATTTCTAGATTAATTATAATACTGTATTAGTCTGTTTTCTGTCACAATAATGAAATACTTGAGGCTGAGTAGTGTATAAATTAAAGAGATTTATTTACAGCTTTGGAGGCTGAAAGTCAGAACAGCATTCTGATGGCTCTGGCAAAGGCCCTTTTGGTTTTGTAATGTGTCACCTCATGACAGGTGGCATCATGGTGGGGTTCAAGTCCATAAGTGTCCTGGTGTTGGAGTTAGCAGATAAAAAAATTAATTTTTTGTTGGGTGAGGAGGTACATGCTTATAACCCCAGGTATGAGGGAGGATGAGGCAGGAGGATTGCAAGTTCCTGGCCAGCTGGTGAGACCTTGTCTCAAAATTTAAAAATTGAGAAAATGGACTAGGGCTGTAGCTCAGTGATGAAGTGCCTTTGGGTTCAATCTTTAGTAATGAATGAAAAAAAAAATCTTATAAATGTGATAAAGAAAATAGAGGGAAAGAGAAAAAAATGGATAGATATACCATTCTGCACTTGAAATCCTGTATCTAAATAAGAGTCTAATGGACATTCTAGACCTGAAAAATATAGTACTTGAAATTAAGAATGTTTTGGATGGCATTTACAGTGGGCTGGATATATCCGAAGAATGGATTGGAGAACTTGAAATTATTCAAGCTGGAGTACTAAATAAGATTAAAAAAAAAAAAAATACTGATTTAGGGTAATACAGAGTGAACTGGTGGAAAATGTGAGATTAGGCATTATAATTTGTTGTGGGCTAGGACTGGTGAAGACAGTAGAGTAATAAAAGAAATATACAGGAAAGGGATAAATGCAGACTTCATCATTATCATAATATATTTCAATAAAGAATTGGCAAATCAATATGGATGTAAGGAGTTGGAGGAGTTAAAAATAACTCAAGGCTTATAGCTAATATGTGTCTTCATTTGTGCTAGATACTGTGCAGTGTGTTTTATTCACTATCTAATCTTTTTTGTTTTTAATATTGTTTTTAGTTGTAGGTGGACACAGTACCTTTTAATTTTATTTATGTGGTGCTGAGGATCAAACCCAGGGCCTCACACATGTGAGACAAGCGCTCTAGTGCTGAGCCCCAGCCCCCACTATCTCTAACCTTTATATCAACTCTGAACATTGGTGATATCTTCTTATTCATGAAGAAAAGTGTCTCAGAATGGTCAGCTGAGCCTCTGACAGCTTCCTGAGGGGTTGGGTCCTGGCCTGGCTGCTCCGTGGTCGGTAGTTTTCCTGTGGCTGGAGGAATGTCGCGTCATGGGCATAATGGAAAGTAGTGGAAAGAGGAAGTGTTTGAAGGCCTGAGCTGATTGTAACATATCTTAGGAGAGGGCTTTTTTCCACCCCCTGGACTGGGAATTGAACCCAGGAGTGCCACATCCCACTAAGCTACATCCCTGGCCCATTTTTGAGGAAAGTTCTCATTAAGTTGTTGAAGATCTTGCTAAGGCACTGAGACTGGCCTCAAACTTCTGACCCTCCTGCCTTCATCTCTCAGGTCACTGGAATTACAGGCATGCACCACCATGCTCAGCTTATTTATTTTAATTTAAAGAAGTTATTTTTGGGCTGGGGTTGTAGTTCAGTGGTAGAGCACTTGCCTAGCATGTGTGAGGTACTGGGTTTGATTCTCAGCACCTCATATAAATAAATAAAATAAAGGCCTATCAACAACTAAAAAAAAAAAAATCCTTAAAAGATTTTTTTTTTTTTTGGCGGGGGATTATTGTAGATTGAACCCAGGGGTGCTCTACCATTGAACCACATCTTCAGCCATTTTTGTATTTTATTTTGAGACAGGATCTTGCTAAGTTTCTGAGCTGGCCTCAAACTTTGGTCCCCCTCCTCCGGCTCCCAGATTGCTGGGATTGTAGGCATGCGACAGGCTAGGAGAGAGATCTTTAGGGAGCTGGGAATACTGAACTACTAGTATAAGACAGAAAGACTAGGGTTGAACTCGTGGTTTTGGGGATAGTATGATTATAGGTGATGGTTGAAGCCATTTCTTAACAGATGTTGTCAAAAGCCTTGGGGGAACACTTTAGGTAGGAGGAAGACTATACCTACTGAAGCAGAATGGTAACAGCAGTCAGGGAGATGAGTGGGAACACCAAAAAGTACCGTTTCATGGAAATCCAGGCGAGGGCTGGGAGTGTGCAGAGGAGGAAGGGATCAGTGGCACAACTCATTTAACAGACTTGGTGAGTTTAATGAACTGTGCTGCGAGCTGGCGACATGGCAGGGATCCCAGCAGACAAAGCTCCTGCCCCCAGTAGGTAGGTTTTGGCAGGGAAGGTGGTACTGAATGAATGAACAAAAAGATACGGAGGAAATCAGTAGGTTAATGCCAGAAAGCTTCTGGGGTATTAAAGGCAACTTTAAAATGAGGATGTTCAGAAAATTGACCTGAGGGATGAGAGTCACCAGGAAAAAGAGCAGCCGGTCTGAAGGTTCCAAGGCAGTACAGAGCTTGGCAAGGCCGAGGAGTTGAAAGGAGGCCAGTGTGGCCAAAGTTGGCTGAGCACAGGGAGCAGCGGGGGCCGTTGCACTCGGGTAGGGGTGATAGTGCAATGGGAATCTCCTGTGATTCCTCGGAAAGGGAGAGAGACATCTAATTTGTGTTTGAAGAAGAGCATCCTGGCTGCTCTGTAGGATATGTCATGGGGTCAGGAACAGAAGCAGGCTGGCAGGTTAGGTCTACATGCTCTGGGGGTGACTGAGAGTTAGTAAGCCACGTACTGTGTTTGACTTAAGTCTCTAGAGGTTGTTCCCTTATCAGTGTTGCAGGGATATTTGTTTCTAGATCCTGATACTTTATTGTCATTTTCCAGAGAATGACAGAAGAGATCCTGAGTGTCGTTTTCTTTTGTGCTTTAAATAATTTAATTAGCTATTTAGGAAGGGAAGTTCCTGCTGTTGGACATTGACTTCTGTCTTATTTCAGTTAAAGAGATAGAAGTTAATGGGGATGCGTTCTTTTGAATTATTGTTGAATTATTGGTTTCCACTATTATTATTATAGTTATAAGTTCTGGGGACTGAACCTAGGGGTACTTAACCTCTGAGCTCCTTCCCCAGCACTTAAAATTTTTTTTTTCTTTTTTTTTAGTTGTCAATGGATCTTTAACTTATTTATTTATATGTGGTGCTGAGGATCGAATCCAGGGCCTTACACATGCCAGGCAAGCGCTCTACCACTGAGCCACAACTCCATCTTCCTCCAGCCGTTTTTATTTTTTATTTTGAGACAGGATCTCACTAAGTTGCTAAGGCTGGCCTCAAACTTGTGATCCTCCTGCCCCAAACTTCCTGAGTAGTGGGGATTTTATGGACGTGTGCCACTGCACCTAGCTTGGTTTCCATTAGAATGTTTGTTTCTACTCACATCTCTGTGAGTTAGTAGCACTGGATATATTAGACTAGGAATTGTCAGTCTCTGAGTGACTTTTAAAAAAAATTTGCTTACATTCTGTATGTAATTTTTTTGGGAATTTTTGGTATGGAGACATTCAAACGTAAGCAAAAGCAAAGAACGTAATATGATAATTCCCCACATTTACCCATCATTCTGTGCCAGTACCAGTCAGCTCTGGCTCTTTTTGGTTCACCTGGCCCTCCTCACTGCCCCTGTTTATTTTGAAACAGATCCCAAGTGTGCCATCATCTATAAATCGCTCAGCATCTACTTGTAAAGGCAAGGATTTCCCACATTTCAGTGCTCTGTTTTATTTCTCCTTCAGGCACGTAAGCGGGTCACATAGCTGTGTGGTTTGCTGTGAGGGTCCCATTTTGTACCTGTTGTCCTAGTGTAGTTATCAGTAGAATTGTTTTCACTTAAGAGAGTGTCTTTTGGGACAGTGAATTCTGTGTTTTTTTTTTTATTTATGCAAGGAGAGTTTTTTCAGAGGAACACTGAGTAAATTCTTCAATAGTACCTTCAGCATTGGGTATTTTACTAATAGTGTGTTTCTTTTATATTTCCTTTTTAAATCAGGAGAGCAAACCCTGGTGTTCACTATTTTAAGAAGTTGTTTACGGAAGGATAAAGTGACATAAGCCCGAGAAAGGAGGCTCCTGGTGTGTGGAAAGAAGGAGGTGAGTGTTGTGCTGCTGCTCGTCTTGCCCTCTACCCCGTGCCCTCCTGTCCGTCAGTGCCGCAGAGAGAGTCAGCCCTTTGGAACAGAAGGGCGATGTCAGGTCTGTGAAATACTGGCCTCTCTGGGTTCTCTGCAGTATTTGACTAGCTGTTACTTATCTAGGTTGAGATGATCCAAATTCTGTATTTTCCTGGATAGATTTTTTTTGTTTTGTTTTGTTCTCACTTGTTCTACTGAAACCTTTTAGCAACACTGATAGCAGCTCTTTGTTACTTACGTGTGAGTGAAGACTCTACCAGACCTTTCATAGTTGTACATCTTGAGCTCAGGTAGAGGCAGAGAGTGGCTGAGCCCTGACTTATGGCAGTGCCCTTACTATGTCCATCTTGTCTCCAGGCTAAGAGAATTTCCTGAAGTCAAGGACCACTGTGCGTTCTAGAGCCTCCCAGTTATGATAGCTTGTCAGATGCATCAAGAGTATGTGAACGCTTTTTGGGGGAAGAAATAAATGAAATATTCATTCAGGAATTTGGCACAGTGTATTATAACTGACTTCTAGATATGCTGAGTTTGTGGAGAGAGCAGGCGGAAAGATTCTGTAGCCTCTGATGGTAAAGTAAAGTTTGAGAGAAGAGGACTGGGGATTTGTTTCAAGATGGAAGAGCCAAAAGTTCCTCATGTGCTCTGCTTTATTTTCAGAGCCACACAACATATTGTTACCTCCACGCACTCATCTCCATTTTAGAAGATTAGGGCCCTGATAGGCATGTGGTCTGATAGCACATCTGTCCCCCAAGGATAAGAAATGATGCCTCTCATTTCTAAAAGGCCAAGTTACTATTTCTGGTTTAAGAAGGAGCACATGGTGTCTGCTAATGGAAGATAAATAGAAGCAAACTGGGAAATACCTTTTGTCTCTGGATTACTGAATCTGCTACTGGCTGAAGAACAAAAGAGTTCTCTTCAATTCTTTTCAGTTCTAAATTTAAGAAATTGAGCCTTTTAGAGTTTTTTTTTTTTTTTGTTAAGTGGTTCAAAAGGATGTTTGAATATTGGAAGTGAACATTGCTAATAAGATTGGTGGGAAGGTGTTTCTCTTCATCTAATGAGGCCAGATCGTTACTGAAGACATCTTTGCCCACTGTTGATTTTAGCTGGTCATCATTTGATGGGGCGCTAGTGCTGCTCTAGATCTAGTTAAACAGGAAGAGGCTGGGTGGGGGTGGGTGTAGACTGAAGCTGTTGAGGGCACTTACCAACCACGAGCAGTGTACACCTGCCGGGCAGCGTCTCTGCCTTGGATTGGCAGTATTCTGAGAAACACACTCTTGTTCCAACGTTGTTTGATCCTAGAAGGTGAAGCATTTTCTAGAAATGTGCTGGGGTGGGAGTGGTGTTGAACATGATCTTTTCAACACACTGACATGGTTCTTTTTCTCTTGCAGGCTTGGCTGTTGGCAAAGACGTGGATAAGAGCCAGTGGTTCTAATGCCAGCGGACCTGACTAGCTACTGTACAACTGTGCAGTAGAAACTATGCATATTTGTTGGTCAGCAAAGCCAAGGAACAAGAGCTATGGCCTTTGAAATGGCCTTTGTGATTCCAGGGTATTTTTCCTGGGTTTTATCATGCGGTACCTCCCTTCCAACTCAGCAGCAATGTGGTACCTTTTACTGTTCAGTGAAGATTAAGGACGTGCTCTTTGATCAACAGCCAGAACTTAAAACCTGCTGGAACAGGGTCAGGGACCATGTCATTCGCAGCTGAGGAAGATGAAATTTCCATTTTATGTGGTGCCTTGTACAGGGAGTGCACTCACTCTTCTAGGAACGTGTGAGTGAGAAAGAGGTTGTGTTTTTCTGACTAGAAACTCACGGTTATGGCGAGTGACCCAACGTGATCAGAGGGGCAAGAGAACTCATGACGGGTTATACCATGTTGCGGAATGGGGGAGTGGGGAATGGAGGTCAGACCTGCATGCTGCGCTGGTCCAACCGCATCCGGCTCACGTGGCTCAGCTTTACACTGTTCATCATCCTGGTTTTCTTCCCCCTCATTGCTCACTATTATCTCACCACGCTGGATGAGGCAGACGAGGCTGGCAAACGGATTTTTGGCCCACGGGCGGGTAATGAGCTCTGTGAGGTGAAGCACGTGCTGGACCTCTGCCGCATCCGCGAATCGGTGAGTGAGGAGCTCCTACAGCTGGAAGCCAAGCGGCAGGAGCTGAACAGTGAAATCGCCAAGCTGAACCTAAAGATCGAAGCCTGTAAGAAGAGTATTGAAAACGCCAAGCAGGACCTGCTGCAGCTCAAGAATGTCATTAGCCAGACTGAGCATTCTTACAAAGAGCTGATGGCCCAAAATCAGCCCAAACTTTCTTTGCCTATCCGACTGCTCCCAGAGAAGGATGACACTGGCCTTCCTCCCCCAAAGGTCACGAGGGGTTGCCGCCTGCACAACTGTTTTGATTATTCCCGCTGCCCTCTCACCTCTGGTTTTCCTGTCTATGTTTATGACAGTGACCAGTTTGCCTTGGGCAGCTACCTGGACCCCCTGGTCAAGCAGGCTTTTCAGGCTACAGCACGAGCCAATGCTTATGTTACAGAAAATGCAGACATTGCCTGCCTGTATGTGGTATTAGTGGGAGAAATGCAGGACCCAGTCGTGCTGCGGCCATCTGACCTTGAGAAACAGCTGTATTCCCTACCACATTGGCGGACAGATGGACACAACCACGTCATCATCAACCTGTCACGCAAGTCGGACACACAGAATTTACTATACAATGTCAGCACAGGCCGTGCCATGGTGGCCCAGTCCACTTTCTATGCTGCGCAGTACAGACCTGGCTTTGACTTGGTGGTCTCGCCGCTGGTCCATGCCATGTCAGAACCCAATTTCATGGAAATCCCACCACAGGTGCCAGTGAAGCGGAAATATCTCTTTACCTTCCAGGGTGAGAAGATCGAATCCTTGAGATCCAGCCTTCAGGAGGCCCGCTCCTTTGAAGAGGAGATGGAAGGTGACCCTCCTGCTGACTATGACGATCGGATCATTGCCACCCTGAAGGCCGTCCAGGACAGCAAGTTAGATCAGGTCCTGGTGGAGTTTACCTGCAAAAACCAGCCCAAGCCCAGTCTCCCGACTGAGTGGGCGCTGTGTGGGGAGCGGGAGGACCGCCTGGAGTTACTGAAGCTGTCCACCTTTGCCCTCATCATCACTCCCGGGGACCCTCACTTGGTTATTTCATCTGGGTGTGCAACACGGCTCTTTGAAGCCCTGGAAGTTGGTGCTGTCCCAGTCGTGCTAGGGGAACAAGTCCAGCTTCCTTACCAGGACATGCTGCAGTGGAACGAGGCGGCCCTCGTGGTGCCCAAGCCTCGTGTCACCGAGGTCCACTTCCTGTTACGCAGTCTCTCTGATAGTGATCTGCTGGCCATGAGGCGGCAAGGCCGCTTTCTCTGGGAGACATACTTCTCCACCGCTGACAGTATTTTTAATACCGTGCTGGCCATGATTAGGACTCGCCTTCAGATCCCAGCTGCTCCCATCCGGGAAGAGGTAGCAGCTGAGATTCCCCATCGTTCAGGCAAGGCGGCTGGAACTGACCCCAATATGGCTGACAACGGGGACCTGGACCTGGGGCCAGTAGAAACGGAGCCACCCTACGCCTCACCCAAATACCTCCGCAACTTCACTCTGACCGTCACTGACTTCTACCGCAGCTGGAACTCTGCTCCAGGACCTTTCCATCTTTTTCCCCACACTCCCTTTGACCCTGTGTTGCCCTCAGAGGCCAAGTTCTTGGGCTCAGGGACTGGGTTTCGGCCTATTGGTGGTGGGGCTGGGGGTTCTGGCAAGGAGTTTCAGGCTGCACTTGGTGGTAACGTGCCCCGAGAGCAATTCACAGTGGTGATGTTGACTTATGAGCGCGAGGAGGTGCTCATGAACTCCTTGGAGAGGCTGAACGGCCTCCCGTACCTGAACAAAGTGGTGGTGGTGTGGAATTCTCCCAAGCTGCCATCAGAGGACCTTCTGTGGCCTGACATTGGCGTCCCCATCATGGTAATGCAAAAATGGGCAGTCTCTCTTGATGCATGTACTTCACTCCTAATGCCTTTCCCTTTAGCTATCTTAACTCTTACTGGCGAGGAATGTACATCTTTTTAAACACGGGTACAGATGACTTTTCCCGTGAAATTTCTGCTTGTTACTTCTTTAGGCCTTGCCAGCTCATTGCTGCTACTTACTTCCTAAGTCGCCTGAGCACTGCCACCGCTAACATTGCTACTGGACCTGTGCAGTTATCCCTGCTAATCATAGTGATGAGAAAGCTCATGGTCAGGAAGAACTTAGGATTCAGGCACTGTAATTAGGGTTATATGATGTATGATTATCACTGTTTCTTCATTTTGTATCTGTGGGAACTGAGGCTCGGAGAGTTGATTAATTTGCTCAAGGCCATGATGAGTAATGGAGGAGGTGAGCTTTACAATGTCTGATTCCAGAAGCTTCAGTTTTTAATCATCCCAGAGGATTTGAGAGGAGAATGATGTCATTCACAGGATCCTCTGGAAGCCTCTGGAAGGGTGGAGTGGGGTTTGATATTTGGGAGTTGGAGAGCCTTCTTTATTCTAGAGTATCTTGCAGGGTCTTTCTCTTGTTCTTTATTTTTAAAATTTTAGTTGTAGATGGACACAGTGCCCCCCCCCCCCAATCTATCTATTTATATGTGGTGCTGAAGATCGAACCCAGTGCCTCACACATGCTAGGCAAATGCTCTACTGCTGAGCCCCAGCCCCAGCCCGTCTTTCTCTTTCTTTACTCCATGTCTGATGTTTACATGCTGTTATTTTACAGGAAAGATAAGATCTAAACTTGTAGGACTGGGTGGCATTCTGAGGCTTTTGTATCTACCTGCTTGAATTAAACTGGTGATCTGCAAGAGAGATGTGAGGCCTTAAAGCAGACCTGTCAACTACTTACCTTGCAACATTGGTACTTTCTAGAAAAAGGTAGCAAAGAACAACAAAGGTCTGATGGGCCATGCATCAACTAGAGTCTTGCTTAAGAAAATTGGTGATTTTTAGGGATGATTTGTGTGAAACCAAAGAAAGAAAGACTAGGATTCTTTCCATCCCAGAGTTTATCTTGTATATTAAGAAATCTCCTTTACAAACTTTTTCCTAAGTGAATTTTACTCATTTCCTTTCTTAGTTACAACTTCATAACTGTCACTGAATTAAAAAATAAAATAAAAGTGGCAGCAGCAGTTACTCTGCAAAGGGCAGATGCCATCCCACAGTGGGATATCAGAGCTGCCTACGCTTTCCGTTTTTCCTGCGTGTTCTTTGAGTTTGGTCAAGATGTGGAGAAGCTGGTGCCACCTGGTAAACCATGAACTGGAGTTCATTGGAGCACTTACTAGAACTGTTCTTTCTTTAACACTGGTAGGAAATATGCAGTCCTCTTTATTGCTGGGCAGCACACTGCAATTAATGCATAACCTATTCGGAAGTGCCTGAAACTTTCCAAATAAAGGGCCATTCTAGAAAGCTCATATTAGGGATGCAGTTTTTTTCTAGTTCTTTTAAAATGTGGCAACAGTTTCATGCTGGAGGTCTCACACCATTCTCTAAAAATTTTGACTTCTTTCCATTTAAGAGAAGCAGGTGTTTTGGGCAGCAGTTGGAATTTCTGACATGGGTGCAGGCAGGCATCAGGGCTAGAGAGACAGTGGCAGCTGTCTGCCTCCCCTGTCAGAGAGGCACTACTATGTTGTGCCTCAGAGTGGCTTTCCACCTAGATGCGGACATCACCTATTCATTGTGTTAGGATTAACAGGGCTTATAAACTCAGCAGCACGGTGCTTCCCAGGCAGTCTCAGATTCCAGTCCTTAGGAAAAGTGACTCAAAGTCAGCACATTGGTTAAGTGAATCAACCCAGGAACCTCTGTCATTTCAGAAAATGCTGAGCAACTTGTGTTTCTCTTCTGCTCAGCTTCTCAACTAAGCAATATGCATAAGTTCTAGATCATGTGTGAACTGTGAAATCTGTTGAGCCCCAGCTATTTTAGTGGCACCTGGTAGATCTTCTATACTAAAATTCCCCATTCTTTTCTAATAATTAATTACATAACAAAGGGGTCTGGCTTAGAATAAAAGTGTCCTTGGACACTTTATTTCCACTTGCTGTATGCAAAGAGAATTCCAGCTCAAACGGAATAGTGAATGGGCAAGGAGCCAGGACCTGCGGAGAAAGGGGAGAAGTGTGGTGCTCTCACTGAATGCTGTAGGGCCGCTGCAGGGAGATGTGGTGGTGCTGTCTGCTCTCTCTGTGTCTCTCCTTCCTCTTATCCTTCGGGCCAGAATGACTGGATTTTGTCGGAGAGTCCCAGCTGTCCTTCACCCCGTGTCCCTTGCATTCTTTGCTAACAGTTGAGTCAAGCACCTTGGCTCCTGCAGCACAGCCACAGAGATGTCTAATGGAAGCCGGATGGAGAGTGTTACTCTGCCAACAACTCTGATGTCCGTTCTCTTGAAAAAGTCCCCACTAGGTTGGGACCATGTTTTCAGGGCCCCTTAAAGACATTCTGCTGTTCCTGGTGATAGTCAGTGGGCTTCCCCTGTGTGTTATGTGTGGCTTTCTCTGTCTGCTTACAGGATCTTTTCCTTATCTTTGGCTTTTAGCAGTTTGATTTTGATGTTCCTTGGCATTGCTTTCCTTGATTTTTTTACTTTGAAAAGTGTTGCTCTTTTTGTCTTACGAGGCAGATAATTTGGACCCAGACTAAAAGTTCTCTTAATGGCTACTCCACAGTTCGTTGAGTTCTTTTATATTTAGCTGGTCTGCTTACAACCTGCACCAAGCATGCGCAGCGTTGAAGTGAGCCAGAGACCGGTTTATACCCAGCACTGGGAGCTCCCCCTCTCTGGTTTTCTCCTTTTTGGAATTTCCTCCTGTCTTTCCGGGCCAGTGGTTGCCCCAGACTCTTTCCTCTTATCCTTCAGGACAGCCTGACTGGATTTGGTCTGAGGGTTCCAGCTGTCCTTCCCGGCCCTGGCTCTGTGCTCTCTCCTGTATCAGCACTTCCTTCCCTCTACATGTCAGCTCCACTCCATAGTGTGCCGTGAGTGGCTCCCTCACCATTGCCTTCAGGAAGGTGTCCTCTCGGTATATTTGTACAGAGCTTGATTGCCATCCGCAGGAGGATTATCTGGTAGGAGCTGGCTCAGCCCTCCTGAAGCAGATGCCTGCAAATAATCCCTTTTGATACATGGTCCCACAAAAGTTTGATTCATAGTTATTGCTTTATTCTGTCCTGTTTGCATGTGTTCCTTTCTCACACTTTAGAGTCTAGAAAATAGTGATAAGTAGGGGTGGCCTTCTTAGAGCATTCTGTGAAATGAGAACCTTAAGATCTGTGCTGTTGGTGTTTGAAGACTTGGGCTGTTAGGAAAGTGATATCTCTTAGTTATTTAGGAGCATAGCCAGGCTTTCTCAAAGCAGTGCTCATCTTCACACTACGTTTGTTGGCTTCTTTGGAAGCCAGCCCTGGAATATGAATTTTTCATTCTCCCTTCATAAAGGGTACAAACTAATTTACCCAGGGTGCCTGGCAAGGGCTCTTGGACATCGGAGAAGCTTGTATGGAGTGAGAGAGCCTTGTAAATTCTAGAGGCATCCACAGGCAGTGGCAACTGTGAGAAGCAACCCTCTCTGCATTTGCAGTGGAGCTCTTGTGGGGAGTTTAAAGGGAGGTGGGAGAAGGTGGCCAGGGCTGGCTTGTGCAGAAACATGCAGGCCAAGCTGGGCAGTGTAGAATGTGTCCTGAGTGTGAGAGGATGCCTCTCAGAGAAAGAGAGCAGAAGCAGGTAAAAGACTTGTAGTAGCAGTAGCCCAGGGGAGAGGTGGTGGTAGTCTGGATCAGGGTGGCGGGGGCAGAGAGGGTGAGTTCAGAGGTGAGCTTGACTCATTTATGTCCTTGGAGACTTCAAGGCCGGAATGCGTCATTTTTTCCCCAAATAAAACTACAGCAATGTGATAGAGATTTGAGTTTGTGGAGGATTGGGGATGTAGCCCCGTGGTAGAGTGGCTGCCTTGCATGCATGAGGCCCTATGTTCCATCCCCTGAAAAGAAGAAAGAGAAAAAATGACCAAATCAAGTTTTAAAGTGAGTGGTTTCCAGCTGGAAGAGGGCAAGAGAGGAGTTTGTTTTTCAGGGCCCTTTCCTTCTCTCGTAGTCATTGGTATTCAGATAGAAAGGAGATGTCTCTGTTTTGGGAACTTGAATGGTATGCCAAGAGGGTTATTGTTTCATTATTGAGATAGGCTCTTTCTGAGTTGCACAGGCTGGCCTGGAATTTGCCATCCTCCTTCCTCAGCCTTCTGAATTGCCGGGATGTGCTCCATTACACCTGGCAAGAGTCTTTTAATATTGCTTTACAAGTAGTGTGTTGGGGAAGAGGATTGGGGCCTGAAGGAACAGCCTCAGAGCACCCGTGATGTCTTAGTGCTCAGGCGGCCAGAGGCTTTACCGCGGGCCAGACTTCATGGAGAGGAGAGGCCATTATAAAGACTTATGCCTCAGAAACCTGATAAGTTCTATTTTTGCCTGTCCATTCTGCTCTATAAAATATCCCTTGTCTGATTCAGATGGTCATTGTCCAATGTTATGATTTCTAGGCAAGTTGAACAGGAGGAACCTTTCCAGCCTCTCCAGGGGAGGGCTCTACAGAGGCTGGTCGGCCTCACTGGGTATTGGTGGATCTGGGTGCTTGGGTTTTTCCTTTGACAGTATTTTACTTAAAAACTCGATGATTGTAACTCTGGCTTTTTCTTTCTGTTTGGGATGAACTGTATGACTGAAAAAGAAGATTATAAAGCAAAGCTACCAGAAATCGGAATAGCCAAAATTATAGAAATGTAGAGGAATTGCTGAAAAGACATGTTGTAAAAGTAATTTACTAATTGTATTCATAATTTACTTATGTAGGTATTTGTACTCTGTAAATTCAAAGGAAGGAATCTGAGACTGCAAGAATTTTATTGTTTCAGGTCATTTGACTAATTAATACCTACATTAGGCTTGTGCAGTGACTTGTAATCCCAGCTGCTCCCAGCTAATGGGGGCATTGGGGCCAGTACTGAGGCAGGAACACAGTGAAGTTTGTAGCTCCGTGTTTGCCTAGCATGAGGGAGGCCCTGAGTTTGATCTCTTGCACCAAGACCAACCAACCCAAAACAAGGCCCTAACCAGTTGAGGCTGGCCTTGAACTTGGATCCTATCGCCTCAGCCTTCTGAGTGCCACTGCACCTGACTTTAACTTATACTGTTTTACCTTCAGTTTTACAGGGATCATTGCCAACTTTTATAAGTTAAAACAGACTTGTCCCAATCTAAAATGTATGGTAGTTTTGTACTGTATTAGCCAGTATTCCAGGTTATAATTGGAAAACCAGTTCACCATGTTATCTTCTTACTCCTTTCCCTTCCTTTTCTGCACTTCCCAGCTGTGGCCCCACCACTTGGTGTTTATTGATGAATGAGTCCCTTGGAGAATCCAGGAGTCCTGGTGCCCATTCATTTGGTGGCCTCTCTGCTCCCCTCCCTACTCACCCCCAGCTCTGTTTCACTCGGTGCTGTTGTTAGGTACATACGACCGGTGTCTCTGCCTCTGCTGGGGCCCCATTTTCCTGATTCCTGAGCCCCATGATTGGCTGCTTTCTTCAGTTAGAGGAAGAGGAGGCTGGAAGGCTGAAGTTGGCTGCTGTTTGCGTTCTCAGCCGTGTGGTGTCTGGAAGCACAGCGTCTTCTCAGTGGATTTGTTACAAACTGTGTTTGCGTGCTGTGGTGATGAGGCTGGAGGCTGTGGCCCTCGGTGGGCCCAGTGCGATCGTAAAGAGAAGGACAGCATTTTAAGTGTGTTAAAGTTGCTGAATTTAGTAGGTGGCAGAGTTCCTCCCTGTTCTGCTGTGATGAATGAGAAGGAAGGTGTGGTGACAGACGGGAAGGCTTTTATGCACAATGGGAAACAAAGAAGCAGGGAGGCACCCTTGGGGAGCAGGGGATGTGAAACCAGGAGGGTGAATGGTAGCGAGTGCTGCTCCCCATTTGACCCATGTAGGCTGATGGGTTTTTTGTCTAGGTTAAAATATTGTCAGACTTCCTATTTCCTTTCTAATTATCATTCTTTAATATTAAAAAGATTTGAATATTCATGGATAATTTTGATCTTTTCAGGTATTTATATCATTCTGAAAACAGAACGGAAAGACTTAGTTATGTGCTAAT
Source organism: Marmota flaviventris (assembly GCF_047511675.1). Classification (NCBI taxonomy): domain Eukaryota; kingdom Metazoa; phylum Chordata; class Mammalia; order Rodentia; family Sciuridae; genus Marmota; species Marmota flaviventris. The sequence goes on from NC_092500.1 coordinate 170,771,907, forward strand.
TCCAACTCTTTCACTCATACTGTGTAAACTGCCTGTTGAAATCTATCATATGCCAGGCACTGTGCGCTACTCATTCTGGTTAATGTCATACCAGTGATTAGAGCATTAATTTGCAAATCATTCTTCATGTTCACGAGTTACCAGAGTGTACCCATAAGTTTCTAGTAGCACTGTGCTGTGATAACACCAGGAAATAGACCGTGTTGGGGTGGGAGCTGTTGTAATTTGAAACTGAACAATATCATCAAAAATGAGAATCTTTCCCCTAAATGTCAGGCACTAATACTCTTGTTGACCAATTTCTTTTTACACTCTCTCAGCGTTTTCAGACTTCTGGAGGCTAATGTTGATCTCTGTGTCTGCCTTTAGAAATTCTTGAATCTTTTTGTCCTTCTGATTTTGGTACCAAAACCAATAATGGTTATTTGGCCGAGCTTGTGTCTTGCCATCGAGCACTACAGCTTTGAAGCAGTTCCTTCACCACCATCCCTTCCTCCCTCACCTCACCTGAACTTTAGTTTATATTTGCAGTTTGTTAGGGCGGAAGTCTTAGAGTTATGGGAGGAGTTGGTTGTCCTTGGATAAGGAACTTCAGTTATTCCTGAAATACTGTCTGCTTTACTCATCTTTTTGGAGATCGACTCAATCAGGGTGTCTCAGGAGTGGCACCAATGACATTTTGGATTGAATCATTCTTCATTTGTCAGGGGAAGGCTGTCCTTTGCATTGCAAAATTTAGCTACATTCAGGCCTTTACCCACTAGACCCAAACAGCTCACTCTCCATTGTGACAACCAAAAATGTCTGCAGACATTGCCAGATGTCCCCTGGTGGGTAGGGGTGGGCGACCACTCCTGTTAGAGAACCCCTGCTCGCCTAATTTTTTTTTCCTTTTTGCACCCTAGGGCCTCTTGCCTGCTAGGCAAGCCCTTTGCCCCTGAGCCACATCACCAGCCCTGCTCTCAATCCTTAAGACAACCTACTCTGACCACAGTTGTTGGCCAGCCAGCCACAAAAAAAAAGCTGCAGTACTTGACACATGTGTCTGTGATGCTTACAGCTTTCCTTTTCTCTGTTCTGATGGTTAAAATGCAGTTCCTGTACCTGCACATCTTGCTGTCAGTTCTGGTCCAGGGTAGGGGCACTGTGTTCCTAGCATCAATGGTGATTCCTTTCTTGCCTCTTGATTACCCAAGTGATGGATTTTAATAGACTTACTGAAAAGCTGGTGGTAAAATCCAGGCCATGTCTTGGCCACATTGCTCCTCCATCTCTGACTCCACCCTGGTCTTATAATAAGTAGGTTCTCTTGGTTTGGTTCATTTTGTAAACCAGTTAGATTATTTTGGATGTGTTCTAGGTATCAGAGTATGATCATTTTAGGTTTTTTTGTTTCTCCTTTTCACATTTTGGTTGTCTGTCTTATTTGGCTTATAAATAACTTCAGTTTTTGTGGACAGCATGGTGCCATGGTGGTGTAGCTAGTATGGTCCTCACTCCAAAGCCGTGCTTTTCCCTTCGCTCTAACACTTCTCAAAATTTAGTGTGCACAGCAGTCACAAGGCGTCTTGAGAAATGCAGATCCTGTCAGGGCTGCTCAGGGCCTGCCTTTCTACAGCCCCAGTGATGTCACTGCTGCTGGGCTGTGGATCCCATGGGTGCTCTGGCTCTGCTCTTTTGCCATCACTGATTCTGCTGTAGATGAGCCTCCTGGAGATTAACCCACAAAGTGGTCAGCTACATGTGAATGTGCAAGCTGTCTGTCAGCTACTCCATGAGGTGGGTCTTCCCTGGGAGACCTGGCTGTGAATGTCCACTGTTCCAGCTGAGGAGCAGTTCAGCCAACTGGCAGGATTGCAGTGTAGTGAGAAGCGGACGGTAGGTGTGTTGGGAATGAAGAGTCAGTGGTGAGGTGGGTGCGTCGGGGCCTGAGCTGCCGCTGTATTCCATCCTGTCTGAGGTGGACCTCATTTTTGTTTTAACATTTCTGAAATTGGGATGTGTCTTACAAAACTTGCCAAATGGTGCTCCCTGGGGAGTCAGCAGCTGCTGAAATGGGAACTTGGAGACTCCGCATTGGCTGCTCTCCTCCTGCCTCGGGCCGCAGCTGCATGGTTCTGTTTCTGAAGCCCAGTGCAGGCCCTCTGCCACAGATGGGGCGTTATATACGTGTGAAGTGCTTGTGGGCGAGGTGGATTTTGGTGTCTCTTGCTCGGCTCTGATGCCTGGTGTCTGTAGCAGCACACCTGTTGCAGATCTTTGCTGTGATTTGGGCAGAAGCACATGTGGGTTGAGGTAGAGTGACATTCCACGTGATGAGTTATTTTACATAACTGATGGTATGTACATTAAGAACGCGTTTGGATTGGGCTGGGGTTGTGGCTCAGCGGTAGAGCGTTTGTCTAGCATGTGCGAGGTCCTGGGTTCGGTCCTCAACAGCACATAAAAATAAACAAATAAAGGTATTGTGTCCAACTACAACTAAAAAATAAAAAAGAACTCATTATTAAAAAAAAAAAAAAAAAAGAATGCATTTGGATTGAAGAAGTTCATAAAGTTAGCCTCGGCTTAGCAGGGAAGGACTGGATTGGGGTGAGGAGTGAGAGGCCACTCCTGCAGCTGCTGGCTGTGTCTCGTCACTCTGGGTGTCAGTTTCTCCATGTTTAAAGAAACGTGGACCATGTGATCACCAAAGCCCTTCAGACTAAGTCTGCTAGAATGAATGAATTCCAGTACAAGTTCTCTGCTTCAAGAGCATAGACGTGACATTCTGACAAGTGGGGGTGTGACCAGAGGCATCTGCAGGCAGATGGGTCTCTGGGGGAGACTGTTTGTAGAGGGGAAGGAGTCGTGTTTTAAGCTGAGGTGAGCTTGCTGGTTTGGTCATGGAGTTCCATGTAAGCTCCAACACTTCAGGTACAGTTGACATGCCAAGCCAGGTAGGAGCTATCCTCAGTACAAGGGAAGTGTCTGTTGACAGTAAGATGACCTTCCCGGCTTTCTAAAAAGACCATTCTCCATGAGATGCTCTTTGTTTTTTGAGAATGAAATGAAAGCTCCTCATCACTGGGACTAATTATCTGAAGATTCTGTAAAAATAAAGTGAGCTGTCTAAGTATGACTGCAGCCATTAATGATTGAGACTTAGGCGGCCAGGCGACTAACAAAGCTGCCAGCTGCACTGAAGGTGAACTGGGCTTATCTGGGGTCTGGTTCAATTAAACTTTTTTTTGGTTTTAATACCATTCTACCCTTTGAGGTACTGACCCTTGTTTTATGAAGCAAATGTTGCCTTGCATGTGTGGGTCACCTTGCTTGGGTACTGGGTGATTGACTTGATGGACAGAGGACCTGGCTCTTTGCTCCACTCCGTCCAGCTTGAGAGGGAAGCTAGCTTTGGGCTGTGCGGTCAGCACTGGAGGCAGGCACTGCAGTGGGAAGTGGCTGATCTCAACAGGATAGGCTGTGCGTTTTTGTTTTTGTTTTTCCTGCTTTGTATTTCCCCCCAAAGCCTTAAAGTTGTGGGTCAGAAATGATGTAGACTTGAGGGATTTCAGAATTTGGTTTTAAGAATTTGTGGACAGGCTGGGGGTCTTGGGGCTGGGAACTGTACCCTCGGTTCCACGCGGCCACCTTGTGTTCTCTGGGAAGGATATTTTCAATTTCCTAGGTTGTGTTAACAGGAAGATCCTCAGCATCAGTTTGTTTCACAAGAAAATTGGTTAACAGTGAATAAAGTTTGAATGTGAAATCCTTGTATAGTTTTTGAATCGAAAGGCAGTTTTTATTCCTGAAAGGCATATGCTTGATTTTACATTCGGTAGGTAATCAGGCCCAATGACTCAGTAGACTTAGCTAGTCTTCTTGGACCTAAGGACAGTTTTGAATCTGCTTTGTAATGCGGCATTGATTTCTTGCATTTTTCTCCCTTGCTCCAGGTGGTTCGTACTGAGAAGAACAGTTTGAACAATCGATTCTTGCCCTGGAATGAGATTGAAACCGAGGCCATCCTGTCCATTGATGATGATGCTCACCTCCGCCACGATGAAATCATGTTTGGGTTTCGGTGAGGACTTTTTCAGTCAAGAACACTTGAGTGTGCAAGTGATAGAAAACAATAACTCAGGCCTGGATTAGGGAGCAAAATGGGAGAAAACAATAACTCAGGCCTGGATTAGGGAGCAAAATGGGTTTCTTGGTGACAGTGACAGAGAAGCCCGCAGAGGTAGAAAGGCTATGTCGGCCAGGGCTGTCCAGGACCCTGGTGTTGGAGGATTCTATTTCTTGTCCTCTCCTGCTCTGCTCTCACATAGGTTCTTCCCTGAGGCTAGGGAGGTGGGATTCATTGATTGGCTGGACCAGGGTTTCGCACCTGCTCCTGGAGCTGCAGGTATATCATCCTTGACCTCAAACCCTCTAGGCTTAGAGTAGAAGCAAAGTGTATTCTCTCAAAAATATTCAGAGCTTGGTGTCATCAAAGGCATGGGGACCAAATGCCAGGCAGGCAGAGGAGTGAGAGGCCAGCTCCTGCAGCTGCTGGCTATGTGTCGTCACTCTGGATGTCAGTTTCTCCATGTTTAAAGGAACATGTGGACCATGTGATCCCCAAGGGCCTTCAGGCTAAGTCTGCTAGAATGAGTGAATTCCAGTCATGAATTGTTCTTTGGTGTTGTGTATCTTTGTTCTTTTGTGTTGCTGTGCTTTGAAGCAGTACAGAATCCTGGGCCTGGGAAGAGCGGGTGGGACACAAAGATGCAGTAGGAAGATGGGGGAGGAGAAGAAGGTGGCGGGGATGATACTTGACATCTGCGGTGCCCATGTTGTGTGCCGGGGATTAGCTGAGCACTATGGTTTATCTCAGAATGCCTAGAATTTGATGGAAGTTATAGCCGTATCTTCTTACATAGGAGTAAATTGAGATTCCAGAGAACAGAGCCACGAAGCCAGAATGTTAGTGGCAGACAGAGCAGGGATTCCAGTGCAGGGTTGGCTAACTCCAGAAGTCGCTCAGCCACGGCCCTGTGCTGCTTTCTGGAATCTCAGTACACACTTTGCTGTAGAGCATAAGCATCCCGGTGGGAGAACGTTACAGGTAAGAGGAGAGGTGGGTTAGGGTGTTCGGTGTGGGTCGTAACTGGTATGTGGGCCTAGGGTCAGTGTGTTAACACATCCACAGGGAGGTGAGTACAAAAATGGAGGGTAGGCCTTTAGAAACTTTTAAAGCAGTTTGGCATTGTTGTGGCATCCAACTGTGTTATAATTTTTCTTGCAGTTTATTTTGGTGGTGTTTATTGAACATAATTTTTATATATTTTACTCACTTAATCTGTAATTCAGTGGTTTAGAGTGTAATTACCTCAGTTTTGGAAAATTTCATCACCACCAAAAGAAACCCTGTGCCCATTAGCAACCCTTCTAAGTTGTAGGCAGCCACTAAGCTTTGTGTCTCTATTATTTGCCTATTCTGGGGATTCATGTAAGTGAAACTATACAGTAAGTGGCCTTTTGTGACTGGCTCCTTTCGCTTAACCTCATGTTTCCAAGGTTTATCGGTCTAGTACATGTACCAGTGCTTCACGCCTTTGATAGGATAGACCACACTTTGTCTGTTCATCCATTGGTGGACATGGGGTATTTCCTACATCTTGGCTGTTCCCCATAATGCTGCTACACGCATCCATGTGCGAGTGTTCATATGAACATTTCATTTCTTTAGAGTCTATACCTAGGAGTGGAAGGACTGGATCACAGGGCAGCTGTTTTAACATTCTGAGAACCTGCCAAGCTGCTTTCCAGAGTGTTGTGTCATTTTACACTCTCATCATAGTGTGCAAGGATCCGCTTTTCCAGGTCCGTGTGCATGCTTGTTCTTTTCTGTTTGTTTATAGCCATCATAAGTTGGTATGAAGTGGTAGCTCATTTTAATTTCATTTAGTGACTAATGATGAGCGTCTTTTCTTGTGCTCAAGACCAGTTGGCCTTTTACGTATCTTCTTTGGAGAAATTTCTGTTTAGAACCTGTTCCACTTTTGTTGGCACTATTTGTCCTTTTACTATCAAGTCGTAAGTCTACATATTCTAGAAGCAAGTACCTTACCTGAGATGAGTTGCAAGTAGTTTTGCTCACTTGATGGTCTGTCTTTTCGCTTGCTTGATGCTAGCCCTTGAAGCACAAAGTTTTGCATTTTGCTGAAGTCCAGTTTAGCTTTGTTTTCTTTGTTCTTTGGTGTTGTATTTTAGAAAACACTCAGTTTATTTGTTAAAAGGAGGAGAGATTTTTCACATTTTTCAAGGTGCCAGTCTATGGTGACGTGGCTGAGCCTGTGGAGAGGCAGGACATCCTGGAGGGAGGGGTGCAGTGGAGCAAAGCTGCTCACCTCATGGCAGCCCAGAAGCAACAGGGGGCCCCTGCATTTCATTTATTGTTATAAGTTATTATATTTTACCAGAATATTAGTTCACAATACATGGGAAAAATTAGTTGGGTGCTTCAGATAGTTTGAGAAGCTCTGGAGTGGGCTTGCTTGGGGGTCTCCTGCAAATTAAGTTTGGATTGTGGACAAAGCTCTTTCTTTGCAGCTGTGCTTCCATTCTGTGTGCTGGAGGCCCCCCTCCCCCGCTCGCTCACCCTCGGGTGCACCCCCACCCCCCACTCGCTTACCCTCAGGTTTCTTGGCAGATGGAAGCAGCAGTTTATTGCTGTGTGTTTTACATCTGTTTATGAAGAACGACTCCACACATTAGAACAGCCATTCTTTTCTCTCCTCAACAACCTCTCTCATTTCATTTGGCCTCTTACTAGATTATTGAAGCAAGTCTGTTGCTGGCTGTGACTTAAAAAAAAATTCTGCTAACTGGGTGTGTTCCTTTGTACACAAAAAATAAATAGCTGCTTGTCCACCTGTCTGTCTGAAAGACAAAAGCCACATAACCATTCCAGAAATGGCCTATTGCTATCCAGATGTTGTCCTAGGTGGTGGGGAGAGGGAGTGTATTTTTTACATGGCATGATGCAGTTTAGAGCCTTCTGAGGGCCTTGGGGCTGTGAACAGAGCCATGGGTGTTAACAGGAGAATCGACTGTCACCCCTCCCTCCCAAGAATGATTTAGATAAGGAGACTCAGCTTTGATGAGTTTGAATTTTATTAAGAAACTGGTTGGCTGACTTCTGCAGCTTCTGGAGAACTTTTGACCTTTTTCCATGCCATTTCTCAGCAGATTTCCAAGTGGTGAGAAAAATAACAGGAAGCCTTTTAATGATCTCTTAATAGTCATTTGAAATTTGAGGCTTAGCCTCAGGTAGTGGAACTGGTGAGTTGTGTTTGATGTTCCACCTGACCTCCTCCCGCCCTGATCTTTCCTCATCTCTTTGGGCATCCCTTGATCTAAAAGCTTTTCCTTATTCACCTCCTCAGTTTACTTTTTTCACCTGAGTGAGAATGAAACAGACTTAGATATGAAAGGAAAGGGACCATATAAGAACCCTTCCCTCTGGCAAAAGATGGGTCCTGACTTACTCAGATTTCTGCAGCCAGGGAGGAGGCAGATGGGGTGGGGGTGGGGAGGATGTCCACGGAGTGACCAGGGCAGCGTCTGCAGTTCTCTGACGTGTGTACGCAAAGGTGTGCTCTGTGATTCCACTTCAGTGAGGCACCCGGAACAGTCAGATCCATAGAGACTGGTAGAGTGGTGGGGGCCTGGGCCTGGGGAGGTCATAGTTAGGGAGTGGTACTGGGGAGTTAGTGTTTAACGGGACAAAGTTTCATTTGGGGAAACTGAAAGTTCCGGAGGTAGGTGGTGGTGATGGTTGCACAACAGTGCAGATATCTTTAGTGCCACTGAACTGCACATCCTTAAAAAGACAAACTTTCTGTGTGTATATTTTGTCATAATCAAGAAATTATCAGTTGTCTAGGGGCTGGGTTGTGGCTCAGAGCTGTAGAGGGCTTGCCTGGCATGCATGAGGCACTGAGTTCAATCCTCAGCACCACATAAAGTAAGATAAAAACATTGTGTCCACCTGTAACTAAATTTCTTTTTTTTTTTAATTTATTTTTTCAGTTGTCTAAAAATACCTACACATGAAGGTATTGGGATAGAAGTTGTGATTTGTCATCTGTTGGACTAGATTAGTTGCCCTCAACCTTATTGGGAGAGGAGCTCTTTGGAAGTGGAATCTTTTGGTTCAGGAATCAGATTCTTGTCAGGGGCAGGGGTGTTTCTCAGGCAGCTTGAATCTCTTAAAGACCTTCTAGGTCCTGTTGGGTTTGGTGGAGCTGATGTCTTTCACTCTCTTGATTTCAGCTTGTGAATCTTGGGACTGGTTTTATTTATTCTACTTTGCCTATAAATTTGGAAATGATACAAAAATTTCTCTTGAAACTTATCAAACATACTGAAACAGTGAATTCTCAATTTATTTCTCGGATGTAATGGAACCTTTCATTTACATGGGTCTGCAAAGCACTTCTCACTGTTCAGGTTTCGCTCAGCCCCGTTCAGTTTAGGAATCAGACTGAGCATTGGAGTCTCTTGGGTCAGACCAGTGGCCTCCACACATTCCCCATGACATTCCCCATGACGTGCCCTCTGAGAGAAAGAAGAGAATACGCACACATAGACAACAGAGCATGTGCCCTGCTGAGCTCGGGAATGGTGCTCGTTAAAAGGAAGCCTTTTAAAAGAAATTAAATTAAATTAAAATAAATAAATATGGATCTCTTCTTTCTGCTGCTTAGTAGATTGCTGTACATACCACATCCCGGAGACCCACTCCCACTCAGCACTGGAGAAATGCTGGCTGCCAGAAACTAGTGGCATAATAAGCAGTGCTTATTAAGGAGGCAGCACACGGTGTGGTTCATATCCTCTTATTCTGTGTGGCTTGTGATTTATTAACACACACACACACACACACACACACACACACAGCCTGAGGGGTCAGAGAGCCTTCAAGGCAAAGGCACTCCTTTTAAGTGCTCCTGATGGCCCCAGAGCTGTGTACTCAGGTGTGTGTGCACTTGTGTTTTTGAGGGTGTGGAGAGAAGCACGGGACCGCATCGTGGGCTTCCCTGGCCGGTACCATGCGTGGGACATCCCTCACCAGTCCTGGCTCTACAACTCCAACTACTCCTGTGAGCTGTCCATGGTGCTGACAGGTGCTGCCTTCTTCCACAAGGTGAGACAAGCTGGTTACAGTGGCATGCTCTTAGTAGCTGTTGAGTCTTTTGTAGTGAAATGCTGTCTTTACATCCGCTCTCCTCCTGCTTCTTCTGTGTCTCTTCTGTGGTAGAGATAGGTCATTCCTGTTTTTAAAGACTCCAGTTATGCTTAGTGAAACTGTGGAGTAAAAAGTTAAGATGAAGGCTGCCTGTGCGGTTGCGTGAGGCTGTGACGGCCAGTTTCCCTGCAGGGTTTGGCCCTCCTCTGTATTAATGGAAGGCACTGGGCCAGAGGGGCTGTCAGACCTTCCAGCGTCAGCATCGCCGTCCCACCCAGGCCCAGCATCAGCAGGCTAAACCTGGTGCTCTTCTGACTCAGAGTAACCACTACTGTCCCCAGCCCACTGTGAATCTCTGTGGGGGCCCTGCCAATTCTGCCTGAGTCCTCAGCTTGTCACTTTCTCCACTCATATCCCAGTTTTCACTGAACACCCAAAGTGGGAGCCCTTCAGTCACTGTACCTCCCCCGTATTATTAGCGCTGTATTGTGCTGGTTTTGCTCCTGACTCATCTTCCTTCTGTTCCTCTTCTATAAAGTAGTCACTGGCCTCTTGTGGCCACATATGGCTACTGAACATTTGAGAAGTGACTGGTCAGAGTTGAGATGTGCTCTCAGAGTCAAGTACACACCAGGTCTGAATGTAAATACTTAATGTATGAAGTTCATTCCTAAAGTTTGCCCTGGTGTTTCCAAACTCTGGTGGATCTGGACAAGATTGCAAGTGTGGTGAGAGGGGTAGAGTGTTGGACAGCAGGTGGTCAAGAAACCACCTCTAACGAGTGCTCATCTCAGGAGCCACTGCTTAGTGTGTGCTCATTCATACCTTGAGAATTTATTTGTCTGCTGATAAATCTGCCTTCTCAGACTGATTGCTTTTTAAAAGTAATGGTCATATCCCTTTATTTTAAATAAATAAATAGTTTTCTGAATGAAGCTTACTGTTTTTTCTATTTGAAAATCTAGAGCAAAATTTACAAACTCATAACCATGGAACTCCACTTGGCTCACAGAAATGCTTTTGCTCCCCCAGTGTTACCCACTTTCACCTTTTAAAAATCAGAATATTTTGTAAAAAAAATCTGGATTGTGATAAAAATGGAGGCCAACATATTACCAAAAGCAATATGCAGATTTAATGCAATCCCCATCAAGATACCAATGACATTTTTTCATAGACCTAGAAAAAAGTCTTAAATTTGAAAGAATAAAAGACCCAGAATAGTCAAAGCAATTCTAAGCCAAAAAAGCAGTGCTGATGGCACACAATACCTGACTTCAAATTCGACTACAGAGTTACAGCAACAAAAACTGTGTGGTCCTGGCATAAAACAGACATAGACCAAAGGTACAGACTACAAGACATGGGGACGAACCACACAAACATGGTCATGTGATCCTTGACAAAGGTGCCAGAAACACGCACTGAAGAAAAGATACCCTTTTTAACAAATGTGCTGGGCCAACTGGTTATCCACATGCAGAAGGAGGGGACTAGACCCTTATCCCTCAGCCTGCACAAAAATCAACTCCAAATGCATCAAAGCCTTGGATTAGACCAGAAACTATGCAACACCTAGAAGAAAATGTAGGGTTAACACTTCAGCATGTAGCAATGACTTTCTCAATAGGACCCCTAGGGCTCAGGAAATAATGCCAAGAGTTAATAAATGGATGGCATCAAATTAAAAAGCTTCTGCACAGCAAAGGAGACGATTAGGAATGTGAAGAGAACCTACAGAATGGGAGAAAGTCATCACTAGCTCCTCTTCAGTCAGAGGATTAATAGCTAGAATAAATAAAGAACTCAAATAACCCAATTAATAGATGGGCAAATAAATTAAACAATTCAAAAGAAGAAATACAAATGGATAACAAATATAGGAAAAAATGTTCAACATCATTAGCAATTAGGCAGATGCAAATTTCCCTACACTGAGATTTTTGTCTTACACCAGTCAGAATGGCAGCCAACAAGATCACAAATAATAAATGCTGGAGAGAATGTGGAGAAAAAAGGAACACTTTATACTTTTGGTGGGATTGTAAATTAGTACGACCACTATGGAAATCGGTATGGAGGTTCCTCAAAAGACCAGGCGTGGAACCATATACCTAGCTATACTGCTTCTTGGTAATTATCCTGAAAAATTAAAGTCATCACACTACAGTAATAAATCCATACCCATGTTTATAGCAGCACAATTCACAACAGCCAAACTATGGAGCCAGTCTAGGTGTCCATCAGTGGATGAATGGACAAAGAAAATGTGGTATGTATACCCAATGGAGTTTTATTCAGCCATAAAGAAGAATGAAATTGTGGCACTTTCCAAGAAAATGTCTGAAACTAGAGACCATTATATTAAGCGAAGTAAATCAAACTTGGGTCAAGGGAAGTGTTTCTCTCATATGTGGAAGCTAAAGAGAAAGAAGGAAGATAAAGGCAGATTTGTCATGGAAATCAAAGGGAAGCAATAGAGGGAAAGGACTAGGGGGTGGAAGCGAAGTGCTGGGGAATGATATTGTCCGAACTGTATTGCTACAATGTGTACGTGTATGCATATATAACCATATATAACGAGTCCGTTGTTACGCACAACCATAATGCACCAATAAAAAAAAAATAAAAAGAATGGGGGGAAAAAGGGCCCTAAATGTAAACTGTGGACTTTGGGTGATTATGATGTGTCGGCGTAGGGTTACTGATCATAACAAATGTGTCACTCTGGCGGGGGATGGAAATGGAGAGGGCAGGGAATATGTGGAAAATCTCTGTACTTTGTTCACAATTTTGTGGTGAACCTAAAACTGCTCTAAAAAAATAAAGTCTCATAAAAAAAAAGAGGCACTTGTTATATTTACCTTCAAACATCAAATTGTAAATGTCAAAAAATAATCCTTAGGTTTCTTAGGTTTCCAGTGATGAGTTTTTCCTCCCTTTAAATTTTATTTTGAGACAGGGTCTCATTAAGTTTCCAATGAAATGGCATTGCTTAGAGTGTTTCTTATGAGATAATAAACTTGCTGCCTGTTACCTGAAGTTAACATTCTTTCAGCCCTCAAAAGTTGACATTTTTGATAATCATTTTCTATTTTGTCATGTCCCCTACACGTTCTTTATCTAACAAGAAAATTGTGCTGAATGAAACAGTTGATCTGTGAGGGCATTAAAAAAAAAAAAAAGGAGGCCAGGCCCTCAGTGTTCCTGCCTCACAGCAGTTGGCTGGAGCTTTGTGACCACAGCTCCCTGTGGATGGGTCTTACATGCATGAACCTGACCTGCCATTTCCACTCTTCGTAAGTGACATTTTAAAGAAATGCATTTATGTAGCTGAGTGTGGTGGCACTGCTTTTAATCCCAGCTTCTTGGGAGGCTGAGGCAGGGTGAATTGCAAGTTTGAGACCAGTCTGGACAACTTAATGAGACCCTGTCTCAAAATAAAATTTAAAGAAAAGTGAGGAAAAACTCATCAAAGGACTTTGGATGTAGTTCAGGCCTAGCATGAGTGAGTCCCTGGATTTGGCCTCCAGTAGTACAGAAACAAAAATCCAAAACCAAAAGTCGCCCGCTTGCCTTTGCCCTTGAAAGGAAGTAAATTGGTCATTCCAAATGTACCACAGTCAAGTTTTTTGATCATAAATGCCTAATAAAGATTTTGAACATGTAGCTAACGTTTGTTTGGTTTTTGGTACTGGGGGTTTAACTCAGGGGCACTTTACCACTGATCTTCGTACCCAGCCCTTTGAAGGTGAGCCAGGTTCTCACCTAGTGCTCAGGCTGACTCCTGCCCCAGTTTTCCAGGGATCTGGATTACAGGAGCATGCCATGGTGCCTGGCTCCCTGAGGTGATTTAAAGACTGGCTATCCTCTGAGTGGGAAGGGAAGCAGTTGGAGGGTGTGGAGTAAAGGCAGGATAGGTTTGGAGTTGGACTTCTGTGTAAACACCCACCATGTGCTGTGCGGGAAATAGCATGCAGGGAAGAGACACTGCAGCAGGGAGACCCTGGGTATGCCAGGCAGGAGGTGGTGATAGCTGGGAGCAGAGAGCAGCTGGTGGCCATGGTGAGGAGGAATCTGAGGCCAGAGAGACTGAATGTCTCATGGTTCTGTGATTTCTAGAGAACTGAGAAGATAACCAGTCTTTCTCCCCTCATTATTTCTTATCACCACTGTCATAGGTAGAATATTGTTCAACTGAACCAGTGTCTGGATAGGTTTTACAAAGCATTGTTATTGATTCCAACATTGCTGAAATACCAATGAAATCACATGATGGAGTTCGGTTTCTCAAAAGGGGGAACAACAGTAGTTTGAATGGGGTGATCCTTTACTGCAGATTTGTGTTGAAAGGTAGTTAGCAGCCCTGGCCCAACTCCCCAGGTGCCAGTAGTGCTTCCCAGTTATTGCCACATCCCAAACACCTCCACACACTTTCAGCCAGCCCTTAGATCCATGCGTAGTTTTGCTGAAAGCCAAAGAACTGTGTCCTCTAACAGAGTATGTGATTCCCTTTTTTCTCCTGACAGTATTATGCCTACCTGTATTCTTATGTGATGCCCCAGGCCATCCGAGATATGGTGGACGAATACATCAACTGTGAGGACATTGCCATGAACTTCCTTGTTTCCCACATCACTCGGAAGCCCCCCATCAAGGTGAGGCCCCACTACCTTTGGGACTGTGCATGCACACAAACTTAATTCATTTGTTTGGCTACACTGCAGTCCATAAGGGTGTCGAGCCTGAGTCCCCTTGTAAAGTGGGTGATGACCACTTGACTGCAGGATTAGAGTTGATACTACAGGGCTCTTTACTCCTGAGGTCGATGGATACTCCGAGGGCTTGGAACTTGGTGGAAAGGATGTTGCGGGTTTATTTTCACTCATCTATAATTGAAATTTAGTATTTCCTTCAGTTATAAAGTAGGCAATGATTCCTAAGGATAGTGTGTGTGTGTATGCTATAACTGATCTGTGACCAGAAGAAATCACATATTTTCATATCAGATTTGCTGCAATTTCTTAAATTAGGCTTTCAGACCATCACTGCTTTGAATTTGTGGTAGTTATTAACTTTTCCCTACATTTGGTTATTTAAGGTGTTAACAAAACAGCTATGTACATTACTGTATTTCAATATGATTTGTTTCTTTTGTAATCCCATGTAGTTTATTTTTTGCATTTAAAATCATTCAGGAGTCCATAGGCTTTACCAAGTTGCCAAATAGGGGGGTGGGGAGATGTGGGGTGGGTGTCCATTAAACAAGAAACCGAGGAGTTATGCGTTAACACACGGAAACCTCTAAGAAGTGTATGGCACATAAGTAGGTACTATATAAGTTATTTGCTCAAAAGCAGTAAACTCCGAATTCTGGAAATTTGCATTCTGATTTTTGTTCTGGAATTGCTGATCAGGCTTGGACTAGATAAGCCAACTTCACATTCAGCACACAGAAAACTTGGTTCCATCCCTTTTCCCATCACTGCAGGCTGAGGCAACAAAGCACCCCAGTAAGGGTTAGGACACAGGTTTCCTTCGTGGGTGTTGTGCTGTGAGTAAATGATATCGTGTGCATATTTCATTCTTGCATTTCAAAGGTAATTTCTAGATTAAGTATCTGCCAGCATGTTCTAATAACTTAAATCGTATATTTAGGGGTAAACAGTGTGGTAACTAGAGGACATTCATTCAGTACAACAAAGTATAACAAAGATGGAGAGAAATGCATTTGGGAGCCTCATGCATCCAGTTTCACTAAGCAAATCTTTTTTTTTTTTTTTCCTAATCTTGTTTATTTTTATGTGGTGCTGAGGAGCAAACCTAGTGCCTCACATATGCAATGCAAGCCCTCTATCACAGAGCTACAGCCCCAGCCCCACTAAGCAAATCTTTTGCCATGTATTTCCCATGGTTATTCCTTAACTTCTGATTACCTTGTAGTTTTTTCTGTTGCTGAGACTTGTGGTAAAGCCTCACAAAAGAACACTTAGTAAACTCATGTATCAAATAATTGATTTAAAAAAAAAATCTGAATCATGATCACAGCTATACAAATAAAAGCAACACATTTTCTAAGTATAGTGGCAGATCCAGTATTAAACAGTGAAAAGCATACTTCTTTATAATCTTTAAGGTAGAGAGGCAGAGGTCTTAAAGAAATTAACGACTGGGGAAAATTTCCTATTCTTCACTTGTTCCTTTCTTCAGTGGCTGGACTTCAGTCAAGATGTACGCTTCTATTCCTGCCTCTGTAGGACATCAGATGGCATTATCCTTGAAATTTCGGAAATATCTGAGTGATTAGGTATGAAACTGTAACGGCAATCACCTGAGCACTGGCAGACATGTTTGTCTACTATGTTATTAGGCCAGTGTTTCCTTAGCTAAGCCATTTTTTTTTTTTAAGATAGAGGAGGGAGAGAGAGAAAATTTTTAATATTTATTTTAGTTTTCGGCGGACACAACATCTTTGTTTGTATGTGGTGCTGAGGATCGCACCCGGGCCGCACGCATGCCAGGCGAGCGTGCTACTGCTTGAGCCACATCCTCAGCCCTAGCTAAGCCATCTTTTTGGTGTAGAGTGAGAGAAATAATTGGGCATGGTATACATAACACTCTGTGTGTGTCTGTGTCTGTGTGTTTGTGTCTGGTGCTTGACCCCAGGCCCTTACACATGATTGGTAAACACAAAGCTACATTTTCAACCTTTTATGTTGAGACAGGGTTTTACTAAGTTGCCCAGGCGGGCCTTGAGCTTGTGATCATCTTGCCTCAGCCTCCTGAGTAGCCGGGATTACAGGTGTGTGCCATTGCACCTAGCTGGATGCAACTCTTACCAAGTGAAAACTTCAAAAAAAAAAAAAATAATAATCTTGGTGAATTTTGTCAATCATACTGAAATATAAGAACAATTCTAGATTGATACTACTTTTCTCTGGGTGGGGGGTGGGGATTGAACTCAGGGGCACTTAATCACTGAGCCCCCCCCCCCCCCCTTTTTTGTATTTTATTTAGAGACAGGATCTCACTGAGTTGCTTAGCACCTCACTAAATTGATGAGATTGGCAATTTAGTGATTTCCCCTTCTCTTTTCATCATATTTTCACTGTCGTAATGTTCTTTTCCTTGTTTGAAATAGGATGATCAGCTGCTTCCTTGTTTGAGTTAGGTTTGACTGATTTAGCAGTGTTCTTTCAATAATGTTCAGTGTCTTAACAATATTGACTTAAAAAAAAGGAATTAATATATTACTTGGAATAATCTATTATTTTTGCAAGGAGGGGAAAGATCTAGTATGGAGATATGCTTCCTTAGGAATAAAGGATTAAAATCTTAGAAACCACTGAGAATAAGGGGAAGCTTCAGTGTGAAGGACTAGAGGGGAGGCCAGGGGAGCTTCAGCCCCTTCTCTGTTCTCGGTGGTCCTAGTTTTCAGCATCTACTAAGGATTTTCCTTACCATTACTGAGTACAGCAAGAACATTTCCACAGGACTGAATATAAATGTTCAAACTTGGGTTTATATTAATTTCCTATACATATATGTGTGTGCATATATGACATATATATGTGTATGTATCCAAAAATATATTGGGGATACAGTGTCAGTGTTTTTACTGATGGGTTACATGATTTAAGACAGGTAGAAACTACTGCATCAGTAAAAACAGCAGTTAAAAACTTAAAAAAAAAGATTTTAATATTTATTTTTTAGTTATAGTTGGACACAATACCTTGAACCCAGGGCCTTGCATGTGCTAGGCAAGAGCCCTACTGCTGAGCCACAACCCCAGCCCCCCAGCAGTTATAAAATCTTGTTGTTGAATGGAGTGATTTTCAGGTTAGAGGACTTCCTCCAAGGTTGGATTCTGGTGTCTGGGATGAGGAGGAACAGTTCAGGTTCAGTGAGGGCAGAGTGGAATGTTGGCCAGATATTCTCTGATATGTGGATGCTAACCCACAACAAGGGAGGGTGGGGAGGGGAAGAGTAGAAGTCCAATGGATTAGACAAATGGAAATGAAGTGTGTGTGTGTTTGGGGGGGGGGGGGCGGAATAGGAAGGACAGTAGAATTGGGATTGTGTGCCATGAAAATTTACATTTGTTTCTTCCTGTGCCTGGGGTCACTGCCTATTAGAAACCTGTCTAAACTATATTAGCATATTGAGGCTTTGCAGGACACACAAGTAGCATAAATTCTAGCCTCAGCTCTGTGTGTGACATTCTTGAGGTGACTTTCCCTTCACCATCTTCTGCTCCTCTGATCCTCCCTGTGTATTTATGATATGTGATCTCCCACCTTTCTTTTCCTTTTTTTTTTTTTTCTAGCTTCCACATGTAAGGAGAAAACATTTGATCTTTGATTTTTCTGAGTCTGTCTTATTTCATGAGCATGATGTTTTCCAGTTCCATAAATGGACATATAGTATTTTATAATCATTTAACTACTTCCCATTTGTTGGGTACTTTTCCAGTATTTTGCTATTAAAAACATGAAATGAACAACATTTTACTAACATCTTGCTATGCAACCAAGATAAATACTGGAAGTAGAATTACCGAGGCAAATAACACTAAATGTTGTAATGTCTTTGATATCTGTTAAGCTCAGGTCATTTGGAAAGTATGCCTTACTAATGTTTTAAATATGCACATGGTGGGAAAGAGCCCTGAGCTCATGTCCTGGCTTCCGACTTTTTCTGTGTGAGTGGGGCCATTGGTTCTGCATGTCACTGGAAATGGCGTTGTGTTGGCAAAGCTGCCAGGTTCCTATCAACCTGAGCATTATGATTCTTACGCTGTGTTCTTTCTTCCCTGCTCCCAGGTGACATCACGATGGACTTTCCGATGCCCAGGATGCCCTCAGGCCCTGTCACATGATGATTCCCACTTTCATGAGCGCCACAAGTGTATCAACTTCTTTGTCAAGGTGTATGGTTACATGCCCCTCCTATATACTCAGTTCAGGGTGGACTCTGTGCTGTTCAAGACCCGCCTGCCCCATGACAAGACCAAGTGCTTCAAGTTCATCTAGGGGCATTGCAGGTTTTGGGGAGAGGAAGGGCAGAGTGAGGGAGATGGCTCCCAAGGTTCCCAAGGTGTTAAGGACCTTGGGGACATCCACTGGGTGGGTGGCCCAGACCCTCTGCTGGGAGAGGCAGCAGGAAGAGTGGAAAGGAAATAGCTGCCTTTTTCTTGAAGTCGGCCACACTGGGCCTGGAATCCTGGTCATCAGACCTGGGGTTTCCACACAGGGCACTGACTGATAGCGCACACTGAGGACCATGGGGACTCTGGAGAGTCACTCACTAGTTCAAAAGCCCAGGACAGCTGGTTTGTGGTTTTTAAATTCAATAACAACTATTATTATTATTTAAAAAGAGAAAGTTTCAGATCTGCCATTCAAGGCTTATTTATATATGTGTGCATATATACACGTATATGTGTATGTACATATGTATGCACACACATACATATACATATATATATATATATATATATATATTTGGTGGGAGGAGTCTGAAATTTTTGCCCCTCTCTCTGTGGGAGGGTCCTACCAGACTCCTTGTGTTCTGCAGTTTGGAGGAAATGGATTCTGGCCTTGTTACCTGGCTTATCCTTTACCTCTCCCATGCCCCAAGGACATCTGAGTGCAGAAAAAAGAAAGGGATGGACTTGGCCTTCTTACCAGGCCTTGGACAAGACTGGATCTGTGGTCTGTTCCTGACCCTTTCTTTTGCCAGCTGTTGATCTGTAATCAGCTTCTCCTCCTGTTCCTCCTCCAGGGAGCTTGGGGATGATCTGCACCATGGAGAGAACAGCTAAGTGGGGAGCGACCTGCTGGGTCTAGTGGTTGAGGATTTGTCATTAGGCCAGAGCTTGTCCCAGGACTTACCCCTGCTCTCTCATTCTCTCCCTTATTTGAGAGAGAGGAATAAAGCAGTAGAGAATGAGGCAGGAGTAAGGCCCGCACTGCCAAATGGCTCTGGTTGGCTGGCCCTCCTGGGAACAGCATGTGCCTCTGGAGTGGGGCTTCCTTCAGATGTTCTCTTGGATGAGATGCAGGAAAGCTGCAGGCTGCACCTGAAGATGTGGTTGTGGTCTGTGGGCCTGTTAGCTCTGGCATACAACAAGCACGTGACCTTTGAGGATCCCACCCGGCTGGCCGGGAAGAAGACTTGCAGCAAGGCACTTGGCCTTGGGATAAATACCTTGGTGAAATTCACCTTCCCCCACCTCTGTCTGGACCTCCACCTGTCACCTGTGGTTTTTGGACCCCTAATGCTAGGTTGTCTGTAGGACCCCCTGAGGTTTGGTGTGTGCTAGGACAGTGGGAGGCTGTGATGTGCTAGGGCAGTTCAAATCCAGCCTTGGACTTTAACAGGCGTTCACACTTTGTTACGTTTCCACTACCAGTTTAATTTCTGTTCCCTGGGCTGAAAGTGAAATAAGCTAATTTTGGTCACAGTGGCAGTGGGGGAACTCAGGAGGGTGTTGGTGTCGTTTGTTGGGGATTTAGCCCATAACCACTGTTTTTTTCTGAGCCCCACTTCTGGAAGTGGAGTTGAGCACAGGTTCCCAGCAGTCAAACAAAAGCTCAGGTCTGTCCTGGTCATCACATGCCTTAAGCCAGTTCCGTCTTCCCTAGACCTTGACATCCTGTGCTTCTATTTCTTGGGGTACATTCTCCTCTGGCCTGTGTGGACCAAATGGGTTCTCCACTGTTTTAAAGCCAGTCTCTTTCCTGTAGATTCCACTCAGCTCCAGAGCTGGCTTGGCCCAAGGGAGCTCTCCTCATCGGCCAGCAGGCCCTAGGTCTCCCAGGCTGGCATCGCCACACCTTCCCACTGGTATCTTGTGGCTCCTGCCAAGGCAGCTACCTGGGGAATTTGGTTATGCTTCTCAGCAACCAGCAAAGGGGTCCAGACCCCTTTACCCTACTTTCTAACTGCCCTTTCCTTGACTTCTGGACAATTAATTTTAGTAGTAACCTTCTTCTGTCAGGGGAGCCAAAGAGTGTGGTGTTTTGAGCTATATATGTGGCTGCTATTTCGTTTCTTTTAATGTGAGGATGCAGTGGGAGACATGGGGAAGAGCTGTCTGTGTGGCAGGACCCCACCCCCTTCAGTGGGGGCAGATCCATGGGTCCCTCCATGTGGTTCATTCATGGATACCATCAAAATGTGCTGTAGGGAGGCTGTGATGTTGGAGGGTCAAACAGGGATAGCACTGTTGGGACTGACAGGACACTGACTTGAAGGACCCCTGGTCGACACTGACCTGTGCCTGCACTGTCCTCAGCAGTGACGGGCAAAGCAGTTGGACATGCATATTTCTTAGGAAGGTGCTCCTGGGAATGCCTGCTGTCTGCAAGATGGGATTGGGAGAGTCCCTGGGCCCTACCTTTGATGCTGCTTACTGTGGGACACCGGATAGTGGGGACTCTGCCACAGGGAAGCAGCCCTCCTTGGCTGTGTTCTGGAGGACTTGTTCCTTGGCCTCAGCTCTCGATGAGACAGCTTTGCTTCCAGCTAGCCAGCTTGCTCTTCACGTTGAGGGCAAGGACTGCCCAGCTTGGTGATAGCCTCCTAGGTGCTCACAGGCCTTGCGCATTTGTCCCCAGCAGTGCTTCTGTTTGGTGGGGGCTGCGCCTCATACAGGACTCAACGGGTCCTGTCCAGGAAGAGGAGCTGGATGGCTGGGAGCCATCTGTCCAGGAGCTGCCTGGGTGTGCCCAGGGAGCACCTCGTTCCAGATGCTGCTTTGAAGGGGGCTCTTTGGTATCATGCCGTGTGCATCCATCCACCCCTTTTCCAACCATGAGCACAATGGTCTTACGTTTTTTGTAAAAAAACAAAACAAAAAACAAAAACAAAAATAAATGGAGACTTTAACTCAAGCAGCTTGGAAGTCTTTTTGTGATTTTCCTCAGCAGGGACAGAAGAGTGAACCAAGGTGCTGGCCTGATTCCAGGTGGTCACCAGTGCATGGTCAGCCGGCAGCAGTCCCAAGTCAGGCTGTGGGCTGTGTGACAGGTCTTGGAGCTGCTTGGAGCCTGGCTGAGGGGATGCCAAACGTGTATGAATGGGTCCAGGCAACCTTTCCAGCATCCATTTCTGGGACGAGTCGTTTTGACCAGACACTTATTTCACTTATTTCAGGGGCTGTGGTGTACATTCAGACTTCATTTTCCTACAGGAATTTTAAAGAGCGTCAGTTTGGTATACTGTGCTGGGGAAGCTAAGTGTCCATGGCCCAGCAGAGGGGAGAGGGCTTGCTCTGTGGATCATGTGACTGACAGGAGTCACCTCTACCTAGACCTCTAGTTGCTGCTGCTTCAGTATCACAGCCTAGTCCTTTGGAGTCTACAACCCTAGAACTTCCATATGACTGTGGGTCAGAAGCATACCCTGAGTCATGGAGGAGAACGGAAGAGATGGGAGCTTGGGTTGCGACGCCATCTAAGAATGGTCAAAATCAAAGCTTGTTGAAGCAGGGCTGAGGTTGATCAGACTCATTTGCAGCAGGTGTGGGGTCAGTCTAGAGAATGGACCTGGGGCGGCTGCCACCCAAGGATCTCCTTGTTACCACCTGCCCAGCCCCAGAGGACTTGAGGAAGCACATGAGGCCCCAGGCAGTGTGTCTCACTGCACATGGAGAAAATGTGCTCACTTCTGGCTCCAGTCTACCCAGGTACCCCAAGGGGCTTCTGCCAACTGGTGATGTGCCTGTCACTCAAGTTGAAGGCTTATGTTTACAAAAATGCTATTAAGAAGGATAATGCTGTGATTGGGGGTATGGGCTCAGGAGTAGTGTACATGTGCTCAAATCCTGTGTTGCCTGTGACATTAGTGGAGAGCAATTCATCTATTTCAGGGCTTTACCAATAAGATGGCAAAAATTCTGCTTATCATATGGTATAAAGAAGTAAAGAGCCCGCTATGTGGCACACAGTGAAAACTCTTTTCGGTAAAATCCTGCAAACTTCTTGGTGGCTCCTCTGCATCCCGTCTGTTTTGAGTGCCAGGGCTTCGTTCATGGTTTGTCCGCAGCACAGCCCTCAGGATGCCTCCTCAAAAGTGTCTGTTGTCCCTGTGTCTCCTGTCAGAGCCACAGGCTGGCTGGCTATGGCTACTGCCTCCTGAATGGTGATAGGTTACCACTACCCTGGCATCGTGAGGAAGCTTCCTGGGAATACAGCCCCTAATAGGTGGTTTTCTGATGAATTAATTCTTTAAGGAACTGAAGAGGGTCCTACCAAAGTCACACCTGGCAGCAAGTTGAACAGTGCCTGAGTACTTGCCAGGGCCAGGCGCCAGGTAAAGGAAGCCTCAGACCCACTTATTATAAAAAAAAAAAAAAAATTGTTTTTGTTTTCCTGGTGCTGAGAAGCAAGCATGCTAGGCAAATGCTCTAACACTGAGCTAGCCCTCTGATCTCCTTGATGAAGGGAGTAAGATAGTGTGTCTAGATTTGAAGGCCTGGAGAGCATGAAAGTAGGATGGGAAGCCCTGCCAGGGCCAGGTTTGATTTGCTATTTAATTTCATCTGTTTTCTGATCTGTTTTAATTAGGCAAATTGTTATATCTTTCTATATTTGGCTTTATGTTTATGAAATTACAAATCCTGGTCAATAAATTGAAGGGCCATCAGCACAAAATTATTTAAATTTTATCTCAGGTATTAATTCCAGGTCTGGGGTTGTAGCTCTGGAAAAGTGCTTGCCTAGCATGTGAGAAACACTCGGATCCATCCTTAGCACCACATAAAAACAAATCAATAAATAAATGGCATTCTGTCCATCTACAGCTAAAAAATATTAAAACTATTGGCTCCAATATCTTATTATAAAAACATAAACCGTGTACCCACCTGTCGTCTGACTCCACTTGACTTATGGCAGTCCACCTCTCCATCCCCAGCCACTTATCTATCCTGGCTCATCCTTTCATCTGTCCTATTTCTGGTACATTGCCAAATAAGCTAGTGATATCAGTATACTTGCTTCTAAATACATAAGCACATACATCAATTGGAAGTTAATATGGTTTTTTGGGGATTTGTTTTTGTATTGGGATTGAACCCAGGGGCGCTTAGCCACTGAGCCACATCCCCCGTCCATTTTTAATTTAGAGACAGGGTCTTGCCGAGTTGCTTAGGGCCTTGCTAAGTTGCTGAAACTGGCCTTGAACTTGTGATCCTCCTGCCTCAACCTTCTGAGCTGCCGTTTCTGTTTTTAATGAAAAAATTGCACACTAAAATGCACAAATCCTAAGTGTGCATTCTCTTGAGTTTTGATGAACTTATACACTCTATAACCCAAACCCCTCTAAAGATATAGAACGTTGCTCAATCCAGAAATTTCCCTCATGCTCCTTCCCAGTCAGTCCCTACCCCCACCACCTGAAGACAAGTAATGCTCTTATTTGTTTCCATCTTGGATAGTTTTCCTTATCCTGGAATTCATGTAAATGGTATCATACAATTTTTATTTGTGTGAAGCTTCCAGGAACTTAGCAGTGTTTTCATGATCCATCCAGTGTTGCAGGTGTTAGTTCATCTGGTACTTTTTATTGCAGTGCAGTATTCCCTTGTAGGGATATAATAAAATCTTTCCATTTTATTGACAGATACTGGGGCTCTTTCCAGTTTTGGTCTTTATGAATAAAGTTGGTGTGAACACTCATGTACAAGGCCTTTCCTTTCTCTTGGATAAATACCTGAGTGGAACATTGGGCAATATGGTAGACTCAAATGTGTTTGGTTTCATAAGAAACTGCTAGACCTTTTTGCAAAGTGAATGTTTGATTTTGTACTACCAGCAATGAAGTGTTCCAGCTCCGCGTCCTCACTGCCGTGAGATGGTATCTCTTGGTCCTCTTGATTGATTTTAGCAGATCTGGAAAGTGAATGATGATTGTATCGTAAAGTTTCAATTTGCATTTCCTTGATGACCAGTGATGCTAAGCATTTATCATAGGCTTATATCATTTATGTATATTTCCTTTATGAAGTATTTGTATATTTTTTTTTCCGTGAAAAGATTGTTTAGTGACACATTTGTCATATAGTTGGCATCAGAGTCCACTGTTCATGTTGTGTGTTTATTTTTTGACAAATGTATTACAACATGTTTCTACAATTACCATTCCATATGGAATGTCTCACTGCCTGAAAGGCCCTCGTTTTTTATGAGCCACCCGTTGACTCTCCCTACCCTCCAGTCCAAGTTTGCCTTTCCCAGAATGTCGTTGTTGGACTCCTCCTGCACACAGCCTTTTTATGTTGGCTTCTTCCACCTAATACTATACATCCAAGTTTCCTTAATTCCGTTGCATGATTTGATACTCATTTCTTTTTTTTAAATCACTGAATAACCTTCCTTCCTATGGATATATTGTCCTTGAGTTCTTGGTGGGTTTTAAAAAAATATTTATTTTTTAGTTATAGGTATAACTATAACACAATGTCTTTATTTACTTTATGTGGTGCTGAGGATCGAACCCAGTGCCTCACGCATGCTAGGGCTCTACCTAGTCACAGCCCCAGCCCTCAGGTGTTCTTTACCCTGGACAATTAGTCCATTCCCAGGTTCATCTTGTGTAACAAAGTATTTTTCCCAGCTTGTGGGAAATTTTTGATGAGATAATTTTTATCTCATCAAAAGAGATAAAATGAGGGATTTTTGATGAGATAATTTTAACTTTATTACTGCTTTCTGGGCCTTAAGAAACCTGTGCCTACCCTAAATTATGAATATGGTGTTATTATATATTTTTCTACTAGAAGTTTTTGGTGTTAGCTTTTATACTTTGATAAGTGGTAGCGATCAAGGTTCTAATTCTTTTTTTTTTTTTTTTTAATACAGATATCTTGGGCTGGGGTTGTGACTCAGTGGCAGAGCACTTGCCTAGAAGTGTTGGGTTAGATCCTTAGCACCACATGTAAAATGAGGGTGTTGTGTCCATTTACAAATATATATATATATATACATAAAATATGGGTAACTAATCATTCCAGCACCATTTGTTAAAAAGACTTTACTTTCTCCATGGGATTGATTTGGGGACTGTGCTGAGACAAAGTCATCACTGAACATTTCTGAGCTCTCCTGTTCCGCTGACTCCTTGTGCCAATACCGTTCCGTCTGCATTAGTAACTTTCTAGTTAGCCTTGAAATACAGTATGAGTCCTCCAACTTTGCTCCTCTTCTCCAAGATTGCTTTAAATATCAGTTACTTTTTTTTTTAAAAGAGAGAATTTTTTTAAAATTATTTTTTTAATATTATTATTTTTTTAGTTTTCGGTGGACACAACATCCTTATTTTTATTTTTATGTGGTGCAGAGGATCGAACCCAGCACCCCGCGCATGCCAAGCGAGCGCACTACTGCTTGAGCCACATCCCCAGCCCCAATTAATTTATTTTTATGTGGTGCTGCAGATCGAACCCAGGGCCTCGCCCATGCTAGACGAGCGCTCTACCACTGAGCTACAACCCCAGCCCCTTCTGTTGATTTTTGTTTCTATTTTCATTATGTTTCATTCAACTTTCTTTGGGTTCAGTTTGTTGTATAGTTTCTTAAAGTGAAAATTTAGGTCAGTTTTATGTCTTTTCTATGAACAATAAATTTCCTTTTAAGTACTATGTTAACAGTGTGATATAAATTTTGAGCTGTTATTTTTATCATCACTCAGTTCAAAACATTTTCTAATTGATTTTGGATGTCTTCTTTGATTTATGAATTATTTTAGAATTATGTTTGATTTGCCATGTTCTGAAATATTTTATGAAGTTCTAATTGAGAGAACATTTTCTATATGATTTCAAACCTTTTAAATGTAGAGAGACTTGGCCTATCACCTAGGATATGACTTTCATAGTAAATATACCATATACACTTGCAAAAAAAAGGGGGTGAAGTTATGCAGCTATAGAGCATAGTATCTAAGAAATATCAATTAGGTTAAGGTTTTGGACAGTTTTGTTTAGGTCATCCATTAATTTACCAATTATTTTTGTCAGGTTATTTTAGTAATTACTACATTGGTGTAAGAATTTACCCCTTACCAGTACTGTTGATTTTCACTTCCCTTATTTTGGAGTTACTGAAACTAGTCAGGAATGCTGTCCCTGTCATCATCTCGGGCAGTGTTCTGTATCTTGAGGCTGTGCCAGCTGCTTTCACTTTCTTTTCACTTGGCTCTTCCTCTTTCTGTTTAATGTGCATTTCTTGCAGGTGGTATATAGTTGGTTCTTGTTTTCAACCTATACTTAGCAGGCTTGTTGCAGGGAGCAGCCAGAGATTGCTGCAGAATACAGAGTTCAGAGGTTCTGCTCTGAGTCTCTGACCTGGGATCTTCCCCTCATTATAGCAGCCAAGGCTGTCCTGAACTGCATCCTGTTATTCAGGCTGCTACAACCAGGTTTTCTGAACAAGTTTAGTTATCCTGCAGTGCTCTTTAGTCTACCCTGAAGATGTGAACTCACCTGCCATTTCTTCCTCTTTAAGAATCCTTCAGTTGGGCTGGGATTTTCCTTTACTTGCTAATGAGTCTAGTTCTATGTGTATGTGTGTGATTATTATTCATTCTATCTGGTATTGTTACTGTTTGATCTAATCTGCCTGCTTGCAGCATCTGGATTTATAATTTTATATGTGGGAGGGTCAGGTCTGATGGGGGCTATTTATTACATGTGCATTCTGTTATTTACTTTTGTACACATTGAAAAAGAATTGATAGTAAATATTTTAGACTTTGTGGGCCACATCAGATTTGCTATGCAACATCATTTTTATTTCTGTAGTTTAAGGGGGCTGGATTTAGCTTGCAGGATGCAGTTACCATCTGTCTCATCAGTAAACCCTCCACTGAGCACTTGCCTAGCAATGTGAGGCACTGGGTTAGATTAATATTTTAGAGCATAGTTTGAATGACAGTGATTTCAATGACAGGAATTTTTCCATGTATGTTTGGGTTCTCAAGTTTACAAATTATAGTTAAAGGAAAACAACAACAAAAAACCTGACCACCAGGAAAGGCATATTAGGAGTGTAATTCTTACACATTTCTAAGATTTTCTTCCCTTCTTTCCCAAGCCTCATGTTGAGACAAACAGAAAATACAGACTGTCCCCAAAGCACTTATGGTCCTGGAAATTTGTTCCTCTGTACTTGTGAGTTGTTCAGGGAAAACTCTCATTTTGTCTTGTTATTACAGTGAGCTAAAATTATTGGAGAGAGCATAATGCACAAAATGTAGTAGTAGGTGCTTAATAAATGCTCACCAATTGGAAGGTGCTTATTGACTGGCAAAAATGCTGTATAAAATAAAAGTGAGCACTGTAATTAGCTACCAGACTAAATAATATTGAATAAAATATGCTAGCCAACTTATTTTAGGTGATATGTTTATTAACTCGGAATCACTTTTGTGAACGATTTTACAGTTGTACATCTGGAAGATATAAATGGTTAGGAATTATTTCTGTGGTTTACTGTACAGGAGAGTACAGGGTAAAACCCTGCTAACATAAGAATCATTATGTCTCCATTTTTTTCAGGGACCTCCAATACCAATGTAAGAAACAAGCAATAGTCTCTGTGCTTAATGACAAGATGTGGGTAAAACATTTTTCAAAGATTTCCTGTGACTCAAAATATACACACACACTTATAAATAATATTTTATGATGTGATTAAAACCTGTAATGGGCTGCCTGGGAGTAGTGGAGACTAGCAGTTAACCTTTTGGAAAAAAAGTTCATGATCAATGCTGGCTCTAGCCCACAGCAAGAATAGATCTCTTTGGCTCAGCTGTATACTGCCTATCTTCAGGACTTAGTTGTGACTTCCTGCAGTATTGTAGGCTCAAAGTAGAGGAATGTTACTTGTGTATAGTTCCACTGGAGAGAATCTGGAAACAGGTACTGTGAAACAATGAAGTCAGTGTTCACTTCTCCTGGCTGTAGAGGAAAGAGGCAAACAGCATCTCCCTGTCCCTCCTACCAGTTTGCTTGGCTCATCTTATGACACCATCATATAGCTTTGGTGGTTTCTGCAGAAAACTCCAAACTCCTGCCTTTATAGGTTACCTCACGAGGCCAAAAGGTATAAGCTCTAGGATCAGGAGACAAGGAGGCCCCATCTCCTCCTCCTGGCCAGCTCCTCAATCCTGACACAAGATATGGAAGGCAGAAGCTACTTAAACTGTTTTCCATCCAACACCTGACTGACCATTAACAGGGATGCCTCTGAGTCAGAAGATCTCAGCTGAGCCACACCAGATTCCTGACCCACAGAAATGGTAAGCGAAGAAATGCTTTTTTTTTTTAAGTGTAGATGAACACAGTACCTTTATTTATTTTTATGTGGTGCTGAGGATTGAACCCAGTGCCTCACACATGCTAGGCAAGTGCTCTACCACTGAGCTACAGCCCCAGCCCCAAGAGATGCTTGTTTTAAGCCACTAAGTTTTGGCGTAATTTTTAATGCAAAAATAAATAGCCGCTATACCACTTTGTGGAAAGACATGTTAAAAGAAAAATTTTAGACAAAATAAATTTAGTAGTTTATTCCAGCAAAGATTCATGAATCCAGTCGTGCTTAGAAGCAAGAGAGATTCCAGGTGCTCCCCTGTAGCATCATGGGCAGTGAGCTTTTATGAGTCCAAAAGACAAGAAAACATTTGAATAGTTCAGAGTGGAAAGGCCCTAATCCAGGTGAGCTGGTGGTGTCATTCTCCTGTTCCACTTGTGAAGGAACGTGAAGTGTTCTCTCACCCCTGTTACTACTTTGTAAAAATAGACATAAATACCAAAATTAGTTCACTCCACTCTTTATTATGAATTAACACTTAATCACTATTACACTGGCTTTTTTGGGGGGTGGTGGTGGTGGTAGGTGCTGGGGATTGAACTCAGGGGCCTTGCACATGCTAGGCAAGTGCTCTATGACTGAGCTGAGGCCTCGCCCCAAGTTTTTCCTAGATGTCAGACTCTTGACCAGGTGGGTACCAATCAGTAGTCAGGGTTGCATTTCCAATACTCAAAGGCAGCTTCTCCTTTCTTTTGGGGTCTTTTATTAACCAACATAGTTTGATTCCCAAACATTTGACTTTAGATGTTCCCTCTCAGGGACTGGGAAGGCCAGCTCTAGATTTCTGTCTGCTCTGAAGAATGCGCTGCCTCTGTCTTCTGCCACTAAGTAGGTGGTGATGACTTGATGAAAACCTCCATGATTTATAAATTACTTCAGCCCATCAAGCATTTGTTGACTTATTGGTACTTAACATCTGTTGGTCTCAGTAACTATGCCTCAAAGGATCAATGCCTTGGGCTCTCTAGTCAAACCTTTTAACAAAAGTTAGACTTTGACAAATCCTAGGGCACTTCTGGACATTTATATAAAACAATTGTTTTGGTTTCTTTTGAGCTTTATGATACTTTTGCATTTTTAAAGACGTTTTAAAAATTCAACTCTGATCTTCTCAAGAGTTTCATTACAAAGGATGCCTGCATGTGATACATATTTACAGTTTCCTTCCTGGAAACAAATTTTTTTTTTTTGGTGGTATTAGGGATTGAACCCAGGGGTGCTCTACCTCTGAGCTATATCTCCAGCCACATCTTTTATATTGTGACAGGGTCTTACTGAATTGCTGAGGCTGGCCTTGACCTTGCCATCCTCTTGCCTTAGCCTCCTGAATTACTGGGATTACAGATGTGTGCCACCATGTCTGGCCAAAACTAAATTTTCATAGCATGGCCCTTCAGTCTCTTAAGGCTGACTCTGTCCCATGCTGGTAGTATCCCATAGTTTCTTTTGAAACATCCTAGACACCTCGAAGGAATGATCCATACATTGGAAAACAAAAACCTGCATAAGCGTTCTTGTGCCTGAGCTTGGCCAAGTTGGAAATGGAAAAAATAAGGTGGTTCTTTTCTTCCTTGTGTTAGTCAGCTTTGTACTGCTGTGACCAGAATACCTGATAAGAACAACTTACAGAAGGAAAAATTTGTTTTGGTTCAAGGTGTTAGAGGTTCCTGCCATTAATACAGGAACTTTTGGGGGCACTTCATATCCAAACCATAATCTAATACTCCTCTAAAGAACAACTCATTCCCAGTGATAAAATCACTCCAGAGAACTGAAGATCAACTCTCCACAAAACCTGAGTTTTGTGAGTTTAGTTCTCTAGAGTTTTTTTAAAATAGTTCCTGCGTTATTTTCCTTTTGTGAAACTCAGCTGTTAGAACTGGAGGGATGACTGGCTTTCAGTCAGACTCTGAGAGCAGTGACTGGGCTCACCACAGGCTTGTGCTCCCCTGGCCCACAAGGGACACAGATAGCTGGAGTGTGGGTTCCAGTCTACACTGGGATTAGATGTGATCTGGTAAAAATTGGCTTTAAACTATTGATACCCAGCATTATTTCAAATGCAGTAGAGGTTACTTTTCTCTAAGACCTCATTCTTTCTATGTGGCTCACTATGTGGACCTCACTGTGTGGCTGTGGGCACCTGAGTAGACCCTGAGGATCCACAGGAAAGGCAGTTCTGTCACTTAGTGAACATCATGCTTAATATAAAGAAGTCTACAGTATCACCAGGTAGTATGATCTTACAATACACCCATCGGTGTTATGCAATGTATGACTGTACTTGCTAGAGCCTCCCTGGAAGGTCAAGGCTGGTATCATGGATCTGTCGGTGTTTTTCATGCATACAGGCCTAGGTAAATTATATTAAAAGGTATTTAAGCTTAAGAAATGTTTTTTGTAAACAACGCTGGGTTATATGATCAAATGTACACAAACTAAAATTTGCGATGGTGTTTTCTAAGTTTACGTTCCCCCCCCCCCCCACACTAAATCATTGTTTAAATTGTAGGTTCAATAGAATGCAGATACTTCTATAAAAATACATTTTATTTACAAAGATGGGCCATTCTGTGAAAGGATAGACGGCTTATTTTGGGGGATCATCTTATTACTTGCAGCACTAAAGGCAGAGCCAATGAATCAAGGAAAACAAACATGGGCCACATGAGACAACAAGCCAGTCACCCTTTGCTTCCCTGTCCACTGTGAGCCTCTTGGAAAGGGCTTCTCTCACCCCTCAGCTACTCAAAAACCAGAGTTGAAAATGATTCTCAAGTTCAAAGGGAAAGTTCTCGCCTGGACTAGAAGATCCTGGTCACAGCTTCAGCTCATTTCCCTCCAGCGCCACCTCTTCATTCCTGAAGCCAGAGGATTCCAGACACGCTGAAAGGCCTTTCCTCAGATGGCCGGTGCTGGGAGCCATGATGAAGGACTGTAGGATCCCAGGAGTGAAAATGGCTCTTATGTCCCATTCAGAACTTCTGTAAGAATTTGAGGACAAGATCCCGTAGTCGCACCCTCAGCATCTCGTCATTGTCACAAATGATATGGGTTGAATCTTCTTCAATTTGGATGAGTGTCTCAGCTTCCTGGAGCAGAACAATATGGCCCTTGGCTGTGTCTTCCACCTTAATATCACTGAAGCCATGCTGTACAGGGAGAAAGAAAAGGAGAGGAGGGTGGAACTCTGAAAAGTAAGGGCTGACTGAAAAAGGAAGATGATATTTTGAAACTGCAGGATCTAAAAATGACACTTCCTAGGCCTGACTAAACTCTAGGAAGAGGCATTTTGATATGCCTCAGTACAACTCTTTTGATTAACAGGGCTGAACACAGCAACAGAATCCCACCATAGTTTCATATACTTTATAAGAGGCCCTGACATGCAAAATCTCATGAAAACATGACAATTTCCACAACCCATTTTGTCATCCCTGTTAAACCCATTCAGGTTTTTGTAAGTGACTTGAGCACATCCAGGGCCCCGTGTTCAGGAGTCTGGGATGCCAGGTGATTCTGGGCCCCTGCACCTGCGCCACCACCCCCTTCCCCCCCCCATAAAGAGGCCACACCGTAAGTTTCAGCTGTTGTGAGCTCCCAGAAAATGCTCTTCATCACAGCATGTACCAGTGACCTTGGGATTTGGCAAATCCCTTTCAAGGGGGAAGGAGATAGGCAGCAGGACAATCATCTTTCCAGCTGTCTCTAATGCTAAGTATGGAGTTTTCTTACAAATCGGGTATAAATTAGAAAAAGAAGTGAAGAGCACTACTAGGGGGAGACTATTTTGTGCACTGAGCTCTGGCATGGGTTTGGACAGGTACTGAGATTTCTCTTGCAATTACGAGGTAAGGCAGACAGGCCCAAGGGAACACTCAGCAGGGACCCACAGTTGGTCTGTGGATAAGCCAGGCAGGGAAAGCAAGTCATTCCCAAGTGTTTCAAAAAGAAGTCAAACTTCAGGCCCATGACCAGGGACCAGGAGCCCTGTAATGTCATGTGGAAGGTGGAGCCAATATGATCACTTAAGCACATGTAAGAGGGTTGAGGAGAGCTGATTCAGAACATTGGAAGCTGAAACCTACTCAAAAGGAAGCCTTTATTTTTTAAGGCTAGAAAAGTTGGCAATTGAGATACTTAGTTTGAACTAAAGATGATTATTAATAGTTTAGCAGGGGACTTGTCTTTTTAGGAGTCACCAGAGTTAACCACAGTTCTCATAAGAGGCGTGCAACAGCACCGTCTTGAAGCAATCCCTCCCCTTCCTCGTAAGCACTCTAGCAATCACTGTTGGTTGGCATTAGAATTTATAAAGTCCTGAGGCTGAAGCTAAAATTAGAGAACTTTCAGGTTATAAGAAATCTCTTTTTTGGGAGAAGCAGCCATAGGGGCCCAGTGGGTAGAGATGGCTGCTGAGACAGAAAGATAAGACAAGTGTGCTCCCAGATGACTGACCCTATCTGCTGGACCCGTTTTCCAATTCCCAGGGATCTAGCATCATTGATCCCCTCCTCTGACACACCAAATCCTCCCAATTGAATAGAGACCTAGATCTGCTTAGACAGCCAGTGGCCTTTCTGTGGAAAAGTGTGGCTCCAGCTCGGATAGACCCTTGTGTATCCTAGCCTTCCCTAGCCTGCCTCACCTGTTTTTGAAGATGGGCTGTTTCTCAGTCTTCCTGTTTTACAGGAAGTGGGTATGGAGAGGCATTTTGCTAGCTACCTAGCAGTAGTGGATGGAAGGACAGGATTGGTGGTGAGAAACAGTTCAGGGCTACCTGTAGAAGGAAGACATTCTCTTGGCTCAACTCTGTAAACCTTTTGCTGGTTCTGTCCCGACTGACCTTGGACCAGAGAGACATTAGAGGACAACAGCTTTTGGATAGTGGGATCTCAGTGAAAATGGCAACACATGTTCCTTGGAGCTAGGGAATGACCACGAGCAACAGACAGCAGGCCCACACTCAGTCTGGTGTTTGCTCACCTTCTCCAGGGTCTGCACGAACTGCTCCACAGGGATGGAGCCGCTCAGCAGAGGCTTCAGCACTTGGCAGTCCGGAATGTCCTCACTCACCCGCTGCTTTCTCTTTTTTCCACTGGTGGGTTGGGTGGGTCTAGGAGGTGGCTAGGGCAAGGAAAAAAGCACAGAGCTCACTGAGCACTTCCTCTTAAGACATCTGTTTTGTTGTGTCCTGCAGAAGCCTCTCCTCTGATGTAGAGGTAGTGGGGGCTCTCTGACCTGCAGTTACCAGTGGTGGGAAAACGCACCCAAGTCCAGGCTATCAGCTGGGCTCCATTTGAGCCAGTGCAAAACCATCCACATGGATCAACATCTTAGGTGCCTTTTAACAAAATTCTCTTTAAATTTCCCATCAATTCAATTTAATAGTGGTTAAGGACACTGGCTGGAGGGTCTGATGTAGCTTTGTCATCTTCTAGCTGAAGAAACTTTTGTTCAAGAATCTAAAACTGCCTATAAAATGAGAATTTTAAGGGGATTTTGAAGGTATGAATAAGGAGAATGTACGTTAAGGACACAGCTCAGTGGCCAACATTTTAAGTGGCAAGTAGGAGCCCATGATATAGGGGCACAAAAGTAAGAGTTCGAAGTCTGAAAGGATTCTAAAGAGACAAGTGCCACCAACCTGTGCCAGGCCTCGGGCCTTCACAGTCTGAGGGGTGTGCTTGCATTTCCAGACCTTGGAGGGAGCGCCTGTACCTGCTACTTCTCAGGTCTCCCTTCCGCACCCACTTGGCCATGCAGAGGGGAGGTGCTCAACCAACACTCCTCCAGGGAATGCACAGAAGTTTGGGAGTGATGCTGATGCTTCCAGAGCTGTGCCTGCCACTTAGGACAATGTGTGGCCTCATCTTCAGTAAAATAAGTAGAAAGGAACCCTTTGGGGCTGGGGTTGTGGCTCAGCGGTAGAGCACTCGCCTCATATGTGCCAGACCCTGGGTTCCAGCCTCAGCACCACATAAAAATAAATAAAAATACAACTAAAAGTAAATATTAAAAAAAGAAGTGCCATCTTTGCTTCAAATATGCACTAAGTAGCTTGGTCTCCAGTTTCTGCTACTTTGGGAAATGTTACCTAGGGAGCTGGCTCAGCTGCCAAGACCATCCTGAGGAGAGGGTCTCTCCAGGGTCCCCACCCAGCTCCCCACCTGCCCGAGGTACCTGAAGCACGTGCTTGTTATCTTTAGTGTGCAGCACAGCTGAGACAGTTGCCAAGGAGATGCCGGGTTTGATCTCCATGGGCACCAGGGAATCCGCGAGCTGAAAGGAAATGTGGGGTTTCACGTGGGCTCCCTGATCAGAAGGGAAGGGTGCTGAGCTGAGGTGTCCAAGGTCTGGAGTGAGGAGGCCACTGGGTTTTGGCCCCACCTTCCTGGTAGATGGTGACCCAAAAGGCTCAGCCTGGTGGAAAGGGTACCAAATCACACAAGAGGCTGAATCTCTAGTGAAGATCATTACTATTTTCTCCTTTGAATTGCAGTCTAAAATGACCAAATAACTTTTGAGGAAGAAAAAGAATTACAAATTTAAAATATTTACAATATAGGAAAGCAAAAAATATAATAAATGCCCACCAGTAAATGAATAATTAAATATATGATACATTTATGACAGATCACTATGTAGTCCTTAAAACTGAAGCTTTTGGAATAACCTTAACCACATACTTAGGGTCAGGTGAAAAAGCCCCCAAGGCACAATGCCACCACACGCTCACTCCTCACATGAATATCAAGCAGATATCCAACAGCGTTATTTCTAGTGTTGGGACTTGTTTTTTTTTTGTCCTTATTCTTAATAACATTAACATATCATGGGTTTGCATTATTTTTAAATGAACTGATAAACATTTTAAGTGTCTTAGTTTGAATTTGTAATATAGTAAATATCAATAGCTCTAACCCTCACAATCAAAAGCTCCCACGGATCCTAAGTTTTAAGGAGTCTTGAGACCAGAAAGTTTGAGGCCTGATGGCCAAGAGTACTGAAATCTAAATGTAGGCCTTCAACCCCAGCCACTGTCAAATGTCAGACAAAAATAATCCCAAGTGCCCAGGCCAGTGTCTTTCATTTTAAGATGAGAAAAATAAAATGCTAAAATATATTAAATCACTATAAAATTAGAAGTGGGAATAATGAGCTCAACTTCTATGTTAACAACAAAACCAAAATTTCCCTTTTTAGAGTGGGAAACCTGCTTTCAATTCTCCCCTAGTGGTGAAAAAAAAAAGTTTATCATGAGAGCCAAATTACTGAAACAAAACCAGTCCAATGAAGATGCTATTAACCTAATGGATTGGGCTACTAGGAGTCTAAACCAATCAGCCATTACCTTAAAGTTCCAGTTGAAGTATTCAGAAGGACAACTGTGGGGGCTGCACTGAAGGACTGATGCGTTACCCAGAGAGCTGTGGTGGGGGTAGGGGGGCACCCACGACGACACTGAACTAGTCTAGTCACTGTGGCACCTCTCTCATGAATGAGCTACACTTACAAACTGCTTAGCCAAGACAAGTCTGAGTTGTTGAATTCACAAGCTCCAACTAAAACAAATTTTTCCTTTAAAAAGAATTATTAGACTACAGACATTCAAAGGATCTTCCAAGTAGTCAGCTTGAGAAGCTATGTGTGTGTATGTATACATATGTGTGTGTGTGTGTGTATCTGTGGGTCTTTCAAAAACTTTATAGCTTAACATGTCTTTGACTTCCCCTTTTAAAAATCTTTATAACCAAATATAAGAAGATGAATTTCATTGCTTTGAAATTAAAATTTAGTTTGTGCCATATTTCACCAAGCTTGATCACTAGATGTGATTACAAATAACTTTTGTTGAAAAATTATTTTCAGCAGTTAAATCCCTTTTCCAAAGACAAAGATTTACCATGTGTGACAGCACATGGGTCTGGCCTACATGTCAGGAGGCCCCTTGCCGGCCAGGTGCCTTGTCCTCACCTGCCTTCCCCACGCCTGGACTCACTGTAGCTGCCTAAACACACACTGCTGGCTGCCCTGCCCTGGGAGGATGCCCTCCCAAGGAGCTGCAGCAGGCAACAGTGGCTATTAAACATAATGACTGTCTACTTATATCTTCATAAAAAACGTATGGCTTGCATTTAAAAACTAGTTCTGTGTTGCTGAATCAATTTTATCTAAATTAATTATTAAAACTGGCTTGGTTCTCTTTAATCTATTGTTCTTAATTAAGAAAACCACCCTGGTTAATTCTGGAAAGGAATCCATGTACCAGGACTGGATCTACACCAGCTTTGTCAGGCCATGGAAAAAGACAACATTCAGGTCCTTGATCTCATCCAAAACCTGGATACAGTTTCTGAACCTTAAAACCCCCAAAAGACTTTTGGGCACACTGATTTTTAACAATAAGTTTGCCTACTCCCCTTTAATATCTGTTAAAACCCATTCAAGTTGTCTTAAGAGGCAAAAGGAAGACAGAAGCAGCCTCCAACCATGCTCCTGGCTGTCACTTTGGGAGGGGTCGTTCACCTTTGCTGCTGCCTTCCTCTCGGTCGAGTCACTTAAGCACAACACATTCAGATTGTTCCATGTGTACAATACGCTTTTTGCTGTTAAAACAGAAGCTAAGATTTCACAGAACTACATATCCAGACTCTGATAGAGAAGGACAATCATTTTTATACTAAAATGGAACAAGTGATAAGTTTAAACCTCTTCTTTTCTGGTCATTCTTATCGCCTCCATCTCTGAGTTCAGTGAAACTTGTCCCTGACTCAATGCAGTTCAGAAAGGATGTGAAAAACCACAGCTATAAGGCAGTTAAGGACAGGGCAGGTACCAGTGTTCCCACTCTCCAGGGCCGACCCTGACGAGGCCTGCGGGAGCGCACTGCCTGGCACTGACAGGAGACCCTGATGATCCCACCTTTCTTCCCAGTTACTTAGGAGGCTTTTTTTCTTTTCTTTGATTCATTCATATTTGACACAAACTCAAAAGAAAGCCACCTCTGGGACAATTATTTCAGAGACTCAAGTGGGAAACCTGAATTTAACCATGAGAAAAAGAATGGCTCACCTCTGGCATGATTTCTATCTTTTCATATCGACGTTTGAAGGGCAGGGCGAGGACGTCAGCCCGACGATAGGACATGGCTGGGGGCTGGCAGTCAATCATGAGGTCCATCCTGTGTGACTGGGCTGGGGGTGGCTGGGTGTATTGCTCAGGGCAGACCACATGCAGGGGCTGAGGACCAGTAGAACAGGGTCAAGGGAGAAAACAGGAAAGCAGAGGCAGCTATGAACAGAGCAACCCACTCAGGAGCCCATTCCTTGCCCAGCTTCCTGGATGCTCAGGCCTGCTGCTTTCAGGCCATATGGAACTCTCATCTTCTCAAACCCAACTAACTGATGGGAGGAGAGAGGAGAGCAGTGTGGGGAAAGCAGAATCAACATTCCAGAGAAAAGCTTTGAGTTGCTGGTTGTGCCTACGAGTGAAGGACTGATGCCTCAGTTTGCATTATTTTTTTCCCACTATATTTAAGTAACTTTCATGGCGACATCCATGTGTCTACTACCAACTGGTCGCTAAGCTCCTTGAGGCCGTGCTCTTTCTATAATACTTCCCACACGTCAGCTACTAACAAGCTCTTTTCATGCTGGTTTGGTTCTGGGTTTGGAGTTTCTTATGCTCCCTGCAGGTCAAAAGGTATCATGTGCTCAGCTGTGTAGACAATGAATCAGAGATGAAACATTAAAAAAAAAAAAAAAAAGTCATTTTAAATCTTGAGAGAAAAACAAACCAATGTTTAGTCTGGACAAATATCACAACTGTAAACAAATGGTCACTGTGTTATCTCTGTTTCCTCTTAAGGGTGTGGAATAAGGATTTCCAAAAGGCTAAACTGGTTTGGACTTAATACAACATTTTTTCTTTTGAGCAAATACTCCCTCAAACTGTCCTTTGCTCTTCCTCCTGATTGGAAGGTAACTTGATCTCACAGCCCTGACTCCACGGTCACAGCCTGAGGACTTCTTCCAGGTTTCTTTCTTCTAAAATAGAGACCAGCTGGCCTCTGGTTTCTAATATTGGCATATGACTGAGGAGCACACAGTGGGCTTAGGGACTGAGATTTAAAGTTATTTAATGTAAAGGAAAAAACCAGGCTCTTAACCATTCTTTCCAGCATGTTGATGAGCACACAGTGGGTGTCAAATCATTCCACGAGCCAAAGTGGGCTCTCTCATCATGCCTAGAAAAACCCCATATTCTTTCCATTTAGGGTCAGCAACTGGTGAGCACCAGATTCCACTCCCCCTGTTTGCCTGAGGTTTTTCACTTCAGCTGTTTCTTGTCACCCTGCCCTAGCATTTTATGTAAAGGCAGAAGCAGGAGGACTGCAAGTTCAAACCCATCCTGATGATACAGATTCTATAAAGAGGAGGAAAGAGTGCTTCTGACCTAACCCTGGAAAAGGAAACGGCTAATCCCACTTCCCTAACCGAGCAGCTGAAGCCAGAGGTAGCCCCATGACACCTCATTTATGTTCCTGGAGGTGCTGAAGTAAGAGGAAATCAGAAGCCTTCCTCTCACCTGTCCTCAATGGTCTCCCCTGAAATTCTAATCAAGTACCCCACTCCCAAATGCCAAAAGACTTATTGTCATAGTGCAGTGACTTTGCCTCTCTGCTCCATCTTTACCCCAACTTCCCTTTCTCTAGGACAGAAAATAAAAAATGAAAACAAAACAACAAAACCCATACCAAACAAAACCAATTCTGTGAACGGTAACAGGTATTAAATAAGGGTCCAATACACATTTCAAACAAACTGTTTTTAGTGAATATATTTCTATTTTTTAATTTCATTTTTTATTTTAAACTTAGTGAATATATTTCTAGAATGACTTTTGGCGGTGGGGCAGCAACAATTTGCCTGTGTTTTTTTTCTCTTCCTGTGGCACTGGGGATCCAACCCAGGGTCTCCTCATACATACTAGGTGAGTACTTTACTGCTCATCTGCAGCCCAGCCTTTTACATTTATTTTGAGACAGGGTCTTGCTAAGACCCTGAGTAGCTGGGATTACACGTATGTGCCACTATGCCTAGCATAACAATTTGCTTTTAAGCAGATACTTTATCAAAAGTAATTTGGCAGCCAGGGGTGGTAGTGCATGCCTGTAATCTCAGGAGGCCGAAGCAGGAGGATTGCAAGTTCAAACCCAGCCTAATCAACTTAGTGAGTCACTAAGCAACTCAATGAGACTCTGTCTCTAAATCAAATAGAAAATAGGGCTGGGGATGTGGCTCAGTGGTCAAGTGCCCCTGAATTCAATCCCTGGCAACCCCTTCCCTCACCAAAAAAAATTAATTCGATGGTTCATGCTTTTTTTCCCTTCTACTTTTGAGTTCTTTAGCATAGCAACTTCTTTCAGGGTGTGAAGATCATTACTAGTAAGTCTAAAGGTTAACCAGCAAATGTCCTAGCCCTCTGCAGACAGGTGAGGACTAAGGCCACCAGGGGCTCCCATGCAGGCAGGTATCCCCACCCCTCAATGTGGATGTGCAAGCTACACAGAGGTGACACAACCATGTGAAGATGCTGGCACAATTTCCTTTGTTACCTGCACTTCTTTAAGCAGCTTCGACACCTGGATGAAATTTAGTCGTGTATCAATGGGGCAGTATATGCATTTCATGGCCAGGGGCTGGTAGGGAGCCAGTGCTTCCAGGTATGAGAAGTCTGGTTCTAAGGACAGTACAAAAAGAAAATTAATAATTATATTGGTGCATTATGACTACACACAATAGGGAATTCACTGTGATGTACTGGTACCTGCTTGGAGCGTGTATTGGCCTATGTCATTCCCCTACCTCCTCTTGCCCCCTGCACCCACTCCCCTGATACTTTTTCTTTAATGGTCTCATTTCTATTTCATGAGGTCCATTGTCTTTCCTTTTTTTCTCTCTAGCTTCTCATATGACAGAAAGCATATGACCCTTGACTTTCCGAGTCTGGCTTATCTCAGTTAGCATGGAGTTTTCCACATCTACCCATTTTCCTACGAATGACATAATTTTGTTATTTATGCTCTCCACCGTGTATACACACATTTTCTTTATTCATTTAACTGTTGATGGACACCTAAGCTGGTTCTATAACTTGGCTATTGTAAACTGCTGCTATAAACATGGGTATGCATGTATTGCCACGATATGATAACTTTAATTCCTCAGAATAATTACCAAGGAGTGGTACAGCTGTTCATATTGAGCAACCTCTGTTGCTGATTTCCATACTAGTCGTACTAGCTAACAATTCCACCATGAGTGTGGTAAGTGTACCCTCAAAAAGGAGATTTTAATGTGTAGGCAACAAGAGGAACGGGCAAGCAAGGTGGAGATGGGTGTGGTCAGGGCCAAGCAGAGGGCCAGTGTGAAAGAGTGAGCAAGGAAGTATAGAGTGGGTTATGGGAGGAAAATGAATTCCAGATAAGCAAAGGGAAAGGCTGGGGAGGAACTCTGTGGGGTGGACTTAGAATGGGAGACATGGGACTGGGCTCAAAGTTTTCAACACAGAGAGGTTGATGAAATAAGGGGATAAACAAAAAAAATGGGAGATAAAAGAAACTTCTTCATAACACCAACTAGTAGAAATGATTAAAAAAAATAATTTGGCAATCATCGCAGTAATAACTTATTTAGACCAGAATCACTAATAAATGCTAAAGTACTCATAAAATTTGAAGCAGAAAGGATATATTAGAAATTCTCTAAGTTTCCTTTGTAAGACTGTGAATTAAACACAAAGAGAAAAACAGTGACCTCACAGTAAAGAGGCCTGGTGGAGACCACATAATCACATCACATCAGGTGCTCAATGTTAGTACCCAGGCCCAAGATAAATCACCATCATGGCCACCTACAAGCCATTGAACAGACCCTGAGCTCAGGTCAACAAATGCTTCTGCTGAGACTGCCACACTTCTGCCAGGAAGCCCAGCTCTTGAGACTGTGAGCCACTCTTGTCACATCACTGTTTTTTTTCTTGGGGGCACTGCAGTCTGCTTGGCAAGGACTGTTCACTCCACTCCAGTGAGCTGCCTAGCTTGAGCCAACAGAACAGGCTCACTGCTCATGTGCTAAGTGATAGTTTGATTCCCAGTGAGATCACTGCTTCTCACAGAGCATGGGCTTGTGCTCTCCTGGCCACTAACTTCTCCAATCTTCAGGACAAGTGACCGAACTTCCAAACATTAGATTACCACCTCCAGTGGGTCAGATTTCTCAAAGAATTCCCAGAACCCACCAAATGAGGCAAGCACAGGCCACTCAGGGCAAAGATTCCAAGTGAAAAGGTAGCCTCTCACACTTAGCAAACTTCAGAAAAGACCCAATTGCTCTGGAAGCCCAGCAAACAAGTTTAATGCTCTTTACAAAGAGCAGTCATGATCATTGGGCTTTTGCATTTGGTTGGCTGAAGTAAAAAGTTCATACAGGGGTTAAAGTGCCTGCATAAATATCAACTACTGTCATGTCATTCACAACTTATCAAAAGGAGCAGAAGAAACACCTTTAGTCCTACCACACATTCATTCCCTGGACAACCTTCTCAGCAAAAATCTGGCAGTGGCCAAGTTCTAGGTATTGCAAATCTGTGTCTTATGGTTGAATTCCCCTGCCTTTGGCCCAAAGGTGCTCTGAGAAAGGAGAAAAGCAGCCCTTGAAGGCTGGGAGCTTTCCAGGTGCTCTCTGCTTAGCCAGGGTATTAACAGGGGCTGGCCTGGCACCCATGACTGAACCACAGTGTCCTGCTGGATACAAATAAATTCAAAGAACAACAACATCAGACAAGGCCACTAAGCAAGACCCCTCCAAAATCACGGCCGAATACAAAAGAACAAGACTCCCCCAACCACAACTCGAGCAAACATCACCCTATCCTGGCTCTATTCCTCTTGCCTTGGAGAAGAAAATCACTAAGGTGCCCAGCTGCAGATTTCGGTCCTGACAGCACTTAATGCAGAAAAAGCTCAACATCAATGAATAACCTCAAATTACCTAGCTCTAGCCCAGATCCTACAAGTTCTTTTTAACCAC
The DNA here is from genome assembly GCF_047511675.1 of Marmota flaviventris. Classification (NCBI taxonomy): domain Eukaryota; kingdom Metazoa; phylum Chordata; class Mammalia; order Rodentia; family Sciuridae; genus Marmota; species Marmota flaviventris. Next base: position 170,814,602 of record NC_092500.1, read on the forward strand.
ATGCATGCCTGTGGTGTGTGTTCTACCTCTCTGCAACAAGGCAAGAACTTTGCTTGACTATAGCCATGTTCCTGGTAGCCTCTGGTTGGGGCCACTGATAGTTCTCACAAATGAGGCTGAGCATAGGGTAGGTCCAAAGTGTTCATGCCTCTAATGCTTCTGGGGTAATTAGACTCTCTACCCCCAAACACAAGTTTTAAAGTAATCAGAATTCACAAGAAGGGGAAGGTGATGGCTACTTTGTCAAGAACTGCTGCATGTAAGTGCTGTGCTGACGACCTGCCTACATCACTTCCTGATTACCCACAGAGGAGGCTACTAGCAATCCCATTTCCTGAGAGGAAAGCTAGGCTTCGGAGGTGGCTCAGCTGAGGTTACATCAAGTGGAGTAAGATTTTAGACCAAAGTTTTTTACTTTGTAAAATTTTACTTTGTAAGATTTCCAAAACCCAAGGACGTTTGAAGATCTTAAATGACATACAGTGACTTCAGCCAATCCCCTATTCAACCTTACTAAAGAAGTTGTCTTCCCTAAAGTGTGTGTCTCCAGAACAAGTGAAAGCCAGAGTAATGTACAGTTGAAGGACAAAGATCTGTCCTAGTAAACAGTTCCTAAAAGGTAAAGACTGGTTACTAGAATTGCTGCAGTTCTTATACTAAGTTCTACCAAAAAGCAGTTCAGCTGAATTCTATCTCAGGGAAAAATCTTAGAAGAGCAGATATACAAACTGTGTTCAAGAGCTGGGGATGTCCTCAGTGGTATAGCACCTGACTACATGTACAGGTGTTGAGTTTGATCCCCAATATAGAAAATCGTGTTCAATACAGTTACCTGTCAGCTCATGCTGCTGTACTCTTTCTTCCTCCTTTGCTTCTGGTTTTTAATTCTTTTGTACATAATGTTTGTATTTATGCCTTAGAGTCAAATCCTTCCCTGGGTCTCAACCTTGCAGGAACATCCACTAATGACCCCAGTACAAAGGGTAGGGTGTTGTTTAAAATTTACCTGTAAATATGACAGTGTTGAGACTGGATTTTCCCCAGAGCTCCATGAAGTGGACCACGTCCCCAAATCGGAGGGAAGGGTGCCCAGTAAACACCACACAAGGCTGTCTGAAGTCGTTGCTGAAGTCTCCATGGATGCTGGGGTAGTGCTTCAGCTTATTGGTCTGAATGAGCTAGAATACATATTAAAAACATACAAAGAGCTGTTAGCCTGCTTGCGTTGAGTGGAGACCAAAGCATGGGAGAATGTGCAGAAATAACTTCAAAAATACAAACAAAAGCCAGGCAAGGTGGTACACGCCTATAATCTCAACAACTCAGGAGGCTAAGGCAGGAGGATCGTGAGTTCAAGACCAGCCTCAGCATTCAGCAATGCCCTCAGCAACTTGGTATGGCCCTATCTCAAAAGAAAAAAATTTAAAAAGGGCTGGGAATGTGGCTCAATGGTAACGTGCCACTAGGGAATTAGAAAGGCTGAAATCTGAACACTAACACTAGAAGTTGGGGAGGATGTGAGGCAATGAAAAGGCTCATTCACTGCTGACAGGATACAAATGACTACAGCCACTTTGGAAGATTTTGGCAGGGTTTTTTTTTTTGTTTTGAAACAAAAGTTAAAAACACACAGTTATTGTAGGACCCAGCAATCAAATATCAATCTTTGGTATTTTCTCCAGAGTTGAAAACGTAATGTCCCTAAAATACCTGCACATATATGTATAGCAGCTTTATTCATAATTGCTAAAATTTGTAAACGACTAAGATGTCCTTCAAAAGGTAAACTGTGGTACATCAAGACAACAGAATATTCAGTGCTAAAAAAAAATGCACACTATCAGTTTAGGCAAAGACATGGAAGAACCTATTACTAAGTGAAAGAAGACCTGAAAAGGCTATATACTGTTTCAATCATAATGACTTTTTTTTTTTTTGGTACTGGGGATCAAACCCTGGAGCGCTCACCACTGAGCCACATCCCCAGTCAATTTTTATTTTGAGACAGGGTTTTCTTACTAAGTTGCCTAGGCTGACCTCAATTTGTAATGCTCCTGCCTCAGCGCCCCAAGTAGCTGGCATTACAGGTGTGGGGCACCATGCCCAGCCAGCTATAGGATATTCTTGCAAGGACAAATCAATGGATACAGTAAAAACATCAGTGGTTGCCAGGGGTTTGGGGGAGGGACAGATGAAGAGTTGGAGCACAGAATTTTACAGCAATGAAACTATTCTGCATGATTCTATAACTGTAGATAAATGCCCAAATCCAGAGCATGTATATCAAGAGTGAACTCTAAGGGACTCTAGGTGATACAGGTGCCAATGGGACTTCGTCAGCTGTAATAAATACACCACTCTGGTGTGGTCTGCTGACAGCAGGGGAGGCTGTGCATATTTGGAGCAGGGAATATATGGAAACACTGTATCCTTTCTGATTTATGGTAAACCTGAAACCATTCTAAAAAATTAGATTAAAAAACAGATACAGATGCTCCTCAACTTACAATGGGGAGACATTCTGATACACTCATCCTAAGTTGAATATATTGTATGCGGAGAAGGTGTTTGATCCACCCAGCCCACCCCACCCCACGATTTGGCAACACCATGCACTGCACTGCAGTGTTGGTCATCTTTGCTTGCAGTCATGGGGTATCAGAGCCACAGCTTACTGCAGCTGCCCAGCATCTCAAGCGAGGTGCATATTGGAAGTGCAGGGAAAGATCCAAATTCAAAGTGTGGCTCTACCCAATGCATACTGCTTGTGTATCCCTATTGTAAAGTCAAAAGTTTTTCATAAGTTGGGAACCATGTGCACAAAGGATGTCATTAAAATTAGCCAAAGATCAAAAGTTCTTAACTACAATGTGATTTTCAGAACACATGGGAAAGCCAAATCCTTTTGGTAATATGAACATACTTGAAACTTTTAATCAGGTTGTTATGGACTGAGTTTGTCTTTCTTTATAGCTTTCATACTCCAGGCATGGTAGAGTCCTCAAAATCAGTTCCTATTTGAAATACAAGTAACTTTCCCAACATGTGTGATGCACCAAGTTTGGGTGACAATAAACACATCCCTCCCACAAGATCTGTACAGGATCTCCCACCTGAGAGTTATTGTGTTGAGTTATTGTAGCCACTTAATATGAAGACTAAAGTGACTCTCAGAAATTTGGGAGATGCAGGGCTATAGTAAGAAACCATCCATACCCAGCCTCAAACCTGTCTCTAAAGTATATATCTTGAACCAAGAATCTCCCCAGCAGCAAAATGCTTGACAATTCTCTCCCAACATCAGGCCCATTGTAAGGCGACATCTCACAGTAGAACCATAGAGAGCTTCTTCTGACAAGGCTCAAAAATGCCTCCTGTGCCTAAACCCTACCCCACCCTACCACTCTAGCATCAAAAGGTCAGATAAGGACCATGCAGACTCCACAGACCTTTCATATCAACTAGGCCAACAGGAGTGTTTCCTAAGCTGCTGTTTAACAGATAAATAAATGGTCTGTGATATGGCTTAATCCAGAAGCACCCATAACCATGGGGGGGGGGAGGGACCCAGTCAACAACTTCAAGTCCAAATGAAGTCACCCCCAGAAGTGAGAAGTGGTTATACTGGGACACCCCTGAAGCAGAAACCAGGCTCTCTTCTCTTTGAAGATTTAGTCTCTTATTAGTCTTTCCGGTTTTATTAGGAAGACTGCAGTACAACCCTGGAGATATTAACCCGCTGTCACATGCTAGACAGGATAATAGTAAAGATGGAGAATACTGAATTCCCACTTTCCTTGCAAGTTTTATACAAATAAAACTAACATTCTTTTTGTAACTTTATGGCCAAAATAATTAGTTGCCACAGTTAAATGGATGAGTATACATCCATTCTAAGTGTATGGTATTCTGATGAATACGATTCTAAGAATAGTGGTAGGCCTTTGCACACTTAAGTGATACCTTCATTAATACAAGCATTATCTAGAGATCTATTGGTCAAGGCATAGAAACTATGATAAATTCACTGTATTTTGCCAACTGAATCCACCTTCCCACCTCACTTTATATTTGAGCAGTGCAAATGAAGCCATAGTGCAGGTATTCTGTACAGTAATTTGTTGTCAGTACTAAGGGCAGAACCATATTTTATCATGGGCACTAGTAACAACAGCAAGGGTCAACTCCCTCCTTCCCCAGTAGCAAGTGCACCTCAGAACCCTATAGTCTATTCACGTTCTAAACAGTAAAAGGCATGGGGGTTACCCATGAACTATGTGCAGGTCAAAATGTAACCCTCTTAGAAAACAAGTTTTAAAGAAAGCCTAACTGCTTTAGGAGAGAAGAAAAGAGACTCTCCAATGGCAAAGTCCACAACAAAACGTGTTTTACCACAACAGACTTTCTAATATTATATATTTAGCCTGATTTTTCACTGTGGCAATAACAAGAGTTTTTATAAAAAGACTGGCTGCTGTAATGTTAGATAAGGACCAAAAAATAACTTTAAAAAAATCTTCCACTTGGCATCCTGGCTCATAAAAGACCAATCTCACAGTAGGAAAATAGTACTTCAACTGAATCAGAAAGTTTGTTGTAATTTACTGTGTCAAATAGCTAACTGCAGAACAAAACAACTCCCTTAAATACATACACACAAGCCTGTGTCTGTGTGTCTGTCTATACACACTGAAAATGAAACCGATTCAACCCAACACCACAGGATTAATTACAGCCTTCACTCTTTCAACATTTTTTTTTTTTTTTAAAGAGAGAGAGGAGAGAGGGAGAGAGAGAGAGAGAGAGAGAATTTATTTATTTATTTATTTTTAGTTTTTCGGCAGACACAACATCTTTGTTTGTACATGGTGCTGAGGATCGAACCCGGGCCGCACGCATGCCAGGTGAGTGCGCTACCGCTTGAGCCACATCCCCAGCCCTCAACATTTTTAATAATAAACTTTGTTGTTGTTTTTTTTTTAAATTTTTTTTTTAGTTTTGATGTACCTTTATTTTTTATTTATTTACATGTGGTGCTGAGGATTTAACTCAGTGCCTCACATATGCTAGGCAAGTGCTCTGCCATTGAGCCACAACCCCAGCCCTACCGCCCTTTTTTTTTTAAAAACAAAACAAACTGAACACATACATGAGCCCATATCCACATGAAGAAATAATGCATTACCAGCTTTCTGAAAAATCCCTGTCTCCTTCCAGTCAATACTATCCCACCCACCTCCAGGATAACAACTAGCCTGGCTTCTACTACTACAGATTAATTTGTCATGATTTTGAACTTTTAAAAAAATAAAACACAACATCTACTGTTTTATGTTTGGCTTTCACTTACATTATGTTTTTGAAGTTCAGCTACACTCTTATGTGCAGCTGGAGTTGATTCATTCTAACTATGTACAGTACTCTACTGTGTGAACATACCACAAAATCCATTCTCTTGATGGGCAACTGGAGATATATATATATATATATATATATATATATATATATATATATATATATATATATCTCTATCTCAACACTCTCACCAAGAAATCTATGAAGATTTCTTTGTGTATCTTTTGAAGAGTTCTTTGTGTATCTTTCAGTAATATACCTATGTAATAATTACTTTTTTTTTTTTTGGTACTGGGGATTAACTCAGGGGCACTCGACCACCGAGCCACATTCCCAGCCTTATTTTGTATTTGATTTAGAGACAGGGTCTCACTAAGTTGCTTAGCGCCTCGCTGCTGCTGTGGCTGGCTTTGAACTTACCATCCTCCTGTCTCAGCCTCTTGAGCCTCTGGGATTACAGCTATGTGATACTGCGTCCAGCCCTATGTAACTTTGTTTGGTATATTCTTCTGAAGTGGTTAAACCAATTTAAACATCCTTTTAATTAAAATATAATAAAAAATAGGAAGTAACTCCATTGTCCAACAGGAGAATCATTAAATTTACTTAGTATGTTTGTAATATGCTACAGAATATTATGCAGCACAGAAAAACATCCAGGATATACCATCTGGTGAAAGAACTAAGTATTCAGCTAAATAAAAACACTTATTAGGGGCTGGGGTTGTGGCTCAGTGGTAGAGCACTTACTTAGCATGCGTGAGGCACTGGGTTTGATCCCTAGCACTACATAAAAAATAAAAACAAATAAAATAAAGGTTTTGTGCACATCTACAACTAAAAAAAGAAAAAGAAATTAAAAAACATTCATTAGTTCTTTGAAGGAGGGGAATTTTTCTATTTTTTAAAGTGAAATGTCATTTTCATCATTAAAATTTTACACATATGATGGCCTTAACTGGAAAGAACATTTGACAATGAATAAATCTGTTACCCAAAAAAGTTTAGTGGTAGATATTAGAGTAAAATCCCTTTCACAGACAACAGAATAGAGACAGGCTGTGAACAGTATAACAGGATAGTAATATAATATGTTAATAAGAGGAAACACAAATGAATTCTATAAGAGTAATTCACTGTCATCTCACTTGGGAAGTAAAAGGATGTATCAATTCACATAAGGATACTTTTTTTTAATGTATATTTTTAAGTTGTGGATGAATCTTTATTTTTATTTACTTATCTATACGTGTTGCTGAGAACTGAACCCAGTGCCTCACATATGCTATGCAAGTGCTCTACCACTGAGCCATAACCCCAGCCCCAACAATATTTTTTATCTAATGATCTGCTATCCCCATCCACTTTCACCTACATTTCTTTCTTATGCTGACCTGAGAATCCTGTTTTCTTACCTCTGCATGAGGAAATGGTGGTTCTGGGAGATACACCTTACTCTGTTTGTTGTGACAAAGCCTTTTAAAAAGAGGAAAAAAGATCCATGTTAGGAAATACACACTGTGGCATTTGTTGCCACCTAGTGGCAGTAGCACAAATATTAAACGTCACAGTTTAAGATTTTGTGAAAGCAAATTTCTCTGTGAGTAAAATAAAAGTCAATGCCTAAAAAGCATTCAGGACAGATGTCTCTTGTGAGCATATATATTTTTAAATCATTAAAATTCCTGAATAAGAATGGCAGCTATTAAGAATACAAACAACAGTAAGTGTTGGCAAGGATGTGGGGGAAAGGGCACACTCATACATTGCTGGCGGCACTGCAAACTGGTGCAACCAATCTGGAAAGTAGTGTGGAGGTTCCTTGGAAAACTTGGAATGGAACCACCATTTGACCCAGCTATCCCACTCCTCGGTTTATACCCAAAGGACTTAAAAACAGCATACTACAGGGACACAGCCACATCAATGTTTATAGCAGCATAATTCACAATAGCTAAATTGTAGATCTAACCTAGATACCCTTCAGAAGATGAATGGACAAAGAAAATGTGGTATATATACACAATGCAATATTACTCAGCATTAAGAGAATAAAATCATGGCATTTGCAGGTAAATGGATGGAGGTGGAGAATATAATGCTAAGTGAAGTTGGCTAATCCCAAAAAACCAAATGCTGAGTGTCTTCTCTGATATTAGGATGCTGATTCATAATGGGGATGGAAGGGCATGAAAGGATTAGATGAACTTTAGATAGGGCAAAAGGGAAGGAGCAGTAATGAGGGGTAGGGAGGGGATATGGGGTAGGAAAGATGGTGGAACAAGAAGGACATCATTACCCTATGTACATGTATGAAAACACAAATGGTGGACTGTACTTTGTGTTCAATCAGAGACATGAAAAATTGTGCTCTATTTGTATAATATGAATTGAACTGCATTCTGTTGTCATATGTAACTAGTTAGAATAAAATGAAAAAATAAAAAAAAGAAAAATAATCCAGAATAAATTCTTTATTAAAATATATAAATTAGCTCTGGAATAATTTTAGATTTACAGCAAAGATAGCAGAGCTCCTGGGGCTGGGGTTGTGGCTCAGAGGTAGAGCACTCGTCTAGCATGTGTGAGGCCTTGGGTTCGATCCTCAGCACCACATAAAAATAAACAAACAAAATAAAGGTATTGTGTACAATTAATAAATAAATATAAAAATATTTTTAAAAAAAGATAGCAGAGTTCCTGTGTCCCCAGTGTCAACATCTTATAAAGTGGTGGCACATTCATCAAACTAAGGAATTAATATTGATATGTGACAACTTACTAATAAACAATAACAAACTCCAGACTTAATTTCACCAGTTTTTCAACTCGCATCCTTTTTCTGTTCCAGGATACAGTCCAAGATACCATACTGCATTTAGCTGCAATCAATTCTGAGGTGAAAGTCATCTTTTTCTGAGACATGGCTGTTTTGCACATGCATTATTTCATTAATAGCAGCAATGCTAACTATCTGGAGGGGATCTTAAGTCTGGAGACACTGGATGCTTCAGGCAATCTTTTAAAGCTTTTTCCTAGTCAGATATGACTTTTAAACATACAGATATGCCTGAATAAAGGAAATGTGGCAAAAGTTATAACTAACAAATCAATGGGAGTGTTGAGCAGGTCTGATACTTTTAAAAACTGGCAAGCATATATACGATATATGTTTGTTAGACCCCACTCTAAGAATGCAAGGGAAAATCGTCTGAAAGTGATGGTTCAGGACTTCAGGGCTTGGATTTTGTTATTAACTTCATACAGAGTCCCTAATTTTTCCTACTATTAGTTTCCTTTAACCTTGATTTGAAAAAGATCACTTTATTTTTAATTTTTGGGGGGAAACAGACAAAAATACAGAAGGAATGTAATTTTTGAGAGGCACCTTATAATATCTAAATATATACTAGTTCTATTTCAAAGCAGGAAGAGAGATAAATGTAAGTGCTTGATTCAAAAAGATATTATGCAACAATTAGGAGAGATTAACAATGGAAAAGAGATTACAATCTGATTGGAGATTTGAAACCCACCTATCAAAGTATTTGTGGCCAGTTCTGCTAACAGCTTCCCTACCTGTCATGCCTATCATCATGTAGGCACAACAGGGACACCTACACCCCTTCTCAGAGAGAAGCTGAAAGAGCCAATCAATTTGCTTCTTCTGGGGCTATCTGCTGGAGTTCAAAAGATCTGTACTTACTGCGTTATCAGAAAAACCAAGAATAAATGATGCTTCCAGATCACCTCTAACTGGGAGTCTGAGAGACCCTCCTCTTCCTGACAGCCAGACCCCAGGTACTGCAAGTTTGATTATTCAATAAAGCTCAGTGAGGTCTTTGGGAACCATTCCCTCTCATTTCCACCCCTTGTAAAAACAAATCAATCAAGGAAGCAACTGTGCCCTTGTCTTGGAGCTGGGGCTGACACTAGGACAGCAAGGAGCTGGGCTTCTAACATGCCAAGTGGGTTGAAGAGGTCAGAGCAGAACTCCCCGATACAGGGAACCACAAAGTTTAGGAGCCAGAGTGGTTGGGAGCAGACTTAGGCAAGCAGCTGGGTCTGTGGCTGTTGCCCACAGCAACTCTCACAGGAACAGAAAGGTGAGGAAGCACAGCCCTCAGAATGGGCAGTGGTGGTCCAGGCTTGGGGCAAGGCCTCTGCTGCCTCCACAGCAATCACCTGCTAAATTAATCCCAGTATGGAGCTTACATCTGTCCATATAAGTAACTGGGAACCTTATTCTGGGAAGAGCGCTTTGTAGCTGGGTTGTATAAAAGAGAACAACAAAGTGAAATAGGAACAAATACAAACCAAGTGTGTGGTAAACTTGTTTCAGAATAGGACAGTGGTTCTCAACCTCTGGGTCCTGGCAGAGCTTCTCAAAATCCCAGTGTCTTGCTGCCCTAAAACCAATTAAATTGGCTTAGACTGATTCCAGCTTCCTACAGGATTCTAAAATGTGGCCCAGGTTGAGAAATACTGGTTTTCAGACGTGGAGGGAAAGGAACTGGGGGTTCCCAGGGAACTTTCAGAGTTGAGCTGGGAGAGTGGCTCACCCTGGGTAAAAGGCTTATACAAGGAAACTATTTTTCTCAATAATTCTTCTTTTTTTTTTTTGGAGGATAAAAGCATGTTTGTGTGAATCACACCAAGGGAAGAATATCTGTGCCAACTTTTTGTTCTCTCCTTTCACTGTCCCTCTTCCCTCTTTTCCAAAATCCTCATTACCTACCCCTTAAAAGCTGAACCTATTTAGAGTTCCATCTTTTAGCCACTGCTCTCTGAACCAACTCCTCTCCCCAGGCAGTCCCATTCATTCTTGTGGCTTCAACAACCCCATGATCAAGGACATCCCAACCTGTAACTACAGCCTGGCTTCTCGGATCCCTGGACTGGTAATACTTCACATTTATATATGTACCACAAATGCCTCAAGGGGCAAGACCAAACTAACCATCCTTGCTTTATGAACCTATTCTTCCTTTCTGTCCGACCTGTTTAGAAAATGTGGTATATATACACAATGGAATATTACTCTGCAATAAAACAGAACAAAATCATGGCATTTGCAGGTAAATGGATGGAGCTGGAGAATATAATGCTAAGTGAAGTTAGCTAATCCCCCCAAACCAAATACCAAGTGTTTTCTCTGATATAAGGAGGCTGATTCATAGTGGGGTTGGGAGAGGGAGCATGGGAAGACTAGACAAACTCTATATAGGGCAAAGGGGAGGGAGAGGGAGAGGAAAAGGGGGTTAAAAAAAAAAAAGATGGTGGAGTGAGATGGGTATCACTATCCTAAGTATATGTATGAAGAAGACACGAATGGTGTGAATATACTTTGTATATAAGCAGAGATTGTGCTCCATATATGTAATATGAATTGTAATGCATTCTGCTGTCATATATATAACAAATTAGAATGAAAAATGAAAAAAATAGAATCTAAAGATCAAAATTTTCTGGGATCAAACCTCATTCCTCCACTTAGTATCAATGTTTCTAATAAAGAAAGTTATTTGAAAAAAAAATTATTATTATTAATTATTATTATTCAATAAATACTACTAGCGCATGTAATTAGTTGACTACTTTGGGGAAAAAATAAACTTCATGTTCCTTTCATACTAAACAAATTCAAGATAAAATAGTTAAGGGGGGAGCAAAAAAGAAGAAAATAAATCGTAATAAAACTGAAAGAAAGTATGTTCAGCCATGTGACATCAATAGGGGAAAGAATTTTTAAAATATAACACCAAAAGAAGACAGAGCAAAAGAGACTAAAACTAAAAAAGAAAATTCTGTCAAAAAACAATCCAAAGGCCTAAATGCACTATGACACCCTGGATGAATCCTGAAGCAAAGAGGTTATTAGTGGAAAATCTGATGTAATCAGAACAAAGATGGGAGTCTAATTAATGATGTGCTAATGTGTATGACCTTGTGAGCCACTGACAACACAAGAAACTGAGTGAAAGGCATTTGGGAACTCTGCATTATTTTTATACTCTTCTTTAAGTCTAAAATTATTCCAAAGTACTGACTTTAAAAAAACAGGAAAAAAATCAGGTAAAATTAAAAATGAAGTGTCAAAATGGGAAAAAAAGAATTATAAAAAAAAGTTAATATCTTTGGTATATACATAAAGAGTTCAAACATATAAGTGAAGTAAAAAACCTCTAAGAAGTAATGGGGGGAAAAAAGGGGAATAATTTACATATAAAATTTTCTGGAAAGCAATTTAGATTCAGATAATGAACATTAAAAAATATTTATATCCTTTGTTCCAGTAATTCCACTTTTAGTCATTTACCTCAAGCAAGCCAGATGTCCTCACATACACACAGAATATTAATTGAACATTACTAAAAGCAAAGAAACAAGAAAAGCCCTTGCATTCAATAAAAAAAAAATAAACTAAATTATACATTCACAAATGACATAAAAATTATATCATACTTCAGTCATGTAAAAATTGTGTTCTTGCCAGGAATCGTAGCACACACCTGTAATCCCAGCAGCTCAGGAGGTTGAGGTAGAAGGATGGCAAGTTCAAAGCCAGCCTCAGCAACTTAGTGAGGACCCTGTCTCAAATAATTTTTTTTTTTTTTAAAGGAGAGGGGGCTAGGGACAGATATGGCTCAGTGGTTAAGTGCCCCTGGGTTCAGAACATTACTGGTTTAGGAAAAAAAAAAAGTCTTCTAATATTTTATAATGCTTTGATTTAATTGATTTTTTAAAAAATAGGAGTCACAATTAGATATCCAGCATGATCTCTATGAAGACAGATGTAACACATCAGAATGTTAACAGTATTTCTGGATAGCAATATTATGGGTTAATTTTTTTTTTTTTTTGTTTTCTGTACCTTTCATTTTTTTTCTATAGTAAACATGTATTACACATATAAGAAACTAACAAGTATCTAAAAAAAACCAAAAAAAAAAACCCAAAAACAGAAAAACATCCTACAGTATTCTTATCTTGGCAAGTCCTGATCTTAATCCAGTAAAATATTCCAATAACATGAACCACATGTGTTGGGCAAAGGCTGGACTTGAAGCCCTTCAACCAGTGAAGATACCGTCTACAGGGTTCCACAGGGCTGGCCCAGGAGTGTTTTAGTGATATCCTTACTAAGGATACAGATGAAGAAATTCTTAACATGCTTGTTAAATTGTGAGTGACACTCAGGGCAGATTACTAATTATTCAAGATTACTTCCTCTGTGGAGGGTACCCTATGCACAAAGGATAAAATTCAGTGAGTGCCAACAAGCAGCAATAGATGTGTGAACAAAGATGGGCAGTGTGCACATGGACAGAGAAGGCAGAGTTTAGATACAGAAGACAGACTATGAAAAAAGAATGGACTTTAAAACACAGGGGTGGGAGGAAGAATCACGTACAAATTCCTTTTTTAATGAGAAGCTTAAAAAGCCTTGTTCATTTGGTTACTCCACTATTTAAAAAAGGATTAAACATATTCTACATTATGTATCTTCTCATGGCTCCTGAACTTTTGGAAATGATGTTCTGTAAAATTAAATTAAATCTATTTTCCTCTCCCTCTTTTTTTTTTTTTTTTTGGTCCATGGGAGTTAAGGTCCAAACATGTGTCTAAATAGTCTTAAAAAGGCTCTACGATTTCATATTGTTGAATAATTTAACCTACCTGAGGATATGATCAAATAATTTTCTGCTGTAGTAAAACATGGTTTTGTCACATGTGTTATTGAAAGAAAAAAAATTTGTTTTTTAATCAGATTTGGTAACATGAGCTTGGGCTTGAAATTTTTAAAAAAGATTTAGAATGGAACTTCACTTTGTAGCAGACAGGGAAACACGCAGAAGTAGAAAATGTTTTTGCTATTGACTTTTTTTTCTTTTGGGTGATGTTAGCTTTACCATTGAGTGACATCCCATTTTTTTTTTTTTTTTTTTTTCAGTTTGAGATAGGGTCTTGCTAAATTGCCCAGGCTGGCCTTGACCTTGGGATCACAGGCATGTGCCCCAACACCTGGTGGTACTGACTTTGAAGTAGAGGCTTAATCCTCTTGCATCCTTCCCTCTTTGGTAATTATTCTTCTAAACTCCAGCAATGTAACAGATTTAACTTTCAGTAATACAATGTTCTCATCACAGACACATATAAACAACAAAATGAAAATTTCATAGCAATGTGAGAAAAAATAACATCATTATCACTCTTACTGCTTGAACATACTGAATCAAATAGAACTCAGAATGCTGACATACCACTCGGCAAAAATCTGGGAAAATTCAAGTGAACTGTTTGCCACCGGGGAGATGAAGTAGAAGGGGATGTTGGAGAGGCCGGCTGAGTCAATGTACTGATACAGGCATTCCAGGAGGTCGTAGATCACTCCAGAAGGGTAGCAGGGGACCAACACATTTCCTCCATTTCGAACTGTGAGAGCTAGAAAAGTTGAAGCCAGAGGGGGAAAACATTACCAAAAGGATGTGTTTTAAAGTTAGAATCTAACTTAGAAAAATAATTTGCATTTGTTTTCCTACTTCTGTGACTATAACTCACTCATATGTATAAGTCTGCTTCTTATGAAGAACAGCACCCAAGTGGGGGAATCTAGAGGCTAAGAGCAGATTTTTCCATTACTGTCTAATTTAAGTCCCTGAGAATAAAGTACACAATCAAGGATTTGGGATTTAAAAGTTCCAAGGCAGCTGCACTGCAGGACAGAAACTTCAAGTTCCTTGTTTTTTTAGATCCTGCTTAAAACAATTTGCTAGATTAGTCTCTGGTAGGTCTCTGACCACAGTTGAATGACCTATAAGGAAACAGGCCAAGTTTTTGTTTTACTCAGTGGAGTTTTCTTTCATTAATGTCTGTAAGAAAAATTCCTCACATTTTAAGTTACCAAATGAGAAACTGCAATGTATGGGTTATAATTATATTCAAGTACAACTAGTTGAAAAACACAAAGTGCGTACTTGAGTTTGTTTTTCTCATTAGTTTTCAAAACAAACTGATATGATTTTGAGGTGTAAAATCTCATGGTTTTACTATGCTACCCAGGCTGGCCTTGAACTGATCACGATTGTCCTTCCTTGGGCCTCTTAAGCAGTTGGGATTACAGGTGTGCTCCACCATGCCTAGCTTCAGAACCTGAAGTCCTAATGCCACGTGTCCTCCTCTGTTCCCACTCTGATGTACAGTTTATTTGGATGCTGTGATGTGAGAAGTGGGGACCTGCTACTAGAGTTCAACACAATGGAGGAAAAAGTCAGTATCAGAGCTGTGCATGGTGGCACACACTGTAATCCCAGTAGCTGGGGAGGCTGAGACAGGAGGATAGTGAATTCAAAGGCAGCCTCAGTAACTTAACAAGGCACTAAGCAACTCAGTGAGACTACAAAATGGGGCTGGGGGTGCTGGGGTTGTGGCTCAGTGGTAGAGCGCTCGCCTAGCATGTGTGAAGCCCTGGGTTCGATCCTCAGCACCATATAAACATAAATAAACAAAATAAAGGTATTGTGTACAACTAAAAATGGGGTTGGGGCTATGGCTCAGTGGTTTAGTGTCCCTGAGTTCAATCCCTAGTACCAAAAAGAAAAAAAAAAAAAGAAAGAAAGAAATCAATCTCAGTCATCATGGCTCAAAAGCAATGGCTCTACTCCTACATTTGCTCCAAGCTCTAGGACCACAGGTTAGCCACCACAACCTTGCTGGGCCTCAGTTTTCTCACGAGTTATGAGAGGAATGAATGAGATCAGTGACTTTCAGGCATTAGTCTGTGAAAAATTACCAAGGGAACATGCTGAACATGCAACTTCCTTCTGGGTCCTCCTCTCCCCAGGGATACCAATTTACTAGATCTGTGGTAGGGCCTCCAATTGGCATTTTTAATAAGTGATGCCACTGATTTTTGAGGCAGGTGGTTAAACAGACCCACTTTGAGAGACAGTGGATTGGATATGTTTCCTTACCCAATCTAAATTGCTTTGAGTCTATGATTATAGATTATAAACAAATACACAAACCCAAGACTGTTTTTGAGATCACTTCAATAATTTTGCAAAGTAGAATAAGTTACATCTGGTTTAATATCAGCAAAGAACAAAAGCAGACTATGATTATTAACATGGCTGGGTAAAAATTTCAAAGAACAGTGCTTTCCATGTAAACAGAGAACATAACCATTTCTTTTTCCTTCAGCAAAAGTAATATCACTTAAAATTGCTAGGGGTAAATGGTTTGAGCGCGTCAACTCTTCTTGATAACTGTTGACAAAATGTTGTGTCTCCTCCATCCAAGTGTATATGGTAGCCCTAATCTCCAATATGATCGAAGTATGAAGCAGGGAGTTTGGGAAGTAATCAGATGTAGATGAGGTTATGAGGGTGGAGCCCCATGATAAAATATCTGTCCCCTTGTAAGAAGAGGAAGGAAGATCAGAATTTCCCCTCTTCTCCATGTGGAGAACACAGCAAGAAGGTGGTCATCTGTGAGTGGGAAGAGGGCTTTCACCACAACAGCAAAGCTAGCACATGGATCTCAGATTTCCCAGACAAGAACTGTGAGAAAGTAATATATAACTACTGAAGCCATCTATTCTATCATACTTTGTTACATTAGCCTGAACTGTCAGTAACCAACCTACTTTTCTAAAACAAGGTAGGATTCCTACATTTTGTTGACAATTACATACAAAGACAAATCAATTTCTTCCAGGTAGAAAACACCCCGTAAGCCTCTCAATTTAGCCTCCCCTGACAAAACCCCCATATATTAATGGGAAAATGACACTTGTTCATTATATAACTGTTGTGAATTCAAAGTGTAATTGTCTTTTCTGTGCTATAATTTGCAAAGCAAAGATGTTATTCTTTATTTCTTTGACACCTGCAATCCTGTAAACACTCCCCTACCAAATCCCACCAAAAAGCAAGGGGATTAAATAAAAATCTGTGAGAAAACATTGAATATTTGTTCTATAAAGTGCTAATGACTCTAATTTACTGTTTTAACAACCACTGTTAACCTTACCTTCAAATTTAAGCTAAGTTAGAACTGCTCCTGTTGACAGTAGTACACTCTGAAGGATGGGCAAGAAAGATGGAAGCAAGCAGAAGGGGGAGCCCTTAAAAGAGATACCAGAGTGTGTGACTAGGAAAGAAAGGGGCAAAGAATACTACAAAGCAAGGTACCAAAAAACAAAGGTGTATCACCCAGTGCCATATCTGAGAGTCCTCCATACCCAAGTTGCTGCAGAACTCTCCCACCATGCCATCGGGGTTTGCAGTGGGGATCTGGGTAAGTCCTGTCAAAACCAGCACATCACTGTTTTTGAGGGAAGCTTGGTCCATGGGCTGAAAAACAACCGAGAACTATGCTTAGTAATTTTAAAAGGAATATTATCTACAAATAACAGAGGAAAAGATCATATGACATTGGTCTTTCTCTGTTCAACCCATCATCAAATACTTGTACTATCTATAATGAAAAGGCTGTCATGGAATAGCAGTCGCTTAGGGAGATGGGGACCAACAGGAAGAGATATGGGGACATTATGGGGTGATGAGCAAGTTCTCCACCTTGATTGGAGTAGTGATCATACCAAAATTTAGAGAATTGTACGTAGAAGATCATTATTTCACTATATGTACGTTTACCTCAATTAATTCATCTTGTGTTTCTATTATGCTTTATTATTTTCAAAATGCCATCTACATTTTACTTCAGTGGTTCTCAAACTTCAGTGTGCATCACACTCATCCAAGGGTTTGTCAAGCATGAATTGCTGGGCCCACCCCTAGACTTTCTGATTCAGTTGGAGCCTGGGAATCTACATTTCTAACAAGTTCCCAGGAGATGCTCCTGCTGCTGACTTGGTAATCACACTTTGGAAACCAATGAATTACATAATTTGATTTTCAAAAAGAACTCTGTGAAGTACAGGAAGTAAGCCTACACTATGGAAATATGGAGTAGGGACTTGAGAAGGCGAGGTACTTTACCTTAAGTTTTACTGGCAGAGAAGCCAGGGAGAATGCTGGATTAGAGAGAAACCTAAGTCTACTCCCAATTTCATGACTAGCCCTGTGACTTCCACCAGTCTCCAAGCTTGGTTTCCTATGTAATATGACTATGTTTTGACCCACCTCCCTTAGCTAACACACTTGATCTTCTCATAAACTGTGAAGTCCTATGGCACATGACAATGTGATCCTTATGATGTTGTGATTTATTTTCACCCTGTACAATCTGAATTTGATTATTTTCAGACCATTTAAAAAATACTATCTTTTCTAAATAAATCAGGATTCCAACTGGAAACAAAAACCAAAAACACAGATTGAGATGTTGGCGAGTTCATAAACGTTTTCATCTTGTAACACATTTTTTCCTTACTTCTACTGAAAATCTTCACAGGAATAGAAGAAAAAAACCTACAACACAGTTTATGAAGAAGTCTTATTCTTCCTCTGTCTGTGCCACCTAATACATTTTCCAATAAGGAAATAACATTCCAAATAGTCCAGGAAAGTCCCATCATCCGGACTGTTATTGAGTATATATGCCTTTTGGGGTATTTTCCTTTAGCATTTTATATAAGCACAGATAACCTGGGCTTTATTACTTTATTTTGGTACTGGGGATTGAGCCCATAAATAACATGTGTTATAAGCTACTTCGTAACATTAAAAAATATTTATTTAATACGTAATCAGAAAAAAATCCTATGGTGAAGATGACCATGTGAATAGCTTCTATTTCCCCTTTGCCCAGATATATACTAATGCAGCTTTTCTTCTGCTTGGGCAGAACTGATCTATTTGTACTTCTCCAACAAATACATACAGTTCTGCTATTTTCACAGAAGGAAGGAAGGGGAAGTAAAATATAATGATTTTTAACAGCAGATATGTAATAAAGCCTGGGATTGTTTCCTAGATGTACCAGAAGTTTTCTGAGGAATCAAAGGAGGGGTTTAGGAAACAGCCCTGACTAAATGAGGAAATTAATAACAGTAAATATACAAATGTATGTAAGTAGTATACACATTTTTTTGAGAGAAGGAAACTATGCACAGAGGCAGAGCATAGCCAGAAAAACAAGACAGCAAGTGTGAAATGATGTGGGCAAACTGTAGCAAGCTGTCTAGACTCTTCCTCCTCACTTCAAGGACCTGCTTACTGAGCTCAACTTTTCAATTGACATGGGCTGTTTATAGCTTGGCTTCCCTGCTGCTCCTGCCTCCCAGACTTTTTGGAGCTTCCAAATCAAAGTATTGCACAAACAACCAAACATCCAGGGAAATCCAGGAATAAGGAAAAACACAGAAAATGAAATAGAACAAAACCAATCTGCCCAGTGATTGCCTTAGTTCTAAAGACCTGATTCAAGGAATCCAACTGTAAGAGTTTCTTTACATTTAAGGGAAGAGTACCCATTTATTTGCTAACTAACCAAATATCTCTATGCCCAGGTATATGTAGCTTTTGCTGAAATATGCTATGGATTTTCACATCTAAAACTCAAGTCCTATCTCTGTGGTCAGGCAGAACAGCCAAGAAGCTATGAAATAATAGAGTATTGAATTGCTTTCTCAAACCGTCATAACATAACATTTAATATTCAAATACAGGTTCATAAGCCACAAGCAAATTTATTAATCTGATTTCCAAAGCCAGGAAGGCTTTGGCTCTAATAATCAAAACTGCCAATGCATCTATGGGATCTTTCCAACAGGCACTGCTTGTTTTGTGCTATTAGTGTTATAGTTTTAAAATGGTGTCCTGTACACTCTTTCTGGGGAGACTGCACAAAAGCTTACAGTAGATGTTTTTCAGAAAACACGTGATTTAAATGTCTCACAGTGAGAATAATTAAATACTTTATGGTCTACTCACATGATGGAATATTATGCAGACATCAAACATCATGTGGTAGATACTTGATGACCTAAGAAAAATTTCACTGCGTAGGCAGAACAGAAAAAGCAGGTTGCAAAAAGTTACCTCTTATATAATTTTTACTCTAAGATTTTTATATTTTTCCAAAATTACTATAATAAATACAAAAGCTCCATTATGGTTTCTGACAAAACTGTGAATGAACACAAGCTGCTGGCTCTCTCCCAGGAGGTAATCCAGGGGGACAGAAGGAACAGCAAGTGATGGATCTGAGAAATAAGAGCAGCACTGGGATAAATTCCCAGGGAAACGGAGGTTCCTGGAGTGGGACACTGGCAGGCAGTAGCCCCTATCATGGTAAGCAGAGCTTGGGTGAGATTTTTGTATTTTCTTTCCCTCTCCATACCATCGGTGGTAATTCACAGCCCGTTGCAACACACCGAAGGAAAAAAGAAATAATTTAGAAACTGACTTAAGAATTCTAAAAGTGAAAATTCTAAAAGCCTGTCCTACATTAAGGAATGCAAGTCTGAATGGTTTCAAAGTTCTTGACTGACAAGGAACACAAGTAGAAAATGAATATATATATATATATTTTGCATTTGCAAGGTCTTTTGTTTTCAGTTATATAGCCACCCAATTTTACTTCAATTATATAGTCATCATTTAAGTGTGATGAAAAAGGAAAAATGTTCTTAATAATTCAAAGCCTCACAGGTTGACTATATTAATAGCTTCTTGGTAAACATTTCCCAAGCATTCCTGAAAGAAGAAAAATAACCCAGAATTAAAATACTAGATAGTATCAACCTGGTGGGCAGGGGATAAGACAAGGGACAGAGAACAAAGATGGGAGACACATGAGGAAGCTGTGGCTTTGGGGGAAAGATACAAAAATCAATAAGATATAGGGAAAATAAATGAAGAAACAACTTGGAAGAATAAAAATAAAATATGTACCACACTTACAAAAGAAAACTTATCCTTCTAAAGCTAGGCAAAAAAGGACTGAAAAAAAGAATTAACTAAAAACCCTGAGCCAGGTGCATGATGCACACCAGCCTGTAGTGCCAGCTACTTGGTAAGCTGAGGCAGGAGCATAGCTTGAGATCAGTAGGTTCAAGGCCAGTATGGGCAACACGGTAAGCCCATCTCAAAAGAAAAACCAAATAACAATAAAAATAATATAATAAGACCAAAATAAGCTGAATACAATAATAATTATAAAACATACACAGGTTCAATCAAGTCTCTAAATTAAAAAAAAAATGTCTCTTACTAGTTTTTTTCTAAAAGGGATCCACTAAACAGGGATACAGAAAGAATGAAAATAAAGGGATGAAAAGAAAAAAAGGGATGGAAAAAAATAGTAGGCACATAAGGAAGGTGAAAAGTCCATTGGCCTTTAATGTAGTGTGATAGAGAAAAAAGAGAAGCATCAAAACATCCTGATAAAAGGAATAAATGACCCATAAAATGTAATGATCATGAGCATATAGCTTCCCAAGTATATAGCTTAAGTATATGAAAAGCAATAGTTGATGAAACTGCAAGGAGAAATATGGTAAGTCAACAAATAACATATCCTTTTCAGAACAAGAGACCTAAATAACACAGAAAGCGCAAATTAATACATATGGAATCATTTTACCCTACAATGCATACATATTCTTTTCTAATCTATGTAGAATGTTCACAAAAATAATTTGTGTTTCAAAGGAAGCTTATTCAAATTCAGTACAAAACTATACATTTATCATAATGCAAAAAAATTAGAATCCTGAAAATGACACAAAAAATGAGATGGTATCTCATCCAAAAGAAATGGAGTCAGCATACAAAAGAGATATCTGCATTCCCAAGTTTATTGCAGCACTCTTCATAATAGCTAGGTTATGGACCCATCCTAGATGCCCACCAACAGATGAATGAACAAAGAAAGCATGGTATAACATACATAAAATAGATTATGCTTAGCCATAAAGAAAAATAAAATTCTGTCATTTGCAGCAAAATGGATGGAACTAGAGCACATTATGTCGAGTGAAATAAGCCAGACACAGAAAGACAGGCATTACACATTCTCTCTCATATTGGAAACTAAAAAAAGGTTGGCTTTAAAGTAGAACAATGATAATTAGAGACTGGGAAAGGTTAGGGGAGACAGTGGTGAAAGAAGGGTGGTCAGAAACAATCAGTGCATGCTATTTGCATGTATGGAAATATTGCACTGAATCCCCTTAATATATACAATTAATTATGTGTTAATAAAAAAAATAGAATTACCAAAAAAATTCATCTTTAACCCTAAATCTTACTAGACCACAACAAAAATGCTATAAAATAACCTTTGGTTATTCAAATCATGAATATTATAAACTGTCACGATCTACTTAAAGATGAATGACACTGCATTGCATATCAAAACTTTTTTTTAAATTTTTTTTTCTTTATTTATTTTTATGTGATGCTGAGGATCTAACCCAGGCCCTCGCACGTGCTAGGCGAGCGCTCTACCTCTGAGCTACAGCCTCAGTCCCTGCATATCAAAACTTTAACAGAGTTAAATAATACTAAGAGAATCTCATGGCTTTAAAAACATTTACTGGAAAAGCCAAGAAGAAACAATGAGATAAGTTTTAAAAAAAGAGCAACACAGTAAACTGAAAGCTATAAGGAAGGAAGAAAACGAAGGGCAAAATGAAAATATATTATAGTTGAATGTGGTTGCACACACCTGTAGTCCCAGCTACTTGGAAGGCTGAAGAAGGAGAACTGCTTGAGACTAGCCTGGGTTAACATAGAAAGACCTCATTAAAAAAAAAAAAAAAAAAGTCTAAAGAACAGAGATCATAAGATTATCTCAGACTTAAGAAAAACCATTTGATAAGGTATTGCATCTAAAAAAAAACAAAAAACAAAAAACCCTCCTAAAACTGTGTAGTAAGGATCATATTTCATGAAGAGATAACAAAGCATTCCCTTAGAATCTGGTGCAAGACCAGGATGCCCACTATCATCACTTTGTTCAACATGGTACTAGAGGGCTGAGCCAGACAGAAAAAAGAAAAGCTATAGGCTTGGAAAAGAATTGACAAAATAGTTACTTCTCTGCAGATAACATTATCATCACTGACAAATATTAGAACATGAGAATTTAGTATGGTTATTGAATAACTGATCAATTAAAACAATTATGCTGAGACCTTGAGCTCAGTGAAGGCCAGTTCTTTTCTTCCTTCTCCCTTTGGCCTCAATTCTCCTCTCCCTCTCACCCATGCTTATGTAGGACGATTTTTCTTCCTTCCATAGTCTACCGGTAAATGTTCCCAAAAGCTCAGTTTTTGGCCCTCAGCCTTTTATTTATATACTTTAAAAAGTATAATGACTCTCCAATTTCTTTCTAGACTTGACTTCACATCCAGTTCCAGTCTCATATTTCCAACTAATGGTCTATCATATTCATATCTACCCTATCCACAACCCCATTCTGAAAGAAATAACCATCCTGCCAGTTCTTCCTTGTTAACTGAATTACTGCCATTCTCAAGGTCATCCAGGCACAAAACCTTTAACTTCTATCTTTTTCCACTGAAGGTAGTGGGCATTCAATGCTTGCTTCTTGAATTAAGGACCTATCCATGTTGCCTCGTCTCCTTTCTTATAGCTTCAGTCTTAATCCAAAGCCTCATAAGTCTATGCTTATTAAATAAGCAGCTTGTGCTATTCTTCCTTGCTTGTAAGGATTCCATTCAAGTAGACCAGGATTAGCAGACCCTTTCTGTAGAGTAGAACTCTGCCATTATAGGGCATACTGAGTCATAAATCACAAGCAAGTGTGAGTGGCTATAATACAATAAAACATTACATAAAAAAACAGGAGGTGGTGGGATACAGTTTGCTGGCCTCTATAGTAGTAGATTATCAAGTTTTTACAAACCAAAACACTTCTTATCCCTATTAACTCAATGCAGAATCCAACAATATGGATAAAGAAAATTAATTTTTTAAAAAATATATAACACAGGTTACCAGCTAGAAATTAAAATTAATTACTTAGGTATGTTGCTCACTACTTTCAAGACCTTATTTTCCCTTTAAATTTATAGACCTTGAAGAAATAATTTACTGGAAATTACATCAATAGTACTGTAAAGGCTTTGACCTAAGCAGGACAAACCAGAAGAGTTGGCAGCCAAGTCATCTTTCTGTCTTTTATGGAAGAATATATCAAGAATGATAGAAGCTGCCAATAAAAAATCTTGATTCAATGAAGCAGATTATGATAACATTGATGGGCTTTTGATTTCAAAAAGCGGGAAGAGCCCAGAATTCTGCTAGCTACAGGAAAAAATAGCAACTTGTCTCCTCTAGACCTTGTGATAAAACTTAAGTTATAAAAGAAAGTTTGAGAAAAACAATGCAGAATGGCAGCTGAAAAGCACCATTGTTCCAGACCAGAACACAGCATTCTTTCCCTCATATTAAAATGGAACATGTTAATTAGCTTGGTTTAACCATTCTACAATCTGTGTGTGTGTGTATCAAAATGTCATGCTGTAGATCAGACATAACTTTTACTTATCAATTAAAGAGAGATGCAAATGTTTTGACCAGAAAGAAGAGGAAAAATGGCCAAATGATCTATTTCTAAGATTCATCTTTTGCTTTATTATGAAGATAATAAAATCTTGAGGTTATGTTCATAAATTTGCCAATTAAAAAAACACGATGGAGGGCTGGGGATGTGGCTCAAGAGGTAGCGCGCTAGCCTGGCATGCGTGCGGCCCGGGTTCAATCCTCAGCACCACATACAAAACGGAGATGTTGTGTCCGCCGATAACTAAAAAATAAATATTAAAAAAAAAAAAAAAAAATCCTCTTTCTCTCTCTCTTTTAAAAAAAAACAAAACACGATGGAATATGGACTTTCACAAGTTGTTTATGTAGCCATCAGTCAACTATCTCATCTCCCCAACATACCTTACAGACATGGGAGAACAAGGATTTATGAAATGAACAAGAAACTTTTATAAATACCTAAAAAGGATTAAATGTTATATTCATAACAATATTTATGTACTTAGCTCCTTGCCGAATAGGACCAGAATGAATGACCAATTTAAACTTTCCAATGGCTTCCTCCTACATACTAAAATAAAATGGGAATTTCTCACTATGGACCACAAAGTTCTAGGAGAGCTGGAGTCTGCTGCTCTTCTGGGCCTCACTGTTCACTGCAGGTAGTACATTGCATTTCCATGGCCTTCTCTGCTTTTTAAACATGCCCAGCTTGTTCTGCTCTAAGTGCCTTTCATTTGCCATCTCTTTGTAGTGCTTTGCCCTCAAGTTTCACATGCCTCCTTTTGGTCTCAGTGCAGATGGACGGTTCCAGAAGCTTTCCCTGACCGTTTAATCTAAATTTGACCCAGATGCTTTAGAAAAAACCCTGCTTTGCTGTTTTTGTATCAATCCGAAATGACTGCTCATATTTATTCATTCATTTTCATGTTCTGTTCATCTTCTCCCCGTGTATCAAATTAACATAATAAGATCCATGAGCAGAGACTGCCTGGTGTCACAACTTAATCCCTAACACTTATATAAATGCTTGACACTTGGCCCTTGTTAAGTATTCAGTAGTTAATATGTGCTGAGTAAATAAACAACTTGTATTCTGTATCAGGCTACAGTCTTTGGAAGGACTGAGGCATCTCAGAATCTCAGAGGTGACCCTAAAAGGCTGCAGAACTCTTTCTGAGGAAAATGTAATACTAAATGTTGGGATTCTAATAATCTAACTTTCCTAGAATACTCTGAAGGAACCAAGATTAGAAAGATTTTAAAATGGTTGATAGTACACTGGATACATTCTGAATCTGGGTTAAATAACCACAAAGCTAAGTTGTTAAAAAAGAATTTATCATTACCTGAGGGTGTGTGGTGAGCAAGGAGGATCCAGAGACATAAGAAACTTTCTCATAATGGGACTGGATAATCCAGTTAGAGCTTCCAAGGGCATAGCCAGAGCTCAGAGGAGTTACCTGGACAGCACCGAAAAGCTCCTAAAAGGAACCACAGAAAGAATCACAAGTTTCAACAATGCTTTCAGAGCACATAAGTTTGTAAGAAAAAGAAACAAATACTACTTTTAGTTTAGAAATAGATATTATTTTAAAGTAAACAAGAAAGTTTAAAACAGAAGGACAATGGAGACTGTGGTAGACACAAAAAGCAATCCTGTTGTCTTTACTTATCACCTGAGAGTTTTAGCCCAACTGTAGTTGCCAGGAACTCAGGATGCATTTTCCTTTTGGGTTAGGTGTTAGGCTCTGGGTTATTCTAATGGAGAAATGGGAGCCCTTATATTTAGTCAGAACTCAAGTCATCCTTGCCAAACTCCTTCTCTGTTCCCTGTCTTACTTGTAGTGTCTGTTGTTCTCCCATGATGGGATAAGAGAGATGCCATTCTCCTTTCTCCTGACTCACTACCTCACTAGCTGGTGACAGGGAATGTGAAGGTTAGGAATGAACACTAGCAAAAACATGGCAGGGCTGAAGGAAAACAATAGGTACTCTTTTTTTTTTTTGTACAAGATTCTTGGTGACAGAATGACTTTAAAAAGGGAACTACATGATCCTTCAAAGTACAATATGAATTGAAAGCACTCATGAGTCACTTTAGAATAATATCAACACTCACAATTTTCTGAGAATATCCCACCAGTTGGATTTTGCTAAGGGCAGAGTTCACCTCTTGCATTGTGTAGCATCTTCTCCAGGTTGACACTTCCACGGCATCCTTGAGAGGAGAAGGCAGGAGCCTGTAATTGCATCACAATGTCATATACAAGGCAAACATTTCTTCTTGTGATAGAGCTTTCCTTTCTAGGGATTTGTCCACTCTATTTAAATTGCCCAATTTATTGGCATGTGACTTTAGGATTCCAGTATAATCATTTCTATTTTTGTAAGGCTGGTACTACTGTCTCCTTTCATTTTTGACTGTGGTAATGTAAGTTCTCTATTTTTGTGTGTGTGTGTGGGGGTCAACTAAAAATTTATCATTATTGTTGATTTAAAAATGAACAATTTTTGATTTCATTTATATTTTCCAATCTCAATTTTGTTATCTAATATAGATTCTTTTCTTTTTTTTAAGTCCAGTCAATTAATTTCTACAATCTGATTGGATTGTTCAGTTCATTTACATTTAACTTTATTAGTGATACAGCTGGATCATGTCTGCTAACTTATTTTTTTCTGTATGTCTCACATCTCTTTTGTTCCTCTATTCATCTTTTATTATGAGTGTTTTCTCATGTAGCCTTTTAATTTCTTTAATAATTTTCACTATTTGAGTTATTAATAGTTGCTATAAGGTTTACCACATACATCTTAATATAGAGCATTTCTATTTGAGCTCTTTTTTTGTTTCTATTTTGTATTAAAGTACTCAACCCAGGGCCTTGCACCTGCCAAGCAAGTGCTCTATCACTCATCTATGCTCTTTGCCTGAGCATTTGTATTGACATCTCACATTGTATTCCCTATTCACAAAAAATAAATGAAATCAACTTCACTAATGGTCCTGAGAGAAGAACTGAATTTAACATAGATGGGGCTTAGCACAAAAGAAAATAAGGCATGATTTGTGACCTTTAAGACCAGCCTCAGAACACCCCTTTACACTCACAAAAATGTGCTGTTAGAAAAACATTTTATCATTTGCTCTAGTATGAGAAATGATCTGGAAGAGTGACCTCCCTGAGATTCACTGGAAATAGTCAAAGTACTTCTGGTGAAGGGATGTATGCACTAGTCTCTCCTCTCTCCTGAAACACACCGAGTAGGTGTGAGGACCCCATAAGCGCACCCTCATCTACAATCATCGATGCTCACTGTCACATTCAGGATAAAATAAGAGGCTCCTGGCATGGCTTACATGAGGCCCTGCTTCATTTGGTCCTGCTTCTACCTGTATTTTATATACTGAGCCCTTCTAGTGCCAGGCTCTCTCACCTGTAACCCACACCATCTCTTGTTATCTACCTTTTAGGTAGACAACACTTCCTCCTACTTAAAACAGAGACTGTTCATTCATTTTTCTCAGGTTTGTGACACCATCTAGGCCAGATGCACACTCATGCGCTCTTTGGGGAAGGGCCTGGCCCGCATGTCACAGTGCAGGGAAGTGGATAAGGCTACTAGCGCAGTGCTGCTACTTCTTCTCATCTCCTTTGCAGCCCTGTACTTGCTGCTTTTAGGAAGGAGAGATTTCTCTCAGAGGCAGTAGAATGATGGAAAAACAAGGACTTATACCCAGGCAAGTCTTGATTAAAGTCCAGAGTTACCTCTTCACCTCTGGGTCCTGGTTTATAAAAAGGGGGAGAATGTCATCTTCCCTTCAGTTTTCTGCAAAAAAACCCCTTATTTACAATGAATAGAAAGGGTCTAGTGCATAGGAGATGCTGATGAATGTTTGCTGTCACGTGTCCCAACAATTACAGGCACTGCAGCTCCAGGGGCATATGCACTGTCCAACACTATTGTAGTGAAGTTCAACCCAGAAGGATTCACCTCAATGAACAGCAACCGTTCTGAACTTGTATGGCCACACACTGCTCTAGAGGAAGAACCCAACCTACTACCCTGTTTTTTTTTTTTTTTTTTTTTTTTTTCAGAGAGAGAGAGAGAGAGAGAGAGAATTTTAATATTTATTTTTATTTTTCAGTTCTCGGCGGACACAACATCTTTGTTTGTATGTGGTGCTGAGGATCGAACCCGGGCCACATGCATGCCAGGCGAGCGCGCTATCGCTTCAGCCACATCCCCAGCCCTATTACCCTGTTTTAATCCCTTTAAATTCTCAGGATGAGACCTCCTAGGGCTGCACTTCCTAGAAAAAAATATCTTGCTTTGGACTGAGTAGGAGCAGGATTTCTTGACTCTATGCCAGATCTTGAAGACTAAAGTGGGATCTGCTAGGGATCAGGGAGGGTGATATTAATAACATTTGCAGTCCAACTACATCTCTCCTTTCAGGTGAGTGTGTGATGCAGCTTTTGCTAGGGCCCTGCAAATGAGTCATCTAAGAGATTGATTAAAAAGTCATACACAAGGCTAAATTCACACCTGTTTTCTCTTCTTTGAGTTTCCTTACACAGCACTTGACAACCAGTACTGTCATTACCCAAAACAACATGAAGCTTTCCTTTCTACTGGTTCTGTTCTCCCGATGGCCTTTTCAAGCATATTCTCTCTTCCTGCTTCCCATGTAGGACAATGTGTGTGTGTGTGTGTGTGTGTAAATTTATTTTACTAATAAATATAAGTATAGCCAAACTCAGAATCCATTGAGGGATTGGTTACAGAACCCCCCTATAGATAGCAAAATCTATGAATGCTCAAGTTCTTTATCATGCTGTAATCCTAGTGACTCAGGAGGCTATGGCAGGAGGACTGCAAGTTCAGGACAGCCTGGGCAACTTAGTGAGACATTCTCTTAAAATAAAAATAAAAAGGGATGGGATGCAGCTCGGTGATAGAGAACCCCTCGGTTCAGTCCCCAGTACTGGGGGATAAGGGCAGAGATGGGGTATAGTTCTTGCATATAACCTATACCTATCCTGCTATATACTTAAATATTATTATTATTATTTTTTAAGACAGGGTGTTGCTATATAACCCAGGCTTGCCTTGAATTACTGGCTCAAGTAATCCTGCCTCAGCCTCCTGAGTAGCTGGGACTATAAGTTTGTCAGAATACCCAGCATCTTCATATATACTTTAAATCACCTCTAGATTATCTGTAATATTCAATACAATATGAATGCTATGCAAATAATTGTTATACTATAGTGTTTAGGGAACACTGACCAAAAAAAGGTCAGTGCAGGAGCAAATATTTTTAATAGGCAGTTGGCTGAATCCACAGATGTGGAACTAGATGCAAAGGCTGTGTGTATAAATGTATGTGAATTGACTGTATGGGTAAGTGCACCCCCCACTCCCCAGTGTGTATTAATTCCCTCAACCCTTGTGACTAAATTCTCTTGGGATTTTACTCTGACATCATATATTATTTATATCTTTCAGATCTAAAACTAGTTATTTGTCCTTTCTGTACTTAGAAATGTATAGTTTTCTTTTTCACATACATTTGGTGACTATTTTCACAAACAATTTAGGTAAATTTTTTTTTTTTTAACTAGGCAAAAAGTAGTCTTAAATTAGGGATCAAACAATGTATTAGTGGCTTTTTAAAGAGAACAAAATTTCATTATTTTCTTGTGCAATACTAAGATTTAACATCTAATTATTTTCTCTTTCACCTCTTAGTCATGCCATATTTTGCTCATCCTGTGCCCTTGTCTCAAAATGGTCTCTTGCCTCATTGCAGTTCTACTGAACCTGCCAAACCCAGCCCAAGTCTTGCCCCTTAGTACTGAATCTTTGTCAACAAGCTCCTTGAGTTCTTAAGTTTTGGGTCATTTTTTTTTTTTTTTTTAAAGAGAGAGAGAGAGAATTTTAATATTTATTTTTTAGTTATCGGCGGATACAACATCTTTGTTTTGTATGTGGTGCTGAGGATCGAATCCGGGCCGCACGCATGCCAGGCAAGCATGCTACTGCTTGAGCCACATCCCCAGCCCCAGTTTTGGGTCATTTTTTAAAAAAACAAACTTATGCCAGGCACTTGCTAGTTATGAGTTACCAAAAAAATGAGTCTAAAGTATTCTGGGTTGGTTTCTTTTTTAATTTTATTTTTTTGTGGTGTTGGAGATCAAACCCAGAGCCTCATGGGTGCTATGCATGGGCTCAAGCACTGAGCCACATTCCTAGCTCTCTGAAAATGGAATATTTACACTAAAAAATCTGTTTGCTAGCACCCTCTTTACTCTTTGTAGATACTGAGTCACTTTGTCATCACTTCCTTGTATCTCCTAACATCCTAACTTAGCTTTCCTTAAAACTCATCTTATGCTTATTTGAGGCCATAATTATAGAGTGGCATTTATAGAGCCATTTAAAGCCATTACGATTATTGGCAGATTTAGAATAAGTAGAATAAGGAAACCCAGAGGGAACTAGTTCTGTTTTTCCTGGCTTTCTAATTTATCAAAGTTCTCACAGTCTAAATTTTTCATAAGTACTTTCTAAAAGATTTCATTGCTTTTTTTGTTGTTGTTCCTATCATACTCAGTGCCTAATAAACCTACTACCCAGTGCTCTGACGTCATGCCAAAGTTTTGCTGCTTTTCCTACATTCTCTAGCATAACAAGCAGTATGACATCATGTCTTTTGGTTAAAGAGTTTTAAGACTCAGGAGTGCAGGGAACACTTAAAAGTGTTTTATTGATAAGAAGAACATGGATTGAGTTCTAAGTATTTGTTAAGTGAATGAATGAACAAAATTAATATAAGAGTAGAATACAAAGAATACGAGGAGCAGAAAAGTTCTTTCCTCATTAGAGCAAACAGCAGTTAACATAATTCAGGAGGATGAGGATATGTCAGATGTGCTAAATGGAATTACCAATAGCAGAGCCTCAGATCAAGCAATTCTAAATATTAATGTGAAACTAGATTATAATCCCTCATTTTTGCATTACACCAAAATGATCTCTAGAAAGTACAAAGGCAATTGATTTGGCTACCAAAGCATGATAGGAACAACTCCTTAGAGTACCCAAACTATCTCTGCTTTAATTTTTTGGTTATGGAAAAGAATCTTATCTATAATTTGATCTCTTAAGTGGACTTGCTCACCAGAACACAGTCCTAGGGAGATGAACCACTCTTAGTTCTGAGCCACTCAGGTCTCAACATAAAGGAGGTTTTGCTTGTCAACCAATATCCAGGGAATCTGGCTAGCACACATCAGTCTCTCAGAGGCTAGTCAACTCTGAATGAAATGCGACAAGAGTGTTAGGGATTGCAAGGCTGAACGAGATGTGATGACTCAAATGCTGCAATTCTAAAAGAACTTGTTTTAAGGAGCCTCTTTCTTGGACCTATTTTAAAACTGTAACATAAGGAGAATTAGAGATGATTTAATTCAATTACTGCACTTAACAGGAAAGGAGACTGGGGTTCGGAGAGTCTGGATGACAGTGCCAAGAAGATGCAACAGTGGAGCTAAGGGCTAAAACACTGTTTCCTTCTGTTCAGTGGACCCCCCTCCCCCGCTCTCACCAGAAAGGTGGAGTCTGCAGATAAATTAGGCTCAGATGATGTGTTCTGGTTCCTGAAAGGTGGTCATGGGAAGAAGGACTCTGGCATTTACTGAGCACCTACTATACCTCACACTGTTTTAAGGATGTCACTAATACTATTCAATTTAGTCCTAGCAAGAACTCTTATGAAGTTGCTAACACCATCTCTGAACAATAGAGTCTACAAGAAATAAATTTCTGTAGTTCTAAGAAGCAGATGTGAAATTAAATACTAGCCTCTTTTACTTCTAAACCCATACCCTAAAATTTTCTTCCCATTATATAATTTGACCTGATAAATTCCTCTGCAAACAGCCAAGGAGTGTCAGAGCAAAGGAACATATATATTTTCTTCCTTTGGGTATTGGGGATTTAATCCAGAAGTGCTGTAGTTGCTGAGGCTGGCCTTGAACTTATGATCCTCCTGTCTCAGCCTCCCTGGAGCTGCTGGGATTACAGGCATGTATCACCACGTTCAGCAAGGAGGAACATCAATTTTAATATGCATATATTCAAAAAATTAAAAATCTTCTATAAGGTATGAACCTTCACTTTAAATTCAATACTTATGAGAGAATTTCCTTAATGCTTATAAGAGGATTATGACAATATCTTTTAATGATTTACTTTTATTATTACTGTGAATTTCTGGTCTTATTAAAAATGCTACCCTTATATAAAAATATTAGAGGCTAGATTAATTTTCTTAAGTAGAATATTTTGTTTTAAAATTTCCCATCAAAAACCTAAATTTTAAAGTGAGTATCGGCAAGTCAGAGAGTAAAAAATTATATTGCAAGGGATTTTCCTTCTCTTTAAAAATCTCTCTTTTTTTCAGGAAGAGTGTCAAAACTAGGAAGAAGGACAGTTAACTTATTTGAAATAAATCTCAAGAAAGTAGTGTCAACTGAGGCAGGAAGTCATACAACTGCCAAAAAGCAGGAGTAATCATATTTGTTTTTTTTTTAATATACATACTTATAATAAATCAAGTGCTAATTCAAACTCACTTTGAATGATTCAAGGGAATTTGTCAAATTCTTTTGACCAATAAGCTTGAAGTATTTTAATTTATGTTTTCTTTAGTTGATGGTCTTATTTGTAACTCAAGCTACTAAGATGCATTAATTTTAGGCACTTGACCAAGATCTACTTTGAGAGTGCCCAAGTAAGTTTTAAGTCTATGTAAAACCAAGGGGCTTAAGTCTCAAAACCAGTTTACAAAGGATCTGCTTGAATCATGTAGGATTTTATTTTCTGTATGGGCCAACAATTTTAAAAGATTTTTAAAAATCACATGGAATGCATCCAGATTTTGAACTTCTCTTAAAAAAATAATTAAAAAAAACATTTAGTGGCCACTGTCTCAAACCACAATAAGCTGAAGCTGTGCTGAGCTGCCCCTGTAAAAGGATGTGGTCACCAGTCCTGTCCCCACCAGGCCATCTCATATATTCTAGCCCTGCAGCATGTGAATCTGTGACCTCTGTTTTAGAGCAACTGGGCAGGGAAAGTGCAAGAATTTAGGGGGAAAAAGAATAAAAAAAAAAAAATAGAGAAGACAAGGCCTATATCACCTAGGAAATTTTTTCAATGAGCTAGACTGCAAGGAATGTTTTTCAGTATTTTGGGACACTAGGTATCAACTGGCCTGTCAGAGGAAAAAACCTAAAAGTGATGTCAGTCTTTCAATATAATGGTGCCCCAATTAAGTACCTTTTAGTATGCTGGCCCAAGGTTAAATTCAAAAGAACTCCTTTTTTTTTTTTTTTTTTCAGATGCCAATTAAAGAATAAATAGCTGTTCAAACTCTTGTACCAATTCTAATATTTATGCTAGGTTTATCCAGAGGGGAAACAAAAAACAAACAATAAAACTTCCTTGGTATGTCTAACACCTAAGCATATTCTTTCTGTCAATTAGACTCTTCTTTCTCTATCAATAACTAAGCCTCAAATTATGCTCAAAAGCCAAAACATAATACCTGACCAGGGTCAAAATGAAAGACGGTCTTTTTCATCAGTACATGTTTTGTATTTTTTTTTAATATTTATTTTTCAGTTGGACACAATATCATCTTATTTATTTATTTTTATGTGGTGCTGAGGATAGAACCCAGGGCCTTGCACGTGCTAGGAGAGTACTCTACAGCTAAGCCACAACCCCAGCCCTCAATACTACATGTTATTCTCCTTGCTATTCTACCAATTTAGCTTTTGGTTCCTAATTTTTGCCCATTGTGTGGCAAGATGGGAAATCTCAAGGTTTTAATTTAATCAACACTTTCTTTTAAAAGGGAGGATTACCTAAACACTTTATGAGATCTTTCAGGATCCTACCCTAGCTCTGTTCTCCTTTAAATTCCATTCACATTCTCCCCAATACATTATGACATTTCTTTGGTGAGTCAGTTATTTTCTTACAGTTTACAAAGAATGAGAGGCAAAGGAAAACTGCCAAGGACTGTGCCCAAGGTCACAGAAGAGGAGGCAAATAAGGACTTGGGACTGAGAGTTAGTCCAAGGTTTGGAAAGTCAGGAAATACTGACCTTGGAATATTACTTCTGGTGTGCCAAAACTATTTGCAGCTGAATACTATAAAGAGCATAAACTTAAGAGGAGGAAGCAGGGGAAGCCAAAGCATATGTGTCCTATGAGGGGAAAAAACAAAGTCCTGAGGTTTCTAAGAAGGGAGGTGTATGGAAATGGGGTCTTATGTGTGTGGGAGAGGGAAAGAAAAGAGGGAAGGAAGGTGACAAAGTGAGTGGTGGCAGAAAAGGGAGCTGAGAATGAGGAGGAGGAGGAGGAGAGGGTCCAAGGACCCTGCTGGGAGAGCTGTCAGATCAAGAAAGCCATTCAAATATGAGCCATCCAGCCAAGGCAAGGCCACTCACACAACAACCCTAAAGAGGGAACACAAAAAAGACCCAGAAAACATGTACTCCTCCACCCATGGCATTTAGAGATAACACACACAAGGTGACAGCCAGCACACGGGCACAAAGAATGGATCAGAAAAGAGGTGAGAAGTGTGACTCTGCGGCCACAGATGAGAACCCAGATCTTGCTACACACAGATGGGGTGACCTTGGACAAGTTACTGAAACTCTTTGTGCCATGTGTGTCTTCTGCTAGATGGCAGTAACACCACTACTCACCTCAGAGGGTTGCTAAAGGATTACACAAATATCACACTTAGAGTAGTCACAACAAGTGCTGCTTAAATAAGTAATGAGTACAAAGAAACACACAGAGGAGACTCATATTCAAACTCTGAAAAGACCCAACAGAAAACAAAGCATATTTTTCTAGCTACATATACATGTTTTTATAAAATAAGATTGGCAAGAACTAAAACGTTCTAAATCCGATAAGCAGGTGGCTACCAATATCACTGAAATTAGTGTCAAGATAGCTAGAAAAAAGTAGGAGTGTATGGAACATGTCTAGTCCAAAGATTAAGTTAAACTTCAGGCTCCTTATGCTCAGACCAGAAGGTTGGGTCTGCTGTGGTACAGGTAGGGAGGTGAAGGTAGCAGTTGCTAGGGTAAGAGAAAGTCCAGTATGGTAAGATAGACAGCTGCCTCCTTGGTCACCTATGGTATTTTTATTTACTTCACCCTTTATAATCTGGTTTCTGGTTCTAGCGCTCTATGGCAATTATACTCTCTGGGATTGCCAATGGCGTCCCAATCTCCATTCTACTTGGTGTTTCTGCAGATCTGAGACAACTCGGCTCTCTTCTTACTTCCCTCATCACTACTCTGTAGCCTGCTTTACACTTCTTCTCAATCCTACTTCATAAGCTTCTTGAAAGCTTGAGTCTTCCTCTTCTCATTCATAGCTACTACCTTAGTTTAGGCCTTTGTCATCTCCCTGGGTTTCTGAAACAGTCCCATTGCTGGTCTCCTTTTCCCACCTCTGCATTCCCACCCACCCTCCATGCTACTTCCAGAGTTCCTTTCCCAAACATAAATTGGCCATGTCATTCTCCTTAAAAACCTCTGCTGGAAAAACCACACATTCTCAACAATGTAAAATTCAGGTCTCACATAAGAGCCTGTATTCTCTCTCCCCAGCTTTCC
This sequence comes from Marmota flaviventris, assembly GCF_047511675.1. Taxonomy (NCBI): domain Eukaryota; kingdom Metazoa; phylum Chordata; class Mammalia; order Rodentia; family Sciuridae; genus Marmota; species Marmota flaviventris. The sequence continues at coordinate 170,850,165 of NC_092500.1, forward strand.
TTCTACTTTCATCTTCCACCTCTCTACCAGTTTTAATCCACACTGAACTCTCAGTGTCCTCTGAAGACACTGTCCCATGACACCATGCCTGGGCCCTGCTAAACTTTTTTTTTTTTAATGTGAAAAAGTCCTTTTTTCCTTCTCTAGATCCATCTTAATGTCATTCCCTAAGGAATGCCCATAGCTTCCTTAGGTAGCAAGAGTTCCTCATTTTTGAGTGCTAACAGTAGTACTGCAAGATTTTAACTGACCTTTTGAAACATCTGATTTTTCCATTAAACCTGAATACCTCAAAGAAAGAGTCCAAGGTTCCTTAACTATCCCATATCCAGCACAGGGCCTTATAAGCTGAATCAAATGTAATCCTTTCATATAATATGAAGAATCTTTAAATTCTAACATGATCAATGCTTTAGCACAATGACTAAGCAAATGAAACAACTGGGTAAAGCATAGGGCTCCACAGTCCACGGGAAGTCCTCACCGCTGTATGTCCTTATTCTTCCACAAGGAGGCAGACTGAGCCTTTGGCACTCTTTCAATGAAATTCACCAGCTCTTCCATGAGAAGCCTGAGTTTAAACAAAATGGGTGAAAAAATTAGATAAACACCTTGATCTACACTGTAACCAGGAGAAATGGACTTGCCCACCTTCTCTATCCTACTTTATTACTTCCTCTCTGTTCAAATAAGCTTAGGTACCATTTTATATGGTTTAACAAAAATGCAGCTTTCTCACTGAAAAATGTCAAAAATTCTGAATTCAAATGATTTAGTCCACCTTTAAAGCAAGCCTGATTTTTTTTATCTCTAAAAATTGATATATATATATATATGTGTGTGTGTGTGTGTGTGTGTGTGTATATATATATATATATATACACACACACACACATATAAGTTTATTTTAACTAATTCTAAGATTCCTACCTTTATATTACTAAATGAGAAGAATTTATATGACTGTGAAGTATTGATCTTAGTAGCAGCAGGGTGGGGACAAGATTACTTTTTAAAAAAGACAATATCAAATAGACATTTTAAGCTGATAAATGAAGTTGGCATATGTTTTAAGAATTAGCAAAATTCCAATGGGATAATATTCCAAGGACTAAATCCCAAAAATTTAACTAAAGGATAAGGAAAAGCATAGAGCTCTGAGATAAGGAGATGGAATACTACAGAATTATAGTCGAGAGAAACTAAGAAATGCCACATTCAACTGAATCAAGGGTACACACACCCTGGGGATTCATGGCAGAGAACTGTTAGAATTCTTAAGGGCTAGAGGATGACCAGAAAGCTATAAACACACTATCAACCTCTTGAGTCCTTGTTTATAACCTAACATAGATCCATATTGATTTAAATCTTCTCCAAATCAACATATAAATTTATTAGCACCTGAAAGCTGAACAACTTCATCTCATTTCCATTTATTTACTTAATCCTAATACCATCTCCTCTTCTTCCCCTTTCCCGTCCCAGTATTTGGGGATTAAACTCAGGAGCACTCTACCATAAGTTACATCCTCAGTCCCTTTTTAAATTCTGAGGCAGGGTCTTGAACCAATTGCTAAGGTTGACCTCCAACTTGTGATCCTCCTGCCTCAGCCTCCCAGGTAGCTGGGATTGTGGACATGCATCATGGTGCCCATTCCTCTTTCTATCTTGAAGGAGCAGTACTAGTTCCAGCATCCCAACATCTAGGATTTAGGATTGTGATTCTGGCTGAGCTTTCATAAGAATACTCTGGGATAGCCAGCCTCATATTTTAACTTCTTCAGACTAGACTTTTAACATTTTTTTGCTTTTCATCTCACTGAAACTGCTTCATCCCTGAGGTTTACTTTCCTATATAATGGCCCCTCCTTGGATCCCTTATGGTTTTCTGTGCATACTGCAGGCAATGTGGTTTCACACACAAGACTGTTTCATTTCCAATCATTTCATATTGTTGAACATCTGCAAGACACTAGAATCCAATCTAAGAACCTATATCATCTCTGAATTTGGTATCTTGGGTCCCAACAGTTTTCTATCAATTTTATTAATTTATTTCAAAACAATAATTAAGAAGACTTTTTTCTGGGGTAATTTTCTTGACACTTTTTTTCCTCACTAAATGGTACTATGGTTACTTGCAGCAAATACCTACAGGTGAGGTCTGGTGGGGGCAGAGAGAGGGACAGCAGAGTCCTCTTGGAGACAAAGGAAGACTACACAGTCTTAACTCCTTTGAGTGCTGTTTCTCTCTGATACCAGCAAGAACATTTTAACCATCTAATTACTTATGTATCCCCTGTCTTCTTTAGGCCGTCTCTATTTATAGTCTGCAATAAACCATAAAAGGGGAATATTTTGAAAGCCAAGTAATAAAATTTCTTTTCCTTCTTTATTTAAATATATTAAGTTACTTTCTCTGAAGTTCTTTGCATTGCATCTTTGTGGCATTTTCTTAAACACTACCTCTCCCAATTAGTAGCATCTGCAGAGGAGCTATCTTCACAAACTCCTTTGAGTTTATGGAAAACAGAAATGAAAAAAAAAAAAAAAAAACAACAACAAAAGCCAAACCCACACAAAACCAAAAAACACAAGACTAATGGGACTACCCACAGCATCATTCTCTAGGCACTTCCAATGAACAGACCTGTAGAAAGTTGCCCACTCTGTCCTGTTTTTTGGTGAATTGCTCAGAAGGAAATAATAAACACTTCTGGCACCACACTCCACTGTACAGTCACCACTGAGAGGAGGTCTGCAGCCACACCCAAGGGGATAAGAATAACGCTCTCACCTGCCGATCTGAACGGTGGGCTCTGTGGCATACACTGTGCCTGTGAATCCGGTATGCTCAGTGATGTAGGGCAGTGCCATCATGCAGTGATAGTTTGAGATGAGAATCACATCTACTGTAGACAGGTCTATTAGCTCAGTCTGAAAAGAAAGGGATGATAGGTATCTATGCAGGACACATAGATCAACATGATGTGACTGAAAAATGATGCTGTCAGAATGCAGAAGAGTAGTTTTTGTACTTTAGAATAATGAGGCCTTTCCCACAACACTGCTGTTCTCTCATTGTAGGCTATTTCCTAATAGACATTAAGCAGTGTTATAGGACAACTAACAATGGGAATGCAGCCAGTGCACCAGCAGTACCATGATTTTACCAGAACAAAGTTCTGGAGACAGATGACAAGACACTGCAACAGCTGTGGCAAGAGGTATCAGGTAACCTGAAGCAGAGAGAGCACAATATAAGCTCTAAGGGCTTATTGGCAAGTAGTGCACCATGGCTACAGGTAATGGGAAACAGCAAGCAGAAACCTGCTCTTCAGAAGTCAAATACAGAGACAACTGGCTTTTGTTTTTTGAGGCAATTTTGACCACTAATTCTGTACACAGGGGAGCAGGGGGAAAAAAAAAAAGAAGAAACAGTAGTTAAAGAATTCTATCCTAATTCTCACATTCTCTTCTAATCTTTACCCTAAACCTGCTCTTTAAGTCCATAATTAAGTTTACATGAAACAAAAAGGAACAGCAGGCAAGGAAAATGCTCTCCAAGTTAGGTAAATTCTAAAGAAATTCTTATAGAAGAAGGAAATTTTCTCCTATAAATTCAAGTCCTACTTGTTGAGACTCAGTTCTCTTTTTTCAGTTGGCTGTCCTGATGTGCCTGGATCAAAGAATTCACTTGCTTCTCAGAACTCCCACAGCACTTGATGTGTAGTCCTCTTGTGACAGGATTCTGTACAATGGCACATCAGAGTAGCAACTTGTCCTGAGTCTGTCCCCTCCCACCTGTGGTAAGCAATACACAACAGGCCTCCAACAGGCCCTTCTCTGTGAGGAGCACTGGCTGTGGGGAAAGTGAGGTGCTGTGGCTCAAGACATCGTCATGTTGCCTTAGAAACCAGACAGCACACCAAGGACAAGCACAGCCATGACTATAAATGTGCTTCAGTTAGGAGAACAGGTTGTTGATCTAATATGTCTCCCATGGAGGAGAAAGAACAAAGATCTATGACACAAGCAAATGACAAGGGGCAGTGTGCCATTTTGGCTATGGGTATTTTCTGGCTGAATGACTTTACATATAAAATAAGTTAATTTAATAAAGCTGCTGAGGCATCATGGGCTCCTGAGGATAGCAAGTGAGTACAGGTCATATGCGCCGCAAGGCTAGGACAATGACATTTATGTGAATAACATGCTAATGACAATAACAGCCCAGGAATATCACCCTGAACTCCACACTGTGCGCTGCACCTGCAAGACAACATCCTTATCCTATGGTGAAGGATCACATAATACCTCACTGGTTTTCTTCTGCACTATCTCTCTGGAATTATTTTTAAGCAAATAAGGAAATTAAGACAGCATCAGAGTGACAGATACAGAAGGCAAATGACAGGAATGCCAGTTGAAACAATAATAAAGCTCAAAAGTATTATTATCTTCCCTCATGTATACAGAAACTGGGTGAAAAGAACCTCAATTTTTTCTTTAATATATAAAAATCAGCCCAGAGTCTAGAATTATGAGAAATTTTGTGAGGATAGTTAGAATAAAATATATATATATTTATTTTGTGTGTGTGTATAAAAAGAATTTGAGCTTTAGGGGGCCACTGGGGTTGTATCTCAGCAGTAGAGCATTTGCCTAGCATGTGTGAGGCACTGAGTTCGATCCCCAGCACCACATAAAAATAAATAAAAAATTTATTGTGCCCAACTAAAAAAAAAAAAAAAAAAAAAAGAATGCAGGCTTAATTAGCCATTTTCCCTAAGAAATGAATTTACAATCCAAACCAAATTTATGAATTCTATTTATTTACATTTTTATTATTTACATATTTTTTTACATATTTATTTATTTACATATTTATGTACATATTTTCACTCAGTGGAATCCAACCTTAACCTTATAACTTAATCCAATCTTAGAACTGTGTGTGAAATGATTTGGGGTTCTACAAACTGAAAAATCGGTCATTATCCATTGGTTATTCCCTACACTGCACTAGACCATAACATAGGTTGAGGGGATACAGAGATAATGTTTCAGGTAGCTGCACTAGATTATAAACTTCATGAGGACTGGGCTTGGGTCTGCTGGACTTACCCACAAGCCCACAAAGACTAAACTGTCATCAGTGCCCCACTCCTACTTCTACTCTTATTTTCACTCAGTCCTACTATGGCCTGGCACTATCTTAAAATAGTAATTATTAGTCATTTGCACCAGATAATTTTGCTTGAAAAGCATCATATGGCTTTAGAACCCTAACTATATCAGTATCGCTTTAGCTCGGCAAAGGTCAGCTGTGAAATGATACTCATCTCATTTAAAAATTGAGTATTTTATAGAGCAAGTCAGAAAGTCCTCGGAGCACCAATTCATTATTGTCCATAAACTGAAGGTTGCAGTAGTCAGGGCCACCTGTGGTACGCTGAAAATAAATGTAGCACCTGGAATCAGGAACCTTTAAACAGATGGGGAACTGTCCTACCAATTCCTTAAGTGACAAACATGAATGACAAAAAGATTTTAACAGCAGTAATGGAGGGTTCAAGATTCTTAACTGTCTGCCTTTATTCTTATCAGCATATCTCAAACTTCCTGCCTTACCTGTCACCTTCCATTACCTTGTGCTCTTTTTCTTTTGCTCTGGTAACCCCAAAAGATGCACGCACACATACTTCAAAGAAAGAAAAAAGTTCATCTACAGGGATCAAACAAAAGTGTAAAAATGTAAAGAGTTGGAGGAAGAAAAGATAAAAATAAGGGAAGCTGCACTTCATACTGTCTTTTCTCTTTGACCCTTAAGTGTGAATGTGCTTTCCACACTCACCGTACTCACTAGGCATGTGGAAATAAAAGGATGACCGCTTCTCACTAATATCATCAGGAACTCTGGGGAAACCACTGGCCTCCCTACACTTCACCTATCCATTGAGAACTTCATGGAAGTTTCTCTGGAATCAGACCTGTCAGCTGAGATTAGTTACCTCAAAAACTAATGGAAACTGTCTCATTTTTCTTTGAAAGGGTGAAATTGGTCCCAAACCCTAACAAGTTTCATTGTGATAATAATGTAAGCATCAGATATCCATCACTCAGTTCAGAATTCATGAATTTCAAGTAATATTCAATATATTTTAAGTCAGCAAGAATTTTTACAGTTTACTGGCATTGGTGGAATAACAGCAACCCTCAAGTACCCACTGTAAGCAAGACTATGAAAAGTACGGTTTAATCTAAGCACACAGGCATTATAATTACAAAACTGAAAAGCTTGAGTTAATTCCTTACCTAACTCAAAACTATGCCCTGAAAGAATCAATGGGGATTATAGAAAGTTATAAATAGGAAGAAGACAGTGACTTAAATGATTTATAGTCAATATAAAAAGCTCCTAAATAATATTTTAGCTTATAACAATGTGCTGGGAAAAACAGATTCATTTCAATTTGAAAATAGAAAGCTAAGCCCCTTAAAACTATGTCTTGGCTTCACTGTGAGAGATTACATGATATGCTGTTTCTACATTAAGATTCCTTTTCATCTTACCTCTGGTAAACAGAATTCAGGCACAGAATCCACAAACACATGACCTGAGCACTCCTTCAGCTCCTAGAAGAGATAAAGAGGAAATACTAGGAAGAGATATCCTATACAGTATCAAAGAAATAACATCTTCAACCAAACTGTGAAGGTGGGAGGTTATTTAGGCTAACTGTTCCCTGTTTAGTTAGATTCAGGTAGGCCTAGAATCTTATTGAGGGCAAAAAGGCTGCTTGGTGGCAGATTCAGAATTCCCATACATACTACTTGATGCCTCTTCAAGGAAGCCAGGCAGGAATCCATGCTGTTTCTATAACCCTGATCCAGTGGTTTCCAATAGTTATGAAGTCCACGCCAACAACATTAGAGTTATCTGGAGACACTGATGAAATGAAAACTACTTGGGCCCTAGCTAAGAACTAAGGAATCAGAAACTGGGGATAAGGACATGGAATCTGTATTTATGATAAGTACCTCCAGTGATTCTGCTATGCAATCAGGTTAGGAGTCATGGCTCTAGACAAATTACTGCGAGCCTTTTCTACACTTACCAAGGGTTGCGGGGAAAAGGGCAAATAAGGCAGGAAGATCAAAGGTAGGGAAAAACTGTGAATGTAATGCTCATCTCTGTAAACATATCCTTTATTTGGGATTATAAACTAAATATATTTATTCAAAAGAAAAAAGTATACGCATAAAGGAACAGAATATAACTCCCCACTGAATTCATGACAATCATACTTAATATGCCCATGAGACAGTATGAATTCTTCCAAAGGCCATCCCTGAGAAAAGGACTGGAGAACAAGTAGTTTACATGTGGTTGCTGTTTTTCCAGTACCTCCCACATAAATGAGGAAGTTATCAACAGGAAGAAAGGTGGCTGATAATGGATGTTATTGACATACCACTTCGGAAAACTAGAACTTATTCTCAGGGGAAACTCTGAGAAATGATACAAAAATACATTTCAGTATTATTTATTTACCAACTCCTGCATAATGTGCAGTTTTACAAAAAAATTATCAGGCAAAGCCACATGGATACCAGCAGCTGGAATTATGCCGGAACACACTGAAATGGAAAGGTTTAAGGGATACAGGGCCACCAACAGGGTCTGCTCCCATGCCTCCAGAAGGCCACCAGAGTTTTCTTTCCTCAGTGACACTTTAAACAAGTTTATGGTAGATTTTTTGTATCATCAAGGTTAATGCTATCTATGACTTTACAACAAAACAGAATTTGGTTGATAGTACCCTTTGATCTTTCCAGAAGGGAAAAATAGTTAATAGTTTCATTCCTTTGTGTTTTCATTAGTCATTAAACATATATTTCTATATTTTCAAATACACATGTATCTAAATTTATAAATCAGAGTCTGAATGATGATTTTACTCTAAATCTTTACTTGAAAATAGGGCATTAATTTTATTACTGTCCTTCCAAAGTTTACAAATCTCATATCAGAAACTTCTTCCCCTTGTTTGCTGTTTCCTCTCCTTCTATGAGTACCACATAAGTCATGAGTATTGATTTAACTATGGATAGGCTGAGTCAAAAACAGTTAGTTACAATGTACCTGCCAGTTAAAAACAAATAAGCAATTATGTTTAATGGGAGAAGACTCCCAACTCTCTTAGGATGAGGTTAAAAACAATTAAAGACAAACCATGGGAAATTTCAAAGCTTTGCTAACCTTAAACTGGCTATGTAATCTTCCTCCCACAAAGGCATGTCTCTGGGAGGCACTCATTCTTCCTGGCCTGCAGAAGCATATTTACCATTCCAAACACTTACAATGTCACTGTATCTTATTCATCACTCCCTTCTAATGAAATACTTCACATACACATGCAAGTCATTTCGCTCACAATGCAGTGGTAATGGGATGCTTCTGAGCATTTTTCAGGGAACAATGATTTATAGCCAGTAGGAGACTCAGGCTGAAATCAGGTACACAGGTTTCTGAATGTCGCATAATTTTATAGTCAGCTATAAGAGAGAAATCTGGTTTTGAATTATGCATTGGCTTACACTTGGTGTGGGGGGGTGCAATTATAGTAGTTAATTCTGTAAAAAAGGAATTTATTATAAATATCTGATATAAGAAAAAAATGTCTTATTCATGAATCATGTTAAGGATCTTAAAGTCATTCAGTTTTTCAATTGTAAAATTACAAGAGGAAAATGATTTAGAGGACCAAGAAAAGAACTGGAGAAGCCTTACAATTTTTAACTTTCCTGTATCTCTGATTCTTCTTTATACAAACTATAAGTATATTATAGTTTTAAGACTTTTTGTAGCTTTGGTCTTGTATTTAATCAGTTGATGAACTCTTTAATAAATATAATCTTTGAAACTCTAATCACAATTATAGGAATAACAGTTTTCTTTCTGTGACAATACCTTTTTTTTTTTTGGGGGGGGGGGGGGTTTACCAGGAATTGAACCTGGGGCATTTTACTACTGAATCATATCCTCATTTATTTTTTATTTTGAGACAGGGTCTAAGTTGCTAAGTTGCAGAGGCTGGCTTTGAACTTGCCATCCTCCTGTTGCTGGGATGCAGCTACAGTACTTAGATTTTTACACATGCACCAATTTGATCTGAAGCTGAACACTGAGATTTCTTTAAAAAGCAGTTAAAAACAATAATTACTACAGACCTCAGTGAGGACTGTGGGTTATTTTGTGGGAGAATACACAAGAAAATTGAAAAGGATCCTGTAAGTCACATTACAACAGATTGGTTCAGGTATGATAAGATGGCTTTCCACGGGGTACAGATAGATTTCAGATTTCTGTCCGGGGCATTACCTTGTCCAAGAAAGCATTTCCATCCTTCAGGGACCAGCCAGGAAGATTAGATAGCCTGGGACTGCAAGACAAAAATTAAATTATCCTAAATAGATTATAATCCTCAGTGATTTCATAGTGACTACACTGTCCCCATAAAATTAAAAACAGTTTGAAATTACTGGCAGTAATGCTCATCCACAACAAAAAGATGAGAAATAACCATGTTTTATTAAGTTCAAGAATTATGTGGCAATAGAATATTAGAAGGTCAAACAGTTTACTACAAAATTAGGAAAATTAAAAAGAATGTTATGCAGAAAAATAAAGAAAAAAGACAAATGAGGCATTAGTGTTTGGTAGTTTTGCAATTGCTCCCCAACTTTACCTTGTCTTACTACTTAATGACAATCCTGAGTGGAGGGCGAATGGGTAGCATCCCAATGTAGATGAGAAGGCAGGCGTGGGTTACTGAATATGGAAATGGATTCTAGTCAAATCCACACTCTGGATTTAATGCTGACAAGTGGATTAGTCACTTGTCACCTATGGTTTGAGTTTCCAATTACAGAAAATGAAGCTAGTTTTCCCAAGCGTGATAAAATGACACCCTGACTGCTATTTCACCTGGGTGAAGAGTTTCTAGAAGGTAAGATTAACTTCATGTATGTTATATTAAGAAGCCTGGATTAAAAAAACATTGACTTCTGGTAAACTGTGTTCTACCAGTTGTGTAGAGAATTATACCAAAGCTAAAATTATCAATAATTCAGGAGAGAAAACAATTACTATGGTAGGACAAAAAACTTAAAGACCAAAGAGATGTGGTAAGAAAAAGAACACCAAGAGTATGAGTAGGAAGGTGAGAGGCTTTCCGCTCTTCACCCCAAGGTTAATGTCTAAAATGAAAATCAAGGGCAAAGTAAGGGTATGAGAGTAAAAGGACTCTCATTAGAAACCAACTATTTGCACAGTCCTTCACTCTCTTCCCCAAATAATTTTATCAGATTCTGGTTTCCTACTCAAGCAAAATCATAGATATGTAAATATTTTTCAATCTTCTAGTAAAGATTAAAAATCTGAATAAAGGTTAGACATGGTGCTGCCTCATGCCTGCTACTTGTGAGTGCCAGGCAGGAGGATCCCAAGTTTCAGGCCAGCCTGGGCAACTTAGGGAGAATGTCTCAAAATAAAAAAACTTTAAAAAGGGCTGGTATGTCACTCAGATGTTGCTCAGGACGTAGTAGACGCTGGGTTCAATCCCTAGTAATCTAAATCCAAAACAAAGAAAATATAATCTGAATAAAATATATGCACATTTAATCTTAGGAAAAAAAAACCTGAGAATTTGGGGAGTAACTTTTAATTTTGACATTAATCCCAAACTTACAGAAAAGTTATAAGAAGATAAGTACAATGAACTCCCATATACATTTTATCTTGGTTAACTGTTTACATTTTGCCTTTATTAATCCAAAAGTGAGAATTTTAAATTTTGTACTTGAGAGTGAAAAATCACTAAGTGGGAGAATCAAATTTGTTTAGTTTAAATAATATCTGATAAATGTCTTTCTTTCATTTGGGAAAACTCTGGGAGTTTTCTGCTTTAACCTCTCAGAAAAATATTCTATTACCATTACCTTTCATGATTCCCATCTCATTTCGGAATAGTCAACGGTGTTGTTACTTGTAAATGTCTTATTTCTTGAAAAATATATTTACTATCAGATCAGATTTAAAAAGCAAGCCTTCTAATAAAAGTGTAATCACAAGATAATGTGGTCACTATTCTCATTTCATGCACTCTAAAACAAGGCTGTAAACATCCCCTCCTCTTTCAAAGATAACAGGAGCAAAGGAAGTACAGTCTGTCTGTCCTCATCTCTCTGCTCCACCCCCAACCACCCCTCTTTCTCCCCCCGCCACACCCAATCAGATGACAGATGCAGTAAGTCAGAAAAATAACTCTTTTTAAAAAGCACAAATTTCAGGGATTGTAGAGTTTGAAGTCCTGATACACATTCTTCATAACCTCAAAGCCTTTTTCATAGTCATTTTGGATTTGGGACTTTGTGATTAGATGGACTGAATACTCAAAAGCAAGCATGACCACATTATAACCATATAGGTTGAGTATGCCTAATCTGAAATGCTTGGGACTAGAAGGTTTCAGATTTCAGGGCTTTTCAGGTTTTGAATATTTGCAGACTTTACTGGTTGAGCATCCAGAATCCAAAAATCTGAAATGCACCAAAATCTGAAACTTCTGGAGCCTCATCTCTGCAAATTCAGAGCAGTTAAGATTATTAAAATATGCCACCAAATGGCAAAAGGGATGCTGCTGACTACAGATATGAAAATAGTTGGTTATTGTGTTCCAACGAGGTAATGAACAAACCACAGAGTTAATTAGTAAACTACAAACTGCTTATTGCAAGACCCACGGCACCTTCTGCTTACCCCAGTCATGGTTGTTATCTACCAAAGGGGAAGGGAATTATTGCTTTGTTCTTCATGATTAAAAATTTGTGTAAAATTTGTAAACCAAGAGACAGAGCTCTCTATAGAAGTCTACCTTAAATACAATGATGGGTGAAGATATTAGAAATAGGATAATTGTAAACAAGTGCATCTTTGCATCCACTATTTTATTACAACAACTTCTGAGAGAAAAATAATACCATTCAATTTTTTTTAGTCAAGGAAAAAAACGTGCATAAGATCTATCTTTCTGGTGATTACTTATTTTGCAAAATAGGTAAATTACTCCCATAAAGATTCAAACAAACAAGTATTCTAAGGCAAGAGAAAGAAGACAGTTACCAGGTCCAGTAATTTCCTCCTGTCATTTTCTCCAGTCTTTGGTAGAGACATCTTATATAAAATGTTATTCAAACGAAACTTCAGGGAGAGTCCCTGAATTTGTATGGAATCCCCCCATTCAATTAGAATGCCATCTTCATGTCCTTCTAACATATGAATTGTCATCTCAGATGATCTAGAGGTGAGCTCCTGCTAAAGCAGGCTGAGGGAAAAGTAGGGTGGGAGAAGGAGAAAAGAGACTTTCAGGCTGAGGAACAATGTTTGTGGAAGCTCTGAGGCTGGATATAAGATTTCTTTGAGGGACTTGGGTTGTGGCTCAGTGGTAGAGCGCTCACCTCGCATGTGCGAGACCCTGGGTTCGATCCTCAGCACCACATACAAATATAAACAAGTGAAATAAAGGTGTTGTGTCCAACTACAACTAAAAAATAAAAATAAAATAAAAAAACCAACAAGATTTCTTTGAAACTGAATGAAAACAAAGAACAAAAGATAGAGTAGAAAGAAAAGATATTTGAGGGGCTAGTATAAATGTAATACATCAAGATGAGTTTGGTGTCTACCCTAAGATCAATGAAAACCATTGAGAGGTTTTAAACACGTGAGAGACAAGATTAGACTTGCAATTCTAAAGGATCATTCTGGGGAAAATAACATCATGTGCCTTTTGATAAAACAGACCATCAATGACATGGTATTCCTACCAAAAATAATAAACCCAACCTAATCATTAGGATACATTAAATATACTTAAATTAAGAGATGTTATCAGGAGCTGTTAGTGTTATTCTTGCAGCTTTCCAAATAAAAAGTTTTATCAAAAGACAACTGGCTGCTGTGGGCAGGATTAGACTTGAAAAAACTGGTTAGGAGGCTTTAGTAGTAGTATAAAAGATGATAATGACTATGGGAACACTGCAGAGAAGTGACTGGTTTCTGGAACTGTATAGACGCTAACAATGATACAGCTTAATGAAAAAAAATGAATAAGGGGGAGTTGTTAAGGGGGTTATATCTAAGTTAACTCCCAGTTCTCTAGTTGTTTTTTTAACAGGATGCCAGTCATTAAGATAGGAAACTAAGATAGGAAATTTAGAGGAAAACCAGGTGGGAGAAGGTTTGTTCTTTTTACTGGACTACATCTGATCATGACTTCATTTTGGGGCATGCTCACTTTTGAAGTGATATCAAAGGCATATCCAAAGAGAGAAACTGAGTCCTCTTTTTGAATACATGAATCTGGAAACAGAAGAAATCAACTAAAGATACACATTTGTGGGCTGGGGATGTGGCTCAAGCGGTAACGCGCTCGCCTGGCATGTGCGGGGCGCTGGGTTCAATCCTCAGCACCACATAAAAATAAAATAAAGATGTTGTGTCCACCGAAAACTAAAAAATAAATATTAAAGAATTCTCTCTCTCTCTCTTAAAAAAAAAAAAGATACACATCTGTTAAGTTATTATTTGGATGATTTTTGAAGTCCTGAGCATTTATTAAATATCCTTGATGGACACACAATGACTAAGCAGCGAACACTGAAAAATTCCAATATGTAACAGCCAGTTAGAGGAAGACGAGTCTCTGAAATCTATGGAAAAGAAAAAGTAAGAGAATGAAGAGTAAGTAATCATAGAGGCTGGTGCAGCTGAGTGGCTGAGTCATCTGTGATTTTAGTTAAAGCTGTTCTGGTGGAGCTGTGTGGGCAGCTGTAACTAAGTAAAGCTTGTACAGCACTCAGAGACATTGTGATGAGGAAAGGGAAGTTGAAAAGATTAAAAAATGTTTAAATTTTAACTTAGAAGTGACTAACTTTTATTAAATGGAAAAGAGTGAGTTAAGATGTAAAGATCTGAGATAAAGGAAAGAGACAATAATAATTTAATAATAATAATATAATACAATTAATTATAATAATGCAAAGACTGAGAAGATGAGACAGGGTGGGATCCAAAGATGATAAAATGATTCATTCATACAACAAATATTTACTAGGAAGTGACTGTAACTACATGCCAAGAACTATTTTAGGCTCCAGGAAAACAGCATAGAATGAACAATATCCCTGCCCTTAAGGAACATATCTGGAGGAGAAGACAATAAATAAAACTGCCTATGTAACATAATGAGAAGTGCTCTGAAGGCAAAGCAGGGTGAGGCACAGGGAGGGAGAGAAAGGGGATACTATTTTAAGAAAGTGTGTCTCCACAAGTTCTGGCCAAGCGAGACACTCTTTATAAGGAGCTGTATGAACTGCCAACCTTCCCACTAGTGTAACTTCCCTCTGAGTAAAACAATGGCAACAGAAGAGAGAGTGGAATGGACTCAACTGTGGAGCCAGGGCTGTGAGAATAGAACAGATGAAGATAAGACTGAAGAGGAAGGGGAGACATGCCCCTGGGCCTGTCTGACCAACTCTGGTTTGGCTCACCCAGGAAATCCTCACAAAGCAAGTCAGGTCCTTTTGGGAAAGGAAACCCTCAAAGTCTCTTGTGTTTTATTTAAAAAGTAATTATTTAAGTATATAGCTGTTTCCTTATCCCAAGCATAGTTGAGTCTTTCACTGCAATGTCTTTCTCCCCTGTGGATTATAAGTTCTATGAGGACAAGAAATCAGTCTTGCTATTATCAGAATCTGTGGTCCAGAACAGGACAAATTCTTAATAAACACTGAATGAATGAACAATTTGCTCTTTGTGGGGAAATAGTACCATAAGAGTATTTTAATTAATTTATCATGTAAAAATTCCACTGCCCTACTCCTCATTATGAATAATACCTGTGGATGGTCAATGTATTAGCTTTGCATAAAATGTAAACTGAAATTATCTCAGACCTTATCCTCAAACCACCTTATTATATCCTTATCTCAGGAAAAGGAAAAAAAAAATCAATGGTTGATTATAATTTTTCTAGATAGTTCAGAGGTTATCACTGTAAGTAATTATGACATTCAGTGATGTCTTCAGGAATAACTGAAATAAATTAGATGGTTTACTCAGCTAGGTATGCTTTTAAGCTCTTAAATCTGCTTTAGATAGCTTTTCTATTTCCTATCTTATATGTGTCATTTTTCTGCTCCTGTGAGTATACTTGATTCTAAAAGTTAGCCATTTTTCTTATAAACTGCTACTTCTAAGTAGTAGCAAGCTGGGAAACCAATTTCCTAAAATGAAATCTTAATTAAGTATAAACAGTGATGATTGTAGGCCCAAGGTAATCTATCTGATTTAAGACATAAACCTGGGCTATGTATATAGTTGTATGATATCTCAAGTTGACTAACATGAAAATAATGTACATACTAGAAAGAAATGTTAGACTCTGCAATGTCAAGTCCCTGCAAAGGCAGTTAAATGATCCTAAAATGAATTCTTGGGCTCATCAGTCGGTCATTTATTAGCTCTATATGAATTATCAAGACAGATGAATTATACATGACCTTAGTTGCACTGAGCAGATGCAGGAACATTTTACAGAAGCCCAGAAGAAGTTATAATAAAGAAGTCGATCAATAAATCAATAGGAAACTTTCTACCAACATAGCCAAAGGAAATTATTTTGGTAAAGAGCATTTTTGCAGATAAAGCAAACTTATGGGACAACACATAGGTAGTGGTAAATTTCAAACTAACAGGTACCATTTTCCAGCTAACCCAAAGATAATTTTGTCTCAGTATATAATAGCACATACCTTTGAACAAGTGGCAAAGGAAGGAAATTTAGGGTAGAAGTCATATCCAGTCCGCAGTCCAACATAATGGTGGTTGATTTGAATTTGAGCACATTGCATGGTAAGGTTGGGTGACCCGACAGGCAATACTGCAAAGAAAATTACATCATTTTTATCAATATTCATTACAGAAAAAGTCTAAGTAAGGTGAACTAACAGCATGTAAGTTCAATTAAATCTCTACACAACCTTCACTTAACTGCTTGGGCACTACTTTTTCTCACAGTACAAAACAATCAAGTCTCAGATTATAGATCAGACTTTTTGTAAGACACCAAGCTACATCTCAGGGAAGCAGTTTCAGAGGGGCCACAGTTGTTCAAATTGGAGGGTTTTAAGGCTATGGCTATCTGTTTAGCTTTCACACTATACTTCCCAGCTGTACCTAAGTACTGCCTTAAACTGTGCAAGTCAATAAAACTCTAAGCTGAATCCTCCAACTGTGTTCTACGTTTGTTTTTTCCTCTCCTGTAACTAAGATAAGTGATTTTCTAAAGAGGACATGGTTAGAAAGGTTGGCTATTAAGCATCAGTAAAAGATTATGGCTCAGCCTTGTCAGAAGAAATGGCTCAAAAGGCCTAGTGAGCTGCCTAATGTGCACACACTAAGCAGGAGGGTGAGCTACCCACTCCAGCTAATCAGGAGTCTCTTACCTGAGAGAGCAGAGCTTAAAAGTCAAAGGGTACAGTCTACAAGGGTGTACAAAAGGGGAGTGCTAAAGGCAAGACAAATACACTGACCTGAAGTTTTTCCCATGTCCTCCTAAGTATAGTGGGGACAACAGCTATGCTGCACTGAAGTTTTGTTATATGGGAAACACCCTGTCACCTTTAATAATTTTACTGTGTTCTGAAAGAAACAAATGGAAAAAGGGGCAAAGACCTTTTTCCCCCACATGTAAAGTCATTCTGTAGAAGCCTCCTTTGAACAGCAAAGCCAGATAATAGAGCAATCAATGTTCCTAATCCCTTGACAAATCCAGTTTCCTTCTGATTTAAGCACAAGGACAGGACAAATCAGAGTAATCCTACATCAAAGCCCAGCCATGCACAGTCATCCACTGCTTAGGCCAAGTCTTTCAAATATTTGTTCTGTTGATTCTGTTCATGGAATGAATTTTCTCCTTTTTCCCAGAGGACATTATAGGAATTGATGATTTCTTTTAAACTGCATGTTCTAAAAATGAGGAGGCTAACAGCCAAGAAATTGTGGGTGTTTTTACAAGCATCTTTATTCCAAGTTTATGTAGAATGGTTACATTTTATCAAATCAAAATTTCTCACATGTTCTGAAAAGCTACAGAAGTATTTATGATGAAAACAACAAATTATTTAAAATTGTAATCATCTTTCAAAAGTCTAGGATGCATTTTTTGTGTACTTAAACTTTACATAAGTTCCTTCTTTGATAGATATCAGAACTACAAATTAAGTCAGAGATAACCCTATCTCACCTACACTTGATTCCCCAATGATAGCTGAAGTCTTTATCCCTAGGCAAATAATATCTGTCACAGAGACTACCTCAAAATAAAGACAAAGCATCATGTAAGATTTCTTCCAATCATAGTAAATGTTCTAATAATAGTTTTCCTATATCTCTCCTTTCAAAAGTAAAAAAATAAGGTATTCAGAAAAAACTCGGAAGGAAATAAAACAAAATGCATATAATGGTCGTTTCTGGGTGAAAAGATTATGTTGCAATTTTTTTTTCCTCTCAGCTTTCTCTATTTTTCAAACATTCAGCAATGAGTATTTACTATATTTTTGTAATCAGAAAACAAAAGGTAAGTGAAAATTGAGCCAGCCATACAGAATAAATATTTTTTATTTTCACCCTTAATTCTAAATTATGGATAAGAAAGCATACCAGAAGATAGATGACCGATATATAAAAGGTTCTGCTCAAAAGATTTCAGCCAAAGAAGTGAGCTGAAAGATCTCACATTTGTTACTGTTGTCTAAGGACAAAGAAAGAGGAAGAACCAAAAGGAAGAAACATGTTTCAGAGCATCTAAAAGTGTAAGACCCTGATCTCATCAGCCTTGGATGGATGAGGAAACTGCTTCATATAGTTTGAGGTTTGTCTGAGAACTGAGCCAATAACACATTGAGCTCCCCTGACTCTCAAGGGCCCACCATTGCCTCCCAAACTGCACTGTGGTCACCTGAGCACACCGAGACCCAGGGAAAGCCTCAGTTCATGCTACTAATAAAGAGGCACCTACAGGGTGAGGATCTCATGAAAACTGAAGGAAGATCAGCAAAATAGAAGAAAGGGAGCTGGGGGAAGGAGGACAGGAGGAAAAGGGAAAGCTCTGGTCAGTGGTATTAGCCAAATTATACTGTTACTATATTGTTTATATGTATGAATATGAAACAACAATCCCACCATTATGTACAACTATAATATATGGGAAAAAAATAAAAAGAACAGATCACTAAAAAAAAAAAAAGCACTCACTGAGTACCCAGAGAGTGACTGCCTCCAGAACCACCCTCCGTAAGCCTCCAGGATGCTGCCACTGACCCGCTCAGCAATGCAGTGAGGGTCGTAAGAGAAAGGCACTAGAACAGAAGTCATCATGTGAATTGAATCTTAAAATTAGAAATCAGTCTTTACTACAGAAAGTTTGAAAAAAAATTGGAAAGAAAAATACAATGCACCAATCCCATTCTCTTCATAATCCGACTTTCATTTTTACAGATTATCATTTTGTGTGCTGCTTTTAAAAATCATGACGACGACTTCCCTCACCTATGCAGCACTGACTTCAGGTTACTGACTAAGTAAACACCATGGCTTATCAGGCAGTCAGTCACTCCCTCACTGCTGAGCATCTGGGGCCGCCTCTAGTTGTCAGGACTATAAACACAGCTGTGCTGATAGCTTTAGTGCTGAGGCTTTTTCCATGCTGGACTACTTCTTTAGAGGATTCCCAGAAGTGGCATTAACTAGGTCAGAAAATATAAAGCATTTTATGCCTCTTGAAATCTGCTGCCAAAAGGCTTTCCAAAAAGCCTTTTCCTACTTACAACTGTTACATAGCAGATCTGTTCCACTGTTCATACATTATAGCCAGACCATCTAGAATGTCACCAATGCAAATATAACCTTAGTAGTAGCTACCTGAAGGTAATTAAATGGTCCTAAGGAAAGTCAACTATTTGATAAACAGCTTTAATTTTAACATGCAATTTGTGAGGTTACATTTAGCAGGAGATTGGGGTAACACTGTCTAGGCTCTAATTCTAGTAGCCCTCATCTATAAAAGATGTCACAAAGTGTGATTTCACAAGACTCAGTTTTCTCATCTGTGAAATGAAGTAGATTTTATCCTCATAGAATTGTTGTGAGGACTAAATGAATGGACACAGCACCTAGCACATAATATGTGGTCATTTTAGTTGTACAGTTATAGTATCATTAAGAGGAACAAGAGGTCACTTAAGTCTGGTAGAAGGAATTTATATTGTATGGTGGCATTTACTAGTATATTAGACATTTGTGTTCCCCTAAGACTAGGTATAATCTTTTTGGTTTATACTTCTAATATATGAGGACTTATAAGTCTTTTACCACTGTTAAAATACAAAACGAAATCATTAGCCATTATCACTGGTTGTGGGAAATAGTCTGTCTTTTGCAAAAAGAACCACAAACTTAACATGATACATGTTCTTTCTCCCAGTATTGTTTAAAGAACTTATAATAATGTTCAGTTATTATCATATGGTGTTTAGTAGGTGTCAGGCATTCTGCAAGAAATTCACATTTAATTCCTTTAATACCATGAGGTAGGCAATATCTTCCAATTTTACAAATAAAAAAATAAAAAAGAAAGATTATGAAACTTGCACAAGGTCCCAAAGCAGTAAGAAGCCACACCAGGATGTGAACCAATGAGAATGAGCTCTAGAGTCAGGGCACTGGACCAATACACCACACATACCATGTTACAGAGACAGAAAAGAATGGTTAGAGACCTAATTTTTGTTTGTTTTATAGAGATGGTATGCTACTTTAAGTTGATAAGAATATAGTTTATAGTCCAGTTCTAAACAGAGTTAGCTAGCTGACTAATGCATGGCAAAACAAAGCTCCAAAAGAGATTAAATTACTTTGTTGGGCAGTCCATCATAAGCAGTAATTTCCTTTGTTGAGTTTTTTCTTTCCATTCAAAAAAGTAGAAAGATACTCTCACTATAAACAATTTTAATGCTGAAATTGCCTTTAAATCTCTAATGTAAACCTATATAACCTTCAGATTGAGTTAATGCCAACAACTCTTTCATTCTGTTTCAGAATGAAACTTTTTTTTTTTTTAATAGGTGGTAGTGTTAATAAATGAGTTTCATCAGTTTTCTTCTTTTTTCTCTTTTCTTTAATTAACCACTCATATACCCACTGTGGAAACCTACTAGAAAAGAGAAAAGATGTTCAGCTTGCTATTCTCCCTGGCAGTGGAATAGTGATTTTGGTTGTTTCTGATTCAAATCCACCTTTAAAACAATAATGAATTTTAGGGAATTGTTTTTATCTAATGGTTTTGCTTCTCAGTATATTAGAAAAATCTATTACTATGATTCATACATAAGTGAATATAGGAGAAAACAAATCTCAGTAGATTCAGAAAAATATTTAAAAAGAACTCAGCACCCATTCAAGGTAAGAATTCTTACCAATCTCTATATGAAAGGTTATTTCTTTAATTTGATAAAGAGTTTCTAACCAAAATCTTATGTCATGAAACTAGAGAAACTGTCATTTCAAAGTCAAGAAAAAGTCAAGGATACCCACTATGACTGCTAACTCAACACTATACTGAAAATGCCATATAGTGAAATAAGAAAAATAAAAGAAAATGACTAGAAAAGAAAAATGAAACTGTTATTATTCACTTATGAGAAGACATTCTAAATATAAACTATTACAACCAATAATAGCTCATCAAGATTGCCGGATACAAAATTCAGTACATTAAACTTAAGTGAGTTTTTATGTGGCAACAGTAAATAATTAGTAAAATAAGAGTTGGGCATGGTGGTGCATGCTTATAATCTCAGCCATTCAAGAGGCTGAGAAGGAGGCTCACAAATTCAAGGTCAGCCTCAGCAATTTAGTGAGGTCCTAAGTAACTTAGAGAGATCCTGTCTAAAAAAAGAGAATGGGGGAAAAAAAGCGGGGTGGGCCGGGGGGCGGGCAGGGAGGGGATGTAGCTCAGTGGTAAAAGCACCCCTGTGTTTAATCCCCAGTACCAAAATAAGTAAGAATTGTAATACCATTTATGTGGCAAAAATTAAAATGTATCATAAAAGAAATGGTGTATAAATTTTTACATGTTAATGGAAAAAGAGAAAATTAGTTACAAAAAATAATAATTCTTTCCAAACTGTTTTTTCATGGAACTTAAGAAACTTACATATGGAAGAGTTAGGGGTAAGAATAGCTACCCAAACACAGAAGTACAATAATTAGAGAGGATGTTCACTTTCTGGACTTCCAATTTACTACAGATGGACATTCCTAATCTGAAAATCTGAAATTAAAAATGCTACAAAACCTGGAACTTTTTGAGTACTGACATTTGAGCACAATTATTCTTACTCTGTGAACATCATTAGTAGTCTTCTTTAGGCTACAAAAGTTTCATGGTACCCCCACCCCCAAAAAAAAAAAATTCAGAAGATCATAATGGACCATTCTTTTGGTATTAATAATTAAGCATTTGGTAGGGATATTTGTTACTTTTCAAGGAACTATGCTGAGTGGTAATAAGAGTTCACAATTTTCACTTTGATAATGTATTTGTCTTTGTGCAAAGTAAACAAAATTTTAAATTACTGATGTGACAATGGGAATGGAATAAAAGGAGATGTTACCTCATGAGAAGAATGAGTCAACAAGATAAGGCCGTCTGGGAAAGTAAAGAAAAAAGAAAACTTTTAGACTTTCAGTTTAAATGAATGAGGTTGTGCTATCAACCTTCTCCTACCCCGTGCTGGGGACTGAGCCTAGGGTTTTAAGCATGCTAAGTACGTGTTCTACAATTGAGATGTACACCTAGCCCTGACACTAGTGCTTTTAATAAACTCCTTGAGGCCTTCTAGTCCTATAAAGTTTGGCAAAACCCTTTTCTTAAAGATTCCACAAAATTTTATAATACTATGAAAAAGAATTTCAAATGATATTGATTATTTAATTGCCAGAAATGTTATTAAGTATATTTATATTATATACATATTCATGAGTACATAAACATTGACAATGGAAAAGGAACTCTAAATTTAAAGTAGACTCTAGCTTAGAAGATTAGGAACTGAGAATTTCATTGTATGAATTACCTTTAGTATATATTGACGAATGTGTCCTATCCTTTAATTTCATCTTCTACAACTGAATTAAGTTCACATTACTGTCACCATTTTAATCATAAAGGCCCAAGATCACACAGCTAATAACACACTGAATTTGTACTTGAACCATAAGTTCTAAATACTTCTCAAATAATTCCACTAAAATATGAGAAATAAGAAAAAATATGATAATGTATGATATAAAGAGCAACAGATTTACTTTAGAGAGCATGGTTAGGGGAAAAAAAATTCAAGCACCTTAGAAATAAAACTGATAATAGAGTTTCTTAGTCATCTAAATTCTCCCTCAATACTGAGTTTGTATTGTACTTATCTAATCCCTGCTAGAATACTTATGTAGAACAGAGAAGGGAGAGTATTCAATTTCTCAATTAAAATTACTGCCAGAGTCATTTCCATATCTCTGACTAGTTGTACACTAGCATATTTAGCATTTTTAAAACATGGTACTTCCTAATGATAAAACCACAAACTTTTTAACCTCAGACTTTAAAAAAAAAAAGTAGTTTTGCTTATGCCTATCAGACTTTTAGCTTCTGTAAAAAATTATAAAATACTGGGAAAGGTTAAAGGGAACTTTGAATTCCAAATGAATCATAGAATTAAATGGAAGATCTAAAACAATAAAATTTCTGGAAAAGCACTATTCACTAAAAATAAAATGCACACCATGTACTTCATCTTAAATTTTGTAATGGTCAGATTAGAAAAGTAAAAAGGAACAGGTGAAATTAATTTTAATACTACATTTTATTTAACTCAATATATCTACATTATTATCATTTTAACATATAATCAATATAAAATATTAATGACATATTTTACATTACTTTTTTGTACTGTCTTCAAAATCTGAAGTGAACTTTATACTTACAGTGTATTTCAATTCAAATACAAAATTTTTAACTGAAATAACTTGATCTATGCCTATATTCCATAAAATTTACTTCAAAGAGTAGATCTATTTGCCTAGGTTCTGGTAAACATACTAAAATTTTATCAATAACTGAATTATCAATTTTTTTATTTTATGCTGGGGACTGAACCCATGGCCTCAAGCCTGCTAGTCTTCACTATACCACAGAGCCACACCCTGTCACACACTGAGTGAATAAGACAACCTAAAGATTGAAAGTACTTGCAAGAATCTGAAAATAGAAAATCAGAAAAACCAAAACTCTTATGACTCCCTAAACAACATGTTAAGTTGGACAAAATATCTGAGCAGGCACTTGCTGAAGATTATGGATGCTAAGTGAAAAGAGGCCCAACAACAATCCTTAGAGGAGTACAAATTAAAACCACATGAGACACAACTAAACCCTATCAGAAGGGTCAAAATTAAAACTACACCCTATCAGAAGGGTCAAAATTAAAAAGACTTACTACCAGCCCAATAATTCAGAGTCATCCTTGGTGCAAGCATCAGTAGTTCATTCCTTTTTACTGCTTAGACGTATTCCACTATATGAATATACCACAGTTTATCTACTCACAAAATGATGTACATTTGGGTTATTGCCAATTTTTGATGATTTTTGATGATTATGAATAAAGATGGCTAAACATTTACATACAGATCTTTGAAGGGGCTTACAATTTTATTTCTCTTGGGTAATTAAAAATAGGATTGTTGAATTATAAGGTAAATATGTTTAACTTAATAAGAAACTATCAAACTGTTTCCCAAAGTGAAAATTTATTTTTGGCTTAAAGACATCAGAGTCAGTTTTCATTGCTGGAATGTGTGTACCCAACATTTCATTTGAGCTGGGCATAAACATTAGTTCTAATTTTGTTTCTAAGGTACTATTAGCCTGAATGAAACCCTAAATTCTTTGGGGCTCAATTTTCTCATCTGATAAATGAGGAGATTTCACTAGATTATTTCTAAACTTTCTTTTGACAAAAAAAATATTGTTTCTCATTATTCCATCAATTCACTGGGTAAACCAAAACTTGGTTTTTTATATCATCTGTCATCAAGACATGTCTGTGGCACTATATTCTGTTAAAACTTACTTTCTGAAATAGGAAATAGAAGAAAATTGAACAAGCTCAAAGGAATCAGATCAATTGATCCAAATACTTTTTTTTAAGAATGAGGAACTTAGTTTTTCAAGGGCTTGCAAACTTTTCTCAGCCTTGACACACCTAAGTCATTGCTGAGGATCATCAGGAGACCCTCCATGCCTTAAATTTTTTGATACTAAGCCAAAAATTAGATGGGTGCAAAAAATTAACTATATGTAATTTTTCATGTGGCAGGGAAAAGGAAGGGCACATTCTACTGAAATAGAATCCTGGGATTACAGGTGTGTGCTACCATGCTTGTTTGTAGGAAGGATTTTAAAAGTTTGATCTTTAAGCTATGATGCTGGGAGAAAATACCAATAGATTTAATCATTATCCTAAGAAATTTTAAGGCAAAAAGTAGTTCAAGGAAAGGAAAAAATAATCAACCAAGACAAAAATTGATATCTTTAACTTACAAAGAGCTATAACAAATGAATAAGGCAAGAAATACACTCCAACAGAAAAATGGGCAAAAAAACACAAACAAGTAACTTATGAAAGGATATAAAGGCCCCAAAATACCCATCTGAAGATGTAACAGAAATGCAGAATTAACAGAAATCCAGTAGAAAATGCAAAATAAAATTATATTAAGAGAAAACGCTCAGTTTATAACTTAGTAAAGGGAAAACAGCAGCAACAACAAACCTCACCAAGAAAGTACGGGGAAATGAGGCCTTTCATTTTCATTTTGTGGGTAAAAATGAAAGCGCTTCTAAAGATTATATTGAATCATAATTTAAAATATGCATGTGTGGTCTTTGAACTAGTAATTCTACTTAGGATTTGATACTAAGCAAAAAATTAGATGGGTGCAAAAAATTAACTACACAGTATGCTTTCCACAGCATTGTGTGGGAGTTGGAAATGTAAATCAAAATGTTCAACAGTAGAATAAATCCATACATTATACTCTAAAAATATTCAAAATGAACTATAAAATATTCAAAATGAATGTACTTATCAAAATCCTATCCTTTCATCTGTATTCCCCTTTCTTTAAATAGTAGAATTCTATTTCTACGGCCACCTAGAATGAAGATTGTACTTGCTAGTCTCACTTAGACCTAGATGTAGTCAAGTATGTAAATTTTGGCAAAGAAGAAATAAATCTAAAAAGGTATATATGCAACTTTTACAATGTATCAGAGAGGACATGTCTTTCTTTGACCCTTCCTCTTCCTTGCTTGCTAGAATATAGATATAATGGTCTGAGCTGGTAATGTCATATATGAAGTCACATACTACAGATGGTAAAACAAAAGCTAATTGTATCTTAGTCTGTACAGTGAATGCATGAACACACACATAGGTAAACATCCATGCAGCTGTTTATATGTCTTAAATTTGTCTTAGTTTTACTGTATAAAAATTCACAAACACAACTCTGAGTATCATACTTTCTAGTGATGTATCTATATTCATGTTGACCTAATTGGGAATATCCTATGTATTTATCAATTCTGGAGGAACAGGATCACTCTCTACTCCCCTATCTCAATGAAGATGAAAGCCAAGGAGTTCATTAGTGTTTCTGTTTATCTCCTATTTCACATCTGGGCATTCTTCTTATACTCGAAGACACCAGATAGTCCCACTGGGCCTCAGGATGCCTTTTGTCCTGATGAATTTGTGAACTCTGTTACTGCTTATAAGGTCCTCTGCAAAGCACTTAGCACAATCCTCTGTCCTAGGCAGTAATTTTGACTTTGTATTTGCTTTGATGCATTTGCTAAGCTCCTAATTCTTATTTTGATCATATGTCACTTTTCAAAATATTTGCTGTTGCAACTGCAGTGAAGCCATCCTTTTAAAATTACACACTTCCAAAGTTTTACTTAATTATGTAAAATATAGCTATTCTTACTTATTTGTCCCAGATTTCCAAAGGGCTGAATTTCAAGGCTTAGTGGGGTGCTTAGTCTTACTATTCTAACCACTAAGTCTTGTGTGAACGCCCATCTGCTGTGGCTTCAATCTACTTTTCTAGCCTTTCCTCCAAAGTACATGTAGCAAGTTTGTTCCCGCCTTACAATCAATGTGCAGATCTTACATGTTCATTATATACACATATAATGAACATGTTGGCATTCTCAAGTGATAAATTAGGAATTAATGAATTAGGAGGATGTTAGTCGGCAGAAATGTGTCCACTGTACTGCACAGCAAAAAAAAAAAAAACCACAATAATAAATTGTACTTGCCTGACACTGGAGAAACAGAATAACTCTCTTCTCAAAACGTTTTTACTTTAACTGTTCCTTCTGCCTCCAATATGACATAACCCTCCTATTCAGACATATCTGTGAGCCAAAGTACTTTTTTTTTTTTTTTTTAATGGTACTGGGAATGAAATCCATAACCGTATACATGCATGCTAGGCAAGCGCTCTACCACTGGGCTACATTCCCTATCCCTCAACATAAAAGCCAGCTGAGATTTTATTTCTTGAGGAATCTGTGACTCTCTAGTTGGAATTCATCTTTCAAAACCCTAATCTTCCATAGGTCACTCACTATTGCTTTTATAATACATAGTGAGTGTCTTCACCAAAGAGACAAGTGAGGGCTGGGGCTGTAGCTCAGTGGCAGAGTGCTTGCCCAGCATGTGTGAAGCACTGGGTTTGATCCTTAGCACTGCATAAAAATTAATTAATTAATTAAAATTTTAGAATGACATGTGATCACATAATAGAGTGTACCCCATACAGTATGCCTACAGCTGTTAGTGAGTTACTGACAGCCAGGGTCTATGTCTATTTATCTTTAACATGTTCCACAGTAGAAAGAATGTTTCATACAAGATAGTTTCCTACAAGATAGGCATTTAGTAACATTTACTGAACTATATAACCAAACAATGGAATTTTGTTATTGCTTCTTAAATCTGTTATAACTAGTTGTTTATCATTTTTACCCCCATGGGATCTACACAGCTTGAATCAAACATCATTTAAAAAAAGCCACCACCTGAGACTTTTTGTTCCTACAGAGATTTTTTTTTTTTTTTTTTTTTTGGTATGTGTGGTAATTATGTTTATTTTAACAGACTGATTTGTTTACATTTCTTGGTTTTATCAGGCTTGTCTCTGAAGTACAGAGAA
The DNA here is from genome assembly GCF_047511675.1 of Marmota flaviventris. Classification (NCBI taxonomy): domain Eukaryota; kingdom Metazoa; phylum Chordata; class Mammalia; order Rodentia; family Sciuridae; genus Marmota; species Marmota flaviventris. The sequence goes on from NC_092500.1 coordinate 170,877,646, forward strand.
ACTATTTCTGGCTGTTCTGTTTTCCAAGGAAATCTTACAATTTCTTTTAAGGTCACAGAAGTCTATTACTTCCATGAGTATGCCATGCACCATGTAAGACTTTCAGTTATAAAACCTATTGTTTGCCCAAAAGTCTGGAAATGGCTCACGAGATATAATTAACTGCCTAGGTCAAACAATAAAACACAAATAGATCTTCCCCTTAGAAAAAAAGTTTTTGTTGGGCTATGTAAAAGAATCACACTTTACTAATGACTAAAAATTATGGAGTAAGAGAAAAGCTAGCTATAGCATATAAATTAAAATATACAAAAATTTCAAGCCAAAAGTCAATATAACAGTGATGTGTTGAGTTGAAGCAGCTCGTCATTCACACCAGAGACAGAACACGTACTACCACCACTCCTATCAAAAACTGTGCTGTGTGTATAAACCAATGTAATTAACCATAGAAAGGAAAGATATTTGAAGCTGGGGGGGGGGGGGTTGTACACACCTAGAGTCCCAACTCAGGAGGCTGAGGTAAGAGGATCAAAAATTCAAGACTAATTTGGGCAATTTATCAAGATCCTGTCTCATGGGCTGGAGATATAGCTCAGTTGGTAGAGTGCTTTCCTCACATGCATAAGGCCCCGAGTTTGATCCCCAGCAGCACACATGCACATACGCACATACGCATGCACGCACACATGCACACACAAAATGATTCTGTCTCAAAAAATAAAAAGGACCAGGGATACAGTTCAGTGGTAAAGCACCTAGTATGGTAAACATCAATCGGTAAATAAATATCTGCCAAATTATATACCTACAAAACCCATAAGAACCAACTAGGAAACCATTAAAACTTAAATTTATTCAATAAGAGACTGTATAGTGAATACAAGAAATAAATGATCGTTTTATATGTAAACTATGTAGGAAGATTCCAATTCAGACACAATCAAAAAGATAAAAAGTATTTTGATGTACATTTGACAGGAAACATCTAAGAGCTATATTAAGAAGTTTAAAAATGCTACAAAGATAAATTTTAAAAATGTTTGAGCCAGGTGTGGTAGTGCACATCTGTAATCCCAACGGCTTGGGAGGCTGAGGCATGAGTCCAGTCAGCCATAGCAACTTATCGAGGCCCTAAGCAACTCAGCGAGATCCTGTCTCTAAATAAAATACCAAAAAAGGACTGGGGATGTGGCTCAGTGGTTGGGCTCAATGGTTGATTCAATCCCTAGTACGACAAAAACACAAAGTTTGAGTAAAGGAAATAACATTTCTTGTTCTTGGATAAACCCAGTTATATACTGAAAGAAATTAGTCAATTCTCTCCTTAAAATTTATAAATTTGATCTGATCTAAATAAAAATATAAAAAGAATTTTGGAACTAATAATTCTAAGTTTATAGAGAATCAAAAAGTCTTAATTTTATGAGAAAATAAATGTTTGAGAGCAGCTTGGAAAATTCTGAAATAAAGAACAATAAGCAAAAGAACCACAGGATATTAAAATATACTTCAAAGTTACATATGGCTGGGTGTGGTGGCATATGCCTGTGATCCTAGTGGCTTGGGAGGCTGAGGCAGGAGGATCAAGAGCTCAAAGCCAGCCTCAGCAAAAGTGAGGTGCTAGGCAACTCAGTGAGACCCTCTAAATACAAAATATAAAATAGGACTGGGGATTTGGTTCAGTGGTTGAGTGCCCCTGAATTCAATTCCCAGTAACCCCACCCAAAAGCTACATATGGCAAAATAGTTTAGGACTAGAATATTAATAGATCAAGAGGAACAGAAGAACTCAGAAGGAAATGGAAATTCAAAGGCTTTCCTAAATATATGAAAAGATGTTCCATATGTTACACATGAGAAAAAAATCAAAACTATAATGACATACCATTTCTTTCACTTTTCAGTGATCAAAAAAAAAATAAGATTGGTAACAGCACCAGGAACGCTAGAGGCAACCATACAATCTGACTAATTGCTATGGAGGCATTTTGGCAATAAAACTAAACAGAAATTGTATATCCCCTTTAGACCATCAGTTTTACCACTAGATGTGTTCTAGATAATTCCCAAGATTCTCACAAAGGATATTATCTGTAAAACATGATTTGCAATTGCAAAAGACGGGATACAACCTAAGATTGGTACAACCACAGATTTGGTAAGATAAATTAGGGTATATCTAAACAACAGATTATTATCCAAATGATTTTTCTATAGCAATAGCATTAGTGTATTTTTGAGAAATAGTAACATTAGTTTCATGAATTATGTTTTACATCAGCAACAAAAACCACACTTTAAATTTTAAGTAACAAAAATTGTTGAGGGGTGGGGGTAGTGGAACTGTATCTTCCAGGCTAAAACCCACAATTCCAAATTCTCTCTTTAGGCTTTGAAAACACAAAGTGTCTGCTAGAAATATATATTTAAAAATACTTGAAAGTAGTATTGAAAACATTTCATTGTTTGGAATTAAAGTTTCTTGAAAACAAGAAGAATGGAGATCTTGTTAAATGTAGATCCTGATTCATTAGGTGTGGATATGTAATTTTATAACATGAGGCAATTCATTGATATGAAATGATCTTTGTATTTCTAACCTGAAAAAGCAACATGTCAAACCAACCTGTGTAAAAAACAAAAGATAATTACACACATGCACATAAATTCATAGAATCCCTCTGACATATTCATAAGAAACTAATTTTTTTTCCCCTGGGGGAGAAGATAAAGGAGTAAAAGGAACCCCTCCCCCCCGCTTTTTTTTTTACACATTCAGTTTGATTTTAAAAACACGTATTACTTAAGTAAAATTCAAAAAGATGCTCTACATCATTAATCAGTAGGGAAATGAAAATTAAAACCACTAGATCTACACCCATTAGAATGGCTATTAAAACAATAAAAACAACCAAATAAAAATTGACAAGTGTTGCTGAGAAAATGGAAAAATCAGAACCCCTTGTGCATTGCTGGTGGGTTTTAAAACAGTGCAGATGCAGCTACTGTGGAATATACTATTGCAAGCTCCTCAATAAGTTAAACGTAGAATTACCTTATGATTCAGCAATTCCATCTCTGAGCATATACTAAAAAAAATCGAAAGTGAGGGCTTAAACAGATTTTTGTACACCCATGTTCATAGCAGCAGTATCTGAATCAGGCAAAAGGATGAAACAACCCAGTGTCCATCAACAAGTGAATGGCTAAATGTAATGAGGTCTACACACACAAGGGAATATAAAAAGAAGGCAATTCCGACACATGTGACAGCATGGATAAACCTTGAATACACACACTGTGCTAAGTGAAATAAGCCAGTCACAAAAGGACAAATACTGCTGTTTCCAGTTATATGAGGTACCTAGAGTGATCAGACTCATAGAAACTGGATGGTAACTGCCAGAGGCTGAGGGGCAATGGGAAGTTATGTATAATGGCTACAATCAAGAAAATGTTGTAGAGACAAGGGTGATGGCTGCACAACAATGTGAAATGTACTTAATGCTTTACTTAATTCATATTGTGTATATTTTACCACAATTTTTTAGAAAGAAATGCCCAAATAAAGACTTATAGCAAGTAAAACCAATGAATTTGTCAATTAAAAATTTTCTCATTAAGAAAGGCTCAGGCTCAGATGGCTTCATTGATGAATTCTATCAAACATTTAAAGAAGAAATAACATTAATTCTCCACACACTCTTGTGGAATATAGAGGTAGCAACATTTTTCCAGCTCATTCAATGAGAATGACATTACACTTATACCAAAGCCAGAAGATATCACAAGAAAACTATAAAGTGATATCCCTCATGAATACATAGCAAGAATCCTTAATAACATACTAGCAAACCAAATCCAGCAAGATACACAAAGGACGTATACCATGACGAAGCAGCACTTATTCCAGGAATTCAAGACTGATTCAGCAAATTCAAAATTCAATTAAGGAAATCTATCATATTAACAGAAGGACAAAGCCCAAACGACTACCTTGATAGACACCAGACCATCACATTGACAAAGGAAGGAAAAACTTCTGACAAAATCCAAGATCTATTCATGATAAAAATACTCAACAAACTGGGAGAAGGACAGGTTGAAAAAGGACAAGTATGAAAAACATACAACTCATATCATATTTAGTGGTAAAAGTTTGAATGCTTTCCTTCCAAGATGAGCAACAAATCAAGGATATCTACTTGTACCATTTCTGTTCAGTACTGTACTGAAGGGTTTAGCTACTGCAATCATGCAAGAAAAAGAACTGAAAACTTGGGAGAAACCAGAAATGAAAACCTATGTTCACACAATCACAACAGCCAATGGTGAAAACGATTCACCTTGAGCATGAAGAAACAAAACACAGTATATTCATGTAGTGGAATATTATTGAGCAATAAAAAGGAATCATCAACTATTGATACATTTCACAGTATGATGAGCCTCAAAACATTAAGCTTAAGTGAAAATCAGACATAAAAGACTACATAATTCATGAAAAGAGCAGAAAGGGCAAATCTACAGAGACAAAGTAGATGAGAGGTTGCATGTGCCTGGAGGTAGTAATGGGGGCTGACTGCTAATGCTTCTGGAGAGATGCAAATGTTCAAAAGCTGTACTGTGGTGACTGTTGCACAACTGCATTTATTAAGTCACTGTATTCGACCCTTTAAATCCGTGTATTTTTTTTTTGAGAGAGAATTTTTTAATATTTATTTATTTTTTATATTTATTTTATTTTTATGTGCTGCTGAGGATCGAACCCAGCGCTCCGCGCATGCCAGGCGAGCGCGCTACCGCTTGAGCCACATCCCCAGCCACAAAATGCGTGTATTTTATGTAAACTATACCTTAAAAAGCTGTTGAAAAATTAAAAAAAAAAATAGATAGTCATTATAATAATATTCTTTACATTATCAAAACTATTGCTTTAGTCCCATATTTTCACATGCTGGAAAAAAGATATGGGAAGAGAGACTTAAATATTATAATTATGCTTTCCTCTGTTTTAATGAACTAGAAACATGTAGAAATACTGTACTTAGGAAAAGAGAATCTGCTTCAAGGCACAGATCTCAGAATGGATTATGGAAGACGTTTTATTACAAACCTCCCTCAATCCCTTCATAAACATGAGTGATGAAAATTAAACTACCTTAGGGCAAAAAAAAGCATTAGTTTTACAATTCCTATTAAAGAATCCCTTTCTTGAACATCATCTGTCTGGTTATCCATCTTTGAGAGAGCTAAAGTTCACTCAGTTGTGCTTTCAATAAAATTTAGATATTTTAGATCTTTAAGGCTCTCCTTCAGATATATGGTCAATCAGGGACAATATAAACCATTTTTTTTCCTCTCACAGTAAATTCTTAGTCTTAACCACTGAGCACCTTGGGGCTGTCAAGCTGACACTATTTTCATAGGTCTTCGCCACTCCCCCTCCTGTCCCTACTATTCCCATTCTTTCTATTTCTCATGCTCTCGGAAAATTCTGGCATCTGTTCCTCTTTTAGTCTTGCCTAATATGTAAACTCCTAGCTTCATCTATCTGGTCAGCCCCTTTATTAGGGGAAGGGGTAAACAGGATCTTCTTGGCTGTTTAATCCTATTGGCTCAGCTGCTTCTCCCAGTTGCTTGGTCCCACAATTCTAACACCTTAACATCCACTCAACAGCATTTCTAAGTAACTCATTAGGTCTTTTATACAATTCTCTTTACAGAGTCTAATGGCACATTTTTAACCAAAGAAATCTGCTTCCCTAAAAGGCACACTCATACATTGCTCGTGGGACTGCAAATTGGTGCAACCATTATAGAAAGCAGTATGGAGACTCCTCAGAAAACTTTTTTTTTTTTTAGTTGTAGATGAACAAAATATCTTTATTTTATTTATTTTTATGTGGTGCTGAGGAGCGAACCCAGTGCCTCATACATGCCAGGCAGGTGCTCTACCACTGAGCCACAACCCCAGCCCTGAAACTACCATTTGGCCCAGTTATTCCATGTCTTAATATATACCCAAAGGATTTAAAATAAGCATACTATAGTGACCCAGCCACATAAGTTTTTATAGCAGCTCAATTCACAACAGCTAAGCTATGGAACCAACCTAGACACCTCAACAGATGAATGGATAGAGAAATGTGGTACACATACACAATGGAATATTACTCAGACATAAAGAATGAAATTATGGCATTTGCCGGTAAATGGATGGAACTGGAGACTATCATGTTAAGTGAAATAAGCAAATCTCAAAAAAAACAAAGGCCAAATGTTGTCTCCCATACATGGATTCTAACACACAATAAGGGAGGGAAAGGGAAGAACAGAAGTTCATTGGATTAGAAAAAGGTGAATGAATGGAAGGAATAGGAAAGACAGAATGAAGTGCACATCACTTTCCTATGTTCATATACAAATACACGACCAGTTTAACTCTACATCATGTACAGCCACAAGAATGGGAAGTTATACTCCATGTATGTATAATATGACAAAATACATTCTACTGTCATGTATATCTAAAGAAGAAAAAAATTATAAAAAGAAATTTGCTTCTTTTGCTGGTACATCTTCCCATATTCAGTCACTTCTATTGGTTTGGTTTACTAAATATGGTCAAAGCCTGCAGTAGATGAAAGACATGAAGATAGATTAAACAAAGTTACATTAGTAAAACAAATAGTAAGAGTAAACAGAATTGCTGGTAAGGTGGGGAAAATGTATTCTCATATTCTATTGGTAAAATAGAAAACTGCTGGGCAATTGAGCCTATCAAAATTTTAAGAAGGTATATTATTGGATACTATTAAATCCATATTCTATCATTATATTACAAAAGCACTACAGCCAGCGCTCAACAATCTCTCTACACAATGGAATTTGCTGTAATATTGCTTTAACTGTACGAAGAAAACCCACTAAGTTTTAAGTTCCATACAAGCAGGGAATAAATCTGTTTTTTGTTCACTGAAGTACAGCCAGTTCCTTAACCAATGCCTACCAGAGCTGTTCAGAAAGATTTGTTGAGTAAATAAATAAATGATGGAGGAGATTGGAAGGTTGGTCTATTCTTGGACCCCCAGTAGTGTTTAGAAAGCCAGGGACAATTTTTCCATTTGAAATTGCTAGGTTTTGAGTTCAACAGTCACTGCACTTTCAGCTCTCTTATAAGTTTTTGGTCAAATACTCTTTGCTGATCACTAGAGCAAATGGCAGAGGGATTTAAGTATTCAGAACAAACCAGTCACAAAACAAATGGGCTACTGGTGTTAAAGCGACATTTATGTTTGGAGTGGGGCAGCACTCTGGTTTTGCAGATAACCAGAGGCAAGGAAGTTTATTTTTTTCAATTCAACTATTATTAATTTTTTTTTTGCCTTGGTTAAGTATAAAAGACTTAATTTTTAGAGTCACAAATCAGGACTCTGAAATGCCCAAGGGTAAATTATCTATTTAGGGCACTACTGAACAAGGTATATAACTTGTTTTTATGTCACACATAGCTTTTCAGAGTTTGAGGAAATCATGAAAGGAAAAAAACGTACCATACTGAGTTTGTGATAAAAAGACCTTTCAAAGGCTTGAAATGACATTACATCATATAGACACAAGAGGGCACTCTAATCAACCAGCTAGGAGAAACAGAAGAGAGAAAAAGCAGGTTGACATTTTAACAACCACACTGCAATAGGTGCATCAAGCACTGATAAATTTTTGAATGCTTATTATGTATAGCAAGAGATTTTCTGTTCAGGATCCAAGTTATAGGAAATTAAAAGAATTCTGTGACTATAAACAGGAGAGAAAAAATCCAACATGCTCAGACCCAAGGTGAGGATTAACCACACCCCTTTCTAATGATTTCTTAAACTGACCTTGGGGTAGGATTCACACCTTTCAAGCAAAGATCTTCTATATAATCTACAACACCACTTGGTGTTCCCTTGTCCTCTACTGGGAGTAGTCCATGAATTCATTTCTTTGCTCCATCTGTTTTCCCCAGAGTAACAGTGAGTTAAAAGTTTGAGCCAGTAGAAATGAAACGGCATTTTGCACAAAGGCACAAACACCATTGAAAAATACATTTCATGGCCTTCTCAACTTTTTACATTTGTAAATACAACTATAGCATAAGATTTTCTTCATCAAATTCAATAAATATAGTATAATACAGATTCAAATGACTTTTCTTTCAGACCTTTCACAACAGAGTAACTATAATTCTGAAAAGAGCCATGGATAGTGAGGCAGATGGCTCAATCACAAAGGATTATCATTAATCTTAAAGTCATATTCAAATTTGAGTCTCAGCAAGACTATACATAATTCCATGTCATAGATTTCTGGGGTCAAATGTAATGCTTAAAATTTAAAGTGCTGAAACTTTAATGCCAAGGTTATTCTGTGGTTGCATGGAAAGTCTCTGTTGACTGAATAAGCTATAAAATTCAAACTCTTGAACTATCTAGAAAGTACATGTGCTACATTCTTGAACTTCTTAATATTTTGTTCATCTTAATCTTCATCTGTTTGAATGATTGGATTCCTAGCCATGATGTTTACAACTTACTTACTGTAAATGTACTAAATAATTTTGTGGTCTATGGTCTTTTGTTAATAAGGACTGTGGTGAATTCTAGTTCCTATCTGTAGCTGAGTGGCCATTAGGGTAGCCGTAGGCTCAATCTATTCTAATAAGCAAACATATCCTAAAATGAGCTAATTAGAAGATAACATTTCCAATTTTCTTGTTCTTTCTAAAAGGATTAATTGAAAAGACCAATGAATATTTTTAAAGTTGCCCAAATATGACATAATATTATATATATAGGCAGTGATTAAGATCCTTTGATCACTATCCAAACAATACATTAGAATGACACTGTCTTCATGTGGGTGGGTGAAAAGCCACTAAGAAAGAGATATGCAAAGTTAGAGAATTACCAAATGGTATTTGGAAGCTAAATTTAGATAATATAGGGCTGGGGTCATGGCTCAGTGATAGAGTGCTTGACTAGCATGCATGAAGCACTGGGTATGATCCTCAGCACCATATAAAAATAAGATACTGTGTCCAGCTAAAGCTAAAAAATAAATATTTTTTAAAAATTTTAGATAATATTTAAAGCTAATTTAAAAAATAGCCTTACATACAATTACTCAGTAGGCACTTTATCCTCCTTTCTAGGGCTGGGGATGCTGCTCAGTGGTAGAGCATTTGCCTAGTGTATGGGGGGGGGGGGGCACATTCAATCCCCCTGTATAGGGTGCTGGAGTCCCTGCCCCCAATTAGCAACAGATTATTCAGTCAGGGAGACTTGGGTTCAGATCTTGGCTCTATTACATTTTTTTAATTTGAGTAACTGTTGAATCACTTATTTCACTTCCTCAAATTTCAAATTTTTAATCTGTAAAATGGGAATGCTATCACCCAGATGAAATGATTAAATGGCACACTGTATAAGTACTTAGCACAAGGCCTGGCACATTGTGCTCTATAAAAGGTAACAATTATTCTTTTTACTCCAAAGATTATGGCTTACTGTAATTTTGTTAACTTCATCTGTGATTTTTTTCTCAATGTTATTCATATACTTTGACAGTCCTTCAGAAATTATTTATTCAACTATTTAGTGAGGTCACACTCTTTGTCAGGCTCTTGGAATATAAAAGTTTACATAAGGGAGGACAGACACTAAACATATAATTACAGGTCCTACTAGCAGGAAGGGTGCCATGGAAGCAATTAACAGGAGTACTTAATTCAAGAAGAACTTGAAAAAGTGCTATTTAGATAGAGACTTGAAATATGAAGACATTAGCCAGGCAAAAAATGATTGTGGCAGGCAATGTGACATACTCAACGTTCCAAAGGCAAAAGAGAAAAGGGTGAGTTCAAGAGACTAAACTTGTCCTATATGATTGGGGGGAAAAAAGAGCAAGGAAGAAGGTTAGATATGGGCTTAAAAAGGTTAGCAGAATCATATTCTTCAGGGCCAAATCAACCAAGTTAAGAATTATAAGACTTGATCCTAAGGGCAAAGGAAGCTATAAGGCTTTATGGAACACATTTAAAACAACTGCTGGGATGCAGAGTACAGAATGGATTTGAGAGAATGAATGAATGAATGAATGAATGCAGAGACCAGTTAGATAGTTTTACTGCATTTTAATTGTTAAGTGAAAAGAGCAGTATTAGTGAAACTGGAGAGAAATAGACCTATTCAAGAAACTTTTACTAAGGAAACAGAATCACCAAGATATGAGCAGGGCTGTTGATATCAATATGGCGGTTGTCAACCAGACAAAGACAGATACTTTTTTCCAAAGATACTTTGGAAAGTCTTAATCTAAAAAATAAGAATGTGCTGAACAAAATGTATTTCTGTGTACTGTGATTATCAATCTTATTTTTATTGGAGGAAGGGCTGCTGGGGATTGAATCCAGGGCCTTGCACATGCTATGCAAGTGATCTACCACTGAGCTAAACCCCCAGCCCTTATGATGTAAATGCAGCCTGCCTCATATTCCTGAAGCAGTACACAGGGCTAAAAATTTCAGGACACAGGAAGATGTATGCAAACCCTTTGGGAGGCACAACACAAAAGTCTAACTTAATGAGGAACAATGCTTTTGAAACTACTTTGGTAGTGTGATAAAGATTCCACATTATAGGCCATCAATCTTTCAACTTCAGAAGTTTTTAGTATGCAACCATGGTTTGAAAGTAAAGAGGGAGGGAATATCAATAGAAACACTTCCTTTTTCTCTGAGGCATCTTTTGATTCTTACAGAGAAGAAGTCATTTTCTTTTTTGCTTTTCATGTTTTCACATCTCTAAATAAATTAAACAGGATTTCATGAGCAAACCAAAGTGTATGTAAAGTAATGCCTGATACCATCATGAATGTGTTAAGCAAAATTTTTTTCACAGTTGCCTGCCTTCTGAAACTAAACTGAGCATATCATATATGATTCTTTTTTTCTTGTGTGTGGTATCAGTGATTGATTTCAGGAGCATTCTACCTGAGCTACATCCCCATCACTTTTTCAAAGTCTTATTTTGAGACAGGGTCTTGGTAAGATACCCAGGTTGCGCTCAAACTTGGGATCCTCCTGCCTCAGTCTCAAGAGTAGCTGCGATACAGGTGGGCACTGCCACACCTGTCTTGATTTAGTTTTTATTAGGATATATGTTCTATGTTTCAACCATTAAGGTGCCAAGCTCTTTTGATCCTATAGGTTGAAATCTTCATGGAAGGTCCTGTCCCACTATTTTTTTTTTTAGGTGTTGGAAATTGAACTCAGGCTGTCATGCATGCTAAGCAAGCACTCTACCACTGAGCTACATTCCCAGGCTCCTACTTATCCTTTTTATCAGTTCAATCTCACCTTCCAGAAAGTTGTCCTCCCCAATCATCTGTTCTCTCATTTCACCAAACCCTGAATATGCCTTTATTTTACTGTGATCACAAGTGAATTGAAATTTTATATTGCTCTTCTATCTTCTTCCTTACGTAGGGCAAGGGCTTCCCTTAGAGCAAGAGTTGTAACTTTCAATCTGAACTGTTAAATGTGTAGCACACTAACACAGAGGCAAAGATATTCTCAAGGCTTACTAACCTGTATCCTTCCCCTTTCCTAAATGGCTTCAAGGGAGACAGTTTTGGAGTTGAATCTACTTTTAAGACTTTCTGACTTTCACTAAGAAAACAGCTGGTGAAATCAAATTAGAGTAGGTGGGTTGTAGTCATTGGAAAAGCATATTAAAATAACTATAAATAAATCTTAAAAAATAAAAACAAACATTTTCTTTTTGGGTGACATCACAGAAAATAATAAGCTGGCTGCAAGAACATCGACTTTAAAAGGTTGAGAAACAGCATTACACACCTGCTTTTCTATTTTCTTAATTATGCTATCACTAATCCAGTAGAGTTGGAATAAACTAACTTGTCAGGATTGTGTGCACCATGAGAATTAAAATGGCTCAAAACAAAGGTCAGAGAAGCTTTCCTAGAAACCAAGCGTTTGAGCTTTGGGATGCAAGACTTCTCCAAGAAGGCAGGCATGCTCCAACTTGCCTTGAATCATGCAGTCTACCCCAGCCCTAACCTGGAATCCCTAACACTTCCTTTCTGTGCATCCCAATCCGAGGCAGAGTTTGAGACTCAAATCCTTCAAGTTCGCGCTCTGGCCACTGCTTTCTCTGAATTTCAAGGGCAGTTAGGTGTCTGTAATAGGAAATTTAAGAAGCAAGCAAGTTCAGTCAGATGTTTTCGACTATCTGTTCAAATCGAATCAGGCTTCTCAACAATGGTAGGGAAAGAGGAGTTGGAAATAGGTTAAGAGCCGCAGGTGCAAGCTAAGAAGACGGAACCCAGCGGACGGAGCCTAGCCTTAACTCGAAGGGGAAGGAATGTGACAGTCGGCCTCATGTTGTCCAAAGGGACCCGCCAGAGAGTGACTGAGACCTCTGCGCAGTTGCGTGGGTGAGTGTATGCGGAGGACAGGCAAGGGAGCGAATTCAAACCTCCACCACAAAAAGCAGCCACAGTCTTCCTCGGGCCCCCTCAATTTCCAGCTCCCTATCTGCCACCCTTCTCGCGACGGTTCCCTGCCCAAGGTGGAAACGACGAAGTCCAAAAGCATCCCGCACCACTTCTGCCGTCAGACCTAGGAGTCGAGACTCACCAGTTTCATTTCAGACTTTTGGTGGTTCTACACCAGTCTCCGCACTCCTCAAGCCTAGGAAGCGCCTTCCGGTTCAACCTCGCCGCCGGCCGCCGAGAGCATCGCGGGACTTGCAGTCTTTCCTCCTCGCGCCCCTGCCCGGGGCATCCTGGGAAGTGTAGTCCTCCCAAAGCATGCCGGGAACTGTGGTCACCTCTTCCTTTCCTTCCTCTCCTCTCTGAACTTACTCAAATTTATCTCCGCCGCCAATCCATCCCCCCCTCTCCGCCCCAGCATGATATCATGTCCCCGAGAAGGGCCCGGCACCCATGGTGTTCTGGGACGTGTAGTCCCCGCAGCTCCGTTTCCCCTTACCCCGCCTCCCTGTGGGAAGGCGAATGGGCGCGGGCCTTGCCGGGAGCTGTAGTTCCCTGGGGCCTCCAGACGCCCAGCCCTGCATTTATACTCAGGGGAGGCAGAAACTACAACTCCCAGGGACGCCCGGCGGCAGCAGGTGGGAGCGGGGCTGTTGATATCAATATGGCGGTTGTCAACCAGACAAAGACAGTCAGTCTGATGTGATTGAGACAAGGGAGGTTTTCAGGGGGAAACTGGGAGACAGGGGCCTCCCCTCCCCCTTGTGCTCTTCCTGCGCGGCCTCAGCCCTCCCAGCCCCTCCCGACGGGCGCCCCACGCGGAAGACACCCCTCCCCCTCCCGCCTCCCTCCCCCCTACCCCAGCCCTTCGCACCGGGACGTTGGGGAGGGGGCTGTGCCGGGCGAGAGAACTCGGCGAGGATTCGGAGGTGAGTCGAGCGGTTTTGAAGCCGGACTGCCTCAAGTCTCTTTTCTCACTTGTTTCTCTTCACTTTAAGAGAAAAAAAGAAAATTGAGGAGCTTGGGGGAGAAAGTGAGTGGGCGCCGGGGATGGGTCTCCTCAGCGGCCGGTTGGAGAGGAGGGAGGAAGCTGGGGGCTGCCGAGGGGGCGACCCGGGCGCGGGGCGTGGGGTGGGGCAGTTCGTGAGGGGCGGAATTGAGAGGCGTCGACGGCTCTGCAACTCTGGGCTCCGGGCTTCCTCCACGAGGGGCGGAAGGTTTGAATTCCGGAGGTTGGGTCTCCTGCCCGGAGTTCGGGAACTGCGAGGTGGTTTCGAGGTGTGCCGGGCGGTGCGGGCCGTGGAGCTGTGGTGGCAGCCGCGTGACGCGCACTCGGGCGCCGTGCTCGTGTGAGGGACGTCTGGAGATGGGAAGTTGGAGGGGCAGAGGCAGAGCTCCCGCGGGCCTGGGCTGAGCGGCGTGCGCGCGTCCCGGTGCCGGACGGCGGGCGGCCGCGGTGCGGGCCGGCAGGCGCGGCGGCTCGGCGGGTCCCTTGCCCCGGCCCGCGCGCTCCGCCCCGCCCCTCCCGGACAGATCTCCACCCCAAACTCCGGGCTGGAGGACTGTGGAGGTGGCGTGGCGCGGAGATGGCTCTCGGCATCCTGAAGTCTGTGGATAGGTGGGAAAGGAAAAGTGTTTCTTAATATTTTATTCCGGAACTGTGTTTGGGTTACACTATTGGGGCTACTTTGAAAGGAGTCCTCCACCCACCTTCACCCCGAAACAGTAGGTAGAGGTATCTTGTTGTCTTCCTGTTCAAAAAAATTCATAGTCACCTAAAATTCGGGGGCGTGGGCTGGGGGTCAGGAGTGTTGGGCTGCGTACGCGTCTGTCTTCTGAAGAAACGGAATGTCTGCTGTGTGTCCTGAGATAGGGCGACTTCATTTCGTAGTAAGAGAAACTGTTGGGAATTGTTTGCGGGGAAAGGGGGTGCGCTGAAAGTCGCCGCTTGTGTTTTTCTTCCACCCCGCCCTGTTCTGTCTTGCATCTGCCTGAAAGATGGTGTGGAAGAGTGAGGAAGCTTTGGGTGAGTGCGGGGAGGAATGCAGTTGGCAGTAAAGACACCGTACTATGTAAAGTTGAATGGTGTAAAGTGATTCTCTCTTTATGTAGTCTGAAGCCTTTGCAAAACCTCATGTATCACACAGGGTAGAGTGATATGACAGGTCCATTTCTCTGGAATCTTGCATGTCCAGAAACCTTTGCATTCTCTCTACCTCTCTGCCTCCCTTCCGTCCTTTCTTCTTCCTTCCTTCCTCTCTTCCTTTTTATTTCCCCCTTTCCTCCTGCCTTCCTTGACATAGTGTAGTTTTCTTCCTGATGAGCATAATGCCTTCTGTGCTTTTTTACTTAGTTTGTGCCAATATGGTTGTACTTGTTATCATTTTACCATAAAATGCGTCAATAAATGAAAAAGACCTCTATATGTTTTTATTTTGCATTTATGATACAGGTAAGTATCACATCGGGTTTGCAGTGCTTTGCATGGAACTTACTAAAATCACACAACTAAGTTGCTCCATCTAATTGGATTACAAATCAAGTTTGGAGAATTTGACTTTTGAATTTTCAGTTAGAGTTAAAAAAGGAAGAGGAGTGCAACGCCTCTTGTTTCTCACAGTCTTTAATATTTAATAACATTACACCAGGAGAATTTAAGATCATATATTTGGTGCTTCCTTCAATCTGAAATATAAGTTCTTCAGTAACCCTCTGTGACAGGTTTTTAGTGTCATAGAATTTTAAATGACTAAAGGAATTGACATAATTTCTAGTTAGACTGTTGAGAAATTAATGTTATTACATATTTAGTCTAGAACTTACCAGTTCTTGGGTCTGCCACCTATCACTAAGAGACTTTTAGATTTCATAAAAACTGAAAGACATATGAATATACTATGTAATTTTTTGATAAGTTTTATGACCTCTGATTTGAAATTTGTGCTATTGGTCATTCATACAGATAAGGGAACTGTAAGCATGAGGTAGCATATATATTTAGATTGACCTGAATAGAAAAAACATGAATGTGTATTCTAAATCGTGAATTTCAACTATAGAAAATGTTGTTCCAAAGCTGAATCCTCAGTTTGTTAGACACCAAGATTTCCATGATTACTTATTTTAAGCTTTTATCTTTACCTGAAATGTTACTTTGCAAAAACTAGAGAAAAATTGTATGTAACTACATAATAGTCTTTTTAAAAAGACATATATTATAGTCATAGCATTTTAGAAATAAAAAAATAAAATGTTAAGAGTTGGAAAAATGAGTGTTTTCCACCACCCTTTGCTAAAAAAAATTTATTTTGTTTGTTTTCATCTATGGAAATGCAGTTATTTGCAGGGAAAAGAGATTATTAAACTTTTTCTAATAGTTGGATCAAAATCATTACACATAAACCAGATCTATTCCTTAGAATCACTCTTGCATCTTAGGCACTGGGGCATTAAAATGATGTAAAGCCTTTACTGCAGGTTAAAGCATAAAACATTCTCAGCATGTGGAAATCATATGGTTTATGAAAAAAGTGGAAAACCAGGGCATTGGTGCCTGTCCAGCTTAAAATTTCATCCTGTAAATGTAAAGACACATGTATTTTAATGTGATTACTTCTAAAAATGTTGCCTGTATTATGGGAAGTTGAAAATCCAAACTTTAAGACCAGTCTGTTGTTAGTTTTGTGTATTGTATAAAGTGAACACTGTCTGTGGTCACAAATATGCATCAAGGAAAGGAGACTTTAGTTTTATGTTGAATGTCTTCAGTGAGGATCCATTTTTGCTGCTGGGCAGATTTCAGTCTTCTAGCCCAAAACCTTATTTAAAACATTAGAAATAGAAACTTAATAGCTCATTATTGGTAAGTTTTAAGATAGATCGCAACAAATCTCGCATTGTTTCATTCTGGCAGTTTTTGTGGCAAGTGCCTGTTGGAATACCATTGCTTCTTTCAGTATGTGTTGAATTCATTAGTAATACTCATCTTTGTTCTTTTTTGAGTCTCCTGTATGTTATATTCATTCCATCCCAGTTTTATATGTTTCAGAGAGCTACCATGTTTCCTGTAAAAATCATGTTTTCTTTTTCTAATCATTTAATTGTAGTTCTTTTATTTTTGAATGCAGTTTTTAAAATTTATATTATTTCTCTTGGAAATTACGAATTTATCCTAATGTTATTTTTCTCAAAGTCGGTGTAATATTCAACTTTTAAAAGTTGTGACCATTTATAGATAAACAAAAATGCTCAGTGAAAATGTGTTAGTTTTTTGTTTTGTGTACTTGCTTTATATATATATATATATATATATATATATATATGTATATATATTTGGCTTTCTGAGCCTCACTTTAGTATTCTTTGCTAGATTTTTTTTTTGTTAACTGCTGGCTTTTACTTCTCAATTTAGTGAAAGCACAGTGTATCTAGAGTGTCATATGTGTATATCTATACCGGCACTTACATATATACAAAGCATCTTTATATGTCTATCAGACCTGCCACCCATTAAAAAACAACAGAGCCACAAGTAGCAGGAGACTGAATATTACCAGTACATGCTGTCCACATTAGAGATGCTTTGGAGATTTTCAGTATCATTATAAACCATTATTTTTTGACACATTTTGCCAAAATATGGTTCTTTGAAAATGGGAGCTATTGGTTCGAAATTTATCTCAAAATTAAGTAATTAATATGTGACTTAGATTTTTAAGTGCAGTTACCCCTAGATAGCTCATACTAGACTTAGAGCCCTTTACAGGTGCAGGGTGGAGATTTTTTTTCAAGTGATTATTTGATGTGAAACTTTTAGTTGCACAGTGTAGTAGCTCCATGAAAAACAGCAACAAAAAATACACCTTTTAGTTTGCATCTGTTGAAACATAATTTAGTGCTTTAGATGACAGGAGTAAACATCAAGGATGAATAAACAACATGAATCAGCAAAAGGACTTGTTTTGGACTTTGCAGTGACTAAGTGACTTTTTTAGTTGTAAACATGTTTTGGTTATAGGATGACTAGATAGTATGCCCATGTTAGATAAGTTGATGATGTAACTAGGTAGTGTGCTTATGATAGATAAGTTAGACATAAACAAGTTTGTTGTAAACATATAGAGTATATAAGCGCGAGGGAAACTCCATGTATTTGCCCACAACTAACTCTCGTCGCCTGAGAGTAAGATCGTGCAGTTGTGTGCCAGCCACCTCGTGTATTGCTTTGTGTGGTGTGCGAATAAACCAGCATTTCAAAAGGCAATCGAGTTCGTGCTTGGTGTTCGCGTACGTCGCGGTCCGGGGTCCAGTGCAGATATCCGGAAGGGAACTCCTGGTAACCAGACAAGGCTGAGAAGCCGCTCGTGACAGTAGATAACTTGTTTTTCTTGACCTTAAATGAAACAAGTTGGAAATTTACTATAAATATATCTTAGCTAAGGACAGTGGTGCATGCATGCCTGTAATCCATTGCCTGGGGAGGCTGAGGCAGGAGGATTAAGAGTCCAGCTTCAGCAAAAGGGAGGTGCTAAGCAAATCAGTGAGACCCTGTCTTTAAATAACATACAAAATATGGCTGGAAATGTGGTTCAGTGCTCTAGTGCCTCTGAGTTCAACCCCAGCCCCCACTCCCCACCAGTGGTCTTGTGCCTCTGAGTTCAGTCCCTGCCCCCTCCCCAAATAAAGAATATTCCAAGGGCATTAAGTTACTGGAAGGCACTGGCTTTAACATAGTTTTACTGTCAAAATGGTAATAAGCTTGAAGGTGCAGTTTTCAAGTGGTTATTATAATACTAATTGTTGAGGGCCTCAGAAGGGAGTGGTTGAGAGGTGATGCCAGGGAGCCATTGAGATGATGATGGTTATGTTAAGCTGTGTATTCAATTGTATATAGACCTTTACTGTCAGTCAATAGGGTGGCTCTTGCTGCCTCCATAGGGTGGCTCTTGCTGTCTCGGGAGCCCACTACTTTGGAGTTCCAGTTGAGAGAGCAGGCATTGAGCCGGTGGAGAGCTGGGAGAGTTCCAGGGGAGTGTGTGTGGAGTGCTGGTGGAGTTCAGGCAGTAGTGGCCCATGGCAACTAATGTAGTATTTTATGGATCCTTACCCCATAAGGGTAGTGTTTTATTTATTATTAACATTTGCCAACAAAAGGGGAAAAGTAATAATAATCTGGTTTAGCTTTGATACATTCGTTTTGATTTTTTCATTCTTAAAACAGGCAACACCAGACACATTACTTTTGAGTGACAAAAATGATTCTAATCCACTCAAAGGGCATTTGGATTTTTCTTAAATTTAAAATAGTGATGATGATTAATGTTTACTAATTTTTAAAAAAAATACTTTGTTTTAGTTGTAGTTGGATACAGTACCTTTATTTTATTTTTATGTGGTACTGAGGATCGAACCCAGAGCCCCGCACAAGCTAGGCAGGCACTCATCTGCTGAGCCACAACCCCAGCCTCTGTTTACTGAATTTTACATACTGTATATAGATTCTGTAGTTCCTTTGTGCATCTTGTGTTCAGTGATGGTCTACATATGGTGTATTGAAAACATTTAATAACTCATTACCATATACATATTAAACAATTAGTATGGAGTTGCCAGGCAACAGTACTTTATGAAGTCTGAATCTTTATAGAGGGAAATTCAAATGCTATGGGTACTGCTGAAATAAGGATGACTTGATACTGAACCTATGTGCCTTAAGATTTTGATAAAGGGCTGGGGGTTGTAGCTCAGGAGTAGAGGACTGGCCCACCATGTGTAAGGCCCTAGGTTTGATTAACAGCCCTGCAAGAAAGTAAAAAAGTACTTGGTTGCTGGGCATGTTGGCAGTTGCCTGAAATCCTGGTGACTTGGGAGGCCAAGGCAGGAGGATCCCAAGTTCAAGCCAGCCTCAGCAATTTAGTGAGACCCTGTCTCAAAATAAAAAAGGGATGGGGATGTAGCTCAGTGGTAGAGTGCTTGCCCCCCACATGCCTGAGGTGCCCAGAGTTATTCATAGTATTGCAAAACAAAAACACACCACAAATAAAACAAGAAAATGAACACATGGAAAGCTTGGCATGGGCCTAGTCAGTAAAGCCTTGGAGTCATCCTCTCTCCTCATCCAGTTGTGACATCAAGTTGGTTTTGCACTCTTGGTATATATTCACTTATTTTCATTCTGTTGCTAGTCCCTTAATTCAGGCTTTTGTTGTTTCTGAAATATTAGTCCCTTAACTAATCTTGTTGCTTTTACTTTTTTTCATTAGTCATTCTACACTCATACCTGAGGGTTTTTGCCAAAATAAAATGTGAATTTGATTGTCTGCCATACATTGCCTATAATCCTTTAGTGACTCTTGGCCTTTATGATGGATCCACTGGTGTCCCTTTCAAACAGTTCAAACTTTTGGAATCATTCCTCCTGTGATTCAAATCCTGGCTCTGTGACCTTGAAGTAAGTATTTTTAAATGCCTGTATTTCAGTTTCCCCATCTGTAGAATGGGGGTAAAAATAGTACCTATTTCATAAGATTCCTATGAGCCCTTAGACTGTTGGTTCATATCATTATACATTAATAGGAAATTGCAAAATTTAGTAGAGAGGGCACTGTATCTTTCACCCAGTTTCCCCTCTGGGTTATATCTTACATAACTATAGAACAATTTTTAAAACTAGGAGATTGACATTGATACAATGTATGTGTGTAGTTTCTATAACTTTTTATCATGTGTAGATTATGTACCCACCACCAAAATCAAGATATAGAGTTATTCTATTACCCAAAAGATTGAGTAAATTTCTTTAAAAATGCTATTGTTTTGTCAGTAGAAATAAAAATAAAGATAGTGGATCAGTAATTTCACTCTTTTGTCTTTGGTAGTATTTCAGAAATTGTTTTGGCATATCTTGAAAATTTTTATGATAAATTCTAATCAAGCTGGGTGTGGTGGTGCATGCCTATAATTCTAGCAGCTCAGGAGGCTGAGGCAGGAAGATCACAAGTTCAAAGCCAGCTTCAGCAAAAGCAAGGCACTAAGTGAGTGACTCAGTGAGACCCTGTCTCTAAATAAAATAGAAAAAAGGGCTGGGGTTGTGGCTCATTGGTTGAGTGCCCCTGAGTTCAATCCCTGGTACCACCGCCCCCCTCGCCCAAAAAAAATTCTAATCAGATTTTTTTGTTAGAATTTAAACATTGGCAAGCTGTTTTTAAAATGAAGAATTACAATATTAATACACATTAAAGTTTTCTAGTAGCCCAGTGCAGTGGTGTATTCCAAGTACTCTGGAGACAGGCAGAAGGATCACAAGTTCAAGACCAACCTGGAAACTTAGTGGGAACCTGGCTCAAAATAAAATAAAAAGTTCTGGGGATATAGCTCAGTAGTTGGTAGAATGACCCTAGATTCTATGTCCAGTACCACCAAAAAGAGAAAAATTAGTAAATTTTAATAATATTGACATTTCTCCCTATAAAATGTGTAAGATTAAAATGAATTTAAGACTTACCTGATATATTTCTTACCAAAGAGGAAGTATGTTAATTACAGTTTGGTCTTTGATAGTGTAAATGCAAACTTGGCTGATTGTGAGCTTGTGTCATAGTTTTGTTTTGAATTTGTTGCAAGAAAATTAGCTTCAAAGAAAATAAGTTCAAAGATTGTTTTCAGAGAAAGGATCTTTAAAAATAAGGGTTGGGGAGAGATTTTTAGATACTATTATATTGTTAGTGGGTACAAGAAAGGTCCATTAAGTTAAAGCCTAGTTATAGGGCTGGGTATAATTTGTTGCTTCTTTAGCCACTGTGTTGTAAAGAGAATTCTTATATCACAGCTGTGTGATATTAACAGCAAAGCTAAGTCATGTGATTTTTGCCTCAGGGTTTGAGACAATTTTTAATTGTTAACTCTGTGAAAATTTGCCTTGGAAAAAAGACTAAAGTTTGTTTCATTGGCAAGGATGTGATAAATATTGATGGTACTTCCTGCTAAGTCAGATTCATATTTACAGAGGTTTTGGGCTACCTGTGGTTTGAGTTTCTCCTTGGTAAAACTTCTTGTCTCTTTGGTAGTTGTTTCCAGCTTTTTATTTATTTTGGTATATGCTCTGAAAACATTTTTTTGAGGGGGTACTGGGAATCCAACCCGGGGCATTTAGCCACTGAGCCACATACTCAGCCTTTTTAATTTTTATTTTGAGACAGGGTCTCTCTGAGTTGCTTAGGGCCTTGCTGCATTGCTGAAGCTTGTCTTGAACTTGCAGTCCTCTTGTGTCAGCCTCCTGAGCTGCTGGGATTACAGGTGTGGGCCACCTCCCCTGCATGCATGGGTGTACATACATCCTATTTTAATTACGGATCATTTGGCTTCAAGGAGAATCTGTTGTAGGGATCCAACTGTTTGGCATTGATGAAGAACAACTAGAACTTGTGTGAAGGAAAGGACTGCTGGAAATCTGAGAAACTAGTCTCTCTGCCTGTCACTCTAGGGATATATGGTTTCTTGTTTCAGCTTCTCTTTCCATGTTTGTTTGATCTACCTTTCTCACTTTCCCCTTCCATTTCTATTTGCCTTGCCCTAGTTTTTCGTAGTCTTTGCTTCCCCATAGCTTTGACACCTAGGTAGATTTGGTTTGATATGGTGCTGATATGAATTGTTCTTTTAACTAAAGCTTACCTCTTACTGGTGATAATGTTTTTTCTTTTGGCTCAGTTGGCAGAAAAACCCAAATGCATTGTATCCCTGTTCCGTGACCTTGGCAAGGTGGGAGTGGAGCACATTTTATATATGGCTAATTTTGGGTGCTATAAATGTAGAGGGTTGGTTCTCTTGTAGGGATTCAACAGGGCACTCACACATCAAGTCTGGCAGTGCATATTGAGTTATCTGTGGGATACAAAGATGAATTGTATTTAATCCTTTTCTTCAAGGGTCAAACAATTTGCAGAAAATGGCAAAAGACTTCCTCTGTAATTTAGTATTGGCCTTTTATGCTTGACAGCTCAGGCAATCCAGCAAGATCACAAAGTAGGTCTGTAGTACTAGCCAGGATTAAAGCAAGACTCAGAGGTCACAGAATCAGGGGAGACATGGTTGTACTTCTCTACAATTTGGATCATAGATCTACTAAAGAAAGCATGAACATATCCAGAAGTCACTATTTCAGGATCCTAGTTGCTACTATTAAGGAGCATATCTTTTTGAATAAGAAGTTTTGTTTTGTTGTTTTGTTTTCCCCTTAGTCTTCCTCATTTCAAGTAGACAACCTTTTGTCCTATCATTAGGCCAAAAGATCTTAGGGAGAACTCATTTCTTCACCATTCTAGCAACTAGAATATTTTCATACTCCCATTTTATATGATGACAACTGTTCACTTAGAAAATGCCTTTATCCCAGATAAACTTCCGTGTTAGGTCAAGACAAAGACAGTATGTTTGTGCCTTCTACTTTAGAGGCAGTAAACAGGACTTCAGATAGTAACACTGACTCTGATAAGAAACATCTTGTTCTATACAGTTCTGGCTACCTAAGAATTGACATATTGGATCAATCCAGTGTCTATAGTCAACACCTTATATTTAATAGAAGCACTGTAATGTCAGGGAAAATAACTAAAACTGTTGTTTCCTGTGTCAGTATTGGTGTTAATGTGGATTACAGGGCTAAAACCTTCGAAGTCAAGTCTTGATTATGTTACCAAACCAGGATGGAGAATTTTTTGCTCAGGCAACTAAAGAACCTAGAATAACTGAGTGAGATTACAAAAAAGACACAGATGAAACAGTTGGGGAATCAGAAAATTCTGTCAGCTGTAACAGAGGAAGGCAGTGGATCTCAACTGTTATGCAGAAGAATTGTCTAGATAAAGTTTTAAATTTTTAGTTTCCTGATTTCTATCCGCAGATTCCTAGGAAAATAACATCCTTCATGAGCATACCAGATAATTATAATTGATATAGTCCTCAGAACACTTACGAAATGCACAAACAACATAATATCTACCACCTAATACAGTAGGTTCTTGGTTCTTTAGTAGTTTCAAATATTTGCGTGTAATTTGTAGTGTTTCCTCCTCCCTAATATGTATCTGCCTCGTATTGAATACTGTATATCCATCCTATCTTAATTGCTTATGTCTCTATACTGTGACTTGGGGCATGTTTTGGTTATAAATGGTTATTTTTAATTAAGCATGGTTATGCTATTCTCAATAGTTTAATGCCCCAAACATCTTATCTTCTATATAGCACCAGTTCATTTTCTTAAGCCATATTATGTATGTGTGCTTGTGTATTTTTTTTTTTGCTGGGTATACACACACAGGAATATCAAGCATCTTGAACCTTTGCACTCACAAATTAATTCCTTTTTAAGATTTATCATTATTTTCTCAGTCTTAATTACTCCTAGAATATTGAGCTGATTGAGAACATGAACTTTGGAGCCAGATTGCTTTGGTACAGGTCTCATCCCCACTAGTTACTCTGTAACTTTGTGTAAACCTCCATGTGTCAGTTTCTCCACCTGTAAACTGATGATAAATAATACTATTCCTATGATAGGATTCTAAGCAGCATTTGTAAGATGCTTAGCATAATGGTTGACACAGATTAAAATAAGATACAGTTTATTATGTTATCATCTATTGTTCTGTGCTTCTGTTTGCAATGTATTTACTTCTCTCAATCTACAGAATTCTCATATTGCAAATATCCCTTTCAGGTATTTTTTTTTTTTTTTTCAGTTTTCCTTTTGTGGGTCTTCATTGCAGCATTTGGTGTAAATACTTGTGTCCTTGTACTTAAAATCCTTTCTATTCAGGTCTTCCTTTCATCATTCTTTTTCTTTCTTGTTAAAATTACCTGTGGTTTCTAGATTTGAAACCTTTAAGTCACCCTTTAGTACTTAGAGTTATATGCCACTTTTTAATCCCTGTGTTTTTAAAAACTTCTCTTTAAAGCTGGTCCAACATTTTGTTTCTTTCCTTACTAGCATCCTTATTCCTAAAAGTGTTTTCTGTCAGTTAAATCCTTCTGTCTGAGGAGACATTTTTCAATGAAAGTCAACACACTTTCACCAGTTATTTGCTTTCTTATAGAATGTATTCTCAATATTAAAGTCACTACTATGGGGCTGGGGATGTGGCTCAAGCAGTAGCGCCCTCGCCTGGCATGCGTGCGGCCCGGGTTCGATCCTCAGCACCACATACAAACAAAGATGTTGTGTCCGCCAATAACTAAAAATAAATAAATAAATATTAAAAATTCTCTCTCTCTCAAAAAAAAATAAAGTCACTACTATAACTTTGTACTTACCTGTCACATTTTAAACATTTTAGTTTTATATGATATGTATGAATTGAATTCCTAATTGAAGGTTAGTTCCTTGGATATCCTATTGGCTTGACCTCTCTGCATTCTTTCCCCTCCCACTTTTATTTTTTGTTCCTTTATTAATTCTCAATCATCTAACTAATATGATTATTATGTAAGATGTAGAAAGCTCATAGTTTGGTTTTGATAGGATAAAAAAGAAAACTCAATCATGAGGTTCAGATCTCAATACTGCACGTTATTTTTGCTTCAGTAATTTCTTTAATTCAGTATCCTGAGTACTAAATAGATTACCAAGTTCCTGAAAAGTAGTTTTGGCTGCAGAATCCTGGTATCAGTGATAATAGTTAGGAATGATCAGATAGAAAAGTATTGGTAAGGTAGAAATTTTAGATTCCTTATCTTCTTAGGATAAGCTCTTCTCCTGATACCTACATACAAACATCCTCTCTTTACCACTGCAGTAAGAGATCTACGGACTTAAGAATTGTAATTACAAAGTTATTACATTGAAAAGAGCGCAAGCAATAAAGAAGTTTATGAAATAACCATGGTTGTCCACTCTTCAGCACACTAAGTATTCTCATCCATTTTCCATAACAATTGCCTTGGTGGCATAAAACAACTACCATTTTATTATTCTCTCTCAGGGTTCAAGAGGCTGAGGAAGCCCAGTTAGATGGTTCTCACTCTGAATCTCATGTACTGACAGTCTGACAGTGCTGTGGTTATCTCAGCTAGCACTCCTGTGCCTGTTGATGCTCATGTGGGGAGAACAACTCAAACTCTTGAAGGTTGGGACAGCTGCATCTACTTAGGTCAGAGAGTCTCTCTCTCTCTCTCTCTCTCTCTCTCTCTCTCTCTCTATATATATATATATATATATATATATCTTCTATATAGAAGCATTTGTAAGATGCTTAGAATAATGGTTGACACAGATTAAAATAAGATACAGTTTATTATGTTTTTATCTATTGTTATCTATTGTTCTATTATTTCTCTCTCTCTCTCTCTCTCTCTCTCTCTCTCTCTCTCTCTCTCTCTCTCTCTCTGGTTATCTCAGCTAGCACTGATGTTTGTGTGTAGGTATCGGAAGAAGAGCTTACCCTAAGAAGATAATGAATATATAGAGAAATAACCGTAGAACCGTGTGTGTGTGTGTGTGTGTGTGTGTGTGTGTGTGTGTCTAATGGACTTCTCTAGTATAATAGCTTCAGAGTAACTGGATTTGTCACATAGTACCTGAGAGGACCAAAGGTATATATCCTGGAAAAGAAAGAAAGCCAGGCATATTGCTTTTATGACCCAGCCTTGGAAACTCCACAGCATTACTGTTACTTCCACAGCATTCTACTCATCTCATGTATGCAGTCATGGAGTCCTGCCCAGATTCACTAGCAGAGAACACAAACTACCTCTTGATGAGGGTAGTGGCAAGGTTCCTAAAAAGCATGTATGATGGAAGTATTGTTGTGGCAATTGTGGGAAATGCAACCTACCATACTAAAAGATAAATACCATTAATAATTGGGTTTACTTTCAGATGTTTTTCTTTGCATGTACAAATTATATTCCCTAATGACTACTTGATAGTGGCATAGTCCTACAATTTATTTGTTTCATAGTGTATAATGATTGGACCCAAGCGCTTCTGATAGAACTCATCCCTCCCCCCCAAAATATGTAAGAGAGTGTGTGTGTGTGGTGTACATTTACTACTCTTCTGACCATCTGAGAGTTGTTCCTTTTATCTCTTTATTTTTCTCTTCTTCTTTCCTCGCTCTGACCTACTCCATACTCTGACCTACTCCTACTCCCCTGCTTATATCTTGATCTCAGAAAAAGGGAAGAGATAAGAATCATTGTATATAAAGTAAAACTTGATAATTTACTAGTTTAAGGATTGGTTTTTAAAAAACTCATTACTTAAGTAAACATTTCACTCAAATCAAAATATACATATTAATGTACTCATCAACTGATACAGGGCTGTGACTTTGAACTAATTTTACCCATCAGGGGCATTTGACAGTGTTTGCAGACATTTTAGATTGTCACCACTGGAGTATGGGGCTGCTACAGTCTAGCAGTAGTAAAGCCAGAGGTGCTGCTCAGCATTCTTCAACTCACATACCAGTATCTTCTCACTCCAACAAAGAATTTAATCATCAATGCTGGGGGTCAAGAAGCTTAGGGCCAAGGCCTTTTCTTTAGTCTATCAATCCATGGATTGTCGTGCTACATCTGATTTTCATACATAGACCATACCTGTAATTTATCATTTATGATTTCAAGTTTTGATTTATTTAAAATGTAGAGAAACTTTATACTTATAATCTGTGAGTTGTACCTTAATATTTTATTTTTTCCATGTCTTTTTCAGTAGTCTCACCTACATCAAATTCAACAGCATTTTTTTAAGTAAACCATCTTAAATTGTACTACAACACTTAACCAATTTTTTTATAACCTTGTTTTTATAGAAACAAGTCTTCATACTCCTATTTTGCTAGTTTAGATAATGTATAATTAAATCCCACAACTGCAAAAACAATTGGAATATAGTAAGAGAACAAACCAACTACTCTTGGTTGACACACAGTGGAGTGTGTGAGATAGCAGCCTCTAATTAGCATCTCTATGTGCTTCTATTATCATAGAAGAGAAGTGTGTAAGTGTGTGTGTGTGTGTGTGTGTGTGTGTGTGTTTGTTTTTGTACTGGAGATTGAACCCGGGGCACTTAACCACTGAGCCACATCCTCTACCCCGCCCCTTTTTAAAAAATGCTACTTAGAGACAGGGCCTTGCCAAGTTGCTTAGGACCTTGTTAACTTGCTGAGGCTAGCTTTGAACTCAAGAATCCTTCTGCCTCAGCCTCCTGAGCTGCTAAGATTACATGCGTGTACTGCTGCACCTGGCAATCGGTTGATTTTGATGATAGGTTAAATTGAGTTTGGCCAGTAGCATTTTCATGAGCAATAAGGAACTAAAGGAATTTCTTTGTTGTTCAAAATAATTGTTCTCAAAATAAGTTCACTGACCATTATTTCTTAAATGGCAAACCACACACACAGAAGAGCAAAAACAAAAAACTTACAAGTGTAAAATAATTTTACTTTACAAATGAATTTTATCTTATTCCAAATTGGTAGGATTTGTGAGGGCATCATGGAGGAGCAAGGAGAGACACTGTGCAAGTTGTGCCCTTTAAAACAGAATAATTCTCTTCACTCTTGATCTATGTTGCTTTGGTGATAGAAATTTTACAAAAAACTATTTTGAGTATTTGAGAAAATAGGAAGACTTTTCTTTTTTCTTTTTCTTTTGTGGTACTGGGGGTCGAACACAGGGCCTTGTGCATGTGAGGCAAGCACTTTACCAACTGAGCTATATACCCAGCTCTAAGCATTTTCTATATAGATATTATTAAATTATTTTTGCTGGGTTCCAGTCCCTTTCATGATTTTTTAAATTTATTTATTTATTGGTGCTGGGAATTGAACCCAGCATACTAAGCGTATGTTCTCTTTGTGAAGCTTGGGAATTGTGAAATATATTTGACCCCCCTCCCCCGCCCCATTGAACCCAGGTCTTGCACATGTTGGGCAACCACCCTACTTCTGAGCTACATCCTTAGTCCTAATCATATATTTTGTATGTGTGCTTCTGAGGCTGTTACCAACTTGCTTTTATCCTATTTAGCAGCTCTGTTTTAAACAGATGTCCATGATATCTTCTGTATTTCTGAATTACACTTTTGCATATTAAACCCCACTGGCCAGACTGCTGCCTTTTACCTAAATAGTACTTAACTATGTGTCTTTAAAATAAACTCAACAACTCAATTTTCATTACTTAAAAAAACTTGATTCCAATATTTCCGGTGTTTGTATTATTAGCACATTTTTTTTTTCAGTGTTGATTATGTGCATTTTCAGAATACACATAGACTATTG
Source organism: Marmota flaviventris (assembly GCF_047511675.1). Classification (NCBI taxonomy): domain Eukaryota; kingdom Metazoa; phylum Chordata; class Mammalia; order Rodentia; family Sciuridae; genus Marmota; species Marmota flaviventris. Next base: position 170,906,496 of record NC_092500.1, read on the forward strand.
GCCATGTGAATTTATGCGGGCTAACGCATTGTCTGATAAAAGTAGTATTTAGAATTTAATCAGTTAATCAGAGAGTTCCAGAAAGTGACATTTTAGATACTCAAAAAAGAATTATCTAGTAACCAATGGGAAATATAACCTGAAGAAATGGAAAATCTTCCCAGAGGATTAAGCTGAATTAGCATAGGTTTGGTAAAGTTGTAAATTATAATTCCTGTAATTTTGGGGCATAAGTTTAGTTCTTTCCTGCAATTTCTGCTAGTGATGTAATTTCTTTACCTAGAAAAACTAAGATTATAGAAAGAGATAAATTAAGAGTACATGATTGAGTTATTGATTATTTTGAATATGATCATTCTTTCCTTTCAAACTTATATTAAAGCAAAATTTGCTGTGAAAAGTATTTACATACTTTTGTAGTTTTCTTACATTATGTTTATGAGATACAAAACATTTGGAAAATTCTCAGGGTTTGAACATTTTTAAACTTTGAGTGTTTTTTTTTTCAAGCATAATGGCCGGATTAAAAGCTTTTTGAAAGTGGTGGTTTTGAATGAGTTACCAAACTAATAATTCCAAACTGCTCAAGATACTAGGTTGTAAGTGAATTATATTTAAAATGTTTAAAAATTATTTGGAAAATTATTAAATGGATTTTTTGGAAAAGTTAATTTATTTTAAAGACCTAAATGAAGGATTACCTTCCAGAGAACAATATATGTAGATTTCAATTTAGAAAAGGCATAGTGACATCTTAAGATAGTGTAAGGCATGTGGTAGTGTATTGCATTGTTGGTGCTCAAACCAACAAGCTGTAATATAGAATCTTTGAAAGGAAAGGATCAGAGATTGTCAAATCAGAACTCAGGTACTTATCTTCTAGTTTTACATTCTTTTCTGTGATGCAAAAAAGCTGTAAGTTCCTAATTCTTTATGCTCAAATTTTGTAAGTTTGTGATGAACACTTGTGGAATTTGGATAACTTCCCTTTTTTTAAGATAGGTTTTGATTTTAAACAGCAATTCAGTTATTTCTCTTTTGTTTTTATTATTTATTATATAGTATACATTATCTAAACAATGTCATCCAGGGCAATCAATGATTTGTTGTATGCCTCTGTACTAGACTATGTGTCTTTGGAGAGTCCAGGCTACACAGTGTCTCTCTGGGATCTTAGGGCTTCTACTTTTGTCCTGAGTCTTCTAGCCTTTTGCTGACCATTGAATTATAAAGCATCTTTCCTAGAGATCTGTTAAGTAATATGTATATGCTTGGTTATTATATTGCCTGAATTTAATTCATTGACAGACATTTGGGACTTCATGTTGTCTAATTTGTAAATGTGTTTTATACTGATTTGAATATATTTTGTATTAATTTCCAAATGAAAGTAGGAACATATTGTTTGGTTTGTACCAGTTTACTTTATTTCAATTTATAGGACATTTCCTAGGACCGTAACTTATGAGAGTTCAAACACCAAGTTTTTCTTCAAATTCAAACCTACTTTTTTAGTTAAGGGAAAAGGAAGTTGACATTAATTATATGTAGTTTGAATTTTTTTTCAAGTATAAACTTGAAAATCTGTTTATTAAAACAAAAGTAGAGTTTAACAAGATATCTGATCTACCAGTCTTCCTGAAGGCCAAATTGTAGGATGGTAGGAAAATCCTGTAGAATAATGTTTTTCAAATTATCTGTGGTAACACATTGTTTTTAGTGTTTTTTTGGAGATGGTCTCTGTGTTGCCCAGGTTGGTTTTGAACTGAGGGGCTCAAGTGATCCTCTTGCCTTACTTAGTCTCTCTAATAGATGAAGCTATGAGCATGTACCACTAAACCTGGCCTAACATGTTGTTTTAGAAATCTCAGCTGATTCCTTTGTAAAATACAATAAAAATGACAAGAAAAATTTAGTGGGAAAAAATCCTAAGAAATACAAGGTATAAGTTTAAATATTTTATTATCAGATTTGGCGGATATAACATTACTTTTTGTCAAATTGCTATTAAAGTTTCTAAACACTTTTCATTTTTGTAATTACCTAATAATAGGCCAGTTTATTTTTTAAATTTGTTTGTTCTAATCAGTTATACATGACAGCAGAATGCTCTTCGATTCATTGTATACAAATAGAGCACAATTTTTCACTTCTCTGGTTGTACATGAAGTAGAATCACACCATTCGTGCAGTCATACATGTAACTAGGATAATGATGTCCATCTCATTTCACCATCTTTCCATGCTCCCATGCTCCCTCCCCTGTCTTTCCCTTTGTGCAATCCACAAATGCACCACTAATCCCAAGCCCCCCCCCCCATTATAGATTAGCACCCACTTATCAGAGAAAACATTTGGCCTTTGGTTTTTTGGGATTGACTTACTTCACTTAACACTATATTCTCCAACTCCATCCATTTACCTGCAAATGTCATAATTTTATTCTCTTTTATTGCTGAGCAATATTCCGTTGTGTCTATATACCACAGTTTCTTAATTCATTCATCTGTTGAAGAGCATCTAGGTTGGTTCCACAGTTTTGCTATTGTGAATTGAGCTGTGATAAACAATGATGTGGCTGCATCACTGTAGTATGCTGTTTTTAAGTCCTTTGTGTTTAGACCAAGGAGTACGTTAGCTAGGTCAAATGGTGGTTCCATTCCAAGTTTTTTTTTAAGGAATCTCCTTTCCAGATTGGTTGCACCAGTTTGCAGTTCCACCAGCAATGTATTAGTGTGCCTTTTCCCCCATATCCTTGCTAACACATACTGTTTCTTGTATTCTTGATAACTGCCATTCTGACTGGAGTGAGATGAAATCTTAGAGTAGTTTTGATTTGCTTTTATCTAATTATTAGAGGTGTTGAACATTTTTTTCATATATTGATTGATTGTCTTCTTCTGAGAAGTATCTGTTCAGTTCCTTAGCCCATTTATTTATTTATTTATTTTTTTGGTGCTGAGTTCTTTATATGTCCTGGAGATTAGTGCTTTATCTGGTGTGTGTGTGTGGTAAAAATTTGCTCCCATACTGTAGGCTCTCTTTTCACCTCATTGATAGTTTATTTTGCTGAGAAGGAGCTTTTTAGTTTGAATCCCTCCCACTTATTGATCTTAATTTTATTTCTTGTGCTTCAGGAATCTTGTTAAGGAAGTCAGGGCCAGTTTCAAACAGTGACAGTGTCCATGGATTGGGTGGGTATTGGTCTGCAGACCACACTTTGAAAAGCACTGTTCTAAAATATACATGTGCTACAAATGCTGTGTTAGAAGCCATTCTTAGTCTGGGAAGTTCTCTTTTAACAACAGATGCTACTCCTCCAAATAATACACAGGAATATGTTCTGCCTTTTTGCTGTGAGGGTCTCTAATGAAGACCAAAAAACTGACCCCACCCCTTCCAGAGTCTTATTTAAAAGAAAGTTTAGCCAGGCTTTGCAGGCCTGCAATCCCAGCAGTTTTAGAGCCTGAGGCTAAGATGGCAGGATTACAAATTCAAAGCCAAACTTGGCAATTTATTGAGAGCTTATCTCAAAAACAACAAAACAAAAGGAATGGAGATATGGCTCAGTGGAAGATCCTCCGGTGTTTAACACCCCCATACCACACAAAAAAAAGAAAGTTTATTGAGGTATTATATTAGTCCATTTTTGTTTGCTATAAAAAATACACCTGAAGCTGGATTGTTAATTAAAAAGAGGTATATTTGCCAGGCATAGTGGGACACATGTGTAATCCCAGTGACTCCAGAGGCTGGGGCAGGGAGATTCCAAGTTTGAAAGCAGTCTTAGTAATTTAGACGAGGTAACTTAGTGAGGCCCTGTATCAAATAAAAAAAAAAAAAAAAAAGACTAGGGATATAGCTCATGGTAAAGTGCCTCTGGGTTCAGTTTCCCAGTAACCTCCTTACCTCTCAAAAAGAGGCTTATTGAGCCTATAATTCTGGAGGTTCAAGAGCATGGCCCTCTACTGAGTGCCTCATGGTAGATGGCATTGCAGTTATGGTTGCTCATAAAGAGTTTACATGGCTATACTGAAAGGGGTAGAGCCAGTCTTGCTTTTTTTTTAAATAAGGACTGCTTTTGCATGAACTTATTCCTGGGGATCTTCATCCCTTCTAAGGGCAATGCCCCTAGTGACCTAATTACCTTCCATTACTCCTTACCTTTTAAAGTATCTACCACCTTTCCCTACCACTACACTGAGGTACCAAGCCTTCAATACATGAACCCTTGGAAGATAAACTGCATTCAAACAATAGCAGGTGTTGTTTACATGCCATAAAATTCACCTATATTAAGTGTACAGTTCAAAGACTTTCAGCAAATTTTCTGATTATGTGCAAAATATATCACAGTCCAATTTTAGGAAGATATTCATCATCTCAGTAAAGATCCCTCATACTCTTTTATACTTAATTCTTATTTTCATCTCTAGCCTTAGGTAGCCAATCAGTTAAATTTTTATGTTTATACATTTTCCTTCTGGATATTTTATGAAAATGGAATCAGACAGTGTATGGTCTTTTGTGTCTGACCTGTTCGACTTAGTAAAGTATATTTGAAGTTCATTCATGTTGCTGAATTTGTTCATCAGCTTGTGTATATTTGAATTCTTTTAGGTTGGAGGATGTTATTATAAATAAGTAATGTTTACATGACATTTGCATGCAGCTTTTTATGGAAACATGTTTTCGTTTTTCTTGAATAGATACTTAGGAGTTGCATTGTTGGCTTGCATGGTAAATTTAAGTTTAATTAATTAATTAATTAATTAATTAATTTTGTGGTGCCAGGATCAAATTCAAGGTCTTATACATGTTAAGCAAGTGCTCTGCTACCCAACTCCACCCACAGCTGTGTTTAACTTTTTAATAAACTTCCAAGCTGTTTTAGCTTTCAGCCAGTAATGTATTAGTGTTGCAGTTTTTGTACCCTTGTTACCACTTGTTATTGCCATTTTGTGTATAGTCAGTCTAGGAGGTGTGGAATTATATTATGTTTTCCTAATAACTAATGATGCTCAGCATCTTTTCATGTTCTCTTTGTCGGTTCATATTCTTCTTTTGTGAAATATCTCTTCAGGTATTGCCTATCTTATAGTTTGGTTGTTTGCCCTATTATTGAGTTGTAAGAGCTCTTTGTGTGTTCTGGATATATGTGTAGTATCAGATATATGATTTGCAGATACTTTCTCTTAGTTTTTGGTTTTTCCTTTTCTTTTTCGCTTTTCCTTTTTTTTAAAAAAAAATGTATTTTGAATTGGCAACCTTTCAACTCTTGCTAAAATTTATGCTTCTTTTAACAAAATCACAGAGAGTAATGAAATAGGAGACCAGTGACAAGACAGACAACTAAGTAAGACCAGACCTTACTTGATTCTTCAGCCAATTTCAGAAAGTATTTATATAATCTTTTCTTTTAGCTTGCTTGGTGATGATAAATGACTGTGTAACTTCTTCAAACCTGATATCTTGGTGTGTGTCTTGGGGAAGCCATTTTGCCCCTCAACCATTGACTGAAGCATATCTTTTATTGTAGTTCTCAAGCAGTCAGTGTCTTAGATGGAAACAACAAAAAATGACTCTGGTTTATTTCAACTAAAAATAACTTTATTGTGGATGAAGGAACCTCTTGGGATTTGCTAGAAGAACTACAGAACCAGGCTGTACAATGGAAAAAAAACTTTGAGAGGCTGTTTCCAGTCAGAAACCAAGCCAGGGCCACACCACAGGTAGTCTCAAGGACAACATTATTCTTGCTTGCTTGCAAATGCTGGTACTGGACAGCTGCTGCTGCTGCTGCTTCACTTTTATAGCTGTTGCTACTAAATCTTAATCTTATTGCAGTGGTCATCTCTACTTGAGGGCTATTTTTGGCTGTTTGTGATAATAGTTCTAAACTCAAAGTCTGAGGCAGGTGTATTTATTTATATTCTATTTCTAAAGGAAGCTGGACTATGGATATGTAGCATTTTCATGTTTCTTAAAAGAAGACAGAGTCTAACGTCTATTAGTGTCAAAAGAAGTTCCAATGTTTCCCTCACTTTCCATCAAGATTTTGTCATATTCTTTTCTGTCCTCTGCAGATTATTCTTGATGACCTCCTCAGTCCACCAGAATCTGGTGCACACTCTTAACTAATCTCCAAAAACTTTTCACAGTTTTGCTAAAATATATGGACAAATTTCAGTATTCTGATTTGACATTTCAGTAATTTTTGTCATTGATAATCCCCTCCTCATCATCCTTTTTTGAACACTTCCTTTCTTAAATCTTTGATTACCCCTATTTTGGCTTTTTTATTATTATTATTATCATTATTATTCTCTTCCTGTAGTCTCTGGGAGCCTTCTTTTCCTCCCAGTTTTCCAAAGTGCTTCAGGCCCTATTTGCTTATCTACATGTGTTCCATAAGTAAGCTCATTTTCTCCCATAGACTCATTTACCACTTGTAGACTGTACTACACCTCTCTGTTAAGCTATAGAGAGAACTTTACGTCCAACTAGACATTTTTCTTGTCACCTCAAAATATCCAATTCCAAAAACCATATACAGGTTCTCACTGCTTCTAATATTGCTTCTTGCAGGAAGTGATGACAACCATCAAACACTTAAGATAGAAATTGGGAGGATTACCTCTGATTCTTATCTCCTTCATATCTTCTAGAATTTTATTTCCAAGTATTTCCTAGGTTTCATCATTTCTCTTTCTTCCTTCTGTTGTTACCTTTGTCCAAGCCACCATTAGTGATGACCTGGAATGGTTAGTGTAAAACTTCCTAATAACACTTTTTGTTATTGGTCTTGCCCTTTTCCCCCTCAGGATAGCCATATAATTAATGTTATCCTTAAATCTTTAAATCCTTACTCTTAGGATAAAGTATAAGCAATTTAATGTATGTTCTAAGACTTTCTGAGGTATTTGTTTTGAAATATCTGTCATTCATCATAACTAGTTTTCTTGCATTTGATTCCAGTTTTACTAAACTTCCTTTAGTTCCTCAGCTGACAGACTTCTTTCTGCCTTAGTTATTCCTCCCAAATTGAAGAAAGTGGGAAATTTAACTTACTAATTAAAAGTTTAAAAATAGTTGCAGCAAAACTTTTTCCTGCCTTTAACTGTGGGGATGCACTGTTTTGCAGGGGAAACAAATGTACGAACACATGCTTTCATTGTTCATTTATCGAATAGAAGAAATATGGCTGGACTTACAGTATGAGTAAAGAGGCTTTCAGTTACAAAATAAGAAATTCTATGGAAGCTAACTTTAAATTACAGGTAATTTATTTATATATCTGAAAAATCTAAAGGTGGGGCAGGTTTCTGGCAATAGTCGATCCAAGGATTCTTAGATGTCATCTCCTTGATCATGACAAACATCTGTATAACCTTTAGCTTAGTAGCCTATGACCCACAGCACTATAGGCCACCATGACAGTTGATACAGCAATGAAACCCATTTGACTTCCTTGCTTAAGTAGGTGCTTAGTAACATTTGAATTAAAAAATGATTGTGAGGTTTTCACTTCAGTGAAAATTTCATTTTTCTCTCAAGAAATCAACTTCAAGAACCTACTTATTAAAATTTATTTTACTTTATTTGAAAACAGTGTTGTACTTCTGTTACTTACAGTAAAAATGAAATACTGTATACAAACCAGTGAGTGCATTGTAAACATGTACAAATAAGGTAAAAGAAGTACAAAGAAAATCTACTGGACATATTTTCATTTATCCAGTAGAAGAAATATGGCTGCATTATAGTATGAGTACAGAGACTTTCAGGTGCAAAATAGAAATTCTATGAAAGCTAACTTTAAATTACAATAGTAATTTATTCATTTGTGTATCTGAAAAATCTAAAGGCAGGGCAGAATTCAGTTGATCCATAGATTCTAAGATGTCATCGGTAATCTATGTTATTGTATTGTGTTCTTTTGTTTTATTTTGCATTCTTGACTTCCTATTAGTAACTCTGTTCAATAGAAATCTAATGAAAATCATCATTTTCAACATTCTGTTAAACTGTTAACTACAGTTTAAAAAATAAAAATAAGTAAATTATTTTTAAGAATATTTTCTTAAAAACAAGCAAATTACATTTAAGAATACTGAGTTAAATTATTCATTTAACTCAGTATGTCCAAAATATTGACATTTCCACATGTAATCAGCATAAAAATTATTAATATAATATTTTACATTTTTTTCATGCTGAGTCTTCAAAAATCAGTATTTTACCCTGATATACTTTGACAGTATATCATAAATGTCATCAGCAGGCCTTTTTTCTATATTTTTGTTTTATTTATTTTTATGTGGTGCTCAGGATTGAGAACCCAGTGCCCCAATTGGACTAACCACATCTCAATTTGGACTAACCACATTTGTTTCAGCCATTCACTTTTGTCTATAAATACAAATTTTGGAGTTAGTTTGTCATTATGTACATAAGTTCTAAGATCTTGTTTGGGATTGTGCTATTAAAACATTTTGCAGAGAATTGATTTTTTTTTTTTTTTATGATTGACATCTTAACAATATTAAGTCCTGTCCATGAATACTATATCTCTCTATTTATTCAAGTGATCTTTTATTTTTTTCCATTTGTTGTTAGCGTGCAGATTTTTGTGCATCTATCTTGTTAGTTTTTTTATTTTTTATTTAATTTTTTTTGTAGTTGTAGATGGATGGTATGCCTTTATTTTGTTTACTTTTATGTGGTGCTGAGGCTCAAACCCAGTGCCTTACATGTACTAAGCAAGTGCTCTAGCACTGAGCTACAGTCCTAGCCCCTATTTTGTTAGCTTTTTATATCAGTATTTCATGCTTATGGTGCTATTTTAAGTGGTAATTTAAAGAAAACTCATATCTAGTTCATTGTTAGTATGTAGAAAAGCAATTAATTTTTATGTTGCAGACTTCTTAAATTCTCATATTTGAGGGATTTTTTTTTAATAGAAGTTTGAGATTTTGTATATGACAGTCATACCATTTATGGATAGTATTACGTTTTTCTTCCTAGTCTGTGTTTTTTATTCTTTTCTTTCCCCTCTTACTATATTGGCTATAAGACTTCTGGTAAGATGTTGAGTAGTAGTGATTAGAGCAAACAAACTTGCCTTGTTTTCTATGTTAAGACAAAAGCATTCTTTCATTATTGAATATGATGTTAACTATTGAAGATTTTGTAGATGCCATTTGTCAGTTAAAGAAAATTCTGTTTCTGATTTGCTTTAAGTTTTGGTCATGAACAATATTCTAATTTTTAGCTAATGCTTTTTCTGTATCTACTAAAATGATTCTTATTTAGTCTGTCATTTTGGTAAATTATATCATTTGGTTTTTGAATCCTGAATAAACCAATTACCTTTCACATATAATGCTGAATTCAGTTGGCTATTATTTTATAGAGGTTTTTCCATCTATGTTCACGAAGGATGTTAGTCTTTAGTTTTCTAGTCATGTAATTTAATTTTTTGACTTTTATATTGGGATAATTCTGACCTTATAAAATGATTTGGGAGATGTTTTCTTCTCTTATTTTCTGGAAGAGATTGAGTAGAATTGTCATTATTTCTTTGAATATTTGGTCAGATTGGCCAGTAAAAACATCCATGTCTAGAGCATTTTGTTTTGTTTTGTTTTGTTTTTTGGAATATTTAAAAACTACAAACTCAATTTCTTTAATAGCTTTGACTATTCAGCAACTACTCTTTGTAGTTTATGTATTCAAGGAGTTGGCCCATTTCAACTATGTTCTTGAATTATGAATGTAGAATTATATAAGTACTTTCTGATTCTTTTAATCTCTATAGGATCTCTAGTGATGTCCCTTTTTTAATTACCAAAAAAAAAAAAACAAACGAATTGTTTGGGTTTCATGTAAGTATGTAACATCATTTTACCCCAGCATATCAAGTTTAAATGCCTCCAATCTTTCATTCAGTATGAGTGCCTAAAAGTAGTAAAATGAAGCTCCTCCAAAAGCAGTCATTTTCTGGAACATGAAAGGACAAAAAAAAAAAAAAAAAACAAAAAGGCCTGCTAGGCTGGGGTTGTAGTTCAGTGCTGGAGTGCTTGCCTTGCACATGTGAGGCACTGGGTTCTCAATCCTGAACACCACATAAAAATAAATAAAACAAAAATATGGAAAAAAGGCCTGCTGATGACATTTATGTTATATTATCAAAGTTGTATGCATCTGCAGTGAAGACTACTAAAGTCATAATAAGCAGCTTCTTCTGAAGACATTCAAACACTAGCATCTGTTAAAGCATTCTTTTAAAAGTAGTGTATTGGTACGTTATAATTATATATAATAGTGGGATTTATTGTTACATATTTGTACATGTACACACTATAACTATAATTTGGTCATTTTGCTCTCTGGTATCATTTCTTTCATAAAACATTTTTTTATATTATCAATTCTAAGTTGAAAAATTAGAGAATTAGTACGTAAGTTGCTTTTTTCTTAGCATATGTGCCAATGGAGAGGAAAGTGACAGAATTGTTTGCTCAATGTTCATATCACAGCCACCTTTTCCTTGATGATGAGGAATTAAACCACAGAGCAGACACAGACAAAATAAAGATAGCAGACGTCCATAACCTCATGACCTACTTATAATTTTGGACGTCATAATCACATGCAGACACATATTTTTTAAACTTTCTGCCAAAAACATTTCCTTGAAAGGTAATATATAAGTTGTTTTGTGTTTAAAAAATAAAAGGACAAACCTATTTTAAATTCTTTTATTAAATGAATACAGATCTATATGATAAAAATACAGGTTTTATTTATTCTTTTTTAAGTGGGACTAGGGATGTAACTTAGTGGTAGAATGCTTATCTACTCTGCATGAACCCTGGGTTCAGTTGATCCCCCAGCATCTTTCCCCCACCTCAAAAAGTAACTATACATAAGATTTATTTTGACAATTAACTTTACTGAATTTAAAAAGGAAAACCTTAGTCAAAAAAAGTCTGTATGTTAATCTTTTATTTATATTCATTGTTTGGCTCCAGATACCTTTTACTGCCTTGTACCTGTCTGCATGAAATTCAAGTTAACTTGTTTGTTGTTTGACATTGGGGATTGAATCCAGTGGTACTCAACCACTGAGTTACATCTTCAGCCCTTTTTATTTTTGACTTTTAGACAGGGTTGTGCTGAGTTGCCCAGGCTGGCCTTGAGCTTGTGATGCTTCTGCCTCAGCCTCCTAGGCTTGTACCACCACTCCCAGCAAGTAACTTGTTTTTATTCACTCATTCATTAAATCCTTGTGAATTGCTACTATTAACAAGGCACTGTAAAAGGGACTTGGAATACAGTCATGGATAGTACAGAATTGATTATACCAAATTAATAAGCCATTTATTTATAATAAAAACATGAGACATTTGCTTCAAGTTTAAATGTATTATCAGTTTCATTATTATGATTCTTCTTGTGTTAAAATTGAACATATTCTAGTAAGTAATATAGATGCATGTTTATTTATACACATACACTTATACATACATTTATACACATATTGGCATGTTGTAAGATAATTAGCAGTGGAACAAAACAGTTAATAGCATAGATTCTGGAGTTAAATTACCTGAATTTGAATTCTGGATATGCTACTACAAACTATGTTATATTTAACAATATAATGCTGTTTCCTGCTTCATAGGGTTGAGTTAAATGAGTTACTTGGTGTAAAGCACATAGATTTAGTAACTATTAAATACTTAAAACTGTTAGCATTAGCAGTTATGGTTGGCTAATCTCTACATGTTGTCAGAAAATAAATTTGTTTTGATTTTTAATTTTTATAAATTAGAATAATTAGAAACCCTTTTAATGCAAATTAACTAATTCCTCTGCTACTGTCATAGCTATGCTTTTTTTCTCCAATTCTGATTTGACAAGATCTACTTCTGTATCATAGGCCAAAAATGTATTACATGACCACCACTACTTAAGAGGGAGTCTAGTGACTCCCAGTCGTACCACAAACAAAATCAGAGTTATATTAGTAAGGAATAAGCAAAAAACAAACAACAATAACAACAAAAAAAGACTTTTAACAAGTAGTTAGCATTGTCTGTCATAATGATTTTCTGTGGAATCGTTTTTCATTCTTGTTTTCATAGCATGTATTAGGAATTTCTTCCTAAGCAAAATAATAAATAAATGATATAGAATAAGAATGTTGGAAATAATTTAATATTTTTACATGTATATCATGTACCTTTATTAACCCTTTCAATGACAAAATTATGCTAATTTATAAAAATTAAATTTCTAGTGCTGGGGATGTGGCTCAAGCCATAGTGCGGTCGCCTGGCAGGCGCGTGGCGGCGCTGGGTTTGATCCTCAGCACCACATACAAATAAAGGTGTGTCCTCCGAAAACCAAAAAATAAATATTAAAACAAATTCTTTTAAAAAAATTAAATTTCTAATTTATATAAAAACCAAAAGCCATAACAAATTAATAACTGCTTTGCTCTAGATGCTAGGTGACCTTGACTCCAATGACATTTTAACTTAGGCTCCTTTTTCTGGAGAGGGAGGATGGTTAAAGTATATCCTGTCCTTTGTACTTGAAATATGTTTAAGGGAGTAAGTTAATTTGGTACTTCTTCAAATTTTATCTCATCACTGTGCTGCCATAATGGAAAACATGTAACTGTTAAAACAAGGTATTATGTGGCTAGCTTATGTTATGAGCTTTATCTTAACGATTCTATATAAACATATATTCATTTATCAATAATATTCTCATATCCAGGCTTTTCCATAAAGATATGGATGGACAATTATTGATCTCCTACTATGCTAAAGACTGTGTGCTTAGGTTTTAGAAAAATATTATGTTAATGAGCCAGGTGCTGTGGCATATGCCTGTAATCTCAGCAGTTCAGGTGGCTGAGGCAGGAGGATTGTGAGTTCAAAGCCAGCCTCAGCAAAAGCGAGGCACTAAGCAACTTAGTGAGACCCTGTCTATGAATAAATTACAAAATAGGGCTGGGGAATGTAGCTCACTGGTTGAATGCTCCTGAATTGAGTGCCCCTCCTGCCTGGGGGAAAAAAAAAAAAAAAAAAAAAAAAAAATATATATATATATATATATATATATATGAATGAAACACAATTCTTTAACCTTATAAGGTTTACTCTTTTAAGATGGGAATATATATGAATCAAAGCAGTATGGTTATTAACATTAAAAGAAATAAGGTGGAAAGATGGTGGAATGTGATGGACATCATTACTCTAAGTACTTATATGAAGACATGAAGGATATAACCTACTTTGTGTACACAGAGATATGAAAAATTATGCTCTATGTGTGTCATATGAATTGTAATGCATTCTGTTGTCATATATAACAAATTAAAATTTTAAAAATTAAAAAAATTAAAGAAAAAAATTAACATATCAAGAGATTGTTTTTAGTGGTTAGATCATAGCAAAGATGTCTTATGTACTCTTTAAAACAGTGTTTCTTTATGTTAAATGATTTTCATATCTAGATAATATAGTTATAGAAGTTTTGAAAAATATAGAAAACCAGAATGAAGGAACTCAAGCTTCCTTTTATTCCACTATTTGAAGATAATGATTTATTACTATTTTTATATTGTCTTAGTCTTTTTAATTCTTGATTTTTAAGAGAGGGGTAGCAATTTTGATAGTTCATAGCTTATGCAATTTCATATGGTACCTTTTTTCATATGCTGAATTTTTCCTTAAGTCATAAAATTTTGAAAACATTATGCATGGCAAAAAAGAAATTGTTTTAATTTAAATATTAATCCTTTGTCTTGACACTAATTTGTTGTAATATGACATTGAGATTTTTGAGTTTATGATAACAAACACATGGAGAATAATAAAGCAATTGAGAACAATAAAAAGAAAAGAAATAAGTTGGTATAAAAGCAAGAAGTGAAGAGAATAATTCTCTTTTGATTTTTGATACCCTATTCTCAGAAAAGGCATGATCTGTCTTTTGAGACCAGACATTGTATAAAACAATGAGAAAACTAAATAACAATGGAGACTCTCCAGTAAATGAAATTTTTAACTGAAATAGAGATTTATTTTATTTCACTATCTTGAATTAAAGAGTTGAGTTGAGTTTTGTCTAGTTTAGATGAACTAGACATAAAAGAACATTTTATTAACATTTAAATAATGTTTAAACCAAATGTGTTTTTATAAACCCTTTGTTATCATTTGATGTCAAAAAGATGGGTTATGATCTTTCATTTTTCATTTGACATGTAGCAAATAATGTTCTATAAAGGAAACCTGTAAAGAAAGTCCTGGAAAAGTGTTAATAAAGTTTATTTCCTTATAAGTAAAATAGATGTGCATGAATAATATTAATAGTGCAACAAAACTTTAGTAAATAGGTTGACCAAGAGAAGCAGCAAGGCTAGGAAATATTTTAATGACAATAACTAGATATGTTTTATTCATTATTCATAACTGCAAAATCACTCCAAGTTATACATCTTCTTTTGAAATATAGAACATGTACCATGGTTAACAAAACGTGATTACATTTAATTTTAAAAGACACATGGAGCTATAGGAATAAATTATATATTGTCTTTTATATTCTAGGTTACTATATAAGTTTTTTTTTAAAAAAATTCTATCCTTGGATAGTTTGCCATTTATGGATATAGAGGAGACCTATACACAAAATTTATAGTGAGCAAATAAACAAGTGTAAAGTACATGAGGGACTGGAGTTATAGCTCCATGTAGAACTTACCTTTACCATGGGAAAGGCTCTGGATTCCATCGCTAGCACCAAAAGAAAAAATTAAACAAGAAGCTCAACATCACAAAAGTAATATTTAGAAGACAAGTAATAAGAATGGGAAATAATTATGAACTGAAAGTCATCAGGAAAAGGTTCAGGGAGAGGCTGCACCTAAGTTTAGTTTTAAAATAATAGAATATTACTTTAATGGGCTTCTATTTCTGAGTTCTACCTTGCTCAAGAAATTTATATTTGCCAAAACAACTCCATGCTTTGAGAAATAAAACCAAGCATTCTTCCATTTAATGGAGTCTTGTGGTTTATCAGTCATTAACTGAGGTGTTATGAAATCTATAAATTATGAATTCATACGTACATTCACAGAGTTCCTTTGTAATTTCACATAGTTCTCAGACCTCCAGTTAAGAACTCACCAAGCAGGGCTGAGGATGTGGCTTAAGCAGTAACGCGCTAGACTGGCATGCGCGGGGCACTGGGTTCGATCCTCAGCACCACATAAAATAAAGATGTTGTGTCCACCGAAAACTGAAAAATAAATATTAAAAACTCTCTCTCTCTCTCTTTTCCCCTCTCTATCTCTCTCTCTCTTGAAAAAACAAACAAAAAAACTCACCAAGCATTAATCCTGTGCTTGTTTTCTTAAAATTATTCTTAATCTGTAATGGAAACTTTGAATACATACAGTTTTTTTTTTGAAGAGGAATAACAATGTGTTATTATTATTATATTCTATGAACTATTGCTATGAAATCTGCAAATTGTATATTTGCAAATTGTGTATTTGACAAAGTATTAACATCTATAATATATGAAGAATTCCTAAACTCAGCAAAAAAAACCAATTCAAAAACAGAGGCCAGGTGCAGAAGTGCATGTCACTAATCCCAGCTACAGGCTGGAGGATGGTCAGTTCAAAGCCAGCCTGGGCAATGTTAGTGTTTTTGTAGAAACCATAGTTTTGGGGAATAATAATTGTTTTCTGGAATAATAATAATAATTTATAGTGTTTTAAATGATGTCTTGCTCCTGGTGTCACTTTACACATTAGATAGTATTGTATAAAGGCCTTCAGCAGACATTACTCCCTTTTGGTTCTTGTTTTTTTTCCCCTGTACAAAATTTAATATTTTATTAGCACACATAATATAAAATTGATCATTTTACATGTTTTAATCTGTTCAATTTAGTGGCATTAATGCATGCACAATATTGTGCAGCCATCATCACTATCTTAAACCTTATACCCATTCAGTAGTTGTTCCCAGTTCTCTTACTCCGGCTTCTGGTAACTTTTTTTTCTGTGGCTTCCTATTTGGACATTTCATGTAAATGGAATCATGAAATATATATGCTCATGTGTCTGAATTATTTCACATGGCATAATGTCTTCAGGGTTCATCCATGTTGTAGCATGACTTAGTACTTCATTACTTTTTATAGTAGAATTCCATTATGTAGATGTCATGTTATGCCACATTTTGTTCATCCAAATTGATGGACATTTGGACTATTTTTAATTTTGTCTGTTATGAATAATGTAGCTATGGACATTTGTGTGCAACTTTTTATTTGAATACTTTTTTCCCCCAGTTCCTTGGGATATATATACACCAACAAGTAGGATGCTGAGTCAGACTCTAGTTCTATGTTTAACTTCTTGAGAAATTAACCAAACTTGTTTCTGCAGTGGCCACACCATTTTAAATACCCATCAGCAATGTACAAGGATTCCTGTTTCTTACATCTTCACTAACACTTGTTATTTCATGTTTTCTTTGTATTCTAGCCTTTATAGTGTAAAGTGACATCTCATTGTGGTGTTCATTTGTATTTCCCTAATGACTAATGTTGAATATCCTTTCATGTCTTTGTCATTTGTATATCTTGAATACCTATTCAAGTTTTTTTTGCCTGTTATGTTTATTTTTTTCTGATATCAGGATCAAACCCAAGATCTTTTGCATGCTAGGCAAGGACTCTACCACTGAGCTACCCCCAGCCCTTTTCACTTTTTATTTTGAGACAAGGTCTTTCTAAGTTGCCCAGGCTGGCCTTGACTGAGCATCCTCCTACCTGGTTAGTTTCCAAGTAGCTGGGATTAGTGGCATGCACTTCTGCACCTGGCCTCTGTTTTTTTTTTTTTTTTTTTTCTGAGTTTAGGAATTCTTCATATATTATGTATGTTAATAGTTTGTCAAATACACAATTTGCAAATCTAAGTAGGGTGAGGGTATATTTTGAAAAATCTCACTCTGGTTGCTCTGTAAAGAATGATTGTAAGGGAAAAGGTAAGAAGACAAAAAGTAAGATGAATGAAGACCAGTCAAATCCTGTACTTGGGTAGTAGTGGTGGTGGTAATAATGTCTATTGATAGAGGTGAGTGACTGATAGATTTCACAAATATTAAGGAGGGTAAATTGATGTCTCAAAGCTGGATATGGGAATTGAGATATGTTCTTTTTCAAGAATAACTTAAAAGAATTGCTTTCAAAGAGTTCATGTAACATTTTCATGTTGATTTTTATTGAACTCAATGATAGTTGTTTTTTGTTGTGTTTGTCTGGAATAGGTTGATCATAATGGAGGAAAAAACATGCGTTTACTTTGGTCCTGTTTGAATTGACGAGCTGTTGTATATATGTTTGTAGCTCAAAGGAAAGCTATTAGAGCATTAAAATTTGTGAGGCCTACTCTTGACATCCTATTTTAAAGTGAAAGTTGCTTTCACTGTCCTCTGTACTCTTGATCCTTCTTATTGTGCTTTTGTCTCCCCTACACCTATTTTCTAACATACTCTGACCCTTACTTTCTATTTTTATTGTGTATTATTTTTATCTCCCTTCAAGTCCCAAAAGGTAAACTCATAGAGGGTGAGGCTTTTGTCTGTTCACTGTGTTCCATGTGGAGAGCTGTGTATGACATGTAGCCCTTTGATAAAGATATGTTGAATTTTTAATATTGTCAAGATGGGTATTTGTTGAATGAATAAAGGGAGTGAGGCAGGGAATGTTTCTACCATGTTAGGAAGATGAACATTTCACTGTTTTTAAAATAGGATTGATTGGACATAGGTAACCTAGCTCCATTCTACCCATCTAACTTCATTTTGTATTAAATCTCTTCTTGATTATTTTGTTCCTCAGTTTTACTGAAGTACAATTAACAAAACTTACATATATTTAAGGACTTATCATGGGAACTTTCAATACATATATACATTGTGAAATGATTACCACACAAACTAATTAACGTTATCTATCACTTCACATAGTTAGTTTGTGTGTGTGTGTGTGTGTGTGTGTGTGTGTGTGTGTGTGTGTTTGCATTTCAATTTTCATCTAGATGATTTTGCCTGATGGCTGTTTTCCTGTAACAGGGGAGACAAGGTCTTTATCTTACAGCAAGAGAACGGAGTTTCAGAGGACTGAACAAACCAGAGGAGATTTGCAATAGCCATGGTAAAGTGTGAAAGAATGAATTAGCCAGGGAAATGTGGTGGTGTTACCTTGTGTGACATGCTCATTTGAAATCAGTATTGATGTATCAATAATGGAATTTGCTCTTTGGAGAACTCTCTCTAGAAGGTAGTTGGCTGAGATGGGGTAGAGAGAGAAGATGGGAGGGGAGGGGAGGGGGGATAGTAGAGGATAGGAAAGGTAGTTACTAATATGGCATTATGTAAAAATGTGGATGTGTAATCGATGTGATTCTGCAATCTGTATTTGGGGTAAAAATGGGAGCTCATAACCCACTTGAATCGAATGTATGAAATATATGTCTAGAGTTTTGTAATGTTTTGAATAACCAATAAAAAAAGGTAGTTGGCTGCTCAGTTACAGTCATGCATGGAGAATGTAGACAATAATAGGATGTCTGAATTAATAATTTTAGTGGAAAGGCAGTTTCAAATGATGATTAGAATCCAAGATTTTACCATGGCAATATAGATGGCTTAAGTGGTGTGAGCAGTAACATCGTTGGAGATGACTGAGGGCATACTGTTGCAAAAGTGTTCTCTGAATATTTTTCTGAAAGTTACCTAGGATGGTGACAAGACTTAGGGGAAAGAAGGCTGTAATCTGGGGATCAAAGTACAGGCAAATGGGAATGACTAGTTAGGAAGTGATACCAGTGAGAAGGTAATATATAGTAATGCAACTAAAAGGACCTAAGCATCTGAAAAATGCTTTGGTTTCTTGTTTTTTTCTTAAATGATTGTAGAAGTGTAATCTCTGCAAGTCATATAGGGACCAGGGAAATCAATTTCTCCAGTAGTTCTGAGATGTTAGGAAAAATTAAGAAATGACAACAAAAAAAAAAAGAAAACACATCACAAAAGCAGCCACCATTTCAATGGACTGTAGTGAAATATTGCACTCAAGAAAGAGCTAACTTTGTTTTAAAGTAAGTAGGTAGACTTCAGAGAAAGGTTGGAAGATAAATTTCATGGTTATTGCTGAAGATAATGGAATGGTATGGAAGGTGGAGAGGCCTAGGTAGAGTGAATTGACAGGAAGGAACAGTGCATTAACAACAGGATAAAAGGCATTGTGGTCTTAATTTCAGCATCCCATTTTTCGTCCTTTTTTTCGTTTGTTTTTGTTTTTGCTATTGTTTTTTAAATCGAAGTGAAATTCACATAACATAAAATTAACAATTTTAAAATGTACAATTCATTGGCGGTTAGTATGCTTGTAATGTTGGGTAGCCATCACGTATCTAAAATGTTTTTATCACCCTAAAGCAGACCCTGTATCCATTAAGCAGTTATTATTTATCCCTCCCTTCTCCTCCACTTCAGGATTTTTTTTTTTTTTTTTTTTTGACAATGATGGACAGTGGGCCTAACAGGAGGGACACATGTCTCTTGCTACAGATGATGATGGGTATGAAAGATGCTACTTGAAATGAGTGATAGAGGCTCCAGAAACTGGTTGTACTTCTGTTGTTTCAAACTCATATATCTTTGTGACCAGTCTTTCTATCACTAAAAAAACTTCTCCATCTGGACTTAAATATTTTTCTCAATCATATCATCATTCTCAATTTAACTGAGGTCTAAACTCTGATAGCCTTTTTGTCTCCTTCTAGAGCTATCACCATTGACTTCTCAATTTCTTCCTCTCCTTTCTGTTTTCTCTGCTATCATTTTTTTTTAAGTATTTGTTTTTTAGTTGTAGGTGGGCACAATAACCTTTATTTTATTTTTATGCAGTGCCGAGGATCGAACCCAGTGCCTCATGAGCACTAGGTGAGCACTGTACCCCTGAGCCACAATCCCAGCCCTCTGCTATCATTTTAACTGGGGTCCTTATTAGCTTATACTTTATTTAACTTTCCTAAGTAATTTCCCTGCCTCAGTTCCTTTATTCCCTAATGATGGAATTGCTCATCTTGGATATTTAGATCCACAGCTAGATACTTATAATCTGATACTCAAGATCCTCTTCAATTACCCCTTCTCACATGGTTGTTTTGTTAATCAAATAAAATAATATAAGTATAATATTATACAAATATCAAGTATTGCTGTAGTTACCTGTTACCATTACAGGCCTCAGGTTTCAGTCAAACCAGTCTAGTCTAGTCAGTATCCTCAACCATCCTTTGTGTTTTTTCTTCCTTACCTCTTTGTTATAGAAATTATATTCCTTGGACCACTGTTTTCCCTTTCTTTCTCCTTACCTAATTTCTGTGGCCATGTTGAAGCCTTCATTTATTTGAGTCTAGGTAATAATTTATTTCTTTCAAGCAGTTGTAAAATATGATGTTCATACTGTTTCTCATTTAGCCTGGTCTTCCTTAAATTATTTGGCTAACTGTATGTTTTTAAACTTGACATTGAAGTTGTGCAACTTTTGAGGACAGGGAACATATCACCCAGCACATAGCTAGGTATCCTGAATATAAATGGTAAGTGATTTGTGGTTGTATATAGTATGATGCTGAGAGAATCACTAGAAATTTTGGAGGGGGAAACATTGGGCTGTTTCTCACCCTTTCTATGCTTGTTTGTTAACATGTTGAGTTCCAGCATGAAATTTTAAATAAAGTGATTTTCATGTGAAGAGATAAAGTTTTTTTTTTTCAGTATCTGATACATATCACATGATTAAGAAATAACAAATTAGAAAGTCACACAGTGACAGTAGGAAGTCTCCCATTTGTCCTAGCCACTGAGTTCCTTCTTACATGAATCAAACACAAATGCATTCTTATTTTCACTTTTTTTAATTATCCTTTTCTTCACCTTATTTGATGAGTATGTAATGGATTTTTTTTAACATCAGTACATACAGAACGTCCTTATTGTTTCCTGTGTTTGCAGGATATCACATTTTGTTGATATATCGTAATATATTTAAGTAGTCCCATATTAGTCATTCCATTAAGTTTTGAGTAAGGATGAGATAATACCACATTCTTTTATAATTGTGCTTTTAATCACTTAAAAGAGCCATAACCAGAGTGATACCAATAGAGCAAATAACAGTGACCATCAAATTATTTTTTTTCATGTACCTGGCATTAACAGATTTAAATGAAATTCAAGAAAGATCATCTATGTTGAATGCCTGCCAAATATGGTAGAAATGTTTATTCTCAGAAGTTAATAACTTTTTTAGAAATGAAAATCTTTGAATCTGACATGTCTAAAATATGAACTTCTCTTTTTCTTAGGGAAAAGTAACACAAATGTATGTCCTATTAAGTGGACACTGTTTCACAGAATACTTCAGGAAATTGGTTCAAATTCAGTCATGAGAAACTGTACACATAAAGTAGAGTGGATTCTCGTCTGGATTATAAGTAATAAAAAACGCCCACTAAGCAGTATTTTTTGAATGGCAGTGTCATGGTGGGCAAGATATGGAGAAGAGCAGAAGTTTTTAATTGTACATTAGGTGCTCCATCTGAGAAGTTCTAAAATTTAAGATAATTTTCAGCAATTGATGTGTAAAACAAGTTTCTACAAACTACAAAAAAGAGAGAAACCAGAGGCAGAAGAGGAAGGAAAGGACGGAAACAAAGAAGTTAGTAACAGGGAGAAATAAGATTCAAGCATTGAGATTGCAAAAATAAGTTTTGTGGCTGTACCTAAAACAGCAATCTAGAAAATCAGAAAAAGTACTGTTACCTATAACTAATCTTGGGGGTGAGTGTGTGTTCATGCTTATGTACTGAAGATTGAACCTAGTTATACATGCTAGGCAAAGCACTTTATCACTGAGTTGTATCCCCAGCGTTGGTTTTTATCTTTTATTTATCAAACACATTTGTACTCACTCAGTAATCCCAAAGAACAAGGATTCATAGTGGGAACCCTAGTTGGAATTGAGGGTTCTGAAATGTAGCAATTGTCAGTCAAGAACCAAACCAGGAAGCCACAGTAGCCCTATGTCTCATCTACACCCTGATATTTATTAATCAACTAACAATCAAGTAACTATGGGCCTACCCTTTTCTGACCCTGATGTGTAGATGCCAAGACAAATTACTGTTTCAAAATACTGAAGTGCTTCAATGACTGTTTTTCCAAATATGACACAATTATTCTACTGCTTATGTCAAATGCTCTAGGTAACAAGAAGCTATATAATCTCTCTTCATTTAATATTACATCATGAATGTTTTTCTTATCATTAGATTATGTCCAGAGGTTTTTCCTGAGAATGCACATTCATTAATTTTAATACTATATATCATAGTATATGTAACAATCTATTTTGGGACATGTGTGTTGTTAGCAATATTTCCCCATTCTAAGCATTCTTTATATACCTTTATTTTATTTATTTATGTCTATGTGTTGCTGACAATTGAACCTAGTGCCTCACATGTGCTAGACAAGTGCTCCAATCCTGAGCCACAACATCAGCCCTATTCTAAGCATTCTTGTAACTTAATATTTGCACACATCTATATGATACAGACATATACCAAATTTGAAAGACTTCTTTTATGTAAATGTGTAATCTTTATATAAAATACTTTTTGATATATTCTTCCAGTATAAATTTTAATAAAAAAATTTATAATCTTGTATCAGAAGGATATCTTAAAATGTCAGATAATTATATAAGCCATACATTTAATGTCACTGAAGACTATAATACTCAGGAACTCAAAAAAGACTTTGAAACATCAGTATTTGAATGGATCTTTGTGGTGATTACTATTGCCTAGGCAATGGCTCCATCTTTTCCCCTCCTAGCAGAGTCCTGATTTTGTTATTATTATGTATGTTGGTATACCCATACAGACCCTACCTGTAGCCTAAAACTAAACCATGGTTTCTCTGTAGGTATGGCAGAACTGATAGGGTGGAGATTGGATTCTTTGATAAGATTATTGGTGTCTTCGAATCATTCTAGGACTGCCTTCCAGACTTCCTGATATATGATATAATAAATGTCTTTGTATTTTAAGCCATTTTGAGTAACACTTTTTGTTACTTGCTCCTGAAAGCATATTGACAAAACTTTGAGAAGTAGAATTAATTTTGAAAAATGAAAAATTCTGTTTGTAACATTTCCAGTGGGAGATGAACATTTATAAGTTAACCTGCCTTCCACCAAAATGGATGAGTTACCATTCTTATACTCTCTTCTCAGCACAAATAGTTATCTCAGTTCTGAAGAGTCCTTTAGGTCTTTTAGGGGCACATTGTCTTTAGGAATACTTGAAACTTGGCTTTCAGGTTTAGGTTGTTTCCAGTTCTGCTAGGAAGAAAGCTACAGTATAAAACTGCCCATAGAGGCTAGTTAGGAAATAACTAGTTTAGTTTCATATGCTTATAATTAGTCCTGGTCGGTAGCATGAAGTATGGGGGTAACCATTTATTAAATAATATAATACTTTTCTTGTGCCTTTCAAATTCCTTACTTATCCATTATGGAGAATTTGCTCTTACTTGTTCTCTTCCCCAATGTGAGTGGGGTGGGAGTCTAAAACTAATATCTTCGCATAGTTTATTCACTAAGAAAATAACTATTTAAGCACCTCCTGTGTGCTAGGCACTGGGTACATCCTGGTGATAGAATGGTGAACTAACTTGAAATAATTCCTCCCTTGATGAGGCTAGGAAGACAGATATACAAATAAATAAATAATTTTTGATAGTAGTAAGTCCTAGAAGAAAATAAATCCAGGTTATGATAGTATTTTATTCAAATTATTTTTTAAATTGTAGATGGACAGGATACCTTTATTTTATTACTTTTTTTTTTAGTTGTAGATGCATACAATGCCTTTATTTATTTATTTGTTTGTTTGTTTATTTTTATGTGGTGCTGAGGATAGAACACAGTTCCTCACCCATACTGGGTGAGTGTTCTACCACTGAGCCACAACCCCAGCACCAAGTCTTTTAAGTTAGGTGGCCAAGAAAAGTCTTTGGGGTTTCATTTGAAGTAGCACCTGGATAATAATAAGAAAATATGCTATGCATAACATATTTTAGACAGGATGAACAAAGCCTCTAAAATGAGAGTGAGCTTTGGGTATTCAAAGAAAGAAAGAAGGATTCGGTGCCTGGAGCATGATCACTGAAGGGGAGAGGCCAAATTCCGCACACCATGAGAAGGCCTTTAATTTTTTTTTTTTTTTTTATGTGCAGGGGGAAGCCATTGGAAGATTTTTAAGTAGGGTGATGATGTGATTTGAATTGTTTTAAAATATAATTCTGACTACCCTTGGAAATGGATTGTAAAATTCTGTTTTCTAAAGAGAAAAGGGATGACAGACTCTTACCCATGCTAACGAAGAGAACTCAAATCACTAACATACGTGATGAAAAAGGAAATATCACAGCATACACTACAGAAATGCAGAAGATAATTAGAAATTATTTTTAAAACTTGTACCCCAATAAAATAGAAAATACCGAAGGCATGGAAAAATTTCTAGAGTCATATAATTTGCCCACATTGAATCAGGATGGTATATACAATTTAAACAGATCAATTTCAAGTGATGAAATAGCAGACGCCATCAAAAGTCTACCAAACAAGAAAAGCCCAGGTCTGGACAGATACACAGCCGATTTCTACAAGACCTTTAAAGAAGAATTAATACCCATACTTTTCAGTTTATTTCAGAAAATAGAAAAAGAGGGAACACTTCCAAACTCATTCTATGAGGCCAATATCACCCGGATTTCAAAACCAGGCAAAGACACATCCAAAACAAAACAAAACAAAAAAAACTTTAGACCAATACCTCAAATGAATATAAATGCAAAAATTCTCAATAAAATTCTGGCAAATCAAATATAAAAACATATCAAAAAGATCATGCACCTCAATCAAGTGGGATTCATCCCAGGGATGCAAGATTGGTTCAACATATGGAAATCAGTAAATATAATTCATCAATAGACTTAAGGATAAGAACCATATAGTCATCTAAATACATGCAGAAAAAGCATTTGACAAACTACAACACCCCTTTATGTTCAAAACACTAGAAAAATCAGGAATAACAAGAACATATCTCAACATCATAAAGGCTACTTATGCTAAGACCCAGGCCAACATCATTCAAAATGGAGAAAAGTTGAAGACATTCCCTCTAAAAACTGGGACAAGATAGGGATGCTCTCTTTCACCACTTCTATTTAACATAGTTCTTGAAACACTGGCCAGAAAAATTAGACCAAATAAATTAAAGGGATACAGGTAGGAAAAGAAGGAACTCAAATTGGCTCTATTTGCTGATTATATGATTCTATACCTAGAATACCCTAAAAGTTCCACCAGAAAACTTATAGAACTAGTAAATAAATTCAACAAAGTAGCAGGATGTAAAATCAACACCCATAAATCAAAGGCATTTCTGTATATAGTGAAAAATCCTCAGAAAGATAAATGAGGAAAACTACCAATTTACAATAGCCTCAAAAAACAACAACAATAACTTGGGAATCAACTTAATGAATGAGGTGAAAGATCTATACAATGAAAATTATAGAACCCTAAAGAAATAAGTCAAAGAAGACCTTAGAAGATGGAAAGATCTACCTTGCTCTTGGGTAGGCAGAATTAATATTATCAAAATGACCATACTTCCAATAGCACTATACAGATTTAATGCAATTCCCATCAAAATCCCAATGGAATTCCTCATAGAAATAGAGAAAGCAATCATGAGATTCATCTGGAAAAATAAGAGATCCACAATAGCTAAAGCAATCCTTAGCAGGAGGAGTGAAGCAGGTGGCATCACTATACCAGACCTTACAAAGGTGCCAAAAACATGCTTTGGAGAAAAGATAGCCTCTTCAACAAATGGTGCTGGAGAAACTGGAAATTCATTTGCAACAAAATGAAATTAAACCCCTATCTCTCACTATGCACAAAACTCAACTCAAAATGGATCAAGGACTTAGGAATATAACCAGAGATCCTGTGTCTAATAGAAGAAAAAGTAGGACCTAATCTCCATCATGTGGGATTAGGACCCAGCTTCCTTAATAAGACTCCTGTGGCTCAAGAATTAAAATCAAGAATCAATAAATGGATGAACTCAAACTACAAAGTTTCTTCTCAGCAAAAGAAATACTCTGTGAGATAAATAGAGAGCCTACATCTTGGGAGCAAATCTTTGCCCCTCACACATCAGGTAGAGCATTAATCCCTAGGGTATATAAAGAACTCAAAAAGCTAAGTATAAAATAAAAACAAAAACAACAACAAAAAGCAAACAAATAACCCAATGAATAAATGGGCCAAGGAACTGAACAAACACTTATCAGTAGAGGATCTACAATCAATCAACAAATATATGAAAAAAATGTTTATCATCACTAGCAATTAGAGAAACGCAAATCAAAACCACTCTTAAGATTTCATCTCACTCCAGTGGCAGCTATTATAAAGACAAACAACAGTAAGTGTTGATGAGGATGTAGGGAAGAAGGTACACTCATAAACTGTTGATGGGACTGCAAATTGGTATAGCCAATGTGGAAATCAGTATGGAGATTTCTTGGAAAATTGGGAATAGAACCACCATTTGACCCAGATATCCCTCTCCTCTATCTATACCCAAAGGACTTAAAAACAGCCTACTATAGGGACACAGCCACATCAATGTTTATAGCAGCACAATTCACAGTAGCTAAACTGTGGAACCAACCTAGATGTCCTTCAATAGATGAATGGTTAAAAAAAAAATGTGGCATATATACACAATGGAATATTACTCAGCAATAAAAGAGAATAAAACATGGCATTTGCAGGTAAATGGATGGAGTTAGAGAAAATAATGCTAAGTGAAGTTAGCCAATGTGATGGACATTTTTATCCAAAGTACACGTATGAAGACAGGAATTGTTGTGAATATACTTTGTATATTCCCAGAGATACGAAAAATTGTGCTCTGTATGTATAATAAGAATTGTAATGCATTCTGCTGTCATATACAAATAAAAAAAAAGAAAAGGGATTAGCAGACACTGGTAGTGTAAAGGTAGTGTACATATTATAGGAAGACCCTTTGACGTTTTTCTGCCTCATATCCCACTTTTTTTTTTTTTTTTTTTTTTAATTTTGTTGTTAAAAAATAGGTTTAGGGCTGGGTATATAGCTCATTTGTAGAGTGCTTGCCTTGTATGCACAAAGCCCTGAGTTCAATCCCTAGCAACACCCACACACACACACACAAATAGGTTTAGTGGTATTTTAATTGACTTTAATTTTCCATATATTTCCCCAAATTATCAACTTCTTTAAGATAAAAATATTTTCTTTTACTTTTCTGTAAATATCCACTACTGACTTTTTGTAATTTCAGTTAAATGCAGACTAACCAGCCACTTCAAAACTTCAAACATTAGTGTCTTAAACAGCAAGGACTTATTATTTGTCATGATTTTGAACATTGACTGGATTGCAACTCTGTATTTTGCCTGGGCTTATCACCAGACTCTGTTTAGGTCAATGTTGGCTACACTGGACTGCTCAAAGTAGCCTTAACTACATGGCTAAGTGTGGGTTGAAGTATCTTGGTTTCCCTCTGTGTGGCCTCATAATTTCCAACTAGGTTATCTTTTCATAATGATCTCAGGGTAGCTCTCTCATAAAGTGAAAAGCCAAAGCTACCAGATGTTCAAGGTTTTGGTTTTGAAGTCATATAACTTCACTTCTATTTGCATTCTGACAAGAAAAGCAAACCCAAATCAGCCAGATTCTAGTCCTGTCTTTAGATGGCAAGAAGGCCAAAGTTTATTGTAAAGAAGCAATTATTATGGCTGTCTATGAAAATAATCTACTACAGTTCATGCCCTTTTATGTAATTCTAAACGTGGCACTTGTGAGAAATACTGTTTAGTAAATTACCTAGTGTTTTTGTTATCTTCTTGAAGCCTCAATTTTCTTTTATGATAGATAGTAATATAAATGCCTACCTGTGGGATTTCAGTCAAATTAAAAATAGTTAGAAAGACAGATATATAAAGTTATATTTCTATTCCTAATAGCATATTATTATTATTTATACATAGTTAATCCATAATAGTTTCTTTCCTTGATAAACGGTGTGTATAAAATATCTCTGTTTTTCGCATTATAAACTATAATCTCCTAAGGAGAGTCTAAAAATGTTTAATGTGTTAGTAGATATATACACTCCAGTTATATTTTTCCAATTGTTCTTGATTATAGAACTCACATAGGTATAGTCAAATTGTTTTCATTTTGTCTTAACGGAAGAACTGTTTACACTTCTGTTGGTTCTTTTAGGCTGTATAGTTTTATGCAGGTCAATCCCCACCCCACACTTTTTTTTTTTTGTACCAGGGATTGAACTCAGGAGCACTAGACCACTGAGCAACATCCGCAGCGCATTTTTAAAAATATTTAAAATAAACTCAACTCTAGCTGAGTTACTTAGGGCCTTGCTAGGTTGTTGAAGCTGGTTTTGAACTCGTTATCCTTCTGCCTCAGCATCCTGATCTAATGGGATTACGGGCATTCACCGCTTCGACCCACTGGTCAGTCCCTTTTATAAGCGTTATTTTGATGGGCAATTGAAAATTGAAATGCAGACATTAATAATCATTTATTATCACACGAATTAATAACATGGCATTATAAATACACTCTATGTTATATATTTAAACTAGTGAAACAAATTAGTCAGTAATGTACTTTTTCCTGGAAACTTCCTCCGTTTACTTTTTTTAGTTTTAACATGATTCAGCTATACTCCAAAACATGTAATTATCCTGTGAGAAATGAAAGTTCATTGGTTCCCAAGAATGTAATGAGTGCATTGGGCTAAAAAGAGAATTAACAGGGTTAATTCTTATCTTTTTTCTGTGAAAAATCACTGAAATACAGGGTTAAAAAGCAACAGCAACCAAGGCCACATTCACAAAAATAGTGGGGGAAAGAAAAAACATAAATTCATACATTCATTCTGCTTTTAACATAAAAACATGTTACGTAAAAGTTTCCTTAATTCAATTAAATAATAGTGTTTATTTAGATAGGATATGAGACAGTAGTACTTAAGAGATGGTAAGAAAAACAGATTATCTTCCTTTTTTCTTTCCTTGGTGCAACACCTTTTAGTCTGCCAGATAGGAAAGATGTTGAGATAGATAATGAGGGTGTATACCTGAGATGGAAAAAGATTGATACTGGTTCTGTTTTGGATGTTTTGAGTGAATGTCAGCATTTCTATACAGATAGCCTATAAGACTTTTGGATTGTAATAGTAAGTCATTTTTTGTTATTCATACTCATTGAGATTCTGTTTTTCTCAGTATCATTTAGCGATTATTCTTGGTCTCCATTCTCCCCCCACCAAAAAAAAAGTATATATTTCAGATAATTTTCTTTAGTATAGGTACCACTAAGCTCAGTATTCTATTACTGCCCCCCCCAAAAAAAAAAAATCTGACCCAGCTATGAATCAGATTTGGGGTATATTTATGTATTTGCTAGAAAACATTTTTTAGAATTATTTATTTAATTAATTTATTTAAATTAGGTATATATGATAGCAGAATGCATTTTGATTCATCACACTCAATTGCAGCACCACTTTAAATTTCTCTGGTTGTACACGATGTAGCGTCACACCAGATGTACAGTCATACATGTACCTAGAGTAATGATGTCCATCTCATTCTACCATCTTTGCTTCCCTCATGCAGCCTCCCCCCCTCACCTTTGCCCAGTCAAAGTTCCTCCATTTTTCCCATGCCTCTCCCCTCCCCATTATAGGTCAACATCCATTTATCAGAGAGTGTTCAGCCTTTGGTTTTTTGGGATTGTCTTACTTCGCTTAGCATAATATTCTCCAACTCCATCCATGTATGTGCAAATGCCACAATCTTATTCTCTTTTAAAGCTGAGTAATATTCCATTGTGTGTGTGTATGTATGTGTGTGTGTGTGTGTGTGTGTATATATCTCACAGTTTTTTTATCCACTCATTTATTGAAGGGCATCTAGGTTGCTTCCACAGTTTAGCTACTGTCAATTGAGCTGCTATGAACATAGATGTGGCTGCATTCCTATAGTATGCTGATTTTAAGTCCTTTTGGGTTGATCTATTCATTTCAACTTTTCACCACCTTTAATTCCAATGAAAATTATTCTGTATGTATAATGTTATCACTTCATAGACTAATTCCTATCAGCCAGATAAATTTATAAGCGCTAAAGGATTGGGTCAGTTTTGTGTGACATGGACTTCTCTTATTTATGACTTTGAAATTTTTGTTCCTCTACAGAAAAAGCCTTGTTTATGAAAATGCAGTACAAGGGTAAGGATGTAGCTCAGTAGTTGAGTGCCTGCCTAGCATGCATGAGATCCTGGGTTTAATTCCCAGGCGCGCATCCCCCCCCCCCCCCCCGGCCCCCCCCCCCCCCCCCCCCGCCGCCACAAAAGCAGAGACTAACATTTTCTTGAATACAATCTTATGATGTATTCACAGTACCTACTGATGTTGCCAAAATATAAACCTTGAGATTGAAGACCTTATGTTTCTATCTTCCACAATATTTTGGTCAAAGTAGAAACTTAATATTTACTAAAAACAAGACTATTATTTGCATCATTTAGAGTTCCTTGCATTAGAAAAGGAAAAGAGGAATAAACGTGGTTGATGGCTAAGAACACCATAAGTTTGGAAAGTGTGACCATCAGAGTTTTCCTGAAGGCAACATCCAGCATTTAAAAATATTAGAAAGTCCCGCTGAAATTGAAGATACCATCAAAAGCCAATTAAGAAAAGCTCAGGACCAGATGGATTCTCAGCCAAGTTCTACCTGACCTTTAAAAATGAACTAATTCAAATTCATCTCAAATTAATCCATGAAATAGAGAAGAAGGGAACCCTTCCAAACTCAATTCTATGAAACTAGTATCACCCTGATAACCAAAACCAGACAAAGACACATCAAGGAAAGAAACTTTAGGTCAATATTCCCAATGAAAATAGATGCAAAAATTTTTAATAAAATACTGGTGAAAACATGTTGTATACAAAAAATACTAAAAAGATAGTGCTTCATGATCGAGTGGGGTTTATCCCAGGGATGCAAGGTTGGTTCAACAAATGGAAATCAATAAACATAATTCATCACATCAATAGACTTAAAGAAGAATCTCATGATATTCTCAATAGATTCAAAAAAAAAAGCATTGGACAAAATACATCATCTATTCATTTTCAAAACACTAGAAAAACTGGGGATAGTAAAAACATACCTCAACATTGTAAAAGCTATGTATGTTAAACCCAATGCCAATATCATTCTGAATGGAGAAAACTTTAAAGCCTTCCCTCTAAAACTAGAACAAGACAAGGATGCCCTCTTTCACTGCTTCCATTCAACACAGTCCTTGAAACACTAGACAAAGCAATTAGGCAAAAGAAAGAAATTATGGGGGTGGGGGGGGAGCTTAAACTATTGCCTACAATATGATTCTATATTTAGAAGACCCAAAAAAACTCAACCTGAAAACTTCTAGAACTCATAAATGCATTCAGCAAAGTAGAAGGATATAAAATTAACAACCATAAATTAACAAATTAAGACCCATAAATCCTGTACAGCATTTATGAGTCAGCTGAAAGAGAAATTAAGAAAACTTCCATTATCAACAGTCTCAAAAAAAAAAAAAACTAACTTGGGAATCAATCTAACAAAAGAGGTGAAAGACTAGGTCAGAACACTAAAGAAAGAAATTGAAGAAGAACTTAGAAGATGCAAAGCTCTCCCATGTTCTTGGATAGGCAGAATAAAATGGGCATACTACCAAAAACACCGTTACACAGATGTAATGCAATTTCTATTAAAATTTCAATGTTTTTTCATAGAAATAGAAAAAAGTCATAAAATTCATTTGTAAAAATAAGAGGTGTGGCATAACCAAAGCAACCCTTAGTGAGAAAAGTGAAGCTGAAGGCATCACAATACCAGACCTCAAATTATACTACAGAGCTATAGTAAAAATCTCAGCATGGTATTGGCAACAAAACAGACTGAAACAGAATAAGACACCGACACAAGATTATGTAAATACAGCTATTTCATACTAGACAGAGGCACTATGAACATACATTGGAAAAAAGATAGCCAACTCTCCACTATGTCAGCTCCAGAACCAACTTCCTCAACAAGACTCCTGAAAGGCAAGAAGGAAAATCAAGAATCAGTAAATGGGATGGTACTAGTCTACAAAGCTTCACAGCAAAAGAAACAGTCAAGAACATAAAGAGCCTAATGAATGGGGGAAAATATTCACCACCTGCACCTCAGAGCATTAACGTTCCGGATATATAAATATCCCAAAAAACACCAAAAAAAACCCCCCAAACCTCAAATATAACCCAGTTAATAAATGGACAAAGGAACTGAACAGACACTTCACAGAAGAATAAAATATAAATAATCAACAAATATATGAAAAAATGTTCAACTTTGTGCTAGCAAGGAGAGAAATGTAGATTAAAAGTACACAGGTTTTATCTCACTTTAGTCATAGTGGCAATTATCAAGAATGCAAGTAACAATAAATGTTGGAGAGGATGTGGGGAAAAAGGTACATTCATACATTTCTGGTGGGACTGCAAAGTGGTGCAACCACTATGGAAAGCAGTGTTGAGATTCCTCAGAAAACTTGGATGGAACCATCATTTGACCCAGTTATCCCACTCCTTGGTCTATACCCAGAGGACTTAAAATCAGCATACTACAGTGATGCAGCCCCATCAATGTTTATAGCAACTCAATTGACAGTAGCTAAGCTATGGAACCAACCTAGGTACCCTTCAACAGATGAGTGGATAATGAAAATGTGGTATATATACACAATGGAATATTACTTAGCCTTAAAGAAGAATGAAATTATGGCATTTGCTGGTAAATGGATGAATCTGGATACTATCATGCTAAATGAAATAAGCCAGTCCCTAAAAACCAAAGGCCAAATGTTCTTTCTGATATGTTAATGCTAATTTACAGTGGGAGTGGGAGGGAAGAATATAAATTCACTGGATTAGATAAAGGAGAATGAAGGGAAGGGAAGGGGATGGGAATAGGAAAGACGTGGAATGAATTGGACCTAACTTTCCTATGTTCATATATGAGTAAGCAATCAGTGTAATTCCACATCACATACACAAGAATAGGAAGTTATATTCCATGTAATGTGTCAAAATACACTCTACTGTCATGTATATCTAAAAGTAACAAATAAAAAATGAAAATAAAAAAGTCCTACTAGATATAGTGATGCTTGCCTATAAACCCAGCGATTTGGGAAGCTGTCTTAAATTTAAAATAATAGAGTGGTAGAGCACTCAAGGTTCAGTCCCCGGTACCAAAAAATAAATCAAATAAAATACTTGAAATTGCTGTTTGAATAGAAGTGTGTATTCCATGTGTATGTCCTTTTCTCTCTCAGTCTGTAGTGCTACTTAGTTTAGTTTTGTTTTTCCTGTGATACTCATGATACTCGGCTCTTTTGTCTATTTAATAAGTGTAACAAGGATGTCTCATCCAAACTCTGTCCCTGTCATTTTTTTCTTTTACACTGTTTGAGAAAACTTTCTGCTTATTATATGAATGTGATTAAAACCAGGATAACTGGCTTTTGTCTCAAATTATCATAGTAAAGTTCATATGTATATGAGAAGCCAGGACTACTTCAGTTCCTTATATTTCAGGTAACAAAACTCCATATCATGATGATTGAAAATTTATGTTAAAAGGAAAAAAGGGTGCTAACCACCCCCCACCCCCGTGGCCAGTTCTATCTGCAAAATAGAGAAAATTACTATCTATCCTTGCAACCTTACGTAATTTTGTTGGGAGTTTAAAACTATCGTACCAGACCTCTGTAACTTTAAGATAGTTTGGAAATGATATTTCTAGACATAAATGCCAGTTAGGAAAAACTGAAGTAAAATATATTATTTATATTCCCGTGAAGCAGTAAGGGGTATCTTTTTATTCTCTCTCTTTAAAAAAAAAAATAATTTCTTTATTTTGGTAGTTGTGTGTGGACAGCATGCCTTTATATTATGTGTTTATTTTTATGTGGTGCCAAGGATTGAACCCAGTGTCTCACATATGCTACACAAATACTTTGCCACTGAACTATACAGCCCGAGCCCTTTTTTAGTCTCTTCATTTTTTTTTATTAGGAATATTCTCTTCATAGAAATTCAGTTCAATTCAAAAAACCTAGGGCAAAGGTCACCATCTTCATGAATTTTTCCTGTGTTCCCTAAATGTAATATAACTTGTCACATACATATAATTTGGCAGCCTTTGAAAGGCAGGTCCCTTATTTTTGCTTTCTATTCAGTTCACCCCAGATTCCTGAGAGAAATATCTAGATATTATGAAGAAACAATTATTAAGATGGGGAAGGAGTCACTCAAACTCCAATGTGTCTAAGATTACATAGGAAGCTTATTAAAAAACAAAACACCCGGGCTGGGGATGTGGCTTAAGTGGTATTGGGCTCGCCTGGCATGCGTGCAGCCCGGGTTTGATCCTCAGCACCACATACAAACAAAGATGTTGTGTCTGCCGAAAACTAAAAAATAAATATTAAAAAAAAATTCTCTCTCTCTCTCTCTCTCTCTCTCTCTCTCTCTAAAAAACAAACAAACAACAACAAACAAAAAAAACCTTACCTTACCCTTGAATGCTCTCAATTCAGTGGTGTTCTCTCTGCCCTTCCTTTAGTGTCTTGTGTTTTATAGTTCCTGGTAGTATGGATTTTTGCACATGATTAGTGTTTCCTTTGCCTAGACTTTTTGTCTGTATAATACCTATCCCTCAGCTCTATGCTTTATGAATTCCTAAGGAAATTCTTTTCTTCTCTGACAAAGCTAACTCTCCCACTGTTTTTGTAGCACTCAGTACCTCATTGTTCATCACAAGTGCAGCTTTGCATTTATTTGTAGATTATTTAAATAATGATTCTCAACTGGAAGCTTCATAAAGTTAGAAGCTATGTATGTTCTTACTCTCTATTATATTCCTAATGCTCACATAACTCCTAGAGCACAGTTGTTGCTTAATAAATATTGAGTGCAGGAAAATAATGGTCCCTAAACATTGTTTTGACAATTGTTGAACCAGGAGTTCTGGGTACTTGTGTAATATCTCTGGCTTGTAATTTATCTCTTATCTTTCCTGTATCTATTTGAGTATTTGGGAAACTGAATGAAACCTCCCCTATCTCCCCTAATAGTGCAGGGAAGGGGGCAATTTTAACATCAAATAAGAAACATGTAGGTACTTTGAAAAATGCAAAGGTGCTATTCAAATGAAAATCACATTAAATGGCTACTATAAGGTGGAAGGTGCTGTAGTAGATACAAAGCTTATTATCTTCAGGATGTTGTTATTTTTTTCTATAAGCCCTAGGAATTTTATTTAAAGATGGAGTTTAAGCTATAGTTCTTATATATTTGACTTTTAGCTTAAGTTAGAAATAGTATCTCTTACTATCCATTTATTTTCACTTGTGAAAAACAGATTACCTGAGGCCAGTATTCATATTCTTTTCTCCTTTATGGTCTAGCAAGCCCTGTGGTTTAGTGCAAACTTCATCTGTTACAAATGGCCAATCTATGTCTTTAAAACCATTACTTTTGTGCTGAAGGGCATAAAGAAATTGTATATGTTACTTCAACTCTGGATAAAATGGAATAGGAAAACAGTTAAATAAACTGAATTGAGATAAGTACTTTGTTATATTTTTAGAACAGGACAAGATGTCCTCAACTTAAAAAACAAACAACTCTAAATTTGATCATTCTAAAATTTTCTTCACTAGATTATTAAAATATATTTATGATTTTCCCCATTTTCTGTTCCCATTTCTTCCTACCTTCACCCTTTTTCATTATCCTAATTTTTCTTCTTTTTAACTTCAGCAATCTGGGTTGCAGGGGAAAAAAAGCTGGCACTTAATCAAGAACATGATCTCATTGCTTTCAATGGCTTAGAAAAGAAACATTTTAAAGCAGTTGAAAGATTTCACTTTGGAAAGTAGGTACTGCATAACTAAGTGTGTTGGTTCCCAGCAGAGCCTTGAGTAACCCCTTTCCAGCCATCATCATGTTTTGTTTTGTTTTTTTTTCTTCTACTTCCTGAGCAAGTGAGCAATAGCCTATGTTTAAAAAAGTCCAATTAGACTTTCCTTTTGGCTCTCTTACCAGAGTATAATTTTCTGTTCTGTAACTACTCTATATACACTTTTATATTTTTGTATTTGCATCTAGGCTATGTTACTCACAGAGAGGTGGAATGTAACTTATAGTTTCCTTCTGCTTATGTAAAACCCCCATCACTTTCAAAGCCCTCTTAAATATTGCTGGGAGTCTTTGAATGGAATGGAATGTATGTTCAGGAAGAAAAGTGATTACTTTTTCCTTGCCATTTCCTTGGAAAGTCCAACCTCACTGCCACCTGGGTGGATCTTCTGTGAGGGATAGTAGCAGTGCTGGGAATGCTGTCTTTGGTGTCTCAGAGCTGTGAGCTTCAGTGTTACCAGAAGATGCAGGATTGAGTCAGAGTTAGCTCCTCCAATGTGCGCGCGCACACACACACATTCTCTCTCTCTCTCTCTCTCTCTCTCTCTCTCTCTCTCTCTCTCTTCCTGAGTCGCAATTCTGCGAGCAGAATTGGTACCCACAGGTTCACATTCTGTCTTGAAAACTTTTATTTTTTTTACCTGTCCTTTTACTATTTCTGGATTCATAATCAGTTCGAAGAACTGGATGGAAAAGGATACAATGCCATTTCTCCCATTTTCCTTATTTCATGTCATTCTTCTTTTGCTTACCCATGGACTCCTCTTAGTTCCTCCTGAAGTCTCCAGCATCCTTGAACTGCAAGGCAAAATACCATAAATAGGGAGGGAGGGGCTCACTGCCATACTTGTTCTGATAGTTGCTGAATTCTTAATCATACTTAGAATAGGCTCAGCCAATTTTTTACATTTATAAAAAATAATTTTTGAATTGGTATCCATTACTTTCTACAGAATTCAAAAGATAACAAAAATATGCCTAATGAAGAGTTCCCTGACTGCCTCCATCCTTTGGTCATCAAGTTTTCTTACCTGAGGTAGTTAGTGTTACCAGGGTTTTTTGTTGTTGTTGTTGTGTTTGTGGTTGTGTTTTATTGTTTTTGTTTTCTGTATCCTTTCAGAAATAGTTTAGGCATGAATTAAAACAAATCTATAATAGTTATTTATATATTCTTACCTATTCTCTTCCTTCTCCTTCACAACTGACTTAATTCATATGTGCTCTCCCTTGTTCTTTTTGCTTGGAGTCAGTTTCATAACACATAAGGAATTTTCTTATTTTTTATGGCTGCATTGTATGGTTATACCAAACCTTAGTGTAATTCCCCAATGGTGGATACTTAGGTTATCCCCCTCCACCCCTGTTTTTTTTTTTTTTTTTTTTGGGGGGGGGTTGATCTGCTACTGAGCTATGTCCCCAGCCCTTTTTATTTTATTTTGTGACATGGTATAACTAAGTTGCCCAGGCTGGCCTTGACCTGTGATCCTCCTACCTTAGCTTCCAGAGTAGCTGAGATTACAGGTGTGTGATTACAGGTGTGTGCCACCACGCCCGGCATATAGGTTCTTTCTGATCTCTTACTTAAAAATAATGCTGCAAAAAGTAGCACTGAACATGAGTTATTTTGTTATTTTATGAATCTGTGTGTAGGGTAAATCTTCAGAACTGGAATTGCTAGAGTAAAGAGTATATGCATTGTAATTTGGATCCTGCTACCTCTTCAGATACTGAACACTAAAGGGTTTTGTTTGTTGTTGTTTAAATGATATTTTCTTTTTTTATAACTTTATTTTATTTGTTTATGTTTTTATGTGGTGCCTAGGATTGAACCCAGTGCCTCACACGTGGTAGGCAAATGCTCTACTGCTGAGCCACAACCCCCAACCCCTATTGTTGTTAATTATTTCTAGTGAGCTTATGCTTTGATTTCTCCTTTTGGTGAATTAGCATTATTATCATCTGATTTTATTTGATGATTGCTCAGGCAATGTTCAGGTAACATAAATAGAACAAGTATAAAAAGAAAAAAAGATGATTTTGTTTGACAAGGTAGAGGTGGTAAAATTTCTTCTCTGTCTTCTTAGGGTCTCTGACTAAGCCTGGAATTAGAATGACACAAGACAAATTATTAGGAGAAAATTTACATTTTTTACTTAGTAATTTTCTTGGGAGCCCTCAAAAGAAAAATGAAGATTGTGAGAAACAGGGCCAAAAGTTTATATGCTGGGCCAAACAATAGTAAATTTTGAAAATGTGACAAGACAAAGGGGTTTAGACCAGGGCAGTTAATTGTGAAAAAGTGACTAGGCCACTAAGGGTTAGTTTAACAAGGTCTGTCTGTATAGAGTTCTTTCATCCTTGGCTCCCAGTCTGTGGTGATAATAATGTATTCCTTCCTTCTGGTACAGGGAGGGTACTTTTTTTTTTTTTTTTTTAATCTCCTTTCTGGAAGAAAAAGAAAGTTCCCTTCTAATAGCTGCTACTTTTCAAGTGTCCATAACCCAAAGTAATTAAAATGCCAAAGTAGCATATTTAGGGGTTGTGTACTCTGAACCTCATCAGTAGTTTATAATTACTTCTCTGTCATGTGACAAAGCAAAATATAAACTCAGTGGTGAATGAAAGCTGATACTTGGTATTTGGGGAGGTAAGGGTGATTACTGCTGTCCTGCCCTGCAGTGAATTTATGCATGCCCTCTATACAGGGATGACATGGGGAATTACAAACTGTGATGTCAGGTGCTGCAATTTTTTTCTATAAAAATGCAACCCTTGACATTTATATTGTCTTCCAACTTTCTGTGTGTGTGTGTGTGTGTGTGTGTTTGTGTGACTGAGGATTGAACCCAGGGCCATTCTACCACTAAACTACATTCCCAGCTCTTTTTGTTTTTTTAAGTCATCTCATTAAATTGCACAGGCTGGTCTGGATCTTGAGATCCTCCTGCCTCTGTCTCTTGAGTCCCAGCAAACACAGGTTTGTGCCAACACTCCCAGCTCCTACTTTTAAATACTGTGTGGATCAAACAACATGCATCTACAGGACTGATCCAAACTCCATGAAAAGACAAAATTATGACAATTTACTTCAAAGTTCTTAATTGGCTTTAATTTTTATTCTATAGTTGGCTAACACTTATAAAAAAGAGTAAATGTTCTAATGACCTGTTTTTTGTAGACAGAGAGCTGAAGAAAGCAGAAAGAAAAACCAAAAAACAAATTGGTCATTTCAAAGTTATTTTCTTTGTAAAGCAAGGTCAGGGAAACAGGGAAATAAAAAAAAAAAAAAAAAATAACTGATTAGTCAACATCAGGTTACATATTTGTGTGTGTAAGAATTTAGGCAGATGAAATTTCATTATCATGCTAATTTAAACTGCTCTTTTTGGGAAATTTGGCTGTTATTCTCACTATTCCTAATTTTTCAGAAGGTCAGATAAACTCAACTGGGTGATGTGGAACTTTAGAGTAAGTGACTCCGTTTTGCATTTTTAACGTGGTCTTTTGGGACCTAGTCCATGAGTTTAGTCCAAAAAACAGTAGCCTCCTGTAATTTTCATTTAACATCCTTAAACTGACAACTTATGCTGTTTACTGTTACACAAACAGAGGTAACTTCTTGGTCTCTTCTCTTTGACTCTCCATATACTCTAGTTACTCATCACCTGCTGCCAGCTGAATATTGTTTCTAGATAGTCTGTTGATTTAATATTTATTTATGTATTTGTTCATTCAATCATTCCTTCATTTATTCGTTCACTTTGGTATAAGGGATTGAACACAGGGGCACTTAACAATGAGCAACATCACCAGCTCTTTATTTTTTTATTTTGGAAATGGGTGTCACTAAGTTGCTGAGGCTAGCCTTTGAACTTGGGATCCTGTCCCAGCCTCCCAAGTTGCTGGGATCACAGGTGAGTGCCACCACACCCAGCTTCCACTGATTTTTAAAATAATTTGGTTTTTTTTTTCTTTTATGTATTTTTTATTTATATATGACAGCAGAATGCATTGCAATTCTTATTACACATATAGAGCACAATTTTTCCTATCTCTGGTTGTATACATAATATATTCACACCAATTCGTGTCTTCATACATGCACTTCGGATAGTAATGATCGTCACATTCCACCATCATTAATTACCCCAGGTCCCCTCCATTCCCCTCCATTCCCCTCCATTCCCTCTGCCCTCTCTAGAGTTCATCTATTCCTCCCATGCTCCCTCTCCCTATCCCACTATGAGTCAGCCTCCTTATATCAAAGAAAACATTGGGCCTTTCTTGGGGGGGGGGGGGTGGATTGGCTAACTAGCATTATCTTCTCTAACTCTTACATCCATTTACTTGCAAATGCAGTGATTTTCTGCAGATCATCATAAACTATCTTCTTGAACCTTGATTTGGAGTTCCTTTTACTCTTTATCTGTCCTAGTCACTATTTATAGAAGTTTGAGATTCTGATATCACATTTTTATTTCTTTATTCACCTTTTCCTTTGACTATGCATTTTTTAAATCTTTAAATTAAAACTTATTAATTTTTAATAATGGTTAGAATTTTAGCAGGTAGAAGTAGAAAATACAGGTATTTGTGATTTTTGCCCATGATCTCTACCAAGATTCTTTCCAGATTGTGGTCATTAT
Source organism: Marmota flaviventris (assembly GCF_047511675.1). Lineage (NCBI taxonomy): Eukaryota > Metazoa > Chordata > Mammalia > Rodentia > Sciuridae > Marmota > Marmota flaviventris. Next base: position 170,947,521 of record NC_092500.1, read on the forward strand.
TTGAAGGGGAACATGATTGTAGATATCAGTGTGTATTACAATGAAGCTTAGCAAGAATGGTTTTTCTGTCAGAAGACATTTGTGGCACTCTTCACAGTTGAGGACTTAATATCTTGAGCCAAAGTCTGCAAGCATTGGATTATGAATCTCTTTGGATTAAAAACTCACCTAGTGAATCTCATCTACATCTTTCTTTATTCTGTTCTGAAATTCTCACTGGAGATGGATGGACAGCTGTGGCTATTATCTCTTTCCTAACTCTTACCAGAGATTTCCACTATCTCAGGCCGTAATCTTATCAAAGGTGATTACCTACCTTTTGAGAGAAAAAAAATAATTCCTTCAAAATGGTTAGAAATTACTGCCTTTAATGCTTTTCCTTAATATGCTTTTCATAATTAGAGTAATTAAAAGGTTTACTAGAGGCAATGTAAAAACTGAATTTTGGAAAGTAATTTGGGACAGTGAGTCCAGTTGAAGGGGGAACCATGCCTTGTCTAAGCAATTCTTGTGCCAGAACTACCTGCCTAAATCTCAATTTTTGCAAACTCAAAACAACTTTCTCATCATAGCTTCGTTTCTGAGTAACCACCCCTCATACAAAGCAGGCGTTCTCAATACAAGGCATTACATTGTGTTTATCAGGTTTTTTATTTTTATTTTTTAATAAAAATAGTTTCTTGTGATTTTTGTATACCTGAAGTCAGTTTTCCATTAGTGTGTCGCAGCCTTGTAGAAAGATTAGTGGTTGGAATTTAAAGGAATGGGGATAGGGAGTAAAAATTTGTGGGTTCCAAGTTGAGAAACTTTTTTTTTTTTTTTTAATACCGTGTAAGATGGGAGGTAAAGGAGCTGGGGATATAGCTCAGTTGGTACAGTGCTTGCCTCACATGCCCAAGGCCCTGGGTTCAATCCCCAGTACCATCAAAAAGGAAAAAAAGAAAGATTGGAAGTAGGAAGACCAGTTAGATTAGTACAACAGAAAGAGAAGGAAGGTCTGAAGTAAAACAAATCAGTAGAACTAGAGAGTTATATACAAAAACTGCTGTGGAGAGTAATTGTCAATTCTTGGTCTAGCATATGTTTTTGTTTTGTACTAGTTTATATAAAAAGTAATATTTTCCAGGTTACCTATCAATTCTATGTTGAAATTACACCCTGAGTAACACTTAGTATTTGGAATAGACCAGAAAGTATAAACTGAAAAATTTTCAGAGTACATCATTCTCTGCCTTTCATAGGGGATATGCCTCCCATACACACACTACTGAAATAAAGTTAATAATATATAATTCACATATCATACAGTTCACCTATTTGAGGTATTGAATTCAGTGAATTTTACTATACTCACCATAATCCATAGGATATATTCTTAATATAATTTGGTTTGATAGATATATTAAATTTGTATAATAAATCTCTATATTTATATGTTTGCTCAGATAAAAAGAAGTAATAAAGAAATGGAATGTAGAATTAGCACATTTTTATGATGGTTAGAAATAATAAAGAATTTAAAGCTGACTTGAACTTAGAAATTATTCCAAAGATTGAAGAAGGCTTGCTGCCTACAGTTAGATAAGAACATGTGTTAAGATGGGTACCTTTTCATCTTTCTTCCACGCTCCCCACAGGACTGGGGATTGAATCCAGGGTTGCTCTATCACTGAGCTGCACCCTCAAATTTTTTTTATTTTTAAATTTCAGACAGGGTCTCACTAAGTTCAAGACACTGGCCTTAAAGTCACAATTCTCCTTCCTCAGCCCCCCATATCTCTGGAATTACAGGCATGCATCACTGTGCCTGGCCCAATGGATACTTTTTTATTTGGTTGCATATAATAAATAAAAATGTTTACTGTATATTTTGCCTTATAGTTTATAGTCATCATAAAATGTGAGAATCCATGAACTTGTCAGTATACATCTGAGGGAAATAATTCAGATTGAAGATCTGAAATATGAAATACATGAAGACTTTAGCAGATAAAATTGAGATAAGCTTTTATCATTTTGAAGTACAATACATCATCTTGCTGGGAATGGCCAGGTCATGGGAAACATAGAGAAAATACAGTGTTTATCTAAGTTCCCAAGTTTTTAAAGATGAGTATGAGAAAGCTACATGTTCCCCAGCTCAAGTAGAGAGCCTTTTATTTTCTCATATTTTATGTTTGTTCAGTTAACAGTATAAAATGTGAGGAACTGAAATAACTCCTATAATGGGTATGCTGAGGAGTTTAGAGAACTAAAAGAAATTTTTGTCCTTGGAACGCTTATGGTATTATGAGAATTGAATAAAGTTTAAGTTGGCACTCTGAAATTTTTTTTTCTTTTTTAACTTCAGCTTCTAGTTGTGAAACATTATCTGATTTGACCACCTTATTTCGGGTAATATTTTAACCTATCCTTCTGAGACAAAGGAGGTAAAGTACTTCACTTCTCTTGCAATAAATGGAGAGCCTATAAGTTCTCTCATGTTGGCCTTCTTATCTGCCTTCTAGTGAGTTGACCAAGAATGCTTCAAGGCTAGTCATAAGAGTAGTTATTGGTGCTCTCGTAAGTGCCAATTTAATGGGTGCTGGAAATGTTCAAAGTAATATTTCTACTAACCTATTGATATTGTCAGAAATTCCAGCATTTAGAAATTCATGCTATTTCTATTAAGTTAGATTATTAATAATGTCTATTTACTTTATTTTATTTTATTTTCCTGATTTTGCTACCTCGGATTGAACCCAGAGGGACTTTACCACTGAGCTTTATATCCAGCCCTCTTTTTTTAATATTTATTTTTTAGTTTTAGGTGGACATAATGTCTTTATTTTATTTATATGTGGTGCTGAGAATCGAACCCAGTGCCTCACACATGCTAGGTGAGCACTCTACCACTTGAGCCACATCTCCAGCCCTTTTTATTTTCTTTGAGACAGGGTCTAACTACGTTGCTGAAACTGGCCTCAAATTTGCAGTTCTTCTGCCTTAGCCTCCTGAGTAGCTGATAGTATAGGTGTGTGCCACCACACTCAGCTCTCCAGAATCTATTGATTTAATTCTTATTGCTAAGATGAAGTTTATATTTTTAAATAGAAAACTGTAGATTCTCCTTTGATCTTATCCTGCTAGAAGCTCCCCCTTCTCTGATTTCAGGTTCTAATACAGTGTGCCTTGTTCATACAAATCTCACTGGGTTGTCCTCTGTGCTAGTCTGCGAACCTGATAGGTTATTTCTTCCTCAAGATCTTGATCTTGAATGTTTTCTTCCCCTATCTACATAGATCACTGCCTGACTTTATCTATCTTTATTCAGATTTAATAGAGACTTTCTTTGAACACACTATTTAAAATTGTAATCCTACCACTGACAGTCCATATCCTGTTTCTCACTTTATTTTTCTTAAGTTTTTTTTTTTTGAATTTTTAGTTGTAGATGAACATAATACCTTTATTTTATTTATGTATTTTTATGCAGTGCTGGGGATCAAACAAGTGCCTGACACATACTAGGCAAGAGCTCTACCACTGAGCTTCAGCCCCAGCCCTCTCAGCTTTATTTTGTTCTGTTATATTTATCATGGTTTGAATACTATATGTTTGATTTTTTTTTTCCCCTTCTCTCTTACCACAAGCATATCAACTCCCTGTTAACAGAGATTTTTTGGTTCATAGGTGTACTTTCCTGTGATCAGTAGTAAATGTTTGACTAATGCATAAATTAATTAATAAAAAGTCCTACAGGATTTGAGACATAAAATAAGTGGCTTTAGGCAAAAGGGATGCCAAACAGTTATCATATTGTGCACTTGATTTTTGTATAGTATTTGAGAAATTAAATTTTCAGAAATATTCCCTATTGGAAAATATTCCCTATTTAGCTCAGTGGTAAAGTCTCTGTTTTTAGTCAGCTTTTTAAACACTGACCAAAAGACATGATAAGCACAACTTAGTGGAGGAAAAGTTTATTTTCGTTCACGGTTTCATGCAGTCCACAGTAGGCCAACTCCATAGCTCTTGGCCTGAGGTGAGACAGTCCTTAGCAGAGGAAAACAGCAACTAAGAAGCAAAAAGAGAGGGCTCCAGCAAGCACTGTGTTCACCAAGAATAAAATATAAACCCCAGAGGCATCCCCCCAGTAACCTACTTCTTCAGCCATCTAGTTATCACCCAGTTAAGCCATATCAGTGGATTAATCCACAAATCAGGTCACACATCTCATAATCCAATCATTTCACCTCATCATTCTTGTGTTGCCTCATATGAGCTATTGGAGAACACCACATATCTAAACCATAACAGTTCCCCTATATTAGGAAATCCTAGTCTAATGCCAAATGTGGTCAACTTCTGTTTGTAATTTGTAAAATTCTGAACTCTTAACAAAAATGTCAAATGACAAGTACTTAATAGGCCTTAAATTTGTGAATGTTTGTTTTTAGTCATTGGGTAAATTGGTTTCAGCACTCACCCGGGAGTTATCTTTATGACTCCTTATGTTACTAAACAAGTGCCAGTCACTAAAACAACACATTTTGAAAGAAAGTGTCTTCACAAGGTAGCAAGAGTGGAGGTAGGAGACCCAAGCCTCTAATCTGCCTCCATCGGGACAGGGTTTAGGCATATTTTATGGGATACAGAAGCAAGGTGATTTAAGACGTGGAGAAAGGTGATTGGAGGCAAAGTAATCAGTGGCCAGTACATAGGGAGTCTCTCTTCATGATTCTTCATGGAATGCATGTTCATATAATGACTATGTTACATAATCTGAGGGCAGAATTTTTAGCCTTCTGAGGTCAAAAGGTCATCCATCAGACTCCAGTTCAGGCCCAAGTGAAGAATCGTAGTTTAGACAGGGCAGATGTTCAAGTTCCTGAAAAGTAACATAGACAACCATGTGTCAGAGGTGTTACCTACAGTAAAACTAGAGGGAGACTAATATATAGCTCACCTATGTGACCTACAGAATTAGTGATTTTAAAAGCCAACTAAAAGCAAATAACTAAGGGGAAGTGGGGCTCATTCATGGAAGTAAAAAATCCTGAGACTTGAGGTCTCATTCTTTTTATTATTTTTTTATTAATTTTTTTTGTAGTTGTAGATGGACAGCATGCCTTTATTTTATTTGTTTATTTTTATGTAATGCTGAGGATCAAACCCTTTGCCTCTCGCATGCTAGGCAAGTACTCTGCTACTAAGCTATAGCCCCAGCCCAAGGTGTCATTCTTTTTATGGTTTTGAGAATGGCTCTCAGGTTCTTGAGAGATGGTGATATATATGTACATTTGGAAGCCCTTTTATTGGTACCCATCAGATGGAGCAAGGAACCAAGGCTCATTTTTTTTTTTTTTTACCATTACCAGGGTTTTCTTCATTTGTAAACTGAGGTTATTAGAAAACATATCATTGTTAACATCAGTTCTAGCTTAATATCAGATTTTGTGATTTACCTGATGCTAGCTTAATTAAATCTCTTACTATAATTCTAAAATCATTTGTACTTTTAAACATTGGGAACCTGCTAGGATAAGGAAAATGCAAAACAGTGAGGAACACATTAGATGTTCCAGAGACACAGAATTGTATGATTTTACTCTATTAACTGTGTATCAGTACTCTCCCTGCAGAAGAAATTAGGGGCTTCAAATGAATGAACAATAAATATGGATTGGTTTCCTGAGTGAATGGCTATAATTTAACAAAATATTCCAGATGTATGCAAAGAGGAATTGTTTAGTTCAGGGCAGAGATCCTTTTTAATAGTCACAGACTTCAGGAGGAGAGTCTGCTATTCAGATTTAAGTTACCCTGTTGTAGTCATTGCTGGGGAACTGTCATGGGTTAAGCAACGTGTAGTTGTAGAACTGAATTCCCAGTCTGGTGTTTAGAAAACTACCATGGGGTCTTCTGTGATTTTAAGGTTGACTATAAAGGTGCTGTGGATGTAGATTACAAACCAGTAGTAACAGGGTATTTCTTTGGTCACAGAAACATACATACTTATTAAGAGAAAAGATATTTTTTTTTTTATATTCTTAGCATTTGGCTTGTAGTGGATATTTAACAAATGCTTATTAGTTGTCTCAGAAAATGTTTCAATTACATCTTTTAAAAGCTTAGTCAAGTAGCATAGAGTCTTTTGGTGATAAGTTTTAGGACCTTTAAGATGATCTTATTGGAATGAGACTTGCACTATATATATACATATATATATATACATATATATATATATATATATATTTGAATTGCTATAATACAGGACAATAAAAATGTATTTGTGGGGTTGGGGTTGTGGCTCAGTTGTAAAAGTGCTTGCCTAGTACGCATGAGGCACTAGGTTCGTCCCTAGCACCACATTTTTCAAAAAAGCTAAGTAGATGAAATAAAGGTATTAAAATATGTATTTGTGTGCTATACTAGTCAAGAATTTTGTAAAGAATATTTGCTATCTTGTAAATAGGAGTTCACTGAGGCTGGTAGAAAGGAAAAGGGAAGAAAGCATTGTAATTCAGAAAAGCTAAAGGAACTAATTGGCTAGGGCAAGTGTTTACTAGATGAGATAAGAAGTAGAAATTAAAGACTGATTGGGGAATGTTTAAGAGTTATAGACCAATATCTCATGGATTCTTTTGAAGTACCTGTATTTAGGTACTGTCAAATTTACTTCAATTATGACTAGTTAATTAAATTTATTTTGTTAAGTATTCAGCTTGGCATGTTGGTATTTAAAACATATAGAGATAATTTTTATTTTATAATGACATGCTCAAAATTGTCTTTATGCCTTGGCATTACATTTTGCCATGAGGTATGACATTGCATTATCAGAATTTTTCTTGTCTATTAAACCAGTAGTTTCCAAGTAGAATTACCTCAGGAGCTGCTTAAAAATATTTTTGGACTCCTACCACCAACTAATTCAGATTCACTGGGAATTCTGTGCTTGTAAGAGACTTCCACATGATTCTGATGCTCAGTGCAGTTTGGGAACAACTTCCCTAAACTGACATGGAGATGAAGTTCTACATGCTATTGTAAACAGTGTACTGTACTTAAGTAATAATAGAGTGAGTTCATATGTAACTTAACAGTAGCAACCCTCAGAGTGGAGCACACTGACTACCACAGAAAGGAATTCTAAATAGTATGTTTTAAACAGCTACTCTGCACATGTTTTGAATTTAAATGACTCTGAAATCAGACCGCAAAGCGTACAGCTACACCTATTCCAGAAACAATGAAGCCACTTCCAAATGAAGGGAAGTGACATCTGCACAGAGTATGCTATGAAGACAGTCAAGTGGAGTCCGCATGTTAGCTGTACATACAGAGAGAGATGGTGGTTCAGCTCTGACCTGGAAAAAGTATTCCCTGACATTTCACAGCATTGTTCAATAGAGTTTACCTGTTCCTCTACTATTAATAATAAGGAAACGTTATTTTTATTTTCAGGTTATTATTTTAGAGTGGAAGAAAGCAGGCAACGTATTGAAAATAACAACAAAACACTACATTTTATGATAATTAAGTCGTATATTTTCTGTACTATTAGTCATAATAGATTTTAGAGGACATTGTGTCAGTTCTGTGGCTTTTCTGATGAATTATGTTTATTGATAAAGCTTCAAAATAATTTAGTCTGGAGACAATTTCCAGAAGCTTAATGGAATATGAATTTTTTACCCTCTTTATCTGCTTATAGCCCCTTTTATGTTCTAGATATTACTTCAGGAGCGGATGCAGATAATAGGAAATAGTGACAGATGTGATAGGCACATAAAACAAGTATATAGCATGCTTAGAAGAAAAATCAAATATGTCACTATTTTACTTTAAAAAAAAAAACAAGCTGAGGGGGCTTGGGTTATGGCTCAGTGGTAGAGTACTTGCCTAGCATGTATGAGGCACTGGGTTCGATTCTTAGCACCACATATAAATAAATAAATAAATAAATAAATAAATAAATAAATAAATAAATGTCCATCGACAACTAAAATATATATTTAAAAACCAACAAACTGGGCTGGGGTTGTCGCTCAGTGGCAGTGTGCTTGCCTAGCAAACATGAGGCACCAGATTCAAGCCTCAGCACCATATAACAAATAAAATAAAGACATTCTGTCCATCTACAACTACCAAAAAAGAAAAAGAAAAAACAACAAACTGAGTTTAGGAAAAGAAAGTCTGAGAAAAATGAAAATCAGTTCATTTGCCTCATGGGTGTTTAATCAATCAAAAGAGTAGGCCTTATCTGTAACTTTAATATACACCAAAAAAATGACTTGGTGGTGGACAAAAGTAATATAGTTTTAGGTCCAGGACAGGGGAACTCAATTTCCTTACATTCTGCTCCCAAGTAATTAACCCCTCTGTTGGAGTCATGTGATGAACTTTTTTTCTTTTTCTTTTTTTATTTTTTGTGATACTGGAGATTGAACCCCGGGGCACTCTATTGCTGAGCTACATCCCCAGCCCTTTTTATTTTTTATTTTTTTATTTTGGGACAGGATTTCGCTAAGTAACCCAGGCTGACCTTGAATTTGTGATCCTCCTGCCTCAGCCTCCTGAGTCATTGGGATTACAGGTGTGTACCACTAATTGACCTTGGGCAGGTAGGGTCTTGTCTTAATTGTCTACCTCAGAGGACTATGAGATAAATTGTTAGATGTAAAATATTTACTCAGTGATGTCTGGCCCATAACACTATTCATTAAGTAATGGTGGTAGTCATTATTTATAGTTTTAAACTATCTTAAGTGCATTATTTGAAAAATTAATATTCTAGTCTTGATGTGTTTTTAATTTTTGTATCTGTGAATCTGTGTTTTTCTCACTTCACCTACCATTCTTTACCCAAAACTACATGTGCCTTTCAAATCACAACTAAATGTAGTAAGGTCTCATTAATCTGGTATTGTTCAAGGGAAAAAGAATGTTTGACAAAAGTGAAGCATCTTCCTAAGCCATAAACTTTTCTTTTCTTTATCTTCCTCCTCCTCCTCCTCCTCTTTTTTTTTTTTTTTTTTTTTTTTTGGTGTATGTGTTTTTTGCAAGGAGTTCTCCTCACATTGTCCTTGCTGGTCTCCAAGTTCATGGGCTCAATGAACTTCCTGCCTTAGCCTCCCAAATAACTGGGAGTATAGGCTAAGCCAGCTTAAGTTTGGTATTAAATATTTTGTCTTTTAAAAACCACTGTATCCGGGCTGGGGATGTGGCTCAAGCGGTAGCGCGCTCGCCTGGCATGCATGCGGCCTGCATTTGATCCTCAGCACCACATTCAAACAAAGATATTGTGTCTGCCGAAAAACTAAAAAGTAAATATTAAAATTCTCTCTCTTTCTTCTTTAAAAAAAAAAGTGTATCACATAGTTTTCTATCTTTGTAGAACACAAATTCTAAACACTAATTACATTGAGTCACTGTTTTCATATGTATTTGTAGATAGTTATTTTCTTCTCATCAGGTAAGCTATCATTAGTTTTCTCTTGTGTTTAACCCTTTTTTATATACTCTTCTAGTCAGTATTTAAGTTTTTCTGTTCAATCTACTTTTTTGGAAACCAGCTATTGAAGCTTGCTAAGATTATGTTAAAATGGTGAGATGTCTGCAATTTGCTTGAAAATATCCATTGGCACAGTGTAGCATGAAGGGGAAAGATAATAGGTTGGCCTTGTTCAAGCTGGGTTGCGGATATATAGCATTTGTTATTCTATTCTTTCTACTTTTATATATGTTTGGAATTTTTTGCAATAAAAGGGTTTTTTAATATTTATTTTTTAGGTGTAGATGGACACAACATAATATCTTTATTTTTTTAATGTGGTGCTGAGGATCGAACCCAGCCCCCTGGCCTTGCTAGGCCAGCACTCTACCACTGAGCCACAATCCCAGCCCCAATAAAAGGTTTTTTTAAAACCACTATTTAAAAAAGAACTGTATGTCAGATATTTGCAGATCTGTACATATTTCTTCCTTTTTTTGTAAAGATTCATAGGAAATTTAGACTGAGAACTAATGGAGGATATCTACATCTCTTACCTTTTGACATTTTATAATTTTTGAAACCTGCATCTATTATGTTTATGTACATATGTATGCATTATGTTTTTAAAAAATGTGTCTAGTCTGGAAATAGGTTCACTGCCTAGTGTGTTAATTGAAGGAACCCATAATATCTAATTTGTGGGTTGTGAGGATTATGTAGTTGTATATTTAACATTTTTGTTTATTAGGTACTTGGGATTGAACCCAGCTGTTCTTTTACCACTGAGCTACATCCCCAATCCTTTTGTTTTATTTATTTATTCATTTAATTTGAAGCAGAGTCTTGCTAAGGCTGGTCTTGAACTTGTGATCCTCGTACCTCAGTTTCCTGAGTTGTTGTATTTTTAACAGATATTTTAGATGGATAGAAGTGAATACTGTATGAACGGTATTATTAATAATTATAGGAAGCTGTTATTTTGGAATGAGCTCCCACTGTAGGCACCAACACACCAACCTAGAAATCAAAGTAAAATTAAATTTCATGGCCATTTTTGTTGTAGAATATGTTACTGTGATTCTTTTTTTTACCTTTGTTTTTTTCTGGGGTTTACTTTCTTATCCACAAGAAAAGATTTTGCTATTTTGCCTAAGAAATGCAGTCAGCAAAATTTTCAGTAGATTTTCTTTGTACTTTACACCTACGTTTTTAGGACAGGTATTTTTTTAAGTCAGCAAGAAAATTAACTACAGCAGGAACTTCATTAAGGCCACAATTTAGGATATGCAAATGTGAATGGTTTCTAACTTTACCCTGTACATTTCACATATATCATTCACTGTTAGACACTTTGGTTTTTGTTAATATAATTCAGTGCTGAATTTGTTTTTTAACCAGAGTTTCTAATGAATGTTTTTGTAACTTTTTTCTAATTTACAATCTTAACTTTGAGTTAATGAAAATAGTTTTCTATTCATTATGATGTGAAACTACTAATAAGTTTAGTTTTTGTGATCTTTGGTTCCTATATCATGAATAGTAGCTTCCATTGTTTTGTGAAGATATGCGTGAATCGAGAGAGGCCAAAATGTCTCGATTGTGAATAAAGTGGTAGAATACAAGTCAGCAGATACCATTACTAGACTCACTCTATTATTAATGTATACTGTGTACAGTCATCATCCAACATGGGTATCTAACCCTTTATAAAATTGATAGTAATAAGTAATAGCCTCTACCAATAGTTAGTTTGAGAAATGTTTCATCATCTCCATGTAAGCTTGTTTATTTATTTATTCTTTTATTATTATTATTATTATTATTATTATTTTAGCTGTATATGGACAGCATGCCTTTATTTTATGTGGTGCTGAGGATCAAACCCAATGCCTCATGTGTACTTGGCAAGCGCTCTGCCACTGAGCTACAGCCCCAGCCTCTATTTATTCATTCTTTTTGTTTGTTTCAGTACTGGGGATTGAACCCAGGGGCACACTACCACTGAGCTACAGCCCTATCCCTTTTTAGTTTTTATTTTGAGACAGGGTCATGCCAAGTTACCCACACATCCTCAAACTTAAGATCCTCTTCCCTCAGCCTCCCTTGTGGCTGAAATTATAGACATGCACTACTGTGCCCTATTAAAAAAAAAAAATTTAGAAGTCTTTAGTAACTCTTTGAAGTAATTATTATCCAGTTTTAATAGATGCTGAAATTGAGACTTAGAGGAATTAAGCCACTTCAGAGTATTCTAGCAATAAAATAAGTAATATATACTTAGAACCTGGAATTACCCTATAGTTATGACATTTGGTTATGTTCATGCCAGGATTTGTTTTTTCTTCATAAAGGACTTCTTTATAGCTGGATGCAGTGACACATGTCTATAATCCAAGCAACTTGGGGGGTTGAGGTAGGAGGATTACAAGATTGAGGCCAACCTTGGCAATTTAGCAAGGCCCTAAGCAACCTAGCCAAGAACCTGCTTCAAATTAAAAAATAAGGTTGGGCTCTGTAGTGCATGCCTGTGATCCAAGCTGCTGGGGAGGCTGAGGAAGAGGACTGAAAGTTCAAGCCAGCTTCAGCAATTTAACCAAGTTGCCCTAAGCAACTTGGTGAAATCCTCTCTCAAAATAAAAAATAAAAAAGGTGTAGGGATGTAGCTCAGTGATAAAGTGCCCCTGGGTTAAATCCCCAGTGCCAAATAAATAAGTGAATGAATGAATAGACTGGAGATGTAGGTCAGTGGTAGTACCCCTGGGTTCAATCCCTAGTACTTCCCAAAAAAGAATTTTTTATAAATGACTGATGTTAATATCAAAAGGTATTTTGAATGTCCTTATAATATATGTATTCTGTTGCTTATTTGGGTTGTTCCTGGAAACAGATTGAACTTAGATATTTTCAGTACTTATTTCAAGTGAGTTGTTTGGACATCATTGATACTTTTCTGATTTCTTAAAATTTTGCTTTAAACCAATGTTTTATTTCAAAATAATCTTAAAAACATTAGTTAATGGTAGCTCAGTACCCTTAAGTTATATAAGTAAGACTTTTTAATTCAACTCTTGAGTAACATAAATATTTCTCAATTTTCTATCTTTATTCTACAGAATGGTAAAGAACACTGATCATCTCTGGAAAACTTATTGATCCACCTCATGTAAAGTATGCTCAGTTCCTTTCCAGTGGTGTAAGTATGTAATCTTTCTCAATTTGTATTCTCTGAGTTGCTTTAATATATTATTATGTTTATGATTCATATTTGACTTCAGACATTTGTAGAATATTTTAGAAGAAGAATCAAATGGTCCGTCTACTTGATATTAAGATGAGCAAGTGTCATAATTATTTAGTAAAGAATGAATTTTCAAATCTATCAATGTTTTATCATTTGTTCAACTCTGGATTTTGACATTGTTTTAGTTGAGCATGAAATTACTTAATCATTTTTCACTGCTTAATAGCTAAGGAGATTGTGAGATAGATAACAAACTATTGAAGAGAGGTAGTGTCAAGTTCTTTGTGACAAGCAGAATGGGGGAGCATGTTACCTTAATGCTGCTTTTTGTGTGCACAATTCCATCGCCTTAGCCATTTCTCTTTACCTGCTGGTGATGGTGATGTAGTTAATCTGTTAGCTGATGTAGTTGTGGCCTTTCTTTGGAATCAGGCAAAAAATACAAATTGAGATGGTGGTATTGTGTTGAGAGTGTTTTTATGCTAGAATATGAACTGTAACCACCAGTTCATACTAAATAGCCCTCTAAATAAAAGTATTCCGGGAATTTCAGAATTAGGAGAAGATAAAGTATCTATTAGCTCATTAAGATCATGTTTAGAGTCTAATGCAGAGTGCCTTTAGCATAAATATTTTCTAAAATTTGGTGGAGTCTGTCTTTCACTTAAATTTCTTCCGTTTTGGTTGAAAGTTCTATAATCCAATAAATAGACATTAAGATAGGTTTTCCTTGTTATTAAGGTTTTTCATTAAAGTTTTTCTCATCTCATTGATTCTATGATTTAGTGAAAAGTCTCTGAAATACATTTAGAGGATGTGAATTGTAGCCTAAGTTTCTGTTAAATAGCTATAGCCTTGCGAAGACACTTCATCTTTTGGGGCCTTGGTTTCCCCTTTTTGATCATTTATTTACTTATAGCTGTTCTCAATAGCCATTATCAATGACATCCTGAGGGCAAAAATTTTTGCCTGATTTGTTCATTGTAGCATCCTTTGTGATTCATATAGGGTCTTAACACATAGTAGGCACTCAATATATATTAATTGAATGAGTGATTTTTTTCTAAATGATCTCCAGTTCTCTGATTCTATACCCAATTTATGTCTTCCTCTAAACTTTCTTGTTTCTACTTGAATTTTGTTCGATGTGATAGAAGAAGATCAAAATCACACAATTATTAACATACAAAGATTTTTTTTCAGGTTCACAATTCTTAAGTAGGGGGAGAATAATACAAGCAAATCTTACGAGGGACACAATTGGTAGATGAGGTACATTTAATTTCATAGTTCCAAAATTATTCAAATATGGTTGTTCAGTTAGACTAGAAGTTGGCTTCTGTGTGAAGTCTAAGACAGAGAAATGATTCTTGGCTAGACCACCACAGTGGATGCCTTGTAAGACACGAAGACATATAAATAAAGTCACTTGATTCTAGAGGACAGTATTGGCAGGTAAAACTTCAAAGCCCAAGACTTGTCATGCCTGAGCTCTTGAAGTATTGGTTAGACTCCTAAGGTCATGTGTGTTTTAAATTCTAGAAGTTAAGGTCAGTAACTCACATAAGGAGTCTGATGTGGTGTGTTGTAATATTCCTGAGAAAGTAAGGGAGCTTCCCAAGGGCAGAGGTATTGACTGCAAGTTCTCATAAATGTCTGATAAGATTTAATATTCTCAAGGTGGGAAGAAGAGTAGTTCCAAATTCTCATGTGTAGAATCTAATAGGCTGTTGCACTCTGGAACACAGAGGGAATATTTTCCCAGTTCTTATAGAAAAATAGCATGTATCATTCAGGTAGCGAACTGTGTCTTAGGAATCATTTCAAGACCACATAACAGATTTTTTTTTTCACCAGATGTGCATTAAGATAGCTACAATTAAAAAAAAAACTCAGTGATAATTGAAAACCATCAAAGAATGCTTAACACATTGGAATATAATCCTACTTCTCTCAAAGTTCTTTTATTGTGGAAAAAACATTTTTAGACCATTATCTCTAGTTAAAGCCTCTATTATGTTTTCATCAGTTCTCCTATTGATTTGAATTAAAGAATCGTTTTTACTATACTCTTAAGCTCAGTTCCCAATAGAAGTTCATTTCTTACTTGTTCTCAATTGTCATTTTCTTTTTTTAAAATTGCTGTTCCTTTGATTGCAGTATTATTGAGAAAGAAGGCACTGTTCCCGTTGTGAGTTAGGCTTGAGTACATCTTTAGCTGATGCATATTATGGTTGACTCTACCATGTATTAAATCATCTTGCAGTAAACACCACACGTGCAAAACAAAACTTATTTTACCTAATCATTACAGATAAAAAGATAGAAACATCAGAATCCAGCTGAAGAAGATACTTTGTGTTTTAAATAAAGATCCAGTCAAATCCTATTAACTGTAGATGTTAGTAAGGTAGTAATGTCATTTTTACGCATGTGATTTCAAGGTTAATCATTCATGAAGGCTTTAACCTTCTTTGCTTTACATGTTTGTAGACTTGAGTTTATAAAAGGATGTTCTGGACTTCATGCCCAGTTAAGAAGGGTATAGGTATATATTAAAATGATGATATAATTTATTGCAAAATACTTCATTGTTATGGTCTCATGATTACAGTCTTTTCCTGAAATGTTGGCTTATGAACCAAGCATAATTCCATAATTTAATTGTTCTTTTGTATTTTAAACATTGTCTCTTATTATAGTGTTTAAATTCTTACCACATTATTTTCAATTATTGTTGGTCTGTGTCTGCATACAGATTAGTAATTTACAGTGAAAAATGTCCCTCATTCTTTGAACAATCCTTGTACATAAGGAAATTAATTCAATTCTTAAATGTTATCTATTTGTTATAAAAGAATTGCTGGTATCATGGATTTAGATGACCTTTATAGGTCATTTAATTTGATGATTATGTGTTTAAACTAGGTAACTTATGATAAATAAGTGTGAAAATATCATAATGTTTGCCTTTGTTTATGTTAATGCATATTGGGATATTGTTCTCAATATCTAAGAATACTTTTGATCTTGGTGTTTTTCTCATAAAATACTGTATCTTTGTCAAATGCGTGATTTGATTATGCTCATTTTACCCTTGGCATTCTAACTCTATGGTGATCATCCATTCCCTTCTAACATCTATTGGTCTTTTTTGCTTTAGCTATATCTTTGCATTATAGTCTTCTCTTGGTAAAAGTTATAGATATTTTATTTAAACAAGGTAAAGCATAAAGGGAAATTTATTCTCTCCCATAATAAAGCAGCAATGAGAGCAGTAATGTTTGAGACTTAAGAATTGCTGGAACAAAAGACAGGAACACTGCAGAGCTTTTTTCCATTGTTCTCTGCGTTTCTTGGTATGTCTACTTTATTATTCCTCAAACTAGCTTCCTGTGCATGGTAAAGAGTTCACCAGAGTAGCATCTTTCTGTAACTAAGCACAGTTATAGTGACTACCCTTCTTATCCCCAGTTTTATTAGAAATTTTTAAGGAGAGTAAGCCTTGGTCTCTTTATCAAGCTCACCCTGTTGTGAGTAGCATCCCCAAGAATATGTGTTTGGAAATAGCTAGATGTTCTAGGCAAACAAAATAATAAGTGCCTGCTGTTTCTTTTTGTGACCTCTGAAATAAAAATGGTTTCTAATTGTAAATGAATGCCGAATAATAGAAAATATTACATAGTTTTGGCTGAGTGCAGTGGCATACACCTTTAATCCCATGAATTGGAAGTCTGCGGATGGAGAATCACAAGTTAGAGGCTAGTGTGGGCAACTTAGTGAGACCTTGTCTCAAAATAAAAAAGGGTGAGGGTATAGCTTAGTGGTAGAGCACACCTCCTCCGTTCAGTACCTAATAACTGACACATGTACACATAGTGTATAATGATAGTTTCAAATACTGTGAAAGATAGCCCTGACAGTTCTGCTTCATGCGTTGGGGTGGATGGATGCTTTTCAGTAATAGGTGAAAGTCACATAATTTACTTTTGTTTTATGCTAATACACAAACAGGGCAAGATTTAAAGAATTAGAAACAAATTGCTATGTGCTCTAGTATAAATAGAATTGAAAAATATCATGATTGATCTTTTTTGTCCATACAATAAAATATATCTTGAAGTCACAAATCTAAAGATTAGCTTATGAAATATTTTGATAGGATGATGAATGAAGGTAGCAAGAGTGGTTCTTTCTTCTTTTCTGTCCTCCTCTTCCTTCCTTCCTCCCCTCCACTTCTCCTCCTATTTTCATCTTCCTCCTCCTTCTTCCTGCCCTCCCCCACCCCTGGTACTAAGAATTGAAGCCAGGGTGTTCTACCACTAACTTAAATTTTCAGCCCCCACCCCCCCCCCCTTTTTTTTTTTGAGACAGGATCTTGTTAAGTTGCCCAGGCTGGCCTTAAATTTGAGGTTATCCTCTGTTGACCTGAGTAACTGGAATTCTAGACATGTGCCACTGTGCCAGGCTGTCTGTCTGATTTTCAGGGGGTAAAGAATGATGTATATGAACCAAAATTTACCCAGAAAATAAATTAAGGATAAATTATTTGGATTTGGCAGCTTCTTTGAGAAAGAACTGCCTAGAATTATTATATTGCTGAGCACTTGATAGAGTAGATTAAGTGCTGAGGATTTAAACAGAAACTAAAGTGTTAAATGTCTCTTATATCTCTTATACACTGTTAGGAAAATATTCACATAGCTTTTTCAAGAGATTTAACATTTAAGTATAATAAACTACTAAAGTGCACAAACTAGTAGTATCCAACTTGGATGAGTTTTTTAAGATAACGCATGTGTGTGTCAGTGAAGATACTTGAATACTACCAACCCTACATAATATTTATAAGAGATTGTGTGAATTAAACAAGGTTTTTAGATCTCTTTTTTGGGAATGGGTATCCAGGATTGAATCAGGGACTTGACCACTGAGCTATATCCCCAGCCGTATTTTATATTTTATTTAGAGACATGGTCTCGCTGAGTTGCTTTGTACCTTGTTATTGCTGAGGTTGGCTTTGGACTTTAGATCCTGCCTCAGGCTCCCAGAGCTGCTGGGATTACAGGTGTGCACCACCATGCCCAGATGGTTTATAGATCTTTTGAAATTGAAAAGGTTAATGAATCATTCTGGTCAAAAGTTTTTTCTCCCAATGAGATAATGATATATTTTGGCAGAGAAGCTAAAAAGAAAATGAATAAAATACACTTACAATAACCAAAGCATTTAGAATAGCTAACAATTGGAAAAAACCCAAGTGCCTATTACTATAATGGATAAAGAAATAGGTGGTCTAGTCCTACAGTGAAACATTACTCAGCAATGAAAAGGAACAAGCTGCTGATACATCATCGTCATTAGGGAATCTCAAAATATCTAAACTTAATGAAAGTGGCTTAACACGTAAGATTAAATAGAGAGTAGAAATGAGATTTTAAAACAGGGAAAAGTAATCCATGTTGGAGGAAGAAACACCCTGAAGAGTGGTTGCCTCCAAGGAAAAAAGACAGGGCTTGTCTGAGGAGGTGCTTGAGGAAATTTCCTGAGGTGAAAGTATGATATAGGCAGGTGTGTGTACTTCTCAAAACTCTAGGATAGTAAAACATACATTGGTATACTTTTGTTTGTTTGTTTGTTTTTGTACAGGGGATGGATTGTACTTAAGGGTGCTTGACCACTGAGCCACATCCCGAGTCCTATTTTGTATTTTATTTATTCACTGAGTTGCTTAGCACCTTGCTATTGCTGAAGCTGGCTTTGAACTCGTGATCTTCCTGCCTCAGCCTCCTGAGCTGCTGGGATTACAAGTGTGCACCACCACACGAGGCAGATAAACTTTTTTTTTTTAATGTAAAGTTTACCTCAAGAGGAAAAATTCACCTGAACAGAGACTAAGCTCAAATTGATGATGTACATGCTGTAGAGATGTCTGTAACTAATTTTGAAAAGCATTCAGAAACTCAATGAATTGGATGATGTATGGATAAAGGACTGGAGGTACATACAATGATGCAAATGTCGAAAAAGAGAATGGTCATATCTAGGTCTTTAGTGTGCGGGCGTTAACTGTATATTTATTTTTAACCTTTTTATATATTTAAAAATCTTCATTATAAAATATTGGAGGAGAAACCTAGGCAATCAAGAAAGAATATAGTAATCATGAAAATAGGTTTTGGGTTTTTTAAATTTTTTTTTATTAGTTGCTCAAGACAATGATCTTGACATATCATTCATTTGATTCAAATAGAGTATGAATTCTCATTTTTCCACGTGTACAGATTGCAGGATCACATTGGTTATAGAGCCATGTATATATACACAGCAATATTAGTGTCTGTTGTATTCTGCTGCCCTCCCTATCCCCCCCTCCCCTCCTCTCCCCTCCCATCACCTCTCTCTACCCAATCTACTGTGATACTTTTCTCTCTCTCTCTTTTTTTCCCCTTCCCCCCTCACACCATCGTATATGTATTTTGTGTAATCATGAGGGTCTCCTTCCATCTTCCGTGCAATTCCCCTTCTCCCTTCCATTCCCTCCCACTTATCTTCCCTGTTTAGTGGTAATCTTCTTCTCGTGCTCTTCCTCCCTACTCTGCTTTGAGTCACCTCCCTTATATCAGAGAAGACATTTGGCATTTGTTTTTTAGGGATTAGTTAACTTCATGATAGTTTGTCACAAATAAGTCCTGGAAGAAAGCAGACGATAATATGTATAGGGGCAAGGCAGATATTGTGCCTACAGACACAAATGAACTGCAGCATATTAATTTCTATCCATACAATGTACATGTTTGTTTTTAATTATTAATAAGCCTGGTTTAAAAACTATGGAAACTTAATATAAAAGTTCTAGATTTCTGGCAGCTTAAATTTTGTATATGATAAAAGTTGTCTTTCAGATCAGAAAAGAAGCACGTTCTTCAGTAAAGCATATTGGACAACTATTCATTTACAATGAAATAAAGCCCAAATCCTTTCACATTGATTAAGTAAATATAAATTCTAGATGGAACAAAGATTTCTAAGTTATTTTTGTTGGTACATTATAATTATCCATAATGGTGGAATTTATTGTTACATATTTATACATGCACACAATATAACAGTTTGATGGAACAATAAATTTTAATTATAAAATCTATTACTAGAACCCCATAGTACCTCAGTAAATAGAGTGATTTTATCTAAATGGTGTTTAACTAGAGACTCAATGGAATATAGAAGTCATTATCCAGAATCCTTTGATTCTAATAAGTCCTACTGTATATTGAAAAGTAAAGAGATTTATGCTTTTGTCAGTAAGACATAGGCTTAAATTATTTTTCTATTTTTTATCCAGAGTTTTTGGAAGGTACAAAAATACTCTGAACCTTAATTTCCTAATGTTTTGCCATGGCAAAAACATTCTAGCATGGGCCATCTCTTACTATTTTCCATAAAGAAGTTGATAAAGAGATAATAATTCTTCTGCTCTGCATTATCTATAATGATGTGTTGTTTGGTAGATATTGTCAATTAAAAAAAACTTATTTATTTATTTTTATTTTTTAGTTTGCTGGAAACCATGTCTCACTATACAGATGAACCCAGATTCACCATAGAACAGATAGATCTGCTTCAGCGCCTTCGGCGTACTGGAATGACTAAACATGAAATTCTCCATGCCTTGGAGACTTTGGACCGTCTTGATCAAGAGCATAGTGACAAGTTTGGAAGAAGGTCCAGTTATGGAGGAAGTTCATATGGGAACAGTACCAACAATGTTCCAGCATCTTCCTCTACAGCTACAGCCTCTACACAGACCCAGCATTCGGGAATGTCCCCATCACCTAGCAACAGTTATGATACCTCCCCACAGCCTTGCACTACCAATCAAAATGGGAGGGAGAATAATGAGCGATTGTCTACATCCAATGGGAAGATGTCACCAACTCGCTATCATGCAAACAGCATGGGTCAGAGGTCATATAGTTTTGAAGCCTCAGAAGAGGACCTAGATGTAGATGATAAAGTGGAAGAATTAATGAGGTTAGTTACTTTGCTTATTAAGACTCTCCAAGAATGTCTGTGTTCTTAGATTTTTTTTTTTTTTTAAGTAATAACTGTATTTCAGTTACTTAACTATAAGAACTGATATTTTTCATTCCTTTCTTTGGAAATGAAAGAAACTATATTCAAATATTATGATTTTCACTTCTCTACTTTAGTAGCACCCCTCCTTTTTTTTTTTTTTTTTGCTAGTTGATGAACCTTTTTCATTCTTTCTGTTTATCAAAGGTTAGTTTTCTCTTTGTGGCTCTAACAGCTAATTTCTGTCTAACAAAAGTTAGTTTAATCCTTTACTGTAAAGTAAAGTACTTTTGTAAGTACTTTTTCTGAGGAATAAGATAATTTTATTTGATCCTGAATATGTACACTCTTCATTTTTCCCTCTAACATTCCAAGCCACAAAATAATTTAAGCAACTGTTTGACAAGAAGTAATTTTTAGTGAAACTACCATGCACTCATATAAAGATACAAAAAACACATAATTTTTAGGAAGATTGACACTATTTTTGCCTGAAAGAACCTTAAGTTCTAATTTTAGCAACAGATGCATGCACACACAGACACACACACACACACAATTACAAGTTAAGTATGAACACTGAGAATTTAAACTTCAAGAAGAGATGCCCACCTTGAACAGAGGTAATAAAGAAAGGTGTCACACGAGACACTGGATCATTTTGAGGATGGCTTTGTGTATTTTCCATTGCTATCTGTGTCCTTAGTCTAGAATTTTCCTTAGCACATGTTAAGTGCCTTATATGTTAAGTGATTGAATGAATTTGACCTCAACCTTAAAGGATAGTCACTGTTTTAAAAGATGAAAACTTTATTTAAAAAATAAATAAAACCATATTTAATGTTAAGGGATTAATATGATACCAGAAAAGATAAGATATATCTTTAGTCTGATAATGATTATAGATGCAGAAGCTTATTTCTTGCTTTTATCATTATGTCAAAATGAATCCTACTGTTACATGTAACTAAAAAGAACCAATAAAAAGAAAAAAAATTCTAGATGCAGTCTACCACTAAGCTACATCCCCATCCCTAGGTGCTGCTTTCGAATGTAATAAATGTATTGTTAAGATTAAAAAGGAGAATTGTTTGGGCATATATAGTAAGATGAACTTTTGAAATATAATAAGATGAACTTTTAATTTTCCTGAGTAGATGTCAACAATAAAATTAATTTTTTAGGTTTTAGTCTGTTTTTGTTGTTGCTGTTACCTATTTTTTATAAGTTTTTAATATAACAGTTAATTCCCAAATATGTATTATAGTAACAAGAAATATGGGCCACTGTCATAAAAAAGAAATACTGTAAAAGATGGGACAGTCTAATAAAGATCTAAAACCTTGACTTTTAACTCATAGTTTGACATAATACTTCATTTCAACTGCTTTATATCACAAATAAACAAAACCTGTTAAAAACAACTGGAATTTATAGTTAAATCCCACATTACACGTGTTTGAGTTCCATCATTAAATATGAATATTAAATATTACACATTATAATTGGTATTTAACTTGCATACTGTCACTTGTTGCATAATTAGAATAATTGTCTTGCTTGAGTGAGACACTATCTTTCCTTTTTCTGCTTCCTTCCTAGAACTGCTTTTTTGGTGTCCTTTACTCATATAGGGGGTCTCCTTGGATCTCCTGGCATCCTCTGGACCTCTGCCATTCTCCCTTCCTCCAGTGTGGTCCCTGCTTCTTTGCTCAAGTTTATAGAAGATAATCATAAAAATTAAATAATTTACCCAAAAAACCTTAGATATTATGTAACAGAGCCTAAACTATAACCCCATGTTTTTATTATCAATATTTTGCTGGTGTATGTTGCTACTATAAATAAATTATTCATGTTTATAGATTTTAATAAGAGTTTAGGAAAAGTAGTTTATATAACTGGAGACACAGCATGAATAGCCTTACTGGGCTTGCCATTCCCCTTCCCAACATGATATTTATCACTTCAGATCAATCACTTATTTACCAGATGAATTTTTATTGCTGGAATGTTAGAAATTTTTTTTGAACAGTATATCTTTGAGTATTCCTTGTCTGCCTAGGTATGTACTGCCGTTGCTGATCACTCAGCACTGGTGACATTACAAATGCCTTCCTGCCTTCATTTTTATGTATAAAATCCACCTTTCGCTGGTTCACATTGAGAAAACTCTAGGCTAGATGCATTTTCCAAATCTCATAATCCACTGATTCTATACTGGATTATAATTTCAAGGTACACAGTGGAGATCGAATGGCATCAAGTTATAATTGTATACCTGAACAACTTGTTAAGAAAGGGTCAGAAAAAAAAAAAATGGCCACTTTTCCCTTTTATTAATTAGGGTAGGGAATAAAAAGGCAAACTAGCATGTGAATTTTAATAAAGGTGAATATTACATTTTAGGAAAGACTTTAAAACCAAGAATGATAGCTCATTTCACATTTAATGTCTTTTTAAAAGTATATCTATTAATATATGAATATACATAGGATTGTGTGTCTACATCTGCTAATAGTATGCATCTACTAATGTTTATTTGCTAATTATATATGCATCATGAAATAACAATTTAAATGAGGCTCATCAGAATTAATAATGGCACATGTTAAGGATGTTATTCTTAGCACCCATGTACTAAATCTTATGAGTGTGTTAGTATTTTATACAAAATATGAGACTCTTCTTGATTGCCTGTAGGATTGAGCATCCTTAATTAATAAAACTGAAGTCTGAAATGCTTGAAAATTAAAAACTTTCTGAGCCACTAATATAGGTAGAACGTTTCACAACATTATTAATGCACACAGTTATTTAAAAATATTACATAAAATTGCAGACTATGTGCATGAGGTATACATGAAACATAAATGAATTTTCTGGTTACACTTTGGTCCTATCCCCAAGATATCTCATTTCCTATATATATGCAAATATTTCAGAATCCAAAAACACCCAAAATCTAAAAGTTTCTGTTGCCATGCATTCAGGATAAGGGATTCTCAGTCTATATTTACTTGTGTAGGTAAGATATTATATGTTTTATAAGTAATAAGATGAAATGGTCATGAAATACAATTAACATGTTGGTTATTCACATATTGTAGCTTTTCTTTTAGTGTATTTTTTGTTTTGTTATTTATTTGTTTGTGTTTTTTATTTTCAGTACTGGGAATTGAACCCCCCAGGGATGCTTTACCACTTACCACTGTGCTACATGTACCCCATCCTTTTAAAAAATTTTCTGGGAAAAGGTCTTGCTAAGTTGCTAAGGCTGGTCTTAAACTTATAGTTCTTCTGCCTTATCTTCATGAGTCACTGGGATTACAGTTATGTGCCTCCACACCTGGTTTGTGTTATTTTAAGTTTTAATGTTATGCTTCGTATGTCTTCATGGGTGGAAATTTATATAAGTTTTAATTCAAATGTGAAGGACATTAGTATGCAAGTGTGAAATAGACGGTCTTAGTACTCTGCTTCATCTCTGGGTATCTATGATACAGATAAATATTTTTAAGAAATCTAAAGAATGCTCAATCTATGTTAAAAGAATATGAAAGGCCATTTTAAAATGTGTCGTCTTTAATATCTTTTGTTCCAGAAAATGAAGCAATGTCATTTGAAGCAACCATAAATAACTCTTTTTCATCCTGATTTGGGGAACTTAAATATACCTGAGAATAAGAATAGATCAGGTTTCCCATTTTACAGCCTTTTACAAACACACCCCCCCATGGTTGTAGATAGACAAAATACCTTTATTTTGTTTATTTATTTTTATGTGGTGCTGAGGATCAAACTCTGTCTCTCACCTACCAGTGAACTACAACCCCAGCCCTTAACTTTTTATCTCTTAACTACAGATTTGTTCACTCATTTCATGAATTAAGTTTTATGTTATGTAAACCCCATGATGAATGAGACACAATCTTTGTGCTAAAGGATTTTACAGGGTAGTAGGAGAGATAAGATTAGAAACAACTATAATATAGGATAACATGTAATATATTAGCATGTGAGTAGTATAATTGAATTGTTAAGTTTAGCCATTACAAAGAAATCTTTTTCTTAGCTTGAGAATGAGGGAGAACTTTGCTTAACAATTGACATTTAAATTGTGTCTTTTAAAAAATGGTGATTTGATAAAGATGTATTGCTGTGAATTCCTTCAGATAGCAGGTTAACATGGAAACTTTAGCAAGTTATAAAAATAAAGACATGTCTGTAACTCCAGTAGCTTGGAAGGCTAAGGCAGAAGGATTGCAAGTTTAAAGCCAGCCTCAGCAATTTAGTGAGGGATTAAGCAACTTAGCGAAAACCTGTCTCAAAGTATAAAGATATAAAGGGCTGGGGATGTGGCTTATTGGTTAAGTGTCCCTGGGTACCAAAAAATAAACAAATACACACACACATACATACATACATGCACACATGAAGT
The DNA here is from genome assembly GCF_047511675.1 of Marmota flaviventris. NCBI lineage: Eukaryota > Metazoa > Chordata > Mammalia > Rodentia > Sciuridae > Marmota > Marmota flaviventris. The sequence goes on from NC_092500.1 coordinate 170,972,760, forward strand.
AGAGGGTGGAAAGGGAGAAATTTCATCCTTATGTGGAACTCACCCAGATGAATCTAACATAATAGTGATTTAGTTAACTAAGACTTTAGGAGTTTGAGATTTTATAAGAGAAAGGAAGTAAAAGGGATTCGTTCTCTTTAGGGAATATGTCAAATTTCAGATGAAGAGAGGAAGTAAGGAGTAGAAGTCAAGAGATTAGATTTGGAGTAAATGAAGTTTTCATATTAGCAAACTGGTGATTTTCTGAGAACACAATGAGGACAACAACAGAGGCAGGTTGTCAGATGGCTGCAAATGAAGAGAGAATGAAGTGGATATATGAAAGTTTAAATATCAAAGCAAGTCCAGTTGAATAGAACTCTTTTAATACTTAAGAGATTTTGGCACAGTGAAAGTTGAATAGTGTTATTATTTTGAAAATACATTTAGTAAAACCAAATAAATAAAAGAGTTATAGAACTCTTCCCATGGTGCCTTAGAGTATCTTGTAGAGATATTTACTTCAATATTTTTATGATTATAGGAGACCATTAGTTTCATATTTTCTTAGAGTCCTGCCTGAAGTTTTACAAAATAATAGTCAATGTTTATTATAGCACTTGTATAATTTCACAATTTTTTACATTGAATATATATATAAAACACATGCATGTATAAATATCTAATATTATTCAGTATTTCATTTCTTAGACAAAAAATTTTCAAGCCCTTTGAAGGGTTTATTAATGTTCTCATTTTACCTGATGATTAAACCAAGGTGTGTACATATACCTGTGTTTATTTTGTTTTGTTTTATTTGTGGTGATGGTGGGGATTGAACCCAGGGCCTTAAGCCTGGTAGTTAAAAATTTCACATTTCAGTCACTGAACTGGAAGACTAGGCCACCCTGCTACTCCCCCTGTATCTTTTTTTTTTTTTTTTTTTTTTTTTTTTGATGCTAGAAATTGAACTCAGTGTCTTGCCCAGCAAGCACTCTGCCACTGTGCTATGTCCCAGCATTCCCTCCTCACTCAATCTTTAGTTTTAGGTTTTTCTTTCAAGAAAGCTGCTGTCTGGTAAAGACAGTAAAAAACTTTGTTTTGTTTTGTTGGGGAAGTGTGTGTGTGTGTGTGTATGTGTTTTAACTCATGAGTACTTAAGAAACTTGCAGAATATTGAAGAGTATGGACAATGAGATGTCTGTGAATTGCTGTTTTGTGACTTTGGGGATTCCTTCATTCTTTAATAATTCACAAACTGGATATTCCCTATTGGAATAATTCAGTGTCATCTCTTCTGTATGATTTAGTGTCTGCTCTAGGTGAATTTGATTTAAAATAAACATATTTAAATTTTAATTTAACTCAGTTGTCAAGAAAATACTATTAACTCATTTTTCCCATAAAAGCACATTTTTTTTTCATTTATCCTGAATAACTATTCTCCTAAATTTGGTTTTGTTTTCATAGAAGAAAATTTTTAAAATTAATTTTTTGTTGTTTCAGACACCATATGTTTGGTTGTTTTATATACATAAGTCAATTGGAATACATAGTGCAAAAGTTATTCCTTGCTCAACTAATTATATACACACAAGCATTTTGGGAAGAACCTAGCCAGTATCTGCATCAGAATCAAAATCACTATGAGAAATTTTAAATACTGTTATTAGGTAGCTGATTAGTTTCTTCCTTTAGGAATCTTTTTGGTTAGGATTTCTAGCCAATAGATTAAAAATATCACCACTGATTATTTTCGCATAGGAACTTTTCTTGAGTTTCTCCAAATAATCTACAGAAAGATTCAAACCCCTTTAAAGAGTTTGTGATTCATACAGGAAACAACGTGTAAACATTTTGTGATACCCTTTGACTCAGATCAAAGGTCAGCAAAGTTTAGAATCAATTATTGTTATCATTTAGACCGGTGGCCAAAAGACAAAATTTAGGCTATATACAAGAGAAGAAGAATATGGCCAGAGATATTTATTAATAAATATCAATATATAACAATAAGTGAATACAATTTTTAAAATGCAGGTTCACTAATCGGAAGAATGAAATGAGGGAGGGAGATAATATTTTGCTCAAAATAATTGCAAATGTTCATCTGAGAAAATAACTCTTAGGTCATAGGTTATGTAAGAACAAATGGCAGACCAGATTCAGCTTATGGGCCGTAATTTGCTGACTCCTTTATTAGATAATAACTTACCACTATCTGTGTTACTTTGAGCTTGAACAAAAATCAGGCCTGTACTTTTGTAATCTTATTGAAGATAAGGCATTCAAAGAGAAATTGGTCAGTTCTAAGGGTTTACATATGCTTGTATTTAGGTATTCTGTTTGTTCTAGTGGAGAAACAGAAGTCTTGCCTTTCCTTGTCTTTCTCATAAAAAAGTCTGGTCTTTTGAGAATTTGTTGAATTTTTAAGGAAGTAAAAATTTGTAATAGGCATTTTAATAAAGGAAAAAATAGGTCTAGAATATATAATCCTACGAACAGAATAAAGTGTAGTTTTTATTAATACGTACTTTTTCAGCAGTAAAGTTTAATATTCCACCTATCCCATTAATTTTTTTATACAACAAAAACAAGGCAAAGCCTTTCTTAAAATGGCTGGTATTTTCAGCTGTGAGAATGATAACGGTTTCTTCCTTAATCATTTTAAAGATTTTTAAGAGAACAGTGTGCGCACAGTTGCTTAGTTAATATACAGACCCGTAGTCTATTCACGACTGATTTTCTCGTTGCTTTTCATTTTTCTGGAATTTCTGCGTAACATATATTTACTTACCAGTAAAAAACTTCATAAACACTATGTGACAGCCCTGTTCCTAATGTGAGTTATATACAGCATGCATGAGATGAACCATAACTGATATTAGACTGATGTCTCCAGTGGCATTCAGTAAAGTGTCTGTCTGATGTTGTGATGTTTAAGCACTCAAATATTTGGTGTTCTTGGTTTGTTGTAATTTCATATTTTCACACAAGTTTGGTTCGTTTACCTTTTTTATTTTTGTGTCCTTTCTTTCTGTGTTCTCCCCTCCTCTCTGCTTCACGTTTCTTTTAGCAAAGATGAGGATTTCTACCTTCAACATACATTGTTGGTCTTGTCTTCTGTTTTTGTTAGGAGGGACAGCAGTGTGATAAAAGAGGAAATCAAAGCCTTTCTTGCCAATCGGAGGATTTCCCAAGCAGTTGTTGCACAGGTAACAGGTAAGAGCTGAAGACCCCTTTATTCTGAAATTATGTCTTGTCTCTGCCTTCTGTGCAGATGTTATTTGCATTTCTGCATTGCAGTGCAGATTTGTCAACTTAGGCATAATAATGTATGCCTATGATTTAAAACCATTGTCTCTGTTATCACAGAACTTCTCCAGTGATTCTTTTTTTTTCACATGTGCTAGTAAGTTTTATAGCATTTGTAATAAGCAAAAAATTTGATATGTTATGGCTAAAAATAGGTTTCTCTAGTTTTAATTGTAACAAAGCTTATGACACAAGCACATCCAAATGCTAGCTCCATTTAATTTATAAAAGCTTTGGAGTCCTCCAAATTGAGTTCCTTATTGTACCAGTTAAAGAGTGATTTGTGAGGGCAAAGAAGCTATGGGGATTTTGTAACCACTTTTCTGTGTGTGAAAGCTTTCCTCAAACCATTATTGAGAAGATGTGTTACCATTGTCTTCTCTTTGTTATTTATATCCCATCCCATTCTCCACCCTCACCCAAAACCCATCTTTAATATGTGGTATATATGTGTCATTCTCTATTCAGATTGCATTTTATATAAAGTTCTTAAATTTGGTCTTAGCATGCATGTCTTTGTTGGTATGTGGTCTTTTTCTTGCATTTCAGTGATTTATAAGAATCTAAAGTATTAACTCTGTCTAGTTATTGGAGGAACCAGAATCTCTTTCAGCTACATTTTGTAGTTTCAGTGTTGTATGTTTGACATTAGTAAACTTAAAATTGATTTACCCTCTTTTTTTTTTTTTTAACACTAGGAACCTATGTGTCTTTAGACTTTTCATTCTCTGTGCCACAATTTTCTTTATGAAATTCTGTGTTTCTATAATGAAAAACCTGGATCTGATCTTCAATGGTATCTTTCAATTTTAAGATAGTCTTTCTCTTCTGAGACATTGATATGTATTGAAACTAATTTACTTAGAAGGCTGTTACTGAGTATTAATTTGGTGAAAAACAAAATTTAAGATTAAGGATTTTTAATTTTCATTTCAAATATCAAATATCGAAGTTCAGCTAGATGTGGGAGTAATCTATTATTATATAATAGTGATATATTTTTGTAAATGACACGTCTCTTTTCTTGGTGAGAGTTTTAAGACATGCCCTTCCATATAGAAGTTGTGGAGGGGGGCAGGTACTGGGGACTTAATTCAGTTTACTCTATCCCTGAGTTATACCCCTAGCCCTTTTTTATTGTTCTTTTAAGACAGGGTATCCCTAAGTTGTAGAGGCTGGCCTTGAACTAGGATTCTCTTGCCTGCCTCCCAATTTGCTGAGACTATAGACATGAGCTACTGCTCCTAGCCCATTTAGAAGTCTTAAACCCAAGGAGGGGTGTGAAATTAATTATTATCTTTAGGTGTTTATCAATGGGTTATTTAAAATTCTTAATCTTTATCTTCAAGCACTAAGTCATGGTGCTTACTACAGTACAGTATAAGGGCAAGTTACACAGGTTTTATTGAAACTCACTGATGTGACAGGCTATGAATAGATGGAATTTTGTCGTTTTGCACTTTTAATTCAGCCTTCATGACTGGAAGCGATAGTATATTCTAGTTTATAAGACTTAAAAAAAAGACAAAATTGTAGTACATCATTACAAAGTTGATATTGTTCAGGTAGAAATATTTCTGAATGTGTTATATACACTGAATCTTTAATCATCTTGGGCTTTTAAAATAGTGCCTTTGAAACCCATCCAACATTGATGCAAATCCTAATAAGATTCCTTTAGAAAGTGTTTCTCAGGCACATCTAAAAGCACTAGATATACCATAATTGGCTAAACATGGTACATCAAATATTGCCATTTTGGATAAGAAACTGAAAGATGTCTTCATATCTTGCTTCTCAAAATATAGTCCATGAAACAGCTGTGTTGAGATCACCTTGGAGCTTCTTAGAAATGTAAAAATACAAAAGTACCACTTTAAACCTACTGAGAACAATTTTAACCACATCTCCAAGTGATTTAGGTTTGAGAAATAATATTCTAGGAGACTAGTAAATGTTCCTGACATTAACTTCAGTTGGTTGACATTGTTTAACATTACATCATTCAGTAGTATGCCAGCTCTTGTTTTTGAAAGCAAGAGTTGAAATACATATTTAGACAGTTATCATCTGTTATATAGCACACGGACCTTCCTTTTGCTCCCATAATTGTGGAACTCTGTAGTGTTAAAAAGTCTTCCCTCATTTCAGCATCACCCCAACTTGTTCTTCCTTTTCATTTCTACTCCAAAATCTTGGGTTGGGTTCATCCTTCCTCAGGCACATATCTTTAGTGATTCTCCACTAAGAGTCTAAAAAAAATTCCATGTAATACAACTCTAGCTTCCTTTCCTTCATCTTCTATTCAGCATACCCTCTAACCATATTCAGCAAAACTCCTGTAGTTTCCAGAGCTCTGCTCAGGTGTATGCTTTTACATTCTTCATTGTTACCTAGGAGGCCTTTTATCTCCTCATCAATCTCCATTTTTCAATATTATCTCAGCTGTTATCTTTTGCTGTTATAATGTATTCTGAATTTCCCTGCCCTAAGTGTTAGTGCTCATTTTAGTTACCATTTTAGAGGAGTGGTCTTCAAAGGCAGTGACCTTTTCCTACACATGCCCAGAGGCTACCATTGAACAGGCATTCTGAACATTTCCTGTTTACCTAGCTACCTTGTAGAGCTACTTTGTGATATAAAGGGATTGTTGATGATGTTAACACAAACTAAATGTGAAAAATAGTGCATTGTGACCTTTACAAGAATAATTATTTATTTGGTTAACATATGCCACATGAGTTTTTGCCCATAAGAAAATTACTTTTTTTTTTTTTTTTTAATCTACAGAGGATCTATGAGGAACATTGGTAACCAGACTGGCATATTTTTTTCTTTTGGCCAATTTACTTTAATTCTTTTGTTTCTACTATATTATTTATTATGTTACATTTTTACCCAGCCTGTCAAGCCATCAAGCTAACAAACGAGGACAGAGCTGCTAACTGAAGAGTATAGAAAGTTAGTAAGAGTCTGAATAAAGGCTGACCCTCATAATTGACATACCTAGAATAGAAAGAGCCTGGGAAATGAATCCTCAGCATCCATTGCTTACTCCCTAGAACACCTGAATGGTGTGTAGACACAGTTTTCTGTCTTTAAACAAATTAGTCAAGTTTATCTGAAAAGAACATCTACACAATGAAATCTATCCCCAAAATAAAGTTTAGAATGTGATGTTCTGGAATTTTGTCCTGTAACAGATTCTCTTAAATTAAGTCATTTAAGTTCAACTCTAATATGTGAAATCAACCTTGAGATAAAAATGAGAACGAATGGTGCATAACAACAACAACAACCAAAAAAAAAAAAAAATGCTAAAAAGTGTAGCGAGGTACAAAATTATAACATGTGTTGTTCCAGAAACAAGTACAGAAATTTCTTATTATAGATTTGGCAGGTTTGTATAATAAGATAAACAAGAAGTTCATGGGTGGGGTCTGTATAAATAATATCCTACTGATAGGAAAAATGACAGTATAAACAGGATATAATAACAGTGCCTGCTGAATTCCCAGCATGTTATTTGTAGCTTCCTTCACAGTCACAGCTGCTCCCACTGAGGGTGGACTTCTACCTCTGTAAGAGGTCGGCCAAGATTCTAAATTCTCACTGACAATGGGGGTGGGGGAATGAGCATAACCTTCACTTTAATAATAAACACATGTGTTCTATATTCACTTTCAAGGTATAATGTTTTTTTAGGCTGTTTAAGAATTCTGAAAACATAATATTTTTAAAAATGACCTGGGAAAAATCAGGCACACAGAATAAATGAGTGAATGGACAGAGCTTGATGAGTACTTATCACCAAAGAAATGTACTAATTGGATTCATGTCCTTCGGAAAAAAATAAGTACGTGGAAGAAGGGAAAAAAACACTCAATAACTCTGAATTTTAAGAAATTTATCACATTTTTTTAAAAATCATAGTAATATTATGGAAAAGCCACAAAATACCAAGGTTTTAGTTTGTCTGCCATTAAATTGCCTTGTGACTGGGAGCCTCATTCTCCATACTTAAAAGATGAGGGGTGTTTTAGTCAGCTTTTTCACTGCTATGACTAAAAGATCTGACCAGAACAATTTTAAGAGGAAATTTATTTGGAGACTTAGGATTTCAAGAGGTCTCAGTCCATAGAAAGCTGGCTCTATTCCTCAGGGCACGAGATCGCCCAGAACACATGATAGAAGAGTACATCATGATAGAAGAGTGTGACAGAGGGAAAGAGTTCACATGATGATCAGAAAGCAGAGAGAGACTTCACTCACCAGATAAAAATATATACTCCAAGCCACACTCCCAGTGCCCCACCTCCTCCATTACCATTCAGTTAATCCCATCAGGGATTTGTTCACTGATTGGGTTAAGGCTCTCACAACCCAATCATTCTTCTCTGAACTTTCTTGTATTGTCTCACACATGAGTTTTGGGGGAACACCTCAATCCAAACCATAATATTTCACCTCAACCCCCAAAGCTCACATGCATCTGACAATGCAAAATACATTTAGTTAATTCCCAAGAGTCCCCTAAGTCTCAACAGTTCCAAGATTGCTCAAAGTTCAAGTCCAAAGTCTTCTCTGAGGCTCAAGAGAATCTTGCATAGTGAGCTCCTGTAAAATTAAAAGCAATTTACAAATATCTAATATATAAAGGTACTTAGTAGATATTTCCATTTGTAAAAATAGCAATAGAGAAAGAAGGGATAGGACCAAAGCAAGACCAAAATCCAGCTGGGCAAACAGGTCTTATAGTTCTTTGTTTGGAATCTGGATCATTTGTCATGATGTCATCTCCAAAGGACTTGTGTAGCTCTGCCCCTGTGGCCTTGTTGGTTGCTTCCCAAGTGGCCTTTCTGTTGACTTGTCTCTGTTCAATTCCTGTAGCTTTCCTAGGACCATGTCTCATGTTACTGGCATTCCTTAATCTTGGTGTCTGCACTGTAGCTTCAGCTTCCTCCTCCAATCTCCACAGCTTGTCTTCTTGGGAGTGCCAGCAGGGACTCTGACTCTGCTACACCTTGCCTGGCTTCCAAGGTCTTCCTTTGAAATCTGGGTGAAAGCCTCTATGACCCCCTAACTCCAGCATCCTGCATCCTGCAGAACCAGCACCACGTGGTTAATGCCAAGGTCTGCTGCCATGTTGAACAGTAGCCTAGCCTTCAAGGACCCTGGCTAAAGCAGCCTCTGAGTATCTTGTCTGGGTGGCTGAGCACATTGAAAATACTTCCTAGGCCCCCCTTATGCAAGAAGGATTCCTTGCTGGTCTGTTCTAAAGAGAATTTTCACCTTTACTCCCTTGAGCTTGAGATGTGTGTCATCTTACCAGCTCCTAAGATGCCCTCAAGCCATCTTTCCTTCTTTCTTTTCTTTTTGTTGTTGTTGTTGATGGACCTTTATTTTATTAATTTATTTATATGCAGTGCTGAGACCCAGTGCCTCACACTCTAAGCAAGCTGCTACCACTGAGCCACAACTCCAGCCCCTCAAGGTATCTTTCATACATCTCTGGGCAAAGTCTTTAGCATTTCTTTAGTTGCTGTAATGTCTTTAACAATTGCAACTCCCTTAGCAGCCAGTTTTACTTTTGATTTTCAAGTCCAAGTTTTTCAAATCTTTCTGCTTTGCTTTCTGCTCCTGAATATATAAACTTGTCTGAAAAGCCTCCAACAATACCTGTATCACTTCTTGGATGCTATGCTGCTTAGACATTTCTTCTGCCAGATTAAGAAGTCCATTGCTTTTAAAATCAGCCTCACAGAAAGTCTCTGGACACAGGCAAAATGCAGATAACTTCTCAGCCAGAAGTTAACAAGAATGGCCTCTACTCCAAATTCCAAAAAATAAGTCCTCATTTTCTGAACCCTCTCTTCACTAACCATGGTCCTGTTGGCATTCTGTTCTTCTGAGCTCCCACCAAAATTGGCCATTAATCTCTGCTTACAAGCATCTCCAGCTACAAATCTCAAAATTCTGCCAGCGAATTTCAAAGTTCCAAATACTTATGAGCCACATGGTCAGGTTAGTCACGGCAAGGACCCCACTTCTCGATATCAATTTCTATATTAGCTTTTTTGCTGCTGTAACTAAAACATCCAATCAGGACAGTTGTAAAGGAGGCGAAGTTTATTAAGGGCTCCCAGTTTCAATGGTCTTAGTACATAGAAGGCCAGCTCCATTCCATGGGGCTAGAAGTGAGGCTGAGCATCATATCATGGCAGAAGAGTGTGGCAGAGGAAATTGGCTCACATGATGATCAGAAAACAGACAGCAAGAGACTGCACTCACCAGATAAAAAGATATGTCCCAAAGCCACACTCCCAATGCTCCACCTCCCCCAGTTTTACCACTCAGTTAATCCCATCAGGAATTAGTTCACTGTTAGGATAAGGCTTTCACAGCCCTATCATTTCTTCTCTGAACTTTCTTGCATTGCCTCACAGATGAGTTTTTTAGGGAAACCTCACATCCAAACCATAACAAAGGGCATTGACCAGATATTTTCTGTGTTAGTCCAGTAGAGCTGGTAGTTATAATAAAATAACAAAACTGGGTAGCATATTAGGAATACAAATTTATTTCTCATAGTCCCAGGAGCCGGGAAGTCCAAGATCATGGCATATCATTGTCAAGGCAAGTAAGGATTTCAGTTTGAGCATTCAGACTATAGCAGTTTCTAGGTATCTTTCCTAGTTGTTAAATTTTATTGTTTTTACAATAGAAGTACATTTAATAGATAGATATCTTACCTGTATCTAGTTCCGCAAATGTAAGAATTTGTGTTTTCAAGTTCTGAACTGTTTTTAGAAGTGTCCTAAGTATATTCAAATCACTTTGCTTTTTTATTTATCTTTAAATTGAAGGATGAAAATATTACACATGTAATATAGTAACTTCTTTACAGAGATATAAAAATTAATATGTTGATCCTTTCTCTAACCAGAGAACTCAGACCAGATAATAATAACCAACTAACGTGTTACTTTACTTCTTTAAAAAATATTTTTTTCTCTAAAGTAGATTAAGGTTCATAGCAAAATGAACATAAAGTACAGAGGTTCTCTATATACTCCCTGCCCACCTCCCATACAAACCTTCCCTACTGTCACCATCCAGAGTGGTGCATTTGTTACAGTCAGTGAACCTATACTGACATGTTGTTGTCAACTGAAGTGCATAGTTTATATCTGATTCCTTTTGGAGCATTGCACATTACGTAGAGTTTGGATAAAATGTCTGATTACATGTATCTGTCCTATAGAATCACACAGAATAATTTCACTGCCCTAAAATTTTTCTGTGCTCTGCCTATTTATACCTCCTTCTCCCTCAGCTCCTGACAACCATTGTTAATAATTCTTTAGAATGTCATATAGTTGGAGTCATGGTATACAGCTTCAGATTGACTTCTTTCACGGAATATCTTGAAGCTTCCCTGTGCCTTTTCATATCCTTTCACTGCTGAATATTTCCTTATCTAGGTATGCCACAATTTATTCATCTACTGGAGGACATAATGTTGCTCTCAACTTTTGGCAATTATGAATAAAGTTGCTATTAAAAAGTAGGATTTTTTTCCAAATTAGAAATAGAACGTGAACAACAGACTATGAAAATTTCTATAATAATAATCACATATAATTCATCTTGCTCATTTAAAAAGATCTTTATCAGTTCTTACCTTGTGGATTTTATCAGTTTTTAAGTAGATCTCCAGGACTGGGGATATAGCTCAGTTAGTAGAGTGCTTGCCTCACATGTACAAGGCCCTGTATTCAATCCCCAGCACCACACACACACACACACACACACAAAATTAAGTAGATCTCTGGCTTGAAGGCTATCTATTATCTATTTACAAAATTACCATGTTTCTACATGTGAGATGTATCTGTCTCCAAATTGAATGCTTTCATTTATGTTAGAAGAAACCTTTTCACATTTTCTTTGGATGGACTTTATTTGTCAACGTTATACCTGTTTTTACAGAATATATGTTGGAATTTTCTCATATTATACCCTCTGTAGAATAAGAACAGATGCTGTTCTGTGGTTTAAAAGTTTTTACTTTTAATCACACATGGTGGCGCATGCCTATAATCCCCAGAGATTTGGGTGGCTGAAACAGGAGAAATTATCCTGTTAACTCTTACTGTTTAACTTAGAGATAGATTTTAAATTGAAGGATTTATATCAGTGGCTACACATAATTTCCTTTTTTTCCCCCCTTTTGCTGTATTAGGGATTAACCCAGGGGTGCTCTACCATTAAACTATATCCCCAGCTTGTCTGTCCATTCTTCCTCTTCTCTCTCTTTTTTTCTTCTCTTTTCTCTCCTCTTCCTCCCTCCTTCCCTCCCACCCAGGGTCTTGCTGGTGACTTCCAAGCCTGGCCTCAAAGTTGGGATCTGTCCTGGGATTACAGGCATGTACCACTCTGCTGAGATAACAATTTGTTCTATCAGATCATTATCAATACTATATTATATAACGAATAGTTAACTAAATCTAGTTAGGTAAGGAACTGAAGCTTGAATTAACCAAACTGCACTAGGGTTCTTCATACCTGAGAGGCCTATAAAGTGTTAAAGTTGCTCAATTTGGTGGGAGGGAGCTTATATAAAAGCATTTAATATTATAAAAGTACCCTCAAGTTAAATTTTACTATTTTGCTTGGTCCTTAGAAACCCTCCATTGCAAAGTAGTTTTTGTAGGACATTTTATTCCAGTTTGTCTTATTTTTCCAGAAGATGAAGAATGTCCCTGAAACATTTGAGGGCTGAGGGCTGTGTGTTAAAATAATTAATAGACCTAATAATATTAAATATGAAGAATATTTCTTAAACCATTGTTTGGCCACATTTTTTCAGTCTGACTTAGCTTCAACATTATGCTGGGTTCCTAGCAGAATAGTGTGTAGCCTTGGAAGTGAGTTATAGGTAGCCAGTGGCTCTGTTTTGTTCTTGTGTGCACCCTCTAAGCTAAGCTTTTTTTTAAGAGGGGTTTTATTTTTGGCTGTAATTTATTTAACACTTAACTAAGTGCTAGATGCTGTGCTAACTGGTTTGTATATTTGAGAAGCAGGTGTTAACTTCCCAGTTACAGATGAGAAAACCGAGACTAAAGGAGATTTGACTCATTTTCCCATCTTCTGCACCTGGTTGTTACTTGTTTTGTTGCAAAACCAGTTTTTCTTAACATAGAAATTCAGTATAGAAAGGAAGTACAGTATGGTGGCAGGAGCATGACTTTGACAGTGGACTATCTGGATTTAAAGTCTGATTTCAGAATTTAATTACTAGTTTTTTAACTTTGGATAAGTTATTAAATAAATGTCTAAAAAATTTTTCTACCCTGGACAGATTCCATTGAAGTCACCATTGTGCTGTACTGGAGAAAAGATAGCCTTTTTAACAAATGGCGCTGGGATAACTGTAGAAGAAAGAAACAACCCCTTTATCTCTTACCTTTATCTCTGACGTTTCTCTCTTACCCTGTACAAAAATCAATTTAAAATGAGTCAAAGATCTTAGAATTAGACCAGAAACTATGCAACTTTTAGAAGAAAACATAGAGTCAACACTCCAGCTTTTAGACAAAGGCAACAACTTTCTCAGTAGGACTCCATAGAGCTCAGGAAATAATGCTAAGAATAAATAAATGGGACAGTATCGAATTAAAAAGCTTCTGCACAGCAAAGGAAACAGGAATGTGAAGCGAGAACCCATAGGAGAAAATTTTCACTAGCTACTCTTCCAGTAGTGGATTAATATCTAGAATATATAAAGAGCTAAAAAGAAAAACTTTACACCAATTAACCCTATTAATAAATGGGCAAATGAATTAAATAGAAAATTATGAAGAAATACAAGTGGCCAACAAATACATGAAAAAAATGCTCAACATTATTAGCAATCACGAAAATGCAAATCAAAACTAAACTCAGATTTCATCTGACACTAGTCGGAATGGCAGTCATCAAGAATTCAAGTAATACTTGAGAGGATGTGGAGAAAAGGAACACTTTTACACTTTGGTGGGACTGAAAATTAGTCCAACTATTATGGAAATCAGTATGGAGGCTCCTCAAAAGACCATAAGAATTAGAGTCATTTTAATAGAGTGACACATGTTTATAACAATACACTTCACAATAGTCAAACTATAGAGGCAGTCTAGGTACCCATCTATGGATGAATGGATAAAGAAAACATGGTAGGGCTTTCTGTCCTATAATAAAATAAAGGCTTTCTGTCCATCTAAAACCACAACAAAATTTTTTTTTTTAATTTTTATTTTTTAAAGAGAGAGAATTTTTTTAATATTTGTTTTTTAGTTCTCGGAGGACACAACATCTTTGTATGTGGTGCTGAGGATCAAACCCGGGCCGCACGCTCGCCAGGCAAGTACAATACCGCTTGAGCCACATCCCCAGCCCACAACAAAATTTTTTTTAAAAAGAAAGAAAGAAAATGTGTATGCACACACACACATATATATATATACACTTTTATTCAGCCGTAAAGAAAAATGATATTATGGCATTTACAGGGAAATGGGTGGAATTAGAGACCATCATATTAAGTGAAATAAGTCAAAGTCTGAAGGTTAAGGGGTATGTATGTTTTTCTCTCATATGTAGAAGCTAGAGAGAAAAAAGGAAAATAAAGGTGGGAGTGAATCTCATGGATATCAAAGGGAGATCAATAGAGGAAAGGATCCAAGGGGTAAGCGGCAGGGAAGGAAGGAGGACATGCTGGTCAGGGATATTGGCCAAATTATATTGTTATATTGTGTGCATGTGAGAATATGTAACAACAAATCCCATCAGTGTATACAACTAATAAAAAGTGGGGGGGTATTGCCAAGCAAGGTGGTGTAAGCCTGTAATCCTAGCAGCTCGGTAAGCTGAGGCAGGAAGATCACAAATTCAAAGCCAGCCTCAGCAACTTAGCCAGGCCCTAAGCAACTCAGTGAGACCCTGTCTCTAAATAAAATACAAAAAGGGCTGGGGATGTGGCTCAATGCTTGAGTGCCCCGAGTTCAATCCTTGGTACTAAAAATACAGAAAAGAAAAGTGGGGCTGGGGGTGGAATAAAATTCTTTAAGGATTGGGAAAAACAGTTTGAGCAAATTTTCCCTACCAGATAGTAAAATACACTGTTTGGTTAAAGTACTACAGAGTCATGTTGTCAGATAGATGAATGTATCAGTTATACAGAACAGAGCTCAATAATAGATCCTTGAAAGGAAATTCAACTTAAATAAAGAAAGCATTTTAAATCTGTAAGGAAATAATGTTTTCTCACGTATTATTTGTTTGAAAATGAACAAATAAAATAGATTGTAACATCAAACCAGAAGAAGAAATTAGTTTCTGCATACATGCTGAAAATCCTACACTATATTAGAAGAAATTATTGACTATTTTTATTTGAGGTAGGAAAGCCTCCCTGCCAAAAGATAAAATTGGATGGATTTAATTGTATAAAAATTTTAAGTATATATCTAAAAGAGCACTCTAGACAAGATTCACACTGAAAGTTATTTGCATCATATAGAGCAAAAGCTTGGTATCTATGATATATCAAAAGAACTCTTACAAGTTTTTATGAAGCAGCAAATAACCAAAACATTTTCAAAGATTAAATGTATGAAGAAAGCCAGGTACAGTGACGTACCCTTCCTTGTAATCCCAGTGATTCTAGAGGCTGAAGCAGAAGAGATTCCAAATCTAAGGCCAGCCTCACCAACTTAGTGAACCTCTAAGAAACTTAGTGGGATCCTGTCTCAAAATATAAAATTTAAAAAAATGGCTAAGAATATACTTCAGTGGCAAAACTCCCCTGGGTTCAATTCTTAGTACCTAAAAGAAAAAAAGAGGGAAAAATTGAAGCCTCAGAAGAATAAAACAATTTCATTGTAAGATAATGGGGTGTTTTTTTTGTTTGTGTGTTTGTTTGCTCATCAGATATCAAACTTTAGAAGATTGAGGAACATTGCTAACCCTCTTCTGACCTCTAACTCCCCCCAAATAGTAAAGATAATTTAAAAAAAGAAAACCTCTATCTTTAAGGAAGCAGTAGCCATTGAAATAGACAAAACCAATTAAGAATTCTGGACCAAGCCAGTTGCAATTTCACTTGCCTTTAATCTCCCCTGGTAGGGAGGCTGAAGCAGGAGGATCACAAGTTCAAGGCCAGTCTCTGTCTCAACAACATAGAAAGACCCTCAGTGGCTTAGTAAGACCTTGTCTCAAAATAAAAAAGACTGGGAATGGAGCTCAGTAGTGAAGCCCCCCAAGTTCAATTTCTAGTACAAAAAAGAATTCTGGATCAAAACAAAGGAAAATGATGAGCACTAACACCTGCTTATACCTAGAGAAGGAAATAAGTTTCCTAAAAAGTATCTTGTTTGTGAAAGTGCTTCACATGTGTAAGGCAAGTGCTCTGAGTCACAACCCCAACCCAATCCACGATCTTTTGTTTAAAAGTTAACTGTCCAAGAGAGTAGACTAACAGAAATGGAACATTTTTGTATAGATACAGTTTAATATAGAAATCTCACACTCCTCCTTCGTCATGACTCAATCCTCCAACCCGCAATCCCTGGCAAGTACTACTTGACCTCCTGTCTGTGTAAATTTACCTATAGACAAATTGGTGGATATTCATATGCTACATGGAACTTTTGTGTCTGGCTTCCTTTCACTTAGCATAATGTTTTCCAGGTTCATCCCTATTGTAACCTATATCACCTAGTAATATTCTATTATATGGATATGCCACATTTTATTTATCTACTGTGAAGAATGCTATGAAATTTTGTGAGTAAATTTTCTGGGAAATATATCCAGGAATGTAATCACTGGGCCATATGGCAATTCTGTATTTCATGTTTTAAGGAATTGCCAAAACTTTCATTCTATTAACCACTTACCAATATATAAGGGTTCCAGTTTCTTCACATCTTCACCAACACTTTATTATAGTTATCCCAGTGCTTGTGAAAATGTTATCACCTTGTAATTTTGATTTGCATTTCCTTAGGGAAATGACCATGTGGAGCATCTTTTCCTGTGCTTATTATTCAGTTCCTATATCATCTTTGGAGAAATGTCTAGTCAGATTCTTTATTTTTTATTGGGTTGTTTATTTTTTACATTGAATTGTAAGAGTTATTAAATATTGTAGACACAAGTTCATTATTAGGTACAGGCTTTGCAAATATTTTCTCCCAATCTGTGGGTTATCTTTTTATATTCTTAATCTTGTTCTTTGAAGAACATAAAATTTTATTTTGATAAAGTTCATATTTTGTGTTGCTTTTGATTTTGGTGTCACATCCAAGAAATTATTGCATAATCATAGATTGTGGTAGTTGAAGTAAAGCTTGGGATCTTCCAAGATCTTTCCTGATCATTCCCGTAGTAGTAGGCATGTGCACAGCTCTATTCATGTGTGTGGCCTTCTAGTTGCCTAGGAATGTGTCACAGCTTTTTGAAGACTATCATGGATACCAGCTCATTACTCAGCTTTTCCTTTAAGATATTTTTATCTCATTATCTCAGTTGTTATCTCAGGCCAATGCAGTGTTAAACAATTGTCACAGATTGTTTTCAACAAAACACTTTCCATCTTCCATGAGAAAAAGGCTATTCACACCAAGTGACATCTGAGTCAGGGCAGTTAAAGTCAAGCTGTGCAAATGGGGATTTCCAGAGAATTGCCAGACAGGTCAAATAATGACAGTCCTTTGAATGGTGTTTTGGGGAACTCCAGAGCTTTTCTCTCCTCTGTGGCTATTAGGCCACACCTGGTTTTCATAGTGATTTCAGGAATGTTGATTTTCAAGTCTATTGTGGCATTGGTGTGATGAACATGGGTGGAGATCAAGTTAAAAATATAACATACTTGTTCTTAACAAAATTAAATATTTTCCTTGATAATATCCTTGGATTGTTACAAGCCTTTGATTTCCAAAGTTCTGAAACAGTTGATTCTGACAATTTTTGCCCGTTTTTCTGTGGAAAGACATCTTTTGCTCTCTTTGCTTTTATGGGAGTAGCTTTTCCGAGGTCTTTACTATTCTCACTTATCTCTCCATTTCTAACAAATTTTGAAGGAAGGTTGACCCTCTCCCCATTTTTCCCCTGTAGAATTGTCCTGAAAGATTAAAAATGGGATATAGAAATTTCAAGCATAAAAGGACTGAAGAGTCCAGTACCAGTAAGCTTGTATTTTTATTGGGGCTAGGAGTGTAGCTCAGTGGTAGAGCATTTGCCTAGCATGCACAAGGTCGTTGGTTTGATCCCCAGCACCTTAAAAACAAATGAACAACAACAACAACAAAAACCCACACTACTCAATGATAAAATTTTGTGCCCTGAGAGTTAAATTAAAAATATGGAATTTAGGTATTTACTGAAAAAGGTGACAGGTGGTATCTTTTAGTGGGCATAGAAGTAATCTGTATATTGATTTGAGAAGTGATCATCTACACATACATGTGCCAAAACTCAGACCTATACACCAGAGTTTACTGGTTGTAAAGTATGTCTTAATTTTTAAAACAAAGTACAGGATTTAGAAAAGAAAATACATAGGCTGGGAAACTCTATGATAAATCTTGAATCTATTTAAACCTAGAACTGTGAATGAACAACTATGGTAACTATGACTCCAGAACAAAAATGTAAATGTTGAGTATGTAAAAATGTCTTTTATGTCTTATGAGTTGGGTGTAAAGGCTATGATAGAGATGAGGGAAGTAAGGTGTCTTCATTATCTATTGCTACATAAAAATTTATCTCAGAAGTTAGCATCTTAAACTTTTTTATTTTCTCACTCAGTTCTCAGAAATCCAGAAGCAGAGGAGGTTGTTTGGGTTTTTTGGTGTCTGAAGAGGTTGCAGGTATCTGGAGGTTTAAATGAGGTTAGACGATGTTCTTCCAAGAAGGCTTACTTGTGCTAGGTGCAATGGCATATATCTGTATTCCCAGAGGTTTGAGAAGCTAAGACAGGAGATCACAATTCAAGACCAGCCTGGGCAATATAGGGAAACCCTATCTCAAAATAAAAAAGGCTGGGGATGTAGCTCAGGGATAAAGTGCTCTTGGGTTCAATCTGTAGTACTGCAAAACTTTGAAAAAAGAAAAGAAAGAAAGCTAACTTGCATGGCTATTAAGAGTTCTTTGCCACATGCATCTCTCCATAGGGCTTCTTGAGTGTTCTGAGTATTCTCACCACCACCATCTAAGAGAAAGCACAAGGTTGAGGCTGTAATGTCTCTCATGTCCTAGCCTCAGAAGGCACAGACCTTTATTTCTGCTAAATCTATTGTTCATACAGACCATTCCTGCTGCAGTGTTTGAGGGGATTACTCAGAAGTAGGAAGACTGGAGGCCGATTAGGAATATCTTGGAGGGCGGTTACTGCTGTCTGCCCATCTCCTCAGTTTTTATAGCCAGGAACCACTGGATACTATCCAGAAGTTTAAAAAAATAATGTGTTCCAATCACGTTAATTTTTTTTAACTAATTTTGCCCTTGCTTTAGTGGAACTTCCTTTCTCATATAGAAACTGTTGCTGAAGTCCAGTATGTCTTTTATTTTCACTTTAATTTAAAATGTTTCTTTCATTACTATCAAAGTAAGTTTTATGTTTTTACATTTTAAAATCTGTCTGTAGTATGATCTCATTTCAGTAGTTTTTTCTGCCTTTCCTGTGTCTATATAGTGATATTAGAACGAGTATACTTATTTATGAGTGGTCAGAATTCAGGTGTGAATTTTTTTATATACCTTTATTTTATTTATTTATTTTTCATGTGGTGCTGAGCATCAAACCCAGTGCCTCACACATGCTAGGCAAGCACTGTACCACTGAGCTACAACCCCAGCCCAGGTGTGAATTTTGTTATTAGCTTTTTCTTAAATTTACCTCTTTACTCTGAATTGTTAAGAATTGTTTTTAAATATTGAACATGTATTATGTTTACAAAAAAAAAATCTTTTTAAAGGTTTTATAATATTCTATAATGGGGAGAAAATAATGACATGATCTCATCACTGTTGGTTAGAGTGTAAAATTAATAAAGACTTTCTCTGTGGATATCCTTGTAACAAGCTTAAAAGATGCTCACATGCTATGAATCAAAATTTCCATTCTTGTAAATCATTCCTAAAGAAATAATTGTTCATGTGAATGAACGTGCACAGAAATATCATTGTATTATTGTTTATAATAGTAAAACACAGATTGTGTGGACATGCATGCGTGTACCCGCACACACATGCTCCCATGCTGGGTGTTACTGTGGATTAAACTGGGGGCCTTGTGCATGCTAAGGCAAGCACTCAACCCCTGGGCTACATCTCCAGCTCCTTTTATTTTATTTTGAGACAGGTTCTTGCTAAATTGCTGAATCTGACTTCAAACTTGAGATCCTCCTGCTTCAGGTTCCAAGTAGCTGAGATTATTTAGGAATGAGCCACCATGGTCATTTTAGATTAAGTATTTTAATCAATGAATGTATAAACTGTTATGTGGCCATTAAAATGAGATGTATAATTTATCACATGAGAAAATTCTAGGACATTATAAAAGGAAGTTACTTATTTATTGTGTATATAACTCCAAATGTATGTTTTTTTAAAAAAAAGTGTGTGTGTGTGTGTGTGTATGTGTGCAAGTGAGTATATACATGTATGTTTATGTATTCCATCATGGGGAAAGTATTGGTGGATTTACACCAATAAATAAGGATACCTGTAGGATAGGGAATATTAATAGGAGGGGGAGAGAACATTTTTTCCTGTAAGTTTGTGACTTACTTGAATTTTTATAGTTTCTTGTGTGTTTGTTTATATATTTAGTACTAGGGATTGAACCCAGCAGTGGTTTTTACCACTGAATCACATCCTACCCCTTTTCATTTTTTATTTTGAGACTGGGTCTTGCTAAGTTTCCCAGAATGGCCTTGAAATAGAGATCCTCCTGCCTCAGCCTCCCATGTTGCTGGGATTACAGGTGTGCACCACTGTACCTGGCAGACATTGTGTTTTAACTTAAATATTTTAAATGTAACTTTGGTTGCAGTACAGAATATAAATTATAATAGAGGTAATGGCAGTTCTCAAGTAGAAAATTTCTTGAAGAAGAATGTTTTTCTTCTTAAACTGAAATTATCTACTGATTAAAAAGGAGCTAATTACATGCTTCATATGTGATTTGTTCTTTTCATCAACATTATTGCATCTTTCTAGGAAAGAGAGGCTAAAATTCCAAACTGCAGGAATGAAGATTGGAAAGAACACAGAGAATTTTAGGAAAAAGAGTGATTAGATTTAGTAAGCAGAGTAAGAGTTAAGGAGAAGAATGAAGATCAGTTTCACTGGGAACACAGGAAGAAGAGCAGATTAAGAATTAAGATAATGGATTAAGCCAGGCCCAGTTGTGCATGCCTGTAATCCCAGTGGTTTGTGAGACTGAGACAGGAGGATTGAGAGTTCAAAGCCAGCCTCAGCAATGGCAAGGTATTAAGCAACTGAGTGATACCTTGCCTCTAAAAAAATACAAAATAGGGGTGAGGATGTGGCTCAGTGTTGAGTGCCCCGAGTTCAATGCCTGGTACCAAAATAAGAAAAAAAGATAATGGATTAAATTTACTGTATTGAGGACCTATGGGAAATTCTCATTGAAGCTATCTATAAGATGGTTTGAAACAATAGGTCTGGTCCCCAGAACGTCTTTGGTATGACTTTTAAAATTTCATTTTATGGTGAACTTTTTTTAATTGTTTTTTTCCAATGTGCATTTCTTTATTTTCTGATTTAAAATTTACATAAACTAACATTAATGAAGGCACTGTAATATTGGCATAAAAATGCACATGTAGAAAAAAATGGCACAGAATACTGAATTCAAAAATTGACCCACACATACATGGATTGATGTTAAGCAAGGGTGCCAAGGTAATCCAATGGGTAAAGGACTTTCCAACAACTGATGCTATGCTAAAAGAATTGGACTTCCATATTAAACAGCAACAACAACAAAACCAAAATTCGTTGACACTTATCTTGCACCAAATAGAAAAATGAAATTAAGTGATCAAATAAATAATATAGATAAAGCATGGACTTATAAATAGTAAAATACAGCATCCAAAATATAAAAATCTTTACAGCTCAAAGTAAGGGAAAAGTAATTTTAAAATGTCCTAAAAATTCAGATATTGCATGAAAAAGTAATAAGATTAGGTTAAAATGATACAAAGCTCATTCTCTGAAATTAATAAGAAATCACAAATTAATAACAAGAAAATTTGAGGTATTCACAAACATAGAAAATATTGTTAATTAACAGTGCATTAAAGAAGAAATCACAGGGAAATTAGAAAATAATTTGAAATGAATGAAAACAGAACATGAAAGAATTCAAGTTATTCAGAACATATTAAGATGACATTTTAAAATTATAATTGTTGATAATTGCAATAACCAAAGGAATAATGTATAGAGTGAGAGAAGATGCTTAAAGCAGGAACCCTGGGGCCCATGGGGGAGCCAGCAGAACAGCACCTGAAGCCACTGACAAGTTGCCTTGGAGGGGATGCATCAGTATTCCGAGAGTGAAGATGATGTGAATGGTCAGTTGTGTCACACTCCACAGGAAGTGAGAGAAAAATGAAACATTAAATTTATAATATAGTATTACACTTTGAGAATGGATTATGGTGGAGAGCCCTCTAGTGGAAGGGAGTCTGGTATTTGTAGAACTGGAAAAGGAGTTTAACTCCGAAAATAATGTGAGTGTTGCTTGCATAAAAGTGTTTTCCTCTTGTGAATACAATGGGATTATTTTCTTACTGGAAGAAAAAATAAGCGAGGGTTAATTTGAGTCAATGTACACAGATTATATATAAAATTTTTCTGCTCTGTAAAAGGTAGAAAGGAAAAGGATTTGAGGAGGTAAAATGAGATTTTCTTCAGCAATGGGAAGAAGCAGGTAAGTCAGGGAAATATCTGCTATAGCAAAGCTTCTGGTAAAGAGAAGCTGAAGAAACTCAGAATATCAAGTTCTACTGAAGTTCCGAACCAGTCTCACAGACATGAGTTAAAGGAAAGTTGCAGGGTCTCTTTTGGAAAAACCGCCTGCTTTACAGTTCATTTTCTACACTTGTTATATAAAACTGAGATAAGTTTATAGGGAAATTCTTTGTTTTCTCCTCATACAAAAGCTGAGATAGGAAGCTGCTCTACATTAACCTTCTTTTTCCCTTTGTTTTGTTAAATTGGTAATTACACATGTAGAAAATTGAAGAATAATATATTTTTAAATAGTTTACATTGCTTACCTAAAAGAGTAGAATTGGATAAGAAAGGCAGAAATTAACTTCTTTTTGTAACTCTTTTAACTTAATTGCAATCTTTATAAAACAATCAAGTATGTAGTATTTAGGGTGAAAAGCTAAAGATTAAATGAATGCATATTTAGGAAAAGGTTATGAAAGCAATATAGAGGTAGGAGTGTTAGAAAATTTAACAACTTTAAATTTTTGTGCATATTTGGTTATAAATATGCAAATACAAGAATACCAAATACAAATATTTTTGCATATTTGTTACTATACCAAATAGAATATAGATTACATAAAATTATATATCCATAAAAGTGTAGTTTTTTATTTATATCATGAGCAGCTTTTCCATATTAATATATATCCACTTAATTTAGTTTTTGAAACTATATAAAATTTTTTAAACTTTTTGGGGAAACTTCTTTAAAATTTAAATACATATATATAGAATAGGGTCCAGGTTAATAACTTTTAACAAGTGAAGGCACCCACATAACCACAACTCCAGATAAGTTAAAGAGCACTGTTGGGCACATACTAACCTTCCTCATCCTGCCTCCAGGCATCTGTATTGGTAACCAGTATTATTCTGATGGCCATCATCTCTGTAGCTTAGTTGTGTGCTTTTGTTTGTTTTGTTTTATATTACTTTTTATAAGTTTAATCCTGGTTGCCTATGGGGTTTTTGTGTATGAGTCTAACTTTTTATGGTCAATATTATTTTTGTGAGGTTTCTTTGTGTGGTTACAGATAGCAGTAGTTTATCATTTTTCTATTTAATATAGAAGTCAAATGCATGTATGTCACAATTTATGCCTTCTACTGTTGATTGATATGTAGTTTTTCTGAATCGGGACTATTATAGATAATGCTCATATATGAGCCTTCTCATCTTTTGAACATACTTCTATTGCATAGGTGTACATTTCTGTGGGCATTTCTAGGAAACGCATTGTTCGGCATATCTTGTACAAACTGAGCATTAGGATACTGTCCAAATATTTCCCCAAATGGCTCTTATTTTACCCTACATGCAGAGATTCATATGCTCCATGTCCATAATTTTTGCTAACATATGAGGATTGTAAGTTCAAGGCCAGTTTAGGTAATATAGTTTTGTCTTTCCTTATTTTCTTTCCTTTTGCTAGTTATAACCAGAATAAGCATATAATTCTCATACTAGTAAGGTTCAGATGTGCTTTTTTACTTTCAGATGTGGAGTTTTTTTCACATTTCTAACTAATTGCTGTCAAGCATTTCCTGGTGATAGCAGAAAACTATTTTTTCTATATTCTGTTCCTTTATTTGGGGAAATTATATGTGCTTGAAGAACATTTTTAGCTAGTGAGGTTTCTTCAGAGGTCATATTTCAGCATAAGTCTAAAAGTCTGCCAATTCTTACTTCTTTATGCTAATGGTAATGAGTCTAAAAATGCCTAAATGAATTAACAAATAAGCCAAAAACCTTATTGAAGACAGTATTTTCAGTGACTTCTCCTTTCCCTGCACCTAAATCTTTTTACGAGTATCAATAATAAATGGGAAAACTTGCTGACTTGATTTTTTTTTTCCCCATTCAGAATCTGTTAAAAGTTTTAAACCAGAGGTGGGTGGAGGGCACCCAAATGTAATCAATTTCTGACAAATAACTGGAACATAGAAATCTCTTCATTTATTTCATATTTTATGGACCTGGTTTGAAAATAAATTTTAGAGGGCCACTGTGAAGTCTAGGCTAATAAAATGCTTTTTAACCTTTAGTAGATAATTTCTGAGTATGTTCTAGCCAGTGCAGTGGAGCCCACTGTTAAGGACTCTGCTCAAGTTTCAGCCTCCTGACAGAGTCACTTAAGAATAAAGCTCCCAGTGACCAGAACCCTCAGTAGCTTCACTATTGTTTCACTGCCCCCCACAAAAGCTGTTTTTCTCTCTACATAGGTATCAGTCAGAGCCGGATCTCTCATTGGCTGCTGCAGCAGGGATCAGACCTGAGTGAACAAAAGAAAAGAGCATTTTACCGATGGTATCAACTTGAGAAGACAAACCCTGGTAAATATCATTTCCTTGTGCTTACTTCATCTGAAGCAAGGCAAATGTATGAATTATTTCACTGAATCCAAGTGTTAATTCGTTCAGTAAGGTAGTTTCCTACTTTACTGTTGTTCTTTTATTCACTGCCCCCCCAAAAAAAAAACAACCATATACTTTTAACTGTAAAATCTAAGCCCTGACTGTAATACTTTTTAGTCTATTGTCTAATATTTTCTAGTCTTGTTCATACCCTCCTCTAAGCTACCTCTTCGCTTCCAGCTTATATGTTAACCTAGCAGCCATAGTTTAAAAGAATGATCAGGAGTGTCAGTGGCTGGTTTCCTTTTTCCCGACCATAAGTATACATATAAAATTGCACATATTTTATTATTTTTGGAAAATTGTGTTTTAATTTGTAATATCAATTTAATATTTGTATTTATTTTTAATAAATCTTAAAATTTATAGTAATATAGTAAAAATTAATACAGTAAAAATAATCACTGTATTATATCCAGTGATCTCTGTTAATGATTTTCTGTTTCTAGTTCTAATGACTTCTGGGTAATGAATATATCTTTGGATTTTTAAGATGAAACTGCTCTGATGACTCCCAGGAGCAGCAGTAGGTTGGAAAGCTGAATGAATCTTAAGGAAAAAGAAGATCACATAACCTTGTGTTTGGAGCAAGAATAGGCAAGATACTTTTATCAAGTGATATATAAAGTAAAATATGAAGTCATGGGACCGACTGTCTCAATCCACACATTGTGCAGTCTGGTAGCAGTGAGCCTGCTCTCAAGTGTAAACTTATTATGATTTAGTTATCTTGCATAATGCTGCTTCCTAAAGCCTTTGCACAGCCTAAATCACCCATTGAAATATTGCATACCAATAGCACTAGCTTTGAGGTGAAAATAAAGAATGCTCTAAAGCATTCTTGTGTGTGTTTGTGTCTATCTGTGATAAGATTTTTCTCTCCAAAGATTACATTCTCAATCCAGAAGACCCACACAGTACAAAACAGAATAGACTGTATCAATCTCTATGCAATGAATTTTTAAAAATTTATTCTGCCAATAATTTCTGTTTGAAGTGTCTTAGATGTAACGGAAAGTTAAAAGACTAAGCACCTTTTTACCTCTTCTTAGATATAGTTGAGAATATATCGCTGCATTTGCTTTATCTCTATAAAATAAATTTTAAGATTTATTTTTGTCTATTTAGCATTCATCTCCTAAAAGCAAGAGTCCTTTCCTACATAACCACAGTCTCCATTATCACACCTAAGGAAATTAATAAATCCATATTATCTAATATTTAATCCATTGCCACATCTCTCTAGTTGTTGTGAGAGTGTCTTTTGTAGTTCTTTTTTTTTTTTTTTTTTAATAAATAGAACCTGTTTTA
The DNA here is from genome assembly GCF_047511675.1 of Marmota flaviventris. Lineage (NCBI taxonomy): Eukaryota > Metazoa > Chordata > Mammalia > Rodentia > Sciuridae > Marmota > Marmota flaviventris. The sequence goes on from NC_092500.1 coordinate 170,998,859, forward strand.
GGTTAGCAAAGTTAGAATGCTTCCTTAGACTCTTAATTCTAATCACCCAAACTTTTTTTTAATTGATTTTTTAATTCTAACTTGTTGTATATGACAGTGGAATGCATTACAATTCATATTACCCATATAGAGCACAGTTTTTCATATCTTTGGTTGTACATAAAGTACAGTCACACGATTTGTGTCTTCATACATATATTTAGGGTAATGGTATCCATCTCCTTCCACCATCTTTTCTACCCCCATGCCCCCTCCTCTCCCCTTCCACCCACCCTTTTGCCCTTCTAGAGTTCTTCTGTCTAATCCTCCTATGTTTCCCCTCCCAACGCCACTATGAATCAGCCTCCTTATATCAGAGAAAACATTCGGCATTTGGTTTTTTGGGATTGGCTAACTTCACTTAGCATTATATTCTCCAACTTTATCCATTTACATGCAGATCCCATGATTTTATTCTCTTTTATTGCTGAGTAATACTCCATTGTGTGTATATACCACATTTTCTTTATTTATTCATCTACTGAAGGTAAACTTTGTTTTTATTTTATTTTTATTTTTATGTGGTGCTGAGGATCCAACCCAGCACCCCGTGCATGCCAGACAAGCTCATTACCGCTTGAGTCACATCCCCAGCCCATGGGCAAACTTTTTTATGGCATAAATTTTTTAAGCCATATAACCACAGAATATCTCAAGTTTGCAGTTTTTCTGAACTATATATTTTCATCACTAAATAACTTTTTTCTTTATCTTCTGTATTTCCTATACACTGGAAGTTAGAATTAAAGACTTTGTTAGATTCAGGTTGGATATTTTGGTCAAAAGTACTTCATAGATTATGGGGGGAGGGCTGTACTAATGATGGCAATTTATATTGAAACACATTAAAAAATAAAACAGATTGACAGAGAAATTGAAGATACATGATGAAGTCAGTATAGTAAAATGATTAGGTGAAAATGAGTATGATTTTCACTTACAAAATTGTATTGATGTATATTTGAAATTTTCTCAGTATTTAGATACCTCATTTCGTCACTTATCACAAGGTCTGTGATGTTAAGTTATAACACTTCCCATATGTTAAGCTTGACCATTTCATTAAGGTGGGGACCATCAGATCTTCATCTTACAGTTTATAAACAATCTTTAGGGTGACATTTCTTGTTTGTTGCAGTGCTTGGGATTCAACCCCATACCCCATGCCTCATGCGTGCTAAGCAAGTGCTTTACCACTGAGACACATCCTCAGCCTTCTAGGGCAACATTCTGCCACTGGGTGAACATCCTTTTCTGCAACAGCCTTTTATTGGTGGTTTTAGCATTCCTTCATGATCCTTTTCTAAATTACTTCTTCCAGTGGAGGTTGTAAAATGAGATAATCTAATCTATCATTCCTTCAGCATTTATTAGCTTGAGAGTTTTTCTATAAAGAAGAGCTTTCATTTTTCAGATATTTTCTAATATCTACATACACAAGCAAACCTCTCAAAATAGATTCATTTTTGTTGTTTTTAGTGTGGGGTCAGGGAGGCACAGGGATGGGAGACAGAGTAGGTGAAAGAACAGTTTGGGTTCAAATCCTAACTCCTTTTTTTAATATATTTTTTTAATTTTTAAAATTTACTTATTTTTATGTGGTGCTGTGGATCAAACCCACTGCTAGGCAAACACTCTACCACTGAGCTACAACCCCAGCCCTCAAAATAGACTCTGTTGTTGCCACTGTCATAGGACCCAAGGCAAACACAGTCTAGGAAAAATATAATGCAAATAGTATATGTAATTTTAAATTTTCTAGTAACCACATTTCAAAAAGTAAAAATAAATAGTGAAAATTAAATTTGATAATATAACATATATAGCCAGTATGTGATCATTTCAGTATTTAATCAATATTTTTATTTTTTAAACATTTTTTTTCTTTTACATACTTGTATACGCACACAATATAAAAATATAATTTGGCCAGTATCACTCCTCAGCACTTCCCACTTCCTTCTCTGCTTTCTACCCTCTAGTCCTTCCTCCACTCGTCCCATTTTGTTTAAAACTTGAGATTTTTTTAAAACTTGAGATTTCTCTCTTCTTTCTTTCTTTTCCTGATTCAGTATATATTTTACACTTAGAGAACCTATTTTCAACCAGCTACATTTCAAGTGCTTAATTGTCATGTGTCTTGTAGTTACCACATAAAATCAGCACGGTTTTCAGATATAGTTGAAACAATACTTCAAACTTGACACTAAGCAATCTTCCCAAAAGATATCACTTCTCCCATGATTCACAGCAGAACAAGTTAGATGGAGAGGGTTTAGTTAGGTAAGCAAGGAACTGTGCCAGGTGGTGTCATGAATCTAGTCATATTCTAAACAAGGGATTGGGACCACCAGGAATTGGCGACCTCCAGGGAGACTACCAAAGGAGCTATCAGGGTGGTCTGGCATGTGTAGGCCGAGCAATGAAGAACTTAGGAGGACAGGACTTAGAGGTCAATTGTGCCAGGCAGTCAGCCTCCACAAAAGAAGGGTTTTTTCCTATTCTTTTGGCACTTGATACAGAAGTAACATGACCTAATCATAGATGTTTAGGCTAAATTCCCACACTGAGGTTTCAGGGCTGGCTTCCAGTCTCAGGCAAAGACTAGTATGCTAGGGATAATTAATTCACTGGAAACAGGAAGGAGGACTAAGGTACAGCTCTCAGGCGCAGCAGCATTGTTGCCAACCAATCTGATAGCACTGTTGACAGAGGAAATTCTCCTTTAGAAGTGCAGGTGTTAGCACTGGGCTGATAGTGTTCTTCTAAAGCTGGGTTTTTAAAAATTGTTCTGTTTTGTTTTTAATCTTACTTCCTGTTTAAATTTACCTTGGAACAAGGTAAATTTAATCTTGGGAAATTGAAGGAAATTAGGCACTGAAATGGAGAAAATGGGAAAGGACTAAGAGGCCATGATTAGGATCTTTGTTCTTAACAGAGATGGTGCCTCCTTGTAAGAGTAAGTTCCCCTCATTGTATACATTTGTTTTGCAACAAACTGGATTACTTTATCCTTTTTAAAGGGCTTTCTATTTATTTTGTTTAAAATCCAAATCTATACGGTTCTCTTCAGTCACGTTTTTCTCTAGGATATAATTTAGAGGTAGCTGAAGAGACAAGGATAGGTTTTTGTCAATTTGTAGTTTTTATTATTAAACTAAAGTAATTGAATATTAGCCACTGGAATTTAAATTTTTCTATGTATTTTCACTTTTAATGTAGGCAATAATATGTGACATATAATTCTTTCTGGATAAATGCAGGGTTTTGTTGATTTTAAAATAACCTTTAGGGCTGGGGTTATAGCTCAGTGGTAAAGCGCTTGCCTGGCATATGGGAGGCACTGGATTCGATTCTCAGCACCACATATAAATAAATAAAATAAAGGTCCATCAACAACTTAAAAAAAATATTTTTTTAAAAAAAACCTCTACGCTGGGGATGTTGCTCAAGTGGTAGCGTGCTTGCCTGGCATGCGCGGAGCGCTGGGTTTGATCCTCAGCACCACATAAAAATAAAGATGTTGTATCCACTGAAAACTAAAAAAATAAATAAATATTTTTTAAAAATCTCTCTCTCTCTCTCTCTCTCTCTCTCTCTCTCTTAAAAAAAATAACCTTTAATTTTAGCTAAAGAATAATATTGTTTGTTCTTACTCTGAATAGTTGGGAGATACTGTTATGTTTGGGTAAAGAGAACTTGAATAGGGTGAATATTTTAGCTTACCCACTCTCTGGTCCATAGTTGCTTATAGTACCTCACATTCTTTGCAAGTCATTTACAGAGATGATTAGAATCCATCAAAATGTCCCTTAGTTAATAACTGGTTCAATTATGGGGTATCTGAACAACTGGATGCTATCAAACTGTAGAGCTATTTTTTTAAAAACACTTTATGAATTAAATTTATATGTGGTAATGTGAAATTCAGAAGTTAAAATAAAAAGATTCAAAATGGAACATATGGTACATTAATGTTTTGTAGAGGAAACACATTTGCAGGTATGAGCTTACTGAGGTGTAGAAGCTCTCTGGGATGGTGTACTAGGGACAGTTCTGTGGGAACTGTGGACGGGAGCAGAGTGGGTGGCAGGGAGACTGTTAACTGAGTAGCCTCTTCTTATCTTTCTACATTTTATACCATGTACTTGTATAGCACATTTGAAAAATACATATAAAGTAAAATGAAAGAAAATGTAGAGAGAGAGGGAAACAACAAAAATCAAATCTTCCTTATTATTTTCAAGTTAAAACAAAGGAACCCAGGTTCATATGGTTCAGACCTAATGCTTTTAAAAAGCAGTTCGATTGAAAATAAGATGTCAGTGGTTTTTATTAATAGGTAATTCTTTTATGTCATAATTTTTTTTCTGTCCAAGCTAAGACAGCTCATGGGGGAAATGTAAATAGTATAATTCCTTTGCACTTATTATGAGGAAAAAATGCAAAATTAAAAATCACAAAACAAAAAAACTACCTTTCCTCTTTGCTTCTATAAATTTAAGCATTTAGAAAAAAATGTTTGTGTACTGTGTGCCTCTTTTTTGGCCTTAAAGCTTTTCTGTTTGTATACTGTGGGTGAAGTTCTATTTTTCAACCACTTCACTCTGGATACATTTGGATTTTCTTTTAAGGTCCTCTTTATGAGGCTTCAGCAAGAAAAAGAACAGATTGGAATTTCGGTTATTTTTACTGATAATCCAATAACTATATAAGTACAGTGTAATTCTCTGATAAACAGACCTGCCTGTCATGAGAATTTCCCAGCATAACCCAAACCCTGCCAAGGTTTATATATAAAATAGGCTGATAGAAACTAATCAGATGGATTTTATCTGTTTCTTATGAAAACATTTATAAGAAAATGCCAATTTTTAAAAGAAGCAAGTACTAAATTCAGTGTAGGTGACGTCGAAAGCCTCCTTATACCAAAATTAAGCACAATAGTCTTCTCTTGTCTAATTTAAACATTACTACAGCAGACAGGGCTTGTGGAGTACCTCTTGGCTCATGGCTCTGATTTGCATACATCTAAACAGAAAAAGTTTGCCAAGGGGCTGATTCCACAAGCATATGAAGTAAATGTGGAAACCAGAAGAAATGTCAACTCCTTCACATGTGGAATGTCAGAGCTCCTGGACACATTTATGTGATATGGGAGAAGATAAGAATTACCTTGGGAAGAAGTAGTTCCTATGGATGGAGCAGTAATGGCGTGTTTGTCACCCTTCATTAGCAGATTGGTAAAGGTATATCCAGATAGAACTCTGATAAGTGAGATAAAATAGTTTAAGATAAGATAAACAAAGAAAACATTTACTAAAATTTTTAAAATCTGTCAGAAAATTATGAAAAGGCTTTTTTGTGATGGTTTTAGATTTGGTAGATGAAAGTGCATAATTTTGTTGTAATGGGAATTCAGATATAACATGTAAAGAAATAGGTAGCACACTTTTATTTCAAGGCCCTTCAGCCAGTTCACAACTCCTCTCTTTACTCCATGGGAGTCTTGGGCTTATTTTCACTGTTCCTACAGTCTAGTTTTTGTTTTGTGGGTTTTTGTTTTGTTTTGTTTTGTCGTTTTTGGGTTAACCCATTCTGGGATTATTCATTGTTCTCTATTTTAACCAAAGAAAGATAAGCAAGGATTTCTAGAAGAAACTTTGTGTTTATTGGAGTGTTTCCAGAGTGCTTCTTTTACTATTTTTAAGATCTGCTACATTAAAAAAGAAATGGAGCAGGGGGCAAAAATCTTAAAAAGCAGTGTGCTTACAAGTTCGAGATTATTCAGTTTCTACCTTCTGTGTATAAATCATCTTAATTTCTTTTCAAAGTAATCAGAATTACTTCTCACCTCCCTCTTTTCCTCTCTCCCTCTTTCCTTTTCCTTACTAATTTTATTTTATTTAAATTTCCTTCTTATGGAAAATCTAGATTACACAGAAAATTATTTTTAAAGCTTAATAATATTAACAATAAAACTCCAGTACCAAGAAAGAACCATTATTATTGGCTTTTTTCCTTCAACCTGTGGATTAAGCTAAGATTTTTTGAGTTCTTCATTCTGTTAGTATGCATCTCCCTTTCTGCTTACCTAAGAGAGCATGCCACAATTTCGGATATAGCCTTCCAGTCAGAATTCACTGGTTATGCCCCTCTCATCACCCTCTAACACTCTAAACCTTTGCCAAAGCCAGGCCTTGGACTGAGAGGACCCATTGCCTTATCCAGTCTCTTTCTGCCTCCAGCTTGACCAGCATGGCTGTTTTCAACTGTTTGGGTCTAGCTGCAGAATAAAATATTAATTAGGTAGATTCCAAAGCTCTTACTATGTTTTTAGTCCCTGCTTGCTTTAGGAAAAGTAACAAAATCAAGACTTTGAAACCCTCCAGCTCCCTAATTCCTTTTAATTAATTAATTAATTAATTAATTAATTTAGTTGTAGATGGGCACAATTTATTTATTTATTTTTATGTGGTGCTGGGGATTGAACCCAGCGCCTCACACATGCACCAGGTGCTCTACCACTGAGCCACAGCCCCAGCCTTCCCTATTTCTTTTTATTTTTAAACTTTAACTTTGAATTAGACCTAACCAAATCTCCAGGTTATTTTGACAGAAAAAGGGATCCCTTTTTCCTGAGCTGTTAAAAAGGATTTCAGTTTTGTTTCAGAGTAGATAGGCCAAGAATGTGGGTAAGCCAGTGGTCAGCAAAATTCCTGAAAAGGGCCAGATTATAGACATTTTAGGCTTTAGGGCCCTGTGATCTCTTTGACAGCTGCACAGATCTGCTGTTACAATGCAAAAACAGCCATCGACAATGTTTAAATGAGCAAACTTGACCATATTTGAGTAAAACTTTATTTAAAAAACAGGTAGTGGGCCCTAGTTTGCCAGCTCTTTAAGCCATGACTCTCTAAAGCATTGTATGATGACACACAGATCACTTGAGAAAAAAAGTATTTACATCACATATGATAAGCCATTGTATATGTACTAAGGGCTGCCACACACAACTATAAAAATATTCAGATGATATTCAAATCTATTGGCCACAACAGAAAAGAATGACAGATTTGACTGCATAAAAATTAAAGTCACAAAGTATACAGTAAGTAAAGATAAAAGACAAATAACAAACTAGAGAAAATAATTGTCATCTATATTAACTACCAACTTATGTGGTTTTTGCATACCAATAAGATGAATTATCCAAAAGAAAAAGAGACACAAGATATGTACTAGTCAGAAAACAGGAAAAGATGCTCACTCTTATAAGTAGTGAAATCTGTGTCTTAAAGAGACTTTTTTTTTTTGCTGTCAAATGTAGACATTTGAATAAATAATATGCATAATATTCAGTGTGTTGAGGGATGTAGGGAAATAAACAACTGGATATGGTTATGATGATTTGTATTATCTATTATTATACACAGAGTACCTATGATTTATCAGCTTAACAAAAAAAAATATTTGTTTTCTTAGTTTCTGTAGATCAGGAAACAGGAGTAGCCGAACTGGGTGGTTCAGGCACAGGATTCTCAAGAGGTTGCAGGCAAGCTGTCAACCATGGCTACAGTCATTGGGAATGGATGATCCACTTTCATGGATATTCTAGCCCCCAGTTTCTTAGTGCCCATTAGGCAGAGACTGTAGTTCTTCAGGGGGCTTACCATCCAGCATTTATTTATTTTTTTAGTTGTAAATGGACACAATATATTTATTTATTTATTTTTATGTGGTGCTGTGGATACCTGGCAGCTTGTTTTCCTCGAGTGAATAAAGAGATCAGCCAAGACATATCACACACAGTGCTTTCTAGAATCGTTGAGGTAACATACCATTTTAAACTTGCTGTTGGTCACAGAGTAATCATGGTACAGTATGAGAAGGCCCTAAAAAGGATGAGTAGTAGGAGGCAAGAGTCCTCAGGGACTTGGTGGTTGGCTGCCACAGGAAATCTGGGACTTTGTTTCTCTGTCAGCTGGTTATAGAGTTTTCCATATGATTTCTGCTGAGTCTAGAGTGGGAAGATATCTTTTTTCCCTCTAGCATGTGGGTGGAGCGGCAGGAGTACCTGGGGATTGACTGGGCATTTTTCACCTCATTGTGGTCTCTCCACAACTAGTGTGGATTTTTTTACATCAGAGTCTCAGGCTGGTCATACTTCTTGAAGGGTAACGATGCCAGATTCCAGAAGACCCAAGCAGAGGCTACACAAATTTCTATGATCTAGCCTTGAATTTTTTCCATATTCTTCATCAACAATATATTTATAGTACTAGCCCAGATTTAAGAGCATGATTACAAGGTGATGTGACCTATTATAAAGACCAATCTTTGGAACTCTCCCAGGAAGTTATGATTGTAAGAAATGATGCTGGCTTATTCTAAAGTGGTAGCAGTGCAGATAATTAAAAAATTGGTCTGACACTGGAAAAATTTTGAAATAAAATTGATAGAATTTACCTGGGAATTGAATATAGTATGTGGGGGAAATATAAGTTGAATGAATCTAAGATTTTTGAGCTGAGCAATTTGAAGAATGCAGGTCTCCTTACTGATATGAGAAAAACTGTAGGATAGGAAATTTGAAAAGGCAAATCCGGATTGACTAAAATCCTAAGTATCTGTGTAAGAAAATACATATGAAGATGTAGCCATTAGGAAGGAGGTTGAGCTGGGCACAGAGATGCATACCTGTGGTTTCACCTACTTGGGAAGCTGAGACAGGATGGCTTGATCCAAGAACTTTACAACAAACAAGTCTACAGTAAATCTCTGTGTACTGAAATAGGAATGCTATTCGTGGTTATTACTTGGAAGGTGTGATATGTGAAGCGTAATTCCTCTTATGAAGAAATATATATATTAAAAATTAATGTTTTAATATATTTATCAATATTTACATAAAACCCATAAGTTCTAACCTGTCATTGAAGGGCTCTATTAAGAATTTGGATTAAACCACAGGCCAAGGGAATTTTTTGAAGGCCTTCCATCAGAGGAGTGATATCATAATTATGCTTTGGGAAGATGAATTTTTAACAGTGTGAGAAGTGAAAGAAGAGTTGGGAGCCAGGGATTGTACTCTGTGGAAGCATACCAAGCTCTATTCACAGTCTGTGAACTAAATCCATGGAGGTCAGAGACTGTGGCTTTCCTTGTTTTATTCTAGCTTCAAACCTAGAGCAGTGGTGAATGAGTGAATAAGTGCATCATCATCACATTTCAAGCTATTGAGAAAGGTCTTGTCTAAATTAACAGACTATCTCAATTGTAGATTTTTATCAAAATTCTATTACATTACGTGGTAACAGAATAAAGTATTAATAGGTGGTAAATCTACTGATTTAATTAGTAGACTAGATGTCTACTGTATTTCCTTTGCTGCTGTATTGGACTTAAAAAAAGAGAGAGAGAGAAAGAGTTTATGACAGGATTATTTCATCTTTTACCTGAATATATTGTGTAAGGGATCCTAAGCCTTTTAAATGGCAATGATAATTTCTAATCATCTAGAGTATATGAATCAAAAAGATAACAAGTATCAAGCAGGAATTTCAAGAGAGGTTTTTCAGAGGAAGTACTGTTCTATAAGGAATTAGATTTCATGCTTTGTTTTTTAAAAATGCCATCAAATAGTCAAATGACTTAGTGGGATTGGGGGATGACACTTTAAAATAACTAGAGATGGACTTTTTATTGTTTAGTGCAAAAATGCAATATTGAAATTTTTTTAAAAATATGTTTTAGTTGTAGATGGACACAATAACTTTATTTATCTTTATGTATTGCTGTGGATTGAATTCAGTGCCTTGCTCATGCTAGGTGAGTGCTCTACCGCTGAACCACAATCCTAGCCCCAATATTGGAATTTTTAAGGAAGAGCTTTTTTCTTCTTCAGATTTTTGTTTTGGTCAAGTTTTTAAACAAAAATCAATTTTTTAAATTACATATATTAATTGCATCGGCCTACAAGTTTCCATGGAGGAACAAACTTTATTACACATGAAGTTCATTGTTTTTGCTTTCATGACATATTGGTCATATTGGTTATAATAAGTTGCAAGATATTTGCTGAAAATGTCTTGTTTATTTCAGGGGCTACATTGAGTATGAGACCAGCCCCCATTCCAATAGAGGACCCGGAATGGAGACAAACTCCTCCCCCAGTCTCTGCCACATCTGGGACCTTCCGACTCCGACGAGGGAGTCGATTTACCTGGAGGAAGGAGTGCCTAGCTGTCATGGAAAGGTATGTGTCTCCTTTTCCAATGAGAAGTTTCCAGAAATCAGGAAAGAAGTAAACTTTTGCATGCATTAGGACCGTTTTCATTTCCAGTAAGTAATTTGGGAGCTCAGTTCTAATTCAGAGAGTATTTTGGAGTATTATGAATGCTGGGTTATTAAAATAAGATGTTTGGGTTTTGGGGTTTTTTTTAGTTGTCAATGAACCTTTATTTTACTTATTTGTTTATATGTGGTGCTGAGAATCAAACCCAGTGCCTCATACCTGCCAGTCTAACACTCTACCACTGAGCCCCAACCTCAGCCCTAAACTAAGATGATTTTTAGCATTGACAATTCATAAAGCTAGAGTTAGCATCTATCAGTTTATTTTATATATAATTTAATAGTGCCCTCGGTAATTTAAGATACTTTAGAAGAAATAGTTGAGTTTAGATATTTGTATGATATTTTGGAAAAACTATTCAAGTCATTTTTATCAAAAATGTTGAATATAGGAGTCAATTAAGATTTAACTTTCTTCAATGAGGAGGAAGATCTAAGTGAGCTTAGTTCCACAGGTTAGAAAATACTTGTTTAATAATTTATCCTTTTACTTTAGCACCCAGCACCTAAGTTCTTTTTTGACCTTCATTTTCCTGCCTGAAATGTTTGTTATATTTAGCATAGATCTTATGGCATAATTATCCTTTTAGTCACCTGCTTATAAGTGATGTCTATAGAATTTTATTTTTATGGAGAAGTTTATACATAGTAGGGTCATAATTTCCCAGCTGTACATTTTACCCATATATAATCTGACCAGTAGAGTGGTATACTAGACAGAGCACTTGACTCAAGAGTTAGAAGACCTGAAACCTGATTAACTTTGGGTCACAAATTCTGAACTGTGACTTGCTCATCCTCAAAATGAAATTTTTTAGTAACCAATAAATTATGTAAGACTTTTGCCATCTTTCTTCTTGCTTACTTTATGAGTATTTCCCAGACTATAAAACTTAAAATGCTGAAATTCAGACCATATTTTTGTTTCTGTGATATAGATGAAATAAATAGATTTGCTAAGAAGAGGGCTGGATCAGTATCCAAAATGAAACTATAGATTATTCATTGTTGTTAATATTTCTTTCTTTCCTCTATTGTAGATAAGAGTATAAGCAATTGATTAAATAATGAATCCTTATACCCTTGAGTGGTTAAAGTGAAAGATGGAGGCTTAATTTTTCTGGAGACCTGACATTTTACATTCTATGCCATTTTCTCATCTGGAAATTTTGATTTTTTTTTTTTTTCAAAATTTCTTTGGAACTTACCATAGCAGATGGGAATTAAAATTATATCTAACTTAAATTATTTGTAATATTGTGTATTTTTCTCTGGGTAACACAATAAGATGTGATATCAGTCTCTAACTGGTGTAAGTTCTACTTTCATGAAGATACTACCATATGCTTTTATCACATGATGTCAGTATGAGAAATAAGTTTAAAAGTTGATAACTTTAAAAATGATAGAGAATTGAACCTCAAAGAATTTTGAGTTCCTTAATTTTTTTTCCCCAAAGCACAACTTGTTAGATTTACACTGATTAAATTTCAATTAAAAATATACTGAACACTTATTCTGTGCAAGCCTTTCATTTAATTTTAATTTACACTTTTTAACTTGAGTTTTAATTAATAACTGTTTTTAATCCAAGAGTTGGTCATCTTTGGTTTGATTTTATCTGATTGGCACAACTAGAGAAAGAAGATATTGTTCATTCTAATAGTTGCACAAATGCAGAAAGCCTTTCAAGTCACTTTGTATCAATAGTACAGAAGGCTCACAATATGATTTTCATTTTTTAAAAATAGAACTTTTCCTAAAATGGAATATAAATTTCCCTAGTCTTATAGTGACACATATTTTTTGCCTAGACTAAATGAGTAGATATGCACAAACTATAAAACCAGCAAATAAGCCTCACTCAAATATGTTAGTATAAGAGTAAAGCAAAAAATGATTCTATCCCTCATGCCATACACCAAGATAAATTTCAAATGAATTTGAGAAAAAGTTAAAAATATATATAAAAAGAATTAAACATGGGTGATTCCTCCATATCCTGGGAATGGGAAAATTGTTTTCTATCACTTAGAATCCAAAAGCAATAATGGAAATGTTTAATATATATATATACTAAAAGAAAAACTTTGGGGGCAAAAATTGAGCAACACTTAAAAAGACAAGTTGGAAAACGCTTTTGCAGCTTTTATCATCTTAGTATGAAAAGAAGAATTAGTTATTAATCTTTGAGAGAGAAGATTAATAACTATGGAAAAATGGACTAAAGTTATCAGGAGAAAAATGACAAATATATGCAAATGGCTAAAACCTAGGAACCAGATACTTAACTTATAATAAGAGAAATTCATCGAGATGCCATTCCTCACCTGTCACATTGGCAAAAATCCAAAAGTTTGGCAGTCTTTTCTGTTGATTGGCCTGTAGAAAAATGGCATTCTCTTACATTGCACGTAGAAATACAAAATGGAACAACCTTGCATGGGGGAGAATTTAGCATTATCAAGGAAATTTACCTATGGATTTGCACTTTCGCTCTATTTGTAGAAAATCATCTCAAATACATTGACAAAAATATGAAAAGGCAACAACACTGTAATAATATGAAAATACTGAAGATAACCTATATGTCTCTTGGTAGTGGGATGGACAAATAAATGACAGTACATCCATATGTTGCATGTCAAGGCTCATAGTAAAATGCTAGGCAGAGACAAAGACAAAGGAATGAAGACAGTATTTATACAGGGATCTCTAGGTTGTAGTTTTATTTTTATTAAAAAGGCAGGTTTAGGCCTGGGTTTGTGGCTGAGTGGTAGAGTGCTTGCCTAGCATACATGAGGCTCTGGGTTCAATCCTCAGCACCACATAAAAATAAAATAAAGATATTGTGTCGTACTAATAGGGCATTATGTAAAAATGTAGATGTGTAACTGACGTGATTCTGCAATCTGTATTTGGGGTAAAATTGGGAGTTCAAAACCCACCTGAATCAAATGTATGAAATATGATATGTCAAGAGCTTTGTAATGTTTTGAACAACCAATAAAAAAAAAAAAAGATATTGTGTCTACCTAAAAAACTAAAAAATAAATTTTTTTTTTAAAAAAGCAGATTTAGCTGCATAGCATAGGCTTTCATTTATGTACTTGCTTATACCTGTTTTTAATGGAGGAATATACCATAAAGCAAAATTATTACCAAAAGAAAAGAAAAAAACAGATGAGAGAAGATAGAAGTAGAAGCTAGAAATCACTGAAAATATCTTGTTTTGACCTTGTAACTGTGTAAGTATTTTACATAATTAAAAATCAAAATTAAATTGAAATGGGGGAGGAAATCCTTAAGAAAATAACTAAAATGAAAGAAAGATGGTTGACTAAACAATCAGGTATTATTTTAAATCCCTTTACAACATAGTAATTTTATTACACTTCCTAAGTGGGTTATAGCTTGAGAGTAAAAGCAACTCCAAAAAACTCTTACAGGGACTAATTTTGGTAAAGTTAAGTATTGTTATCCAAATACTATTTTTATAATTAGATAGGTATAGTTACAGATGTAGATGTAAATAAAACAATCAAATTAATATTATTAGGAACCAAAATTTTCAGTGTAAGAGTAACAACATAGAAATACAAAATAAAAAGAATTAAATTTTTTAAAAAATTAATACTTTATGTGTATATGTGTGTATAGAAAGAAGTTTATTGCAAATGTACTTTAAAAAAAAAAAAAAAAAAGCCTTACTGAGATAAAATTTACTCTTTTTTTTCCCCCTTGGAGTGCTGGGATTAGACTAAGGGCCTCACACACATGCTAGGCATGTGCTGTATCACTGATCTATATCCTCAGCCCTACAATTAAGCTATTTAACACATTAATTTCAGTGGTTTTTAGTATACTTACAGAGTTATGCAACCATTTCTTACAGAATATTTTTATCAATCCCAAATAAACTTTGGATCCAGGATAAACTTTCCTTTTCTCCCACACCCTCCCACCCTTGCATAACATTAATCTTTCTATGTAGATTTACCTATTCTGGACATTGCAGTTTTTATGAATGAATCATATTCTGTGGTTTTTTGATGACTCATTTCTTTCAGTTAGAAATATTGGTACCAGGTGGGCTGGTGTTGTGGCTCAGTGGTAGCGTGCTCGCCTAGCATACATGAGACACTGGGTTCGATCTTCAGCACCACATAAAAATAAAGACAATAAAGTCCATCAACAACTAAAAAAATATAAAAAAAGAAAGAAAGAAAAGAAACATTTGTACTAGGAATTGAACCCAGTGTGCTTTACCACTGAGTTATGTCCCCAGTTTTCTTATTTTTTTAGTTTTGAGATAGAGTCCATAAATTGCTGAGATTGGGCTTGAACTTGGTGATCCTCCTGTCTTAGCCTCTCAATTGCTGGGATTACAGGCATATGTCATCATACCCAGCAACATAGTATTTTCAAGATCTGTTCATGTTATACCATATGTTTTCTATTGCATTTCCTTTTATTGCTAAATAATATTCAATATGGGTAATATTTTATTTGCCCATTCATCAATTGATGAGCACTTGGGTTTTTGTGTTTTTTTTCTACTTTTTGTCTATTAGGAATATTGTTGCTACTTAGAATTTGTGTACTATTAGAATTGCTGAGTCATATACTCTGCATTTAGCTTTCTGAGGAGTGCCAAATTTTTTTTAAAGAGTTTATATTTATACCATTTTACATTCTACCCAGCTCTGAATGAGGGTTACCACTTCTCACTAACAACTGTTATTATCTGTCTTTTGTGGTATAGCTTTCTTTCAGTGGGGTTGAAGTATGGTATATTATTGCAATTTTAATTGTGTTTCCTTGATAAATGATGTTAAGCATCTTTTCATGTGATTATTGGCCATTTATGCATTATATCTTCTTTTAAGAAATGTCTGTTTAGATTCTTTGCCCTTTGTTTCTAAATGGGATTGTCTTATATTGAATGGTTCTTTATATGTCCTAGGTATAAGTACCTTAACCAGTAAGTGATTTGCAAATATTTTCTCCTTCTATGGGTTTTTTTTATACATTGTTGATAGTGTTCTTTGAGATCCCCAAGTTTTTAATTCTGATGAAGTGCAGTTTATTTTTTCTTTAATTGCTTGTGTTTTTAGCGTTATATATAAGAAGGCCTTGCCTAAACCAAGGTCATCAAGATGCAGTCTTATTTTCTTCTAACAGTTTTAGGTCTTTGATCCTTTTTGAGTTAATATTTGTATGTGATGTAAGGATGGGGATCCAACCATATTCCTTTTGTATGTGGATATCCCAGCAGTCTTGAAAAATCCATTTTCCCATTGATCAGTCTTGGTACTCTTATCAAAAATCACTTGTTTGTTGACTGGAGTATAGCTCAATAGTAGAGTGCTTATCTAACATACAAAAGGCCCTAGGTTTGATTCTCAACAACACACACAACACACACACACACACACACACACACACACACCGGTCAACTGTAAATATGAAGGTATACTTCCTTTAATTCTGTTCCATTGTCTAGACACACATACCACATTGTCAAGATTAATGTAGCATTGCAATAAAATTAGAAATTGGGAAATAGGAGTTCTCTACTTGTCTCTTCTTTTTGAACTTGTTTTAGGTGTTTTGGGTCCCTTGTATTTCCCTGTGAATTTTAAGATCAGCTTGTCAACTTCTGCAAAAAACAACAAAAAAAGCCATCCAGATAGTATTCGAACAAATACCACAAGCACAGAGCCAAGGCGAAATGTATATGAAATATATGTTAGTCTTAGTATTTGCCTTCATAAATCTTAAGGCAGTAATAGCTTACATTCAAACAATATTTAGCTTGTATATTCTTACTGATATTATTGGTAGTTATATGTGATTGATCTTATTTAATTTTTATGGTTCTGCATTATAGGTATTTTATACCTAAGAGCTCAGAGAAAGAAAGTGACTATCCATATGCAAGTGAATTAGAGGAGGGGATTGATGGTGGCCAGATTAAGAGGCAATCGGAGTAACCTGTACCTGAGGGCTCAACTATAGTGTGAAAGCAAAGGGATGGGATGTGGATAGAAGGTAGTATTTATCAGAAAAGATTTTGAAGAGAAAAACAACCTAACTGCAGAGTGAACACAGGAATGACAGAGCAGGGAGTGTAAAGGAGAGCTGAGCTTGTGATGGTCAGAGAGCATTAATCTGGGAACCAGATTCTGAACCATTAGAAAGCAGTGTGTCCTTGAGCTAACATGCAACATCTCTGGACTCCCAACTGCCATACTTACTAAAAGAAGAGTTAAATATGATGGTAAAGTGAAAAGAGGATAGACTTCAGAGCCAGACAAACTTTGTCCTGGCAACCTTACGTCAATCTTTGGAATTTTGAGTTTCTAAAAAGTAGAAGTGGTTATTTATGAGAAGAGTTAAGAAAATTATTTGAAATAACATGTGTGAAGCACATTGTAGAATGCCTTCCACACAGCCAGCATTGAACCAGTGTTCTTGTTCAATCTAAGTCTCTCTAGCTTAGAGCTTTGCCTGTGAAGTTACCTCAAGATTTTAGTGGTACTAGAAATGGAGATTTGGGAATTATCAACAAAGTAGTTATAGTTAAAGCCACAGGTTAAAGGGATTCTGGGTTAAATCTCTTGAATTCCATAGTTTCTATATTTTTGCAGCTAAATGTGACTGGAGAAAAACTTAAAACCTTTAAAACCTAGCTGACTTATCTCATTTTAAATTCATGACCATGAACCTCAAGTAGATCTTTAATTCTGCCAGGCAATCATACTATGCCTTTCTGGCTCATTCTTTCCCTCTTTTCTTAAATGATTATTTCACACTTTGTTCTCTCTACTAACTCCCAATCCTCATTTTCTCACGATGACCTTGCTTCCAGTTGATTAAACACTCAGAGGAGAATGTCCACAAATACCTACTTGCTAGCTTGTGCAGATTCACACTGTTTTCTTTGTCTTGCCATATCCAAAGTACCTCATCAATATGTATTCTCCCTAGCATATACGTCGGCTTATGTTAAATATGCATCATTCAAATCTATGTATTCGAATATATTTTTTTCTTTTTCCTCTTCTCTGATCATTTTGTATCATTTATTCCACATGTTTGTCTTCTAAAATATTCAGTTCCAGCCAGGCTCAGTGGCATACACCTATAATTCCTACTACCTGGGAGGCTGAGGCAGGGGGATAGCAAGTTCAGGGCCAGTCTCAGCAACTTAGAGAGACCCTGTCTCAAAATAAAAATAAAAACAACTGGGTATAGCACCCCTGGGAACAATCCTTAATATACCTCTTAAAAAATTCGGTTCCAGAAGCATTTATTATCATAAAGGACCATATTGTATGATTCTGTTTATAGAAAAAATCGACAATTGGCAAATCTGTAGAAACAAAGTAAATGAGTGGTTGTCTAGGGCTGGGAAGGATAGGGGCCTGGGGCCAGAGGGCAGCTAAGGGGTATGTGGTTGTTGGTTGTTTGTTTGTTTTTGTTTTGCGCAGGGGTAGGAGTGTGAAGAAAATTTCTAAAATTGATTACACAACTTTAGAAATATACTAAAAGCTATTGAAATGTACACTTCAAATGGGTGAATTGTTTGATATATCTCAGTAAAACTGCTTTTTAAAGAAAAAAAGAAAGAAACATTTATTTAATGCACTATTAGGAGCTTCACATGTATTTACCCTTCACATATAATCCTCACTACAGTCCTTATTTAAATGAGGCAGCCAAGACTCAAAGAAGTTGAATAACTTCCTAGGGCCACAAATCTAATAAATGGCTGAGCCTTGAGTGGATCTCTGGATGGTGCTAATCATGAATTTGAATTCTCCTTATTAACTGAGAGGAGTCTAATTTTCATTTGGGTGCCCACTGATTGTTTTCAACTCAGGAACTTGGCCTTTGTTAACTCTAATAGTGGGTATTGATAGCTGCTGGATCAACATAATATTTCGATCTTCTATTTAAAAGTGTATGGGAGTGCTGAGGTTGTAGCTCAGTGGCAGAGGACCTGCCTAGCATTTGTGAGATGCTGGGTTTTATCTCAGCATCACATAAAAATAAATAAATAAAATAAAGATATTGTGTTCCAACTACAACTAAAAAATAAATATTTTTTTAAAAAGGGACCTGACTAAACTTTTATCAAGTGTGTGTGTGTGTGTGTGTGTGTGTGTGTGTACACTAGGGATTGAACCCAGGGGTGTTTTATCATTGAGCTACATCCTAGCCCTTGTTGAGACAGGGTCTTGCTAAGTTGTTTAGGGCTTTGCTAAGTTGCTGAGAATGGCCTTGAACTTGCACTCTTCCTTCCACAGCCTCCCAAATTGCTGGGATTACAGGTGTGCACCACAACCTGGGGGATCTGACTAGATTTTAACGGATAAAATAGAATAGAATAAGATTATCAACTAGTATTTATTTATTTGATCATTTATTCATATAGCATTTGTGGTATGTTAGCACTAAGCTAGGTTTACCTCAAGCAATTTACATATTAGCAAGGGGGAAAAGGTTATATGTATTGTATGCTATAAATACCTAAACTACAAATAATGTGAGAGCCAAATGTGACTGCTTTTGCAAACCTGTCCCTTTGTTTATTCATTCCGTAAACTACCTCCTAACTTGAGGCCCCGTGCTAGGGACCAGAGAATAGAAACAGTTTAGAATGAAAGGAATAAAGGAATGATGGGCCTCTGAATCTTAAAAAGGATTTTGTGTCAGAAGTTCTGAAGACTGGGTATAGGTGTCTTCAGGGAATAGGTATAGCTCTAGAGTGTTAGGTCTGTGACTGGGACACCGAAAAAAGAGACCTGGCTGATGACCTATCCCTACTCTCATCTCAAGGGAGGCAGAAAAAAGAAATCTCTGAATCTCCTTATAGATTGTTCAAGATGGAAAGAGAAGCAGCAACTTTGAAAAAAAGCTTTGATCAGATAGAGGAATAAATGTGAGAATACCTAGGAATGACAGATAGAAGCAGTGGAATATAATGGTTAAGATTACCTACTTCAGAGTCAGATTTGTGTGGAAAGCTTACTTATTGCTGTTATTTTTGATCAGTGACTGAATGATGACCCTGTATTTGGTTGTTTCCAGGAAGATGCAAATGAAGACAAATGAGTCTCTCTCTGTTTGTAATTAAAGCTATCATATTTTATTTTTCTTATGGAACAGTGTACTGTAATGTATTTTTTGTTCTTAGATTCTTTTCATGTTCATCTTCAGTGAGCAATGTAAAATAATATAAAAATTAGTAAACCCAGATCCCTGAAATCATAAATGGAAAAGATTTTTTGTAACTTTTTGCCTTAACTTTCACAATCTGCAGAACAACTTTTAAAAATTAATCCAAAATATTCTCCCCAGCAGGCAAAGATCAGCATTAGCAATATGAGAGTGAATGTCTCTTGCCCCCAAATTTAAGCATCTAAAAATAAGTTTTCAGAATAAGTCTGTCTTCATGAACAAAAATAGTATCACAATCTCAGTACTATAACAAACCAAAATCAAATCATACCTCTAAATTTGGTGTCCCTGCCATTAACCTGACATGTAAATAACCTGATTTAGAGATGTGTGCCTAAAACACAAATGCATTTTATACATGTGTGTTACACATCCTGGGAGAATTTGTATGAGAGAGAGAAATTGGCTTGTAAAGTGTATTTGTAAAATGTAGCTTGAGGTTTCTATAATTTCATCCTCTTGTTCTTTACTGCATTTTGAAATTTTTCCCAGGATAGTTATTAGTACTTGGATTTTGGTTTCGTTCTGTTTCTTTACTCCTTTTTACTTTTAATTTTTTTCAGTGAATGCTTAGACTGTGAAGGTTAAGACAACCAATAGTTCCAGAAACTGATTTCTATATTTAACTGCAGACTGGGTGTGGTTCAGACAACTGCAGTGCAAAGCTTGCCTAGTGTTTTGCCAGTCATCAAAATCTCAACCAGAGCACTGCTGCTTTTCCTAGTTCTCTGACTCTGAAATATGTTGAAGTATGAAGATACAGGGATATACTGCATATACTTCCCTATGTGAAAATAAAATAAGGATAAAAGAGACTCATAAGTTCAAGCTTGAAGGGCCTCTGGAATATCAGTTTTTTCTGTGTCCTTTTATAGCAATATATAAATAATATTAACCTGCCCTGTTTTCATGATGCTGCTTCCCATTTTGTTACCTTTAATTACCATTGCAAATTTTTTTTTTAATTTAGCCAGAAAGTCCTCTTGGTTTCTCTTATTTCTTAAGCCACATTTTCTTTTATTTATTATTTACATATGTGTGCATATATACATGTATTTACATGTGTTTTTTCTTCTTGTCACCGTTATTGCAAAGAATAAGAAAGAGACCCTTATGATCATGTAGTTCATTTTTTAGACCAAGAAACTATAATTCAAAGAGGTGGAGTAAAATGTAGATGAATTCATAGAAGATACGAGGTTAAGTTGCTTATTCATAAACAATAGTCCTGTGAACCAACAAACATGATTTTTTAATAAAGCCTGTTTGTTGAACTCTCAACTCTTATTTCCTTAACTTTTACTAGATAAACATTTACTGAGTGTCTACTATATGCCACATTTTACGCTGAGTAGGCATACCATGATGAATGAGGCAAAAGGTCATTGACCTCTTAATCCTTTCCCTCTTTTTTTTAATGCATCTCTTATTCTTCTCAAGCCCCTGTAATCTTTCTTTTTTGAATCCTTTCTGTATCATTCATCCTCTTCCTTCCTTAATGTTGTTTAATTTGCCAGAAAAAAATCTGCATGTCTTTTTTCTTTCCTCTTATACTCTGATTTTCAGCATACCCTCTGTCTGCTTGCTACCTGTGTTCTTGATTACTTCTTAGTTAATCGTAATGCAAAACCAAAGTCTATTCTTTAATGTTTCTTATACTTACTGAATAAAGTATTATGCTCTTATTTCTTTAAAAAATATACATATTTTTATACAATTAGTAAATATGTAATTTTGAGTTCCTAAAACTGTATCATTCTATGATTCTAAATAATCTCTTGTTTTGTGTGGGGCCTTTGTTCTCTCAGACTCCATTGCTTTGGGTAAGAATATATTACCCACCCTAGAGTTAAATCTTTGGACAATAATTGGTGCTTAGCCTAACAACAGAAACAGGCTGACTTCAAAGAACAAAATCATCTCCATGATCACAAAGCTCTGTCAGAAGACTAGTTTTCCCAGGACTGAATTTTCATGCATATCCTCATAATCTGTTTTAGTGTCTTATGTAGCAATCAGCTTATTTATGGCTCCCTCAGGCTCCCTCAATTTCTATGTTTATATAACAATAAATACCTTGAGGCTTTTGTAATCTGAAAATGCAAAGAACTCATTGTTCACCTACCATTTTATCTGTTTAGATAATTAGAATTACTTTCTTCTTCTTTATAAAATGAAAAAACTAAAATCCTATATTCTTACTGCTTAAAAGAAATTGATTCTTAGTTTTTCAGTTTATCTCTAAACTTTCTTCAACGCTTCATAGTTGCAAAGAAACTTATATTGTGCATTCTCCTTTGTTATATTGCTGTCAAATTGAGTAAACTCACTAAAGAAAATCTCTCCCTCACATCTAGGATCACAGAGGCTATATGTCTAAGCAAGGTAATGATTTTGTTTGAATACTAAAGTCAATGAATTGTTTTTCAACTTCATTACATTTAAGTATGGTAGCTGTTTAGCACGTGGCTAAGTCAAATATGGTGAATTTATTACATTTAATGTCATGCTGAAATGATTTGTGGCTTATGTAAATCAGGGGAAAATATAAATGAAACAATTTTAAGAAGAAACATTGTATAATAAGTAAACATCATAAACACACAAAGATAGGGATTGAGAGCAGTAATAAAACTTTGAAAAATTATTTGCCTTAAATGTTGAATAATTTGTATATTTTTGTAATACTTTTTATCTTTTGTATGTTTCCAATGACATAGTGGTTAAGGACACAGACTTTGGAGTCAGAAAAAATGGGGCTCCAATCCCCACTCATACTCAGGTGTACTTAGGTATCCTCAGGCGAGTTTCTTGCTTATAAAATAACTATAGTAATTAAACCTGTCTCTAGGAGTGCTGTGATTTAATGACTATGAAATGTTTATCACAGTGCATGACACAAAGCAAGGTCTTTAATACATCTAGGTCTCCTATTATTAAATAGTATAAAATTATTAAACTAATATGAATTTTCGGAAGGAATTTTGAGTTTTCTCAAAATGGAAATTTCTGAACAGCTAATGTTTTCTGTACTTCTAAGCCTCAGTCTATAAAAGTCTCCTTAGAATTTCTTTATTCAAAAGAAAGTCATTCAAGCCAGGTGTGGTGATCCACACCTGCATGTAGTTCCAGCTACTCCAGAGGCTGAGGTAGGAGGATCATTTGAGCCCAAGAGTTTGAGGCCAGTCTAGGCAACACAATGAGACCTCCATCTCAAGAGAGAGAGAGAGAAAAGTCATTCTTTTTGTGTGCCAAACACTATATGACAGTTGGAGCCTTCATGGCCTTAAGCCAAAAGGGGTCAGGATAAAGCCATACAAGAGATGGATCCACTAGAGGGTATAATAAGGACACCAAGGAGGGTGACACAAGGAAAATAAATACTTTGGTAGTGTTGGAGTTGAGTCCTATAGAACAGGATGGTTTTGACAGGTTCAGAAGAGGAAGAAGGGCATGGCTGGCAAGTGGGAGCAGTGTGTGGAAAGGCATGGAGGAATGAAGCACCATGTGTATTTTTTCAGTCAGGCAGGAAACAGGGCTGGGTGGTAGGTTGCAGTCAGATTGGAGAATGACCTTGAGTTGCCACAGTTACTATATATATCTTTCTCAAAGCATTTTTATTTGTGTCCATATCACAATATGTTCTGAGAAACAAAAATAACTTTTATAGTTTTGTTTTTTTTTAATGCCAAAAGGAGTGTATTTTGGGGTTGGGAGTAGATTATATTTATTAAAACATCTTAGGAATTAAAAAGTGGAGTTTTTTTGTTTGTTTTTGGTACCGAGGATTGAACTCAGGGGCACTTACTGAGCCACATCCCCAGCCCTATTTTGTATTTTATTTAGAGACAGGGTCTCACTGAGCTGCATAGTGCCTTATTTTTGCTGGGCTGGCTTTGAACTCGCGATCTTCCTGCCTCAGCCTCCTGAGGTACTGGGATTACAGGCATGTGCCACTGCATCAGCTAGGAATTAAAAAGTTTAAACTAGTTTGTAAAGCTTTTAAGCCTTTCATTTTAAGGTGAAGAGACTAAATAAGATTCCCTTGTCTACATATTGTCAAGGAAATGTCTTGAAATTCTGGCCATTTTTCATGTTTAAAAATCTTGTGAGTTCCCCTCCTTTTTTTTTTTTTTTTTGCTGATTCATATAATAAAGATACATTATTATAAAATTTAGTGTTCCTACTCATTTTGATTAAATTTTAGGCAATATATTTGCCAGGATCAATTATTTCACCATCTGCTAAGTAAATTATACCTGGCATTTCAGTAACATATTTTATGTGCTCCATGGACTAGGGTTTGGTTACACTCAGCAGGGCTGTAGGCCAGAATAGTGCTGTACATAAGGTCTAATACTTGAACATGATGGGATTCAATGTTTAAGAAGACCCTACAGCTTTAACAAAATTACAAAATGCTTTCCTATTCTCTCCCCCACCAAGTGTGTTAGACTCAAGTAAGGAGTAGAATCTTAAAAATTTGTAAAGCCTCCAGTTCAAGGATAAGTAATTGAAAGATTTAAAGAGATCCAATCAAAATAATTCAAAGATAGAAAAATTACCTTGAAATGCCTCAGGGTTGTTTTCCCTTAGTTTGATCATTGTACTCAAAAATGATTTTGTGGAAGCATAAGTGAGTCTTTTAAAACACGTTTATCCTGGTCTGAAGTGAATGAGGATCTAAAATACATGCGCTCTGCCTTCCTCAGGTTGTTTTGCCATCACTGCAACCCCTGGCATGCTGGCCTCTATTTCCTTTTCTTCTGATGTCATTGCTGTTCTAGGATAGAAAATGCTGGAAGAATACACTAAATTTTGGAATTAATAGATACTGGAAGTTGAATTTTAAAAAGTTTATCCTCTTTCATATCCTTGTGGAATGACTCAAGTGGAATATAATGAACTACACCTCCTGTATCTCTGCAAATAGAAGGAAGTTCTTAACATTTATATAAGACAGCAGGAGCCTGGACATGACCTCATTTCAATCCATTAGACTATTTGAGGAAAAAAACAACAAAACTTTCCCACTTATTGACAGGTAAAGTTATCCCAATCCATTTCTCATAGCCAGTAAGAAGATGAACTGTCCTTAAATGCATTTTAAAATTGGCAAATTATACTTCCTGGTTCCTTTTTGGTCAAACAGAAATAGCCAAAAGAAATTATGATGTTTTTGAGGCATATTAAGTTTTCCCCATCCTCATTTAGGTGCTTTGTCAGCAGTTTCATTTTATGCAAACAACGTACTCCTATTTCTCTGATCTCTGAGCCAATTAAACAGACCCTATGGCCACAGTTTACAAAGAATTGAAGCATAGTTAAGTAAATATTGGTGTTGTATGTAAGGAGTCACCAATGATGCATATCGGTTCACCCTAGAAACTACTGAATTATAAACATCATGTTATAAACGTTATTGAGGAAGATCAATTTATATAGGCTAACTGGAAACTTTTTAAAAACACAGATATTTAAACTTCTACTTTGTTATCAGTCATTGTGATAGATTCTAGGAGATACAATATTATTAAAAAGATAAAATGTGTTCTTGGCCCTTATAATATTGCATTAAGAAGTAATGTTAAGGGGCTGGGATTGTGGCTCATCGGTGGAGCGCTCGCCTAGCACGGGCAGGACCCAAGTTCAATCCTCAGCACCACATAAAAATAAATGCATTGTGTTGTCCATCTATACCAAAAAATAAATATTGAAGAAAAAAAAGAAGTAATGTTAATAATAGAGGTAATTTAAAAATTTTAAAAAGTCATTGTTAGATTCAACATGCACAATATGAACAAAGGTTTACATATGTGATTGATGTTTGATAATCTCAATTGGTGTAAGTTGTGAGTAACTGTCCTACTTCATTGCTTTTTGGTTGAGGAAACTTAAACAGGCTATGAAATTTTAGTGCTTTGAAGCATCTATAAGTGATCTTTAGACTATACTTTGAAAAACTGTGTACCATAGAAATCCTGATCATCCCAGTGTCTCATCCACATATTCTGTGCTGTTGGCTCTTTCTTTGACATGCTACCCATTAAAAGGCCATACTAAGCTATGGTTCTATCTTGAGACTCATGTAGTTGTCATCATCTTACTGAGAATGTAAACTTTGGTCTGACATCAAAATACCTTTGCTCTGTAGTTGAAGGAGTTTATTTATCTCTTGTATAGTTGGTAGATGACCTTTTAGTTCCAAAGCACATTAACAAAAAAAAAAAAAAAAAGGTGTTTTATCAAATGTTATCAGAATTAAAAGGCAAGAGAAGACTCATTTGTCTGTGTGCTGGTAGTTTGATTGACTCCCACTTAAAAATGGTCACAGCCCCAAAATACAGGAAATCAAAAGCCATGTTTAAGAAAAAGTAGTTAAATACCCCTAAGTAAAGTATTGTGTTTCTGTCTGCCTTCAGAGAAGTATCAAGATAATC
This sequence comes from Marmota flaviventris, assembly GCF_047511675.1. Taxonomy (NCBI): domain Eukaryota; kingdom Metazoa; phylum Chordata; class Mammalia; order Rodentia; family Sciuridae; genus Marmota; species Marmota flaviventris. The sequence goes on from NC_092500.1 coordinate 171,024,944, forward strand.
AATGCATCCGATTCTTAAAAGAATCTATGCTGCTCTCCACTTGGTTTGCTTCTTGATAAGATTAAGACTTTAGATTGATCCCTGGGAACACCAGTTCTCATGTTAGATCCAGAAAATATCCCTTTAGCATGAAGTAGTCATTTTGTAGAAGCACAGTATTGATCCTAAGAAAAATCATGCAGATGATGGTCTTATCAATCCTATTGTGTTCATCTTTCTATTGGAATAGATTGTTGGTCAACCAAGTGTAAGAAACTTAACAAATCTTCCAGACAACTTTATGAATCTCTTTTGTAAACCTATTTCCTACAGCAAAGGCTGACGAACAGAAAGGGAGATGCTAATGGCGAGGCAAATGGCAGCAAGAAGCACGCCAGTGCCAGTGCCTCAGTAGAATGTGAACTAGATAACGCACTTCACTTTTCAAAGTGCCAGAACTTGGCAGTTTTACTGTTATTCCCTAATATATTTGTTTTTCCCCAGAAAATTGTCTCCATTCTTTTCACAGTCTTCACAGAAAGATCAAGAAGTAGTAGACATTATGGCTGGGGTTGTAGTTCAGTGGTAGAATACTTGCGTAGCATATGGGAGGCACTGGGTTTCATCCTCAGCACCACATAAAAATAAATAAATAAAGGTATTGTGTCCATCTATAATTTTTTTAAAATGTGTATTTTGTTTATAAAAAGTAGTAGGCATTAGAAGCTAACTTGCTTTTTAATTGCTGTGTAATAAAACAGGCACAAAGTCTCCAATATGGCAATACTTCATTTAGGGTTAGATGCTATTGGATGAGTGATAGCCTATGTTGTTTCTAAGGCTTAATGATAGATCAAAATGTGCTAAAAACTCAGCTTCTACATCCAGCGTTATCACTGATACCTTTTTATCACATAGAAAGTAGGGTCTAGTGACAGTTATCATGCTACAAATAAATAAAAACACTTAAACATAGAATCTTTTGCAAGGAAGGACCTCAGGAAATACGAACTTTATGTTAGGCCACATTGCATACATGTCCATAATTCTCCGAATTGGTTTTTCTTTCTTTAAGTAAGTGAAGAAAGAAATCTTACCATCCTGATAATGATTTGGGAGCTTTTTTCTTTTTTCCTGCTAGTGTCTGAAGAGGTACTAATTCGTCTAAGATACGATAACTGCACTGCAGACTTTGACTTTTAATGTGTATTGATGTGCTTCAAGTGAGAAGTTCCAGGATTTTTGTAATTCTTCTGTGCCCAGGTATAAAAAAGATAGGTCAGTGTTTTGTCCCCAGAGCAATTAGATTTCATTTTCCCAAGAAAGAAAAGCCCCTGGATGGGATATGACCTGTGGTCCTAGGGTTGTCATGAGTTTCTTACCGATGCGTCACATCATGCTTCCAGGAAATCTTGTGAAATTAACCAGATTTTGGTCTGTAGGATTCCTTGCTTAGGAATTTGCATCACATATTTGAAAAGAGGGTAGAAACAACACCATGAGTAGTCAAATAGTGGCTGTTCCTGGTAGATGCCTTTGAGCCTGTGACCTGAGTCAGAAAGCTTGAATTCAAGTTCATTCCACCTTAAGCAAGCCAGTTCTCCTCTAGCATCTCATCTGTAAAGTTCATAATCCTCACCTGCATAGCAAAGAGGTTGACCTGGTATGCCTCCTTTCAGCTCATAGGTCCTTGATTCTTTGTCAGGATCTACTCTGGTTTTTCTAAATCTGTATGTAATGAGCTGTGCTATGGGATCCCATATGTATTTGGGAATTGGCATTTGAAAGGTCAGGTTCCCATCTTTGAATACTTTAATCTGTCCATGGTCCAGTCCTAATTTTTCCACTTAAAACTCTTTTCTATTTTAAAACTTGAAGATGCTACAGATCCATGAAAACATCTAGCCCTTCTGTAAAAGAACTCATGCATAGTTTAGCTTTTCTTGTACCTGCACCTTCTAAAAGGCCACTGTGGTGAGAGCTATTATTTTACCAAGCCTGTAGAATTAAAAATAAACTCATCTGAAGAAAGACATTAATGTAGGACATTTTCTGTTTTTTGTACCATAATGTTTGCAAAATAAACTTAAATGTAAATGTGTTGCAAAAAGGTATTAAGGTAAGCTAAGAAAGTTTATTATTTAAAAATAATAATATATAATTCCACTTTCCTCATGCTTTAACACAGCAAACTTTATTTTTAAAGAATATTTTTTAAATAGAAAGTTAACCTGTAATCCCAGTGATTTGGAAGCCTGAGGATTGCAAATTCAAGACCAGCCTCAGTGAGGCGAGGCCCTAAGCAACTTAGTAAGACCCTGTCTCAAAATAAAAAATAAAAAGGGATTGGGGATGTGGTTCAGTGGTGAAGTGCTCTAGGTCCAACCCCTGGTACTAGAAATAGATAGATAGATAGATAGATAGATAGATAGATAGATAGATAGATAGATATGCTTGCTGCTCATCGTGGTGCACACCTGGTTGGGTGGTGAAGTGCCCTAGGTCCAATCCCTGGTACTAGAAATAAATAAATAAATAGTTAGTTAGTTAGTTATGCTTGCTGCTTACGGTGGTGCATGCCTATAATCCCAGCAATTTAGGAGGCTGAGGCAGAAGGTTCACAAATTCAAGCCAGTCTCCGCAACCTAGCGAGACCCTGTCTCAAAATAAAAATTAGAAAGGATAGGGGTGAAGTGCCCCTGAGTTCAATCCCCAGTACCAAAAAATACATAAAAATAAGCAATTTTTTAAAAAGCTTAAAATATGAGGAAATGCAAGAAAGTGTAGAAATTAAAATACCCCTTCATACTGTCACTTAGAGATATTCATATGTAACATTTGATGTATTTTCAGTCATTTTTCTTTATGTTGTATACATATCTTTTTAAGCAAAAGAGGCTTAAACTGTTTATGTAGTTATATACTTGTTATCGTTTATATAATCCTTGAAAACAATTTTTATTGATTAAGTCCACTTTATATACTATAACTTATGGGGTCTCCTGTGCTTGGACATGTAAGTTAGCAGCTGTATTACTAGCTCAAGTCCCATCTTCCTGATTATGTTGCCAGTTTGTAAATAGAGAATATTGAAAGAGAAGAAAAATACTTTGAGAAATCGTTTTTAACTTAATCAGAGGTAGGGTGTTTTGAATACTACATGACCCAGATTTATTTTTATTTTAGATACATTTTTTTAATTTAAAAATTAATACTTACACATTGTTAACTATTTTTGAAACACTGGTTTAATCATTTTGTCCCTTAAGACTACCCATATTCACTGGGGTGTAGTGGTGCACACCTTTAATCCTAGCAACTCTTAGAAGCTGAGGCAGGAGGATCACAAGTTAGAGACCAACCTGGGTAACTTAATGAGACCCTTAGCAAGTTAACAAGACCCTTGCTGAAAGGGGGGGGAGGGACTAAGAATATAGCTCAGTGGTGAAGCATTCCTGGGTTCAGTCTCAGTTTAAAAGTTTTTGTAGTTCATCCAATGTACTTTAGCTTCTTATGGCTGACATCAGAAATTGGTGGGCCTGAAACAACCGAATTTTATTATCCCATAGTTCTGGAGGCCAGGCATCTAAAATCAAAGTGCTAGCAAGTTTGGTTCCCTCTGGAGGCTCTGAAGACCCTACCCCACTTCCTGCCTCTTCTGGCTTCTGGCAGTTGCTGGCAATCCTTAGTACGCATCCTGGTTGTGTCGGCTTCCATCTCTACGTTGCCTTCTCTGTGTATTCATTCTGTCTCTCATAAGGATGCTGTCACTGGATTTAGGGCCCAATGTGAACTCATCTTCATCCTTACCATAATTACATCGGCAAATACCCTATCTTCGCATAAGTTTATATTCTGAGTTTTGGGAGACATCAACCCCCAACTCCCAGCAACTTTTTAGCAGACAGTAGTGGGAAGCATATGGGACCAGAAGAGGCCCTGATCCATGCCAGCTCTGTTACTTTGGGGAATGCACCTTGTTGTGGTCCCCATTTTCTCAAATGAACAGGTTTGATGATGAATAAGATCCTTCATTGTCCTAAAGTCCAGGTTGAATGAGGAAGAGTCATGTGCATCACTGATGTCTAGCTCTGCCCTTATTCCTCTCTTGCAAAGTAGGATTAGTATTAGAGGGACTTCTATCTTTAGATAAAAGATGGAGTATCACTGTTCTAGTCTGTAATTAAACAGAGTGTTCCTTAGGCCTTTTTAGGTTAGCAAAAGAAGGATGCTCTACTCAGAGAGGGTTTTCCCATTGGCTTCATCTCTGTGCCTTCACTTCATTTTGTAAAGTCAAAACAAGAAGAATGGGGAAGTTTTTAAATAGTTTTGTTTGTTGCTGAAGGTCATTTCACACAAAGATGCTCTCAAATAGGAGATGAGATAGTGGGGTACCAGGCTGAGGTGGGAGGATCTCGAGTTCAAAGCCAGCCTCACAAAAGCGAGGCACTAAGCAACTTGGTGAGACCCCGTCTCTAAAATAAAAATACAAAATAGGGCTGGGGCTGGGGCTCAGTGGCTGAGTGCCCCTGAGTTCATCTCTGGTACCAACCCCCATCCCCACCCCCAGCAAAAAAAAACGAAAAAGGAAGGAAATATCTGTTCCTTCAAAATAATCTAAAAGTTAAATTGTGCATGCTGTTCCTAAGACTTTTTAAAGGCATTTAGTACCATTCCAAAGTATCCCACCTCCTCTTTCTCCAAGACTCAATTTACCCCAGGCGTCTCCTAACCTATTGCTACAGCTGCCTAATGGGCTTCTGCCTCTAGTATGACCAGAAGTATTGTCATACAAAGGAAGTTAGATCCTACATTATCCTGGCTTCAAACCATGTCTTCCTATAAAGTTGACTACACATCCTTGAAAGTCTAGACCCAATCTTTCTCCGCTTGAACCCTGATTACCCCATCTCATGCTCTGTAATTGAACTCCTGCTCAGTTTCAAGAATATTTTAAGCTCTCACATGATTCCTTTCATTTGTGTACATGCATGTTATTTACTCTGCCTTGCATTTTTTCACTGTATCCACCCTTCCTGCTCTGAAAACCTTTGCTCTTTTTTCAAGACTCTGAACAAATGTCTTCTGCTACTACAGTACAATGTTCATACAAGTAATATGGTTCTTTTTCACAATACTTTGTTTCTGTATGCACTGTATCTCTTGGTGCCTACTCTGGGAAGTTTTGTCTAGTTCATCTTTACCACCCTTAATCAATTGTGTGGTATAAACTAGGGCTCAGCATTTTTCAGTGATTAAATGAATGATTACTTATGCCCAAATTTAAAGTCATTCATTAGACGTATTTTCCAGCTTCATTGATAGTCCAGTTTGGTTATATAGTTTTAAAAATAAGCATAATTTTGATGTAATTATATTCAGTTATATCTTAAGCTAAAACCACCAAATGTACCTGGAGAAGATATTGTACAACATGGTGAGATCCCAACAGTCTTTGTCCTAAAAGAAATGATTCTGGGTTTCACCCGAAGCCTTAACTGGAACCATTCGTGTACTCCGTAATGTATTCATTTATTCAGTTATTTGTAGATCAAACAAATACTTATTGAAAGTCTGTTATGTGCCAGTCAGATTCTTTGAACTTATATACCTCCTTTTATGAGTAGTTATTTTCTTCTTTGATGCTACCTTTTTTTTCCCCTGATCAATTATCATATTTTCTTTCATAGAGTACATATGGGAAAGACTCAGATCATTTTAATTGACATCAAATTCAGATCAGTCAATAATATGATGTGGTCTTAAGGAGTGTAACTCACTGTCCAAAATGGAATACTTTGGGGTAGTGAGACATGAGTTGCTTATATACTCCAGATATTAGCGCTTATCAGATGTATAGTTTACAAATATTTTCTCCGATTCTATAGGTTGTTTCTATTTTCTGTTGATGGTTGTTTATGCTGCACACAAGCGTATTAGTTTAATGTAATTCCATTTGTCTTTTTTTTTTACTTCTGTTTTCTGTACTTTGGGGGACTTGTCCATAAGCTCCTTGTCTGTTCTAATGCCTAGACTCACTTTCTTATTTTCTTCTAGTAGTTTCATGTTGTATATTTAAGTCTTTAACCCATTTCAAGTTGATTTTTGAAACATGAGAAATAGGGTTCTCTATTTTTTTACATGTGGATATCCAATTTTCCCAGCACGCTCTATCAAAAAGACTTCTTTCTTCAATGCATGTTCTTAGCACCTTTGTTGAAGATCAGTTGATTGTAGATGAGTGGGTTTACTTCTAGGCTTTCTGTTCTGTTCCATTGGACTCAGTTTCTGTTTTATGCCATTGTCATTCTGTTTTTATGACTGTAGTTTTATAGTATCGTTTGAAGTCAGGTAGTATAATATCTCCTGCTTTTTTCTTTTCACTCAAGATTACTTTGGCTAGTTGAGGTATATTGTGGTTCCATACAAATTTTAGTATTGTATTTTCTAGTTCTGTGAAGGATATTGATGGTAATTTGATAGGGTTTGTGTTGAACCTGTAGATTGCTTTGAGTAGTACCGATATTTGAACAATATTGATCATAATAGTATGACTTTCCATTTTTGATGTCTTCTTCAATTTCTTTTCATCAGGGTTTCATAGTTTTCATTGTAGAGATCTTTCACCTCTTTGATTTAATTTATTCCTAGGTATCACCTCCCTCCCTCCCCCTGTTGTAAATAGAGTTGCTTTCTTGATTTCCCTTTTAGATAATTCTATATTGGCATATAGCAATAGAACTGATTTTTGTACATTGATTATTTAACCTGCAGCTTTGCTGAATTCATTCATTAGTTCTGAGCTTTTTGGTGGAGTCTTTGGAGTTTTGTATATGTAATATTATGTCATTTGCAGAGATAATTTGACTTCTTCTTTTCCTCTTTGGATGCACTTAATTTCTTCCTTTTGCCTGACTGCTTTGTATAGGGCTTCCAGTACTGTGTTGGATAAAAGTGGGCATTCTTGTCTTGTTCCAGATCCTATGGAGAAAATTTTCAGATTTTCCTTATTAGTACAATGTTAACTTATGATAAATGACCTTAATTTTGTTGAAATGTATTCCTTCCTCATCTCATTTGTTCAGATTTTTATAATGAAAAAATGTTAAATTTTATTAAATTCTTTTTATCATCTGTTATCAAGATTTTTCCTGCATTCTGTTTATGTTTTAGGTCTGTTTACTGATTTGCATGTGTTGAACCATCCTTGCATTTCTAGAATGAATCCCACTTGATCATAGTGAATAATCTTTTTAATGTACTGTTAGATTCAATTTGCTAGTATTTTCTTTTTCTTTCTATTTTTTTTAATATTTTTTTTTTAGTTGAACATAATACCTTTATTTTGTTTATTTATTTTTATGTAGTGTTGAGGATCGAACCCAGGGCCTCGCGCATGCCAGGTGAGCGCTCTACCACTGAGCCACAACCCCAGCCCTGCTAGTATTTTCTTAAAGATTTTTACATCTATGTTTATCAAGGATATTGGCCTATAGCTTTCTTTCTGTGTGGTGTCCTTTTCTGGTTTAGGCACCAGGGCAATGCTGGCTCTGTAGAATGAGTTTAGAAGAATTCCCTCTTCTTCAGTATTTTAGAATAATTTAAGAATTGGTATTAGTTCTTTAAATATTTGTTAGAATTTAGAAGTGAAACTGAGCTGTACATTTCTAAGTTATAAAAATAATAGGTTGTTGGGCTGGGGTTTTGGCCCAGTGGTAAAATGCTTGCCTAGACGAATGAGGCACTGGGTTCAATCCTCAACACCACAAAAAAATAATAAATAAAATAAATGTATTGTGTCCATCTACAACTAAAAAATGTTTTTTAAAAGTAATCATAACAATAGGTCTTTATTAGTCCTAGAGAAACTATTGTGAATAACTGCATTTTCTTGAGCTTTTAAATTTAGGAAAATGTTACTATTTTTTTTGCTTCCATCTTCTTTATTTTATATAGTTAGATCCTGAAAAATTACAGATTAAAAATAAAATTTAATACTTTTTAATGCAGTATAAAACACATAACACAAATAATTGCAATTTCTAATTTAGCTTGCAAAAATATGGCTTTATCTTTTTAGTCATTATAACTGCAATCATAATCTTAATATTTTCTATCTGATCCAAAACTTTCAAAACATAAGTTGTTTACAGAGTTGTATTATTCAATAAGCTAGTTCTTCATTAATTCAGTGTTTCCTCAAATATCTTTAATTAACAAGAAAATTATGAAAAATAGCACATTTTTAAAAGAAATTCAATAGATAAGTATACAAAGTAGGATGTGAAAATCAATCTTAACTACCACCAGTGTTTCCCTTATAAAAACCTTCTTGCTCCCCAGAGATAATAATTTCTAACATTTTAGTATGTATCCTTCAAAACCTGCCTTGTAACAATTCTGTACTTTCAGTTGACAACAGTTCACAGACTGTGATGTCATTTCTTTTGGAAGCCCCACATTGGGTTGGTGGTGATTCTGTCCATCGTTATTGCTTTGTCAACTGTGCCAAGGAGGAATGTTGATTCAGTCTTGCACTCTGACCTCGTGGTTTTCTATATAGAAGAAAAAAGATGCATATAATGGTAACTATAATACAAATTGAAAGAGCTGTAAGACAGGAACAGATGAGTGCTATGGGATTTATAAGGTAAAGAAAATTTGCTTGACTGGCCAAGAGTGAATATTTGATCTGTACCCTGAAATATAGGCAAGATTTACATTGGGGGAAGGGCAAAAAACAGATGTACTGGCAAGAGAAAGCACAGTAATGCAGTCTTTATAAGGTTGTTCCATTTTTCTAGGCTATGGGAGCAGCAGCAGATCAAGATGCAAAGTTACTGTGAGGGGAGACTCAGCCCCCCATAAACTTTTGGAAACTTCTGAATAGTCAAGCGAGGCTCTAAGTAGCTTAGCCCATCCTCAGGGCTCAGCTCAGACACCACTCCTCTGGATGTCTTTTCAGATTCCTGCCTGTTACACTCCGCACAGTACTGTCCGCAAATCCTATGTATAGAAATGGAGCAGTTACAAGGATAGTGACTTGGGAAAATCCTCAGAGTGAACAGTGGGCCCTGAAAATGATAGCAGGAAATCAAGCAGGAAAAGATGCTTAAATCGTAGGATTCAGAAGGAAACTGTGGGGAGGGTGGTCAAGGTGCCATCGTGGAGAAAGCTGGACAGAGCAGGGGTCAGCAGCAGTCAGACTTGGGAGGTTTGGGTGGGTGTGGGGGTACTACTCCAGGGTATTTTTGCAGCAGTGTCCCTGAAGAAATAGTAGGTACTAGAATTTGATAAGGGGTCATTTCCTTATCCTACATTTCCAGGCTTAAGTTGGGAATATTCTCTTGTTTCCCAAAACTCATAGATGGTAGAAAGAGTAGAAATAATAATAAGCATTCTGTTCCCACAGAGTGTCTCATGGGTCTGATAAAAGGGTAGATGTAGCAAGTCTAAATTCCTTTAAAAGTACTATTGAGCAAAAATAATACCTACTTTTTTAACATAGGAAAAATGTAAACCTACTTTTTTAACATAAGAAAAATGCAAAGAAAATGTTTAAATATCCTCCTACTAAACCCCTTTTCCCCACAATGAATAATTAGTATTTTCAGGCTAATGTATATTTTTCCAGCTTTTGTCCATGCAAATTGGTGTATACATAGACTGGAATTTTAAAATTCTGATAATGCATATTATTCTGCAGATGGTTTCTTGCACTTAGAAATATGTCATAAAATTGGGCTGGGGATGTGGCTCAAGCGGTAACACGCTTGCCTGGCATGCGTGCGGCCCGGGTTCGATCCTCAGCACCACATACAAACAAAGATGTTGTGTCCGTGAAAACTGAAAAATAAATATTAAAAAATTCCCCCCCCCCTCTCTTTTAAAAAAAAGAAGAAAAGAAAAGAAATATGTCATAAACATCCCTCCAAGTCAGTGGACAGAGTGCTAACTTATTTCTCTAGTCATTTTTAAATAGCTGTGTATAAATATAAATATTCCATAATTTTTTCTGACATTCTTTTGTTAATGGACAATTGGGCATAATTTCCAGTTTTTTGCTATACAAACAATATGACCAAAAAAAAAAAATAGTCCTGGGCATTGTGACGGTAATCACTCATACATATCAAAAATAACTTTTATATTGATGACATCTTTTAATGAAATACAGCAGTGTGTGCACTTTTGCTGTACCATAGGCTAGGCACTAGGTGACATAGAGCTATATAAGTTTAATTAGTTAAAATTAAGTAAAAGTTAAAATTCTTTCCCTTACGTTAGCTTCATTTCAAATGCTCAGTAGTCATGTGTAGTGGCTGCCATACCGAACAGCCTACAAGAGTCCATTTCTATTCTACAGAAAATTCTGGAAGACCACCTGAACTAGACACTTGAATGGTACATTTTAAGGAAGAACATGTTTTTCAATGAGTTGGTGTTTTTATGAGAGCACATTTAGAAAAGTAAAAAGTTTGTGTCTTTATTGGTTGCCTCTGCAGTTACTTCAACGAGAATCAATACCCAGATGAAGCAAAGAGAGAAGAAATTGCAAATGCTTGCAATGCAGTTATCCAGAAGCCAGGTGAGGGCCAAGCCCAGGCTGCTCTGTGTGCTGCTCTTGTTACGCTGCATCATTTAGGCCACTGCATCTCCGACTCATTTCAAGTCAGTGCTCTCTGCTCAGCCTGTGCCATCCTTCTGCAGGTCACTGCCTTGTCTTGTCCTGTCCAAACAGTACTTCTGAGGGATATTATGGCATTCAGAATCAAATGCTCACACACACTGAAATTTCCAGGGAGAGACCCTGCAAACGGTTTGAGACCTTGAAAAATTTTTTATTTTATGTATAGATTTTTCTTTCCAAAATTTAGCATAAATATATCAAGTCCAAAATGAACTCACAGTTTGAAATATTTAAATAAGCTTGCTAATAAAAAGATTAGATAGATTTTTCTTTTTTTAAAACAATTGTTATACATTGTTTTGAGTTGGCTCCTGTCTCCTCCCCACATTGGGATGACTTCTGCTTAGGAAAAACTTAGGTAACACCCTTTTAAAGTCCTGTTGTTCCTGTGCAAGTCAATGGAGCCACTTAAATCCTTCATAAGTATTTTATTCCATGTACTTGACTATTTCACGTTTTACAGATTTTTGTTACCAAAAACTATTCTCAGTTAAGGTTATCTAATTGATTTCCATTTGGCCAGTTACTTTGAATGGCTTAAAGATTATATGCTAATGTATCCATGTCTTTTAACAATGAAGCAGTAATTTATTTTCCCTTCTGTTAATGGACAGTTGGGCATAATTTCCAATTTTTGCTACTACAAGCAATATGACAATATTGTTATAGCCACACTATAACAGCTCCAACTGTATGTAAGTGAGAGGAATCTGTACCCTTTTTTACATAAGCCAAAAGTCCTAGTCCTAAAGCTTTGCAGGAACTTGAACTCTCCCTGGAAAACACTGTACCCATATATCACCAAGACCCTAACAAATCTGTTTTCTGGTTTCTCCACCCACTGTGGACTTAGAGCTGAAAAACGGAAATGGACAGGAGAGAAGGGAATGGTACAGGTGGGTCCTTATTGGCAAGCATGGTACTTTTTGTAAAAAATTACATTCAAAGCAAAGAAAATAGTAAGTCTGAAATGCAGCCTGAGTGATACTGTGTATTCCAGTGTAGTCACAGTAATGCATGGTCACAGTGGCCTTTAGCCTTCAAGGAAGCATGTGTCATATTCCTGGTCTTAAGACAGGAAGAAAATAGTTAATAATGAAGGCCTTATAGATGTAAGTAAATTTCGATTGTTTGGATACTTGATAAATAATAACAACATTCCCTGGAATGATGCTAATTAAATGAAGCCTCCACAATACTATCATAAGAACTTTGAATCTAGCACCCTAGCATACTGACTTTGTGGAATTATTTACTATTATGTTTGCCCTTATGAATCAAAGCATATTATATAAAGAAGCACATTGTATTATTAGTTGCTAGTTATGTACTCATGTGTGTCTTTATTCATTTCATAATAATTTGAGTGAAAACATGGTACTAGGTCATGCTAAAAAAAAAAAGATTCTCCCTGCTGTTATTTTGACAATAAATGGAATCAAAAGCAACTTTTAAAGAAGAAAAGTATTATCCCTTAAAACTAGTTCATTCTTGGGTCCAAGATATAGATTATCTGAATTTTATTGCATGCATTCACAGGCAAAAAATTGTCCGATCTGGAACGAGTTACCTCCCTGAAAGTATATAATTGGTTTGCTAACAGACGGAAGGAAATCAAGAGGAGAGCCAATATCGGTAATGTATCAGAGAGACTGCTTTCTCTCATGAGGAAGTTACAAACATTGTGTTTAAGAGTGACTTCCGTTCATTAACTGCAGGTCTAAATGATCCTAATAAAAATCACCTGTTTTTTCTCAGTGTATATTTATTTATTTATTTATTGTAGTTTTAGATGGACAGCATGCCTTTATTTTGTTTATTTTTATGTGATGCTAAGGATTGAACCCAGGGCCTTATACATGCTAGGCAAGCACCCTGCCCCTGAGCTAAAGTGAAAAAGGAAGAAATAAAGCATTTCTTTCCCCGATCAAAGCTGTAACCAAAATAAGAAAAATAATTTTTTTTAATTGATGAGATTGGGGTAGGAGATTGGTTTTGCACTTCTAAAATTGTATTTCATTTAGACATACACTTCCTGTTCATCATCCCAACTCTGTGATGTTCTGTAGGACCTCAAGACCAGTTAACAAGTTTTAATAATCAGGGTGGACCACATGACATGCTAGTGGCAGGGACAATAGGATGGCCAATGTGCATCTCCCTGAGCTGCATGCTGTTGGCTTCCACCCACTTGTAGTTCAAAAGAAACAAAATGTTGATGAATTGTAGGCTCTCGTTTAATGATATTCCAATTTCCTCAACATGAAAATTAATTTTGTGTTTCAACCACTGTGATAAGGCAGCAGATAATTTAGGGATCTATTTGCTTTTTTCGAAGAAGCAGCAATCCTGGAGAGCCATGGGATAGATGTACAGAGTCCAGGAGGCCATTCCAACAGTGATGATGTTGACGGGAATGACTACTCCGAGCAGGTGAGCAGCTGGCACCTGAGCCAAGGTTCCTGGTTAGTGAGCAGTGGGACAGTGTGAGGACAACTTAGATCCTGGGGTGTGGTGGTGTGGGGCGGGGGAGGGGAAGCAGTCAGTGTCCCTCCATTCTGCTCACGTGTCTAGTTAGAATTTCATGTAATTTGAAAGGAATGTGGTAAGATTCAGTTGTCCTGTTGAATTTGTGAGAAATCGCTATTCACCCACATGGATTTATTGTCATACAACAGGATACTTGGCAAGTACGCAATGGGGAGGAGGAGGAGGGAAGAAGTTCAGAGGGAGGCAGAGAAGCAGAGAAGGTAGAAGAAGAGAGGAGGATCTGATCCAAACAAGCAAGTTACACCATTCACCACACACACTCAGTGTTTTTGAGAAGTACTAGGGGCAACTGGGCAGCTGTGTGACCCATGCCTAAACATGTACCGACGCAGGGCGCAATGGAAGGCCCCACCACTCCAGCCCCATTGCTGTTGGAGCCCTCATGCCAGAGGAGCTGTTTTTCCACAGTCTCTCTGGCACAGTAACACACGCATCCTCTCATAAGTGCACCATCTGCATGTCTTTTCATCTCACATGTATGGGAACTCACCAGTGTGGTTTATTCTGCATCGCTTGGGGAAACGTGTATTTAATTGTAGCCACTGCATGGAGTAATTCAGTAACTAAGACTGTGGGAGTCCCCCCCCCACACCTATGTGTTGACAGATTTCATCAAAAATTTTTAATAGGACTTAAGTTTCATTTCCATTTTGAAAATGTCGAGAACATATGGTCCCTTCCCTTCTACTAACCCAGCAAGAAAACTTTTGCTCTTTCCTATGGCAGTTTTCCCTGCCCCTCAGCCCTTTAGTAAGCAGTCCATTGTGTTCTTCCTTCTCCTGGCTCGTTTACTGACTCTGCTTACCAGCTCAAGCCCACAAGGTACTCAAGAGCGCGTGCTGTTTTCCGTGGACCCCTGCCTTAATCCTGAAGACTAATATGTGAAATGAGAGTGAAACAGTAACACCACACATCTCAGGGTTGCCTTTTAAGGACTCGAAGTCATAGCCCCACCTGTTATTCAGAAGAATGTTCTCTAAGTCTTTCTAGTTAGAAACGTTCCTGTTATTTTTCAGTAGACCAATAGAGAGGGATCCTTTCCATCTTTTTTTGCAGATGCCCTGAGGGCAGCACATCCCATGCTTTTTTCCCAATGGGTTTACCCTTCCAAAGCTCTGTGATACAGAGTTCCCCGAAGATGTGAGGGTGAGAAACATCCTCCTTCCTTGTGACATTGTTTTCAGTGCCTGACATGCACCTTGCTGCACCAGTTTTCTTCACAGCTTTACTGTTTAAGTGTTGTGCTTCAAGGGAGAAGAGCTTCAACTCACTCTAAGTTAGATACCCACTCCCTTTCCACAGCTACTTTCAGCAGGAGACACCACACCTTTCTCCCTGGGCCAGTTCAGGCCACGGCACTTTTGTCCTATTGTATCTTGAGATTTTTCTTCTTTTATCTATAGGATGTTGGTGCCTGTCATTTTAAGTCTTGTTTACATGGATTCTAATAATCTATGAGAGTAGCAATCAGGAATTTAAAAACTCACTAGTGTGTCCTTCAATGACTAGTGCTATATTTGTTGCATACAGATCCAAATTGTTGGGTTTTTAATCAATCAGTCCAGGTTTGATCACTACTAACCATTTTTTTGATAGAATGAATAAAATTGAGTGAGAACAAAACCTTTTAGTTATTTTTATTGGATGAGTCATAAAAATGTCAACTGGAAGTCTCTGAACCTATATCCATTCAGTGTCTACTTAAATACAGTTCACCTCTACTCTGACATGAGATGCTTCCCAACCATGTCCTCCACAAGTGTTCTGCTTCCCCGGCCCCTGCATGCTTCTCTGTGAGCTAGAGCACAGCACCAGTCAACTGATAACATTCATTTCTTATTTCTGCACATCTAGGATGACAGCACGAGCCATAGTGATCACCAAGACCCCATCTCATTAGCTGTGGAAATGGCAGCAGTGAACCATACTATCTTGGCATTGGCCCGACAAGGAGCCAACGAAATCAAGACAGAGGCCCTGGATGATGACTAATCAGGGAGGGTTAAACATGACAAGTTAACTTAGTTTAGACGTAGCACCTTAGCAGACTTTCCTCAGTCCTTAACATGTGTTCTTACAGTATAACTTGCAGTTTCTTGTATGTCAGGTAGCCGTTAGGGTCTTGTTCTGTGAAGATGGCATGGTGCCCTCAGCCTTTGCATATACTCTCTCAGTATTAATTCCCAGTAAATAATAACCAACCAACCAACCAAACTCCCTCTCCCAGCCCCTGAGGCTAGAAAATCTTGCTGCTCCGTCTTAGCATTCCACAAAAGTGCTTCCAGGTATTTAGATAGCCCTCAGTTTTCAAATATTAGGCTGTGTGTAAAATCTTGGGTACCTTTAGATTCATGTAACACTAGTCTGTACCCCCTTTTCCTTCCCCAAGATTGATAGAATGCAAGCTGAGGTAGTGGCACAGGATTGACAGACACCATTTGGGGAGTATGCACAGAGTGAAAGGAACACTAGAACCCCACCTCAGTGTGAGAATCACTGATATCAGCTGCAATAAGCCGTGCCTCATTATAGTCACACTGTGGCTAGCCTATACTTCTTTGGGTGCTGTGCTAAGAATGTCAATGGAAAACTCGATCTCAGATTTTGGTTGATGTTAACATGCCTGACACAGACATCCTTTCCTCTCACAAGCTGTGTGACTTAGTAGATAAAATACTGCCTTCTGCCTTTGGGACCATGATTTAAAACAAAACAAAAAGACAAAAAAATTACAAAAAAACAAAACCCAGCTTGAAAGCAGTATGAGCCGAATGTCCGATGGATGTTAAGTCCAGCTCTCTGAACCACTGTACATTCCGCAGCACAGTTCTTGGTGCCTGCCTGGAAAAGTCTTGGAGGTTATCGTGGAAGTTGCTTTCCTCCTATTGGTGTCCCCTTTCCCTGCTACCAAAAAAAGTCTTTCACAGATAGAGCTAAGGTCAAAGATGAGTGAAAGAACGTAATCTTTGTATCCATTAACTGAAGCCCCTCAATCTGAGTCAGTAGAGGACTTTGTAGGGGATTGTGCTGACTATCACAGATGCAAAAACTTGCCCAAATAGAGCGAAAAAAGCAGGGGACATTTACATTGTGAGTGTGCAAGATACAATGGGATGTAACTGCTTTGTTGTTCTCTTTACTCTGTCCTTGTAGAGGTATGAAAAGCTATATTGCTACAGGCAATTTATTTAATAATTGGAAGCCATATTGATAATGGATGTGGTAATATTTGTAAAGTTTAATCTACTTTAAGCAGCAGTAACTAATGGAATTTTTTTCCTTGATCACATATGTAGCACTTTTGTTACTTTTTAAAGATATTTATATTTGATAAATCTTTTTTCATTTTGAGAACTCAAAATACCAAACAGTGAACTTGCGTTTAAAGTCACCCTGTGATCACCTTGTCATCCAGTAGCAAAATGATGAACTATTCATGCATCAAAGAAAATTACATCTGCTGGCCTTGTATGAAAGTGATCTCCTGGCATCGCGATTAAATGACACACTGTCACTATGGGTGAGAAGAAAGAGCCTTCAGTGGCAGGGTAGGGTGTGTCTGAAAGAGGCACAATGGCTGTGTGTTTTCTGCCTCATTCCGTCTCCTTCATATGTCTAACAAAGCCTTGTTTAAAGGGGAGTGTGGGCTGGCGTTGAGCAAGGCTGTATCTCTACCATTACCTAGAAACAGTTTCTAAGATGGAAGGAAGGTGCCATTTCCCCTCTCCCTCCTCCCTCACCAAATGTATTAGAAGTGAGAGAGAAGAAAGATTCCTGACTTTGTCCTTGTTTTCCCCCTCTCATTTGTGGGATTTTGAATATCTGCCAGTTGTTAGCTGGTCTCAGTCCACTTAAGACATACACTGACAGGTCCTCCCCTTAGCCGTAAATCCTGTAAGTATGAAGAAGTCTGCGAGGGCATTAGAATGCCATCTACCTAGTCTGTGACTTTAAAGATCTGCAGTAGGGCCTGGTCCTGCCCGTAGGGAAAATGTATGCACTTTTTCTCCCAGCTTCCAAGAATTTAAGTAAAACTGAGCAGTCTTCTCTGTCTTACTGTGTTACTTGAACCAACAAATTCAAGAGTAGCATTAATTATTCTCAGGAATGAGCCCACCACCACCACACACCTAGTCATATTCTTTCTTGGTTTATTTGACTTATTTCAGTTGGGAGATTTTGTTGGCTTTATTTCCTTTTTAGAAGAAATATGTTGTATCTTTCCTTTTTGGTGGATTTTTTTTTTTTTTTTTTTTTTTTTGGCTTATTCTCAGTTGAGTCAGAAAGAACAAGGGGAGAAAGAAATGTATTCTCTGACAAGCTACTTCCATGATTTATTGTGGGGAGATTATTGTAATTGATGGCTTCTTTACGATGGGATTCCTGTGTCATCTGTTCTTGCCTTTTTAAAGGAACAGACCCAAACTGCTAAGACAGCTGCAGTCTAAAGAAATTCCGTGATTGCCATAGAAAGAGCTAGAATGCTTCATTGTTTCAAGGCCTTAAAGGAAGCAAAGAGATGTCGGAGAATATGGTGGAGCTGGCAGTGTGTAGGCAATGCGGACCCTGTCTTGGAGTGTGGTGACAGTGAGGTGGCAGGCACCCTGGGGGTGGGGCTGTGGAGGAAGGCTGGGGAGGGCTGCCTGCTGCATAGCCCATGCCTTATCTAGGACTTTTGCTTTTCACCAAGAAGAAAAAGTTCCTTCTTTGGGGTTAAGATTGAAATATACCATCGGATTTCTGTTTGTCTCCAGGTTCACTTTGGCTATATCTTGTCCAGACCACCTTTAGTTCTTATAATGGCCAATAGAGCTGCCACTGTTTGATTTTTAGTATCTTTGGATGGGAAATATTTTCTTAAGTTTTTTTCAGGTTTTAGATGTGGTATTAAAATAGAAACCCTACAGTGCTCTAAAGGGAAAGGAGCCAGGCTCTTCAAACTCACACTTCTCGGTGTCTCTGCCCCTGCTTTCATCTCCGTCTGTATTTCTCCAGGCCCCAGAGGGCTCTTTCAGGGACTATTCTTCCTGGTTGAGGAAGACTCTTAACAGTGAGGTGTGAGGTGACCTGCCAGCCAAGTATTCATGTGGTTTGTCCTTAGTTATTTTTTAGATACTTTAATCGGATGACTGTAGTCAGATGGGTAGACTTCCCTTCCTTCCTGAAACACTGTACATGGGGACTTTTCAAGATGGACCATCTGCCTGTGGATAACCTTACTAGCAGATGGAAGCAGGCAAGGGGACACAGGAAATAACACTCTTACCTAGGCTTTCTAGCACCATTCAACACTAAGTAGACAGTTTCTTTCAGCATAACATATAATGTAGAAGTACCCCATAAAACAAATTTCTTCCCAATTTTTGTCCTTTAAGTGCCCCATCACAGGAAAAGGACACCTGGAACAGACAAGCAAGGAGCCTAGTTTAAAGTACCTTTCACCCCAACTCAGTAGAAGTAACCCCACAAAAAGACTTGAAGACTTGAAAGAGGATGATCATTAATACTGAGTTACACAAATCCAGTCCTCCAGTTCCTGAAAGATTTATGATTCAGCAATACCCATTTTAGGTCCAGATGTCTGGATATATTTTTACCTCTAAGGGGATAACACATGAAGAAGTCACTGAAGTTGTTTGAATTCTACCTGTTTGGCCTTTGTCTTTAGGGAATCTTGGTTTTAAAAACTTGCCTCTTGGATACCAATCATCAGGCACCAAGTATAATAGACTCTCAGTCAATAATCTGCCACTTCCTGTCTCTGAATAGCTCCTCTTCCATTTTTCTAAGTGTTCTACCATGGTGCCCTCATCTTGAGTTGACTTTACTAGAACTGTTAATCCTCTGGCCACAGGCAAAGTGGGTGGTTCACCCATCTCTGAACACAGACCCCTCCTGTGATGGCCAGCTTCATGATGTCTGCCCACAACAGTGGAATTGAGTTCTATTCCCCAAACAACTGCCCACCCTGTCCTAGAAATGTGAACTTGAAGCCCTTTTTCCCTTTGATCCTAAGGAGGATTTGAAGTAGTCTTCCCTTTTAGCTTATGGCTCTGCCTCTTAAAATTGCCTTTTATCTTTTGTTCAGAGAACAACCAGAGTATTTTTTTCCCAGTGAGTCTCAACAGATTCTTAGGCAATAATTTTCCTTGTGGTTGATGATCTTGTGTTCAGTAGTTCTCCACATTTAATAGTTATGACCTCTCCTATGTTTTGTGTTGGTTTCATGTTAATCTTTGTGATCAAAATCCTAAGCCAGAGTGGTGGTAGATTTCTTTCCTTTTGTTGTGATTTTTAGTGATGTTTGACTACTGTATTCATTGGGGCTGCATCAAGACCAGCCATATCCATTTATAGCTTTACTGAGCCAGATTTATTTGTCAAGTTTTCCCAAGTAAAAGTTGGGCGCATTGACCAGCTCTGCTGGTGGTGTCTTCAGGGGAGTGGGAGTGGGGCGGGAGGTCTAGGGCAGGAGTGGGTGTTTCATGTGTACAGCATTCCTTTTTCTGTGTGCTCTTTAAATAGCAAGGATGTTTACTCAGGATCACTCGTCAGCCATATTGGTTTTGGCAAACTTAGCTCGTGCCCTGAAAACTGTTTCTTCACTTACTGTTTCTTCATTTCCATAGTGTCTGGCTTAACATAGCCTGAAGGTAGTGTGTACCCTGATGGGAGTGGAAGATTTCCTGGGAAGGAACTGTGAGTGGCCAGCTTATTTCTGAGGATTTCATGGTAGCGTGCTGTCAGAGCAGAGGCCCTTTCTTTTTCTGTTTTGTGGTTTTCTTCATTATCCACTCTTGGTTTCAAAGATGCCTATCACTTAAGAAGAGAGATCTCCTTCTCGCTCTCAAGAGAACTAACATACAGCAGCAGCAGCGAAGCCTGTTGAGATGCAGCACACCAACATACCAGTTTCCTATTGACTCAAACTCCTCTGCACACACAGGGTATATTCAGAAAGGCCATTGTCAGTGTCCTTTCTCTACAAACTGAAAGTGAGAAGCTCTGTCCTTGCCTCCTACAGGACTGATGTTTGACTCGCCTCTCAGGAGTGCGACTTTGTTCCTATCTAGGTACCTTCAAAAGCTGGAAGTTTGTAAATTGAGAATTTTCTAAATCCATTCTATTATTCTTTAATTTGGGCAGAACTAACTCTAGCTGATCTCATTGGGGTGAAACCTGACTGGCCTTTCTGCAATCTGGCAGTTTATCGCGTGCATCCCACACCCATCAGCCCCAACAACAGCAGGACACGTCAGCAGAGGAAGCTTTGCGGCTGTCCTCTGCTGACGCCCCCTTTCTGTGGCCAGTCTCAGCAGCAGTCCTCATGCCCAGAGTCTGAACCTCAGTGCAGTGGCCTTGGCAGCGGGCAGCAGGAGCACATGCAGCTTGGTATGTGCTTGGGAAGTCCTGGGAGGGCAGCTTCCCTGACTCCATTTTCATTTTCTCTCTTTTAAATAAGACTGGCTGTGTACAGCCATAATTAACTCACAAATTCACATTGGTGTGCTGTGATCAAATGAAGGTTTGGCTGAATCTCTTCAAATTGTAACCATGGTAATTGAGGGGGGTGGCATAGAATGAATATATAAAAATATAATGGCAATTGTTCTGAATGACTGAGTGTCCTCCTGACATGTAATTAGCTGTTTTAGCAGGATGTAGATTGGCATGGTCATAATTAAGAGGATTTCTGTCCTTTATGTGATTGAAAATAGCAGAGCTTCCATCCCTGTTCCTTTTTAGCACTAATGCTCCCAAGAACATTTGGAACAGCAACTCAGTAAACTAAAATAATGACACAGTATTCATGTGGTCCCAAAGTAGAAGAGAAAGATTTAGAGTTATTTCAGTTCCAAAATGGAAGCCACCCATTGTTGCCCACCATCTGACTTCTAGTTCTTGAAACTACTCTCACATCCACTTTCAGCCCGCTTCACCTGGGGCAGGAACCGCAGTCGGAATCCCAGCTGCCAGCCTGGGAAGGCCTGGGGCTGCCTGCACCCACTTGCTGGCCTTCACTCCTGGTGCCTTGCTGGCCTGACATGGCGACAGTCACAGCCTCCGGGTATTTCTGATGCCATCACCGGTCACTATTCACCAAGCAGAACTTCATGGGGACGAATGACATTTTCCTCCCTGGATCATAGGATCCAGAGCAGATGATACGAATGGAACCTGGCGCCTGTAGTATTCTGAAGTCACCAGGGCAGGAGGAGGCGTGAGTCTGCCCCAGCTCCTCACTTGCCACGAGGAGGGTGCCACCTTAGGTGACTCCGCTGTGTCAGTGGCTTGTCTCCTCTCCCTTCCGCTGTCCTCTATCCCCGCTGCGCCTGCCCCGAGGGGCATCACATGATCTTTACACTGTCTGTGGCCCTTGCTCTTCTCCTGCTGAAGCATCAGTCATGTTGGGTAGGATCCAAGACGCGCTGGCCTTTCTCTGGCTGGCTTGGTGTTTTTTGTCGCTTGCGGGAGCCTTTACCTCACTATTCCATCAAGAGCCTGTAGGAACGCGGCGGCCAGCAGTGCCACGGGCCTTCTCAACCCATCCCCTGTGTGCTCAGGAGTCATGCTCTGGGAGCCTGGGGCCATTTGCCCGTCCTCCCCAAGGCTGGACACTCCAGGACTGGTTAGTAGTTGCTGGAGAAAACTCAGCATGGCTTTTTCCCTTCTTCTTTTAGTGTTTGTCCTTAAACAAGCCTTTCTCACACCTCAGAAGCAGCCCTTGCCTAGCTGACCTATTAGTTACACTTCCGTTTCCTGAGGATGCCGAGAGGTGGCTGCCTGTTTAGAACTATCCTCTTCCCCTGTCCCCAGACACACAGTTTAGAAGGTTTTTATGCCTTTTATCCTTCCCAAAATACCTAAGAAATGTATAGAAGTTGGGCTAGTACAGGAAAAAGAACCTGTGAAAGATTTTTATTCAGCGCTTCTATAAACGCCACCTTACCCGTCACCACCAACACACACGCGCGCACACGTATGTCTACAGTCGCTGAAGGCTGCTCTCTTTGGGATCTGTCAGTCTCTGGGACAATTGATTATGGGCTTATAACCCCAAAGAGCGGAGCATCCCTTATCTTGTTTTCAAAGCTACTGAAAGGGGACTCTGCGTTAGCACTTGGAATCTGCCCTAGGACTAGAGACTCTAAGGACTGACCAGATGGGCTAATTCTGTGATCTGTGAGACATGCACCAAGACAGCCAGCAGAAGGTGGGACCTCCTTACATGAGCTGCTGGCCTAGGGATCTGAGTCCCAGATGTGCTGCCCCGGGGACAGTGCTACTTACACAGACGTGGCCCTGCTTACATTCTCAGATGTTCCCAGAGGCTACTCTGATCAAACAACCCTACACCAGATGTTCCTGTACCACCAGCAGCCCACCCTCCCCCAAGAAAACCCCTCACCAAACCGATGAAGACCTAGGTAATACTCACGAAGTCAGCTTTTTGGAAGAAAACAGCAAAAGTAAATTGTCTTTGTAAGAATCTAGAGGGAAGATGCTGTCATCCGTAACCCTGATAGTACCGGAGACACTACTGTTCCTTTGAGTTCTCAGCTCAGAAGAGCACCTGACACACGCATGGTGTTCCCTGGGCACTGGTCCAAGCATCTGTACTGCCGCCCCTGGTCCTCAGGGAGGCCCACACCCTCACCCTGCAAGCCAGATGGGCCTCCAGCGCGTGCTGCTTCTAGTGGATGCAAGGCAGGGGGGACCTGCTCACCCCTGCTGCTGAAGTCGTGTCTGTCAACCTGCTTCCTTTTCTCCTGGGACAGCACTGGCCGTCCAGTGCAACAGCACACCATCACATGGCCCCTTCTCTGTGAGCTGAGTACCCTTTGACGTGGAGCCAGCCAGGAAGAGGACCCAACCCCACAGCCTTCCTCCACAGCCCTCCCTGAGGCCTCCTCCTGGGTCAGGGTCACAGCAGGCCCCACAGCTTGTCGGGAGGGGCAGAGCACATGCGAGCGGGTGCTCCTTGCCCCACCCCACCCCCGCACAGCAGTGGTGGCAGAGTGGCACGTCCAGTGTCTCCTGCTCTCTCTTCAGCTCTCTTAGCAACTTCCCAGGTTCCTGCTGTGTCCAAACATGGTTTTGCTCACCCTCCGTCCTCTGCACCGTAGTCGTGATGGGAGGCAGCGGGGTGTGGGAACTGGGCTCTGGTGTTGTGGTGCTGAGCCTCCGCCTTGCCTTGTGCCTCCCTGGCTCCTTGGGAGCCTTAACTGGCCTATAAGTAGCAGCTGCATGGAGACAAACCCAGATTCAGGCCCAATAGGGAACTCTAGTGTCCAGAATCCAGGAAAGATTGAGCTGCCTTGGGGTAGGGGTTTTGGGCCCTGTCCTGCCAGGATTCGTGTGGGGGCTCAGTGACTGGTCAGGAACACTGAAGAGGAGATAAAGGCTTCAAATGGACCTGAAAATTCAGCTAACTAAAATTCTGTGCCCTCTCCCTTTTCAGCTCTTCCCCCATACTTGACGGGTTCTCTGGGTACTAGTTCTGTCACGTTCTCTCTTCTGATCTGTGTCACATCATAGGCATCCTTGAAGCCCAAGAGAGTGAAAACAGGAGCAAGACCACAGGTGTGGGCAGTCCTGGTAAGACAGTCTACCAGGTGACTAGTTAGGGCTGGTTGTGTTGTTAGCTGGCAGTGGGGATTATCTTACCCAGCCCTCATCCCCCATGAACACCTTAATTTGGAGGGGAAAGGGTATGTGTGCCTTTCATTTTTGTACTGATCCAGATTTTGCTTCTCTGGTGGTGGTCAGATGACGTGGAAATTTAGAACAGGGACCACTGCTTGGTGCTGTGCGAGTAGGGAGCCCACAGGGGTCGGGGCAGAAGCAAGACTTAGGACTTGTGGTTTCAAGGTGTGTTCCTCCCTCTCGGAATTGCCAGTGTCCCAGCACTTACAGGTGGAGTCTGAACAGTCTTGTTCTGTGGCTTCCTTTGAGCACAGAAACCTCTCCCATTTTTGCTTTATTGGAACTAAGAGCCCAGCATAAATGTGAGCGTCACTGTCCCACCTCGTCGTTCACTGAAGCTGTTAAATTGGAAACAAGGACGTCAGTGCTGTGTCAGTGTGAGCCTCCGCGGGTGCCACACTGTCCTCTCTGTTGGGGCCAGAGCCAGGGGCAGCACAGGCTGAGTAGCCCACGTGCACTCTCAGGGGATGAGTGAAGCAACTCCCTGCAGCTCTGGAAGTGGCCACCAGAAAGGCCAAGCCGGAGTTCCAGGGTGAGGGCAGAGTGGGCTCTCCACACTCTGGAAGCTCTGGCGAGTCCTCTCCTTACCACCCTTTGGTTTTGCCCAAACACCACCATGCGGGGCCTTGTCTTTTCCTAGTAGTATCCTCTGGCTGACCCTGTGTGTAACCCGTTGGGGTGGCCCTTGGCAGCCCAGCCTGCTGCCTTAATGGCTGCAGAGTGGGGACCTGGAGAGGCCTCTGCAGGCCGCTGAGCCCTACATATATCACTGGCTTCTTCACACCTCCTGGCTGCAAGGTAGGATGCTCTCTCTGCCAGAATGTGCCAAGATCATGGCAGTGGCCTGCCCTGAAGAGCCCACAGCCTTCTCTGATTTCCCCCGGGCTCGCCTCCCTCCCAGGGGCATGTTGGGTGTATTTCCAGGATAAATTCTTATTTATGTTTAAGTGCCTAAGCAAGTTACAGACCTCTGGGACCTGCCAGAGAGTCAGCCTGTGCCCTGTCCTTCCCACCCTGCACCTGGCCCTCAGGGTGGGCATCAGGTGGCTGCCCCTCCCTACTGCCCCTGCTGTTCTGCAGGCAGAACGACCACAAGGGTAAGCAACGGGGAGAGCTCTTCCTGGCCCGCAGGCTGGCTTCGTCACTGTTCCCCGTTTCTTTCGTCAGTGTGCTTATGGTCTTGGTTCGTAGAGAATTTTAGGGAGTCTGCTTAGCCATCTCGCTGGCTACTGAGCAATGGGGACCGGGGAGCAGGACAGTGTCAGAGCAGAATCTGTCTGGTAGCAGTTGGAGGATGCACCCAGATCCAGGAGGGCAGAGGTGAAGCAAGCACAGCCTGAGCCTGGTGCCTCATCCCTCCCCAATCGCAGGGGCAGGGCGCCTGCTCACAAAGGCTGCTGGTAGGGTGTTGAGCAAGATCCAGCACACAGCTTTGGGAGTGAGTGTGAGAGTGTTTGCTTCTTTAGAGTGATGTAAGTGTGACCTAGCTATGGCCTTTATTCCAGGTGAGTGTAGGACAGATGTGTTGTGACTGTGCTCTGTTCAGATCACATTGCCAAGCAGCACACCAAGGACCTGTGGGTACATGAAAAGGTTTTGCAAAACGGAACAATCCATACTCAGGCACTTTATTTTCATTAATAACCCAGCATTTTCGTTCAGACCATGTAACAACCCGAACTCTGTGCATTCACACACGGCGTGTGGGCAGGAGTTCTGCCAGGAGGAGAAGGGCAGGTGGCTGGGTTGTGTCACACCGGAGTGCCACCGAGCTGTGGTGCAGACCGGGCCTGTCTGGGAGTGAAGTCACACAGCTAGGGCAGCGGCACCGTCCTCCCTTAGGTCCTGCCCAGTGCTGGCAGTTGCAGTGTTGCTGAGCAGAGGTGGTGTGAGTGGGGGCGCAAGGAGAGGCAGGCAGCAGGGGACCTGGCCGCCCTTAACTGGATCGAACACTCCAGTCAGAGCAGAGTGCTGAGGAGTGAGGTCATTTCTAGACAAGTACGCTTGTTTTAGCATCTGTTGTGGGCCGGGCACTGGCTGGCATGGCAAGTTTTGTAAGAGGGACTGCGGATGTGATGCCTGTGGTCCAATCAGGTGCCCCAGGCCAAAGGGGCCATGATTCCCAAAAGTATTCTGCTGCCACCAGACTTCGGGTGTCAGATGGGCCGTGTAGGATCCTGCCAGATGAGTGGGCAGCACAGCCCCTCCCTGCCTTGGCCATTGTGTCTTAGTTTTTTGTGTTTCCCTTTGGATCCCCCCATCTCTGTCCCCATCTTGTGCACCATGTGTCCCTGAGGGCGAGTCACACCTGTGTCTGAGTCTGCTGTATGGTGTTCAGTCTACCTCAAGGGTCATCATGGTAAGCTCTGTCCACACGAATCCTCCTTACACGCCACACACTGGAATGTATATCTCCCTGCCCTCCCGCCCTCCATAGCCCCTGACCCCGTGTTTCCTGTAATCACAACTCCTAGTGCAAATTGGATGCTGCTTTAAATGTGAAAACAATTGTTCAAAAGCTATAAAACCTGAATGAAAGCTAAAGCTGAATTTATAAGCCTTGTTGCATATGAGCCAAAAGTGCAAAAAGCTCTATATACTGAACTAACCTGCCACTCGTATAAATATAAATATATATAAATATATTAAAATCAGACTGTTCTACAAAATTGTGTATTTGTATTTTTGTGTACGTACAATTTTCTGCTAAGCAGAAGGAGGATGTAGTATAGGATGCTGTGAGAAAAGACTTGGTTTAATCCTGTTTCTTTGTTACTTATTTTTGTTAACATCAGATGCCTGTCCTTGTCTTCTGTGTTGACACTGTTTGGAAAGCTGCAGCATCTCTTCCTTAGGGCCAGGGTCCACGAGAGGATGATGTCTGGGGCTTTTGAGCTGTTGCAGCCAACAGCCACCCAACAGGGAGTGTGGCTCATGGAAGCCCCGGGTGGAACCCGGAGCCACTCATGGACCTTTGGTGGCACGGAGGGGAGGGGAGGGGAGGGCTGACGCACTTCAGACCAGGCTTGGCATTCTGACTTGCCTCTGGGAAGCAAATCCCACTTCTAGAAACCAACTCCCGAACGGAAACGTCAGCTCCCCCTAACGGACTGCACTGGGCCCATGGGGAGCCAGGCGGGAGAGCTCTGTCTTGGGAACAGGACCTCTGGTTTCTGGGCCATCCGTCTGCCCAGGAAGCAGCAGGTGGCTCTGCCTGGCTGGCGCCCAGCTCCCCTTCAGAGCAGTCGCTGCCTCTTTGAGGTCAGATTTCCACATGCCTCCCGCGGAGCTGCCCCACTTCACCACCAGACCTCCAGCCCACACCCTGGGGCATCTCAGAGCCCACTCTGCCGGTGCTAAACACAAGAGGGGGTTAAAGTGGCCACCAGTAAAGACCAGAACCTGCCTCCAAAGGCCAGGCCGAAAGATGAGCTCCGGGTGCCCACCGCTGCCCACCCACCTCAGCCCCCCAGTCCCTCGCTGGGAAGTGTCCCTAGGGAGAGCGATGCTGCATCTTCACCTGTAGGACTCAGTTCACGGCAGTGTGTGACTGTAGCAAGCGGCCCTTGTTTCTGGATGTAAATGGTCAAAGAAACAAGTGCTCTATTGTATTGATTAAAATAGTTCCAATGAGTCCTGTTTCATTGTATCTCCTATTCTGGATTAGTGCCTTTTGGACAGTAGACTGTTCTGTAATTAAAATGTAGTATATACTGCTTTTTTGTACAGTTTTGTTTTAATAAAACTTTTTTTTAATTTGTGTTTATTTTAGTATTGTACCTATTAGAGAATAAAATGTATAACTGAACAAAGGCTGGCTGGGATTTTTTTTTTTTGGATCAGAACATGCTCATTTGGGAATGCCTGTCATTGCTGAAGGGGTTCAAGGGTCCTATTCTTGGCACTCTTTTCTGCTTTTCTCAAAGGGATAGGGGAGCCCAGAGACCTGTGGAGAGGCTCACAGCACCGGGCACTACGAGCTTCAGAAAGCCCCCATCTCCCACTTCCTGACCCTCCAACCAGTGCTCTTGGGCACCTGCTCCGTGTGGTCTTTCAGGAGCTCCCCTGCCCCAAACCACCTTCCCCAAGGAGGGAGCGCTGCTCAGCCTGCCTGCTGGGTCTCTCCTGGGACTCCTGGCTTTGTGGGCCTCAGCCCTGGGAGCAGCCTTTATGGTGCCTGGCAGCTTCGTCTGTATAAAGGAGCTCACTCTCGGGCTTCCCCTTGAACAGGAGAAACAACAAAAGCTGATGCTCCGTCTTGGTTTTCTTTCTAGGCATGCAGTTTCTGAGCAGACTCATGCCACACTCTGGAGCCCACTGATTTTCCTCTGAGGAGAGGGGCTCTTTTTTTTCTTCTCAGTAGAATTAGAAAAGTCCACAAAATTTTAAAGCTGCCCCAAACCTTGGAGTTGCCAAAGGGAGACAGGTAGGGCAGGACAGCAGATGTGGGCGGAGGCCCAAGCAGGACCATCCCCACCCCATGCTGCTCTGCTACTTGGCCTCAACTGCCATTTCCCCTTACGCAGAAACCATGAGCTGTCAGTACCCAACCTGCTTGCCTGCCTGCCTTCCTGTCTTCCATGTGTGCTCTTCAGCCTGGCGTCTTCCCAGCTGCCCTTCACCAAGTCCCCTCGATGGAGTCCCAGGGCCGCCTTCCTCACACCCCACCAAGGCAACAGGCCCACCTACCGTGAGGCTCATCAGGATGGCTGTCTCCACTGGACCATATGCTCCAGGAGGCTGGGCTCAGCACAGGTACCAGTGTTCCAAGTGATTCAATTAGTGAACAAATGAACTAATGGTGACATCCACTGGGAACCCGTCCCGGGGTCTGAACAACTATAAAACCCCAGAGCCTGATGCAAACAAAAGGCATCTCATTGAGTGCAAGAAAACAGCCGCTTGAGAACTTAGGATTTACCCTCAGACCTCGATAAATTCCACTCAGATTCCTGCTGCTTTCAGAGCAGGGCTGCTCCTGGCTGCCGCATTTCTGTCCCTAGTTGGCAGTGCTTATCTCTTGAGAACAACTCATCTGCACTTAGGAATACAAACAAGTCCCATTCAGTTGTGTTCTGGCGGATGGCCACAGCCCTCCGTTGGCAAGGAGGCCGTGGCTGTCGGCCATGAGGGGAGGGCCGAGTGATGCAGCGGCCAGAGAGGAAACCTGCACAGGGCGGCGGTCCTGTGGCCGTGAGTGGGACTTCACAGGCAGAGCCAAGGGCCCTAGCCACCTCTCCCGGCTCAAAGGCCAACCTGCCATCCTCGGTGTGCTCCAGACCTATGCTGGGCACACAGCTGGGCAGATGGCGGTAGGAGGTCAGCCTCACTGGCAGTAGGGCCCAGTAAAACTGTCAGGCCCCACAGCCCACCTGGACTTGACCCAGACCCTGCCAGCCACAGCCATCATCCTCCCTTCCCAAAACCCCTTAATGCAGAAACGTGCGGGGTCTGTCTACCTTTCAGCTGTAGAAGACACCCTCTGCTCCTCAGTTCAATGCGGGGTGAGGCCTGTGGCATGGGTCAGGGTGGACAGTGCAGCCCTGCCTATGCTGGTTTTCTGAACAGGCTAAGGAGGGGTGTGTGCCAGGCGACCCTTCTAGCTTCCATCTTGAGATGCCCACCACCACCACCAGTGACAACAGGGCCATGACGGGGACAGTCTGCATGAGCCCCCGTCCGTATAGAAAAGGGAGGAAGCAACAAGACCAACCCCAGACAAGGCAAGAAGTCATTGGCTTTATTCAGAAGCTGCTGGTCATTTGATGGGAAGGCATATATGGTACAGAGTTACAGCATTTAGTTCACCACACAGAGGAATCATTAAAATCTTTACAATTCATTACAGTCTTTGGAATTTTTTTAACTCCCATTTAATGTGTACCAAATCACTATAATCCCCAAATCAAATCACTTTTCTGTGTGAACTCAAGATATTTACAAAATCCACACAGAGAAGCTGTTCAGACTCTCCCAACACCAGTAGCGTGTGCAGCTCACCAGGACACCAGGCCTTTCAGAGAGAAAGAGGCTTTGGGTACAGTTGTTGTGGGGGTGCACCCCAGGGAAAGGCACTACAGATGGCCCCGCCACCTCAGTGCCTCCTAAGATGGCATGGGGCTGATGGCACCAGAAGCATCAAAATACGCTCCACACCCTGTAGCCTCCACAGACAGGGCGCCTAAGCAAGGACAACCTGAACCCAGAACCTCCTGCTTCATGTATAGGCAATGCTTAAGCCCAGGGGAGAAAAGACCAGGAGTGAAGGGGACATGGACACCTGTAGGCCTTCCCAGGAACCCAGATACACACCTTCCCTGTGCCTCCACTGCCCAGCACTTCAGTGACCATCCCTACTGCACACCCTTGTTTCTTCAGCCACAAGTTAGTGTTAATCTACGCCAAAGAGCAAGAGGAAAGACTAAACCTGAGCAGGCCTCACGCAGCGCCTGCACAGCTCGCCTAGCGGGAGAGGGCTGCCCAGGAAGCCGAGGGTAGCATTAGTGCTGAGAGCCTCCCACAGGGAGCAGCTAGTGCCTCCCTCTGCCCTAGGGAATGAGTAGGTTGAGTGCAGGAAGGACCCAGGGGCAAGCTGCAGACAAGGCCCAGTGGGGTGCTGTCCACCAGCCTCCCCTCCAGCTGTGCTGTCCTTCCAGAGGCCACATCCTGCCCTTGGGGCAGGGGCAACAGAGGCACGCCCTGCGCCCCCTCAGCTATGGACACAGACACAACACCAACAGAACCAACTCCTCACAGGCTCACGAGACCCCGAGCACAGGACCCTAAGCTGGAAGAAAACTCCAGCCAAGAGCACAGAGATGTCTCCACACCACAGCACACGCCTGTCCCCGCAGGCCTGTGAACAAGGCTGGAAAGGAGGCTGCGCCCACTGCACCAGGTAGGGGGTGACCCTGGGAGATGGGGAGGAGGAGGCCGGGGTGAGAGAAGGTGTCCCGCACTCTGCAGGGCAAGGACGAGGGGCCTGAGCCACGTTGGTCAGCCTCCCCGCTTCTGCGCTCCTCCTCACAAGCTCTTCAAGTCGATGATCCCTTTTTATCCTCCTCCACTTCAAAGGCCCAGAATGATGAAGAGAATGATGAAGAACAGCACCAGGTTCCCCTCCCGGGCCTATGACCATGGCTCCAGCAGGCCCTGCCCGACTCCCACCTCCAGCTTTCTCTCCTGGGGCTCCCGGGGCTTGGCCTGCCCAACAGCCACACAGGGGACACTGACTCCAACTGAACCAGACTCCAGAAGAGCCAGGCTGCGCAAGAGGGAAAGGAGAAAAGCCAGGCAGAATCCACAGCCCACAGTGTCCCCAAAACAGGAAGGGAAGGCCGCTGGTCAATGCCTGCCTCAGGATGGAGGCTCCCTCCAGTCATGCTGTCCCAGAAAGGGGCAGACCGGATCCCCTTGGCAGGGCCTTGGCCAGCCCTGACCCCTCACAGTGCCTGCTCACAAGGGAGGATCATGAAGACGCCAGCCCCAGGCCGGGCCTGTGCAGACACAGGCTGGACGCTGACCCTGCCCGAGGGACTGCTCCGGCCTTAGGCTGTTCCTGGCCGTCCCCTGGTGGTCAGACTGCCCTGGGTTAGTTGTCCTGGCCTCTGGCACCGTGTGCTGCCCATGCTGGCCAGAGAATGCAGGGGGGCCAGCTCGGGCTTGGTGGCCCCATCTGGAGATAAGGTCTAGCACTGCTTCTCATAAGGAGCTTCAAACCTCTTTAGAACCGGGTTCCTCACCAAAAACTTCCGTGATGGTGTTTCCAAGAACCAGACCCAGCCGCCAGGAGTGCCCAGTGCAAACTCCGGCCCAGAGGTGCTGTCCTGAGCTGGGGTCGGTGGGCAAGTTGGGGCTGCTGGAGACAAGACAGTCTGGGGGTATCCACACACACACATGCTGACCTCCACTCAACACAGCTGACAGGAAGGGCCCCAGGATGAGAAGCCTCCCATCTGGCAAGGAGGGGAGCCACCCCTGGGGAGGCTGTGGCTGGGGGCCTGCCTGCGGCTGCTCTGGAGGCCTAGGAGGGCAGCCAGCCGCTCCCTCCCCAGGCCGCCTGCCCGCCAGGTGGAGGAAGTTAAAATGCCACCGTGCACCAGCGAGGGGGGTGCCCCTCTGTGCTCCTCCCCTGTCCGCTCTCGTCGTGGACAAAGCCCACCAACAAACACATGTGTGCCGGCCACACACACACACACACACACACACACGCACACGCACACTCCCGTCTCCCCCAGGAAGCGCTGCCCAGGCAGGAGGCCGGTGTCTGAGGACCAGAAAGGCCAGGGCACTCAGGAAGGCCCAGCACCAGCCCAGGCAGAGGGCGATTGAGCTCGCAATGATTTCAGATTTTAAAAATAAATATAAATAAATATATCCCAAGCATCCGGTTAGGAGAATCAATGGCAAACAGAAGACCTTCCAGCCAGGTCTAGAAGCCAGGGCTCCCAGAGACCCTGCGGGAAGCCCTCTGCGGCGCCCCAAGCCCCAGGCTTGTCCCCTGCAGGGAGGCGGGACAGGGACAGCCAGGCCCATGGGGCCGGGAGGCGGGAGCCCGGCAGGTGCTGGGAAAGTCACTCCTTAAATTAAGGCGTTAGGGGTGCCAGAAGAGGGAAAGGGTACGCACACAGACCCTGATGGGTGCCCCCAGGCAGGCAGAGTCCCCACGCCTCCCATGGTGGTCCCACCACCCAGGCTCCTCCGGCTCCGCACTTCCCACCCGCCACCGGGAGGCACAGCTGGGGGGCCGACAGGGAGAAGCCAAGCTTCCAGGGCCCGGAGGACAGGGAACGGGCAGGCACCAGCCCTGTGTCGTGCAAAGAGCATTCCTCAGCCTGCTTGGGGAGGGTCGGCAGGCTCCCTGGGTGTCTGCCTGGGGAGGCGGTGGCTCAGCTGGCCCAGGACTTCCGGTTCTCGGGGTTCTTGTGGCCCCTGTCGGCCTTGGCCAGAGCGGCCGTCAGTGAGGCCAGGTTGCTGGCGGAGCCCGAGAGGGTGGCGCTCCGGCGGGCCTCGGGGGCGCCCTGCGGCCGGAGCCCCGAGCTGCGCCTGCGCCCAGCCCCGGCAGCCCTGCGCACGCGCCCGGGCCGCACCAGCAGCCCGTAGCCCGGGTTGCACTTGAAGTACTGCTTCCCACCAATGGAGCCGTCATTCTTTCCTGCAAGGGAAAGGAAAAGGTGGCATCATGGAGGGGCGCCCTGTCACCTCCCTTGCTGTGTACCCCAGATTGCCTCTGTGCCTGGTACCAACCGCTCAGGCCCTGCTTGGTCCAGCAGGAACCAGGGCATGGGGTGACCACTGCCCGGGCAGCGAGCAGTGGTCACCAGAACTGGCATCCCTCAGCCCCGTGGCCTCGGGCGACAAGCCCTGCAGAGGACGTGGGGAGGCGCAGGCGCAGACGCCTGCCACAGCAGAGCGGGCTCGGCCACTCCAGGGGCACAGGTCACTGCACTGAGTGAGCAGAGCCGACTGTGGCCAGCGGCACTGGGAAGACTCAGCCCTGAATCCACAGGGTGGGACCCACAGACGCCACGCCTCATGTGCTCAGAAGGGACAAGGGGGACAAAGGTTTCCTTGTGAGGGCCAACAAAACACATCTAAGAGGAGGTGCAGGGCGGGGTCCGTGCAGCCGGGCGGCAGGGGCGAGAACCCTGCAGCAGGACCAGCAGCAGCCTTCCTGGCCACCGCAGCAGCCGGCTCGGCCAGCACAGCCGCCCCCATAGTCTGCTTGGGGACAACTCCTCGCTACTTCCTTCCCCAGCTCTTCCACATCCTTTCCACTCTCCAGTGCTGGAGCTGGTTTGCCTGTCTGCCCACCTGCCAGGCCCTGGGCCTCTCAGGGGGACGCCCAGGCCTGGCCTGCAACTAACATGTGCGTCCAAAGCAGAGTCCTTGCAACTTCGTCAGTGACCCCTTATCTAGCCTGTCGTCACACCTGAGCTGTCATCCCTGTCTCTCCTGAGGGCCACCCAGCCCTCTGGCTGTGGTCCCACCTGCCCTGACAGGGGGCCCTCTCGGCCTGGATGGCCACAACCTCCCTGCCCGGCTGCTCCACATCCTCTCTCCAAGCCACACTCTGTTCACACCCTCCAAAGCAGGGACACAGAATCCATGGTGTCAGTGGCCGGCCTTCGAGCCTGGCCCTGCCTTGAGGTTCACATACTCGGGCCCTTGGATACAACTGCCCTGCCTGACCAAAGGCCACCTTCCCACCTTTCTCCTCTGTTCATCCCTTTGGTTTTCCTGCTTAGTATAAAATACCCTCTACACCCACCCTCCTCACCCCTTAGTACATTTTAGTTTCTTCATAGCATTTATTACTATCAAATTTTTTTGTTTACTTGGTAATTTTATCCCCTCTAAATCCCCTCCTGAGTTGCAAGCCCAGCAACTCAGGAGGCTGAGGCAGGAGGATCATAAGTTCGAGGCCAGGTGACCCAAAGCAACTTAGACCCTTACTCAATATAAGAAATACAAAAGGCCGAGGTGAAAGTGCCCCAAGTTTAATCCCTGGAACAAAATAAATAAAATCTTTTAAAAAATACAAGTCCAGTTATATCAGGGGCTTTGTTCTGTTCACCAAGGTATGTTTGGAATCTAGCAACTTGAATACAGTATGTGTTACTACTCGTAGATGAATTATTTGCTAATACCCTTTTAATTCTTGTTTTGTTGTTTTTTGGGTACTGGGGATTGAACTCAGGGGTACTTGACCACTGAGCCACATCCCCAGCCCGATTTTGTATTTTAGAGACAGGGTCTCACGGAGTTGCTTAGCACCTCGCTTTTGCTGAGGCTGACTTTGAACTCGTGATCCTCCTGCCTCAGCCTCTCGAGCTGTTGAGATTACAGGTATATGCCACCATGCTCAGCACGTGTACACTTTAAATGGGTAGAGCTTATAATATATGAATTGCTTCCCAATAAAGCTGTTTTAAAACAATACTGAGGGCTGTAGCTCAGTGGCAGAGCACTTGCCTAGCATGTGTGAGGCACTGGGTTTGATCCTCAGCACCACATAAAAATAAACAAAGGCATCTGTCCATCTACAACTATAAAAAGTAAAAAAGTTAAAAAAAAAATAATACTGAAAAAACTTTTGAAGAACAAATATACCCTCAAGTCTTGCCCCTGTTCTTCTCATTACTTCTAAGATCTGACACTCAATCACATGATCCAAGAGGCTGCAGCAGATCACAGGTCCCCTCGTCACCTCATCCAGAGCTCCCAACCTGCGGACTGAGGCCAGGGGCTTACACCCTGAGCCCAAGCTACTGTTCTATTTCAAAAGCAGGCGCTTGTGTAACTTAAAAAAAAAAAAAAAAAAGTGCTGGATGCGGTGGCATGCACCCTAGTCTCTGCTACTCAGAGGCTGAGATAGAGGGTCATCTGAGGACAGCCTGGGCAACACACTGAGACCCTGTCTCAAACAAAAAAAAGCATTTAAAACCATTATTAAATTT
The DNA here is from genome assembly GCF_047511675.1 of Marmota flaviventris. NCBI lineage: Eukaryota > Metazoa > Chordata > Mammalia > Rodentia > Sciuridae > Marmota > Marmota flaviventris. The sequence continues at coordinate 171,060,329 of NC_092500.1, forward strand.
ATAGTAGCTTTCAGTGACAATCTTGGGTTTCTTAGAAAGTTGAAAGTTAAACAAGAAAACTAACTCATCTACTGAAGATTCCTGGTTTTGAGAAGCCACAGCTGGGAGACTCAGCCAGGTTGTGCCCTGGGAACCCAGCACCCCGGCAGTGCCACCTCATGTGGAGCTGCCTCCCTGTCCCCACCGGCCACCCTCCAGGGACCACTTACCTGACGGAAGGTCCAGCTCCACACCAATCCATGTCCCCTCCTGGAAGTCAGCAGGCCCGACGTACCTCACGATGCCTGTCTTGTTGGTGCCCACGGCAACGTACTCCCCCTCTTTGAGCCACTCGGGCACTTCACTGGTATCCTCAGAATCAGAGGCCACTTCTGGTGTCCCCAGGGCCTGCCCCCCAGTGTCACCAGACCCTACTGTGGCAAGCAGGTCCTCGTGGATCCCAGGGCCACCGCCCAGCATGCATGTGAACGACTTCAGCTCCGAGGTCCGCACCTTCTGGATTCTGAACGGGGACACAGGTGCCAACGGTGGGGGGTCAGGGAGCAACAGGGCCCTGGAGGCCTCAGGGTCCCTGCTGGGGGCAGGCGGGGGAGGCTGGGCAGCAGGCTCCTCACGTCCAGGTGGGTGGCTCTGCGCACAGGAGGGAAAGGCCAGCCCAGCCTCCAGGGCGGCCTGGCTGGGCGTTGGTGGAGAGCCAGGCGTCTGGCCAGCAGGGACAGCAACATCCAGGCCCAGGCAGAGTGCATCGGACAGGGTGGCAGTGGAGACGCTGTGAGAGAAGTAGCCGCTGGAGGCCTCGCTCAGGGGGCTGGGGGGGCCATCCTGCCCTTCCGGGACCTGGGTGACCACAGCGGCGGGCGGTGGGGAAGGCACTTTGGCTGTTTTCCCGGAGCTCTTCGCCCCAGGGGCTGCCGTCTGCGCCGCAGTCTCAGAGGCCACACCAGGCCCGAGGCTGCCTTGCTGGGCCTGCAGCAGGAGGGAAGCACCACTGAGAACTGCAGGTGGCACCCGCCCAACACAAGCCAGGGAGCAGCCCCCCAGAGAACAGGCCTGGCTCTGGGCAGGACAGCCCTGGCCACAGTGCAGCCTGTGTCTAACGTGACCCTGGTCTTGCACACAACTACTCCAGGTGTGCACAGCACTGATGCTGGGGAGAGCACTGAGCAACATGGCAAAGGCCCGTCCCTTGCACCCTTATGTAAACACAGATGCCCATCCCTGCCACCCAGAGGCAGGGCAGGAGGCAAAGCCCCTGGCCTCAAAGAGCAGCACACTAAAACCCTGCTGCCCCGTCACGGCCTCTGTGGCCTCCCACACTCAGTGGCAACCCGGACACTGTGGAAACAGACCCTCCCACCACCAGCCTCGCCAGGCAACGGGAGAAGCATTGAAGAGGCCAGAGAGCACTTTCCCAGCAAAGTCCAAGTGATGACCTCATCGGAGGGTCTGAAAGTGCTCAGCAGTGCGGGCACCATGCGGGCACCAGGAGGGGCTGACCCTGGCTGGGGGTCGAGGGGGAATGAGGGGGACAGAGTCGGCCTGCGGCCTGCCCTTTCTTCCAGAAGCTGTTTTCTCTGGCTACTGTAGAAGCCAGGGCCAGTCGGGGGTCAGGGACCTCTAATCCTGGAACAAAGACCAGAGGAGCCACTGGAGGACAGAGCTACTGGTGGCTGGGCCAGCCTCTTCTCTTCACATGGCTCCCAGAGTCCCCAGCAGAGGACACACACAGAGCCAGGTCTCACGGGCGAGGACAACAGCCACCACTTGTCCAAACCCTAGTTTCCGAGCTACACGAGGCGCCTGCGTTTGCGACTGAAGCCCTGGCAGGAACGGCGGTGCTGGGGAGAAGGCGGATGGGGCGAGCTGGGTGGGGTGGGACGCTGTTCAGAAAAAGAAATATGTTTTCCAATATTTATGGAAAATTATTTATATTACAGGAATGGTCATTCCCCATTTGAAACACAGGATTTATTTGAACTGGGAAACGGCTGAGATCTATAAGTCTCTTACAGTTACTTGGCTTAACTCAGCAATTTGATAAATCACGCATTTTCCCGTGGATTGTCATTTATATTCCTGTTTCCAGGGGCCTTCTCTCCCCACAAGGCACACTTTCACGGGATGAAATTAACGGCACCTCCTGAGATTAACAGCCCATTTTTGTGATGGATCTCTGGGCTGCAAAATTTACTCAATCCAATAGATCAATAACTGTCACCATCATAAATACTCTAAAAGATTAGGCGATCCTTCAATCATTTTTCTTTTGCAACCTGTACATGTTTTATTTATTCTTCTGCATTTTAGTTTTAATGTAACTGACCATGTGGGGAAGAATACGCAGACGAGAGGAGGGCAGAGCCTCAACAGCCACCGAGTCTGTCCCCGCAGCTGCACCCCTGGCTGCTCAGGGCCAGCGGGGGCCTGGGGTGGTCCAGGCTGGTCCAGAGATGCTGCCGTAGTTTGCAGGTGTCACTGAGGAAGGACAGGCAGGAATGTAGCACGTTCACTCTACCCCTTGGCCCAGCTGAAGGGTCATCCAGGGCCCCGAGAAGGGAAAGGAGCTGGAGGTGAAGTGACAACAAGGGACTGGAGAGGGCAGAGGTGGCCAACTGCGCCCCAGCCCTCCGGCCCCCGGCCCGCAGCACTTCTCCACTGGACCCGGTGGGGGGGGTGACTTGAAACCTAGCTGCCATCTCTTGACTTTACCTTGACCATTAAGAGAGGCATTTCCAGAAACTTCTGTGAAGGCCGAGCTGAAAGAGCCGCCAGAGGCTCTGTGGGAGCTGGGTGGGTGGCTGTCCTCACCACAAGGCCCTGCTCTCCCTCCACGGGCTGGGCAACCCCTGGCTCGGCAGAATGACCGCTGCACTCTCAGGGAGAGGACACGCGGCACGTCCCCGGGGAGAGTCGTGACACCCACAAGCAGTGGAGCGAGAAGGCCTTAGAGCATGAGGGGTGCCGGGAGGTGTGAAGCATCTCTCGAATTACGGGGCCTTTTTTGCTGTTGTTTTAATAAATAAAATTTCCCTATGAAGATGGAGCATTTCCTAAGAGAACGGCGGCACAGTGGGAGAAAATAGCTTCCCGGCTCCTCAGATCCCAAGTGCTGTTGATCTGTGGGAGACCGTGAGAGACTGTTTTCTCCAGCTTAGCATTAGTGTCTTCACGCTGATACCCTGAATCAGAATGAAATGTAAAACTAAGAATTAAGCCAACACTGAGAAGAAGGAGACTGTTCTGTTTATAGAACCCCCTCCGCCTAGCAGTGGGCTACTGCAGCACAGACGACACCAGCAGCCACACGATTAGGGGTGGAAATAGAAAGGGCCACAGAGGGAGAAGCAGTGACCTGCACTGTGGTTCACTATCAAAACAGGAACGAGAGGAACAAAGGGCAGGTGTGCATCAAACAGTGCTAGTGTCGGGGCCACCCACAGCAGCTGGGGCAGCCCCAACCCGAGCCACTCACCTCCTCTGTCCTGGTCACCCGGGCATCGGCGAAGGCTGGCTGCACCAGGATCCGAGGCGCCGGCTGAGGAGACAAGCATGCTGTGAGGGGGCTGGACAAGGGGGACCACTGGAGCAAGTCTTCCCTGGACAGCGGAATGCCATCAGAGGGCCCCTGGGAGAATCTTCACAACCCTTGGGAACTTCACGCACCTGGACAGCCAGGTGCATGGTGCCAGGGCTCCAGGCCACAGAGGAAGCAACTAAGCCAGTGAGGGCCGCCAGCCAGCACACAGGCCTGAGTGCCCCAGCAGACGCAGCATGACCAAGGACTGTGCTGTGCAGACACGTGGCGTGAGACTTTGCATGGAGAAGTAACTGGGTCAGGAAAGACCCAGAAAGACTGCGGGCAGGAGCTGGAAGCTGCCCCACACTGGGGCCAGGGAGAACTCATGGACACATGCGTCAAGAAAGCAGGAGAAGAAAGCCACTCTCTGGAGCAGAGAGAGCAGGGGTGACTACAGGAGGCCTTAGGTGCCTGAAACTAACCTACCTAGGTGACAAAAGGGGGTCACCCGATTCCTGAGCAAAGCAAGCAGAAGACACTGAATGTCAGGCTAATCTGGCAGTGGAATGCAAACTGACCAGAGAAGCATTTAAAGTCCAAAGAGAAGATCAGTAACAAGGGTCCCCAGCAGAGCAGGTGTGAGGCGAGAGTCTGAACTAACGGACACAAGCAATACACAAGAAAGGACGTGGTCACCATGGACACATGATCCAAGGACATACAGAACGAAGATCAAAAAATAACAAGAGCCAGAATAAGGAAAAGGAAGTCAGGAGGAAGAAATGGAAACGAACGGTCATTTTGTACCTGCTGGGTTTAAAACACAGTGGGACCAAGAGGAAAGGAGTTGACGATTTGTCTCTGGAAGAAACCAGGCTCCACCATTCCTGTCTTAGCTGCTCACCAGCCTCTGGCTCCTCCCAGGTCCCCCAAGGTGCTCCAAGGTGCTGGACGGAGCCAGCTCTGCATGCTAAGCCCTGAAGAGGGACCGTCCTGGCAGGGTGGGTGCAGACAGGCCAATGACTGCAGGTCCCGCTCCCCTACAGAGTCCACCTGTCAGCCTCCCTGTTCTTCCCTAAGCCATCCAGGTGCTCTGGCTCCTGTGTGTCCTGGGGCCCTGAGGCACCCACAGGGTCGATGCCCGACTTCCCTCTGCCTAAGCTGAAACTTGCCTGAAGGGAGAAGAGCCTTCCTGGACCAAGACGGTCCACTCAGCAGGTGTTAACCCGCGTCCACAGCCACGACACAGCCACACGTGGCAAAGGGCGCCCCTCCTGCCACGGGCAGACGTGGATGAGCAGGGCTACTGGGAACTGATTCTGCTAAAGGGTTTGAGGGAGGGCACAGAAGAGAGGATCCAGGAGACCACAGAGATATAGCTCAGAGGGTGGAAGGACACGATAAGCACACACACTCTACCCAGCAGACACTGGGGCGCTAGCTACCACGGCGGGGAAAGGCAGAAGAGGGGCTCAGAGGCGTGTTTCAGAAAGGTGGAGGGGCAGGGTACCTGGCGGCAGGGCCACTACAGCTGCTTCCATTCCCTAACCATTCCGGGGTCTGGCTGGTGACCCCACCCGTCTCTCACACTCTGTTCCTCTCCCTCCTGCCCTGCCACCTGCCCACGTGGACTCCCTGACGGACCAGAAAGCGTCCAGCACACACCTTGCCCTCCAGCCACAGTCCTAGAGTGGGGGCTGCTGGCTCTGTTTTTAGTTTTTTCCCCACAAGTATCTAAGGTCCCCTGCAAACTGGAAGGTAAATATTTAGTATATACTTCTTAGTAAAGGCAAAATAAAGTTTCTTATGCTCGAACTCTAAAATACTTAGAATCTTCAGTTAGATCTGACTTAAAATAGATAAAAGACTGTGGTTGATCATTTCCACCCAGGTGAAGCTTAGACCTTAAAGCATAAAAATATAGAAACCCTACTAAAGGTGAAATGGTGACAACCTAGGATGGAACTTTTCCTAAAATGACACTCCTTCCCCTTTAAAACAGAGCTTTGAAACACAGTTTACACTCTTCCTTATGCCTCAGGGTGACCATACAATCCAGGAGATAACTTAATCTCTGTTGAAATGAATTCAAGGACCAGACTGGATGTGACACTGGTTCTGACACTCGACACAGGTCTCCAGGGCTTGAATGCACAGGGCCTTGCACAGTGCCACCAGCAGCAAGGAGCCCAGCCAGGCCCGCACTGTCCAGCCTTGGCGGGGCGTGTGCACGCAGGCAGCAGGGATGCAATCAACCTCTGTGTGGAAATGTCGAAAGCAGAAGGGATCCAAAGGACGGAACCATAACTGGATGTGTCCTGAACACCTGCAGGGGTGGGGGGCGCAGACTGCCAGCCTGAGCAGCATGACAGGCAGCGGGCAGAAGAGGCCCGGTTTGTGAGACATTCTGTGGACTCACAGCTCAACCCTGGAAAAGCTCCTCCTTCCTTCAGGTCTTGGGGAGGAAAGGCCTACCCAGAATGACCAGCACTGGACAGAGGGCAGGAGGCCTGTGCGCTCTCAGGTGAATCTCTAGGGCAGCAGAGAGCCACCACAGGCCACGAAATGAAAGGGCAGTAAGACTGTGCTTCAGAGGTCAGCCCTGAGGAAGGAGATACTGGACACAGAGATCCATGAAGAGGCAGGTTCCCAGTGGCCCCACGGAGGGCTACTCAGACCTGAAGTTGAACAGTAAGAGGAAAAGGAAACAGAAATGGAAGTTCCGAGACAGAAGGCGACTAACACTCAAAACAACTGGTTGTGTTGGCAATTTGTTCAAGACAACACCCAGGGCGAGGGTGAGGGAGGAGAAGGCGGTATCTGCACACGTGCGGCTGGCAGTACTGGACCTTCCATGTTTGGCGATGGCCTCTGATGTGTCCAGCAACCTCTTTAAGGGCACCAGATAAGTGTGCAGAGTATGGAATCTTAACCATGCCATTTCCCCTTCACACATAAGAGCTCAAATGCTTGTTGTTTGCATTTTAATGCTCTTTACGCCTCTGTGCAGGCATCGCCTCTATTTCAGGAGCTCAAACATTTCAGATCATAAGTTCATTAATCCTTATGACACATCTGGTAACTATTAATAAAAATGACTGCAAAGTATTCTGCAGCTATAAATATCATGGAGAAGTCCCATGAGGGAAGCGAATATATTATCAACACTCCACACAACACAGTCGGCTCACAAAGCACTGCCTGCCGGAGCGACACACTCAGAGATGGGACAGGAAGAGTCCTCCAGTGCCGCCAAACCAACAGGCACACGGGGTACTGCTGGGGCTGCAGACAGCAGGCCCCACAGCAGACGGCTCAGAGACACTGCAGACAGTCACTTCCCGGGTCAGACCTCACGGTCTTTAAGCTCTTATTTCCACATCCCACACCAATACGGGCGTGTGGCTCCGAGTTTCATGACTTGGAATAAAGGCTGTTTTGGACCCCTCTGCCTAGAAGAATAACGTCCTGGCATGACACAGACCACGTCCCCATGGCTGCACCCTGCCCTGCTCACCCCCCCCCAACCCAACTTTGCAATGCACTGCTTTTCCGACAGAGTCCACCTGGTGAACATCTCTTCACCTGCAAGTCTCAGCTCAGGCATGACTCAGCCTTCCTGAAGACAGGGAGAAGTGTGTGACAGCACTGGCAGAATGTTCTACGTGTGTCTGTGTGTCTGCACCTGCTGCTCTCAGGGAGCCTCTCAACCCTGACCTCTGATGGGCAAGAAGTAGGTCAGCTTCTCATTGGTGAAAACCCAATCACTCTGGGGGATGTGCATCTGGAAGGTGGAGATCCCCATGAATTCTCTAGGCAACATTACCCGGCAGGCAGACTGGTGGCCACCGCTGGGTCTCTTTGGAGACACCATTACACTGCCTGCCCCTTGCCAATTTCAATCAGCACATCACAGTACAGATATGCCAGGCACAGGAAGGTGGCTTCAGATTCCTGACCACAACTGTAATCCCTCTGAGGCTTTTACACACTTTCACATAGATTCCATTTCATCCTCTTTGAACTCAACTTCCACCCCACAGCCAGAGGGAGCTTTCCACAGACAGATGTGACCTTGTCGCTCTCCGCTTCCCAGCTGTCCATGAGCAGGCACTGCCCACGGGATCAGAAAGGAATGAGTGCGACAAGGAAAAGTGAACAGGTCACACTGGCAAGGAAAAGTGAACAGGTCACACTGGGCTGGTTCCTCCCTCAAATACTTAACTCATTTACTCTAGAATAATCACTTGGTCATTTTTAATTAAACAGCTGAGTTTTCCTTTGGTGTGGGGGTGGGTACTGGTGATTGAACCTAAAGGCTACATCCCTGAGCCCTTTTTATTTATTTATTTATTTATTTATTTATTTATTTATTAAAAGAGAGCGAGAGAGATAGAGCAGTAGAGAGAGAGAGAAGTAGGTCTCAAGTCTCCATCCAAATACAAGGCCCTAGCTGGATGCTTCTTGAATGAAGAAACAAGCATCTGCGCGATTACTTAACAAGTGACACAAAAGAAGACGGAACTGCAGACAGCATGTGGGAGAAACAGATCTTCTGAAATTTGGACACAAGGTTAGGCAAAGGAGGCAAAAGTTGAAGGGAAAAAAATAATCACTTTAAAACTTTCCCAACACCGAATTTTCTGATGCATATTTTTTCTTGTTTGAAAATAAACCTTTCCAAATAATCACCCTGTACACTGAATTTGATCAGTTGTTAAATGTCATTTTTAATGATACCTAAATTAATATAATCCTCTGTCTTTTTTGAAAAACACTAACCAGTGATTTAAATCCAATTATAGGAAATTCTTTCTATGATAAGAGATGTAATAGTTCGTTTTTTGCTACAAATAATCAAGAACTAACCTATTATTTCCCTACTGCTAAAGTGAGAAAAAGAGACACAATAAAAGCAACCCAGGGGTGCTCTACCACTGAGCTACATTCCCAACCCTTTGTATTTTTTTTTTAATTGTGAGACAGTGTCACACTAATTTTTAATATTTATTTTTTAGTTTTTGGCGGACACAACATCTTTGTTTGTATGTGGTACTGAGGATCGAACCCCGGCCGCACGCATGCCAGGCGAGCGCCGCTGAAGAGGGACCCCAGCCCCCTTTTTATTTTATTTTGACACAGAGTCTCAAGTTGCCCAGGCTGGCCTTAAACTTGTGATCCTCCTGGCCTCACAAGTTGCTGGCATTATAGGTATGAGCCACAGCCCCTGGCTGAAATCTCTCAAGATCACATTTGTGCTTTAAATCTTGCTTTCTGAAATATAAATCTCAGTTCTGTCACTCACCAGGCTCTGTAACCTGATGAAGGTACTTAACCTATCTGAGTCTCAAGTGTCCTCAACAAGGGTGCCATCTTGATATGGTAGCCACTGGCAGCACATAGTAACTGACTTAAAACACAGCCAATGTGACTGAAGAAGTAAGTTTATTATTTTGTTTAATTTTAATAAAATGCAAATTTAAAAACTGAAGTGCTTTTAAGTAGCTTTGGAATAGCTTGGGCATGTGGATCTATCCACTTTTTCAACTGTAAATCTTATGAACTCTAATTGCAGATTAAGTATGTCCAAAGAAAATACAGCATCTGAATAGGAATGTGCCAGAAATGCAGAATACAAACCTAACTTACAGGCCTTTGTATCTCAATAGTTTTTTTTTTTAATTGACTATAGGTTGATATAATACTTCCTGATTAAAAAATCATATTGAAATTAATTTAACCTTTTTTCTTTTTAGGGTCTTAAATGAGTCTACTAGGAATTTTTAAATTACACATGGGGCCCATGTTATCTCTCTACTGGACAGTGTTGGCCAAACTGCACTGATACTAAGACTGTGTCTGAAATGCTTGGCACAGTTCTAGACACACAGTATATGCTGGGTACATTTGCGAAGCATTGTTATTACATAATTACTGAAATTTTATGTGCTATCTTTCAAGGTAGTTCTTCTTCCTTTTTAGATTTAAATTTATTTTTAACTGCTAAATAATAAAAAAATTGTACTTATTTGTGGGGTATCTGGATATTTTGACACATGTATACATTTGTATACTGTGATTCAAGTTTAAACATGTCTTTCTTCCCAAACATTTACCATCTTTATGATGAAAACATTCAAACTCCTTTCTTCTGACTTTTTAAAATACGGAGTTACATCTATTTTGAAAGAGGGTGTAACATTAACTTCACCCAAAATGATGGTTATTAGTGTTTCCAGCGTCCATGAAGAATGAAGGGTGTTCCTGAATCACAGAATATTTATTAATCTAAAAGCCTTAAAAACAAGGACTAAATTCAGCCTGATTCCTGCTTGCTAATGTGCCCTGTAAGTTAAGAAATGGCTTTTACATCTTGAATGGTTGAAACTTAAATGAAAAATCGTAACATGTAAGAATTATGTGAAATTCAAATTTCAGATTATAGTTTTTTTGGAATGCAACCAGACTTACTTGTTTAACTTTTTTTTTTTTTTTTTAAAGGTCTGCCGCACAAGGCCTGTGTCCACTTCCCTTTGTTAGCTCCAGGACAAGAGGATGCAGCATGCTCTGTCCAAGTACCTACACTGGTGGTGTTCAATCACAGGGAGGAAAGCCCATCTGTATTATTTTTAAATTGACCTGAATGATTAAGGAAAGCAAAGGCTGGAAAACAAGGTGTCGCTGTGCTTTCCTGTTTCAGCTAGATGGTGGGCCTCGGTCACAGTGCAACGTGCTTCCTGCATGCAGGGGAAGAAGGCGAGTGCGCCCGTGGCCCACTTCCTCATGGAAGCATCTCATGGTAACAGGTGGAAAACCACAGGACATCCTCTCCAGCAGCCCCAGGGATGGGCAGGCTGCTGCCCTCTGCTCAAGGCCTTCCCCACATGCCACAGGAGGCTGTCCTGACCAGAGAGACACACAAAACAAAGACAGGCCACAATAAGGCCAGCTTTTGACGGTAGAAATTAAATCTGACCATTAACTCTTTAATCCCCCAGATTAATCAACAACACCACTTAGAGCCCTGAACTTTGAAGCACATAAATAGCTTCCTGTGAACAGAGACTCCCAGATACGTGAAAAAAGCTATCATGCCAAATTAATTCAATCTAACTAATTAGAGAGCAGGAAGTTCTTTCAATTATTTTATGTGCTGTCTGAGAAACACACTTGAATATGAGTGCAGATTTCATTAATTGCAGTTCATTATTTTCTAGATTCGTTACTAAACTTGCATCAGAAGGTCAAAGACAGCAATTTTGTCAGCTGCCACCTCTTTCCGTGCAATATCTTTGCATTTCTGGAACTCAGACAGAAATTGATTACAACCAGAACCAATCTCCATAAAAACAAGAATTCTAAGTCTTTATGAATATGCTCAAGCCAAAAGATTTTGTAGGTTATGAGAATCTTTGTTTTTAAAGGAAGGAACTGTTAACTTCAGCTTACAAGAAAAGATCCACGACCTTTTCAAATCAATCAGATAAAATACAAGTCCAGGAACACAACAGCATCTTGACCCGAGAACCTGCTCATTTTAAAGAAATGTGAACAGACCTTCACCTTTCACTGGATTCCTGAGCTCACATGTCTGTGTACCTCACGTGAAGAAGGGAACTGAACGTGTCGGCCTGAAAATGTCAAGGACACTCTGATTAAAAGTACCTCTGTGATAATAACCACTCTCTATCACACAACCTGTGCTTCTCTTCCACCTCATCTACCAGTGGGAATGCTAGGAGTGACTGGTGCATATGAGACCGCCTCCATCCTGAGTCCTTACCCGGGTTTTATATTCTCAAAAATGTTTAGTATTTAAAAAAACAGGAGTGGGAGAACTCCACAGATATGTTTTAGAAAGCACTTTGCTGTCTATAAATCACTGCTGTTGTTAATTTCATGACTCTCATCCCTCTAGTGTGGCTGAATCGCCCTTCGGAGGCTCTATGCCTCCTGGGGTTGAAGAGCCCTGAATGCTTACATGGTCGGCTTCTGTCACTGCATGGATAAGCTATAAACAACTCCTTTAATCCTTCCGCACTGCTGATGACATCCTCTCACATGATTCCAACTGGTCACTGTATTTCAGCATGATACATACAGAACCACACACAGGACTCTAAGTGTCATTGATAACACCAAAGAGAACCCCAGCGGGTATGGATGTTTAAGGGAGACGACATGGGCATCTTCATTGCCAGAACTGTCTCAGAGAAGGAGATTTAGGTCTCCAAACTAAATTGGGATAGAAACATTAAAAGGAAGTGTTATGGTTTCTGCCTCTAATATCCCCTGAGAAGCTCATGTGTTAGACAACAAAATGTTCGGAAGTAAAACAATTAGTTTATGAAAAGTGGTCATCTCGGCAGTGGATTAATCCATCCGATGGTTGGATCATTTGAATGACGTACTGGATGGTAACTACAGGTAGGTGGGGCATGGCATGGCTGGAGGATGCAGTCACTGGGAGCGTGCCCTGGGGGACTATATCTTGTCCCTGGCTTCTTTCTCTCTCACCTTTCCTTCATCTCAGGCTCAGAGCAATGAAGTCAGCCAGCCATGGGCTGAGACTCTGAAACCATGAGCCCAAAATAAACTTTTCCTCCTCCAAGTTGTTCCTGTCAGTATTCTGGTCACAGCAACAAAAAGCTGTAACACAGGAAGTCTTCTTAATTTTTTTCATCATAGGTGGGAAATGGAAAGAGAAATGGTTTTTAAAATGATGCACATGTTAATGAACATAATCTGTTTGGTTACCATGTACCGTCTCTGTGTATTCCCAAATCGTTTGGAGATTTTAGTTTTTTTGTGCCATTTCACATTATAAAACTTAAGTAATATTACTATTTATTTACTATCTCTAAGTCTTATTGATATTAATAATGATATTTATATGCTTCTGTACTATAGAATTAATTTCTTTGAGTCATATGCTCTGATTTGTATTCCCTCTCCCCAATAATGGGGCTTGAACCAACCCAGGGGTGCTCTACCACTGAGCTACATTCCCAACCCTTTGTATTTTTTTTTTTTTTATTGTGAGACAGTGTCACACTAAGTTGCTGAGGCTGGCCTTAAAATTTCAATCCTCCTGCTTCAGCCTCCCAAGGTGCAAGATTACAGGTGTGTGCCACTGCACTCACCCACTGATCTGCACTTGATGTTGTTCTCAACATCTAAATGTCTGGTCATGTTAATTTAAAGATCTTTTGTAGGGACCCCTGAAATGGGTGTAACAGGCATTAGCAGCAAGTAAAAGATTATCAGAACAGAGAGGAAGCCTCCAGTGCTGGTGAGTCTCTCCAAGCTGCTGCTAAGGTGCATCGTTACGTGCCTGCACCCTTACGTGCCTGCACACGGCAATGACAGAGCCAGGCAGAGGACAGGGTGATCCAGCAAGTGTCATCAGCGTTTGTTTTGTTCTAGATGTCCTCGATTGTTGATGCAGAGGAAGGCACTCTGTGGCCTCTCCTTGTAGATGACAGGACTCTGCTTTAGTCCCTAATAATGTTCAACATTGGTGACTGGAATGCAGATGGGGAGCTTTAAAAGGTGTGCAGATGATAGCTAAAATGTTCTTTTAAAAACTCACAAGGATCCTGATATCCCAGGAATGTTAAAAATCAAAATGAAAATTTTAGAAATGAATCTGAAGCTCTTCATTTAGTATTTGTACACTTCAGTTAGACAACATAATAATAAAAGGGAAAAGGAACTACCTTGAAGAGAGGAAAAATCGCCAAAAAATTCCAGCATCGTTAACTGACAAGAAGCACAAAGAACTGATGCTTCTTCCAAAAAGCAAACAAAAAAGGCATAATCATAGGCTACTTTGGTAGAAGTATATGATTTAGATGAGAAAGACAGAGTTCCACTATTTTCAAGTCCAAGAATAACTTGCTCCCTTCTGGGCTCCTCACCATGCACAGGCCCTGACAAGACGCAGGGTGACAGAGCACTTCTATCTGGAACAGCACAGACCTCTTGAGCTGCCCAGCCTGGAGGAGGCCCAGGAGAAGGAAAGACCACCTCGCCCCACCTCACCCGGACTCAGCAGAGAGCTCAGAGTTGAACACCGGAAGAAGACCTTGTTCAGCAAGGGGGAGGGGAGTAGAATTTTTTTGTGAGAATCTCAAACTGTAGGTATCAAAAGTGCCCACTCAGAAGTGCCCAGTGAAGGAGACGATCACTAGAAACAAGCAGGGCAGGATGTGTCAGCAGGCCACCAGCTCTCACGGCTCCTGTGCTTTCCGCGGCACTCGCGGCTCAGTCTCTAAGATGACCAGGCAGGAGAGGCCTGGATGCTGTGAGAAGTCATTTCCACAGACACCGACTTCTCCCAGAGCTTCACCAGAGACTGTCAGTAAAATGAGGGGAACATGAGGGTCTTTGATCAGCTGATTCCCAAATGAAAAGCTAAAGTTTTTCTCTCCTTCAGGAACATTCTTTCTTTTTACGGTCCTGGATATTGAGCCCCGCGATGATTTACCACTGAGCCACACCCCAGCCCTCTTTACCTTTTATTTTGAGACAGGATCTCTAAGTTGCTGAGGCTGGATTTGACCTTCTGATCCTCCTGCCTTGGCTTCCCAAGTTGCTGAGATTACAGACTGCGTGCCATCATGCCTGGCTGCCTTCAGGAATATTCTTTAGTGACACTTCTATTGAAGAAATTTAATAAACAGGTCTGGATGTCCCAAGCCCCCATTCAGCTGATTCTCTCACCTCTAATTGTAAACATGGTCCCTTCTATCACTGAATGCCACTGTTGTGCAGTCTGGTATTGCAGTCTGTACACACGTCAATGGTGAGCCAACCAATACATACTGTGTGTCATACATGTCAGGCCCCAGCCAGCACAGGAAGCTCTGTCCTCAAGGTTTACTTCAACAAACATATAAACCTAACCATAACTCCCAGTAAGAAGTAGAATCGATGGGACTGGGGCCATAGCTGAGTGGTAGAGCACTTGCCTAGCACGGGTAAGGTACTAGGTTGGATCCTCAGTGCCACATAAAAAAATAAAATAAAATTTAAAAAAAGAAAAAGAATCAAGAGAATATAGTGTGTGTGTTTGGTGGAGGCTGTTTCAGTTGGTGGTGAAGAAACACCACCGTAAACTATGCCTCCTTGAAATGGCTGCCGCTCTCCTGGCCCTGCAAGGACTCTGGAGAGAGCATTCCCAGCAGAAGGAAAGACAAGCGCCAGAACCCGTGAGACTGCTGTGTTCGTGAGACAAAAAGGCACAGATACAATTCAGCAAGGTGACTGGAGAGAAGAAAGGAAATAACGATTAAAGGTCAGGGCACCGAGGATGTGCACCAACTACAGAAGAACTTAGGTTCTATTCTGTTTCCAAGGAAGGTTTCAAGCTGGGGACTGATGTGTTTACAGCCTAAGCTGTGAAAGACCATTGGCTACTTTGTATCACTATGGTAAAGCCATGGGACGGAATGAGACCAAGAAAGAAAAAAATGCCCACACAGCCATGGCCACTGAACACCAGAGGCTTGATGGAAGAAACAGACCCAGGAAAGGCCAGAGAGGACGGGCAGAGGGCAGCAGGTCAGCTGAGAGCTTTATGCTAATGCAGTCGGGGATGAGGACAGAGACAGGGCTGGTGCTGGCAAGAAAAGGGAGTGGCATCTTCACAAACCAGAGGAAAGAGTTTGACCACTGGACATCTATCCTCATTCAGACCAGCTTCGGTGCTATGTTTTCACATATTTATAAACTATGAAATATTTGCTCAAGGCCCATTCCCTCAATACTTTTGCTCATATGTGCTCAAAAAATAAATACACTTGAGTAAACGAACATAAATTGCTAATATTTCAATAACACATTTCAAGTTAACTTCTCATCCTGGACATGACATACTGCAGTTCTCTTCCCATCACCAAAGATCTGCTTCTGACACGCTGCTGCTCTCCACGTCTCCAGTCGCCTCCTGCCAGCACAGTGAGTGTACAAACAAGTTCCCACTGGCAGGTGCTCTGACATGCTACATCAAAAACTGAAAACAGTTTAAAAATAATTGTGACCACAGTGGGCTGATCCCATGACTTTTAAAGGCATTCCAACTTCCTTCAATTTAGATTACCGCCTTAACTGAACAGCAACAGAAAAAAGTGGCTATTAAACTGCACATGATAAGCATCACCTCAGAGCTCATCAATACAGATCAGACAGTGTCCCCAGGTGGGCTGTGGGTCACCAGGGCAGTCTGAGAAAACGCATTTTTTTTGGAGGGTGGAGTGGACTGGGGATTGAACTCAAGGGCACTTGACCACTGAGCCACATCCCCAGCCCTATTTGGTATTTGATTTAGAGACAGGGTCTCACTGAGTTGCTTAGTGCCCCACTTTTGCTGAGGCTGGCTTTGAACTAGCAATCCTCCTGCTTCAGCCTCCTGAGCCGCTGGGATTACAGGCATGTGCTACCGAGCCCAGCTGAGAAAATGCATTTTTTTTTTTTTTTTTGGTAACTCAGACACTTCATGACCCTTACTTCATGAAACACTGACGGGAAGTTAAGAGGAGACTAGCACACATGACAACAAACTATGGGGAGAGTCACCTTTGCCTGCCCCACCCCTCCCGTGGCCGGAGTTCATATCAGTAACTAGCGAGCACCGTTTATGTGCTGCAGTGAATACAGTTTAAACACTTCCAGAATCCCGATGTTTAAGTCTTTTCATTCATTCCATGTATATTCTTACGTACATGCTTATATAATGCTAGATTGAAAAAATTACGTATCTACACAGCAGCCTTATACAACCAACCCCACTTTCCTTGAATATGCCTTCATAAACTTAGAAAATTCTTGTAAATAGTTGAGTCTCAGACAACTACTGACCTGCATTTCTGCAACTGGAATGCACAAAAGAATATGGAGGGCTGGGGCTATAGCTCAGCAGCAGAGCACTTGTCTAGCATACATGAGGCACTGGGTTCGATCCTCAGCACCACATAAAAATAGACAAATAAAATAAAGGCGTTCTGTCCATTTACCACTACAAAAAAAAATTTTTTTTTAAATAATATGGAAGTGCTGATGTCAAAACCACCCCCAATGATGGCACTTGTCCTGGTGCTTCCAAGTGAGTGTAAGTAAAACCTCGTTTATCACTTTCTGCTGAGCTAACACCTATGTAAGGCTAGAAACTGCATTTCCAAAGGTTCCCATTCACCATTACTGCATAAGAATAGCTTCCTGCATGTTTGGAAAACCCTTTAACATTTTCTCCAACACTTATTCTAGGGCGAGGTAGAGCCAAAAAAAGGAAATAGGTGATCACTTTTAAGTAAAAGAAGAGATTATCCACAGTAGAGGAAGCAGAGGTTGAAAGGGAAGGACAGTCGTGACATAAAATTGTTTGAAAAGAGAAATGAAATCAAGAATTAAAAATAGAATTACATTTTCTACTTGGCAATACACAAACAACACTAAGTGCACTCCATAAATTTTACTATTGTTGCTCTAAGTGATATTACCATAAATCACATTAGTAGCGTACTTGGCATTTTTAAAAGCAGAAAGGATGGAGCGTGTCAATAAGTTTAAACAGCTCTGTTATCTCTGAAGAGAATGGAAGAGAAATTATCACAAGCTTTTACCAGGCTTGAAAGCCCAGTCTTAACGCCCCGTTTTGCTGTCCCTCTCCCTCTAGCTCTAGCGACAAGAGTCACTCTCCGGCGACCTATCAGAAAACACACTGCTGCCTTCTCGACGCTTTTTACCTGATGTGCAAGGGGAGGTGGCTGTTTGCCCCTTCTGTCATCGCGGACAGGAAAAAGGGACTTCAGCAGCTTTGGCATCTGTGGCACCAGGGATTTTACTGGATTCAAGTAGGAGGCTGCTAGGCTACCAAGCCCTGTCAACAAGATTGAAAGGCACAAGATGAAACAAAACAATGACACAGACATTTCTTTCTTGCGAATTTGCCAAATATTATTTGTAAGAAAATCTAACAAAATAAATTTTAAAAAGCATCCTTAAAAGACTAATATTAGAAAAAGAGAGTATCATCAGTTATCCTCAAACACATGGTGTTTCCACTACCAGTAAAAGAGCAGTAACTGGGGGCCTCTAGAAGGTTCTAATATGCAGTGCTCCTAATATGCAGTATCAGAAGACAATCCACCTGAGTCCTTGTCAACAAATAACTTCTGCCCTAGAATCAAAGGGGGCTCAGCTTTTCAATGACGTAACTGCCAGCATACAGGTGTAAGTCTCCTTACAGACTTTAGGCTTTCAGTCCATGACTAAGTCCTACAGACTCAAGTTTCTCATCACTATTTACTAAAGAAAGATGATGAACTTGACCTTCAGGAGAATGGTGGTATTCAGTTATTTTTAAAAGAGAGAGAGGTCTGAACTAACTATCTTCTTACCTGCTGTCAGCTACTAAAGGCTAGGCTGAGAGGTGCAGACGATACCTGTGATGTAATAAGATTTCCTTCCCCTTACTAATTTATTGGAAAATCTACTCCAAATCCTAAATGTTAGAACACCATATCCACACAACAGCTTAAAAAGAGCAAGCAGCCACCTTGAAGAATAGACGTTTTCCCTGAACAGAGGTGCCCAGCGCACCCAGACCTCACTCCACACGAACCTTGAGGGCCCCAGGCTTCCTGGCAATTCGGTTGGTAAATGGGCTCATACAGCTGTGAAGTTTCCAAAGTTCACACAAAGTAGTGTAATGTTAGCTGTGAAAGCGCAGGACCTACTGTAATCACAAGAGCAACCTCTAAGAAGGTAAAGCAGAGATGGCTCCAGCACCAGGGGGTACATTACAGTTGAACTTGGGAAAGTCAAATAATTTACAAGAAGGCAAAAACAGAGGAGAGAAAAAAAGAAAAGTAAGTTCAAGATACATAAAAAGCTACAAGAACTAATCATCTCAAGGCTGAGGGAAAATTACAATCTTGAGCTCTAACATTCCAGAGGGAGGATGATCCATAACCAATCAAAGGCTGAGAACCAATCAAAGGCTGCACATCTCACAAGAGATAAGGGGCGAAGGAGGCAGGAGCATAGGCAAGTCACACTGGTCATGGGTGGATGGAAATCAAGAGGTGGGTGTTTGCCAGCACATCACGTTACTTCTTCTACATGTGTACCTTTGATAGTTTCTGCAAAAAAAGGGTTTCTAAGTGAGACCAAAATAAAAACTTTAACATTGAAAAGAAACAAGGGTTTGTTAGTAAAAGACAGTTGCTAAAAGCACCAATGATGGATACGTGTCACCACAGAAGAATCTAAACCCAGAACAGAGTGGGACTCGAGACCAAAGATGAGCAAAGTCCAACAGCAAACATGTCAATCAATTCAGCCCTGCCTGCAACTGTGAGCACAGCACAACGACTTTAGGGAATTCAGACCTAGGGCGCACCATAACCCAGCAACTTCACTCCTAAGTATTTACTTCAGAAAAATGTTCACATTGAGATTTGTACAAGAATAAGCATTCTTCTTAGTAGCCCCAAACCGGGAACACTCAAATGTTTGTGAGCAGGAAAAAATGATTAAAAACTGTGATAAGGGGCTGGGGTTGTAGCTTAGTGGTTGAGCGCTCGCCTCACACTTGCGAGACCCTGGGGTTCAATCCTCAGCACCACATAAAAATACATTAAGTAAAATAAAGGTATTGTGTCCAACTACAACTAAAAAATAAATATTAAAAAAATTGTGATAAAGTCAATTGTGACTGTGAGATATTTCAGAAATAGAAGTTAATTACTAATGCCAGCAATAATATGTAAGACAAACACATGTGCTGAACAAAAGAGCCAGACGCATAGACAGCGCATACTCTATTTACGTGAAACTGCCTAAGCAATCTCCAGCAGTCAGAACAGGGGCTGGCTGCGGGGAGTGGGGCTGACTGGAACCATGCAAATTCCTAATCTTGAGCAGGGTGCAAGTTACACAGGTCAAACTCATCGACTATGACCCAAGTCGAGGAAACAGGAGTCAGCAGAAACAGGAGCTTTTGTCTGATTTAGCAGCTTTTATAATCAAGTTCAAGGACACTAAAAAGATGGGTTTAACACATGCACAGACAGGGAATATCAGCAGAGAAATCAAAACCAAAAAAAAAAATCAACAGTAAATGGAAATTCTACAGGAAAAGAACAATAGCAGAAATAAAAAATTCCCTGGATGTGCTCAAGAGAACACTGGAAATGGCAGAAGACATTATCCAACCAGAAGATATGAGATGAAAACATAAAAAAAAAAAGGAAGAAGAAGAGCAGAAGGAGGAGGAGGAGGAACAACACCACCAGAGACTGTGAGCTCCACCCTCACCTAGGATCTTGGGAGGAGTGGAGACAGAAAGGGACAGGAAAGAAATTTTTAATGAAAACCAGCTAAAACTTTCTCAAACTTATTGAAAAACATCAACCCAAGAACACTGGTGAAACCCAAGCAAGGTAAATACTAAGAAAACTCTAACTAAGCAATTCATAGTACAATGCTAAAGACAAAGATACGGAGATATTCTGAAAAAACCAACTAAACACAGACGTATTACATGTGGGCAAGTGACACAAATGATAGCTGAATTCTCAGCATGGAGGGGCCTGGGAGAAGAGGTCTTGAAGCACTAAAAGAAAAAAGAGGTCTGAAGTGCTAAAAGAAAAAAGCCAGCAACCCAGAATTCTCTATCTGGTCAAAATAGCCTTTTTAAAAGGAAAAAGAAAAAAAAAAACAGTGAAATAAAGACACTTAAGAGAGCTTTTCTCTTCAGGAGAACTACACTAAGAAGTACTACAGATTCTTCAGGCTAAAGAAAAGTGAAATTGGACAAAAACAAGGTCTTCAGAAAGGGCTGAACAGGGCCACAAGCAACGGACATGGGGACATAGCAGATCGCCACCTGCCTATATGCCCCAATCTCCTTCAACAACAAGTGGCTGTTTTAAAGCAAAAAGAATACCATTGCCAAGTGCATTTTATAACATCTGGAGACTGAAATATTCAAGAATCAAAATGAATTTAATTAGAAAATAAAAATACTCCCAAATATACACAAATGAATTAGCATGCTAGTAACATGTTTCAAAGAATCAAAGAAATTTTAAAATATTCTGAGTAGAATAACAATGAAAGCACCGATTACACATGTAAATGACAGAAAGAAATTCTTAAAACCAAAGAAATAGAAAATGATAATAAACAAAATTAAAGCCCAAAGTTGGTTCTGTGAAATTATTGCTTCTGATAAACCTGTAGCAAAAGTATTTAGGAAACAGAAAAAAATTAATCATCAACAGAATAAAAAGAATGAACTGCATGGGAGAGCCTACAAATCCTAAAAGAACAGTAACGTGATGTGATTTTTATGCAAATAAACTTAATAATCTGGATGAAATAGCAAAATTCCTTGGAAAACCTAACTTGTGAAAACTGACCCAGAAGGAATACAAAAAATAAAATAACACTGTCAGTAGTACAGAAATTCAAGTCATAATTTGAAATCTTCCCACAAACTAAATTCCAGGCCCAAGACAGTGTCACTAGGGAATTCTGTCAAATATTTAAGGAAGAAGTGACACCAATCATACATAAACCCTTCCAGAAAACGATGAGAAGCATCTCCCAAGCCATTTTATGAGGCCAATGCAATCATGATACAAAAACCTGACAAAGATATGAATATAAGAAAATAAAAACTTGTACATAGTCACACAGCACACACACACAGAAATCCCAACAAAAATAGCAAATAGAGTCAGAGGACAATACTCCAGGATCCAGGGGTATCCACGAGAGGAACACAGGATGAATCCACTCTCCAAAGCCCACTCAGCTCAACACGTTAAGACAAGAAAGGGGACACTGGAGATGGTCGCTGGTAGAACATTGGTAATCCAGCAAGAAATTCTGATAGAAACTCTTGAAAGATGCTCAGATTTCACATCAGCGATTGACAGACGAAAAGATGACTTACCTGGATCTGGCGAGTGGTTATTTTGGGGACAAGCAGAGAGGGCAGGGGGGACTGGAGCTATTCCTCTGGAAACCGTTGTTTGGGATACATCCTGTTGACTTTCCCACCGGCCCTGGTAAGGAAAAAATTGGTCATTTTGTTTCAGATTAATCAATTAACAAATTAAAGATACTCAAGAAAAATCCTTGTTATATGTTACTACAGCCATGTTCTCTTTACTGGACCCAAGCTGGCTCACAGAGCACTTCACACTCCTCATCCTGCTCACACCATAAATCCCCTGAGATGATGATACCACCTCACAGGCGGATGGCCCAGTTCACAGCCTGCCAATGAGTCCACCCTAACATCTGCTACCTACTGAAAACAGATGGACAGATTAGAATAATCCTTTTGAAATCAATTCTCCCCCCTTAAGTTCTGTTTCTAAGGCTATTCTTGCTTTTTTGCTCAAGACCCCCTTTATCACTCTACTTTGAAACTGAAGCCCAGAAACAGGCTCTTTTGGAAGGGGGCTCTTCCTCCTCCCCAGGACTGGGTGTTTCCACCTATTCACATTTAGTTCGTGCAAGTACAAATTCTGGACTGCACAGTACCAAGCCTCAAATTTTTAATAGATCTTAAATTCCTTTTATCCTCTGATAATTGCCCAGACTTCTTCACTAGAGCTTAATTATGGTACTGAATGTATTTTAGGTTAGCATTCCACAGAAGAGTGAGCCTAATGGTTAGCTTGAGCTGGCCAGAGCATGCCTGAGAAACAGCATGGCAGGACCCACTGAGCGGGCAGGCCTCCCAGGTTTCTCATGTATATTGGGAACCTATCTGCTTTTAGCAGCAACCTAAGTACTGATCATAAAATCAATAAGCCTTAAGTGAAATGGATCACGTTTACCTTCGAGAATGCCACTGTTCCCTAGGAACTCACTCAGCACTGATAGCATTTAAAATGGTATGTTGTTCAGCACGTACTATGAGGCCGGACATGGGAGGGGAATGTGGACCCTCAACCCTGCACTGCAGGAGAATTCATCTGCCTTACTAGGGATCATATGCTGATTTACATACTTTAACACTTTCCTAGTGTTTTTTTGCATTTAGATTTAATTATCTGTCTGGGGGGCTGGGGCTGTAGCTCAGCGGTAGCACGCCCGCCTGGCACGTGTGAGGCACTGGGTTCGATCCTCAGAACCACATAAAAAAAATAAATAAAGATATTGTGTCCAACTACAACTAAAAAAATATTTTAAAAAAATTATCTGGGAGGCTGCAGCTTTGTGTACCCTGGGCTACCACTATCAGGTGTCTGAACACCAAGGTCAATAGTCTTCAGAGCTTCACAGAGGAAGAAAAGCCTCATGCTCTGTTTAGTGTCAAGTTCACACAAGTTGTTCTGAAGACAACTTACTTAATTTGAAAATAAATTTATTTCATTTTCTTCCTCATTTGGCAGCTGACATGGCCACACTCTGTCCCTTAGGAAAGCTAAGTATCATTAGCAAATTATTAGAATCAGCACCTGGGCTGTTTGATGTAGGATGGTCCAGTGACCAGGCACACTCAGGGCTCAGAGAGCTTCTGAGGACATTGCCCAGCAGGGACTCCCCACGAGATGCCACACCACAGCAGATGGAAACGGTAACTCTTCTTGCCCCACATCCAAATATTCCAAGTGAGACCACCTCAAAGGCTAAATGCTGCTTAGATGCTGCCTGAGCCACATTGCTGGCCCTCGGACAATGAGAGAGGGAGACGTGCAGCACTTGTGCCCAGCCACCTTCGCGGTCATGACAGTCTGGAGGAATCTGACAGGCTGCCCGAAGACAGGGGTCTTCAAGAGCTCTGCTTCCCAGGAAAGAGGAAATCTGATGATACAATTCCCTCCTTCTGCTGACATCCACAGCGCTCTGGGGGGACGCTCCACTGAAATCCTTCACTGTGCAGTCTTCTTCCTTCCTGCACTACCCAGCCATTTCCTGGCCACACCTGAAATCTGTGTTCAGGGAGTGGCTACACATACTTTCCCCTGGGGGCAGCGGGTGTACAACTTTTCTATCAAATTTGCTACACTTAGGGGCTAGGGTTGTGGCTCAGTGGTAGAGTGCTCACCTAGCATGAACGAGGCACTGGGTACGATCCTCAGCACCACATAAAAATAAAATAAAGATACTGTGTCCACCTAGAACTTAAGAACAAATATTTTTTTAAAAAAAATGTTGCTATACTTAGATGCTCTACAGTTTTCCCCTCTTCCTTGAAATGTTAGGGGAAGGTAAAAAAGCAACCCAGTTGAATGCACTTCAGAGGGACATGAACTCAGCACTATAAATAAAAGGGCTTTGAAAGACACTAAACTGCCAAGTCTCTTGAACAGCTCAAATCTCAAGGTGAAAGACTGTGATATCTTTCTACTCCTACCACAGTGGCATGTACCTGCATCACCTGGAATCTAACAAGATCAAACTCTGGTGTCTTTCTAACATTCTGCATGTCCACTGAACTCCAGAATGGGCCACAATGGGGAGACACCAGAGAGAAGACCCTGCTCCATCTGAATCTCCAGATGAGCTCCATGACTATCAGGGATTATCTGTTCAGAACTCAAAGAAATAAAATCCCCTTCCAGATGGCAATGGGCAATCATTTGGAGCTGGCACTGTGCTCAAGGCAAAGTCAGCAGGGCAAGAGCCAGGGGGGCTCCCAGCAGACCTGTAGACATGGCTTGGTCCTAGTGGGCACCTACAGGTTTCCTGTCCCCATCTTCTCCCCAGTGACATTTCAAGTCCAAAGTATCTTCCAGTGCAATGAAGGAAGTGACTCATGTCTGGCATCAGCCTGCAACAGCACTATGCCGAATATTGACAGTCTCAGGGAGTGACGGTGCCAAAACACAGCTCAGTTTTGTTAACCGAATATCACCCAAGTTATTGACTAATTTCAATTTCATTAAAAATTCCAATCAGAAGATGACAAATGTACCACATTACAAAAATATAATTTCCTGTAACCTGGCTTTAAAAATAATAATATCTTTGTTGATAGTTTTCTTTGCATTGCAAAAGACCTCAAAGCACAGTCAGCTTTGAGGTGGAAAGACAGGCAACAGGCTGAAATTAAGTTTGCACTAAATATCTATTGGTAGATGGTCATAAAAAGCCTGCTAAGTTTTCATTATGCCTATAAAAATCTCCTCACAATAATGATGAAACATCCAGTAACAGTAAACAGCAATATCAGTTCAATTAGGGGTCATATTTTATATTTTTAATTGAAAGACTTATCTCAAGGGTGATTTCTTTTAACTATAGGTAAATTAAAAATTTGGAATAATTGAATTCTATTTTCTGAAGATTAATCAGTTCATTAATTCAATCTTGATGGAGCTCATAAAGAAACTCCAGTTTTCATATTTTGGAGCATCAATAAATAAGGGTATGCCAAACAGGCTGGCCTGCATCAAAGTGTTATTAGGCAAAACTGTGAGTTTGTAGGACCATTCTGCTTCCTCTCACCCCAACCGCCCACACCGACCAGAGCCCGCCACTCCTCCTCCCAATCACCCTTTTATTGTCACTCTTGCTCCAATGACTCTGCTATGATATTAACTGACGACTAAGGCGGTGGGGGGTGGCGGAGACTAGAAGCTATCTGGTGGCCTCTCCTGCCTCTAAACACTATGTCCACCAACTGGATAGCTTTTGTATTAGGGGGTGTGATGTGCAAGACGGCACTTGGGTTCTAACCTGCAGTTCTGACTTGTCACCCACATCAGGAGTAACACAGGGACCAGAAGCAGAGCACCCAGAAATAGCCTCGTGCAAGACTGCAGGGCAGATGTAACTAATGGAGATATAATGATGGGTGATTTCAAACACATCTTCAGAGTTACAAGCCCACAACTGTACGTATACAACAGGTGTATTTCTGATCTGACTCTCCTGGACATTAAGTGCTTTCATGCACGGAAACCAAGATGCACAAAATTCTGGGGCCAAACAAACGTTCAGAGTACTTCTGCCAGTATTCTGTTCCACCTGCCCTTCCCTTACCCACAGCTTCCAATTATTTGCATTATTTATTTAATATGAATTAACTCCAACTTCTTACATTCCAGAACCTCCGACATTCAGTAAGATGCCTTAATTCCTGTTTTTGATTTTGCTTCAAATTGGTTTTTGACAGATAAATACTTTTACAAATAGTTGGGGCCAAAACATTTGCCAGGAATCATACACACTGATTACCAAAGTCATTTTTCACAAAAGCCTAAGTGCTAGTACAGTGTCCTATCCAGGCAGCCTATAAAATCCACATTTAAAAATGCACTTGTATACTGAAAGTAAGAGCAAGCATGGTAAGGCGGAGAGAGCAGGATAGCGCTCACATCCTATCCTGCTCATTAGGAAAACCCACTGGATTCGCCACCTTTCCCTGGATCTCTGAAAACTGAGGAATGCAGATAGTCTCCAAAAGAAAAAAAGAGAGACAAACATGAATTTTTTGAGAATAAAGCAACTGGAAACCCCCTCAAATACCAAATAGAAAGGAACGGAAACTTCTAGTGCATTTGTGACACACGCATTTCAGTGCAATGGTGGGTCCTTTAAAAAGCCAGGCGAGCTGCTTCTACTCCTTGCTGCTGCTAGAAGGAAAGATTTCTTTCCTCACATTCCTAGTGAGAAGACATAACTTAAAAAATACTTAATAACTGAGCTGAGGATGAAGCTCCCAGTGGCAGAGTGCTTGCCTGGCATGCATAAGGCCCTGGGTTCCAACCCCAAGGGCATTAAAAAAATTCCCAAGGGCTGGGGATGTGGCTCAAATGGTAGCGCGTTCACCGGGCATGCGCGGGGCGCTGGGTTCGATCCTCAGCACCACATAAAAATAAAATAAAGATGTTGTGTCCACCGAAAACTAAAAAATAAATATTAAAAAATTCTCTCGAAAAAAAAAATAATAATAATAGTCCCCAAAACTTATATTTCCTAATAACCTTTTTTTAAAAAAATTGTAGTTGTTGATGGACACAAAATCTTTATGTATTTTTACGTGGTGCTGAGGATCGAACTCAGTGGCTCACCTGTGCAAGGCAAGCACTCTGGCACTCAGCCACAACTGTGCCCTCCTAAGAACTTTTTTTTTTTTTTTAAAGAGAGAGAATTTTTTTAATATTTACTTTTTAGTTTTTGGCGGACACAACATCTTTGTTTGTATGTGGTGCTGAGGATCAAACCCCGGCCACACGCATGCCAGGCAAGCGCGCTACCGCTTGAGCCACATCCCCAGCCCCTAAGAACTTCTTAAGATGCTCTACCTTAGAAGGTAAGATGACTGTGGGCACCTTCAGTGGGAAATGGGGCTGTTCTGTTCCCCTCCTCAAGCAAGCTTGCATAAACCCTTTGGCTAGAATCCTGACTCTATCACCCCCCAATGTCCTTAGTCCCTGCACAGCCCTACCCATAATAATCTGTCCAAAAGCACTTCTCCCTCATCTGGTCCCTGTGCAAAAGCAACTATGCTCCCATTTTAACCTGTGAACCTTCCTTTCACCTCCTGATCTGGACATGAGGCAATGACCAGGGGCTGACTACAGCTCAGGTGTAGCCTTTCAGCTTCTAAAGAAGACAAAAAGATGCTTCCGCGTGGAAATGGGTGTGCTGTTGGGACTGGCAAGTAGCACCCTCTGATTTTCCCAATAACACTTCTCTGCTGCTCAGAGGGGGACTGCTACAGTCAGGGTGGGTGTGAGAAGACAGTGCAAACCCCAAACACAAGCAGGACCTTTCTGCTACAGTCGAGAGCTACGGGAATGGAGAGGGAGGGAGGAGCCAGACCATTCTCCCCACACTGGCAATCACAACACGAGCAAAAGAGGAAATGACACTTTCCCCTTCTTTCCAAGTTACTCAAGCACCCCAACAAATCAAGAACTAAAGAAGGGAAGGAAGGCCCCAGCACTGCAACAAAAATGTGTAATGTTCCCTTTATGCACTTAAAGTTATATTATAGTCTAGATATGAATGTCCCCCAAAAGCTCATGTGTGAAAAAATGCAAGAATTTTCAGAGGTGGAATGAGTGGGTGATGAGGGTGTGATTTGGTTGATGAATTAATCTACTAACATGAATTAACGGGGTGGTAGCTGTAGGCAGGTAGGGTGTGGCTGGAGGAAGGAGGTCACTGGGGATCTCCTTTGGGATTATATTTGGCCCTGTTGAGCAGAGAGCTCTGAGCTGCCTTCCTCTGTCAGGCCTTTCCACCATGATGGTCTGCCTCTCCCAGATCCCAGAGCTGTGGAGTCAGTTGACCATGGACAGAGACCTCCGAAACCTGACTGTTTGCCAGGTCTTTTTGTCATGGCGATGACGAAGCTGACAAAAAAACACATTACATGTCCTACTAAGACCCTGACTTCTCCCACCCCCTGCAGAAATGGCCCTGGAAAGGTGCAGAGTAACCCTCCGTGCCATGTCCCAAGCAGTCTTGCCAGTCCTCATTTCATGCACCCTCTCAAGAGCTGGAAGGGTTCCTTTTAACACTTCCCCCGCACTCCCAACCCTGACCTCTCAGCCTTCCCTCACAGCTCCCAGTGACACCTAATTCCTTGCACTGTCTCCACTGTCCCTGGGGCTCCCTCACCTGACTCCAGCCCTGGCTTCATCTTCAATCTTGTTACCTCAGAAGTAGAACTTCCCAAACCTGCTCCTTCTGCGGTTCACCTCTCAGTGATCTCGCAGTCACCCAAACCTGGACCTTACTCTCATCCTCCCTCCCTCAACCTCCTTCATGTCCACCGACTCCTGGAGTCCATTTCTCTATTCTGGGGTCCATCTCTCATAGCATTCCATCTCTCTTCCTCTCTCCCTCCCCTAGCTGCTCTCCCACTTTCTAATTCAAACAAGTGTTTCTCACTTTTGCACTGTATATAGTTTCCTAGTGTAAGCTTACACACTACACTGGCATGCGCAGAACAGGTAGAGCTCAGCTGGACCATTCAAGCCAACTGTCCAGTTCAAATGTAGGCCAATCCCTGCCCTGTCTTCCAGTCCCCCATGGCCTCCCAGCCCCATCACTCCTTGGCAAGTGGGATTAGCCCTATAAGCAAGTCCTCCGCTATGGGCACACGCCGCAGCTCCTGCTACCTGACTGGCAGCAGGTGCTGTCGTGAACAGGCCAAGCTTATCTTCCCGGGCCTGTGTTCACGTGGGTGCTTCTGCCGGGAACAGGGGCTCTGACTCCTCGCCTGCCTGTGTGCCCCTCTGCACAGCCCTTTAGGTCACACAGCCTCCCTGCCTCTGAGTCCCCTCCCAGTCCCTGCAGGATGCCTGGAAAGCGGGCACTGCCTCCCAGGTGCTCTCACTGTGTGTGTCTCGACCTCTAGAGCAGCATCTGTGTCCCTTGGTCTGTGCACTGGGTGTGGATGAAGCACAGCCATGCTCTCTGAAACAGATGCTATGACCGTCTCCGTTTTGAGACAAGGAAAGTGAGGGGAGACAGGAAAGATAGCAGGAAGATCTGGGTCATATATACTTCCCAAAACACAGGAAGTCATGCTTTTTATTATATTTTCCTTAAGATACATTCTTCATTCACATTTAAAAATCACTATACAAACCAGGTGTGGTGGCACACACCTAAAATCCCACAGGCTCAGGATGCTGAGGCAGGAGGATCACAAGTTCAAAGCCAGGCTCAGGAGCTTAGCAAGACCCTAAGCAACTTAGTGAGACCCTGTCTCTAAATTTAAAAGGGCAGGGAGGGTTGTGGCTCAGTGGTTAAGCACCCCTGGTTTCAATCTCAGGTACCCCCCCCAAAAAAAAAACACACACTATACAATCAAGTTTTCAAGAATTCTGTTTTCTTCAGGTCCTAAGCTGAACTAATTGAATAATTCAGTGTTTTAGCATAAATAAGAACTAAGAGACCCACACACATGTAGTGCATCAGTAAAGTGAAGAAGAGTAGTTTACGTGTGTGTGTGTGTGTGTTTGTGTGTGTGTGTTTAGGCAAACCACTAATAATCTAGATCTTAAAATAAGTCCTTCATTATTAACTTCTTTTTCACTGTAAATTTTCATAAGGAAAATGTCAAATATGCAAAAGGAGTATAGAAAAATTATCAAAAAAAGAAAAGAAAAATTATCAAGTAGAGAAAGAGTAGTATATAGAAAGAGCATCAAGAGCCCACTCGGCCATGCTGACTGACACTGAAAAGCCCTTCGACCTCTCGCCCCTGGTGATTCTGAGGCAGCCCACGCCACAGCACTCACATAGCAACATCACCGCCAACGCAGGGCCATAGCATTATTAGGGAGCACGACACAGGCCAGCACCAGCACTGACTAGGTCCCTCAGAAAACACAGGCACCAACTATGACATGCAGGCTTCCAGAAAGATGGGTACAGGAGCACCAACCTTTCTCAAGTAAACAGTGTTGAGTTTCTATTGCTGGAAACTCTGTCACAGGACAAAGGTGTATTAACAACAAAATAAGTAAATTCTAGCTAATAAAATTTCTGTTCCCTGATTTTTCTTCCTTTTAACAAACACTATTAACTTTCAGATATAATTTTCTTCTTCCTCATAAATTTTGAATCACTATACCAATACTTCACTATTCAAAAGCTGATATGAAATTCCTTTTTTGGCAGAAATGAGAGAATAGTGTAGATAGAAATATTAGCAAAAAAAAATTGTTTTTTAATCCCAGTAATAAGAGGGTGTTGTGGCAGATTAGAAGAAACGAACTCTAAACATCTCCCAGTAAATGTCACACAGTGCAGAGGAGTAGGAAGAACTCTGGCATGCAAAGTTCCCCTGGGAGAGGTGAGCAGATGAAGGCTGAATGGAAACAGACCGAAACAGACAGGAACAGGGACTGCCTTTACCTTGTTGATGCCCAGACTGTACGAGGGGATAAGGTCTTGCCGGCTTCCAGACAACTGGGAAGAAACAGAGGCAGGGGATCAATCCTTCACACCATGAAACATCCAATCTAAGAACCAAATCAAGACCAGTGCCCTTGGGACATGGAAACACTGAGCTGGTCACCGATAGTGTTCTGGTGGGAGGCTTATCACAGACCAGTATGTGGGCGTGCACTGAGGCATCCCACCATGGCCTGAGCCCTTTCTCTGGGTGCTAGTAGTAAATGGAAATTCACAAACTATCTATTTTAAACTGTAGGATCCCAAAATGCCATATCTCTGCATGTACCAGTGTATTTTAATACAGCATTTTCTGAAGGAATAAGAAGACATTGACCTTGAGTTACAGTGGCATTTCTACATATCTGAGAGTGGTCCTAGTTCTCCGTCTGACATTGATGGTGATATCATTCGGCATTCACCATGGGCCCTGGGCTCTCCAGGGCAAAATCTTCTATGTCACTCACTCCCCTCCCAACGGGACGGCTGTGGGCAGCTGCTCTTTCCTACACACTTGTAATGTGAGCTTTCTTGGTATGCAGTGAGGACAAAGTAGTATTTTTCATATCCACATCTTCATCAAAAATGAGGAAAGAGAGAAATCTGGGAGACACAGCATCTTTATTTTTGAAGAATTCTTCCCATATTTAATATAATTTATATATAATTTACCAACAAATTCTAGCTATGCTTTTTAAAAATAAACTGACTTAAGCCACCATTATAAACAAACCTAAGCTGTTTTACTCATTTACCCCAGTGTGCAAGCAACTGGTGTGTGACCTACTCCAGACTTTTCAACATAAAAATAATCGACTCCAGCTGAGGAGCCAAGCTGGCTTGCCCTTGGCACGCGGCTACCCTGGGCTTAGCTCCACAGACACCTGTGACCCCACAGGTGCACTAGCTGTGGTGGCAGGCAGACAGGAGAACGTGTGGAAGGCATGAAAGGGCTCCCACAGCAGCAGGAGGTGGAGTGAAGAAGGGCCCAGGCGTCCTTGAGGAAAGGAAGGGAGTGTCACCTGGGGGCTCAAGGCGCCCACATTTAGCCCAGCAAGGAGGAGAGAAGGGTCTTGGCTGCCCCGCGAGCCAGCCAGCTACTCACTCTGTTCACATTGGGAGAGCTAATGCTCCTCCTGCTCAGCTTGCCTTTCCCGGTCAGCTGCTCCTTCACGGCCACTTCCTGGAATCAGAACACAGGCAGGGGAAGGCAGGTTACAGGTGCGCCCAGAGCAACCCAGTCTGCAGCAGGCTTCCCTCACGGTTACATGAGGGCTGTCCCTTGGCACGACAGAATGACATCATTTCATCACTTGGGCTATTCAAGGTTAACTAGAATTCACATGCAATCACGCTGGACAGGTGTAGGACCAGGCCAAGCAAGGGCACCGCTGACCTGGCGCAGGCGATCCAGGGTCAGCAGGTTTTCCACGGCCAGCACACTCCGCAGGTACTTCTCGATATACGCCTCTGAGTCGGCGGAAGCCGGGTTCTCCACGTTGGCAGCCATCCTTGCTAACGCCTCTCGCTCCTCCACTCCCTGGGCCTCCTGCAGAAGAGAACACCTTTTGTTGAAATCAAGCAGGGCGCAGATGCCAGTGCCCAAGAGCTTCTCGGTCCACTCCAGGTGTTCTGAACTGATAAAGGGAAGAGATTCAAACACTCCCATTCATGTCGGCTTCTGGAACTCGGAATTTTCCACAGAAACTGTGACGTGGCAACTCGGGCAGCAGCTGACGTGAAGGGTAAAGCTGCAGAAGCACCTTCTGACAACCCTGCTCCTACTCTATGTCCACTGCAGAAAACAGGTCACTGGTCAGCAACACCTCTGTGGGCCAGCCAGAAATAAGGCCACTAGGACAAGAGCACTGCAGGCACACAGCTCTGGGGCAACTCAGGGCAGGAGGAAGGGAAGATGACCTGCCAGACACAGGGACCCAACAACTCAGCGGGAAGCAGAGGCAGGTGGACAGGGCTGGGTTTCAGCGGTCACTGAGTAGCCCATCATGGGTGGCAGAACTTCAACGCAGTGTCCATCCTCACTCTGGGCTGCAGGGGCCACAGGCTCAGAGCCAGAAGGAAGAATGGCGGCAACTTCTCACTGGCCTGCTTCCAGTAGAGGCCATCCTACGCCTCTGAGCGAGCTGGCCTGAGCTGGCCGTGCACGTGAACGGGAAACTCACGAGTCTATTAATATGTGATCTTATTCATGGATGTCCTTGTTTCAAGAAGAACATCTTCATGGCAAATTCTTCTCAGGGAAAATCAGGAACTACATTTACTTGTGAGTTTCTTATACCAAAAACTACACGATGCACATCCAGATGCTATCACATCTTAAATGCCATCAACATAAGACGAACATTTATACACAACTAAGGAAAAAGACCTGCCAATTAATTTTAAGATACCATCAGTTATAAGGCATTCTAATTTCAGGGACTTTTTTTAAGACTATAAATGAGTCTTAGAACAGATCAAATACAGGCAGATTCATCAACTGGCTTAAGTTCACCAAGACACTGCCTCCTACAGTCTCCTCTGGGCCTGTGATGACCATGGAGAGAGGAGTCAGCCACGATTAGCCAGAGAGGCAAGAGGAGCCCCTGGGCCTAGACTCCTAGGCACTGAGGACCCCTCTCACCAGTCCACAAAGAGCTAGTGAGAGGCTGTAGGGAGCAGTTTCCCAGAGAGAGACAGAACCTGTCTTGCTGCCGTCTGGCTAGACCGTTCCTTTCTCATGGCTTTTGGAACATGCAACACAAGGCACACATGGGACTTTTTCATGATGAAACCCTAGCTTGATAAAGGTTCTTCTCATTTTACATCTAAGACTAATCTCACACAAGCTTTAAGTTTCCCTTTTCCTTTTTCTTTATCATCAGGATTTGATAATGTAGAAACAATGGTCTACCACTCGGTTGCTCAGCTAGCTATCAACACCTCATCCCCTGAGGGTATTGTCTCCAAACTGACTGCCCCACATGTTTTCTCTTTTAAACTATCACCCGAAAAGTAAAAACACTTTTAAAGAGAATAAGAAACCTCCAAGGAAAGAAGAGGGAGCTGTAGAGGGAAAGGAAAGAAGGAAGACAGTTCCTAGGTAGGGGCAGGGGCTGTGCCCTGTGCCCATCTCTTCACTCCCCTTTTGACAAAGTGAAGGTCCAAGAGAGGAAAAGCAGAAAACAAAATACAGGGAATAAATGTTAGGACTCCAGCAAAATGTGTAAGTTTACTTGTTTAAAATCTTACAAACGAATGAAGCACAGAGAGTGATCCTTCTTCAGACCAAAGATTACACAGTGGACTCAACTCTGCAAACATCTTAATTTCTAAATGCTCAGAAAGCTCCAAATTAAACAGTTAAGCAGTTAATGGTTTCTATCTAAGTCTAACTTTAAAAATCTAGAAAAGAACCATTGGACACTAATGGAGAGAAGAAAAGTGTCTTGCAATACAAGAGATCTAAAGCAAAATCCAGTCTACTTGTTTCCTTCTCAGGGTCTGGCTCCTGCTTTAGAACACACACTGCCCACCTGCAACGCAGACAGGCAGCAGAATCCATCAACATTCCTGAGGTATGGAATGCAGGTCAAGATGCAGTGCTGATCATGGCAGGGGCTGTGCCCTGTGCCCATCTCTTCACTCCCCAGGAAACTCCATCTGTTCTCACTCCCCTTTTGACAATGAGGGAAGGAGAAGGAACCACTCCTTTGTGTTTTCAGAGTCCTCTTCTGAGGACCCACACTTCTGTCCCTGGAGGGACACTTCCTTGCCCAGCCCAGCAAATGAAGCTAATTCAGGGCTTAAGTACTAGGAGTGTGTATGAGCCACATGCTCATCATGTTTCAATCACCAAATCCTCAGAATCATCTGAATCCTCAGAATATCTCAACTAATTCACAAAGGGAAATAGTAAAAGTGGTAGTAAAATATTAATACTCATATAACAATGGCCACAGCAGCCATGACTTACTGCCTAGACATGTGGACTACATTCTACACACACTGTTTCATTAACCCTTAAAAACAACCCTGCGTAGAATGTATGACTAACCCCATTTGAAAAAAAAAAAAAATTACATTCAGAGTAATTGACCCAAGGTCACTTTGCTAATAAGAGATAAGAATAAGACTTATTTGATTCCAAAATCCAGCACGAATCTCAACACCGGGTTGGGCTGCCTCCCTGAGGGTGACGCCACATCACTATGCTCTTGTCTTCTTCGGTGTGCCGTGAGCAAAAAGATGCTGAGGTGTTTTTCAAAAGAAAGCTCTTCTTTAACAAAACACAATCTAGAACTGCTAAGGCCATGAATTCATTGTGTTCTGAGTTAAGATTAGGAAATTCCTCTAGAAACCTCCAGCATTTCCCTGAGTACACATTTTCAGTTAATATGTATTTCTTGCATATGTGAGTTTTCAGGGAGTTATCTCTTTTTAAGTTCTTATTTTTAGTAAATTCAAATTGCATATGATCCTTCACCTCTGGAATATTGGAGACAATTTCAAAGGTCACTCCACATCCAGGAATAGAGCTTCGATGAGACATCTTTTTTAGGAGACTTTGAGCAAAACCCTAGAGAAAAACAAAACAGAAGATAAAGTTTTCTGCCTCAAAAACTGAGTTTACACTAGCACAGAGGTAGCATGAAGGATACTGTGTTCGTTCTGATCAAATGGAAACAGCACATTTCCAACATAAGGCAATGAAATTCACATCACTAAATACAGCTTCCTCAACTTCCTCCCCTGCACAGAACCAAACGACTAGAAGTCTACAGTGACAGGTCCCCATACCAAGCACAGGAGGACAGACTTGGAAACTGGCCCCAGGCATCTGGATAAACTTTGCTTCAACACTATAGAAATAAAACACATGAAATGACCTTCCAAAGAGGATGTAAGCAAGGACTGGTGACGCTTATGCTTCTCCCTCCCAGTACGATGGACATTTTGTACCATGAATATTGACAAGTTCGGGCATTAAATTCTTGACCAGAGCAGGATCGTTATAAAGAATGATTTAAGAGTGCCTGGTCATTGTTTATGCTGACTGCGCTCTTTGCACAGTTCAGAATTGAACTGTTGAATTAATGCAGAGATGACTCATTTGGAGATGCTGCTAAGACTGAGCATCCTGCAGAGGTTGAGGAGAGCAGCGATGAGGGCGGAATACAATTGGTGAATAAAGATAAGGACGAGAGAGAACAGGAAACGGGCATGGAGCCCTTTTCCCTAAGCAAAAGGGAAGGCAGTGACTGGAAAAAATAAAAAACCCAAAGGAAAGACAAAAATCAAGTCACTTAGTCTCAAAAATGTATAATTTCACAAACCTAATAAGAACTTATTTCCCATTCAATCTTTTTAATCAATTTTTAAAAGATCTGAGCCCCTCAGAATGCAAAGACCATCGACTTCATCCTTCATGCCTGGACTTTGGTCTCACAGCGCAGAGCCAAGGTCAGGGACAATGTGGGCAGTGGGTGGCTCTGAGCTATTACTGAGCTACTACCTCTCGGTGGGTAGTGGGGGCAGTGTGAATACCATTGTTACTACACTCTTTTGTTTTCTATTTGCATGGAATGAGTAGTGCTAACTTGCACAAAAGGGGTCACGTGGAAGTTCCTGTCCTTGCTATAAAGAAGCAATGTACAGCAATGAAATATCTTAGATTGGAGGGGAAATGGCATGTCTTAAAAATACCAGGAAGAAAAGTAGCAACTCATTGTCCCTACAGAGAAAACAAACAGTGCCCTCTCTGTGGGGGACGCTGCAGGGCTGGTGACTCTGCCAGGCAGGTTCAGGGCCTGCCAACCAGGATGGGTGATTTGGAATGGAAACCCTTTCTTCAAAATATTCCCCAAGAGCAGCGTGTCTCATTCAAGCCCTTCCAGACACGAGTGCATGGATTCTTGCGTGGGCATCTATGCTCACCCTATGGCCGGGGTCTTACTGATGTGGGATTGGCAGTTAAAGAGCTGTCATTTCAACAGCATTACGGCCAGTCTTCACTTCAAAGGTTGATACCAGTGTGACATTTAGAACTAAAGATTAATTTTTAGGGGAGGAGATTACATTTAGGAGTCTGTCAACCATGACTGTGCTCTTTTAAATGACAAGACTGATTTTCATCTGTCCTGGTTTCAGTCAGTTTGAGAATGCCTCACAGAAGGGAGCGAGACGATTAATTAGGATCCATGGGTCGACCTCCCAGATCCTTATATTTGAAAAGCCATAGAGTTTAAGTTCTCAGCTAGACATTCCCTCCTAACCCTTCATGTGGCATGAGGTTCTTCCCAAACATGCTCCTTGGCATGGGCTCATCTCACCACACTGCAGTCCCTAAGTTCCCCGGCTGCCCTGGCCCTCCCGCCTCACGATCTCTGCAGAAGTGTTCTCCTCCTCCCCATGAAACGCTCTATCTGTACGGTACCAGCTCAATGCATGCTCCTCTGCACAGCCCTCCCTCCCTCTGTCTGAAGGCTGTTCTCTGGCACATGGTGAGGCCCACACCCCAGCACTCAGCATAGAGCACAGCAGCTGCTGCTCAGGGAGCTTCGGTGAGGAGACTTTTGCCCTATACAGCCCCACATTGTTTCCTACTCACCTTTTTAACCCAGAGGCAAGGACTGCTATGAAAGAAAGGCCTAGAAAGAGAAGCATAAGCAGCCCATGCTGATAAACTAACAGCTGATCTGCCAGGGAACAGCAAGAAGAGGCAACAGGACTGCCGAACCTGCCCGGGCAGGGCCCGAGGCACCCCAAAAACAGCTGCCACTAGCGGATCTGCCCTAAAGAGATTCAGTGTAACAATCTAGTACTATTAGAAGGAAGTCAGAATGGCAGCCTGGGGACTGGAGCGAGCACAGTCTTGGGACAGTCACTCACCTAGACAATGTCTCAAGCCAGAGTGACCACTCCACAGCCCTGGCCACAGGTGGGCTGTGGTGAAAACGCTGTTGAGTAGGAGTAAGGCCTCACCTGCCGGCCGTGAACGTGCACACAAATTCTTTTGCGTAAGACCAGCTGCATGTCAGCGGGATGACTAAGCTGGACTGTCACACGCACGATCAGGAACAGGCGCTCGTCTGTGGGCGTGCCCTTGCTGAGCTGAGGACAGCTATGCACTGCAGAGTCCCAGGAGGCCTCTGCTTTCACCTGCAGAGAAGGTAGGACAATGCACTGTGCTTTCCACCAAAGAAACCAAGGTTAGGCTAAAGTCCTCCTGTGAGGACCGCTCTGAAAAGGCAAGACTGTGAGGATGTTGTCTCCGGCACCTGAGTCTGGAGAGCAGAGAGCAGGGGCTTTCCTGGCTGGGCTGCTTGCTCTTCATTTTTCTTTTTCTTTTTTTTTTTTTAATTTTAAAAAGTGCTCAAACATCAAGAAAAGTAGCAAAAGTCAGTTCCATGGACTCCTATATGCCTTTTGAGACCTACCTATTGTCAGGATTTGGTCACTTTTGCTTCTCTTTGTCACAACCAACACACACATACTATTTTTGCTGAATCACTTTGGAGTGAGTGGGAGAGAGCTGCCACACTCAGGAGATTCACCATAGATACAATACTGTCATTTATTACACAGTCTGTGTTCAAATGTTTCCCTGTCCCCTGCCCCAGGTCATACAGTGCATTTAGCTGCCATATCCCAACACCCACTTTATCTGCAACAGGCCCCGGTCCTCGAGGAAGGGCCTGCCTGTCCGCCATCCTAGAGCATGCAGCTCAGAGAGAGTGCCCGAGTGTGTCCTCACGTTGAATTTAGCTCTGCGTCTTAGAAACACATCAGCTTTCCTCCCTGAAACACTTCATGATATAATTTTTCAAGCATGTTAGAAAGTAGGGACTAAAG
This sequence comes from Marmota flaviventris, assembly GCF_047511675.1. Lineage (NCBI taxonomy): Eukaryota > Metazoa > Chordata > Mammalia > Rodentia > Sciuridae > Marmota > Marmota flaviventris. The sequence continues at coordinate 171,098,592 of NC_092500.1, forward strand.
CCCCCAATATACCCATTACACAGCTTCAATCATTTAAATCAAGATTTCAACACACTACCTTCATCCGTTCTTTTCCTCCTTTCAAAAAGTTTTTATGAAACAATTTTAAAGCAAATCCCAAATGTGGTGCCATCCACACTCCCTGTGCTTCAGCAGTTCAACTTCCACCTCAGGGGCTGAGGACAGAGGACAGCTGCTGACCACTGCCGGCCTGCATGGGCCACACGGACACGAACCTTCACCCGGAGAGGGAGGAGGAAGGTGAATGGGCAGAATGGAATGTTCAGGCCTCACTCTTTTTGGAAGTCAGAAGGAAAGGCTTCCACGGGTTTTGGTTGAGAAGCATATGCACTGAAATTACCACCTTGGTGACTGCTTCCAGAGGCTCCAGGGAAGTCTATGGAACTAGTTTTTATCTGACCCTCCCGAGCTCTGCTTGACTCACCTCTCCATCATGGTGTTTCACGACCTGGAGTTCAAAGAACTCGTCCTCCTCTTCCCCAGTCAGGGTGGCATCCCATCCTCCAGCTTCTGGGTCGTCAAGATTATCCTGAGAGCTGAAATCATCAGCTGACGACAAAGAGGCTCCGTTAAACCTGGAGATGGTCCTCAAGGGTAACCCTGACCAGCTAAATTTCAATGGGCTTATTATTAAAATTGTGTTTCACATTTCATTTGCTTTTGCTATGCAATCTCACGTGACACAATGAACCATTTAAGAGTTCACAGATCTTAGAGGGAAAGTTGCCTCAAGAAATCATCTCTCTCTCAATGCTCCCTTTACATCTAATCTCACATGGGAGGCAAAGGAAGCCAAGACACCTAGGAGGTAACCCAAGGTCTGCTCACCCATGTAATGACAGGATTGTAACCAAAATGCCCCACCTTTTAATGCACTGAAAAAAATGAGAAATAAACGAGAGTAATTCCAGTTACTTGACAGTTAAGTTCAACGAAAGGATCGACTGACTACATGAGCCAGAGGCCCTACTTAGGAATGCATCATGGTGTTTCGTTCCCAGCCCACCCCTCTCCCAGTCCCCATCCACCTTAAGCTAATGCACAAGCATCAAAAGCAAGTGGGGGTGGAGGGATGGGAATAGGAAAGGAAATAGAATGAATCAGACATCACTCTCCTAGGCTCATATATGAATACATGACCAGGGCAACTCCACATCATGTGCAACCACAGAATGGGAATTTACACTCCATGTATGTATGTATAATGTGTCAAAATATACTGCAATGTAAAACTGAAAAGAACAAATTAAAAATTTAAAAAAAGGACTAGTGGGCTTGGGTAGACTAAGAACATGTATAACACTCAACAAAGTCCTGATCATTTCTGTAAATATCCAGACTAACAGGCCTTCTTCCTCGGGCTCTTTTCCCCCCTCCACTTTCTTATGCAACCCCCCACCCCAAACACACGTACATGGCCCTCACCTATCTGGGAAGCCTAACTTAAGAGACCAGAGTCACCCTCAGTCTCCAAGGTTCTAGAGAACAACAGGCAGGACTGTGTCTTGTAGCAATACTTACAAAAACAAATAGCTCCCCGCCATCAGGTGGCTGCGCATACCATGGCAGGGCCCAGTACTCTACCTGTGAGTAAATGTGAGGATCCTCCATGCGAGCAAGCTCAGGGGCACAGGTACAGAACCCTGGCACACCACTTTCTGCTCAGAGGAAGGGGTCCACCAAGGACACACAGCTCGTCTACCTAGGGGCCTTAACCTTCACACACAGTTCTTTTTCAAAGGCTGTAGGAATTTAACTGCTGACATTTAACTTAGTTTTAGCTCCTTTACTTGCCTTTTCATGTCCTATTTTTTCCTCCTACAGGCAGAGTACATTGTGGGGGGAGCAGACAGCAGTTATTTACAAAAAAAAAAAGGTAATCCAGGAATGAGCGCATAAGGACTCACAGAAAAAGTACAAAAATTATTATATAATGTTAAGAAAACATGCTACATAGTATTATTAGTCCCTTCTGGAGAGGAGTCTTTCCTAAAGAATAAAGAGAAAAGTTTTTGCATGTGTGATACTGGGGATTGAACCCAGGGTGTCCTACCACTAAGCCACACATCCTCAGCCCCTTTTACTTCTTATTTTGAGACAGGATCTCACTAAGTTGCTGAGGCTGGCCTCAAACTTGCAAATCCTGCTGCCTTGGCCTCCCAAGTCACTGGGATTACAAGTGTGCACCACTGTACCCAGCCAAGAAAACATTTTTTTTTTAATTTTTTTTATAGTTGTAGATGGACAGCATGCCTTTATTTGTTTGTTTTTTTATGCAGTGCTAAGGATCGAACCCAGTGCCTCACACATGCTAGGGAAGTGCCGCTGAGCTACAGCCCCAGCCCAGAAGAAAACATTTTTAATACAGATAAACATTACCACCATCCTGACCTGATGGGGGAAGCATGCACACAGAACCAGGGTTGCAGCAGTGAAATGTGAGGAGGCCTCATAATGAAACAGATGTCTACTGCTGTTAGGAAAATAAGACTTACAACAGCTCAGTCTTTGAACAGCATCAGAATGTATGAGCCACAAAAAACTGCCTCTAACCTCAGGAGGACAGGTTGCCCACTGACACACTTGGTTAGTATCTGAGCGTTAACCTGATTTGCCCAGGTAAGCCTTCAAAAACTCCTTGAACTTACCATTCAGGTCAAGGAATATAACAGGAATGTGGGCTTCCATCCCAGGAACTGGTGTCCTGAAACACAGAGACAAACGCTCCTCTAGTACACTTGAGGACATGGCCCCAGCACACACTCACGGCTAGCACGGTCCCGGCCACAGCACCTGGGCACTGATCTCCTACAATTTAACATGAGAAATGCCACAGAGACTGAACTGTAACTGCCACTTCTTACGCTGACACTAGAACTGGTCTGCAAGACCATTCATCTGTTTCTATAAAGCCCCATTTCAACTTACTTTCTTATTAAAGGACATACTCCAGGGTTCTGTGTGGCTTAACTTACTATTTTTAATTTCTATAAAGTGGCACAGAACATTTGCTGACAGTACAGTTTAAGCTGGTACCAAAACCAAAAACTGGTGCAGATGCAATTTTCTTATGACTGAACATTCTTCTAAGGGAACGAATAATCCAAGTAATTTACACATTAACTACTTTTTTTAATGCTAAGTACAGTGGTACTAAATATTGATTTAAGTTCTCAGAAATCTTAATTACTTTGGCCAATAACAATGTTATTTAATAAAGCAGCTATCTTAGACCACAGTTATTCTAGTAATGAAAATAATTTAATAGTTCCTTTAATTCACACAACTCTGTCACATGCTATCACGACTCTTCCATTAACAGCAGCACACCCAGAACTCAAATGGAAAGCAGGGGTTCGAGAATGCTCAGAACTCCACAAGAACTGAGGGGTTCCTACCACTCTGCAGGGGCCCCTGGAATGCCACTGCCAGCAGAGGGGACCATCACAGCGTTCCTTTCCTCAGTTAGGGTCAACCGCATCTCCAGGAGCTGGGCCTCACGGTCAGCATCATCCTCTGTTTTATCTAGAACATCAAGAATGAGGATTAGAACAAAGAAAGATGTTGTATCCGCCGATAACTAAAAAAATATGAAAAAAAAAAAGAATGAGGATTAGGCCAGGAGTGGGGTGCGCACCAGGAATCCCAACAACACAGAAGGCCAAGGCAGGATGACCACAAGTTTTGGGCTAGACTGGGCAATTTAGCAAGACCTGTCTCAAAATAAAAAAAAAAAAAAAAAATAAGTGCAAGGGGCATAGCTCAGTGATAGAGCACCCCTGGGTTCAATCACCAGTAATGCACGCGCGCCCACACACACACACACATACACACACACACACACACTTGATCCAGAAATGCTACTTGATGTTTCTACCTCTGGAAATATCACGTGTTTCAGTTGCTGGCACTGGGTGCTCACAGTGAGAAGAGCTAACCCAAGCAAAGGCCACCTGGGCTCCTGCAGAGACGCCCCTTCAGCCCCTGGGCACACGGCAACCTGGCCCAGGCAGAACACTTGGGAACATCAGCGCCTTTCCTGAAGCTGTTTCTAATGGCCAGTATGTGCTCTGCCCACTGCAATCCCTTCCTCTGTTGGTGGTTGGGGACCACACCAACATATTATCACAACTGGATGAATGTTCTCTTGAAGGGACATGGCACAAACCAGGAGTCACACTCATGTGCTCTTGCCATCCACATGGCTGACACAGGCTCTTAATTTACATGACTATGAACAGGGTTAACTATGCACCAACTTCAGGGAGGGAATACTGAGTTGCTCTTCTTACCAGGTTTGCTGACAAGCTTTTGTAGCTGTTGATCCAAATACTCTTGACGCTTTGTTAACACATTCAGCCATTTTCTACGTAATCGCTCTAAATCCCGATCCTGGAAGAAAATAAGGGAAACCATATTCACCACATACAACATGATGTCAAGACAGTACCTGTGAAACCGATGCTCTAGTCCACCTTTCTCTAACATGATTAAAAGATGTATCACACAAAACTTCATTATTAGCACCACCAGATACCTTTACTGTAGTTTAGAAGAGAAACTCTCAGAATCTAAAGCATTTTCTTCTAAAGCAGAATTATTTGTGAAAGGGATATCTCTGGCACCCAGGCCAGTGTTATTTCTAGTGGCTTATGGGACAGAACTCCAAGCAAGGAAGGTCTATAAGGCCTCTTTGATGGAAAGAACTTACAAACTCCATTCACTAATCTTCAGATTTACATAGCCCAGAACCATCAGAAGGGGCTTTAAATGCTACAACCCCTTTTCCCACATTGCACTAGGTTCTTAGAGACATGCCACATAAATGCTTCTCCCCTTATTGTATATGGGGGAGGACAAGAGGACAGGGATCGTTACCAGCAGACCAACAACTCTACCAGTCAACACCTGCAAGCACGCCAATCTTCCCTCATTTCCTCTGTAATAAGGTTACAAGACAGGGTAGGTCAGTGGAATGCTGCAGACGCCATGGATCTGGATTTCACCAGGGCACTTAACCAAATAGCCCATGACATTCTTGTGGACAACATGGAGGAATGCGCAATGCATCTACTTGAGTAAGATCGCAGAGGACTCAAATACCACATCCAAACAGCAGTGAGTAATGGAATCACCTCAGCTTAAAGAGGTCTCTACTGCTGTGCCATAGGACCCTGAAGGCAACACCATCTGATACAATGTGTTTTATCAGTGACTTGCAGGAGCAGACGTTTCTATCCAATTAGAATGATGCAAAGCCAGAGAGTGACTGCACTGGATGACATCATCAGGCTCCACAGGGCTGAGACAGTCCTCAAGGATGACTAACAGGATGAAACTTCACAGACACAGACAAAATATGGCAGATTAGGGAAAGAGAGGAAAGGGAAAAATAATACCACAAAAACCCTGGATGAGTGCAGGGTGGGCATTCGGGGAGAACTGGCTTCAAATAAGGAAAAACACCAAGGGCTGGACCACGCTCAGGGCGACACTGGAACAGGAGCAGGGCCAGTGACTCCACTCAAGCAGAGGCCAGGGAAGAGCAGCTGGGGAAATTGCTCTTTAGGAGCCTGGATGGAGAGATCCAGGTGTGGGGAAGGACAGGGTCCAAAGTGATGTTCTGCCTTCACGACCCATGATACCCATGATACAATACCGTCCTCCTACTCTGTGTTACTTTAAGAAGATGCACCATTTGAATCAAAATTACTTAATTATCAAGTAAGAGCACAACAAGCTCCTAGAATGTGTAATTATGTACTTGAATCAAGCTGACAGGCTAACCGACGCTCAATTACCTGGTAGCTGTCCATGTCCTCCTCTTCCTCCTAAAAGAAAAAAGTGCATCATGGAGAACCAAAATAATTATCCAAGAATCGGGCTACACAGTCTGAATCTTCCCCCAGAGTTTCTGTTCCTCGGTGTCACCTCCCACCTACAGCACCCTCAGTCAGAGCTTTACAGTTGTCAGGAAGTGGAGGAAAACCTTGAGCCCTGGGGGTTGGGGGTGAAGAGCACTGTTTGACCTTTTCGGGAGCCAGTACAATACTCACCCTGCTGGGCTTACAGTCCCACTCACCAGGGGAAATCAAACCCCTGCTGGCAAGTAGGCTTCACAAGCCAGTGGGGGGCTTCTGCAGAGGGGCTGCAGTGCAGAGCGGCTAATCACCACGCACTGGGGAGCGCAGCAGAGGCTGAAGAGTTTTAACCCTCTGTTTGCCAGGACCAGGGCAAGCCAGCAGAGTCTGCTAGGTGATTCCACAAGAAAGCAATGCCAAGAGCACTGTTCCCTGAACGCAGTGTGCCCGGGGTTCCCAAAGACTCTGGTCTGGGTTGGTCTTTTAACAAACCAAAAACAGTCACAGAAACTTACCTGGAAGGCATCAAGAGTTCTGGGGGACCTGAGTGGTCTGACTTTCAGGCATCCAATGCCAACAGACAGTATACACTCTTCCACCAATGGCAAAGTCCCAGACTCCTGCACAGACTTCACTTCAACTTGAACTCGCCGGGACTGCCCCTGGACCACAGAGAATTTTCAGTCTAAAAGTCAGTTTCTTACTTCCAAAAACTTGGTTTAGAGAGACCCCTACAGGTCCACGCTGAGAAAAACATTTAACTTTGGAGACAAGATCTCTTAAGTACTAACATACAAATCCAAAACCAGTCAAGAAAACTTATGTTCCTTTTTACCAAGTAAAAAGACATTTCATCAATAAAAAGAAACATTAAAAGAAAACATTCTAACAAAGGAAATGTGAATCATTGTCTAATAAACAATGTTCAATTTATCTGATAATCAAATACATACAAATTAAAATAACCACAACACACTTTAATTTCTACTTGTTACACTAGCAATTATATGTGAAACAGGCGATTTACAATACCGCCCAAGGTTTACAAAATAATTTCAAAACTGTAGGGCAAGAATTTAAGTTGGGCAATATGACTTAAAAATATAAGTATCCTATGCCCCAGAGTTGACTTTGTAGGGATATGTCCTAAGTAAATAATCGTGCATTTTTATAAAGAATCTAAAAGCACTGTGAAGAATAGCAAAAAATAGATATAAATCAAATGTACAGTATCCATAACTGTTCAAGTAAGCATAATGAAACACGGTATTGCGTAATGAAACACGATGTAGTCATTAAACCATTACTGTGGGAAACGTGTGGTGTGCCAGGTGAAGAGCAAGTAACCAAGGGCAGGAGACACATACGGGCCTCTAAACGCAAGTATCTAAACGCAGGTATCGGAGTTAGAAACTAGAAAGGCTAACTACCTTGGAATCGCTGCCCTAATCCCAGAATAAAAACTAATTTTAAGCTAAACAGCAAAAGGAACTGATCAGAAAAAGCTGTTCCTACTTAAAACTGTTTTCTGAGTAACTCCTATGTGACTCCATATATTTACCATGAAGTACATGGTCAGAAAGAATTCCCAGTATCCTCAAATTACTGACTTCAAACTTAGTTTATAAATGTTAGGGACAGACAACAGAGTATGAAAATGGAATCTGAATATGTTTCAAATCAATTACTCTTGTCTGCTTCCACTACACTTAGCTCCCAAGAGATTTGCATGATGAGGAAAATCTACTTATGCATTGATCCCATCAAGCTGCGTTTGAATGGATAGGATACAGACATCTTTTGAGTTTATATTTTCTAAGAACTATGCATCAGTTAGTCTGTGGAAAAATTCCTCAGAAAATATTTTAATAGTCTAATATTATTTCAATTTGCTACCTTTTAAACCAGAAAGCAATCTGTTCGGAACACATAAAAACAGTGAACATGGACACAGTGGGAAGATTCTAGGTATGGAGAGGGAAGGGAGGAGGGCAGGGTGGGAACGGCTCACTGCTCCACAGCAAAGCTTTGCAAAGTGCACTTCAACTAGTGGCTGAACTTGTTGCAGCTGCTGATATCCCAGCATTTGTTGTGTACAGCAGTTTCTATGTGGCTAAGTCCTATCAGCTGTCCTCTGCCACTGTCCTGTTCAAGAAGAATATATCCCAATTTTAAAACTTATCCTACTCAGGTGCGCTCAGTCTTTGAGCCCCTCTCAGTCGCCTGCCAGGAGCCTCTGCCATCCTCTCCTGCTTCCAGCTCCTCAGGCACGTGACTCTACGCAAAGAGACCCAGGTCCAGCCTCAGGTCTTTATTCTGCCATTTGCACAGGAGAAACCTTCCCAGACCTCATGTGACGTTTTTTGGCAACCAGGTAAAGAGACAATCTTTCAAAAAACCCCTTCCTGACAAGTCCAGTGATCATCAGGCACTCTTAGTAAAGGGTGTCAGAAGTATGACCAACACTCAACTATCCAACTACACTAATTGGTAGAAAAATCACCCAGTCTTGCTTCCAGGAAGGAATTTCTAAGGCAGCCAAGGAAGATATACATCTTAACTGATGCCCAGAGAAAGAAGTTCTTCACACATGCAAGAATTCTACTGTACATACATATCATGCTGCAATTTAAACCAATCTCTTGCTTTTAGTTCCTTGCCTGTATGTGAATGCACCTGCTCACATTCATTGCTGGGGTCCAAAAGATGTGCTTTTCACCTTCCTTCTTGTAAGACATTTAGAAACTTAAATAGTTAAATTCTTTCTTTTAACCTTTTCTCATATTTGGCTTTGAATACTTTTAACATTCATTTTCTTGAGCTACTCTTTTATTTTAAACTATGGAAAAATCTCACAGGATACAGTAGCCTGCTAAGTGATAGATTAATGCAAAGCACAGCAAAAAAAAAAAAAGGTATTTCCAAATCATTTATGCAAATTACATAAAGACTTCCCTTCCACTGTCAGTTGGCAGAGTAGACTGGCAGATCACGACATGCCTAGGGTTGAGGGACTATTGTCACATATTTCTCTGCTATGTGGACCTGGCGTGTGTTCCCATCTACCCAGCTGCATTTATTTAACACCTTCCCTGTGCCGAGCACTGTGCTGTACATACAGCAACCCTCTTAATCCTCATCCCAGTCCCATGACGTTGGTGTTGCCATCATCTCCACACTGCAGGTGAAGGGCAGAGGGCACTGGACATGCCTACAGGTACAGAGCAAGGACACTGCAGAGATGGCACTGAATCCAGCATGTTGGCCCGTGAACACATGTTCTTTTGGCCATGTCACAATCCTTCTCCTCCTTGTTTTCATGAATGTGACAATCCTGCCTGATGTTTGTTTTATGCCCTATAATTCCAAGTTTATCTTTTTAATAACACACCAGAAGCTGGTTTCAAAATATTGTAAGTAGAAAGACTCATGACAAGGAAAGAAAATGCACATAAAGTAGGAAATTATTTTAATGTAAGATGGACTTGGCCAGTCTAGATATCAGCAGCAGCATCAACTTTTCTATTAAAAAGAATCCAACATGTAGCTCAGAGATACAGTGCTTGAACAGCATGCATGAGGCTCTGGGTTTGGTCCCCAGCACCACCAAAAACAACAACAAAAAATTAAGTATTCTGGTGCCAAAGAATTTCATAAGCACATTGGTGATCTGTTACCTGCCGGAGCTGGAAGACTCCTCCCGTTGGGACATCCTTGGCGGGAATCACTTCTACAGGGCAGTATTCACCATTCTCATTCTGTTCCAAGATCTGAACCCAGAATTCCAATTTCCTGGTAACTTCGCTCCACCTAGGAAACAGGTGCAGTTCTTGGGAAGTCACATTTCTTTTCCAATACAGGCAGCTTAGGATCCTACACATGAGACTAAGGAACTAAAACGACCACCAAACGGGTAACTGATCTATGGTTGAATTAGAAACATACAAATACATGCTGGCAAATACAATGAATAGCTAAGTTAAACTAACTTGATATCAAGACTAGAAATGGCTCCTTTATTTTGCTCAGAAAGATATGATGATAAAATCCTTTTCAAAGTGGCTACTCAAAAATCAGAGCATTCTAGTGAGATGTGCAGAACAAGTACAGGGCTACCTTCCCATAAACAAATAAAGGTAGCACTTTCCACTCCCATGACTTGAAAAGAGTCAAGGAAAAAAAAAAAAAAACTCACCTTCTAATTAAGTATTTGATAAAACTTTCTAAATGGCGGGAGGGAGGGAGGGAGGGAGGGAGGGAGGGAGGAAGGAAGGAAGGAAGGAAGGAAGGAAGGAAGGAAGGGAGGAAGGAAGGAAGGAAGGAAATAAATCTGGCTCCTGTCTATAATTAAATGAAAGTAAAAACATCTTCTATTTCAGTGATTCCCTTTATTTTATTTAGTTGTAGAGAGACACAATACCTTCATTTCACTTAGTTGCCTTTTTTCATGATGTTGAAAATCTAACCCAGTGCCCCACACATTCGAGGCAAGAGCTTCACCACTGAGCACCAGCCCCAGCCCCAGCCTCTCCCTTTTAAATCTTCCTTTTAAAGTCAACAATAAGGCTCTCTCCTTCCATCACCAATGCCACTAGCAAGAACTAAAAAGAGTAAATGTAATGATGCAGACCTCCATTTGTTTCTCTGATACTAATTAGAAATAATTCACAGTGATAAGTGATCATTCTCCACATTAATTTCACTATTTCTTCTTAAATAACCACATATTAGCTTTCTTGCATCATTCTTCCAAGTTCACTGTCCTAGGAAGTTTAGCTGTGACATAAGCATCCTGGACACAACACCATCTGCCCTGGGGCCTGGTAATGCTCAGGAAACAGTGAGCTTTATAAATGGCAGTATCAATCCACAGCAATGTTGTAAAATTATAAGCAGAATTAGATGGATATCTAAAATTCACCTGTCCCGAAGACTTCGTGTTTTTGCTTGGATGATTCCCAAATCCCACAGGGCTGGGTTTTTCCGGGGGTCATTCATTTTATGTCCATATACTTCAATTGCCAAGGCCCCTTCTGATAGATGCTCAATGAAGTCTTCCGTGATGTTAACAGAAAATTCCTGAAAGATAACAGCTGATTACAAAACAGAAACACTTTCTGGTAATCTTATAATTACTAATACCAGGAATCATGTACTTAAGTTTTATCAGGGAGGAAAGAAACAGAAAACAGAATACTTCCGTTACTGAGCAGAGTGTCATAGCACCTGGGTTTGATCACCAGCACCACCAAAAACAAAAAAAAAAAAAAAATTAAGAATTCTGGTGCCAAAGAATTTCATAAGCACATTGGGAGTGCCCAGGTGGCCAAAGGTTCTTGCCTTTAAGTTAACTATGAATTTTTAAAACCTTCCACTTTTTTTCTTTTTAGACTCCATTTTTTCATTGGTTCTTTTTAGACCTACATGACATAGAATTTATTTTGACATAAAGACATGGAATATAATTTGTTCTATTCAGTCCCAGGGACTTCCCCCTTCCCCTCCCCGCTCCCCTCCTCCCTCCTCATTCACTTCCTTCTGTTCTACTGATCTTTCTGCTATTATAGTTTTTTTTTTTTTTAATTAGTGTCTTGTGGATGCACATGATAGTGAGATTCACCATAGTATATTCATATATGTGCATAGGAAAGTCAGGTCAGACTCATTCCACTGTCTTCCTTATCTACTCCCCCCCCCCCTTCCCTTTATTCTCCTTTGTCTACTCCACTGATTTTTCTTCTATTCTTTTTTTATACCCCCCACCGTATTTTTCTCTACATATCAGAGAAAACATTCAACCTTTGATTTTTTAAAACCTTCCACTTTGAAAGTCTAGTATGTAAGAATAGCACTGCATTGTATTTTCAAAATCTATTTTTTAAATGCATAACTAACTATATGAAGCGTTATAATAATTTATAATATTTTGATATAAATTTCTACATCCAATAAGGTAACTATATATTGCAAAAATTACTTTTTCCAGTTTTTTGGACATTATCTACAATAAAAGAATAATGATTATTAGCACAAAAAATAATTTTCACAACCTGTCCTTATGTGTGGCAAGGGGGTACTGGGGATTAAACCCAAGGGTGCTTGCTACCACTGGTCTACATCCGCAACCTTCTTTTATTTTTTATTTTAAAACAGGGTTTTGATAAATTGCTACGACTGGCCTCCAATTTGGGTGATCCTCCTGCCTCAGCCTGCTGGGTGGCTGGGATTGCAGAAGTGCACCAAGACACCCAGCCCAACCATTTCTCCTTTACAGAATAGTATTTTGCAATAAGGATTTTGCTGTATTAAGAAAGTCATGGAATTTAAACACACTGGGGAAAAAACCTTACTCAAACAAACAAACAAAAAAAAAAAAATGAGGTTGATCAAGTGTGGTATAATAACAAAAAAGACTGATAGACCAGTGCAGGCTCTGCTGGTCACAAGCCCCAGGAAACACGACGATAACTACTGTGGACAAGGTAACTTCTGTGAAAGGTTCCTTCAGCTGAAAAAAGAAGTGCAGCAATGAAATATAACTGGCAAGGACAAAAGGAAAGAATGGCAAAGGGCTCAGCAAAACCTCAGACCCAATGAAGTGATTTCTTGTCTGTTGCCTTAATTTTCACTAGCTTCCTGTTTCTGATTTCTTTTCTTCACTAATGTAACAGAAAACACGGATTCCCTTAGAAGATGAGCATGCGCGCGCGCACACACACACACACACACACACACATATACTTTTTTTTTTTTTTTTTTGGCACAAGTTACCCTTTTTTTAAACCAGGAATCGAACCAAGGGCCACTTAACTACTGAACCACATCCCCAGCCTTTTTTCTATTTTATTTAGAGACAGGGTCTCACTGAGTTGCTTAGGGCGTCACTAAGTTGTTGAGGCTGGCTTTGAATTCGTGATTCCAAGCCACTGGAATTACAGATATGCGCCACTGTGCCTGGCTGTACAAGTTACCCTTTGACTGTGGACAAGTCAAATGCATTGACTTTAATTCTTTACTCCATCCCCATTGTAAGACATTCTGGTCCAAGACATAGATTGGCAAAATTATTCAAAGAAATAAGGATTATTTTTTGATTTTTGGTTACACATGAGTAGACTACAAAATCAACTCACGCTGCAGTGATCAAAGACGACCATGCACTGAGGCTCCTTGCTGACAGGGGAGGAGGAGGTATCCACCTCAGGCACGACTATCACTGGTTCCTGCTGATCCCAGAAGTCGTATTTGCAGAACACGAAGTGGGCCAAGTGCTGTGGCAACCCCGTGGCTTGAAGTATTTTCACCTGAAAGGAAAAGAGGGCTCTGTTGGTGTTTTAACCAGAAGATTCCAGGTGGTACTCTGAGTTAGAGGTATGGGTTCCTGTCCTGACCACATCCTATTCGCTCTGGAGTATTTCTGCATCTGAAATGGTACCCACAACTGTCTTATTTAGTAAGAGGCCTGATATAGGGTGACAAGGACTTGATGATAAAGGTGGGTATACTGAAGTATTTAGAGGCTGATGAGGAGAATTTAAATTCCAGTTTTTTAGAACATAAGAATATAACAGTCATCAATTCAGAAGAAGAAAGTTCTTGAACATCAACAACATTCAGTTATATGAATCTGGCTAACTATGAATATCTCCTAAAAAAAAAAAAAAAAGAGCCAGGTACAATGAATTAAAAAAAAAATCAGTATATGTGCCAATAAGCAATAAATGTTTGAGGAAGGGCAAAATATTTATTCAAAACAATTTTTTTTGGTACTAGGAATTAAACATTCGGGCTCTACCACTGAGGCTGAAGCCCCAGTCCTCTTTTATTTTTTGAGACAGGGTCTCACTAAGTTGCTTAGGGCCTGGCCAAGTTGCTGAGGCTGGCTTTGAACTTCAAATCTTCCTGCCTGCACCTCCTGAGTCGCTGGGATTACATATGGGCACTACCACACCTGTCTTGATATTTTGAAGTATGAAGCATAACAAGGTTCTCAAGTAGAAAGGTTACATGCTACCAAATCATTTTTTGGAGAATTTTAAAGGCACTGAGAATGTGGCGTTAAACCTCTGGGGGGGAACGGAGGGAAGCGCAGAAGGCGACATTTTGCGCTGTAGGTACCAATGCTGACCAGATGCCTTCCCTGCACAGACTTAGTGGGGAGAGGCGCCAGGGCTAAGGGCTGGACTAGAGGACTGCAGAGTTCTGTGATGACGAAGTTGGGTGGAAACGCATGCCTCAGCAAGTTAAATTAGGTTCTGATTTTACAACTGACTGAGCCAGTCTTCACACTATTGAGTAATAATCAGAAACTTTGTTCTTCACCCGATCACTCCCTGCATGTTGTACAATCCCCTCTACCTCTAATAATAAATTTAATGAAAATAAAGTAGAATATATGGCATAAATTCATGTAAGTTCAGCAACCACAAATACAACCTTCACATTTTGGAAGCATTAATAAGGATGGGGAAACCACAGAAAGTGGATCTCCTCCATACCAGGCAGACGGGGTCACATCAAATGGGAACTCCATAGTAATTCATTTTTCCCTGTGATGCTAACGAGTCTGAAAGACAGCAGTTTTCCTCCTAGGCTACAGAAGACTGGCCAGCACAGTTCATATCTCCATACCACCTGAGCAATCAATGTTCTGTAACTTTTTATAATTAAAAAAAAACTATTGTTTTCACCAATTTTTATAAAAACATTTTCTTACCATAATAGTCTTTACAGTGAGGCACAAGATTTTGAGGTTACATAAATCTAAACAAAATCTTTCACTTATTAGCTTGTGTTCGGGTGCAAATTACTTCAATTTTTAGTTCTCTCACAATGGCACTGGCATCAAAACAAACATGAAGACCAATGGTACAGAAGAGAAGACACAGAGACAAATCCACATACATTCAGTTTCTCATATTAGACAAAGGCACCATACATTGGAGAAAAGATGGCCTCTTCAAAAAATGGTGCCAGGAAAACTGGAAATCCATATGTAACACAATGAAATTAGACTCCTATCTCTCACTCTGCACAAAACTCAATTCCAAGTAGATCAAGGACATAAGCATTAAAACAGAGACCCTGCACCTACTAGAAGAAAAAGGAGGCCCAAATCTCTACCTTGTCAGCTTCAGAACCAAATTCCTCAACCAGACTCCTAAAGTGCAAGAAGTAAAATGAAGAATCAATGAATGGGGGCTGGGGCTGTAGCTCAGTGGTAGAGCGGTTGCCTAGCATGTGTGAGGCACTGGGTTCAAGCCTCAGCATCACAAATAAAAGTATTGTGTCCATCTACAACACACACACACACACACACACACACTCACACACACACGGACTATAAATATTAAAGGAACATAAAAAAAAGAATCAATAAACAGGATAATATCAAACTAAGAAGCTTCTTCACAGCAAAGAAAACAATCAAGACCATAAACAGAGAGCCTACAGAAGGGGAGAAAATCTTTGCCACCTGCACCTCAGAGCATTAATCCCCAGGATATATAAAGAACTCAAAAAACTTAACACCAAAAAAATAAATAACCAAATCAATAAATGGGCTAAGGAACTGAACAGACACTTCACGGAAGAAGAAATATAATCAGTCAACAAATATATGAAAAAATGTTCAATATCAACAGCAATTAGAGAAAGGCAAATTAAGACTACACTGAGATTCCATCTCACTCCACTCAGAATGGCAAGTATCAAGAATACAAGTAAGCAATAAATGTTGGTGAGGATATGGGGGAAAAGGTATACTCACACCTTGCTGGTGGGTCTGCAAATTGGTGTAACCACGCTGGAAAGTAGTGTGGAGATTTCCTCAGAAAACTTGGAATGAAACAACCATTTGACCCAGTTATCCCACTCCTTGGTGTATACCCAAAGGACTTAATCAGCATACTATAGTGATGCATCCACATCAATGTTTATAGTAACTCAATTCACAATAGTTAAATTGTGGAACCAATCTAGGTGTCCTTCAACAGATGAATGGATAAAGAAAATATGGTACATATATACAATGGAATATTACTCAGAAATAAAGAGGAATAAAATATCACGCTAAGTGACATAAGCCAATCTCAAAACTCCAAAGGGCAGATGTTATCTCTGATTTGCAAATTCTGCCTCACAACAGGTGGGGTGGGGGGGTGGCTGTTCCCTGATTAGACAGGGGGTGTAGGGGGAAGGGAAGGGAAAGGGGAATGGGAATGGGAAAGACAGTAGAATGAATCGGACATAACTTTCCTATGCTCATATGAGTACATGACCAGTGTAACTCCGCATAATGTATAACCACAAGAATGGGAAGTTACATTCCATGTATGTATGATATGTTGGAATGCAGTCTGCTGTTGTGTATAACTAAAATGAATAAAAAAAATTTAATTAAAAAATACAATATTTAGTTTTCTTAGGCTCAGCTTTCTCCTGGGAGATATGTGAATGTTAACGGCCACCCTACTGTCCCAGGTGACACCACACCAATGAAGGAAAGGAAACGACTGGAAGCAACTGACAAGCTAGTCAATACATACTTCTCTGTGACTGAATTCTGTCTGAAAGCCACGTTTTCCCTATAGAAATTCATCTAAGTTTAAGAATAAGAAATAAGGTGTCATACACTGACCCATCCTCTGCAAGCAACTTCTCAGGATTGAGACTCAGGATCTAGAACATGGGTTGTCTGGGGTTTTATTGGGTTTAAGTTTTTACATACAAAAATGAAAATCACCACAAGGTGTCAGAATACCACAGACTTCAGCTTGCAGCTGTCCAAGACAGAGGGACAAAATGACATCAGCCAGCATCACTGTTGTCTGGGGTTTTTTAATGGACTCAGTATCACTGGAAATGTTAATGTGTGTACATTTTTCATTAAGGAAAATAAGCTCAGACTTCTTCCCTGGGCCAGTGACTCTCGGCTCCCGTGACATTTTAGCTGTCCCGGGGCTGGTCTCATTTTCCCTCCCTCACTTCCTTTACTGTTGAAGTGTATTTGTCCTTGACCTCTCTACACAAAAGGCTACTGCATGCTAGAACCTGGGCTCTAAAAAGAACCTCCCATGACAGGGAGCAGGCTCTCTGCTGGCTACACTGGGATAGGGAACGTACGGGATGCACAGAACATCCATCATACAGAAAGCCACTAAGTCTTCGAGGGTCAGGGCCACACCAACACAGCCAGCTGAGGTGACTGCCACCAGCCAAAGACAGGGACCTTACAGCTTCAGTACAGGTAATGAGTGCAATGGACCAAAACCCAAGTGTGCTTAAGTCCAAGAGACCATGATAACAGTAAGACAGAGAAAATCTCACTGGTAAAGCATCATTATTCTGAAAACCAGTTAAATAAAGGGAGAGAATGGAACACTTACCCTGTCTTCTCTATACAAGCTCCACCTCGGAATGGCAAACTAGCTGGTGGCAGAACCATTCTCTCTTTAGAAGCACTTCAGCTAACAATCAAAACGAAAGACTCACAATAGCCCTCTTTTGTAACTTCTAACAAAATAGTGCATTTAGGTGATGACCATCCATGTCTCTAACACCCCCAAAGAGAAACAACCAGACATAATAATAGCCCCATCCACAAAGAACCTTGACCTCCCTCCCTACCACAGAGCACCTGCACCCCCAGCCACCAGCTTGCACCTGACACATGTGACACATTCAGCAGTGATAGTCATCGAATGCCGGACTGTGAAAAACTCCTGTGCAACAACCCGGTCTCTACAGCAAGTTGCAGGGTGTGTGTGTGTGTGTGTGTGTGTGTGTGTGTGTGTGAAAGAGAGAGAGAGAGAGAACTCTCTCAAGTTATGAATTTGGGATAATGAAGCTATGGCTATGTTGACTTTTGTTGTAAGTACTCACTGTTTTGGGGAGCCACACTAAACTGCTCACAGGTAAAACAGGATATGTGGGGTGCTTACAGGGGGCAGCACAGAAGCAGGTGGGGGTAGGAATGAGAGGAGCCTGGCCTCGGGCAGCTGCTGTCAGCTGGTGATAAAGAGGGTCAACTAGACTATTCCCACTGCTTTCATGGGCTTAATTCCTTCCATTTAAAAAATCTTAAGATATATTGTATTGTACCAGCATTTTTTAAAGCCCCATCATTAAAAAAAGGTTACTGGACGCACTACTTTTTTTTCAGTGAAGATGATAAATTTCCTGGAATGTTGTTTTACTGCAATGGTAAAAGCTCATCTTTCAGAGTTGCACTTTCTAGTCCACCAGCTTGACTGGGCCACACGGAGTCATCAAGCTTGTCTCCACCCCTGAGAATTGCAATACCTCAAGGGACAGATTCTCAGATCAATGCAATAAAGATGAACCTTCTAGCGGATAATGGTGTTTTCCCCTTATTCTGAAGTGGTTGGAGCCACGGAACACGGCAGACCTGCTTAGCATATGCTGCGACCTGCAGAAAGTGGCCCTCCCTGTAACAGCATTAGCTTCTCCTACTTGAGGCAAACATATAACTTACTCCTGAAATTCTAAGAAATGTTTGCTGAGGAAGACCCAGGATGGGGTATGAATTAAGAGTCAGGTCTAGGACTGGGGATATAGCTCATTTGCTAGAGTGCTTGCCTCACACACACAAAGCCCTGGGTTCAATTCCCAGCACCACCACCAAGAAAAAAAAAAAAAAGAGTCAGGTGTAGCTTCTTTCCCTGACCTTTTACTGGCCTCTCTTCATTTTTCCTTTTTCAGTACTGGGGACTGACCCCAGGGTGTACAAGCACAGCATGGCAAAGGGACACTTAGGCACAACCTCAATCCTTTTTTTACTTATTATTTTGAAACAGGATCGTGCTAAGTTGCCGAGGCTAGCCTTGAACCTGAGATCCTCCTGTCTCAGCCCACTTAGTCTCTGGGATTCCAGGTGTGCATGGCCATTCCCAGCTATTGGCTGCTTTGTAAACAGCACAGGCCACTGTGCTGATTTCTTGTCACTGAAAACTTTTTCCCTGGATCCTGCAAAGGTTCTCAACCAATGGTATTGCTGGCCTACTAGAGGGTGTTTTGAGATGTGGGAAAGGACATTCGCAATGCCATGACGAGTAGGGGAGGTGACTCTCCCCAATCTAAGAGGGCAGGAACCGACAACTGTAATGACCAGCTACCCTCTACCTAGCCATTATACTCAGAAACACCAAGAGCACCTGTGGAGACCTTTTAACCCAACACCCCAACTCCTTCAGGTTTAGCCTGTCCCATTTGCCCAGAAATCATCCCCAGACCCTGCTGTCTGAATCACCTTCTCTCCTCTGTGTCTCAGGACTGCTGGTGCCTACTCTATCAAGCCCCTGGATCACACACAACACTGGAGTCTTCTGTACACCAACAAGAAGACCAAGCAGGCCCTAGCTACTGAAAAGCAGGAACCTCTCCCAGCTCATCTTCATGTTGCTGGGATCTGACATGAGGCCTGACCAGTAACACCCAACAAAAGTGTGATGAACAGCACACCAGGGAAGAGCAGGCAGCAGAGGGCTGCGACTAGGGTGTGCAAGCACAGCACGGCAAAGGCACTGGGGGGAGGAAGAGCAAAGGTCATGCAGAGAGGCTGGGAAGGGTGGCTAGGGCTGCAGCTCAGGGACAACACCAGAGCTGGGGTAAACACCTATTTTCAGCAAGAAGCAAAAGCCCCAACAGAGGAGCAAACAGTGGGAGACAAGGGCTTCTCTGCAGAGAGGTGCAGATAAACAAAGACTCCTATGATTTTGGAATTAAGTGGTCCAGAGAAAAGAGGTGACTTGTCCATAGCTCTAGAAATGCTGAACCCATACTTCAGGATCTGTGTCCCAAGAACACCAAACACAACAAAGTTTACTTGGTGACAGATGTTTTCAAAATCCAAAAAAAAGAACACAGATTCATCATCTAAATACCCACAAGCCTCAAAAACAGTCCCGCTTAGACTACTTCCCAAACAAACCTGGGACTTACCATGCACACCAGTCTGCTCTCCTGGGCCTCCTTCTCAAAGGAGCCCTCCGTAGCATCGTCACCTCCTGCGATTCTCTCCCCAATGGCACCACTGATTCGCATCACCTCTACATGCAGCCGACCAGCCACCTAGAGCAATGGGGCAAAGCAGACACTGGCTTCCAGATCCCTGAGAGGCCCTCTCCTCTGCATTAGCCATGCTATCAGGTCAACGGTATCAGAATGCAGAAGGCTCCTTTCTGACAGTAGTTCTGCTCTCAAAGTATCTGGACTAACCACCATAAAGTCTGTGGAAACAAAGTATTTACCACATACATCCATAGCATTTGTCATTACTGATGTTAAAAAAGGCAGCAGCAAGATCCCACTGCCACCCTACTGTTCCCTGCACTGTACTTTGCAGAAACCGAGGCATGAGCAAGCCAACCTCTCCCTTCTGATTGATGATCGGGACAGCGTACTGTAACTTCACATCATAGAACAGGGACTCCAGGAAGACATTGGCCACCCCAATGAGACTGTGATTTTCCTGCTCGTCATAGAATGGGTCAGCACGCTTGAAGTACGATCGGATAACCTAAAAGAGAATTGGAGCACAAAACTTCTCAAAAATCACATAAAATAAATGCATTCAACCTACTGATTTTTGATACTCTTAATTTAAGTCATTAAAGTAAACTTTCATCACTAGTATTCTTTATTGCAAAGTAAGTTCTTGCCAAAGCACAGCACTGTATTATTCTCATACACACATTCCCTCATTCCCACTTAGAATGGAGGTCAGTGTCCTTCACCCACAAAGGACAATTTTCCCAATAGTAGGCCATTACTTTTATCATTTCTTCTCCTTTACATAGAAATCTTCCTGCAAAAATAAATAAACTAAGTATACTGACTACAAAAGAAATGGAGTGCACTAATATTCTCCATTTTTCTGTTATGGAATAGGGTCACCCCATCTCTTATGACTCATTAGACACACTACTACAAATAAGAAGTGACACTCAGAGGGAGCAGATTTTTTTGTATTAATATTGTTATTTTACTTTTCAGTTGAAATAGGAGAGGAACAAAAAAGATTTTTTTAAATGTGAAGCAAAAATGTCATCTAACTATAAAAAGTCGGTTTTACAATATCAATTTTGAAAAATAAACATTTTTACAAAATATGAAGTTAAGGTAGTAAACAACTATATGTAGAAATGGGACCAGCAGTATTGAAGATACATTATATGCATTATTCTATTTTATTATATATTCTATTTTATACACGTACAAGTACATGGCTGAACTCAATGAGAGAACCTGCAAATCAAGCAGCAAGTACCAGCACAGAGGTTTACAGAACCACATCACAATCAAAGCTTCTTCAAAAAAGGTTCCTAATAGTGTAAATACTAAGGTGCTGCTGAATTAAATTTAAAAAACACATTTCATAAGGTTTAGTTTATTGAGAAACAGAAGAAAGCTGATAAGGCCTGGCCTCTGACCTACGGAGAGCCCCAGAGCAGCACAGGGGACAGACACACCCCTGCCAAGAGAAAGCAGAATCCAAAGTGGGAACTCTGTTAGAAATGCAGAGAAGAGCAAGGAGAAGAAAAAGGGGACACCTGAGGGATAGGTTTCTAAAATTCTTAATTAACTAAATAATGTAAAGGATTAAAATAACTTTTGCTATAGAACCAGGACAACCATTTTGGGAACACAAAGGATTTCCCCATGGGCATCCCACTGCAGCCGGGTCCCTTCCCTCGGTGCTTACCGGGGTGTCCTCGTCACACTCTTTCCACTCCTGATAAAGATCCCTCATATCCAGCAGCCTGTTGTCCAGTTTTTCCAAAGACCAAATCTGCTTTCCTTTTCCTCTTCGTCTCACTTGGATTGCAGGCTCACTGAGGAGAGAGCCTCGCTGCAAAGACAGCAGAGGGGGTGTGAAATGCCACCAGGCCACCATGCGGCCAGCGCTGAGTGCCCACACCCACTGGCCAGGTCATCACACCAAGCTGATGGTTACAAAGCCTTTCCAACCAGCTACAGTCAAAACTATAAATTTCAGTATGAACAGGTTTAGGTATAACTTTACATTTAGACTTCTACTGTAATGGGATATAAATTCAAATTGAAAACCCCAAATCCTAGATTATGCTCAATGGGAAGCTGAAATAAGAATGCTTTGTTCAGGGGCTGGGGTTGTGGCTCAGTGGCAGAGCACTTAACACTAGCACGTGTGAGGCACTGGCTTTGATCTTCAGCACCACATAAAGTCAAATAAATAAAATAAAGGTATTGTGTCCATCTACAACTAAAAATATTTTATTCAGAATGTTTTTATTCAGACTGTCATATGACCATAGATCATCAACGGGGAGAAAGAGTCACACATACAGGAGGGCAAAGGGAAGTCTGCTGAGATGCATGGTAAAGAAGTGTTTTTATACTTTCAGAAGTGTGAACTTTCAGTTTTTTTGAATGGGTAGGATCTTAATGCTAAAAAAAGTAAATTCTTAGAAAAGTTACTATAAACTGCTTAAAAGATTAAACTATGAAAATTGTCCCATTTGGAAGCAATAAATGATACTAGATTCCGAATATACAGTTTGAATTTATTATTAAATTAGTAGAGAACTAGACAGTTGGTGGTTGCACAACACTGTGAATGTACTAAATGCCTGTGAATTACTTACTTTAGAATAGCAATGTGGTGTTATGTAAATTTTGCTAGAAAAACAGTATTTGATGAAGTATTTCCAGCTTATAAAAGCAATCTGTGTTTTTCTCAGTACCTCACACATACTAGGCAGGGGCTCAACCATTGTGTTATATCTCCAGGCCATTCTTCTTCTAAATTTTTTATTAGTACATTACAATTATCATAATAGTGAGATTCATTATTCCAGACCTTTTTATTTTGAGACAGGGTCTCACGAAGTTGTCCAGGCTGGCCTCAAACTTGTGATCCTCCTGCCTCAGCTTCCTGAGTAGGTGGGATTACAGGCACAACCTACCAAACTTGGGTAATGATGTGGTTTTCGGTTGTTGTATTTGTGGTGCTAGGGATTGAACCCTGGGCCTCAAGCAGGTCAGGCAAGCACTCTACCACTGAGCCACATCTACAACTAAGCAATGAGGTTTTTTTAAAAAAAAATATTTTTTTTTAGTTGTTGATGGACTTTTATTTTATTTATTTATATGCAGTGCTGAGACTTGAACCCAGTGCCTCACACATGCTAGGCAAGCATTGTGTCACTAAGCCACAATCCCAGCCACAGGAATGTGTTTTTAATGTAGAAAAACTTTTAGAACATTTTAAAACCACAAAGTAGAAAATAAAAACATCCTTCTACATCTCCCCCAAACGATGTATCTATCCATCATCTATCAATTTAAATGTACTGGCTTAATTTATTAACTACTCTGATATGTCTACTTAGAACTTAAGTGAACCATGAAATACAATAATGTTTCATTAACATCTTGCATATGATCATTTCCAAAGAAATAAAATTTGCATAATGAAATAAAGATTTGATAATTCTTCTTTTTGGCAGTGCTGAGGATCAAATTCAGGGCTGGGTGCATGCTAGACAAGCATTTTGTCACTGAATTCAAAACACAGCTGGAGATTTAATAATTCTTAAAGTTGAAAATTCATGTGCTTTAGGCCCTTCCACCTCATCTTCAGCCAGCTAGTGAAAAAAACAAAAATCCCATTAGTGATCTGTGGCTACTGACTTTCCAGGGGCAGAATGCTGGGCCTGGGACTAAATGTCCAGGAATCTACCTACATCATGAACAAATAGCTGCTACCGCACCTCCGTCAGCAATGCATAGCCCCAGGGAGCACACGGTGGATGGGAGGAGAGAGACCAGAGGGGACATGAGGCACGAGGGGCTGACCTGGCTGCCCCAAAGCAGTAGAGCTCCTTCCAAATAAAGCTCAAAAATAGGATACAGAGAAAAGCGCTATCATTGTGCTTACGGGTAAAATGTTCAGTTCTCAGACACCACAGGGTGAGAGAAGATTTTATATTGCTCCATCTTCTAGAAAAAGTTAAGCCCTATAACTTCTGCCCATGATTGGCCTCCTCTTTTGACTATGTCTTTGAGTCCCACTGTACTCAGATTTTGCCCTACAACTAAGAAGCAGAATGAAGTTTAGGTAAAATCTTTCCAACTGCACACAGAGTATCCATCAAGAGACAAGGATCTACACAGTAATGATCAGGTTTGCGGTACCTTTATTACTCAAAAGATTGAGTCGTATTTGCTAAACATCGACTGTGCAAAATGGTGAGCTTGATTCTGAGAGATCATAGGGAAACAGCAGCTATCCCTGCTGTCAAATTCCCACAGAACATGGAAACAAACTGATGGAGATGTGTGTTAGGTAGTGCAGGAGAAAGAGACCACGCAGACTCAGCAGAAGTACGTATGAAGAGAAAAGTCCTTCCAATCCATTAAGATTCACACACACACAATCAGAGCTAGAGAAGGTTCAGGAGGAGGAGCACGGGGTGGGGGGATGAGGATGACAATGAGTATAGGTCAGAATAGGATATTTGAGTAGGACTCTCCCACAAAATACTATTAAACTCATTATTTACTCAAAAAAGAGATTGGTTGTCTTAAATATATATAGGAAACAACTAATGAATAGCTTTATAGAGCAATCTATTAGCAAATAAAGACAACATGATATACATAAAGTGAATACCTGACTTGGGAAGGGCCATGGAGTGGTAATAAAGAAAAAAGGTACTGTGGGAGGATTGATAATAACAGAGTTCTCAGAAATAATTTAAATATATTTGACCATTTGATTCAGCTATCCCACTCCTCGGTTTATTTAAAATCAGCATACTACAGTGACGCAGCCACATCAATGCTCACAGCAGCTCAATTCACAATAGCTAAACTATGGAACTAACCTAGATATCCTTCAGTGGAGAAATGGATAAAGAAAATGTGGTTCATATATACAATGGAATATTACTCAGCCTTAAAGAATGAAATTATGACATTTGCAGGTATATAGATGGAACTAGAATATCATGCTAACTGAAATAAGCCAATCCTAAAAAACCAAAGGCCAAATGTTTTCTCTGAACAGCAGATGCTGATCCATAGTGGGGAGGCAGGTAGGGGAAAATGAAGGAGCTTTGGATTGTGCAGAGGGGTGTGAGGGAAAGAGTGGGGCTATGGGGATGAGGAGGACAGTAGAATGAGACCAACGTTATTATCCTATACACATGAAGATTACACTAGTGGAATGACCCTGAGCCATGTACAGCCAGAGGAATGAAAAGCTGTGCTCCATTTGTGTACAATGTGTCAAAGTATACTCTACTGTTATATATAACTAATTGGAACAAATTAAAAAATAAGAAATAAAAAAGGACTAGGACTGTAGCTCAATGGTACAGCACCCCTAAGATCAATCCCTAGTACAAAAAAAGGAGCATTACTCATCTTCAAAATTAAAAATAAGACACTTTTCTCATTTAAGAGTTAGTTATAGGGTCAATACAGGTGTATTTTTCCTTCTGTTAATACTCCTGTCTTCAACACTCAGCATAAATAAAACATGTTCATATTAAAAAAACATGAGCACATTGCTAAGAAAAAAATGTGAACGACTTTGAGATGGACTCCCCCCTGCCAAAAAGAAAAGAAAAGATCGCTGAGTGTCTTATCTAGCCTCTAGCATATCCTACTTGTCTGTCTCTTTTCTTCAGCCATTTACAATTTAGGAAGTTATAGAAAACATATAGTGATGTAAATGATTGATTGCTGTCCAAAGAAATGCATGTTATCTCACAGGATACAGCTCACAACGGCTCTGTGAATCCTGACTTTCCTTGGGTCTGTGTGTAAATGTATCTCACAATCCTAATTTACACGTGGAGGAACAGATGAGAAGTTATATTCCTGAATTAATGAGTTAAATAAAATATTTGACACGTTTGAATAAATAAATATGTGTACATATATTTGAAATAAGGGAGTGAAATATACTGTGAGGAGGTAGAGAGTATACTCCTAATGGATAAATATACACATGTACATATTTTTTAATGTAAATGTGTGTGTATATACGCACATACACACACGCATCCATACGTATACACATGTGTGTACATGTGTGCACATGCAAGCATGCACACAAAGGCAAAATGAAGTGAATTCTACTCAAGGGAGAAGAACTGAAGGGCCTCCGTAGGTGGGTCTGGAAAGCAGCGGGGCACAAAGCCACCAGCGCCGTGCCCAGCAACTCACACGATGACATCTATCTTTGCTGAGGAAGGGCCTCACCTTCCTGTTG
Organism: Marmota flaviventris; assembly: GCF_047511675.1. NCBI lineage: Eukaryota > Metazoa > Chordata > Mammalia > Rodentia > Sciuridae > Marmota > Marmota flaviventris. Next base: position 171,124,758 of record NC_092500.1, read on the forward strand.
GCATCCAGGCTGGAGGCAGGAATCTGCAGGGTCACTTTGTATTCGGTTCTTTTATCCAGCTCCTCTGCGATGTAACTAGCTTCTCTCACCAACAGATTGGCCTTAACGATCTGCTCCCTCAGTCTCATCAGGCTGTTGTTCAACGTTGCTTCTCTTTATGAGAAACAAAGAGGAAAGGCCAAGGTGAGTAGGAGCTAACAAATACCCAAAGCAGACCTCAGAACATCAGAGTATGCTGATGGCCAGTGCAAGCCGAGCTTTACGACAGTCCTGCACACAAGGACTCTACTGCTGACACTCCCATGCACGCACTTCTATCTGGGCTGCACTGCCGGCAGGTGGCACACCTGTGCAGCAGGCTGACCCCAGAACAGGGCAGCGCTTCACAACTGTGGACAGGAATCATCCAGGGATCTTGAGAAACTCAAGAATGACTCGACTTCTACCCAGCAGGCCTGAGTGGGGCAGGAGGGTCTGCATTTCTATCACTCTCAGCTGATAGGGATGCCGCAGGCCCAAAGACCAGACTTGGATGAGCAGGTTAGTGATGTCCGATGCAGCCACGAGTAGGGCATTTCAGTGAGATGCTAGTTAGCTGCACAGAGGTCAAACTGCAATCTGCACCTCAGTGGCACCATGCTTCACCTACCTGAGCTCATCAGTCCAGACAATTTTCTTTTTTTCCTTTTTTTAAAAAACACCTACCCAAGCTTCAGAACCTAAAGCATGATACAACGATAAAGGATACTTTTTTATTCAAATCCAAAAGCCGTACAAACTGAAAACCAGACAGCACCTAACAAGGGCAGGGGTTTTTTGTTTGTTTGTTTGTTTTTTAGTTGTCGATAGTCCTTTATTTATTTCACATGGTGCTGAGAATGGAACCCAGTGCCTCACACATGCCAGGCACGTGCGCTACCACTGAGCCATAGCCCCAGCCCAACAAGGGCAGCGTTAAAGAAAGAAATACAAATTGGAGACTTCCATGTTTTCCAAAAATGGAAAATAACGTGAAGTGGTTCTTGGCTGTGGCTCACACTGTCTTGCAGCGTGCCAAGTTCACTGAAGCCAGGGCCTACCTCTCCTCCGCCCACTGCCTCAGGCGCTGCTGGGCGCTGGGCGGGTGGAACGACAGCCGGTCTCCTGTGCGGCAGCCCTGCTTCTCAGGGGACAGCCTTCTTCGGAGCTGCTCCAGCTCGTGTTCGTACATGAGCCTCTGCCGTTCTAGCGCGGAGCGTTTCTCTTCTGCGTGCTGCTGTTCCAGGCTGCTCAATAGCGACTGCATGGGATCTAAACGTGTTTTCGTAAAAAAAGAGGATGAACAAAAGGACAATGCACTTCAAATGTCACCCCGCTGTGTTATACTGTTGTTGGCCAAACCAGTAGCACCGAACACCCCTGAAGACAGTTTGGAATAGACTCAGCTTTCTGTACTTCCAGCTCCTGTTGTCCTCTCCTCTCCCATACTATGCTCCGTGTGACACAAGCAAGTCTCCTGTGTGCCCTATCATCGCCCATGACACAGAGAGTGCTCCAGAAACATGACACCAGTAGCCTTACACCTGAGAATTTTCACCAGTGGGAACAAAGTGTGCAGTGACTTGCCGGCATATCCAGATACACTGAGGGTTTCATAGACACAGTAAGTTGTTATAGTCAAAGGCACAAAAGAGTCGAGTTCAGAGACCAGTAACACAGACTTTCCCTTCTGCCAAAACATGAAAAGCCCTCAACTGTAAATACTTTTAAGACTGTCAACCCTAGAAGATTCCAGAAGACAGGCAGACCACTCACCATTACTGCCCAGGGCCTTCATGGTCACCTCCATCTGTGCATACTCAAAATTGAAGCTGATCTCACTGGACACCTCACTAGAGGAGTCCCCATCCACGTCCAGCTGCTCAGAACTGTTATCGTTCCGCAGGGAGGCGTCCTGCTCCTCTTCCTCTCGTTCTGCTTTCTTTTTCTTTTTAGGCAAACTGAGTCTTGGGATTAAAATAAAAGAATATCATTTTTAAAGTCAAGATAGGCATTTATGGGCTGGGGCTGCAGCCCCAGAGCACTTGCCTAGCAAGCGTGAGGCACTGGGTTTGATCCTCAGCACCACATAAAAAAATAAACAAATAAAATAAAGGAATTCTGACCATCTAGAACTACAAAAAAAAAAAAAAAGAAAGAAAGAAAACAAAAGATAGGCATTTAGTCATTCCATTCCTTAAAACTGGCATCTGCCAGATGCCAAAGGAATGCCATGTAAATACAAGGAAACTGCTGTGTTCAGGAGCTTTCCATTCTGTGTGTGCAAATAATTATAACAGAGAGTGTGACATGGGCACACGACTGTTACCAGCCAGGTGGAGAAGAAAAGCCAGACCCCCTTCAGAGCAGAGAAGTTAAGGAAGGAAGGATGGAGCAGGAGATCGTCCGCCACACCCCAGAGGAGAAGCAGAAAGCAGGACGAGGGCAGTGTGGGAAGACGTGAGCCAGGTGCTGGCAGGCTCTGAGAATGCGTGAGCCACCACAGGACACACGAGCTCCACGAAGCACAGGTGAGGGAGAGCGCTGGGAAGAGCAACCTAGCCCAGACCAGGAAGGGTCTGGAAGACTAAGCCAAGCAATTTATACTTGCTTTAATTTGGGAAGAAAAAACATGAAAATTTTTTTCTACAACATTTGTATCCATCTACTCTTTCCTCAAACATCAAAATACTAATGGGCCTACAAGCAAGGGCCTCTACTAGCCGTATGAAACGTCACTGGCCAGGGGCAGGACGAGGGGAGACCCACATGTTAATGCACACGCTTGTCTGGGAAACTGTGTGCAGGCCCAGGAAAGCCTTTCCTCTCGCTGCCCTCCAGCACCCAGCAAATTCCAGCAAAGGGGACAAGGATTGCCAGGGCCTGACAGGAGGACTACTGGGGCTCGCAAGGTCCCCTTCACCCTCCCTTCCTCCTGGAGCAAGCGAGCTGCTCTCAAGGCTGCAGGGCACAGGCATCTTTAGAGGGCAGGAAAGCGCCAACCCAAGGGTGGGCTTCAGCAGTGGCACTTCTGAGAGGCTTGCCCAACACTAACGACCATGTCCCTTCAGATTTCTTGTTCTAACAGAGAAATAAATCATCTGTTTAAGCAGTGACTGTTAAGTGTGCTGTTACCAACAGCTAAAAGCTCTCCCAAGGGAATGCCATCCTGATGCTATGGATAAGGCCACCACCACAAGTTTTCAGAAAAAAAAAAAATCACATGTATCTTATACATACAAAACTACATCTGTGTGAATACACACACAAAGATAAACATGTCAGAAAAACAATTAATGAATTCTTATACCAGATGGCAAAACAATCATCTTTCAATGGGAAATAAAAGGAAAAAAATATATAAGTAAACTCAGCATTTTTCCTGAGTGTACATCATATATCCTTAGAGTTCAGACACTTATGCAGTGAACAAACACATAAAACATACATATACTATATTTACACATATACATATACCTGCAGACACAAAGATTATACATATGATTTTTATAAATTAAAGTTGACTTTCCAATATGTATGCTTCTACTCCAGAGCATCATCTTCAGTAACCTACCCCTTGAAGGGCCATGAGCAATGTCATACCTGAAGAAATGGTTGTTCCCCCATAATATCCTGTCTCCATGGTGCAGCTGTATTGGATTGAAGACAGAGGACCCGTTTACAAATGTTCTGTGTGGGGAAAAGGTCAACCATGAGTAATGATTACCCCATCCTCTGCTTCGTTTTCCAGTACTACAACAGTCTAGTTACTAGGGAAAACAAAATGATTAATTCCCCAAAATAAAACCTGTCCTTGGTGAATCTAAGTATTTGCATTTACTTCACTGGATTATATAAAATGCTTACTGGTACTAAGTATAATACATTATTATTCACCATTTTTCAAAGTTCTAAATGTCATTTGGCAAAGTAATGACAAATGTCCCTTACTGCCCACCACTAGTGTATATTCTTCCCTTTAAAAATCACTGTGATGTTAACACTCATTCGAGTACGTTACCTAGTGTTCTTGTGAGGAGTGAGCACAACCTGGCCTTCTGACGTGATGTCTATGATGCAGTGTTCAGGAAGAATCCCCATTCCACACAGCTGGATGTCCTGGGAATCTGCTGACCCTATCAATGTATGTTCCTTAAAAAATCAAAATTTACTCATCAATACTGTATTCTTGCATGTACATAAACTAAAATCACCTGCATTGAAGTCCTCTTTGATCTATTACCTTAGATAATAAGATTTTCAAAGCAAATAGAGCAGAAATTTACTCTGAAATTCCTTTTTTTTGTGTGTGTGTGAGGAAGGGTAACAGGGATTGAACCTACTCAACCACTGAGCCAAATCCCCAATCCTTTTTTATATTTTATTTAGAGACAGGTCTCACTGAGTTGCTTAGGGTGTTGCTTTGTTGCTGAGGCTGGCTTTGAACTCATGATCCTCCTGCTCAGCCTCCTGAGTAGCTGCGATTACAGGCATATGCTACCATGCCCAGCTCTCTGATTTTTTTTTTTTTTTTTTTGGTACCAGGGGTTGAACCCCAGCTCTCAGTCACTAAGCCACCTACCCTGCCCTATTTTATATTACATTTAGAGACAGGGTCTCACTGAGTTGGTCTCACTGAAATCCCCCTGCCTCAGCCTCCGTAGCTACTCAGTAAAATTCTTCTTACAAGTTTCTTTATAAGAAATAACACACTCAGCTGAGTAATACTTTTTAAACTTAAAATTATAACTTTAAGGCTAGAGTTGTAGCTCAGTGATAAAGCTCTTGCCTAGCACGTGTGAGACACTGGGTTCTATCCTCAGCACCACATAAAAATCAATAAAGGCATTGTGTCCATCTACAACTAAAACTATAACTTTATATCCATATTCCTAACATATTCATATTTTTCATCACAGTCTGAACTCTAATACTCTCAGATCATAAGCCATGTGTCACAGATGTACCAAAAGCAGGGTGTGGAAGCCAGGCACGGTGTGTACGCCTGTGATCCCAATAGCCTGGGAGGCTGATGCAGGAGGAGCCAAGTTCAAAGCCAGCCTCAGTAACTTAGTGAGACCCTAAGCAACTTAGTGAGACCCTGTCTCAAAATACAAAATGAAAAGGGCTGGGTGTGTGGCTCATTGGTTAAGTGACACAGGTTCAATCCCTGCCCATGCTCCCCCGCAAAGAGCAAAACCATGTGTAGAAACCACAGTTCCTCAAGCTAGACATCACTTGCCTGGTCTTAATCAAAATAAACCAACTACAAAGACAAAAGCTATTCAAATATGAGAGTACAAAAAGACTAAAATTATTCTATGAGTTTCATGGTCTCCTCAAACCTCATAAACAAGATCTTACAGATAAGTTCTTACCTGGGGCCCCAATGACTCTACCCCCACTTTTTGGAAGGTGACTCACCTAATCTGAATGGAGAAAAACGGCCTCTAAAAACTGAGCCTCTTCTTATGCACAACTGTTGACTGCTCGTATGTGATTAAGGTTTGATGGGAACTGGGCTGTGTTCCCAGGCCCCTGTCTACACACCTGAACCAGGGGTCAGATATGAAATGTATGAGGCTTTCTGGGGCACATGCCACCACTCAACTCTGCCCTTGTCATGCAGAAGCAAACAAAACAGAAATAAATAGATGGGAACGTGTCCCAATAAAATGTCACTTAAGAACACTGAATTTTGAATTTCACATAACTTTCTTTTTTTATAGTTTAACATTTTCTTTTTTTTAATATATATGTATTTTTTTAGTTGTTGATAGACCTTTATTTATTTATAGGCGGTGCTGAGAAGCGAATCCAGTGCCTCACACATGCCAGGCAAGTGCGCTACAGCTGAACCACAGCCCCAGTCCCTTTCACAAAACTTTCACATGTCCAAAATATTACTGTTCAACCATTTAAAAATGTAAAGACTATTCTTAGTTCTTGAGCCATACAAAACCAGAAAGGGCACTAGATGTGACCTGTGGGAAGCGGTCAGTTGACTTGTGACTCAGGACCCATCCCCACCCATGGCTTTAAATACTGCCAAGTGTAAGCTAAGTCTCTATCACCAACCAGAACACAGACTTCAGGTCCACCTTCTCCCACCTCCACCATCAGCATTTGCCTACTTAGCCTACTCAACGCAACTGGGATGTCTGAATACACTGAAAAGTCAGCAAAGCCAAAGAACTTGCTCCCCTCCTCCTGACCCAAGGAAAGTCCATTCCCCTCCCCAATACTAATGGCAATACCAACACCCAGACCATCAACCAAAAAGCTCAGATACTACGGAATCCTCCCTCTTTCCCTTACCAGCCCACCAGTGTCAATCGGGAAATCCTTAGATTTGACCTCAAAACACCAAAACTCAGCTTATTTTTCTCACCTCCACAACCACACCCTAGTCTCAGACTCCCTGGGGCAGAGACCAGCCTCCTGCTCCCCACGGTATTCCACACACTTAACGCAGGCCTGGCACAGTTAGACATTACACAAACATGGAAAACAAATGAACACCCCCACATTCCTTAGGTCCAAAGGCAGCGATCCTCTCCTCCTCTAGCAGGTCACCCTTCAACGTAAACACCCTGCTCCCCCTCTTTTGGGACTTCAGCCTCACAAAATGCTCTTCCTCTGCAGGATTTTCCCAGCTATCTATGGTGCCCATCAGAGCCCCCAGGGAGTGCAGAGGACATCCCAGCACCTCTCCCTCCTCACATCAGCTGGGGCTTCCAGGCCAGTCCCACAACTGCAAGGACTCTCCAAGGCAGGCTGAAGAACGGACCGCACTGCCTCCCTCCCTGCTCTGCGTGCCCCACGACTGTCATCACCACCAGCAAGGTGATGTTAAAGGAAAAGCAGGGGCCAGCAAGAAGCATCCAAGACTACCCACAGAAGGAAGAAACATCCCTGAGCCAGTTCTACATAGATTCCCTCCCCTCCCATGAATGAGCCTAGTGCCGAATCCTAGCTGTGCCCTAGAGGTCCTTCCTGTCCTCAGGAGTGGGGTGGGAATGGAGAAAGCCTCGTGATGGCCACTAGACAGGTGGAACCAAAACTCCACTCTCAGGTTCCTCCCACCCCTACTCTGGCTCTGCTGCTCTGCCTGCAATACTCCTCCCTCCCTCTCCATACAGAGCATCTCCCACACCTACCTCTCCCTCTTCTTCCACTGAAGGGTTTCCCTTTTACCAAACCCTGATTGCACCTAAGACTCAGTAGGTACTGAGACTTGCTACTTCCCCTTATTTGGAGAACAACCTATGGAGGACTTGTACACCAGTACAACCAGCATCGTACACAACATGCACTGGGTGCCAAACAAAAAGTGCGTATTACCAGGAGCAGAAGACATGAACTCCAACAGGCAAAGATCTAATCCAAGTTCCAGAAGAAAAATTTCCTTTTATCAACAATTATACTGAGCACCCAACATGAGCTGGGCACTGAACCACTTAGGCATATAAAAAATAGATAAACTCCTAATTACAGACCTTACGTTAGGAATGACAACTTAGATGTCTCATGTGAGGTTAAAAATCTCTTGTGATGTAGCTGATGATACCCTGGAATCTCAAATACTGAATTCAAAAAGCTCAATTCTGCCAAAGCCACACTGTTTGACGTTAACTAAGTCTATAAGCTCCTCATATTGTGCCTCATATTTTGCAATGCAGCAAAAAATAATGAGGAAAAGGAGGCTCCAGGAGGCTCTTGAGGAGCTCCTACAGCTGGGGGTGCTGGGGAGCAAGAGGAGACGAAGTCTGTGGGAGCAGGAGAGTGTGTGTGACTCCATGTGCAGAGCACACAGGTGAGGCTGTGCTGAGAAGAGTGAGACCACCAAATCCTAGAGTTAGGAAGAACTTGAGATGTTTTAATCCAGCGCCTCCACTTATAGCTGGGTGGCTAAAGTCATCACCTCTGAAGTCAAAGGCCTAGCACTGGAACAGGCTGAGAAGTTAAAGGCAAAGAAAGAAAAAACACTCAGTCTCCAAATTCCTCCAGCCCACATCCCGGTGTCACTTTCCTACAGTGAAAACTGTTCTTGGCTGAGTTACCCTTTTGAATGTGCTTTGTCATGAGTATGTCTTGTCTTGGGACTGGCTTGGCAGCCAACACAGTATCGCTGCTTCTGACCACCCAAACAGCTGACCACAGTCTGAAACCCAGTGGAACACCTCCGTGCAGACAATCAGAGATGCCAGCTCCTCCCCACAAACCTCTCTTCAAACACTTTCTTTGTTTAACTTTTTAGTTAAAGAACAGATATGAATCAGGGGTTTCTTAGGATGTGCATCTGCATGTTCCAATTTTAACTCTATCACACCAGAAAGGAAAAGAATTCTTAGTTCTGAGGAGCAAAAATGGCTGCCTATTGTAAGTCCCACCCTAACACAGCATCTCCCCTAAAACATGTGGTTATCTGTGGCTGATGCTCCAACTGAAAATGCTGCCAACGTCATTCCAAAGCACGATTAGGGAACATCATTTGTTATTGCTTCTGGGAATCAAATCCAGGGACACTTTATCACTGAACTACATCCCTAGCACTTTGTTTTGTTTTGTTTTTTTAATATTTTTAAAGGGGCTGAGGTTGTGGCTCAGTGGTAGAGCACTTGCCTTGCACTTGCGAGGCCCTGGGTTCGATCCTAAGCACCACATAAAAATAAATAAAATAAAGGTACTGTGTACAACTAATAAATTTTAAAAATATTTTTAAAATTTTGTTTGTTTTCAATGGATCTTCTATTTCTTTCTTTATATGCAGTGCTGAGGGTCAAACCCAGGGCCTTACACATGCCAAGCAAGTGCTCTACCATTGAGCCACATCTCCAGCTCTAGCACTTTGATTTTGAAATAGAGTCTCACTAAGTAGCTGAGGCTAGTATTGAACGTGCCACTCTCCTGCCTCAGCCTCCCAAGTAGCTGGGATTACAGGCATGCACCACCATGCCCACATCATTTTTTAATAGGCAAGGTTATTACACATGTACTGGAAAAGAAGAGTATCAAATGAGAAACTGGAACATGAAATAAAAGTGTATAGTATCTGTAAAGTGCATCTATATATCTAACGCCACATGAACCTGCCAGAGGTGGCTGCTATCTATCTGCACAGAAGAACCTGCAGAACGCAGGCCTCCTCCCTCTTCCTGCAGCACTGCTCCCACTGACTATAATACTTAAGAGGTGCACGCATTACGGTGTGTGTCAAAGACCCAAGTTAACTCACCAGATAGCCAAACACAGCACAGGATACTTATTAACAAAGGGACCTTAACAAAATGGCACAAAGCAATTCATACAGTATACCTCTGATAAAAACTGAGAAATTAGCCAATGTGAGTCTTTAGAAATGCAAGCACACAATTTTCTAATCTTAAAGTTGTTTCCAACTTAATCAGTTCATCTGCTTTATTTTCCTAGTCGTGCTAGTTAATCCCAGATATATGGGGGGGGAACCACATCCTGATGTATGTACTAACCCTAGAATTATGCAGTCCATGATATAATTAATTTGCGCTGTGATCCTGACAAAGACTATTTGGAGTACTCCTCACATTATGTGGTCTCAGGTTGATGCTCTTTCTAGGTAGGCACTTACTACCACTGAGCCGTGCCTCTGGGGTTTAGGCTCTTACCAAAGCTGCATCTTATCTTTTTTTTTTTTTTTTTGGAGACAGGGTCTCACTAAATTGCCCAAGCTGCCCTCAAACTTGAGATCCTCCTGCCTCAAGCTCCCAAATAGCTAATGTACACATTATCACATGTGTACACCACCACATCCAATTCAAGTTGTCTCTTGTCTTAATATATCCCATGATTTACAAATTTCAATGTGTACCAATATTTTGTCTTTTTCTGTTCCATTCTCTGACTTTCTTAGTTTCTAAGTGACTGACTCTTTTTAAAAAAAAAAAAAAAACAGGTTAGGGGCTGAGGTTGTGGCTCAGCGGTAGAGTGCTTGCCTAGCACGTGCCAAGGCCCTGGGCTTGATCCTCAGCACCACATAAAAATAAATAAACTAAATAAAGGTATTGTGTCCAACTACAACTAAAAAATAAATAAGTAAAAAATAAAACAGGTTAATAATTCATAATTTTTTAATTTTCCTAAGAATTACTGGAAATATAAATTTCCTATCAAGTGGTCCTTTAACATTATTCTCTATTATAAATCATACTAAATAATGGTAGGTTAGTGATTTAACTTGCTGGAAATACTAGAATATCATTTTTTATGAGACTAGGCCAGATGACATCACTCAAAGAATTAAAAGGGAAACTGATCATAAAACCCAAAACTGTTCAGCTTATTCAAATAAAAATAATTTTCTAACCGTTCTGCTGCTATTGTTGCTGTTTTGAGGTGCTGGGGATGGAACCCAGGGCCTTGCACAAGCTAGGCAAGTGCTCAGCACTGAGCTAAATCCTCAGCCCTGTTTTGAGAAAGCATGGCTCCCCAAGTTTAAAGAAGCACTTTACTGTACTCTGTGTGGGCATGTTACTTCACCTTTAGATAATACACCAGGAGTTCATTCAGAGCAGGATCAGCATTCAAATTAACAAGGAAACACTTGTCATCCCCAACTTTGATTCCTGAAGACTGCAGAGAGATTCCCAGGCTCTCTAGCTGTTTCTGTCGTTCCTGTAAAAGTATTAGAGAAGTGTTATTCCTCAGCCACCAAGGCAGTGAGATATGGAAGGCCCTACAATATTTGAATAACTATTGATTACCTTTATAATTCAAATATTATTCTTCAAATATGGCATTTGGATTACTGCTCTTTGTTCTTTATTCTCAACTATGTACAACTTTCTCTGTTTCATGGTACTGGGGTTTGGATCCACTGAGACACATCCCAAGCACTTTTTATTTTGAGACAGCATCTCACTATGTTGCTGAGGGTCTTGGTAAATTGCCAAGACTAGCCTTAAACTTGGGATCCTCTGGTCTCAGCTTCCAAACAATAGATGGGATAATAGGCATGTGTCACCCCACCCAGCTCAAAACTATTTTAATTTGTCAATTAATTTATTTAAAAAATAAATCCCCATCAGGGATGGTGGTCTGTACCTGTAATCTCACCTACTTGGGAAGCTAAGGCAGGAGTATGACAAATTTGAGACAAGCCTCTGCAATTCAATGAAACTCTGTCTCAAAATATAAAGGTGGTAAAGTACTCTGGATTCAATCCCTACTATGGGGGAGAGGGGACGGGACTGTAACAATTGAGATATGTCTAATTTGCCCAGGCTAGCCTCAAACTTGCAGTCCTCCTGCCTCAGCCTTCAGAGTTGCTGGGGTTGCAGATATGCAACATCACCCAGCTCAATTTTCTTCTTTAAAAATATCAAATTTCTTCAGTTCATCTCATTTAATTCTATATATGTGAGCAAATGTGAGTGTATTTTACTCAGCTGTGGTCTTTCTTAAAAACAAAGTTTTCAATATCCTCTCCTGCTTGACATTTTCAGTGACTCCTCAGGACACAGGGCAAAGTTGTTCAATGAAGTCCATGGGGCCCTTCCTCCTGGCCCATGTCCTCTCCATTTGCACATCTTGTCACACCTACTTTCAAACCCTGCCCTCAACTCCATGGAACAGGTTCCAGGCCCCTCAAAGTGTCATCAAGGGTGTCTGTGCCTTTCCACCCAGGGGTTTCACACCTCTGCCTTCTGTGCGGAGCAGACACTGGCATCTGCTCACACTAGGTGACCATCAGTTTACTTGACCACTCCCCTCACACAGACCATGGCTATGCGGACATGGATCCGGCCTTACTCATGACTGTGTTCCTACCACTTAGCACAGTGCAGGACACACACTGAGCACTCAAATCATCAGTGAATTCATTAAAAAAAAAAAAAAAAACCTTGCCTAAGCACTGTGCTGGAGCACTATTTCACATGGACACAAACAGGAACAGAAAAACTATAGAGGAGGTCTTTCACTAAAGACAGATTTTTCTGACATTTTCCCCCAATGCTAAACTTAACTAGAGCTTCTTAGGCTAGGCTCATGTTCCTACCCTATGCTCTCACAACTCTATATTATTATTTTCTAGCAATGAGAAAAAGTTGCCTCACATTTCAGTGTTTTATGTTACTTTTATTGAGTTGTCATTTGGAAGCGAGATGCTCATAACCTAATATCTATACCAGTGATATTGTAATTTCACTACTAAGTTCCTCAGTTTTACAAACACGTAACAGAATGAGGTGTTCACATCAGAGACTACAAATTATTTGTTTTTAATATTTTTTAAGATTACTGGCACTAAAAAATTAACTATCCCTTCCATAGTAAATCACTGGAAATTATACCTTCTGTATCCTTCAGACTGATTTTGTAAAGTGCAGCTCATGGATCTGAATTTCCACAGGTGCTAGATTTGCCAACAGCAAAGGAAAAACTCAAAAGGGGACCAGGAGCGTCACCTGAACCCCACTGTGCAGATGGCCAAGAACTTTGCTCTCCTGATCAGTTGGGAAACAAACCTGTGCAATCTCCTCAGTTTTCCTCAATTTCTCCTCCCAGGTCACCGTCATTTCCTGGATTAGCTTCTCTGATTCTTCTAGCCGGTCTTTTAGCTCTGGAGATTTCATTGCCTACAAGCAAAATGTTCACTTCATGAAACTGTCTGGACAGTGCCCTGGAAAAAGAATCAGCCAAAGCTAAAAGGACAAAAGTGACTGTCGGCCTCTCCCCAGTGCACAGTGCCACGTTGTCCACCTACCCACAACACACCAACCAGCAGGTCCCCAGTGACATCAGCACCTACACACTAAGAAGACCACAACAGAGTCATCCAAGGAAGACTCACCTGACCCTTCCTCAACCTACTGTGAAGAGCTCACTCTCTTAAGGAGATAAACACATGAGGCTAGTTAAGAAGGGCTTATTAATTCTAAGTTCCAAAAGGTTTTTACCTAGACTCATGCAAGAGAGTCAGTCTGGTTTCTACTTCTGACGTTTGGAATTTATTCAAGAACACACAGACGAAATGTGTTCATGCTGAAAACTGGAAGCTGTTATTAATACCAGGAAGAAAAGACCAAAATAGAGGACCTTTAAATCTATAAAATTACTTCTGTAAATACAGGCTAAAATTCAACAGGCAAAAACATGGTCAAAATAGCCATCCTGCCCATGCATTCAACTTACTACCAGAAAACAGGTGAAACAGGGTATGGGGAACAGGGCTGTGGGGCCCGCTCCCAAAAGAATCCCAGACAGCTAAGGGACTGGGCAGAAAAGCTAGCTGCAGGGCAATCCTGAATCTGAAACCACACACCATCACTCAAGGCTGTTACCCCCAAGGCTGTCCTACAAAAGGAGTACCACTTGGTTACAGGATAGACTTGTGTGGGATACAGAGAAGACAGCTGAAATAGACCACAGCTACTTCAGTCATAGTTTTCTTTTTCCTATGACACAAACTACAATATAGAAAAACTGGATTATTAAGGTGAATGAGACCTCCATTCTGGTTTCTATCAGTTAACAAATGAGAGACCAAACATCACCACATGTTTGATTTCTCTTCCAATTAGTCCATGCCCACTCTCATTTTCTAAATGAAAATCCAGTTATACACACTTTCTTCTCATTGTCTCTCTCTCCTCCTCCCCTTTATCCTATTAACGTTTTTCCTCACATCTGCTGCCTGAATAGAAATGAAAAGAAACATTTTCTCATTTTTTTAAAAATCTCTTCTATCCAATTCTTGTTAACATCTGTATAAATCTCTCAAAATTTCCAATATGAAAAAATTCCTTCATTTATTACTCAGCTCAAATTTCTCTTCCCATAGGAAACACAAAAATTCTTAAAAAAAAAAAAAAAAAAGAGTAATTCTTGCCTACAGCCAAGGGGAGGAATTCAAGTGCTAGCTCATCTTAGACCAAGCTGAGCACAGCCAAGCTGAGCCTCATACCTCTGCCTTGGTCAGCTGTTCACGGAGCTTCTCAACTTCTTCCCGGAGGTCCCGGATGATACGAGCATTGGGATCTTCGTTCACTACAGCATGATTGACAATGTGCTTGGCTCGATCCGCGTATCTCAATGTTGAGAGGGTTTCATCGTAGTTGTCTGCGGCTGGGCTCACCGTAGCCACCATGGCTGTCTTGCTATTACCCCCAAGGCTGTCCTACAGGAAGGGAAAAGAGTGAATAGGGCCAGTGTGGCAAATGCCCGCAATCCAGGAGAGCTGCAGGAGGATGGCAAGTTCTAGGCCAACCTAGCATCTTAGGCATCTTAGTGAGAACCTTTCTCAAAATTAAAAAAAAAAAAAAAAGATTCAAGGGGCTAGGGATGAGGAACGTAACTCAGTAAAGTACCATATAAGTGATCAGACCCCAGCCCTGCCCCCCCGGGGTCAGGCCTTCAGATGACCATAGCCCCAGCTGACACCTGGACTGCAGCCATGAGAGACCCAGTCAGAACCAGTTTAGGGCTCCCAGAATCCTGACCTATAGAAACTGCAGGGTGATAAACAACTGTTGTTCAAGTTTGGGGGCAGGTTGATCTGTTCCAGCACAACAGGTAACCACTCCTACCATCCCAGACCAGCCTAGGCAACTTAACACCCCAGGCTGTGAAGAAGGGAGGGGAAAAGGGAAGGAAGAAAGGAAGAAGGGGGGGAAGATTCAATACCCTCTTTCAGTGACAGAATATCATTAAATGAAGGTTGGGGATGTGGCTCAGTGATATAGCATCTGCCTGGCATGAGCAAGGCCCTGGCTTCAACCCCTAGCACTGAAGAGAAAAAAAGAAAAAAAAAAAAAAATCACTGCATGACAGAGTCTCAAAATTAAGAAAAAATATTCCATCTGGATAGTAATAGGGAATTCATCAGATCACAAGAAAGCTGTGTTGGGGTAGCACTAACCTAAAGTCTTACTTTGGGAGGGTACCAGGGATTGAACCCAGGGGTGCTTAACCACTAAGCCAAATCCCCACTCTTTTTATTTTTTATTTTGAAATAAGGCCTTGCTAAGTTGCTAAGGCTGGCTTTGAACTTGTGATTCTCCTACCTCAGCATCCCAAGTCACCGAGATGACAGGCATGTGCCACTAGCCCAGCTAGAAAATTCTTACTTTTGAAGACATGAAGTTTTCCAACTTCAATAAATGTAAAAGTTATTAGCATAATCTCTGTGTATAAACTTATTTCTTAGCCTTCTGTGAAACTCTTAGTAATCCCATTTTATCAATGAGAAGACAGAGGTTTGTTCTGATAAAGGAGGTTAAATATCCTGCCTGAAATATTCAGAACCAGTAAGTTGAACAATACTCTAACCCGGTTATACTCTGCTATCAATTGCAATAGGATTTCCGCTCCTTCACAGCTCCCGATACATACTTGGTAATACAGAGGAAGCTCAGACCTGAGAACTAAGTCAGATGACTTGACACTTCTCCAAATTATTTTGCTCTAGTGTCTGCTTCTTCATCCATTACTGACATTTGGTTTTCCAAAGAAAACAAAGATAAAATCATATTGAAGAAGATACATTTTGATATTTGAAAAGGCAGGAAACAGAACCAATCTGGACTTCAGGAAGTGAAAGTCATAACTGCTTATTTCATTCTTCACTTCTAGTCACTGATCTCACATTGTTGGTGCCCCGGATTTGGCAACTTCCAGAAAATTGTCACGAAGAGTTCCATGAGGCCTTAGACAGATTCAGATGTGATATAAAAATGTCACTCTGCAATTCAGTTCAACACCAGTAGCACTGTGCAGCCCTTCAAAGACTACTGCCTGCTGCTGGCCCACACAAACAGCAAACCCAAGTGGGAGATTTGTAACAGCAACTACCAAAGGAGAGAAGTGCATGCATTGTGCTTCGATGTATGTGAGAAAAGGAAACCTGGCAAATGACAAACGCTTGGTATTTTAAAACCCTTGATCGTGGAACAATATGCTTATATTTAAAAATGGCCTCATGCCATTAGGAAAAAGGAAATAGCAACCAAAGAACTGGCGCTCATTCAAGGAGAAAGTATAAAGTTTCTTGTTTACTCTTTAATTGTACAATTAGGCAAATCAGACAAGCTTTGTTTCAAATTTTGCGACTGCAAATTAAATGGACACTGGAAAGAGATTTAATTTGGAAGTCATAATTTTTTAAAGCTGAAAGAACTCTGAAGTCATCAAATTACTTGTCTTCCAGATGAGAATGGAGAGCCAGGAAGACCGATAAACTTCTCCAGGTCAGATGCTAGCTGGGAGCACCGGAGTCCTGGTGGAGCCAGCGCTGTGCGAGCACTGAAGCCCGATGCCCACAACTGTGGTCGGAGAGGGCAGAAGCCCAGCTGGGCAGAAGGGCAAGTCCTGACAGGTCAGGAGGATGCCTGGAAGGCGACACTGGAGACCTGCAGGTGAAGGAGCAGGGCCGGGGAACTGAGGAAGGGGAAGACCACTCCCCACAGAGGGAGCCTGAAGCCCCAGAAGTAAGAGAGCACCAGCACTCTGCACTAGGCTAGGGGTAATGACACCCGGAGACAGCAGGCGAGCAGTCAGGGGTTAGGAGGCGACAGGCTAAGCAGGGACTTGTAAGTGACACTCAGGAAAGAATCTGGACTTGATCCCACAGGCCTAAGGGCAGTTTCTGAAGAGATGAAGTAATTAATTTAGAAAGAAGTTGCAATGTACTATGGAGAAGGGATTGGACCAAGAAATCTCAAGGGAAGTGTCTGTCATCTAGGCAAGACACTGGAGCAGGCTTCATCAGAGAAGTCTCAGCAAGAATAAGAAGGGTTAATTCGAAAGCTATTCATTATCTAAGCATTATCTAAGAGATCCACATTTAGAAGGTTACAAACATCAAGAACACAGCACAATTATTACGCAAACACAATGCAAAAAGATCTCTAAAGAGAAATGGAAAATCTTATAAAGACCAGCAATTTTACGAGCTCACTGGAAGCAATGTTAGGAACATGAGATTCACACCTGTGTTGAATGAGGATCAGGAAGAATTAGAAAAAGAATCAAGGAAGGAAAAGGATCTGGGGAATCCACAGATCTGGAGAGGCCTTGGGGAAACTATTTATGTTCTGGAATACATTTCCCCCTTTTATTGGCACATCATAATTATACATCGAAATTATACATCGGAATTTCTTAAAAAAAATTCCGATGTATCGTAAGTAGGGGCATTTCTTAAGAAATGATCTTGGTGTAAAAGTCAGAAGTGATAGAAAAAAGGTCTTATGAGTTTCTTTGTTGTTGTTTTAATTATAGATAGACACAATATCTTTATTTTGTTTACTTATTTTTATGTGGTGCTGAGCGTCTCACATGTGAAAAGAGCTCTGCCACTGAGCCACAACCCCAGCCCCTCTTACAGATTTTTAACGGGGAAAAAATGACAAAGTCAAGTATACATTCAATTTATTTCTCAACCTAAGAATTAGTTTAGAGCTGCAATTACAACCTAAGTTCTTCAAGTATTATGAACAGTTTTCTCATTATATCCTACCAAAGATTGGTGAAGTCAAGCAAGTCCCCTCCTGATGAACCCTGCCACTAGAACACAGCCTCCACAAACACAGATGCGTGGGGCACTCAGCCAGGCCCCAGGCCCAACCCTGTCTTGGTGAGTTCTGTGCCCTCTTCCTCCTCTGGCAAATAGAACACTGCTGTTACCTACGAAAAGTGACTGAGATGCCCTGGAAAGCACCTGACTGTCCTGAAACAGGTTCCCCTGGTCTCCAGCTTATGCAATGGACACTCAATTATTTCTAGGCCATTTTAACTACTGTCAGCATTTTAAATAATCTGAAGCAGTAACACTGAAATGACAAGGACAGTAAAACTATTCTTTTACTTACTTGCTTATATATTTATTTTTGGTACTAGGCCACCTCCACTAAGCCACCTCCCCAGCCCTTTTTATTTTTTATGAGACAGGATCACACTAAATTGCTTAGGGTCTCGCTAAGTTCCTGAGGCTGGCTTTGAACTCATCATCCTCCTGCCTCAGCCTCTGAGCCACTGGGATTATAGGCATGTATCACAACTCCTTTAATTCTTTTAAGCCTTTTAATTCAGGTACATCCAGAGAATAGTCATGTGTGATCAGGAATGCTTCTGTGAAAGTTGGAAGAATAAATGTCCTATGTAGATGATTTCTGGAAAACCAGGAGGTTATCAGGGTTAATTACACATTCCTGGTAGTAAAATGACTGTGATACCCATTTCCAAGTGGTTTTTAATGGTCAACATCTATTTATCTTTTTGTTTTAAATTTCTAATTATATTGCCTTTTGGCCAAAGGAAGTAATTCTGTGTCAAATTCCTCCACTGTCAGCATTACACAGAAGCAGAACCCAGGGACATGTATATAAAGGGTGCAACAAAGCACATCCAAGTGGTGTACAGTTTCAGGTTCAAAGATGAACACTAGGAAGAAACTCTGGGAGCATGTGGAGGCCAGGAGAAAACTCTGCCTCCTCGACAAGGGCTGCTCATATCAGCACCAGGCCCTTCTTCTACCTCCAAATCTCCCCCAGCTCCTGGCCTGCGCTCCACTCCCTATATATTCTCAAACACAGTGTTTTCTCCCACCAATGAGAAAATGAGCCCCACAAAACTAAACCAGGCATATAAACTTATTTCTTCATTAAAAAAAAGTATTAGATGAAAGATGTGTTCAAGGTTGACACCCTGTTAGTAATTCTACCATCCTAGAATTTACATCCTCTAAGACCCAGACCAATATCTATTATCACAGCATCTCTATGAAGCCCGAGGCTCTGGGGAATCTGGAAATAGTCTCTCTGTCACCTACTTCGGCCACAGAGCCCCCCATAAGCTCATGCTCTACTGTGTGTGAGCACCTTGCCTTCCTACCTATAGACCTACGCCACTGGGGGGGCCGATTGGCTCCACTGCCCTGTCCATACCCTCCTCCCACACTTCATACAGATCTCCCTTCCTCCCTGTCCCTCTTTCCAGCTGAACTGAATTCACCAGCAAGCAGCCATGCTCTCCTCGGTACCCTTCAGCAACTTCTCCAAGAAGGTGAAAGCACATTAAACAATCATCAGTGAAGCCAAACAGAAAACAAGGTCCCAACTATCAAAGGAGTCTGAGAAGATGGGGCAGCCCAGCAGAGGGTGTCCTTGCCTGTGACTCCTACTGTCACATCAGCACCAGGCCCTTCTTCTACCTCCAAATCTCCATGAACAACTGTGTGGTTTAGTGTGAGCCCCACAACCCAGGCATGCAGACTCTGGAGGAAGAGGCTGCCAATTACTAGAAGAAACCTGGGCTCACTCAGCCCATGGAAATCACAGTTGCCAGACCCCTTCAGTAATTATAGATCTGAACACCGATGGAGGGAATGATCACTGGAAGAGATTAACAGTCTTTTCCTTTTTGTAAACTATCAAACATTTGCCAAGAAAGAGAGGGAAAATACTTACTTTGAGCAGCCACGTGAGAACTGAGTCCCGATATGGAACAAATTTATTTTTGTTTTTGCCAGCACTCTGATCTGCTAGAGCCGAGATTACCAGACCGAGAGTTGTAAGGGACCTGCATGGTGCAACAACCAGAACAAACAGGAAAAATGGAGTATGTCAAATGTCACCTTTAGCCAGAGATCAACACCAAGATGCTCTCTACCTGCATGTGAGCAGCACTGTGGTCAGCATTTTGTTACTGTTTTAAAACACAGCAATTCTAAAGAGCCACTGTCCCTTTTGCTTAGCTCCTCCCCTTTTTTGCATTTTTGTAGATAAAAATGTGAGTGGTAAAACATTAGGTCAAGGTGAACACAAACACTACATATCTAACAGACAGAAGTCATAAACACAAAATAGTAATTAACACACAGAACAAGGCAAAAATTAAATCTATAAGATTCAATAACAGCCCAACCTCTGGATGACGGTGCCTTATAATCCCAGTTATAGTTGGGGTTATAACTATAGTTATAGTTGGTCACTAATGATTCACTGTATGTCCCTGTGGGAGTCCTAAGGACAAAGAGACTCCAAACCACAAGGAGCCTGAGGGAGTATGGAGGAACTGTTGACAAAACATGATTTCATAAAGTCTTGGCTTGCACTAGATAGCAGGCTTAAGAGGGCAAGCCCAGTGTGGCTAGGGCCCCTGGCAGATGTCCAGACAGTAGCACACGGGTCACAATCAACCAGACTGAGACCAATTATCATGTTCTCTTCTATAATTCAGATCAGTGGTTCTCAACTAGATGGTGACTATGCCGCCACAGGGAAACCAAGCCACTTCCAGAGTCTGAGTAATCACAACTACACTGCCCTCTAGTGGACAGATACCAAGGATGCTGCCAAACACCCTGGAGGCCAGGACCCCCAACCCTCAGGACAGAGAGTCACCCAGAAATGCCACTAGGGCTGTCTGACAGAGGCTGGACTCCTCAGCCCCATCAGACATCTCCATGGAACATAAGATGAGCCCATGACATTGAAAATACCAGAAAAAACCTTAATTGTCCCAGAATCATCTAATCATTTAAGGACCACGATGTTCTCCATTTGGCTGTAATTCGGGAAAGCAATAGGAAGTTGCTTCTGAAAGGCTTACTTGTTAATGTTGCTGCCCTCCTTTAGCCGGTCACCAGCAGCTCCGGTTTTCGTTGCTCGTTCGCTGCCAGCTAAATCAACCAAGCTCAGTTTGCCCACTTTCTCCCCAGATGTCTACAAAGTAAATTGACACATACGAAGGAACAGTTAAAATGGCAGAAACCAGGCTGTCTCAACCAACTGGATTTGTTATCTAAATCTTTTATTAAAGTCATTTGTTGTTATTTCAAAATCATTTTGTGCCCCTAAAAACACTGTAAGAAAACTGTACAATCCAGCAGTGGAGGCACACAAAATTTACAGACCTCTACTAATCCATATAAACTGAGTAATTAGCTCAGAAAAACAGTGCCCCCCCAAATGGGAGGTTTTGAAAGGAGTCCAATAAAATTTTCAGAGCAGTATACAAAAGACTTAGAAGATGCAAATTTTATTATGATTTGCAACTGCGCTTAAAACTTCATGTTTACCAAAATCTTTAGACAAAATACATTCTTACTAATGTAAAAAATATTAATCTGACTTATCCAACAGAAGAATCCTCAAAACAAAATTTCATCTAATGCATATATAATTTCATTTTTATTTTTTATAGTTAATATATTTTAAAATATATATATTTTTAATTTTTTAGTATAGATGGACACAATATCTTTATTTTGTTTATTTTTATGTGGTGCTAAGGATCGAGCTAAGTGCCTCATATGTGCAAGGCAAGCGCTCTGCCACTGAGCCACAACCCCAACCCCTAAAATATTTTTAATAGCTGGGTGTAGATGTACGTGTTTGTAATCCCAGTGACTTGGGAGGCTGGGACAGTAGGATCACAAGTTAGAGGTCAGCCTCAACAACTTAGCAAAACCCTCAGCAAATTAGCAAGATCTGCCTCAAATAAAATATGAAAAAGAGCTGGGTTGTGGCTCAGTAGTAAAGCACCCCTGAGTACAAAAAAAAAAAGATATTTTTTATATAGTGATATTTTCCTTTCTCAAGTTGCATATGTAAAACAGATATTTTATACTTCAGCAGCAAAAAAAAAAAAAAAAAGAAATGTAAGAAACCAGTGCCAAAAATCTACAGACTGGATCATTTGAAAAACTTTCCTTTAACATACATTTATATGTATTTCCATAAAATAAATATATTGCTAACAAAAGGATATTTAGCTTCCCAAATCAAAATACTTTTAGTTTTAAAAAAAAAGTCTTCAGTATGTTTTTTGTTTTATGCTGAAAAGGAAATAGGAAACAAAGAACTTTTTGTTGCTACACTAATCTTGCTGTGATGGTTAAAAAAAAAGAAAAGAAAAATATGCTTTCAGCAAATAAAAATCCTGCCAAAATAAAGCACTTTGCCAGGGTGATTACTTTAGATTCTGGTATATGAAAGTGATGCTCTGAGGAACGGGCATCACAATAAAATATATAAAAATTCACACAAAGAGAAAGAAAATATGAGTCGACAGATAAGTTCTTAATGTGGCAGAAACATTTACATATCTGACTCAGTCTACTCATCACAAGGTTCCAAACTAAATAATCAAAAAATACTCTACAAAATCTAGCAGCTTTGTAGTGCCATTCCCAGAGGGAAGCGAATCCTGACCCTGGTGTTTGGCAGAAGGTAACACTGCAAAAGAACCTCTACTGATGAAGTGGAGCATTAACACCTGCTCACACAGGCAGCCAGCAGCTAAGGGTTCTAACATTGCTGTGACAGGGCTGTGGGATGGGTTCCACCTTCCCATAGCTGGACAGCGTGGGAGCTAAGGCCTCCATCTCTAAGACTCCCTTGCAGCCAGGATTCAGAATGTGGCGCAAATTCTGTCAATCAGATCTCCTTGTTAAAGATCTGGAAAGCAGAAGTAAAATGCCCCTTTTGGCTTTTTCTGATGGCAGACAGGATCATGGAAACATAATCTAGCACATTCAGCTTCTAGGATGCTAAGAGGCAGCTGCTTTGACAGAAGCGATTTCCTTATTCCTGCTTCCTGATCACCCCTGTGGGATGTGCCTTGAACCCAAAGCTCAAAGGGTATCCTCAAAGATGGCACCATCCTAACAGACCATATCCAAGTGGTTCATGGAATTATTCCTAGAGATTCCGCCTAGAATCCAATGCTTCTCAGGTATTCCAACAACTCTGCAGTCACCTAATTCTCTACACTAAACCCCTTTGTGTCTACCTGAAGAGGCTTCTGCTTCTTGTCTAGACAATAAGTCCTGGTTGATAGTAAGTCTGGCTAGGTCTTTAATTCATCTAACATCTGAAGAGAAAAGGTAAATGATGATAACTTAAAGGTACTAAAAAAAGGCCATGCATCTGAACACTTACCCCAGATTTCACATCATACAGAGTATGTGTGAGGGTGATTTTGAAGACTGCATGGGATCGGCTACTCTCCTCATTCATGTTGGTTGCAGCAACTGTCCGAGATTTGTTTCCCTCAGACATCAAAGACTCAATATCCTAAGTGAAAACAATTCAGTCACACATCTTGTTATCTGTATAATAAACATTAAAACCTGCTATACTACAGAGCGCATTACAAGTGTAACTGCTATGTGAACAACATTTGGAGTTCACATTGTGTTTTGCAATTAATATTAAGACTCACAGAATACAAAAGCCAGTACTGTCTCTGAAACCCAACTAAACTACATTTTTTCTACACTTTCTTTCCAAAAGAGAGTGGCAGCTTTGACTCAGAAAAGTTTAGAAGCTACAAATACACCACAACAAATGCTCCATGACAATTATGCCATGCCCACACCCATCCACTTGAGAAAGTTGAAAAACTTAGTTTCTTTCATTATAAAAGCAGAATTTCTTTCATTATAAAAGCATTACACACCTATAATCCTACCTAGCTGAGCAGCTGAGGTAAGAGGATAGCAAGTTCCAAGCCAGCCTAGGCAAACTGGCAAGACCCTATCTTCAAAAATAAAATCAAAATGCTGGGTGCAGAGGTACATGCCTGTAATCCCAACAACCCAGAAGACTAAGGCAGGAGGATCACAAGTTCAAGGAGTCTCAGAAACAGCAAGGCCCTGTCTAAAAATGAAAAGTAAAACAGCTGGGGATGTAGCTTGGTAGTAGAGCACCCCTGGGTTCAATTCCCAGTACTGCATAAATAGAAAAATAGATATTTTAAAAGGGATGAGGATGTAGCTCAGTGGTAGAGCACTTGCTTAGCATGCATGAAGCCCACTACTGTTTAAAAAAAAAAGGAAATAAATATATTTTAAAATAAATTAGATAATATAAATAAGCAAAAATCAAATAAAAATAATTTACTTGTAAGATCTTTACCCATGCATATTATTTCCCACATACTGGGCACATATCTTATTGGACCTGTTCTTAAAAACGAGAATATCAAGAAACTAGTATCTGTAGAGATTTGCTACTTTGTTGCTATTACCACTCAAAGAGAGACAGTATAACAGAAAGAAAGGTGAGATTTAAAAAATAAATTGGTTTAGTTGTAGATGTTTATTTTTATGTGGTGCTAAGGATCAAACCCAGGGCCTCACCCATGCGAGGCAAGCACTCTACCACTGAGCTACAACCCCAGCCCAAGATCATGGAATTTTCATTTTAAAAAAAATGTTATAAGCTCTAAAAGGGTTATTTGACCAATCTGAAAAATCTTAAACTTTAATTTCATTAATTACAACAAAGAGTTATAAAACCATCTACTTAGCTAAGCAAGTGGCTCAGTGGTAGAGCTCCTGTTTAATATACACAAGGCCCTGGGTTCAATCCATAGCACAGAAAATAAATAAATAAAACTAAATCATCTACTTTACAAGAATTTTCATGAGGAACAAAAAAGATGGTACATCTGAAAGAGCTGTCTAGTTGCCTACTATGAACCCAGTAAAGGAACTCTAGCTAAGTGCAAGCAGCAGAGCTGGGAGATCACATTTCCCAGATGCCCTTGCACCTCAGTCTGGCCCCATGACTACACTTTGGCAAATAAGATGTAAAGTATAATAGAGACTATCTGGGCCACTCTCCTTAAAAGGAGTGGCTTGCCATCATATCCTGGTTCTAAGATTTGTCTTGAACTATGAGAACATGGCCGTTACATCTCTCTGTGTGGGGTGGGGAAGAATCCAGGTCCCTAATAACACCTTGGAGCCACCAAACCAGCCTCTACCTCCAGACTTCTTTTACATGAAAACGTTATTTAAGTAACCATTCGTTCCTCCACTCCGATGTATACTGAGAGCATCTACCTTAAGCCAGGTACTTTCTGGACACTGAGGATAAATAATGAATAAAACAGATAATAACCCACACTTCAAAATATTAAATCCTGGGCTGCGGTTGTGGCTTAGTGGTAGAGTGCTTGCCTAGCACGTGTGAGGCACCAGGTTCGAACCTCAGCATCACATATAAATAAATAAAAAATAAAGGTCCATCAACAACTAAAAAATATTTTTAAAATATTAAATCCTGTTATGTTTTTATTTTTTTTAGTTGCAGATGGACATAATACCTATATTTTATTATTTATCGTTATGTGGTGCTGACGATTAAACCTAGGGCCTCACATGTGCTAGGCAAGAGCTCTACCACTGAACCCTAGCCTCGTTACATTTTTTATGTTACCTGCAATTGAATATTATCCTAAACTGACACACATGTGTGGAAAACTTTGCAAATCATATAAGATTCTGTTTATGCATATTAAGTAAAAAAGAATAATGTTTAAGGAAAAATTCAACATGATAGAGAAAAAGCCTCAAAGTAAAAACATTAACTGCAAAATAAGTATAAAATAGTACCAGAATAGAAAAACAACAACGAAAGGTAAACTTCACCACCAAACCCATTTTAGCTCTGTTAAGCCTGAAAACCCTAAGGCTTAATTTTAAGACCTCATCATATTTAGCCTACATTTATTCTCTGGTCTCATAATCCACTGACTCCTTTTTACAACTTTTTTCTAAAAAGTGATTATTAAATGATGCTATTGTAAATTTAATTTTTAAAACAAACAAAAAATACACTAAATGTAAGTAGTTCATATAAAGAATGCTGTTACCTTATAGCTTGTTACAGCCAGTTTAGAAAGTCCATCCACATAGGGTCCCAATACACTATGTTCTCTGACTTTCAAGGTCTGACGACTTCTGTTCATGACAAAGAACAATTTGTTTTTAAAAGGACTCAATTGTACTTTACAGAAATATGTTTCATTCAAGAAATACCCCAAATAAAAACCCAAACTGGCCTGATCCCCCGAAGAATTTAAACCAAACTCTAAAATCTCCACTCCAAAGAAAAACTTCATAATGTGGTAAAATACCACATTACTCAAAAGGGTACACTGTAGGACGTCTATTTACTACTGCAAAGAATGCAGAGTCAAATAAATAAAACAATCCCCTTGTCATATCACAGAATGTGGCACAAATGTTAACTGTGCAAGAAAAAGAAAACTACAGACCCAGCTCAATCATGAATAAAGACAAAGAAACAAAGACAATGAAATGAGTCTAATAATGACCTAAAAACACAACCCTGGGCTTATCCCAGGGCAGCAAGGTTGTTTTAACATGGGGTGGGGGTCAACGCATTTCATCACACCGACTGACTGAAGGGAGAGTGGGGAGTATGATCCCTCCAGTAAGTGTAGGAAAAAGGATTTAATAAAATGAAAATTAAATACTTGTTCATAATTTTCTTTAAAAACAAGCCAGTTTGCAAACAAGAAACTGATAAACCCAGTAAATGGGTTTGCAAACAAGAAACTGATAAACCCATTTGGCATCTGCCAAAAATGAAGAATATATGTAGCACGCTTAAGGTTATAAGCCAAAAATTTTTGTTGAGATGTTAGTCAAAGGGTATAAAAAGTTTCATTTAGGAGATTCCAGAGATCTGTTGCACAGCATGGTGACAATAGTCAATAAAAATGTAACGTATTTAAAAATTGTTAAGAGTGATCTTTAGATGTTCACCCTATAAAGATATATAAGGTGATGGACATATTGGCTTGATTTCATTGTCCTATAATATATACATATATCAAAACAGCACATTTCAACCCACAAACAGATATAATTATTATTTATTAATTAAAAATTAATTTTCTTCAAAAGAACATTTGTTGATGATAAGATTTCTTATGTTCTTTAGTTTATCTGTACTTCCTATTATGCATGTGTATTCATTTTGACTACAAAATTTTTTAAAATAAATAATGAACTGGAATGCTTAAACTTCTGTGGTGGTTCTCTAAGGTCGGCACTTGGCTTGACATCCGTACTCCTTTACAGTCTGCCCTTGCCTCTTCCTTTGTCTCAAATCTCCTAATCCTTGGTGTGGGCTGGAATTCACGAGTTTCTACGCTTTGACAGACCTTGGGGCTCCAGAAGAGTAAAAAAGGCGTTTTATTAGTTTTGGGGTCTGCAGTTCCTAGCACAATTTCTGACACATAAGAGTCACTCAGGGAATAAACCTGGCTAACAAAGTGATATGAGAATCAGGCAATAAGAAAGACTCCAACGTGTTGGCTTACATGATGTGGAAAGAAGGCTAGCAACAAAAACAGAGAAGAGGGGAAGGAATGGTGGTGAAGACTTCATACAATGAGCAACTAGCACAGAAACTGAAGCCACACCCAACCACTAGTACCCAGGAGAAAGCAAGCAAGCAGAGGTATTCAGGGTAAGATAATTAGTAGCTAGAGACTTATCTTTTATGTAAGCAGCAGACTTAAGGAATGGGGAAATGACTTAAATCTAAAATGTTATTGTCCTCTAGTATACCATCTATAATTTAGAATTTCCTAATGATTTGAAATCTTTTAGTACCCTAGGATCAATATACAAGGTCACTTATTGCTACATAACTATAGATGAAGTCAGATAGTCACAAAATTTAATTCTCACCTCTTACCCCAGGTTATATGCTATTATTAATTTTTTTCCTTTCATTTTTCCCTTTTTTCTGTTTTCATTAGTGCATGATAGTTGTACATAATATTGGGGTTCATTTTGACATACTCATACAAGCATGGAATATGATTTGCTCCACTGCAGTTCCCAGTACTTCCCCCTTCCCTCCCCAACTCCCTCTCCCACCTTTTCCCTTAGAGATAATGTAGACTGTATTATGTCCTGAGTACAGCAACATAATTACATATCTAGATGGTGAATTCACAAAATTAGTACTTGAATAAAAAAGTATTTGAATAGGCAGGAGAAGGGAAGGAATGGTGGTGAAGACTTCATACAATGAGCAACTAGCACAGAAACTGAAGCCAATACTTGAATAAAAAAGTTCTCTCTCTTGGGCTGGGGATGTGGCTCAAGCAGTAGCGCGCTCACCTGGCATGCGTGTGGCCTGGGTTCGATCCTCAGCACCACATACAAACAAAGATGTTGTGTCCGCCAAAAACTAAAAAATAAATATTAAAAAATTCTCTCTCACTCTCTCTCTCTTTAAAAAAAAAGTAAGCAAGGCATTATTTTGTTTAAAAAAAAAAAGTTCTCTCAAATAGCCTTTGTTGGGAACAAGATCACCTTTAAAACTTTAATCCATTAACTTTGACTCTTCAGAAACACTAAAAAAAAAAAAAAAAAAATCCTCAAGAAACTTTCATAAGAGCAGCAGCAGCAGCAGCTACCATGTACTGAGCGCTTTTTGGATGCCAGGAAAGTCCTGAGGCCTCAGGCCTACCATCAAACATCAAATTGTGTGATAACCTGTTCCCCATGCACAAGCTAGGCCTAGAAAGCACAAGGACCTTGTTCAATAAGTAACAAGCAGAGAACCTGGATCCAGAGCTGCAGGATTCCAAAGCCCACACTGTTACATACTAAGCCACACACAGGACCAAACCTAAGACTACAGACACATTCAGCCAGTAAAGTTCAAGCTATTCCACCTAAGTACTATGGAATATAAAACAAGGGAATGAAGGGGTATGAAGTCAGACAGCTGAAAATATCTGGAAAGAGTAGGTGTGAGCTGGATCTCAGAGAAAGTAATGATCTTCAAGGAGGTCAAAGTGCAAGGAAAGTAGTGCAGGCTGACTGAGCAAGTGTACAGGAATACAGTATTATGCAAAACATGGGTGCCACCCACCTCTGGTCGGCCTGTCCTATTTTAACTTTCTCTAACCACCTGCTGATCATTCTTCAAACAGGTGATCTCTTTACACTACTGCAGTGTGGCACAGGGCTGTGTCCTACACACAAATGGTTCTCACCTAACTTCTCAATGGACAAAGTACTCAGCACAAAATTCATCAAATAACCTGTGGGCACTTTCCTCTGCTCTGGGCAGTAATTCCTTTCTTTTTTGCGGTACTGGAGACTGAACCCAGGGCCATCCTATCACTGAGCTACATCCCAAGCTCTTTCCATTTTTTGAGACAGGGTCTTATTAGGTTGCCCAGGCTGGTCTTAAACTTGCGATCCTCTGCCTCGCTCTCCCAAGTCTCTGGTGTTACAGGTATGCACCAGTGCACATAGCCAGTTATTCCCTCTTTGCTATTTTGTATGAAACGCCCCCCCTCATAAGTCAAATGCAAACTACACTGTGTTATAATTATTTCTGTACAAAACTCATTCTGCCCGCAGCATGAGTCCTTCCTCTGACTTTCATGGTGCCTGGTACATACTGATTGCTCAATCGATACTTAAGTAAGGTTTACAGAAAAGCATGAAGTGCCAATCCAATCTCCCTGTGAAGGCCTAAAGATGATTATCTCTGTCAAAGAAGCAGATGGCAGTGAGGAGCTGCGGGGCTGTTTTCTCTTGGTTGAGCACACTACGATTCACCGCCTGTCAGCTCATCTCTCCTTGATCATTTTCCTCATCTACACATAACTAACTGTCCCTTTCATTGTCCTCTGCACTTTCTGTAAACCTCAGCCCAGATGGCCCTCTGACCTTCCTAGCTCTGTTCTTACACCAGCAAGCCACAGGCTCCAGTCATTATCTGTCTCCTCCTCGCCACTGCTGCACTTCCTTAAAGTCTCAACATGGGAACTCTGCGCAAAGAACACATTTCCTCAGATACCTTCTGTTCTCCTCGTTAAACTCAGTAATGGCCTCGAGGTCAGAGCACTTATAAAGGCACTTCTGAGACACTTCTCTTTCAAAGTCAATGCCATGAAATCATGGGCACACTTATTTTTTCTGAGAAGGTTTAAAATTAACAATCCTGAAGATCAGGTTTCATATTCCTGATTATGCTTCTCTAACAGTCCACAAGCCAACTGCTGAATTCCACCTGAAATGAACTGGCAAAATAAAACCAAAAACTGTTTGAGGCTATGATTATGCTGCCAACTGACTGTTTTTCACTACATATTCTTTGTGGCTTTGGGTGCTTCTGAGGTTGGTGTATGACAAGTACATGCCTGCTCAATCACTCTTCCCTGCTCTAAATGCCCTCTCCCAAGTTCAAAAACCCAGAACTGGCTGCAGGAAACTACTCCAGGTAACTAAAAATAAATCACAAAGACCACAACTAGATGATTCTCTACTAGAATTCAGTGTACAAACTTCTCTCAAGCCAATTTCTTAAGTCTGTTTTAGTCCAGAATGCTAGAACACTAAAGTCTCAAAGTCTTTTACCCTTTGGGATCAAGAAGGTCTCGAACTTTTTCATTATAAATTTCCATGTAGGACACTTCTACTTTAAAACTCTGCTCCTCATTTTCCTCTTTCTGGGTTCGTTCAAAGAGTCCACTGCAGAGTCTTGGGATTAATCCAGGCTGGTCCACTGTGCCCATCATAGTGTAAGATTTTCCAGATCCTGCAAAAGGAAAATCAGAGTTACTACTGTCTCTGAGAAGTTTAAACACATAATAACCCTCTTTACTTTGCTCATGATAAACTGCCAGCACTTAGTAAAATGCCCAAAATACAGGAAGAAATGTATCCAAATATAATAAAAATTTAAAAAATACAGAAGCTTTCCCATTGCAAATGTTACAGTCAAAAGGAAACATGCTTTAGAAAGAAAAAAAAAAAGCCTATTTTCCTCATCTTCACATTAAAAAAAAAATACCTAGAACAATTAAAAAACAGCGAGGACTGAAAAGTTTCCTCAAATAAACTGGGATAAGCCACATGATTAATACTATTATGCCTGCTCCCAGCCACAAATCATAGCACTAAAAATATAGGTTCTCCACATGGACCCCAGAACAAATTAACTTACTACCCTGATAATAGTGCATGAACCAAAGAAAAATCCTTTTCTAATACAAAATTATTTTCTCTACTATAATAGAAATGCATGTTCATTAAAGAAAATTCAGAAAACACGGGAAAATAGAAAGGAAAAAAAAAATAAATCACTATAGTCTCATCATCCCCAAACAGTAATAACACTCAAGTGTAACTCCTTCCTCTTTTATAGTAGCAGTGATTTTGCAAACAAACTTTTTGTTTGCTTTGTTTTTGCAGTGCTGGGAATGGAATCCAGGGCCTCACACCTCCTAGGCAAGTGCTCCTCCAGCCCTGCACACAGGCTCTCCAACCATGCATGGGTGCTGCTGCTGTCCACTTGAGACCCCATCCTTTCATAATATCTAAAACTAAGGTACCACTTCCTACATACCAGGTCTCTTTTAAAGTGTGCATATGGTGGGGCTGGGGTGGTGGCTCAGTAGCAGAGCGCTTGCCTCACACATGTGAGGCACTGGGTTCAATCTTCAGCACCACATAAAAATAAACAAAATAAAGATATTATGTCCATCTATAACTAAAAAAATTTTTAAAGTGTGTGTATGGTAATTAACTCATCACGACAACCCTACAATAAAGTTCTATCATTATCAACATTTTACAGATAAGGAAACTGTAGAGCCAAGAGTCCCAGTGGGCAGGCAGCAGGGGGTAAAATGGAGCTGGCACAGCCTGGCTTGGAGTCTCTGCTCTATGAACCATTCCACACACTTGGAAGAAGAGTTTCCAGTTGGACAATAATAGTGACAAGTTATATGATATATCTTATAAAAGTAACTGGTTTACTTTAAGAAGATTTTGTTTCCTTGCACACAAAGGCAGAGAAGTCAAAAAGTTCCTTATCAATTATAACCATATTAACATATTAACCAGTATGTTCTTTTTAGTATTTTCTCTATAATTATCCTTAGAGCCTACAATATATGGCTAGTAATATGTATAATAGTCATAATTCTGTAATTCATTGGAAACAAACTGGACCAGTGCCATGTGACAAGATTAGTAAAGGAAAAGGATACTAATCCTAATTTTATTATACGCATTTTTAAAAACTATATTTGATTTTAGCATCTATAATACTTCCTAAAAAGAAAAACAACAAAAAATAAATCAACAGTATATTACTCAGTAAACATGGTTCTATTTTCTCTTCCATTGAAAGAAATTTGCTCATGTGATCTCAATAGTATTTAACATTACCTGTCTGTCCATAGGCAAAGATGCATGCATTGTAGCCATCAAAAGCATTCTGAAGGATATTTTCTCCAAGGCACTTGAAAACATCATCTTGACCTGAGACAGGGCGAGAAGGGGTGTTTTAAGCCAAATCAAAACACAAACAAAAATCTCAAAATACACCATCAGCTTATTTATCTCCAAACATGAGCTTTAAACTTGATAAATGCTTCCAAAGGCTTATGCCTGTCAAGTTATTCGTAGTTAGCACATGAGGGGAAATTAGTATAGCATTTCCTATAATACATACTTGAATTAAAAAGGAAAAAACACCAAGGAGCCCCCTCAGTGCAAAGAGCCAATGAGCCACTTATTTTACAATCAATGATCAGGAATACCTGCAATTTATATCCAGGACCTAGGAATACCTGTATTAACTATGTAGTACTCAGTCAGAGCTTTTATACAATGGGTTAGGGAATTCAGAAAAATTCCATGTGCCGTTCTCCTCTCTTTTTCCTCAATGATAATTTCTAATTATAGGATCTACAGTTCACAACAATTAGAACAAGAAGGAAGACCCTGGAAATTTTCTTCAGCTTTCAATTATAGACTTAAGTAATATATTGAGTCAAGTTCTCTACCACAGGCCAAAAGAGATGTGCCAATAATCAAATATGAACCTTACAAGCCATCCACCTCACTGAGTCTCAAATATAAGAGGGAGAACTGGATGCTGCTGTTGGGCAAAGGCATTCCATGATTCCATTACGCCCACTTCCTAGTTCATCTGCCAGTTAATTATCCTAGCTTGAATTTGAGGTGATCCTAAAGTTGTCATTGGGCCGGAAGACCAAACATACTTCAACTTTTAAAACGTCCATAGTAGAAACCAATAAAATGTGATGTTCAACATTTAAAAGGGAAACGAAGTATGGCAGTGCATGCTGTGGCCCCAGTTACCCAGGAGACTGAGACTGGAGGATCACTTGAACCCAGGAGTTCAAAGCCAATTTATAAAACAAAAAAGACTGTCCCAAAAAAGTAAAATATAAATTAAAAGATACTGCTTGGAAACAGGGGACAGAGCAGTTAGGAATACATGGAATTTTTTTTTAATTTTATTGATTTTATTTTTTTAAATACACGACAGCGGAATGCGTTACAATTCTTATTACACATAGAGTACAATTTTTCATATCTTTGTGTATAGAGTATGTTCACACCAGTTCATGCCTTTATACATGTACTTTGTTTTTTTTGCATTTGCATTATAATTCTTATTACACATATATACCAAAATTTTTCATATCTGTTTATATATAAAGTATGTTGACACCAAATGCAAGTCTTCATACATGTACTTTGGATAATGATGTCCATCACATTCCCCTGCCCTTGCTAATCCCCTGCCTCCTCCCTTTGCTTCCCACCCCTCAGCCCTATCTAGAATTCATCTATTCCTCCCTACCCGACTATGAGTCAGTCTCATTATATCAGAGAAAACATTTGGCATTGTTTTTTTTGGGATTGGCTAACTTCACTTAGCATTATCTTCTCCAATGCCATCCATTTACCTGCAAATGCCATGATTTTATTCTCTTTTAATGCTGAATAAAATTCCATTGTGTATATATGCCACATTTTTTTTTATCCATTCATCCCTGAAGGGCATCTAGGATGGCTCCACAGTTTAGCTATTGTGAATTGTACTGCTATAAACATTGATGTGACTGAAGAATACAAGGAATTTTTAAAAGGCTATCACTGTAGCCTTCATCTTGTGGCAAATGATGAGATAGTAATTTAGGAGAGTGATAAAATAGACTTTCAGGTCAAAAATAAAATGTGGAGGAATGTGGCACATTCCTCTCCACTACAGAGAGAAAACAGGCTCCAAAGGTGCCGTGATTTACTGAACGTCACAGGGGTGCAGAGGAGCAGACCCTGGATGCTGGTCACCAGCGTGCTTCTTTCCTCCCACCAGCAGCCTCTCTAGACAACATCACTGACATCTCAGGGATACATATACTGTGTGTTCCTGGTCCCACATGAGACCTGGGGACATATGTGAGTCAACCTCCACTGGATACCATCATCTCAAACCAAGGACAGCAGACGGTAAATCTCTCAATTTTCCAATAAACATACAACCTCTCATAGC
Organism: Marmota flaviventris; assembly: GCF_047511675.1. NCBI lineage: Eukaryota > Metazoa > Chordata > Mammalia > Rodentia > Sciuridae > Marmota > Marmota flaviventris. Next base: position 171,158,927 of record NC_092500.1, read on the forward strand.
AAATATTGGAAGAAGCTGTCTGTTTACTTCTTCATAATGAGATTAGAGATTTTTGTTTTCTTCTTATGCTTTTATAAGTTTTCCTTATTTGTACTTTTATAATGAGAGAAAATGAATATTTTTTAAGATAACAGTTTTAAAGTCACACACAATTACACTACAATAGTATCTGGAGAATGTACTGAAACCCCTTTTCTGCACCAGCAGTAGTGGACACGATGCTGTATTCTGTTACCTGCATACTTTTCTCGGACAGATTCATCCATGGACCAGAAACAATGATCATAAGCAAACACCTGTTGAAAAGTGAACATAATGTGTATATTAAGACCAAAACTTTGACACTATGATGTTACAATAATGTCCTAATTTCAATGGAATTGCTCACAGTTTTTATACAACAAAAACAACTTACTATTACACAACAGGATTAGTTATTTATATACAGTCTTACAATGACAACTACACACCCACGGGTCATCTAGCTCCATATTTCACATGGAAAACAATTCACAATGTTAAATGAAAAAAACAAGTTTACAGAACAATATGCATAACATGATGGCTATCATACAAATATGTATGGTTACAAATATAAAGTTTACTTCTTCATAATGAGATTAGTGATTTTTGTTTTCTTCTTATGCTTTTATAAGTTTTCCTGATTTGTATTTTTATAATGAGAGAAAATAAAGATTTTTTTAAGATAATAAAATTTAAAGATGCTCACATAGCAAGTACAAAATAGTTATACAATAGAAGATTGTTTAAATAAATTATAATGCACCCATGTTCAATATTACATAGATTTAAAGGTACAGAAGGGTTATTTACAAGAAAGTGATCATATTACTGAAAAAGTTATGGACATCTGGAATATTATTTCATATTTGTATAATAACCTTTATGCATAAAGAGTAGGAATAATACATATTAAAATGCTATTTGGTTTGATAAAATAATTTCCATTTTGATATTTTGCCTTATCATTGCTTTCTAAAACATACACATAGTTCTTTTACAAGTTTTGTTTCACTAATTTTGTCTTTCATTTTTTGGATTTCTAATGGTTTTATGTCCATTCATTTGTGTTTCATAACCTAGCCTGTTTAAGGATTTTAAGATTCGCCTTGGTTCACCTCTCAAACTCCTCCGTTTGGAGTGCTGCTGTGAGTCCCCGGAGTGGCCTTTCTCCTGTGCCTCTACCTATAGTTTCAGGTGTGCCCTCACTGGGAGTGTCTGTTACAGTTTACATGCTGCTGTCTTTTTCCTCTACTAAAGGTCCCTTCCCGTGGCCAGTTCATGTCACCATTTCTGCTATGGAAGCTCAGACTTCGGTCCTCCCAAGACCAGATGTCTCCACTCCCTCCTATCAATATGGGCATTGGCTCAATGTTGATGGCCGGCACTTTCTCAGCTTTTTTAAGCCTTCAATCACAGAGGAGCCTCTCCCAAATCAGTATTTGCACAGTGAACTTGACTCCGTCCTCCACCACACGTCAGTGCCCCACTGATTGGCAAGCACTGACTTCAGTCAGGTGAGGGCCTGTGTGATTCCAAAGCCCAGAACACTGCCTTGGCTCCAGCTTACTGCTAGTTCTTGAAGTTACATGTGCTGTTTGTGAGTCTGATGACACAATTCTAATATTTTTAAATATTTTATCTGTTCCTGCTACACATTTTAGAGTTGGCAGGAACAGACTTTCTGTGTAACCTCACAAGGCTATGTGGACCAGATACCTAAAAGTCAAATTTTTTAAGAAAAGAAGTTAGATTAATACTAAAAATTGAGTATGCCTGCCAATATCCTGCCCCACTACAACCTAAAATCAACTCAAAATAAACAGGGAGGGAATGGGGGAAAGGGCCCAAAGGGAGAAAAATGAGAAAAGGAGTCCAAGGTTTGGAAAGCCAGACCGATGCTTGTGCCTGGATCAGAAATGGGGAGCGGGGAAAATGCCATGAGACTGTCAGGGTGAGGGTGGGGATGAGGCCACCAGGAAACCAGGTTCAAAAAGAAAATGCAACAGAGGGAGATGCCACCAAAGACATGGACAGTTCTGCGAAGACCCAGGGGTCCAAACAAAATGGTAGGAGAGATAGTAGCATCACTCAAGAGAGTGACAGATTAAACACCACTGAACAAGCAGGGATCAGAACACCCAGGTCTTTGCGCGATAGCAGGCAGGTGAGGCGTGTGCCTGCTAGGTGGGCAGAGGTGGCTGGGGATGCCAGAGAGGCACAGCGAAGAAACATGGCTGACAAACCCCAAGAAGAAGCAGGAAAGTTGGTGCCTGGAAGATCCCCACCTGGCCTCAGTGTCACGGCACCTGTTGCCAACTCTGCCCTTTTCCTAAGGCTAAGCAGATGTCCTTCTCGTGGTTGTATCTATGTTAGCTATCCTGAAACAGAAGAGGAGCAAGAGGAAGACAGTCCCAAGGGACTGTGCATCAAAAGGTCCAGTGGGGGCTGCCTGTCAAACTCCATTTGTCATCCACAATGAGAATCATCACAGAGGTACGATTAAATACAGTGTGATGCTCAAATTAACTTTCTTCTGTTCTTGCTTTCAACTCTCATCCCTTGCAATTTTAATTCTGTTATTGCAAGCTTAGCTCTCTCTTCAGAAGTCCCATGTACATTTACCAGGGCTCAGATCCTCCAGGGCACTCCCCTCTGAACCCATCATTATTGGGTGTCTCCCTTACTTTTTGATTACAGATTTCTTGTTTTATTTTTATTTTTATTTTTTTTCTCTTTTTAGTTATACATGACAGTTGAATGTACTTTGACATATTATACATACATGGAGTATAACTTCTCATTCTTGTGGTTAGAGATTTCTTTAACCACTTCATTTCTTACTCCCAATTCCAATAGAGAAGCCACCACTAAGGTCCCCACAGCAATACCTGAGACCGTGTGCAGGCCCTGTTCAAAGCAAACAAGGACAAAGGAGGCAAGCTGTAGCTGCCAGTAGACTGGCTCAAAAGTCCCTACCTCGCACCACCAGGCTAGCCTAGGGTCGCCCCTGACCTGCCAGGGACAGGCTCCACACCACCCAGGTAGGCCTGAGCTTCAGGAAGTATCCAACTCTAGACACACTATGCTTTTCATGAACAGACAGACCTAAATAAAGTTTAACTTATAAAGTAGACACAGAAGAGATGAACAGTGATTAATAATAAAATAAAACTACTATGACAATATATTGCAATCAAAGTTATATGAATGGGGTGTCCCTGTTTCTCTTCTCTCTAAATATCTACTTCAATCTGCCAGAGTTTGCCTGGGGTAACTGAAATCACAGAAAGAAAAACTGCATACCAGTGGGGACTACTGTTATGGAAGGGCCACAGCTCGCACAAAGTTGGGGACCAATAAGCACTAAGTTCTTATTTATTAACAACACTAAACAATCCTTTTAAATTTTAGTAATTTTGTAATTATGGCTATCTTCCATAAAACAGACAAGTCCTTCTCTTTCTAAACAAACATTATTCTTTAAAATTAAAAATTTTTTTTTCAATTAATAGAGAAGAAATAAACATTCTCAGTAATAAGTTCAAATAACACTGAAACATAAAGTAAAAAATAAAGGTCTCCCCATTTGCCAAGTATACCTCCTCTAGAAATAAATGCTGTGTTGACAATGTGGGTTTTTTTAGCCCACACATTTTCATAAACACTGAGACACAGATGAATTAAATAAAATATGGACAGTTTTTAAATAGTCATGAAACGTATTCCTCACATTTACTACAATCTCCAGTCTCTGCTCCAACAAAAAATAAAACAAAAATAACTCAGCACCCTCTACATAGGAAAGATGAGTAGGGCTTTACAAGCATACAACCAGGGCCAGGTTCAACTATTTATTTAAGTCATCTGGAGTTTCAAACAACATGTCTATACATATTTTAGCAACCATAACAGAATGGAATTAGAGTTCAACCACAGGCTCTAAAACAACAACAAATCCCAAGAATGTAGATCAGACTGAATTTCCTGGAAGTTTCAAGTAACTTCAGAGGATGGTCAACTTAAAAACATAGTACTTGTGCCACCTCAGCACATCTCTAAGTCCCCTGGATGACATGAAACACACATACACACACTGCAAGAGTGCCTTAGAATCCAAGCTAAGATCCAGGATCCTAGCCGTGCCCTTGAGGAAGCTGGGGACCCGGGGGTTTCTGCTGGCCTGGCAATGCCTTCCCAGCTGGCTTAGATGCCAGGGGGATGAGTTGGCTCAGCACTGCATGACCAAGGTTTGGAACTGTCCATTCTCGCCAATCTGTGACACACAAGGAACCTGTGTGGCAGCTATGAGGAGACTGGGTGGCTGTCAGGGTTCAAACACCTTTCACAACCCCCACCACCGCCACACACCAATAAGGCTTCAGGCTGTGAGAGGCCCGTGGCCTGTACTGCTTCTATAAACCGAAAAGGCCCATGTTTTCAGTTTGAGAAGAAAACCTGCAGTATTTCAAGACTATCCCCATAAGCATCACACAATGAGCCAAATGTCTTACCTTTGGCTGGCTCCTAGTTCCCCAAAGAAACACCACCGTTGACATGGAAAAAAAAAAAGGGAGAAGTGTTTAAAAAAAAATTAGCTTACAAAACTTTTTTTGGAAGGTAAAATAATAACAAACATGATATAAATTTGCAATAAGAAAACAAAATATTACCTTTGAAACCAAACAATAATGTGAAGGTAAATGAGTGTCAATTAGCTATTTAGGAGGGATGCTAATTCAGAAGATTAGCTTGGGGAAGAAAGACTATCTCAACACCGGATAATTCAAAAGCACTCATCTTTTGCATTTCTGCTTATCCTGTTGTGTATTTCTTTTTAAAACTTCATTATTTTCTCTACTTTGGCAAAGCACAAGTTTACTCTCTCAACTTTCAGGTCCTTCTACAAAAAATGAGTTCTGTTCTGGCTAAGGAAAGAAGGTTAAAGGTTACTCATTTCTTGCCTGTGAGTTACTTTTGCGGAATTCCACACTACTTACTCCTTTTTAGTCCTAGACAGTTCTACTCTCCCTTCTCTCCCTCCCTCTGAAACTGCCCCTGGCTTACATCTCCCCAAGGTACAGTGTGTAAATCCAATAAATTAGGAGACAGTTTCAAACTGAGAAAACTTGTGAGAAAGCAGAGAGAACTTCCATGGACTCCTCACCCAAATTTGCCTCCTGCTGAGGCTGCGAGGACACCACTCATCCTTCCCCTCCCTCCAAAGAGATAAAAACACACATGCACACGTTTTATTTCTGAACCACTTGACAGGAAGTTGCAGACATGACCTTCAGCCCTAAACACTTCAGTGTGCGATTCCTAAAAGCAATGGCCACTTACTTAATCCTAGCCCAATACTCAAATCTTTAGACAATTTAGGAATAAAGCAAAGTATTTTTGATACTAGAGTATGATAGGAATAGTAATAATTTGTCCTATGCAGAGGATCAAAACTTTGAAACCTGAAAGCAAACTGCACATGCTTAAATGTCTCCTTCCAACAGTCTGCACACCTCCTTGTCCCTCTGTCTCATAAGATTTCCTTCCAAAATTATTTGTACCCATGATTCCGGTAAGAACACTAAAACATCACAGCAAGACTAGCAAACAAAAGTGACATGCGTTTGACAGATCTGGGAGTGATATCCAATGTGGCTGACATATAAAAGAAAATAATTTCTCTGGAAAGAGATACAGAGAAGCTTCCTGACAAAAAGAGTTATGAAATATGAGTAGAGGTTACTGACACGTTCTATCATCTCTGTACACATCTTATAAGCAAAGCAGTTCCTCTTCCACTGTAGACAGCCTAAAACCCAGCCGCAGGTAAGAAGAGAGCCCCAGATCTGGAACACCAGGGTGGGCCTGCGCGTGCTGACTCACAGATTCATTCAGTCCTCAGGATTGGGCAAGGTGTCACTGTGAGTCCAGTGTTACAGTTGACAAACTTTAGGCCCAGCACACTAATGAGCAGCCATGGATCTGGTGCAAAACAAGGTCTCTGACGCCCAAGTCCATGGTCTTACCCTGCCCACACTGGTCAACACAACCTGGACTTGAGAACCTGAGTCACACATTAACAACTGCTCCTGCTATCAGAAACATTTCTCAGCATATTAATTTCCTTCATTTTAATTATTACCCAATACAAGGCTGTCACTTGGTACTGGTGCCAGTGTGCATTTGCTACTCACTATAGTGTATGAAAACGCCACACTGACTTTTCTGAGAACTAAAGAAGATATTTAGTATATTTCAAGCTTAAATCAAACATTTTAATATTTTAAAAAATAGCTCTCCCTAAAATACAAGAGACAACTACGGAATTCAACAATATATGACACACTGCAGAAAAATCAATGGGACTAACCTGAATTCAGGACAGCATAACACGTAAATTAATTACAGAGCTAAGTTTCCAAGTAGGATTCTGGTAGCTACAACAGTAAAGCTCAAATAACCCAGAAAGCCATGGGACACCCAAAGATGTAATTACAGCTCTGTGTACAAATAAATAAGTAAATTAATCAATTAAACAAAACCTTTCAAAGTGTAGTTGCAATTCGATACTGCCATGCCTCACTGATCCCAGGATCCCATATTTAGAAACCTCAGCTATCCTGATCACTGTGGAGATTCAGGAAGCAAAGAAAACCAGCTCCTGACCAAATAAAAGAGATGTCACAAACTGTGAGCGCCCCAGCCTTCATCGCTCAGCTGAGCCCAATTACTTTTGTTATTGCTTAACTTCATTTTGAAATATTTCAGATTAAAAGTTCCAAAAATAGTGCAAAGAATTCCTGCACACCCTTTACCAAGGCACCCCAAATGTCATGTCTTCTATCATCAGTTACAATGACTGAAATGTGGAAGATAACCATTAACACCCCGTTTATCCAAGCCTTGCCAACTGCCTGCATTAATATCCTTTTTTCTTTTTATATATAAATTTTAATGAGTTTTTTTTTCCTGGTCCAAGATTACCCACTGCATGCAGTTGCCATTCTCCTCCAGTCAGGGTTATGGACACTTGAAGGTACCAGACACTTGTTTTATAGATTATTCACTCAGTGTCATAGACTGGGTTTGTCTAGTGCTTCCTTGGGACTAAATTCAGGCTGTGCACCTTGGCAAGCACAATACAAGTAACTGTACGGCCAGCACAGTGCTCCCTATGAAGCAGCAAATGACACCCATGTCTCATTACTGACCAGGTTAATTCCCCTCACTTAGTCAGGGCTGTGACTATCAGGTCTCCCCCTGGTAACACAACCATTTTCTCCCTTTGTAATTTATACACATCTTGTAGGAAAAGACTTTAAGACTGTGTAACTAAACACCAGTATCTCACCAGATTTTCACCTGTAACTTTTAACATCCACTTAGGATTTGTACCTGCAACGGCAACTATCCCTGATGATACCTGCCTATCAGAGTGATGAACATGTTAACAGCACAGGAGGACTGACCTGGAGGATGTGCTTTGATGGAAGAGGACACAGCAGATGACCTGGCTGCATATTCTGGACAGGAGCTGTTACCTGGGAATAAGCTACTCTCTCATTGCTTTTTCCTAACCTGGAGCTTACTTCTCATTCAAATAATAACCCACATCATAAAAATAAGTCAAATTACGTTCCTAATTTCTAGAATGCCAAACTATGAAGAAGAAATTTAGTGATGACTTTATACAAGTTGATGATCTTTAGAAACATGTTATTCATGTTTCTGACCATGGAAAAAATAAAACTGTCTAAAAATAAAACACAGGGCCACGTATGAATAAAACAAAATAATGTCAGTAGAATGATGCAATGTAAATCAACAATTGCTGTCAACTATTGAAATCAAACATCGAATCTAAATACTACCATCATTTCATTTAATTCTAAAGATTTAAGTTGCTGAAATTTTCACAATTAGAAATATTTGGAATGCTGTTTTAACAACATTCCATCTAACCAGCTCTTTTTAAAAAAGGATGTGCATTACAAAGAGCTCATTCTAACACAGTCATACTATGTAATGACATTGTTCTTTTTCAGACTTAGCTGGCAGTACCAGCAACCAAACAACAATCTGTGTGATCATTATTCTTCCTGTCACCCCCTCCCCATGTGCCTTCCACATAAGGAATAAAGCTGACCTGACTTAAAACTTTAGGCAGACTAGACTCATCATGGAAGCCTCTCAACCTCTGCTTCTTGAGACAACTCTCAGTCAGAAGTCACTATACAACCATCACTGAAAGACTATCCACTCTTTCCTCAACATCTAAAACATGCCATTCAGTTTTGAAGAATAAATGGTAGCAGCATTCTATTAGAATTCAGTAGAACCCACTGGGGAAAACAGTTTCAAGAATCAGGTCCTCAATAGTAGAATTATTTTAGGAGAGCAGAAAAACAGCATGAGGATGATCAGGAACGATAAACAGTACTGGATTACTGTGACTCTTCCTATTTACAATGAAATGAAGAGTGACCACTTAACAAGTTTTACTGTGACCTCAGGAGGACCAGAGGTACCCGGGACACAGCTGCAGCATCATTTCCCCAACATACACACAGAAGATTCCCGGGCTCCAGGCACCTTATCACATCCTGTATTCCACACATCTACACTCAGATGAGGCCATGCTCCCAACAGCTCTGCCCACTCACATCATCATGCAGAAGAAAAGCTCCTATCAAAATCTCCCTGAAGAACCTTTCCAGAGGAACCCTCCCTGATTCCTACAGCAAGCCAAAGCTCCCTCCACAGCATGCCCCATGACACAGACTCTTCCTACGGGACATCTAAACTAGACTGCGAACCCTGCAGGGCAGTGCTTTTCACTTATCAGAGTCCAACAAAGGTTTCTGGCTGCTCAGCAGACAGTCCTTGACTCTTTAGGGGACCTGGTCTGGGCCCATGTCTCCAACCAAGCCTCGCATCAGTTTTCCCCCCCACAGGCCTTCTTCCTGGCAGAATGTACCTGTTTCCCAGCTTCCATGCAGGACTTTCCTTCTACCTTGAACTCCTGAGGCCAACTCCTATTCATTTTCACTCCTCAACTTTCTTATTATTTCCAAACCTCTCTTATGTTACTCTCACAGTATTATGTGCAGAATAAAACCATTTTACCACCACCCATCCTTTCCCAAACACCCCAAAACCATAAGGAAATAAGAAACAAATACAAACTCTATATTCAATGAAACAGAAATATTTATAACTAAAGAACATGAAAAAGACAGAAAATGCATCTATAAAACACAAATTAAAAGTTTAAAAATCAGAAATGAAGGATGAAGAAAAAGGGAACTAAAATATGGGATGCTGCTTTAAATCAGTAAGTTAAATCCCGCCTACCTCCAAGCCCCCTCAAAACACTCAGGCCACTATCTCTGACAGACAATCCTTGGAGAGACTTTTTAAAAACAAGATAGTTTGAAAACCCTCTTCTTCTGGAACCTTCCACCCACACAAACCACAAGTGTTTCAGAACAGAAGAACATGACTACTGAACCACAACTAGTATGTTTCACAATCATAGACTAGAAATATGAAAACCCCAACCTATAAATTCTGTAATTTAAAACTGTCATATAATGGGAGAACTAAATTCAAAATATACACTCACCACTAACTCATCACTCACAAATCACCTGTCTCTTCTCATCTGTCAAACACCATCAGATAGAGTTTTAATTCATCATCCACTTTCATTATAAGAAAGTTTAAACCTGCCAGAGAATACTGATTTCAATTGTAGAACTTCTTATGAAATACAATGCATAGAGTGCCATAGTATATAATACTATAGTACTATAGTAACAGAGTAATACACATTCATTTAAATAACTGTGCATTCAAATAACTGCAAGGGTATATGCACTCACTAGGATAGATTACTGAAACATTCTTAGACTCCAAGCAGAGAAAGTCTGTAATTTTTGCTTCTTTCAGTATTTGTGGTTTCTAACTGTAGGAGTCTATATTTTCCTGTGTGTGTGTGGGGGGGTCCTCTTTCTAGATTGGATTTCTTCTTGAATGGATTGCATTTATTTGAAAGAAATTTTCACCCTTGACATTATCTAACATTCCCTCAGTCCCCAACCCTGTCTACACTTCATCTCCAACCCAGAAGCCACACACCTAAGGCCCACATGCCAAAATAGCCACAGATGCACTGTGCTCAGTCCTCACAGTATTGGCCAAAAGTGAAATCAGAAGGCTTCCCTCTAGGAAATCTGGATTTCCAAATTCTCTTGCAAGTTGAGAGATCTGGTCCCAGTTTCATGCAGCAACCACAGCTCATCATTCATTCAACAAATACGCACTAGGTGCTTTGAACCATCAGACAAATCTTGACCCCATAAAAGCTTAAAATGTTCCAACAGAAAGAATGAATGGATTTATAACACAATAGGAGCTACGGAGGGTGTGCATGGAGGTGGAATTGATGGTGGGACCGACTTAGGGAGCAGGGCAGGCGCCATGAGGCTGCTGTGGCACAAGCTGCCCTGTGTCTTCGCCTCCCCTGAGGTCTACCACACGGCTTCCCAACTAAGAACCGTGAGTCTCACATCCTAGGCCAGTCTCTTGCTGGACAGACTGAATCCACACAAAGACAGTGACCAGACCTGACAACTGAACTCTGACCACAACACCTGCAGCCGTCAGCCTAGATTGGTCAGCCTTGGTCAGTAACACGCAGCGTCTCTGTTTTGCCCTTAGTTACTACTCAGCATCAACCAAGAAGACAAATGTGCTCCTCACGCCAAGCACCTGAGACACCCCACTTCTAGCGAGCCTGCTTCCAGCTTCTGCATGACAACAGCCTGCACTCAGCACCCTTGAAGCCACTCTCCGCTCCACCCTACAGCCTCCGCCTGCCTCCCTCAGTGTCTGCCCCCACAGAGATGACACCCGGGTCCTTGCTGCAGCGCAGTATGGCAAACGGCCGCTGTGTGTGTTTCTTTGGGTAGCCTTCATTTATTTCCACAGGCTGATCAGCTAACATTTTATATAAGAAATAAAACCACTGAGGACAACTATAAATAAAAGATGTCACCTTCAGTCTGTGAATTTATGTTCCTATAAGTAGGTGCCTATAAAACAGACCCCTGAGCTAGAAAACCAGGGGGAGAGGGTGAGGGCAGGCGTCAAGCGCCTCAGGAAGGAGGTGGGAGGTCCCATTCTGAGCCCTCCCAGGGATTTTGGTTTCTTTGTCTGATTATTTGAGATAGAGTCGCATATGTGGCCCAGGCTGGCCTCAAATTCCTGGACTCAGAGTGATCCTCCTGTCTCAGCCTCCCAAGAAGCTGAGAACTCAGATGCGCACATGTATGTTTCGTAGATTATTCTGTCTTTATTTTATGTTCTTCGGTTATAAATATTTCTGTTTCATTGAATACAGAATCTGGTTCAAACTTAGCAGCACCTCAGTTCACACAGTCTCCCACTTGCCCAACCATGGAAATTCAAGAAATAAGCTCCTGCTGCCTTATGGTACATCCCAGACGAGCATGAGTCTAATGCCAGAATGGTCAATGAAATGGAAGTTTTATTGAGGTGCTAATTTATATACCACAAATTTCATCTATCCTGAGTGTACAAGCCAATGGCTTTTAGCAAATGTAGACTTGTGCAACCACCACCACAATCTAGGTCTAGCACATTTCCATCACCCGCTAAGACTGGCTTGCACCTAACTGCAGCTAGGTCATGCACCAGCCCATGTCACTACACACCTGCTTTTTTGTTGCTGTTCTTTTTAGATATACATGACAGAAGAGTGTATTTTGACATATTATACATACATGGAGTGTAACTCCCCGTTCTTGTGGTCATACGTGATGTGGAGTTACACTGGTCATGTATTCATATATAAACACAGGAAAATGATGTCCAAGTCATTCTACTGTCTTTCCTATTCCCATCTCCCCTCCCTTCCCCTTTGTCTAATCCAATAAACTTCTAATCTTCCCTCCTCCTCCCATTGTGTATTAACATCCACATATCAGAGAGAACATTTGGCCTTCGGTTTTTTTGTATTGGCTTATTTCACCTTAACATGATAGTCTCCAGTTTCATCCATTTACCAGCAAATGCCATGTTTTCATTCTTCTTTCAGACTGAGGAATATTCCATATGTACCAGATTTTCTTTATCCATTCTTCTGTTGAAGGGCACTTAGGTTGGTTCCATAGTTTAGCTATTGTGAATTGAGCCGCTATGAACATTGACGTGGCTACATCACTGCAATATGCTGATTTTAAGTCCTTTGGGTATAGACCAAGGAGTGGGATAACTGAGTCCAATGGTGGTTCCATTCCAAGTTTTCTGAGAAATCTCCATACTGCTTTCCAGAGTAGTTACACCAATTTGCAGTCCCACTATCAATGTGTGAGTGTGCCTTTTCCCCCACATCCTCATCAACATTTATTGTTACTTGTATTCTTGACAACTGCCATCTGACTGGAGTGAGACAGAATCTCAGTATAGTCTTAATTTGCATTTCTCTAATGACTAGAGATGTTGAACATTTTTTCATATATTTGTTGACATCTGCTTTTTTTCTGGACATTTTATATAAATAAAATCATATAAATTCATAACACAATAGGGGCTACACTATGTAGTCTTTTGTACCAGATATCTTGCGCTCAGTGTGTTTTTGAGGTTCATTCATGCAGAGTATGTTATTATCAGTCCCTCGCTCCTTTTTATTGCCATGTCTTTTGTTTACCCATTGACCAGATAGACATTTAACAGTTTCCAGTTTGGGACTATTATGAATAGCACTGTTATGAATGTTCAATAAGAAGTTCTTTTGTACACATTTCTTTTATTTCTCTTGAATAGATACTCAAGAGTAGAACTGCTGGGTCGACTGGTAAATACTTTTATACCCAGAAATACAGACAAATTTTTAGGAAATAGGCAAACTGTTTCCCAAAGTATGTGTACCATGGTACATTCCATCAGCAACACAAGAGTTACAATTGCTACACATCATCACCAACGCCTAGTACCATATTTCTGGTCACGGGCATACAAGTAGATGTGTAGAAACAGCTCAGTACAGTTCTAGGCTGCATTTCTCCAATGACCAATGCTAAGGGTATTCTCAAAATGTGTTATATTTCATTTGAGAGAACAGAAAACTTCACAATTAAGTTTCTATGCATTATTAGACTATTATAAAAGATTAATCAACTCCTACCCGGATCCTGACTACTTCCTTATCCTCATTCATACTGATTTGGTTGCTCTATATCCATTTCTTCCTTTTGTCTCTCTAACCACTTTCAAAATCTTTGTGCAGACATTCATTTTTACTTCCCTGCAGCATTTAAAAGTAGAACTACTGCCTGTAATCCCAGCAGCTCAGGAGACTGAGGCTGGAGGATGGCAAGTTCAAAGCCAATGTCAGCAACTTAGCGAGGTCCTAGGCAACTTAACAAGGTCCTAAGCAACGTCTGAAAATAAAAAATAAACACGGCTAGGTGCATGGCTCAGTGCTTAACTCCCCTGGGTTTAATCCCTGATACCAAAAAAAGAAAAATAAAAAGTAGAACTGATAAGTCGTAAGGCAAATACATATTTGTAAACTTCCCGTTTAAAACTTGTTTTATGTTCAGAGATATAGAACTGGCCACCTAAGGTTCAGGCCAAACTTTTCTGGACCAGGCTCACTGTGTGTTATATTTAATTACTAATGTTCACACCGGATGACTCGACGCATGCACTTGAAGCATTATGCTAAGAAATATTTAATCCATCAAGTCTCAAGTTTCTAACTACAGAAGCATCTCTGATTAGAAGTCTGCATGAACATGCCAGCTGGAGTTCTGGGATGCTCACCATATAGTGATGAGACAAGAAGTCATTAGATAACTGAAGACACTAAACTGTCTTCACAGTCTGCTGCTGCAAGGAAAAGCTCTCTGCACTTGCAGGAAGCCCCACTCATTTCTGCCCGGCCTGGCCTAGGTTTTAGGCCAACCTGAGCCTCAGGTTGGCCTGAATCCCAAGTCATCACTGAGCCTCATTAACTCTTTCTGCTACTTTAGTCCTGAATGAAACCAGATCCTGCCTGCACCATCCACCTCACTCTGCTCTGCAATGCCATGTGGTGATAAAGAGAGCATGGCCTGGAACACCAGCAGACTTGAGTCTAAAGCTGCATTCACTAAATGCTGTGCTCTTCCCAGACCCAAGCACTGTTCTAAATGGATCCCATGTATTATTTTCTTTAATCCTCACAACACTTTAAATCATAGATCCTAGTATCATCCTCATTTTAGAAATGAGGGAATGGAGGCTTGGAGGAGTAACTAATCTCCTCAAAGTCAACAATTAAATAGTAGATTGGGGATCCAAACCAAGGCAGAAGGAACCTTGACCTTTAACAATAGTCTGCTGAAGGGGCAAAATCTAAACTATGTAGGCCTTGAGTACCATTTGTATTTTCTCTTTGGGACATGTTGCCATGGTAAACTTTGTGCAGTAGCTCTGTGCTTCCTACATGAATTCTGTGTGTGTTTCAGTCCTCCTTCCTGTCCTCCTCAAGTCCCATCTCCCGGAGTAAATGTATCCCAGCCTCCATTATTTCCTGTTCCAAGATCTAACCAACTCTTTAACGACCCACCTTTAGAGTGTATGAATTCTTCAACTAAGTAAAAAATGTTTGGAAGAAAGCAGCAGCAATGGGGCATTAGCTTAACAAACAATAAACAACGCACTGAACACTTTCAAAAGCAACCAGACTGGGGAACAAAATTCTAATTTTAAGCAAACAGCACACAGGTAACTGGTTGTGCATCAGGATGCATACCTGCAAATGACCTGCCCTCATGCATGGGTGTGTATGCAGATAAATGGACAAAATACCTCAATCAATATTCATGTTTCAGAAAAAGCCACAAGAACTGGCTTCCAAAGGCAGAATGCCAAGAAACCAAAGAAGGAGGTAGACAAATCCAGAACTGCACAGACTGCAATTTCTCAGGGACTTACAGACAGCAGCATATCTTGGGTGGCAGCAAGACAGAAAGATCCCAGCACCCCAAAGCAGGAGGAAAGGTTTATATGATAAGCTACACAAAGGTGTGCCACAGACAACCAGATACACCTGAGCATTTTTAAAAAATTTTTATTTTATGTATATATACACTGATACGTCAGATGTCAATCAAGAAACAGACTGTGCTTTTAATACCCAGCACAAAATGCTCTGCTATCTTTACCCAATGGGTTTAGCATGTGTTCCAGGGTCATCTAGCAGGCAAGCTGGCTGTGGTCATATCAAGCTGGAGCCCTGCAATTCTCCCTTTCCCAGCAGTGAAAAGGGGAGACTTGCCTAAGAAACTATTTAGCTTTATGTAGAGCTGCTGTTTTTTAAGTTTAGGTTTCTGTTTTTTGATTTCTGCAGTAATAATGGAGGCACTTTTTGTTACTGCTATGTGTCCAATATTTAGTACACTTCAGCTCTAATACACCAACCTGTAAGCAGACCTAGCCCTCTCCATTTTACAGAATAAGAAAAGAATACCACAGAGAAGTTAAAACACTTGCTCAACAACAGTGCTGGATTCAAACCTAGGTTTCTCATCCTAAAACGACACTCATTCCATTTTAACATTTACTGATGTCCCTCCTCCCCAGCCCACCCCCACCAGACGATGTGGGAAGACAAATTTGTTTCAGAAAACAGGAAAAGATGATGTTTGTCTAAAACAATGATCTGCTTTGGTTGGTTGGTTAGTTTCCTTGACTTCAAATGAAATAGGCAGCAAAAGATAGCAGGCTCCAGAGAAATCCCTGTGATCAAGGATGAGCCCTGGCACAGAGCTACAGCCTCACAAGCTTCAGATTCTCGGTTTAAATCTTGTCAGGAGAGGTCAACCCTTTTTTCTTTTCCTGCCATTTCTACCAACCTAGGCTCACTCCAAAAAATTCTCTGCCTTAAATAACCAAAAATATTAAGGAGAGGGGCTGGGGTTGTGGCTCAGTGGTAGAGTGCTCGCCTACCATGCACGAGGCACCACATAAAAATAAAATAAATATGTGTGTCCACCTAAAACTAAAATATAAATAAAAAATTATGGAGAGAATATTAGGTTAACATTGATAAGTATAATATTAATGACTATCCCTAACAAGAATTTCTGCCCATGTTTCCAAGTAGAAGATCTCAAAGCAGACCTCCTGAAGTCCCTAAGCTACCTCACTGTCCTCCCAGGACAGGAAAAGAGTGAATTACCAAAACAGCGGAGCTCAGGAGAGGACACCAGGTGCCTGGGCTCCACGCCCCTCCCACAGGAGGCCTGCAGTTGCCAGCCTGCCGTGCCTGCTAAGTCTCATTCAAGGGAGGTTCAGCCAGGCCAGCTGGCGCACACATGCAAAGCCATTTTCTCTCCGGGCTTTATCAGTAATCCAGACGAAATGAGGCACAAGAAAACACACGGGTCAAGGCTGGGCTCTGGAGTCTGCCTGCTGGGAATCCTGCCCCACCACTTACTGTGTGACCCTGACCAACTAATAGGACCTCTCCAGGCTGCAGTTTCCTTCTCTGTAAGATAAAGGCAATGAGAGAGCCTACTCCATAGCACTGCTCTGATGGTTACACAGCACCTGGCACAGAAGCACATCAGTGTTAGTGGCTTTAGTTTTTATTTCCCCCCACCCCCCTCTCTCTCTCTCTCTCTCTCTCTCTCTCACTGGTCCCCATGATCATCTGTTAGAAACTGAGGGAGTGGGACACACCTGTAATCCAGCAACTCAGGAGGCTGAGGCAGGAGGATAGCAAGTTCAAGACCAGCCTTGGCCACTCAGCATGACCCTGTCTCAAATAAAAAGGGCTGGAGATGTAACTGAGTGGTAGAGCATCCCTGGGTTCCAGCCAAAAAAGAATTGGGTGGAGAGGAAAGGGGTGTTGTACGTGGGCATCCTAAAATCCCCACAGAAAGAGCAATGTCTTCCCAAGATAAGAAGGTGGGAATCCCTTTCAGCTCTGGTGACCAGATGATGCAGTGTCTCAGTCTGCTCTTGGTAAACTAGTCTGAAGAAAATTCTTTGGTCCAGAAAACAAAGTACTAAGGTACTAAATGTAAAATCTCCCACTTGTGTTCCACCAATTGGAAAGCCATTGGCGATGGCATGATTGTTCTTAGGGGGAAGGCTATACCCAAACACTCACCAAGGTGGTTCACTGAAATGTCACTCACCAACATTCAACATTAAGAGCTTGCCAGCCTTTCCTAAAACCACCTCTCCCCCTCCCTATTGACTGTAAGGATCAACTGATCATTCCCTGAATTTCTTAAAATCATTTCCCACTTGTCTTAGGACACTACAGCAGAGCTACACTGAGCTTTGCAGACTGGAAAAAAGAATTGAAGAATTTAAGGATGAAAATATAAGATTTCTGGAACTCCTTGAACTCATTTCCTTACAACACAAATTATACCATACCAACTACTCACGGGTGAACCTATCTCTGCCACCATTCCAGCTCCTTCCTTTGATATTCTCAGCACCTAAATTCAGTCTAGTACCTGCCAAACTATAGGCATTACATGAGTGTTTACTGAAGTTCAATCCTAGGAATCAGGTTAACCATGACTACATCCTGTTCAAAAACAAAACAAAAAACCTCTCCAAAGCCTTTCCTCAAATTTCCAGATGCTACTGTTCCTAAGTATACTCTCTGTCCACATTTTGTCCTTGCTGTACTGCTGTTACACATTCAACCTTGAACTACAAGTTTCCTGAACAAACTGGTATCTATGCCAGGCACAGTGGCGCATGCCTGAGAGGCTAAGGCAGGAGGATGGCAAGTTTGAGGTCTGCCTGAGCAACAGAGAAAGAGCCCATCATTTTTATAAAAAATGAATGAATGAATGAATTTGAGAGGAAAAATTAAGACTATGCTAGAGAACAAATAATATACATAAATCCACAAGAAAAACAGCTGTTCTAGAGAGTCATGGTCCAAATAGTAAGTAAACAAAAATGTGCTATGATCTGATGCAAATGACATTCAGAAAGGAGGATTCAGCCAAACCTCATGCTACCAGCCAGTGCAGGGCACTGAACTTGACAGAGCACTGGGCAAGAGAAGGCCAGCAGCCCTGGAAGACTCCATGCTTGGTGGGGGGGGAATAACCAGGCCTGGGCAGAGGAGGGAAGAATGTGGTATGTTCAATCTGGATGCAAACTTGCGTGGGGAGCATAAGAAGAACCCAGAAGCTTCAGTCAACTCCTTCAAGTTGCCAAGGGCGTGCTTCAGAGGTGGAAGACCATGTGTGTTATGGACAAAGGAAAACTACAAGACATGGCAAAGGTGAACAAGGTTCATTATGAAAGAAATGGAAACCTAGATCCCTCCGAAAGGGCACACAAAAACAAACTCAAGGATCCCACTGTTCTGTTAATCATCCCAAAATCAAAGGAGACATACCAGCCTGCCCAAGGAAGCTGGGAGAGCTGTGGTAGAGCGCTTGCCTAGTATGTGTGAGGCACTGGGTGCTGAGGATCAAACCATAATAAAGGTCTTGAAAAATACATTAATATTATTAAAAAATAGCAGAAAATATTAAATATTTTACAGGTTGAGATGAAATGAGATTTGCTGTAATTGCAATAAATATTTTATTATGTGATGTAATCAAAATAGGTTTTAACTACTTTATTGGATACTTATAGTGTAAAGCACAATAAAAACTTGGAAGAAACAGTATGAAAGTTTTATCCAGGTATTGAAGAATAATTCCAGTTTTCCTGCTTTGGCTGTTTGAAAGTGCTTTGCCTTTCAACTAACTAACAGCCCGTCCTAGGGATAAGCATTAGGAACAGGTGAACTGCTTCCATTTTTCAGCCTGGAAATCTACAATGTGATAGCTACAATTACAACTAAACTTATGCACAAGCCATTTATTAAGAAACCACAGTTTAAATCAGGCCATCAGTCTGTAAATATAAAAGTGAAAATTTTAAATATGGAAGTGAAACATGGAAATGCAGAGAACATCTTCAAGAGACATGAGGGTAGAAATTATAGCATTTGATCTTGGCCAACCTAAAAATCCTCACTGTTTTACTTTAGATTGAAAAAAAAAAATTCCAACCATAAATCTTATAAAGTCTGAAATAAAGAAGAATCTCTCCTTGCCTGGGAAAGCAAGGGAAGAGCCGCATGGGCTGTGTGAGTGTATGCAGGGAGAGGACATGATGGGCTCCTAAGAAATGCCCATGAAATTAATAAGCTCCCGTGACATCACTGTAAGGCCAGCAGCTGAATCTGAGCTCTACTAATAAAATAATTGGGACCAGAATCCAGCCAACCGAGCCTGTCAACACAGAGGGTGGATTAGGAATGCTTTTACAGAAATTTCACTTAGCTCCAATCATCTAACGTTCCATCTATGATGCGAAGAGCTGTAGACCCTGGTTACTTAACCCACCAGGGAGTTCAAATAAGTTCGAATAACTTTTATTCCCTCTCCAATCTGATTATTAGGAGCTCTCTATGCTGCCAGAAGCCTTTCCCTGGACTTGGCAAGTCAGGACTTGTTGGGGTGTTGCTGCATTTTACATCAAAGATAGATTGATTCAAAACCTCTGGAATCAATGGAATGCAGCTCTAGATGCTGCCTGCACTGCTAGTCTGTCCTTGACCTAAAACTATGCTTCCCATTTCACCCTTGAATTCTTACAAACTGACTGTAACAAATGAGTCGATTCTGAAGGACTCCTTTGCAATGGCGAAAGCAAGCATCTCACTACTGTAATCTGAGTCACCAGATGATGCATGTTTACAAACTGTGCCACTGGTGTCCTTCTCCAGGCAAGTGACCACAGTGGTGTTAGCGTAAACACCAGGGAGGGCAATAGTATCCTGTCCCAAATGAACATTCTTCAGTTGGGGAAGGACATTATAAAGAACAGATTCAGCCAGGTGCAGAGAGGTTTAAAACTGCTGGTAAAAATCTCTACTCAGAAACACTGAACTTTACTTCCCACCATGTAGATGCTGCCTGGCTTGAAAACACGGACGTGCAGACTCCCAGGCTGGAAAACTCTTCACCTTTCCTTAACACTCGGTGTCTGGGTACCTTTGACCTCTCCAGCCAGCACTGTGCTGGCAGCCTCGCCTGAAGTCCTATCTGCAATGGCACTCCTCCTAGCCTCCCTCCCACACTATCATCAGTGTCAAATTGAATTGCAGGAGTGGTTTTGAGTCCTGTGGAGCCAGAGGCCTAGTCTTGACTCTGGGCAAGTTACTTAATCTATTTATGCCTGTTTCTCCATCTGTAAAAGGCAAATAATAGGGCTGTCATGAGGATGACACAAAATAATTCATGTCAAGCACTCATAAGCACAGCTGGTCTCACCTGTCCCCCACAGGTGGGAACGGCCCTGTTGATGTGTGGCTCACTGTGCCTTTTTACCTCCCACCCCCACCATCGGGCTATTCTCTATATCCTAAACAGCTTGATCTCTGAACCCCAGAGAACAACATTCTCCTCTTACATTTTCCGTGATGTCTGTTTCAACCTTAAAGAAAGAATAACATTTTTTCCAGCGGCCATAGCGTATGCCACTGTACTCGTGTTGGTGTGGATCCTCCTGTCATAGTGCTTTATTTTAAAATACTTCCACACAATCCCATAGCACTTCATAAGTGCTCACAAGGCCTCACTGTTGTTTTTAAACAGAAGTCTCATCATCCCTACTAAATTACACTCCAAGTAGTATAAAAGAACATATCAGTTTTAATCCATACATAGGGAAACTTAGTTAACACCTGAAACCCTAATCACAAATACACATGCCAGGGCTGATTAGGTAGCAGGTGAGAAATAGATACACACTCTAGAGCAGGGATTCTTAACCTGCACAGGATGATCGAGAGGGTCTGCAAACATGGATGGGGAATGTCACACTTTCATTTCTTCGCAATGTTTAAATTCAGCAGTTCCTTCCACTATTGATGAAGACAATGAATCACAGAATGGGTGAACCTATGTCTCTGTTACCAACAAAATCATATTACATTCTCTTCGCTGCAAATACCTTGGAGTATCGTTTACATTCAACCCAACTTTGACATTAAAGCAACTGTTCCCACATTAGATCTTGTCAATACAATATGCAAGCACATACTACTGCATTACACACCTCCAAAAATGGTTCTGATAATCATCAGAATCAATATATTTCAATATATATTTGGTCTTTCAAAAATTTAAAACGCACTTTAAGTTTTTAAACAATAATTCTAGGAAGTGGTCCAGAGGCTTCATCAGACTACCAAAAGGAGTCATATGATTTAAAAAAAAAAAAAAAATGGTTAACAGCTTCTAACCTGGAAGCAGTTCTTATATGCCTTCAGCTATCTTTTCTTCTAATCAACAGTAGAGAGTTTGTTAATCAGCAAAATAAACGTTAAAATGTATACATTAAAACAAGACTGACTGGAAATGCAATACAGGCACCACCTCCATCCATGGAAAGCAACATGTAAGACTCTAGCAAGCCTGGGCCCACCCCCTGGGAGCCGCATTCTTAGCCGGGGCTCTATCTAGACCCACACTCAGATTTGGTTACATGACTTTGACCAGAAGTGTCCCTGAATCCTGCTCCATTTGTCTTAAGGTGCTTGTCCGAGCTGTGGCTTCACCGGACGTACAGGAACAGGCTGTATGACTCATGTCGTGACTGCCTGCTAATGAGTATGTGGCAGGAATCTGTCTGGATCTTACTGTAACGTGCCTCCTGTTGTGTGGTGCTTGAGGGATAAGGTCATGATCTCTCACCCAGCTCTAGTCCAGGGCATTCCTGTCACCTCCTTAGAAAGGACCAAGATGGTTCAGATCCCTTCACAACACCCAGCTCAGCTAACAAGTTTCATGGAGCCTGGATGCATTTCTTGTTCACCCTTGTTTTCTTAGAGTCCTCACTGTCCTGGTACATACAGAAGGCACTCCATAAATTGCTGCTGGATGAACTTTCTTAGCTGTATCTGGGCTTTCCTAACTCCAGAATATGAATTCCTTTAAAAAAAAAAAAAAAAGCGGGTCATATTATCTTTCCTTTATTAGATACCTTGCCAGGGTTGTGTGAATTAGATATCAATAACTGTTGAATGCTTAGAGTTTTGCTGTAATGCGAATTAACAAATTGAACTTTTCCAAATATGTAAAATGAATATGAAGCACTTCTGTCAAATCTTTGAGGGCAGTGAGAAATAGCAAGCTCATGTGGCTTTGGAGAAATGTGCTCTGGCAGACCTGAGTTCAAATCCCAGGTCTGCCACCTACAGATCATGAGATCCGGGGATCCCATAATGCCTTCACGCCTCTTTCCTCTTCTGGAATTTTTGAGATAATAATAGTACCTATATCTTTTGTTATAAGGATTTCGTGAGAACATGAACACTTGCAAAGACTCTAATACAATATAGATGATAACAGTACCGATAGATGCTTTTTGACATCAATGGGAAGATTAAAAAAAAAAATAGGTCTCTATTCATGTCTTGTACTTCCAGAACTCTTTACTAGCTGTCTCTGCACTGACACCTTTTAAGTGTTCCAAGACCTGACCACTGAGTTTCTTTTTACCATAATAATAGTTCTTCTCTCAGAACATGGATACCAACTCTGGCAATATCATGCAAATTGATGCTCTTTAGAGGAAACCCACAGTCCCTGAAATAAACATGTTGTGGTTGCTATCTGGAGGGTTAAGAAACCATACTTAGCTCTACAGCTTAAGTATCCATAATTATTGTCAATTAAGAGCAGGGCATATTTGTTATGAGAAATCTGATATAGTTTATTACATGTCTAAACCAGTCAATAAATATTTATTGAGTACATATCATGTGCCAGTGTTTGAAAAGAATATTATGTAGACCATGACACATTTTGAGAAATAAAATTTCTACAGTTGATTAGAAAAATAAATGAAAGCATAACAGCAACTGCCATCTACCAAGTACCTACCACGTGTCTACCAGTTTATACCAATAATTCGTTCATGCCCACAGCAATCTTGCAGGATCCACACCATAGCGTCATCACCCACCCTTCACAGAAAGTAAACTGAAGCTCGGAGAGGTGACATGAGCATCCGGATTAACAATGTTGGCAAATGGTAGTTCGGAACCCATGCCCACCTGTGCCCTACTTCACCTCAATCAACTCCTGCCAATTCCTATCCCCACCAACCATGATAATGGTGGAACTCCATTGGCAGCACCCCAATACCAGAGCCTTTCTAAATGCTTCTGGGGCGGATAATTTTTAAAAAACCAACTCACTCTAATAAAAGCAGGTCTATCCTCTTCCTGGTCTTATCACTGGTGCACACACTGAGACCCGGTGGGCCAAAGCAGTCAGGATCAACTGAGGGCCAGTCAACACATAAGCAGGAGAATCCATCAGCACACAGACAAGGCACACAAAAAGGACGTCTCAGCACAGAGTCCTCAGGGAGCAAGCCTGTGGCTCCACAGGAGCGCAACCCAGGAACGAGGGAAAGTGTTGGAATATGTCCACGGGAGGCTGGTCAGAATCCAGGCTGAGCTGGAAAAGGGTGGACTGCAAAGTAATCAAGGCTCCGGGAAAGATGAGGCCACAAGGATAGGAAGTGGCATACAGAGGTGTTTGCAACAGTACAAGGATGAAATCAGGGTCTGAAAACTTAAGTGATGCTCTGGAAATGGTGGCCCCAAGTCCTAGACTGGTGACAGGGTATTAATCTTGAGCCAATCTGGCCAATATCCTTCCTGATGTAAGCAGATGCATGAGTTCAGCTAAGACACACCGGGTTTTCCTCGACTACTTACAGAACTGGATTAGAAGTTCTATCAGGAAATAGTGCCAAACGTGGACTTGCGTCCAGCTCCGGCCATGTTACATTATATCCAATCCCAGCAGGCTGCAAGGGCAGCTCTCACCAGATGAGTGACAGGCAAAGGTTCTGCTCACACGGGGGCTTCTAGGGTAAACAAAGCTGGCAAGGGAGCTCATCTGTGATGCCCACGTGGCCAGTTTCCTGCACAGAGGAATATGTAGGTCTCATAAAATCCAAAGAGCAATTATAAGAAGGGCATTCCTAGGCATAGATTCTCATGATGGTTTTCATTTCATAGTGTAAAATTTATTTTTTAAAACAATAATTTTGTAGATATTTATATCTTCCGAAATATAAAAATAAAAATAAAATGATTCTCACCATCTTTTTCTCCCTCAGAATAATTGCATTCTGCTAAAATCTTTACAGTTAACTATCTTTTCACTTAGGAATATTTCTAAATTTTTGTTCAATTACCATTCAACAAATTCATAGTCAAATAATTCCATCTTGATGACAATAAGCAGAATACTGATTTATCAAAGGCTTCTTGCTTTTCCCAGGATTAACACACGCACTATTTCTGCCTTTTCTGCCCTCTTTCTATCCTGGAAGACACAGGGGTTTCATACAACCCAAACAAAAGCCCATTTTCTCACCCCTGCAGCAGCCGCACCTCATTCAGAAGCTCCCTTTAAAAATCTCCCAGTGCACCGAAATTCCAAACCAGCTCTCCAGAGCCTCCTCCCTCTGTCAACACCACAGCCCTCCAACAAGAAAAAGAGGAGAATCAGAAGGGTTTGGAATCTGGAAACCCTTGCCCTGCTGCCCCAAAGAACTGGGGAAAATTCCTAGGCATTCTAAGTTGGAACTCTGAATTCACAAAATTAGTTACTCCAAATATGTCAGTTAGATAGTGCCAAATAACTTTAGAAATATCACCAGTTAAATAAGATTGCAGCAATGTGGAGGTGATTTGCAATTTTATATGACACTGCTTATTCCTAAGGGAGAAAATCATTATGTTTTAAAATTTGGACAAGCAACTCAGCAATTTTAAGTAATCTGTGCTAACAAATTATCAAACAGATGAAGAGATTCTTAAAATTATGGTATCAGAATGCTTTACATTCTTAAAGTATTAGTGAAGACCCCAAAGGGGTTTTGTTTATGTGGGATACAGCCTATAGATACTATTTGAAATAGAAATTAAAATGAGCCACATGTGGTAGGGCACACCTGTAATCCTAGAGGCTCAGGAGGCTGAGGCAGGAGAATCATAAGTTCAAATCTGGCCTCAGCAATTCTTAGCAAGACCCTATCTCAAAAGAAAAAATACTAAAAATGGACTGTGGATGTGGCTTAGTGGTTAAGCACCCCTGAGTTCAACCCCTGGTACAAAAAGAAAAACAAAAATTAAAATGAGAACTTTTAGAAATGTTTAATTCATTCATTTCAAAATACAAAGTGTCATTACACATTAACAAACAATATTTTTAAGAAAAAATTTCTTTCTAAAACAAAAAGGATACATATTTAGTGGAAATGTAGCAATGCTTTACTTTTTTGCAAAATAATGTAATAATTTGAACACTATGTCAAGAACACACTAGATAATTTATAATTTATAAGTAAAGGCATGTTAACATTTGTTGGGGACCGCAAATCAAGTAAGATGGCGCCTGGCAGTTTGCCAGAAGGAGTGGTTTGTGAGGCAACACCACCGAACCATTAAGATGATGAGGATTCCTTATTGGCTGACTGCTGTATCTGGATGATGCTAATTGAGTCAAGCTGTGTGTAATCAGTTAGGTATATATACCGCTGTTGTTCCGTAATAAAGCAGTTCCCGCTTCAACCTTCAAGTTGCTTGTCACCTCCCGGTTATTTTGCCCAGCCTGACTGCGGCAAACATTTATGGAATTCACATAGTTAAAGAACACCTGAAAGCATGATATATTCAGAGAGCAGAGGTTGATGTTCTCAATAAAGAGTGTGAGATCCAGCAACTCTTCTCCTGGCAGACATGTGGGGCAGAGCAGGAGAAATATGTCAGCTGCATGTTCCCAGCAGCACATCCACACCAGCGAACATATGGAAGCAACCCAAGTGTCCACTGGCAGTTCAACCAATAAGCAAAATGTGGTCTCTACATACAATGGAATATTATTCAGCCTTTAAAAGGAAGGACATTCCAGCACATGCTACAGCATACATGAACACTGAAGGCATCATGCCAAGTGAAACAGCAGTCACAAGAAGACAAAAATACCATATGATCCCACTTAGATGATGGACTTAGAGTAGTCAAAACTTGTACAGACAGAAAGTGAAACACAGTTGCCAGGGCCTGAAAGAAATGGGAGTTTATCATCTAATGGGGAAGAGTTTGTTTTTAAAATAGTTCTGGAAATGGATGTGGTCAGAGTCACATGTATTTAATGCAATGAATGGAATGCACATTAAAATGATTGATTTTATTTTATGTATATTTAGATCAAGAAAGGGCATCTTTTGTGACAAAAGACAATAAGTATCTACAGCACGGGTTATAAAAAGAAATGTCCTCAGGAGCCTAGCAAATAACATAAATAAGAGAGCAAACCATCTAGGAGCATAAGGAACTCAAAACCTGGCCAAAGGAGACAGTAGCAAATCCAGTGTTACCAGATTCTCAGATTGTTTAAGAAAAACTACAAATTTGAATTTGTATCTGAAATCTTATAATAAAAGCCAAACAAAACACATCTATGGATAAATACGGCGTATTGGAACTTCATATACAACACCTAATCTATACATTATAAAAGAGTTACTCAATCTTCAGGAAACTGAAACCTTTTTGGAAAGTAGCATTATTTGTCTTAAAAATATTATTTATGTTAACACATGATAACTTTTTGTTTTCTTTGAAATGAATTAAAATGTTTTAAAAACTTCTCATTTTAATTTTTAATTTCTAATCCAAACAATATCTATAGGCTTCAGCCCACATTAACAAAAGCCCTTCACTAATATTTAAGAGTTTAAAGGGGCTCTTATACCAATCAATCTTCAGAAAATTCCAATAGGAATTTACCTCACAGTTGGTTCTAATTGGATCACTAAGAAGCAACAAACTTAAAACATAACCAATGAAACAGACTGAAACAAAAGGTGTTGTCACAAGGACAAAAGCAAAACAAAACTGTGGTCTAGGAATGTAGAAAGCCTACCATAAAGGAAAATGCTGTCCTCTTTACTGTGCACACGAGAGAACGTCTCTAGTGGACGAGGACATCCATCACTAGAAAAGTGCACTCCTATAAGGCCTCATGTTCCACCCCTGCCTTGAGGATGCAGCCAGAATCCAGCTCCAGGCTCACAAGTTGCCTTTAAAACCTGAAGGGCGGAGGTGTTGAGAAAAGGTGCTAACAGAACCATCCTGACCAGGCAAGAGGCGCTGAGCTGCAAAGCAAGGAAGAGATGGGCTGCGAGTGCAGCCTCCCCGCTCTCCAGTAGCCACAGCCTAAGAGGGAAGGGGGTTTTCAAAACATAGGAAAATAAGCAAAAGCAAGCAATGCAAGACAACATACAAAAGACGACCTCTGAGCAATCGCTGCTTCCAAATCGGTGGGAATAATAAGTGCTCTAAATTCCAAAGACAAGTTACGGAAGCAGGGGCGGGCCTAAAGGTGAGTCTGGTGATGGTGGGTTCCAGAAGCCAGTCAGCAGGCTATGCTGTCACCTCAGCACAGGCAGGAAGGTTCTCCACTAGGATGATGTCAGAGAAGGAAAGGAATGCCGGGGTAAAAATATCTATTAGAAAATCTACAGGTGTGGTATCTGACTGGAGAAGGAAAATCTATCCCTTGTGACAAACTCACTTATTATTCCATCAACAAATGAGCCAGGTTTCTTCAACAAGCAAGGAACCAGTAAATTAGAAATCACATCATCTACGCCAGGCATGGTGTCGCACACCTCTAATTCCAACAGCTCTGGAGGATTACGAGTTCAAAGCCAGCTTCAGCAAAAGCAAGGCACTAAGCAACTCAGTGAGACCCTGTCTCTAAATAAATATAAAATATGGCTGGGGATGTGGCTCAGTAGTCAAGTGCTCCTGACTTCAATCGCCAGTACCCAAAAAAAAAAGAAAGAAATAACATCATCCAATCACACAATGTATAGACCACATTCCTATTCAAAGCAAACTTGGTGGAGGGAGGTGGGGGGTGCTTTATGGAACAATCAGATACTTGAATCCTGACTAAAAATGTCATGTTACAAATTGAGTATCCCTTATTCAAATGCTAGGGACCAGCAGGGTTTCAGATTTCAGGTGTTTTGGGTTGGTTTGTTTGTTTTTTGATATTTGCTTATACATATTGAGATATTTGGTTAAGGGTCCTAAGTCAAAACATGAGATTTGTGTATGTCTTATACACACACAGCCTGCAGGTAATTTTACATGAATGTTTTGTTGATTTTCTTTGTAGGGCTGGGTATCGAGACCAGGGCCTTCAGTATGTTAGGTAAACATTCTACCATTAAACTACACTCCAAACCTAATTTTATGTAACATTTTAATCTTCCTACATTTCAACTACAATCTGTCACATCAAGTCAGGTGCAGAATCTTCTATTTTCAGCATCCTGAAAATGCTCAAAAAGGTTCAGAATTTGGGGCCTTTCAGATTACAGACTTTCAGATTTGGAATTTTCAACCTGTATTATTTAACTATTGTTAATTATTCCAGTATAATAATGTAATGCAAAACAAAGAACAAAGCAAAATAACCAAAAGCCCTTTGGTAGTGGGGTATGACAGCTGGCTAATAATTAGATTTTTTAAAATATATTTTTAGTTGTACACAGGCACAATACCTTTATTTTATTTATTTTTACGTGGTGCTGAGGATCGAATCCAGTGCCTCACACATGCTAGGCAAGTGTTCTACCACTGAGACGCAACTCCAGCCCCAACACCAGTAAATATCTATCTTATACTATCTGGCTGTTTCATACCAGATTCTGAATTCAGGGGAAATTCAAAACATGTGATTCCTATTACTTATAACTTACTTGATTACATTCTAGTAACTACCTATATACTCAGACAACCCAAAGTTTTCATTTTATCAAATATCAGTATCCAAGTAGTACTTTTCTTAAAGTTTATTCCTTCTTATTGCTATACCAATAATGTAATAAAGGCATTAACATGAAAATATTTATATCCAAAATAAAAAACCATAAACTCTATGGTAGCATTCTATGGTAATTTTTGTTCAGATAGCTTTGCTAATAATTTATCAGTTTATTTAGCAACCTGCTAGATTTTGGTGCTATAACTTGACAAAATTTATGTTTACTGCAATTTGATGAGCTGCTATTAACTATGCAATTTTATACATTTGATCATACCTATTTTATCTTTTTATCTTCTAAGTCCCTCTGACTCATTTTTACAACTATATCCAAAAGCAGTAACTGAGCTACACAATCAATGTAGTACTTTTTAAAGGACGAGGTTGAAGAATCACCTAAACCTCCAAGCACGCAGGCAGTCCTCTGCCCGCCACACTCTGACATAATTAGAATGGACAGGCTCCCTGGGGAAGAGCCTCTTTATGAAATTAAAACATACCACGTGCGATTCTCCAGGGGAGCAGATTCTATTTGAACAGAATTATTAGCCTCACTCAAGTCATTTCACAGCAGAGAGAACAAGCAAGTCTATTGTGCATACCATAATTATACTGTGCATGACTTCCTTCAATTAAAATCTCTATTTAAATTAGCATCCATATCGCTGTACAGAAATTTAAAGTCATTATCTAATATGGCCTAATGATGCCTTCCACTAACAAGGACTTAGCTGGAAAATGACTTCATATTTGTCAAAGAAATTACTGGGATAGGCCCTCCCCTCATTAGCATTAACAATGTGTCTTGCAAGAGAAATGGATGTATGGACACCCTCACGTAACTTAGCATGTATTCTAAGAGCCAGTCTGCACACCCACTACAGAGTACTCTAAACCTCCCAAGAAGCGCTGAGTATTCTTTGTTCATATTAGATACTCATTAATTACTTAATAAACTTGACTAAACTGATATATAGTCTTAAAAACAAAGAGATTTTAATGACTTTACTAAGCAGTTGTTGAGATCAACATCTCAGACATTCTTCTCATTAGACTGGCAGCTGTAACCTGCACACCACCTCGTGATCATTAGAACAGAGCAGGAAGGAGAGGGCCACATCCTACTTTTACTGTAAAACAAGAGAAAACCCTGCTCATCTGTGTCCTCTGTGGTAACTACTTCTGTCTTTGCTGAAGAGTCTCCCTCATACGCACTTAAGAACAGGTCATCTCACAGAACATGGAAGAAATTTGTCCAGGTGAATTAAGATCTTGAAATGGAGATATCTCTAAATGCGTGCAATCTTCAGAGAGTTCTAGTCCTAAAATCTGACACCTGATAACAAAGAAAGGTAAGAGAAACTCCAACTTAGTGTATTATCACTGGAAGTGTCCATGCATGAACATAGACACACACCCCACTCTTGGGACAGAAAGCAGGAGCTAAAGAAAAAAAATTGGATTAAGTGGTCCCAGGACTGAAGAGTACAATTTACACTAAGGACTTCTTTCTTTTTTGAGGTTTCAATGTTGGTGTTTGAAGTGGCACCTCTGAAGAGACACAGCTCACTCTACTAGAGTCTCTTCAAAGAACTGTAGGAACACTAAAGCACTTTCCACTGCCACACTGTGGGCAGTCACCACCAACAAGAGATAATGGGGGGAGCCTTTGTTCTGTTTGTGTTTTTTTTAAGAGGAAGAGGGAATTTGATTACATTGAAAGTTTTAGCTTTCCTCTACCAAAGTAAATTGCTGATATTATTTTTGGCTTCTTTTAACTCATCCACTCACTTGTTCATTCAGCCATTCATTTTTGCCTTTAAAAATTACTCCATAAGCATAGTCAACCTTTTCTGAGTCACCCAATTGGGCTTTTACTAGAAAAAGGCATTCATATCACACAATATTATACAAGCCATCTACAAATTACTCAGTGACAATGTAAAGAAATACAAGGGAAAGAAATACACTGAATTCAAGAAAGCAGTTAGTTAACTGTGGTGCTGAGGGAAAGGTTAAAATTGGGAGGCAGATCTCAAGGTTTAAATTGTATGATTTATTAAACTCAGTCACAGGAACATAAATGTTTCATTTTGTTTGTTTGTTTAAAAAAAAAAACAAGTTAGCTGTACCAGTAACCCTTAAAATTGTGCTCAAGTTTTTAAAAACCTTACAAGGAAGTCCTACTCAACAGAAATGTAACTAGACTCTAGTTTAGCAGAACCAGGGCTTCCAAACCAGTAGCCAAGGGGTGAAGCTGGCCGAACTTGTTTTGTTTGGAAAGCACAATGTTTTGTTTTGCTTTTTCATTGTAACTTGAATGCCTGGAGGCAGGACATGCACTCTCCAATTAGCCAGGGGTACTACCATTATCCTTATGGTAAATGACAGTTCTTTAAAAATAAGCCAAAGAAGATGGAACCCTCATCCACTAGGGGGGAAGGGGACTGAAGAGTGCAGGATTTTTGGAATACGTTTCGGCAGTTCCTCACACATTAAGCATAGAGTTTCCATAGGACCCAGCAATTCCATGCCTAGGCAGCAATTCCATGTCTAGATATCTACTGAAGACAATGTGGAAACACATCCACACAAAGACTTATACATAAGCAGCACTATTCATAAAGCCAAGAAAAGTGGAAACGACCCAAATATCCATCAGCTGATGAATGGATAAGCAAAATGGAATACAGTGGGATATTATGCTGCCATTTAAAAAAAAAAAGTACTGATGTTACAACAAGAATAAACCTCAAAACATCATGCTAAATAAAAAAAGCCAATCACAGACCATATAGCATACGACTTCAGCTATGGGAAATGTCCAAAACAGGCAAATCTCAGATCTGTACAAGACAGAAAGTAGATTAATAAAATGATAAAAAATACATAAGCAAGGCTGGTCCTGATGGCACATACCTGTAATCCAAGCTACTTAGGGGGCTGAGGCAGGAAGATCAAGGTCCCAGGCCAGCTTGGGCAACTTAGGTAGAGCCTTAAACGGGGCTCAGTGCTGGAGTACTTGCCTGGCCTGTGTGACACCTGAGTTCAGTCCCAGCACTGGCCCCCACATTCACACACACACAGACATAAAGGTAGATAATGGCACTGATTGCACAACTTGGTGAATATAATAGAACCACTGAATTGTTCACTTTAAAGGGATGAACTATATGGTATATGCATGTGTGTGTGTATATATATCAATGAAAACTTTTAAAATAAACAAACCAAAATATTGGCTCTTACAAGTTGCAAACTGGATAAAATTCCTAAAGCAATCCCTATACTATATCGAGGGCAATTAATTCAGGGCAAGAAGGTTAATTCCAAAGATATTTCATTGCACTACTACTATATGTAGTGTGGCTGTGTATGAGAAAATAAATACAACAAGTGTGTGTCCAGGACTGATCACAAAATAAAATAAAAAGTGCTCAGTGGTCAAATTGTGGTCTGAGGATTCCTGAGGGACCCCCTGAGTTTTCCAGAAGGTCTGGAGATCAAAACTATTGTCATAATAACACTAAGGTGATTTGCTTTTTTCACTGCTTTGACGTTTGCCCCAGTGGTATAAAAATAACAGATCAGCACCTTGGGCACAATGATACTAACAGAAGGTAGGCACTTATTTTTTCATCACCCCACGTCCACAAAAAAAAAAAAAGGCTTTTTTTGGTTTTTCACATGTAAGAATGTCCTCCATGAAGCAGTAAAAATTATTCATATTATTCAGCCTCAGTCCTTGAGTACACCTTTTCAGTATTTTGAGTCATGGGCCAGGAAGAGGTCTGAAGCACTTTGGCTGCATATCAAAGCATAAATACTGCCCAAGCTGGGAGTTAAACTAGGCCTTCTTCTGCCCAAGACCAGGCTTACTTGAAACAACTGGCAGGTCCGCAGGGAAATGCGCTCTATTTTCCAAACTCACCCACATGTCAGCTTTTACAACATGAGGGACTCACAAAGCAAAAGCAGCTGCTCTCCATGAGAAACCATCTTAATTTGCCCAAGAAGCAAGAGGCAGAAGATAAAATTGTGCCTAAAAAACCATTTTGCCCTATGATGGTGACAAACACAAGTATTACTATTTCTTGTAGAATAAAATGTTAATATAATACATGATCCAAATAAAATAAGGCCTAAAATTTATTTTAGTCATTTAAAAAGGGATTGTTCACAGCATGCTATTATTATAACTAGTTACATAAGACACTTATAATAATGTGCTCCTCAATGTTCAAAATTACACATTGAGAATCTGACTTGTAAAAAAAAAAATCTAAGAATAACCAGGTTTGGTAGCTTATACCTATAATCCCAGCTACTAAGGAGGCTGAGGCAGGAGCATCACAAGTTTGAAACCAGTTTGGGCAACCCAGCAAGATTCTGACTCAAAATAAAATAAAAGTGCTCAGTGGCAGAGCACTTGCCTAGCATGCACGAGATCCTGGGTTCCATTCCTATTACCACAAAAAAATAATAATAATTAAAAAAAATTTTTTTTTTAAATGGGGATGTGGCTCAGTGTTAAAGCACTTGCCTCGCACATGCATGGCTCCAGTCAAGACCTCATACTGCAAAAAAAAAAAAAAAAAAATTAAAAAGACCTTTTAAAAAATTTAAAACTAGATAATAAATTAGCCATCTATTAGCCCTAAAAAACAATTTGTAGGGGCTTGGGTTTTAGCTCAGTGGTAGAGTGCTTGCCTAGCATGTGTGAGGCACTGAGTTCGATTCTCAGCACCACAAATAAATAAATAAAATAAACGTCCATTGACAACTAAAAAAATTTTTTTTTTAATTTTGTAAATATGTTACCAATGAAGATCTAGAAAACCCCAAGGAATCACTCTAGAAAACTATATTGAGGGCAACTGATTCAGGGCAAGAAGGTTAATTTTGAAGATATTTAATAGTACTGGTATTATATGTAGTGTGGCTATACATGAGAAAATAAATACAACATGTCAGTGTGTGTCCAGGACTGATCCCAAGAAGTACAGGCAGATCTCGTGGATACAGGACTCTGCCACTAAAGTAGGATGTGTCAAAGCGGAGCTGTGGAACCGGAAGAGCTCATCATGAATCTTTTCCAAGTTTGATAAAAGGTCCCTCTGTTCCTATCCTATGTTCAAAAGAAATGTTTTGACCTGGTTTCCCAAATTAGTAGATACTAAAAAGGGAAAGCCTGGATTACACAGATTAATATTTTATTCACTGAAAAAATAAATCTAGCGGGTAGGCCTGTCCATCTCTTGTAGAGATGGCAAACTTGTTCTTAAGTACATAATCAACAGTGGGCAAATTCAATAATATTTCTGTCCTTGCA
The DNA here is from genome assembly GCF_047511675.1 of Marmota flaviventris. NCBI lineage: Eukaryota > Metazoa > Chordata > Mammalia > Rodentia > Sciuridae > Marmota > Marmota flaviventris. The sequence goes on from NC_092500.1 coordinate 171,193,268, forward strand.
AAGCTGAACTTTTTCTAGAACTAGGAAATTTCATGATAGGCGTATACACTTAAACACTGAATTGAAATATATTTTGGTTTTTTAAAAATTTACTACCTTTGTTAAGTTATATTGATAACTGAAGATCACATGGCCTACAATTAAACACAGGCCCATAGTAATAATAAAAGTAATACCAAGAATAACAACTGGGGCTGGGGATGTGGCTCAAGTGGTAGTGCGTTCGCCTGGCATGCACGAGGCACTGGGTTCTATCCTCAGCACCACATAAAAATAAAGATATTGCGTCCACCTAAAACTGAAAAAATAAATATTTAGAAAAAAAAAAAAGAGTAACAGCTAACCTTCCCATAGGGTTCCCATGCACCAGCACTTTTTATATAGAGTGCTCTATCACTGAGCTACATCCTCAGTCCCCATGTTTTATTTTGAGAAAGGGTCTCGCTGAATTGCTGAGGCTGGTCCTGAACTTAAAGATGTTCCTGCCTTGGCCTCCCAAGTGGCTGGGATCACAAGCATGGACCATCACACCTGACCCATGAGAGAAATTCTAACTCACTCAATCCTCATAACAACCTATAACCAGGTTCTACTATAACCCCCACTTTACAAATGAGCAAACAGAAGCAGATGGAAGTAAGAAGTTCGCCAGGGTTACATGTGTTAGGAGGTAGGGCTGAGATTCAATCCAGGACGCCTGGTCCCAAAGTCAGTGTTCTTAATTTTGTTGGGCTTCTACTATCAATTTTCTCAGTTTCAAAATTCTTCTTTTTCAAAATGGTTCTGAAATTCCATACACAGCACAGCAAAACTGTTTCCCAAATCTCCATGATTAAGCTGTTAAATGAGATGGTTTACCTATTGATTTAACCATGGCTCCTGTTGGTTTTCATAAACAAAAGGTCGAATCATTATGAAATTTACAAAAGTTAAGACAAAAATTGATCAGAAAAAATAAACCGTTGTTTTAAAATTCACATTGTTCAATTTCAAAGCATAACTTGAATTATAAAGTACATATATAACTAGCATCTTACAGTAATAGAATTGGACCATAAAGCAATAATATTATAGCTTTTAAAGGAAAAAATATTAAATTGAGCCCACTCTAACTAGTGATTTTAAGTGATTCAATCACTTTCATACTCATTTCAAATCTCTAACTTGCTGGTTATAAATATAGTCCCTAAAAAGTCATTATTCATTTTCCAGATTAGTTGGCACTCCACAGCAAGATGGTAATTAATCTCCTATCATTAATTAATAAAAATTAAACTTTTAGGGCTGGGGATATAGCTCAGTTGGCAGAGTGCTTGCCTTGCATGCTCAAGGCCCTGGGTTTGATCCCCAGCACCACAAAATAATAAATAAATAAATAAAGTTATGTCCATCTACAACTAAAAAATATTTTTTTAAAAAAATTAAACTCTTGGGCTGGGGATGTGGCTCAAGCGGTAGCGCGCTCGCCTGGCATGCGTGTGGCCCGGGTTCGATCCTCAGCACCACATACAAAAAACAAAAAGTTGTTGTGTCTGCCGAAAAACTAAAAAATAAAATATTAAAAAAAATTAAACTTTTAATGTGTGTTTTTTTCTATTTTTCCCCAAATTTAATGAAATCAACATATGCCACTGAACTGTTACACTCCAAAATTTGTTTTCTTTAAACCTTGATATTACACTTTAAAAAGAAAAAAGAAAGCACTTCTTTTGCCATGCTAGTAGTGTTGTTTCTTTATGAGGGTGTCTATTACAGGAATGTGTCCAGTTTATGAAAACTCATCAAGTTATATACTTCTCCATATATGTATTAAATACTTTAATAAAAAGTTTCTTTTTAAAATATTTTTAAATATTTTATTGTTGATGGGAACTTTATTCTCTTATATGCATTGCTGAAAATCAAACCCAGGGCCTCACACATGCTAAGCAAGTGCTCTACACTGAGCCACAACCCCAGCACCAAAAGTTGCTTTTTAAATTATCTTTACTTAACTTTACCCCAAACCATTACATACTATCCTTTTTGGAAATTGTCATTTTAAAAAGTTCTCTTTTTTTCTAATCTAAGAAAGCAATCTATAGCACTGAGTAATTTTCAGCATATGGAAGAGGAAAATAAAACGGGGCCTAGGGGTATGGCTCAGTGATAGAGCACCTACCCAGCATGTATGCCTGGGTTCAATTCCCAGCAGTGGAAAAAAAAATTAACCTCTTATCCAAAAAAAAGAGCCATCTAAGATAGTCTACAGAATCAAAAAGTACTATTTAATTCTTTCACAAATGTCTTGAGATTTGAAGATCGCCAAGGGATACTTTTTTTTAGCTTCTGTGTGCTCATTTTGCTCACAAGAACCTTGTCAGGTAGGTATTACTACACACAATGGCAGATGACGGCAGTTTCCAAAGATGGGCACAACAATACCTACCTCATTCCAGATGCTTTTCTTATAATGCACAGTGACTGTCTTCTACTGAAAAGTGGATGTTTCCTCTTCTCTAAACTGTATAGAATTTTACACCAGCCTTGAGCAAGAAAATGTTGCCTAAGTGACCTGTGAGACTCCCAAGTTGGGACACACAGGCCAAGGTGCTTCCTCCTGGCTTGGTCTCTCTCAGGATGCCTGCCTTGGCACCTGCCACAGGCTGTGAGTACATATCCTGCACACAGCCCCAGAGACACCTCTGGCTAAAAGGCAGCATCAACTACCAGGCCTGGTTACTGAGCCTTTTCCAGGTGATTCCAACTCCCACCTTCAAGCCTTCCAATGAGAACCCACAGGGTGTGAGACAGGACAAGCCATCCCCTGACAGGACCCCTGACCCACAGTAACCATGGGACAATAAATAATTATGGCTGTATTAAACCACTACATTTGAAATAATTTGTTAGCAATAAATAGTTAACACACTTCATAAATAAAGAGCACTTGTAGATAACTGTGCCAGCAAGAAGCTGACTTCAAGTCAGTCAATAAATAAAACCCACACTTGCTACCAGAGGGTATTGCTTCCAGATTTGCTGAGTTGCCCACATTTCTCAATGTAAGCAAAAGTTTCCACACTGAGCATTCTGAGAGGCGCAAACATCCCCCAAAATAAATGTCACCCAGAGCAACAGCTCATCCCATCCACAGCCTTGAGATCCCAGCATCATTTTTAACATAACTTCCCTTCACACCCTAATGACAGCATATCCCATAGTCCTCATAGCTGGAGATACTTAAATACCTCACACTGATAATAATACATACTCATACACACTTTGTAAAGCACTTTGCCAATCACTAATCAACTTGATCTTTGGGGGAAACCTCTCTGTGAGACAGATAAGGCAGGCATCAAACAGAGGAGGTTCAAAAAGTTGAAAATAACAAACAACAACACAGCTGAGGAAGGATTTGACTCAGATTTTCTGACTCCACACCCAGTGCTCTTTCAACCCAACTCAAAAGGAGCTCTGTGAAGGGCCACACACGACCCTGCCTGTGGTGCTTATGGAGAATCCTCTGTGCGCACGGCATCACCCAGCCAGTCTCTCCACAAAATGTCCTTCCTACTTGGACCCAATCTCTACCTTGCCAATCAACCATCTTTCCACCCACCTCAATCACAACACTGAAACACGGTCAGAAGCAGAATCGTACAGACAAGAGTACAGGCCAAATTTCTTTGTCTGCCTTCCAGGTTTTCAGTAATCTGATCCCAGTTTAGTTGATCAAATTAATTTCCCTCCATTTACTAAGAAAACCCAAACTAATCTCTTCATTCCTTCTCCAACTCACTTTCTTCCTCTCCCTCATCAAGATCTGGGGGTGCTGCCTGAGGGCTCACCCCTGTCTCTGACAGTCTCTTGTCTCAAAGACTTAAAATCAACTGCAGAACTGGAACAAACCTGGAATGACAACGCCATTATGGCCCACAAGCCTTTAGAGAGGCATCCCTGGGCCGAAGACGGCCCTCGCCAAAGGAGCACTGAGCGGGGACAGACAGTGCTTGCCTGGGCAGAAGTGAATGGCACCCTTACTGAGTGATGGCCTGACAGCCTTCCCACCCACCTGCTTCTTCCTTTCTGATTCCCCCAACCCTTCCCAGCCCAGTGCTTCCAGAAGCCTTCCTCGACTGCTCCAGAACCTTACGCGCCCTGTCTTCCTACAGAAGCAATTCTGCCTGTGACACACATCCCGGCACTCATCACCCCTGCACAGGCTGCGACCCCTCCACCCGAGCAGACTCCTGAAGACAGCAATGTCTCCTCAGTGAGCACTCCAAGTTCCTTCAAGTGAACTCAACTTGGTCATTAAAAATCCATTGAACATCACATTGCTTCTTAACTTACCGGGCATCTCCTTTGGAAAGATTTGTATTTACAGGATTAAGAATAATCTTGTTTGCATCAACATCCACCACACATTTGGTATGCAAATCAATTTCTGCAAATTAAAAAAAAAAGATAAATAGTCATTTTTAAGAGTAATTTATTTTGGAAGAGCATTTAACAAAAACTCAAAACTCTTAGTGAGTTTAAAAAATATATCCTATCACTCTTTCATGATAAAAACATTCAACAAACTAGAAATAGAAGAGAAATTTCTCAGCCTATTAGAAAGTATCTATGAAAACCCACCACTAATACCACACCCACTGGTGTGGAACTGAACAGCTGAATGTCCAATATCAAGAACAAGACAAGGATGTTTACTACCAACTTCTATGCAACACAGTACTAGAAATTCTAGTCAGGGCAGTTAGGTGAGAAAAATAAAAGGTAACCAGACTGGAAGGGAAGAAGTAAAACTATCTTTATTGCAATGATTTGATATTATATGTAGAAAATCCTTAAGAATCCATGAAAAAACTATTCGAATAAATACATTCTACAAGGCCACTGGATACAAAGATAAAATATAAAAATCAATTGTGTTTCTATACACCAGCAATGAAAAAACTGGAAATGAAATTAAAAAGACAATTTCATTTATAATATCATCAAAAATACTAAAAGGAATCAATTTAAAAGAAATGCAAGAATTATACCCTGAAATTCCAAAAACTTGTTGATAAAAATTAAAAATTTAAATAAATGAACAGAAATCTTATGTTCATGAATTAAAAGACTTCATACTGTTTAGATGGCAATACTCTCCAAATCTATAAGATTCAAGGCAGGGTCTGGGACTACATACAGCTCAGAGATAAGAGGACATGCTTAGCATGCACGAAGCCCCAAGTTCAACACCCAGCATCTCACACATGCGTGTGTACACACAGACTTAAGGAAATCCTCATTAGAATCCTAGCTTGCTTTTTTATAAAAACCAACAAGCCAAACTGGGGTGCACTTTAGTGGTGGAGCACTTACCTAGCATGTGTGAGACCCTGGATTCAGTCCCCACCACGGAGGGGGAAAGAAAAGGAAGAAATGAAGGAAAGAAACAAACACAGGCAGGCAAAAGATCCAGAGCAGCATAAACATTCTTGACAAAGAAAAAAAACACTCCACTATATCAAAATACTACAAAACTACAGTAACCAAGACAATGTGGTCCTACTACAAGGGTAAATATATACATCAGTGGGACAGAACTTCAAGTCCAGTTTTCTGACAAGGGTGACAAGACAGAACAAAGGAGAAAGCACACTTTTGCTGGGACAACTGGATATCCACACACTGAAGAATGAAAGTAGAATCCTATCTCACTCCACACTCATGAACTAACTATAGTGGAGGAAGGACAAGAAAAATCCAAATGGATGAAAATCTAACTGCAAGAGCTAAAACTATAAAACTCCTAAAAGAAAACATAAACATAAATCCATATGACCTTGGGTTAGGTGTAAGTAGTTTCTCACAACAATAAAAGCACAAGCAACAAAAAGAAAAAAAAAAATGGAACTCATCAAGATTTAAGACTTTTGTGCTTCAAAGACACTATCAAAAAAGAAAAAGACATCTAGGTTGGCTCCACAGTTTAGCTATTGTGAACTGTGCTGCTATAAACACTGATGTGGCTGTGTCCCTGTAGTATACTGTTTTTAAGGGCTTTGGGTATAGTCCAAGGAGAGGGATAGCTGAATCAAATGGTGGTTCCATACCCAGTTTTCCAAGGAATCTCCATATTGCTTTCCAAATTGGCTGCACCAATTTGAAGTCCCACCTGCAATGTATGAGTGTACCTTTTCCCCCACATCCTCACCAACACTTATTGTTGCTTGTCTTCATAATAGCTACCATTCTGACTGGCGTGAGATGATACCTTAGAGTGGTTTTGAATTTGCATTTATCTGATTGCTAGAGATGATGAGCCTTTTTTCATATATTTGTTGATTGATTGTATATCCTCTTCTGAGAAGTGTCTGTTCAGGTCCTTAGCTCATTTGTTGATTGGGTTATTTGTTTTTTTCTGGCAGATGTCTTTCAGTGGATGAATGGATTTAAAAAAAATGTGGCATATATACACAATGGAATTTTACTCAGCATTAAAAAAGAACAAAATCATGGCATTTTCAGGTAAATGGATGGTGTTGGAGAAGATAATGCTAAGTGAAGTTAGCCAATCCCAAAAAAAAACAAATGCTGAATGTTTTCTCTGATATAAGGAGGCTGACTCATAGTGGGGTACGGTGGGAGAGCATGGGAGGAATAGATGAATTCTAGATAAGGAAGAGGGGTGGGAGGGAAAGGGAGGGGGCAGGGGATTAGCAAGGATGATGGAATGTGATTGACATCGTTATCCAAAGTACATGTATGAAGACTTGAAAAAAAAAAAAAGAAAAAGACAATACATAGAATATAAAAACTACTTATAAATCATATAGCCAATAAGGGACTTGCACCAGAATAAAGAATTCTGAATAATGAAAAGACTATTAGAAAGTCAAATTTTTAAATGGGCAAAGAAATAGAATAGACATATTTCAAAAAAATACAAAAATGCCCAATAAACACAAGAAAAGATGCTTGACATCATCAGATGTTGGAAATACAAGCTAAAATCACAATGAAATACCACTTTGCACACCCTAGGATAACTATAATCGAAAAGCAGGTAATAAAAAATGCTGGCAAGGATGTGGAGAAATTAGAACCCTAGTGCATTACCATAGGAACATAAGGATGCAGTCACTTGGGAAAAGTGTGGCTAGATTCCATATGACCCAGCATTTTCACTCCTAAATATATATATATATATATATCTCCAAAAGAAATGACAACGTATGTCTACACAAAATCTTACACACAAATGTTTCCAACAGCATTTTTTAGATAAACAGGAAAAGTAGAAACAATACAAATGTCCACGAAGTAATGAATGGACAGATGTGATGAGTCCAAAGAATGGAACATTATTCAGCAATCAACATGAAGGGAGCACCTTTAAAAGGGATCACACTAAGTTAAAAAGCCACTCACAAAAGGCCAAAGAGAGTGAGGTTCCATTTAGTTTAAATGTCCCAAATAGGAAATCTAGGTAGGCAGAAGACAGATCCCTGGTTTGTTAGCGTAGAGCTTAACGCTCCTGGGTGCGTTTTTCTTTTGAGGGTAATGAAAGTGTTCTAAAATTGATTGTGGGCTGGGGATGTGGCTCAAGCAGTAGCACGCTCGCCTGGCATGCGTGGGGCACTGGGTTCGATCCTCAGCATCACATAAAATAAAATAAAGATGTTGTGTCCACCGAAAAACTAAAAAATAAATATTAAAAAATTTTTAAAAAATAAAATAAAATTGATCGTGCTGGTAGATGTACAACTGTGAGCTTACAGTTGGGAACAATGTTCGAGATGTGAATTTTATCTCAATACTGCTGCGTTAGAAAAGACTGAATGTTTACATTCCCATAATTTTATACTCTTATATTTGTCTGCACGAAGTATCAAACTGTTTCTGTTCATCTCATCTCCACTGCCAAAAGAAAGGAGCTGTACTATGTTGGAGTCATTAGTATTTTCCAAGAACCTTGGCCAAATGTCAATGTCATATTCATTAGAAAGTGTTTCTACTGTCAGTAAGGGTAATTTTTAAAAATTCCTTTTAACTTACATAACAAATGCAAAACAAAACAAAAACATTCCTCTTTCTGGCCCCAACTAACTTTTCTAATATCAGTTATTCTACTTTTATTACCAAATATATATTATTTGAGAAATGCAAAAAGGTCACTGTTTTTTTTTGTTGTTGTTGTTTTGGTTTGTTTGGGTTTTTTGGCCAACACATTTTCAGGCAAAGAGAATCTAAAGAAAAACTTGAGAGCTGTTTTACCTAGGTTAAAAAAAAAGGCTCCTAAAAGGGGACAATGTTCTGCCATGATCAGCTAGCCTTAAATCCTATGAGTAATGCTTTGTGTTTAAGTCACCTCTACCCCTGACAGAAAAGCTTCAGGAAAGTGTCAGCTGCGGTGCAGCAAACTTTCAAACCTGCAATTTCGTCCTTGCTTCCTTACCTCTGACCATACTGTATTAGGTGGCCTCTTACAGGCAAATCTACATTATACACAAATGTATCATCAACTGTCCGGAAATTCTGTGACTCAGAATCTACCATCTCACCACCTACCACAAAGTTAGTCGATAGTTTCTTGCAAGAGTTTGGTCTCAACAGAGGAGCTGCACATTTAGATTCATAAAAATACATGCCTGAAGAAACTGGGTGTTCATCAAAGTTTCTCCTACAATAGTGCATTACCTTCATTTCAAAGGATCTTGAACTGAGAAGGGATCCACGCTTTTCCTTCAATATCTTTCCTAACAGGTCCTCCCTCTTCCACACCACTGCTTGCCATTTACATCAAGTACAACAAATAATTAAGGCACCAACCTCTGAATAACTCTATGTAATACAAAGACTCACCTATTACTAATACATATAACCTAAACTCACTTTGTCCTAACATGGCAATGCTTACAAATACCCCTGCATCTAACACCCATCACCGATGGCTTTAAGTATATAAACAACTCTCTTCACTTCTTTACTAGCTTAGGGTTTAACAAAATTCTCACCCCTACTCTGTTAATTGGCAGACAGCTATTGAGAAGGCTTTTCACAAGATTGTTTAGAACATGTAGGGGTAGGCCATTTAGGATGCATACCCAGGCAAATAAAGTGAGATGTGTAGAGAGTTTAAAGAACAAATATATGAAAAGAAATTTAATATAAAATGCTACAGCTAGTGTAACCCACAAATGAGATTAGCTGGTTGAATTAAATTATATTGCTATACAATTCTAAATATAAAAGTCCAGTCAAAACTTTTTACTCTATAATCCCTACAAAGCAATTCACTAATTAAATAGCATAGTTAAAAAGTTTTAAATTTAATCTTAAAAAAAGCAAAACATATACACCCCTACCAAAAATCCAAAAGATAAAAAGATAAACATCTTCCTCTTAGTTTGGAATAATACTTAGATTAAAAAAGATAAGAACCTCGCTGCTATGCACTGTCTTTGTAAAAACAGAAAAATAGCACTACAGTACACCCATGTTCTTAGCAGCTCTATTCACAATTTCCAAAGGTAGCAGCAACCCAAAGTCCACTGCTGAATGAACAATCAGAATGGGGTAAACACACATATGGGAACAGTGTTCAACCTTCAAAAGTAAAGAAATTCTGGGGCAATTCTACCATATGGATGAAACACAAAGACAAGGCTAAGGGAAATAGCCAGTCACAAGAGGAACAATGCTCCATGATTCCATGTACAGAGGCACCCAACACAGTCAGATCACAGACAGCAGAATGGGGGTGCCAGTGGGGGAAAATAAAGGAGTCAGGTATATGCAAAATCAAGGGTCAGATATATGAAAAGCATTTTAATATAAATAGTTTCTAATGACTGTGGAGTTTCTGTTTTGCAAGGTGAAAAAAGTTTGGGTGTGGACGGTGGTGATGGTGACACAGTAATGTAAATAAACTTAATGCCACTAAACTACACTTCAAAATGGCTAAAACTATAAATGTTATGTGTACTTTCCCACAATTTTTAAAAGCATAAAAACTTATTATTATAATAAGTAACACAGGACACATTTATTCATAGTGAAGCTTAAAGTAATGAGATCGGAATTTAATTAATACTGTGTCTGAAAACTAATTAAATACCAGAGTCATCTTAAGTAGTACTATAAGCTTATTTATAACCATTCAAGCTTTATAGTACTCAAAACCAATAATGTGATCAGTCCAAAGAAAAACAGAAAGGTAGGCTAACTTACTAACATCAAAGGGCCATACTCCTACCCCCAAAGAGGATGCCTTTCCAGTCAAATTTTTCTTGATAAATATTAAAATAACCAACAGCTGACAACTTGGTTTATTCTGCTTGCATATTAGTCACACTGTAAAAGTGAGCAATAATTTGAAACAAGTCTTTCTTCACTATACAAATCACCTATGGCTCGCACCCCAATGACCTCATAGTAAAACCTGGGCAGGGCCTGGGAGACTCCCCTTACATAACTCATGTTCCATCTGGGGAAATGCAGCATTCACAGACTGGACAAAATAAATGTTTTGCCCATTTAGTAAACTGCTTTTATGATTCTCAAAAAAAAATCAATAATAAGTGCCAAGACAAATCTATTATCCAGAAAGGATAATACCTACCAGTCATGTTCCTAATAGTTACTTATAACTTACTTACTCTTAAAGTCACTAGGGTCAATTTAATTCTATGAGGTGCAGACCTAAAATTCCAGCAACTCAAGAGGCTAAGGCAGGAGAATCAGGCCAGCCTCAGCAACTTAGGAAGACTGAGTCTCAAGATAAAATTTTAAAAGAAACTGGGGATATAGCTCCGTGGTAAACCTCCCCTGGGTTCAATCCTCAATGCCACAAAAAATAAATAAATAAATAAGGAACATAATAAATTATTTATAAAATTTGCTCTTTTATTAAAGAAGTTTGCATGCCATACAGGGTCCTATTTTCAAGTCACTTAATGTATACACTTAATGTGTACTTTTATATGTTTACACATGTTCACTCAAGTAAAGTACTCACTAATATTTCATGTACAAAGATCTTACTTTACCAATTAGAATGCAATACTTATAATGGCAGAATAGGGAATATGGTTTATTTATACTTCTTTATGTGCAGTTGCTTTAGACACCTCTTTTTATTGCAGTCTGCTGAAACCAGGGGAAGAAAAAAAAAATCAGGTGATGCCATGTAAGTAAAAAGCATATTGAACTTGGAAGGCTGAGGCAAGAGGATCAAAAGTTCAAGATCTGCCCAGGCAACTTAGCAAGACCTCATCTCAAAATAAAAAAAAAGAGATGGGAATGCAGCTCAGTGGTAGAGCACCCCTGGGTTCAATCCCAGTACGGCAAAATAATAATAATAATAATAATTAATTAATTAAAATTTAAATTTAAAAAACCAAACTGGCCTCTCACGCGCTAGGCAAGCTCTCTACCGCTAAGCTGCAACCCAGCACAACCCTTTATATTTTTACCAGTGAACACGGTATGTATTCAATAAATAGTAAAATAAAAACTGAACTCTAATATGGCTAATGCAAAGGTAGAAGGAATGAAGAAAGACACAGCATGGGGTGCCAGATAGCAGAGGAGAGGTTACAGCGTGAAAATAATTATAATTATCTTACATGGCCCCAAACACAAAATGTGCACACTCAAAAAACTAATCAATCTAGAGGACTAGGAAATAGTTATTTAGAAACTTGTAAGACAAGGCTGAAGATGTAGCTAAATGGTAGAGCATTTGTCTAGCATATACAAGGTGATGGGTTTGATCCCCAGCTCCACAAAAAAAAGTAAACTAAAAATAAAAACTTAAAAGAATCAGAACTGCCAAAAGAAAAAGAAAATCAAAGTCAGAGGACTCATACTCCCAAACATCAAAACTTTAACTAGACAACAACAGTAACCAAGACAATGTGGCACTATTACAAAGACAGAAAGATAGATATAGAGACTAATGAAATGGAAGTGAGAGTCTAGAACTATAACTTGGAAATATGAGTCACATTTTGAACAAGGGTGCCAAGACAGTCCAATGGAGGAAAGAACAGACTTTTTAACAAATGGTACTGGGACAACTGGATATCCACATGCAAAAGAATGAAGGTGGTCTCCTACCTCACACCACACTCAAAAATTAACTCCAAACAGATCAAAGACCCAAATTTAAAAGCTAAAACCATAAAATTCTTACAAGAAAACATAGTGTAAGTACACATGACCTTGGGTTAAGTATGGCTTCTTGGGTATAACACCAAAAGAATAAGCAACAAACAGTAATTTGGACTTTGTCAAAATTACACATTTTGTGCTTCAAAGAGTAAAAAGGTGATCAACCAACTAGAGAAAATGTTTACAAATCACGTATCTAAATAAAGGAATGGTATCCAGAATATATAAACAATTCTTACAACTCAATAGTAGAAAGGTCCTAGGTAATGAACCCAGAGCCTTGTGCATGCTAAGCACACACTCTACCACTGAGCTACATCCCCAGCCCAAGGAAAGGATTTGAACAGAAATCTCTCCAAAGACACACAAACAGCTGATTTGTGCTCAACATTAGTATCCACTAGAGAAAGACAAATCAAACAAGATACACTTCACACCCACTAGGATGGCAATAATCAAAGAGAAACGGTCTGGGGGTGCAGCTCTGTGATAGAGGGCTTGCCTAGCATGCATAAGGCCCTGGGTTCAATCCCCAGCATTGGGGGGCGCGGGGTGGGGGGAGGAACAATAACAAGTGCCAACAAGGATGCAGAGAAGTCGGAACCTTCATACGTTCCTGCTGGGAATGTAAAATGGTGCACTCATTTTGTAAAACAGATTAGCAGTGCCTCAAAATTTAGAGTTACTACATAACTAAGCAACTCCACTTCTATACATATGCACCAAAGAAAATGAAAATGCCTACGCAAAACCTGTACACAAATGTTCATAGCAGCATTATTCACAGTGGCCCGAAGTAGAAACTAACCAAATACTCATCAATTGATTAATGGATAAACAAAATGTATCATATCCATATAAGGTAATATTATTCAGATTTTAAAAGAATGATGCAAAGATACATACTAAAACATGAAGAGACCCTAAATGAGCTAGTATATGAAAGAAGCCAGATAATAAAGTCTACAGGCTGAATCATTCCATTAATATGAAACGCCAGAATAGGCAAATCCAGAGACAGAAAGCAGATTAGTGGCTCCCAGAGGCTAAGGGAGGTAGGGTGGAGATGGAAAACACTGTTAATGGGGCACAGAGTTCTCTTCAGGGTGAAGAAAATGTTCTGGAATTGCTTAGTGGTGATGGCTGCACAGCTCTGGAAATATCCTAAAAGCCACTAAATAACATAGTTTTGGTGTGTGAACCATAGTTAATAATAGAAGAACTGGATGTGGTGGCACCTGATTATAAATCTAGCTAATCAGGACGCTGAGGCAGGAGCATCAATTAAGAGTTCAATGCCACCTGAACAACACAGTGAGCCTCCATCTCAAAAATATAATTTAAAAAGGAATTTTAAAAACAGAAAAACTTGAAAGAATGAACCCTCTACCCTCACAGATAAACCATGGTTAGAGTTCTTAGCCACATTTCTCCACAATACTCTGAAGATCCCCGCTCATCCAATTCCTCTTTTAATTTCCTCACATGCTACCTCATTAAGAAAATTAAGCCCTCCAGGACTTTCCCATTATAGAATTACTCTCTACTATATTTCAAAAACTGTCCTTCTCTAAATAGAGAAGGACACTCCACAGTGTTAACACACTGGCTATTCCTGTGACATCTGAGGGACCATTCTTGGATTCATTTATCCCCCTGGGCTTCCAAACCACTGCTTTCTCCTGATTGTCCTCGGTGTCTCTCAGCTCTGTGACCTGCTTCACATATGCTTTACTGTGAAGTTCTATTTTCTACCTACAGAAATGACTCCTAAGTCTCCCAGCCCCTTAGCTTCAGACTCACACACAACAGCCTTTGGACCATCCACCGGCTGCATTCAGGCACCCCGCACTCCACAAGCGGTGGAGCTTCTCCCAGGCGCGGGCTGTATCTTATTCACAGTGGCAGTGTGCTGCATGTAAGCACTGACTAAAGACTGCTGAGTGTCCCAGCAGGACTCATCATTTCCCACCCTCCACCCTAAAACTTGCCTCTCCCATATGTCTGGTCTTCTGGTCTCAGTTCATGACACCAGCACTCACCAGTCATCGAAACCAGAAATTCTGCAGTGGCTCCGCAGGCTCAGTGTTTCTCAGATGCAACACAGACCCACTTCTCTGTGGTGTCCACCTGAACCCCTCCACCCTGCCCCGCAGTGGGACCTGGAGGCAAGGAGGACTGCTTGTGTTGCCTGCTGTGCCATTCTCAAATCCTAGTTCCATTTCTTTACTTCATACTCACTGTCATCACAAAGTTGTGTACGTGTTCTTATGAACTCACCAGGAAAACAGTGAGCTCGCCTGGTCAAAGACCATGACTTATGCTTCTAGTGCATCTTGCGCATCTCAGGACTTCCAGGTCTCTTTAAACATTATAACGTCCAGTGAGTATAAAAGCACAGGCTTTGACAGAAGGCTCCAAAATACTGGTTTCATAATCCTAGGAATGTTAATTAACCTCTCTGAAATTGCAGTAAATAGAAATTCTACTATTACCTTTAGAAGTCTGGTTTGAAGAATAAAATAATGTCTAAAAAGCCTGAATTCAGCCAGGTGCTGTGGCCAGCCTGGGCAAATGTAGTGAGACCGTATCTCAAAAATAAAAAGGGCTGGGGATATAGCTTAGTAGAGCACTTGCTTAGCGCACATGAGGTCCTAGGTTCAATCTCCAGTATCACTGGGGAAAAAACATACACACTGAACACTGCAGCTCACAAATAGAATAGAAAGCTCTCCGGACTAGAGGTGTAGCTCAATGATAGAGCACATGTTTAACATGTAAGAAGCCTTGGGTTCAAGGCCCAGCAGAGGAGGAGAACAGAGAGATCTCAAGAAAGCAGCTCCTGGGGCTGGGAGTTTGATCAGTAGTAGAGCAGTTGTGTACCTCTGGGTTTGATCCCTAGCACCCTAAAAAATGGAAACAAAGGGAAAACAGTAGCTCTTATTTTTTTCTTCAATCAACAGAATAAATAGAAGGATTAACACACAGCATTTTCTAAAGCTACCCACAGCTCTGAGAGCGAAAGCCCAGCACCACTGTCATGGATCTGCCTCCTGCGGACCCATCTCCTATACTTTTCCAGAGAGCACCTGCTCATCCTAGCCAACTGTTCTTCAGAACACACTCTGCTGAAAACAAGGGGACCGATCAGCAAGCACTGAGATCAACAAATCCATTTCCACTCAATAAACACTTCAAGACATCTCGTTGAGTAATAGTTTTGTCAGTGGTTTCTTCCATCTTCAGAACTTAAGAGGTAGAAAAGTCAGCCATTACTCAAGGCTTTATGGAGGTAATGGGGTAAAAGTTAACGCCAATTTCAACAAAATTGTACATTATAAATGTGTTCCTTCACAGAAAGCCTCTGGCCCTACGTGTGTAAATCCAAATTTTAGGCCACTGAGTTGAAAGTAGAAACAATGCTGTAATAGATCTGTCTGCTCACCACCAGCCGGAAAAACAAGCATCTTCTGTTCCAGCACCCACAGCCATGCTTAGCTCCACGTCTATCAGTGACCTCTCTAAAAAGGCTGAAGAACCACCAACAGACCCCGCATCAGGAAGCCTTCCCTGCCCCTTCATTCCCACAGGATCCCTGTCTTCACTCATCACCTGGTCTTTAAGCCTCCCCCACCCCCTCAGTTTTACCTGGGCTTTCGACCCATGACTGCTGGCTTGATGTTGACCAACCCCCTTTAGCTTCTTAATCACAGGGCTTTGTTTTCACCTTGTGCTTTTTAAGTCCTACCCAGCTATGAGAGTCATCTACACAGGCTTCCAATCTTGTTTTGGGATCTGGCAGTCTTTCTCCTTCATGTCTGTGTCTGCACAAAGTTCTTCAAAAAGCTAAACAGAGCACACAGCTCAGCACCCTAGGGCCAGACTTCTGCCCTGGCTAGCTACTGCCAGGATGCCTGCCACTTGCCCAGCCTTTGTGTTCCACCCTTCTTCTCCAGCCAACCTTCCAGAACCTTTCCAGGCAGCTGAGTCTTGTCTCTGCTGCCTAACCTTGCCGAACTCATTCTTATCTCTGTGCTTTGCTCCCAGACCATACCTCCTCCTCAGAGAACGAAGGCCCTCCCCCTCACCATGCACCCATTCCACACACAGGCTTCCTCCTTGAAGTCTCTAACCAAAATTCTCTCCCCTGGGGAAATCTTCCCTAGTCACCAGGCCTTAGAGCTCTCTAGGTCTTCTAAATTCCTATACTTACCTATACTCACCTGCACTTAATAACTGGCAGTCTATTATAGTTGTTTACCTTTTAATCTTATCTTTTCATGTGACAAGTCATTTTCTCATGGGCATGAACCATAAAACAAACTAAGAAACTGAATATGACAATAGTAGTCAATACCAAAAAGTTTTTAGGAAATAAAATCCCCCTAACAAAACAGCTTCATTTTCCATGTTTCTAGCTCTGGCCCCTCCTGTACATACGTGTACATGGTGACAGCCACCCCAGTAGATTCACTCAGTTACACGTGTGCTTCCATCAATGAGTATTCCTTGTTAAGTGGGTGTGATCATCATCACCTCTAATAGCTATCACAATTCCTCCACTGCTACTAGATCATGATTTACTGAAGCACTGACTCTATTAGACATGATTACATACTTCTCTGTATCTTTTATTACATCAAGTATAGCAAAACACAAAGTAAACTTGTTTGAAATACCCACTGAAATAAATTTATTGCCCATGTTCCCTAACGTCTGAAACAATCCATTTCACTTTTTCTTTCTGGCTCAATTTCTAGAGCAATTTCAGTTTCACTCACTTATACAAATATATTTTCCAAACATTTTTTATATAATTTACTTTGGAAGTCAGTCTTACATATATTAAAACAAGAGCAACCCCTTGATTGAAGGGCACTTTAATACCAGCTAGAAACCTGAGAGGAACTCAATAAATGCTCACTTACCTATTAAATATTTTTTAAACCACGTGAAGTTAAAAACTGTCAAATTCCTGGAAGGTATCACTCATCTAATAATGTCAATTATGCTTGTAAAACTTTCAGCTCATTTAATGATTAGACTGGTTAATAACGTTGGACAGGTGTTTTGTATGGTACAGGAAAGAACAAGATTGTCTGTTGAGCTGCACAGTCTCAAAGACAACATGCGAAGACAAACAATACCTGAAAATAGAACTTCAAGATCTTGTGACAAAAGAAGGTTACCCC
Source organism: Marmota flaviventris (assembly GCF_047511675.1). NCBI lineage: Eukaryota > Metazoa > Chordata > Mammalia > Rodentia > Sciuridae > Marmota > Marmota flaviventris. The sequence continues at coordinate 171,210,619 of NC_092500.1, forward strand.
TTTTCTTTAGCTGTTTAGCTTCAGATTTCAGATGAGTTGAAATGTTCAAACTATGTCAAATCACATATACATGTGAGCACAAACTGGGGGAAATAAGAAAAGCTGTTAGGATAGAGGGGGAAATATTTTTCTATTTTGTGTTTTGTTAGTATAATTTTAGACTGCATAACTAGAAAAATATTCTTGACAAATTAGCCATTACAACTCTTGCTATTGAATTAGGGCTTAATGCTTAACATTCAGGTAACTTAAGTTTTCCAAACCCACATACTGTTTAGCAGGAAGGCTGAAGCTCTTACTTCCATGAAAAATGTTAAATAAGCCAACCCACCACCTCAGGACTCAAAACACCAGCACTGGGTCAACACTGAATCACAGGAAGAACTTAAAAGGATGTACCAAAGGTTTCTGGAAATCTTCAAACTTTCCTCAAAAGATAGCTAATGTGATTCCAAGTATCAGAGCAAAACCATATCAGTGACCCACTCTCATCCCTGTCCTCACTAGGATTTCTCAGGCTGCTTCCTGCATTTATATGCCATATATGCCATGACAGAAACAACCAGGACTTCAGGGGACATTATGCCATAATTATATCCTATCACTTAATACATTAATTTTCCCAAAAGTAAAAACTGTTCAAAGTAATATGATTCTTTCAAAATTATTAGAAAGGAATAATTTATTTTAGCTTTTTTATATGAACTCTAGGCACCAATTTAAAAAAAAAATCACTGGCTTTAAAATTCTACATTGCATTCCACGATAACCTTTAAATTTATGCAATTACTTCATGAAGAAATAGGAAAAGAACCACACTTAATCACCTGTGAGAATCACTGAAAAGAAGTTCATGTGCGTCAGGAAAGATAAGGCTAGGTAAGACAGGATAAAGGAATTGAGGGGGGCAGATCACCATAAATAATGTACTTCTATTTATAGAGCCATGGAACCTATGTGTAAACATTTAATTTTAAAAATTACTTCAACCAAAGAAACAACTAACTCCTGATCCCACAGCTAAAATTATTCTATGTATTCCTCAAAACTCAGACACTGAGCCAGGCCTGGTGGCACATGCCTATAGTTCCCAGTGACTCAGGAGGCTGAGGCAGGAGGATCCCAAGTTCAAGGCCTCTACAACTTAGGGAGACCCTATTTCAAAATAAAAAATAAAAAGGGCTAGGGATATAGCTCAATGGTAAAGCACACTGGATTTAATCTCCAGTACACCAAAAAAAAAAAAAAAAAAAATCTCAAGCTGGGGTTGTGGCTCAGCCTAGCACGTGCGAAGCCCTGGGTTCAATCCTCAGCACCACATAAAAATAAATAAAGGTATTGTGTCCAATTACAAGCAAAAAATTTTTTAAAATCTGATGGAACCATCATTACAACTTACTCATGACAATTTAAAATAAAAAGAATAGTAACTCCCCTCAAAAAAGTGAAACTATTTTGGGGAAGACAGTGGGGGAGAGAGAAAGGCTCTAAATATGGAGCTAAGTTATTTTGTGGTGGTTAGTTGCCTCTTTTCTAGCACTGACATTTCCAAGTTGGTGGTTTTTTGGTTTTTTGGGGTCGTTCTCTCTCTCTCTCTCTCTCTCTCTCTCTCTCTCTCTCTGTGTGTGTGTGTGTTTGTGTGTGTGTGTGTGTGTGTGTGTGAGAGAGAGAGAGAGAGAGAAGGAAATTTCAAGAATGTGCTAAAACCACCTTTTCAAAATCAATTCCCACATAAATGATATTTCATTTGGCTTGGGATTTTTTTTCTTCTTAATCATTGTGATGATAATAAACTTCAAGTGAACTAAAATAAAGACGCCTGAATATGTAAAAACAGAAGATTTGGAAAACTTTCAGAGTTCCATCAAAGTTATTTCATTTTGTCAGGGCTAGGAATTTGAGAGGTGGAAAGACAACAGACCATGCAGGAGCTGAGAATCTGAGGCAATTGAATCCTAGGGGGAAACTCAGGTGATAGCCTTAAGCAACCCTAGCAGGGACAGGGGGACAAACCAATTCCAAGACAGAAACCAACTTTCAACAAACAGAAGGACAAACCAACAAAGTCAACTGACTGATCTGTGTATCTCAATACACAGGAAAGACCAAAGAGAAGGGAAACAGCTTAAACTTTCTGTGTAGAATAAAACGCTCGATTTTGAACACAGAAGTTGTTTTTTAAAAAGGGCTTGGAAAATGATTCTGGTGCTTGGAAATGATCCTGATTAATCAAGAGTCTTATCAATGGCAAAGTCATCTCCTGGGACTGAAACAGTGATCCCAGTAACAAGACCTTTCTTTTATAAAGTGTTTTCAAACATATCATCTCATTTAAAGGAACCTGCCCAGCCAGGCTGCTGGTGAAGTATCAAAGGCAAGACCCAGCCCACCTCCTCTCCTGACTTGAAGCTGGGCTTCATTCACTTCATTTGAACGTCACAAGACGATTTAAGTGAGCTCGGTTTATCTGCCTTCTCTACCCTCCCTAAAGACTTAGGAGAAAGTCTCAAGGATACAATTTCACAAGAATCTTGGCACCTAAACTATTTATTGTTGAGAGATGACGGGTATGACTTCAAGCCAAAGCAGAAACTTCTCAACCGTCCCAACACCGAGAAAGGCATCCCTCGACCCCAGCCCAAGGCACGGCACCGGGCAGCTCTGCCGGAGCGCGCAGGTTCAGCACCGAGGAGGGGAGGCGCCGGGCAGCGCCGGGAGCCCTCCGGGGGAGTCCGCGAACTCTCGGCGCCGTCCCCCGCCGCGGCCGAGGGGTGCGGGCTGCCCGGGGCGCGGGGCGGGCCGGGGGCGCGGGCGCGGTGACAGCTGGCGGGGCGCGGGCGGGCGCGGGGCCGCGGGGAGGCAGAGGGCGAAAGGGCGCCGGGCGGGGCGCGTGGGCGGAAGGGGCAGCGGGAGCGCGGTGGGCCGGGGCGCGGGGCCCCGCGGCGCGCGCGGGCCCGGGAGGGACGTCCCGCGGCAGCGGGCGCCGGGCGCGGGGCCCCGGGGAGCGCGCCGGCCGCCGACCCCAGGGGCGGGCGGGCCCCCCACGGCGGCCGGGCTTGGGTGCGCCGGGCACCTGCCGCCCGCGCGGGGCTCTCACCTCGTCGGTTCATGGGCCGGACCCTCACCGCCACTTTCACTTTGGAGTCGCCCATCCTGCCGCCGCCGGGCTCTCGCTCGGCTTCCGTCTGCCGAGGCCACCGGGCAACTCTTCGGGGCTGACCCGGCGGGAGGGGGCCGCGGGGGCGGGGCGGGGCGGGGCCTGAGGCGGGGCGGGACCTGGAGGGCGTGGCCGCGCGAGACCGGCGCGCCCCGCGGCATGCCGGGACCTGTAGTGCCCGCGGACGGGGCGGGCCGGCGGCCGCGCGTGGCTCGCTGGAGTCCGTCAGCGAGCTTCTGAGACCGCGATCCCATTCCTCACGGTGCTTCTCCTCGCAGTTGGGATTGAGACGTGGGCGGTCGACAAGCCAGTGCCTCGCCGGGAAACGAAGGGCCGAATGGACGGTGTTGGAGACCCTGCTACTTAACCTCTTCCTGCGTAACTTCCACACTGGCTCAGAAGATTCCTGTGCTTGAACTGGCCTCCCGGCCTCCTTTGCAGAACTAGGCTAGTGAAGTGCTACTGTCCTTAGATCTGCAGGTGATGGCTCTCCTTCCTATCAAGGTCTTGAGCCTGGACCTTGAGCTTTCTTCCTACTGAGACCTTGATCCGTGGAAGCAATCTGAATTCAAATTTCCCAATTGTGTGACCTTGGACATGATATTTGACTGCTCAGTGCTTTCATATGTAACATGGAGGCAATAGAAGTACTTCCTAAAATAGGCACATTTAAGGCCAAACGGTTTACTTATATATGTAACCTAGCCTATAGTATAGACTCAGTGAACACTTACTGCGTGAATGGGTGAACGAAGCCAAACTGAAATAGCCCTTTATGTGCCCATGCAGAGATTAACCGGTGGCCTATGGGCCAGATCTAGCCTACAAACACGAATTGTTTGGCCTAACCCTATTGGCCAACACGTAAAAATCAGACTTGAGTATGTAGTACTGGGCCTGCACTACATATTGGAATACAGGGTTGAGACTGAATAACAGCAACCAACTTTATAAGAGGCAAGTGCCCGCAGTTCACCATCACCCCCTCCAGTCTGCCTCCCCACTGTGTTCCAGGATCCCGCGAGGTTGTGACAGCTTCTTAGGTGTGTTTAAGGGATAATATCTCAAAATAGCTCAACTATTTTGCAGGTGAGTGAATACAGAAAGCTGGTGAGACTTGCACTTTTACCAACAGTCCTGTTGTTGAAAGACCTTCAATACAGCAGAGCCATTATAAAAGGTTAAAAACAGTTGTAAAAGGGAAGAAATTCTGAGCCAGGTATGGTGGCACATATCTGAAATCTCAGCTGCTCAGGAGGCTGAAGCAAGAGCATCACACATTCAAGGCCAGCTTTGGCAACTTGGGAAGGGAGACCCCATCTCAAAATTGTTTTTAAAAATAAATAAGGCTAGAGATGTAGTAAAATGTCTCTGGATTCAATCCAAAGTAAAAATTCTAGCCACACTGCAGCATGGATGGATTTTGAAGACACCATGCTACTTGAAATGAGCCAGTCACAGTAGAAGGCTATGTGATGGGTGATTCCATTCATATGAGGTCCCTAGGATAGTCAAATTCATAGAGACAGAAAGTAAAATAGGCATGGCCAGTAGGTGGGGGAGGGGAAATAGGGAGTCGGTGTTTAATGGGTATCAGATGTCAGTTGGGGAAGATGAAAAAGTTGGGGAGATGGATGGTGGTAATGATTTGCAATATGGATGTACTTAGTGCTACTGAACTGCAATTAGGAATGGTTAAAGTGTTAGGGGTATAGCTCAGTGGCAGAGTGCTTGCTCAACATGTGTGAGGGCTGAAAGGCCCTCTATAAAGAAAGGAAATTTGTTTCCTAGGGGCACCTCCTCTGAGCTGAAGGAGGGCCTCCTCAGCTGGAGCAGAAGTAGGTTTAATGTAGGGCCCTTTGATTTTTCACAGCCCAAGAAAGTAAATAAATAACATCAAGAAAATCAATTTAGTGGCTGGGCTGGTGGCTCAGTGGTAGAGCACTTGTCTAGCACTTGTGAGGCACTGGATTCAATACTCAGCACCACATTATGTCCACCTACAACTAAGAAAATATTAAAAGATGAAAAGAAAGAAAATCAATTTAGGATTGCTAGGGCCGGGTGTGCAGCTTGGTGATAGGGTGCTTGTCTAACATGTGCAACGCCCTGGTTTCTGTCTCCAGCACCACAGAAAAATTAAAAATAAATTTTAAATATTATAAAACTGGGGCTGGGGATGTGGCTCAAGCGGTAGCGCACTCGCCTGGCATGCATGTGGCCTGGATTCGATCTTCAGCACCACATACAAACAAAGATGTTGTGTCCGCTGAAAACTAAAAAAAAAAAAAAGAAATATTAAAAAATTCTCTCTCTCTCTCTTAAAAAAAACACATTCTACTGTCATGTGTAACTAAAAAGAATAAATAAAAAATTTTTTAAAAAAATTATAAAACTGCCAGCTTCTTAATTTTGCCAAGTAAGTTCTTTTTTCTTTCAACATTTTTTATTGGTGATTATAGTTGTACATCATGATAGAATTTGTCACATATTGGTACAGGCACATAATATAAGAATATTATTTGGTCAATATTACTCCTCAGTACTTCCCCCCTCCCAAGTAAATTCTTTTTAAAAATAAATAAATGGCTGGGGATCTAGCTCAGTAGATAGAATGCTTGCCTCCCATGCACAAGGCCTTGGGTTCAATCCCCAGCACTACAAAAAATAAAAAATAAATGAATGTACACAATTGCTATCTATTAGCTCTATAATTCCTTTTTTTAAAATAAAAAAGGGCATTCTTTGAGTGCATATTGAAATCCTTCGGCTTGATGAAAAATAAATCTCACTTCTGTCCTTTTGCTCTTACTGAATGTTGGACCAGAGTTGGGCAGTCTGGTGTTAAAACATATTTGCTAATTACTACCTCCCCACTTTCTGGCTATAACAAATAAGGTTTGGAATGTGCTAAGTTCCATTCTTCACATTATGTCTTTTATGACCCAGCAAGTTTTGTTTTGAAATAGCATATCCTCCTGCTAGCTTGAATCTAGCTTTTTAAACAGAGGCAAAGTGGGCAGAAAAAGAAAAGGCTAAGCAGTTTCTATGGGAACATTGTATTTAAGCTGAAACTTTAGAGAAAGCCCCTGAAGAGCTGAAGGGGGGGGCGGGTATAATAGCCAGGAGATGAGGACTTTCTCTAAAGTTCCAAACCTGTCTAAATTGGTCTGGAAATATTTGACTAGAAGAAAATGATAGTAGGTTTCCTAGGGCCAGCAGGGAAAACCCCTGTGGGTATTCTCTCTTTCCACTTACTACTGCCCTGTCTCCTTTGGCTTCTGCATCGAAAGTGGAGGAAGGATTCTTGGAGCCCTGGAAAATCTTCCAGCAACAGGTGAGAGAGAAGGGACTGTGCTTCAAGTGGCCACCTGCAGCACTTGCGTCAGGTGTGTCCACGCCCAATGAAACAAACAGCAGCAGCCTGGGCTTGGCCGTCTGCAAGGAGCAGCAAGAGTCCTGGTTTCTCTCTTGTCCATCATTAGGGGAAAAAGAAAAAGAAGGAACAAGGAAGGGGCTCCCTTCTTTTGTTTTGTGAATCAACAGCTACATTCAGTGTAGATACTACGAACTGTGCGTGTAGATCTTTTGGACTTGAGCTGTTAACTGTGTCTAGAAGGAGTTTCTCGATTTTTTCCCCCTGACATTTTGCAAATCTACTCATTCTGAAACTGACTCCTAGTTTACTTTTGCGGTGTTGATCCACCCACTCCACAGCTTCTGATGGTTTCTTCAGAGACAAAGAAAGGCCTGGTGCCTCTTCTTTTTATAGTCATCACTTAACCTGACGATGTTAGCTAACATACATTGAGCACCTACTACAAGCCAAACAGTCCTAAGCACTTTTCATATATGACCCCATTTACTCTTCATACCAACTCTGTGAAGCACTTGCTATCATTTTCCCTATTTTACAGCTTATTGGAGGGGCAATTGACTGCAGGAACTACTGGAGTAGTGATCTGACCTCCCCACCCTACAACCCTGCAATACGGACATGTGCGCCTGCGGGTTCTTCAGTCCACAGGAATATGAAAGACCTCTTGTTCACCATGCTGCTTTCAAAATAGTTTCTAAAATCCCCTTTTTGGAAAAAGTAGAACAGTATACTAAGTTCTAGTTTTGTTTGTTTTTGGTCTTTAAAAAGGAAGGGATGGAAGAATTGCTTCCTCAGGACAAATACTTCTCTCCAACCTAGATCGGGATTTATCTGCTCCCCTGGGACTTAGCTTGCTTTTTTTTTTTTTTTGGTACAGAGGATTGAACCCAGGGGCACTTTACCACTGAGCCACATCCTCAGCCTGCTCCCCTCTGCCCCATTTTTTATATTTTATTGGGTCTCACTGAGTTGCTCAGAGCCTCACCAATTTGCTGAGGCTGGCTTTGAACTTGTGATCCTCCTGCCTCAGTCTCCTGAACCACTGGGGATTCCAGGCATGCACCACCATGCCTAGCTAGTTTGTTTGTTTGTTTTTAATACCTTTATTTTATTCATTTATTTTTATGTGGTGCTGAGGATTGAACCCAGTGCCTCACATGTGCTACTGCTAAGCCACAACCACAGCCCTAGCTTTCCCAATTTTAATTGTCTCTTCATCTGTCTCCCCAGTCCTACTGTGAGCTCTTTGAGCTCAGGAAAGTGTCTTTGAGTCTCCTCATCTCCATACCTAGTACAGTGCCTGGTACTGACTAGGTCCTCAACACATTTTAGGGAATGAAAATTTGAACAAGGCAGCGTCATCATTGACCTCAGTCATATCAAATGGCTTGCTGAGCTCAAGTAACACAGCTGTAAGTGGCAGAGCTGGGATACAAGCACAAATTTGTTTGATTCCAAAAATCTGTGCTCTTTCCACAAAGAAGGCCATCTCTGGACGGCTACCTGCCTTTCATGTTTGCATTCTCTGCTACACTCTGAGTTCCTGGTGGGAGCCCACACCTCACTCATAGCGGTCACTGCTGTCTAGCTGCTATACACTGAGTGTCCCGCTCACCAGGCACGTGCTCAGTACTCCACACACTTGAGCTCATTTAATTTTCATCACAATCCCACGAGACTCAGGCACATTACCTGCACCCTGGCCTGGGTAAAAGGAACCTGAATGTCAATTCCAGGGTCCCCTGTGTGCCCAGGCTGTCAGACCATCTCCACTGCTCCACAGGCCTCTTCCTGTTGCCTCTGGTCTTCTGCTGGGTCCATAGTCTGTGCTGGCACTCCTTTGTCAACCACGTGCTGGCAGCACCACCCCTGGACTTTGCCATGACCTAAGACTGCTCCACCAGGAAACCAACCACAGTAACTCTCATCCGTAACCTGTAACCTCAGCCTCTTCATCCCTATCTCCCTCTCCTACGCCCAAGCGCCAGCACGCCGTTCTTAAGCCTCGTTCCTCACCTGACCTTTCCTCACTTGGGAGCTCAGTTTCTTCCGTCTCCAGGCTCAACCTCCCCTTGACTGTGTTGGCTGCACCACTCACGTCCTGGGAATCCTTGAACCACTGTATGTGTGGCCTCCCACCACTGTAGAGGACCCGAGATGATCAGCTTCTGAGGACGAAAGTTTACTTGGGTTCATGGTTTCAGAGGTTACAGGCTATGGTCACTTGTGCCTATTGCTTTGGGCCTCTGGTGACATAGTATCTCATGGTGGGAGCACATGACAGAGGAAGCCTCTTCACCCCATGGTGGCCAGGAAGCAGAGAGAGAGAGAGAGAGAGAGAGAGAGAGAGGGAGAGTGACTCCAAAGAACAGAGTCTCAGTATTCCCCTCATGCACACCCCCAATGACGTAACTTCCCTTAGGAAGCCCGACTTCCTAAAAGTTTCACAGCCTCCCAGTAGGGCCACAGGCTGGGGACCAGGCCTTAAGCCTGGTGCAGCAGCGCACACCAGTAATTCTAGCAACTCAGGAGGCTGAGGCAGGAGGATCACAAGTTTGATGCCATCCTCAGCAATTTAGCAAGACCCTCAGCAAGTTTGTGAGACCCTGTCTCAAAATAAAAAATAAAAAGGACAGGAGATGTAGATCAGTGGCAAAGCACCCCTGGGTTCAAACCCCAATACTGCAAAAAGGAAAAAAAAGAAAAGATACACAAAGGGCCATCTCTCCTCTTCCACCATGTGACGGGGAGAAGGTGACTTCTGGGAAGCAGGAAGGGGTTTGCCTACTCCTTGATCGCTGACCTCCCTGCTTCCAGAACTTTATCCATCCAGGTATCTTCCCCACATTTCAAACTCAATGTACTCAAAAGATTGCCTCACTGAACTGAGAGTCTAGGCATCAGATGCTGGTCCCAGCCTGCCATCTTTAGCTGAATGACCTTGAGCAAGAGGCTCTACATCTTGGTGGCTCAGGCTGACTCTCATCTGCCTTAGGAAGAACTGAGAAGGCCAATATTGAGAAAGCCTTCCGTGCCTGGAATGGCATGGCTTTCAGCTCCTCCTTGGGAAGGAAGATGCTGGAAGTGACTGGATCAAACATCACCCTGCCACTCGGGCACACAACATGTTGCCGTGTGTCCTTTTTCCCTCAGCCACCCTGCAAGCTGCTTATGGGTTGATTGGCACAGTAGTGAGTACAGATCTAGATACAGGCATGTGTCACCACACTGGGGCAAGTAGCTCTTTTTATTGAAGGATTCCACAACAGACTATCTATATTTACTAATGCAATCAGATCTCAAAGCATACACAAAAAATTAACTTGGCTGGGCATGGCAGTACATGCCTAGACACAGAAGGCTGAAGCAGGAGGATTGCAAGTTGGAGGCCAACCTGGGTAATGCAATGAGACCCTGTTTCAACATAAATGAAGGTCTAGGGATGAATCCCAGTGGTAGAATGCCTGCCTAGCACGTACGAGGTCCTGGGTTCAATCCCCAGTAGGTTAAAAAAAAAAAAAAAAGGCAGTTTGAATTCAATTGTCTTTGCATCTTGGCCATAAATCAGTTATATAGTGAATCTACTTCTGGGTTTACTATTGTTTTCTTAAATACCGCAGCAGTAATGTAATTTCTCCCATATTTTCCTTTTATTTTATTTTAATTCTGTTATTTGCACTTCAACATAATTTTATTTGTCTATTCATTTATTTATTTTTAACTCATTTGAATATAATTTTAGAATCTGATTTCCAATTTTTACCAAAGAGCCTGATGGGATTTTGATTGAGACAGCATCGAGTCAGTAGGTCAGTTTGTGAGGTGTTGGCAGTGTAACCACAATACGTCTTCCAATCCATGAATATTGTTTATTTATTTAGGTATTCTTTAGTTCCTATTAGCAGTTTTATAATTATCAATGTAGATAGAGTTCTTGCATGCATTTATATTATTACTATTGTTTATTATAGAATCATATTGAACTAGGGTGTAGCTCAGTGACAGAGCTCTTGCCTAGCATGAATTAGACCCTGGGCTTGATCCCTAGCACCAATAAATACACAAAAACATATTTTATGTTTTTGAGGCTATTGCAGATGACATTTTATTTATTATTGTAGTATCATTATAATTATTAGCATATATGAATTGTACAAATTAATGGGATTCCCTGCGATATTATCATATATGCATGCCTTGGGCATTGATCATGTCCATCCACTCTTCTTCTACCCTTGACCTCCACAGATATTTTGAAAGTTTTATTTTCCAATTGTTTGTTGGTAGAATGTAGACATACAGTTGATTTTTGTATGTTCACCTCATATCCTATGACCTTTGTTAGACCCATTTGATTTTTGTAGATTCCTCATGACCTCTGTGTTTACAATGATTTCATCTGTGACTAGAATGCCTTCAATTCTTCCTTTGTGATCTGTATGTCTTTATTTTTTCTTGTCTTATTTCAATAGCTAAAAACATGAATAAAATGTTGAATATTTTTTAAAAAATCCCAACTCTAGCACTAAGTTATCAGTCCCCCTTCTCCCAGCTTCCAGGGTTGGACGGGTAGCACCACTGGGGGAAGCCACGCGTCCATGCAGGTCGGTGCACGGACCTCAGCTTGTCTGCTCCTCCCAGGCCTTTACCACCCTCATTGCTGTCTTCAAGCCCAACTCAAATGACCACCCTCTCCCCAGACACCTGCTTCTATATCCCCAGAAGAATTAGGGCTCTCAGCCCAAACTTCCCCCCACTTCCCGGGTCCAAAATGTCATCTTTGACTGTGTCCACCACCAGCTTCCCCCTCCAGGGGCAGAATCAGGGGTGTATCTTCAGCCCAGGGCTGAGGCCCCTCTTCCACACTCCCACCCCACCCATGGCAGGGACACCCAGGGTTCCATTTATTTCCCCTTGTCTGACAGTTGAACCTTTCCTTCCCTGTGAGCCCCTTCCCATCATCTGAGAATCTCTCAGGGAAAATGAAAGCAAACAATCACACTTGAAGAAAGAAAGGAGGCCGTTTCCCTGAACCCCAAGTCCACTTCTGCTTCCTGATCTCCCTGCCTCCTCCACAGCCAGGCCCCACAAATATTAGTTGACAGCGTCTTCCCTCCATCGCCTGTCATTAGTCAACCAGCTATTAATTTAGTCACGCTTTCTCCTTGCCCTCATCCCTCCAATAAAACAGTCCTGGCAAAGTGTACCCTTGAACTTCTCATTACAAATCCAGTAGGGTGGCTCTGAATCCTCTTTTACTTGACTTTGCTGTGATATTTGGTGTTACTGACTATCCCCTTCTTGAGGCTTTGGCACCCTTGGTTGCTGTGACATCATTCTCTGTTGCCCTTGTTTTAATTACCTTATTAGTTTACTCAATAAACTTCTTTACCTACACTTCTTATTAGGCTAGGTGTCTGGGATGCAAAGATAAAAATAATGTTGTTGTCATGGTTCTTAAGGACTAAGGTTTGGGCAGATTTCTAGAAATTTCCTAACTTCTTCAAGTTGTTTTGCTGCCTCTTGGTTTTTCAGTACTGTGTGGGAATCCCCTTCAAAGACTGTGTCCTCAAACAGAAGGAGACACCAGGGAAGGCAGAGACACTGAGGCTCCTTCACTGTATTTTGGAACTCCTGGGTAAGGAAGAGAGAGGAGGTGGAGAGGGCAACTGAGAGATAAACCAGGCAGGAAAGAAACACCCCTCTGTATCAAAGAGCAGCCTCAGGGGCATAAGTTGCAAAAAGCTCTGTGAGTCTCTTGACCTCAAAACCATCTGTAGTGTGCATGCTGGGGAAGCACCTTGCCACCAAGCTACCCCCTCAGCCTGCGCCCTCTTAATCTAAGCCCCCAACGTTTTTGCTTTCAAAGCTTCTGCATGATTCCTCCCCAAAAGCTACTTCCAGGCAGAAGGTATCCCTCCTGGATGGCCTTCATTTTGTTTTTCCTTAAAGGGTAAAGCCACAATTCGGTGGGTTAAGGAGGCTGAGGGGAACAGACTTGGATTTTAAGGGATCAGATGTTCACAAGGATCCTCTCAGGTGCTGGAGGTTAAAGATATTCCCTGAAATAGGCTGGGCAGGGTGGCCCCTGGCCATGCCCTCTTTCCCCAGGATCTCATTTGGAATGGGCTAGGGTTTACCAGCCCCAGAGGTGCACCTTGTAAAAGAGTTTGTTGATGTGTCAGCTTCCCTGTGGTTCTCCGTTTGTGTTTAGTAAACTTTTCTTAAGTTTGTTTTTATTTGACCTATACTAAGGGGAAGCAAAGGAAGGGACTTTTGTCTACACTTGGGACAAAGGTTGAGAAGGGAGGAAGTCTAACCCTTGAGGCCAGTGTGGTGAAGACAGAGGGGTGTGGGGAGAGACCACAGAAGAGTCAGATAGAAGCACTGTGCTCCTGTAATCCCGGCAACTTGGGGGGCTGAGGCAGGAGGATTGCAAGTTGGAGGTGAGCCTCAGCAACTTAGCAAAACCCTCAGCAACTTAGTGACACCCTATCTCAAAATAAAAAGGTCTTGGGGTGTAGCTCAGTGGTAAAGCGCTCCTGGGCTCAATTCCCAGCACCAAAACATAAAACAGTAGGAGAATTCTCGCTGAGCCTGTAGCTCTGGTTTCACTGAAGCAGAAGGTAACCTTCCTTCCCTGTATTCCCCTCTCTTCCCAATTGATGGAGGCCTCTCCTACCCCACACTGTCCCCAACCCCATCCCCCGCTACAAACCTTCCCCACTTTGTCCTTCTTTCCTAGGATGCCTTTCCTCTGCCAACCTTTCTGGCTGCATTTTCTCCTGAAACTCCCGCACACATTCAAGTTTTCCTTCTGGAAGCTCTTCAGTGCTGTACTGGATTGGCGTTCGGTTACAAGCCAATCTCAATAATGTAGGCACGTCTCCTTGTCTCCAGTTAGACTCCATTGCAGGAAGGAGGTCTTCCCTTCTTTGGGATCACTCCAACAGAAGACCATGCAGCCACTTGATAAACACTAAGTGATGGGATTGTGACGTTCAAGTTCAGACAGCACAGAGGAGGGACAGCCAGGAGGGAAGGAGGGACAGCCAGGAGGGGAGGAGGAACAGCCAGGAGGGAAGGAAGGGCTTTAGTTAGTTTACCTGGTATTCTAGAGTGACAAGGAGTGAGATGACTGAAACAAACCTGCACGGTAGGGAGACGAGCTTCAGAATGTCCCCTGGTCCTCTTTACTGAGGAAATTGAAGTCCCTTCTAATCTCTGAAGAGCTAGAACTCCATGGCAGTCAGACTTTCAGAAACCCTCCCCCAACACAGACTTCAGGGTACCCCCCACCAAAGCTTCACTCTCTGGATGGATATCAACTTCCCCCTCCGGTGAAAGTGTCTCTAAAGAACAGCAATAATGACTCTTGGATGGGCCTAGTTCATCTCCATGAATCATTCAGCGACAGAGGTCGGAGGGTATGCTTTTGGTATTATTCAAGGCAGATTGTAAGTTCAGTCCCCATTAGTGAGCACAAAAGGACACCCATAAAATATTCATCGGCTGTGGTACAAATGCATTGACTGCCTTGGGGACCCACCGAGGGATCAGGTTAGTCAGGACGACCTGCGGTTGCAGCCGCACCCTTCGCTCAGAGATTTCCATAGCTCATCCACAAATCTTATTTAGAGTTTACAGGGATTTATGGGAACCACAGAGAAAGGATGAGGTAAGACGGAGGTGAACTTTTTGCCCAGGGCTCCTGCCCTCAGGAACTAACTTTTTCCCTAAGGAAGGCAATTTGGAGAAAGAGGAAAAAACCTCTGAGAAGCACTGGGTAAACCCTGAAGAGGACTCAGAGAAGGAGTGGGTCTGGGCCCCCTACTCTGAATCCCTGCTGTCTTCTCGTTCATTCATGACCAAGTTTTTAAGTCAATCAATGTAACTAATGTTTGGTGGCCTATGTCATCAAGGCAAGGCCCTGCCCCATTAGGAATCACAAAAACGAGCACAGGAGATGACGATTTCCGGAAGGTGAGAAATGTGAGGATAATCATGTTGCTGAAATGGAAGCGAACATGTATACAGTCCCAGCCCTGATACTGGGCCCGTGATTCAGAGCCTGCCTTCCCAGGGACAGTGTCACCCATTGCCGCTGCAGGTGAGTGGGTGTGAGGCTTGAGCCGAGGAGGGAGAAGGAAAGTCCATTCTGAGTCACCCCAGATCCAACTCCAGTAGAGTCCCTTCGGCAGGAGGCACCAGCGTGGGGTGCTGAAATCCTGACACCGAGGGAACCCGGCCCAGGCTGGGGTGGCTGCCTGGGCACGAAGCAGTTAAAGAGAAACCCCAGGCGGCTGTAGCTGGTAATAGCGGCAGCACAGGAAGTGTCACGGGCTCATTTTTCTGTGCTGAGAAGAAGGGAGGCTCTTTCAGCAGGGCCCCAATCTGGAAGCTGCGCTAGCCACTAGAAAGCCAGGAGCAGAGGACCTCCCAGGGCCACACCATGACTCATTCAAGAGCAGCTGAGCCGGCCCGGAAGAGAGGGGCAGCTGCTGCGGCCTCCTGCTCCTGTCCTCAACAGGGACTGATTTGGCCATCGCTCACCAACAGGAACCCCTCACAAACGAAATGTGCATGGAAACTTGAAAAGCTAGGCGAAAGTCCAAGTGAATCTTCAGCTGACAGCAAGCCCAGAAACAAGTCCTCATGGACAGTCCCAGTCCTGAGGAACTTGCTGGAAGCTGCACAGGTAGTGCCAGGACCCAACCTGGGGTGGAGGAATGTCAGTGCCTTACTCTGCACAAACCATCCCTTAAGGACAAACTAGAAGCAGGTCATTGGGAAAACAGGACACTTAGATACATCCACATACCCCACCGAATGTGAAAAGGCAAGCAGGGATGGGGGTGTTTGCAATGCATGACAGATGGTTAAAGTCCTAAAGAACTTGTAGTAAATCAAAAAAGACCAAAAGAGGTCAATAGAAAATTTGGCGAAGGTTACAAACAGGCTCTTTCCAAAGGAAGTGATGTGCAGGCCCAGTGGATATGTGAAAATGACCAGTGTCCCTGGTAATCAAAGAAAGGCACTGGTGGCAGCATTTTTTTTTTCTTTCAAATCAGTATTTAACAAATTGTCTATCAAGTCATTATTTAAATAAATCATTGACATATCATTTTTTCATCTGATATCTTGGCAAACTTTTTTTTTTTTTTTTTGATACTGGGGATTAAACTCAGGGGCACTCGACCACTGAGCCACATCCCCAGCCCTATTTTGTATTTTATTTAGATCCTGAGTTGCTTAGTGCCCTGCTAAGTTGCTGAGGCTGGCTTTGAACTCGTGATCCTCCCGCCTCAGCCTCCCAGCCCCTGGGATTACAGACGTGTGCCACCGCACCCAGCTTGGCAAACTTTTATTTATTTATTTTTTAATTTACTTACTGATGGATCTTTGTTCTGTTTATTTATATGTGGTGCTGAGGATCAAACCCAGTGTCTCACCCTTTACAAGGCAATACTCTACCACTGAGCTACAACCCCAGCCCTGGACAGTTAAATTTTGTAGGCTATATTCTTGCAGATTCCTAAGATACATAAATGTAATACTTATTTTAAAATATTTTTTTTAGTGTCGATGGACCTTTATTTTATTCACTTATTTATACACAGTGCTGAGAATTGAACCCAGTGCCTCACACATGTGAGGCAAGTGCTCTACCACTGAGCCATAACCCCAGCCCCTAAATGTAATACTTTTTCAAAGGAGAACATAAATACGATAAGACCAATAAAATAAACACTAACTATATTTCATTTAAAAAATTAATAATGATGTGTTTCTTTCTATCCCATGATACTATAGGATATTTTTACTCATCCCCTGCACCAACAAGACCACTTTTACCTCTAGGGAGGTGGAGCTGACACCGACGTGTGCATAAGCAGACCTAAATAACCCTGATTTTACATTAGCACCCTTTCCCCCATCCGTTTCCTAGTCCCTTGTATTAGTCAGGGTTCCCCAGAGAATCAGAACCAACAGAATATATAATTATATAATTAGAAGAGGGGGTTTATCAGATTGGCTCACCCTGTCAGAGACTAGAGGGTCCCACGTGACCCTCTGTAGGCTGGTTATCCAGGGAAACCAGTATTGCTCAGGCCAAGAAGCTGGAGCCTCAGAACAAGAGGGACAGCTGATGTGGCCCCAGTCTGAGGCTAAAGGTCTGGAAGCCTTCAGAGCCATTGGTTCAAGTTCAAGTTCCATGGGCAATGACAGCAGCCCCAAATGCCCCTGCTCAGGAAGAGTTGAGCACGTGCATGCGAAACACCCCCTTCGTCAGGCTTTTGTTCCTCTGGGCCTCTCCCCATTAGAAAAGGGTCAGTTTCTCAAGGGGAAATACATGTCCTTTTCTTAGATGAGAAGGACCGCATGTTCCTCCCACACCTGCCGTTTCTCAATTGTCTTCTACTCAAAATAATCGGTATGAAGCAGTATCTTGGGGTGGCGTATTCTGAGCCCTCATTGACTGTGGTGGCTGTGATTTAGCCCATCATTGATACCACTGGTAAGTTCTGATGTTTCAAGGCCCAGAACATTCATTACCAAAATTTCCTCCTTTTTGCTCTCATATGACACTGCAGTTGCCACCTCTGAATTAGGAAGTGAAACTTGACTCAGCGTCATGGAGCAGTCAGGGGAACGAAATGATGATGCTCCTTAATGCTGAACACCCGAGCTAATTCAGTAACTCCTGCTTTTCATGAAGAATTTGGTGTCTTGTAGAGAAACAAGCAAGCCTGATGACTGAGTGACGGTCACGTGGCCACTCTTATCCAGGACCTGTGAGATCCAGTCTCCTTCTGTGCTTTCACATCTCCTTCTCCACCAAGACGAGCCCCAGATTATTTTCTACACCTGTGTGACATGCTCCATTTTGGTTATTTGCCTCCCAAATCAGGTACCTGTAACCTTCCGTCTGTCATTGAGATGACACAGTCACTTAGCCTTCTTTCCAGTGAGAACTGGGTCATGTTGGTGTTGATACTGTGAACTGAACTCTTAAAAACAGGATCATAATATTCTTAGTGTTAAAAATTAAACTAGCGCTATCTCAATACAAACAAAGCCCAACAGTCCACAGGCAAGGTCAAAGTGGACTTACTGCTCACAATGGCCAGGCGTCCAGTTGCCCCAAAGCAGTATCCTGCCCAGGGCAGCAGCAGAGGATGATCTGTTACTGAGAGATGCTGATAAAGGGAACCAACACGGGTGGGCAGGGACCTGGGAGGAGCCAATCCACGCACTCTCCAAGGGACACTACAGGCAGTCTTGCCTCTGGCCTCTGTATTTTGGCCACTATGTGGTTCTGTACTTGTCCCATGGTCTTCTTCCCAGTGTCCTGAGAAGGGTCTCCTGAAATGTGGAACCCTCAGCACCAAAACCATATGGGCACAGTCCCTGTAAGAAGGGTACTTCTAGAAGGTTCTGGTGGAAGTGTGTATTGACTCAGCAGCTTTTCTAGAAAGCATGTGAATTTCCAGTCTTTTTTATACCTTTGATCTGGTAATTCTGCTTCTAGGAAATCTAAAAGAAATAACTAGAGAAATTCATAAACATTTAGATTTATGTGGCCAGTCAATTGGTTTCATTTATAATATGTATTTAAAATTGTAAATCAACTCTTGACAATAGGGAAATAAATCTCTTTCTCTACACACATATATATTTTTTAAACTATGGGATGGAGTCATTAAATGCAGTCCTAAACTCATATTTTTTGAGGAATATTTGAAGGCATGGAATAATACAATATTTGTTTTAATACAATCTTACAGTAACTTTGGAAAACAGTGAATAATATGATCCCATTTTTACCTAAACAATGTGAGTATACACACATACATGTACATGTAGTGAAAGAGAAACTAATAAGTAATTCAGAATGTTACATTTAAGTAGGAGGGTTATGGTTAATTTAGATTTTTTTAATCATACTTTTCACATTTGCTTAACTTCCTGTAATCAATCATCTTTTTTCTGGTGAATTTGACTTTATTTTTTTTTTGTTTTTGGTACAGGGGATTGAACGCAGAATCATTCAACAACTGAGCCACATCCAGTGAGAATCTGACGTCTTTTAGAGAAAGCGTGTTCTAGAAGATTGGGCAAAACCCAGTGAGGCAGGATCTCACCGAGTTGCCCAGGCTGGCCTTGAACTTGTGATCCTCTTGCCTCAGCCTCCTAAGTTGCTGGGATGACAGGCATGCACTGTCATGTCCCACTTTTCTGATGAATTTTAAAAGTAACCAGATAAGACATTTTAGTGCTGTCTGAAGGTTGAGTATTGCCAGCCACTAATAGGAGTTTTGTGGAATTAAGAATAAAGCCCATGACATAGAAAAATGACTTCTGTAGACCAATGTGGGATGCAGATGAAATAAACCATGAGAAATAGGAAACTGGGCAAAGACATTTGTCTACACTTTACATTGAGATGTAGAGAAGGGGCCTTAAAAATTAAAACACTACTCCATATTCTCTACAGTTATAATTTATATAATCATGTTCAAGTTAATAAGAGTACATTGTAGACAATCCTCACTCCCTAGTGTGGGTTCCCTTATTCTTTTTTTTTTTTTAATATTTATTTTTTAGGTGTAGATGGACACAACACAATGCCTTTATTTTTATGTGGTGCTGAGGATCAAACCCGGGTCCCGCCCGTGCTAGGCGAGCGCTCTACTGCTGGGCCACAATCGCAGCCCTGGGTTCCCTTATTCTTGATTGATCTTTTCTGTGCTTGTGTCTTGAGTTAACCCCTCAGATGTCACCCTACACTGTGAACTCTCTGGCCCTCAGCTGACAGGGCAGGAGCCACCCAGGCACCCAAGTGAGCTGAGATGATGCGCCCGCTTCTCCTACACTGGGGGCTTGTAGTTGAGCCCAGCGAGAGCAGGTCACACTGGCAGGGTCCACGGCAGGGCAAAGACGGCAACAGAGAGAGGCAGACTGCGCGCCCTCCCAGGTGAGTAGCACAAATGTTATAGGAAGGGCCTGTATAAATGTTGAGTCCTTGTCACCTGTAACCTTTTTCCCACCCCTTGGCCCAACAGGGTTGACTCGATTCTGAAATCTCATTCATGCTCTGACATTGGACTCCATGTGCCATGGGTGACTGAAAGGTTGGAGGGGGGACAAGAGAAAGAGATGGGGTGGAAATCATGATATTGAAATGGGAAGGACTGGGTTTTGCCCAGTCTAATGGAACACCCTATGCATTTCCCTTAGATTTCTCAGACTGAAGAAACGCTGTTGTGTTGAATGACTGCAAAGACAGTCTCCCTTTCCCTGGGTTAATTTATTCCAGTTCTCCCTCTCCTGTGTAGTCAGTGTTGAGTTCCTCACCTCATTCTTTATTAATAGAGAAAATGGAAACTGGCGACCCATGGTGGCTCCCATGGCTCCGGCTGGGGGACAGGAGGGGGTCAGAAGGCTGGAACCTGTCGCAGTGGCTGTCTGCAGGTAAAACACCGAAAGCCAAAGATGAAGCCAATTACTTCTGGTCTGGGACCAGCAAGGAGCCCAGAGCACAGGACATTCCAGGCACAGCCCAGGGGCAATTCGGTCACAGCAAGTCTGAAACTGGTTCTCCTTCCAGGATGTTATCAGTAGACCATAAACAGATCAGGAATCCA
Organism: Marmota flaviventris; assembly: GCF_047511675.1. Lineage (NCBI taxonomy): Eukaryota > Metazoa > Chordata > Mammalia > Rodentia > Sciuridae > Marmota > Marmota flaviventris. The sequence continues at coordinate 171,230,804 of NC_092500.1, forward strand.
GGAAGTCAGGGGGTGGGTCAAGGTGTGTGTGTGACCTGATTTGAAGACAAGGCTTGTGTGTCTCTGAAGGCAGGTCTTTATAAAACCCCTGGGGCAGGGACTGGGGCCAGTTTGCTCTCACAGGCAAACTGGGAGCAGGAGCTCCTGGCTGGGGAGCGAGCCCCTGAGAATGTGTGGCTTCTGGTGAGGTGGCAGCAAGCTGTCCCAGGTTGAGGGAGCAGGGGTGACAACAGTGCCACTCAACACTGGCTGCAGGTTAGACTCACCCGGGGAGTTTTTAAACAAAGGCTGCTGTTTGGCCGGCCACACCCCAGGCCAATTATATTGGAATTCTGGGGGCTGGGCTGGGCTCAGCTGGTGTGGAAGCTCCCCAGGTGATTTTAATGTGCAGCCAGGCTGAGCCACTGGCTGATAAGTAGGTTCTCAGAACTGCTTCCTAAGAGGTTGGTTCTGATGGACTCATTTTCTCGTGACCAGGTAATAATTACAAAACAAGACTACAAAAACAGTGTTTAAATAAACATTGAAACAATCACAAATGTGCTTTTGAAACAGAGATAAAACAACCCTAAGGAGTTGGGGCTTCGTCTAAATGGAGTTAAGCCCCTGGAGAATTTTGATCAGGGGACTGATAGCCCAAAACTGGGAATGAGAAAGACTGATAGGACACTGACATTTAGAGTGAAGTCAGTTTAGTTCAGTAGACATTTATTAATAGTGGTAACTAGCATCCATCAGGGCAAATAGTAACAGTCTTTTTTTTTTGTTTTGTTTTGTAATAAGGATTTAACCCAGGCTGCTTTACCACTGAGCTATATCCCCAGTCCTTTTTACTTTTATTTTTGAAGTTTCAGAGTTTCACTAACGGGTGATCCTCCTGCCTCAGCCTCTGAGTCACTGAGATTACAGGTGTGGGCCATTACACCCGGCATGTGACAGTCTGATTCAGTCTTGCAAAGAGCCCTGTGAGGACAGCAGTTTGGTTATCTTATTTTGGAGTTGGGAGAGCAGAGTCAGAGGTGAATCCAGGTACTCCAGGACTCCTGTTCCCAAGCACCTTGCGGACAGCCTCTGGCTGGCTGAATGACTGTGGCACTGTATTACCTGTAGGGATACAAAGTTAGTTGACTACAGACTCCTCTCCAAGAGAGAGACAGATGTTCTTAAGAAAGCACCACAATCCTGGGTAATTTCAACACCTTCCTGATGTTTTGGGACGCATGATTCTGCCTGCAGAAGGAAGCTAGAAGAAAGCTAGTAGAGGTGGCCTTGGAGGAAGTGTGCCCAGAGTTTAGATCCTGAAACTTCACCCATAGAGGGCTCTTTTAATAGGGCAGCTGGGGGCTGGGGAGGTAGCTTAGGGGTAGAGCACTTGCCTAGCCTTCCTGAGGCCCCAGTATAATCCCCAGTACCCAGGGAGGCAGCTGGTTATGGTGGCTCATGCCTGTAATCCCAGCTACTTGGGAGGCTGAAGCAGGAGGATCACAAGTTTGAGGCCAGCCTCAGCCACTTAGTAAAACCCTGTTTCAAAAAAAGGTGAGGTGGGAATGCTGGGGATGTAGCTTGGTGGTGGAGTGCTTGTCTAGCATGCACAAGGCCCTGGGTTCAATCCCCAGTACCACAAAAATAAATGAATAAAAGTTTAAAAAAGAAAAGAACTCAAAGCATCTGATACACTTTTATAATGATGCTCTTTTCTTGGCACAGTCTCATTTAATACAGTGACAAACGTCAGCATTGTTTAAACCCTTGGGTCTGCAGAGGAGAAACCAATCCTCGGACAGGCTGGGGTTAGAGTTAAGCCATATGGTAGATTAATTCTTCTGCAAACTTAAAACGGCTCTAAAAAGTAAAGTCTACGGGGCTGGGGTTGTGGCTCAGCGGTAGAGCGCTCCTCTAGCACATGCGAGGCCTTGGGTTTGATCCTCAGCACCACTTAGAAATAAATAAAATAAACGTATTGTGTACAACTACTTCTAAAAAATAAATATTAAAAAAAATAAAGTCTATTAGCTGGGCTCAGTGGCGCACACTTGTATTCCCAGTGGCTTGGGAGGCTAAAGCAGGAGGATGGCAAGTTCAAAGCCAGCCTCAGCAATTTAGCAAGGCCCTAAGTAATTTAGTGAGACCCTGTCACACACACACATAAAGAAAGAGAGAGAGAGAGAGAAAGGAAGGAAAGAAGGAAGGGCTGGGGATGTGGCTCAGTGGTTAATAAGAAATAAAAACCAAGTCTTGTGCGTTCCTCGAGTATCTCTCCAGGCCTCTTTGGTCCATCCTGCCATCCTTAGAAGCTGCCGGCTGAGTCCCACCTGGACTGTCCTCTAGTGTCCCATTTCACCTGAAGGGAACAAAGGACACTGTCCCCAGTACCCAGTTCCTTCACCAACCCTGCTTTCATTGTGAATCTTTCCAAACTGATGTTCTTCCCCCTCCACTTCTTCCTCCTTTAGTCCCTATGTCTTGCCCTCCACCTGAAGTCTTGGTGACTCAGGCTGTGGCCCCCTATTCTCTGCAGGCCAGAGGCACCCTTCCCTGGGGTCTTTGATCCTCCCCTCCTAAAGGTGGGGGGAGTGATGGCTTCCCTCTATATAACTCCTTAATCTTTTCGGTAACTCTTAACTTTTTGGTTCCCCCCAGTCCTTACCCCGGACATAAGAAGCTCCAGAGTCGATGGCTATTTCCTTCTGGAAAGCAAGCTATTTCCAGAAAGTTCCAAACCGAGTGGAGGGCCTGGCTTCAAAATGAAACGCCCCTCACTGGGGCTGGGTAGTGGTCACTCGATGGTGGACACAGGCCATCATCCTGAAGAGGGCTCGGTGGGATTCGGGACCAGCAGGAGAGGCTCGTTCTGAAAAGCCAGGTGGGCTGGACCTTTGCCTGTGTGGGGCCACCCACAAGAGCAGGGAGAACATCAGGGAAAATGTTTATGTAGATCCTTGTTTTCCTTTGTTCTAACAAAATGCCTGAGGCTGGGTGTTTTATAAAGAAGTTTATTTAGCTCACAGTTGTGGAGGCTGGGAGTTCAAGGTCGAGTGGCCTCCTTGGTTGTGACCACATGGCCGATGGCATCATGGTGGATGGCATCATGGCAGATGTGTAAGAGGGAGGGATGACATGGTGAGACGAACCCAGAGTCACTTTGGGGCTGGGCTCCACGTGTCACCACAACCTGCTCTCAGGAGAACTGACTCTCTCCATGAGACCAGCATTAATCCTTTCCCAGGGCAATGCCCCCAGTAACCTGGTCACCTTCCACCAGGCACCGACTCTCACCTGGCCACTCTGAGGACCCGGCATCCTCCATGAAGCCCTCAGTGTCTGAAGGACACAGGCCAGATCTGCCAGGAGAGGAGCTCCCACCATTAGCAGATCACAGAAAAGCCGAGTCCAGAGGACGGGCTGAAGTGACTCTGTGCTTCCTGTCACAACACCTTCCAGGCCTGGAGAGGAGCCCTGGTAGTGTGGCAGGTGCCTTCTGCCTCCTCTTGGCCAGTCCCCGCCCCGCCCTGTGCCCCCGACCTTTCCCCTCCTGGCTCCCAGGGAGTTTCTGAGCTCTGAGAGCCAGGCTGGTGCCATTTCCTTGCTGATATGGGCCTCATTTCATGGCCTAATCAGAATCCTGTGTTCTATAATGAACAACCACATTCTCACAAGACAGGGAAGAACAGAGCACAGGAAGAGGGCAGAAAAGGTCACCCTTCTTGGGTGACTGTGACTGTGACTGAGGACTTTCATCCTGCGGGGCCCAGGATGAAAACTCCTTGAGGGTTTTTGTCATCCTGGCTGACGAGGCCCGAGAGCCGGCCTGACCTGGACACGTCCAGCCTTCCCAGGGGAGCCCAGGCGTCCTGCCCCAGCCAAGTTCTGTCCACGGTTGGCTGAGGGGGAGCCACCTTGTCACAGGTGCCCAGTGGGGGTGGTCAGTCTGTGACCCCAACTGGTCCTCAGCTTGGTCTGTGGGCTGGTCCCTCTCTGGACTGCCCAGAGGAGCACCCAAGCCGCGCCTCAGACCCACAGCTGCTTGCGCCACACACCCCGCCTGCGGCATTCCAGGTTGGCTTTGCTCTGCCGCGGTTTGAATGTGTCCCCCACGTTCACATGTTGGAAAAAGTCCCCAGTGCAATGGTGTGGAGAGGGGCAGCCTCAGGGAGGGCTTAATGCCCCTGGAGGGAGGGGTAACTGTCCCAGGAGCCCCATTAAAGGCTGACTTCAGCCCCTCCCGCTGGCTTTGTGCCCTCTTGCCCCCAGTCTTCCACTGTGGCACAGCACAAAGGCACTCCCAAGATCTGGGCCCCTCAGTCTTGGACTTCCCAGCACTCCAGAACTGAGAAATCGACCGACCCCTGTTCTTTATAAATCACCCAGCCTCGGGTAATCTGTTATGGCATCAGAAAACAAATAAGAGAGTCTCCCTTCTCACTTCTCATATGTCCTTAGTTACTCATCAGTGATTATGTTTTCAGGGTGTGTGTTGCCAGGACTGGGGAGGGATCCCCGGGGGTGCTCTACCACTGAGCTACATCTCCAGCCCTTTTTGAGACTGGGTTTCAGTAAATTGCCCAGACTGACCTTGAACTTGCAATCTTCCTGCTTCAGCCTCCTGAGTCACTGGGATTATAGGCTTGTGACACCAGGCCTCCCATTATGATTTAAAAGTGGAATATAGCTATCATTTATTTTCCCCCCTCTAAGAAAATGATCCATTCTGAGATTTCCCAATCATTCAAGATGCCTTTTTCGCAAGTTGCCTCTCTGGAGGCAAAAATTCTAAAAAGATATGCCCTGTCTTGTTTTCTTTTTGTCTCCATGTGACTAAAATAGAATGCTAAGTCACACAACAGTTCCCCTTTAATCACTGCTGGCCACTCCACTTTTCTGTGGCAATTCTGGTGTGTTCCAGGCTACCCCAGGCCAGCGGCTGTTGCTAAGGTCAGATGGACACAGGTAGAGGCACTTTGAAGAGCATAAACCCACTACTCAGATGAGATACGTTTACTGGGTTTTCATTTCAAATGGCCTTTAAGAGGTGTTTCCCCCCCACCCCCCAGAGCTGGGGACCAAACCCCGGTGACATGTGAGGCAAGTGCTCTATCACTGAGCTGCTCCCGCAACCCTCCCGGATTTTTTTTGGTAGGATCCTACCTGTTTTTGCTAGGATTATGTATTGCCTAATAAAAATAGCAGTTGGAAAAAACAATAAAAATTCATTATTTTCCTAATGATGATTTCCAAACTATTCACAGAATAATTTCTATATTTCACTTATTATTCAATCTTTAAAAACATCTCTTTTCCTTCAAGCCATCAGTTAAACATGAATTGCCTCGAGGCTTCTACATCTTGGTTTCTCAAGTTTGTAGACTTCTCTTGCTCCTAAGCTCTCCCAAGCTGCTCTCCGTCCCCCTGAGCGTGGGCGTGGGTGGCCGCTTCCCGGAACCTGGCTCCTACGTCCAACTCTCAGTAAATGGAAAAAAAAAACTGTGGAACACCTTGGGGTTTTAGTTCTCAGACTTATGCTGAGTCCCAGACCTCTGTGAGGCAGGAGTTTCTAACCTAGGGGACCGCAAACCACCCCAAACCATCTGCGAATTCTACTTCACGTGTGCATTTTTCTTATCTTTTTTTTTTTTGGTACTGGGGATTGAACACAGGGGTGCCTAACCACTGAACCTCACCCCAAGCCCTTTTTATTTTATTTTTTTAAAGAGAGAGTGAAAGAGAGAGAGAGAGAATTTTTTAAAAAAATATTTATTTAGTTAGTTTTTGGCAGACAAACATCTTTGTATGTGGTGCTGAGGCCCAGCTCCCAGGTCACTCTGCAGGCCACGCTGCGAGTGGGCTGACGAGGACACTCTGCCAGGGCCCCCACGCACTGGGCTCCACAGGTGGCACCACCGCCACACCTAGCTCCCAAACCCACAGGTAGCGCTGTTGCTGTCTCATTGATGTCCTTGTCACCCCCACTCTTGGCAAAGCAAGTTCCCTGCCCTCTCCTTGGATCAGTGCCACCTGAGCCTGGTCCAGCACAGACATCTGATGAGCAGTACCTATTGGCTGGGCTCAGTGGCGCACACCTGTATTCCGCGTGACGCTGGGACAAAGAGGGACTCACAGTGAGAAACTCCCAGGACACAGAACGTGTCCTCTGCAGATGCTGGGTGACTGCAGATGTCAGCGGGGCTGCAGGTGCCACATGGATATGGGACTTCCTCACAGCTCCCTGACACCTGCTTCTCACTTCTCTTCTGCAGAGTCCCTGCCCCCACCCCCGTGCTGGGGACGGAACCCAGGGCCTCACGGCTGGGTAGGTGCTCCACCTCTGGGCCACACCAGCCTGAAACTTTTTTCTTAAGAAGTTTGGTTTCCCTTTGTCCTCCCACCACAGGGGTTCGCGGACCTCCTAGAACAGCGGTTCAAGTCTTTTGACAGGGCAGGGACCTTAGGTAATTGATGAAAGCTGTGGATCTCCTCTTCAGAAAAAGGCACATGTGGCCAGGCACAGTGGCTCACGCCTGCGCCTGCGATCCTAACAACAAGGGAGGCCGAGGCAGGAGGATCACAAGTTCAAAGCCATCCTTAGCAACTTAGCAACACCCTGTCTCAAAATAAAATAAAAAGGGCTGGGGATGTGGATCAAGCGGTAGCGCGCTCCCTCAGCACCACATACAAAGATGTTTGTCTGCCAAAAACTAACTAAATAAATATTTTTTAAAAAATTCTCTCTCTCTTTCACTCTCTCTTTAAAAAAATAAAATAAAAAGGGCTGGGGATGTGGCTCAAGTGGTAGCGCGCTCGCCTGGCGTGCGTGTGGCCGGGGGTTTGATCCTCAGCACCACATACAAAGATGTTTGTCTGCCAAAAACTAACTAAATAAATATTTTTTAAAAAATTCTCTCTCTCTTTAAAAAAATAAAATAAAAAGGGCTTGGGGTGAGGTTCAGTGGTTAGGCACCCCTGTGTTCAATCCCCAGTTCCAAAAAAAAAAAAAAAAGAAGATAAGAAAAATGCACACGTGAAGTAGAATTCGCAGATGGTTTGGGGTGGTTTGCGGTCCCCTAGGTTAGAAACTCCTGCCTCACAGAGGTCTGGGACTCAGCATAAGTCTGAGAACTAAAACCCCAAGGTGTTCCACAGTTTTTTTTTTCCATTTACTGAGAGTTGGACCGTCCCTCAGGATCAGACAGATCTGGTTTGTGTCCTGCTTGCAGCCCTGGCCCCTGGCTGACCAGGGCCTCCCTGAAGCTGAGCCTTGGCTTCTTCACCTGCCCAGTGGAGATGACGATGCCACCCGGAAGTTAGTGCGAGGGTTCGATAAAGAAAACTGCAGCTCCTTGCAGGGGTCGGGCCGTGGAAGGCAGGCTGCTCCTTCTTGCAGTCGCACCTGTACTTCTCAACTTGTCCCAGCCCAGCTCTCAGAGTCTCTGCTGGGAACATCCCCAAGGTCACCTAGTGAGGATGGGCTGCTCCCTCAGTCTCTCTTCATCAATGAGCGAGTGCTGCCTGACTGGTCCCACTTGCAGGATCATGTTGCCCCAGGCCCTTGGCAGAGGCTCTGCAGAACAGGGCTGGAGCAGTGCAGGCCCCTTGCTTCCCCAGGGCCTCCAGTGCACCCCTTCTTCCCACTGATCCAAGGCTCAGTGTGGCCTCTTCCTGGACCAGCATCCTGCACCTCCCTGGCTCCAGAGGCAGAGTCCCACGGAGCCCTCCACCTGCAGCCCCTGTCTGGAAGTTCTAGATGGACAGTGTCCCCTCTGCAGTCTGAAATGATTCTTGGAGTGTTTTCAACACTCCTCAAGGGCTCCGACTATTTTCTCTCCAGTCCTCTGTGTCTCATGGGCTTTTAAAACTGGAAGGAAAAGAAATTGAGTTTTGCAGGAGAGGAAGGGAGGAAAAATTCCCATCCATCATCTAGCACCCGTGGTAGTCACTGGAACTTCAATATAAATGTTTTCAGAGGAAAACTGGGTTGCCATTTGAGAGTGCTGGAAGAGGCCCTTCTCAAAAGTGGTGACCTCTGGGTGGAAACCCTGGGGACTTTGTTCAGGGACACATGTCCACGCACAGCCTGCACTTACGGCCAGGACATGCCTCGGCTGGACTGTTAGCAGGAATGAGATGGAGCCTTAGCCGGCTGGAAGGGCGACCTGGGCTGTTTACTGAGCCAAGTCCTCACAACAGACAGCCAGCAAGCCCGCTGCCCATACACATCCGCAGTGAACGGGCTCACCCAGGGCAGGTGCAGGGCAAGTGCTGGCAGAGGGCAGTGCGCTCTCGCTGGGAGCTGATCTCAGGCCAAGGACATGTGACAAGAGCAAGCTCCATACAGCAGAAGAGTGGGTGTGAGGGGACAGGAGCAGGGCTCAGGGCGCAGGGAGAGGCCAGGGCCTGTGCACCTGCAGGAGGGTAGCCAGGAAAGGCCGAGCTGAGGAGGTGTCCTCAGGGTGTGGCAGATGGGGCACCCGGACAGAGCAGCGAAGGCCAGGGTGAGTGTACGGGGGTGTTCCCGGAACAGCAGAGGCCAGTGTGGGTGCAGGGTGGGGAGGCCGAGGGTGGAAGCTGGGAACAGGGAGACGCGGCGATCAGGCCTGACAGGGCTATGAGGCAATGGGGCCAGGAGGTGGCACTCAGCATCCATCCTGAAAGTACAGAGAACACGCCTTGCCTTGAGTTAGGTCTGGAGGAAAAGGGAGAAATTTAACATTCAACATCCTCGCTTTTTTTTTTTTTTTTTTGATACCAGGAATTGAACCCTGAGGCACTTAACCACTGAGCTACATCCCCAGCCCCTATTTGTTTTATTTTTGAGACAGGGTCCCTCGAAGTTGCTCAGGGCCCTGTTAAGTTGCCAAGGCTGGCTTTGAACTTGCAATCCTCTTGCCTCAGCCTCCCAAAACTGCTGGGATGACAGGTGTGTGCCACCGCACCCACCCACCCTTGCCATTATTCAGTAGTGGCATTAAGCACATTCACACTGCTGTGTGACTGTCACCACCCGTCCACAGAACTCTTTCAGCTTGTGAAACTGAAACCCTGCGCCCATTAAACACCAACCCCTGATCCCTCCTCCCCCTGCTCCTGGCAATCTCTGTTCAAATTTCTGTCTCCTTGAACCTGACTCTTCTAGGTCTCCGCATGAATAAAATCGTACAGAATTTATCATTTTTTGCTGATTTACTTCACACAGCACAGTTTCTTGCACCGCGTGGCTCTCCTGGGTTTTTGGTTTGAGCATTTTGGAGGCAGCCTTTACTGTTCCGTGCACAGCAAGCGCCCCCTTGTGGCCATAGATAGACATGTCCCTGAATTTCCAAGGGCCTGGTACCCCTGTAATCCCAGCTATTCCAAGCAGAGGCAGGAAGGTTGCAAGTTTGTGGCCTGCCTAGGCAATTTTAGCAAGACCCTGTCTCAAAATTTGAAAATAAAATAGAAAGGGCTGGGGTTGTAGCTTGGTGGTGGAACACTTGCCTAGCAAGTGTGAGGCCCTGAATTCACAGTACTGCAAGGAAAAAAAAATTGGAAGAAAAATAGAATTGTGAATTTGAGAAGAATTTCTTCTCCTGAAAGACAAGGTCATGGGAGTCATACCCCTCTAATAGCTGTGTCCATGGAAAGAACTTGGAAGGGTGGGCACGTGGCTCAGTGGTAGAGTGTCTGCCTAGCATGCACAAGACCCTGGGTTCGATCCCTAGCACCACAGAAAACAAAAAGTTGGGAGAAACCACCCAACTTTTACCTGTACCCCTCTCACAGTATTTTCTTTCAGAAGCGGTTCTCTTCCACAACTTTGATAGTACTTTTTTTTGCAAACAATAGCAAAGAGTCTTCCCCATGTGTCAACTGCAGTATAAGGTACTTTGCATTTATATCATTTGCATATTTCTCACGACAAACCTCTAATAAGCATTATTATTATTCCTATCAAAGAAGAAACCAAAACCCAGGGAGGGTAAGTAAATTGCCCAAGTCGACACAGCTAATCAGTCACAACTGGGGCAAACCAGGCAGCTGGGCCCAGACATGGTGTTTTAACCATGATGTTCAACTGCCTTGGAGTGAAATCTGTAATGAAAATTCCCAGCACAGCCACATTACTGTGTGGCCACCTCGAGGAGTCCCCATGCAGCCCCCCCCCCCCACCTCTTTTCTGAGCCCTATGGGTGAGGCTGTGCAGGCCAGGCCAGACAGACATCCTGGAAGGATGGGGCAGTCAAATCCCAGAGCTGCCTCTTCCTGGCTCTGTGCCCTTGGCCATGACCAACCCTGACTTCAGTTTTCCTCCTTCATAAAAATGGAGCTGCTGTTCCCAGGGCCATGGGGAGGGAAGCTGAGCACAGCCCCGAGAGGATATAAAGGGACACAGGTGCCCAGAGAATGGCAGGCCGGGCTGTTTGGCTGAATTGGGGCCAGTCACTTATTTGGGTCCAGGTGGGAGTCTTTGCATTTATTGCAGATTCAACGTCATCTAAGTGGCTACAGCTGACAGCTGCTGCCTATTTGGGTCTCTGAATTCTAATTCTGATCAGAGGTACCTGGTACCCTTCTGTTTTATTCAGCTTTTTTTTTTTTTTTTTTTTTTTTTTTGCTGCTGTAACTAAAAGATATGATCAGAACAATTGTAGAAGAGGAAAATTTTATTTGTGGGCTCACATTTCAAATGTTTCAGTCCATGGACAGCTGGCTCCATTCCTCAGGACTCAAGGTGAGGCAGGACAACTCGTGGTGGGAGAGTGTGGCAGAGGGAAACAGCTCACACGATGATCAAGAAGCAGAGAGAGACTCCACTCTCAGACACAAAATATATACCCCAAAGGCCCACCTCCTCCAGCCACACCCTACCTGCCTGTAGCCACCACCCAGTTAATCCCAACCGGGGGATCAATTCACTGATTAGGTTAAGACTCCCACAATCCAATCATTTCTCCCCAAAACTTCTTGCAATTGTCTTACATGTGAGCTTTTGGGGGATACCTCACATCCAAACCATAACACTCTCCCTAATTCCTGCTTTTGAAAACGTGGTAATCGCAGGTGAAAGACCTTGTAACTCAGTCTGGCCACCTGGCCCCAAGTTGACTGCCCTCTCCAACCCCTTGTGCACAGACCCAGCCCTCATCCCTCTCTTCCACAAGGAATAAGACGGTGGCCATGTCTCACCCCTGACCCAAGAGAACAGAGACAGCAAGATAGAAGACAGCCCAGACAGACTAGGCTTCACCTTCTATGCAAGTAATCCTGTCTAAACAAGAATTGAGCTTCTGTTTATCCTTTGCTAAAATCAAGTTGAGTTTCCAAATTAAGAGTCTGGCTGTGATTTTATCTTTTTTATTTATTTATTTATTTTTGTATTGGGGATGGCACCCAGGGCCTTGTGCATGCTAGCTACATCTTAACCTTCTATCATTTTTTTTCCCTCTGGTTTATTAATTAAGGCAGACCTAGAGACCAGTCAGCCTCAACAGTTGCGATTAAATGTAGTTGGTTTGGATAGCAGGCAGAGGAGGAAAGGTCGACTCCGAGGCAATCGTGCCACCTTGTGGCCAGTAACTTTCCTGCAGTCAACGTACTCGCAGTGCACTTCACAATGGTCTATGCCCAAGGAAGACACATGGTATTTTTACCCAAATCCTCGGGTTTTGTCAGTTGTTAACGTCTTGATCTGAGCATTGAATATATACTCTGCATCTAAACCACGGGTGTACAGCTCACTGCCCATTTCCTTATGGATTTTGAAAATCATAGAAAACTGATGCTTTTTATTCATTAGGTGGCTTATCAGCATTCTTGGTGGCTGTGAGGTGTCCCCTACCTCCCCAGTGCTAGGAATCAAACCCAGAGCCTTGTGCATCTAGGCAAGTGCTCTGCTATTGATCTACCATCCCAGCCCTTTCAATTTCATTTTGATACAGGATCTCTCCAAATTGCCCAGGCTGGCCTTGAACTTGTGATCCGCCTCCCTCAGACTCCTGAGTAGCTGGCGTTATAGGCAAGCACCTCTACACCTGATTACTTCTTGGTTTTTAATACATTGTTATCAACCCGCTTATACTATGTGCCAAGCTTTATAGTGATTGGGGGGAAAAAAGTGACATAGGCTTGTAGTCAGGGTCTCTATGGCAAATGATAACCTGGCCAAGGGGATTAGATGCATCTCCATTCGGCCCCTTGTCTCCTCCCCTGTGGCACCCTACTGTAGTAGACAGGGAAGATCAGCTAATGTCAAACACTACTACTGTGCCAACCCCCAAGGATCTGTCACCGGTAAGAAGAAAATGTGATTAGACAGGGGGGTAGTAGCTCAGTGGTGAGGGCCGGCACAGGAGAGGGGCGTGGGGCTGGGCAGCTGGTCCCAGAGGATTTCTCCAGCTGCTTGCACTGCCCCCCACCGGGGCCAGTTAGGAGCTCTATCCAACCACACAGGCCTGTCTGACTTTGCAGGAAAATCCTGTAAACACTGTCTTTCCTGGAGGGAGGGTTTGCTCCCTTCCTTCTTTCCTTTTTTCCTTTCCTTCCACCTCCCTTCTTTATTTCTTTTTTACTTTATAGCATTTCCTATTTCACACTCCCTTAAGAGGCTTAGCTTTTAAAAACCAGGGAGAGGAGGATTGGTATTGTATGACATTGATTATCTCAGGTGGCTATTATTTGTATTTTTTATAAATTAAAAACTGGGAACCAGATTGATTTTGGGGAATCTCCAGACGGAGGCGAGGCCCCTGCTTTGCTAGAGTAGGTGCTGACCTCTAGTGGGCATGTGCAGCACTGCAGCCTATGGAGGAGGCTGGCGGAGGACGGAGAGGTCGCTGCGGTGCTTTCTGCAGAGCTGTTTTCTTTGGAGGCTTCTTCAAGATCCGGGAAACCTTGTCCTTTAGATTCTGAACACAATCCAGGAGTCACAAGACAGCTGCAATTCTCCGCTGATAAACTGCCTCATCGGCTCTCATCACTAGCAACACGTGGCCGATTACAGTCTCCTGGCACCCTGCTTGCTTTTCTTGCAGCACCCAGGCCACCCCTTGTCCAGGTTCCTACTAATCCCACACAGTCCGTTTCACTGGGCAAGTGTTCTTCCCTGTGGCCTTGGTTTTCTACTCCTGCAGCAAGTATTCACTATTTAAAAAGTAACACGCACAGGCACTTATGCCAAACACTTTGGTAAGCAACACCTAAGCATGAAGCAGCGTAAAGACCTCTGGATGGGGAAACCAATAAGGTTCTAGCCTTGACCCTACCCAAATGGCCACTGGGCACTGGGATAGTCACTCAATCTCTCTCATAGTTTCCTTGACAGTAAAATGAGAAAGTTGGATTAAGTGAGTTTTAAATGACAAATTTATCTCTACTTTTGTTTGACACATATTGGCCAGACTGTTCTTAAGATTCCTATTAAAAGGTACCTTCCCCAAGGACATGGTTGTTAGTATATAATTGTGTTTGTCAGCTTTCTTTTGCTGTGACAAAATACCTGAGATAATCATCTTGTAAAGAGAAAGGTCTATTTTGGTTCACTGTTTTAGAGGTTACAGTCCATGGTCGGGTTGCATGTTGCTTTTGAGCCAATGGTAAAGCAGCACACCAGGATGGGAGCATGAGATGGGGAAGCAGCTAAGCTCATGGTGACTGTCATGGAAGCAAAGAGAAAGACAGGAACTGGCTGAGGTCCCAGTGTCCCCTTCAATGGCATGCCACAATGACCTAACTTCCATTAGGACCGACCTCTTAGAGGTCCCACCTTCTCCCAGTGCACCAAGCTGAGGACCAAGCCTGGAAGACAGTTGGTCTTGGATTGCCTCCTATCAGGTGTGCATGGTCTTGATTATTGAGTAGCACATCACCCTAACACTTAACGATGCCACACAGCGTCATCTCACACCTCCGATGGCTCCAGAATCTGACTGGGCCTCAGGGTCTTTCATGCAGTCTCCTCTGAGGGCTTGTCTGGGTGGAGGATGCGCCTGTTGCTTCATCTTGTGGGCTTTGGCAGGCCTCATGTCCTCATGGACTGACCACCTGAGCGCTTCAGTTTCTTGTCATAGGCCCTCTGGGCACCTCAAGACATGACTGCCTGTGACAGCAGAAGGGACAAGTGCAAAGAGCCCGAGAGAAGGAGAGCGTGGGAGGTGGAAGTTGTGGTCTTTGGCAGCTAATTTCAGAAGTGATCTCCTTCTCTCTTGCCATGTTCTCTTGATTAGAAGTGAATCACTGTTTACAGCTTCTCAAGGGGGGAATAGCGCAGGGAAGGGTGTGGGATGTACCAGGAGGCAGAGATCTTTGGGAGCTATTTAGAAGCTGTCTTCAGGAAAGGACATGTCCTATGCCTTAGTCTCTTCAGCTGTATGGTGGGGATAACAATGCCACCTCACAGGCAAGGGGCAGGGAACTAGTGTGGACACACAGCACCTGAGGGGTCTGTGATCACTACTTCCAAGACACAACTGGAGAAGGGAATCACTCAGGCCATTTCATGTTTTGTGTCCGAATAGGCTTTAAGTTCTTGGAGGAGGGACACATGAAGGTGTCTTTTACTCTTACAGTTACAAATCAGAATCCACCAATTATATGCAGGAAAGAAACTGGGTCATCATTGGAGGGCTGATTTCTGTATTTCTCACCATTTACTTCCTAGAACCATTGCACTTGGCCGTGGCAGACACTGAATAAGTATTTTCTGAATTACACACTGTTGGTGTTTCACAAAGTACTTCCCAAGGAAACTGGCACAGCATGTCACTTTGACTTAAAGAGACAATGAGTTTCTTGATATCATGGGGACTGTTATTAAAATGAAAGAACTCAGACATTATTGTCTTATCCTTTTTTAAAGCTAAGGATTTCTCCACCTGGAACATTGTGTGATTTGGGTACTTTAAGAAGAGGGTTGAGGATGTAGCTCAGTGGTAGAGTGCCTGCCTAGCATGTGTGAGGCCCTGGGTTAAATCCCCAGCACCCCACCCCACTCCACTCCACTCCAAAAAAAGAGAAAGAAAGAAAAAAAATTTCCCAGGAAAGATAGTTTGAGTGATGACCATAATCAGAAACTCAAGGGGCCATATCCTCAGCAGGATGGTTCACCGACTTTTCAAGGGGTTTGTACTCCAGGTTTATATTACCTTGGTCTAGGAAGCCTCAAGAAGTTCCTGGGCTGTTAGGCTCTCCACACCAGATGGGCACAAAACAAATGCTCTTTGGGGAAAGAAGCTTCACCCAAGGCCTAAAATGCTTTCTAGAAATAATTGTTTCTGGTACAATAGCAGCACACAAAGGTAACATAACAAAGCAAAAGGAGAACAAACCAATGATGGAGAAGAAACATTAGGATGAGGTTACACTTTTTGAATACTGTGATTCCAATAGGAATTGGAATTGTCAGGCCCAATTAACAACTTTGCTTACTATAGTTAATTAAAAGATAAGCTGGAATATATCTATGGAGAAACACATAAGAACAACCAAGGTTAAATTTAATAGAAAAAGAATCAAGCAGAGCTTCTGGAAGTGATGCACACAATGCTGAAATTAAAAAGCTCAGTAGATGGTTTCACCAGAAGATTAAACATAGCTGAAGAGAGAATTAATTTCCTTGAAGATAGGTCTGAACATTTTCCTGGAAGTTGTCACAGAGAAATGAAAAGATTGATTTAGAGATGGAGTAAAGGGGCTGGGGATGTGGCTCAGTGGTTGAGTGCTTGCCCTAGCATGTGTGAGACACTGGGTTAAATTCTCACCACCCCATAAAAATAAACAAAATAAATCTAAAAAAAAGGGAGATGTAGTGAAAAATATCCAACATATATTTAATTGCATTTCCACAAGGAGAGGAAAGAAAATGGGATGGAAGCAATATAAGGGAAAAAATGGCTAAGAATTTTCTAGAAGCCATGAAAGGCAGCAAACCACGGATATAGAACTCTGGATCACAAACTGGTTCAAATCAAAAACATTTGCACTGAGTTTATAAAGATGCTTAGAAGACCCCAAACAATGAAAAGATCTTAAAAGCAACCAAAGAGGGAAGGAATATGATACCTTCAAAGGAGTGGCAGCAAGACTTATCGCTGACATTTCAGTGGCAACAATGGAAGCCAGAGACAATGGAATAACATTATGAGTGCACCGAAAGAAACTCACTGCCACTCTATATCGTTATAGGATGAGGGTGAAATAGAGATCTGGGGGAGAGAGAGAGACAGAGAGAGAGGGAGGGAGGAAAGAGGGGGAGGGGGAGAGTGCTTACCATTATCAGAAGCTCAATAAAGCAAATTCTAAAGAATATATTTATTTTTTAAATATTTTTATTTTGGGGGGCTGGGGATGTGGCTCAAGCAGTAATGTGCTCACCTGGCATGCACGGGGCACTGGGTTTGATCCTCAGCACCACATAAAAATAAGATAAAGATGTTGTGTCCACCGAAAACTGAAAAATAAATATTAAAAAAAATCTCTCTCTCTCTTAAAAAAATTTATTTTTTTAGTTGTACTTGGACACAATACCTTTATTTCACTTATTTATTTTTGTGTGGTGCTGAGGATCGAACCCAGGATCTCGCACTTGTGAGGCGAGCGCTCTACCAATGAGCCACGACCCCAGCCCATACAGGATCTATTTAAAATAGAAACAATATGGTACTAAATAGAAGAAATGAACAAAGAAAAAAGTGGTAGATTTCTAGATAAATTTTAGGTTAACATCAACTAGATAAAATAATAATAATGCCTTGTGAGATTTTTTTTTTTTTTTACTGAGAATTTTCTTTTTAATATTTACTTTTTAGTTTTCGGCGGACACAACATCTTTGTTTGTATATGGTGCTGAGGATCGAACCCGGGCTGCACGCATACCAGGAGAGCGTGCTACCACTTGAGCCACATCCCCAGCCCCCTTGTGAGATTTAAAATGAAATCAAAATACACGATGGATTTTTGAGGAGGCTGAAAACAGAAAAAAGAAAAATGATGCAAAAAATTCAGGAGTAAAAAGGGGACCATAAAATGAAGAGTCTATAAAAATTCACAATTTAATGATAAGTTACTATAACAAGCTTTGTGCCAAAGAAGTTAGGCATAATGTACAAATTCCTGGTAAAAAAAAAACAACAAAATTGAATCTGGGTTATAAAACAGGATGTAGTTATGGTTGCACAAGTCGGTTAATGTACTAAAAATTGTTGAATTATACATACAGAGTGGGTGAATTTTATGGTTTATAAATGGTACTTCAATAAAGCGATTTAAAGCAAAAACTAACTTTGGAAGAGAGAGCAAATCTGAAGTTTTCTATCGATGTAGAGATTGAATTGGCTGTAGCTCAGTGGCAGAGAATTTGCCTAGGATGTGTGAGACACTGGGTTTGATCCTTAGCACTGCAGAAAAAATAAACAAATAAAATAAAGGCATTCTGTCCATGTACAACTACAAAAAATTTAAGATTGAATTGGTGATTAAAAATCTTCCCACAAGCAAAATTCCAGGCCCAGATGGCTTCACTGGGAAATTCAACCAGATACGCAAGGAACATATAATTCTAATCTTACACAAATATTTTAGAAAATGCCAACCAGTTTCCATTCTCACTCTTTTCTCAGGTTGCCATAACCTTGATAATACACTCTAACAAGAATACTGTGAGCAAAGAAAGTACAGGTCCATAAGCATCAATGAGTATTTAGCTAGTTGGATGCAAATACCAGTTATATAGCTATATACTGATTACAAATAGAAAATTAAAGTACTTAAATACCATTTACAATAGCATAAAATAAAGGACTTCAAAATATCTGTGCAATGCCTTTACCAAAATAAATTTAAACTTTTTTTGTCAAACATTAATGCATACCTAAATACATGGGAAGATATACTACAGGAAGGATCGAGCTTGACCTGATGCCCACCACCTTGAGCCAAAACCATCATGATTGCTCCTGAGCAACCCTGGTCTCTTTTCCCTGCATAATTTCCAGCATACTATAAACCAACAAAATCTATAGAGTGGTATGTGGATCTTTCCCACTAGACCCTGGTGCCATCAGTGCCTGATGTCTTTGATATTAGTGGCAAGAAGCCAGAGACATTTCTGCTTGGATAAAGTCACTTTTGTCCTGACCTCATTTCTCTGACTTGAATCATGGAGATCCACTCATCTTGCTGCCAACCTTGGTCATGTGTCTACCAGTAAGTGCTCAATAAATGCACTCTCTACATCCTGGATCTGTCTTTTCTTGGGGGTCAACTTCCACCTATCATGGCTGATTCTTTTCTACCAGATTTTCAGAACAACTATACTTATGGATAGAAGAATTAATATTCTAATAATGTCATTTTTTACTCAAATATATCAGTACATTCACTGCCATTCCTGTGAAAATTCCAAACAAGTTTTTGGTGGCCCTTCATAAGCTGATTCCAAAGTATAAATGGAGATACAAAGGGCCAAGAAAAGTCAAGGTCCCCATGGAGAAGGAGATGGTTGGAGTGGTTATTTTACCAGTTATAGAGAGTTATCATTATAATAAAGTATGTGGTATTGGAGCAAAAACAAGCAAACAGACCACTGGAACCAAATGAATATCCAAACACATTTATGGCTACTTGATCTGAACTAGACCTGGCTTTGCAGAATAGTGGGAGGAAGAACGGTCTTTTCAAAAGAGTGTTAGGATAAGTGGTATCCATGCAAGAAAAAGTAAAGTTGTATTTCTATCTAACACCATTCACAGAGTACATTTCTAGGTGGCTAAAAGTCCTAACAATGAAAGAGACAAAAAAGATATTGTAGAGCTGTGTGTGTGTGTGTGTGTGTGTGTGTGAACCCAGGGCTTGGTGCTCTGCCACTAAGCTGCTACCCCAGCCCATAGAGGAGAATTTAAAAAAAATGAGCTTGGATTTTTTTTATACAGAACACAAAAAGTTTTTGGCCTTATCATCAGGAAAGGATTATATATTTGGCTATATAAACACTACAAACTTCTATTTATCAAGACTTTGTAGAGAGTCTTAAGAGAAGCCACAGAAAAGATTTTTTTCTGAAGCATATACATTTCCAAGGATGAAAATCTAGAACATAAAAACTTCTGCAGGGTAATCAAAATAAAAAATCATTTATAGTAGAAGCACCCAAAATTAAATGCTTAGATAACTCAAGGGGGGGAAGAGCTGTTGTTTCAACCAGTAGTACTGGTTGTAACTGAACAGTCAGATTCAAACAAATGTTAACATGGAAAGATGTTGATGTCATATCTCACAGCAAAAATGGATTAGAGCAAAAATAAGCAAATAGACATATAAAAATTAACTAAAAATTGATCGAAGTCTAAATGTAAGAGCTAAAAGTATAAAACTCTTAGAAGAAAACAAGTGTAAGTCAGTGTGACCTTGTATTAGGCAATGGGTTTCTTAGTTAAGCCACCAAAAATACAAGAAATAAAATATACATCAACTGGACATCACCTAAACTTAAAACTTTTGGGCTTTGAAGGATATTAACAAGAGAGTAAAAAGAAAACCCACAGTGTGGGAGAAAATTTTGCCAATTATACATCTGAGAAGGGACTTGTATCTAGACTATATAAAAACTCTAGCAGCTCAATGATGAAAAGACAGATGACCTAATAGATAAGTGGGCAAAAGGGGCTGGTGGTAGAGTCTGCCTAGCATGTATGAGGGCCTGGGTTTGATCTCCGGGACTGGAAAAATAAAAATGTGTGCAAAATATCTGAAAACACATTTCTCAAAAGAAGACACACATGGCCAATAGATGTGAAAAGATGCTCAACAGCATTAACCATCAGAGAAATGCAAATCCAAACCATAAGGAGGTACCAATTCACACCGACTAGAAAGGTTATTATTAAAAAAGCCAATAACAAATGTTGGTGACCATGTAGGGAAATTGGAACCATCAGAACTGCTGGTGAGATTGTGAAATGGTGTCGCTTCTTTGGAAAACAGTCTGGCAGCCCCTCAGATGGTTAAGCAGAGTTACCATATTATCTAGTATGTCCTAGGTACATTCCCAAGAGAAATGAAAATGCATGTCCATGCCAAATTTTGTGCATGAACATTGATAGCTGCATTATCATAGTGTCAAAAAGGGGAAAATCCCACTGTCCATCAAATGATGAATGGGTAAATAAAATGTGGTATATCCATATAATGGCCAATTATATAAAAATGAGCTGGGGTGGTGGTGCATGCTTGTAATCCCAGTGGCTTGGAGGCTGAGGCTGGAGGATCACAAGTTCAAAGCCAGCCTCATTAACTTGGTGAGGCCCTAAGCAACTTAGCAAGAGCCTGTCTCCAAGCATAAAACAAAAGCGGGGCTTGATGTGGCTCTGTGGTGAAGCATCCCTGGGTTTAATGCCTGGTACCAAAAAAAAAAAAAAAAGAAGAAGCTCTGATTCATGCTACAACGTAGGTGAAGCTCAAGGATATTATGCTAAGCAAAAGGCATCCGTTAGAAAAGTCCACATATTGTATGTTGACATTTATGTGAAGTGTAAGAACATCTATGGTGTTGCCTTAGTCTGGGGTCAAGGGTATTGATGGGGCTTTTTTTGTGTTTTTAGTTGTGGCAATTATATGTTCCAAGATCATAGTTAAAGGCACACTCGGTAAGTAATACTAAAAACCACTGATTTGCAGTGTTTGAAAGGGTGAATTGAATTCTTATCTTGTATTAGTTTCTGTTGCTATAACAAAATACCTGAGGCCTCAGCCTCTTTATAAAGGTAAGGTCTATTTAGCCCAGAGTTTTAGAGTCTGAAAGTTCAAGATCAGGTGGTCCCTTCCATTTGGCCTCTTCAAGGGCCTCTGGGCTGTGTCACCACACAGTGGAGAAACGGAAAGGGATATGGCCGCAAGCGGAAGGTGCCAAGTTCACGAGAGGATCTTGTGTTATAATAACCCACTCTCTTAACTCACCCGCAGCCCTGAGGGACTACACTAGCCCCTTCCTGTGTAGCTGGCCCACTGACCTAATGACCTTTCACTAGGTGTCACCTCTCACAGGTTCCATACCTCTTACTACCACCACCTTGGTGACCCAACCCAAGCACAAGAACCCGTGGGGGACAGACCAATTCAAACTGTAGCGTGTTTCAATGGAGGTGTCTGAAAAAGCCAAGTCCACCCACCTTAAGGAAGCTGTGGAAGATGGGGACTCTCAAGGCTGTGGGCCGGAACGCCAATCAGCATAAAGGCTTTGAAAAGGCGCGTGGCAATGTCTGCCAGCTGAAGGCACGCATCCCGTGACTCAGCTATCCCCCCCTGAGCATGTTGCACTAGGGAAGCTCTACAGACCTGCAGCAGGGTCCCTTTACAGCACCCGCGGCACGACTTACAATAACTCCAAAATGGAAACACCGGTGCCCATCGTCAGGACGCGTGATGGAATTATAGGATGGCCATATTGTGGAGGATTACTCAGAAAGCCAATGCAGGAGGTTGAACTATCCTCAGCAAATGTGGGCGATTCTAGAAACTTAGTGTGAGAGGACACAAGAAATACAGGATGCATTAACCCACATAGAGAAAGTTTAAAACTGGATGAAATTAAAGTATACAGAATTGAGGTGTGTATCCACAGAGGACAGGACAGGAAGAACCGCAAGGAAGTGATTATCTCCAAAGTCAGGAGTGTATTGACACTCTCTGTGTGGGGAAGGGACCCTTAGGGGGTTAGAATCCGTTCCACAATCTACCTTGACCTGGTGTGAGTCAATAGCTTCTCCTTTTAAAATCATTCACTAAGCTACACACACACACACACACACACTTCTTGCCTTTTTGGATTAAGAAGATACAATTTTTAAAAAAAAGCTCCAAGAAAAGTTCTTAAACATTGGATCTAATAAAGGCAACATCATGTTGCTATTTTTTTTCTATTGTTTTAGTTGTTGATAGACCTTTATTTATTTATTTGTATGTGGTGCTGAGAATGGAACCCAGTGCCTCGTACATGCCAGGCAAGTGCCCTACCACTGAGCCCCAGCCCCAGCCCCCACGTTACTATTTTGAATCTATTATTCATAGGTTTTGGAGAGAAGCAGCCAGAATTCTACATGCTCACACGGAACACTCTCTTGCTGACCCAGAAGTTGATACATTGCATCTTAAGCAAAAGAACTGATTACCTTAGGGCTCCAAGGGGGACTAGAGTTGAAAGGCAGGGTTTGGGAAGCGTTTGGGAACTGGTGGAAGTGAGAGCCTGCGGGGGCACCAGGGTCCACTCCTGACCTTTGAAGCAGATGTCGAGGAGGGTAATTGGATTCTCCTGGGCATGTTTCTTGTCGCTGCTGTCAGATGGGAAGCTAGACTGGATCGATGAGGGTCTGACCCAGGAAGGCAAGTCTCGTCTCCTCTGCAACGACAGAAGATGAAATTCCTCCCCAGAGGCTCACAGTCCACGCAGGTGCCCAGGTGGAGGATGAAGCTGTCCTTCCGGGTTTACCACAATCCCTGGGGTGAGAGCTGATTCTTGATTCCTGTCTTCAAGGATTTGCCATTTCTGTGGAAAGCCAAAAGTGTCACTCATGATGTGACTTAAGTTTTGGTTTATATGGTTTTCATTGCAAATGTGTTAGAAGGGAAAATATTTGCAGTTTTAAAAAATTTTTTTTAGTTGTAAATGACATACTTTTATTTACTTATTTATTTTATGTGGTGCTAAGGATCGAACCCAGTGCCTCACATATGCTAGGCAAGCACCCTACTGCTGAGCCACAACCCTAACCCCCATTTTATACTCTTAGACATTTGAATTTTAAATCAGGTGAATGTGTTACTCATTTAAAATAAAATATAAAAAGGAGACTTCAGGATAAATTAATTGGGACATTAGTATACCAAACAACTGAAAAATCCTCCAAATGTTCATTACAGGTTAAGTAAATGTACATACAATGGAAGAGTATGAGCCATTTAAAAGAGTGAGGCAAATTCCATGGGTTTCAACTCCATGTGCCTATAACAAAAGCAAACTTCAGATGTGTGTGCAGAGTAATTTCATTTTTTTTTTGTGAATTAAAAAATCTCTATTCAGATATTCTTTGGGGGAGAACTAGAAATGGGAAGGAAGATTTATATTTATTCTTGTGGGACTGGGCTGTAGCTGAGTGGTAGAGTGCTTGCCTACCGTACGTGAGGCCCTGGGGTCCATCCCCAGCACCACACATACACATACACAGGTCAAAAGAAAGAAAGAAAGATTTCTTTTTGTTTTATAACTTCTATATTGTTTGAAATGTTTGCCTCTTTCCTTGTTTTTTTATAATATATTATTTTTATTTAAAAACATTTCTACGAAGGTCTTTAGGAAATTGTTAATATAGCAGATACTGCTTGGCATTTTTGCTGTGTTCCAGACTTGGTGGTAGACAGAAGAGATGGAAACATGGAAGGACGTGGCCCTTCGCTGGCAGTTCTGGCTCACTGGAGACTGCCAAAGGCTGATGACTGTTGAACAGAAGCAGCCCCAGGAGGGGCGACAAAGGCTGTGCCACGGGCCAAGGACACCGCACGGGAGAATCTGCCAGAGCTTCCTGGGCAGAGGAGGGACGCTGCCTTGAGTCAGGCAAGGACAACAGGGACCTGGCGAGGAGGACATATGGAAGCCTGCTGGGCAGTAGGCCTGGCCGCGGTGGGCAGTTAGCAGGATGTGGGTGAGTTGGGCGGGAGTGAGAACCATTTCCCTGGGACTGGGTTAGGGACAGTAATTGAACTTGGTTTTATTTTCAGAGAAGCAGAAACTGTTAGGCAGTGTTGGGATTCAGGCCACGTAGGACAGGGTCCCTACCCCCGGAAAGGCTTCAATCTGGTCAATGAGAAAAGTGATATTGGCTTCCACCTGTCGCTAGTCTAAGCTGACATTTCAATTTCACTCAAGCATGTCCTTTTGCAGACGAGCCTGCACCACTCCCCTGCAACATATGTTAAAGAACATCAGCCAGTGCTGTCCCCGCCCAGGGTGGCCGGCCTGCTTGGCTTTGCCACTCAGTGATCTCATGCAAGTGACTTCACTGCTCCACACCTTGCCCTCCTTACCTGTGAAATGGGGGCGGTTAACACCTGTGTCCTCTGGTTAGGTGACAACGAACTGTGTTTGTTGCCTGATAGTGCTCGGTCGATGTGGTCTGTGATTGCTATTATCGTGGGGTAAACGTTGGGGGGCTGAAGTTCAGGTGCCCCTCACAAAGCCCCTGTGCAAGGCTTCAGGTGCCACAAGCAGCCATGCTGATGCTCGGGGAAGGCTGCAGCCAGGCATGTGGGGCTTGTTGATCAAATCCACGACAGGGAAGTGGGTGTTTGTGACTGTGATATGTGGTGATTAGCTTTAAATAGAAAGCCACTCAGGTGAATAAAAATAAGTGGCTCTATGTGGAGCCCTTTTGGGGTCAGCTACAGAAAGGAGGAGTGAGACCAACGGAGAGAGAGAGAGAAACCCCTGGTGTGGGCATCCTCACGCGGCGGGCAATGCGGGCTCTTCCTCTGCTTCGTCTCGTCCAGTCTGAAGTCACTTAAGGGTAGCCTTAAGCTGAACTGTTCAGGATGCTGTTCCTGAGGTTGGATAAGGCTCCCAGTGAATGGGAGGAGGTAGATCAGGCTCCCAGGGGATACCGGATCCCAGACCCATATCCAGAGACAACTGCCAGTATGTTTCCTGAGTAGCTTTTCTGAAATTGTCATTGCCTACATAAGACAGGTAGGCTGGGTTATCTGTGCATCTGAAATACAGGAACTATGTGCCATTGTGGTAAATAAGGTCACCCTAATGGCTTACATTTTTAAGCATGGTAGCCAGAAAGCAAGGACATGCTTAAAGGCTAATGGGATGACATTAAAAGAACATGGAGATGACATGAAAGGGGTTCCCATTGGTCGAATTTCAAAAATGATGTCTCTGGAGATATAGCTCAGTGGTAGAACATTTGCCCAGCATGTGCCAGCCACTGAGTCTGAGCCCCAGCACCACACAATAAACAAACAAACAAATAAATAATAACAATCAATTATAACATTAGTTTTTAAAAAATTGTGGTAAAAAATGTAACATTTATCATTTTAAGCTTTTGTTGTTGTTGTTTTGGCGCTGGGGTTGAACTCCGAGCCTCAAGCATGCTAGGCAAGCACCCTACCACTAAGCTACCTCCCTATCACTTTTTATTTTGAGACAGTAGTAGCCAAGGCTGCCCTTAAATTTGTGATCCTCCTGCCTCAACCTCCCGAGTGGGATTTAGGTGTGTGCCATTACACCTGGCTGTCGTAACTATTCTTAATTGTACAGTTCAGTAGTGTTAAGTATATTCACATTGTTGTAAAAGAGAGATCCAGAACATTTCCATGTGGCAAAACTGAAAGCCTGCACTCTTCAGCCACTGTCTGGCCTGGCTCCCTTTCTGTCCTGGTGACCACTGTTCTTTTTTTTGTTTCTGTGAACTTCTATACTGAAGATGGCTCCAGTGGGTGGGGTCCTGCTGTCTGTCTTCTGGTGACTGGCTCGTTGCACTTGGAGCAATGTCCTCCACATTTGTCCCCACTGTCTCTGGTGACAGATTTTCTTCATTTCTAAGGCTAATACTTCATTGTAGTTCTGTACAATGTTCATCTGTTATAGGGTATTTGATTGCTTCTGCCTCTTGCTTTAATTTCTTTTGAATATTCAAGAAATGAGATTGTGGGATTGCTGGAGGACACAGTAAATTCCACTTCTAAGTTTTTGAGTAATCACATTCAGTTTTTCATAGTGGTGAAACCATTTTGCAGTTCACCAACAGTGCACAAATGCTCCAATTTCTTTGCCAACTTCCCAACACTTATTATTTTCCATTTTTTTTTTTTGTGTGTGTGTTTTGGGACAGGATCTTGCTATGTTGCATACTCCTGGACTCCAGAGACCCTCCTGCCTCAGCCTCCTGAGCAGCTTGGACCAGAGGCACAGCCCCCTCCCCAGCCCAGCTTTGTTTTTAATTTTTAAGTGGTAGCCATATGAACAGGTGTAAAGTAACATGTTGTGGAGAATTGATTTCCATTTCCTAGATGAGTGAAGTTAGCACATTTTCATATACTTGTTGGCCATTTGTATATGATCTTTGGAGAAATGTCTGTTGAGTTTTTTGCCCATTTTAAATTTGGGTTATCTGATTTTCTGTTGTTGAGTTGTGGCAGTTCTTTATATATCCTGAATATTAATCCTCATCACACGTAGGATTTAGAATTTTTTTAATTTCACAGATTGTCTTTCATCCTATTGACTTTGTTTGATATAGTTCTGTTTGTCTAGTTTTACTTTCGCTCCCTGTGCTTTTGATGTCACATCCAAGAAATCATCACCAAATTCAACACCACGAACCTTCCTCTATGTTTCTTCTAGGAATTTACAGCTCAGGGACTTAAATTGAGGTACGATGCTGATTTTGAAAACATTTCCATGAATCTATACTGAAATCATGCAAAGCTGGAGGGCACAGGAGTCCTTGGGGGTTCCTGAAGGTCAGCTCTCTGTGTCAGAGACAGCATGGGGCAGAGTGGAGGTGAAGCTAGAAAGGGGGACGGAAGACGCCTATGGTCCAGGCTGGAGCACTGAGCACCAGCTGGACCGCGAAGAGAAACCGAGGCCACTCAGAGTCGCCAAGAAGTAAATGGATGCCCCGTGAAAAGACATTGGCTGAGTCATAAGTAGTTTTTACATTAAATCCATTTAATTAAAATCCTGTCTGTCCCAGTGAAAACCGATTCCTTGTCTTCAGCAATCCCCAGCTTGGTTCCTTGTACCTCGTGGGAATCAGGCGAACGGTGGTAGTGGTGGTGAGATGGGTTGGAGGATTTGGTCACAGCTAAATAGATAGGCTGGCTTGCTATTGTTAAGTCTTAGAGTATATAAATAAATGAAATGCATTAAGGAAGGAATGCAGTGTTAACAAGCTCAGTGAATCAGGAGGGAAATCTTTTGTAAAGAAAACGAAGCTGGAGAAGAAGAAGTCCTGAAAATTCGACGCGGATATGTGCGGCTAAAGCCAGAGGACTATTTAGGTGTAAAATGAGAATGGAAAAAAAAAAAAAGCATCACTTCTGGAAGAGATGAAGGGGATTGAAGAAGGATGACGTGAAGGGAAGGCTGGGCAGGCAGTGACCTTTTCCTCTCCCTACAATGTCTCCTCAGAGAAGAAGCTTGTATTGACGGCTGTAATTCAGTCCTCCACTTGACATTTGGAGGTGGCCTGGGGTGGAGCTGGGGCTGCTGCTCAGGTTCCAGACCCCCGTGGCTGGAGGGTGGTGGGTCTCCCTGATGCATCCCCTGTGCCACGCTGCATTGCCAGTGAAGATCCATTGGCCTCCTAAGAGCACGCGAGGAAGATGGCCTCCTTGGAGGAAGAAGCAGGGCTGGGCGGGATGGACACCACCGTGTCCCACCCTCAGAGCCCGGCTGCTACCTGTCCACTCAGCAGACACGCCGGGCAAGGCAAGCCCGTAGGCCAGTGTGTGGCCTGGCCAGTGTGAGCCGTGGAGCGGAACGGGAAAGCCAGCCACTGTGCACGATCAAGCCCTGAGCCGCAAGGCCTTTCCGTCACTCACTCTCCTGGGGACACTCACTGACCTTCAGGGAGTCACGCAGAGAGGGCGCTGGAGGAACTTCCCACAGGTGGTGCTGTCAGGCCTGGCTGCCAGATCCTCCTGTATGATTGGCCCCCTTCAGGGATATTTGCAACGTCATCTTTCAGGATCCACATCATCCTGCGGGAGGCCTCTGAGCTTTTAAGGAGCCTATAAAGAAAACGTGGCTCCAACATTTTTTAAAAAGAAAGAAATCGAAGTCAATAAACATTGAATTAAATGTTTAGAAAATGTAACTTTGTAGCCATTTTATTAACGATGTGATTTGGTGTCATCACATTTTAATGTATTTGAAAAGTATTTTTGGTTCAATTTTCTCTCTTCATAAGAATACCTACCTGAATGATTGCTGAAAAGTCATAGCCAAAGTAAATGTGTTCCTCAGAGCTAAATCATTTCAAAAGCCAAATTATAAAGATCCTATGAATTTTTTTTTAATAGCAAAACTAATTGCACTTAAGGAGCTGGAGGTGTAATTTATAATGCTTGGTATGAAGCTGGGTAAGGTTTCCCAAAGTATGAGGAGAGGGAGCCTATGGGATCTTAAAATATCTACCACAAGGATGTTCTGCACAGGGTGGTTTATAATAGCTAATAATTGGAAACAAACTAAATTTACAAGACTTGGGGACCAGTTTAACAAACAATGTTACCACATAATGAATACTAGGTGGCTACTGCAAATGAGATCACTGAAGAATACATAATAATCTACAAAAATGTTCAAGATGTATTAAAAAAAACATAAGACAGTTTGTGCAATATGATTGCTTTTGTTTGTACAGGGAAAATAATGTTCCTAGAAAAGAGGCTTATAGCATAGACATTATCATGGTAATGATGAGTGGTTATCTCTGGGTGGTAGAATTACAAGTGGGTTCCCTTTTCTTTTAAAAAAGATCTCTGTGATTTCTACCATGAACACTTATTGTTTTTGGAAAGCAGATGTGTAAGTTTCATAATGATGGGAAAGTCTTTATATATGATGGCTCTTGTCTGATAATAAATAAATTTGAATCCAAAAACCTCTGTGTAGGCTTGGATGGAGTGGAAACTGCCCTTGCTCCTTTCACATCTGAGGTTAAACCCCACTGAAACATTTAGATATAGATTTTGACTAAATCATAGCAATAAACTCTCCTGTCACAATTAGTAGACAGAATAAGTTTCTTAAAAAATAATGAGATTTGGGGCTAGGGCCGTAACTCAGTGGTAAAGCACTTCCCTTGCACATGTGAGGCACTGGATTCAATCCTCAGCAACACATAAAAATAAATAAATAAAGGTATTATATCCATGGAAAAATTTTAAAAAATAATGAAATTTTGCAGTCCACAATTATATCTTCTCCTTCACATTGGAATGAGAGCCTGCACTTCTCCTCATCTCTGTCCATAGCTCCAGGATCATCCACAGCTGCCCCTCTGCTCTGCTGTGAAGAGTTATTGGCCTGGGAAGGTGCATTTATCAATCTGGGCAGGAAAAACAGATTACTTGGAACTCATGCACAGCGGGTTCCCATGTTTGTAAGATGGAATACACATATCTTACTCTATATGTATGCACGGAACTTTCTGGAAGGATAAGCTCCAAATATTAACAGTGGTTATCCCTGGGTGATATCATTTTTTTTAATGATTTAAAAAATACATAGTTTGAAGGTTTTACGAGATGAAGTACCATTTTTACAAAACCTATCTGAGACTCTTACCTGGCTCAACTCCTTCTTTGACTAAGAGCCCTGATAGGAAAGGGCAAATTCAATCAGGTCTCAAAAGTTGATTTTGAAAGGCCATGGTTGGGAATGTGCAGGGTGGTTAGAGGAAGTGGGACGTCTGAGGTACTGGCTGCATTTTGGTGTGCATGAGTGTGTGCGAGGGTGCGTGGCCTTGGGGTAGAAGGGACCACTGAGCATGTTGAGGGGAACAAGGATTCCTTGATTTTACTCCACACCAAGGGCTCTGGATGCAGCACTGCTCAGTTCCACCGCAGGGGAGCCCATGGTCATCTTCCCCAGGCAAGAATCCTAAACATCCCCAAAGGCCCACCATCTTGGAGGAAGCCATGCGCATAGAAGACTCTGTCCTAGAGGACTGTGACTGTGCCTAATGTCAAAGGGCTGTGGGAGGTACCGTGGAAGGCCACTGGCTGGAGAATCTGCCTCAGGCCTGCCCCTGCTGCCCAGATGTGGAGAGTCATTGCCCAGTTTTCATGATCATAAAGGACTTCTCCCACCTGCCAGCAGACTGTGTCCAGCTGTCAGCTTCTCCAGAGTCTCCTGAGCTGCAGAGTCACACCCACCTAAGATGTCCTATGTCCAGTGACTGACAGAGGCCTGGGCAGTGTGGCTTGCTGTGTCCCTTCAGAGTCTCCCATGGGTTGGCTGAGGCCATCTCTGGACTGAATCACGGATGGGCTTCTGACCCCTCCTGTTCCTGTCCCTTGTATCCCCTCTGCTCTGTCCCTTGCAAGGCCATCCCCAATTAAACAGGCTTCTGCTTGTTGGGGAACCCAACTTGGGACAGTGAAGTTCCTTAAGTTGCTCTGAATTTCCATTTTTTCATCTGTAGGAACTGGGTGATAACACGGTGCTGGTCACACAGGGTGGAGAATGATAATGAGATCCTGCATGCCAAACATCTCCCCAAATGCCTGGCACACACCCGATTTCACCACATAATTGTTGCCGTGCAGAAATGCATGTTTGCAGGTATTCCGTGTAGACTGCTCTTGTACCAAAGACAGTTTAGTAAAAATATTTTTTAGTAATACCAACACAATTAAGAAAAAAAAAAGCTTCACATAATGGTTATGCTCCATGTTTTTGCAAATAATTTTGGCATAAAATCTGCAGCAAGTTTGTGGAGAAATATGATAATCATGACTCAATAAGTGAAAACTACTATTATTCTTACTAGGAAAGAAATACCTTGTCCACAGCTACACACCATCATCCCTGAACAGTTTATCCAGTAGATCAGCCTTAAAGAGAAGGGACCGGAGACACATGTGTAGAGTGAGTACAGCCAGCCTGTGTACTGGGGATTCTGTATCTATGGACTCAACCAACCAAAGATCAAATATTTAAAAAATATCGTGTGTGAGCCAGTCCCAATGGAGCACACCTGTAAACCCAACAACTGGGGAGGCTGAGGCAGGAGGATTGCAAGTTAGAGTCCAGCCTGGACAACTTAGTGAGACCCTGTATCAAAATAAAAAATAAAAAGGACTGGGGTGTAGCTCAGGGAAGAGCATCCTGGGTTCAATCCCAATCCCCAGTACTACCAAAAAAAAAAAAAAAAAAAAAAAAAGAAAGACTATTTTCTTGTTATTATTCCCTAAACAATGCAACATACCACCTACTTAGGTAGATCTTCCTTGCATTAGGTATCATTCACATTGGATTATAAGTCATCTGGAGAAGATTTAAAGTGTGTGGAAGGATCACACAGCTCAAAAGGGACTTGAGCAGTCTTGGGTTTGGTACCTGGGGGGGGGGGGGTCCTGGCATCAGTCCCCTATTGGTCCCCAGGGATGACTGGTGGAGGGCAGGAGTGGGGAGGTCAGGAGCAAGTGGTGTCACAGCATAAGGCGCCTAAGGAAGGGCACGCTTGGTAGAAGATCAGCCAGTCAACAGGCATCTTTGGACAGCGCCAGGCGGTGTGCTGCGGGCTGGCTCCAGGGACAGCCTAACCCAGGTGGGGCTGCTCTGCTAGGAGGAGGAGCTGGGCTGAGCGCCTTGTGCCAGGGTGAGCATCTTAGATGGTCCATGTCCTCCGTGTGTCTGGGCAGGTCGAGGTGACCCACCACGCTCCAGGGCATGCACCTCGTGGGGCCGTGGCTGTTTGACGCGGAGGAGCGAGAAAGTGGAGCCGACCTCGGTGCTCTCTTGGGCTGACTTCCACGCGCCCCGCCCAGGGCGTCTTTGGCGTCTGGCGCGCGCTCCGTCCTCCCCCAGGCCCAGTGCCTGCGATCCTGCGGCGCGTGCTGTGCTCGATTCTGAGCAGCAGAATGATTGATGACTTCATAGTGACTGGGACTTTTTGTTCCCTGGGTTGTTTTTGGTTCTGCCTTGGCTGCATTTTCCTCTAGAAATCTGTGTCCTGGGTATAGATTTGGCTTGAGGAGAGCTGTCCATCTGGATTAGTTTGATCGTAAAGTGCTGCCGTGTTTCCAGTTACGGTGGTCCCTGATGAAGAGCCGGCCGTGGGCATGCGGTTCCTGGCCCAGAGATGGTGCGGAGCCTCTGGGGCCTAACCCAGCACAGGAGGCGGCGGTCTGTGGAGTCATCTGGTGTTCTGAGACACTCTATTTATCCCCAAGCTCTGGGAAGAGAAGCTTGGAGCAGCCTTGGGCTGCCAATCTCTTTGCACAGTGCCTATAAATTTCAGAAATCTTATTTTGAGGATATCATTTAGCTAACACATAATTTTTCTGATGGTTTATTGACACTCAAAAATAATGTTTGCAATGCTCCAAGTTTGGACTAGTGTACGTTGATGGTATACCATCTGGCATCGTTAGGAAGTAAGGTAATATTCCTCTCCCTCACACACACAATAAAAATAACCCCATTAAATGGAAAAATCACTTTCAAGGGAAATCTTTCTAGTATATACATAACACATGCCTCCCCATCTTTAAAAAATTCCTGTCATTATTGAATACTAACTATCGACAGTCCTTTACAGACATTATTGCAATTGGTTCTTAGCAACTCTGAAAAATAGGTATCATCATCATAATTTAACCAGAAAGAAATATGGAGAACTCAGAGGACTTATGTAACTTGGCCACAAACACAGTTTGGGTGAATGCAAGAACCGGGAGTGGAATCCAGTTTTTCCAACTCCAAAGCCCACAATATTGCTACCGCACTGTGATGCCACTTGCGTTTTACAAATTAGAGATAATCAAGTATATGTTTAACATTTCCTTGGTGACTTAGTGACAATCTTATGAGCCTCAGTGATAATACAGTATTTACAAGGGGGATCCTTGGTTGGAGTCACAGAAAACAAGTAATACCTAAGGAAGGAAAGGTGGAACAGCAGGCATGGGGGATGGGAGGGTAGGATGCAGCCCATCCTCAGGAAGGGGGCTGTATCATCCTTCATCTCTGCTCCATTCTGTGTGTTTCTGTTTTCTTCTTGCTCTTCATGCAGACCAGTTTGAAGGCAGACATTCCAGGACTGGTGCCAGGGCTCTACAATATCCCCAGAGACCTGGATTCCTAAGAGCTTCTGGCTTCTGTTTTTCCTTTTGTCCTCATTATCAGAAGATGGCTGCCATATGTCCTGGCATCAAGTTATTATCCCACGGTAGAACACAGGGGAAAGGCAAAGGACAGTAGTGAAACTGCCTTTGTATTTGGGGAAATGCAGAGTGAACAGTCACAGATCCTACTCCCCGCCCCACCCCCAGAACTTATGATTGTTCTGGGGAGGTAAATATCAATCAGTTAATCACACAACTGAAGACTGTTGTTAAAAGACAAGAGTGCGCAGGAGCAGTGAGTGCCTGTGTCTGAAAGACAACTGTCAGAATGCTCCCATGGCTTTATTCATGGTAGCCCAAGCCACAGACAACCAGATGTCCAAGGGGAGAATGGATGAGTGACAGGGTATATTTTTATACAATGGGAATCTGCTCCACAGGAACAAGGGCACAGCCACAGCAGCCCTGTGGCTCACTGGCACAGGCGTGGGGGCCATGGAAGGAGCCACAGTGGGCCACCGCTGCCTCCCGTTTATAGGAAGTCCAGGAAGAGCCTGGATCAGAGGTGCAGGAGCGCTGCCGGGGGTGGGTTTGACAGGAGTCTTGCTGGAGAGGCCGCTTCTTGACAGGAATGGGGAACCCACTGGGCTTTACACATGGAAAGCCATCAAGGCAGACTCGCTGGGCACTTTCCATACACTGTACTTCCATGTTTAAAAGGGTGTGTAGAAAACCAATCTGGGAAGCAGTATGGAGATTTCTTGGAAAACTGGGAACGGAACCACCATTTGACCCAGCTATTCCTCTCCTCGGTCTATACCCAAAGGACTTAAAAACACCATACTACAGGGACACAGCCACATCAATGTTCATAGCAGCTCAATTCACAATAGCTAAACTGTGGAGCCAACCTAGATGCCCTTCAGTGGATGAATGGATAAAGAAACTGTGGTATAGACACACAATGGAGTATGACTCAGCATTAGAAGAGAATAAAATCATGGCATTTGCAGGTAAATGGGTGGAGTTGGAGAGTATCATGCTAAGTGAAGTAAGCCAGTCCCCCAAAACCAAAGGCCAAATGTTTTCTCTGATATTTGGATATTGATCCATAATGAGCGTGTGGGGGAGCATGGGGGGAATAGAGGAAATTTGGATAGGGCAGAGGGGAGGAAAGGGAAGGGAGGGGGCATGGGGATAGGAAAGATGGTGAAATGAGATGGACATCATTACCCTGAGTACATGTATGAAGACACGGATGGTGTGATCCTACTTTGTGCACAACCAGAGAAATGAAAAATTGTGCTCTATATGTGTACTATGGAAATGCATTCTACTATCAAATTTTCTACAAATTAGAAAAAAATAAATAAAATTTTAAAAAGAGGTGTGTGGATGTGGCACCTAAAGGACATTTTCAACCTGTTCCAAAATAATGAAGTCAATAGTCTATGAAGCCTGTAGCTGGGCTTGCAGGCTTTGCCGCCAACATATGGCCGTGGCATGCGGCGGTCCTCAATTTCAGCTGGGCAATGCTGTTGCTTTCATATTCCTTTAATTCCAGTTTGATTTTTGACACAGGTTTATCTGTTCACCTGGTTTAATACAAAGATTTTAAAAGGATCATAATGATGAAAAGTGGCCCTCTGACCCTTGCCCCTGCGCCACCCCAAATTCCCTGAGTGTCAAGGGAATCCCAAGGCTCCCTGACCCTAAAGACTTGTAATTCTCCCAGGGATATTTTACCCTATATAAGTAAGACAAATATATATTATCTTCCCCTACACAGTAGCATACTGATTTAAACCAGCTTCACCTACCTAGCACCCTCTTGGAGATTTTCCCCATCAGTATACCAGCAGCTTCCTCGTCTTTTTTAAGTTTGCATGACATTCCAAATGAATGGGTTTGCAAGGATGTTTTTGTGGGCTTGTGTGGTGCTGAGGATTGCACTCAGGTCTTGCACATGCTAGGTAAGTGCCCTGCCCATGAACTACACCCCGAGCCTCTGGGTATTTCTTTCTTTTTTTTTTTTTAAACATCTGGCTCTGAGACTTCCTTGGATATCATGTCAGAGGTGAGACCTGGGGGCAAAGAGCCGCTGGTGCAGGAACCCCGATGAAGCTTCCTGGTCTCTTTCTTCCTCAGCCTAGGGCAGGTGTTGAGGGTTTGTAAAGCTAAAGAATCCCTTCCTTCTGAGAAACAGAAAGCAGTAGTAGTTAGATGCTTATTTGCAAGACTCGATAACAGGAAATGGAGAAAAGCAGGCCTGAGCCCTGGGCTTGGGCGTGAGCCTGGGGAGGGGAGTGCATGGCCCGGCCTCCAAGCCAGCAGGTCCCTCAGGAGTTCTCCCTTAGGCCGTGAGAACACCAGTGAAAGACTGTGAGGTGGATGAAGCTCTTTCAAGACTCTGAGCTGCAGGAGAGTGGCAGAAGGGTTTAGGCACAGATAAATGAAAGAATAGAATGTTCAGAAAAATAATCCAGTCTATACTTCAGGCTCCTGGGGTTAAACATACGTCTATGCAGAATATTAGGGTGTTCTCTGAGCTTATCAGCTTCCAATTGCCAAAAAAGTGGTAGGCCCAATCAAGAAAGGTATTATGAACACGGAGAAAATCTTTAGTTTACCATCATATCAAAGTAGTGCATTTTCGAGGCTGAATACTATGTGGAGTTGTGATCAATAAACCTCAGGAAAATAGGCTTTGGTTTGATAAAGGTGCTTTTGAATAGTTTAGAGCAGGTGAGGATTGAAGGAGGAAGGGAACTGGAGGCACTTGGGCCACTTGGTGAGATAGACAGAGGGATGCTCCAAGCTGGAAATGCTCAAATCTCCTTCAGCAGGTGAATGATTCAGAACACTGAGGTTCACCCATGCAATGGAAGACTGTTGAGCTGTAAAAGGGAAAAACTACGATACATGCAGCTCCATGGGATGGGACTAAGGGACTTGTGCTGAAAATTTTTTCAAAATCTCAAAAGCTCACATCTTATGTGATTCCTCTTATGTGACATTCTGTAAACCAAATGATTGATAAACAGAGAACAGATTGCATCAAAATCAATTTTCACCGTGTGCTATCGTGCCATAGTTATGTGAAATGCTCGCATTAGTGAGAGACTGAGTGAAGGGTTGGTGACATTCACTCTGTATTAGTTCTTATAAGTGCATGTGAATCTGCAATTATCTCAGAATCTAATTTAAAAAAATCAAATAAGCCAAGAATGTTAGTGCCAGAGAAGAGTAGAAATGGACCAAGCAACATTGACAAAGAATTGTACCCAGTTCAAAAGGGGACAGTTCTTTATCTTTAATAGGAACAGATTTAAAACTAATGAAAGCTATGTACCTTTTCCCATCTTGAGTATTGAGCATATGAAATCTATTAACCTAAGAGATGCAAGAGGATAAAGATATAAATATATTCTTAAAGAGCAATAATAGGTCCCTAAGGCACATTGAGATGCTTCAGAAGCACTTCTAACCTTGGAACTTGTCACAAAGCAGAGCCACATCCTTTCACAACAGGGTCACAACGCAGAAAAGTGTGAGTTTTAAAGTGAATTCTGCAAACATTTGATGAGCTCAGTGACAGGCACTGTCCCAGGAGCTCAGTGTAACCCCGGGAGCTCCTTACCTGGATTTCTTCTTCTTCTTTTTTTTTTTTTAATATTTTATTTACATTTTAGTTTTCGGCAGACACAACATCTTTGTATGTGGTGCTGAGGATCGAACCCGGGCCGCACCCATTCCAGAAGAGCGCGCTACCGCTTGAGCCACATCCCCAGCCCTGGATTTCTTCTATACCTGGTAAATGTCCCATTGTTCAGGATTCAATGCTGGTAACATTATTTGTGGAGTAGAAATGAATGTCATCCTGACACATATTATTTTTAATGATATCCTGATTAATAGTCACACTTGAGGCTATTTTAAAAATGGAAGCAGTCACCATGAATGTGATGGGAATTACCCCAAAATAGACCATTTTATCCTCTGTGAATAATTTAGACCCCAGCGGCTCCAGCAGCAGGAGCGAGACCTGTGGAAGGATTGGCAGGGAGCCGTTAGACAGGAGAGCTGAGATCTCGTTTCTCTGTATCCCAGGGTATTGCTGCCCAGTATGCAGTAGGAGCTCAATAAGGAAATGCCAAGTTGACAATCTGGAAGTTTCTTTTAACTCTTATTTTTATATGAGTTTGGGGCAGAAGGAGCTTATGGGAGTCTACCATTGATAACTGGAAATTGATCTCGACTAGGGTCCGGAGGAGCTGGGCTGGGATGTATAATACAGGGACGGAATGCAGATGGAGTCAGTGGTGGAGCACTTGCCCAGCATGCACAAGGCTCTGGGATTCATCTCCAGCACGCGTGCACACACACACACACACACACACACACACACCCCACATATTAAATAAAAGGGAAAATAAATGAGTACAGATGTAAAAAGCCATCTGCCTTTCTGCCCTTCTGCCATGTTGTGACGCGTCACAAAGCCCCCACCGTGTGCTGACCTCTCATCCTTAAGCTTCTCAGCATCCAGGACTGTGAGATAAACGAACACTTACTCTTGTTAGTGCTGGGGATTGAGCCCAGGGCCTTGTGCATGCTAAATGAGCATGCCCTATACCACTGAGCTACTAAACCTCTACTCTTCATAAGTTACCCAGTCTATGGTATTCCATAGCCACAGAAAAGAGACTGAAACACTGACCCTCCTCCCTCAGGCATAGGAAGTAAATAAAAACAGTACCATTCCTGGTATGAGTAGTGGAGGACAGTTGAAGTAACCACCAAAACACCACATCAGGCGATATCGCAGTGAAGGCCCATTTAGTTTGCCAGCCTGGGCCCTGCGAAGGCTGATAGGAGAATAAAAAATGACCAGAGTCTATTGCAGATTTATGTCCAGCCGTGGCCTTAATTTTAGATCCTGTATTGAGCCTGGTGTCATCACCACAGAGCAGATTAATAAAGCCTTGGTACGTGGTGTGTGGCTACTGATGTGGTGAGCACATTCTTCTCCATCCCAATTAGAAAAGAGGGTCAGAGGCAGCTTGCATTCTTCTGGGATGGACAACAGTATTCATTTACAGTTTTGTCTCGGGTCCACAGTAATTCTGCCCTCAGACAAAATTTAATCTGAAGAGACCTGGATGACATCATTACTTTGGTGCTTGATACTGTGTTGACGACTGGTCAGGGTGAGGAAGAGGTGACCGCCATGTTGGAGGCCTTCATGGAACTTCATGGAACTCACTCCAGTGAGTGGTGAGCAAACCCTAGTGGTGAGTATAACCATAACCCAGGGATTGGTCACTTTGGTGATGGTTTTAGGAATCCAGTGGTCAGGGGCCTCCAAAGTAAAGAATATCTTGTATCTCTTACCCCAGTGAGGGACACCTAGCCCCTGGCGGGCCTCTTGGGGCCTGGTATACCTAGAATATTGCTGTGGTTTATGTATTGGGGGACACTAGCAAGTGCAGTTCATGGTATAATTGCCCTGCCACGTGGGCCATAAACTCCAGCAGGTCTTATGGTGCTGGAGGGGTCAGTTGTGGGTAAAGCTGCAGGACAGAGCTATAGCCAACACTGGCGGGAGAGTCACAATGCAAGCCCCTGGGGTTTGGGGGAAAGCCTACCCGTCACACTCAGAGATGAGCGCCCTTTGAGAATCTGCTTTCAGGATATGGCTGGGCCTTGGCGGAGGTGGAACACTTGATCACTGGATCAACTCAGTGACCATACATTGGGAATTGCCCATGGTGAGCTGGGTCCTGTAAAAATCATAAGTCGGACCACTGCAATTGATTATCATACACTTTAGATTGGTTCTAAGCTAGATCAAGAGCATGAGTCAGCTCAGAACCCATGTTACAGCTGGAAATTCAACAGAACCCTAACTGTGTCTCCTGGCAAGGGTATGCCTTGTCTTCAGACTGAGTCCTTGAATGGACACAGCACAGTACCCTGATTTGCACCTCTGGTTATTTGTAGGGTCCTGTATGACCAGCTGACACAAGAGGAAACCCTAAGTTTGTGTTATAAATGGGTTGGTTTGATAAATGGATGACAGCCACATTCAGGGGTGGCCCTAAACTCAGTGTAGAGAGAAGATTTCAGTGGACATAGTACTGGATCATTCAATTTGCATGGAAGGAAAAATGGCCGAAGATGAGAATTTACACAAATCCTTGACGGCGGCTCAGGAGTTCCAGGGCAGAGGCATGTGAATGCACATTTGAGGGTGGGCAAACATGTGAGGACTATTGCTACCCACCTTTATGTCCACCAGGAAGCCCCGACAGTCAATTAGACAAGAAGACCCAGCCAGTGACGTTAGCTGCACAGTGTGTGCCAGAACTGGGGCCATAGGCAATGCACAGAAAGGCAGGGAGGGAGGCTGTGCTTGGGCCCCACAGCATGGACCCACTCACTGATGGCATCACCTACCGCACTGTCCTGAGACAGCTGGCCTCACAAAATCCTGAAGTGGCCTTCTAACGGAGCAACTGAAGTGCCAGCACAGAGGGAGTCTGAAGATAAGGCATACCCCCCTTGCCAGGAGACACAGTTAGGGTTCTGTTGAGTTTCCAGTTAAAGTTGCTATCAGGACACTTTGGATTCCTTGTGCACAGGATCAGCAGGTGAACAGAAGAGTCACCATATTGGCAGGAGCTATATGAACCAGTAGGAGGTGAGAGGAGTGCTTACAGCCAGCAGGGATAGGGAGGAACAGGTGTGGGACTCAGGGGATCCACTTAGGTGCCCCCTGGTCCTCCCTTGCCCCTCTATAACTGGGAATCAATGCATGCAGCCACCCCAAACTAAAGAGTATAACTATTATTTATTTGTGTATTTTTGAGACAGGGACATGCTGTGTTGTCCAGGCTGGGCTTGGACAATCCCGGGTGTGCATCACTGAACCCAGCTGATTCTCGTGGATTTAGGTCCATCAGGAATGTGGCTCATGCCATCAGGTAAACCACCAATACCTGCTCCCTTGATAGCCAGGTTGGGGGAGAACTTACATGAAGAGTAGAGGAAGGGTGAGGCTACAGCTGGGGGTGTGAAGGAAAGCCCCTGATCAGGGGGCACAGCTCACAGAAGAGATGACCTCGGAGCATCTGCTGCCTGGACCTTCCTGTGCAGAGAAGGAGATCTGTGTGCTGCCAGGGTGGACTGTGGCAGTCAAGAATGTCCCTTAAGGACCACCACCACAGGGAGCATGAATGACCAAGGGCCGTGGATGCTGTGCTTGGAGAATCCCTGCTGCGTTTGCTCTGAAGCTACACTTCCTGCAGGCTGCTTCCTGTAAGTGGCTGAGCACGCAGGGATCTAAGACAGGCTGACTCCTGGGAGACATCCAGTGATAGCTGACTTCAGCTCAAGGACTCCCCAACAGATGGCTGAACTTTCCTTAAGTGGCAGGTGGTCTAGAAACTTCCAACCAACCTCCTCTCCCTCTCTCCCTGTTCTCCCAACCCTGCTTTGCTGTCTGACACTCTCTCCCTCTTCCTCACCTTCCTTCCCATTTTTTCCTCCCACCAGTGTTTTCCTTAATACAACCATTACACATTTAATATCTTCGTGACACCTGCTCAGAGATGTGTAGTTACACTATTTCTCCAAAAACAAGAACCCTCGTTTGTAGCATTGGCTGATTTCCATGGCGTAAATAGTCCCACCACGAAACTTCTATTCCTGCAAAATTTCTAAATAGATCTAAGAGCAGATAAAGCCATTCCAATGTACCATTTCACCTGACTCTGGAGGCCGAGAGGATGTGGACCAATGCAGGTGGATGGACCTGTAGAGGGCTGGGTGGTGCTTCAAGAGTGAATGAGTCATGCACTGGGGACTCAAAATACTGTCAGCATTTGTTTTCGGTAAGAGGGTGCCATGTTTTGTATCTGCCAAAAGCTCATGAGCTGGAACATACTCCCCGGTATGGCAATGTTGAGGTGTCGGGACCTTCAGGAGGTGAGGTCTAGTGGAAGGTAAGAGCTCATGAGGGCTTCGCCTTCATGAATGGATCAATGCTTCTTGCAGTAGCGGGTCAGGTCTTGTGGGACCAGAGTAGTTGTTCCCATAAGAATGGATTGTTTCAAGCAAGTCTGGCCTCTCCTCTGTAATTTGCTTCTGCAGGTACTCCTGCCATTATAATGCCATCTGCCATGAGGCCCTCACCAGAGTGAGCAGATGCAAGCACCGTGCTCTTGAGTCTCCAGAACTGAGAGCTGTGCAAACCTATTTCCTATATTCATTAACCAGGGCTGGGGGTGTAGCTCAGTGCAAGCTTAGCATGCATGAGGCCTTGGGTTCACCCCACAGTCCTACTCCCCCCAAATATATGTGTGTATACACACACACACACATTACTTGTCATCAGATGCTCTGTAATAACAGCACAGAACAGACCAGACGGAGGTATCTTCTCTGTGCTCCAAAGTCTCTTTGGTCTTTTAGACACTTTTCCCAAATGTGAACATCAGAAGAAGAGGTTTTTCAAACCCAGAGAAGAACTTAATAGAAACCTGACCCATGCCCTTCCTTCACAACACATCATCCATGGGCCTAGTCACCCCTCTCTCCCTCCTCGATCCATTCATCAAGCTGCAGTTTGATTGGCCATCCTAAGTCCAAACTATGGCTGTGTAAATACCTCTGCTCAGCCATCTCCAACAGCCCCCCTGTGTAGGGAGGTGCTTCTCATAACCAAGGGTGCTGATAGGCATCATGGAAGTCCAGGGTCAGCAAAATCAAATAAATTTGGGCAATACTAACTTAAACACGCACAGGCAGGTTTCTTTTTGTTGGGTGTATCCCTGAGAAGCCAGTGTGCACAGTGAACACCTGCAGGGCAAGGCCCCACTTCTGAACCAATTCAACTATGGCTCCCTCCCCACTTAGAACCAGTGTTCTTTAAGTCTGTGGAGCACATTGGAAATGCTGCGTGTACTGGTTTAGAGAATAAAACCCAAACTCCTCCGTGCACCCTTCACAGCCCACCGCTGTCCAGGTTCAAGCGGTCTGGCCTTGCTTTTCTTCCCAAACTCTCTGTTCTAGAAACTTAAACCTAATTCACTAATTCCCTGGGCCTCCTGTGGATGCTTCACTGTCTACAGTCCTTTCACGGTAACCTGCCCCTTCTCTAATGGCCCATTTCCTCTTTTTACTTATTGAAGTTCATCTGTCCTCTCAGGCCCAGCTCCGATGCCCTCCTTCTATAAAGTCCCATCTGAAACTATATGACTTCTTTAAAAATTGGGGTAAAAATACACATGACATAGAATTTATCATCTTAATTGTTTTTAAGCGTACAGTTCAGTGGCGTTAAGTACATGTCACCTTTGGGGCAACCATCAGCATCCGCCTTCAGAATATTTCCATCCTCCTGGACTGTCCCTTACACACTGACTCTCCATCACCCGCCCCAGCCCCTGAAACTATCATTTTACCTCCAGTCTTTGAATTTGACTAGTTTCCTTATGTAAGTGGAATCAGTCTTTGTCCTTCGGTGACTGGCTAATTCACTTAGCATAAAGTCTTTAATGTTCATTCATGTTGTTGCAGATGTCAGAATTTCTCTCTTATTTAAGACAGAATAATAGTCCATTGTATTTATCACATTTTACTTATCTGTTCATCTGGTGATAAAAACAGGTGGCTTCCACCTCTTGGCTATTGAGAATAATGCTGCTGTGAGCATCAGTGTAGTAATACCTGATTGAGTTCCTGTTTTCAGGAGCTGTTTTTTCCTTCTGGATCTATACCCAGAGGTATAGATGTCCAGGTCATGTGATAATTCTATGATTAATTGTTTGAAGAGCAGCCATACTGGTTTCCACCACATTTGATCACCATTTGACCTTCCTGAAGCCACACAACCTTTTATCAGCACCCTGTGTTGATTACCACTCCCCAGTGTGTCTTTAGCCATTTGTACACATCTTCTCTTTCCTGTCTGTTATGATTTGGATGTGAGGTGTCCCCCAAAAGGTCACGTGTGAGACAATGCAAGAAAGTTCAGAGAAGAAATGATTAGGTTGTGACAGCCTTAACCCAATCAGTGAATTAAACCCTGATGGGAACTGAGCGATAATTGGAGATGAGGTATTGGGGGGACCATGACTTTGGAGTATATGTTTGTATATGGTGAGTGGAGTCTCTCTCGGCTTCCTGATCATCGTGTGAGTGGCTTCCCTCTGCCACACACTTTGCCATGATGGTCAGCCTCACCTTGAGCCCTGAGGAATGGAGACTCTGTCCATGGACAGAGACCTCTGAAACCATGAGCCCCCAAATAAACTTTTCCTCCCCTAAAATTGTTCCTGTCAGATCTTTTAGTCACAGCAGTGAGAAGGCTGATGAAAACACTGTCTTATAAGTTCCTGAAAGGTCAGATCCATGTCACAGTTTTTGGTTCCTCCCAAACCTCTAGTTAGCACATTAATGCTGTGTCTGCTCATGTTCTGCACCTTAATACTGTGCCCTTTAAAACTGTGTGGTTTCTTTCTACATTGACACCCTCCCCATGGTGTTCACCAATGGACACACACACACACACACACACACACGTACACACATTACATTGTAATCCTTCTACTCTTCATCATGGTAAATGAAGCCTCTACCAAAAGATGTTAAGATGTTTATTTGCACCATGAATATGGTCCCATTGCACATAATGTTGGGTGGAGATGGTGCTTTTCCAGTGTTAGCTACCAGGGGATCAGAACAAACCCAGTGCCCACAGACAAATTCACAGAAGATAAGAGACTTGAAGGACTCCAGGTAGCTCCTGATCCCCTCAGGTCAGGCATGGCAGATGCCTCCCTCCTTCCATTCCAAAGCAGGAACCCAGCTTCTCTTTTGAATGGTGGTGTGGGAAACCTCCATCTTCCCTACCCCAGAAGGAAATGAGGGTGAGTGGACAGTTGTTCCTCAGCATTCCTGGTCCCAGCTACTCTGGCAAGAAGCCATCTGCCCAGCAGGTTGGTCTTTCAGTTTCTTCTTTTCATTCCTTTCCATATAGCTTAATGTTCCTCTTTCTGCAGGTTAACATTTAACAGGGAAAGAAAAAAAATCAGCTACTTAGAGTTTTGAGCAAATGTTAATCACCAACAGCAGCCTGGGTAATCTACTTTTAACATTTCTCCCGCGGTAGGCAGGGCTAATTTAGCTTGTCAGTGGAGGTTCTGTCTGTGATTAACCTCTTCACCTTTTGTCTTTCCAAGTCTAGTTTGCTTTCACAGGGTTTAATTGGATTAGGGTTAGGGTCTCAGGGACTTTCAGATCTAGAGGAGACGATGGGAAATGGAAGGTGTGGGGGTCAT
Source organism: Marmota flaviventris (assembly GCF_047511675.1). NCBI lineage: Eukaryota > Metazoa > Chordata > Mammalia > Rodentia > Sciuridae > Marmota > Marmota flaviventris. Next base: position 171,274,969 of record NC_092500.1, read on the forward strand.
TAATGTAATGCCTGGCCCACAGGGGAGAATTCAGTCCAGAATCAGTGGCACTGGGAGCAAGGGCTCCCCAGAGGGATTTTCCTCAGGTCTCAACTGCTCACTGCCAAGGAATCTCCGGGACAAGGGAGTCTAGCATTACTTGCTGCTATTTTTTTTTTTTCCTTTTCTTTCTTAAGGAGGAGAGAAGAAACATGGATAGCTTGTAAGGGAGGAAAGCAACAAAGAAAGACAGAAAACACCCAATGTTATGCAGTTGGTTAAAAGAATAACGATAAATAATAATAATAACAACCTGATTTCATCATAAACTAATTTTGGATCCCAAAGCACCAGGGGACCCTAGGTCCAGGGTTAAGAGGAATGATCGGCATTTCAAACCACAGGGCTCTGGAAGACATCTGTCAATGAGGTCTTCTCAGGAGGAAGAAGAGTGGAGGCTAATGCCCATCTGATGGGTTTCAGTCCAGAAATAAGATATTCCACAAGGACCACATCGCATAGTCGTCTGTGTAAGGCACACCTGCAGAGACAACTTCCCCGGGGCACTGGCGACAGAGGGATGCCAATGGTATCACCTATCTGGCACCTTCTTCCAGGTACCACACTCCCTGCCCATCCATGGTTGCCAAGAGTGTGCCATGCACACACCTAACTCCAACGTGATGGGGTGGGGTTTTCCACCCTTTGGTTAAGTTGAGGGGCACTCAACCCAAGCCGGGCATAAAACATAACAGCCTGTAAAATCCCCAAAGCTGTGTTTCTTGCCATGCGGCTCTGGGAAGCAGAGGCCAGTTCACAGGACAGAGAGAGTAATCAAATGTATTCCGAAAGGAGCTGAGATAAGGGACTCAGAGAAAGATGTTGGAGTGGATATCTCCAGCTGTCCCTGAGGCCCAATGAGATCCTTGTAGGGGATTCCATGAGACAACAAGTCCCCTTAGTGTTTAAGCTGGTTCAAATTGGTCTTCTCTCCCTTGAAATCATAAGAGTTCTGAATAATTCGCTGGACACCAAGGTCAGGAAGGCAAGAGTACTGTTTTGTTTGTTTTGCAGTACTGGGGATTGAACCTAGGGCCTTGCACATGCTAGGCAAGCACTCTACAATTGAACTACATCCCCAGCCTTTTTATTCTGTGAGCCAGGGTCTCACTAAGTTGCCCAGGCTGACCTTGAACTTGCAGTCCTCCTGCTTCAGCCTCTGAAGTTGCTGGGATTACAGGTGTGTGCCACTGAATACCTTCCAGAGGTTAAGCATAACTCTGGGGAATTGGAGGCAGGCAAGAGTAAGAAGGGGTTGAGACCCAACCAAGGAGGAAGGCTAGAGAACATAAGAAGGCACCACTGGCCATGCAGGTGACTGAGCATCACCCAATAAGACTGCCCTCAGTAGATAAAAGGCTGCAGACTCCATCCATTTGTCAAAGCTGCCTGGGAGTTTGCCAAAGTAATGGTTGCAACATCAACAACAGCAAAAGCAGAAAATAACCCAACTAAAAAAATGGGCAAAGGAATTGAACAGACATTTCTCCAAAGAAGATATATAAACGGCCAATAAGCACATAAAATGATGCTCAATATCATTAAGCTTTAGGGAAATGAAAATCAAAACCACAATGAGGCACCCTGTACCCTTTTAGGATGACTACTATAAACACACACACACACACAGGCAAGGATGGGGAGGAATGTTGTAGCTGCTGTGGAAAACAGAATAGCAATTCCTCAAAAAATCAAAAATGGAATCATCCTCTGATCCAGAGATTCCCACCTGCAATCTGGATCCAAACTTTCTTTTTAAGATATTCTCACTATTCTTATGCTTGGTTTTTCTACAACCCCTGCCCCCAGGATGGGGTTCATGCGAACCCAACTACTTTGGATGCTCCTCCATCATTGAATCCCACCTGCCTCTTGAGGTTTCCCTGACCCTCTCATTGGACAGGTGTCCCTTGAACTTTCACAGTGTTTGACAGTCTCTTGTACGCTGCCCCTCATGTTTGCTGTTGTAATTGGTGATGTGTTTGTCTCATCCTCTCCACTGGACTCTGAACTCACTGTGGGCAGGGTGAAAGTGAGTCTTATTTATCCACAAATTCCTTCCAGCTGACGTCAGGATTGGACTCACAGCAAAATTTCAATGAAAATGGTTGAAAAAAGGGAATATGGGAAGCTGAGAAGATTTGTTCCTAGCAGTATGAGAGTTCTGCACAAAATTAAATTTAGGAATACAATTGGGTCTATTTTCTCCTATATATGTTTGGTCTATGAACAGGAGAACAGGTCCGTGGCTTGCATGGCCATGTTGGTCTTGTCATTTCTGCTTATAGATGTACCATGTCATTGTTTCCAGAAGTATCCCTCTGCAAAAGCCTCCTCATCCGACTCTTGCGCACACACCAGGTAATCCTGGAGACTCCAAAAGGCTTCCTAGAATCACAGCAGGGAACTCAGGAAGATGTCCTGGAAATGGCCTCATCCATCATGGTAAAATGCCCCCCTGCTATGATCTGAATGTGAATGTCCCTCAAAATCCATATGTTGAAATTCTAGCCCTCAAGGTGATGGTATTTAGAGGTGGAGACTCTTGACAGGTGAATAGGGCTTGAGGGGGGCCCCCGAACGAATGAGATCGGTGCTCTTGTAAAACCAGGCCCAAGGGAGCTCACTTGTTTCTTCTACCATGTGAGAACATGGCAATCCTGGATTTTCCAGTCTCTAGGACTGTGAGAAATTAGTTCCTATTGGTGATAGGCTACCCATCCTATGATATTTTGTTCTAACAACCTGGATGGACTAGGACACTCCAAATATGGCCTGGAGATGTTGAGTGTGGGCCTATCACCTGGAAGGTGTTGTGTGAGGCAGACCACAGGCCGGCTTCAGATGAGGAGCCTGAAACAAGTGGAGCAACTATTGTCCTCTGTGTCTGGGAGGGACTGGGCCCTTAGGGTCACAGCTAAAGAGCATTTTTCTGAGCACTTGTTATACGCCAGGTGTTGTTAAAACATGTCACTTGACAAATACTAGCTGCAGGTGGCTATTGAGTACTTGGAATGTGACTAGAGCAACTGAACAACTGACTTTTAATTTAATTTAATTTAAACTCAAATACAGATACTATATTTAGTTATTAGGTACTATTTATGAATGCCTGGAGCCAGGCCCAGTGGTGCATGCTTGTAATCCCAGCAACTCAGAAGGTTGAGTCAAGAAAAAGCACAAGTTCAAAGCCAGCCTCAGCAACTTAGTAAGGCCCTAAGTAACTTAGTGAGACCTTGTTTCAAAAAAAAAAAGAAGGGGAAGAAGAAGGAGAAGGAGAAGAGGAGGAGGAGGAGGAGGAGGAGGAGGAGGAGGAGAAAGAAAGAAAAAGGGCTGGGGATGGTATGTAGCCTAGTGGTAGAGTACCCCTGGGTTTAATCCCCAGAGCATGCACACACGTGCACATACACACATGCACACACACACAGCTTAGAACTAACAGTGGGTGAATTATAAGTCTTCAATTATAAGTCTTATGACATCTAAATATGAGGCAAATATTTCTGATGAGAATTTATAATCTGAATTTAGATGCACTATACATGTAAAACACATCAGATTTGGAAGATTCACTATGAATAAAAGAATAGTAAACCTATTGTTAATGATTTTTATATTGGTTACATGTTGAAATGGTAATATCATTGGTTATATATATTGGTTAAATAAAATATAGGATTATAATTAATGTCACATGTTTCTAATTTTACTTTTAAAAATGTGGCTACTAGAAAGTTTAAAATTCCATATATTGCTTGTACTATAACATTTCTACTGAACACTACTATGTACTATGCTAAATATTTTATCATTATTATCTTATTTAATTCTGACAACTCTATGAAGTATATACTGCTATTTTTACCACCTTTTTTTATAGAGGAGAATCACACAGAGACAGTCTTATTCCAGGCTCACAGTCATAGCATGCCATATACCTTTTTGGGGGTTGACACCGGAGCACACACCCTTTGTTGAGATGGCTAAGGGTGTCAGAATCACAATGCGTGCTTTTCAGCAATATTTTTGGAGGTGTGTTATATATAGTGCAGGCACATTCACAGAACTGAAAGAGGCTATTACAGAATGCACCACAACTTTCCTACCTCTGCTTTGGCATGTCTTGATTTCTTGATATCCTGGGACCCTCAAAAAGTGGAAAACCAAGTCCATATAGACTTCTCAGAGGCCCTGGGATCACATTAAATAATTTTCCTAGCTGCCCCCGAATGCGGCCTTGGATGGATCTGAGTCACTAGTGTGATGAGTGATTCAGGAATTGGATGAGACAGGTTGGACACAATGGGGGTTCAGAAGGGGCTGGCTGCAAGAGAACGCTACCACCTCTCACGCTCTGCTATTGATTAATCATCCACACAGAGGCAGCAAGGTGCTAGGTAGAGGGGGAAGGTGGGAACAGGGGAGAAATATTCAATATTTTCCAGGGCAAAGTTTTCTAAGTGGCTGGTGGGGACCTGGGAGGGCAGCAGTTCTGTGTGTTGGGAACTCACCAGAAAGTCCCAGAACACTCTGCTTTTTGCCCTAGATGACATGTTTCCGGGTCCTGCCTTGCCATTGCTTGAAATTCCAATGGATGGTGAGGGTGGGACACGGGCAGGCCTGACTGCTGGGGGAGTCAGGGTGTCAAAGACACAAAGGGCCCGGGTTCCACAAGGGAAGGGCCGGATGAGGAGAGGGGAGAGGACAAAGCCAACATCGCAAGTGCCAATGTCAAATTCTGCACAGTTTTCTTGAGCTTCCTGAGTCATACAGTCCCGTATTTAATCAAATAATTAACTGAATACAAATCATGAAAATAATGAAACCAGAATTCACAATTGTGCAAAACAACATGAAAGGGCTGCCTTCAAACCTGCTAAGGTGAGATAGTTAACTGGGCTGATACCCCTCCAGCAGCCCAAATCACACGTGTCCTGTTAGTGGCCAGGTGCTGCTACCCGCCTGCCATAGGTCCTGGCAGGATGTTAGACCTTGGGGAAGTAGAAGAGAGACCAAGCAACCAAGGAAGATTTTTGAGTCCCTACAATTGGATTTCATCCAATATGTGCATTTGGACGTGAGGGCACCGGGGAGTTCCACACTGAGTGTGGCCCTAAGCAACTTAGTGAGACCCTGTGTGAGGGACCACAGTGCTGTCCTTACACAGAAAGCCAAGACCCTGGCCCAGCTCTGCCTTCCCACTGCTGGGCACGGTTACAGGAAAGCCCTTCACTTGGTATGTAAGTGACTGTCCTTTACTATAAAATATCTCTGGGAAAGTGAAGAGACGCTGGGCTATTCACGCCCTACTGTGAAATAAATGGTTGAAGCTCCTGTCCTTTGTCCTAACACCTCTTGAACTTTGAGAAAACAGATGCTTTTAAGGGGCTTTGGGGGAGGAGAGTAGAAGGTGTTAGGAATTTATTATTATTATTAATTTATTTTTGGAGGGCACACCCCAGTGGGGAAGGCTTTGAGTGTAAGCAGAGTGGCAATGAGAGAGATCAGAGTGGAAGGGACACAGTTCTACGAGGAAGGATTCCCTCTAAGATATTCTCTCTGATCTATCGTGGTGGCTCACATCTGTAATTCCTGCAACTCGGGAGGCTGAGGTAAGAGGATTCCCCAGTTTGAGGCCAGCCTGGGCAATTTAGTGAGACCCTATCTCAAAAATAAAAAAGGGCTGGGGAGTAGCTCAGTAGTAGAGTGCCCCTGGGCTAAATCCCTAGTCCCACAAAAACGAAAAAACAAACCCCCACCACCAACAAAACCAGAAAGAAGTGTCCTGTGGGGCCTGGCATACTGGCAGCAGCTCCCACCTGTAATTCCAGCTACTGGGGAGGCTGAGATAGGAGGATGCCAAGTCTGAGGTCAGCCTGGGCTACTCAAGAAGACCCTGTATCAAAATAAAATAATATAGGGTTGGGGATGTAACTCAGTTGTAGAGTGTTTGCCTAGCTTGTATGCCACCCTGGGTTTAATCTCCTACTGCAAAAAAAAAAAAAAAAAAAAGGTGGGTGGGGGGAAATAAATCAGTTTCATCTGGGACTGAGCATGGCATGCAACCTCTTCTCCACACATGAACTGGATGATCTGGAAAAGTTAAGGGGCAGAAGGTAGAGGATGATCCAGAATCATTTCTAAGCTCCTTTCTGTCCTAGGGGGTCACTGTCTAGCCTTTGCCCAAGAGGCCTTCATGCATAATTGTAGCTTTTCTGCAGGAAAAGCAGGAGGACAGCTGCTGCTAATTTAATTACATCCAATTTGGGTGGTATTTATCAAGCCTTATGTGTAAGGCACCTTCTTAACAATGTACCAACCCCCCTCAACACTCACCACCCACTTCCCCCTACGAAAAATCTGACCACAGGATTCCCAGGCCGGCTGGGAAGCCTCCAGCCTCCTGTATCACCAGGGGCTGGGCCTCCAGGTGGTCAGGGGAGGGAGGACGTGGCAGAGCCAGCTGCTCTGACATTGTGTTTTCTCTCCATTGGCTCTGATGCTGACACTCTGCGGGTTGCTACAGAACTGCTAGGGAGACATGTAAGGGCACACGATGGCATCGATGGCATCGGAGGGGAAGCTGACAAAGAAGGATCTTCTGCTATTGTTGGGATTTCTACTTTTATTTTCCCAGAGTGCAGCAGTGGGAGGTGCCTGCTTCTTTCCTTCTGTGTACCATGAGCTCAAGTCACAAATACAAGAGGCAAAAAGGCACTTTTTGTTTTTTAAGGCTCATGCCTTGGGTCACATCAGTTCCCCAGAGCAGGATCCAGTGATAATAGGCAGGCATGGTTTGCAGGGCCTCTGTAGGAAGGAGGCAGGAGCTGCCTTCCTCACCTCTGAAATGATGCCCTCCCAAAGTACTTCCCCAAGTTTCCCTCCTTGAAATGGGAATGATGTTTTCCGGGTACTCTGTCTAAACCTGTTGTTGTCTATATGTGGTGGCTTTGAGACTGTGGTGGCTGGCATCCCAGGGAGCTCAGGAGAGTGGGGAGGGAGCGACCATCCCTCAACCACCAGGCAGAGGCATCTTAAGGCCTTTTCTTCTTTTGATGAAAAAAAGCTACTCCAAAATGGCTCCAGAGAAAGGAAGCCCAGAACTACTGAACCGAGGGTGGGAAAACTTTAATTTTACTTTTTTAAAGAATGGAAATTATTTACTTCAACTACAGGGACTGTAAATTTCCTCAGTCCCAAAGAAACCTCTGTAACCAGTGCTGGGACAGGCAGAATGACTAGTGCCCTCTGACTGTGCAGAGTGCAGGCTGGGGCAGAGGCCAGAGTCAGGCAGAGGGCAGAGGACTGGAGCAGGGCGGCAAGGCCTGGGCTATGGGATACACAGCTGGTTAACCAGTAATAATGCCCAAATTGGATACGAACAGCAATTCGTTCTGTAGAAGCACAGGAAAGAAGTGCAGAAAATCCCACTGGGCCTTAAACCAAAGCAATCTGAGATTAAACCATTGTCTCAATCTGCATAAGTGCGGGAGGGGGCTGAAGGGAAGCCCCTCTGTGAAGCCCAAGTGCACTTTCCTGTGTGTCAGCTTTTGGTGACCAGAAGATGCCTTCTGGTCCTTACCTGTGACCTCTAGAGGCCAAGTGTCCCATGCATGACCTTGAGACCAGGGTTCTGAAGGTTCTTTCAGGGCACTGGATGGTTAACCCAGAGAAGGCTGTAGCACTAACTCTGCACCCGGGAGGGCCCAAATTTAATTAGTGAGGAATTTGGTTCTTCTTAAAATAAAGACCTTCCCTATCCTGAAAATGGTTGCATTTGCAAAGAGTTTTAGGATGTCAGCTTTCAGCTTCTCTCTTTCCAAGTGGCTCTGTCCCTTATAGCACAGGACCTGGGACTATTGCTGACTAAGGCTGAGGGAGGAGTGTGTCATTTTCCTCTTGGGTTGAGGATTTTGTTGTTTTTAGCTTCTTTCCAGAGTGTTGTGGGGGTGGGGAAGGAGGGTTCCTGGGGGAAGATGCCCCCCCCCCCCTCCGCCTTGGCCTGGCTACCCTGGGTTTGGAGGACAGAGGAGTCTGAGGATTTCATGGAGATGCACTGGGGACAGGAGCCCAGCCCCAAGCGCTTTCTCTCACGACTCTGCTGGCGGGCGACCAAAGGAGTGACCATGAAGTGACTATTCCGGGTAGGGTCCTTCCCAAACCACCCCACCCCCCCCTTCACCACACCCCTGCCAGGCCGCCCCTGCCAGCTCTTCTTTCTAGCACATTCTGAGCCTTTTGGGGGCTTTATGGGTGCCGAGGCCGGGAGGAGGTCAAGGGGAGAGGCGCTTGTGCGGTGGGGTCGGTGTGGCATCTTGGAAAGTGCTGGAGGTAGCCAAGGGGGCCATTTCAATTTTCAGACGCCTCTGGTTTGGCATGGTGCATTTTTCCAAACTGATCCCCCTCCCCTGCCACAACCACCACGGGAGCCTGCCCCGGGCTTTTAATTACCTCAAAAGTTGAAGGTCAGTAGTGACTGCCCCAGAGTGAAGTTGGGGAAACCCAGGTGCATGGAAAAGGGGGCAATGTGGGCGCTGCAGGACTGTGACCACTGTTGGTGGTCCCGTGCAGAGGGCACTCTGACTTCTCTGTGTCCCTGGAGTCTTAGGACTTGGCTTGGGGCCCATTCTGGAACGGGGCTGAAACATATTCGGATCTACATGCACCTCGGAACAATCCAAACCTTAGGGAATGCAGATGACCCAAATCTCAGGAGTCCCACATCCAGCTGATTCAGGAAAGGAAAAAAGAAAAAAGTCACAACGGAGAAAACAGGAGCCGAAAAAGAAAAGAGAAACCAGTGGCTGCTCCTCTCTGCCTTGCTACACGTCTATGGCTCAAGTTCATTCGGAAAAAAAAAAAAAAAAAAGAGGGAGAAAACCTCTTGTGTAACCTAGGTGCGCCTGGGCACAGGACGAAGGCAGCCCTGAGACTCATGCTCTCGCGCGCAGAACGCCTTGAAAACGTGACACCAAGAAGCAAAATAAGGTCGTGTTGCCTTGTCCCAGGTCTCAATTTTTTGTATTGTGTCTGTTTAAGCAACAAATAGATTGAATTGAAAATGACCCCCACACCCCCACTTTGGAGAGCAAAGCTCCTTGTGATCCTGGAGGTTGTTTTGGACTTCTGCAGCCATGACGCAGGCCCATATTTCTGGACAAGAGTTTCCATTTTGTGACCAGAGGATAAGAAAACAAAAGGTGGACCTACCTACTGAGAATTTCTGACACTTCCTGACCCCAACATTACTTTTTCTTAAGGCCTATTTCTCCCACCCTCATCTAAATTTGGTGCTTCAAAAATGTCTCCAGGCCACTTGCAGACCCAGTATAAAGCAGCTTCAACTCCAATAAATTCCGTTTGAACTCCTTCTTGTTCTATGTCTGCATTTGAGATGCAATGAAATATACTTTTTTAACAAATTAAGACTTGGCAAAAACACCCAATGAAAGAATTGTAGATGGAATTTAGAAGAAAAATCTTTATTAGGTAACGTAATTCTCATTATTGACATACTTGTCAGTGTGAATCAGCAGCCACACCTCACACACACACCACCAGCACTCCTCAGTCAGCCCATGTTGACTCATGGGGCTCTAAACCACCCACAGAGTAGATGAGGAGGGGGTGGGGAACTCCATCTGTCCCAGGGAGAAGCTTTGCAGCTGCCCCCAGAGGACTGCATCTAAGGTTGGAATGGAGGACGGATATTATGTAAGTTTAATAGTGGGAAAAAGAAAATTTCCCTGTGGAGACAGTATAGATGGGTAGACTTCCGGTGTGGTCAATTGCCTTGCTATAAATGTCAGCAAGGGGTACTGTGTGAAAATGAATATATGCATGTGTACTGACAAATGCCTGCTGAGGACATACCCTTCTCCTAATAATTTCTCTGGCTACAGCCCCTTGTGCATTCTCAAAAGCTCCCATCCTCCTTGGTTACAGAAGTAACTTAGTGTTTACTTTTACTTCCATTAAGGGTCATTTTTCCCCCCCACTGTCTGTCTCTGGCAGGGGAAAGAATATTGGCAGATTTTCCTTCGTTACATTCCTAAATCCATCGAAAGTGTTGGGCAGGTATAGTTACCCAGGGCTTCCTCAGTATATTCATTCAGCAAACTGAGTCAACTGGGTCTACATTTTTTAAACTGTTTCCTCTTTCATTTTAGCCATAAGATGCCTTTAGAAGGGCTAAAATAGAGGAGATGCTGGGAATTAAATATCTTCAAAGAGCAGAAATCTTTAGGTTCCTTGCATAAGTAATGCTGGGTATAAATGGGCCCTCGATTTAGAGGAAGGAAGGCGGCTCACGTTGACCCTGATACTTCATTTGGTGAACACAAAAGTGAACTTGAAATTACACATGGGACAGAGAAGGCCATTAAAACCCCACATAAAAAAACCCATTCTATAATGAGACCTGGTGGACACAGGCAAATACATCGCTGCGCACAGACCAGCCAACCCAGAACACTCCCACACATTAAAGCTTTCTGGAACAAGAGTTTACGTAATTAAAAAAAAACCCTCCCATGGCAGAGTCTCTGCAGCAGAAACCCTGCAGGCCTTGCGGTAGAAGCTGTCTGGGTGAAGCGTGTTAGATTTCCTCCTAAAAGGAGCATTACTTGGGGAGGCATTGGGAGCTTATACCAGAGGACACATTAGAGAAGGATATAGCAATGTCTGAAGGAACTGCGGGGAAGCAGTTAGGAGCAGAGGCTCACTAATGTGCACATTTGTGGGGCAAGGGGTTTGGTTATCAGAGGCTTAGACCATGCTTAGAAGAACCGCAGGAACAGTCTTCTTAGAGAGCGTGGGGGAGGATGAGGGGATGGTCCCTCCAATGAGGTATGCCACATTGGCTCTTCTCTTCACCAGCCTTTTCAGAAAGGGTGGTAGGCACACCAGGGCCAGGAAGACACTAGCTTCCAGGAAGGTATTTTGAAGGCAATGGCTACTGTGCCTCCTCTGACAACCCTTTCTGTCCTGTAGCCAAGCTTGCCTCCTGGGTCTTGGCGGGAGCACAGCAACTGCAGTCTGCAGGGTGTGCACTGCAGCTTGCCCTCTGCAGGGCAGAGGAGCTTGTGACCCATTTCTGTAGAGCCAGAAGTGGTTCTGTTAATGCCTAGGTGGGGTGCAGTGCACTTGATCTTGGCCTGTCTGACTCCGGAACACTCCCTTAGGAGGGCAAATGAAGAACCTAAGATGAATAACTGCAGTGATAGGTACATAGTAGGTACTCAAATACTAGGGGGGAAATGAGGCAGGGAGCTGTGCCCATCCATGGTATCCTTCAATACTAGTTTATTTACTGGGCTAGACTGAGGAGGCTTTGGAGAGAAGAAGTCCTCAGTTAGCTTGAACTGACACTCTTTAGGCCTTGATTACTGTATCAGGAATCAAATCAAACTCCTGAGCATCCCTTATGGGCTTGGCCTTGCAAAAGCAGGCCTCTGCCATATGGGTGAGGGGAGGCAGCAGGCTTTCTGGGTAGGAAGGTCCACCTCTTAACCTCCTTTCCCTGCTCTTCCCTCAACTGCCCCTCCTCCAGTTTCTCCACCTGGAAATTAATGAGTTTTGGTTCTACCACCATCCGCAGTGGCTTGGCTGTTAATGCTGAGCTGGAAATGGGATGGGACTATGATAGGGGTCTCTAGGACCAGCTGAGGCTCGAGGGCTGTGATGGGGACCAAGGCCTGATTCAGGCAGCAGGTTCTTCAGGATGATGGAGGCTTAACCCTTTTCTGTTCTTGGATAGCATCTTTCAAAACACTCCTTAGAACCCCACCTGTACACATGCTAATTTTTCCTCCTGTTCAGGTTTTAAAAGGAATGCCTCCCTGCTGTCGGTATGTCTCTCCTCTGCAGTTCTTGGATCAACCCTGAAACTGCAATAACAGCGCAGGGAGGGCATGAGATGCTCCTTGGAGCCCTGGCCAGGCTCTCAATCCTGATGCAGCTCCGGAACTGGCCAAGAGCTTATTCCTTCTTGTCTGCATAGCCCAATGACTTCCTTAAGCCTGTCGGGTGCTCACAGCTCTACAGCTTCCCCCTCCTTCCAAATGGTCATCCTCCCCCCACCCAAACCCTCAAGAAGAACAATATATCCATAGTCCAGTCCCTGAGGCAGTCTGCCAGTCTCCTGGATGCCAGATATATATAAAATTAGCATGTGTACAGGTGGGGTTCATATATATTTTTAAGGGCAAACCAAAAGCTAAGCCCAGAACAAAACCACAGCCACAGAGGAAGATGTCGATCCACATACAATGCATCCGAGCCGGGATAAAAATATGCACAGAAGGACTTGGCCACGCGCTTAAGGCGACTCTCCTCCCACCCCCCAGCCATATCTGCGTTTGCACAAATCTGTTTCTGTCACAGAATCACTTCGGTTTCCCTCCCTTAGTCTGTTTGCACCTCTAAGCCCCTGTCACAAGCTACACACCTCCCCACCCCAAGGGCTCCAGTGTGGGACAGCCTGCCGCAGGACCCAGCAACCCCTCCAGCCGTGCCGCGCCCGCAGCCGCAGCCGCAGCGGCAGCTCTGAGGTCTGCCGCGGACTCCTCGGCTTGGTGCCTTCTTCCTCGGCGGGCCCTTGCGGACCCATGGTGCTCAGCCAGCCCCATTCTTGGCATTCACCGCGTGCCTTAATTGTATGGACATTTAAATCAAGGTCCGCTGTGAACACGGAGAGAGAGGCCTTTCTCCTGAGGAAGGAAGGAAAGGTGAAAGAAAGGAAGGGGATGGGGAGAAGATGGAATGAGAAAACCAGGAAAGAGAAATAAAAAGCGGCGCGTGTGCGTGCGCACTGACAGCAGGGAGAGGGGTGGGGGTGGGGGAGCGCCGGGAGGACAGGACCACAGCATCCTCCCTACCGCAGCTCCCCCAATCACACAGACAATGAGATAACAGCGACGTCTTCCGAAGGCTCTTTGTTCTCCCGCATCCTTTCGTTTCCAGGCTTTTTCCTGCAAAGCGGAGGGGGTGGAGGGTTGGGGGTGTGGGTGGAAGTGGGAGACGGAGGGGTGCCTCCCCCGTGTTAATTACCCCGACTCCCCTCGCCCATCTCCTTGCGCCTCGATTCTCCTCGCCCTCTTCTGTGCGCCTCGCTTTCCCTGCAGCTCCAGACAATGAAAACACAACATCAACCCCACCTCGCCCCAGAGTAGCGAACCCTACCCACCCACTTCGTCCTCAGCTTTGCCCAGGAAACTAAGGTGGGGGGGGGGGGGAGAAAGCGGAAGGTGAGGGCAAGGAAAGAAGAGAGTAGCAGGGGCCCAGCAGCGGCTGCCAGGCAGGGCGCGGGGCCACCGCCTTTACCTTGATCGCTGAGTCCAGGCACAGTTTGGCCGGGCGTGCCAGAGGAGCGAACTGCCACGGTCCGGGGTCGGGATCTGGGGAATCAGCCTTCCGGAACTCGCCTGCTGCAGTCCTCTCGCTCAGGTCCCAAGTGGTGGAGGGGAAAAAGGAAAAAAGGAAAAAAAAAAAAAAAACCATAAGAGCGAGGCCCATCTGGCCCCTCATCAGCTTTGTCAAGTCTTGCATACGCTAAAATGCTAATGACCTAGATAGCTCATGCAAAATGCAGCAGGGAGGGAGGGAGCGAGGGAGGTGGGAGGGAGGAAGAGAGTGGGGGGGAGGGGGAGACAAGGGAGGAGGGAGAGGGAGGAGGGGGAAGGGAGACGGAGAACGAGAACACCCCTACACTCTTCCCACCCCATCTCTGTCAATGGGCTTTACCGGGTAAAGGGTGGGCGTAGATTTAAAAGGTCACTCGTATATAATGTGGCAGGATCCTTGGGTCAAAAAAAGGGAGAGACAGAGGATGAGAGTCTCTAAAGCCAAAGGGACAATAAGACATCATTTTAAACCCTCTCCCTCCTTGTCCTCTACCAGCCCTCCACTGTTTACACACAAATCCAAGTCGCCACCTTATGCATGGACAAGGGCATGTCAATTTCTCCAAGCTCCTTTCTAGACACCCAGGCTCTCATTTCCCCCAAAATTCGTTTTGTGGACTAGAGTGGGAGACCGCTTGGGACCGCACCCAGCCCATTCACCTCCACCTCGCCCCACTATTCCATTACCCCTCCCGCAGCCTTCGGCGGCTTCTCTTTTTCTAAGTCTTCCTGTCCCCACTCCCCTTCCCGCATTTTGAGAAGGCGAGGAAGGCAACAGAACAGTCGAGTTAAATTCCCCTGGATCTCCTTCGATTCAGCTATCCCTCCGGAGGCCGGGAACCCAACCCCTCCCTAACACTGACACTCAAAAAACATCCCAAAAGTATCAATAAAATGCAATCCGACTACCCTCAGAGGTCCGCACGCCCGGCAGGCGCCCTCCGGCCGAGGAGATAACTAGTGTTCCAGAGCGCGTCCCTTCTCCGGAGCGCAAGGTGCTTTGTCCCGGCGTCCGCCCAAGGTCTTCATCTTTTTGTTCTCCTTTTTAAGAGCCTGGTTGCAGTCCGCAGCGTTTCAGCCAGCGCATCCAAAGGCAGTAGATCTACTGGAATAAAAGGGATCAAGATAATATACATGCAGATAAACGAGGGAGGGATGCAGAAAGCAAAGTAAGCCAGAATTTTTAGGGAGCGGCCGCCGGGCCGAGCCCGAATTGCTTCTTTCGCTAGGAAAGGGGCGGGCGGCGAGTAGGCGCTGGTGGTCGCTCCACCTGGCAGAAGGAAATGATAACCATGATAAGGGGCATCATGGTAATGATTGTGAGTATGATAAAAAAAAAAAAATCAGAATCTCCTTTGGTGAACCAGAGCATGCGTGCAGGAGGGACTGCACTGCCGGCGGCGGCGGCCGGGGGGAAGGATGCGGGCGCGGGAGGCAAAGGTTGTGGAGGCAGCACCCTCAGATGAATAATAATAACGCGCAGCGAAGTTGCGCTGTAGCCTGGAAATCCAGCCCTGCGCGTGAACTCGCGTCGAGTGCGGATTGCAGCGGATGGGGGAGAAGGGGGAGGGGAGGATAGAGAGGAGGAGGGAGGGGGAGGGGTGAAGAGGAAGGCTGAGGGGGACAGAGAGAATTTGGAGCCTTTTAATTTATCCTTACCAAGCCCTGATCTCGTTCACAGTCTTCCTTGGGTGAGGTCGATGTCCTTTTTAAAAATTATTATTCCTTTAAAGGATTATTCAGCTAAGAGAAGCCACATCTGCTGACAGTTCCGAAAACAAGAGGATTAGGAGCCGGTCCACAGAGCCCGGCCCGCAGCCCCCCACCCCCTCTGCACCAGCACACGTCATTCTCACTGCTCCCGGGCACCTCCCTCTCCTCGGTGCTCCGAAGAGCAGTGCCAAGGAAAATGCGGATTTGGGGAAAGTGAGAAGTGGGAGCGCTCGGAAGAGCGGGAAAGCCAAGGCCGAGGTGGCGATTCGCACCCCCACACTCACCCACACTTCCGTTTATCCGTTTGGATCCCGGGAGAAGGGGGCGCTTTCGCCGCGCGCACACGCGCCGCATCTGCAGTGGTCGGTGCCCTCCGCTCCTTGACGCCACCCTGGTGGCCCCAGTCCGAGGCAGAGTCCTCTCGGCGGCCCGGGACGTCAAACCTACACCTACCTCCATCGCGTCCTCCCCTCTCCCAGTCCCCTTCCCCTTCCCTAGTTGCTGCGGTGGGTCCACTCCGGATCTCTCACGCCTCGGCAGATGGAAGGGGGGACCCAGGGCATCCGCACACCCTCTGCTCCTCTCCCCGGGCCTTAGGCGCGAGGCTGGGGTTCCCGCCGGCCGCGGTGCGGGCGAGGAGGGTGCGGGCGGTTGGGGGGGGGGCTGCGGCGGATGCGGTTGACATCACTGCCGAGAGCGCGCGGCTGCCAGGCCGCTGCGGCGACCCGTGCGCGGGTGCAGCCTCCCCCCAACCCCGCTCCGGGCCGGCGTCTAGGCAGGACAGCAGCTGGGGGTGGGGAGAAGAGTGGGGCGGGAGGGGGGAGGACCACAGTCCCATCCCTCCGCCCCCCCTGCAGTCAAGGTGAACGTGAAGGAGAGCGGGCGCGCGTGCCCGCGCCTCGGAATTCGTGCACGCGCCCCACCCCTCCTGTCGCGTTTTTGCAGCCCGCGCCCGCTAGGGCCAGATGGACGTCCGAGATTAGAGAGGCACAAAAGTGCATCTCTATGTCGGGCCACTGGTTTCGCGGACGTGTAGACACACTTTGGGTAGCGCCTTTTGTTGTGACAGTTGTGCGGGTGTTGGTCCCCCCACCCCAGCATGGGGTTAGCTTGGTCTTAAAGAAGGACTCGGAATGAATCTGCCCCAAAGAGCAAAACCTAAAGTCCCCCCCTCTAAATAAACACCCCCCTCTAAAAACAAAACAAAACAAAACAAAAAACACCAAAAAAAGCAGAAAACAAACCCCGGGCGCCTGCGATGACAGCTCCTAGGTCTTTGAGAAGGTCTGGGTGCCAGCGGAGTCGGCCCCAACCCAGGCGGCTTAGGCCCACTTAGGCTCACTATTCGCTCTCCCCACTCCGGCTTTTCTTCTTTGAAGACTTAAAAATAATCTTAAGTGTTTCTTGGGCAGCTCAGGATTCAGGACAGCGAGAGACGGGAGAACCAGCCCTGTCAGCTAAAAGCAGCGGTCTCAACTCTCACAGGCCTCAAATCACACGCCATGCGTGGTCCTGCGGGGATTCAGTAGAGGTGCCTCTCAGGAAAGGGCCGAATGAATGGTGACCCCCGGGGTTGCCCTTGTTCTTTCAAGGCCATTTCGGCTCTTGTCAATTATTGGGTGTTTGTCCCAAGAGAAGAAGAATAGAAGCCAAAATCTCTCAGCTCTGGCTTTTTGCTTCAACAATGCACCACTAGAAGCTTAGAAAATAAACAGTTTTTGTTAATTTCAAGAAGTGGAAGCTGGAGTGGGGGGGGGGGGAAGAAGAGGGGAGGGGAGGGGGGGTATGAAACATCTTTGCAGTGGAGTTTTAATTTAAGACGTTGGTAGCTAGTTGAAAAAAGCCATATCTGGGCTATGTTCCTGGGGAAGATTTTCATTCTTAGAACGTTCTCCTCCAACTAAAACACTTTTCAGGTGGAAAAACTCTACTGGTGGTAGCTTGGCTCAGGACTTCCACCATTTTGATAAGGGTTTTAGGATTATTTGTTTTTGTTTACCAAGCATTCCTTCCGCAGCTAGCTTCTGAACCCCTGCTACGTCGAGGGAGGGATGGGGCTGAGTTCCAGTTGGTCTGGACTGAAGGACAGTGGGACCTAAAGGGCTGCTGCCCTTTGCTGGGTTTTCTTAAAGGCCTGGTTTTGTTTAGCTTGAGGATGGTTTCCATGCAGTCCCTCCTGCGGGTTGCTGCATTGCAGGATATTTGCTCTCTCATCTTGCGGCAGGGGGGGGAGGGGAGCAGAGGGATGGTTTTGTAACAGGCTCACAGGCCTGAGTGGGAACGCCTTAAATGATGAGCCCTGGGTTAAAACTGAAAAGGTGGTGGTGGGGGGAACAGCTGATGCTGAATTAATAGTTAGAGCATACCCCTGGGGCTTTCTCCAACCAGGGGGTCAGGGGTCCTAGCCCCTCCCCCAGCCACAGATTTTATATCTGTTTTTCACCAGTCTGATCGTATGCTGGGACATTTGTGATGGCTTCTTAAAACCTAAACCCTTGGGCTTAAGAGCTGTCTATGCTCCTGATCATTCTCACCCCAAATACTAACACGTTAAGAAATTACATTGTAAAACCTCCCCAAATCCGATTGACTGGGCTGTTTGGGGCCCATATGGCTGGACAGCTGTACTGCTCGCTGAAAAGACACCACTGCCCCTCGGATGGGATAAAGCCGGGGTTCCCCAGAGAGCTCAGACATGACCTAAGTATTAGCTTAGCCTGGGGTGAAGGCTGAGTTAAATCTCTCTCCTCTTGGAGGTTAAAATAAAGACAACAATCAAAAGAAGTGCACTTTTGAATTCATTGTCAATTGCATGCCTCCTGCTGGTCCCACCAAAGGAAGGAAGGAAGACCTGAGAAATAAACTCTCCAGTTTACCACATGTATGACATTAGGCAAACTGAAGAGAAAGGGGATTGGAGAGAAATATATTATTTGCCAAGCGTACCATGTGTTGGTGACATTTGTGGTTCCCTGTTCAGAGAAGCAGGGTTCTGACCTCAGCCGATGGATGCCTTAGTGTTAACCATAAAAAACAGCCATCAGACTGCAATTTCCATGGTGAGAAGATGAAGCCAGGCTTAAAAAGGAGAGCCTATTACAAAATGCTGCTGGATTTAATTTTTAATATGATGGTGGCTCCTCTAACGCAGTCTTTCCTGTGTTTGCATTCAGGAGGAGTGGTTCATCCTGAGGCTGAAATCAAAATAACATTCTGCAGCACTTTTAAATGGGCTCCTTGTTTTTTTTTTTTTTTTTTTAAAGGTGTCCTGAAATAGAAAATTCTATCACCTTCCAGTTGCAGAATGCAAAACTTGGTTCCTACTGAAATACTGGAGCAGATAAGAACTGGGTCGTTCTTACTAATGTATCTGTGTATACACATAGTCCTTGTCCTCTTCAGGCCTTTACAATGTTTTTGAGATGGGGTTGGGGAGAGACGGCCCTCACAAATCAATGTAGGCAGTGAAATGAGGGGAAATACTAGTTAGATCTCCAAGCTAGCTCTCCTTTCAAAGTCAGGGAACACTGACTGTTTTGGAAAATTATTTCAATAGTGAAACTATCTCATTTGAAAGCTTGATATATATGCAGTAGATGCGGAAGTGTTCCTGTGTTCCCTGAATGTCAGATCAGGTCTTTGGAAATAACTGCAGATAGTTCCGCAGTTGCCGTGCTGTTCCAAAAAATGAACAAAACAATTTCAGAGGTGTTATCTGGATGACATAGCTAATGATGGAACCCAGGGACCATGTGATCCTCTCTTTTACTTATAAAAAAAGAGGAAAGCAAGGCCTGGAGTGATAGAAAAATTGCTTCTAGATGTCATGAGGACAGCTTAGAGCAAATTCAGAGGCAGATAAGAACAAAATCTGAGTCTTTTCACTTCTTGCTATATGTTTTTTTCTTATATCATATTTGAGCTTTAAAAGTTTTCTTATGATTTTGGCAAGCATAAGAAATAGCCTAGGGTTAACTACAGTCTACAGAAATTAATAATATTTTCCAAAATATCTAGAAGAGTCCTAAGTTTCCCAACACATAGGAATGATAAATTTTGAGGACATGAAAATGCTATTCTCTCTGATTTGATCATTACATATTGTATATGTGCATCAAATTATTATACTTTGCCCCATAAATAGGTACAATTATTACATGTCAGTTAAAGATAAAATAAAATATGTACTGAAAAAAAAAGCCTACCTGATCAAGTTCATTTAGTTTTTAGCTTAGGATGAATCTTGAAATCCAAATTTTTCTAATTTTTCTAGTTGAGAATATTTCAGAACCTATTAAGGCAAGCACCCCGTGAGCCTCCTGTGTCCTGGGGTGGGGATGGTTGGAAGACAGCCACATGAAAGTGTCAGAGCCCTTGACCAAGTGAATTAAGAGCCACGACATGTTCATAGAATAATCACATTAAAAGGAGCCCAGGAGATTTTGAGGAAGAAGCGCAGCCTAAGTCAGAGCTATGGGAAATACTGTGCCCTTTTCACAGTCATTTTGGGGGCAAGGCTGAGAGGCATGTGGCAAGATTCTCGGACACAAATTCGGTTTACCAGGAGGCAGTTGCCACAGCAATTTGTTTTGTAACTTCGTTATTTAATAAATTATTTATATCGTACCAAAAAAGAATCTTTAAAAAAAAAAAGCCAAAAGAAAAACTGTGGCAGGGCGTAGGACACTTGTTTGACTTTGAACAAGGAAGGCACTTTCCTTCTTATTTCATATCTTCTTTCTCAAGTCCTTCCCACACCAAGAGTATATGATTCTATTATTATTATTATTTTATACATTTATTCAATCTGCTGTTTACTTTATTTATTCATTTTTTTATGTGGTACTGAGGATTGAACCCAGGGCCTTGCGTGTGCCAGGTGAGCGCTCTACCACTGAGCCAAACCTCAGCCCCTATTATCATTATTTTAAAAAAGAATCCACATGTTCCTGGGTGTGGAAGATTTCTAGCTAGTAGACACTGAGGCCTGAAAATGAGAACAGGGAAGGCTTAGAGAAAGTCATGTGTTTAAATGGTTCACCTGAAAGGACAACCTCTTGAGGGTCAGGCATGGTGGTCCCATATCAGGTGAAAGCATCTCTCCATTCTCCTTAGGATGCTGGGTCAGTAGAACTGCCTGCCGGGCCTCCACATAAGCAGATTCAACTTGAGCCACATAGCAGATTTAAAAGCCCTCCCTTCAGCTCCCATCCTGACCTAGATTGCAGGATGAAGGCTAATGATTCATTTGCAATGCTTATGATGGGCATCCACAGCAGGCCTCCCCTCCCCCTCTCTCCAAAAGAAACCCTGCTACCCTTATCATCTGATATTACCGAACATAAATATTTTTGTTCAATTGTTACATAGGGCATGAGGCTATTTCCTAATGAATTATCTGCCCCAGGGAGAAGAACTATAACTCACCAGTGCTTCAGGCAATTTTTAGCATGTGTCAGATTGTGTTTGCATTGGAGAGCTGGGACTGTTTTTCGGTGCAGGCAAACTCTGTTTTTCTTTCTGTCTTTGTGCAGAGTTGTACAATTCAACATACCTTTAGGAAGAGAAAAGCCTTGTTTGTGTTTAAGGGTCTGATGGTAACATAAAAACTGTTCATATGCATAAAGGAGAAGACCATGGGGAGGGTCTAATGATTGTATTCATGTGCCAGATATGGTTTGACTACAAACAGGACAACGCTTTCTTTGAATTTCATTTAAAGGCAGCCACCATGCACGACAAATTATAAAATCAGTGCATTACACTTGGAAAAATGGCCCTGACTGATAACGAGGTGCCAATTGGTGTGTTCATTAAATATACAGATTTGAAGCAGAATTAGTAGAAATGACTTGAAATGGAAATCTTGTCAATCATAAGTGAGACAGCTGACAAGTCAGAAAGAAAAAAACCTCAAATGTGATTCATATCTTGTAGGTTTGTGTCTGAGGATGATTTAAATAAATTTGGACATTAGGTGGTGACAAGACAAAAATGAAAAATAGCATCCAATTGGGCAAAAAGACTGTACTAAGCCTAGGGGGTTGTAAGAAAATAAAAAAAAAAAAAAGTAAAAAGGTACAGGGAAAAAGGGAGAAGGAGGGGGATCATTTGGAGGATAGCTTGTTTGTAATGAATGAATGAATAGATGAAATCTAGAATATTTATTTCCCAGTAGCCGGCACTCGGGAGACATCTAACTATTGTACATAAAATAAAATCAGTGTCCCTTCTGTGTTCGGCAGCATCAAACAGATTATCTGCATATATAACACTGCTGGGGGCCAAAAGATTGTCGGCTGGAAGTACAGTGCGGGGAATGTGGGTTTCCTTGCAGTCTTGAATTTCAAATTGCAGTAAGTGGGCATCTCAGAGCACGGTGCGGAAGACAAAGGGCGTCTCTGCACTGCAGCCCTGGGCCAGGCACGGTGCTAGTTACAGGTTTTTCTTTAGGATCTGTAATCTCGCAGCCAGGATAGCCTCGTTTTACAAAGCGGTGCTTGCTTTGCCTAATGGTTAAGTGACTTTCTCCAGTGTCCCAACTGGAATCGGAATCCAGGTCTGGCCAGCCCCAGAGACTCTGCTTTTTCTGATATAAGTCCGTACTGCAGCCTTCCAGAAGGAACACGAATAACATTATATAATGTAAAACCAATATAAAAAAAAAACTGTGTTTGTCCTGCCGCATGCACCCAGTTGAGGCGGGCAGGGCGAGGCTGACAGAGCAGATGAAAAACACCACTTAAGATCATTTTTTCTGCTAAACTGTGTTGTACACTATGCAAATATGATTGCAAAAGTGGAGCATTATCAACACTCTAATGCTAGTTATCTTTCAAAGATGATACTCAGGGTAATCAACATAAACTTAGTATACTGTATCCTAAATAATAAAAATGTTGACTTGCATCATTCTGACATCCTCCGAACGACCCAGAAAGCCGATCGCAGTGATATATAGTGATAATAACGTTCTGCATTTAAACAGCATCTTAACAACAGTCACAGCATTCCGCCACCTGGGGTGGGGAAGGGGAGGGGTGTCAGCAAACTGAGAATTTAGCAGCCCGTTTGGGTGCAGAGTGCCCGGGGAAATTCTGAGGGTGGCAGGCTGTAAATCAAGGTGAATATACTTGCACTTGCTTCTGGGTGAGCTCCTGCATCAGTCTAACTCTGCAGCAGGGCTGATGAGGCAAGACCCCCTGCTTGGCAGAGATGCACCCTGTTTTCGGTGCCTGGTCAGCTACCCCTGAGCTGACACTACATGATATAAAATGAAATGAATGACTGAAGCAAATGATAGACAAGGTACAGGCAAATAAAAAAGACGGATGGGGATTGTGCTCTGATGGGGTTTGTTTCTCTGTTAATGACTGCTTTTATTTTTATTGTTTTGGGTGCTGGGGATTGAACCCAGGGCCTGTGGCATGCTAATCACACACTGCACCACTGAGTTACACTCCCAGCCCCAATACGTATTTTTAATCTGTTGAGCTGCCCTAGGACCGGAAAAGATGGCATTTCACTTCAAATTCCTTACTAGTCATATGTCAGCAGCCACGGTATTACCAGGAGAGCTCCCTGTCTAATAAAGTGAGCCACTGTGCTGGCGAAATGCTCTGTGGTGTGGGGCTACAGCTGGGGAGGCAAGGGCCTAAGTTCTAGTTCTGGGTTTGCTCCAGATCATGACATTGGACAAGTCACTTTCCACCCCGAAGGTTTAATCCCTCCCTCTCTGATAAATGGAGGGCAGAGGCTCTTTCCACTCCCTCACCCACTGCCCCCACCTTCTCTTTGTTTTCTCCTCTGCCCCCACCTTCTGAGACCCCCTCCTGATTCCTCATATGGGAGAGCAACATCTCAACTTAGCAACTGGCACCTCAAGATGCTGTTGTCTCTCTCTCTCTTAGTTATAGATGGACAAAATACCTTTATTTTGTTTATTTTTTTGTGATGCTGAGGATCGAACCCAGTGTCTCACATGTGTAAGGCAAGTGCTCTACCACTGAGCCACAACCCCAGCCAAAGATGCTGTTCTCTTAAAGGAATTTTTAATTAGCAATAATCGCGCCTCGGATAAACCTCATTGGCTACAATACTGCCACTGCGCAAAGCTAAAAGGAATTTTTAAAAGGCTTAATCATCAGTGAACAACATTCTGGGAACTTGTAGGCAGGTGAGCCATGGGTGCTTGTAGGAGACTGGATGCTGCTTGAGAATGAGTTCCTTGTCCTTTTCCACTATACGGGGCACCCCTATAGGAGAGCAGTCATGGGCCTTGGGGCCAAGACAGATGTGAGCCTATCCCAGCTCCAGCACCTACCTACTCGGTGACTCTGCCAGTTTTCCCCACGCGGCATGGGGATGCTGGTCTTGCTGGCATTGCAGAGCCGGTGTTAACTGAGAGAACATCTAGCGAAAGGCAGTTTTGTGTTTCTCAGCCCTTTTGCCTTTTCTCCAAAAGAGGGACCAGGATGAGCTCTGAGGACCACTGCTCCTGTCAGCCCCTCCACTCCCCACAAAAAAGAGGAGGTCGGGAGCCAGCAGGTAAACTTGGGTGCCATGTGATTTTGTTCCCCAGGCCTTGCTGTGTGGTTCACGGCCGGCTCCAGCCTGAGCAGAGGTGCTGCCTGAGGAAGGGTTACGTTATCCTGAATAGGCATTGCAAGGATTGCATCAGGCACCTAAGGAATAGGGAGCCGCGTAGCTCTCACCACCTCCTGAATTCCAGAACCCTCGAATCTTCCCTTGGAAAGGAGCTGGAGCAGGTGGGTGGGGGGGACTTTGCCCTCCCAACTGGCCAGCAGTCTTGGGCCCATTGCATATGGTGTGCTCAGAGACCAGAGAGAGTCTTAGAGCTGAAGGGGAGGAAGCTGAAGCTTGGAGGGGTGACATTCCCTTCCTTGCCTGCCCAAGGACAGAAGCTTATCAGGTGGCCTGAAGTCAAAGACTAAATGTTGCACACTGTGGAGGAAGTCAGAGGGGGAGGGGGTGGATTTTCTGTTGGGAGATTTCTTTACTTTCTTCTCTCCTAGGCCACAGCCCAGCTCTGGAAGGACCTCAAACTTTTAGTAGTTCTTTTTCAGAAGGACAACGTTATACCTATGGTATAGAGTCACTGTCAGGATATAATGACACCATGTATAAAGCACTTAACTGATGGCCATGTTGTAGTATGTGCTCAATAAATATTTGCTAAAGACATTTTTACAAAGAAGAAAGATAGAAAGCAAAGAAGGAAGAGGAAGAAGAAAAAGAAAGCTCTTGGCAAGGAGGGCCATAGGTATAATCGTTCTTGATGAGACCTAGGGAAAGTCCCCAATGTTCTGAGGGCCAATTGTAACCACTTTTCTTTCTTTCTTTTTTTTTTTTTTGGAAGACCTAAGGAATTTTCTTTCTTTTGGAGACCTGAGCCTCAAACTTCAAGGTCTGTTTTCAAGGAGGTAACTCCCTTCAGTATTCACCTTAGCATTGATTCATTTCCAGTATGATGGATTATAAGTGGAGAAACTGAAGAATTTGGCTGTGGATGTGAACTTCTTTGGGGATGTCTGGGAGAGACAAGGTTAAATTAAGGGCTTCTTTGATGTGATGGAACAAACAGACCCACTGAGAGGAAGGTCCAATTTTTAACATCCTAGGGAAGAGAATGTTATAAAAAATATCCTTATAAATCTTCTTAATTAACAGGGTCCAAGGACCTTCCTTCCTGGTAATAAGAAATCAGAATAGCTTCTGGAAATTAATACCTAAAACTTTTAGATAAGACGTAAGAATATTATTATGATTGCGTAGTAGAGGTTGAAGGAAATAAATATAGCTGGACCCGAAATAAAATCTAGCTATAAATTGTTTACAAGAAGGGCATAAAAAACAGGAAACAAAAAGGATGGGAATAGTGGTGACATGAAATACTAACCAAAAGAAAACTGGTGCTGCTTGTTCATGTCAAATGAAATAAAAGAGCTGCTGCTGATCAAGATGGCCGGTGCACCAAGAACAATGGAGGGACAATCCTAAAGGGGCTAGCCCCCAGCAGAGCTTCACAACAGAAAAGCAGGAGGCAAGACAAAGCCAGACAACAGCAACGCAGCACCTTTAGGGAGAAGTGACAAAGGGAAACACAAGAAGACATCTTCGTGTTCTTCTTTTGGTAGTTGATTTTAAAAAATTGGAAATGCCATGGGGTATTGGAAGAACACCACGGTCAAGCTCATTCCAACAGACAAGTTTGGAAAACCTCTTATCAATCATAAGAAAAATCACTTTCTTTTTGCATATACGTGGGATGTTTGTGAAACTTGATTATGTCCTATCCACAAACGAAGTCTCAACAAATGCTCAGATGTGATGTTATACATACTGTGTCATTTGACAGCAGTAAAAGTTAGTGAAAATCATCAGCCCCTCTTCCCTCTCAAAATTCACACACTTTCTCCCCACAGTCAAAAAAACCCCATTTCTAATAATTCTTAATTCAAAAAGAAGTCACATTGTAAATTATTAATTAACATCAAAATACTACATATCAAAACTTGGTCATGCAGCTATAGTAATACTTAGAGGAGAACTGATAGTCGTATCATGAATGCTATGTTAGCAAAGAAAGACCAAGGAAGGAAAAAAGTTTGGTGAGGAAGGAGGTGGGACTTAGATTCTGACCCTGCCTAGCACAGGCTCATGACTATTTCACTGATGAGAAACCTGCGCCACTGCAGGTACCCTTCTCTCCCAGCAAATCGTTGTCTGGCTCCAAAGGCCCTATCAGGGGTGGTACGAGTCCCCGGTTCTCAGTCCTGCAGTGGGCAGGACAGTGTTTCATCCATCAGCCTTGACTTTGCAGCTAGCACTGGTGCTTAGCAATTCTGTTCAATATTCGTCTTCTTTTGCACTTAGTTGTATGTTTTGCTAGATTGTCAAGCCTTTTGAGGCAGAAACTCTCATCTCTGCCACCACAATGTGAGATCACAGAGTGGCCACCCAATACCTAAGGTCTGAAGTGGAATTGGGTTTGCAGACAGAGCTGCAGCCTGAAGTTAGGGAGAGAAGTGGGGGAAGGAAGGTCAAAGTGTCTCCTGACTCTTCTCGACTTTGGCAAGCACTCTATATAGGCTACTGATGGCCTTTGGCTCAAAGAGGAACTTTCTGATTTTGTGGTTAAGAAACAAAACAAACAAAAATAATACATTGTCAGCCCTCCTCTGAGCCCTTGGTTGATGGAGAGGCAGCCACTCTATTTCTGAGTCTTGTCTGTGGTAGCAGTGGATGAGGTAATTGGTTTTGAAGTTGGGTGCTACCTGGGCTTAAGTTCCCAACTAGTTTTATCTTTTATTGTGGTAAAACATTCATAACATCAAATTAACCATTTTAAGTTGTACAATTCAGTGTCACTAAGTATGCTCACAATGTTGTGCAGCCACCTCCACTCTCCATTGCCAGGACTTTCCCATCATCTCAAATAGAAGCTGTGTCCCCATTATTTTTTAACAGCGCCATTTTGGTCAAGTTGCCAGTTTCTTCATCTGTCAGTCAGGGCTAATCATATTATCTACTGAATGGGATTATTGTCAGGACAGAATGACGTTATGCATGAAAGCTGCTTAGCACAGTTCCTGGCACTGTGGTTTGTTGAGGATGCACTCAATAAAAGTTAAGAAAAGAGCAAGAGGAAAGATAGGCCAAATCACTTAGAGTTGGGAGAGGGACACAGAATAAGTTCCCTTTCAGATCTCAAGGATCTGAATTAAGATTAAAGTGTGCTGGACAGTATCGATGGTGCTTGGCGAGAACTTTCACTGTTGGCAAATAACCCCTTCAGGTTTGAAAACGGTTCCCTCCCCCACCATCACTGCATCTGGATGCCACAGGAACTCCAGAAACACTGGAGCAGGGCATGAATGGACGTGTACACAGACATTTCAGAGCTCAGAGCATGGACAGAGATCATTTAGTCTTAGTTGTCAGTTTATCAGTGAGGAGACTGAGACCCATGGAAGTCAAGTGGCTGACTCTGGAGCGCACGGTTAGGACTAGAGATAGTTTCAGAAGCCAAGTTCCTGAAGCATATTGTATAATCTTTGCTTGAAACATATCCCAAGAAAGGAAGAGAGAAACCCAAGAAACCCCAAAGGTCCTTGCAAGGCCTAACTGAGAGTCCAGGGCTGTGTATGCTCAGTGTCATCTTCTCTGCCCTCACTACACATTTGGTCCAGAATGTTTAGATAATTGTTTTTCATTAAGGAGAGAACATTCCCTTCCATTCTGGAGGCAAAGAGCATACTGGTGAGGGAATCAAATAGAAAATGACTCTTTTAAAACCATGATTCTTGGGGAAACTAGGAATGTTTTAAAGACTCAAAAGAGCTTGTACTTTTTAACCTTATCCAGTCCCAGTCTCCTGACTGCTCTGGCAGGGATAGCAGTGCTTTGGGAAGCTGCAGCGAGTATTAAGTGAGATAAAGAACACCGTGGTGTCTTGCACCATGCCTGGCACAGTTGGTGTTCAGCACATATTTCTTCCAAAGTTAAAGGGGGATATTATTGATGGAGCATGCTCTCCAGCCCCAGCCATGGCCCACTTGACTCTGCTAGGAAGATTCTCTGTGCAGTGTGACTGACCCCAAGAATAACCTCAGGGGAAGAGGTAGCCGTTGACTGGAGCAGTTTATGGCGAACACGTGCTCCTGTTGTGCTGCTGTACCCTGGGTTGCAATACCTTAAAAATGGCTTCCCATGTTTACTGGAAAAAACAAGATGCATCTCAGTGACATTCGCACTGCGGCAGGAGATTTCTATCTCATGCCAGCATATGGATCACT
Organism: Marmota flaviventris; assembly: GCF_047511675.1. NCBI lineage: Eukaryota > Metazoa > Chordata > Mammalia > Rodentia > Sciuridae > Marmota > Marmota flaviventris. The sequence continues at coordinate 171,302,942 of NC_092500.1, forward strand.
GGAAGGAGAGGGAGTCACTGTAAATCCGTATAGAGCAATGGGAAGAATTTTGTGCTAGGAATCAGGACACTGTGTTCTAGAACTGGTCTTTTAGTAGCTCTGTAATCTCAGGGCTTCACCTCTCTGAACCTCAGAATCCTCTTCTGTGAACAGTTTGGGATGCATGATTTCTCTAACTCCCTCCAGCTTGAAAACACTATGTTCTATTTATTGCACTCACAGCTTTGCAAGTAGTGATGCTCAGCGAAAATATAAGTGCCCATATATGTGCTCAAGAGTACTTGTATACACACACACACACACACACACACACACACACACATCATCCAAGATCTAGAATCCCCACTCAGGGACAGAGCCCGCACACCTGAAGCCCCGGCGAATAGCATGTTACTCACCACCTTCAGAGTGACATAGCCCAGCAGCCTCTGGACTACATCCTCATCCTCCTTGTGAGTCGGTGCTTCTGCTGCCAGATGAGATAGAAAAGGTGAAATCTGACTCCCACCCCCTAGACCCTGAGCCGCGGCCGCAGCAGCAGCCGCCCCTGCCTTTTTCTACCCCGGATGCTGCAGCCGCTCGGAATCGCTGAGCACAGCACATTTCTGAGCTTTGGGAGACAGACTGGATCGCTGCAGAGGGAAATGGGTTTCCATTCTTCAAACAGCTAGTTCCTCCCACTGAGTGTTATCGTGTGTGTGTGTGTGTGTGTGTGTGTGTGTGTGTGTTGGAGGGGTGGGGGGTTACTTTAAACATTGCCACCTGCAAAGGGATGAATTTGAGAAACCTTGGCTCTTGCCAAGACCAGACCCCTTTTGTGCAGTCAGATCTAATCATCTGAGATTGTGAGTCTGCTTCCTGTTTCAGCATATTCACTAAGGTGACATTTGTGTTTGTTGATGGCGATGGTGACAGGGTCTTTAAAGCATCCCAGGGCAAATGACTTTTTCCTTCAAGGGTGATGTCTCTGTGGGCTTAGGGTCCAGGGCAACATCCTTCAGCTTGATGGGAAGAGCTATGCTTTCAGTGTTTTCCTGGCATAATCTTTTGGGAACAGAATGGGGCAGAGCCTAAGACTCATTAGATTTGGGGGTGGAGCTTGCATTTTAATTTCCACAGATGCCTCCCTGAATGCTCACCCGGCTTTTGGGGTGCCAGTTTCACTGCTGGCCAGTCTTTGCTTCCACATGAACATTAATGCTGGTGGTCTCTGGACATTTATGCCATCTTGAGTTTCAGTTTTTTCATCTGTAAGATAATACCATTTCTAGGGTGATCAGGATGAATCACTTCGATGACTTATGACCATGATCTCTAAACCTTTTCAACTCTGCTTCCTATCAGTACAATTTTTTGAGTGTGCACCTCCAATGCACATAGCATGCATTTATAAATTATATCCCACACTTAGGCTATTAGTCATCATATGCACTTAGAGAAGGTTCATTATTAATGACAGTGCACGTTAAGTCATACTGCAAACAATGGTGATCATTTCAAAAACAACTTTTGGCCAACTTAGTGTTGGGTCTGAATAGATCCTCATTTTTTTTTATCTTGAAATAACATGGTTGTGAAGAGCTTTTCCTAGGAATGGCTGGGTTGGTTCTGCCTTCTCCTGCTGTTGCTGAGTCATTACTGTCCACTTCCATTTGGATTTCTTTGCAGGCATCTTCTAAGCCAAGTGTCCACTTCATGAGGGGGTGGGGGTTGGTTTAATCGGACCAGGCTGCACACTCTGGAACTCCTGCTGCTCTTCCCCATCTGGGAACCCTCGCTCTTCCCTCGGGTGAGGGGTGAGTGGCACCTGGGTTCTATACACAGGAAAAAAATGTCATCAAGTCATCACTGTTAACTCACGTATTAAATATTAAGATAATATAGAAGCTCTGGTATTTTCTTTCCTGCCCTTCAGTGGATGGTTCTGCCAATCCCCTGGGATATCTGCCTGCACCCTTTTTGGAAACCACTGAGTTAATGGAGGTAAATGTGCTTTGTAAGCTACAATAAAAAAAAAAAAAACAACAAACAAACAAACCCAAAACCTGACTAAACAAAAATGAGGATGCTGATTCAGAGAATTTCTTCATGTGTAGAGCTTTGCTCACCTAATGCTCTAAGGAGCTCTGAATACTTTTTCACAAGGGATTGATTTCCTGGGTGCTCACACGGAGAACAGGCCTGGTTAGTTCGAGTTTGTGATTGCAGTGGAGGACCAGGTAGGCAGGTCACATGGTCATACCTAGACTTTGCTGACTCCAGTGATAGCCCTGCATGACTGTTAGGACCATCCTGAGTGTGGCTTCTAATTCCTCATCTATGGAATAGAGGTCCCAGAGGAAGAAGCCTCTGGGGCTTGGAGCTGGATAATGTGTGCTCCTTGAGATTTTTCTAATTTATTATTGTCCCTGGAGCCAGATTTACCCCAGAGAGGATCACCCTTCCAGGGCTGTGGTTAAGCCAGACTGCTCTCTGGATAGGGGTGTTTTGCACCTGCTATGGAGGTAGCCCAGGAAATTATCCAAGAGATGTTCAGTATCTAATGGTCTGTTCTAGAGAAAGCTACAGATTATAAGTGGGAGGAGCAAGAAATGCTTCTTCATTACAAACACAGACAGCTTTGTTCAGCTGCAGAAAACTGAGACAATCAGAACAGTTCTAACATGTAGAACAGCATATGCAGAAGTCCTTCCCTGCATCCTTTAAAATTTTTGCAGTACTGAGATCAAACCCAGGACCTTGTGTGTGCTAGGAAAGCACTATACCACCAAGATGTATCCCCAGACCTGGGTCCTGAAAACTTCATTTTTTCTTCCATGGTGGATAGGTCTCAGGGTTTTTATGTAAAACAAGGAGGGTGTTGAGCCAGAAGAGATGTGCTTATGACTAGATGACTCTGGGACAGAGAGAGAGATGGCACATTCACAAATTGTGACATACGCCAAGCTAAGCTTCACAGGACATCTCTGTAGCTGACCCTAGGGTGACACCCTGGTGAGGTGGAGATACTGACTCGTTCTGCCCTGCATATTTTGCTGGGCTACAGAAACTCTAGAACCCAAGATTTCTCTAGAATGGAACAATGGTCCCTAAATCTCTTTAATAGTTTTCTGGGCTACTCCTAGAGCAGTAAGAAAGATCCCACTCCAGAGAGCAATCTTGCTTGACCACTGTTGAAGAGGGAGTGATTCTGGAGTAAATTTGGCTTCAGAAAAAAATAATAGGGCCAAAGAGGCTGAAGAAGGCTCGTGTGTTATCCAGCTCTGGTGGGGGCGGGCGGGAATAAAACACCAAGAGCATTTAAAACATATATTTAATGAAAAGTAAATGACAGTTCAGGACCTTCATCCCTAGCATGTTCTCTCATAGTAGATTGTGGCTGGTCCCCACTCATAGTCCCCAGCTTCCTTGGCCATGAAGTGCGGCCATGTGCCTGAACTATTGTCAAGGATTGGAACCACTTCCAGCCCTGCTCATGATGATACTGGTGTGCCCACCCGCCATGCTGTCTTTATCCTTCCCATGACATAAACCTGTCCTTGATAAGGATCCACTTCTGGATGTGTGGATGATGATGATTCTCTAAGGGAGGGTTGAACAGTGATTGGATTCCTGAATGACCACGTGGAGTGAGGCTCCTGTCCCCCTCCCACCCAGAGCCTGCACCACTGTAGTGGACGCTGTGGTGGGCTACCCAGGCCTCCCCTTCAGTTCTGCAGCACTCATGCTCCCAGCTTCTGGGAACGTGGCTGATAATGGTTCACATTTGAATTCTTTCCAGAATTACTCTTGTTCAAAAAGAGCTGCCTCACCTGAAGTCCCACCACCTACTACAGGAACAGCCCACTTCCATTGCCTGGTCAGTGTTAGGTCAAAAGGCCTGGCTCTCGTGCCTCAATTTTGAACACCTCTAGAGGGACTTTGGAGCTCTCTGTGGTTATTGGCCTAAGCTTCTGTTGCAACGGTAACAACTCCTCTCCCCAGAGGCACTCCCCTGTAAACCCCAGGCAGGCAAGACTCCTGTCAGTCCATTTCCCAGAGACTCCAGCCCATGTGCTACTCTTATTGTGACTGTCACATAAATGTGAGAGGGAGAACTCTTTTTCATTCTTAAGTCTCTGAGTTGTACCTATTTGTCACACTAGCTCAAATCTTTCCTTTATTCCGTTATTAAACTGTGAGAGACAAACTGACCTGAGACTCAGACCTGAATCCTAGTTCTGTTTCTTCACTCTCTTTGTTCCCCTTATTTTTAAAAATTGGTGTATTATAGTTGAACACAATGGTGTAATTCCTTGTTACATATCCTGCATGCATACAACATAACAATATAATTTGGCCAATATCATCCCCAGCACCCGCCTTTCCCTCCTCTCCCCCCTCCCCGGCCCCTTCCTCTACTCTACTGATCTCCCTTTGATTTTCATGAGATCCCTCCCCCGCACCTTTCTTTTCCTTTTTAGCTTCCACATATGAGAGGCAGTATATGAAGGGGACGCTTTTTTTGACTTTGAACTTCACTTCTCTTGGCCCTCATCTGTAAAATGAAGATGTTGGACTAGATCACTTTAAAGGTCTCATCCAACTTTAATAATCTGCAGTTATCTTTGTTCTAAAAACTCTCTTCATAAAGACATACTGATATCCAGTGGCAGTTGTATTAGTTGAAAATTTCCACCCAAGCAAAAGATTTGGAATGTGACCCTGCATCCTGACCTCTCCTGTGCTTCTCCTCATCCCATTTCCTTTCCCTTCTGCCTGCACCACCTGTCCTCCATTTTCTCTCTGATGCATCTCATCTACCAGCCAGAGAGGAGGTCCAGAAAACTTCAGTGATTTCTTTGAGCTCAGCTGCTGCTGTATGCTTCCAGCTGAAACTCCATCTGGAGCTCACACTGCAGGCCAACTCCTCCGGTGAAAGCTGTCTTTTTTCCATTGCACCTCGCAGCCCTGCACCCCAGGGGGCTCGGGTAGACTTGGCCACTGAGGACAAACATTGTCTTTTCTTCTTCCCCAAGTCAAGGCTCTTTGGGAATCTGAATGCCCTTGCTGCCCATTTGCAGGAACAGGATGCTGTGCTCAGCACTGTAACCAGCCAGAAGGACCCACCCTGCCCTCAGGGCACTTACACAGGAGCTTAAGACACTGTCACTCAGTCAGAAAAAGGTTAAGTTTTTATTTAATGATGCTTTGCAATTTTCAAAGCATGTTTTCATATTGTCTCAGTCCATCTAGAAAATAACTCAGAAGATCTGGTATTCTTATTGTTCTCATTATATAGATGGAGAAAAAGAAGAACGTTTAAATGTTTATTTTGTGTGTGGGGTAGGGCCTCACACATACTGGGCAAACTCTCATCACTGAGCACATCCTCAACCCTTCTGATTTTTTTATTTTGAGACAGGGTCTAAGTTAGTCAGACTGGCCTCAAACTTGCAATCCTCCTGCTTCAGAGACCCAAGTAGCTGGAATTAGAGGCATGCACCACCATGCTTAGCTTTAAAATTAGTATTCCAAGATCACGTCATAGTGAACAGAGTTGGATTTGGAATCCTGACTTTCTTAGCTCAATACCTGAACTTTTGGCTGGACATGTAACTCAATGGTAAAGCACACGTCTCACATGCAGGAGGTCCTGGGTTCAATTCCCAGCACCACAAAAACAAACCCACAAAACTTTTAAAAAATTTTTCCTTTTGTTAATCTAAGAAACTCCTGCTTGAGATCCACACTTAGATCTTCCAGGCAGTCTCTGGGCTCAAGTCTTGGCTTATAAATTATTAGTTGGGTCTACACCACCCCTGCCCTCAGCTAGATTGGGAACACTTGGCCATTCCTGTGTTTCCTCAGATGAAGCTTACTTAATCTTGGTTGGTGATAAGTTAGATGTGTTTTTCCCTCTATAGCACTAAAATATTACACATTATGCAGGGATGACAGTAACCAGCTCTGGTCCTATGTGGGGACAATGGGAAGCTGCCTATGCCTGTGACATTAACAAACCTTGAGGAATCTTCTCCTTTGTTGCTTCCCAGATTCCTTCCTCGAGGGCAATGTGACATTTCACTCCACAGCACAAAAGTCTCAAGTGGAATCTTGCACGGGCTTTTTTTAAGGACTTCTCCCAGGTCTTCTTCCAAGAGTGGGCGTGGGAAGTGAGCCGTGGAGGAGGGTCAGTGTGCGGGGAACGCACAGAGACCGGGCAGAAGAGCTTCCCGGAGGGAGAGGAGACCCAGAAGGTGGCTTCGTGGGATGATCTGACCAGGCAGTTCAGCGGATACCGTTCTTGAATCTTCAAAATCCCTTTCCTGTGCCTTCAAGAAGCTGGTGTGAGTGGGGGGAGTGAAGGGAGAGGTGGGCATTTACAGTGCTCTGTCCCAGTCCTGAGGCCCGAGCAGAGGCCCGCGGTTTAGGGTCTTCAGAACTGGGGCCTGGAGCCGCCGGAGGGTCCGTGCTGCCTCCGCGTGTTCCTGGCGCCAGGCTGCGCCACTTCAGCACCAAAGACAGCGCCAGAGGGCCCTCCCCAGGCCTCGGGACCTCTGCCTGTGGCTGTGGACGCTGGGGAGTTCGCAATGTCTGAGTCAACGTCCTTGGCAACTGTGCTGAGGACGAGAACACGAGTCTTAAGGAGGAGCACCCGGGGTCCCACTCGGAGGCCTTTGGGTTTTCCTTCAGGATAGGACTAATTTCCCTTTGAAGTCCTTCCTCAGCTGTCTGGGGCACCAGTTTAGCCCTTCCCGCCCCATTCTATCAGAAAGAGGAGGCGATCTTGTGGCATCTCTTCTCTCTCCCCAGAACTAATCTCATTCTTTTAGGTCTAGGTATAAGGCAGGGACCCCTGGCTCTCTGATTTCCATGCAGGAGCTAACTAAATAACCCTCACTTTCAGGGAAAACATGAAGGGCATGAATTAGGTTCCTTGCAGTACATGGACCTTGGATTTTCTTTTTTCTTTTTTTCCCTGTACTGAGAATTAAACCCAGGGTCTCGCACACACTAGGCAAACCCTCTACTACGGAGCTGCATCTCTGGGCCTTTTAATTGTATTTTGAGACAGGGTCTTGCCAAGTTGCCTAGGTGGGCCTGGGACTTGTGATCCTCCTGTCTCAGCCTCCAGAGTTCTTGGGATGACAGGTGTGTGCCACTGTGTCTGGCTTGTCAGGGACATATTAAAGTCATGATGGCTTAGCTCCATGACTTAGCTCCAAATTCCAGTGGGAATTTCAAGTTCAGGTGAAGGTGGAAGATGACCTCAAAGAATTTCCAGGGCCTCAGAGATGACATGAATTATGCAACAAAGACAAACTTGCTATTCTACCTCTATGAAAGGCCGTCTTGGTTAAACTTCCAATTCTTTACCAACTGTGTAATCTTGAGCAGGTCACTTAACTTCCTCGAGTCTCAGTTTCATCAACTATTAAGAGGGCTAATAACAAATGCCAATGTTATATAAGTTTCAGTGGAATACTTTATGGGAAATTGTTTTGTTAACTATAGTGAAAGACACAACAATTTTAAATAACAGTCCCTACAAAGTCTTTGATGGGAAGGAACAGGCATTTCTGGTTTCCTAGTCACTGTGGGCTATGAAAGTGTCACATCAAGCCCATCACAGAGAGTGCACCAGGCCAATTCAAAGGGAAACTTGTCATCCTGCTTTCAGTTGGCTGTTGCCTGTGAACTTGGCTTTGGTCCCTTCTGTATCTGAAAAATACATTTTTCTTCCATTAACTTAATAAGCGAGGGACACTCACACTGACACCCTTGGTTTAGCAGGCAGTCACAGTGCTTCTGGAAACAGCTGGTGACACGTCCTCTTCCCCCACCCCCCAATAGCCCTTAGATGTCTCAGAAAGTTGCAGAAGCCCGTGGGTTGGTGTAACTGCCACGTGTTTCCACCCAGCTACCTCATGTCACTTCCCTTCATCGTCACCACATCTGTTGGGTGATTCGACCTTCCTTTAGAGCACTTAGAAAAGACAACTTCATATTGCCTGGAAGGGAGGGCAAGCCCATCACTGCTCAGCCTACCCATGACGTAATTCCTGCCTCTATGCTCAGACGGGCCGTTAGCCTGTATCCTTCGTCCCATTATGCCCCGTGTGGCTTCTCCCTAGTCACTTCATGTCCCATTCCTCTTTCCTGATGGAGTCTCAGTTCTGTTCATGCATCCTCTGTTCCCCAGGCAGCCACATCCCTGTGGAAGCTGACCTTATCCCCAGCATGGTTCTGATGGGGACAGGCTGGCCTCTCACCTTCCCTGGTGGTTAGTGCTGGAAGGTCTCTGGGGCAGGCTTTCCTATCCCTAGGAGATGGCAAAGGATCCAGAGGAGATGCTGAGAATTGTTGCTGCCGGTCTGATGTGAGAGCCACACAGGATGACAGGACAGAGGGATGAAAATAAGCTGGGTCCTTGGTGACTCTGCCACGACACCACATCAATTCATTCTGAAACATGCATTTCTTCCAGCCCTCCTGTTACGTGAGCTAATGAAGTTCTTTATTGATTGAACAGGGGTTTCTGTTACTTGCAGCAAAACGCATTCTAACATACTCCATTGCTTGTCAGGAGACGGCTCTCAGTTATTTGTAAAAGACACAATGCAAACTTGTCCTGTATTGAGTCCCACGAGTAGCACCCCAGAATAATTCACTGGGCTTCTTAGACCAACAGTATTTCACTCACTCCTGCCATTCTCAGCCACATGGGGTGACATTAGGTGGCAGCAATTAGAAGACATAGTTGGCCAGTTTTTGGATCCTACTTTTTATCACATTTTCACCCTCGTTCTTAATCATAGCTCATACCATTTCTTCTAGGTGCCCAGCCTATCTGCTAATGTAATGCATTTGCCTGTTTTTGTGGTTTTCTGTTTTGGTGGGAAGGATGTCCTTTAGTTACATAGAACAAAGGTCAAAGACCAGGGAAGAAGGTCTTTGTCAGTTGGGAAGGCCCTTTTGCTCCTTGGAAGTCAGTTTTGAGACTCAGAATTCTGTATGTGAAGAGTTCTTAGGGCCACCTTTATTGCCCTTCTTCTAAGGAGCACACTGAGAGGGTACCAGTTCTACTTTTGTGTGCAAATCTCCCTAGAAGCTGCTCAGTCAGCTCCTCCTCTTGGCTCTGGTGTACAGTCACAGAGGTGGAAAGTGGAGGAATCCATGCCGATTGCTGCTTGGTCTTCACACTTGTAGACAGATGATCAATACTTTGGAAATTAGAAAAGAAAAGATGGGGAAGGATTGAGGAACAAAAGAAGCTGTAAAGAGAGATACTTCATACTCCCAACAAATCCCTTGTAAGACTCAGTCAAGAAGTCGCATGCCTGGGAAAGGCCCACTGAGCTACTTTGCCTGGCCTTGGGGTAGAGGGATTTCATGGTCTAGTTGAAAGATGACATGAACAATCAAAGAGCTACTTTTAACCATAAAATTAGCTGAAGAGAGGTGTGAATAATTGTTTTGGACAATAATAGAAGAGCTTATCACAAGTTAGGCCATTACTTGTCAAAATCTTAAATTAACTGCACAGATAATAATCTAAAGAAGAAACAAATTTGGGCTGCAATCAATTAAGAGGGTTTATGAAGTACTTGGGGATGGTTCCACAGCCATCACTGTCATCAACAGTATTACTCTGGTAACATGACATTCTATTAATTGAGCATCTGCTATAATCAGTGACAGGTACTGGGTTATGGATGCTCAGTCTCTGCTATAATATTGCAAGGTATTATCCCCGTAATGTAATAGGGCAACTGAGAACTAGATTGCCTAGGAACTTCTGCAAGAACTTTAGTGAGATGCAGTTAACATAGCATACAAATCACTCACCCAGTGGGTTTTCAGTGTATTCATCAAGCTGTACAATGGTTACCAAATTCAATTTTAGAACATTTTCAACTCTGCCACCCCCAAATCCCAAATCCATCAGCTCCATTTCTCCCCAAATCCCTACGACCTTTGCTTAGAGATTTTAACTCAGGCCCATTGAGCATGGAAGGATCTGGTAAGTGTGAAAACTGGCAGCTCCTGAAATATTAGAATGTTACTTAGCTCTCCAGTCTCTATTGACTTTGAGACTGATTCTGAAAAGACAGGTAAGTAGATGAATTTTTACTACATAGTGTTTATATGCTTAAGTTCTGAGTATACTCACGGACTAGGAAGTTCTAGAATTGCATTCCTAGACCATTTGTCTCTTGCATGTTTACATGCTCTCCAAGGCTGGGTCGGCTGGAGATTCCAAATAAAATTTCCTCTGCAGTTTGAGCTGAGAGTGGAGAGTGCTGATCCACAGATGACTCAATAAACAAGGTGTCATCTCCCAGGACTCAGCTCCAGCCAGGCAAGGTGGTTTCTAAACAGCTCACTACTGAAGCCGCAGCATGAGGGGCTCAGCCAGGCTGGAACTCCTAGCATATCCCTTCTGCACTGAGACCAATCAACAAGACTTAAACCATAGCTTCTAATATGAGAACTTGGTAAAATTGAGAAGTGGAATTCAAAGCTGAATGTTGGAAATATTCCAAATGCAAGCACTAGAATATCGAGGCACAAAGCAAGGACTAGGAATCTTCCAGCACCTTATTTTAAGTAAAAGCTCTGAGACAGAATATTAAGTAACTTGCCTAAAATCACGCAACTAATCAGTGGAGGAAAAACTAATTTAAGCCCAAGTCTGCCTATTCCAAAGGGCGTGTTCTTTCCACCAGACCAGCGCTCTAAGGGCAGGCAGAGTCCACTGAGGTCTCTGTAACAAAACACCATAAACCAGATAGCTTATAAACAACAGAAGTTTATTTCTCGTAGTTTCAGAGGCTGGGGAGCCTGAGAAGGCAGTAAATTTGATTTCTGATGTGGGCTCACTTTCTGGCCTGTAGGTGTTGCCTTCTGGCTGTGTCCTCACATTGTGGAAGGGGAGAACAAATCTCTGGGTGGTCTTTTATAAGGATACTGATGTCCTTCATGAAGCTTCCACCCTCATGACCTAGTCACCTCCCAAGGCTCTACCTCCTAATACCATCTAATTGGGGTTAGATTTCAACACCTGAATTTTGGAGGGACACAAACATTTAGATGACAGCAGGCAGAAAACCCAAAGACTCAAGAGAGTGAGTGATAACAAAACCCCTTTTGAGCATCCTGCGGAGACTGTAGAAATCCTTCCTTGCTGAGAGTTGGAAAGGTGCCCCTGCCCATGCTACTGTGAAAAAGGCCACCAAAACTCCATCTCTTCAAGTCCCCTAATTGCTCTGTTTTTTTTTTTTGTTGTTGTTGTTGTTAAGTTGTTCCTCTGGAGGGTAGGTGCTGGGTAGGGGGACAGGGCTTGGAGCAGAACTGTTCCTTTCAGCTTTAATTAGTCTAGTGATCTTGTAGTATATTTGTTTCTTGATCTTTTAAACCAAGGCCCTCACATAAATTCCCACTCACTTGTGACAGTGCCAGGAGTGCGCACTCTTCTCTCTCATACCAGGCAGTAGAAGAGAGCAGAGAGAGCGAGTTCAGGCACCAGGGCAGGAGTCACTAGCCCCACTGTCACTCTACCCAATGGAGGACTGTCTCCATCTCTGTTCTGGTCTCCCAGGAAGATCCTGTGGAGAAGAATGAGATCATGTCTGAAAAGTGAGCTGAACTTCTTGGAGCAAGAAGCTAAATAATTCCAAGGCCTACAAGTGCCATTATCTGCTCCAATTTCTAATCCTGATTCAAGGACCAGATTGAGTTTATCTTTTAAAAGAACTGGTCAGCTCTTGAATCAAAGAGCTGAATCCTCTTATTTTCCTCTTCTGGGTTTTCAAATGGTGACAAGAGCTCCTAATGCCATGGCAACGGGAGCTGTGGAAAACTTAACCCTGAAATGTGGGGTGAAGAGGACCTTGTGGAGTTGGCAGCCTTTAAGGGAGGAGACTGAAGGTTCTTTCTTCATTGTGACATTGTGCACTGCAGCCAGGATTTTAGGGAGCAAAAATTTGGGCTCTGGAGTTATGCAGTGCTTGACCTGAATGCCAGCTCTGATATCACTGGCTGTGTGATACTTAGCAAACTACTTAACTTCTCTGAGTCCAGGTTGCAGGATTGTGTGGATTATACCTGAGGATGAATATTTGGAAGTGCCTGGTACATATTAGATAATCAACAAATAGAAGGCTCTGTGGACTTTTATCTATTCATCTATCTATCTATTGTGGCTTGTTTTAAGCACAGAATTTCTTTTCCTTTGCTCCAAGTTTGCCACCAGCAGCTTCCAATGATGAGGTTCATCATGTGTCCATATCTTAAGATTTCTTGGATCTGGGAAGATCCAGGAAAAACCTGCCTGAAAGTTTTCCTTGTTGCATGTGACTCTACTCAAAATATGATAATAAGGGGCTGGGGTTATAGCTCAGCGGTGGAGTGCTTGCCTCGCACTTGTGAGGTACTGGGTTCGATCCTCAGCACCACAAATAAATAAATAAATAAAATAAAACATATTGTGTCCATCTTTAAAAAAATATGATAATAATGGAGGGGAAACAAAATTTGCAGGCAGACATCCAGGAATCAGAGAACCTGGATTCTTACAGTCCCGATTCACAGCGAGATCCAGAGATACTGGGCCACTTGTTTTCTCTTACTGCCTTTAGAATTCTGCTCTGTCCTGTGGGTTTAAAAAAGATTGACAGCTCTTTAGGAAAAGCACGTATCAGTTTGGACAAGGTGGATTTTTACTCGGCTCCCCCAAAACTGAAACTCTACCGCCAGCCGTCCCCTGCAGTTACCCAAACAGGGGTCATCTGATGGCCAAAAGTGATCACTGCCTGCATCACTGGGTATGTCACGGATCTGGGAAGGTTGAGGAGGGAAAGACTTGCACAGAGGAGAAGAGACCAGAACTGTGTGTTCCCAGTACAACTTCCACCTTCTGGCACTTTTCCAAGGACTAGGCCATTGGCCACCTTCCCACAAGTCTGTGCACTGGTAGGAAGTGAATGAGACACTCAGGAACTTACTGTGCACCCTTGGGAAGATCATCATGGGTCCCAAAGTCCATATCTGTAAAATAAGAGTGCCACCGGATTCCTTTCACTCTGAAACTCTGATTAGGTGCCCCTGTGAGACGATACTGCCCTGAGTTTCAGAGCGCCCAGGGAGCAGTCGGGGTTCTCTGATGGGCTCTTCCAGGGCCTGCTGGCAGGGAAAGGCATAGTTCATAGCCACACCCAGTTTCCCCCAGCTCTTTTGCAAGCTCTTCATGAAGAAAGGGCTAATTGGAGAGAGGCCTAACCCTAATTCTATAGGAAGTGGGCCTTAATGTACTGAAAGGATCCCCTTTTCCTCTCCTGTGCCTGGTGACTTTGTTTTTTTGGTAAATATTTATTGGCCATCTATGATGTGTCTGGTACTTGTTCATGCCATTGTAGGAAACACAAAAATCCACATCTTTGGGAAGCTTATGCTGTAGTTCAGGGGGACAGGCAATAACAGTGGAGGTACATTTCATGGTTGACAGCTCTTGTGGGGTGGTGGGGATGGTGGGAGCCCCTCAGGGCGTGACTGTGGGGTTTCCAGGGGGAGCAGACAGGGTTGTGATTAAAATAGGTGGCTTCTGAACAAGGAAGGGAAGGACCTTGGCTGGCCAAGGGGAGATCAGAGCCCTTATTTAGAATATAACTACGCATTAATATTCACAAAATGCCCTTTAATGATGCTATTCATTAGTGCCACTTATTTGTTAATAATTAATACATGAACCGTTGACTGTTCATTTTTCCCCCTTTCATAAAAGGCTCATGCACATTCCGACGTCTCCTTCGCTTTCCAACTTTGTTCTTTGTCTCCCCCTTCTTAAGGATGCTTGTTTCTTCCATGGTGGCCTGGGATTTTTCCACGTGGGTTCTGCCTCCCATTCCGCCCCTGCCCCCTCCCCTCCCCCTCCCCTCCCCTCCCTCCCCCTCCCTCTCCCCTCCCTCCCCCTCCCTCTCCCCTCCCTCCCCCTCCCTCTCCCCTCCCCTCCCTCATCTCCCTCCCCTCCCCAATCTCCCTCCCCGCCCCTCCCCCTCTCCGCCCCTCCCCTCTTCCCGAGGCCCCCTCCGCTCTGCTCCAGTTCTCCCGGAGCCTGTCAGTTTCAGTCGGCTGCGGGCAAACAGCGCGGAACTGCCAGGCCAGGGAGGCGGAGGCAGAAAACCCTGCCGCATTGGGCGCGGCCTGGGCCGGTCCACTGAGCTGCACCTGCCTTGGCTCTTGTAGTTGGGGCGGGGACGGGGGCGGGGGACGCTGCCGGAGAGCGGGAGGCTCAAGCCCCCTTTCTGATTAACAGGGCACCCCCAGGACAGTCGCCCCGCTGCAGGTCTTTCTTTCTCGAATGGGGCAAATGGGGAGTCAGGGTAATATTAATACCACTCATGCCACCAGCCCAGCAGGCTCGAAAGAGCCGAACAAGGACGCCATCTGGAAGTGCTTTGGACAGTGTCACGGTGAACCTCAGGATGTGGCTTGGATGCAGGGCGGGAGGTCCCGGGCTTGGTGCTGAGGATGCAGACCTCCAATGAGGCGCACTGGGCCTGAGGAGCGTGCGTTTTTCACTTGGGGGAGAAAGACAAGTATGCGGCTGGGAACGGGGTGCAGCCTGGGATGGATCCCAGGGCGGAGCTCTGTGCCGGCCTGAGGCTTAGGGACAAGTTTCCCTGCACTGCGCAGGAGTAATCTTTGTGTAACGGATGGGGATGTGCAAAGGGTCCTGCTCAGGATTGGACGGGGAAGGATTAAGGCAGGGACACGTGTGCCAGTGAGATGGGGCCTCAGTTTCCCTTGTAGAATCCGGCGTGCACACAAGCCAGGATGCACAGGGTAGCACCCATGACGCCGAGTCCAGAGTTTGAAAGGGGAAGGTGGAGCCTAGTGAGAATGCTGGGGGTGTGGTTACGCAAGCCACAGGAAGCTCTCTCCACGTCTGAAGGACACTGCCTCATTGATGAGCATACAGATACTGCTGCTGTTCCTTCCCACATCGCAGTGAATAGGGTGTATTTTTTACATTCTGTAGAAGTAGAAAGATTTTATCCAAGTAGCTTGTCATTCGCGTTTGTTTCCAAGTTACCTAATAGCCCTCTGCACCCATTTCCCCTGCTAATATTTAATTAATTTGTGGGGACTCTTATTACTTTAGAAATAATCTTTTATTGACCTGCTGTAGCAATTTTTCCAGTTTCCAGTTTATCTGAGCTTTAATTATACACACACACACCCACACACTCACGCACACACATATCTTTATTAGGTATAACTGGTGTACAATAATCTGTACATATTTAGGGTGTTCAATTTTATGAATTTTCTAGTATGTAGACATCAATGAAAACATCATCACAATTAACCTGTGTCTTCATCTTCCCCAAAAGAGTCCTTGAGTATCTTGGTAATCCCTACCCTTTTCTACCGTCATCCCCAGGCATCCTCTGATCTCCTTTCTGCCCACCATAAATTAGCTTCCTTTTTCTAGAATCTTATAAATGGCATTATACAGTATGTACTCTTTTTTTATCTGATTTTTTTCACTCAGCATAATGATTTTAGATTTCATCCATGTTGTTGCATGTATCAATAGTGTGTTCTGTCATTGAGCAGAATTCCATCCTATGGAGAAGCCACAATTTGTTTATCCATTTATCCAGGGATGGACTTTTGGGTTGTTTCCAGTTTGTGGCTATTAAAAATTGAGCTGCTGTGAAGTCTTTGGATGTCTAATAGAATTTCAGCAGAAATGCAACCATATATCAGACAGAGAGGCAAGCACCAGGGTATGGACAGGGAAAGTGTCATGGGACAGGATGGTTGGAATATAGGATAGACATTCGGAGGGCAAGGAGAGAAGAGGGTGTGAGTCAGCGCTCACAGGGATTTGGAGTTTATACTTGGGACTTCGTTCTATTGGATACACAAAGGGAAGACATGGCAATTTTTTTTTTTAAGGTAGGAAAGGCACAATAAGAATTCCAATTCTGTTCAGATTAACATTCCCTCAACCCATATTTACTGAATGACGAGTCTGTTTTTAACATTTGCATCAGGAAATGTTAATGTGGGTTGGGAGGAGGAGCTGGCAGTGGCAGGTCCCAAGGTCTATGAGAGGAAGCTCCTCTGTGACTTGCACCCACCCACCCCCGCCCCCGCATATAAAATCACAGACATGCACTGCAATGAACTGCCCTTGTTTCAGGGTTCCTTATATAGAGGAATGTCTATTTCAACAGTCTTTGTAAAATGTAAAAACAGATTTCTGACAAATAAACTCTAGTTTCTCATTAACCTTTATTGAAAATTGGGGATGTATTACTGTAGAAAAATGTCACCTCATAAAAGTAAAGTATGACCTTATAAAAGTCATCATACAATAACCTGAAGGGACCAGCGGCAAGAGCGGTTCTGGGACAAGCTGGTAGGGTTGGGTGAGGCAGCTTCCCTGCGTGGAGGAACGCAGCCGGCTAGAGCTAACCAGAAAAAAGGAGCAGCTCCCTCACATCTTCACCTTTGCCACTGCTAACCCAAGTGGAAGGCAGAGATGGTGGGAACCCTCAACATGGTTCCTACACGGAGAAGCCAAGATGCCAAGGGGTTGGAACACAGCTGGGAAGTGACTGGCTTCCGACTCCCACCACCTAGGCAGCCTCTCCTGTGCTGACCCATTCTTTCTCTGTCTCCCTGCTTTGTGCTCTTTCGCACTCTTGCCCTGAGGCACCACCAGGAGAAGAGGCAGGGTATTTGTCCCCCAGCTTCCCTCCTTGCTGGTTGCTGCAGCTTGTATCAAAGGGCCAAAGGCCACACTCCTCTGGGGAGCAGCCCCCTCCCCCATGAGCCCTTCCCCAGTTCGGGTAACCAGTACCTGCTCCTGTTCCTTTGGGACCAGGGTGGTAATGAGTCCCAGATGCTGCCATCCCTTGCTGGTTTCTTCTAGTCCTGCTGGTGGCTTTATGGTCACTTGTTACGGCTCCTTGGTTTGTATTGTCATCCATTTCCTGCCAGGGCTCTTACTGTTTGCATTGTGCACAGACTAGATTCTTCCTTGCAGGTTGGGGGAAGCCGGGCCATATTTTGGAGTCAGAAATGTCCTTACAGTTTCTTCTAGCGGTGTACCAGCTGAAAGGCACATCAGTCGCATTATGGCTACATTGACTAAGGATCATAGCAGAGGAAAAGTGGGTCAGTGATTTCAGACTTGTTCTAATTTCTCTTTTAACAGGTGGCTCCATCTCTAATCCCCAGTCCACTTTTCTTAATTAGGTTGCTAAAATGTACTTTGTTGGAGAATTTTTGTTCTTTTCAGAGCTTGTCAACTTGCTCACTGTCTCTGCCCTTACCCTATCCCAGGTCTCCCAAGCATTCCTTGCCCGGGACAGGTGTTTTTGAAGCCTCCTGCTGAAGTTGCACAACATGGATACTTTTCTTGTGATCCTCGATGGTTTTCCTCAATGGATGGAAGCGTTAGGAAAGGGCAGACATTGCATTAATATTAGGGAGCTTGTCCTTCCTTGTGAGGTGAGGAGCCTCAATCCACACAAAATATAACACTAATAATAAAAATATCAAAGACATTTGAACTTGAAAATGAGTGTAAAACCAGGAGTAAGTTTATTTTTTCAAAAGATGCTTACTGAATACATACTATGTGCCAAGTATTGTTCTAAGAACTGAAGGAAAGATTGTACCTGTGATAATTTCTAGGCTCATGATCTTTGTATTAGGTTGGTATTAATATGTATAATTAGGTGTTACTGGATTACTAATGCATTAGTAAATCTACTAGCTAATTAAGAAATTGATTAAATCAGTGAATGTTTTAGCAGATGCAGTGGGGATTTATTTGGTTTGGTGAGGTCGACATTGGAATGTTGGTCTATTGATGGAGATGTTACCTGTGGCACCTGCAGCACAGCATGTTCTTGAGAGGTGTGGGTCAGGAATGAGGGTGAAGATTATGGTGATGGCTACGCAGTAGGAGAAGCTGGACTTCAGAGCCTGACTGTGCTCCCGGTCTGTAACAATGGGCAAGTGCAGGGGCTGCTCTGTGCCTTGCTCCTAGTGCTCGTCAAACGGCATGTCTGGATTTCCTGCGTCTTAGGAGGATGTTCCCTTCCTTCATGGTGGTTGATCATGTGCACAGCCCTTGGGACATTTACTGTACTTGACTAGTTATTTCAGTGTGTTTTGTATCCCCTCCACCCAATATCATGCACCTTTAGAGCAGCTCTATACCTCTTGTGGTGCTTAACACAGGCACTTGGTTGGTGGTAACTGGAAAATGTAATGGAGTTGGTAATACTCACTGAACCACTGAGCCACGGCACTGTGCTGACCCTCGAAATAGGAACTCTTATCCCAGTTTTACAGTTGGGAAAACAGAGGTACCCAGAATGTTAGGTAAATTGACTAAGGTGACAGAGACAGAAACAGTCAGGATCTGAACCCAGGCTTCTGGCTCTAGGGCCGCATGTTACCACTGCGCTACTGTCTCCAAGAGATGTGTTGCATGAAGTCCTGTATTGTACTTATAAGAGTAGTGACATGGAGTGGATAAAGAGGACTACACACGTCCTCACATCCTCTAAATTGGACAGGATTGCAGCTTTCTTATGTCACTAAGCCATTTTATTCATTTGGTTCAGGGTGTGGCCCATGCCCCGTCCATGCATTTTGGAGACATTGCTACTGACGCCTCAGCATAGAAGTTTTGCTTATATTTTATTTTTGCCAGGGGAGAGGTATCAGGGATTGAACTCAGGGGCACTCAACCACTGAGCCACATCCCCGTCCTATTTTGTATTTTATTTAGAGACAGGGTCTCATTGAGTTGCTTAGCACCTCGCTTTTGCTGAGGCTGGCTTTGAACCTGCCATCCTCCTGTCTCACCCTCCCGAGCTGCTGGGATTACACACGTATGCCCCCACACCCGGCAAGATTTGCTTATTCTTTTTCCTCCAGTCATGAAAATCTATCCAGGCTCCCTTTCTTCACCCTCCTTGTATTTTTGCAAAATTAAGGGCTTAAATTATGCCATGGAACAGGGTGAATGGAACTAACTGAATCTGTGCCCACAGTCTAAGTGCTAACTCCAGCTTCAACCCTGAGAGGCCTGCCAGCTTGAGGGAGTGGTCTAGGACTCCGTGGGAAAGAATCTTGACCTGGAGCTCAGACGTTTTGGCCTTGCTCCTAGTTCTGCCTTTTATTAACTAAGGGCCACACAAGCAGAATTTAACTTCTCTGAACTTCACTTCCATTTGTAAAATGGAAAAAACTTTCTGGCTTGACATTTCAGATTCATGTATTTCTGTCTTACTGACCTGACTGTATTCCACAAACATTTATTTGAAGGCCGCTTTGTGCTAATCACATGGCTAAGTATGAGGAAGACTTAATCTTTGCCCTTAAGGAGCTCTTGGTCTGGCGGACCTGGAGAATTGATATCCTGGGAGGAAGATAAGCAGGCAGCAGAATGAGCTGTGCTGTCTGCTAAGAATGCAGCTTCCTGGGTCTCACCTGCAACATGTGGAATTAGAATTGTAGTTCTTTTTTTTTTTTTTTCCTTTTGGGTGCTAGGAATTAACCCCAAGGCCTTATGCATGTTAAGCAGGTACTTTACCACTGTGCCACACCCCAAGCCCTAGAATCTCTGGTTCTCATGGACAATCATATGGAGAATTTGCTGACTGTATTTGGATGGTGGGCCACAGATGGAATGTCCAGAGGGGCACACACATCCCTGTACTGCTTTCATGATTTTTGTCATAAATGTATGAGCCTAATCTATTATTATTATTATTATTTTGAATTTTTTTTTTAGTTGTCGATGAACCTTTATTTTTATTTATTTACTTGTTTGCTTATATGTGGTGCTGAGAATTGAACCCAGTGCCTCACACATGCTAGGCAAATACTCTACCACTGAGCTACAACCCCAGCCCCTGCTCTATTATTTACTTGATAGTTTTCATTAAATTCACTGCCTTAAAGATTTGAATTGTATTTATTTAAAATGAAAAATGAAAGCTTCATGCCACAAATGTTGCTGGTAAGCTTCTTCAACCAAAGACAACTAGCGATAGAGGGACCACAATGGAAAAAAGGTCATGTGATGCCAATTGGACACTGCTAAGGGCTGCAGCTCACATTTTCCAGGTTAAAATGGGAAATCAGCAAGTGGTGGAGACATGGGAGCTTGTGCTTAGAAAGAGGAAGCCTAAGTCATTTTGATAGTGTTGATGCTAAACATTGAACAGGGAGCAAGAAGAGATTCAAATGTATTTTCTTGACCTTTTCTCAGAAAACAGTTTACATGAACCAGGGCATAAAGCAGATTAACAACAACAAGAACACAAAAAATTAAACAGCTGCCAGGATGGAGGCCTCCTTCTCCACTGTGCCAGACCCCAAAGCATTAGACTAGGCTTTGAAAAGATTTGGTTTAGCACTCTGGACTCTTGGGGCCTGCCAAGAGGGCAGATTTCAACACCGTGGGCACAGTGAAGGTTCAGTAGTCTCTGTACCAGCAGGAACTGTAGAGCTAGCCCAAAGGGCAGGTAAGGGGTCATTAGAAGAGTCTGGCCACAATTGGGGGATTCCATAGAGAATTTCAAACTGAGGAGTGAGATTATTTTATTTGAGTTGGTCAATTTTTCTAGGTAGAGGGAAGCAAGAGAGGCAATATTCTCTTAACCTGGAGCAAATAGTTGAGTTTGCCGCTCTGCTTCTGGAGGGTTAGTTGCATGTAGGCTTGGTGATTGTATATGTTGAACTTGTATTTAAACATTTATAAAGGAAAAGTGTCCTGTGGGGCTTAACTGTGGTCTGGCTCCTGTCCTGTGACTCTAGTGGATCAGGAAATCATCTGAGTCCACAGGGGAACATCAGGTGGACTTGTTGGGAAAGACTGGCAGCTTTTCCCACTCCACTGGGGAGCAGTCTTAGGTGAATCAGTGTACTCTGTTTTGGGAGAAAACCCAAGTTAAGACTAAGTCGTAACTCTTAACAGGAGAAGTTTAGGAAAGATGGCGGCCTGGTGAGTTGGACACTGTGACATTCCTATCAGGTCCTCTTTGGGGGACTAGGGCACCCCTCTCCCCTCTATTGGGGATACTGGCTGAGAAAAGGTAGCTCAGAGCTACCTCTTGCTGCAGCAGGGAGCTGCCTTGTTCAAGGTTCCACCCCTCTTGTCCCCCTCAGGGGTGGCTTGCCAGTGATGGGTTGATAGAAGAATACAAAGGCCTGGCCCCCTCATCTCATTTGGGACAAGTGTGAAGGGCCATTACAGACCCAGAAGTACCTGTTCAGGTCTCAGTTGTGTCTGCATCCTGAATCAGCTCCCATCTTCCTGTATTCTTGGTGACATCATGATATGAAACCAAACAACAGGATAAAGTAATATTAAGTTTCAAGGAAAGTAAAATTCCCCCAAGGAATAAGGGTGCCTCCATGAAGCAGAGCTGCTAAGAGCTGCAGAAACCCTCTCTAACCCTCCCGTATGGGTGGCTCTGTCCTGTCTTCAGGCGACAAGTAATGAAGTCTGAGTCAATGCATGCGACGCTCGAATGTGTATGCAAGCAATGCAAATATAGAAGTAGCACCCTTGCAAGTAGGAGCTCCTCTGTGCACGCATCTGTTCCAGACCCAGCTCCGACGCCTTCGTCCCTCAGCCTCACCTCCTTTCTCGTTCTTGTTCTTGGCTGATTGATGAAGGACCCCAGCTGCTTCCTCTGTCACTCCATCTCCTAACACTGCCATCTGTCTCTGCCTCCCCTCACGGAGGGCCAGACTTTGGCAAGGCCTCCAGGACGTCTGCTGTGGCGGCAGCCACAACAGCTCTGGTGCCTATGGGTGACCTGACGACATGGCATGAGCACAGGGCTTGGTTTCCGGGCGTCTGCCTGGAGGAGCTGGACGATGCACCTGGAAGTGTGGAGGGTTATGATGCCCTATGGGACCAAGTGTGACCAAAGAGAGGGAGGAGACAGGAAGGACCAGAAAATAAATGACTCACTTTGCTCATCCCACCCCTCTGAGGTTCAGTGGTCCTCAGTTCATTCAGGTTGCTATAACAAAGTACGATAGATCTGAGTGACTTAGGAACAGCAGACATGTCTTTCTTAAAGGAGCCAAGACAGGGTAGTCCAAGATCAAGGTGCTGGCAGATTTGGTGTCTAGGGAGTGCCGTCTTCCTGGTTCCTAGATGGTTGTCTCCTGTGTCCTTACATGGTGGATGAGGAGAATGAGCTCTCTGAGGCTTGTTTTATGAAGACACTTAACTTCATTCATAAGGGCTCCTAATCAACTCCCAGAGGCCCCACCTCCCAAAGCCATGACCTTGTGGGGTAGCATTTCAGTGCATGAATTTAAGGGGACACAAACATTTATACTACACCATGTCTTTCTGGAGATTTCCCTGTGACTTAGAAAATAGCTGCGCTCTGTGTGTGTGTGTGTGTGTGTGTGTCTGCGACATACCACCTTCTAGTGGCTCCATTCTTCTGTGTCCCTTCAACACCTCCCCTCCTCTGTTGTGGCCCTGGGATCTACCACCAGTAATGCAGAAGAATGTGCTTTCCTTCAGGGTCTGCTTTGTTGGGAACCTGTGTTAAGACAGATCTGAGGGCTTTTGTGTACATTTAAGTGACAGTTTGTATTTGAGCACTGTGTCTAGTTCTACATGGTTGCCAAACATGGCACATATGTAAGAGGGGAACTGAATGAATGTGTGTGTTAACATCTGAACCAAGGCAGGAAAAATCTAAACAGGTGGCCAGAATTATGGGGTCAATTGATGCTAAAATCGATGTATTAGTGCTCTATTGCTATCCATCTGTCTGTCTGTCTATCTATCTATGCTGAAAAGAGCAAACATGCATTATCCCATGGTTTCTAGGCAGGCCAGGAATGGAGCAGCAACTTAGCTGTTGGTTCTGGCTCGAGGTCCCTCAAGATGCTTCAGTCAAGGTGCCATCTGGGGACGAGGTTCAGCAGGAATGGGCCTGCTCTCAAGGTCACTCTCCTGGCTTTGGTGGCCTTGGGTCCTTCTTTGTCAAGGAGGCCTCTCCACAGGCTGCTTTCCTCTCGGGGGAGTGAGAGCGAGTCCCAAAGGAAGCAGCGATCTTTTTATAACTGAGTCTTGGAAGTGACATACCATCACTTCCGCCACGTCCTGTTCTTCAGAAGTGAGTCAATAAATCCCACCCACACGCCGGGCGGGCTCTGCACAGGGTGTGAAGGCGGGGGCTGGACGTTGTGCAGCTATTTAGAGGCTGCCGGTCCCATTGTGTCCTACACCAATAGTCCCTGCTCCGTCTTGGAAAGTCCCCTCGTGTTTTACCCCACAATTCTCTTGCGCCTTTTCCAGAAATTGTTCTGCTTTAGCTGAACAATGTAGCTATTTTTCTCTTGCAGTTGCGCAGGCTCTGACATCCCCTATTTTCCCTACTTCGTGGAAGACAGGATTTTGTTTCATGCTGGAATAAGCCAGACATTTCCACAGGGGCAAAGGTAGATGGACTCTTGAAAGGGCCCGGGACAGTGAGAGTGAAACTACAGACCCGAGAAAGGAGCACGGAACTTTCCAGGTTGCACAAGTGATCTTACCTTTATGCTCCAGAGGCCCAGGGGGTTGAACAGGCACTTCCTGCCGAGACCTGCTATGGAAGGGACTGCCTTCAGTGGTGTGGGGGGCACCGATGGATTACGACAGGGTCCCTGCTCTCCTGGAAACTATACGAGCCTGTAACTTGGGACAGGGGGTCAGGGCCACGCACATGATTTGGGGAAACGTCATAATTACAGGGGAGTGAGGGCAGACAGAGCTGGAAGGGGCTGCGGGCTGAGCCTGCAGCCAACCAGTATCAGAGCCTGGGAGAAGGCCGAGGAGCCAGCGCACAATATGAGGGACCCTCAGCCTGTCTGAACCGCCAGCCAGCTGTGTCACGGCCCTGCCAGTCCCGGCCCTCCAGCGAGGGCTGAGCACAGGCCCAGGCAGCATGGCAGTGTTGTTCTCTTTTCTTTTTCATAGACTTTATTATCTAGAGTAGTTTAGGACAGATTTTCATGAACTCCCTGGTTTCTCCTGCCCCCCAGCCTCCACACGCACAGCCTCCTCACTACACCTAGAGTGGATGTCTGTATAACCTCCGTTGACAGGTCCTCAACTCCTAGTGTCTGTAGTTGACTTCCGGTTCCCTGTGGGTGCCCTGCGTTCTGCCCCAGTGTGTAGGGGGCCGTCTCCACCATTAGAGAACCGCATACAGTATTTCATGCCTGACGCCCCTATTCAGCAGGCCACAGGCCTGTAATCCCGGCTACTCTGGAGGCCACTGCAGGAGAATCACAAGTTCCAGGACAGCCTGGGCAATTTAGCGAGATGCTGTCTCAAAATAAAAAATACAAAGGGTGGGGCTTAGGGCTCAGTGGTAGTGCACTCCTGGGTTCAACCCTTAGTACCAAAACCGAAAAAAATCAGCAACAACAATCCCAAAACAACTCTCCCAAAACCCACCTCCAACAGAATAACACCTCTGTTCATTCAGCAGCATCTTTCAAAGCCTCATTTTAAAAGCAAAGTAGGGGAGTTGGGGGAGTAGAGGGCACCCCCCTCTTGTGGCTTCAGGAAGAAAACCAAAATGAAATCCTCAGCCTCTCCAAGATCACCTTGAGTGCCCATTGTCCCCTGGAGCAGAATTCCCAGCTCCTAGTGGGCCAGGACCTAGCAGCCTGACCTTGACCCTGCTTACTCATTTGTTTTTCTGTTCCATTTATAGCTCAGGCAAATGTTATCTGGTTTTGAGTCAAGCTATACATGTTTCATTTTGTGTGTCTGATGTTGGGGATTGAATCCAGGGCTTTGCCCTTGCATTTGTTCTACCATAAATGTTTCCTCTAAAAAAAAAAAAACTTTTATGTTACCTACTATTGCTACATGTTGGAGCAGCAAGGTACACTATAGGCTGAGCTGACCACTCCATCTTCCTGCAATCTTGTAAGGTCTTTTTGGAGCCAGATTTATTTCCTTTGTATGTGAACTATCCAAAACACCTCAGATTCCAAAAATCAAGCCTTATGGAAGGCACTGGAATGCTGTGGATTCTCTTTGTTGTTGTTTTGTTTTTGTGGTCCTTACCCAGGATAAGTAACCTTTGAGCTATGTTTCCAAACTGAAAACTGATCCTTAAGGGAGAGGGAAAATTTGATTGTTGATTATGGAATAAAGATATCTTGTTTTTCATGAGTTTCAATGAAGTAATGGATGTGGAAGAGCCTTATAAACTGCAAAGTGCCCTATGGATTTTAGTTGTTACTAAAGAAGGGTCATTGAGAAGGGAGGAGTCTCTCCATGGATTTGGCTCATAGGCATCTCCTGGGCTCACTCTGATTTACTAAAGCAAAGCACAGCAAGCACAACCCTGGATTTCAAAGACACAGATTTACTTCTCATTCATCCTGCCCTGAGGCTCTCATGCTGTAACCAGATACAGACCTGAGGCCATGCCAAAATGAAGGGAAAACATCTGGTCAATTTAATCAATCCAATAAAAGCATCCTTTCAAACTAGTCCAAAGGTTTGGAGCTCAGACCTCTAGGTAAATCACTGGCTGAATTTTCTGATTCAACTGATGAGATGGTGTGGGGTCCTGTAGACACCACTTAAGAGATCAAGGGTCAGGAGCAAATGGAGACTCTAACTGGGCTTCACAATTGGAGTCCCCACCTTGAGCTATGCTGGTCCTGGGAGCGGCCTCTGAATCTGTGGGTGGGAGCTGGGACAGAGAGAGAACTGTAGGGAGTCCGTCCAGTTTCATTTTTCCAAGCATTGTCAGGGAGCCCCTTCTGTCTGTCCCTGTCTTCTGACTCCTCCTGGCTTCATTTTAATGTCACGGGTGATGGATCACTTCCTAAGAGATGCCCCTTCCTGAATGCATCCGTTCTCCATTCTCTGGGGAACTGCTCTTCCTTTCACTTCCCCCTGGATGACTCCATTTGGGTCAAAGCAGAACCCACACCACCCTGGGGGCTCTTAGCTAATCGGGAGTTCCAACGACCACTTCCCTTTCCCAGAATCATCTATGGCCTTAGACCCCAGACAGGCTCAGAGGCCCCAACAGCAGGAAGGAACCCGGGGAACACATGTTGGGATGATTAGAGGAAGAGAAAGAAATGGAGGGGGAAAGCTAATTACTTAGTCTCCCAGCTTCCTTGGTAGTTAGATGTGATCATCTGACACCATCGGCCAATGAGATCTAACTGGAAATTTATGGGTGTTTCAGGGAAAATCCTCTTTCTCCTGATAAAATATATAGACATCGTTAGACTGACTTCTCTCCTCTTTCTTGAATATGGATGTGATATCTGGAGCAGGGGAAGCCATCCTGATACTATTAGATTTCAAAACCCAGTAAGCTAAGGAACAGCTGAATGGAAAGATAAAGCATCTTAGAATTCCTGGTGGCATCACTGAGGTCTAAGCCTGTGCAAACGGCTACCTACCTCCAGGTCCCTCCTTCTCTAAAATGAAGTTACATGGGAATCCTCAGGAGAAGTGAAGTGTGAGAGCCCTCCTTTGGCCAATAGAACGTCACAGACTTTCTTTGGTCTGTCCCAAGGTGCCTAGAAAGAGGTGGCTAAACCAATCAAGAAGTTCGCTTTTCTCACATGAAGGACCCAGAGTTTCCAACCAATCTGCAGGAAAGCTCTGCAGATGGACCCGCTCTGAGCTGTCCGCCAGGGTGGTGCTGATATGCACACATGTGGGGCTGCCCAGTGACTGAGGAACCTGGGAGCTGTCCCTGCGACTGGCACAGCAAACTCCAGCTAGCAGCAGCCAGGAGAAGTCAAGGGGTGTGTTTGTGTGTGTGTGTGTGTGTGTGTGTGTGTGTGTTCATGCAGGTGTGTATGTGTGTGATTCTCAGAATACAATGTGACTCTGCCATCCAGCGAGAGTCATCCCTAACAACTGGAAGGGCTCACTGATGGTGACCTTTCAAATTATTTTCCCCTAAGGAGAAAGAGCAGAGTCAGGTGGAGAGGGACTTGGGAACTCTTTGGTGCCTGGAGTCAGTGGTAAAAAAGCCTGAATTATTTCCCAGCCTCTTTGGTCCTGGGGGAGCACTGGCCCAGGACAGCGGGTCTGTGAACACTGGTGGCTTTGGTTTGGTGCTGACTCAGGTAGAGGAGGAATAAAGACTGCAGTGTCGTTCCTTGAAGCATCTCAAGGTAGTGTCCAGCCAGGGGCCTTTGTTGGGGACACAGTTTTCTGAGAGCACTTCTGGATCCCAGGGACGGCCTTTGGACCTTGATTTTTCTTTTGAGAATTCCAAGAATTGGACCTTTCTTCTTTTTTGATGCCCTGTCTTGTTACGACCTTGCCAGACAGGGTGCGGCACACTTTATTCCTCCTGACCCTTTCCCAGTAAATGCAGAAACTCTGGGTCCTTCATGTGAGAAAAGCATATTTTTTTTTGCTGATCGTAACTACTGAGAAACTGACACAGGAAAAATAAAGACAAAAAGCAGACACGGGTCAGTTGCTAAGTTCCATGAACTCTTAAAAGCTGTCCAGAAGTAGCTGGTCCTGATCTGGGTTGAAATCTAGATGGAGCTTCTTGACTCAACTTGTCTCTGACCCTTTCGTTGTTCCATCTATTAGATTCCTTTCCATCCCTTAATTTCTCTTCTGATTCACTGGACTGGCTCTTCTGTATCCCCTGCCTTTACAAGACCTCCCGGCCTGTCTCTTCCATAGGTCCAACTTATTTAGATGGGGGCCTGCTTCCTCAGGTTTAGATTTTCTCTGCAGCACTGTCTCCGAGTATTTCCCCTAATCTTCCCACCCAAGGAAACCCATCCTAAAAGTGAAGGAGAGATTCTCAAGCCTCCTCTGCAACAGTATGAGGGACTTGTGTTAGTTTTTTTGGTGGCATGACCAAAAGACCTCACAAGGACAATGTAGAGGAGGAAAAGTTTATTTTGCACTCATGGTTTTAGGGGTCTCAGTCCATAGACAACTGACTCCATTGCTCTGGCCCAAGGTGAGGGAGAACATCATGGTGGAAGGATGAGGAGGAGGAGAGCAGCTCAGGACATGGCACCAGGAATCAGAGAGCCTGCCCTCATCACGGGCAAAATATATACACCAAAGGCACACCCCCAGTGACCTGCTTCCTCCAGCCACACCCTATTTGCCTACAGTTACTGCCCAGTGAGTCCATAGGAGTGGGTCAGTCCATCAATTAGGTTAACACTCTCATAATCTGATCATTTCACCTCTGAAAATTCCTGCTTTGTTTCCACACATGAGCTTTTGGGGGCCACTCACATCCAAACCTTAACAAGACTCAACAAATATTCATTGAGCGAGTGAATAATTTCTTTCTCATTCAACCTTGGGCTGTGGGAAGGGCGCATTTTGCTCTATGGGAACTGAGTTCCTGAGGAGGCTGTGATGATCTTACATGGCTCCTGGGAGGTAGAACTTGCTTGGTCCTCAGCTCTTCTCCTGGGCCCTTTCTTGGAGTACTCACCCCAAGCTGTGGATGAACAGCTCTTTTTATTTTAGAGTCTATAACTTGTGCCTGGTCTAAAGAGAAGCGGGAGATGGGGGAGGAGCCAGGGTTATTTTTAAGTAGCTATGCCTCTGGATTTAACTCTGATTGGCTTTTTCCACCCCCTTTTTAAATTACCTAACTTTCTCCATCTTTCAACTTCCCATTAGATTCCATCTTTTCTGAGACGGTGTTTCAAGAAATCCAGCACAGAAGGCCACCTCCTTTTGGCTCTGAAAGTAAAGGTCTGCACGATCACTCGATTAACACTAAATTCCTTATATCTTCCATTGCTCTCACCATCTCTCCAGCTGGTTAAGAATTCACCGATGCCCCACTGGTCATTGAATTGATGGTATTTTGAAACACTCTGGATACCAGCACTAGAAATCCTGAGGTAGAGAGAAGTGAAGAAGGATTTTGTCATGTATTCTCTCCCCATCCTTTGTGGCCACTCATCCTCTCTCTGTCCATCTCCTACCTGCTGCCCACGGACAAACCTGTTCCTCCTTACCAGCCCATCTGCTTCACGTGAACACTCCCCTCCTCGTGGTATGATGTTCTTTTGTCTGTCTGCTTCCCCACTTCTCCAAGGGTAGGACTTTGCCGCTGTCTGAGGGTGGGTTTCTCAACCCTTCTGGGCTCAGCTCTCTGGCACACGGAGAAGTTGAACTCACTAGATATCTTTGGGGTGATCTTTCTGGCATAGTTGGTTTGGGAACTTCGGTTTTGTAGAACTCTAGATGTAACAAAAACTTCATTAGTGGGTGATTATCCACTCTACAAAGGATTCCTTTAAATAGCAAATTCCCAGAATGGGCTTAAAATAGGTTTAATTTAACCCGAGTCCAATTTGTACACCCTGTTCAATAACATGCTGATTGTTAAAGATGAGGTACACTTGTGCTTATTTATAGACTAATTGCTTGTTTGTCCCTTTAAACCCCCTACTTTTTACCTAGTAGGCCACACTCCCTCTTTAAAATTCTTCCAGATTCACTTCTAGGAGAGGCTATTTATTTTCTTATGAAAAGGAACGCCCCTGGTTCTGCCTCTGAGTGTCCCCAGTTTGGTCCCACTGTCATGAAGGCCCATGAACAAAGGAGACTTTTTCCACCAGAGAACACCCCAGGACACACAACCTCTTCTCTCTTTTCCAGATCCCTCTCTCTCAGCACTCACAAGCAGCATTTGTAAAATTCACCGATTTTAGCTGGGTCTCTGTGTCTCCACATCAAGGCAATGCCCACCTCATTCATAGGCTTTGAGATAACAGAGGGAAAGACCACAGTCTTTAATGATGGCTTGTGCCCATTGTCAAAACCAGACGAAGGAACCTCACCTCTTTTGGGCTGTACCTGAAGTTCCATAGTAAATAGTCTCTTCATCTGTTTTCTGTTGTTGTAACAAAATACTTAAGGCTGGATCCTTTATAAAGAAAGAGTTTTTATTATCTCTTTATAAAGAAAAAGATTTTAATAAAGAAAGATGTTTATTTAGCTCACATTTTGGGAGGTGGAAAGTCCAAACAGCATATCACTGGCTCTTGTGAGGGCTGCCCTGGATGCAATCACATCATGGCCATAATGTCAGGACTGCAGAGCCAGAGAGAGTGAGAGATCACATTGTGGGACGGGAAGACAGCCAGAGACCTGGGAGGGGCCGGTCTTGCTCTTTTATAGAACCCGTTCACAAGAACTAACCAGGGTCCGCGAGAACTACATTAATTTCTTCTGAGGATGGTGCCCCCAGTGGCCCAATTACTTTCCACTAAACCTTTCCTTTTAAAGTCCCATCACCTCTCACAGCACCCCACTGGGGACCAGGCTTCCAACACATGAAACCTTAGGGGCTACATTCAGAACATGTGCAAGTGACAGCAAATACCATTGCACATTCTAGTGCCTGTGAGCTGTGGTACATCTCCGTCTGTAGGATTTTGGCTACCCTGATAGAAAAAGAAAGCAAATTGAGGAGAAGCTCAGAGTACCTGCACACGCATTGCTTTTTTTTTTTCCCCTAAAGAGAGAGTGAGAGAGAGAGAAGAGAGAGAGAATTTTAATATTTATTTTTTAGTTTTTAGCGGACACAACATCTTTGTTTGTATGTGGTGCTGAGGATCGAAACCGGGCCGCACGCATGCCAGGCAAGCGCGCTACCGCTTGAGCCACATCCCCAGCCCACACGCATTGCTTTAATGTTTCACGTATCACTTGGATGTCTTGGAGCACAGTCTACACGTAGAATCCCTTCTCCAAAGGTGTAGTTAAAGAGCTGTTTTAAGAGATGGTTAATTTTTTAAAAATTTGACTCTAGTCTCCTAAATGGCCTTCCTAAAGTTTCATCTCTTCCTCGTGAAAATATCTTCTCTTTAACTCTATGTCTCAAACTTTAATGTGCACATGAATCCTCTGGGTAGCTTGTTAAAATGTAGATTTTGGTTTAGTGTGTTTGGGATGGGGTCTAAGATTTCTTCTTTCCAACAAACTCCTGGATGATGCTGATGATGCCGTGGACCACGCTTCAAGTAGCAAGGCTCTCCACGTTGCTAGGGTGATCATTCTAAATGGGACTCTGATGATACCCTGCTTGAAATCCATCAGTAACCACATCCCCTCCGAGGTGAAGTTCAACCTCCTTAGATGGCATTGTCATTTCCTTGCCTGTCTTTCCAGTGTTACCTGTCACTTATGCTGTCCCCAGAACTGGGCATACTCTTCCTCCCCTTTGCCCAGCCTTCAGTCCCCAGTCACTCTTCCAGACTCAACTCATATGTTGCTTTTTCCAGGAATCCTCCCATTTTCTGAGCCTCTGTGCTTCCTCCTTGGGCTCCCCAAGGACCTGCTGTGAACTTTGGTCACCTACTGTGTGGCTGGAAGTTTTGTCTACCTTTCCTCCTCCACTGAACTGTCGGTTTCTATGAGGGCATCGGCCAGTTCCCTTCATCTCAGAGTCTCTTGGCCTCTACACAGTTCCTGGTACTCAGTAAAGATTTTAATGAATGTGGAAATAAGCTTGTAGCTTTGTCTTTCTGCTCCCTACAGCATTGCTTGCTCAGTTGAGGTCACCCTATCTCTGATTGTTGTTTGCCAAGCTCTCGTTCTCAGAAATCTGTGTTCAAGCTGCTGTCTGGGGAGATGAATCTGATGTCCAGGAGTCGTGTCTAATTCCATGGCCTGAAAATTAGCAGCAGTTAATTCATTGCTGTTGTTTGGAAAATGTTAATTAATCAACATGATTCTTTGGTGCTCAAGGGAAAAAGCCAAATTGCTTTAAAAGCAGCATTTACCTCTTCAGGTAACTAAGCTCTGTTAACTATGGCAGCGGCTTTCAACCCAAGCTGCCCATTAAAACTACTTGGGGATCTTTAAAAAAAATACTGATGCTTGGGCCCTACACTTGGGAATTCTTATTTAGTTCGTCTGGGGGTAGAGTCTGGCCTCGACATTTAAAAAACTACCCAGAGAACTCATTGAGATTCACCGTACCAAGTTAAGCATGATAACTAGCAACCATAACTCTTTCCTAATAATCAGTTGCCACTTAATTGAAGATGGATTGTTTGACTATTGTTCCTCCTTGGAAAATCTTGATTTAAATTTCTTCTTGACATAATTAACATAATTCACGATAAAGTTCTTACTTCAGTGTATTCACCAGCTCTCTACTGTTGTGCTTCTCTGTAGTCTGTAATTTTACTGTGAGGTTTTGTGAATTAAATAAACCCTGTGCATATCAACCCCAAGCAGGTTCAGAACAGAGGGAGAATTGGCTCTGGACTTCTTTCTGTCAGCCCCAGGGTGATGCTGCTTAGCTCTGGAGTGGACACAGGTGTGGGAGGAGTTCAGATGAGAGCAGGGTACAACTTTTTAGCCTTCCCTGGGTCTGTTTTGTTGGAGTCATTTCTTTGAAACATTATGCAGTCTTAGAAACCCGAGGCATGACTTCTGAATTCATGATCATTTTGAAATAAAGCTGTTACTGATATTCCTCCCTTGGCATAGGGAATCAAGAGTAATCCAAAACCTTACCCCTCAGAACTGGAGGAACCCAGGTGCTCTCAATGTGGGCCTGTTTCCCCTCCGGAGTGCAGGGCACTCAAGGGCCTGGTAGGCCATGTTAGAGGAGCTGGGAAAGCCTCCCTAGCGCCCTCCTCTCTGGGTAGATAGACATCAGCGGGGTTCTGGGAGCCACATCCCAGGAAGGGGAATTTGGAAGAGATCCATGAACAGTGGCCACTGCACTGTCACGTAGTCCCCAAGGAGTGCTTCCCATTGCACCAAGGGTTCCTTGGGAGGAACAGGGCACAGGCTGTTCAGGTTTGGTCAATTGATAGTCACCATAGCACCTAAACGTGTTTAAAGGAGGTTACTTTTTGGCTTAAACACATTCTCAGTAGCTCTCTCACCTTCCACATGTAAAGGCATCTCTTGGATATTAGGGGTTTCAACGGGGCTGGGATTGCTTTGATAACCCTGGAAAAAGATGAGAATTAATCTACTTGGAAGGTTTATAGGAAAGCTTTAAAAGCAACTCCACTAGATATATGTTCCTCAAAGGCAGGGGTCTTCTGTTTGTGTGTGTGTGCGAGTGTGTGTGTGAGTGTGTGTGTGTGTGTGTGTGTGTGTGTTCTGGTACTAGGAATGAACCCAGGAGCACTCTACCACTGAGCTCCATCCCCAGTCCTTTTCATTATGAGACAGGGTCTTGCTCAGTTGCCAAGGCTGCCCTTGAACTTGTGATCCTCCCGCCTCAGCCTCCCAAGTCCTTGGGATTACAGGTGTGCATCACTGTGTCGGGCACCATTCTTGTGTTTCTCTTCCACTCTTCCCCACATTGCTTTGCATATTGTAGATACTCATAAATGATAGCAAATAAATGAAGCTAAATTTTGAGGGCTTATCATAGCCAGTCACTGTATATATAATCTCTAATTAAATCTTCCCCATAACTCGGAGCAGTAATATCATTCTCCAGTTTTATGGGGACTGTTGGGCTCAGTGAAGTTAAATAACTTGTTTAAGGCCCTATGACTGGCAAATGCATGATTGAAAAATCTTCGCTCCTAACTTGCCTAATTGATTTAACATGGCCCCAGATGCCTGAATTGCAATCATGGGGTGGGGGCATGATTTCCAGAAACACAGATTTCTGGGTTCTACTCACAGAAAGGTCCTGGCTCAGCTGATTTGGTGTGGGGCCTGAGAATCTGTGGCCTCTGGGGCACATGCTTGTTGACTTGCCCTGCACATCAGCTCAGCTATCCTGGTGATTAGAGATCTAGGTCTCCATCTCAAAGGCTTCCTGTTGAGACACTCAGAAATGGTTCAAACCTTCCAGGCCCAGGCTCTGGGTAGCAAGGCCACCTCACCACACACCAGGAAGAACCTCATTCAGAACCACATTTCAGTACAGTCTTCTCTGAAGCAAGTAGCTTCACTTGTTTCCTGGAGTGGCCCCCCACCCCACCCATGTCACACACAGTGAAAGTGCTCACAAGAAATCAAGAAGATCCTTAATGCCTTCTGTCACTGAAAATTGTGCTCTTGTATATCTTCTCAGTGTGGCATTTCTGTCAGCCTTAAATGTTAATTCTGCATTGCTTTCTAGAAATGTTGGTTCAATATCTCAAGTTATGTGGGCTTCCTCTTTACTGCAAATTCCAGAATGCATTTTAAGGAAGAAAGACTCTGGACAATAGAAGGAAGCCTCAAGGTTTTTGTATCTTCTACCTGCTGCGTGTCTGATGGAAGAGAGTGACTACACTCGTTTGTTCCATTAGGGGGCGCTCACCTTCACTAGGGACTGTTGGGACCATTGTTTGACAGCTCCTTAATTCCTTCCAACAAACAAAAAACCCAACAATAACAACAAAAAAAACCCTTAAAAAATTGTAAAATGTATTCTACACATAAAAGATGTGTAAAATATGTGTGTGCAGTTAAACAGAAATAGATTGAACATCCATATGTACTGCTTACCTGATTACAGCTTAGAACACGCTCAGACCCTTGAAGCCTGACACGGGCACTTACCATGTACATGCTCTGCCTTCCTTCCTCCCACAGAACCTTCCTTTTCCAGTTTTGATGTTAATCTTTTTTTTTTTTTTTAATTTTTAAAATATTTTGCCACTTATATAAGAATCAAGTTGGAGCTGGGCATGGTAGTGCATCTCTGTAACCCCAGCAGGAGGATTGCAAGTTTGAGGCCAGACTGGGCAAGTTGGTGGGATCCTGTCAAAAAAAAAAAAAAAAAAAAAAGCTGGGGATGTAGCTCAGTGGTAGTGGTAGTGAGCCTCTGAATTCAATCCCCAACATTCCCTTGCCCCATCAATAATAATAATAATAATAATAATAATAATAATAATAATAATAATAATCAGTTTGGTTTACATTGTAGAGTGTCATGGCAGAGGTTAATAGCATAGACTCAAGAGCCACACTGCCTGGATTCCTGTCTCAGCCTCAAGACCAGTTGTGCAATATGGGAAAAGTACTTTATCTTCTTTGTGTCTCAGTTTCCTCATCTGTGAAGTTGGAACAGTGGTAGTTCCTACCTTATAGGAAGCTGTGAGGAGTCACTGAGTTTATGTTGCAAGCCCTGGTACATAATAAGCACCAGTGAGGATATTAGTTATTGCTGTTTATATCAAGCTGATGTTTATCCTTCCTGAAGTACTTCTCAAATGTCTGGTGAAGGACTTTAAAAAATATTTCCAGTCCATTATGGATTGATAATTTTGTAAAATATAATAACATTGAGTAATTAGAAAAATGAAATTAAAAAACATGCAGACTTACAAAACTCAAACCCGATATTTTATTGTTTGAGTCAACAGAAACGAAACTGCGATGTCAGATTACTGTGAGTGTTTTTAAGTGATTACTTTCGATTTCTGTTATTTGTCTTGAACCAAGCAAACAGCTTGTGGCTGCCACCAGCTCACAGACACACCCTGACTTGTTCTGTCCCAGATTCATGACACGGATTTTTGCTGCGTCCTGCGAGAGGCCCACTGCTTTTGCGGGAAGGAAGGTCTGCCGGCTTTGGTTGGGTGGCCTTCAGGCAGTTATTTTTCTCAGGACCGCTTTTCACTCGCTAGGAGTGGGAATGATTGGAAAATAAACAGGCGTATTTAGTAAGTGCTGATCATCGACAGAGACGCTGTTTTCTGTTTGTTTGTTTTTAATAAAGAAATCATTTCTGATGTTAAGGAATCTTCCCTGTGAAGACCAGCAGCCATGGAGAAGTGCACATGTGATTCTGACTCAGGAGGGAGACAAGGGCACACTCTGATCTTCCAGGTCTTAAATGACACAGAAGCTCTTGGAAGCTCTGCCTTCTTTCTCCAGCAGTGCCTTGAGTCCCATAGATGTCCCATCTATGTCCCATAGATACCTTGGGTATTCCCAAGACAGCTACCGTAAATTTGAGTTGAACCCTGTGAACTCACCAACATTCCTCCCCTTTTGATTATGAAAAAAAATATGAAAATTTCATCTGGACATACTACTCTTCAGGCTTCTAGATTTTATCTGGGGCTGTACCGACCCCTCTCTAAAGGTGTGTTGAGTAAACCTCACCTGGGAATAGAATCCTCCCATTTCTAGAAGCTCACAGAAACTCAAGCTGGTGGGAATGGTGGCCTAGCTCTACATCCCAGCTTTTCAGCGTTGCTGAACCCAGGGCCAAGAGGGGCCTCTTCTGCCCAAGGTGTCTGTCAAGGAAGACCCTATTATGCCATTCAACTGGATAAAACCTGGCTGAACATAACCATGTGGGTCAAAGTCAGGACTCTTGGGTCCTTTCCTGAGCTCTGTTGTGAATTTGCAGCCTGGGCCATCCTGTCTCCTACATGACCCAAGTATATCCAAACTTAACTAAGACAGGATCTGAATCAGACAGAAGTTCTGAGATTCTGAGCTAAAAATTCTATTCATTTTACTATTTATTTTTAAACTATTAATGTTCATACAAGACTAGGGGTCAGAGGCTCTGTCCACCTGATGTGAAAATTATTGTTTTTAGTTCTAACAACTGTGGGACTATTGAATTTTAGTCAAAAATAGTCAATCAAATGACCCTGGTTTAACATTCATATTTTCTGCAAAGTCCCAAGACATGAATTTTTATAGTCAGTCTTTCTGAAAGAAGGAACATGGTCAGTCTCTGCCTGCCTAAAATCTGCCTTACAAGAGCCAAGTTTGCCACTGTCCCTTAAACTAAGGGACAGGCTGCCAGTGGCTGTCACAGGCTGTGGATCCTGCATCCAGAGATGTGGACCTGAGAGTGGATGGGTGTGGCCCCTCAGTGGTGAAAACCCTCTGCTTCCATCTCTCGCTCCCCTTCGTAGGTGCTGTGAGGGGCTAAGCTGTGCCACCCCAGTTCACATGTTGAATTCCCAGGCCCTGCACCTCAGCCTGTGGCTGTGTTTGGGAGACGGGGACTGTAAAGAGGCGGTTAAGTTAAAATGAGGCCATTTGAAGTGGGCCCTGATCTAGTGTGGCTGGTGTCTGTCACAGGGCTGGGGCAGGGTAGAGGCTCCTTTTACCCTGATTCTTGCAATCAGGCCAGAAGGATTTCAGACATGCTGCTCAGAGTAGCAGGCGTGAATTTATTGAAGGGTTAGGAAAAGAGAAAGAAAGGGACTCTCTCAGAGAGGAGAGGGACCATGTGCCTCTCCTACCCTCCGGTTTTATTGGGGTTCCAGGAAATTTTCCAGAGCATCTGGCCTAGGTCTACCATTTGACTTTTGAGTGACAGCAGGCTGACATCAGGATTTCAAGTCCCCACTGCACATTTCTCAGTCACTTTGGCTCATGCTGACTATTCTAATTGGAACCTATTCTTACAGATTTTATGGTTAGGGGGAATTATCCTTATCTCTCCAAGTTCTGGGATCTAGTCTGGGTAAGGGTCACAAAAGTCCCACCCTCCTCAAGGTAACTTGTGTTCTTCTTATCTACATTTTGGGCCTGCATTTCCCCTGCAGGTAACAGGTTGTTTGCTGAGGAGTGTGACATATCAGCCAGGCAGGGGTGCAGGTAAACTGCTTTTTAGAAAAGAAAGCAAGTAGGGGTCAGCACAGTGGGTGTCGTTTATAGAATCATTCCCTCATCCTCATGACCACAGTTGCTACCACACACGTCTGTCTGTTCCCTATCGGTTTCCTTATCAGAAGAGGAAGCGACACCAGGATCATGCCTGCACAGAGGAAGAGATGTCAAGGATGGCCAGCATAAAGCCAAGGAGGCCTCCGAGGAGGCCAAACCTGCCTACATTTTGATTTCACACTTGTGGCCGGTAGAACCATGAGCCAACACACTCCTGGTGTTTCAGCAGTCCAGTCTGTGGCGTTTATTATGGCAGCCCGAGCAGATACACATGCACACGTTCTAAGAAGCTTGCACGTAGCCACAGTCGTAGAAATGCACACACGTAGACACAAACCCAGATGCCACCCACGCAGACCCACACTCACACCCCTGCACTGCTGCACACCCCACCACTAGGCCCAAGGGAGCAGAACGGAGACTGTGGAACTCAGCCTCATGAGTGGACGATATCTGGAAAGGGAAATAAGAATGGAACACAAGCATGAAACTCTGCAACTCAGAAAAGTGGCGAGAGGGGTGACAGGGTGGAGAGGAAGCAGCAGGGAAGACGGTTTCCAGGGTGGTGAACGTGGGAGTGACGTGGTGGTAAGCGCCGTGGTCTTAACAATGACAAGTCTGGGTCTCAGAGCAGCTATTGACTTTGCTAGTGCTATTGGCTTGAGAACCATACTTTGAGAGCCACAAGACTATAGGAACCCTCTAGTCCTTTTTGGGTCTGAGGTTCTAAAACTAAATATATCTCTGTTATTGCGGTTCTCAGTCAGGGCTGTTTTGCCCTGCAGGGGCCATTGGTCAATG
This sequence comes from Marmota flaviventris, assembly GCF_047511675.1. Lineage (NCBI taxonomy): Eukaryota > Metazoa > Chordata > Mammalia > Rodentia > Sciuridae > Marmota > Marmota flaviventris. The sequence goes on from NC_092500.1 coordinate 171,341,403, forward strand.
TTTGGAGACATTTTTGATGGTCACAACTTGGGGCAGATGCTACTGGCATCTAGTGGGTAGAGGACAAGGTTGTTGCTAAGCCCCTACAACAAAGAATTGTCTGGTTTAAAATATCAACCGTGCCAATACTGGGAATGTCAACCGTGCCAATACCGAGCAACCTTGCTCCAAAAGAGCCAAGTTACTGGGTGGTGAGATTGATGCTGAGCTTTGATTTCTGCTGAAGAAAAGGGCCCATAAAAACTACCCAAGAGTCTGTGAGCTAGAGTCCCCTTTGCAGAGTCTTCTCCTTGCTCCAGGAGGGCACTGTAGGCTGGGGAGGCTGACTGAGACTCTTGAGAGCCTGGGGATATCAGATTCCGGGGGAAGTCTCCCCAGGAAGCGCTGGGCTGACTCCCAACAGGGCGCATTCCCAAGGCTGACATCCCTCCAGGACCCAGCAGGCCCTGCTCGGGACCAGGCGGCGCTGGTGCTGCATTGTGTTTCCTTTCTCTGCTTCCAACCCATGGGCCGGAAAATTAGGGCAGCCCTTGTGGATTCTGATTAGAAGCTTCACATATCAAGTCCCTAAATATGCAGAATGTGGTAAGAAAGACATGTGTGTGCGTGGTATGTGTGTGTGAGAGAGAAAGAGAGAGATTTGTGTGTATGTGTGGGGGGTGTGTAAGAGAGAGAGAAAGATATTTGTGTGTGTGTGTGTGTGAGAGAGAGAGAGAGAGAGAGAGAGAGAGAGAGAGATTTGTGTGTGTGTGTATGCGTGTGTGTGTGTGTGTGTGTGTGTGTAAAACCACATATTCAAACCATTCCCTATTTCTGCACCTCACCCTGCCAATTACAATCTGCTTGGTGGTGTGAAACTGACAGCCGGCAGCAGCGACGGAGACAGGAGGAACGGTGAACAAGGGCTTTGTGCATTCTCGGCTTTAGAGAGAATGTTCAGTGGGGCGGACAGGCATGTAACTGGCAGGTTTAGGAATCAGTAAAAACCAAGAACTGGAAGTCCTAATTTATCGTCTGTTTCAATACAAGGCAAGACACAGGCTATTTAATATACTGCATTGTTTACACGTGGAGGAGAGGGGGAGTCACTGATGCATTACAAATGCAGGGCGAATGCATCTCCTAAGCCAAGGGGTAGGGAATAACAATTGCAGAAGACTAAATTTGACTTTAATCCCCCAAGAATGGCATGCGTGCAGCTTAAAATGATAAAAGCAGGAGGGGGTGGGGCAAGAGGAAAGGAGAGCAGGAGACTGAGGGAGACCGAAGGAGGCAGAGGGAGACGTAGGGGAGACAGACAGACAGAGATGGGGAGAGAAATGAGAGCTGATTTTCTCCTGGGATTCTGCATTTCTTGATTAGGAAATAGAGTGGAAATGGAAAGAAAAGTTGTTGTTTTTTCTTTTAAATCTTGTTTTGATCAACAGCGTCCTGCGTGGCAGGGTATTCTCTGAAGCAGCTCTGAATCATGCGTGGTCAAGCAGCTTGGAGTGATTTAAAGACCTGCCAATCCCTTATATAATCCCAAGGGCCGAAATAGAACACAGTCCTGGTTTGAAGTGTGCGTGTGCCTGTTCTGGGTCCTCCTTCTGGTGTACTCAGGGTCAAGGCCATGGAGGCTGGGTGTCCATGAGCTTGCTGCTCGTCTTTGGAGTTAAAATTACCACCACCATGACACATGGTGCACAATGCTTTGGACATAGTAGGTGCCCCATGAACACTGGCAGACTGAGCCCAGGGCAATGCTAGTGTCCACAGAGGAGCCATGTAGCTGGGCTCCACTTCTAGTCTCAGCAACCAAAGTGGCTTTGGAGTAAGTGAAATAGGTCCATTCCCACCCACGCTGAAGTCCCTCTGCATTGTTATAGACAAAGGAGTTCAAATTCTGGATTAAAAAAATCAATGTGCTAGGGCATCTCATAACCCTGGGCAGCCCACTCCTTTGTGGAATGGGACTTAATGACAGCATTTACGGGTATCGGGGATGGTGGCAGCTGCTGTGTTGACATCTTCCTGCAGCTTATTTCACTTTATGTTTACATCCAGCCTGGGAGAAATTTATCATGGTGCCCTTTGGAAATGTGTGGAAACTGAGGCACAGAGAGGTTTCACAGCAGAGGCTGGTGGAGGACAGCAGATGACACTGCCTGGGATTGGGTTCTTCCCCGGTTGAGCTGCAGTCTGTCTCTCTTCCCCTGCAGTCCCACTGCAGTGGCAGTCCCTGGTGATGGTGTGGCCAATATCGGATTTCCATTATCAACAGGACTCACATTTGCCTGGGTTTATGGATGTGTTTGCAGTGCACCATCTGCCTCCTTGGGTGATCCAGTGGCAAACAGAGGGAGGAAGAAGATTGGCACTGGAAGAACTCTCTGTGGCAGCTTTCTAACTGTGACAGCCAAGTGCTGCTAGCCTGGGTCATGGAGCACAGAGTCCCTGGTCATTACTGCATGAAGTCACCGTCTGTGGACCACTTCGAGATAAACAAATGAACTCACTCTGGAGGATGAACAGTGGTCTGTGTGACCTCATCTGTGGCTTCAGTTGGCTGAATGCTAAGGGGAGCCAGTAATGTCACCTCTAGGCTCACCCAATATAGTAGGCCCTGGTAAACATTTGCCAGCTATCCAATCTGACAGCATTCAGCCTGAGAGCAGTGCTGCCAGCCCAAGTCCTCAAAAAGATAGAGCCTGCAGAGAGAAAGCATTTCTTTATTTGGAAGATTGACCTTGACCATTTGTCTGTGACTTTTGGGTAAGCAGAGCTTGCAGCCTGAAGTCCTGTTCCCTTGCAACTGGTGTGTATTTTTGTGATTCGTGTCTCCTGGGTGTTTGCCTGTGAGGCGAGATGGGGTCATTGCTTGCTCCTGATTTCCTGTGGGAACCTGAGGGAAATTGCCTCCTCTCTCTGGCATAGGCAAGTGCTCACAGGAAAGAAGGAAGCCAAATAGTCCCAGAAATGCATGTGGCATGCCCCAAACCAAACAGATCATTTCCTTCTCTTTTTGAGAGCCCTTTTTACTGATGGCAAATAATTTAATCCATCCCACAGCGTGAAGAATCAGAGGAAGCTTGGTCTTCTCCTGTGATTCTTGCATCCAGTCTGTCCTGGTGTCTTTACCCATGAGGTGTCTGTGGGGCTAGCTCAGGTCTTCCTGTCTGTCCTTTGAGCTATTGCAGGAAGCTCCTGGCTCATCTTTTTTGCCCCTGGCTCTCCTTCCTTTCTGGTGATCTGCATGCAGAGAAAGGGCCTCCTGATGTAGCAGTGTCCAGCCGTCCTCCCAGAGCCCTGGGCTTCCCAGACCTGAAAGTGTGAGTCTTGAGGGCCCTCTTGGACCATCATTACAATTCAAATAGTTCCTTTTGTATTTTGGCACTGGGGATTAAACCCTGGCTCTACCACCCAGCTCCTTCCCCAGCCCTTTAATTCTTTTTAAAATTTTTTAAAAATTTTGAGATAGGGGCCTTGCTAAGTTTGCTGAGGCTGACCTTGATTGTGATCCTCCTGTCTCAGCCTCCTGATTTGCTAGGCATGTGCTGCTGTGCCTGGTTACAATTCAACCAGTTCTAATTTCTCTTTCAAAATGTTTTGAGAGATCTGAAAACAAAACAAAACAAAACAAAAAAACTTAAAAAGCTATCGGGGAGCAGCTCTACTTTAGGACTATTGTGTGACATTTTGCTTAAAGAAATCTATTGCTCATGAACGACCTGGAGGACATTACGTTATGTGAAATAAGCCAAGTATGGAGACAATACTGCACGTTCATACATGGAGGCTAAGAAAGTTGATCTCAGAAGTAGAACGTAGAATAGTGGCAAGAAGAGGCTAGAAAGTGGGGTGGTGCACTGGTTGTCACACGCATGGCCAAGAGTCAGGCTGCACACAGAACCGCTGCCTCTGTGTGTTGGAAGCTAATCTGAGATACATCAAGTGTGTCTCTTTCACAGGGACCCAAAGCAAGTCAGGGTGATGGCAAAGCCCATGTTCTTGCCACTAGGGCATGACATTGAGGCAACACAGGCACTGTCAATTATCATCCAAGACTGAGGCATTGTTATTATTATTAGGCTCTCTGTGTTTGAGAGAGCATGGAACCATGGGCCCCAGAGAAACACGAGCTTGTGCTTTAAAAAGGATTTTTCTATGTTTTCTCCATAAGAGATGTAAATGGTTCAGAATAAAAGGCGGAAGTAACAACACTCCACACCACTAACCCAAGAGTGAGGTTGCAAGAATGAGGCAATAAAAGGGAGCCAGAAGTACTTATGGATCCAAAAACATGGGCTGGACAGCCGCCCTCCTGACTCCTAAGAGACAGTTGTGAGTATCTTTTCCAAACACTCTTCAGCAATATCATGTTGGAAGCAGCAACTGTTTACACCACAGAAATTGGCAGACACTTAAAAATAGGGATTATTTCCCCCCGAGGAAAGACATTTACCAGCATACCACTGGGCTCACGATGGATGGCACTGCAAGTTAGTATGATGTGCTTTAGGCATTTGGATTTGCTCTTCGAGGGGTGCAGGCTCTCAATTCCCTGCATGCAAAGGGTTGGTTTCCACTGTGACTTCTGGTGACAGCAGTGATGGCCTCACCCAGGTGGGCGAGTGGCTAAGATGAGAAGCATTCTCTCAGAGGCCCTTTGTTTTCAAGGAGCAAAGTTTGTTTGCCTTAGTTTATTTGTGTTGCTATAACAAAATGCCTGAGAATGAATAACTTATAAAGAATAAGAGATTCATTTCTTATTGTTCCAGAGGTTGAGAGGTTCAAGGTTAGAGCAAAGGCTGTGTCACTCTATCTAGAAAGGCAGAAGGTCAAGAGAGGGCACACGTGAGAGCAATGGAAAGGGATCGAACTCATCCTGTTTCCGCGTAGACAAAATATGATTTACCCATCCTTGAACATGTTCCAGCATAAGTACTAAAAGGAGGAGAGCTAGACTTTCTGTATTTCAATGATGGTTCTTTTTTTTTTAAAGAGAGAGAGAGAGAGAGAGATAATTTTTTAATATTCATTTTTTAGTTTTCGGCGGACACAACATCTTTGTATGTGGTGCTGAGGATCGAACTCAGGCCCCATGCATGCCAGGCGAGTGCGCTACCACTTGAGCCACATCCCCTCAATGATGGTTCTTAGAAGAGAGAATCTGATTGCCCAGCTTGGATCAGGTGGTCATCCTAAGCCCAGTCACCTGTGGTTGAGGGAAGTCACTTGTCATGGGAACTCAGCAGGAGCTTTGGAACAAGATACTCTGAGGGCAGGGTGAGTCAGGAAGACCAGCTGACTAAGCTGTCAGCGAGGAGCAGGCATTAGTGTTCCTTGGGTTTGTGTCAATGCATCTGGACAACAGAACATGCTATCTGTGTTAAATTCCCTCTGAATATATCCAGTCAGTTCCTACACCAAGGAACGACTTGTACTAAAAACAAAAAACAAAAAACCCAGTTTTGTTCCTTATCTTTAATGTTCATATATCAGACAATAAATTCTACATGAAGAGAAAGAAGAACCAGTGGGAAATGGGCAGGAGAAGGAACTCAGGGAAGAACATCCAGGGGGCTCTGTAAAGATCAATGATTGCCGCCGCCTCCACAGACCAGCTGTTACCCGAGACCTTCTTACATGTTTAAAACAATGCTGTTTAATAGATCCAACTCTGTCAGGTTGTTCACATCCAGAGCTAGACCGAGTCGGGGGAAAATATTCTTTTGGTGTAGATTCTCAACCAACCCCTGGAAAGGAAAGGTGCATGAGGGCAAAAATATCACCTAGGATCTAGGATCACGTGTCCTTGAGACGCTCATGGTCTTGGCTTCGTTTTTGATGCAATTATGCTGTTCTGCAGAGTCAGAGTACAAGGACTCATTAGGGTCAGGGGAAGATTTGGTAAGTTTGTTCTAAAATGATTGAGGGTGTGAGAGGGTCAGATAATGAGACCCGGGGCTGCAGCAGGCAGCATGTCAGAGGAGGCGGGAGCTGCCAGTGGACTTTCAGGGGTGGGGAAGGGAGACAGTTTCTGCCTGGATTTGCAAATCACTCTTCCTGTGAAAAGGAGCAAGCTCCGAGGTTCCTAGTCTCCTTTTTTAGGAATTCTAAGGAGCACAGGGATTGCGGGCAGAGGTGTTCAGAGAGAGAAGCCACGGTCACAAAGGAGAAACAACCAGACCTGAGGTAATCCATGACTGGTGACTAAGCACTCGACAGAACGCCTGGCAGAAAAGCGAGCCCTCTTCTCTAACCACACGAGATGCAGCCTCTTTCTAAAGTCTGAGGTCAAGAGGCAGATATTTTCTGAAATTAATAATAATGACACTGATATCAGGAAGTAACCATTCCAGCACAGAATGGCACAGAACAAGAACAGCCTGGGACACAGATCCGAGTAATGTGAGAAGAAAATAACCCCCTGCAGGACCATACAAATAAGACCAGCGCCTTGATGAGGGAAGATCAGAAGTTAATATCAGAACCTGCTGTATGTTCCTTATTGTGTTTGTAGTATAATTATGCTTCAGTTGACTCTCTACAGAAATCCCTCTTTGTCCATGGGGGACATGTTTCCCCAGGAGATGCATGAAACTTGAATAGTACTGCACCCTATAGATAGCACGTGTATCCCACACATACACGCCGATGATAAAGTTTAATTTATAATTTAGACACAGTAGGAGATTAACAACAGCATTAAAAAATAGAATAATTATAATAAAACACTATAATGAAATTGCCAGCATCATTGATCTTGACACAGGTTGAGTAAAATAAGGGTTATCTGAACACAAGTACTGTGATACTGTGATACTGAGACAACTGAGATTCCTATTGAGGGACTAACGAGACAGTAGCATATATGGTGTGGATACGCTACACGAAGGCATGATTGACATCCAAGGCACAATGGAGGGAGGCTGCATGAGATTTTGCCACACTACTCAGAACAGTGGATACATATGAATTGTTTATTTATGGAATTTTCCATTGAATAATTTTGGACCAGGATTGATCACCAGTAGCTGAAACCACAGAAAGTGAAACGGCAGCGTGTGTGTGTGTGTGTGTGTGTGTGTGTGTGAGTGTGTGTATACTGTACTAAGTGGTTTCACATTCCAAAGTACAGAATTATTGACTTTCAGCCAATCTTTTTGTTGTCTTCATAATACCCTGAGTTAGAGAGCTTCTTCAGGGGTCTCACATACTCACTGGTGAACCAGCAGGAATCTTCTAACCTCTGCAGGCAACTTTTGGGTCCAAAGCATTGTCCTTATGGAAGATGGACTTAGCCTGTAATATTCATGTGTGTGTTATGCATATTACTTCACTATTGTTCATAGAATTGATTCAGCTTCAGTTTACTGCCTTAAGATATTTCCATGTTTGAACTTCCCCGTTGTTTCCTTCTGGCTCTTTATTGATGCTCCTAAAAATTGCAGAACAGACAACACAGGAATGAGGAGACATGCCCAGTCAAGAACTGAGTTCCGCAATTGGCTTTGGTTTGAATGGAAGAGAAGGAAAGGAAAACAAGAAGAGAGAGGGTAGGCAAACACATGTTTCCAAAGGGAACTCGTCTAGTTATCACCAGGCTGTCCCTGGGAACGAGGAAGAGACCCTTTGCAGGGATCCTGCGGAGCAGCCTGGATGCAGGGCATAGGAATGTCTGCAGCTGGCTGCGGTTAGCGGCTGCCTCTTGCGGTACATCTCTTAGAGCCATGTAAGTATCTGGTCTTTTGAGCTGTCTAAATCTTCCCTCCTAACATCTGTTTACAGACCCTGTGCAGAGCAGTTGCTCAGCTAACATAACTTGTGCCCTTGACAGGGATGATTTGTGGCGGGCATGCCCCTCTGTGCACACTGCCCGGCATGCCACGGGGCTTCCATAGGCACAGAGGCTTGCTTTTTCTCTCCACATTCTTTTCTCTTGGTGAGGGAGGAGGGCTGCAGAAAGGGAGATGGGTAAGAGTAGGCTGATTTTCCACAGAGTAAAGAGCTAACTGTCTTTTATTTTTAGTTGGTTGCTCAGGGACCTGACTTCTGGGAGCAATATAGGGGCTAGTCCACCAAGCCCAGACACTACTGGCATTTTGGATCACTCCAGATGGGGACTTTCCCTCAGCCTGTTTTGATATCTGTGAATTAGAAAATTCCAGGTCACTTCCCTGGGTATACAACACAGGAATATAGAACAACCAATAAGGCTGTGTTCGATAAAAAAAAAAAAAAATCTAAAGTATTTTTGGAAAAGAATCTAGACTCAATTTTCTGTGACATTTTCACAGACGGAAACGGCAACTTGAGAACATTTCCTCTCTGGTACTCTCTCGAAGGCGATGGACGGGTCCCCGGACCACCTCATTATGCCTGCTCTTTCCTTGTTGCCTTTGTTTCACGTTATCTTGTCAGGTCTGAAATCTTAGACCTTTAGGCTCCTGTGCACAACACTCAGAAATGATTCTATGCAGATTTGGATGTAATTAAACTTGCTTTTCCTTAACAATGTGGTGAGATTGACATTTTAGCAGCAGAAGTCCTTTTCTCCCCCCTGACAGATTATTTTCTTTATTCAGATAAAGCCTGTGTTGTATTTTGAATGCTGTGAGAATGGAGGTTTTTTTTTTTTTCCCATTTGGAATTTGAGGCAATTAGAGCCACAAATTAATTTCTCACATTAAGAGGAATGTTTGTCGTCTGATCTGCACCTGCTCAGTCCCATTTCCAGTCATCTGGAGGCCGGGTATTCAAGAGGAAGGGGAAATACTTATGCAGGGATGGAGGGAATCACTAATGGCTAATCAATAGCTGTGGAGCATTTCAGAGCTAAAGAGATGCAACTTGGTGTTGTGAAAAACAGGGGTCACTGGGTGGTGGTTTCCTTTGTGTGGGGTTTCCGGAAAGATCTCGAGCTGACTGACCATCAACCATCTCCACTTACATGTTTTTTTTGTTCCTCTAATCCAGCAACAAATTCACTACCCTCCTCACTTTTCTGGCCCACGGAGCCTGCTCCTTCTTTGCTATGGACAACAACGTCCACGTAATCCTCAGAACCAGAGACTTTCGGGGTGTCCTCGTCTTTCCTCGCCTCATCCTCCATGATGGAGAAGGTGTGCTTCTTGCCCAATATCCATTCCTTCCTTCTGTTGCTCATAGCACCCAGATTTTAGCCTGAGGATTTTAGTTCATGGTTGGGTGAAATTTGCACTGCCTCTGGCCCAAGTGGTGAACCCTGATTAACTAAAGGCTTCATCATGACTCCCAGTCTTTTGCCATAGAGATGGGCTGAGGGCTATCTCAGCGTGTGGCCCCCTCCTGGCCCTGAGGTAGGGTCAGGTTGGTCTCCGTAGAGTATGATGATGGGGTATGGGCAGTGGAGGAGGAAACTGTTTCTTGTGATGGAGGTCTGGACAAGCTGAGCCATGTTTGCTTTGTGGCCACACTCTTTCCATTATGTGGGCAAACCAGTTTCCTTTAGAGTTTACTGCAGCTTGTATTGAATGTTCTGACAATCAAAAGTATCCTCAGCAGACTACCACTAAATAGGGAAGAGAGGTGGGAGGAAAAAAGAGGGAGAAGGGGATTTGCACGGAAGATGGAAGGAGAACCTCATCATTATACAGAATACATATATGATGTTGTGATGATAAAAAGAAAAAAAAGTGTGTCACATTAGATTGGATAGAGAGAAATGATGGGAGAGGAGGGGAGGAGTAGGGGAGATAGGAAGGGCAGCAGAATAGAATAGGCAATATGATTGATGTATGTATATAGGTGACTGTATGACCAATGTGATTCTGCAATCTGTACAATCAGAAAAATGAGAAATTATACCCCAATGATACAAATGTATGAATTGCCAAGATCATTGTGATGTCATGTGTAGATAAAAAAAAATAGTAAAATATCAAAAAAAGTATCCTTAGCTAATATACTCCACAGTCAGTCACTATATCCTATTCACATGGCTTCTTTAGTATTGCTCAATCCAACCTCCCTCTACTTTACAGAGTGTCACTGAATACTCACCATCTTAGTTATTGGGGGTCCAACTTAGGTTTAAAATGACCCTTTTAGCATTGAGAAAATTTCTAGGAATGCAGAAGCCCAATAATTCAGAAATAATGAGAAAGTGGATTGATGGTTCCCAAATTCACAGGGAGTATTTATGTAAAGACCACAGAAAGGTCTTACGTAAACAAGGCCCTTTCAGGGTTGGCCCCACTCTGGTCTCCCAGCCTCCCCCTCCTCCCCCGCCCCATCCTCACAAGGCAACCCTGCCATACTTCCTGCACGTTCTCCAGTTGCGTCCACTTTATTGTGGGGTGTGCTCTCAGTGCCTTCCTGTATTCTAATTCCTGTTTGGAAAGAAGCCCCTCCCTTTCCCACAAGAAAGACTGCCACTCATCTGTGTCCCATCGGAACCTGGGGATGTGTCAGTCTCCAATGTTGGGACAGGTGAGGCAATATGTAGGCCTGGCCAGGCCCAGGGATGAGAAGCATCCAATCTTGGTTCTTGATCAGGGAGCACAGAGACTGAGGCCTAGAGGTGTAGACAGGCTCCAAGTGGACGTCATGGATGATGTCAGGGCCAGAAGGTCCAACAGAGGCCTAGCAAATGGCACTAGAGGCCTAGCAAATGAACAGGAGACTTGAAAGAGGGCAGATCCCAAAGTTTCAGGCTCAGGTGGCAACCCTGGGCCTACCACTGTTAGTGGTGACCAGAAGGAAGCCAAGAGCTGGAAGAGAATCCTACCTCAGATTTGGGGGTATTAGAGAGAGGCTGAAATTCTTGGAACGCTCATCCTCACCTCAGGGATGGGGAAGTGTGGATGGGAAGTCAGAATTGCATGGGGGAAGCATGCTGCTTTCTTTTTTCTTTCCAAAAGGAGTTTGTGGGACCACTGAGCTCAACCCTAACCCTACTCCTTGGAATACAAGGATCTAGAAATGGGGAAATGGGTACGTGGGGATGTGGGTAGTTTGAAGAAGCTCTTAAAGTAATTCTGATGTTTCCTCGACTGGTCCTTCATACCCCAGGATTGTCCTAAGGGTGACCCTGCATCTGCTACTGTCTCTGGTTCTTTCCTACTATGTCCTGACTACACTCTCTTTGTGCTGGGGCCCTGACTTTGCTTGGGTTGTTCTGGAATGTTCTTTTGCCATCTTGCCTTTCTGTCACACCCCAGCTCATCCTACTCATCTCTAGCATCAAGGAGAGCTCTCCACTCTACTTCTGCCCTGGACTTCCTCCCCTGCCCCGGCCCCTGGGTAAGTGCCACACTCCCTCCCCGGCTACGGTGACTTGGGGCTCCATCTCACCACTCACACTTGCCCGTGTTGCTCTCACATGTTTGCGCTCCTTCCTGTCCCACCAGGTGAACTCTTGGAGGCCAGAAATCTGGGTTTTCCACCTCTGGAGCCACAGCGGTGAAGCCAGATTTAAAGTTAGGCAGTCAGTGTAGTTAGGTAAATCGGGTCTAATATCAGTGAGATCTAAAATGGAGGCCATGAGAATGAATTCCCGGAAAAGTTGAGCAACTCTCCGAATGTTAATGAAGTCCAGGAAACAGCCCCGAGCAGATTTGAAGATAGCCCATCCCAAAGAAAGGTTAATGAACAGCAAACTTGAAGATGCTGCCTCAGGAGTCCTTCCCGCCCAGATTACTTCTTTGGCCCAACTGTGCCCCACCCCTGGGGCCTTCTGAAGTCTCTTCTGCTGTCCTTCAATAAACTTCTATTTTCCACTCTAAACTTGCCTCGGCGTGCTTCTCTGGTGTTATACCTCAACACTGGGGAAGCAAGGACTCGTCACCGGTCAACAGCGGTAACAGCAGTACCTGCCACATAGTAGGCTCAACCACTTAGTAAGTGGATATGAGTGAATTGGATGGAATGGAGTAAAGGCCTTGAAGCCACTTTGTAGATAGGAGGCAAAGATGTGTCACTATCACCACTATTAAATAAAACTGAAAAAAATATCAAAAGTCTTCAAATTTTAGTTTCTTTTGAGTGTCTACCTTGCTTTTTTCCAGACAGAATCCATGGTGACTTTCCTGAACTCCCTTGGGCTGCTGCATTAGGCATTTTTTCAGGGTGCTTTATGCAATCACTGGTTCTGTTTCATGCACTTCTCTCCCTCGCTAGACAGGGAAGCCCTTCAGGAGAGGGACAGGATGCATTATTTGGGCCTCTCCTTGGAGCCCATCTCAGTGCTTTGACCACTGATACTAGTTGACTTCCTGCCCACCTCCCTCCCCAGGCAAATCTCTTCATCTGCACCCACCTCCTCTGCCTCTCCAGCCTCAGATGCAGCTGTGAGCCTCCTCTACCCTATTCCCCTCCACCTTTGAGAGTTGAAGAAGTGTGTGGATCTAGCTAGGGCTTTCTTCAGTCCAGGCAGCCCATGTGTCCTTGTGATGGATAACGGCAAGAGGTGCTCTTTGCTCCTTGAAGAGGGGCCTTCCTGCTCAGGCTGCTAGTAAAAAGGACAAAGAGAAGCCAGGAGCTGGGGCTGGGAGGAGGAGGAGGATGGAGAAGAGAAGAAGATGGGCTGCGCAGAGGAGGGCCTTCCTGCAGACAAGAGAATCCACTAAGGGTTTTCTGGTGCTCCTGCTGGGCCAGAAATATCCTTGACTGCGAAAGGACCGGGCCTGGGTGTGGTAACCAACTTTTAGTCCCTGTGATTAAAATACCGGACAAGAACAGGTTAGAGGAGGAAAAGTTTATTTTGGCTCGTGGTTTCAGACGTTTCAGTTTGTGGTCGGCTGACTCGGTGGTTCTGGGTTCAATGTGAGGCAGAGCATTGTGGCGGAAGGGTATGGTGGAGGAAAGCTGCTCAGTTCATGGTAGCCAAGAAGAAAAGAGCATCAGGAGCTAGGAATAAGATATGTAATTACCAAGGCCTGCCCCCAGTGACCTACTTCCTCCAGCCCCTTCCTTCACACCCCATCTGCCTACCATTACCACACAGGAACCCATTTAAATTATTAATCCATCAAGTGGATTAATTCACTGATTAGATTACAGCTGTCATCATCTAATCTTTTCATCTCTGAACATTCCTGCCTTAACACGGGAGCTTTGAGGGACACCTCATATCCCAACCATAACTCGAGTTGGGTGGATTCAATCAGGTTTTGCAAAACCGTGCAGGATGAGCCCCCAAGATGACCTCTGAGTCCAGCTTGATGTGCCCAAACTTGAAACGCGTAGTGTCACCCTGTTTATTGAACCTCCGTGCTGTGTTAGGTAGTCATTGTTTTCCTCCAAGAGTAGGCCTGTGTGAGAGCTGAGAGCTGTGACCAGTTCAGGCAGGAGACGATGGGGGAGGCTGCCGTCCCAAGGGCTCAGTCAGCACAGAGCCCAGAGCCTTGGGATGGCAAGGAGACAGGGGTTGGCAGGCACAGACAGCATGGTGTCATGGGATTCTGGGTAGGAAGGAATCTTACAGATCACACAGCGTGTGGATCACACAGCGTGTGGTTTAAAGATAAGGACACTTAGAGGGAAGGTCAGAGAGATTAGGTGACCTGCCCAAAGGCACTCAGATAAGCAGGGCCTCAAGGAGATCCCAGGTATACCATAGCTCACAGGCTGGGCTCTGTCGGTGTTGCCACAGAAGGAAAGGCTCTCTGGAGGTCAAGTCAAGGGCAACCCTCCATCCTTATGAGCACAGAGTCCATGGATGGGCCTGGGGAGAAGGAGTTTAGGCTAAGAACATACTGAGAGGGTGCAGAGAGGAGGAGTGACGTCTCTTGATGGCCCTTTGTTCCAGTGACTAGACCGTATCCATTCCAGCAGTTTATTAGCTCAGTGCTGTTACATCTGTCTGCTCAGGATGAACAGGGTTGATTTCTCCCTTTCTTCTGTCTGTCCCCCTCCTTTTCCTCCTCCCTCCCTCTCCTCCTTCCTCCCTCACTAGTCACCAGATACGCTAGCACCTTGATCTGGACTTTATCTCCAGAACTGTGAGAAATGAATGTTTTTTTTTTCCCCACAATATAAGGAGAATATAGGCAGAAAACATAGTGACAATGAGATATGTAATATGCTAATTCACTGGCCATTTAATGTAGGTTTGCCTGAATTTTGTTTTTCAAGGAATTTGTAAGAACAGGACCTGTCATTTTGTGAACTTCCTAATAGCTCTGGTCTCAAGGTAAATTGCAGATAAATGCTTATTGACTTATTGTTTGAGGTCATCTGAATTTGCATGGCAAGACAGAGAGATACAAAAATTAGGGCTTGATTACATAATTCCAATGCTGTGGACAATTTGTTTCTCAATGGGTCAAGAGTAATATCTCCAGGGTCCTTTCTGGTGCCATGAGTGATGCTTTCGCACGTGTTGGGTTTCTTTCTCTTTAAGTACCATGAATGCTTAAAATCTCAAATGGCACAAATTCAGGCTGAACACATGTAACATTCATTTCATTGTGACTTGGTAAAGGGTCAATATAATAAGGGAAGAGGAGGAATTTTATTAAGATCTCCATAAGCACCATCCCAATGCATTGCTCCAGCCTGTGCCACCATCCACGTCTCTCCCCTTTAAAACGAAGTCTCCCCTACAAGCCTGCACCAATTTTGCTTTCTAGCCATTTGTGTCATGCATGTATGTATCATTAAAACTTTATTGCTTGAATACAAAACTATATGCTCCTTTGGATTATAACCAAGTGAAATCACGTGTGCATGTGGCCAGGGGCCAGAGAGAGGAAGTGGAAGGAAGGTGTCGAGTGACTGTGTGAGACTAAGTGCTGTTCTTTTTCTCCTTAGATGTGTTTAACATTTATACAAGACATTACTACTATAATGTATTATTGATTAGGTTTGAAAAACTAATAAATTTCTCTGACTGAAGAGTTCAACCCCAACAGAATGATGCAGAGAGCCCGGACCTGTCCAGGGCACCATGGCCTCACTGAAGTGGCGCAGGGGTGTCCCTGAGCATGGCCTACACACCCAGAAGCAGCAGAAGGGCACTGTCAGCCCTAGATGTCTCAACCTCCCGGATCAAGGACCTCAGCTCAGCAGGGCCTCCGAGGTCCCCTGGGCTGGCCTTGACGAGGAGCCTGGGGGAGACGCTGTGGTCAGCCCTAGGCCTCCAGGAAACCTTTCTAGCTCTGCTGATGCTCCTTGTTTCTCTCTGCAGACTGGATTTTACCATCTTGCTGTCATTGTTCTTCCTTATTCCCAAAGATTTAATGCAAAGAGAGACGGACAGGAAGTCTGAAGAAGTTCAGACCAGGCCTCCTTCTGCCATGAACCCTCAAGGGTGTCCTCTGAGCAGCAAGTTCCCCAGAGTTCCAGCTGCCCACAGGCAGAGATGCTGATATTAGAGCAGGTGATTGCTGAGACCTTTCATTTCTGGAATTCCTTGACTCCATAACTCAGAGTGAAAAGACAGATGTGCATTTTGTTCATCTGGCAGAGCTTTGGGGCTCCATCCAGGAGTATTAGATTGATTGGATCCCAATTTAGACACCCATTCTGCTTTCCTCAAATCAACAGTGCCTGCTTGTTTACTGGTACTGGGATGGAACCCAGGGGTGCTTAACCACCAAGCCACACCCCAGCTCTTTTTATTTTTAATTTTGAGACAGGGTCTCATTAGTTGCTTAGGGCCTTGCTAATGCTGAAGCTGGCCTTGAATTTACAATCCTCCTGCTTCAGTCTCCAGAGTTGCTGGGATTACAAGTGTGCACCACCAAGCTCTGTCAGACTTGTTGATTTTTAGATAGCGTTGTAAGATAAACTTGTACCTATCGACTAAATAATAATTCTACTACTGAGTCACACAGCCAGGAATTGCCAACTGGTCATGCAAATACATAGTCTTCCCCCATCCAAGAATTTGATCTCCAGTTACCCAATGTTAACAGCAAAAAAAAGGTATTTGGAGAGAGAGAGGAAAACTTCACATTACTTTTGTTAAAGTACATTATCATCATTTAATATTTTTTGCTATTGTTATCTCTTACTGTGCCTAATTTAGAAATTAAAATTTATCATAGGTATGTATCTATTGGAAAAAACATGGTTTTGGTACTGTCTACAGTTCCAGGCATCCATGGGGATGGTCTACCCCTGCATGTGTGGGGCTGCTGTACACATGATAGGTGTCTGGCAATGCAGGCTTAGGAAGAGTGGAAGGCAAATCTCTCTCCTGTGGTGGGGCAGGTAGAAGGAAGGGACTCCTGGTTTATAATGGGAATATTCTTTTCTTTCTTTTTTTTTTTTTTGGTACTGGGGATTGAACCTAGGGGCACTTAATCACCAAGCCACATCCTCAATCCTTTTAAATATTTTATTTGGAGACAGGGTCTCACTGAATTGCTAAGGGCCTTGGTAAGTTGCTGAGGCTGGCCTTGAACTTTCAATACTCCTGCCTCAGCCTGCTGAGTCTCTGGGATTACAGATGTGCACTACCGTGCCTGGCTATATGGGCATTTTCATTGGCAAGTTCCCAGCTCCAAGTGGATCTCACTGGCTTACCAGTGAAAACCCAGCCCCACACCCAGCGTGGCTCTCACAGTATGGGAAGTCTGGATTGTCCCTTTCTCTTGTTCACAGCCCCTGGCTCCCCTATCAGGCAGCCTCCTCTCAAGGTGGCCAAGCAGGGCTCTGCTCAGCACACCTTCATTCTCAAAAGGCAACCACTCTTTCCAGCCTTTCCTGTTTTGGGCCCTTTTGGTTTGTCACCTTCATAATCTCTAAAATCAACAATGACATAATAATAGAAATAGGTTTCTATTCTTGCTTCTTGATTTGTCAGTATCAGTTTTTTCCCACGATGGAGAGGATCTGATTGTTCATAAGCTGGTTTAACAACATTGTATTCTTCTTTCTTCTTCCCTGGGTCACTTATGTGGCTCTGAATAACATCGTAGACTTCATTGCTATTCCAGCCACTGCATCCAGAGTCTCCACATTGTAAGATGAAGAACCCCCTGTGTGTGTCCTTCTTTCCACTTCCCCCCCTTTCCTGGTCAGGGCTGGTAACAGCTACCCTGTATTCTGCAACCATTGTGAATTTTCCCAGGATTCCTCTGCATATTGATCCTGCACACTTCAAATCGGGAAGCTTGGCTTACATTATTATGATCATGCAAATATTGTTTACTGACGTGAAAACTACTACACTTGAGTTTGTTCTCTTGGGTCAAAACTCATTATGACTTTGCCACTCAGTGGAGATGGTGGCTAGCACTTAGTTCAAATAGATTATTTTTTAAACTCCAGGACCTTTGCAGACTTGAAATCGTACTTCTGTTGTTAATTCTCTGAACCCTCTGTCTTTGGGCCTAATCTAGGTTTCTACTCCCTGTTCCTTGGGTTGGCTTTTGTGGGTCTCATTGACTCCTTGCCTTCTCATTTCATACCCTAATTTTTTCTGGGTTCTGTCTTCAGAGAACATCCTAAAAAATGGATTCTTTTGGATTCCTCACTACTTGAAAGTGCCCATTTGACCCTTACCCTGGATACAGAATTTGAGGTTGGAAATCACTTTCCTCTGTCCTGCTCCACTGCTTCTGATTCAGCAATGGGGGTAAGGCTGATGTCATGCTGATCTGTTCCTTTCTGTTTTCTTTTTCTTTTCTTTCTTTCTGCATACTTTTGCAATCTCTTATCCCTGACCTCCTGATGTTCCATAATGCCATGCCTAGGTTGGGGTCTCTGTTCATCCTTGGCTTTACTTTGGGGCTCTCTTTTAATCTAGCCACTCGTGTTCTCCTTCAGCTCTGGCATGTTCTCCTGAGTCCTTTCCTTGACACTTTCTTCCCCTCTGCTCTCTTTGTTCTCAGTTTCCAGAACATTTGGTTGATCTGATATTGGACTTCATGGATTGATCTCTTGCCCTTAAAACTTCTCTCCTATTTTTCCAACCATTTTTTTTCTTATACTCTGGGAGATACTTTCACATTTATCAATGCACTTTTTAAATTTCTGCAATTGTGCAGCCAGACTTTTGAATTCTGAGAGTCCTTTCTAATTCCCTCATGGCTCATTTATTCATAGAATGTAATTCTCGGTTTTGCAGATTTTGTTTTGCTTGTCTTTTTTAGTTCTCTTCTGTGCCCTAAGTTATCTTTATTTCTTTGGTGGTAGTAGGGGAGGGTCATTATTTTTTCTGCTTAAATTAAATTCACATTGCAAATATTAGGTGTTTTGCTTATATTTAATGCTAAAACAATAATAAGAGTGAATTTGGAGCTCCATAGGTAGGGCTGGAAGGGCTGCTTGCAAACTTTGGCTGGGATGGGTGGGAAGCTGTCATACTGTGGTCCCTCTACCTGGAATCAAATGTAGGTCTTTCTCTGTGGTGGGACTGCTGACTAGTTGCCCTAATTTTCCTCACATGGCTTTTAAAGTTGAAAACATTTTTTAAAAAATTAAAAAATTGATTTATATTTTTACTTTTTTAAATTTAAGAACAACTCTTCTCCACTCATGAGAAGTGGAGAAGAATGGCTACTACTTAAAAAACAAAAACAAACAAACTAAGTGGAGGTGAGGATTTAAAGAAATTGGAACCCTTGTGCAGTGTTGGTGGGAAGGTAAATGGTGCAGCTACTGTGGAAACCAGTATGGAGGCCCCCAAAAACTGGATTAGAATTCTCATATGATTTAGGAAGTCTACTCCTGGGTAAATACCTGGTTGAAATCATGGATCCAAAGAGACATTTGTTTACATATGGTCATGGTGGCATTATTCACAACAGCCAAACTTGGAAGTAAGCCAAGTGTTCATTGATACAAGAATGGCTAAGCAAGATGCAATATGTACGCATGGCCTTCAACTCATGATGGGGCCATATTCCCAAAGCACCTGTCATAAATTGAAAATATCAGAGGTCAAAAAATGCATTTAGTACATCTGACCTACCAAAACACCATAGCTCAGCAACCCATGAACTGTTGAGTAGGGGCTGTTTACCCTCAGGACTGCCTGGCTGACTGGGAGATACAGCTTCCTGCTGTACCTCTGCCCAGTGTGGCAAGAGACTATCGGAGTATCAGTGCAGGAGAAAAGAAAATAAGAATTCAAATGCACTTCATTTTTATAGCATCGTAAAGTTGAAAAAAATTGTAAGCTGGGGACCGTTTGCACAATGACATATTATTCTGTCTTTAAAAAACAAGGGAATTCTGTCACATGCTACAACATGGATGGACCTTGAGGACCTTATGCCAAGTGAAAAAACCAGTCACAATAGATAGACCGTATGATTCCACTTACATGAGATGAGTAAAATCACAATCATAGAAACAGAAAGTAGGAGAGTGGTTGCCAAGAGCCATGGGGAGGGAGAACAGGAAGTTACTGTCGACTATGAATGGAGTTTGGTTTTACAAGAGGAAAAGAGGTATGGAGATGGGTGGTGGTAGTGATTGCATCACATTATGAATTTATTAAAAACCCTGAACTATACAGTTAGAAATGGTCAAGATGGCAAATTTTCATGGTAAGTGTATTTTACCATATTAAAAAATTGGGGACAAAAACCCAATCTCCTCTCATTTTTAGCTAGGGAGAAGTGGCTGGCGTGGCAGACCTGTTCACCAGGGTAGAGAAGAACTAGGAGGGGACTGTCTACACATCCACCACACAGGCCACCTCTCACTCTTGTGCTCTCAGCTCCACCTGTCACACTGTACCTGCAGTCACTGGTCATCTCATTGTCCAGACCCCTTCATTCTGTTCCATGAGACCTTCCCTCAGTCCCCTTCATAAGTTCTTGTCTTCCATCTGCTTTGTGTCTCCTAGCTCCTCACTAAAACTCTTCATCTGCTATCGGCACTCCTCACCTTCTCCTGGCTTTTGGGTTTACACCTTTTTTTTGGCACTGGGGATTGAACTCAGGGGCACTCAGCCTCTGAGCCACATCCCCAGCCCTATTGTGTATTTTATTTAGAGACAGGGTCTCACTGAGTTGCTTAGCACCTTGCCTTTGCTGAGGCTGGCTTTGAAATCGTGATCCTCCTATCTCAGCCTCCCGCGCCACTGGGATTACAGTTTACACTTTTCAGATTAGTTTCACCAATTTTTTTCCATGGGATTTTGAGAGGAGAGGAGATGCCATGTGTGCTTGACACCTCCCCTTGAACTGCCCAACCAGCATAAATGTTAATTTTGATAGAGAAGATGACACTCTGGAGTTTCAACTGATTATGCAGGTGGGATGCTCTGAGTTTACTTTAAAATCCTTTAGTAGAGGGCTGGAAGGAAACTTCAATCCTAACAAATTGATTGCTGTGACATACTTCAGGGCTGAATAGAAATGTGGACTTTGATAAATAAATCCCACCTCTTATTTATTTCAGTCATGGTTCAGTCAGAGCTTCATGGACACTAGGTAAGTATGTACTGACTAATCGTAGGATTTAACCTTACAATAGTGAGAGAAGGTTTAAAAGTCTCTCTATGCCTGTTGTCTTGTGTTTGATCTTGGGGTTTGGATTCTGCAAAATGGGCAGAGTATATAGACAAATGTAAAACTCAGGAGAATTAGGACAAGATGAGACCTAGAGGCATGAGCTGGTGTCCATGAGGACAAACCAATCCTGTGTAATTCTCATTGCCCTTGACCTTGAGGCATGTATACTGCAGGAAAAGCTGGCACTCTTCGTCATAGAGCTAATCACACTCCTGGTCCAGGACTTGGAGAAGCTGAATGAAGATCTGAGGGGAGGTGGAGCAGCTTCAGGACTGACTGCCTCCCCACAGCGTCCTGCTGGGCCAGCAGGTAAGTGACAATGAACATGAACTGATTGGTCCTCTGCACTGACATACTCAGCAGAACAACATGACTACAGCTTCATTTCCACTATCTCCATTTTGCACCAGCCCTAGCTGGGAAAGGAATCTTAGCAACCATCTCAGTCTGGTCAAACTGATGTATTACAAAGCGACTACACTTTTAGAATAGAAAAATTAGGCTCCGAGAGATGGTATAAATTATCCAAACCTCGACAATTACCTTAGTGGCAGAACTTGGAGTGTAAGCCAGGACTCTTGATTCCCAATTCAAATATCTTTTAAAAAGTGTTTCCCTTACTATATATACACACAACATATTCTTATTGAAGAAAATTTGAATAATGTAGGGAAGTTAGGGTAGTATAAAAGGTCACCCACAGCCATCATTAAAACTCAATCATTGTTAATATTTTAATATATTTCCATTTATTCTTTTTTCTATGTATTTCTACACTTTTCATTATTATGCTACATATACATGCAAATATACTGTCCTATGTATTAAAAATTTTATCAGCACCATCAATAATTATTTAACCATTTGTTTAAAAACAGACATTAAGGATATTACTAGTTTTTGTATTTGAGTAATACAAATAATGATGTGTATCCATTTTAATTCTCACTTTATCCTAATGATAGCATTTTAAAATTGGAAGCCTATACTCTGAAATTGCTTTCACTAAAGATAGTATCAGTTTATCAGAAGTGTGTGAGAACATCTCTCTTTCTAAACCTGGACAGCATTGTATCTTTTAAGTATCTGTCTTAACAAATTTTATCATTGCTTCAATTTGTACTGCTTTGATTACTTGAGAGGGTGAGAATTTCACCTGAGTTTGCTAATGGTTTGTATTTAATTCCGGTGAATGGTTTGCTCACCCACTTCTCAGTTAAGTGTTTTAATTGTTTTGTATAATCTTTCACTATATTAAATATATCAATTCCTTGACATTTTGTAAGATATATATATATATATTTTTCCTGAGCCATTGGGTGCTCTGAGTCATAGCCACACCAGAACAATGGGCTTCTGGAAACAGAAGCAACAGCCATGTGGAGGGTGAGAACAAGCTAACATTTAGAAATATTCTGGTCAAGAGTTCCAATTGATGTTTGCTTGTTGGGGATGCTGGTGTGAAGCCCAGCTGAGTCATGAGGTTTAACAGATAACTCATGAGCAGATGAGCAAGGCCAGGTGGGGACAGGGAGAAGCAATGAAGCTAGTGCAGGGGACATGCCCTGGGGCTCCTTTAAATCTAGGAAAGTGGCTGTGGAAGTATCTGTGATAGGAAATGTTAGAGAAAGTGACTCTGACTGTTAGAGTGTATAGGTGAGGACTGTCCTCCGACTTTGGGAACGCTTATTTGAAAATGTTCAGATAACAGATGGATGTGATTCCATTCCCCCAAGTGAAGGAAGCTACTCAAAAACATAATTCTGACAAATGCATGTAAGAGAATCCTAAAAGTTTAAACTGGGAGGAAGCAGCCAAAATGTTTTGTTTTTCAATGTATGGGAAGCAGTACATATGGGGAAATATATTTGGATATGAATTTTAGTCTTGAAGAACCAATACATTCTCTACATACTGAATGGGAATTTATATTCTCAACTACATATATATATATATATATATATATATATATATATATTTCACATATCTTATATATATTGTGAATATTTAAGTCAGAACATAAGTGAGTAATGTGGAGGTGTTCTTTTCCCCTAGGTGAAGAAGGCTTTGTTTTCCAGGAGGCTGTTGAAGAGAGAGGTTCTGATCACATTTGGAACATGAAAGAAGCAAACAGGGTAAGAAAGGGTATTTTCTCAGTATTGCTGTAGACAATGTAGATGTCCTTTAATATTTCAAGAAACACGAGTAACTAATGGTATCACCTCTTATTTTCTACTGTCTATTGAACTGTGCCTTTTGGTATCACACCCCAATACTGTATTTGTGAGTTCATACAGGTTGTTTCTCCTTCAAGACAGTTTTTAAGACTTTTTGTTTTCCCCCAAGAAAAAGCAAATTACAAAAGCTTTCTTTATTTATGGTAATAGGATCTAAAGGAAAACTGTTGATTGTTTTGAGATTAAAAGAATGGATATTAATCTGAATTTGACCTTCAGCCTTGGTGTAATGCCTACTGTCTATTGAACTAGATAGCATAGTATACAGCTTTGTATTCTCAAAAGCCTTTTTGTGTTCTTCTGTGTTTCATTTCTTCCCATAAAGGGTTTTAGCTTTCCCGGCTTTGCCCTGCTGCCTCCTTTACTGGGAACAAATTCCCTTTCTTCTCGGCTCCACCTGGTACTTCCATGCATACTCCAAGGCCAACTCCATTATCACCTACCCCTGCTCACTGGAGCCAAATGAACTCCACCCTTCCTAAAGCTTGTATGGCCCCTTAGTTCCCACTAAAGAATATGTTCCCTGAGGTCTCACTCACTTGCCACATAAAGCCAAAGCCTACCTGGGTAAGCATACATAACCTACTGAAAATGAAGCACATAAGGTCTTCAATGTGGACGAACTTTCTTTTCCTCTTGGTGTTTCCAGGCGGAGGAACTCACAGTTACACTTCCGGCATGGCTCTGGCCCCACCCCGAGGCCTAGCCGTGGAGGAGGAAGTGCTCCTTTGGGAACGTGGGCTGCCTTGTCAGCAGGGCTCGGACCTGAGCCAGTCGCCTTGACTGGGTGCAGGAGTCCTGGGGAGGTCCTGGAGCCTGCACCCGAGCCAGCTGTTATCCGCAATAAGTCGGACTGTCGCTCTGGCTGGCGCGTGAGTCGCTCTCTCAATTGGTTCCTGACTCAGCAGCGGAAAAGATGCATTATCTGTTGCTCCCCTGCCAAGCCCCCAGCGCCTGACATTTTCACAGTGCTTTTCGGTTTACAAAGCACTTCCATTATTTCTAAAGGTTGTAAGTAAGGCAACAGTGCTGTGGGAGCCCGGGAACAGTGATTGATTTCAGCTGGGGAAACAAGACGCTACAGGGCGGCCGGGGTGGATCTTCGTATTCTGCCTCTTCTGAGCCTTTACGAAAGAAACAGAACTGAAAGAGGACATTGGCCAATTTCTAGCATTGGCCTCATCCGCCATCCAGTGTGCTTCTCTGATCCGGTGTACATCTAGGGCATCTCCCTGATTTCTGATGTCCACTGATTATTGTATTCCTAATACCTGTGTTTGATCATGCCATTGTGACCTGGCCTGGTGTCCTCTATGGGTCAGGACCTAAGAGCCACTATGACCCTGCTCTGTGACCACTACTTCTTTCCTGGGTCTTGTCACCAACGAGTCCACTGACAGAAGTGACAGCTTTAAGCTCTAATATTCTAAAATTATTGGACTTGCTAATTTTAGAAGCAACTGGATCTCTTTGCTCAGTTGCAGCAAAGTCTTCATGACATCAGAGATATTGTCATACCCAGGGCACAAACAGGGTGACTTTGTAGTCAACATCAGTTTTCCTAGGACCCAGAGGCATTTCATTAATGTAGATGTGCTAAAAGGCATTTTAGAACAAACAGCTTCCACAAAAGTGCCAAATTTTCATTGACATTGTTTTCAAAGTGTTAGAATATACATCAAATTTCAAGACAAAGGGAAAAAAATTAGAATTGGAAGTAAAAAAAGTGAATTAATAGGCAGAAATGAAAGGAGTCAATCTAATTTCAAAGCTTGTCCTTAACTAAGGGTAAAATAACAAACTAGATTTGTGAAAAAAGGAAATCTAATATTTATAAGGGGTTCAACATCTAAGGAATGATAAATTGCACTTGAGAGGAAATGCTACATTAGATAAATTTTATCTTGACATTGAACCCTTTAAAATGCCTGTAGAGCTTGTCTTGTACATCTGTTGTAGCCCACATAGCAGTCTGTCCCTGGTAGTAACTGAAGGGTTATTTTGCTGAGAAAAATCTGTTTGACTTAGAAGCTGGAAAAAAGGAGAGAGAAACTTAGAGATTGGAATCTAAATAAGTAATAGGAAAAATTCAAATGCCACCATGGCAGGGAAAAGATGAAGTCAAGTATATGATAAATGATATTTCTTACATTCAACTTTATTTTATATGATCTTCAAACTCAGTATAGTTTGATATTATTTAAGTCTTTTTGGAATCACATCATCATATGACAAAGGAATTCAAATCAGTGAAATGCATTATTATGTGGATACCTGTGGAAGTGGAACACGGGATGATCCTGATTTGCTGTGGGCCCTGAGCACCTGTAGTTTCTGATAATGAATGTTGATGGGTTGGGAAGGACAGTATTTTAAGATGGAAGTTCATAGGTATGGGCAGGTAGGGGTACAATGGTAAATATGTGTCAGCTTTGCTGGGTCAACTGGATTCCCAGGTAGCTTATAACATTATTTCTGGGTTTGACCGTGAGGGTCTTTCCGGAAGATATTAGCATTTGGATTGGTAGATTGAGTTAAGAAGATTGACCCTCACTAATGTGGTTAGCATCATCTAGTTTGTTGAGGGTCCTAAGGAACAAAAAGGCAAAGAATAATGAATTTGTTTCCTTTTCTGGAGCCTGGATGTCCATCTTTTCCTGCCCTTGAGCATTGGTGCTCCAAGTTGTCTGGTCTTTAGATTCAGATTGGGACTTACCCCATTAGCTTTCCTAGTTCTCAGACTTAGGGCTTGGATTGGAATTAATTCACTGGATTTCTTGGGTTTCCAGCTTATGAACATGAGATTGTGAGACTTCTTGGCCTCCATGATCCCATGAGCCAATCCCTCATAATAAATGTTTCTATATATCTGTATATATCCTATTGGTTCTGTTTCTGGGAAAGCCCAACTAATACAGGGAGTAAGGGACTAAGTGCAATTTCATGTGGGGTATGTAAAAGTATTTCAAGTGCATGATGTACGTACATGTGTATGTATGCATATGTGTATTCTTGTACATGCATGTGCACTTGTGTGCATGTAGTGGGAAGGTAGAAGTACAGTGGGCAGAGTGAGCAGCAGTGGTAGGCGAGGTAGTGGTCAGGAGGTTCTGCTGCAGCTCCTCCTCTTTTGGCTTCATGATTCAGCTTCTTTGGTTGTTGATTCAGCTCCAGAGGGGACATATGTAAAATAATGAATGTGATAGCAGATAACTATGATTTCAGAATGATCCAGGAAAAGAGTGGACACTATCCAGCATTTGTTTAATAGCAAATGTAATGTGTTTTATATAAATGCATTTTATGTTACATATAAATAATGAGATAATTGTGATATTTTCATACCATATAAATATTTAGTAATGAATGTTTGATTTGACCTTATAAATATTAATTTAGTAATGAATGTTTGATTTGACCTTATAAATATTAATATATCTGGATTCAAATCCAGTTTCTACAACTTACTTTAGGAACTCTGAGTTCTTTGAGCCCTGTTTCATGATTTGGAAAATGAGGATTAAGTCTACCTTGAAGACTTGTTTAGAAAATAAATGAGAAAATTTGTAAAGGGCCAAGAACACATTGGATGCTTATTTAATTCTCTTCTTTCTTCTTAAATAATTCCTTAATAATAATAAATAATTCCTATTTTATTTTTTTAAAGAAAAAAGTGTTATATTAGATTTTTATTTCAAAAAATAAGTGATCTTTAGACCTTAAATATTTGATTAAGGCACTAATTCTCAAATCTTAAAAATAAAAGTGAAAACAAATATTGTACCATTATTTATTTTTGAAACTTTATTTGGAAATAACTAAAAATTTGTAGAGAAGTTAAAGAATAAGTACAAAGAAAATCTTACCCTATTTGTCTAGATTTACCTATAGTTAACATTTTACCTCATTAGTTTTTTTCTCTGACTATATATGCAATTTTTTTCTGAACCAATTAGAGTGGCATACAGTTCATACCTTATACTTTAATATTTTGGTACATATATTGTAAGAATAAGGATATTCTTTGCCATAACATAATATAGTTATCAAATTCAGCTAATTTAACATTGATAGAATATTTTTATCTAATCTACCATTCTTATTCCAATTTTGTCAATCAAACAATAGTTTTCTTTACAAAGCATTTCTTTTCTGTGAACAACAGATCCAGCATGAGATTGGGCATTACATTCAGCTGCCATGTTTCCTTTAATATGGACTAACAGAAACTATAGCTTATCATTTTGAGAAATCATTGGTAAATGGTATATCTGTGCATGGTTAAACTGTACATGGTTATTTCAATGTTATTCTAATTAAAAGGACAATAGAATAACCAACTCCTATTTATCTGGACTTTTTAATGGCTTCTCATTTTCCACCAGAAAAATTATAGAGTCATCTACCTGGCTTTCCAGTCCTCTAAAATGTATCCTTTGATGGTTAATTTTCTGTGTCAACCTGCCTGGGCCATGGGATGTTCAGATCTGTTTAAACCTCATCTCTGTGTATATCTGTGAAGGCATTTCCAGAAGAGATTATCACGTGAATTGGTGAACTGATTGCTTTTTCCAGTGTGAGTGGCCTCATCCATTCTGTTGAGGGCCTGAGTCAAACACAAAAGCGAAAGAAAAAAGTTTAATTTACTCTTGCTTGACCACTTGAGCAGGAACAGCCATCTTTCCCTGCTTTGGCATTTCTACTTCTCAGGCCTCAGACTTGGACTAGAATCTACAGCATTAGTTCCCTGGCACTCAGGCCTTGAAACAGCACCACCAACTTTTCTGGGTCTTCAGCTTGCAGATGGCAGATTGTAGGACTTCTCAGCCTCTGTAATCATGTGAGCCAAAACCTTATAATAAATCTCTTTCTCTCTCTCTAAGATCTGTATTTATATCTATATATCCTGTTGGCTCCATCTCTCTGTAGAATTCTAACCAATACAGACTCACTCCATCTATAAACCTCTCTCCCTGTGGAGGAAGCAACTTGTAGCTGGAAAAACATGGGCTTGGTACAGGTAGCTATGGGTGTAAATTCTAGGTCTACTGTTTGCTGGCTTCATAGCCTTTGGCAAGTTTCTTAACTTCTCCTAACTCCTTGCAAATAAAGTTGTGGCCACTCAATAGGCAATTGTGGAATGGATAAGTACGTCTACTTCATAGAATGATTGTTGGTTGGGAGCACTGAATGCAGATTTGCCTACGCGAGTGCACCCAGGTGCTTGCCGCATGGCAGGTTCTCAAAACCATACTTCTTCCTTTACCTTTCTTCTTGCCAGAATCAGGTTGCTAGTCTCCTTGAACCATACACAGCCACTTTTGTTCCCACCTCCTCAGCTCTGCACATGGAGGCTCCACCTCTACCTCCTCTTGCTGTTTCTTATAGCCTACCAAAGCTTGGGTACCAGTTAAGATTTGGCTCTAGTATATTATATCTTTCATGAAGACCTTATTATTCTCATTACTCTTTCTACTTTCTCAATTGCCTCACTCTTGTGGACTCTTTAAAGGTTTAGTAAATAGTACATAAAATCCTAGAACTCTAAAAATGTGTGGGTTCCAATAAAGACATGGATGTAGAAAGCGTCACCTAAAGAAGGGAAGGACACTCGTGGTTCCTGAGCACTACTTGGCACACTGTGCTTTCTGTATGAATCCCTAAAACAACCTCTCTTGATAGGTCTTTTTAGGTTCATTTTGCAGATGAGAAACATGAGGTTCAAGGTCACAGAGTTAGAAATGGCAGAGCTGGATTTTGAACCCAGGTTGGTCCCATTCTTCCTTTCCTACTGGATTGCTAGCCAAACTGAAATTTCTGTTTAAAAATATAGACTGATTCATCAGTGAAAGGTACACATTAAGTTTCAGGAAAACTTGAGTGACAGTGGGGCCTTGAGTGACCCAGGTGCCTTGCTTGTGCCTGCTCAGGTGTCTGCTCAGCAGAGGCTCCCTTTGGCCTCCCTGCACTAAGGTAGAACGGATGAGCCTGTAGATGACTCAGGGAGACTCAAAATGGCAATTTTATGTGCTTCTGAAGGAAAACTGGTTGACTAATAGGTAGTTCAAGAACCTTTTACAACAAAGAGCTCAATAATTTCCTATTTTTAAAGTGGCAGTTGCAGTTATCAGTTAACAACTGGCAATGGCTGCTCAACAAATAGGCATTTATGATGAGTATTGGACCAAAAGACCTCTCAGGGCCTTCGCAGTGGATTTAATCAGTCTAATCAAACCTTTAGACTGAGTGTGAGCCCAGCGGGAAGCACTTACCTCCTGTGTTAACTGTTTTGCCACTGTTTTGGGCACACACATCTTATCTCTGCAACTGGTAGGTCCTGTAAGATCAGAGACTTAGTACTTTTCATTAGTCTCCCACAGCTCTGGGCAGAGTTGAGCACATAGTAGGTACTCACTAACTGATCATCAATTCAAGATTTTATAACTCAAGATGTTTATAGTACAAGGACACTCTGTTGGGTCTGATCAACAGAGGACTCTAAATTGTGATCTGTAAGCACTGTTATAAAATGAATTGTGTGCACTCCCAGGGAAGCTCCACAGGCAACGTTTATTGCTTTCCAACTCTGGAAGGCTACTCTGTTGTTGTCATCCTTAAAGATGGATGTAAGTAATTGAATAGGCCTCTTTTCTCAACTCAGATTCTATTCTTGTCTCAACCTTGCCAGCATATGATAGAGAAGCATGCCTTTATAGGTCTCCAGTGGAAATTCTTGGGTTAGAAACACTGATCAGTATAAGCATGTTCTAGAGGCATGTGACCCAGCATTCAAATTCTAACATGAAGGTTTATGGGAGAGAAAAGAGTAAATAGGGTGAAATGAAACTGGATCACAGAATTGCTTGCTCACAATGTCTCATGAAACATTAAAAACATTAAAAATTAAAAACAGGGCTGGGGTTGTAGCTCAGTAGTAGAGCACTTGTCTAACACATGTGAAGCACTGGGTTCGATTCTCAGCACTGCATATAAACACATAAAATAAAGGTCCATTGACAATTAAATTTTTAAAAAAAATTAAAGACAAATGAAACAACAATAACTTAAAAAAATTAGCCATATGTAAACAAGAAAAATATCAAAGCATTGCAGGTAAGGAAAAGGATTCCCACATAGTACCTAACCCTGGTCCTATGTACATCCTCCTGAAGGTGGTGCTATAAATAGAAACATGCCCAAATCTGATGACAAACTATTTTCGAGGTTGTTTTGACATTTTTTCCTTATTATTGGAATCAGAGAAAGGAAGGTAGGAAGGAAGTTAGCCAGTAGGGCCAACTGTTGGAAGTGAAGCCTCAGGAGCTCCTCCACACTGGAGTCAGGAGTACAGCCAGGGAGCATCCATCTTTAATCAGGCACAGGAAGGATACATTCAGGGTATCTTAGAAGAGATCATGCCCAGAATCAACCTGTCCACATCTCTCACCCTCAGGTTATAGAAATTTGGATAGATTACAAAATACACAGCACTTAGACTTGCTGATAGGGGAATATGGAAATATATAAAAGCAGAGATACTTGGGAAGGCAGTGAATCAACACTCTACAGAAAATAGAAGGTTTGGAGAGAGGTCTGTGTTAAACATGAGAGAAAGAAGAAATGGCATGCACACCATGTTACAGAGAAAAAGCACGTAGCATAAGAAAATGCAGTTAAAACCAACAAAACTAAATAAATGGAAATTAAGGTGGCATAGGGGTAGGAAAGATGGTGGAATGAGATGAACATCGTTACCCTAGGTACATGTATGAAGACAGGAATGGTGTGGCTCTACTTTGTGTACAAGTAGAAAAATGAAAAATTATGCTCTATTTGTGTACTGTGAATTGAAATCCATTTTGCTGTCATGTATAAAAAAATTAGAAGATATAAATAAATTTAAAAAAAAGAATGGAAATGAATTTGTCAAGAATGCTTCACATTATAGCAGAATTGAAGAATATGACTCTGATACATGAAAAGCTCAAGAGAAGATGAAAAACAACAGAAGGGAATGAAAAAAGATAGGAGCTGATGAGTAAGAATTACAACAAGGAAAATAACTAAAATCAACAAAGAGAACAGAGTAGCTAAAAGTCAAAACAACCAATGCTGAGGACACAGAGATAATCATAATGCATACAGAAGGAAAAACCAGAATTTGAGTTAATTAGAAGACAATTAATTAGAGGAGAAAGACATTTTCAGTAAGTATACTCAGCAACTTCAACAAATCCAACAAATGGAACTGAAAAATTATGGATATGATACAAGAAAAATTTTATTGGTTAGTTTTTAATGTTTTGAGTGTTTTTTTTTTTTTTATAGAAGAAAATACTATTGCTTTGCAAGACCACTGTGGTTTGAATATATTCCCCAAAGTTCATGTGTTAGGAACTTAATTTCAATTGTGGCAGCATTGGGAGGTGGAGCCTCATGGGAGGTGTCTGAGTCATGGGGCACCACCCTCATAAGTGCACTAATGCTGTTATTTAGGAAGTAGGTCTTTTTCTTTCTAAATATTTTTTAGTTTTTAGTTCTAGATGGACACATACTTTTATTTTACTTATTTATTTTTATGTGGCACTGAGGATCGAAGCCAGGGCCTCACATGTGCTAGGCAAGTGCTCTACCACTGAGCCACAACCCCATCCCACTGGAAGTAGGCTTTTATAAAGTGATAAGTTTGGCCCCTCTTGCTCCATCTCTCTCACCCTTAGCCCTTCCTCTATGGGTTGAAGTGGAGGAGGCAATTGAAACAATGTTGCCTGAAGTAGGGGAGAGAGGAAGGCTTGAAGAGCAGCTTACACTCTTTCACAGTAATGGGCTCACACTCAACGAGAGTGGAACTTTTAAGAGTGCCTGCACTAAATATTTCCATTTTTTTTTTCCTGGTGGATCTGGGGAAGAGGAGGAGGGGAAGGATGCAAATATGACTATGCAGTTTTTGCCAAAGAAGGAACCCACTAGTAGAGAGACTGTAATTTTCTTTTTACCACCTCAGTTTTTCCCCTACCTAATACAGTGATCACAGGACCAGGGCTGCAACTAAAAGTGCTGCAAGCAAGGGTTATTCTTAAGCAAGAAACGGGATGTTTTAGAACCATGTGTCAGAGTTCTTAAGGACCTCCACTCCAACTGGCAGAATTGAGGTTGACAGTGAGTACATCTGTGTTGCCTGGTGGTGCATCAGCCCACTAGTTCTGCACCTGTGTCACCTCACCCTTTTGGAATGGGAGTGGATTGGGGAGGGGCACATGTCAGACTAGTATTGTTGTCAGCAGCCTAGAAAAGCCTGGTCCTCTAACCCTAATGTCCCTTCCAAAGGTGGAAGAGTTGCAGTACAAATGAAGAGAAGGAGAATAACAGCTGAGGGGAGGAATGAAGAAGGAGTCCTGTATCCAGTGGGGGACATCCAACATTACATTAACACTTTTAAAAAGGGGACATTGTCTCTCAGTTCAGGCACATCAGATGCCTGAAAGTGTGAAGCTATGTGTTTGCTAAGACTGCACTTGCTTTTGGAACTGGACAAGATCTGATGGAAACCTGCAAACCCAAGTGGCCTGACCTTGGGAGCCAGATTCACTCACTATAAGGATGGACTGGATGATTCACCATGATGGTATGGATCCTAATATTGTGAGTGAGACTATTAGAATTGTCCATTCTTTCAATGTAAGTGAACTATGCGTGAAGATTGGAGGTAGGCTGTCATGTTGTGAAATGTACACATTTGGTATTCTTCCTGTCTCCTGGCATACAGTTCCTAAAGTGCTTGGAATCTTCAAAGTGATGTGTCTGTGTGCATGTGTGTGTGTTTTTGTATGCAAATGAGGGAACTTAGAGCTGGCGGGCCCCTAAGTAACTTTGGGATGGGGGCTGGTGCCACCTGTCATGAAATCTTTATAAAAGTCCCAAAGGACAGAGTTTGGATGAGCTAGCTGAACACAGAGATTCCTGGAGGGCAATTCTCCTGGAGAGAGCATGGAGTCTATATTCCTTTTTCCTTCCTTGCCCAAGGCATCTCATGATCTGATGTCCATCAGTATAGTATCCTTGGTAATATACTCTGTAATAAACCAGTAAAGATAAGAGAAAAAGGAAAGTCCATTTGCCCACATACTGTAGGGCTTTCTTCAGGATTCTCTGCTCTGTTCCATTGGTATGTGTGCCTGTCTTTATGCAAGGGCAATCTTGCTTAGTTTCTATAGTTTTGTAATATGTTTGAAATCCAGAAAGGTGAGGCCTCCAACTTTGTTCTTTTTCGAGTTTGTTTTGGCTACTTGGTGTCATTTGAGATCCTATATGACTTTTAGGTGGTATTTTTCTGTTTCTGCAAAAAATGCCATTGGGATTTTGATAGGGATTTAATTTTCTTCTTAATATTTCCCTTACCTGACATAGGTATCAAAGTCATAGCAGCTCTCATAGAATAAGTTGGGAAGTCTCTCCTTTCCTTTCCTTTCTCCTCCCTCCCTTTCTCTCTCTCTTTCTTTTTTAGGTGCTGGGGATCAAATCCAGGGCCTGGTGCATGCTTAAGCAAGCACTCTTCCACTGAACCACACTCCCAGCCCTAAGACTGTCATTTTCAACAGAAATTATAGTTTAGATTTACTTCTTTGCTTATCAGATTTTTGCTTTTCTTTTTTTCTTGCATTTCAGACCTAGTTTTTAGGGTCATTTTCCTTTTTTTCTTTTTATTTGTTTATTTTTTAATTAATTAATTAATTTTAATTAGGGATATATGACAGCAGAATGCATTTCAATTCATATTACCATATAGAGCACAATTTTTCATGTCTGGTTGTACACAACTTAGAGTCACATCATTCGTGTCTTCATACATATACTTAAGAGTAATGATGTCCATCTCATTTCTGCCTTTCTTACTCATGCCCCCTCCCTTTCCCTCCCTCCCCTTTGTCCTATCTAGAGTTTGCCCATTCCTCCCCACCCATCCTCATTATGAATCAGCCTCCTTATATCAGAGAAAACATTCAGCATTTGGTTTTGGGGGATTGGCTTACTTCACTTAGCATTATATTCTCCAACCCTATCCATTTACCTGAAAAATGCCATGATTTTATTCTCTTTTAATGCTGAGTAATATTCCATTATGTATATATACCACAGTGTCTTTATCCATTCACTTATTGAGGGGCATCTAGGTTGCTTCCGCAGTTTAGCCATTGTGAATTGAGCTGCTATGAACATGTGGCTGTGTTACTATAGTATGCTGATGTGGCTGTGTTACTATAGTATGCTGATTTTAAGTCCTTTGGGTATAGACCAAGGCTGTGTTACTATAGTATGCTGATTTTAAGTCCTTTGGGTATAGACCAAGGAGTGGGATAGCTAGGTCAAATGGTGGTTCCATTCCAAGTTTTCTAAGGAATCTCCATATTGCTTTCCAGATTGATTGCACCAATTTGCAGTCCCACCAGCAATATATGAGTATGCCTTTTCCCCCACATCCTCGTCAACACTTATTGTTGTCTGTATTCCTGATAATTGACATTCTGACTGGAGTGAGATGAAATTTTAGAGTAGTTTTGATTTGCATTTCTCTAATTACTAGAGATGTTGAACATTTTTTCATATGTTTGTTGACTGAATGTGTATCTTCCTCTGAGAAATGTCTGTTCAACTCCTTAGCCCATTTATTGATTGGGTTGTTTTTTTGGTGTTAAGTTTTTTGAGTTCCTTATATATCCTGGAGATTAGTGCTCTATTTGACATGTGTGTGGCAAAAATTTCCTCCCAAAATGTAGTTTCTCTCTTCACCTCACTGATTATTTCTTTTGCTGAGAAGCAGCTTTTTAGTTTGAGTCCATCCCATTTATTAATTTGATTTTCTTGCACTTTAGGAGTCTTGTTAAGGAAGTCAGAGACTAATCTGATGTGATGAAAATTTGGGCCTACTTTTTCCTTTATTAGGCACAGGGACTCTGGACTAATTCCTAAGTCCTTGATCCACCTTGAGTTGAGTTTTGAGCATGGTGAGAGATGGAGATTTATTTTCATTTTGCTGCATATGGATTTCCAGTTGGGTCATTCTTCTTTTTCCTAAAATACATATTTTAGAAATCTCTTGAGAAAAGAACTGCTACTATAAAGTATCTCACTCTTGTTTATTTAAAAAATGTCATTATAATTTCACTTTCACTTTTTTTTTTTTTAAACAACAGTGGGGATTGAGCCCAGGGGTACTTTACTACATTTCCAGTTCTTTTCATTTTTTATTTTGGGACAGGATCTTGTTAAGTTGCCCAGGCTAGCCCTGTGATCCTCCTGCCTCGGCTTACCAAATGGTGTCCCACTATGCCTGGTTCACTCTCATTCTGGACAGATAGTTTTCTGGATATACAGTTCTAAGTTTACAGTCATTTTTTCTGCACTTTGAAGATACCAGTAGGGTCTAATTTTATATAGAACATGATTTCAGATTTGTAAATGTGTGCATAAAAACATATGAGAGTGAAGACATTGGTAACACAATTGAAGGGAGCTATTGGTCCCCCTTATATGGATATTTTGAATCCTCAAACAGAAGACACATTTCTTGATGTGTGTGTTTAGGATTCTCTTGTTGCTTGAAGGAGTTTACCATATATCTATTGCTTCTCTGAATAAGAAGCTTAAATATAAAATGAAGACCAAACAACTGTGAGAATTAAGATGACAGGACTAACATGAATATTATGAAATATATTTCTAATTAAAAGAATAATAACACTTACAAAAATTAGGAGGTAAAAGAAAATATGAATGTTCTACCTTATCTTTTTTATAACAGTATTGATATTGTCTTGAATTAAAATACATACAGATCTTAAAGTAAATTACTTCAATCTCTCTTTTCCTTCACCTTGGATGGATATTTTATGAAATACTATCTCTAGTGGTGAAAAGATATTTATCTAATATCTTTAGCAATCCCTTTAGTTTCACTTTATTTTCTATTCCCTTTAGCAATCCCTTTAGTTTCACTTTATTTTCTATTCCTTCTGTTAAATTAAAGTAAAATTATATGTAATACTTTTTAATAAAAATAGAAGTTATATTATAATCCTATTTTTATAAAAGTACTTCTCTGTCTAGTCTATATATGCATGGAAAGCTGCCTGGAATGATGTGTACTTTAATATTAATCATGATTTATTTCAGGCAGTGGTGTTCAAGTCAAATTTTAACTTTATTTTGTGTTTTCTATGTCACTTGAATTCTTATGTGGATATGTATTATTAGAAGTCAGTATGTCCCGAATGCACCACCAGTCAGGTTGCACAGTGTTACAAATGGGGAGACTTGGTCTTCATCTGCTCCTGTGCCCGTGGCCTGGGCCACCAGCTCCATGTCTGATCTTCCTCTAGATACAGGCAATCAATGGATGCCCAGCTAGAGGAGGCTGTGGAATTTCTTAGCCTCAGAGTTCCTCTCTAGGACGTTAGTCTGTCTGGGGTGCACTATGATCACATTCTCTAATGTTGGACTTTTGCAGTGTTTCTGCTAGGGTGGCAATTTTAGATTGCCATGATAGTTCTTCTATATGAATCTTTGTCCAAAGCTTTGAGTATTTTTTAGGATAAATTCTTAGATATAGCGTCAAAATGCATGACTTTTTTTTCCAGGTGGTGCTAGGGATCAAACGAAGGACCTTGCTCATGCCGGGCAAGTGCTCTACCACTGACTTCTACCCCTGACCCCATTTTTTAATACTCATAATTTTATATGGTCAAATTGATTTTTGAATATGCAATTCTAATTGATGTTTTCACTAACGGTATTTATAAAACGCCTTTTCCATAATTCTCTTGCCAGCACTAATCATTTTTTTGTTTGACATTTGTGTCCATTTGATAAGCAAAAATGATATTTAATGGTTGTTTTAATTAGCATTTTTATTATTAGTGAGGTTAGTGTTTTTCATGTGAGCATTGAATTTTAAAATTTTTAGTGGAATTTTATAAGTGGGCTGATGACCTGATAGTATTTATTTTTTGAAGTTATAATTCACAGAATGTGTAAGTAAATGGCTAAAGGAGCATTGTGTGAGGGACATAGTTCATAGTGACAGTCTTGGTGCCAGGTAACAGGGCCTGAATTGGGAAGGGGGTAGGAAGTGGATCTGACCACATTTCATCTCCATCTCTGATTTTTTTCTGGCTTCCTGATTCCCCTATTATAGTTGTCTGCTTTGAAAAATTAGCACAACTGGGCATGGAGGTGCATGCTTGTAATCCTAGCAACTGAGGCTGAGGCAGGAGAATCATAAGTTCCATGCCAATTCTGGACAACTTAGCAAGATCCTGTCTCAAAAACTAAAAAGGGCTGAGAATGAAACTCAGTAGTAGAGGGCCCCTGGGTTCAATCCCAATACCAAAAAGAAAAAATAAATAAATAAAAATTAACACAATAATACTGTTTTGCCCCAGTTTGGGGGAATATTTTACAATTCTCCTAAGAGGTCAGTTCTGTCTTTCCCTTCTAGAAAATCAATTCAGAGAAAATTCAGCAACAA
The DNA here is from genome assembly GCF_047511675.1 of Marmota flaviventris. Lineage (NCBI taxonomy): Eukaryota > Metazoa > Chordata > Mammalia > Rodentia > Sciuridae > Marmota > Marmota flaviventris. Next base: position 171,378,605 of record NC_092500.1, read on the forward strand.
GACTATGAATTTTGTGATCAAAGTGGATTCTATGAATCCAAATATGCTGAAGAGACGTGCTGGTAGTTTTTGCTAGCATTGGTTTGTCTCTTGCCTTTTACCTTCGGGTATTTATAGGTTGTATTTTTAAAATAGAGAAATGAAGCACACATTAACCAAAGCAAACCCTGATGAAAACATGACCGACCCTGTGTAGTTCTGTGTAGAATTGTAATTCTTTGTTCTCTGTAGCTTTCCGATAAAAGGATTCATGTGGGATGGTAGATAGGGCGGTTTTAATTTGGATCAACCGGACTTATTGCTGGATTTTACACCAGCCATGCTGTGAGGCAGGTTCTTTGTTTTCTGCAATTATCAAACTAAGCCTAATTAAACTTGCTTTGCTTTGATGTGCTGTAATGTTTTCCATAATTTTATATTCTGAACCATTTTCCTGAGTCCTTGTTTGAAATCAAGGATAGACTATGGATTCATTTCATGTCTGACATACCATGATTTAACATGTATCTAATCAGGTTATAAGATGTCTATTTTGGTTGATGTAATGTAACATCATTATCATTATTACTAATTTTGTTATTATTTGGGCTTTTTGCAACTTGGATCTGTGGAATAATTTTTAAATACAATACACTTTAGATACATATGAAAGGCGAGAGCAAAGATGTTCAATTCTAACAATTAAATATGGATCTTAAATTATAGAATGCATTCTTCTGTAAAAGTCAATTGTTTTCTCTTGGTTGTGTTTTTCCTTAAGGGGACTTTTTTTTTTTTTTTTTTTTAGCTCGTTTAGCAGGATTGACTTTTTGTGCTTATTTCTCTGGTGTAGATGGGTTAAAAAAGATATTTTGTTGTCTTTTTTGTATTTGAAAGTTGTTCATTTCCCACTCGGATGTATCCATTAGATCTGTCTTGCTTTATGGGTACTAGAGTAGATGTGAGTGATTTTTAAAGAGCTTTTTTCTTCACCATCCAATAGATATAATTTACAAACACTTTGTTTCCTTCAGCTGTCACTGTGTGTGGAGTTCTCGTTAGTCACATACCCTCTGCTGCCTTTCAAAAACGAACTAAACTGTTTTTGGTATATTCACCTAATTTCCTAAGGTTTTTAACTTCCCACTTGGAATGGGCATAGGATACCAAACCAAATTAGTTCCTCTTTCAGCCCAAATGTAAAGGGGCCTTAGCTGTGGAGACCCCTGGCCAGTGTTCTGAACAAAGTCATGCCTCTCATTGACACTGGTCATAAAGAAGTAATATTCTTATGTGTCTCTATGAAGATCAGGAAAATTGGGAGCTTAACAATTATCAGTATTAAGAAAACTTGGTATTGGTGGGTATACTTTGATAGCATTTTTAAAAAGCTGTTGAAATGTAATATACATAGAGAAAAGCACACATTTTTAAAGTGGACAACTTAGTGAATTTTCACAATGACCCTATTTAAAGCAGCACTCAGAGAAAAAGAATATGGTCAGCACCGCAGGACCTCCACCTGTGCTCCTAGTCAGTCACTGCTCCCCAAGCCCAGCCCCCACAAGTCCCTGCTTTCCTGACTTGTACCCATCCTGTGCATCCATTACACACGAATCCCACAGAGTGCACTCTTCCCATCTGGCTGTTTTCATTCAACTTGTGTGAGAGAGATTCATCCATATTGTTGAGCATAGTTGTAGATATTTTATTCTTAGTACTTTATAATATTCTGCTGTATGAATGTATCACACTATCCTTTTCATTGTTGAAGGGCAGCCTTATGTGCTGGGGTTGGGGGAGAAGATCTTGGGAACAGGGGGGTCAAATGACTTCACATTTTAGGTCCTGCCCAGTACACTGTCGGCGGTTCCTGCCAGTCTGGGAAGAGATTTGGCTCTCTCCTCTGAGGGCATGTTCATTCTAGTTAGGAACTACCTGAGGACAGGGACTAGCTGTTTATCTTCCCTCTGCCCACTCACTACAGGGGCCTCCTGCAAAGGCCCTCAAATAAATGTAGATAGGATTGAGAATAGCTTGTCCAAATGCAGACACAATGATGCCAGGAAGAGGATGTAAAACAGGAGGCTGAGAGAAACACCAGGACCTTCCAAAAGAAGAGGCAGCCAAAGGACAAGGAAAGGGGAGAACAAATAACAGCTCGGAACAATACTTATTTATCTTGTTATCATGTAAATGAGTTTAATTAAATAGGCTTCATGGGGCACTACTAAATCCTCTGCTAAACCGCAAAAACACAGAACAGTGCTTTGGTTTGCTGTTTTCTTGTTCTTTTGGTTCCTCCCTTGGTCTCCCATCTTTGATCATTTTAAATGTATTTTATTCAATTCACATGATTTTTTTGATCCCCAAAGCAACAACTGAACAGAATAAACCAATAATTGTGTAAAGTCGATATTCATGTAAATGTCTGGCATTTCAGCCAATTTTTCTTTTCTAGTTGTTGGGTTTTGTTTTTTTTTCCTTTTTGCATCAGGCTTCACTGTGGATCCTACATATTTCAGTTTGTTTCCAGAACACATTATAACTTTTATTATTTTTTCATTTCTTTTATTGACTTGATTGAAGTCATTCTGCAATCTTGATAATCAGTGTACTAATATATTAATAATTGTTGCTAGGTCCCAGCAAGTGGTGGTAAGATAATTGCAGAGCTAATACCAGTGCAATATATAAATTATTCATTAAAACATATAGTGCCTATTTGAATATGTTTCTTCATTCTACTAGCAAAAACATCTCATGCTTTATTGGAGGCTCTCATTTTGATTAAAAAAATTAAGAAGGCCCATTCATTCTGCTACCTTCAGAGAGTTAATAATACAGCTGCTCTAGGAATTGACCTCAAGGGAATGTAAATGAGTGACAGACTTGAAAATCAGGGCAGAATTTGGTTGATTTCTGCTCCACCCCTGTGGACTAGTTTACTACTGCTGCTGAACGAGTCCCACAGCTTTGTGCTTTAAACAATAGAACCTTATTTTCTTTCTGTTCTGAGATCAAGGTGTCAGCAGGGCTGATTCCTCTGAGGCCTCTCTCCTTGGTGTGTAGATGGTGTCTTCTCCCTCTATCCTCATGTGGTTGTCCTTCTGTGTCTGTGTCCCAATCTTTTCTTCCACAAACGCTGGTCACATTGAATGAGGGAAACCCATATGATCTCACTTTACCTTAATCATCTCTTTAAGGCCCCATCTCCAAATACAGTCACCTTCTGAGGTTCTGGGTGTTAGGATGTCAAGGCAGAAACTTTGAGGGTGAGCACAATTTGGCCCATAATGCCCATCACAACAATGTTTGATATTGATGTGAGACATTTTTGGCCAGTCACAGGGCTTGCTGTGCAGTCAGAAAAACGTTTCCTTCCCTGAGTTTCTGGTCTCTCCTTTCCTTTAGGTCTTGACTGAGATGCCTTGTGGTGGGATGTGGTACTTCATTTGCAGAGCCACAGCCAAACGAGCCAGATGACACTCCAAAAGGCAGAGGAGGTAAGTCTCCAAGGGCAGACTTTGACCAGTGGGAAACAGAGATGGAAAGAGCCAGGTAGATAAGTTCCCAGTCCTTGCTTCCTACATGGCTGGTCCCATGCCACAGTTTCTGTATACAGTCTGATAAGAGATGTGTGGCCCCTCTGTCCACCAAATTGTCAGCTCTGTGTCTTCACAACTTGCTGTGAAGAGCGGCAGGTGCTGTAGCCTTGGTCCAGCGTGGCTTCCCACTCCTCCTGGCCCTTTCGCTCACTTGCACTGCTCTGGGACTGCCCAGTAGAGCATCAGGACTCAATCCTTGCCTCAGGCTCTGCTTTGTAGGGAATCCAGGCTAAGAAAATACTTTACCCATTATAGATGTTTTACACTGACTGGAAAGATGGCAATAAACTTAAATAAGAGCATATAGACAAGTATTATTCTTTAATACTTATCATAGAGCATTTAATCAGTTCTTAAATTATTTGTAGTGAGGGAGGGGCAATAAATTCATGACAAACTATAGTAAACATCAATAGAATTTCCAGATTGATATGGACTCAAGTGGACTTGTCCGTAGTGCTAAATAATCTTATTTTACCTTATATGAGCAAATATATGTAGAAGACAAATGAAGTTATTTCTTTGTCTGTCACAAACACCATTGTCACAAACAATGTGTCCTCTTCTAGCAGATTCCATATTGTTACCCATGAGACCATCTCTTAATAAAGGAGGTCCATGAATGGAACTTATTGAACCCTTAAGTAAAAACTCACAGGTGCCTTCTTTAAAACCACAAATGTTAAAATTTAATGTCTGATTATTTTGTAAAAAAATTACTAAATAGCACTAATATTGGACCCCTTGACCTCTTTACATTTTTTCTGATAAAATATTTATAAGAAAGTATAATCTATAGAGACTATCCACATACTGAGAGACTCCAGCATTTGAATACTATAACGTTTGGATCTCTCTACTAAGTCTAGCAGCAGTACACAGAATCAGCTTGAAGACTTGTTTCTAAAACTTGTTTTCTCGTTTTAGACTCATAGGATTTCTGCAATTCATCTGTGTATGCAAACTTAGTAATATTTATTTGTAAGAATGATTTGTAATGATGTGGCCATAAGCACTCACCTATACCAGGTGCCTGTGAGCAATTCTGATTGCATTGTGACCATCTCTCCCCTGCACACGCCCTTGCCGTGGACTCTATCTATCAGTACTCAAGCCCTTGCTTTGAACTTGGTGTCAGTGGATCCCTCTGTGGGGGAGAAGTGACGTAGGCAACATCATTTTGAGACATATTCTTCATCTTAGAACAACAGTTACCCCAAGGTCACTCTGACCCAGAACAATGGTCAGCTCCACCTAAACCCCAGACAACAACCTATAATGAGAATTGTTACCTGGGATGAAATCTTGAGAAACACCTTGCTCAATGTGGAACAGCGACCATCACGAAGAATGATGGTGAAGACCACAAGAATCCTTCCCTGACAATTCCCTAGAAATGGCCAAACCACAAAAATTCCCTGACCCCCTCCATTCCCCTATAATTTACCTAGGCTGTAGATGGAAGGTAAGCTTCAGTCTCACTGGGACCCTCCCTCTGTAGGTTTATTCCAAATTAACTGCCTGTCACGAAATACTTATCCATTGTTACAGTGATGGTGAGTCCTGCCCAGGCTCTGTTGGAGACCTAACTCCAGTCTGTCTAGTCGGAAAGCAAACCCATCCAGATGCATCCAGAGGCCTGGGGGAGATGGGGTAGCCTGCCAGAGGCCAATTTCTTTTATGGTCTCATTTTGTTATGCATATTTACTATTTTATTTAAACTTTAATTGTGGTTAAATATACATAATATGAAATTTACCATTTTAGCCATTTTTAAGTGCACAGTTCAGGAGCATTAAGTATATTCACATTGCTCTGTGACCATTGCCACCTGCTTCTCCAGCACTCATTTCATATTGTAAAATTAAAATTCTGAATCCATTAAATAATAATGATAACTTCCTGTTCAGCTGTCTTCCCTGCCTCTAACAACCTCCATTCTATTTTCTACCTCTAAATTTGACTAAGTCCCTCAGATAACTGGAAACATACAGCATCTGCCCTTTTGTTCTGGCTTATTTCACTTAGCACCATGTCCTCAAGGTTCATCCACATTGTAGCATGTGTCAGCTGAGGTCAGTCTTCCTTCCTTCCTTCCTTCCCTCCCTCCCTCCCTCCCTCCCTCTTTCCTTCCTTCCTTCTTTTTTTTTTGCAGTGCTGAGGAATTGAATCCAGGGTCTTATGCATGCCAGGCAAGCACTGTACCACCCAGCCCTAGTTGAGATCAGTCTTTTAAGGGACCTGATATACTCTCAGGAGGGAACTTTCTCCAAAGGAAGGCGGATTTTGCCTCAGAGCCGCACCATGGTGTTCAGTGTTGGGATGCTTCTGAGCACAGAGTGACTCAGAAGCATCTCTCACAAGGGCATTTATCTCACCCTAATTACTTTCCAAAGGTCTGTCTTCTGATACCAGGACCTTGGATGTTAGGATTCCAATATGAAAATTTTAGGGGACACAAATATTGAGACCACAGCAGGAAAAATTCCTTCATTAGCATATATGAGACTTATTCTATGAATTCTTGGAAATAACTTAAGAAGTTTTGAGAGGTACTGGAGGTTTTTATGAAGTCTCTGTTTTATAAAACAAAGGGTGAGAGAGACAAAAATAATAATTGAATGTGACCACTCATCACCTGCTGTCTGATTTAGCTTAAAAGGCAGGACCTCAACAATATGTGACTCAGGTAACAAAAAAGAACGAAATCACACATGAAGAGCAGTGCTCCTTGGCATCCTCTCCCTTCACTAGGGGAAGCTCCTACTCAGTAAAGAGCTGTCACTCTTGGGCCACCTCCATGATATCACACGTGCAGGGCATAGCAATAGTGGGAGGTTCCATTGTGTTTCTGGGCCAGAGGGGGATTTTTTGCTTCCTTCAAAGGTTTGAGATGAGACTGGCAGCACTTTGAGTCATTAGAAGTTGACGATAATTTCTAAAGGCTTCTAGGACAAGACTGCAAAATACTTGGGAAGCCTTGACCAGGATTTTGGTATAATGTCTCATAGAAGAATCAGTGCCTCTCAAGGATGATCCCAAACAGTTTGCCAGGTCCTACCTTTATAGTGAGTCTTTTAGTTATAAGTCACTTTTGAGCACATTGTGCCGTTGCTGGCCTCTGGCTTCATTAGGACAGTTACCACATATGCTGTGTAAGGACTGACAGTGTGATCAAGTCAGACAAGACAATGGCTGGGACACCCTTTGAAAAGCTTGGGTCTGGTTAATTTTCTTAGGCAGGCTTTGCAAAGCATCCATCCATATGTTAATCTTCCCTGTCGATCCTTCAGGCTTCATCAGACTAAAGAGCAAAATGACCCGTGGGGGTGACGCAGTATAAGCCAGGATATTCAGGAGTAGATGGCTTCAACATTCATGTTACTGTGGACAAGTGGGCGGACCTAAGAACTGAGAAGCACCCCACCACTGCAGATGCGGCCCCATATGTAAGGAGACTGGGAAAGGTAAAGTGGTTAAGTCCCAGGGGACAGCAGGTGGCTGCTTTTAACTCTCCCTGCAGTGAGGGAAGGGGACAGGATTGGGGAGCCAGGGGCATTTTGTGGGGGACAGGGCATAATCATAGGAAAAATGACTCCTGCATCATGGGGACTCTTTCAAGCTGCACTTGGAATTAAAGGCCATCATACCATCGAGGATGTTCAGAGGCTGGGGCATGAAGACTGATAATAGTCCTTTGGCATCAGAGGGGCATTATCTCTACCACATTTCTTGGCTTTTTGAAGGACAAACAGAGACTGAAATCACTAGAACAATAAAACCGCTCTTAGTGTTTTGGAGGCACAGAGCAGGTAGAGTGAATTCCGAGCCACTGCAGATAGTGACTGGGAGCACTTTGAAGCCAGAGAGCAAATGGACCATGTGGGATGCGTAGAAAAAGCAGGCAGCAAAATCTGTTCTACCCAACCAGCTGCCCCAGCCAGACCCAGAGAGACCGTCTTTGACTCCTCCCCACTCCTCCAAATGGGCTGTTTCCATGGCTTGCTCTTAAGAACTATGTTGCTATGGACATTTTATACATGTCTCCTGATGTTCATGGACAAGAATTTCTGCAAGATAATGCCAAATGGTTTTCAAAAGTGATTGAGCCAACATAACAATCAGACACAATGCATGAATCTTAGATTAGGAAAAAAGAAACCATGAGAGATGCATTTGGGACATTGGTGAAATTTGAATATGGACTGGATATGGTACTGTGAAATTATTGTTAACTTAAAAAATGTAAATGGTATTGGATATGCACGAAAATGTCCTTGCCTTATTCTTTCTTAATAGTAGTTTAGAATTAAGTGCTAAGCTATCCACAGTTTGTTTTCAAATGTCTCTGTGTTTGGAGAAGGAGAGGGAGAGAGGGGCAGAGAAAAGATAGAAGAGGTGATGGAGAGAGAGGGAGAGAGGGAAAGGAGAAGAAAGTGGAAAGGTGGAGGGGGGAAGCAAATGTAGCAGAATGTTGTGGGTCAGGTGCATGTGTGGCATTTTTCAAGATAAAAACCTGTGAAAAGAAAAGAAAAAAAATGTTTGAACCAGCAAGAGCCTAGGTAGGAAAACCGAAACCACTTTAGGTATTTCAGATAGAGGGGATTCAGTACCACGAATTGGCTTCAAAGGCTTTGGGCATGGTGGAAGAGCAAATGGAAGGGGTGAGAGTGGACAAGCAATGGGAGGAAACAGTGGTCCCCTTAAAGCAGAAGCCATTAGTTCTCTTTCACTCAGCCCACAGGCCTGCCCTTGCTTCTGTGGCAGCTTCCGCAGCTGGCTCTGGATTCCTGAATAGGTGCTACCTCAAGCAGGACAGGAGCTTCAAGGTGTGACCTTGACTCAGCTGCTAGCTTTCAGCTCCCCTCCCCTCCATGGCCACCTTCATCAGTACCTGCCACCCACAGTCAAAGCCAGAAGCAGAGATCTTCCCTCTAGCTCCTGCATTCTGATCTTTACCAGCACCTTCCATGGGAGAACCTAACAGGAAACCTCTGAGCAGGGGATCCTGGGAAACACACCTTACAGACTGCAAACCCTCACGGTTCAGAGCAGAAGGAGGATGTGGCACTCAGAGACATTACATTAAGCATCTAGGGACACCCTCCCCCAGCAGTAGGCCAGAGTCCCCTCTGCCCCCATCTTTGCTAGCATGTCAGACTTGGTAAGTCTGACTTTTTAGCTTTTGAGTTGGGCGTGACTATTTAACTTGCATTTTTGCTTATCCTTGTGGCTAGTCTAAATATTTGTCTCTTGGAGAGGCTATCTCTGACACAGCTGATGAGTTCTCCTGCTGTACCCTACCCTGGGCTTCTACATTGCACTCATCAAAATTAGTAATTATACATTTATTTCTGAGATTATTTGAGTAATAATAGTCTACTCCATTATTGTGTAAATCCCACAAAGGCAAGATGTGTCTCTTGTTTTCTGTTGTATTTCCTGTGATGAGCACATGGCAGGTATCTTGTAGGCACTTGGTTAATATATCGAATGCATGAATGAAGAGGGATGAGCTGCAGTGCCAACCTTGTGTAGTGGATTGGACTGAGAAGAGAAACAACCCCTAGTCATTCCTTTAATTGTCAGTTACTGAGCAGGTCCGTGGTAATGCCAGAACACCATGGAAGTAAGCCATTCTTTATCGTTTGTTTTATCATATGTTTATAAGTGTGTATATATATATGTATGTATGTGTGTGTATAAAATTTGTTGTAAATAACAATCATCAACAAACTGCATTGTGTCAGTCTTCTTTCTGTGACTATAATAAATACTTGAGATAGTCAACTTAAAAAGAGAAAAGTTTATTTTAGCCCACAGTATTGGATGCTGTAGTCCATAGGTGTTTAGCCCTGTGGCTTTGGGACCTGCGGTGGGGCAGCACATCATGGCAGGAGTGTGTGTGTGTGTGTGTGTGTGTGTGTGTGTGAGAGAGAGAGAGAGAGAGAGAGAGAGAGAGAGAGAGAGAGAGAGAGAGACCAGCAAACCTCAATACCTCCGAGGAATGCCTCCCAGTGACCTATGACCACATTCGTCCCCACTTCATGAAGGTCTTAGACCTCCTGATAGCACCAGGTTGAGGACCAAGTCTTTACACATGGATCTTTGGGGAACATTCCAGGTCCAAATGATAGCAAGCATGCAATCCCTTCTGAGGCAGGGGTTCATTCACAACCCATGAATTATGAAGTCAGAATGAAAACAAGGCCTCCAGGTAGAGTTTGGTAGAAAGAGGCACCTAAACAAACTGGCACTAAGTACATAGTGAACTACTGGCCATCCTGGTTGGCCTGGGACTGAGGGGTTTCACAAGACAAAAGACTTACAGTGCTAAAACCAAAGTTCTGAGGAAACCCAGGGATGAGCTGGTCAATGACATTTGTAGTTACCATCCTGGATCCAGCCAGGAAACCTAGAAAACCTGCCTCCTGCAGAATGGGATTCTGTCTTGTGTGAATGCATTCACTCTTACACAGACTTGGTGACAGTGTTAGAGACACAGGTTAATTTTAAAAGGTTTAAGTTCACAGTAATAATCTCAGCTGTATGTTTGTACATGGGTGCATTTGGGGGGATTTTTCAGATTGTATCTTCTAATATTATTAAATTGTGTGACTAAACCAATTAGTAACTTTTAATGATCACAGAAAGTATGTCAAAGGAGAAATAAAAACTCCCCAAAGAGAGAAATGAGGCCAATGATAAGACAGAACATATTCAGCAGTCAGATTTGGTCTTGCATTTAGCACTTGCAGGGTGTGCTTGTGGATGGCCACCAGAAAGGTCTGGTCCATCTGTGACTAATGTTGCTGCAGTTGAGTCACATGCTGTGGACAGTGTGCAGGTCGTGGTCATCTTGGTGCCCAGGCTGTCTCTCAGAACAGATGAGGAAGCTGTTGTTCATGAGACACAGCATCTGTGCTCATCAGCATTTGCTGACCTGGACCAGGGAGTCAGAATCTGCTCATTTCCAGGAGGCAACTTCAGCCTATAGGGTGACAACTCCATTGGGTGACAGAGTGGTCATCAGTGACTGTGTTTTGTAGAGGGAAAATTCCCAAGGGTTTGTGAGACATTTTTGTGAAGTTGCATGTATGGATTTTGCAGAACATCCAATTGGCTCCATGGGCGACCATCTATTAGCATGATGGCAACTGCTGTGGCGATCGGCAGCCTTTGTGACACTCCTCTCCACCAACATCTGTTCATGCCCCTCTTCTTGGTTTTAGCTCTTCTTCTTTGGGTGCTGGGTTTAAAAAGATTTTATATAATCTTTTGTGGTTAAAAAATATGTAATAAAAGATCTAACTTCTTAACAAATTTTTAAGTTACATATAGTACAGTACCATTAACCATAAGCCCAACGTTGTAGAGCTTTCTGGAACTTTTTCATCTTGCAAAAGGAAACTCTGTACTCATCAAATGGCATTCCCTTACTCCTACCACCTCCAGCCCTGGTGACCATGCGTCTCCCTTCTGTGTTGGGGTTGCTCTTTCTTGTCCTTTGGGCTCCATTTCATCCTAGGAGGCTTGTCCTTGTCCACTGGACCATCATGTGATCATGTGCTTGCTTATTATTTTCTTAAATACAATCTTCCTGAGTAACCTCATTACAGTATAGCTCCTAATAGCAAAAAATACGACTTTGAAACAACTTAGGGGTTCAAGAGTACAGAGTTGTTTAAATATGGGTTATTTTAACAAATGGCATCCTATGCATCATTTGATGAAAACTGCACTGTACATTTGTTGACATAGATGTTCATGGAATTGCTTAGTTAATAAACCATGTTATTATATTGTATGCATAACATGATCCTATTTGAATAAAAAATAAATAAACATACAATGACATTTGAATGAATACTCACCAAAAATATTAACAGTATTTAGCTCTGGAAAGTAGAATTGTGTATGATTTATACTTGTCAGCTATTTCTAGTTTTTCTAAGGAACATATATTTCTTGTGTAATGAAAGGGAAATATATATGGTAAGAAAAAATTCTCTGAGTTAGCCACTCAATTGCAAAAAACTGCAATAAAAAAAGCAGCCAGTGCTCTTAGATGCAGCGTCAGTGTGGCTGTGGCTGGGGGACGTGGCTCCTTACTTATTGGCCCTTCTCAAAGAAAGGTTTGTCTCTTTATCTTAAAATAGACACCTTTTGGAGGGGGCAGTAGTCAGCAGACTAGGCATGACCAGGCTTTGAATCTGGCATATTTTATTGTTGCAACTATTGTGAGGGCCAACCTCCCTGCTAACTGCCGGAACACATTCAGCCCAGGGGATTGTAAGACTGTCCTAGCCTTGAATGAATACAGCAGGTACCAAAGTGTAGGTATCCAGATGAATGTTCTCGAAGCTGTAGGATCAGTGGGGTTATTATTATTCAAAACTTTGTGGGTTTGATGGATAATGATGGCCACCATTTGTTAAGCCCTGACGCTGAGTGACTGGTATGCATTGCCTCCTTTACATCCTTATGAGCACCCTGCCAGGTAGGTGCTGGTCCGATTTTACAGACAGGGAGACAGGTTTGGGGAGGCCGGTGAAGGTAAGCTGGCAAGTGGCCACACAGCTTTCAGACCCTTTCAGCCTGTTCCAGGCCTGCCTGGGAACTTGTCCTTGCTGTCAGGAGACCTACACTGAACTCTGTCCTGCATCTCTAGAGCCAACTGTGTTTTGCACCAAAGCATGAGGGCCATTTTAATCGCCTGCTTCACCCTCACATTTGCTCAGGAATACTGCAGAGCTGAAGACCTGCCACCGGACAACACTTCAAAGAAAGCTCCTCAGCCAGGTTCTGAGGACTGGAGCCTTGGAACAAGCATTTGAATAAAGAAAGGAGCAACAACAACGTCATGGAGATTGCTGGTTGGCCTTCCATGGGATGGCAAAGAGAACACAACCCATCTGACAAGTCTTTGTGGAAAAATATTTTCTTTTTGTTGTAGTACTGGAGATGGAACCCAGGGTGCTCTAACACTGAGGTACACTCCCAGCTCTTTTTATTTCATATTTTAAGACAGAGTGTTGCTAAGTTGCTCTGGTTGGCCTTAGAGTTGAGATCCTCCTACCTCAGGTCTCAAGTAGCTGGGATTATAGGTGTGTGCCATAGTGCCCTGCTAAATTATTATTTTCTTTAAAATTCATTCCCTTTGAGATTCTGAATGGAGTTCTTTAAAACCCCTTGGCTTTTCAATGTTTTCTATACACACACACACACACACACACACACACACAGAGTCTATGAGTAATGCCTATGTTAATTATCTTGATTTGGCCATTCCATCATGTCATACACTAAACACAACATTTATTTTGCCCATTGAAATAAATGAATGAGTGAATGTAAGAATGAGTCCGAGGGTAAAATCCCCAACTATGGTCAGCGATACTAGGCTCTTGTTTACTAGCCATGTTACCTTGGACTTGTTGCTTGACCTGGAGTCTCAACTTCATTGTCTTTGAAGCGGGTCTTCTCCCAACCTCATTAGCTTGTTTTGAGGGTTAAATGATTGGGCACCCAGCTCAGAAGTCTCTCTGTGCACCTGGCCTGTAATGTCATTCTTCCTAGAAGATGGGCTCTGAGAGTCCTCAGACTGTAAAGTGCTTGTGCTCTTTAAATGGCTGATTAACTCACAGAAGTAGTGTCTTTTAATGCTTTTAAAGTTCTATACGTGAAATGAGGTGCCAAGTTAACAACCCAGGAAAACAGAAGGTTTATGTTTTTCCGCGTAATAAACTGTGAAAAAATGAGCAGGGCAAGCTTTCCAGCCTCTCTATTAGAGCTGGTGTATAAAATGCAGAATGTACATACACATTCTTTGCACCACAGTGCTGCTCTGGCTGAGGATGGAGTGCGGGGATTACTCAGAGATGTTCTTGAACCTACAGCTAAAGGTTAAGAGCCAGGGCTGTTCAGTTTGGTACTTGCACACAAATCCTATTGTGTGCCACACACCGAGTATTGGGGGTTCCAAAATCAGTAAGCAGTAAATAAGACCTGCCCGCATTCCGATGCCTGGGTTCTACATCTCAAGAAAAGGCATAAGCATGGGCTGGGGTTGTGGCTTAGTAGTAGAGCACTTGCCTAGCATGTGTGAGGCACTGGGTTCGATCCCCAGCACCACATATAAAAACTAAATAAACAAAAATGAAGGTATTGTGTTCATCTACAATTAAAAATATTAAAAAAAAGAAAAGAAACGAAAAGAAAAAGCACAAGCGGATCACAGTCTGTGGCAGAGCCAGGGTAGGAGGAAGGGCACAGAGATCCATTCAGCCAGTTCCCACACAGAGGGAGCGGACAAACATGGAGGCTGTCAGCATCAGTCCAACCACAGGGAAGCTCCCAAGCCGAATTCAGGAATCTCACATAGAGAGTGGTGACCAGAGAGTCACCTCTCCAGAGAGTTCACTTCATTCCCACCTCCATGTTGTATCATGGACTTGAGTCACCAACTCAGGGCAAGGGTGCAACTATGGGTCTTATCTAAGCCCAGAGTAGGTGCTTCACTTCCTGTGGCCCAGCAGACTCTGAGACGGACTCTGGCAGGGAAAATGAACTAGGCAAGGCCTTTGACTTCTGGAAGCTAACAGCTACCAGAGTGTGTGGTTCCCCGGGGTTGCCATCACAAATCACCACAGGCTGCTTGGCTTAAAATAGCAGAAAGGGTTTCTCTCACAGTTCTCAAGGCTAGAAGTACAAATTCAAGGTGTCAGCAGGGCCGTGTGCCCCTGAGACTTCGTTAGGATCCCTCTTGCCTCTCTCTTTCTTGAGGTGGGGGTGGCAGTCCTCAGCACTCCTTGATTTGTATCCCCCCATCTCTGCCTTCGTCTTCACATGGCTGTCTCCCTCTGTGTCTTCACATCGTCTTACCTGAGGCCACCGTCATATTGGTTAAAAGGCTTGGGCTGGGGATGTGGCTCAAGCGGTAGCACACTCGCCTGGCATGCGTGCGGCCCGGGTTCGATCCTCAGCACCACATACAAACAAAGATGTTGTGTCCGCCGAAAACTAAAAAATAAATATTAAAAAAATTCTCTCTCTCTCTCTCTCTCTCTCAAAAAAAAAAAAAAAGGCTTACCCTACTCCAATATGACCTCATCTTAACTAATCACATGTGCAGCAAGCTTATTTCCAAAGAAGATCACATTCTGAGCCACTGGGGATTAGGGCTACCACATATCACTTTAAGGAACATAAACCATGGTGGCAAGATCAGGCAAATGTAAAATGGAAGGTTTTCTCTACCTCTCTTCCCTCCCCTTCCCTGTCTGCACTTCTTCCCCAGCTTCTATGTGCTTTTGCTCCCAAAGGCCTACATTTGCAGAACACTGGAAGCTTATATTCCAACATTTGGAGGAAGTGGGCAGGCTGGTAAATGGGGCTAATAATGCCTACATTATAGAGTTGCTGTGAGAGCAAATGTAAAGACCTTCTTGGCAGGTTATAAGTGCCCAACTAGTGTTAGATTCTCTATTAGTCTGTTTTCCATTGCTATAACAAAATATATGAGGCTGGATTGTATACACAGAAAAAAAAAGGTTTACTTAGCTCACAGTTTTGGAAGTTGAACATCCAAATTGGGCAATCCCTCTTGTTTAGCCTCTGTTGAGGTACTCATGGTAGATGGCTTCAGGATCCCCCACCCATGAAAAGGATCCCATGGCAAGACAGGAAGCCAGATAGTGGGGAGGGGGCAGTCTTGCTCTTTTATAACAATGCTTCTCATGGGAATGGAGGGTATTCCCAGGAGAACTATGTTATTTTTTTTCCATGTGTATCACATCCAGTGTCCTACTAACCTTGCATTAATCCCTACCTCTTAGAGATTCTACCACCTCCCAATATTGCCACAGGGAGAACCAAACTTTTAGCACACAAAACCTTGGGGAAGAAACTGTAACCATTCTATTTCCCCCAGTTTTTAAGGAAAGGAGTGTGTTGGCTAATCCTGAAAGGACCGAGTTTGGTAGGTGAAGAAGGAGGGGCTTGTAGGACATTGTGTCTCTTCAGAAGAGATGAGGCCTCTCTTGAGGTTGCACCGCCCCAGCATCTCGTTTTGGATACCCACTGAGCAGCTTCCCACGACCTCTTCAAGTGCACTCTATGGCTGAACTCGACTTTCCTCATTTCCTTGGGGGACAGTTCCCTAAGCATGTAGTATTGGGATCCATTGTGCCACGGGGGAAAGGCCCCAGATTCTGTCTCACTCTTGGGCCCACGTGCAGCAGTGAAATGAGATGGTTGTGGCTCCTGGCTTTGCTCACTTCCTGAGAGTCACTGGGCCTCTGGCGCCATGTCTGAGCCAGGCCTCCGTGAGCACAGTGGAATCACTGTACCAGCAGACTAGTGAAAAGCAGGTTGGGCCCACCGTTTTTTTTTTTTTTTTGGTACCAGGATTGAACTCAAGGGTGGCTAACACTGAACTACATCCCCATCCCTTCTTATGTTTTATTTTGAGACAGGGTCTTACAAAGTTGCTGAGGCTGGCTTTGAACTCTAGATCCTCCTGCCTCAGCCTCCCGAGGGCTGGGATTACATTTTTATGGGATTAGATATTCGTGAAGTTTGCCTCCCAACTTTAACTGTTTTTGCTCCCACTGTACACACACATATACACTTTGGCACCTCCTCTTCAGTCTCCTCCTCTGGTTGGAACCAGGAAGAGTCATTTAGAATTGCTGATCACTCTAAAGGATAAAAGAATTTCACTCAATTTATTATCTATTCCAGACATTTGAAAGTAAAATACAGTGTGTTGCCTTTAGAAGGAATTTAAAGCATCCACAAGCCAACATGAGTGACATTTATTTCAATTCAGGGATTTGCCATTATTTCTAAAATCACACTTTGACAATCATCAGAAAAGCCTGAAGTTACACCTGACTCTAACCTACAGGGATGCAGAGAGCTAGGTGAGGAGGATTGTATATCAGTTTGTTTTGTGTTGCTATAACAGAAGACCACAGACTGAGAAGTTTATAATGAACAAAATTTTTCTCAGTTCCCAATTCTGGAGTCCAAGATCAAGGCAGAGGCATCTGGCAAGAGCCTTCTTTGTTGCATCACTTCGTGGTGGAAGGCAGAAGGGCAAAAGAGGCAAACATGGGCCAAACTCACCCTTTGGCAATGGCATGAGGGCAGAGTGCTCATAGGTCACACCTCCCAATACCACCGCAAAAGAAACTAAGTGAAATCTGGAGGGGACAAACATTTGAACCATTGCAGGTGGTCTCCAGCCACCCGTGTCCTCTCAATAGAGGCTTGAGCTGCTGCACCTTGGGTGACCCAGAGGCCAGACTCCTGCTGCTGGTGGTCATGGGGCCGGTGCTGCAGTCCTAGGATCTGAAGCCCATCTTACTTGGGCTTGGGATGCTTGGGCAGCCCACCCTCTGAGCTCTCCCTTGCCCCAATCCCTGTTTCTGTCTGAACTCAGGGTTGGATCCCCTTGTGTTTCAACATCTCTAGGTGCACTGATTCTGAGAAATTGGACAACCTTTTCTGGAGGTGCACCTCCTTCCTGGTGTCACCAAAGCCTGATACTGTACTTGTAACTTCTGGGGAAGCCACTGTGCAGCCTCTTTGTCTCAAGTATCTGCTGCCCCAAGCCCTATCTACCCATAGGGTGCCGAGAGCAGCGGCTCTGCTGCTATGGACAGCTCAGTAGGGAGGCCCAGGTAGGCACAGGAGGAGCCTCAGTGTGAGCATCTTGGAGAGTATGCCACGCAGGCGCCCAAGCCTGTACCTCACATGAGAAAAAGTTCTCAAGTTGATGCCCCCGGTATTGCTGTAGAGAAAGGAGACTGCAATTATTAAAATATAGGCTGACTGGGAAAAAAAACCCTGCTCACCAACATTTACATAAATATCACTTTAGTTATGCATCATTTATAATCAATAGTATATATATTTTTTTAAAGAGAGAGAGAGAGAGAGAATTTTTTAATATTTATTTTTCAGTTTTCGGTGGACACAACATCTTTATTTTATTTTTGTGTGGTGCTGAGGATCGAACCCAGCGCCCCGCGCATGCCAGGCGAGCGCGCTACCACTTGAGCCACATCCCCAGCCCTCAATAGTATATTTTTAAGTATTTTTAAGTGGTTTATACTTGACTCTACACTAGTCCATTCAACTTTAGTTGCTATTTATTTCTTAGTGAAGTATAATTTACCTATAATAACATTCCTCTAATACACAGAGCATTTTCAATACCAAAAAAAAAAAAAAGTTTCCTCCTGTACCTTTGTCCCTCCTGTCCCTTCCTCAACCCCCTAGCCAGAGACAATCACTGATCTTTTTTCTCTCATTATAGTTTTGCTTTTTCTAGAACTTCATGTAGTTGCAATCAGACAGAATTTAGTCTTTGTTTCTCATTTTATTAAGTAGAAAGCTTTTGGGACTGTTCATATTATGTGATTTGATACTTCATTCCTTTTTATTGTTGAGTAGAAGTCCCATATTATGAATGTACCACAATGTATTTGTCCATTTATCAGTGGGTGGACATTTGGGTTTTTTCCAGTTTTGATCATTACGAGTAGTGCCGATATATACATCATCTTAGTCTTTTTGAATTGTGTAATACTTTGGATCTGGAATGTCCCCAAAGCTCATGTGGTGAAGGCTTGGCTCCCAGTCTGTGGTGCTATTGGGAATGGTGGACACTCCAGGAGGTGGGAAGAGGTGGGTCACTGAGGGCATGCCCTAGAGGGGTGTGCGTTGTCCCTGAATCCTTCCTCTCCCTCTCTCTTTGCTTCCTGGGCACCATGAACTGAACAGCTTTGCTCCCACCACAATGCTCGGCCGTACCACAGGTATAAAAGCAATGGAGGCAGCCAGCTAGAAATGAAAACTTCTGAAGCTGTGAGCTAAAATAAATCTTTCCTCCCTTAAGTTGATTTTCTTAGGTATTTTGTCACAGGAATGGAAAGGTCACTAATACAGGTTAATAGAACAAAATCCCATAGAAATGGAAGTCCAAGTTCAAGATGCCAGCAGATTCAGTTTCTGGTGAGGGTCTACTTTCTGATTAATAGACAGAAACTTCTTGCTGTGTCCTCATATAATGGAAGGGGACAGAAAGCCCTCTGGGGCCTCTTTCATGAGGGCACCGATCCCATTCATAAGCACTCTAACCCCTGACCTAGTCACCTCCCAAAGGTCCCACCTCCTAATACCACCTCCTGGGGGGTTGAGTTCCAACTTATGAATTTCTAGGGAACCTAAACATTCAGAAGAGGCCCTTTCCTCATGACCTTCCAAAGTTCATGTCCTTCTCACGTGTAAAATACATTCATCTTGGGCTGGGCTGTGGCTCAGTGGTACAGCACTTGCTCAGCATGCATGAGGCACTGGGTTCAATACCCAGCACCACATAAAAAAAACTAAATAAACAAAGGTTTTGTGTCCATCTACAAAAAAAAAATTTAAAAAAAAATACATTCATCTCATCTTTATAGCCCCGCGAATCTTGAATTATTCCAGCATCAATTCAAAAGTCTGAGTTCAGAGTCTTGCCTAAATATCCCCCAAGAAAGCTATGGATCAGACTCAAGGTACAATTCCTTTTGAGGTGAATTGCTCTTTACCTGTGAACCTGTGAAATCAAACATTTCCCACTACAATGGTGGGACAGGTGCAAGACCCACCTTTCCAGTTCCGTGGAGAGAAATTGGAAAGGAGAGGGATAACAGGCTTCAAGCAAGTCCGAAGCTTCGAGGCTCAGGAATGATCTTTGATTTGGGACTCTGCTCTCCAGGCCACTGGGGTAGAGGTCCTACCTCTGCAGCTCCTCTGGGCAGGGCCGGGTCCCCAAGGCTCTGTAAAGCCTGCCTCCACAAAGCTGCCCAGTCCCCAGGTCAGCTCTCAGGAGCTGGAGTGCCCGCGGCTCCCCTGGTACTGGAACTGCTCGCCAGGGGTTCCAGCATTCTGAGGTAGAAGGAGCAGCCTGGCCCTCACAGCTCCCAGGGCACTGCCCTAGCAGGGACTCTGCTGGATCTGTCTTCACAGTGGCCCTCTGCCTGAGCACACCTGAGGCCCCGGGAGGTGGCACCCTTGGAAATTTGGATAAAGCAGCCAATCTGTGCTCTGATTGAGATGGTCCTATGCCGAGGCCACTGAGGCTTGCTGCCTTTGCCTTCTGG
Source organism: Marmota flaviventris (assembly GCF_047511675.1). Taxonomy (NCBI): domain Eukaryota; kingdom Metazoa; phylum Chordata; class Mammalia; order Rodentia; family Sciuridae; genus Marmota; species Marmota flaviventris. Next base: position 171,398,349 of record NC_092500.1, read on the forward strand.
AGGAGGGGCCACCGCAACCATGGCACACCTGGGCCAGCCCACCGTGCTAGAATGCAGGGAGTGAAGCCTTGAAGGTATTTTGCCCATGAAGGTGCTTGCAGTCTGAGCCTGTGGTGCTGTGATGGGGGCAGACCCACTAATCTCCAAGTGGCTGGACTGTGGTGAGAGAGGCTATCTCTCTCTCTATGGTCCCTCTCATATGGGCACTAGTCCTGCTCATGAGGGCTCACCCTTAAGACCTGGTCACCTGCCGAAGGCCCCACCAAAGTGTTACCTTGGGGATTAGGAGTTCAAAGTATGAGTTCTGAGGGACCCAGGCATTCAGAGCATAGGTGCACTCATGTACACATCTTAATGTGAACTGTGTCTTCATTTCTGTTGGGTAAATATGGGCTGGAGTTCCTCAAGCATGTGCAATGTGTGTGCAGCTGCACAGGATCCACACTCGGGAAGGCCCCATACTTGGTTTAATATTGCTGTCCTAAAATTCTTCATGATTTTGAAAAGGAATCCCACATCCTCCTATTATGCTAGGCACACAAGTTATCTAATCAACCCTAGGAACAGGATAGTTGGGTAGGAAGCTACGTGTTTGTTTAACTCCGTGAGATGCTTGCAAACTCTTTTCCAAAGTGGCTGTGCCATTTTTCATCCCCACCAGCAATGTATAAGGATTTCCAGCTGTTCTCCATCCTCATCGGTTTCTGTCTCCTCCTACCCTGGTTATCTCTTCAGACTTAAAACTAGAGGAAGGATGAGTCTGTGGTGAAGGTCTTCATGCCTATCCATGAACAACCCTCCCTGTCCCCTGCCCTTCCCCATCTCTTTTGGATTTTGGCTTCCAGGTGTTAATGAAACTAAATTACCCGTTAGGTATAAGAATAGCAAATGTGTGGGATCATGAAGTTACACAGACATGGTCTCCTCTTTGTTCTCAAGTGATCTGGCCATGTTGTCTGCTATCAATTGGTTGAATGGTTGTTAAGTTGGGAATTTAAGCAAATGTTTTCCAAGCTAACAGAATGAGAGACGTCAACTACTTTTTATCCAGGAGCAACAGCAATTCTTAAAGAAAAGAAGTGATTTGAATTCTCCAAGATGTATATTTACTATAAAGACTATTTTTCTTTTAACTTAAAATAAACACGGAGTTGGAGCAACAGCCTCACTTCAAGTATACAGTCACCAGCAATGTGGCTAGCAGCAAACTGTGTTTCCTATATTCTTTGTGGTGGAATCATATTCATTAGAACACAGACTTCATGAAATCCAGATATTTCTCATATAATTCTTTGCCCTTGTCTAAAAATCTGCTATCTTGTTCTAGAAGGAAATTAAATTAATCTCACAGACTATGTCCTTCAAAAAACCACATTTGTACCAGGCATAGTGACACACACATGTAATCCAGCAACTCAGGAGGCCGAGGCAGGAGGATCTTGAATTTGAATCCAGCCTCAGCAACTTAGCAAGACTCTGACTCAAAACAAAAATCAAAAAGGGCTGAGGATGTAGCTCAGTGGTAGAGCAACCTGGTATTACAAACAAAACAAAAGAAAAAGCCCCACATTTTCTGTGCTTGCACTGTGATTTTGTAAACATTTTCATCAAGCAATCAAAATACAATTTATAAGATGAGCCATTTCCTTATGATGTATGATAACTACTATGTTTTCCATGATTTATTAAAATTCCATAATGGAATGTTTCCATTTCTTAAGGGTCCTGGTAAATTCAGTGTTTTGGCTTGTACTGTTGGACAGACACATTCTAAGTGGAGGAAGTTGTCATAAAATAACAATGAATAAATTTCCTTAAAATACATAGACCTGCATAAAGAAAATGCCCAAATCCACTGTCGCTAGAAGAAGAAGACTTAAATAAGCAGAGAGACATAACATTCCTGGTAGGTTGTCTGCAGCCATTTATGTTCTCCAGTTTGTGACAAAGATATAAAATAATTCCAATCAAAACCCCAAGGGATTTTTTTGGGGGAAATCAACAAACTCATTCGTAGTCTATCAACAAGAGTGAACAGGGAATGGGTTGGGTTGTATTGAGGATTGAAATGGAGAATACTATTTTATATACACTTAAGAATATGTCAAAATCAGCCTCACTATTATGTATAACTACAATAAACTCCAAAAGAAAGAAAAACAAAGGAATAAACTGGGAAGAACCAAAACAATTCAATGAGGGAATGCTTACCTCATTAGATGTGGGACGTTTTATGAAAAGAACTTGGTTTCTTTTGGGAACTTCCTATTTTTCGTCCATCCTCCCACCTGGAGTTTGGTAACGACAGTGATCCCTGGGCTTCAGTGTGGGCAATAGGTGTGCTGGCTTTCACTCTGGACATCTCAACCACAGCTGGCTCCTTGCTCTGCTGGGATTTTTTTCCCACAAGAATAAGGCTCATTCCAATGCTATTCTTGTGTAGGTATGTTCCATCCTTTCGCAAAATTCCCACTGATGCCCTGAAAGTAGCATGTAGCTTTTCGTATTCATAGAGGGGCTCAGAATCTTTCCATTAGTACGTTCTTCATAATGTTAGCATGTTCAGATCGGTTCCAAGAGCAGATGGGTACTGAGAGCCTTTAAATGACAGAAAAATAAGTGTATTATTGATACCTAGAGTAACAGATTCAGTGAATCACTACAACTCCTTCGTAATTTCTGCCTTCTCATTTTCATATTAACTGGAATGAGTTTCTTCTAAAATATAATAAGATGGAAGATGGGAGGGAAAATTGATTTATTGATGGAAAAGGAAACAATTCCCACCCCCAAGAATTAGGTAGCCTTTTAATTGAAAGTTCCAGCTGGTGAATGACGGTGGTATCCTCAGGGTGAGTGACGGGGATTTCCACCCCACTGGAAGGCTCTACATCTTCCAGCTCCACACCCTCAGTCCCCCTTGTCCTCCTCACATGTCACTCCCGGTGCTGTTCGTATCCAGGGCTCAGCACTCCAATCAGAAGATGAGGAGTGACAGCCAGCCTGGACAAAGGGACAGAGATAATGCAGCACTGTGGCTTCAGCAGTAGGATGTCCCTGCAGCCAACACTGGGGGGGGGGGGACACTTATTTTTAGAAGTATCCATAACACCTTTGTGACCCCAGATCTGCACCCTCTTTGTGCCTCCTACGCTTCCCACTTCAACCTCATTTCTAGGCTCTGCAAAAAAAAAAAATTCTAGGCCGGCTCTTCCTGCCAGGTTCTCTGGATATGCTTAGGTATACACAGGAATGCCCACTTATTCCTTGACGTTTATTTAACACATCTCCTCTGAGCACGAGCATCGTATCAGGTTGGTGGTCCCCTTGCCTCCTTTCCCATGGCATTGGTTCCAAATTTACGTCTTCTGCCCTGCTCTCCTGCGGCGTTTCAGACCTACACATCCTGCCGCCTGTAGATGGTCAATACCATCCCATAGGGGTGCTGCCAGTAACGCTTTCCAAACCAAGCTAGTTCTGTTCACTGGTGCCTCGGCTGTTTCCCCCTCAGTGAAAGGCACTGGGTGAATTTCAGTGAAATTTCAGTGAAATTTCAGTGAAATCATCGAACCCTCCAGCCCAGGTTTAGAGACCAGGAATGTGGGAATCATCTTAAATTCCTTTAAATACCAATCTCTCTCTCCCTCTCTTTTATTTTTCTTTTTGTGATGCTGGGGATTGTCCCAGGGCATCACACAAGCCCGGCAAATGGTCCATCACTGAGCTGCACTCCCGGTCCTCTACCTAATCTCTTCTAGCCAAGTCACAAAGATCTGTTTACTCTCTCTGCTTCATATTTCTCACATCTCATCTCTGCTTCCTTAGTTGTATGGCCCTGGCTTCATCTGAAACCTCTCTCAGTGTATATCCACGGCCACCTAACAGGCCTTCTAGTTCTAATACCCATCTTGCTTACAGAGTGGGCTTCCTAAAGTGGAAATGATTACATCCTTGTCCCATTTAAAATCCCTTGGTGGCCCCATTATTAGCAAGGCAAGAGGCTCATGCCCTGTTTATGCCACGCACACTCCTGTCCCTGCCCCCCGCTCCCAGATGAACGTCACTTTCCCTTCACAGTGGCCTTTCTGACCATACTGAATTACCTGCAGGCCACCAGATTGGCCTCACTGTGCATTTGTACTTGTCTCCATTAAGTGGAATGGCCTTGTCCCCACTCTGTCCAGTGAATGAATGCCTATCCACTCTTCACATTCAGCTCAAACTGCACGACCTCTCCAGAACCTTCTCTGCCCTTCCTAGGGAGAATGACCCCTTCCTCTCTTTGTCCAGTAACACTCTGCTGTCCAGGGGAGTGGGTGGAGCCCAGGTGGGCCCAGGTGCAGCCTGGTGGTCAGGCTCTGCATTCTCTTTGCTGTCCTTTCTTCCAAGAGCTGGGGCAGAGGTGGTGTTAGGCTAACTCTGATCTGCATCTGTCTTCCAGGGTTCCTGGCTCCCCAGTTATGATATAAATCATGGTCTCATAACCTTGAGGATGATGCATTACACAAAGGCATGAATGTTCTTGGCTTTTGCGGAAGGCAAGATATCAACTTCTACAATACACTTTCAGCTCTGTCATCTTGTGAGCTGATGCTAAAAAAAGAATTTTGATCTTGTTTTTAGGTAGGTTGCATTTCCCAGGAAGAAATAGCAGCCACCCTCAGGTGTTCAGTCCAGGGAAAAGAGATGTAGTTGTTTTTTGCCTTCTCCATTCCACCTCCACACATCTATTCTGACACGTACCCGGCCGTGTTATCATTTTGCGTGTTTCCCCTGGGAACACAGGTTCCCCCTTATTAGTTTTATAGTTCCAAAGCCTAGGCTCACTCCTGGCAGGTTAAAGGATGTGCAAGAAAGCTTGCTTTATCATATAAATATAATAAACTCATCTTTCCTTATACCCCATCATCCAAGCCTTTACTGTGTTGCTCTTGATATTAAAATGGCCCTGAGGTGAGGACCATAAGGATTTCTCTTGAGTTTTTAATACCTACACATTGCTTGTGTATCACTTCATCATAACACATCTTGTAAGAGACAAGATGAGAAAATGACAGAACCTGCATGCAGTGGGCAGGTCAGATGCTTCTGGGATGGGCCACCAGCCGTGTTGCAGTTACAAGTGAGAGCCACCAGATGGCTTAAGGAAATGAATTTATTTCCAATTGAGATTTTTTTTTTTTTTTTTAAACTTAGAAATCTTGTCCCGAAAAAAGCAGTGATTAGAGAGGAATCAAACTGTCTTTGTGCAACATCAGCAATGGGTTGTAGGGATTTTGCTGCCTCCATAATGAAAACACTGAACCACGTGCTATCCTTCTACCTTACAGTAATTGCGTGCTTTAAGAATTACGGAATAAATACTGAAATTCAATTCAATTCCACAAATATTTATTGAGTGCTTAAATCTCAATTAAACCTTATGAGTGGCTTATTGAAGCATATGTCACATGAAGCACAGCTTACTAGACATGAAAAAAATGTATGCTAAACTCAAAGTAAAAAGATGGATCTCTTTTTTTCTTTGTGAACTAGTGCTGGTCACCATTTCAAAAAGTACTGTTGGAAAACTAATTGTGGCTTGGAGTGTTTCTCCATATTATCTGCAGGCAGAATGGGTAGAAGATAAAAACAAAGTGAAAAACCTATACAACTGTGGCCTTATAAATCAAGATGTTTTTGAGATGGTATGTGTAGATTAAAACCAGAGTTGAAATTACTACACAAAAAGGTTAATTAGATAATTTCAAAATAAACCTATTTGGAAAAAGATCTGGAGGATACCAGCCATTGGTAGAACATGTACAGGGTGGCTTTTTTCTTTTTTGTCCTGGATTCTTGGTACTGTGTGAAGTTTTTGGAACAATTTTTATTTACTGTTTTAGAAAGTAAGGAATGAAATACAAACCTAGTTAAAGCAAGCATATTTTGGGACAGGTACTGGTGTGGGATGGTGGGTAGAACTGGAAGACAGAGACATGAACTAGAAATCCTAATTTCTAATTTTATTAACATTGAAATAGTAAACTTTGTAACCTATTTAGATAATTAAAAAGTAGGTCCACCTATGGTTGCTGTATATATATATATATATATATATATATATATATATATATATATATTTAAGTGGCCCCTTTATAATATTCAATATCAGATCCTCTTTAAACTTCTGAATGAAAGTTGAAGCTAGTGTAATGGAATTCAGAGACGCTTCCTCCACAATGCTGAGGGCATAACACCTTTTATAATTGGTGGGTAGCAACTTAAAAACATTTATTTGCTAATGGGAATTTAATAAAAGAACCTCCCCACAAATTGGGAACCAGATGCTTTTCAAACATAAACTGAAATTGGGCAATTAACTATCAAAAGCATTCATTTCTTCAGAAGGTATGGAAAGAAAATTTCCTTTGATAAAGCAGAAAATTTATCTTTCTCTTCAGGCTATGAATAAAGCAAAGGAAATAAAAGTCTGAATGAACAAGGTAATGCAGCATTTTTGATTAAAAGAGAAAACCTGAACTGGCTGAGCTAGTTTATTTACTCTATCTTTTCATTAACCTGTGGTTTACCCTTCCGCTAATTATTTTGTATTAAAGTGTCTACTTCCTGATTATAAAAGTGATACTTGTTCGTTACAGAAAAACTTAAAATAGAAAAGTGTAATAGAAAAATGAAAATTGTGCACTATCCCGTCAGAGACAGAGACGGAGAACCACTGTTGGCTTTTTGAGCTGTTCCTTCGATCTTTTTCTTGTGACTCTAATAGGACATACATGCAACTGGGTGTTGAGAAATCTCACTTGTTACCCCTAATTTGGACAAGAAGCCCCAAAACAAAGACAGGGAGTCATCAAAGACCCCCACAATTAAAAGAGGCCTTCAAAGACTGGGGTCAAACTGTGCCTTCTGAGATTGTCTATAAGTAGCCAAATCTCCCCAGAGCATGTGGCCAATGGTCACCCTGGGAGAGGCCCCTCCCAAAGCTGAAGGGACTGAACTTGCCCAGGGGTGGGTAGTTCTGCACCAATGGAAAGTCGCACTTTTCCCAGGGCAGGGGTCTGCTGCTGCTTGTACCTATAGGTCTGCTCTGTGCTTTTCCTCACGGGGAGAAGGAGAGTGGAGGGGTGCGACAGGGTGGAGGAGGAGCTGTACCACTGTTTGGCGCTGTGTGCTCCTGGACTAAGGGCACCTTGGAAGATAGCTCAGCTCCATTCCACTTAACTCCATGACACTCGAGGGCTTGGGGGTCCTAGGGGTCAGCAATTCCTAGCAGCCAGGGGGATTTCTGGGGGAGCTCCTGCATTGACCTTGGGGAGGCTTGCTGTAGTGTTCAGCTACAGAGTCTGCAAGTGACACCTGGCACATGGAAGGCTTATGTGCCCATGGTGTGAACCTGAGGTGCTGGCAGAGTACATGGCAGAGAAGCACACTGGTGGCCAGTCATGAAAGGCGGCCCTATTTCTCCATCCATCTTCCCAGTCTCCAATCCTAAAAGGGCTTGATCCCAGAAAAGAGAGAAGAAAAGGAAAAGGGGTCCCTCTTCATGACTGTGTGTGTGGGGGGGAAGCTGGGTTGTGCTGGGCTGGAAGAGGGCTGAAGCACGCAGCTGAGATGCATGCAGTCTCCAAGCACAGGCCGCCCTGCCCTGGGTTTTAATGGCCGGAGATGTGCAGAAAGCCCAGGGTACCCTCTGGAGGTCTGTGGGTTGTGGGAAGATCTGACCCGCTGCAGCAGGCAGTACTGGGTTTTTTCCTCACTACTTCAAACTCTCTCAAAGAGTGATACTACTTTTATAACTAGAGAAATCTTGTTAACTATGCTTATTATGTGCTCTGAGTTTTGACTATTTCACAAGGGAGTTTCTAAATAGCTTCGTTATCTCTCCATGAATTAAAAAAAGACATGCATCGTCAAAGAGAGAGCAAAGAAAGGGAAAAATGTCTACTTTTCTACCAATCAAAGATAACTACTGTTAACTTCCTGGGCATCTTCTTCTAGGCCTTTTTCCCATTCTCTTTGTCTCTCTTTTACACACACACACACACACACACACACACACACACCACACACTTAAAATGAAGGAATGAATTGCATTTTGTTAAAGTAGCACTTTAAAGAAAAAACAAAAGGATTGTATATGTATTTTGGAGGCAAAAAAGAGTCCCTCAAAAAGATAACTAACAGACTGAATTATCTTCATAATTCAGGCAGTCAACTAAATTATCAGTGATAATACTAAAAAAAAAATAAGCTACCTGATAACTAAATGTTAAAGAATCAATGTGAAGCAGCTTTACATGAGAGAATGCCACACCATTCACTCAACATCACAGCTTCCCGAGGATAGCCCCTGAGCCTGGAGGTGTTTTGTTGCTCATTCATCAAGCTGGGATGACTTTGAAGTACCACCGTCAGACTGGGTGAAACTGACAGGTCTGGCAAATGTCCTCTCAGTTTAAAAAGCTTGTGATTCAATGAATTTAGAGAACTTATGACTTCTCCCTCCTACTCCCTTAGCTTCACAGATGAGAAAAATGAAGAGATGGGGGCTGGGGATGTGGCTCAAGCGGTAGCGCGCTTGCCTGGCATACGTGCAGCCCGGGTTCGATCCTCAGCACCACATACAAACAAAGATGTTGTGTCCGCTGAAAACAAAAAAATAAATATTAAAATTTTAAAAATAAATAAATAAGTCATGTATCTTAAAAAAAAAAAAGAAAGAAAAATGAAGAGATGGTAAATAACATGTCCAAGGTCACAGAACTAGTTAATTCCAAACTAGGTTACAATCCAGGCTTCCTCGGGTGCACTCAGTCACCTTGCCAGTTGCTCCTTTAATCAACAACTGTTTACTAAGTCCCTACAATGGCAGCCCTGAGCTCTGGGCTTGTCGCGTCTTTACACTGACGATGGTAATAATAGTCACAGCTGTTAGGCATTAGGCAGTCCATTAAGTGTGTTCACTTGGATTATCTTGTTTCATCGTCATACATTTTCAGTAAGTAGTTAGAGAAGAAAAGGGTAATGTTGACAAAAAATTATAGTTTTATAAAAATAAATTCTACCTGCATCCTTTGGTGTGGGGGTAGGGGTGGGTGGGGAGAGAGGGTCCGTGGTGTGTGTATGGGCTTGTGCCTCGCGTATGTGGAATTTAACTGGCATACTAACCCAAGGCACTCAGATAGGAAGAGACAAATAGTCCTATTTTCACCAAGCCCACTAAGCATCCTTGAGAAGTGACGAGGAAGACTTAGGATGTGAGCAGTTGGCTCAGGAGATGTCACCATTGGTTTCTGCAGGGTGCTCACCAAGCAGTCAGGATGTGCTCAAAGTGTATGGTTGGGGAAATTGGTGAGTGGTTAGCAGTCGACAAAGAAGTGAAAATGAACGTTTATTACGTACTTACTGCCTCCTGCATGTCCTTGTCTGTGCTGCACTGAGGGCCATCCTTGATTTGTTCTCTGAGCAGCACAAGGGTTCTGACCCTGAGTCCCTCAGTGGGGGATTCAAGGTCAAGTGCATCAGGCTACACATGGAGGAGGCTGATTAAAGCCAGGGGAGCCCTGAGCCCCAGGGAGTGGCAGCAGCATGAGGTCAGCAGTGTCAGATGTTCTGATGGTAGCAGTGGAGTGTGGCATCTGTGGTGGCAGTGGGGGGGACATTGGTGACAGCTGAGGCAAGCTCACAAGTTTCCCAGGACCCTGCCAGGGAGAAAGGGCAGAACGGTCTCTTATTGGACATCTCTGAAAGCCCTAGGTTTGGGGAAATGTGAGGAACACACTGGAAGTGTCCCTGTGTGTTCTCTGATGGCAGCCGGCATGTTTTCTGGTTTCCAAGCATCCCTCTTGTCGCTGCCTGGGCTGTCTGCTGAGCACGGCTGCCACTCAAGAGTTGAAGATCCCCCTTGGGGTTTTCATCTTCCTGTGTCGCCCACTTGGCTGTTTCTTTATGAGACTCACCATTTCTGCAGCTTTGATCTGATTTAATGATGTGCTTGGTTTAGGAAAAGGAACTACTGAAAATCAGAGCTTAATTTAATTTGATATATGACAAATACATGTAGATTTTTAAAATGTTTCTTAATTTCCAGTTGTGATTCCTGAAAATGATAGATTATTGCAGAGAAATTTTTTTAATTCTCTAGGTTCTGGAATCTAGATTTTGATGGTTCAACACATTCTATCAGGAGGTACTGATTGTATAGTTGGCCCTCTAGATCTGTGGCTTCCGCAACCAAGGATTTGACCAAAGTTGGATGGAAAATATTTGGGGGGAAAAAAAAAGCTTTTGTGCTGAACAAGAACAAGCTTTTAAAATTGCCATGATTCCTCTAAACAATAACAACTGTTTACATAGCATTTACATGATATTAGGTATCACAAGTAATGTAGAGATGATTTAGAGTATATAGGATGTTGTCATTTTATGTAAGGGACTTGAGCAGGTATGGATTTTGGTGCCCAAGGATTTTGATACCTATGAGAATTTTGCCTGGAACCAATCCCCAAGCTAATGAGGGATGACTATCCTTCCTGTATTTCCTAGGTCTTGACATGGTTTCTGGTATGTTCCAAACCTCTTTACATTCAGCAATGATAACTTTAGAAAAGTTAATACTGAGGTGAGCTTTTGTTTTGTACCCAAGTGTGTGAGTGGGCATGGGCAAAACCAGTTAAGATATCATCCAATTGAGGTGGCTTTAGCCAGAAGGGTGATTCTTAAGGACCAGTAGCATCAGCATCACCTGAAAATTTGAAAGAAATGCTGTCCTTGGCCTTATCCAACTACTGAATCAGAAACTCTGGGTTGGGGCCCAGAAACCTGTGTTGTAACAAGCCTCCATGTGATTCTGATGCCAGGTGGAGTTTAAAAACCATTGAACTGCTCAAAACCATAGCAGCTTAAACAAACTGAAAGTTCATTTCTCACAAATTGTCTTAATTTATTTGAAATGCTAAAGACTGGACAGTTTATAAACAACAGAAATTTCTTTCTCACAGTGTTGGAGGCTGAGAAGGCAAAGATGAAGGTGTTGGCAGATCTGGTCCCTGCTAAGGGCTGCTTCCTGGTTCCAAGATGGCTGTCTCTGGCTCTGACTTTACATGGTGGAAGAGGGCAAGGAGCTCTGGGGCCTCGTTCACAAGGGCACTAATCCCCTTCATGGGGGCTTCAATTTCATGACCTCATCACTTCCCAATGGCCAGACCTCCTAATACCATCACACTGAAGGGTAGAATTTAAACCTATGAACTTTGTGGGGACACAAACAATCAGTTTACAGAACTAATGTATTAGTCTATGCATAAGTGGTCTAGCTCCTTTATGTTGGGGACTCTCTATCACTATCCAGTCACTCTGCTGTCCTCAACATGTGGCTCCCATGTCATGGTCTTCAGTGGTTACTAGATCTCATGTGTCAGCCAGCAGGAGGAGAGGAGGGTCAGAAGGAATGTGTACCCCCACTTCTGCTGCACCCATCCACTGATCACCACCTCATCACATGGTCACACCTAGTCATCTACCTGGGGAACTCAGGGTCCATTACAACCTGCTGGTTCTTCTAATGACCAAAGAAAGGGTGAATGGATGTTGGGAGACAACTAGCCATTTCTTCGGAAGGATCCTTAAGGAGAGTTTTATCTTTTGCCCAAGTTTTCTCCATTCTGTTTTCCATTCTTTATCAAAGTGAGATCTAGTTTAACCTACTTATTTTACTTATTTATTTTTGTAAAGTAATGATCTTGAACTTGGAAATTTAAAAACCTCGAATTTGAATCTGTTTCCTCATCTGTAAAACTGTGAATATGGGTCAGCATGAAGGTTAGAAATAATGCATATAAAGCTCGGGTGCTCCACAAATAGTAGCAATGGCTATTCTTATTTTTATTTTCCTTTTAATATTCATCAGAATAATCCATGAAAATAATGAAAATGCTTTAGACATCTTTGTATCTTCTATAGATAGGCCACACAGAAGACCACTTGGTTTTAAGTATGCAAATGTAAAGTGTCATATTAAGCTTTCTATTTATTCATTTATAAGGGTGTCTCTCTACCTAGTTAAGTGGCTTTCTATGAAAAAGACCAAAAAAAGACTCATTTCTGTTTGAGTGTACCTGGGTATTGCCACTGTATTCATGGTTTAATAAAGAACAGAGATAAGAGTTAAATGCTTATTGAGGGGAGAAAGGCCTAGCCTTTCACACGGCGGCTCTTGAGTTCATCCTCCAGGTCTTTGGTGCTTGCACCTCCAGTCCTTGTGCGAGGCCTTCCATGCCCCTGACTGCAACTCCAGAGGTTCAGGACTGGGTCTTCCTTCTCTGCAACCCCATAGCCCCTTGTCCAGGGCTGTGCTATAGAGAACCCTGGGCCACTTGTGTGGAGTTGCAGCTGGCCGTGTGTAGGCAGTGTTTCCATTGCACTGTGGCCTTTGGAGAAAGCCTGACTCTTCTGTGTTTGAGCCTAATGGTGCCTGGCACCTACTAAACAAATGAAGATTTCAGCAAGATTTACCTGTATGGGCAATACCAGAAGCTCATTAAGACAACATGGCAGGACATGTTAAACATTGGTGCTGTTCTTGTTAGTTTGGTTAAATTGTTATATTCCCACCTTATATAACAATTAGTTTCCAGTTTTTACTAAATGAGAATGCCTTCATGTATTATTTAACTTCAATGAGCATGTTTTTCTTCCCTAGTATTTTTTTAGTAGCCTTAGCACATAGATGGTTTTATGAAAAAAAAAAAAAAGACAAAATAAGTCAGCACTTGAGTTTCTAAGTTCACGGAAAGGTTTGGCATGTGATTAGGCTCACTGACCAGGGATATATAAAAGTTAATATTATGCTGGAGATTAGGAATTAATACACCTCTCAACTTGCCCTTTGCCTCTCATTTCTAAAAACAGAGGAAAATGCTTGATCTTGCCCAGTAAAAGTGACTTCTTGGTGTCCTCGGGTTTAAAAGAGCCTCTTTGGTAACTCCTTGGTCTCTTGGAATTCTCTCCGGGGCTTTCCCTACCATATCCTTACCATATCTCATTGATGTAGCTTGGACTCCTGTCCCCTGGGCTCCTGCTCAGTCCCTGAGCCATCATGTTCATTCCTGGTATTAAAGACAGGGAATTTTTTTATGGCACAGGATCACAGTACTTCTTTGCCCTGAATCCAGGCTATAGTGGGCTCACTGGTTTTCTCAGTCTTTCCATGTCCTCAAACTCCTTGGAATGTAACCTGCTTTCTCCACTCAGAACACAACTGTGCAACATCCTGTGAGGCTGCCCTCAGCCATTGCACCCTCTCGCCTCACATGACACACTGCGATGACCCAGAAGCTTATAGTCTCTCTAGACTGTGGCTTTCAAGTTTGTCTTTTTATTTTTCATGTTTACCAAAGGCTACATTAAGAAATATGTTTCCGGGCTGGGCTGTAGGTCAATGGCAGAGTGCTTGCCTTGCACATGTGAGGCACTGGGTTCGATCCTCAGCACCAGATAAAGGCAAACAAATGCAATAAAGGCATGTTGTCCATCTACAACTACAAAAAAAAATTTAAAAATTAAAGAAATATGTTTCATGTCTCCGCACATTGCACACACTATACACCCATATGTATATAACAGAACAACAAAAATTTCCCCAAATTATATTTACCCTTACTGCTTGTTGATGCACCCTGTTATCTTCTAATCTAATCTAGGTCATTTTAAAATATGTTGGTCCATTTCATTGTGCATGTGGTTATTTTTTGCTATGAACCCAGCATTTGTGTCCCCCACCCCATTCCTATCTTGAAGTACTACCTTGATGTGATATTATTTGGATGTGGGGTCTTTTTGACAGATGACCACCAAATATTAACAATCTCACAGTTTTTATGGGTCAGGAATTCGGGAGCCACTTAGCTGGGTGGTTCTGGCTAAGGTCTCTTATGAGATGGCAGATAAGATACCATCCAAGTTTGCCTGGGGCTGGACGGTCTGCTTCCAAAGTTGCTCAGTCACCTGGCTGTTAGCTGGAGACTTTGATTCCTTGAAATTTGGACCTTTCCACCGGACTGACTGTAATGCTCATGGTGAGACAACTGGCTTCCCTTGGGGGAATGACCCAAAGCAAGCAAGGAGCTGCTTGCCCTTTATGACTTAGCCTCAGAGGTCCCACACATCATCACTTCTGTCTTGTTCTATTCAGTAGAAGCAAAAACAGAGTTCTGCCAAAAGGGATGGGAGTTGGGCTCCACCTTTAGAAGGAAGTGCCAGGGGATTTGTAGATGTATTTCGAACCTCCACAATAACTTGTATATCTTTTTAGATGACAAATAACACAAGGCAGTGTATGCTATGTGCTGAATGGTATGAACAATTGGCACTATGGGCCAACCCATGATGGAACGGTTTTGTGCCAACAGGGAAGGTTGTACAAAGATATATTAGCTCTTCATCACTTTAGTGAAATATCTGACTACTTATGAAGAAGGCTACTTATGAATAAGAAGTTTATTTGGTTTACCCTTTGAGAGGTTCAAAGTTCACAGAGCATAGCCAGGCTATGGTGGGGCTGCTCCTTGGCCATCACCTCATGGCACAGGTAGCAACGTGGGAGGACATGGAAGTAAGCAAGCAATTACATCTACAGTCAGGAACAGAGAGACTGGGGTCCCACAATCCCTTCTGAGAGCAGTTTCAGTTGACCCATGTCCCTTCCATTAGACTCTGCGTCTTAAAGGTTCCTCTTTTCTTCACAATGGTGCCACCCTGGGGACAAGCCTTTAACATGCTCCTTGGTGGGAACACAATTGGACCACTTCACAGTCATAGCAGATGAATATTGAATTGAGTGGTAAAGAATAGTTAAGTCTAGAAAACCAGAGACAACCAGGCAGTCCAGGTTATACAAACAGTGCAGGTAAAGTTAGGGAGGCAATCTATGAAATTTCCCCTTTATAACACTTGACCAGATTGTGGATTATTCTTTTGTACTATTTCTGAAGTGTTTTCCATAGTCCTACTTCACCATAATAAATTGTTTGGGGGAGGGTAAGAGGAATAGAAAACTTACCTTCTACCTTATAAGTCACTGGATCAGACTTGTAGAGGACTGCACAACATCTTCAGATTGTGGACTTTGAACTGGATATGAACTTCTTGGAATCTTTTCTGCTTTGGAATAGGGCATTTTATGTCAGAAGAGTGTACAGCAATATTTAGGTGGCCAAAGAAGTGGTCTGTGACAGAGTTGTTCACTAAAGTATAATCACATCTTCTTCATTCCTAGAATTTCTAAGTATTAGGTGAATCCATGGTTGCTCACCTTCTTAACAGATTTGGATATGTCTCTAATCAGGTCAAGGAATTAAATAGAAATAAGATGTGCCACTCCTGGGACACTTAAAAGTACTGAGATGTGCACCTTTTTTCTTTTTGCGTGGCTGAGATACAGATGTGATAGCAGATGCTGGAGTGACCCAAGCACCCAGGTGCCCAGGGATGAGGAAGGTGGCAGAGTTGACTTACTAGTTCTGGACTGCCTACAGGTCATTAGATGAGAGAAAGAAGAAAACAAAAGCAACAAACTATATTGTTTCAGATCTAGTATCTTGGAGTCTCAGTTTAAGCAACCAAATCTGTATCCCATCTAGAACCTAAGCCTAGTGTTGAAATTGAGCATTATCTCTGGCAGAGCCATTCTTGAAGAAACGGAAAAGAAACTTTTGCTGACCTGTCAGGGTTACACATAAATTCAATAGATAATCATTGAATACTTCATGTGAGTCCATTCTGTACAAGATATTATGAAAGAAAAGACACGATCCAGCTCAGGGGACTACCTTTTTCTAGATTGTTACATCTAAGAGAAACTACTATTTTGTTTAAATGTCTGTATTTTGGGTCTCCTTGTTATAGGATGCTTAGACTGCACCCTAAAGGATATAAATTGTTAGAATATGTAGGGAAACCAAAAAATAATTGAAAAAAACAACAAATCAAAGCAGTACCAGCTGGTGAAAAGGATGGGGTGGGGTACCCCAGGGTGGAGAAGTCAGGAGGAAGTAGCTAGAAAGTGAAGAAAAGGGAAGCCTGGGGTGAAAACTGCGTTGCTGAAAGCAAATTTTTAATTCTCTCCTCAAAACAAAACCTCAACTGCTGTTTAGGAAAAGAAGCTTTGAAATAAATAAATGTATATTTTTCTTTAAAAATATTTATTTTTGTAACTATAAAGATGACATAGCCATTGGAACACTTGAGAATGTTTTAACAATGTACATAGAGCATTTTCAAAAGTGTAAGGGAAACTTTATTAGTAGAATCCTACTACTATGAACCACAAAACAGCAATGTTGCTTTTTTTTTTTTATAATATCTAATTAGAAAAATCTAGTTTTTCTTCAGTGGGGAATTGGGACTATATGCATTTCTGTACACACTACACATGAAATATACATACATTGTAATTCTGTTGTGGTTGTTCACTTAACAGTAAAATGTTGTTCCCCTTAATGTTAAAAATTCTTCAGTTCTTAGTTGCAGAGTATTTCTAGTATGTTATAGTCAACCATGAATCAAAAATCAAACCAACATGTATCAAAAGGCAGTAATTTAGAATTATTTCCTTTGACAGATCTTTTTATTTTCAAATGCCTAAACAGTGACCAGGACTTCCTAAGCTTAGAAGGGACATCTTGGTGTTTCCAGGAAAGGATTTTAGAACCTGCTTGGTTTACTCTCAAGACAAAAACAAATCAAAAGTAAGAACAGGCACTGTTTGGCCCAGGGGAAATATACATTACAAAATAAATGTTTTAATCTGAGGCTGTGTGTCTGGCAACATTCTGTGCGTAGGTTAATCCTTCTGTCCTCCTTATATTACGGCCTCCCATAAAGACAAAGCGGTAACCAAACACTGGGGGAGGATGGGTCAAAGCTTCTCATTTCTGTGGGTGCTAATCTTAAGTTCCTTCCTTCATATGAGACCATACACCCATCTTGGCACAATATGTAAAACCGGTATTTCACATACAGAACTCCCAAGTCACTTCTCACATTTAGGTTGAAATTTTGTCACAGAAACAAATGTTACCTCCCGTGACTTTAGAAACAAGAATGATCCAAGGGCATCATTCACCTTCACCTAAACTTGTTCACGGTGTTGTCTATGCCTGGTTCCTCTATGTAATGGCCTGCAAAGTGGGTTTAGGAGTAAATTTATACATAAAGGGTCACTATTTTGTTGAATACATCATCCCTATACTGTGCTTTTTGAGAGGAGTGATGGGTTTTCTCTTTGGATCAGCAGAAATCTATTTGAGGACTTGTCTTTACAATGGCTCCAAAGGAAACCTCCATTTCCCAGCTGTCGGCGGGCTGGGCCTCACACCTTACTGAGCACAGTGAACAACTGCTAGGGGGGTGGCCAAGCGCGAAGCAACCTCGACACCAGCCAGACCACCGGGCTACACACCACCATCTTTTGGTCCCTGCCGCTTCACGTACTTGTGCGGCTAGTAGGACACGCGTCGTTCTCCTGAGAACTTTGCCCCTAAGCTAGAGCCGCGACTCGCGGGCGGCCGCGCTGGGCCGGGCACCCCCGCGGGAAGAACACGCCCTCGCTGACCGCCGGGGGCCCGGCTTAGGCAACCTCCACTCTGCCGGCCGCCGCATCGCAGCAGCGCCCGCCCGCCGCGCGGCTCCTAGCTCTCGGCCGTGCCGTCCCACCCGGACGCCCCCGGCCGGCGCCCGTCCATGCTCCGGGCCACCAGGAGGGCCTGCCAGCTCCTCCACAGCCTCCTTCCTGTCCCAAGGATGTCCGCCTCGAAGCTCGTCGGGCCCCAGGAGGCCTTGCCCGGCCGCGGAGAGGCCATGCCGGTAGCAGGTAAGGATCGCTTGCCGAGGAGCGGGTGCGCCGCTGCGCATGCGCGGAACCGGCGCGGGCGTCCACCGCCGCCCGGAAGGAAGTCACGTCCGGCTTGAGCGTGCGGAGGTCGGAGCCGCGCAGGCGCGCGGGGCGCCGCGGTCGGAGCAGGGGTGGGTAGGCTGCTGGGCTGTACCCGGAGCTCCTCAGGTTGTCTAGCTTCCCGCGCGTTAAAACAAATCAGAGCCCTTTGAAAGACCCTAGAATGACTGTTTAACTCTACCGGGGTGCGGTACCTGCAGCCACGCTCTGGGCCTGAAAGGCGCAGGTTTTCCCTCCTGCCCGTCCCGTCGCTGCGGCCATCCGCCCCCGAGGTGCGGTACGAGTCGTCCCTGGAAGCGCCGGAACGAGATCTGGCGATGCAGGCTTGGGTTTTGAAAATGGCCTTTAGTCCAGTGTTCTGGCTGCGAGAATTGTCCCCGGCCCCCGTTATCCTCCAGGACGGCCTGGCTGTCCCCCTTGATGAGTCACGCGGAGGTGTCATTTTAGAGCAGAGCTTCCCAAACTTTACAGTAAAGAGGAAATACTAGGGAAATGGTTACGTGTGTGGATGCTCCCTGATTTTTCAAAGCTTACTCTCAATTTCTGTCCAGGACTGTGTGGGTCCACCAGTACCAGGCCCATAGCAGAGCGGAACTGGGTGAGCATCCCTTATTCGAAAACAGGAATCCACACTTTCTTGAGCAACACACGGTTCTACAAGCGGAAAATTCCAAGTCACACGTTGGGCGATGGGTCACAGTTAAAACGCAGTCAAATTATCCTAAGGCTGTGTGTGTAAGATGTGTATAAAACATAAATGAATTTCGTTTTAGACTTCCTTCAAATGTCCACAATACCTCATGTGTATATCAGTATTCCAAAATAGGAAAAAAATCACAATCTAATACCCGTGGTCCCACGCATTTCTCATGAGGGATGTTCACCCTGCAGTACCTCGGTGCGGTGCTTACCATTGCCAAGGGTTGTCTTAACGTGGAATACTTACTGTGAGATTAGCCGCGGTAGAGATTTTTGGGGTCTGAAGAAGTTTGGAAATGGTGTGACCTTTTTCTCCTTCACCTAATTAACGTTTGCTGTTGTCTGTATTCCACCTTCATCATTTTATTCAGTCATCGTCAGCCTTAGAGGTTAATTTTTAATTTAAATCCGAGATTAAATTGAAAAAAATCCAGATTATTATTATTATTATTATTATTTTAGAGAGAGAGGAGAGAGAATTTTTTTTAATATTTATTTTTCAGTTTTCGGTGAACACAATATCTTTATTTTTGTTTTTTACATAGTGCTGAGGATTGATCCCAGCGCCCAGCACATGCCGGGCGAGCTTGTTACCACTTGAGCCACATCCCCAGCCCCCAGATTATTTTTTTAAAAATATGGGCTTTAGGGCCAGCTTATCTAAACTTTGTACATTTATCTTTAAAATTGTCTGTGACAAGCCAGTATTTGTAAGTGGACATTTAAAGACAATGCTATTTTTTTTTTTTTAAAGAACATTGTAGTTAGGTTTATTTTGACAAAATCATACATGCATGGAATTTAATTTACTCCATTTCAGTCCTTGGTTGCCTCACCCCCCTTTCCTCTGTCCTCCTGCTCCCCCTATTCTCCTTCATATATTCTACTGATGTTCCTTTCACTAGTTTATTTATTTATTTTTGACTGGTGCTTTGTACACAAAGATTAAATTCATTGTGATATATTTATAATGCACATAGCTTGATTTTATTAAATTCATTCCACATTTTCTCCCCTTTCCAGTCTTTACTCCCTCCCTGTCTCTTCTACTCCACTGATCTTCCTTGTGTATTTACAATATCTGAATTTCCAGCCTCCCTTACTCCCCTTATTGTGCTTTAGCTTCGTCACAAGAAGAACATTGAACCTTTGATTTTTGAGGTTGGTTTATTTCACTTAATATCATATTCTCCAGTTCCATCCATTTACCAGCAAACGCCATAATTTCATTCTTTTTCATGGCTGAGTAAAACTCCATTGTGTGTATAGTGTATTTCTTTATGCATTTATCTGTTGATGGGTACCTGGGGCTGGTTCCATAACTTGGCTATTGTGAATTGTTCTGCTATAAACATTGATGTCTGTATCACTGTAGTGTACTGATTTTAGTTCTTTTGGTTGAATACCAAAGAGAGGCATAGCTGAGTCATATGGTGGTTCCATTCCTAGTTTTTTGAGGAATCTCCATACTGCTTTCTAGAGTGGTTTTACTAATTTGCATTCCCATCAACAATGTATGAGTGTACATCCCCTGCCCCACATCCTCACCAGCATTTATTATTATTTGTATTCTTCATAATAAAGCAATGCTTTTTAAATGCTGAACTTCTTCAGCTTGTTGTAATTTTTCTTTTTATATATTACAACATTTTTGCTATGTCCTCCAGATACCAAAGAAACAATCCAAAAAATATTAGATTTTTGGATAATACCCGAAAACTAGTTCAAGATCAACGATTGTGTTTCTCTCCCTCTCTTTTAGGGGGTACTGGGGATTGAACTCAGAGGCACTTGACCACCGAGCCTCATCCCCAGCCCTACTTTTGTATTTTATTTAGAGACAGGGTCTCTCTGAGTTGCTTAGCACCTTGCTTTTGCTGAGTCTGGCTTTGAACTCGTGATCCTCCTGCCTTAGCCTTGTGAGCTGCTGGGATTACAGGTGTGTTTTCTCTTGTATGTGGAAGCTAGAGAGGAAAAAGGAAAAGAAAGGGGAAGGGGAGCTCATAGAAATTGAAGGGAGACCATTAGAGAAAAAAAAAAAAAAAGAGACCCGGGGAGGGAGGAGAGGAGGGAAAGGGGAAAGAAATACTGGAGAATGATATTGCCCAAATTATATTAAATTCAGTTTAGCTTTATCTTAACCAGTCCTTATGTTCCTTGGTAGAGTTTATTGTTTTTTGTTGTGATGCTGTTTTTTTGGAGTGGGGAGATAACAGATGCAGAACACCTGCTGAAGGTTTCTTCTTCTAAGAACTTTAGGGTAAATAAAAAAGTGGTAGACAAAAATCTAGAGCTGGAACAACCATATGATCCAGCTATACCACTCGTTGGTATTTATCCTAAAGAATTAAAGTGAGCATACTGGAGTGATGTATAATTGCCCATGTTTATAGCACACAATTCACAATAGGCCAACTGTAGAACTAGCCTAGGTATTCCTCAATGGATAAATGATAAAAAATGTAATGTAATACACACACACACACACACACACACACACACACACACACACCATAGAGGTTTCAGCCATAAAGGAAAATGAAATTATGTTATTTGCAGGAAAATGGATGAAACTTGAGAACATTATATTAAGTAAGCCAAACTCAGAAAGTCAGGGGTTGTGTTTTCTCTCATATGTGAAGCTAGAGGGGAAAAAGGAAAAGAAAAGGGCACTGTTCTCATAAAAATTGAAGGGAGATCAGTTGAGTAGAGGAAAGAGACCAGGGGAGGGGGGAAAGGGGAAATACTGGGGAGTGATATTGGCCAAATTATATCATTGTATTGTGTGCATGAACATATATGTAATAATGCATAATTATAATGCACCAAGAAAAAATATGGGGGAAAATAAAAAAAATAGAATATAGTTAGTTCCAAAGGTAGCTCTTTGGAAACTAAGTAAACTGCAACAATAATAGTGTAAATGATGAGTTGGTCTAATAAAGAAAAAAAAGAAAGAAGACGTAAATACACAAAGGGAGAACTGAGAAGGAGGACACAGAAATAAAATTGAAAGAATCATAGGAGACTGTTTTCTCAAGCCTTTGAAAATAAATTTGAAAACTTGGATGGATTTTTTTCTTTTATCTTGGACCAAATCCAAGGCCTCAAATGTGCCAGGCATGTGCTCTACTCCTGAGCTACAGCCCCAGCCCAGAATTGATATAATTGATAAGTGACCAAAACTGACCCCAGAAAAAATAGAAAATCTAAACAGTTAAATTTTCATAGAAGAAATAAAGTTGTCAAAGTTACCTCTTACCAAAGCATGATGTCCAGTTTCCCAGAGAATGTCTACCAAATATTTAAAGATCAAATGATTCCAGTATTATTTAAAAAGAAAGATCCAGATTCTTTTCAAGAAGCAAGTCTAACATTGAGACCAAATCTGAGAAAGATCACACAAAAAAGGAAACTACAGACTAGTTTCATGTGTGAGGATTGATACAAAATGCTAAATAGATAGGGGTAAACAGAACCCAGCCATGGAGATTAGCCATAGAATGCAAAGACCTTTTGTTAATAGTGGAGAACCAGTTACTGTAATTCGTTGTTTAAGAAAATAATGGCATAGCTATCTCTCTAGATGCTGAGAAGTTATTTGACCAAATTTAACAACTGTCCTGATAGTAACACTCAACAGGGTGGGAGTAGATGGCTACTTCTTTAATATGTAAAATTATATCTATGTTAACACAAAGGCCAATTTCAGGTTTAATTATGAAACAGTCTTGCTAAAGTTGAAGCAAGACAAGGATGTGAGCCTAGCCTGGTACCAGGTGTGCACTGTGATCAGACACTTTTAGTTGGTCATCTTAGCTTTAATCCTGGCTTTTTGAAAAAAAAAAATCCTTCTTTTTTTTAATATTTAAGGAAATGACTACCTGTTTATTAAACATGATGTAGTAGTATATTTATACTTTGCAAGAGGTAAGATTTAAACCTCTAAAATTTTAAATGTTTAATTTTCCCAGGCTAGCTAAATTAGATTGTAACAGAAATATGCCTACATTGAGTGGTTATTATTTTGTTACCATGGGTCATGTTGTTTTCTAGATTTTTGTGTTCTTGCAAGAGAACATTTCAAGTAAGATGGGAGTTTGAACAGGAAAGAAGTGCCTTCAAGGGAGACAGTAGGTGGTCTCAGAGAGGAGATAGACAATTCCTTTCTTTGTGTCCCAGCTTTTATTGGGATTAAGGGGCAGTTTTGGAGACTCCTACCCAAGCACCACTCCTGGCTCTTGATTGACAGTTGGATTCTATCAGATTCCTACTGGCCATGTTTCTGCCCATAAGTATCAAAGTGAATCCCATGGGGGTATGAGATTTATAGTTACAATAAGATTAAAATGACATGTTGAGGACCTAAAGGTGACTTTTATTTATCTTGGCCTGTGCTGGCTAATTTTGCTAGGAACTTGTTTTCCCAGACCTTGAGGCTGTTAAGCTCTCAAGCCTCTGGTCAGGATAATCTGACCAGAGGCTTGAGAGCTTAACAGCCTCTGGGCAAACACGCCTCAGCCCTGTGAACAATATGCTGCTTGTTAGGGGGTATTATCCTAAGTCAGAGCAGGGCAAGAACGACTCTGTGTTAAGTTGTTTCTTTAAAAATGTGTTGAGAGTTAACATGTAGGCTCAGCCTATAGAATTAACTCCTCAATCTTCATGTTCCCACTGCTCATGTCTACCTGTTACTTATCAATTTAATATTGTATTGTAGGTCCTAGCCAGTGTGTCAGTCAAGATAGGATAATTAGAGGTGTTCAAAAGAGACAGGGAAAAAAATCAGAAGTTCTTAAATACATATGGGATTATAGCTTATGAAAAAAGTGATAACTCAGTGGGGAAAAAGATGGACTATTGAGTAAATGGTGATGGGGAAAATAGGTAGCAATATGGGGAAAGAAGTGCTGGCTCTGTACTGAAACCAAGTTAAAATTCCAAACAGATATAAGATGCTTATAACAGCTCACACTTACAGCTTGTACTATATGCCAAGTACTGTAGTTAAATTTACTAACACAGTCACTCTTCTCAATAACCTGATGAAGTCATAACTGTTATTATCTCCATTTATGATTATAGAAATTGAGATGCAGAGAGTTAGGTGTCTTACCCAAGATCACATAGCTAATAAGTAGAGGGGCTGGAATATGTACCTAGGTAGCGTGGCTATAGAGGTGTTTGGACGTAATTACTCTTTTTCTAGTTAGTTAAATGTAAATTTAAGTATGAGAGAAAGAGAATTCCTTTAAAATCTTGGTGTGAGGAAAGGTGTTGTTACTGACTTGAAAATCAAAAGATGTAAAAGGCTGATAAGTTAGATCACTTCCACCGAAGAGTCTTCTGTGTGGCAAAAATCACCTTCAGCCAAATCAGAAGACAGCCCGGGATGCATTTCATTGGTGGAGGACCAATCTCCCTAGTATGTACAGAGCTTCTAGAAAGTAGTAAGAAAACACCAACATCCATTAGAAAATAGGCAAAGGTTTTGAGCAGATAGTTTCCAGAAAAGGAAGCACAATTGGCTCTTAAACATAAAAAGATGCTCAACTGCGCTCACAATGCTAATACCACTTTCAGATTGGCAAGCCCCCAGCGCTTTGAAGATATACTCCATGGATAGATTCTTGACGAAACGTAGGTCGGCTCCACTCTCATGCAAAGCAATTTGGCAGTATCTATCGAAAATTTAAATGCGTCTACCTTTTGACTCAGGAATTCAATTTCTGGGAATTGCCGTGCAGATCCACTTGCCAAGTGACGACTGTACCAGGTTATTCACTGCAGCTTTGTTTGCAATAGCCGAAGATTGGAAACAACCCAAGTGCCCTTCAATAGGGCTAGTTAAATAAATGATGGTTCATCCTCACAATGAAATATGCAGCTGTAAAAAGAATGTGGGACGTCTATATGAATGGTGTGGAGAGATTGCCAAGATACAGTGAAGGGAGAAAGCAAGGTCAAAACAGTATGGAGAGGATGCTAACTTTTGTGTAAACCAGGAGGAAAATAGTAACATGCATGTATGTATAAAGAGACTCTGAAAGGAGAGCTGAGGACTAATAGCTGGGGGAGGCCGTGCGATGAGCTGAGATGGATGGGATACATAGACTTTTACTTCATGCTTCTTTATAACTTGTGATTCTCCTAATGTGACTGCATTATTGAATTAAATGATTCCACGTTGAGGATGAGCTCTCTGCTGTTGTAGTTTAATTGACCACCTTTCTATCATCTTTTGTCATACTGATTTTAATTTTTTTTTAAAAAAAATTTTCTCTCTTTTCCTTGTCAAGTACATCTTTTTTCCTCCAATATGCTTTTGTAATCAAAATCTACATTTTGGCGTGATTTAAAAATCTAAATTTAGAGGTGAAATTGGAATAAGTTAATCCAAGCCGTTTTACATTTCATAAATATTCATTTTTATTGAAGCGTCAATTGTGGTAGCAGCATTTATACAAAGAAAAGATCTTTGGGGACAAATTCCTTCCACTATTATGTGTCAGGCATTATGTGTATTTCTTTTGTGGTGAGTGATATACACAGATTTTTAGAAGAAAATGATAGGAAACAGTTTTTCTTTTAGAAACATTTTTCCCAATGTGTGATTAATTTCTAAATTGTAGGACACAGAACTGCTATTTCTCCTCTTTGCTTCCTGTGCAAAGCTCTTAGATTGTTTTACTCTCTGTTGCAGGACTTTCTGCTCCCCCAAAGTCCCTGGAAGGTGTGGAACCCCACTGTCTGATCCCTTCTTCCCTCCCTCCCAGCCTTGTGTCCCACGGTGCCCCTGTGGAGCCCACCTTCTTCCTGACATGATCAGTGCTCACTGCTGCACCCATGAGGACTGCATGCTCTGATCTTTCTATTAATTCCTTCATTAAATGTCTGTTAAATGCCTGCTTGGGCAAAGCCTGTATGTTTCCATACATCCATTTCTTATTCCTTCAAAATTGGTGTAGCGTAATTCTACTCGTGTAAACCCAGCCCTTTTCTTTCAAGCCTCAGCAATCTCCTCCTTCTTCACTGGACAAACATTTATGTGCGACTATGACTCCTTCTGTCAGCTCTTGCATTGCTGCTTAGATGCTTTGCTGCCAAATTATCAAGTCTGTGTTTTATTTCCTACATGATGGTGGCTCCCTGAGGGAGAAGCTGCCTTTGGCTCCTTGGGAGCCCTGTGTTTGTTACTTACTTCGTTCTCTGGTCTATGGCACTTCATAAAAGACGCTGCCCAAACCAGGTACCTAGCAGTGGTTTAGGGGTATCATGAAGAGGATGGTTAAGACCTAAAAACAAAGTCTAAACATGTGGTCTTTCTGTGGTCTTCTGTCACCACTGTGACACAGAGAAGCCAACCTAGCTGACATGGGCATTTACTCCACATTGTTCCAGTAGTAGTGATGGATTCATACTGATTTCTTCAGACTGTTCTTTTGTCCCTCTGTGACCAGTGGTAAATGTGGCTTCTGGCCAGGATGAAGGGATTGAATTCCTGAGCAGACACTTGCTAGGCATCTGCAGCAGGGGTGGGGAAAGGGCACAGAGTTCAGCACCACCCAGGTGAGGCCTTGGCTTGCCATCCTCAGGTTTGGGAACCCCTGTGAGCCCCTGTTTGGGGTAGGAGGGAGGGGAGCTGGTGGCTGGGAAGCAAGGGGAGGCTGCTGGGTGAGGGGACAACAGCTGAGCCCTGGACTAGAGAATAAGTGGGATGACAGGCCTCAGGAGGGACAGACAGGGTAATGTCTGTTTGCTGAGCTTGGTCTGGCCCCTTCCCACAAACCAGCCCTTGGCTGGTCCTGCTGTTATGAGCCCACCAAAACCCTCGAACCTCTGTTGATGTCTGAGACTCTGAATTCTGCCAGGGTTGGTTTCTGGGTTTCAGTGAGTGCTGAATGAGAGTTGTGGATCTTCTACATGCTACCTGTTTGTCTTTCTCCTATTGTAAATTCCCAGTTTGAGAAAGTCACAGTATCCACTGTTGGATGATGGTGTGGTACTAGACGTAAGTTATCCAAGGGGAGAAATTGTCAGTAGGCAGACATCAAGTACTTGCTGAGCAACAGCAGCATAGCACCTGAGAGGCAGGGCCCTTCCGAGTGGTGCTGCATATAACAGACACGCCACATGAGTGAGATACAGTGGCATGTGAAAGAGTCAGAAAACATTGGGGGACTAAGGGAGAACAGCGTGTTGAAGATGCTGGGTTTGGGGGCCTGGGCTTGTCATTGTCTGCTGGTCTCCCTCTTGTTGGTTTTTCCCATCACGTTCAGAAAACCTTACCAGCTAGGTAGAATTTCTGTAGCCAAGTACAAAAGTATGTGAAAAGGAGTGCCACTTGCCCGTGTGACACAGTGACGGTTGGTTTACCTGCCACTTTCCTCTCCTTCCTGTATGTAGCTCAGAGAACCAGCCCAGGTGGGTTGCACAGGACTGAGCTTTGTGAAGGGGCCCAGAGCGTCAGCCATGTCAGTTTCTAGTGAGCTCAGGTTGTCTTCATACAGCAATTTAGTCATTTTGGCTCCTGTTCATCTGCTTGTCACATTTTGAGCTGAAAGAGGGAGAGCAGTTGGAAGTATGGGACCTGGGCCTTATCTTTGGCATCTGCGCACACTGCCCCTCCCTTCCTGTTCTCTCTTCCCTCCTTCTCTTGACTGGCTGGCTGCTGTCCTGGTTCTAGCCATCTCTTCTGTGCCTGGCTTCTGAAATCTATATCTCATCTTGCGAAAGTTCCACTTTTCTGTTTCTGAATTCTAACAGGGTGGGTAAGTCCTGCTGTAAGCACAGTTCCGAAAGCCATCGTGTCATTTCCCCGAAACCACTGGCTACCTGTTTTAACGTCCACATTTCTGTCAGTGGCACTACTTCTCTTTAGGGAGAAAAGGTAGATTTTCTTTCCTATATTTGGCGCTGAGTGATAGCTCTTCCCGCTTGTGTTTCCTGAGCTCCTAGCCTGGTTACAATACCCTGCTGGCATGACCAGACTCTTGGATTCCAACAGCTAATTCCCTCGTGATAGCCTATCCAAAAGCTCTTCTCCTTTTGCTGAGATGTTTGATGGTCAACTCATGATGCCTAGTGCTTGATTTTCCTTGACCAGAGACCTCTGTGTTGTCTGGATCCTCTCCGTCTAATGGGCCTGTTATGAAAGTTGGCATAAAGTTATTGTCCAACATGAGAAAGACATGGCTTCTTACTTTCCTGTAGGACTTTTGTGTCTCTTGTGTGAGTGTATCTGTGGTGTTTCTCATCAGGGTCTATTTCAGATCCACTACCTTGTTGAATAAGTTTATTAAATTTACATCACAATAGAGTGAAGACTGGCAGTAGCAAAACTGGAGGATACGCAGAGTGACAATACGTTCAATGAATATATTACCATTACATTTAAATCATGAAGAAAAAAAGTTAAGAACATTGAATGTCTTCCTAGAGCATGTACATGAAATTAACTCTTTTGAAAAAAATATTACCACGGTAAAGAAATAATATTAATGTTGAATTTCCTTTATAATTTTTCATGTTTTACCTTTGACTTAAAAAAATATTTGCAGTATACTGTTAGGTAATTTATAGTTTGCGTAGGTCAAATACAATGTGAGAAGTTAAAAAGCTTTGATCAACTGAGGCCACAAACCCTTCTTTGACTTACTGAAAAAAATGGTATTTTGACAGATTGTACCCCAAAGGGAAGAGTCTTGAAAATGAAAAACTTTGAGGGAATTCATAGCATTCCAGCTGGAGAAAAATCTCAAAATTACTGTAGTTCTTAGATGAAAAGGAAACTGCCTCGGAGTGGCAGAACCAGTAGGGAGCCATCAGATAGGACCCCCCCAGAAAACCCCGCTTTGCTGGAAGCCTGCAGCTCTCTTCCCGTTCACCAGGAGCCGCTCCCCACACAGCAAGCCTCTGCAGGAACCTCTGGCAGCCCTGGAGTTTCCTGCTCACCATCACATTTTTCCACACCAAGATGTGTGCTCTGGCTCCACACAGCACTGCCCAAGCCCCTGTGCCCACTGTGATGCTGTGCACAGGCCCAGGCCGCCCCATCCTGGGCAGGTGCCTGGGAACCCAGAACTCCCGATTGCCTGTGGTGAATGCCCGTTGCAGTAACTTAAAATAATAAGTTAGGACATAAAGATTGTCCTTCAGGATGATCCTTCTACTAGGAAGCTGTGTGGATTTGCTTCAATATATGGGAGAAAAGTGAATAATTATTTTCTGATGAAGATTAGGAGTGGAAAAAATATCCATGTCATTTGTATATCCTCTTTGGTGAAAGTCTTTGGTAAAATGTTAGACATTTCTAATTGGATTATTACTATCATTATTATTTTTACTGTTAGTTTGAGTTGTTTATATATACTAGTTCTTTGTCAGACGTGGGTTTGCATATATTTTCTCCTAGACTGTAGCTTGTCTTTTTATCTTTGTAATAAGGCCTTTTGCAGAGTAAAAGTTTTTAGCTTTGATGAGTTCCGTTTTACCAGGTTTTCCTTTTATGTGTCATGCTTTTTTGTGTCAAGTCTTAGAACTCTGCCTTACTGTGATCCTGAAGATCTTCCCTGGTACATTTTCCCCCTTAAAGTCTTCTAGTGTTAATTTTACATTTAAGGCTGTGATCTGTTCTGAGTTGGCTTTTGTGTCAAGTTGAGGCTGAGGCTGAGGCTGACATGAGGCTTATTTTGTCAATGGCACATTAATTGTGGGTTTCAGGAGACTGCCCACTACAGGGGCCAGAAAAGATCACCCCCTGACTTCCCAAGAGTATTGTGTTGAATGGGTCTTCTAGTGCCTGTTTTTACAAATAAAGCTTTATTGGAACACAGACATGCTTATTTTGCTTTTGCAGTGTAACAACAGAATTCAGCTGTGATTGAGACAATATGACCCTCAGAGCCTAAGACACTTTTATCTGGACTTTTACAGAAAAGGTTTTCTGAATCCCACTGTAGTTTCACGAACTCTTTCTTTTGGTTTGCCTTTTTTTTCTTTTTTTCCTTTTCTGTCAGATACTTCCTGTCTCCTGGTGTCCAATTACTCTGTACATGCATTTTCAACTGGCTGAGACCTAGGATTGGAGTCATTGGCTGGTGTTAGCCTCAGAAGAAAGCAGGAAGGATGAGTGGGTGGGCCTCTGGCTGCCTTCCACAGGCCTTCCTGTTCTAACCTGCCTGTGTTCTTAGCATCAGTAGTATTTCAGGTAGTTCTGACGTGATAAACTGGAAACTACTATTAACTCTGTACCTCAAGTGTCGCCCTAAACAAGTCACCTGCATTGCACTGTCTTCAAGCTTGACCTCCTCCCTGCCCCACCCCAGCTCTCACTGTAGTCTGCACTATGGTGTGTTTCAGAATGTTTACACAATAAAAAGGTACAGGACTTTGGTGATTTCTACAGGATCTGGTGGACTATTGCATTTCTGTAAGCACCGATTCTTTGTATCGTAGTTGGTATTTACTATATACTCTTTCCTACCAAGGGAATTTTATACAGTTTAGCTTTGACAAATTTCTTGCTTTGCCCAAAAACTAGGATCTTGATAACTTTATGACTTGAGTCTGTAAGTTAGGAAATAAACAGACGTGCTCCTCTGGTCATCAGAAGTTAAGCCACTGTGGCTTTGTGCTTACTGGTCATTAATTGGAGATGGCGTGTCCTGAGTCTCTGAGTGTACATTTGACTTCATCTCTTCTCTCCATACATGGCTTTCTTGACAATACTCTTTTTTCCTTCTCTTCTCCATGCTTCCTTTGCACCTCACTGCCGCCTCCTGTGGTGACGCCTTCTCTTACTCTCCAACATGCTTGACCCTCCTCTCTTTGGGACCTCTTGAAATTCTTTTCTTTACTCCTCATTTGACAAGCAATCAGATTGCTTGAAGATATCTTATATTGTTGTCTTATTGTTGAACTTCAAGCTAGTGATTTAACTTCATTGAATGCATGTGTTTTCTCTGTAATAGCACTGTAAGTTTGGTGAGGGCTTACTTATTTGTGTGGCTATATATTTATATTTATATATTTGCCTGTATATGTTTATGTTACACAGTAGCTACTAGTTAAATGAATGAAAGAGTGATTGAGCTTATATTCTTTTTTTAAAAAATACCTTTATTTTATTTATTTATATGTGGTGCCGAGGATTGAACCTAGTACCTCACACGTGCTGGGCAAGCACTCTATCACTGAGCTACAACCCCAGCCACTTCTATGTAACATTATGTTCAGAAGTTGTCTGTTCAATAAAATCCTTTCAGTACAGTACAGGTCAATAGATATTAATGTTAATGAAAGCAAAGTTTCTCTGCTTCTATGGTGGGAGGGGTCTGTGTAACCTGCAGGCCTCTGCAGCTGAAACAGGCTGTTGTAGCATTACCTGCTAATCAAGGCAGGGGATGACTGCTAGTCAGCTCTGAGGATCACAGCTGGCAAAACCCCACTTTCTCCACTACCATTTAGTGGTGTGTTGTAGCTCCTAATGACCTCCGGCTATGCCCTTCAGTATTGCAGCAGACCCCAGAAGCTCACTGCCACTTTCTTCTTTCTGGGGTCTTGTCTCCTGAATTGGAGGATTGAAATCCACAGACAAGGAAGGGTGAGTGCAAAAGAGTAGGATTTATTACTGTATCAAGAAAACAATGGAGCTCTCATAGGGCGAGAGGGCACTGACAGGGGTTGCCACTTGAGTGTTCTCTTCCAAGGGTTTATATAGCACCTGAGTTAATGCTGTTGGTCTAAATTTATGCTAATCAGGGCTAGGAAAAGTACTAAGATACTGGCTAAAATATATGCTGCTCAGGTTTTGGAAAAGTACTAATGCTATTGGTGAGCCCTGCTATTCTACTCAGGTCTGTTCTATTTCCATTTTCCTGCTGCTCATGGGGAAGTGGGAGGTTGAGGTGGATCATGGATGTTTGGAGAGGGGGTTCAGGGCTGTGGCACTGGGCAGAGCAGGCGCCTGCACTGGCTCAGGCAGGGCTGCTGTGGGAGGAATAAGTTGGTGCACTTTGGCTGCGTTGGCCATGGCTCCCTGTGCCTCAGGCCCACACTGGCATGGTGGGCTCCATGCAGCTGCAGGCAGGTGCTCACCACCTGCACTCCAGCCCTCTGGGTCTGCAGTTCCTGCACTATGGCAGAGGGGCCTGGATTCATTAATGAATTTCGATAAATGGATGCAGTGTTTTTAACTTAGCTTCCAGTACAAACTATCCATCTTTAGGAATTTGATTATGATTGCTGTGTATGCCCAATGGCTGACTTTCCAAAAAGTATTAGAAGAGGTCTGAGCTCTACCCTCCACATCATGATTTGTGTTTAATATTTATGGAAGTGACATCTTTATACAAATATGTAAAAATAGTGGTGAATGAAGGAAATGGCTCTCAGTGTGACAGAAGAAAGCATCTTAAAGCGATCTACAGTTTCCCCAAGGTTGTGTTAACATAAAAAAGACATTGTTTTATGTTCTCAAATCAAGAGATGATTTTATGATTTAACAAGTTTTACGCAGAACTTTTGTAAGGTTATCAGCACAGCATAACTGCTGCCGAGACCACATAGCAATATTGGAATCTGGATTTATTGAGTTTGCTGTGTTCCTTCAGGTCTCATTCATATTTTTCTCCCGAGGGTACCACTTTCCTCTCTTGACTTAATAATACCAAGATATAGAAACTCATTTGTGCTGCAGTGTGAGATGCTGGGAAATGAGTGCTTGTTTATTATCTCTCTCTACAGGACCTTTCATGACCATTAGTTGATGTTTGCCACCTCTGTATAAATAGGTGCATTCAGAAGTGTGGGACCATTTGGTTTGGTGGAAGTTCATGTGCTTCATGTTTGGATGGTGTTTTAGTTAGCCTTTTCACTGCTGTGACCAAAAGACTTGATGAGAACAATTGAGAAAAAGTTTATTTTGGGGCTCACAGTTTCCGAGGTCTTAGTTCATAGATAGCTGGCTCCATTCCTCAGGGCTTGAGGTGAGGCAGAACATCATGGAGGAAGCTATGTGGTGAAGGAAAGTGGCTCAGAACATCACCCCAGGAAGTACAGTTGAGTGCTGTACTCAACAAGGACAAAATATAAACCCCAAATGCATCCCCCAATGACCCATCTACTCCAGCCACATCCTACCTGCCTATTGTTACCACCTAGTTAAGCCCTATCAGGGGATTAATGCACTGACTAGATTAAGGCTCTCATAACCCAATGATTTCACGTCTAAACTTTCTTGCATTGTCTCACATGTAAGCTTTTGGGGACATCTCGTATTTAACCCATAAGCTGGGGAGTCTCAGCTCTAGTTTGTGTGCTCACTAGCTGCATTACCTTGGGTGAATTTGCCCCATTTTTATCTTTTGTAAAACACAGGACGGTGGCACCTGCCCCATGTGGATATTCCTGGGGACAGAAGCCATGATGGGGAAGAGCCTAGCATGGTGCCCAGCTCCTGCAAGGTGCACACGATGGTTTTGTTTTTTTTTAAATAGTGTGTTATGTCCAGGAACCTTTTGAAGACAGCCTACTGCTATGGTGTTGCCCCTTCTTCTGGAAACGCGGCTAATGGCTGTGTCACATCCTTGTATTCACTGAAGGAGCTGCGGTGTGGGGTAGGGAGGTGGCCAGGCCACAGCTGACACTGACCTTGACCTTTCAGACCCCTCACTGGATCTGCCTGTGAGAAAGGGCAGTCAGGTGTCACTCAAGCCCACACTTCTTTCATCTTTTGAAGAAAAAAGGGTCCCTCAAAATGACTCTGGATGGCTAAAATGGGCATGTACCTCCTCAGCTTTCCGTTTCCCTACTTCCCAGAGGTGGTGTCTTTTCTGATTGCCCCTCTCTGGAGTGAAGGCTTTGGGGGGGACCATCGAGTGCCTTGTGGAGGAGAGTTCTACAGGGGAAGTGGGTCCCTGTGGGTTGTCAGCCTTGCCCTTCGACACTGAGGGCTGCAGGGCTGGCCTGGAGGGCCTCTGCCCGGGCTCCCTTTCCCCTGGCCCATGCTCCTGACTGAGGTGTCTCTACCCAGCTCCCATCAAGCTGATGGCATCAGGAGAAGAGAGAAGGGGCCTGGGCTGGAGGCTATGGAATCCCAACGTCTAAGAGCAGAGGATGCAGAGCACAGGATATATAGAAAAAGTAGTTAGCCAAGAAAAAGGATCACTTGGGAAGCCAAGAGAGGGAGACTGTGGGAAGAAAGGAAGGGACGGGTCGGCTGCAACTTTTGCACTGGGCAAGCAGGAGGCCTGCTGAGGTGGTGGGTAAGCAGAGGGGAGGCAGAGCTGGTGATCAGGTGACCACAGGTCAAATGTCAGCAGGGGAGACCAGCCGGGTTGCTCCTTCTCTTCCAACAAGCTTGGCTGGAAAGGAAAGGAAAGGAAGTAGGGCAACAGATTCAAAGAGGTATTGTTTTTAAAGACTGAAGAGACTTGAAGATGTGCACATTCTGAGGGGAAAATATAGCAGGATATTGAAGGAATAAATTCATTTAAATTTGCATTGCTATTTGTCATTTTATATGTGGATTCTTATCTTACTTCTTAACTAGTGCCCCCTTTTGTATGCTAATTCATGGTTATTTTCCTCCTCTCTTTCTTCCTTTCCTCTCTCTCTAAGATTTCTGACAACTCCTCTTTTACTAGTGTGTGTGTGTGTGTGTGTGTGTGTGTGTGTGTGTGTTTTAAACAGTCTTTTCCTTTTGGATGCCAACAGTATTCTGGAATCTGAGTATGAAAACCTCATTGTCCTTTTAGGGAGTAACTAGTGTCCATTTATCCCATTCATCCATCCTCAACTGTATGCTAATGCTTCCTAATTATCTTTATATGGTTGCTTCAGAATTTATATGTTCTAGACAGATTATTCTATTCACCCCATGTTGTTAATTTTTTCATTTTTAGGCATTATTCTTTGAAAGTTTGGGGATATAAATCCAACTAATTTCCATCAAGAACAGTAGCATAGGAAATTAAATGCAAAACACATTTTTGATTTAGAATTGATGTAAAGCCAAACTGGAGAAATTTAGTTACTGTTTCTGGAAGTACCCTGTGACAGGCTTCTTGGAGGGCGAGAGGTGAGGATAAAGAACATGACTTGCAGTTTTGAAACTTCCTGTTCTCTTCTCTCCCTTCCTTCCTCCCTTCTCCCTCCTCCCTTCTCTTTCTCCTCCTCTCATTTGGTTTGATATTGGGCTAATAACCACATGGAGATGTGAATGGAAGCTGACATCTGAGTGATGATGAGCGTTTCTGTGGCACCTGCTCACAGGCAGACCTGGCCCCTGTGTGATGGAGCTGGGCTCTGTGGGCTCCCTGAGCCTCTTCTGCCCAGCCCCCTATCTAGGAGTGGCCCAACCCCCTTCCCCCTGGGCTGGACTCTCCTCCCAGAGTCCTGTGCCTCCTCTAGAGATGGGCTGGGTCTGTGAGATGCTGGGCCTGACAGCACCTGCTTCTGCACTCCAGGGGCGTGTTTCCCTGGGGAAGGCTGAGGTTCTGTGCAGGAGCTGATGGAAATGGTAGCTGGTCTGCAGTCTTCAGGCCCTCATTCTGCTCCATCTGATGTGTTCCTGCCCTTCCTACCATGTCACCTTTTCCTTGGATCCTTAGAAATGAAATACAACTTCTCTAATACTCATTTTCTCCCTTTTTGTTTAAGCCAAGGGCAAGTTGGATTTTTTTTCATTAGTAGTCAGAGAAATCTAGGTGTCTTCCTTATCCTTAACTCTGGTTTGTCTTTATGGAAAAAACATGAGAATCTCCAGTTTTAAGTTTGTGATCTCCAGCTACCAGTGCCACCAGAGCCACTTTGAGAAGGCTATTTATTAGACAGCTTTTTGTCACTGTGGAGAAATAGCTGAGAAAATCAACGTCGAGGAGGAAATATTTATTTTGGCTTAGGGTATCAGAGGTTTCAATCCATAGTCACTGGGCTCTACTGTTCCTGGCTGTGGTCAGGCCCATCGTGGTGGAAGGTTGTGGCAGAGCAAAGCTGCTTACCTCCTCCTGGTTGGGAAGGAGAGAGGGAGAGGGAAAGGGAGAGGAAGAGGAAGAGGACGAGCTCTGCCCTTCCATGGCACACCCCCAGTGACCTGTTCCTGCAACTAAGTCCACCTCCGCAGTTTCCACCATCTCTCAGTAACTCAGTCAGTGGACTGATCCATTGATGAGATCAGAGCCCTCATGGTCCAGTCACTTCCAAAAGCCCCCTTCTGAACACTGCCGCATTAGTGAGACCCTGAGCATCATAAAATAAAGAATAAAAAGGGCTGAGGTGTGACTCAGTGGTAAAGCACCCCTGGGTTCAATACCCATTACCCCTCCCCCCAAAAAAAGAAAAAAAAAAGAGAAAGAGACAATGGCATGCACTTGGTGATGCCGGGACAGTCCCTCTTTCCTGATGGCCTCTCTCCATCTGGAGGAGCCACTTAGGCAACCAGAGCCCAAGCCCTTGCCTCGGAGCTAGCACCCTCCTTCCCTACTATCGCTTTGGTGTGGTGGGATGACTCCTTAGAGATTTTTAAAAAGAATCTGGTTTTCCTGAACTTTCTTGAAGAGAACGACCCCCTTCCCTCTATCTGAATGTTTGAAAGCACACTTGAAGCCAAGCACACAGATGGCTTAGAAGCAGAACCTGCTGTGGCTTCTGCCATGAGCAAGAGTGCTTTCCATGCAGACCGCCTGCGGACTTTGTTCTCTGTGGACTCTTGGTTCTGTGCCAGCCTGTAGCTCTGTCTCCTCGGGTGAGATTGTTCACAGCTCTCCCTACCAAAGACTAGTCCCCCCAGTTCCTGTGGCCATCCCTCCCATGCTGGCTATGTGTTGAGGTATAGTAAGGATGAACTGTCAGTGTAGACAGGGACCCAGCCACTGGGGCACAGAGGCTGTGGAGTCTGGGCTAGGGAACTCTGGGCAGGGTGTCACAATACAGGATGAAGCAGAGGTAGTACCAGGTTAGGGCAGAGCTAGCTGCCAATACAACTCAAGATCCAGGCTGAGGGCGGCCCTATAATAATATCACAGGATTGACTGATTAGGGGGACATGAGGCCCGTCTGGATGATCCCATGTGCAGCTTCTCCCTTGAAGTTGCTGGTTCCCTGTGGTGGTCTGAATCTGGCATTCCACAGCTGTCTTTTCTAGTCCTCTTGCCATATGCCTTGGTACATAACCCAGTTCCACATGATAGGAGTCCACAGTTATCCTCCGAATCTCTCTGCATTCCAGAGCATGTGTGCATGGGTGACACTTATGTTCTCAAGGACTCTGCCTCTCAGTTCCTGCATCACTAGGTCCTCTCTCTCCTTCACAGTGAATTATCCCATTAGCAGGCCCACCTATAATACACCTGGGAGTGTCCCGGGCTTACCAGAGATGGAGCTAGGACTGAAGGAGGAGGTGCTGTGCTGGGAGTCACCAAGAGGTGAGGTGATACCTGCTTGAACGTTTCCTCTCCCCCGGCCTTTGGGCCAGCCCTTTGTGCAAGACGTCTCCCTGCTCTTCCCAGCGGGCAGGCCACAGGCCTCCCATCCTCTCATCCCTCGTTTCGTCACCTTCCTAGGGAAATAGATCACGTACTTTTTTTGGAGTGGAATGTAGCTGGCATCCTTGCTGCCAGGATCTCACCTTCTGTTTCTAAACCCTGCTAAGTTACTTTCCTAAATAAGAAAGTGGCCGAGTTTCAGTTTTGTAAGTTGGAGCTTGAATTGGATGCCATACTAAGTAGAAGAGGGAGAGGGAGAGGGAGTGAGGGGTGACTGGGCTTGGTGGCCCTCTGTGTTCTTCACTCCCCCATGCTGTGAGCCCCCTTAGTCTTGCCACACCCATACACTGTATTCCAATTCCTGCCTCACTAGACAATGATATCTTTGAAGGGGAATACTGTGTCTGCTTCATTATCTTATCCCTGGAGCACCTATAGTATGCCTTGGACATAGTAGAATTCAATAAGTATTTTATTAAATAAATGGATGTGCTCAGAATGGCCCTGCTGGATGATTGAAAAGCGAATAATCTCTACTCTTAAGAAGTTTGTAGATTTTTTTTTCATACTGGGGATTGAACCCAGGAGTGCTTTTACCACTGAGCCCCATCCCAAGTCCTTTTTATATTTTATTTTGAGACAGGGTCTTGCTAAGTTGCCTAGTCTGTCCTCTAACTTGTGATCCCCCTAAGTAGCTGGGATTAAAGGTGTGCACTACCATACCTGGCCTATTTAGAAAGACATGAACATCACAGATGAGAATAATTAAGCCTTGAATTTGTGGCACTGACTTGAGGGGTATTTATCAAGAATCTGGAAGCACTTAATCATATCTATATTCTTTATTTTTTTTGTATATATAAATATAAGTGTCACTCCTATGCAGCTTTTCACTCATTCAGATACATTTTTTCCATATTAGAATAAAAAATGCAAGGCCATATTTTAAGGATTTTTAAAGGACAAAAAGATTATGAATTTCATCTTAGCATATGACAACATGGTCGTAACAAGTTACTTTGAATTTAGTAAAATCTAAAACTCAGGCTAGTTTTATTTTTTGGCCAATGTTCAAATGGAGAGATATTTCCAAGGAGGCATTAAGATAAAACATTGTTTTTGGATATGTGACACATTTCCTTGTATTTTAAAAATCTCTTGGGTATTTTAAGGGAAATTTAATCCATCTGATTTTGATCCAAATATACTTTACTCACAATAATAGAGAAATATTTGATATCCAGAGAAATCTATTGATGCTCTTAAAGTTTTTCTCCTGGGAAATAAGAAATCACATTTCTCTAAGAGTGAATCACAAACTGACAATGTCTGATTTTTTGCTTATTTAACAAAGCCTGAGTTAAGTATCAAATTGGGAGCTCTGGATCAGTTCTTTCTGTTCTTAGTTTTTAGAGTGTTTTCTTTTTAACCATGTAGAGGACATTTTTTTCCCCCCCCGAGGAGTTTTGTTTTTTTTTTCTTATTCTGACAGTTTCATCTGCTATCCTTTTTTTTTTTTTTTTAAACTCCCAAACAATGATTTTGGAAGATTCAAGGTAATAAAACAATTTTGATGTCTGTGCATTAATGGTGTCTGTATTCAGGATGTCTCAGGCCTGTCAGAAGCTTGGAAATAACATTTAAATGTATTGCTTAATTTTAATTTTAAAATACATTCTCTGAGAATTAGATACCAGTCCTAAGTGAATATTTGGAATTTAAAAGAGGGGATTTAGGTCAAGGAATAGTTAAATTTTGTCCTCTTGAAAGATCTGAAATCCTTTTGTAAATAATATAGAGGTCTTTGTATTAATATTGTGTTTTGGAAGTGAAAAGTGCAAGAACTTGGGCCAGGTGGGAGGATAAGAGGATCTTGGAAGGCCATCTGTGAATTGGGAGTGCTGCTCCTGGGCTCCCTGGGACTTGTTCTGACTTCTGGCCTCCCAAGGATGGTGGTGTTCCAGCTCTTCTCTTCCCCAGAGTGGGTTCTGCAGGTATTGCCTTGGCCTTGGCTTTGCTCTTTAAGCTTCTCCTTCTCTATGGAAGGTGCTGGTCAGAAGCCTCAGCAGGGGCCCAGTTCTTGCCCCACAGCCCTCTGCTGCCCTCTGCTGCTCACAGCAAATGGCAGCACCGACCCCCTCCCCACCCCCACCGCCCCAGCTGGGATCTGATACCTGGATCTTGGCAATAGTCTTCCAGCCTCTCTGTCCTTTAGTTCATCAAACAAATCACAGCCAGACAAATCTTCCTAAAATATCATGACATATGAGAGTTGGCTCCATTGTCATGACTGGGTGTGCAGACCGGAGACAGACTTCTTGGGTCTGTCCCAGTCCTGCCATCTATTATCTCTATGACCTTTAGCAGGTTGTATGATCTTGGGCAAGTTGGTTAAATTCCCTTAGTGTCTTAGTTTCCTAGCCTGAAAATGGTGAGATAGATATTATTATCATTAATAGGATTAAATGAAATAAGAGAAGTGTTTAGAATAAGGTGTAGCACATCATAAGTGCTAAATAAATATTGTTATGTTTACTGACCCACTTTTTAGGATTTGCTGTAGACAAGCATTTTACAAATTGTGGGATTCATAATACAGGATATTAGATGGTTCAGGGTTTGACGTTAAATGACACTAAACCACAGTGAGAGAACCATTCCTTTTCCAACCAGCTTTCAGCTGTTCTGATTATATCAGGGTGAATGTGTTTACCTTGTGCAAGAATGTTTTCAACTTCTCTCTAACACTTGCTGATGTCTCTTTTTAATAGGTAGAACTTGAGTTTAGAGAGAGCTCTAGGCTTTTTGAATTTAATAAAATCTTTTTTTTTTTTGGTTAAAAAGTATTTTTTATTTCTGGCAAATGATACTCTATATATAATATAAAATTTCCTTTAAAATTATTCTAGGTAAAAAGAAATGCATTTAAAGACTATTAGGAAGGTAATAAATAAATTGTGTTCTAGTTTCAAATATGGCGAACATCATGAACACGGTACCCACAGGTCTCAGGTCTGAGGATACTTTGTGAGAGAGCAGCTGCCCTTGGTCCCAGCTGGCCTGGGGAGCTTTCCTCGCTCCCTGTGGGCCCCTGTTTTAGCCAGACCCCTCGCTGATTGCCGAACATTCCAGCTCCCTTTAGGTTTGTTTTTTCCCCAGCAATGCCCCTTGTCTCCCATTCTGCTTTCTGATTTTCATTCATTCTTAAGGCTGCATTTAAAGCTATGGCCGTCTATGAGGCCTCCCCTGGACCTTGCTCTAGGCCTCTCTCTGTTCTCCAGACTTTCTCTGGCTCGTTGCCAGCTCCGTGTGCTTGGTATCATTTCTTGGTGTACAGTTTCTAGCATGTCTTCAGGTCTGTCTCCGTCTGCAGCTGGGAGAAAAGGGCTGGAGGCTCCTAGCGCGTGTCCCCCACAGGGCCTGGTATAGTGCCTTGGAGGCGGTCAATGTCAGAAAACAGTTGATCTCAATTTTTGTTGTTTGTATTGAGGTTTCATGTCTACACTAGAAAACCAACCTGCTCTGCACGTGACTTTTAACAGGTCTCGCAGATGTGACGCTGTCCGTACCCTCCAGCCTTGGAAGACTTCCACACCTCAGAGTTCTCTCCTGCCCTTTGCAGTCAGTCTGCTTGCCAACCCCCAGCTTTATCTCCATAATTTTCTCTTTTTGGAGGAATTTCCTAGAAAGCCATCATACAACCTGTAGTCTTTTCTACTGAATTCTTTCACCTGGCAGAATGTGGTGATCCATGTTGTTGGGTATGTTAGTGTTTGCTTCTCTTTACTTATTATACTTTATTGTTGTTGTTGTTCTGGGATTGAACTCAGGGGTGCTCTACCACTGAGCTACATCTCCAGCCCTTTTTATTTTTTATTTTGAGGCAGGGTCTCACTAAGTTTCTGAGGCTTGCCTGGAACTTGCAGTCCTCCTGCCTCAGCCTCCTGAGATGTGGGATCCCAGGCGTGCACTACTATGCCTGGAAGTTTGACCCTTTTTCTTGCTCAATGACAAGAGATAGAGTGCATCTGTGAACATTTGGATTGTTTCAGTTGGGGCTATTATGAATAATTCTTCTGTGATTGTTCATATGCAGGTATTTTGTGAACATGTTTCATTTCTCTTGAATACTTATAGGGGTAGAAATGGTTGGTTCCAATGAAAAGTGTAAGTTTGATTTTTTTTAAATAATTGCCAAACCATTTACTATTTTGTGTTCCAGCCAGCAACATGTGAGTTCCAGTGTCTCTGTCTCCTCTGCAGTACTTGGTGTTGTCTGTTTTTATCTGTATATCTTTCCAGTGGAGGATGAGGGAGAAATCAAGGATGATTCTTAGATTTTTGGGTTGAGTAGGTAGATGTTTGGTGCCACCATTGAACAGGAGACAGAGAGAGGCATGAGGAATTTGTTGGAGCAGGGGGAGTTCTGGAGGTCAAACCCAGGGCCTTGCTCATGCTAAGTTGTGTTCTACCACTGAGCTACACTGCTAGCTCTAAGACCATTTTTTGAGAAAAATCTAGAGTTCTGGTTTGGCCAAGCTGAGTTTGAAATGCTTGCTAGTCATCCAGGAGGCACCGCTCAGTAGGTGGTGGATGTGCAAGGCCACCTGCATTCATTACATCTTCCTACACTCACTAAATAGTGGACCCTGGGGTAGGGGCTTAAATTTTCTGTATCCTCAGGTGATATGGATAATTCACAGAACAGCTTCTGATATCAGTTTCCTCATCTATACCATAAAAATAACACCTGTCTTCCTCCAGAGCTTGGATAAGGAGTGAACAAGTTCACAAGTACAAAAGTGCTGATCTCATTGGTGTTATTAGTAGTACATGATTGCCTTTTGTTTTCTTCCTTTTTTAGTTTTGGCACCAAGGATTGAACCCAGGGATACTTAACCACTGAGCAACATCCCCAGCCTTTTTTATTTTTTTATTTTGAGATAGGGTAGGGTTTTGCTTAGGGCCTCGCTAAGTTGCTGAGGCTGGCTTCGAGCTTGGGATCTTCCTGCCTCCTGAGCTGCTGGGATCATAGGCGTTTTCTTCATTTTTATGTCCATTGTGGTTTATAATTCCATATATTGTACATAGTAGGTGCTCAGTAAATACTGATTTAATAAATCAATGAATGCAAATATCAAGTAATGGTGGAAGAGGAAGGGAGGAGGAGGAGGAAGGAGGAAGGAAGGTGGGAGAGGAGAGCGACAGGGTGAGGGAAGGAGAGAGTGAGAATGGACAGCATTTGGGTTGGCTTTATGGAGGAAAACCATTAGAACGCCTCATTGGAGCTTTGGGGAAAGGCAGTTTATCTTTGGTTTTATGGCCCTAGG
Source organism: Marmota flaviventris (assembly GCF_047511675.1). NCBI lineage: Eukaryota > Metazoa > Chordata > Mammalia > Rodentia > Sciuridae > Marmota > Marmota flaviventris. The sequence goes on from NC_092500.1 coordinate 171,440,816, forward strand.
GAGGCAGCATGGAAGACTCAGGATTTAGGGATGTTTATAAGTAATAGCACCATGGGAAGCATAGTGGTATTTGCTAAGGTTCTTACCTTCATAACAGACCTTCAGTGTCTTAGGGGCTGGGACCATTTCTGATGTGCCTCTGCTTTTCCCGAGTCTTGGCTCACTGGTATAAACATAATACAAACACACAAAAAATGTGTCAATTGAATAAATAAGTTTCGAAATCTTCTTTCTTCATTCTACCTGAGGGGACATCAGCTGGCTTTTGGCTGGTGGTGGGTGACTCATGAGCAGGTGATTTCCTCTCCTGTGCTTCTGTCATACATGTGGCCGTCTGGAGTTAGGATTCAACCTGAGTAGCATGGTGCAGAGCCCCTGGCCCTGGCCCAGGCCTGGTATTATGGTTTGGATGTGAGGTGTTCCCCAAAAGCTCACGTGTGAGACAATGCAAGAAGGTTCAGAGGAGAAGTGATTGGGTTGTGAGAGTCTTAATCAGTGAATTAATCCCCGATGGGATTAACTGAGTGGTAACTGAAGGTATGTGGGGTGTGGCTGGAGGAGTGGGCATTGGGGGCGTGGCTTTGGGGTATCTATGTTGTCTCTGGTGAATTGAGTCTCTCTCTGCTTCCTGATCATCATGTGAACTGCTTCTCTCTGCCACACTCTTCTGCCATGACATTCAGCCTCACCTTGAGCCACAAGGAATGGGGCCTGCTTCTGTGAATTGAGACCTCTGAAACCCTGAGCCCTTAAATAAACCTTTTCTCCCCTACAGTTGTCCTGGTAGGGTCTTTTAGTCACAGCAGTGAAAAAGGTGACTGAAGCGCCTGGCACAGTGTTGTTCAGTTGGTGACGCACATGTTCACAATTTAGTGGGTGGCTGGGCAGGGAGGCCAGATCCCTGCTCTTTGGGGTTTTAGAGACCCAATCTAGGAAGGGAAAGAAAACAGGGAAGGTGTCAGGAACTCTGTGAGTTCCTTTGCTGTCCTGCAGGTGGGGTGGATTCCTGGGGAGCAGCCGCCATGGCATATGGTAGTGCTGGCTCTTGTTCTGAGAGGGCCTCAGTGTTTCTTGTTAGGGACTCTTCAGGGAGTGGTTTCCTAAGTTGACTCAGAAAAGAGGATTTTAAAACTACTTCAAGACAGACTTTTTTCAAATAAAATCTTGTGCGACCCTCTCTACATAAATCACATGAACAGAAGCATTTGGTTGGTGCCAGACCATGTCCCAGAACCTCAATTTCAGATCCTTTCTGTCCTCTGTCAAGGTCCTAAGGCTTCTGGGAGGCTCTGGGGCTCCTTGGAAGCAAATTTGAAGAGCCACCTTTGACTTCCATTCTTATGCCACTTGAGTGGTTGAGTCTACGTGCCTCAGGTCTGTAGAAGGGTCCACCCATGCTGTCCTCCCATTCCTTCTGGGTTATGTGACACCTGTCCACACCAGTTCTTCCATGTTGCCTTTTCTGCCTGGGAGCCTGAATCAAGACAGTCTGAGGCTGCCAGTCAGTGGGTAAATGGTACAGACCGGAAGGGATATGCCCCATGTTTGTGAGTTTGCCAGGGCAGTGTCCCGAGGGGGTGCAGAGGGCAGCGTCTTGTTAAAGTGGTGACTGGGAGGAAAACCACAGGGACACAGGGGAGGTAGGACAGGGACGAGTCAGGTGATGGGTCAATACTGAGAAGGGCTCTGTGACCTCCTGGGCTTCTGAAGAGGAAGGCACATCCGGGAGAAAGGGTTTGGTGACGTGTAGAGGGCTGCCTGTCACATGTTTGATTTCATTAAGGCCTGGCAGTGAGGACGGGAAGACAAGGTGACCAAATGCTACAGGGAGGGCGTGGCAGTGCAGGAGAGGGGCTCTCCATGGGGTCAGGACTGCAGCGCTGCAGAGCACTTCACCCACCGGAGAGCCCGAGGTGGCTGGAGGGAACCCGCACCCAAAGACAGGCAGGCGCGGGAGCTGGCAGTTCCTGAGGCAGACTCTCGGGGAAAGGTGCAGCTGATGTTTATATTTCTGATCTGTAAGAGGCTGAAAGGGCTTTGGGGTTTACCTAGGGTTGCTGTTCGCAACACTCATGAAAACTGGAGGCAGGGACTGCATGTTTCTTCAAAGGTACCATTCACATTCTGTAAAACTCACCACTTGATGGTACAGAATCCAGTGGCTTTTAGGATATTCACTTGGTTGTGCCACTCTCCCGTTAAGTGCTTTCATTACTCCATAATAAACCCTGTGCCCCTTGGGAGTCCCTCCTCACCCTTCCCTCTGCCCAGCAGCAGCCACTGAGCTGTTCTCTGTGTCTGGGGTTTGCCTGTGCCGGACCTTTCCTGTGGAGCCAGGTGATGTGTGAACTTTCGTGTCTGGCGTTTTTCCTCAGCATCACTTAGTCACAGTGTTTTCCATGTGTGCACGTGTCAGTGCTTCATTCCTTTTTGTTGCTGAGCAATATTCATTGTGTATTTAAATCCCTTTGGCTTGTCCATTTATCAGTTTATGGATACCTGGATTGTTTTCACTTTTGCTTATTATGATAAGGCTACCATAGCATCTGTGTGCAACTTTTTGTGTAGAAACATGTTTTAAATTCTCTTGAGGCTATATCCAGAAATGGAGCTGCTGGGGCATATGTAACTTCATGATTAACTTTTTGAGGAATAGCCAACAGTTTTTCATAGCAACCATGCCATTTAATATCTCCATCAGCAAGGAATGAGATGTCACTTTTCCTCTTACAGTAGCTAACAACTTGTTATTTTTCTTTTCTTAAAAAAAAATCATAGGTGCTGGGGTTGGGGCTCAGAGGTAGAGTGCTCACCTATCATGTGTGAGGCCCTGGGTTCGATCCTCAGCATCACATGAAAATAAATAAATAAAATAAAGGTATTGTGTCCAACTACAACTAATAAATAAATCAATAAATCATAGTCATCCTACTGGATGTGAAGTGCTATTCCAATGTTGTTTTAATTTGCATTTTCTTAATGACTGATAATGTTAATAATGCATTATTAAGTTATGCTTTTGGCTATCAGTGTGTCTTCTTTGGAGAATTGTCTTCAAGTTATTTATCCATTTTAAAATTGGATTGTCTTTCTTGTGGAATTTTAAGCGTTCTTTGTGTATTCTCTGTAGTGGAACTTTACCAGATATATGATCTGCACATATTTTTGTCCCATCCTATAGATTATTATTTCACTTTCTTTGGACAAATGTTTTAATTTTGGTGAAGTCCAATTTTCCTACTTTTTTTCTCTGATTGCTTGTTCTTTAGGCACCAAACTTAAGAAACTGTCACCAAATCAAAGTCCTGAAGATATTCACCCATGTTTTCTTTTAAGAACTTTATAGTTTTAGCTCTTCCATTTAAGGCTATTATTTATTTTGAGTTAATTTTTTATTGATTTTTTAAAAAAATAAATGATAGTGGGATGCATTACAATTCTTATTACACATATACAGTACAATTTTCATATTTCTGGTTGTATATCAAACATGTTGACACCAACTCATGTCTTCATACATTTACTTTGGATAATGATGTCTACTACATTCCACCATCCTTGCTAATCCCCTGTCCCTTCCCTTTCCCTCCCACCCCTCTTCCCTATCTAGAATTCATCTATTCCTCCCATGCTCCCCTTCCCTACCCCACCATGAGTCAGCCTCCGTATATCAGAGAAAACATTTGGCATTTGTTTTGGGGAGATTGGCTTTCTTCACTTAGCATTGTCTTCTCCAACACCATCCATTTATCTGCAAATGCCATGACTTTATTCTCTTTTATTGCTGAGTAAAATCCATTGTGTATATATGCCACATTTTTTTTTTTTATCCATTCATCTACTGAAGAGCATCTAGGTTGGTTCCACAGTTTAGCTATTGTGAATTGTGCTGCTGCAAACATTGATGTGGCCTGTAGTTTTTAAGTCTTTTGGGTATAGACTGAGGAGAGGGATAGCTGGGTCAAATTGTGGTTCCATTCCCAGATTTCCAAGGAATCTCCATAGTGCTTTTCATATTGGCTGCACCAATTTGCAGTCCCACCAGCAATGTGTGAGTGTACTTTTTTCCCCCACATCCTCGGCAACACTTATTGTTGTTTGTGTTCTTAATAGCTGCCATTCTGACTGGAGTGAGATGATATCTTAGAGTAGTTTTGATTTGCATTTCTCTAATTGCTAGAGATGATGAACATTTTTTCATATATTTGTTGATTGATTATATATCCTCTTCTAAGAGGTCCTGTCTGTTCAGGTTCCTTGGCCCATTTGTTGATTGGGTTATTTGTTTTTTGGTGTTTCACTTTTGGAGTTCTTTATATACCCTAGAGATTAGTGCTCTATCTGATGTGTGAGGGGTAAATATTTGCTCCCAGGATTTAGGCTCTCTATTCACCTCACAGATTGTTTCTTTTGCTGAGAAGAAACTTTTTAGTTTGAATCTATCCCGTTTATTGATTCTTGGTTTTAATTCTTGTGCTATAGGAGTCTTACTAAGGAAGTTGGGGCCTAATCCCACATGATGGAGATGGGGCCTATTTTTTCTTCTATTAGACACAGAGTCTCTGGTTTAATTCCTAGGTCTTTGATCCACTTTGAGTTGAGTTTTGTACATGGTGAGAGATAGGGGTTTAATTTCATTTTGTTGCATATGAATTTCCAGTTTTCCCAGCCCCATTTGTTGAAGATGCTATCTTTTTTCCAATGCATGTTTTTGGCACTTATGTCTAATGTAAGATAAGTGTAATTTTGTGGGTTAGTCTCTGTGTCCTCTATTCTGTACCATTGGTACCTGCCTGTTTTGGGGCCAGTACCATGCTGTGTTTGTTACTGTTGCTCTGTAGTATAGTTTAAGGTCTGGTATAGTGATGCCACCTGCTTCACTCTTCCTGCTAAGGATTGTTTTGGCTATCCTTGGTCTCTTATTTTTCCAGATAAATTTCATGATTGCTTTTTCTATTTCTATGAGGAATGCCATGGGATTTTGATTGGAATTGCATTAAATCTGCATAGTGCTTTTGGTAGTATGTCATTTTGATAATATCAATTCTGCCTATCCAAGAACAAGGTAGATCCTTCCATCTACTAAGTTTTTCTTTGATTTCTTTAGGGTTCTGTAGTTTTCATTGTATAGATCTTTCACCTCTTGCATTGATTCCTAAGCATCTTATTTTTTTTTTTTGATGTTATTGTAAATGGGGTAGTTTTCCTCATTTCCTTCTCAGAGGATTTGTCACTGATATTGAGTTAATTTTTTAGTTGGTGTGAAGTAGGGCTTCAAATCTATTCTCTCATATGTTGGATATCCAGTTGTTCTAGCATCATGTGTTGAAAAGACTACTCTTTCCCTACTGGATTTTCTTGTCATTTGTCTAAGTAAGTTGGGGATAATTGTATGGGTTTCTTTCCCCCCTGGACTTCAGTTCTATTCCATTGGTCCCTCTGTCCATCTTTCTGTCATAAACCGCACCGATTGGTTTACTTTGTGGTAAGTTTGAAATTGGTGTGAAGCATCCACTTTGGTTCTTCTTTTTATATTTATTTATCTATTTAAATTTAAGAGAGTCTTGCTTAGTTGCTTAGGGCCTTGCTAAGTTTCTGAGGCTGGCTTTGAACTTGAGATCCTCCTGCCTCAGCCTCCCCAGACTCTGGAATTACAGGTGTATGCCATTGTGCCTGGCTTTGTTTTTCTTTTAAAAGTTTGTTTTAGCTATTCTGGGTTGTTGTATTTTCATATGAATTTTAGGATCAATCTATCAATTTCTACAGAAAGTCAGCTGGGATTTTGATAGGTATTTTGTTGAGCCTGTAGATCAATTTGGAGATCTAACAGTATTAATTCCACAGTTCATGAACATGGAATGTTTTCCCAATTACTTAGGTGGTGTTTAATTTCTTTCAACAGTGTCTTCTACTTTTCAGTGTCCACATCTTTTACTTCTTTATTTAAATTTTTTTTTCTATTTTCTTCATTCCTCCTCCCCTGCCTCCCTTCCTCCCTCCCTTTCTTTCTTCCTCTCTTCTTTCTTGTGCTGGAGATTGAACCCAGCGCCTCACACATGCTAAGCATGCACTTTACCACTGAGCTTCATCCCCAACCTTATTCTTAAGGATTTAAAAAATGCTGTTATAAATGTAATAGTTTTCTTAATTTCATTTTCAGATCATTCATTGCACATTGCAGAGTGTAGAAATGTGACTGACTTTTGTAGGTTGTACTGTATCATTGTGTGTGTGTGTGTTTGTGTGTGTGTGTATTAATTCTGTAAGATTTCTATATGTAAGATGATACCATTCATGCATGGAGGTAGTTTTACCTTTTCCTTCCAAGTCTGGATGCTGTTCCCTGTTTGTTCTCCTAATTGTCTGGTTAGACCCTCCAGTCAATGATGGTACAAATGTAGGAAGAACAAGTCTTCTATCTTGCTCTTGGCCTCAGCGTGGAAAGCTCTGGCCTTCAGTTTGTTGACAGCTCTTGGTTTTTTGTAGATGCCTTTTATCAGTTTGAGGAAGTCTCCTAGTTCTTATTTGTTGATGATTTCCTTTTCTTTTCTTTTTTAAATAATGAAAGGGTGTTGGCTTTTGAAAATGCTTTCTCTGTCTCTATAGAGATGACCATTGATATTTATATGATGTATTGATCTTATATTCCAGAGAAATCCTGCTTACATATGGTTTATTATTATTTCTGTATGTTACTGCATTCAGTTTGTTAGTATTTCCTTCAGAACTTTTGCATGTGTATTCATAAGTGTTATTGGTCTGTAGTAGTGTTTTTAATTTTTATTTTATTATTTTTTCTTTTTAAAATTGACCTAAATCATATATTTTTTTAAAAAATTGGTTAATTAATTATTTGATTTATTTTTATGTGGTACCGAGGATTGAACCTGTTGCCCCACACCTGCTAAGCAAGTGCTCCATCACTGAGCCACAACCCCAGCCCTGTATGTATTTTTAATATACAACATGATACTGTGTAGAATGGCTAAGTTAAGCCGATTGACATGCCATTCGACATCTTGACTGTTGTGAACCATGCTACAATGAACATGGCAGTGCAGAAAATCCTTTGACACACTGATGTCATTTCCTACGGATGCTATACCCAGTAGTGGGGTTGCCGGTGTATGTGGTAGTAAAACCACCCTGCTGTTTTCCACAGTGGCTACACTGATTTACCTTCCAATGTTAAGTGTCACCTTTTCTCCACCTACTCACCCAATGCTTGTTATCTTTTCTCTTTTCAGTAATAGCCATTCAAACGGTGTGAAGTCATGGTCTGTAGTATTCTTGTAAGATCTTTGTCTGACTTTTATTTTCTATTCTGTATTTATTTCTACCTTAGTCTTTATTATTTTTTTTATTGGTTATTGCTATACTTTGAATGTTCCCTCAAAATTCATATTGAAATTCGTTCCCCACTGTGAGGTATTACCTGTTACTGTTGAATTTTATTTTCCCTTCAATTATTTTTATTTTTTGCTTTATGTATTTTGGGGTTCTATTGTTATATATGTTTATAATGCATGCATCTTCTTTTTAAAATTTTATTTTTTGTTTTATTTTGAGACAGGGTCTCGCTAAGTTGCTGAGGTTGGCCTCCAACTTGCGATCCTCCTACCTCACCTCCTGAGTATCTGGGATTACAGGTGTGTCCCACAGCACCTAGTTTGGATGTATCTTCTTGATGAATTGACCCTTTTATTATCATAAAATGTCCTCTTTTGTCTCTAGTAACAAATTTTGTCTTGAAGTCTGCTTTGATAATTGTCAGTATGATCACTTCATCTCTCTTCTGATTGCTTGGTATATGTTTTCCTGGCCTTGTACTTTTATCCTTCTTGTGTCATTGAATCTAGTTTGACTCTTATAGACAGCATGTAAATGGAGTATATTTTGTTTTTATTCTTTTAAACACAGTCTGCCAAACTCTGCTTTTTATTTGGAATGCTTAGCTCATTTAAATTTAATATACTTACTGATGAGGTAGGATTTACTTCTGCTGTTTTTCTATTTTCTATACCTCTTTGTCTTTTTTGCTCTTCTGTTCTTCCACTATTACTTTCTTTTTATGTTATATAAATCTTTTCTAGGGTAGCATTTTAATTCCCTTGTCATGTCTCTTATTATATATTTTTGAGTTATTTTTTATGGTTGCTCTAGGGATTATAGTTAGTATTTTTATTTATAACAGTTTAATTCCCATTACTACCAACTTAATTTCAATAGTATATAAAAACTTTGCTCCTCTAAGCTCTTATTCTTCCTTCACTCTGTTTGTGTTATAAATTACTTCATTATACAATGTGTGTCCATCAGCATATATTTATACCAATAATTTTATACCGCTATAATTTAAATCAAACAGGAGAAACAGAGTTACAAACAAGAAGTACACTTATACCATCTTTGATATTCAATTCTGTAATTCCCTTCACTTGTACTCTGTATTTCTTCCTGTGGATTTAAGTTAATGTCTCATTTCCTTCCATTTCAGCTTAAAGGAAAAGGTTTCTTTAGTGTTCCTTATTGTGCCAGTCCGCTGGTGATAAACACTATGTTTTTATTTATCTGGGAATATCTTAATATCTCCTTTATTTAAAAAAAAGTTTTGTGGATACAGAATTCTTAGTTGACATCTTTGTTCCCTTTCAATACTTAAAAATTGTTATCCACTGCTTTTTGGCCTCCATGGTTCCCAGTGAGAAATCAGCTGTTAGTCTTATTGAGGATGCCCTGTACGCGATGAGTCACTCGTCTCTCTTGCTGCTTCAGGATTCTCTTTGTCTTTCGCTGTCAACAGTTTGATTATTAATTTAAAATCTACTAACATCCTGCCCATAGTTCATCATCCCTTTTGAGTGGATAGCATTGGACAGTTTTTCTAGAGCTTTAATACAACTCTCATGATCTTATATCTGTAGCATTTCCCTGGTCCTTCAACTTTATGATTTAATAGTATGTGGCTTTGTTTTTTGTATCACATTTCATACTTCTATAGAACTTCAGATTGGTATTTGCATGATTCTTTACCATAAGTCATCTACTTGGTTTACTGAACACCTGCATTTGGAAGGCTTTATGCAAGTGTTCCAGTTTTCTTAGATAAGTGTTACATGGTCTGCGATGACGACACATTTGTTGGCAACTAGTAGCTATGACATTAGGATGAGGGTTCTGTGAATATCAACCAAGTTTTCTGGCAGCACAGAGGAGAAGGTTTTTATGTTTAGTAGATGAACAAACTGAAAACTATATAGATTAAACAATTCAAAACCTTAAGGTTACCTAAATTAGAAATGTGCAGACCCAAGGACTGGAACTCATAATTTTGGATTCTATCTATGAAACTGGTGGTTCTAGAGTGTGGCTATTTTCTATTTCAAGCATCAAAGGTAAAAATGAATTATTACACCAGTTAAACTGTGTTAAGCATAGACTATTTTGCTTCAGAAGGTGTACATGCTACAAATAAAAAGAAATAGTGTTTACTTATGCTTATTAAATTATACTAGTATGAATTTAGTAGACAAGTGACTATGTTGAAATTTGAGGTGTCAAACTATGAAAAGATTCTTTTACTAAATTCACCCTGTTTTTCCCTTTCCTTTTTTTAAATTGATATTTCTGTTTGGAAAAGAACCCTTTTTTCTCCAGTAAAATTTTGGATACATACAGTTCATATTAGAGTTTCCTTAAAAATTTGAGTTACTGATCAATCAGAACTGTGCTCATCCCCCATAGAATAAAGCACGGCATCTTTGGGCATACAGTTTTAATTTTAATCTGCATGCCTGCTTTTCTACTCTCCCATGATTCTTTGCAGCAGGACAAGGAAAAGCAAATCTTATAAAAAGAAATACAGTATGTGGTGCTTATTAAAGTTACATACATCTCCTCTCACAGGAGAATTCTGATTCACTGCAGGTTGTGCATATGTTGCATATGGACATTTCTAGGGAACAGATTCCCTATTGCTGAGCAGTGAAAGGCTTCTAGTATTCCATTATTGCTCCGGGAACATGTTAGTCATGATTATGAAAGGTAGGACACCATGAAATCTGTAAGGTGATTTGGCAGGAGTCGGTGCTGCTGGTGCCAGGATTTGGGTACCGTACCACGGTTTCCTGTTTTCAAATGTATTAATTGATCCGCAAAGGACATCTTTGGAGACAAGAATTCAGACAGACTGGCACAGCCTGGACCTCCGCCAAGACTGCTCGGAAGGTTGCCATACTGGGAGCAAAAGAGTGAGAGAGAGAAAGAGGGAGAGAGAGAGAGAGGCAGAGGGAGAGCTGAGGAAAGAAAAAAAGGCAAGACTTGGCACAGCTCAGTCGAATCCGCTTCTTTTGTCTGCCTTCTCGGCTTGAGCTTCAGGAAGAAAACCGTCCTGGGTACAGAAAACTCAGAACTTTTTGGTTTTCAAACTTAGAAGGCTTTTTAAGTCTCGTGGGCTATTTGAAAGTGTTGGTACATACAATGACGTTTAGTCACCAGTATTTAGGGAAATAAAAGCCTTTTTCAAAAGGAGGCTTCCACAGTGTCCATGCATGTGGGAAATACTGTATTTGATTTTTTGCATATATGATTATACCATGAGAGACAGGATGAACATAGAAGATGGCAAGGCAAATTTCTAATTAGAGAGAATTAAATTTTCTACAAAATAAAGTTTGTTCATCAGTACAAACCTGCTTTCAAATCCAATCAGACATCCTTCGGAATGTGTTCAGAACGTAAGTTTTTAGACTTTATTTTATTTTATTTTTTCCCATTGTAGACATTAAGTTTTTCAGGAGTCTTTCTAAGATTTTATGCAGCCCAGCCAGGAGGGCAGAGTAAAAGTTGCTTGATCCATGTGTTTAAGAAAACGATTTCTTAAAGCAACAGCTTTTATTTCTGCTGCTTCGTGCTGTCCTAAACTACCTCCCCAGCAATTAGTGACAACACTGGAGCCCAGAAAGGCAAGCTGAAGACACCAGACTTCGCTCGAAGGGCAGGAAAGAAATGTGAGCTTGGTCATTATTTTTGTGTGTGTCTTTGCTCTGAACCATTTTTGGGAGGTGGGTGGGGAGGTGGGTGGGTAGGTGTCTATGTCTGAAGATGTGTGCGATTAGTGAATTCTCATTGTGGGGAGGAATGATAAAAGGTGATTTTTCACAATGTTGGCAGAAATGGCTGGGAATGGTAGAGACCAGAGATTTAAATCTTCTGGGAAAGAAGTAGTGGCTGTGTTTGAAATAGTTGGAGAAAAATTCCATTATTTTTTAGTTGATTAGGTTTTATTATTCAACGGTTACTATAGCCTGGCTCTCTCAAAATATTTTAGGCAAAAAGAAAATCTAGAAAGTCCATCGATTTTCTTTTAAATTCTACCTGGTGTTTTACTTAGATATATACTTTATATGTAATTTCATGACAATAGATGCTTCCTGTCAGGCCTGGTTATAACCAGGTTGGATTGTGATAGTTCTGATCTTAAAAATCAGTATTGTTGTAGGAGAGGTTAACTGGGAAGCACGTATTTTGTGGACCACCCTCATTGTCAGTAAGTATTCTATTTCTAAAACAGAGTTTGAGGCATAGATGATGACTTCCTGGAATCATAGATTTTCTTTTTATTTTATGTACTGGGAGAATGCCGGAAAATCGGACATATTCACATAAGTACTAATCTTTTTGGACAGTATAAAAGACTGCTCCTGAATCTGTGCTTTTGTTTTGAGTATGTAATCATTGATTTGTTAATCCTTTGACAAAAACAAACTGTCCATAGCTTTCTATGATTGCGCACCTTAAATGATCAATTGTTTAAGGTGGTCTTTATAAAATTATGGTGACATATCAGTATTTCTGAGAGTGGCATTTAATGGACAAATGCGATTTTAAAACATATGAAATCTAATACAGGTGTTTGAATTGTTAAGCTGAAGTGTTTTCTTCCACTTTTTACTCATCATCATTTTGATTTTCAATAAAACGAAATCACTTGGTGTTTGTGTGGGTTGCCAAAGTGACAACCTTTGTTCTGTACGCTGCTTTGCACCCACCTCCCTGACACTCCTAACATGGACGCCATGCCGTGAAAGGCAGCTGAGAGGCACTGGAAAGGACGTGTTTGCCTGACCACAGTCCTCATTCTTGAACTGATCGCAAGATCATTCGCGTCCAAGCTAAAAACTATAACATAGAAGACAGAAAGTTCAGGGACTGAGCTCAAATGAGAGCTACATTTTATTGCTGACCGTCTTGTTCCGTTGATATTTACTTGCCAAACATTTAACACCATCTCTTATAATTTAGGATTGCCAAATATGTAACTAACTTTGTTTATTTAAGACATTTTCCCCCTAAAGCAAATAGAATTATTTACTAGCTTATTTCTCAACTTCTTTGCAGCGAACTCAATAAGAACAAACTTATGTCCAAACTATTTTAGGGCCAATTATTTTCTAACAGTATAATCAAAAGTGGGCGAATTTAAAAACAAAGATGTCGGAATATACCTTAAGAAATTTTAAATTTTTCGATACTGGTAAAACTACATTTTCGTGGTGTGATTAGATTTAAGCTTTGATGAAAATCAGCCATTTTATCAAATAGTTTCTTACCAGCACATTCTCTTTGGCCTACTTGTTACACATCTTAAAACGAAAAAGTCCTTCTGGAAGATGCTTATTGTTAGCTGGGTGGAATGGACACTTCTGTGTACAGCTATTTTTTTAGAGGTTTGATTAAGAAATTGTGTTGATCACATTTTTCAAAAACAGATATTTAGGTTGAACCTAATGCATGTTTCTTTTTCTTTAGACCTTTTATGCTATAAAACATCGATGTTTGTTATTAACTATTTCCATGATAGTGCTTATATTTCAAATCTGACTTTTAAGTGTCTAAATACCAGTGTTCTGATTGTAAATACACACGCTCTCAAGCACATAGTCGCTGTATTTGGATTGCATGATTTTTTGAAGTAGAATTATTAAGGCAGAAACGGGTTTAATAATGTTTAATGCTAGTTGATGCCTGTTGTTAAGTCCTGTTTCAATGCAGATACTTGCACATAAAAACACATTATTCTATAAACCACTGATGTAGCTAAACAGGTAGCAGATTGACAAATAAATTTAGAGTATTTCTTAGGAGCCTGGGAGGAAGGCTGAGAACTGGGAGAGAACTGGCCAGGGTAGCAGAGGAGAGCTGCAAAGCTCTCAGGGGCCTAAGTCCAGTATTTTGATAATTTTTCACTCATTTATTCAACAAATGTTTATTGAGCACCCATTTAAGTATGTTGGTATTTTGCTGTTGGAGTTATTTTGGGTAACAGCGAAGGAAGCCACAAACGTGGATCCAAGAGGGAATTGATTTGAAACAAAGCTCAAAAAGCCTGGATAGAAAAGAGTAGTATAGTACTGTGACTTATAGGTTAAAGGGTGTTCACTTTTATTACACAATGTATGTGTCCCAGAGTGCTATTATAAAAACGCCGAGAGGTGGCTGTAGTCCCCACAGCTAGACTGTGGCTTCACCACTGTTTGGGAGGCTGCTTCTCATTGGCCAAAGCATTTCAGTCGTTCAGGTCTCCTGGCAGACCCCAAGAGTAAGCAGTCCTGTGTTGTAAGGGAGAAACCAGGAAGGTCCAGCTGCTGTCCACATTCTGGAGTGTCCGTGGGTTAAGTAACGTAGGTGTCATTGAACCTTTGAAGATGTGTAAAAAACAGTGTACGTTTATAAGGATGGTTTTTTGTTGCCTTTGTTTTCTGTGGTGAGAACGAGGAGAACAAGGAGACTGATCCCAACATCCTGTGGTCAGTGTGGCCCCAAAGTTAGGCTTGCCAGTGGGCGAAGTCCTTCAAAGGGACCAATCATTCACCTTCTGTGTTCTCCCGGGTTTTTGTTTCTTGGTGCCCGTGGAGCTTAGCGGCCTAGCTTTATTCCATGGGTTGTTCTCTAACGTGAAGAGGAGGCATGGGCTCCTATTCTGAAGGGGTGACAGAAGCCACGGCATGAGGGAGATGGCCGGGCGCTGGAGTGGAGATGGCAGGTGTAGCCGGGCTCGCACTGCTCGGAATCCTGCGCGGGGCGAGGCCTGTGCTGTGCCAAGCAGAGGATGCAGCTTCGTCTTGCTGAGGGAGGGAGGGAGGGCGACTGGTGTACATGTCTCAGCCACTTCACCTGGTACCCATCAGACCCCAGCAGCAATGCATGGCGGTCACTAATGAGTGTTCACTGAAAGACCCAGCCGAGCTTTGGACCTGTTATCATCTTCTTTTTTTTTTAAAATTTATTTTAATTAGTTGTACATGACAGAATGTATTTATGCACTTTGATATGTCATACATAGATGGGATATAATTTCTCATTTTTCTGAGTGTACATGTTGCAGAATCATATTGGTCATGCAGTCACATAGATACATACAGTGATAAATCTTCTTGTTTTTCTCCTCATGGTAGAGAAACAAAAATCATGGTGCTTGTTTTTATCCGGATTCTGGGTTGCTGGTTAAGGGGTGTCGGGGAGGCGGGGCTTGGAGCTGATGTTAGAATCCCTCAAGGTCGTTATCCGAGACTGATTGACAGTGGCCCTGGCCACCCACTGCCTTCCAGCGCCCTGTTGTCTTGCATTCTCCCTATCCTTGTTTTCCCAAGGCTCCCTGCCTGTCCCTTAGGACTTGGTGGTGTGGCCTAAACAGGTAGCAGGTTGACAAAGAGTTTGAATTATTTCTCAGGAGCCTGGGAGGAAGGTTGAGAACTGGGAGGGAAGTGGCCAGGGGAGCAGAGGAGAGCTGAGGCCGCCGCTCCGTTGCCAGCTGCAGCCTGTGGGAAGGCTCAGAGTGGAGGCCCCTTTAGGGCCAGGGGTGTATGTGGTCCCTGGGGTTAGACTGGAATGTCAGCAACAGCCCACCCTGACAGTGTCCAGGGCATTATGGGGGTGGCACTAGAAGCGTTGCCAGGCCAGTTCATGTCAAGTGGCACCTTTCTAGGTCTTTCTTCAGCAGGGCTGTGAGTCCAGGATGGGGAGGCGGTGCCAGGACTATTCCTGTGGGGCATGTGCTTTCCTGCCCAAGCTCGGAGCCTTGTCCATTGGAGGATGTCCCAGGCCCCATGGGTGCTAGTGGTGGCCCTGGGGAAGAGTCCAGATGTGGAACTGGAATGGCCAGAATAGAGTAAGGTAAAGGGGTTTGGTGTGGGGAGGGCAGCATTCCAGTTTGGGGCCCAGGGTCTAGGTGGGGTGGGAGACATGACTGGAAAGTTCTAGAGCCATGGTGACTGGGGAAAGGTGTGAATAGAGATTGGGGACAAGTAACAGGAAAGGCTGGAAGGTACTGATGTCAGGAGTTTCTCTGAACAGGTTGAGCCTATAGCATGGCTTGCAGGAGGGCTTTCCTTCTCTAGGAGCAAGTGTGAGGGTCCGTAGAGAAGGACAAGCCACCTGCACACACTCTCATTCCACAGCGCTGCAAGAAGGAAAGGTCTCCTCTGTCCCGCAGGTAGCATCTCCGCCGACTAGAATGCCCCTGACATATGCAGCTTGAGGTTTTGAAGACTTAGTTCCTCCGGAGTGATGCTGTTCATTCCTTTCTCCCTGTACATCAATGCCATTTATGTATCTTTTCCTGCTAGCCACTCTAAGTCATTGTCCCTTACTTGAAAAGATCAAGGTGTTCTCAGGGACCAGGAGTCTGTGCCTAGGGTACTCGTGGGAGTGCTGCCTTCCACACAGTCCTTTACCATCGTGGAGGGAGAGAATTGTCCACTGGGCTTTGAAGTCTCACCAGCCGGAGTGGGTGGTCTGTTCCCCACCCTTATCCCTCCATTCTTCAGTTGGTCAAGTTACATACTCTCAGCTCCTTCTTCTGTTAACAGGGGCCATGGGATCTACTGCAAAGGCTTTTGGGTTTTTGGGAGGAGAAATTAGGACATATTTGCACAGCATGTAGTATAGTGTTTGGTACATAGTAAGTACTCAATAAATGGCAAATGTTGTTCATTTATTATTTTAAAGTTTCAAAAAACTGTGATAAAATATGCTTCACATGAAAATTACCCTTTGAACCATTTTTTTTAAAGAGAGAGAGAGACAGAGACAGAGAGAATTTTTTAATATTTATTTTTTAGTTTTTAGTGGACACAACATCTTTATTTTATTTTTTATGTGGTGCTGAGGATCGAACCCAGCGCCCCGCACATGCCAGGCGAGTGGGCTACTGCTTGAGCCACATCCCCAGCCCCCTTTGAACCATTTTTAAGTACAGTTCAGTTCACATTGGAGTGCTTTCCTCACCACTATTCAGTCATGGAAATCTTTTCATCTTGCACAACTGAAACTCTGCCCCTGTTAAAAACTCCCCATCCCCCACTTCTGGCAACCACCATTCTCCTTCCTGTTCTGTGAATTTGACTATCTTGGGAACTCACATAAGCAGAATCCTAGTATCCATTCTTTTGTGACTGGCTTATGCCACTCAGCATAACATCTTCAAGGTTCATCCATGCTGAGAATGTGTCAGAATTCCATTTTTAAGTCTCAATAATATTCCATTGCACCTCTGTTCTACATTTTGTTTATCCACTCATCTGTTGATGAACATCTTCAACCTTTTGACTGAGGTGAATAATACTGTGGTGGATACGGACTTTAGGACTGTGTTTTCTGTTCTTTGGGTATATTTCTGATGTGAAATTGCTGGATCAATAGGCACTTTTAGCATGTATAGCAAATCATGTTCAAATTGCATTGAAATCATTTGACTTACTAGCACAGATAGTGGTCTAATGAAAGGACTTGACTAAGAGCTTATGATATCTGCCTAGCCTTTTGTGGAAATATCCCAAACACCACATTGAGTAAACTACTTTGTAGGGTGGAGTTTTGCATGCATGTTAATCATGCTCATATCACTTGCATCACTCAAATAATATAGTACTTACACATTGTTCTAGAATATACAACTCACATTTCACTTTTAATATCAAGTGACTTCTTAAGCATTCCTTTTGGAGGACTTCCTTTAACCATTTTATTATTTTTTTGGTACTGGGGATTGAACCCAGGGACGCTTAACAAGTGAGCCACATCCCCAGCCATTTTTTTTTCATATTTTATTTAGAGACAGGGTCTCACTGAGTTGCTTAAGACCTTGCTAAGTTGTGGAGGCTGGCTTTGAACTCATGATCCTCCTGACTCAGCCTCCTTAGTTTAATCCTGGGATTACTGGTGTGTGCCACTGTGCCCAGCTCCTTTAACCATTATTTTAGAGTAGGTTTGCTGGCAACAAATCTCTTCATTTCCCTCCATCTGGGAAAGCCTCAATTTCCTCTGCATTCCTGTAGGATTCTTTGGCTGATTATAGAATTCTGGGTTGGCAGTTCCTCTCTTTCAGCAGGTGAAGCATGTTATGCCCCTTCTTCTGCCTTGTGGTTTCTGAAGAAGAATCTGCTGTGTCATTTGAGTTGTTTTGCCCTTGTAGATAGGATGTCATTTGTTTCTCACTACTTTGAAAATCTTTGTCTTATTTTTAAGGAGTTTGATTAAAATGTGTCCTGTCATGGAGTTCTCTGGATTTATTCTGTTTGGGATTCACTCACCTTCTTGAATATGTAGGTTTATGTCTTTTGTTACATTTGGGAAGTTTTCAGCCATTTCTTCTTCAATATTTCTCTGGTCCTGCCTTCTCTCTCCTCTCCTCCAGCCTGGGAGGATGTGAATGCCCACCTCTTGGTATAGTCCTTCCTGTGCTTGACATTGATCATGTTTTAAAGTCTGTTTCTTCTTTACTGTTCAGATTGGATAAGTTGGCAGGCTCACTGATTCTTCCTCTGTCATCTTCATTTTGCTGTTGAATCCACCTAGTGAATTTTAATTTCAGTTTTAGTATTTTGACAACTATTTCTTTGCTGAGACTTTCTGTCCTTGCCATTTGTTTCCTATGTGTTTGTAATTACTTATTGACACATTTTTATGATAGCTGCTTTAAAGTCCTTGTCAGATAATTCCAACATCTGTGTCACCTTGATGTTGGCATCTGTTGATTGCCTTTTCTCATTTAAGTTCAGATTTTCTTGGTACAATGAGTTATATTTTATTATATTACAATACTTGTAGCTTTGAGTATTATGAGATTGTGGATCTTACCTAAGCCTTCTGCTTGAACAAATTCCCCTTGACATTGAGCCATCGTGGAGAAGGGGCTCACTCGTTACTGTGAGGTATATGGAGAATTCCAGGATCCTCATCTGGCCCCCACTCACCCCTGGGTAGGGGCTGCATTGACGCTGCTGGGTGTGGGGAGGTGTGAGCTCCTAGGTGATATGGTTATTTTATGGTTAGTTTTGCTCTCTGTGCAGTAAGTTGGACAGTGCCTGAGCAGTGTATTCTTTAAACTTAGCTTATGTTGTTGGTGTGAAATGGCTTTGATAAACTTGTTTAATGATAGTCAGATTCTCAAAATAGGGACTGAGATGGCTATAATCACTAGCTTCCCCAAGATTAGTATGCATTTACTATTAACATGTTGAAGAAAAGATGTTAAAAAATGAAATGATAGTTTGTACTTTATTGATTTTGAAAATTTACTCTTAAAATTAGAGAAAAGCCTACCTGGGCAAGATTTCCAATTTCTTTCTTGTTAACAGGCTAGATTTGATCAGACTTTTGTAACTTTTTTTAGAATAGGTCAGTATATCAGAAATACTAGTCAGTAGAAATGGATTTCATTGGATGCCTTAAGAATTTCAGTGATGAAGTGTTTCATTTCATATACTAACTTACACCTGGGATTTCCGGTCAGTAACACAGATCTTGAAGATGATATATATGTCTTTGGAATAATATATTTTTTCAGGGTTTTAAGTGGGTATCTGTCCTGTAGCAATGGCAGTATAGGATCTCAGTATTGGGTCCCTTACTGAGTGATCTTGAGAAAAATCCCCAATCTTTAATGCTTGACTTTTCCTGTCAGTAAAATGGCTGCCATAATACCTGTATCCAAGGGTTGTTGAGAATATTAAATGAGATAATGTGCCTGAAAGCAATTTAGCTGATAGGTATTCCACAAACATGAGAGATAATTACCTAGTTTAGCTACCCTGAGCACATGATGGTGATGGATAAAGATAATGGACCTAATTCTGCTTGCTCTTCAGCTGTGCATGCCAATAAACTATGGGTTATACATGTATATCTTTAAAACACTTTAAATTTTTTTAATTGGGAAAAACTTTCAAACAGAAAAGTACTGAATTAAAACAGAATGAATACCCATTTGTCCATTATCCAGAGTTGATAAATGGCCATATTTAATTTGCCTCAGTTCTTTTTTTATTAAAAAAAGGAATAAAATAAAACATTAGGGATAATAAAGCCTTTGTCTCTCATTCCTGAAATTGGTGTAGAATACTTCCATGCTTATTTTTGTAGTATTTAATACACACACACACACACACGTACCCATAACCATAGATAATATAAATATTATTTTACATGATTTAAAACTTATATGATTTTAAAATGGCTTTGAACTGTTCCTATCCCTTTTGCAAATTAGATTATATATTTTTGAGATGTATCTCTGTTGCTAATGTAGCTCCAGAGTTTAGAATAAGTTTTCCCTTGTAGTTGTTTATTCTGTGGATGGATGATTCGGGCTTTGCCTGGAGCAGAGGGTGCTGGCTTGGCTGTTGCTGCTGGTTTCCTGCAGGTAGGTGTGACCTCTTGGGGCGGGTCTGGAAAGGGAGCCAGTTGCTGAGTGGTCAGCTTGCCTCAGTAATGCCAGTCATTCCTCCCACTTGCCCCAGTGAACATCCCTGAGCTCTTGACATCTGCGTCAAGTTTTCCTATCACTGGGTCTCCAACAATACTCGATGAAATAAGATTTAAAAATGTTTGCCAATCTGAAGGCCAGAAATTTTGCTGATTTTTGTTTGCCTGATTACTTACTGAGATAGTGCATCTTTTTATAATAGCCATTCAGATGCCCTTTCTGTATGTTATCTATCCATTCACTTTGCACATTTTCTTTTGAGGCCTTTTATCATTACTTGCAGCATATTTTATATAATAAGCTTTTATTATATGAATTGAAAATATCTTCTGACTCTTTGATCTGTTTTTTTCTTTCATTTTCCTTTGGAAATAAACTATGGTATACGTTTGAAAAATTAAAATGTTTTTGTTTTTCATTTTCAAAGGTGATTTTCGTGATGATGTACACCATTTCCATGCATATTTTTGTTTGTACCTGTAGTCTGGGGTTTGGGATATGGAAGAGAGAACTCTTGGGAATATTATTTCTTCAATGCATCAGAATTTTATCCCTTTAATAATATATAGGAGATAAAATTCTTTATCTTTCATATAGACTTTTTGTCAATTTATTGGAGTCTTGGGCAGAGGCCTAGTTTCCAGGCACCTATGACTGAATCCTAGACTATTGCTAAGTTTTATTGTATTATTTGTAGAGACTAACTTACAGCTCAGCAAAGCTATGGACGCATTCCCATTGCGTCTGCAGCGTTACCAAATAGGAGTTCCTGGGAACTTAAGATGTTCTTTTGATCTGATTACAGTGATTTCTAAACAGTGAATAATCTTGGTGCAATAAGCACTTTCTCCTTTCCTTAACTGGTAGTCTTGCCAACAAAATAACTTAATTGAGAAATTCAAAGTGTTGGGGCAAGTGGAAGTGAGTTGTGGCTGAGGCTCCGGGTATCTTTTGTTGTGCAATCAAGTAGCACTTATTCACCAACACTGCTTCACATCCCGCCTAAACAAAATCTACCTAATCTCCCAAATCACTTTGCAAAACAAAAGAACACCCAGAAGATACTAAGGCCAAGAGGAAGGGGCTGCCACACTCCCTCTCCTTCCCCTGCTAGTCACAAGGTAGTCACAGGGCACTGCTTTTACTGTCATATGGTGGTTTTAAAGCTTGAGTGGGGACGTGTACACTCCCCTCTCTGTACCCACAGGGAGCTGATGCTTCAGGCCACTTTGCTCTACTGTGACGGTTTGCTGCAACTGTAGGGAAAGTTCTAGGGAGAAATTAACAGCCACCTGGGAGCCTGTACCTGTAGGGCAAGCCTCTGGCTCCTGGACCTGGTCTGGCAGACTCGCCTTCCTTCCTTAGGGCAGTGGCCCTGTGCTTGGCTCAGGGCATGCTGGCCTTCTGGTAGGTGTCTGCTGTTCAGGGCACCTAGTGAGCCTCCTGCAGCAGGGGAGCTGCCAGGGAAATGCTGCCTCAGTCTCACTGGCTGAGTCTCCATCCTTCTTTGCCTCACTCACTTGGTTGCTCCCTGGCACCTACCGGTTCTCCACTGCATGGATGTTTGATGGGAACGTATGAAAATAATGACTATTTGTTAAATCACAAACTCTGTTTTCAATGTTACTGCAACTCTGTGAGACAAACACACAGTTCAGGTGAGGAAATTGCAGCTCAGAACTGAAGTGCCTGGCGAGTCGGTGACCTAGGGTTCAGACCAAGCCTGTGCTCCCAGCTTCCTGAGCCATTGTCTCCCTTGTACGCACCGCTGTGAGGGGGCCACCAAGAGGATTGCAAGGAGCTCCATTTTCAGAGGCATCTCCTACCATAGGCCTCTTGGGACTGTAAATTCTCAGGTAAATCCACTGCTGCCCACACACTCATTCACTCCATGGCGGGTAAGTGGTAGGATTTAGCCGTGGAGGGGAAGACCAGCCCCTGCGTCCTGGAGCTTGCAGTGGAGTGGGGAGAAGGGCCACAGACCTGGGGATGCCGTCCAGGATGTGGATGGTGACACAGGAGAGAAGGGGGCCTGGTTTACAGGCTGTGGTCCTCAGTGTTCTCGTCTTCATCACAGAAGACCGTTACTCCTGTCGTCCTTGGTGGTGACAGCAGAGCGGGCTGTATCTCCAGGATATCCTTAATGCTCTTGAAGGGGACTCCCTAAGCCTATACCTGTGCAAGTGGGATAAACACGTTCTACTCCTCCCCACCCCGTGTCTTTTTTTGGTACTGGGGATTTTTGGTACTAGGGAGAGTAAAGATTTGTGTAGAGAACAGAGACTCAGAAAATGAGTCTTTCTTGAAAAAAATTTCAAATATAACCCTGAGTGTAGAGCTTTAAAAAAGTAAAGACTCCAGAATCTTAGACTCTTGGAGGCCGTGGGTTTGCTCCTCTCTGGGCCTCCTGGGAAGTGGCTCTCGGCTCCTGGGGCAGCAGCTTCCAGGCATGGACAAGGCAGGGGAGGGTGCGCAAAGGAGCACTATGTGCACCTGGGTTGGGAACTCCCACGCTTGCTCCCCACCTGTGTTCCTTGAATGCTCTGGAAGAGCATGAGTGGTGATAAGCTCCGTTTTTCTATTTCTGGAGATAAGCATTGGGAAAAAAAAAATCCAACAACAACAACAACAAAAGAAAAGGAAAAAAGAAAACCACAAAAACCCAGTGTGCTGTTTAAATAAAGAAAAATGAGTTTGACTTGCAGGAGAGCTCTTGCCACTTCCTTAATGCTCATTCTTCTTCTAAGAGCTCGTTATGGGGTGAGCGTGACAGTGGTTTACGGTGGTGACTGTGTCTTGTCGGGCCAGGGGATAAATTAGAGCCCCGATAAAGGCCACAGGAGCACAGACTGTGCCTAAATTACCCCAGGTACTCCCAAGCAATTCTACTTTCTAAAAGACCTCCAGAGAGTGCCCCTAACGCCCTTGGCTTCCCTTTTCAGTGTTTAACAACCTCTGCTGTCAGGAGATTCTTCCTTGTATTTAACCTGGTTTTCCCTTGCCACAGCCCAGTGCCATCACTCCTGTTGTCCTTGGTGGTGACAGCAGAGCAGGTCATTATCTTCTCCATGATATCCTTAATGCTCTTGAAGGGGACTCCCTAAGCCTATACCTGTGCAAGTGGGATAAATACGTTCTATTCCTCCCCACCCCTTGTCTTTTTTTGGTACCGGGGATTGAACTCTGAGCACTAGATCACTGAGCCACATCCCCAGCTATTTGGTATTTTATTTAGAGACAGGGCCTCACTGAGTTGCTTAGGGCCTCACTTTTGCTGAGGCTGGCTTTGAACTCCTCCTGCCTCAGCCTCCTGAGCTGCTGCGATTACGTGCGATCTGTGCCCAGCCCCATCCCTTTTCTTGAGGGTCCTATTTGGAAGTATAGTCTGACATTTTGCTCTTGAGTCTCTAATCAAATATTCCATCAGGCCTGCCTCCAGACGGCCCTTGGTTCTAGCTTTACTCGAAGAGTAGCACCTTTTTATCCTTTTGCTGGTCATCGATTCGTTCAATTGAACTGCTGTTGTTGACCTCCCCCTGGATGTAAGGGCCATTCTGGAAGCTGAAGAGTGTGAGGAGGAGAGACTGCCCTTCACTTGCCCTGGAGGAGAGGCCCGAATGTGGCTCGCCAGTGCTGGCCCTTCGAGAGTCTGTGGTCTGGGGCCTCTGCTTCCCTTCCCCACGAGAACATTTCTGCTGGTTTCCATTCTGTGCACATAGCATCTCCTCCACCCACCCCCAGGAAGTTATGGCACCGTCTCGTTATCAGTGTGTGCCTCCTTCGTGATTCGTCTTACGAATGCCACAAGGGAAGTTGGTACTGTGCTTCGCCGTGTAAGCAGCTGAACCTGTTTCCCATGGGTTCTGCCCCGTTCTCAGGAGGGCGGTGATTGGTCTGTGTGTCTCCCCAGCTCTGGTCACATCGTGCTTGGCATGAGCTGCTGGGATATTTCTTCATTTGGTTTGTTTCTTAGTCTCTGTCTCTTCACTCCTTCCACCTAAACAGAAAAGCAACACAGAGCGTTCGCCTGGCTCCTGCGTGGGCAGCCCTCCCACCTTGGCTGCCAAGCTTTTAGCAGATGAAATAAAAGTCTATTTATAACGGGTCTCTGATGGATCTCCTCCCTACCTGTGCTTGTGCTCCATCAGCAGGTGCATTGAGCAGATGGAGGAGGGTTTTAATTTTTTCAGTTCAATTAGATCAACTCTCTAGGTTCAGGCCAGCGCGTTCCCTTTCTCACTTAGTTTCTTTCTCTTGGCATTAAAATTGTCGAGCATAGCAAAACCCAGATTAGGTCCAGGAGATAAAACGCATATAGTGCCTGCCTTTAAAGTGAGTGCTTTGGCACAGAGCTACATTTGACATCGGAGTCTAAATCAGCTTAACCCTTTCCTCCCTTCAATTTAATATGAATCCCGTCAATGTTAAGAGCACTTATAATGCTAAAGATCACAGACACTTTCTTTGTTGCTTATGATGCACTTTTGGCACTTGAACTTATGTCTTTGAAACCATGTTATACTGTCTTTGAAGAAACAGTTTGGCTCTGGTAGTTTAGTTTATGTGATGAGGAATTTTAATGGGGAGGTGAAGTCATTCATTTTGTGAAGTTCATGTGACATATTTTTCATGGGTCATTGAATTGTCCAGCAGAATGGTCAAACAGTGGTCCCTTGCAGTCCCAAACCACTCTGAATGTGGCCTTGCCCAGCCCTGAGTTGAGATTCTCTGGCCAGCAAAAGGCTGTTTACCACAAATCCTAGACCCCATGGGCACACGGAGAGGAGGCTGGACTTACCCCCTTGGTAGGTAGGGTGTGTCATCTTCCGCTCCCAAGAGCCTGGGTGTCTGTTTGTCCCTGCTCTCTGGTGGGAGGCCACACATTCACACATCACGGAGCAGACGGAGCTCCTGCCGAGTGTCATGGTATTGTCAGTGAGGCTCACACCTAGGCCCCTTGCTCCCTCCAGCACCATCCAGATTATTTAGTTAATGCCTATTTGAAGTTGGATTTGAAGCAAACAAGGATTGGTCTATTTCAATGTTTTTTTTTTTGTTCAGTTTATAATTGAAGCAGCTTTTTTTTTTTTCTCCCTCAATTCTTAATTACCTCTGGGTGATGGTTTTCAGGGCTGTGAGCTATGCTTATTTGCGGCTTGTTCTAAAGTCTCTCTCCTGTGTTATTAGTGGTCAAGATTCATATGGGGGGATAGTGTCTGGAGCCAAGAGGTCCAACCCATGAGCCTCCCTGTGGCGGAGTTGGGGGAAGCAGTGTGAACTGGAGTCAGTCCTGGGTCGGCACCTGCTGAGTGCATCTGAAGATTCTCCAGAGATGTTTTCTGGACTTTCACATTTGGAGTCATTCATTTTGTGAAGTTCATGTGACATCTTTTTCATGGGCTGTTGAATTGTCCAGCAGAATGGTCAAATGGTGGTCCCTTGCAGTCCCAAACCACTCTGAATGTGATCCAGGACCTTGCATATGATACCTCTCTGGCCCTCCTAGCTCCTGTGCAGAGTCTAAGTGACTGTCCCCTTTTTACCCTGGAGTCCTCAGGCTTACACAGGCGACCTGACCAGGCTCTCTTGGGTCAGCTGTTTTTCTGAGTTGTTATGCTATAATCTTTCTTCCCCTCCCTTTCTTCTGCAGATTCTTTTTACCTTTTGGGGTCATCCAGTACAACATCTCATTCCAACATGTGACAACCTTTTTGTTTGAAAAATGAGCCTTCTGTCTCCATCCATTTCTATGTGACATGGTCTAGTTACATGACTTTCCTCTAGACCTGCTCCACGTCAGCCAGCTCTTTGTTCTGGTGACATGCAGAAATGAAGGTAGCATTTATCTAGTGCAGTCTAAGAAGTGTGGGACCATCACGGCCTAGTTAGAGGTCAGGAGTCGCTAAGAACTTCCTGTTGCTCTATTTCACTGAGAGGAGCACTTTGTTCGCCAGCAGGACTGTGGGGTTTCTCTTGTATCTGGGACAGGCAGAATGCTTCAGGTCCATGACAGATTCACTCTGATTCCTTGGACCTGGCCACAGTCATGAATGTATGGAGCAGGAAGTTGAGTAGGGTGCTTACTGAGAACTTGGGGCCATCTGGAATGCTTACAGGGCCTGTGAACATGGATTATCCATCAAGCCTTCACCCGTCTCCTTCCCTCATTGCCATGCTGTACCCCTGCCTGCTTCTCTCTCGTGGGACCTCTGAATCTTGTCTTCTTTATAGAAGCCCAAACAATAGGTTGCTAGGTTTTCCAGGAGTAGAAACTAGATCCCACAGTTCACTCCACTTATGATTTGTCTACCTCCTCTCCTGCCTGCTCCTGCAACAAGTGGGATCAGCGTCAGAAGGGACCATTACATGGGTTTTTGTCTGGAGGGTTCTTTCTTACCAGCATCATTACCACATCATGCTTGTTTCCAAGAGGCTGGTATGTGGCTGGGGCGGAGTGCCTCAGCATGAGGGCGCTCGGCTTTGGAGCAGCTCCTGGCTCCAGATGCGCACTCCATAGGTGATTGTTGAATGAATGACTGAACTGGAAAGCTTTTTCCAAAATGTTTCAAAAGGTGTCATGCCCTAAGCATGGCAGAGTTTCTTAATGCAGCGAGTCCTCATTGAGCTGCCATACTTGAGAGGCTGTCATGTGAGGGTCCCTCAAATCTCCATGTGCCAAATGCTCAAGCTGTCTCAGGTCTCTCTTTCACACAAGTAGCTGCCTCATGTAGATTCAGCCATACTTAATGTTCCTTCAAATCATATTCATTCAACAGATTAAAAAATATTTACCATGTATCAGGTGCAGAGCTGGGGACATAGTAAAATTCAGATTTCCTCCCTCAGTATAGTGAGGAAGAGTGATCGTGTGTGTGTGTGTGTGTGTGTGTGTGTGTGTGCACGTGCGCGCGTGCGCATTATATCACTACAAATTGTAGAGGAAGAGTGCAGGCATTTTGCTCAGTACTGGGATTAGAGCAAGGATGTTTAGAAGGGAGAGAAGTTAATTAGACACAGCCATCAGAGAACTCAAACACCGGCTTCAGAGAGTGAAATGAACAGTTAGGACACAGTAGGAGCAGTCCTGTGAGAAGCCGGGTGAGCGAAGGGCCAGCAGAACACAGAGGTCAGGAGTGGCCATTTCTGTTCTGCAGATGGACTGACAGTTGAATTGGATTTTGAGTGATAGTAGAATTGCGTCAGCCATGGGAACAGGCAGGCCCTGCTCCAGGTGGGATAAAAACTGGAGCAAAGACAGAGGAAGCAAATTGTAGACTGATGCTGTGTGTCAAGAGCATGGGCTGATGGGCAGAGCGCCAGTGGCACAGTGAGAAAGTGATGCTGCAGTCAGGTGGTGAGGGCTTGCTGGATCCGCGCTGGAGAGGCACCTCGGACCAGAGGGCGAGACCCGGAGGGGGCTGTGGAAAACGCCGTAATTTGAAAATCTTAGATTAAATGGATGATTTTATAAGAAAATAAAGCATGGCAAAATTGCCCTAAGAATAGGTAGAAAAACAAGTAGCGAAAGCTTCTTAGTTAAAACAACAACAAGAACAACAAAAACAACCCAAACAAACAAAACCTAGCATCCAAAGTGCTATTGGGATCGTGTGGTTGTGAAGACAACATATATAACAGAGAATAGCTATGCCATTTAAACTCTTTCAGAACACAGAGAAAGGGTGAACTTGCCCTTGTCCATGTTGTCAGTTGAGGCTGGCCTGATAAGGACAGTCAAAATAAGTGCCTGAACAAACTGTTAGCCAGCCGAGTGTGCAGTTGGAGAGCCTCTTTTCACCCCTCTGTGGGTAGCACTGTGCCCTGCGTGACTCACCCCACCTCATTTTATCTCCCACGTCTGCCAGGCCAGGCACGCGTCCCGTACTGACTGAGGACTCTCAGCGACAAGCCTGGCCCAGTGCTGCCCCTGCCACCGAGACTTATCTCTGATGTTGTGATTTTGTGTTTGTTCTTGGTCAGATTTGTCACAAGTTTTTCTACTTTATTTTTTGCAGTCCCCACCTACTTCATTTATCTTTTTCTTTTATTTATTTATTTTTGGTACCAGGGATTGAACTCGGGGGCACTTGACCACTGAACTACATCCCTAGCCCTATTTTTATGTTTTATTTGGAGACAGGGTCTCACAGAGTTGCTTAGTGCCTCCCTTTTACTGAGGCTGGCTTTGAACTTCGATCCTCCTGCTTCAGCCTCCCAAGCCACTGGGATTATAGGCATGTGCCACTGCTCCTGGCTTGTTTTTCTTTTTGAAGACTTAATTTTTTAATTACATGTGTTAGTCCTAATAGCATTTTCTTCCTTACTTGCATTTTGTTTGTTCCCTGATTCATGGGTCAGTTCTGACAGCTGGTCCCAGCTTTTACCTGAGCCTTGCACTGCCTCCTTGTTTTAGAGAACGACTTGCCACCCAGTAGTTCATTCCAGAATACAAGGGCAGGTCAGTGGTGGGCAGGCTGGTGTTGTAATGAGCCTGCTAATTCATGAGGGAGGAAGCTGTGATCATCCCCATAGATGTTCAAAAGCCATTTGATGTAATTCAATACCTGCCTTTTCTTACAAATAAACACAAGCTCTTAGTAAATGAGATGCAGGAGGCCACTTCCCTCATGATAGAGAGCACCTTTGAAGAGCCATTAGCAATGTCATTGACTTATTTATGGAAGAAAGCCTTCTTACTAACGTCATGACCGGATGAAAATGCTGTCACCATCACAGTCCTTCCACCTTGTTTTGGAAATTATAACTAATGCCACTAAACAATATAAACAGAAAGAAGTACAGATATTGATGCTGTGAGTCAAAGAGGGAATGTGCCATTCTCACAACCAATGACACTGAACCCCACTGGATTATGGTATTAATGCATCAAATAGTTCCTTAATTTCACATATTGAGTAGGAAGTAATTCTATTACAAATGGTCAATGAACACCTACTGTGTGCAGAGTGCTGTGTTGGGCTGGGGAGGTCAGAGATGCTCAGCCTCACAGTCTCCTCTGGTTGGTGTACAGGGAGGCCAGACTTGTGGACAAATCATGCTGATGTCCTGTGATGGTATGGCATCAAAACAAGCTGGGGTGCCATAGGTGCACAGAGCAGGGTCTGCTAAGGAGATTAACAAAGATGAAGCTCTATTTGGGCTAGACGGAGGTGGAGACCTGGCTGTAGATGACGTAGTTTGTTCACCAAGGGGTGCTGAGCGTGCTCCTGCCTGAGCTGGCTGTAGCTGCGTGATACCTGTTATGTTACTTGAAAAGTTATTTCTTGCCTGAGTTTTCCAGGAGTAGTCTCTTAAAACACGGATCCCTTGTAGAACTTCTTGAGCCGTTCTCATTAGATTCCTTCTTAATTATGGGTTGAATTTCCAGGATGGTTTTAGGGAAAAAGCCAATGACAGAGGATGGGACCCAGGATGGATATGTCTATAGAGAGAAGCTGGAGAAGAGGCATCCCTGGGCCCAGGGAGGGCACTGCGTACTTGAGGAGAAGAATTGCCAAGAAAGAGAGAATAGAGTCTCCAGAAGGGTGTTATGGTTTGGATATTGGATGTCCCCGCAAAGCTCCTGTGTTAATGCAGGAATATTCAAGGTTGCAATGATTAGATTTTGAGAGCTGTGACCTAATCATACCATCCTACTTTGAATGGACTGACTGGTAACTGTGGGCAGGTGGGGCGTGGCTAGAGGAAGTAGGCCACTGGCGCTGCCCTGGAAGGGCGCATCTCCCCTGCCCCGGTCCTGGCTACTGTGAGCTGAGTAGTCTCTCACGCGCCCTTCCGCCTTGACGTTCTGCCTCATCTTGGGTCCGGAGCAGTGGAGTCTGCCAACCATGGACCAAACCTCTGAAACTGTGAGCCAAAGGAGAACTTTTCCTCCTCCAAGTTGTTCTTTTTGGTTATTTTGGTCACAGTGATGAAAAGCTAACAAAAGTGGTAGCAGAGATCATCTGAATGCTCCACTCCGCTCCCTGGCTGGGCCTAGAGGACCCTAATTTAGCCCAGCAGTGTGCTCAGATAGGGGAGCAGGGTTGGTTTTGTCCCTCTGAAACTGTGAACTTTAGGAATAAATAAGCCAGAAATAAACTGGCTTTCTGTGGGTATAAGTTTCTATATTCTGGGTATTAGATGACTTTTAGGGCTTGGATCATATCTTTTTATGACCACAGTGTCTGTGTCTGTAGGTAATGGGTAATTCAGCGTACTGCTGTGAGTAAAAACAATGCCAGGACTCCCCTGCTAGGGCACGACCAAGCAAATACATATCAGGCTCTTTTGTGTGTGTGTGTGTGTGTGTGTGTGATAGCTGCTAGTATTAAAATATTTTAATTTTCAACAGCTTGGACTATTTGCTCTGATGAGCCTGTTAAGGAATGTTGTCAGAGAAAACCCAAATTTACCCTCATTTTCAGTCATGAATGAATCTCTGATTGCTTGATGAAGAAAAATTCCAGGTCCCTGCTTCCTTACTTGAAGCCATGTAAATGTAACATTCCATCTTAACAGGGGAGACCAGAGGTGGACTGTAAATACAAACACAAAAGCCTGTCCTCACTTGGAGATCGCCACTGCCAGGAAAGATGCAGGTACCAAAGCAAATGTGTCTGTAGGATTTTAGTGAAGGTTTCTGGTTGTTTTATTTCACTGTCTCCTTGGGCTAATGTTGGCTGGCAGCGGCTGGCGGAGCCTGAGTCCTATTCCTGCACTGGAGGTTTTACTTCACGGCAGGGATGATCGGTTGCTGGCGTGCATCCCTGATTGTGGGAAGACTTTATAATCATATTCCTTCATTCAGTTATTCAGGACACATCAAGGGAGCATTAGCTGTGTGCGGGAACTATGAGAAGTGCTAGGGGAACAAAACTGTGATCATGGCTCCGGCCACGTTTAAAGGCTTCTGGATGACATAAGTCATCACAGAAGACCTCTCTGCACCTCCCGGGGTTTATAATCCTGCTGAGGAAGGTATAAGCCCATCAGATCTCTTCTCAGAGACCTTCTGTGGTTCCCCATTGTCCCCACAGTACAGTCCAAGCTCTCGAGCCTAGTCCGTGAAGTTCTCCGCAGCCCGACTGTGGCCACCTTGGTGTCCTTATCTCCCCCTGCTGCCCCCACACCCTGTGCCCCACCCTTTCTCAACACGTGCTCCTCCTGCCCCTGTGCTTCTGCCCCTTCTCTTTTCTGGGTCGAGGCTGCCCTGCTTCATTCACACCAGCTGGCAAACTCCTACCCATCCCTCAAAAACAGCGGGTGAGCTCCTGTTGGAGACTCTTGTCCTAGCTCCCTGCTACTAACCCAAGGCAGAGTTGCTCTGTGTGCCTGTGCTACAACATCTTGGCTCAGGGGTCACTCTGGGGAGACACCATTGGCACCTGAATCATTGGAAGGCAATAGTCCTCAACTTTCTTGGCCCAGCCCAGACTGGTCTGGACTGCTCTAGGAGGATTTCAGCATCTTTGAAGTCAGATTCTATAGATTCTGCAGGAGAGACACCCTGTTTCAGGACCTTGGGAATCCCTTGGGAACATGCCCTTCATCCTTCCGAACATCTGTGTGGACCCTTATTCTGCCTCCTTACAGCTCACAGTTATGCCTATATAAGCATCCTCTTAGAGTGCAATAGAGAATTAGAGCCACCAACTCCATGGAGATGCATTACTTTGGATATTATTTCTGGTGTGTTTTAGTATTGCTATATAACTTATCCATAAATATGTATATTTATAATCAAATAGGAATGGGTCTTTGTTGAAGAGGCTAGATTTCTGGTGAACAAGATAGTCATAGGACCCGGCAGGGCCTTGGCTCGAGCTGGCTGCCTTCCTCAGCACCTGGAGGCAGTGGTAAAGCCCCTGGATGTGCTTTCTGCAGCCCTTAAGCCCTAGATTGGCTCTGGGCTGCAGCCGGCCAAGGGATTGATGAGTGGAGTGACTCAGCAGGAGAAGCAGTCAGCACAAGGTGTGTGTCTGCGTTTGGTTCTCTGCTCAGCATTGGGTTCCATGAGAATGAGCACATGGTCTTTGCCTTTTGGAGAGAAGACTATTCACAGAAATGTTGCAACAATGAAAAAACTGTTGTGTTCTCTGACAGAGCATGTCGGTGACTCTTGGAGAGTTCCAGGTGGCTAGTGAAAAGCAGCCTCAGGGGAGTGGAGATGAGGTTAGGGGCGACTTCCCAGAATTGGGCTTGGGGAGGACAGTGGAGTCTGAGGTTGTCTCTATGTGGCAGACCAAGGCTCAGTCTCAGTCAGGGTCCTGCACAAAGGCACTCAGTGGGGTTGACTGGAGGAAGTTGAAAGAAGGAACTGTGTGCACAGGCACGCTCAGGGCCAAGGGGAACAATGTGGTGGCAGAGCACCTGGGAGCTGGCAGCAGCCGAGCACTCCCAGCCCAGAGCAGGACCGGGAGTGTCTTAGCCAGCCTTCTTGCTGCTGTGACTAAAAGACCTGACCAGAACAATTGGAGAGGAGGAAAACTTTATGGGGGGGCTCACGGTGTCAGAGGTCTTAGTCCACAGAGGGCCGGCTCCATTCCACGGGGCTTGAGGCGAGGCAGAACATCATGGTGGAAGAAGATGGTGGAGGCAAGCAGCTCACTTGATGATCAGAAAGCAGAGAGAGCGATTCCACTGGCCAGATATAAAATGTAGACCCCAAAGCCACATCCCCAGTGCCCACCTCCTCCATGCACACCATACCTGTCTTCAGTTACCACTCAGCTAATCCCATTAAGGGATTAATTCACTGATCGGTGGGACTCTCATAACCCAGTCACTTCTCACACGCTCACTGTTGGCAGCCTCTGCAGTGCCCTCAGTGTTGCCAAGTTTCTCTCTTCCTTGTGCCTCATTGGTCCTTCTGCAGGTCCTGCTCTTCCAGATCCTCCCTCTGCCCTTCTCTGTGCCCTGAATGAACACTGATACATCCATGGAGTTTCATGATCTCTGGCCTCTGGTCACATGGGCCAAAAGGAGACGCTGGTGGGAGATAGGACAGCTGAAGACTGGGTGGGGATTTGTTCCTGGCTCTCTCCTTATAGTTTGGCAGTGGTTGAATTCCTCTGCCACTGAATCCCAGGGGACTCTGTGGAAGGGTGGAAACAATGAATTTGTAACTGTACCCAATAGGAGGGATACGGGGTTCTCACTGGGTGAGAGGTGAGGGGCGAGAGGAGGAGCCATGTGAAGCCCTGTACTTTGCCCACCGATGTCTGGTTTCTGACTCCAGCACCATGGCATGTGTACCAAAGGGTGGGGACCCCAAGGGTTAAGGGCCTCCTCTCTCAGTCACAAAAAGTACTTTTGGATCCTTTAGCCAGCGTTAACTCATTTCAGTTCAGTTCAATTCAATTCAGCTTTCACCGAGTGTCTGTAATTTCTTTGAAACTGTGCTGAATATGCTCGGGTACCCAGGTGAGAAGGCCTGGAAACTTTCTTCAGGGAGCTCGAATGTATCGGGAGAGAGGACCACCTAAACTAATGGTACAACAGAGGTATAGCCTGGGAAGTATGGAACAGGGTAGCAGGAGCTATCATGACTGATTTGTGTTAATCCACAGGCTTCCTCCTCTTGAAAACGTAGTATCTAATGAGCTGGCCAGACCCAGTGCATCCGCCTAGGTGGTTGTCTTTGTATACCTGCATAATTTGTATGTGTATCAAGAGTCTTTTGTCTGTGTTCCTCCAAATTTTTTCTACTTGTAACTAAATTTGCACAATTTAATTGCAGATTAGGTGAGCCAATGAAATATAAAAGCAAAAAAGTCTTTTGTTTGTTTTAAAATTATGCCAAACATTTTGGAAAAACTTAACAAAGACTAGTCACTTAGAGAACGCTACTGAACAGGCATGGGCACAATGAGGATTTTCACGTGGGTAAGTGTGTCGAGGCTGAGCGGTTTCTAGGTCTTGAGTGAGGTAAGAGTGAGTGGTAGATGAGGGGTGGGATCTTGAAGAGGGTGGAGTTTGAAGGTGAGAGAGCTCCCTGGGCCCTGGAGAAGGACTTCTGGTGGCCCTGACAGTCTGCCAGAGGCTAGAGAGCATGACTGATGGCAGCAACCTGACTGCTGGGAGTCCTCTGCCTGTGCACAGTAGTCTGACATTAGTAGAGCGATGTGCTTAGAGCCATCTGAGGTGAGATTCTGTGGGGCATGTGTTGCAGAATGTTAAAGGGAAAAGCTATTTGGAGGTTGGGGCAAAAGTGCTTCAAGCCCTTTGGCTGGGACAACCATCTACAATTCTTCAAATGACCAACATAAAGACAAAGAAAGGCACCTGCTGTGTGTTCCTCAGGTTCTAGAAACATGCAGTAGTGCCTTCTGCCCCACATAGATCTGAATCTACCAAAAAAGTGGTATTGTGGACGTCAAGGGACCTGTCTCTGTCTCCCAGGTTACCATGGCAAGGCTAGAGAGCCACAGTTACCCAGCATGCCAATGCTGTCGTTAACAAACAACTTACGAGCAAGATTCCTGCCAAGAGAATTAATGTACGCGTCCAGCGTAAGTATCCAAGGCCAAGGTGGTATCCTGAAACTTGCAAAGGAGAATGATGAGAAAAGGAAGGGAGCTAGGAGAAGGGAAGCCCCAGCCTGCCCCGTCCAGAGAAGCCCACTTTGTAGAAACCAGTGGAGAAGGACCTGGGTTGCTGGAACCTAGTCGCCGTGAATTCAGGGCATAGCAGGTGTTTTTTTTTTTTAAAAAAAAGACCTGGACTATTTTTTTTAAAAAAAATTTTAACATTTATTTTTAGTTATAGGTGGTCATAATATATTTTATTTTTATGTGGTGCTGAGGATCGAACCCAGTGCCTCATGCATGCTAGGCAAACACTCTACCTCTGAGCCACAACCTCAGCCCAACATGGACTATTTTTAAAAAGTGATTTAGGAGCTGGGGTTGTGGCTCAGTGGTAGAGCGCTTGCCTTGCACATGGGAGGCACTGGGTTCAATCCTCAGCACCACATAAAAATAAATCAATAGAATAAAGTTTTTTTTTTTTTTTTAAAGTGACTTAAATGGTAATTTTGCTGCATTTTATCTTTTCTGAGGTAAGCAGATCCAGAGGTCAGAGTAGGACCCAGGGAGTGGAAGCTTGGCTTGGGCACAGAGCAGGCATGGTCTGAGGGCCCAGGTGAGGCCTGTCAGGAAATGAATGGCCCATTGATGTTGGGGCTGCTGGTGGAGGGGTTCTGGTTTGGGTAGCTGTTTCTGTGGGTGGAGTAAGCTAAGTGGATGAGAAAACATCGAGGGACTTAGAGGGAATGAGACCTTGAGACCACTCACATGATGCCAGGTCTTGGGATAAACAAGAAGATGGGGAGACAAGAGGCAGAGCCGGGTTGGGGACATAGCTCAGTTGGTAGAGTGCTTGCCTTGCATATACAGGCCTTAAGTTCGATCCCCAGCATCATTAAAAAAAAAAAAAAGTCAGAGCCATTGACACATGTGTTGACATTCCCAAGGAGGTCATGGAATACGAGAAAAAGAGAAGTGGTAGATGGCGTGACGGCCTGGGCTTTCTCTAAGGAGAGAGAAATGATGATTTTCCTGCTTCTGATTTCTTTGGGGGCAAATCAGATCTCTTTCTGCAAGTACAAAAATTTGTTCTTTTGTTTGGGCATCGAACTGCTCCCATTTGGGGGGCATCTGCCTGTTCTGTGTATAAATCTTATGGAAAACCTAAAAGAAGCTTTGTTGCCATAATTGGAGCTAAGAGTCACTTTTTGCTCCTATGATTCTACTTTGATATTAAATAATTTTTTTAATAGACATCAGTCGGTAAATAGAACAGGATGTATGGTTAAATAGTTGAAATTATTTTCATTATTGCAATCATAGTATGCCTTGCCATTTCATACCAAATATCCACTTATCTTTCCTGAAAATTTGCAAGAAATCTATTATTCAAGGATGCAGACATGATTTTGGGGGGGTTGAGTTAAACATTTTTATGGATTAGATGTGAATTCAGTAAAAATAATTGAATTAAATTGGATAAAATGAATAATTCATGACATGTAATTTCATATCAGTTCTAGTATAAAAGTAAAGCTATTGGCTTATGTGCTGGGGAAATGTATTTTATTATTTAGAAAGGTAGTGAACATTTATTATTTTGGAAGATAATTCACTTTATGATGAAGAGCTATTAAACTGTAAGACTGAGGGAAAGCAGACAATTGGAAGAAGGAGGCTTTGATGCGGTTCACCACTTCAATCTCCTCCACGAAGCCCCTTTGGCCACGAGCTGATCTGCAGTGATTTCAGAAGCTGCACTGCACTCAGCTTCTAGATGATCTTGAGGTATGTCAGGATGTTCTGGGGAGTGTGAAGCCTTCCAGGTGCTTCCTCTGAGGAGCTGAGGGCAACTTTCGTGAGCTCTGACCTCTGGGACTAAGCTCTCAGGCTCTTGACTACACAGAAGACCCTGCCTGTGCCCCCAGATCCCCAAGGTTCAGGCTTTGAGCGCTTCTCTTTTCTGGCTCAACTTGCAGGAAAGAGCGCGAAGTTGGGTCGCTGTGTTGACAGTCTGGGGAAAGAGCTGTTCTTTTTGCACATCTCATTCTGATTTAGCTGCTGAGTCTACTGCCACATTAGAAGACCCAGCCTGGTGGGAACTGTCCTTCTTAGCATGAAAAATGTCATTGATTCAGTGACAACATCTGGAAATCCTTAAGGGGAGTTCTTCCTCTAAAACACCTCTGGCTGGTCACACTACCAGTTGGTCCACAATAGATGGTGCAGGATCCTTGCCTCTGCCATCACTTCATTTGTTCACATGCTGGTATGTGCATCAGTGTGTCATCCTCTGTCAATCTACTTGACCATTGTATAGAAGGACAAAATCAGCACCTCCTTGAGAAGGCCTCGCCACAGCTTCTATGATTTGACATTAAGCACAGGCACTGAGAGTCAAATTTCTGTAGAACTCAGCCAAATTTTGGAGTAAGGCTCTGTCCTTATCCATCTTTTTAAAAATGGAAAGGAAAACCCTGCACGTCATGCTATCTCCATTCCATACCTGGAAGAGTATGCCTAAGACAAGAGCTCAAGGTTCTCATAATTAATAAATCATAATTAATAATTTAACAAATAGGTTGTACCTTAGGTAAAATTGTTGCAGCTGAAGTGGAGAAAGATGACGGTGGATGAGAAGACAATAGGCTCAGAGCATTAGTTCCCTTTGCTCTTTTGATTTTTTTTTTTGTGTATGTGTGAATGAAACCCAGGGCTTCATACATTGCTAGGCAAGTGCTCCACCACTGAGCTATGTCCCCAGCTCTAATTTTGAATTGTTTTGTGTAAATGATGCGTGTTTACAATGAATAATGTCAGATAGTAACTCTTAATGCAGATGCAGGAGTGAAAACCATGCCCAGATCCATCTACTAAAGGTAACCACAGAGGATACTTTGGCACACCTGTTACTGGACAGCTCTAAAATTCATTCCTTCATCTGCTTAGTCCCTCTTGGTTTGTAAATTTCTGAGCGCTTTGGCTTTATCCTCTCTGTGGGGTGTTTATTGTGATTATCTAGGTTTTTAATTATTTTTTTCAAATTCTCTGACTTTGTTCAATTTCGTTCCTTCTCTTTACAGCTTTTGACTGTTTTATAAATGGACAAAATATAGGGGGTGCAATGAGATGAAGGAGAAACAGATTTGGCACCATTTCAGCTGTCCCCATTTGGATAAGCCCCTTTTGAAGCTGGTCAAGGTCCCATGCTCATTTTGTTTTCAGTTGTAAATGGACAGAATGCCTTTATTTTATTTGTTTATTTTTACGTGGTAGTAAGGATTGAACCCAATACCTTGCATGTACTAGGCAAGCTCTCTGCCATTGAGCTATAGCCCCAGCCTGGCCAGCTGTGTTTCATAAGAGCAGCCTGGACTCAGAGCGCATAGATGCCTTAAAGGAGGTGACAGGTGAGATGATTCCTGTGGTTCACTATTTAACATCAAAACAATCAATGAATATTGAGATTAAGACCCTTGTTACATTTATTATGAAAAGAGAATTGAGTTACTTTAGCTTACTTGATTAAAATTCAAAAGGCAGTTGTTAAGTAGAAGGAATAAGTAATTTTAAAATGCCAGAGTTTGAATAATTATCAGTAAAGAAATTCAGATATGAAAACGTAATATTTTTTCGGGCTGGGGTTGTGGCTCAGTGGTAGAATGTTCGCCTAGCATGTGCGAGGCCCTGGGTTTGATCCTCAGCACCACACATAAATAAAGGTATTGGGGCAACTACAACTAAAAAATAAATAAATAAACAAACAAACAAATAAATAAATAAAAAGAAAACCTAATATTTTCATCTTTATAGTATCATGGAAATTTGAATCCTACTGAATTTCAGGTATTTTTTCCAGGCATTCTGGAAGAATGGCTTTTGTGCTGCCCACGTGAAATGGTTTCTCTGGGCAGCGGGTGCTGCCTGCTCAGCCTTTCCACGGGATGGTGTTCCGGTGCATTGGGAGGGGAGGGGGGCAGGTGCAATTTCAGGAAACCTGTGAGAGTTACCTTTTTAAGTGTCAGTGATGAATATGATGCCCGTACCAGTATCACGTGGTGTCACTGTATCCGCCAGTTCTGAGTTTGACTGTCTCTTCGGCTCTCCGACCTTCAGTGACTCTTATTGACCTGTCATTCTCTAAAGGCAGAATGCTTGCGACTGCGCAACTCGCTCAAGTGATGACCGAGCCTAGAAGTGGGCAGTTCAGCACTTGTCCCTCTGTTGGCTTTGTTGTCTGGGCCTGGTAGAGGGCAGTCCTGTCCCTGGTGACATCCCAAGTGTCTGTGAGTCTCCAGCGTGGGAAGGGCTGCTGCATTGAATCTGATTCCTTTAGACCCTCTGGGAAGGTATTTGCTACTGGGCTTTTCTTCCTCAGCCAAGTGCTAATTATGTTTCAAATTGATTTTTTTTTTTGCAGGACCAGAGTTTAGAAAGACATTTGGTGTCCTTGGTAAACCTGGTAAACGTGGGCCTTCACACTGTGTAACTTCTGTTTCCGTCTTCATTCTCCTACGGTTCACCAGCCCCCTTAAGGGGAGAAGAGCTTAACACTTCCCAGATGTGTTTTACATAAATCCTGTGGCTCATTCATGGAATTCCATCCACCAAAATGCCCTGTTCCTCCAGCATCTGACTGACTGAACTGACATTTCATGATAGACAATCAGACACAAATTTACTGTTAGTTATAAGTTTTCTCTCTTCATTCCTCTGATCTTGAGCCACAGGAAGCTCAAAAAAGCAAAGGACAGACATTGGGAGAAATAAAGACATTCTGTATTTGCAGGTGGCTGAGTTGGATCTGTGTCCAGGCCTCCTCATCCTGGCAAAGTGGGGTGTTTGCCTGGCACAGAGCCAACATTCAGCAGACACTGTTCCGCTTCCCATGTCTCCCTCTCTCCCCATATGTATGTGTACCCACGGTGTGTAATATGTGGTAGCAGTATGGATTTTATACAATGGGTGTGCTAAGTCCCCGCCATCCATCTGCTGGCAGTACCCGCAGCCTTGGGAGTAATGGGGTGTGGATGGCGATCACAATGACTGGGGAGTGTAAGTGGTGTTATCAGGGGTGCTAAACACTTAGTGTAGGACAATCCCTCCCCCTGTCCCAAACAGAATTATCTTGCCCCAAATGCCAGGAGCACTGTCAGTGAGAAACCTGCTCTTTAGAGTGTGCAGAAATAAATCCTCAGCAACTGGAAGGAGGGACTGTTCACAGTTGTGTCCTAAAGGATAGCAGCTGTGCAGGGGAAGGCAGAGAGCCTATGCTGTGGCTGCGGCTATTATTCAATGGAAATGTTGACTGAGTCTTGATCCCCACTGTGAGATTCCGGATATGTTAAGTTGAAACTTACATGGGAATATTATTTTAGGTTTCAGGGCATTGCTATCATTGTTCTCTTTCTATCGGCATGGGTGAAATAAGGGTTGTTACTGTTTGAATTATTCCCCCTAGACATTCTTTCACTGGGAAGCTATTAGGTAAAATTGGGTTGGCTTTGTGGACAAGGCATTTCGCCAGAAAAATAATCTGAGCGTCACTATGCACACACACAGAGACAGCACACACAAAGACACTTTGGAGGGCTCTTTTGATATTACACAGGGAAACCGACAGTGCCAATAATAGCACAGGGCCGTGTCTCTCACAGCGCTTTTGAAGGCATAGAAAGCAAATGACAATTCCAGTGGTAGCTAAGATGTATTTTTGCAGTGGCTGGAAAGAAACTGGCATTCTTAGAGGGGTCCAGCAAATTGTCTTTGAGCCTTTGAAGGCACACAGAAAGCTAATGACACCTCAGAGGAATCGCCTTCTCAGGTTTAGATGCCACAGATGCCAACGATGCTAAAGCCAGGATATAAAACCTTTCTTATAGGGCCTTTAAGAATCCTCCGCATGCTTTTATTAGCAGGCTGAGTGTGGATATAGAAATGTTAATGGTCTGTGGAGCAAGCTCAGCTTGTTTTTGCAAACTACAGAACTATAAAAGTTATCAGAGAGGACAGGCATCCTTGCTTTTCCCCTGGTCCCTTTGTTTCTTGTTTGTTTCCTAGAGCACCTAGCATGTGCTGAGTCCTGTGGCTGCAAAGGTGAGCAGAATCTGAGTGTCCTCCACAGTGCCAAGGGGAAGGTGACAATGTTGCAAATAAAGCCAAATTAAATGGAAATTTAGCCAGGAAGAAATTACTTCTGGCTGATATGATCAAAGAAAGCTACACAAGGAGAGGGTAGAGATGGTATTTAACTGTTTTCCAGACTGCAGGATTTGGGCAGGTAGCAATTAGCATGCCGGAAAAGAGAAGGCAGCATTTTAGGGGAGGGCACTCCTTCTCAGGGAACAGTGTTCACAAAGGTCACAGCTAGAGTGACATGATGGGACAGCTGAGGTTAGGAGGTTCCTTGTGTGTGCTGCTGACCATTCAGAGAAAGAACCTGGATTTATTTGCTTTCAAGGTTTAGAACTCTAGTCCTTATACAGTGACTCCTAGGGAACTTGTTAGAAATTTCAGTGCCTGAAAGCTCCCCCTTGACTCCTGGTTTGTAAGATCCAGAGATCCTGCTATCCCTTACCACCTATGCCAGTGTCCACCTGGCAGCCAGCCACCAGAGACCCTGATGCTGTGCGTGTTACTGAGCTGGATTCCTGGAATAGCAGGATCATGGAGATCACTTTTCTAGCAAGTATAATCCCAAATCTCTTAAGCAACCACAATGACATCTTCTATTTAATTTAGTTTTACTTTAATGGTAATACCAGTTACACAAAAAGAAAGTAATGAATGTTAGAGAGGATCTGAATGATGTTTATAAGTCTTTTATTTGGTGGGGTAGGTACCAGGAATTGAATTCAGGGGCACTTGACCACTGAGCAACATCCCAGCCTTATTTTTGGTATTTTGTTTAGAGACAGGGTCTCACTGAGTTGCTTAGTGCCTCACTGTTGCTGAGGTTGGCTTTGAACTCACAATCCTCCTACCTTAGCCTCCCGAGCTGCTGGGATTACAGGTACCCACTACGCCTGGTTTATAAGCCTTTATATGATTTTCTATCAAGTGTTTTGTTGCCTTAATTGATTAGTAAAGGAAAAGGAAAGGACAGGGAAGACTGGCATGGTGATCTCCTTTCATAGGTCGCATAGAGGGAAATAGTCCCCCCTCACCAGTGCAGAGCACTGTGCCAGATAAGATGCAAGAGGCAGAGTTCCCGCAGTTCACCCAGGGTCGTAAAATTTTCAGGGTAAATCCCACTTCTTCTGGCTTTCAGTCTGGGTGGATCCCACACTTTAGGGGAATAAGACTTTGGTCATTTACATATAACCATCTGGGCTAGAAGGTACTAGAACAGGCCGAGCCTGTTCTTCCTGTAAGGAGCACTGGGTGGGATCCTGCCTTGCAGCTGAGTGTTCCAGGAGCACCTTTGAAGGCTTGGAACTGTCCAACACCCAGGGGAGAAAAGCCACTGGGCATGGACGCTTTGGAAAGATGCTGATGGCCCTGGATCCACTGTCATAAGGTGTACACTTGAGTCGAGTTTTCCCCTGGACTGTTGGGGAGGCAGTGAGGGTGGGAGGCGTAGGTGGGGTGGGCTTCTTGCTGATAGAGCACCAGCCAGAGTTGCTGAGTGCTGTGTATCTAGCCCCCTGGGTCCTCATGACCACTCTCTGAGAATCCTGTTATTGTCATGTGTTACAAAGAGGACTGTCCACAGAGTGCCCTGGCTCTTGGGCTCCCCACTGGGGCCAGTGCTGCACAGGTGCTGAGTGGTGGGCTCCTGGGGACTAGGTTTTAGGATTCCTCCTTCTGGACACTGTTTGGTTTACTTAGCCTAGTTCCAAGCCTGGGTTTTACCGCCTACCAGCTGTGTGGTCCTTCAAGCCTGGACCTGTCCACACCTGAGCTCTGGCATTCCTAAAAGCAGAAAGGACTACTGTGTCAGGGGGCTAGGGTCTGGCTTAAAACTAGATGACTGGTGTCGAGTTCTGGGCTTGGATGGAGACTTGGCAAGTGACCAGGAAGC
The DNA here is from genome assembly GCF_047511675.1 of Marmota flaviventris. NCBI lineage: Eukaryota > Metazoa > Chordata > Mammalia > Rodentia > Sciuridae > Marmota > Marmota flaviventris. Next base: position 171,483,132 of record NC_092500.1, read on the forward strand.
GGGAGCAGCTGTCGTGAAGGTGCTTTTCTGAGGCTGACCCTTATCTGGATGCACCCCCCTGGCCCTTCAACCCTGCACTTCACATCCTGCCCTAAAGAACTGCTGTTGGGATAAATTATGAAATGCGTTTCCTTGCCACCTGGCCTCCTGCTTTCTCTCTCCCCCTCTCTGGACCTGTCTATTGTTCCTCTGTGGGGAATGTCTAGGAATTCTGGGCATAAGTTGGTCACTCCCACTGCACTAGAAAATAAGAACAGGAATGGCTCCCACGGCAGGGCCAGCCAGCGGGCGGCAGGTGAGTCTGCACCCTCAGTGTGGAGCTCGCTGTAGTCAGCGTCACACTGTGCACAGGAGCTGCTCGGGCTGAATGCATTGGCACACAGTGAGGATTTTAATTTATACCAGAGTCAGTGTTGTTCTTAAGTATGGGTGACATGTGACACATTCACGCTGGTGTCACACACATGCCAGCCCTGCCTGCTGGAGGATCCTTAAGTTCAGAGCTTCGTTGTTCTGCCTGGGCTCTGGTTTAAGTCCATGGCCTGTGCCTGCTGTGCCATCCGTGGGCCAGTCTGGACTTGTGCTCTGATAGGGCTCTGAAGCCTGGCAGTGAAAAGCCAACTGTCTAACAGAGGTAGCGGCGCAGGGTTCAGGAGGGAGGGCTTGTCACAGCACCTGAACCAAATGTGTGGTTGAAGCATGTCTGCAAAGAGCCCACTTTAATTCTTTGTTTAAAGATGTCATTACATGTTCTGTTCCAACGCTGGTCTACGCGCTGTGTGCTGACTGCAGGGCAGGCCTTCTAAGAAATCAATCCCCAAGAACTCTTGCCAGAGGACTCTGTATCCAGGGTAGGTGATGAAAGTTAGAGCTGTTGCCAGGGGAACCAGCGGGGAACTTTAATGTACAAATCTCACAATTACATTTAAATTTGGTGCAACATCCGACCTCGGTTTTCCTTGAAGGTGGGGAGGAAAATGGAGGCAGAGTTACCCCAGGCGAAGACTAACGACGTAGGCACTGTTTCAGGGCTCGGTACTTACCCTTCAGTGTTTATGTTTTGCTCTTTTCATACACAAGTCTCATTCCTTTTAAGAAGTCCTGGATAATCTCCACCTGCAATGTCACCTGCCTTTCAGGCTCTGCCTCTAAGTGGAGCTCCCTGGAGCCAGCAAGTGACTGCACAGAGCTGGTCTGGCTGGTTGTCACAGAGCAGGGATTTTAATTTTTACCTGTGTCAGTGTTGCTCTCAAGTTGGCAGTGATGTTCTCTGAGTTGACAGTGGCATTCTCTGCATTCCTGAGCCCTGTGGACCCACAGGAGATGGCTGCTGTTGTGAGCCAAGATGGGTTCCTGTGGTTCTGCCCGACACCTGTCTCTGTGGCCTCAGACTGGCAGGCACAGTTTTGGAGTTGCAGCTCTGGCATGTCTTAGTGCAGGCTTTGCACAGTCGTAACTAGCCACGCACAAGGGCAAAATCCTCGACAGTTCCCCTAAAACCCCAGAGCTGCGGGCCAGTGGGATCCTTGGGGGCTGGGAAGTGGCGCTGCCTTGCTTTATAGAAGCGAGGCCCTGGGAGGTGAGGCCACTGTGTGGCTTCCAGAACATTCTATTCCACTCTCCCCCGTTGTCCTTTGTCCCCCCTGAATTTTCACTCACTGCCTATCCACTGTGGGAGCAGACAGTCCACTGGGACAGCCTCTCGTCATTGTCCCCATGAGTCCCCAAAGGCTGTTTGCCCTTCACCTACTAGATGGGCCACGTTCATGTTTCTGTCCAGTTCTGTCGAAGCCCTGGGGTATGTTGGCCAGGGACTAGCATTTATGTCCCTCTCAAATCCTCATCGTGTCCTGAAGATGGCACGAGTTTAATGGGCACAGCAAACTGTCCTTGTGGCTCAATGAACTGTCCTTGCTGCCTCTTCCCTTTGGACTCTGGCTTTCAAAAATAGCGTTTCTGCCTTCATTTCTCAAGAGTATATTTTTACAAGTCTGGTTTCTGCGTTTGTGTAATCGTGTGGAGGAGTTATTTATGGGTCTGTTTAATTTAGGACCTTCCTGTTGCCTGCCATTGTTCATGGCAATCATCTGAAAGATCCTTTTGACATTCAGAAACTCCTAACTGCCTCCTTTGATAGCAAAAAGGGCTGCCTCAAGTGTACATTTGGAATCAGCATTTATTCTGTTATTTTGGGCCTGTTTCATTCTGAGAAGCTTGTAGTATACTAGAAAATAAAAGAATTCAGTGAAAAATCATTTCATAATAGGTGAACTAACCCATTAGAAGGAACTGACCATAAGCTTAGCAGGAATGAGCCATCGCATAGTTTATATAGTGGTTTTCAAATCTTTCTAAGGTGGGAGAACACACTTCTCATTGGAAACTTACTTGGAACCTGTGTTAGTCTGCTTTTTGTCACTAAAACAAAATACTTGAGTAATTAACTTCTAAAGAGTAAAGGTTTATTTTGACTCAGGGTTTTAGACTTTCCAGTCCATGATCAAGGCAACCCCTTGCTTTGGGGCCTTTGGGGGTGCCAGATGGTGATGGCAGGGAGCACATAGTGGAGCAGCCTGCTCACCTCATGGCTGGGAAGTGAAAGGAGAAGAGAAGGGGCTGGGATCCCACAGTCCCGTTTGAGACCTGTCTCCAGTGGCCAAGGAGCTCCCACTCCCAAAGGTTCCATCGCCTCCCAATGGCTACACCATGGGGACCCCTCTTTACCCATTGGTCTTTGGGAGACATTTAACATCCAAATCATAGCAGAACCCTGGGCACCAAATGATGAAAGCCTGGAGTGTCAGCTGGGGAGGTGCACAGGAGCTCAGAGCCTAGGTGTTGAGGCTGCTCTGCCCTTGCGTTCTTTCTAGATAACGACAGTATGTAGATACATTAGCCCTACAGACATAGTAACCCCTTAATTAGTTCTATGATTTTAGAGGAAAGTTTTTCTTTCTTTTTATTTATTTATTTTTTTGTGACCCTGGGAGAAAAATAGCAAAGGCTTATTACTGCCAGTGTTTCTATTTATCATAGAGGGAACCCGAGGGCCAAAGGGGGTTAGTAACATGACTTTGAGGGTTGACTCATTGGTGAATTGGCTGCAGAAGGGGCAGGGGCTATCTAAAGAGGGGCTTGAGGAGCCCCAGGGGAGTATGCGGGTGTCACAGTGACTCAGAAGAAGTGAGGGAGGCCCAAGGTGGGACAGAACTGCCCACAGCATCAGTGGTGAGCAGCCTGTGGCCCATGGGACACATGGGGCCACCAGCTTCCAATACGCAGCCTTTGTTACCCTTCCAGGATGGAAAATTAGAAGGCTGCTTTCATGTTGCTGCTTTTCAAATATGTCTCTTTCTGATGACAATTTTTTTGTTCAATATAGTAGGTGATCTGAACTGTAAGAATATTGTATATTTTCCCACAAGGCTAAATTAGGCTATTTGCATTTTTGAAAGGAATAAAAGGCTCTAAAAACATTGTCTCCCCTCCCGAATCATCTTTGGGATAAGAGTTTGCTTGCCTCTAATTTGGTTTGCAGTTATTTTTATTTGTTTATTTATTCATTTTTCATAGATAATTTATTTTATTTAAAACAAATTTTGGTACTAGAGATTGAACACAGAGGCTCTTCATCACCAAGCTGCATTCCCAACCTTTAAAAAAATTATTCTAATTTGTTATATATGATAGCAGAATGCATTTCAATTCATGCTACACATATATAGCACAAGTTTTCATATCTCTGGTTTTACACAACATAGAATCACACCATTCGTGTCCTTATGGATGTACTTAGAGTAATGATGTCCATCTTGTTCCACTGCCTTTCCCACCCCCATGCTTCCTCCCTTCCTCTCCCTCTCCTTTGCCCTATCTAGAGTTCCTCTGTTCTTCCTATGCTCCCTCACCCTTCCCCACTATGAATCAGCCTCCTTATATCAGAGAAAACATTCAGCATTTTTTTTTGGGGGGGATTGGCTAACTTTACTTAGCATTGTATTCTCCAACTCCATATATTTACCTGCAAATGCCATGATTTTATTATCTTTTAATGCTGAGTAATATTCCATTGTGTATATATGCCACTTGTTTTTTTAATCCATTCATCTACTGAAGGACATCTAGGTTGGTTCCACAGTTTAACTATTGTGAATTGTGCTGCTATAAACATTGATGTAGCTGTGTCCCTGTAGTATGCTGTTTCCCAGGGATGCAAGGTTGGTTCAACATACAGAAATCAATAAATGTAATTCACCACATCAATAGACTTAAAGATAAGAATCATATGATTATCTCAATAGATGCAGAAAAAGCACTCAACAAAATACAGCACCCCTTTATGTTCAAAAAACTAGAAAAACTAGGGATAACAGGAACTTATCTCAACCTTGTAAAAGCTATCTGTGCTAAGCCCCAGGCCAACATCATTCTAAATGGAGAAAAATTGAAAGCATTCCCTCTAAAAACTGGAACAAGACAGGGATGTCCTCTTTCATCACTTCTATTTAACATAGTCCTTGAAATACTGGCCAGAGCAATTACACAGACAAAAGAAATTAAAGGGATACAGATAGGAAAAGAAGAACTCAAATTAGCACTATTTGCCGACAATATAATTCTATATCTAGAAAATCCAAAAAATTCTACCAGAAATCTTCTAGAACTAATAAAATGAATTTAGCAAAGTGACAGGATATAAAATCAACACCCATAAATCAATGGCATTTCTGTATATTAGTGACAAATCCTCTGAAAGGGAAATGAAGAAAACTACCCAATTTACAATAGCCTAAAAAAACAAAACAAACAAACAAAAAAACCCAAACAAACAAACTTGGGAATCAACAAAAGAGGTAAAAGACCTCTATAGCAAAAACTAGAGAATGCTAAAGAAAGAAATTAAAGAAGACCTTAGATGATGGAAACATTTTTCTTGTTCTTGGATAGGCAGAATTAATATTGTCAAAATGACCATACTACCAAAAGCACTATACAGATTTAATGCAATTCCAATCAAAATCCCAATTACATTCCTCATAGAAATAGAAAAAGCAATCATGAAATTCATCTGAAAAATAAGAGACCCAGAATAACTAAAGCAAACCTTAGCAAGAAGAGTGAAGCAGGTGGCATAATTATATCAGATCTTAAACTATACTACAGAGCAATAGTAGCAAAAACAGCATGGTATTAGCCCCAAAATAGACTAGTAGACAAATGGAACAGAATAGAGGACACAGAAACTAACCTACACAATTACAGTTATATTAGACAAAGGTGCCAAAAACATGCACTGGAGAAAAGATAGCCTCTTCAACAAATGGTGCTGGGAAAACTGGAAATGCACATGCAACAAAATGAAATTAAACTCCTATCTCTCACCATGCACAAAACTCAACTCAAAGTGGATCAAGGACTGAGTAATTAAACCAGAGATCCTGCATCTAATAGAAGTAAAAGTAGGCCCAAATCTCCATCATGTTGGATTTGGCCCCTACTTCCTTAATAAGACTCCTATAGCGCAAGAATGAAAATCAAGAATCAATAAATGGAATGGATTCAAACTAAAAAGTTTCTTCTCAGCAAAAGAAACAGTCAGTGAGGTGAATAGAGAGCCTAAATCCTAGGAGCAAATGTTTACCACTCGTACATCAGATAGAGCACTAATCTCTAGAGTATATGAAGAGCTCAAAAAGCTAAACACAAAAAACCCTAATAACCCAATCAATAAATGGGCCAAGGAACTGAACAGACACTTCTCGGAAGGTAATATATAATCAATCAACAAATATATGAAAAATTGTTCAACATCTCTAGCAATTAGAGAAATGCAAATAAAAACTACTCTTAGATTTCATCTCACTCCAGTCAGAATGGCAGTTATTCTGAATACAAACAACAGTAAGTGTTGGTGAGGATGTGGGGAAAAAGGCACACTCATACATGGCTAGTGGGACTGCAAATTGGTTGCAATCAATCTGGAAAGCAGTATGGAGATTCCTTGGAAAACTTGGAATGGAACCACCATTTGACCCAGCTATCCCACTCCTTGGTCTTTACCCAAAGGATTTTATTTTGCAGTTAAATTGGGGAAGAGCCACTTGCAATAAAACCCTCACTCCTATCTTGGTGTGACTGTGTTAACACAGGGCTGTGCCCAGAGGGCGGGGACTTGTTGGAAGAGATGGGATTTATTTTAACAGCCTCAATAGCAGCAGTCACACCAGTAGAGCTGGTCACTGGGAGCTGGTGATGAAGGGGTTCCCTGGGCTCCCCATTCCTAGGTTGAGACTGATTTTCTGAGTTCTGGTCCCTGAGGAAGGGACCTCCATATGACCACTGGGCCACCCTGTCCTTTTGAGTTCCAAGATTCCATCATTTTGTTGCTACCATATTAAAAAGTGAAATTTGGACTTTCTATATTTGAGTAGATAATGCTGAAGATTACTTAGGTTTGAGTTTATGTTTTGTGAATTTCCTACTGTTGACATTTCACCAGAAAGAATTGAAGATTATATATTTAAAGAACATGGAAGTTATGAATTAAAGAACTTATCCAATATTGGGTGGAAAAGCAATATTCTACATACTTCTTATTTAAAAAAATAGATTTTTGAGTCTTGGAATGACACAGGCATTGATAAATGTGTCCCCCGTATAGAATGTAGAGAGGTGTGTTCTTGAAAGTTGTGTCAGAAGAGCAGGTATCTTCTGAGTGCTGGGGAGCAGATTCCTCTTCTCACCCACTGCTGGCTTCAGGGCCGAGGCACTGGTAACAAGAGAGATGGACGGAGTGAGGCATGCAGGTTTATTTAACATTTTATGTTTCATGCAGACCTTCGCAAAGAAAAGACCCAAAGGAACAGGTCAGCTTGTGCCTCTTTACACTTGGGTCTGATGGCATCTGGGAGGTTGGCAGCAGTTTGGTTAGGGAAGGGGGAGCTAATGGTGATAAATGGGGGCCATGACGGGTGTGTGAGGCCTGTTGGCTCAGTCTTCTCTGAGTCACTGTGTCCTCTCCTCTGGGTGCAGGGAGGACACCTCTCCAGGTCTTAGGCCCTGCCTCAGGGGAGCAGGCCAGGGAAGGTCACCGACCCCCTCTCACTTCTGCTGTTTTCTCAGATGCCAAGGGGCCATGTTTGGGGTAGGGTGTCACCAATGCCAGCATTTGCATAGTTCTTCAAAGACTTCCTATATTTATTTTTAATTCATTTTCAGATTTCCGGCTTTTTATCCTAAATGTTTGACCTTACCTTCAGTCTCTCCTATCATCTTTAGTATAAAATGGTCCATATTAAGTTCATGTCACAGGGCACTAGGGGCCCAATGTGCCAAACCAAACCAATGAACGAACAAATGAACCCCCAAGAAGCTCCCTTGTAACACGTGTAATCGCCCAGCTCTTCTGTTTTATGATTGGGATTTTCCTGTAGCAGGCGTGGGGAGCACTGTTTCTATCAGAAGTCACCAATATTCAGAAATCATGGTCAAGTTCTCCTAGGTAAAGAAAAACTTTCTTTTAAGAGGGAAATGTATTATACTTCTCTGCTTTTAAAAAATAAGAACAGACAACAGAAAACTGTTTAATAAATGCTAAAATTAAAAATTAAGAGCAACCGAGGAGGAAAATAAAGAGGAAGAAAGAGAAAAGGTCACAAAGTCACACACACACTTGAGTACACACAGACTTACAGGAAATAAAAGAAAGAACTAAAGACTCGGTGAGGGAGAGGGAAAGCGGGAAACGGGCTGAGCGCGCAGGAGCGAGCCTGAGGCTGCTGACAGGGTGGCGGGGAGGGCTGGTGACACTGGAGAACAAGGGGTGGTGGGCAGGCGTGCGATGGCAAAGGGCCTGTCCTGAAGACCACCAACATTGTGCCAACCTGTGGAACCCCCCCGCCTCCCTGGAGGCCCCCCAGTTCTGAGCACCCACAGAATTAGGAGCTTGCTCTCACCAAGAGCTCACTTTGTGTCCAGCCTCATTCTATGTGCCTTGCCTTTAATGACAGTCTATGTTGTGCTGCCGCCATGATCCATTTCAGCAGTGAGGAGACAGACCTTGTGACTGCACAATAGCACATACTTGGTGAGTGGTGAGCTGGGATTTGAACCCAAGGAGTCTGGCTCAGGAGGGAAAAGCCACACAGATAGGACATGTGATGTCACCAGCAGAGGCCTGGCCTTCTCCCCACCCCTTCACTCTGCCACATGGAAGTGCAGGGTCCTAGTGGTAGGCAAGACACAGAGCACATGGAAGCCCCAGCGCCGAGCTTGCAAGGCTGACGTCCTGGCCTTCTGACTTGTCACGCACACAACTTGTATCAGGATTTTCAAGCAGCCAGCACTGGTTTATGTCTCTTAAAGGTATATCCATGGGGCCAGAAGAAAGGAATTCACCCTTGGCAAATGCTTGCTTTTTTTAAAAAAATTGTCAGTTTGGCCTGGTGTAAAGTTAAAACGACAAAGTGAGTTTGCTAGAGATAGTGGAAACTCAGCAGTAGATTTTGCACATGGAAATGTGTTCCAGGATTATCGTGACTGCTTTGTGCCTAGCATGGAGAAAGCACGCAGGAAGTGTTGAACGATGGAAATGCAAGACGTGACCGTCATCAGCACGGCTGTGTGGCGCATGCCTGTAATTCCAGCTACTCAATCCTAGGCTGAAGCAGGAGGATTTAAATTCTGGGCCTGCCCAGACAATTTATTGAGACCCTGTCTCAAAATAAGAAGGGCTGGGGATGCAGCTCAGTGGCAAAATGTCCTGGGTTCAATCTCCAGCACCAAAAATAAACAAGTAAATGATAATCCTTAGCAGTCATTGAGCAGAATGTTCTTATGTGCAGTGTTTCACTAGTTTTCTCATAGACATCTCCAGGCAAGCGAGGTAGAGACAACGATTCCCATTCCCCAGATGGGGAGGCCAGAACCCAAAGGGCTGGACGGCTTGACTGAGGGGTCACAGATGACAAAGGACCCAGCTGGTACCCAGGGCTCTGGTCTCCATTAGGCCACACTGCCTTTCGGTGACCGAAAGCCTCTGCTAAGTCCCCAGGGAAATGTGACTTCTAGAACTATAGCATTTCTGAAGAAATGTGAAGCTCTGATTTTTTTCCTTCCTATTTTTAGAGGAGGAATATATTACATGTCTTCCGTGTTTAAATTTCTTTAGCTTCTCTATCTTACATATCTTGCTTCCTTGAAGAGAATATTTAGGACTCTGATTTTTCTGTTTGTTTTAAATGCCTCACTTGATATTCCTCTGTAGTTGACATAGGACATCGAGTATGATGTTTAAATGCAGTACATTTTTCCTAGACTAGTTGATCTATTTTATAAAGGTTCATCTCCAAAATCAGTTGCAATCATAATAGTTTTGAAGTGCTGTTTACCAGTGCAGATTCTCCCAATTGAATAGTTCTGGCTATTATTTTGAGCAAATGCTGGAAAGTGATGTTATTTTAAAATCATATTCTTATTTTTAAAAATCCTAATTAAAAATTTAACATCTTTGGAAACAAAGGAGATATCATTACTGATCTCTATTACTCCTCTTTCCTACGAATTCAGAAAACTCTGCTATGTGGAGTGAGAAGTAGAATATTTCACCGGGACGTGTTTTGATTCCTCTCTTTCTGCGGCCAAGGAATTAAGCATAATTTTATCAAAAGAATGATGTGAAAGAAAGGTCCCTCATGGTAATTTTGTTTTGTCCTCCCCTATCAGGGGAAAGAGGGGCTGCAGTGTGCTTAATTGTTTGCTGCATTTCCTGTGCGTCCGTGTCTATTCCTCATATTACCCAAGACCCACTGAAAAGGGGGCATTTAGGGAAAAGAGAGGAAAGCTAATACCAGTTGAAAGTAAGATGCTTGCATCTTAATTTTAAGAGAACACAGAAAGCCAAATGCTTTCAGAAAAGGGCCCCTTTCTGGAGTAATCTGCCTGGTATGGCATCCCAGTTTGTTGTATAATTTCAGCCCCGTCACCATGGTAACCCGCTTTGGTGTAGCAGCATTGTTAATCAGGATTTGTCGTTATTCCCCTTTCATCACCAGGCTCTATATATCCTTATGGATTAAATCACAGTTCTCATTGACAATGGCATAGATCAAACATTATTGCCAGACATAAAACCCTGGGCCGCTCCCTGTCATTTCGCCCATTACCAGAAGCAGTGAAGGCAAGCTCAAGTCTAACTTTTACAAGGGAATTAGGCCTCCTCCTGGCTCCTCTGATAGCTGCCCTCAGACAGAAGTCCAGGCAGGGCAGTGAGAGGACCACTTTAGTCTAAAATTGAACTGTGCCCTGAGAAAGGTGAGTGTCATTTCATGTCATGGTCACCTGACTCTGCAGATGTGAATACAGGCACGAAGCTTAGTGTGACCTCTAGTTTCTCCTTTGGTCCTTGCCTCTGTGTTTTGATGCCAGGCATTTAACTGAGCCCTGATTCTTGGAGCAGCTTTTCCTCTCTTTCCAGTTCTTTCTGGATTCCTGTCTGCTGCTTTTCAAATAGGAAAACTGGAAGGGAAGCCAGGTGCCACCCCAGCTTTGAGGCTCCATCCTCAGCACTGGGGGGCTCCGGGGCAGCAGCTCTTCCCAGTTTGGAAAGCCAGGTGAGGGAGATGCCTGTGGTGGTGCCCGAGCGCTGCCATTTGGGAAGGCAGCTTACAGGAGTGAAGTGCTAGCTGCACAGGTCACCAGTTATGTACCCACCACCGGCTCCATGTGCTCTGTGTATGACCAGGAGCCCCTCGGCCTCGCTGGTCAGTAGCGGAGCTTCTGGAGCAGCCTGCCTGGGCTCCCTCTCTGTTCTGCCCCTTTCTCGCTGTGTGTCCTTGGCCAGTTTTTGAAGCTCATCTCTGGGCTTCAGTGTGTATGCCGAGAATAATAACAGTGCTGTCTTGGAGTCAGAGGATCAGAAAAGTTGGTATTTGTCAAGTGCTTAGCTGGTGACTGGCATGGCGTGAGTGTTGTCTAGGTGTTTGTAAATAAATGTGAAGGAAGCAACGCTGCACATACATGTGTTCAAACATCTCCAGAATCAGATGATCCCAATATTATCAGGTGTGGAAAACAGCGCCGCTCCCTCCGCTCCTCTCCCCTTTTCTGCCTTCTCTCCTGATCGCTGCAATGTGCCCAGCCCCCAAGTATCGTTCTGATTGGCTAAATTAATTCTGCAGCACCCTGCTGTGAATAATTATGTTGATCCAGTGTGTATTCTGATGCCTTTTTTTCTCCCTTTGCCTAAATTATAATGTGACAATTGCGGCTCACAGCTGGCTCATCAGAGGTGGGCAGTTTGGGAATTGGCACATCTGAATGTGCTTCTCTGTTAACTCTCTGTCTTGATTGCTTAAGACAAGACATATGTAAACCCCATGATTATTGCCATTTTTTTTTGGACTTTGCAAAGACTCTGCCTTCAAACATAAAGCTGCTGGGTTTGTTTTGGGGGAGGGGGGCATGTCAGAGTCCCTCTGCCTCCACCCTCCCCCTCCCCGCTTTCCCTTTCAGACAATAAATAGCTGTCAGGCTTATGTCAAGGATGAAATTATAGGTGCACATGAGGCCTTGATTACATTGTTTTGGAGAGATTGCTATTAGCATACTGAAATGAAGTCTAATTTTTCACTGACAGAGCCAAGTCAAACTCCAGTGACAGCGGCAGGGCAGACAGTGTGAGGAGAGAGCCGTCCTGGAGATGTGGGCACCTGTTCCACATCGGGACCGCTTTTCCCTTTTAAAACAAACAATAGAAATAAAATAATTAATTGGAAGAACAGCTTCACGCTGGAAAAGAAAGACCAACAGACGAAGGCTGAGCTAAGGCACGAGAGGCTCTGAAATTTCTGTGTACGATTCTGAGGTGGGTTCTCTCCTCGGAAGGTGGCGTCCAGATCATGGGGTGAGCTGTTTCCGCCACGGCCCGAGCTGTCAGCCTGTGCAGTTCGCCTCTACTGCCCTGTGCCCTCACATGTCCCTCTGAAGGGGCCCGCGGAGCTCGCTCGGTCCGCAGGGCGGACACCTCCTTGGATTTCCTATGCTGTGTTCGTTCTGAGGATGTGAACATGTGGCCTGTTCACTTTCAAAGTCCTTCATTAAAAGAAAAAAAAAAGAAAGAAATTTTTGTATGTGGTCTCCCTGAAATGTTTTGAGGAATGCTGCCTCACAGGATGGTAGATGAGTATTTGTGTGTATGTTAATATAATTGTCCCTGCCCACAGTGGTAGAAATTTAAAAATGATTCATATATAGGCACAGATCTGCACAAGCCGCATCTGTGTGTGTGTGTGTGTGTGTGTGTGTGTGTGTGTGTGTGTCCATCAGGGAGGCCGAGTGGTCCTGCATGAGAGGTGGCTTCAGTGAGTGGAAAGGGGGCAGAGGGAAGACACCGAGGAAACAGATTTGTACAAGGCTTGGTGCTGCCTGGATGGGGGCAAGTGGGAGACAGGGTTTGAGGGATCCTCAGTTTTCCAGGCTGCATTTCTGGGAGCCAGAGCAGATGAGGACAGGCAGGAAGGGCAGTTTGGAGCGATGACGTGCTCAGTTTTGCGTATGTTGAATTTGAGAGACTAGCAGTCCAAGCACATGCAGGCCCCAGCACAGACAGGGAAAGGTGGCTCTGGCCCCAAGAGAGGCTGGTCATGGAGACCAGGGAGTCTGCAAAAGGAGCAGAGGGTCCCTCCTCAGTGGCTCACTCACCTGGCTCGGACCTCACAGCGAGGACCTCGCCGTCAGCTGCCCCAATGTGCTCACAATGTGGTGCTGGCTGCCCCACGAACAAGTGCCCCAAGAGTGGGTGAAAGTCAGCATGTTTTTATGACCCAGCCTGAAAGTGACGCGCTGTCATTCTGACAGATGCTGTTAGTCACATGATGGCAGGATGGGAAGGGTGCACAGGGGAGACTGGCCACTGCCCCCCAATTCCAGGCATTGCACTGCAAATAGTAAAAAGAATGGCATGTTCACCGCCCAGGGAAGTCTGGGAAGGGAATGGCCCTCCACTGTGCCTCTGGGGCCAGAGCTGGGTGTTGCTCAGAGGACTCTGGCATCACACAGCACTGGGGTTTTGCCATGTGTCAGGGGTGAGATGGTCCAGGTCACTCCTGGAGGTGTTCTGCTCCCTGACTCTGAGCTGAACACAGATCCCAACATTTGTCCCCAGGGCCAGGTCATGGTGCAGAGCTCCTGAGGGAGTAAATGACTTTGGAGGGCCTGGAAGAGGAAGTAAGTGTTGCCATCCTCTGAGGCTCTGCTGCATTTTGCCATATTCCAAGGTGACCTCCACTGTGGGCGCTGCGAGGGCTGGTGTGTTAGGCCCAGTGCTGAGGGCAGCATCTAAGGAGGGGAAAATGAAGGAGAGAGCAGGTCCAAGGAGGCCAGGGCAGGGGGTTGCCCTTGGGGAGGCACAGGTGTGACCCTTCCACCTCCAGGAGGGGAGGCCCCACAGCCCTGCACTAGCTCCTGCTGCAGCCCTCGCTGGGCCAACAGCGGGGAGGCGGTGATGGGGTCCAGGCTCGGTCTGCAGCATGGCAGACAGGCATGACTTGGAAATCAAAGTGCATGATGTTCACGATTATTTCTCCTGAATCAGGGATATTTTTTCATCAGGAGAGAAGGTTAAAAAACACTGTGGTTTTTGCAGATCTTACCTGTTGGTCTACAAGTAGCTGATGCTCAGCCCCTTGTAGCGCTGCAGTTTTCTACTGAATCTAGGGCGTTATTTCCCTTGGCTTGTGGTTACTGTGTTGGGCCAGGGACACAGGAACACTCAAAAAGGGTCTGTGGAATACTGTGGGAATGCTGAGAGCCAACTGAAAGAGCAGAGGAGCTCTCTGAGTAATCTACAGAGAGGGGAAAATGGAGTGTGATGTGGCTTTTAGGAGGTCCTTTGTCCTTATGGCTTCCCAGCTCTTTTCAAATTAGAGGAAGTGGATGAGACAGAGATGTCGCTAATTACATCTGTGAAGAAAGTGAGCCAGTGCGCCAGCCCGGAGCAGAGACCAAAGCAACTCGAGAGAGAAAATTCATCTCTCATATTTGTACAAATATGTGTACCTCGATGATAATTACCACTGTCATTATTTACTATTGCTACACTATATTAATTATCTGTTCAATGATAATTAAATACATAACTCTAAACATCATCCCTAAACAAATTACCTTTTATCAATTGAAACAAACCAATTAAAAATTTCAAAATGCAACCATGTAATCAACAGCTTAATACATGATAATTATGACCAAAATTTCAATTAATGTGTTAATATATGACCTCAAATCTCCAGAAACAAACAACAACAAAAAAGCAGCCTCACAGAGCAATTATGGCCTGGTTTGATTGACAGGTATCTGTGAGTTAGTTTTTCTGTCTGACTTGGTAATTTGACTTATATCAAAAAACCCGGCTGGTTCACTCCTTTGTTCTGAAGGCTTCGCAGCAGAAGCACACCAGCTTTAAAAGTCTAGGCCCCTTCTTTTCAGCCCCTGCCACTATCTGTCTTCCTGTTCATTGTGTCCCTGTGTAGCACTGTCAGGCTGTCCCTGAGCCTGAGGAGGGGCAATAGGACTGTGACTCACTTGTAGATAGGTACCATGTGGCACGGTCCTGAACTTGCAGCTGCCTGAACTCATCTGGTGCCGGTGATCTTGTGGAACCCTGGCCAGTGCGTGTGAGTGTGTTGGGAGCAGGGCGAGAGGGGCGAGGCCTGGTGATAGCTCACAAATGCCCTATCCTTGGGCTGGGAGCCCTGGTCGGCAGGCTTAGGGGACCAAGGGACCATGCCCACTTGGGGGCTGTCTAGGAAGGCTTCCTGGAGGGTTTAGACAGGAAGAGACTGGGAGTGGAGAACCTTCTAGCAGAAGGAAGGGTTCAAAGTGCTTGGGTGGGTCAGGGTGGATTTTGCTGGAATTCAGAATCACTGGAGAAAAGTGGTGGTGAGATGAGTGTGAGCAGGTCCATGAATGTGTCTCTTGCTTTTTGTCTGCACGTGGCACTTGGTGAGGAGGCATGCCACAGCACTTGAGTCAGGGACGGGTCTTTCCATCTGACAGAGTGCTGAGCAGTCTCACACCCTCAGTGTCCCTCACCTTCCCTTGCTTCCTGGATTTATGATGCCAGTTTGTCCTGAGACTAGATTTCATGGAGAGAAAGCTGAGGGTGTGTTGGAACAGCTCTTCGTCTTGTGTGTCTAAACCTCCACTCTGAAATGCGGCTACGTAACTGCACAGGCAGTTTTATCATGCACAGTGAAGCCGTGAGCACATTTTTTTGTGTATCGAAGTGGAAAATCCCCTTGAAAATTCCCTAAATTGGACTTCAGCTTGAAAAGTGTAGAGAATAGAACTCTGTATGTGTAAATGTGTGTGTGTGTGTGTGGAAGACATTGCATGCCTCAACACATGTGTAGAAGTGTATATAAGTAAGTAAAGCAAAATAGAGTTGGATTGAGTCATAAAACATAAATATAATGTGGAAGAGAAGAAAATGTGGAAGAGAAGAAGCTTGTTTTTAATGAGTCATGAGGGAGTTGAAATAAAGAGGTGTTTTTAAGACCAAGAACTAGTGGGTGTCATTTCTTTCTGCCCAGTTCCCATCACCTTGACAGAAATCTGAGTCACTGATCTAAATCACAGGCTGTAAAGAATCCTGGGCAGACTGATCTGAGGCTGGCTTTCTAGAAAGATCAGCCACTGTGGTCTAGGTAGGTCAGGGACTCTGCACAGCCAGTGTGTTTTAGATTCTGTGAATCCGCTGCTCAATAACAAAGTACCTTTATAAACATTTTAAATATTATTAAGAAAGAGGTAATCCTGCACGTTCTGAAGGAGGTTGTTAAAAATGGTGGTGTTTCTTCAGGTTCATCCACTATCACCAGAAGGTGGAAACAACCCACGTGTCCACAGTGGGTGTGAATAGACAAAACGTAGTCTGTGCACACAGTGGAATATCACCCAGCCTTTGGTACACGCACCACATGGTCAGAACTTGACATTATGTTAAGGGAAGTAAGCCAGTGGCCCAAGGGTGGACAGTGTAAGATTCTACTTACGTTAAGTTTCTAGAATGGGGGATTCAGGACAGAGGGGGCTGCCAGTGGCCGGGCAGGCGGGTTGAGGAGTCGTTGTTTCATGGGGTGGAGTTTCAGGTTTACAAGGTGGAGAAGTCCTGGCATCAGTTCCACAACAATGTGAATACTCACCACTGCTGAACGAGTACTTAGAAGCTTAAGATGGTAAAGCTGATGCTGTGTGTGCTTTACCACGATTAAAACAGTGGGGGGAGGGAGGCTTCTCATTTGGGGCATCAGACCTGGTGTGTAGCGCCCATGGGGGCAGAGGCTTCTGTGTGACTGACCCGGTGCTTCTCACACACCCACTCCATGGGCCCTCCCCTGCTGTCTGCCCATGCATCTCCTCCCCCTCCAGCAGCTCAGCCTTCCCGTGGCCAGGAGGACTCCACCCTGGCCTCTCTGCTGCTTCTGTCCCCCCCCCCCCCATCTCTCTGCTTTATTCCTGGTGGGCAGCTGCGTGAGATGGATGGGGGCAGAGGTCCAGTGGTCTTTATGGTTTCTCTTGGTGGCAGTGAAGGGTGTGGTGTGGCTCTCTTGTAGTTAGCACGAGGAGGCTGTTTATCATCAGGAGCCCACAAGGTCCAACTGTACAAGGGCGGCTCTTCCATGTCCCTTTCAACCTGTGCCGGTGGGACACTTGCTTGAGAACTTTCCAGAAAAGCAGCTGTCAACAGTAACTCCTGACTCTGACCGCAGCTGCAGTAGCTGGGACCACCCAATCACCCAGCGCTAGAGGACACTCCCCAGATCGGCTCCAGGAGATGCGAGCCCCACAGCAGGATTTATGTCTTGTAGGCATAATGAATTTCTGTTTTAAATGGAACAGTTTTACTATTTCTTGTGAAATTGTGTGGGTATGGGTCAAACATATTAATTGTTTGAAGATCGTTCAAGGAAAATTACTTATATATTGAAAAAAGATTTTAACTTTCTTCTTAGAAATAGTGATCTATTGTTTCTATGGAAATAGGACTCCTAGTCTTAAATGTTCTGTAATGTTGATTTACAAAAGCTAACATTACCTATTTAAATACCACAGGCATTGTAAATTTAATGTGAAGGCTGATCATAGAGTTTGATTCTTGAATGTATGGATGGTTTGGTATTATCTCACATTCACGTTCTAAGAGAACAAGATTAACAGAATCATTTAAAAATCTTTTTTTTTATAGCCAAAGAGCTTTTGGGGGGATTTTTAAAAAACTGTACTTATTTATGGGGTACAGTGTGATAAATTAATACACATATTTAATGTATAGCAATCAAATAAAAATAATTAGCATATCCATCTCCTTAAACACTTACCATTTTTTTTTTTTATGGTGGAGACCATTGAACTCCTCTCTTCTAGTTCAGAGTCTTGTATTTTTTTAAAAAAAATCATGCCCACTGCATATAGTATGATGACCAAGGGACGGGTGAAGAAACGTTGACTTTTTTTTTTGGTCGGCTCATGTTGGTGGGGATAGTGAATGAGTCTGAACTCCCGGTGTCTGTTTGGGAGAGAGTGAGCGAGTGGGTTGGTGCAAACCAGGACTTTCACGGTGGCAGAGAGGGATGTGCACGTGGAAAGGGCTTGTGAGGAGGGATCGCGTTCTGGGTTTGAGTTAAAGTATCAGCAGGAGCTCATGTGCAAACGCACACACACTCACACACATGTACACATGCATAGTTACTCACATGCACACACATGCTCTCACACACGCAAACTTTCACACATGCACATACTTGTGCACACTCCCACTCGTGAACACTTACATTCACACACTCACACTCACATACAGTTACACACCTAATCACGCACATGCACACTCTCACACTCACACTCACACTCATACACATGCACACTCACTCGTGCCCACACTCACACACTTGTCCTGGCAGCCTGGCAGCCATGTCATCCTGGGAGCTGTGAGCGCCCCCAGTGCTCAGTCCTGGGATTTGTTTTCCATTCTCCACTAGAAGCTTCCTGCGAGTGCGACTGAGATGGTGGATGTGCAGGGAGACGGGGGTGGGCTCAGGCTGATAGTGCCAGCTGCTGTTGTGGGAGACAGGGAGCCGTGTCCGGGGCCAGTGCAAACCCCTGGCTGCAGCATCAGCGTGTTGAGCACCAGGGATGAGCACGTCCAGTTAAGACCCAGAGGGCGCCGGGTGGGAGGCCGGCTGGGGGACGCGGAATGCCGGGCAACACGCGAGGTTGTGGACCTAGAGAGGTTGACCCTGGCCTTGGCCACACTGGGCTCCCTCCCGTGGGGTACAGGCTTCCACAGGACCGCCGGCATGGACGCTTCCTGGGAGTAGCATGACGTACACGGGGTGCAGGCGGGAGGGCCAGCAGAGACCCCGCCAACTGCAGCGAGCAAAGCCTGGCCAGAGTCCGCATCCAGGCCAACAAGATGGCTCTCGAGATCACTGTGAGTCAGTTGGGAAACTCTGAGCATGAGCAGGGAGTTGAGGAGAAGCTCTTTGTTCTGAGAGAGGCATGGTGAAGTATTTAGGGCGGAAGTTCCTGATGTCGTAAGCCTACTTTTGCCACTCGATGATGTTTGTTTCTTGTGGTGTCGGGTTTGAACCTGGAGCCTCACACCTGCTAGGCCACACTCTACCACTGAGCTGAACCCATCTCCTAAGCCCACTTTTGGTAAAAGGAAAGCAGGTGTGTGTGTGTGTGTGTGTGTGTGTGAGAGAGAGAGAGAGAGAGAGAGAGAGAAGGAGCAAACTCTAAACCTGCAGGTGTTTGCTCTAGAAGGTGACTTGCCATCTGTCAAAACGCCTTCATTCATTAATAGATGTTTATTGAGCACCTGTTGTGCTCCAGGTGCTGTTGTAGGCACTGGAGGTCCAGCAGGGAATTACAGGTAAAAAGTGTGCCATCATGGATTTCAAGTTTAGGGAAGGGGAGTGGAGTGTCAGACTATAAATATTAAGTATATTGTGTATTATGTCAGAAGGTTCTAAGAGAAGGAAAACCTGAAACCCTAAATGGAGTGGGCGGTGGTGCTGCTGTTTTAAATAGGATGACAGATGAGGAGATGGTTCATTCCAGCAGAGCCTTGAAAGTGGTGGGGGAGAACGCCATGTGGGGATGTGGGGGATGAGGGAGAGCTTGTCTAAGCAAGGGGAATGTCAACGCAAAGGTCCTGAGGCAGCGCTGGGTCCAAGAGTTTCAGGGAATAGCCAGGTGGGTACAGCAGGGGAGAGGAAGGTGGAGTAGGAGAGGATGAGTTCAGAGAGGAGGCGCAAGGCACTGGGTGGGGAGGGGTCCAGTGCCCCATTATGTTGGGAATCATAGGTCGTCATGTGGATGGTCATCTACTCCCATTCTGAGACAGTTTACTGGAGGGTTTGACCAAAGGAGTGACGTGATAAGATTCATCAGCCCAGAGCGTTCCTCTGGCGTCCTATCCAGAGTGAGTTGGCCTGGAGTCGGGGAGAGCAGCTGGGAGACAGGGCACAGTTCTGGGGAGAGGAGCCTGGCACGGGAGGCTGGGTATTCTGAAGGTGCCGGGGACGGCTTTCCTGACGGGTTGACTTGGTGTTAGACCCCAGAGGAGAGTCAGGGAGGGCTCCTCGTTGCCAGCCTGACTGGGGAGGGCGTTAGTGAGCCAGCCTGGGTGTGGCCGGAGGAGTGGGGGCCACTCTGGGCGTGTGGACCTTGAGGTGTGTGCCAGCTGCGGGGACGGAGTGCTGGCCCTTGGTGGGTGGGGTTGTTGGGGTCTGGATGTGAGTGTCGCCCTAAAGCTCACATGCGAGGCGATGCCAGAGGGTTCGCAGGGAGCGCCTGGGTTGGAGCCTGAACCCGAGCCGCGAGTGGGTCCCCTGGTGGCGGGGTGAGTGGTGGGGCCCTGGGCGGGCTCTGGGATACATTTTCTGTCTGGAGAGTTCTGCTTCCTGATGCCACGCGAGCCACTGCCCTCCGCACTCTTTGCCCACGTGGCCCTGCCTCCCTGGAGCCCCGAGAGCAGAGCTGCTGTCGTGGACGGAGGCCTCTGGAACCGCGAGCCCCCGGAAGCTGGTCCTCCTCGTGGTTGTGCTGGTGGGCCTTTTAGTCGCAGTGGCAGCAAAGCTGAGTGACACAGGGCTAAGGGACACCTGAGCTGCTGTGTCCCACCCCTTGGCCACCCTGCATGTGCTGTCCCCTCCTGGGCTGGGCTTCTTACAGGAAAAGGGAGAGAGGAGGACAAGGCCAGCTCTCTGCCCCTCGGCCTTGCACCAAGTCAAGGACAGTGTCAGGCTGGGGGAGTTGACCCTGGTCCTTTCCAGGCTCCAGATGCAAGGCTGGGGAGGGGACTCCAAATCCCCGTCCCGGGGTCGGGGGACACACTCCTGTTTCTGGAGAGTGCGATGCTCTGTGGGTTTTAGTAGAGTGCTGCTCTGTACTCGGTGTGGCAGACAGTGACAGAGAGCTGAGAGCCGCGGGCCCTCAGTGCAGTGGAGTTTGTCAGGACAACGTCTCTGTCAGCGCACTTCACAAGCTTCTAGTAAAGGGGATGCTGTGTGATGGGGAGGGAGGGGAGAGGCTTGCCCCCGTAAGGCCGAATTTGAATCCTTAAAGTCCTTATTTCCAACAAAAATCTTATTAATGTGCTATTTGAACTTAAAAGATGAGAGGGGCACATGGTCATGGATATCTAGCCAGCTTAGTGGTTCCCACGGGTCCGTCCGTCCTTCCTTCCTTCCTTCCTTCCTTTCTTTTTCTTTTTGAGATACAGTCCTAGTTTTGGAATGTTAATTGTTTGGTTTGGCATATAATGATTGTACAGATTCTAGGGCACAGCGTGATGTTGTAGTACATGTATGTATTATGTAATGACCGAATCAGGGTGGCTTGTGTGTCTGAACCTCAAACATGCATTGTTTTTTTTTTTTTTGATAGGACATCTATTCTAAAGTGTAGAGCACATTATTGTCACTATAGTCAGGTGTTGTGTAGGAGAACCCCTGCACTACACTCTTCCCCTCTAACTGTACCTTTTTACCTGTTTTCCGACCTCTTCCCCTGCTGGCCCTGCACCCACATCCGCTCCAGCCTCTGCTAACCTCCATTCTGCTCCCTGCTTCTGGGAGGCCAGCTGTAGATTCCACACACTGAATCGTGAGGTACTTGTCCTTCTGAGCCCAGCTCATTTCACTTAGTGTGAGGTCTTCCAGCTCCATTCATGTTGTGGCAAATTGACAGGAGTTCATCTTTTTATGGCAGCATAGTATTCCATTGTGCGTGTGCACCATATTCTGTTGTCCGTCCATCAGCTGATGCGCACAGATTGATTGCATATCTTGGCTATTGTGAATCTTGCTGCACTAGACACGGGAGTTCAGGTATCTCTTCAGTATATGGATCTCATTTCCTTTGAGGATATGCCAGTAGTGGGGTCATGGAGAAGTTCTATGTTTAACTTTTGAGGACCCCCATGGTGGTTTCCACAGTGGCTGTCCACCCTTCCCACCCACAGTGTGTGAGGCTCCTTCTCTCCATCTCCTCACTAGTGCTTGTTATCTTTTGTCTTTTTGATAAAAGCCCTTCCAAAGGGAGCAAGGTGATATCTCGCTGTGGTTTTGGTTTGCATTTCCCTGATAATCAGTGACATTGAGCATTTAAAGATGTGTCTGTTGGCCATTTGTGTGTCTCCTTTTGGGAAATGTCTATTTAGGTCTTTTGCTCATTTTAACATCAGATTTTCTTTTTCTTTCTTCCTCTTCCTCCTTTTCCTCCCCTTCCCTACCCCTCCTTTTTTGCTATCGAGTGTCTGCATTCCTGATGGATTCTGGGATAACCCGATAGATTCACGTCTTTCTGACACTTCCCACGTGTTGCAGTCGTCCCTTTGCTCTGTGGATTGTTTTCTGTGCTGTGCAGCAGCTTTTCAGCTTGATAGAACCCCATTTCATTTGTCTGTTCTTGCCGGTGCTTGATTTTTCATGGCATGAGGTAGGAGTCGAGTTTCACTCTCCTGCATGTGGATATCCAGTTTTCCCAGCACCAAGTTCGAGGCGCTCGTCTTCCCCAGAGTACATTCCTCCACCTGCAGTTGCTGCAGGTCCTGGGACTTAGGTCAGGTTCTCGGTTCCCTTCTCTGGTCTGCATGTCTGTCCTAGTCGCTGTGACTTTGCAGGGTATTTGAGGTCTGACATGATGGCCCCAGCTTCATTCCTTTTGCTCAAAATTGCTTTGTCTGTTCAGGGTCTTCAGTGATTTCTCGTGAATTTTAAGATTATTTTTCCCACTTCTGTGGAAAATGTCATGTGCACTGAATGTGTAGTTTGCTTTGGGATATTTTACCAATATTAATAAAATTTATGGACATTTTCATAATATTCTTTTAATCCATGAACATGGGATTTATTTACATTTATTTGTGCTATCTCCATTGATAAATTCCTTTCATCAGTTATTTATTATTTTCTTTGCAGAGATC
This sequence comes from Marmota flaviventris, assembly GCF_047511675.1. Classification (NCBI taxonomy): domain Eukaryota; kingdom Metazoa; phylum Chordata; class Mammalia; order Rodentia; family Sciuridae; genus Marmota; species Marmota flaviventris. The sequence goes on from NC_092500.1 coordinate 171,505,621, forward strand.
TTTCAGCTCCTTGGTTAAATTTATTCCTAGGTATTTGGTTATTTTTTGGTAGTTATTTTAAATGGTATTGCTTCCTTGATTATGTTTTTTTCAGATAATTCACCACTGATATGTAGAAATGCTACTGGTTTTTCTGTGTTGGTTTTGTATCCTGAAGCTTTACTTAATTCATTTATTAATTTAACCATTTTTTCAGGGAGTCTTCAAGGTTTTCTATATATGTGACCATGTCATCTGCAAAGAGGGACAGTTTGACGTATTCCTTTCTGATTTGAATGCCTTTCTTTTTTTTTTTTTCAATTTGGTGCACAATAATTGCACAGACTGATGGATTTCATTGTGACATATACTTGCATGCATGTACATAATTTGATGTATGTACATAAAATTGTAATAATCTCCCTCTGCCCTCATGATTTCCCCTGCTCCCTTCCCCCCTCTATGAGAGAAACACTTGATACTTATCTTTCTGATTCTGGCTTATTTCCCTTAACATGATACTCTCCAGTTCCACCATTTTCTTGCAAATGGCATAATCTTGTTCTTATTTATGGCTGAGTAAAACTATATATATATATATATATATCACATTTTCTTTATCTGCTGATGGACACCTAGGCAGATTCCATAATTTGGTAATTGTGAATTGTGCTATAAGAAACTTGGGTATGCGTGCATCTCTAAAATATGCTGACTTTTATTGTCTTAGATAAATACTGAAAAGTGGTATAGCTTGCTGGGTCATGTGATACTTCTGTTTTTAATTTTTTGGATGAAGCTCCATCCTCAAAAAAAGAAACAAAGGATGTCCTTTATTTGTTTCTCTTACCTAATTGCTCTGGCCAGGACCTCCAGTACTATGTTGAATAAAGTCGTGAAGGTGCATCCTTGTCTTGTGGGATATTACTTCTTAATGGACTTTCACTGTTAAATATGGAAGAAGATGTATAAAGTTTCCCTTGGTTTTCCCCAGGAAGGTAGCTTTATAACTCACAATCTTTTAAACCTTAGAAAAGTTGTCAGTATAATTCTTGGCAGGGTGAGGAGATCAAGTGCTTTTCTTCTTTTCTTTCTTTGTTGCTTTGTCAGTTGAAAATGTGCTAAGAAGTTCTTTCAGAATTCTCCTTGGTCCACAGCTTTGTTACAGTGCAAGTGGGATAAAAATAATATCAAACAAACCCAACAGGTGATTAGGAACATAGTCAGGATGAATCAATAGCTCATTCTTAAAATGATTTTATTTTTCCATTTCACAGATTTTGCAGGGGGTCCTATTTAGCTCAAACTCTAGGCAACTTTTTTCTTCTATAGCATTCGTTAGGCTAGGCAAATAGATTTGATTTTTTAAAAAATGTGAATCCAAGATGTCACTTGAATTCCAAATAAACAAATTTATAAATTCATTTATGTTCTGAAATAAATGGAAGTAATTAGGACTGCATTAGTGCAGCATTAATTAACATTGCTAATTCTTTGTATGTAATTATGCCAAATAATAATAACCCTAATAAAATGTAAATATCGAATGAATAAGAGATCAGTTCCCCCTTCTCTTTTTAAGCCAAGTATTACGGTATCAGATTATGGACCTGCGCTAGCCTCCAGCCCCCAGGCACCCTCTTTCTAAATATGGCCTGCGTGGATTCTAATGAAAACATGAACTCTGCCGCATAAATCTCTTTTGCTGCCTGGTTCAATGAGGGGCAGCCCAGCAAGCCGATGACTCCATTCCTCGGAGCATTGCTGAGAATATTTATATAATTAAATATCATCTGTTTCCCCATTTAATTCCCGGCGGTGTCCCCCCCTGGCTGTTTTTGCTATTTCCTTGGGCAGGAATGGCCCTATAAAGTTGCCGCGGTGCTGATGGATCATCTTCATTAGGTACTTGGGTGATGAGTCCCCCAGTAATGCTCACTTTGATTTACCACCTACAAATCCCAGACCTTTCACGGAAGCCCTAAGTAGGGCAGGTTTTATGCAGCTTTTAACTGTTTTGTTTGAAGAAGAGAAAAAACTGAAGTTGTTTTTTGGGAAATGATTTCGGGAAATACTTTGGTTTCCTACCAGAATCCCCTTTTGCACCATGTCAATTAACTAGTGACAATGAGACTGAGAGTTCTTTCTGATAAGAAGAGAGAATGTGTCCCCAAGGAACTCTGGGGCCTGGGCTACATGTGGAGGCACAGATAAAGCTGGGCACACCCGCTTTCTCAGTGCTGGTGAAGGGAAGCAAGAGAGCGGACTGTGCCTTTTGAAAGATCTTTCCAACAAGAATCGGAGGAGCGAGGAGCGTAGACTTTGGAGCTGAGGGACCTGTGTGTGCATCCCGGCCCTGACCCTGTAGCTGGGGATCTGGCTGTCCACTCTTGGCCTCAGGTTCTCCATCTTTGAAATGGGAGCACACCACTAATTTTGCCTGATAGTCACCGGGTGACCAGGAGGATTGAACAGGAACACACTGTGAGTGTCTCAGAGGGCCCAGTGTCCCCACGCCTCCCCTCCCTTCCTGCCTGAGACTCTGTGAGGCACGGCACTTGGGACCTTGATGCAGGTCTTAGAACTTTGATGTGAGGGGAGTAAGAATAAACCAAGTGGTAGAGTTTGGTTGGGGAAGAAAAGGTCTGTGGTGGGACACTGCCTTAGTCATTCCTGGAGCTCTGACCCCGGCTTCTATTTATTTTTTATTTTGGGTAGGGTCCTGGAGAATTGAGGCCTGGGGGTGTTCAGTGTGGTCGTGAGTGCATCCTGCTTTAGGGTATCTAACAGCCACTGAGTGCCAGCGCGCTTCTCCTTTAGTACAGTACCTGAATTCTATGGGGCCACCTGCTGATGTGGGAATGGGGTAATAGTGGGACTGGCAACTGTCAGTGGTCAGCTACTACAGTGGGTCAGGGGACCTTGTCCCACTGTGGCCAAGGGAAGCCAGTAGCTCTGATGGTGAGCCCAAAGAATCAAGTACAAAGGAAGGCAGCTCGAGAGGGCAGTTTTCTTTTTATGGCCCCCGGAGTGCGAATCTCCTTGTGAGGTTGGAATACTTGGTACATTCGAGTTCCTGCATCATCTCTTCCCAGCCCTGCTGCTTGTTGCTCCAGGGAGAGTCACTTTCTCTTGCTGGTGCCCTTCACTGGTGCCACACATTCCCAGTAATTCCATGGCTATGCCCTGCCCTTCCATGCCCAGGGACCTGGGGAGAGCAAAAGGATGGAAGGCCAGGGCCTGGGGCGGGATCGGGCGGGGCAGACATGAGGAGTCTGGCAGCCTTCTCAGACAAGCCACTCGGCCTGAATGGCAGTGGTGCAGCAGCAGGACCATCTCCAGAGAGGCTGGCTGAGCCCCAGCTGAGCTGCGTAACAGTGACAGCAGCTCATATTCTCGACAGATTTTGATGGGCTAGGCGTTGTGCTGAGAGCCCTTGATATATGCCTCATTGAATTCTCCCAATTTTCCAAAAGGTAGGACTGATAACCATTTGCAGCTGGGGAGACTAAGGCTTAAGTGTTAAGGGTTTAAGTGGCTGGCCCAAGGTCACACAGGTCGTAGGTAGGGGAACTGGCTGGAGTCTTCATACAGCCATGACAGAGTAGTGGATGCCATAACATCATGGCACCCGCTGTACCCCCCAAGTTACATGATGCACTCTTTGCCCGCTGGCTAGTGGTGTTTGGAGGTGAGGCTTTGGGTGATGACTAGGTTGGAAAGGAATCCAGAGATCCTCTCAAGCTCTCTGTGCCATGTGATGACACAAGAGGTTGGATATCTAGGACCAGAAGAGGCTCTCAGTAGCCCCTGAACCTGACGGCACCCTGGCCATAGGCTTCCAAATTTCTGTTGTTATAAGCCACCCAGTAGTCTGTTATGCCTACCTGAGTTGACAAGAAAGTATCTTAGGATTGGAGACCCTATGCTCAGAACCTAGGGGACCTTGCCTCTGTCAACCACCTCCATCCTTGTCTCGGCCTCTCTTCATAAGAGTACCCAGCCTTCAGGGAGGTTGTGAGGAGGCCAGGAGGCCAGGTGTGTGAGCTGCCCTGTGGACCATTATGCAACTGCAACTGCTTACCCCATTTCAAATGCCACGAGGCTGGCGATCATCCAAAATTCAGGTGGCTTTCCTGATATTGACCTTTGTGAAGTCGTAGAGGTTTCCTGTTTCAGTGCCATGCTATAGAATCAGATAAAGCAACACATATCTGGAAGTTGGAGGATTAGGTGTGAAATCACCATGGCACTGGGTGGAAACAAGATTCTGTTGCATGAAGATGACATCTGAGATCAAGGGCACAACTTCATCACTAGAAAGAGGTACAAGGAAAGATAATGCAGGAGCCAGAGGCAGTATCAAGGGGAAAGGCCGGCCTTGGCAAGTGCCTCATAGGGACGATAGACCCTGCCCAGAAGGACACTGCTGCTGGGGTGGCAGCAAGTGGCCCATCAGGACAAGAGGCAGGTGGGAGGACCACAGGGACCAGGATGGCACCCTCCCCATCTGCCTGTGGGTGTGGAGCTGCCGCCAGTCTGCAGCTGAGCACTGCAGGTGTGTTGAAGAGCTGGCCTTTCTGCACGCCGCCTTCTGCATCCACAGGGAGACTGATGCTCGCGGGCCACCTGGGAACTATGAAAGGAACCATTCTCTCTGGCTTTTCTTGTACTGAATTCTTTAGGTCCTTCTCTTAATGTCCACCCCACCATTCTCCTCTTAAGAAATCCTGTATTTCTTCTTAAAACCACACACTCACTGAAGCTATTTTGTGAGAATAGTGCTTTTAACAGGACACAAAGAGGAAAGTGAGACTGGGGCGTGAGCAGGTGTCTTCCTCACTGGTCCCCACCTAGTGTCATTCACAGTTTAATGCAGTCGGATCCTCTTCTGCCTTGTGTCTTGATCAGGATGATCCTGCTCACTCACTTCTAGGTCCTCCCTGGGTGGAGAAGCCCTCCACGGGCTGGGTGCAGCTGGGCCTCCGTGTGTCCTCTCCCTCAGCTGCTGGTTGGTGTTCTCTACACCCTGCTGTTCAGGAAGACCAGAGGCAGCCACTCCAGCTTCTTGAGGTTCTTTGAAGTTTTGGTACAATACTGGTCTTAACCTCTCTGCTCATCTCTAGGACTCCCCCAAAGGCCAATGGACAATTCGGTATTAAATAAGCAACCCAATATGACAGAGAATGGGAAAACTCTTGGGATTACAGACTTGTCCCTAACTCCTAATAGAACTTTTATTTTTGCAGTTAATAATGCAGTATGTATGAAAGCAGAGGACAATGCCTGGGACATGGAAGGACTTTAAAAAATACTAGCTTTCCTCCCTCTAGGATAGTGACCCCCAGCCCAGGATGCACACAGAAACTACCTGAGAAACTGATAGCAATGCTAGGTCCCATCCTAGAGCAATGAAACCAGAATCTCAGGGGGTGAGATCTAAGTGTTAGCATTATAAAAATGCCTCCCCGGTAATTCTGGTGTGTAGCCAGGGTTGAGAAACTGGAGAAAAATGCATCTGGCCTTCTTTTTGCTGTATTCTTTTTGAGCCGCTGGCCTCTAATTAGAGTTAATATCATTATGGAATAATGCATTTGTTTGACATTGAACTTAATGAGAACTAACACTCCTCTCTCCAACAATATATCCACTTTCCTGGACTTAAGCACCCCCCACACACTTTTTTAAACTGGGTTTCCAATTAAAAACCCAAACTCACACAAGAATAGAAATTTTGAACTGTATTCAAATAAGATTTTATTTTATTTATTGAGTTTTTTGGTGTGTGTCGGGGGGCAGTACTGGGATTTAACTCAGGGCCAGTTTACCACTGAGCTACATTCATGGCCCTTTTTATTTTTAATTTTAAGACAGGGTCTCACTAAATTGCCAAGGGTCTTGCTAAGTTGCTGAGGCTGTCTTAGCGTCCTGAGCTGCTGGAATTATAGGTATGCGCCATTGCACTCAACACAAGTAAGATTTTTTTTTGTCATGGTTTCCTGGCAAACCCAGCCAGAAGGGTTACCTCCTAGGAGCGGGGCAAGAGCAGGGTAGGTGTGGGGAGACGGTAGCCAGGGAGTTCAAACTAGGGTCATCTGTCCAGATGTGCTTGGTGGCCTTAGTTTCCTAATGATACTGTTCAAAGCTCTTTAGGCTGACTATCTTCTCAGCCCCAAATTAATTCATGTAGTCTTGTGAGACTGCCACAGTCTGGCTGGGCACAAATCACGAGCCACTCAAGCAGGAACAAACTTTATTTCCGAACTCCCCCAAACGCCACGCCCCCCACACGGCCCTTCCTTGGAACACCACACACCAACCGGAACTCCCTCCCCCGGAACTTCACCAACCAACGCGAACTTCCCAGGAATCCCCGCGAGAACTCCAAAGTAGCGGGCGCCCCAGGCGGACAGCAGGGGTCTATGTACAATTGAATCAATCCAGCATCATCTTAATGGCTTGCCTCTCAACCATTACTTCTGGCAAAATGCCAGGCGTCATCCCCACTCGGCTGTGGCCCTCAACATGAGACTGTATGTGAGGGTGTGCCTTGGAGGTGCTGGGGGACCTCACTGGGTCACAGAGGTGGTGGAATCATTGCTGACTTGTGCTAAACACCATTGTAAGTTAAAAATGAAGACATAAATAACCCTGAGGTAGGTTCCGTTATCACCTGGCTTTCCCAGATGAGGAAACCAAAGCATGGGGGAGCCACAGGACTCACCGGAGATCCCAGTGTTGTTCTTTGGAGTAGCTGAGGTCTGAAGGTATCACTGTACTGCCTTACCTGGGGCACGAGAAGGTGCCTCTGATGGTGTGGGCACAGGGTGGACCCTCAGGAAAGGAAGGCACCTTGGCTCGTAAAATCAGAGGTGTGTGAGTAGAGGCCATCTGTCTCTACTCAGAAGAGCCGAGTTGGTCTCACAGTTGGCGCTAGGTCACTCAGGGTGAGTGGGTAGGGTGGTGGTGGCAGCCTACTTTAGAAGTTTTGGAAGGTTTAGTTACACAAATTTCAGGGGAGAATGAGCCCAGAATGTTATTCATGAAACTGTCAAAGGGCAAAACCTATAGGAGGTGCATCTTCACATAGTGGTGTGCGTGGATGTTGGTCTGCATGTGTGTACAGGAATTTGTGTGTATATACGAGTGCAGATGTATGTGCTTGTGTTGGAGAGTAACATGGCAAGAGCCCCTGCCTTATTCTTGAACTTGGCACTCTCGGGGCTGGGGTCTGCGCTTGCTCTTCTGACATCCCGTGGTGCCCAGTCTAGGCATGCCTTCCATCATATGCCCAGGGCCTGACGAATTCTCCCCTGGGCTCTCACTGACGATGGGTGTGCCCCTTCCCAGGGGTGTGTAAGCAGCTTCCTTGTTAGTGGTGTGGTCAGGGGAGCTCAGACTTACCTCAAATCTCAATCCTGGATCCAGGCCTAGCGTCATCTAGAACTGATTGCCAGGTTGCTCCAATCTTACTGCCCTGCCCTGTGTTCCCCAGGATTGAGAAGCACCTGGCCGTATCCACCCAGGCTGTAAGCAGAGCATGGGTAGTGTGAAGTCCCTTGCACTAGCTGGAGAAAGCCAGCGAGCCGGATACCTTACCCGATGAGGCATGCAAATTCCCTTGTCCCTCCCTCCCTCCTGTCTGTCCTTTTCCAGCGCTCCCCTCCTCCCAGCCCCTCTCCCATGCCAGAAATTAAAATGTTTGTCTGGAAATAAGCACACTAGACAACATGCCTGGGCTCTGCTGCAGCCGGGTGCAGTGTGAGCTTGAACCAGGAGATTGGTGTCCGATGGCACCGGAGACTGCCACGTCCATTCCTATTGTACTGAAAATCACGGGGAAACCAATCAGATGATGGTCCTGGGAACAAAATATTCAATGTACAATGTTATTAACATATAAAAGACTTAGGGGCAAATCACTTTTAAGTATGACAAGGCCTCAAAATGTGTTTGGTCTGAGCACAGGGAAAAAGATTTTGGGGGGCTGTTTATCAGCAGCACCACGAGGATGGCTTATTCCTTCCCTCTAAATCTGGCTGAATGTGCATGTGTGCGCTGCATGATAATAACAGCCACACAGCCAAGAGATTAGCTGAGCTTTTGCTCCAGTAATTCTAGCATGCAAATTCCAAGGACCAGGGAAGGCCGGGAGCTGTGCGGCATCTTCTGCTCCCCTGTATCCCAACCTTTGTGCCTTGCCTTGGGCGTGCATCAGCAGCAGCAGACAGGGAACCTTCACAATGGCAAAAGCTGGGCAGTGAGTCTTATGTGAATGCTGATCCACTTTCTCTTATTGTGAGGTAAATAGAAGAGTCCACACAACCCAAGGAATAATTACAGATTCCCATGCAACCCTCCACCCCACCCTGCCAAGGACAAGAAGAGTGCCACTGCTCTAGAAGCCCCCTCACCAGGTACCCTGACATTAGTTAAGAAAACTGGGCACGCCACACAGGCACACGGGTGCCACTCATGGAAACCCTGTTGAAAGATGTGGGAGTGGCCCTTAACCATTTCTGATCTTTATAAGGCTGTGGGGATCCTGCAGACTGTCTGGGTTAGAGTTTCAGTTTTATAACTTATTAGCTTTGTAACTTTGGACAAGATCCTTATGTTCCTTTTGTCTCGGTTTTCCTATCTGCAAAATGGTGATAATGTGTACCTACCTCAGAGGATTGTGTGAGCGTTAAATATGTCAATCCATGTAAAATGCTTAAAACAGTGTTGGGCACATGCTTGTTAACTACTACCACTACTACTTCACTTATTACTACTAGAAATCTTGGACCCGTACATTTGTATTTTTTTTTTTTTTATGTAGAATTCCCAGTCTGGGGATGACATCAACGAATATAGATTTCTGTGTTGTCATGGTCCTCCACGTCACTGGGCTGATGGCTCTACCTGCCACTGGCCACATGTCATGTAACTAGCTGGTAGTTCAGCAGGGATTTGAACCGACTTTTCTTCTCAGACCCTAACCCTGTGCCCACCACTTGAGCTCTAAGCTCACCAAGTCCAGCCTCCTGCCCAAGCAGAAATCCTTTCTTCTGTGCTCCTGAAAAGTGACAGTTAGGCTTTGCTGGAGTAAATCATAAGTTTGGATGACCAGGATGTTTTGAATATGCAGAGTGAGGTCTTGTTTCCTGTCACAGTGACACTGATGACCGCCAGCGATGAATTCAAGGTAGGAATATGTGTAAATTATTCGTTCTGGATCACTATGTGGTGTGGACAGGTGTTGAGGAGTCGGTGACAGGAATGCCATGGAGTGCTGGGTCTGTGGCTGTGTCACCAGCATGTCCTTGCACTTCTTGATGACGCCAGCAGACCAGCTGATGAAGTACCCACGGGCTGCTGGTGCGGCCCTCGCTGTTCGCCAGCCTGCGCTGCTGCAGGGCCCAGTCTGCCTGGGCACGGGAGGCGCGGAAAGGGCTTGGAGCTGGGCTCGAGCTTTCTGACTTTGTCCACTTCTCAGTTCCTCCTCTTATTGCCACTTTATTTATTACTATTTTCATATTTTAGAGCTACTAACCTTGTATTCTATACGAAATTAACTCAAAAATGTATCCTAAACCTAAATCTGAAACATAAAGCCATCAGTCTTCCTGAAGAAAACATTGGAGAAAAATCTTGGTGACCGTGAGTGAGGCAAATAATTCTTAGCTAGGACACAAAAACCAGAAAATAAGAGAAAAATGATAGATTGTATTTTATAAGGTACAAAAAAACGTGTTACTCAAAACATATTGTTGAGAAAAATGAAAAGATAAATTTCACACATATTTTGTTTGATGTCATTACAATGAGCTAGTAGATTTTTCCTAAAATTCATTTTCGTTTTCATGTTGACCTTGTGTCTTCAGGACCTGTTAAACTCATTTACTTGTTCTGGCGACTTTTTTCTCTGGTCTTTGGTGTTTTCTGTGTAGACTGTTGTATTCTGAATGTGTAGGTCCCCCCAAATTCCTAGGTTGAAACCCTGACCCCCATTGAATGGTATTAAGACATGGGGCTTTGGAATTAGTGCCCTTGTTAAAACAATAAAACAAACAAAAAAGCCAGAGCGCTCCGGAGTCCCTCCTGCCAGTGAGGATGTGGTGACAGGACGGCCCTCTGCAAGCCAGGAAGAGGCCCTCACCAGACCCTGGGTCTGCTGCTGCCTCAGTCTCTCCATAGCTGAGAGATGTTGAGAAGCCACCCAGTGTGTGGCAGTTTGTCGTGGCGGTCTGTGAGTGTTGATGGTCCTGCTCCTTCCTTTGCAACCTGCATGCTTCTCCTCTCCCCTTATTGCCTTATTGTGCTGGTCGGACCCGCAGCGTGCAGCCGCACAGGGATGGTGAGAGCGTCTCCTGCCTGGTTCTCCATCTTGGGGGAGAGCCCTCCTTCCTGCGAGTGTGGGATGCTTCTGAGTGCTGCTCGGGGGAGGCGTCCGTCCCCCAACTGACAATACAAATGAACACGCTCCCTCCCAGGTTTGCACGTGGACTGGGGGGCCCTGTGCTGCAGCTGGGGTCAAGGAAGGGAAGGGCAGCAGAGCCGTGGACATGTGCCCCTTCCTTGCCGTGCTGGGAGGGGTGTCGGGGCCAAAGCATGTTTAGCAGTCGAGCGAGCAGGCCAGGTACAGCTGAGTTGGAAGGAACCGCCAGCTGCGAGTCCGTTTTTGTTTACTTATTTATTTTTCTAATGTGCTTCGAAATCTCTGGCTCTCTGCTATGGCCGTTGCCCTTTGCCTGTCCATGTTCACGTCTCCCTCGACTCCCTGGCCCTGAAGAAACCAGGAAGCTGACATCTTAAGAGTTACCTCCATTTAAACCTCACTTTTTGAAAATAGAGCCTGAAGAAAATGAGTAACTCTGTGTTGCCTTGTACTCGTAATGGGATCTCTTAGCAAAATTCCACCCTCTAGCTGCTGGGAGAGAAAACAAGGGCCTTATATCTTTGTTGATAAGACATCAAGTAATGAACAAATTATTATTAATGAATAAAACTGTAAGAAGAAATATACATTTTAATCTGTCAGCATTTGATTCCCCCAGTGACCACATTGCAGCATATTTGACAGCACAGGCGACCACAGCCAACTGCCGATGTGGAATCACCAGTTAATTACATAGAGCTGATATTACTGGAAAAAAGCTAAATCATCAACTCAACCATGTGAGAACACTTTGAAAATCATCTTTAAAATGTCTTTGCAATTTGTTTAGCTGGTAGTGGAATTTGTGCAAAGTATCAATCATTATGATGGCATTATAGTTCTGTTAACAACTACTTGAAATCAGGAAGTGTTCTGTCTGTTGCTGAGATTTGCCAAAGCATTTCTTGTGTAATGTTATGAGCTATTTACACGTCTCTTATCAGAGAAGATAACACAGTCTCTGAAGTCCAGAGTACCTGAAGTAGGATATAGAGGTAATGCCGCACCCATTACAGTGATAGCAATAATCATATTAAGTTCAGATGAACACGCTCCCTGCCAGGCTTGCACATGGACTGGGGGGCCCTGCGCTGCGGCTGGAGTCGGAGGAATGGAAATTCAGCAGAGCCGGGGACATGTGCCTCCTCCTTGCTGTGCTGGGAGGACTGATGGGCCAAAGCAGTGGGACCTGGGGTGGGGTGGCTAGTGTGTGTCACCTGGTGGAGATGATGCTCCTGGGAAGGAGCTGGTGGACCCCAGAACAACAAAGAAGGGCATTGAGGAGAGCTCAGGAAGAGCTGCCTGAGGTTGGAGGTGCTGTTTGGAAGGTGGAGCTCTGGGAGTGATGGCGGTGGACCGTGAAGTCCTAGATGGGGAGTCCAGCGTGATTGGTTGGGAGGCAGGGAGAGGGGGTGAAGGAGGGGATGGAAACTGGCCGATGGCAAAGTATTAACTGAGGGACACAGGTTAGGGTACGATTAGGAGCCCTCTGAAGTAGAGGAAGGACTTAAAAACTCAGGCTAAGGAAAAAGAAATAGGGCAAAAGAAATAGGGCCCAAGTCTTGGCTGCAGGGCTGCAGACAGAGCTGATCGGCCAGAGGGGGAAGGAGGTAAGTCTAGAGCAGTGTGGGGCCCTGGTGGCCCAGGGCCACCCCCTCTGGTGGGACCCTTCCTTCCTTGATTGGGCAGTGCTGTCGGGAGCCTGGGCGAGAGGGCCTAGGTGCTGTGCTGCGGAGGCAGGCGAGAGTCCCGGGGCGGTTCTGTTGAGAAGGGGCCTGGCCAAATGAGCCACGTCACACCAAGTGGGAGTGGGCACAGCCTCTGTGAAGAAAAGAGCTGACCTCTGGGCTGGGTGTCTGCCGAGGCTGGAAAGTGAAGGGGAGAGAGGAAGGGGCAGAGCACCGAGGTGGAAAGAAAGTGGGTAAGAGCGCGCGCTTCGCAGGACTTCTTTCTCGCAGCCAGCTCTCTCTCACGGGCCCTTTTCTGTTCAAAATCCACCCAGTACTCTCTTGCATTTTAAGTCTTAGCACCAGTGGTTAAATATGTGGTTTTTAGCTTTTTAGAATGAAGGCGTTAAATGCCAGGCGCCTCCGAGCCAAGGCCCTCCTTGTCTGCTGGAGGCTTTGTCACCTGCCAGGTGAGACTGACACCTGCAGCAGCAATGTCACACCCGGTCCTCGGAGCTCAAGAGATCTCTGTGGTGAAGACTGGGGGTGCAGACCAGAGGGGATGAGGGCCCAGGGTCAGGGTGTGGCTTCGTGCTGCCCCAGGAAGGGTCGTGTTTAAGTGGTTGGGTTGCCCTGCCTACACCAGGCCAGGTCTCTCCCTCCACCCCTGAACCTTGAAACACTCAGCTCCCTCTGGCTGGTTCTCGGCATCGCTCACAAATCAGGGCTACAACTGCTCTCCAGGCATCTCCCTGACACCTCGAACGTATGCTGAGCCCTCCTTGGGCCACGTGCCCGGGAATCTTCCCGCTTGTCTCTTTTCTGGGCTTGGAGCCAGGCTTAGCTTCAAGATGCTGTCTTCCAAATCCTGCCTGGATTCGCTCAATCTGCAGCCCTTCTTTGTCACTGTTTTCTTGTCACTCTTGGTTTTTCCTGCAGTCATCTGTGTTCCTAGTCTGTCCCATCTCAGGCATTTGCATTTGAAAATGACTACATTTCCATTTAACCCGCACAAGGCAGCCTTTGTCTCTGTGGTAAGGAAACACACCTGGGCTGTGAGTCTGAGGAACAGGCCTGGTCCTCCCATGGCCTGTGGGCTGAGTTGACAGGGCTCACCATCCAACCAGGGTCTCGAGCCACTTGCTTATCTAAGAAAGATTCTGGGGAAGGAGCTGGCAGCAGCTTAGCTCTGCAGGTTACAAAAAGGGGTCTGGGTAGATGGTACTGGGTATATTGGAGAAGGTGTCAGGAAGTGGAGGGGGAGCCTGTAGCCAGGGGCGGGGAGGACAGGAGGGCCTCAGAGGGAAAAGCTTATGGTGGTATCTGGAAAAGAGAGAGCAGGTGGGTGAAGAGGTGGCAAGGGTGGACTCGGGCTGCAGGACAGCTGGGAGGCTGACTGGTCGCCATCAGTGTGCCTGGGGCTCATGCGGCCATGCCTCCCATGGCTCTTCCTTTTGGACCTTGTGGCACCACCACGGCTCCCCTTTGCCCCCAGTGGCCCCTCCCCTGGTGTCCTTCAGCTCTGCTCTCCTGCTCCTTAGAGCACTTGGGAGCACCCTGCACTCATGGAGGCACCTTCCCAGCCGGCCGTGGTGATTCTTGTCTGTTCTTTGACTCCCTTCCTTCCTTATTAATTTCTGCTCCACAGTTTAACATGGGACGTGCTTCCTACGCCGGGTTCCTTGCTCTTATCTCCCCGACTTGAATGTACACTGTTATCAAATCACCAAGATCATTGTTCTTGCATTCTCCAGAATGCCAGGAATGTAATATAAAACTATCAAATGTTGTCTAATTGATAACAGGATTCTTGATTAAAGAAAAATTTTAGTCTAAAGAACTTAAAAGTAATTGTGCTGGTAGAAGTACCCTTGATTCGGATGGTTAAAATGATATCTTGAATCTCTCACAAAGAGGGTGTTGTCTCATTAATATTCACCTTGCCAGCACCTAGCGGAGAAGCCTGACTTATTGGCTGGTTTGTTGAATGAATACCTGATGCACTGATTTTCACTTTGGAGATGTTTGGTACCATTTAGATCTGGTCCTCGTACATAGGAAAATGTTGTAGTCAGTGACTGAGGGGTCTTCAGAATCCATGATGTATTGTTCCAGGATCCATTTTGCTTTCTGCTTTCATCTAGGTAGCTACAACTCTGTTTCCTATTTTTAATATTTACTTTTAGACTTATCACTCCATCAAGTTTATTTTCGATTCATTCCTCACAGTGATGTAGGTGACTGGGATAAGTCAGCATCATTTTCTTCCATTTCATTTCATCTTTTATCAGCATTTAGTTCTCACGGATGGCTTTTCCTGAGTCATCAGTATTGGGCTAATGGACTGGAACAGCCCAAGTTGAAAGGTAATTACTTACTCGGTTGCTGATAGCCCAGATGAGAATAGGACTTATTAGCTCTGTAATAATGGAAATCTGTGTTTAATGCAGATCTTTTAAGCAGTTTGAAACGATCTCAAATTCATCTTTCTTTTCCATATGTTAAAATGTCACATTATGGTTTTAAAATTCAGGATGAGAACTGAAGTTTCAGGAAAAGCTGCCTGTAGAAAACTTCTCAAATCTGTTCTTTTAAAACCAGAAGCATTTGTTCATCTCAACTCCAGCCTCTCTTGAGACGTGAGGCCTGTCTGAGCCGCACTGAGGGCAGGTGGCACCAGGGGAGAGGGCTCCGCTGGGAAAGATCCAGGACAGGAAGTGCTGAGAGGGGGTGAGGCTGGTGGTCCCTGTGCAGGGCGAGGGGCTCCCCAGAGGTGTAGGTCTTGGATCTGGTGAAATACCCAAGTCAAGAGCTCCCCTGGCTCATCTCCAAGGTGGGCTGGAGAACAGAGTGCTCACACTCAGGTGCCATTAGCCCGGCCCAGGTTTTAGTGATGGAAGGTGCAACTTTTCTACAAATACCAATTTCTGGAAAGGTGACCCTGGAGACTTCTGTGAAAAGGCTGTCCTTTTCACACTCCAGCCTGAAGTTCGGGTCATTGTTATTAACTGGCATATTCAAGGTCATGTCAGTTAGCAGGGGATCAGGCTGGGACAGAATCTAGCTCCCACCAAGAACTATGTTCTGCCACACTTTCAGAACTATGTTCCAGTGAGGACTTGTGATCAGCTCCTTAGCTGTGCATTCACGTTATTTTCACTCTCTGTCTCTGTCTTCTTGCCTATAAAATGGCCTTAAATAATTCAGCTTTCCCTCCTCTAGTGTAGAAAATTATCTAGAGACTTCTTTTAAAGAAATATTTTTAGTTGTGGATGGACACAGTACCTTTATTTTGTTTATTTAGTTTTTTTTTTTTTTTTATGTGGTGCTGGGAACAAACCGAGTGCCTCAGGCATGCTAGGCAAGCGCTCTACCACTGAGCCACAACCTCAGCCCTGGAGACTTCTTAATGAGGCCTATAAGCTCCTCATATATCACAAATGAGACAGGGTCACGAGGGAACCCTTATTTCTCAGTAGAGGCCGGAGTCTGGTGCTACAGGCCCCTTCAGCGTATCACCTGATGCGCGCTGCTTCGGTTTGATGAGTCTCAGGCGTCTTTGCAAATGGTGGATGTCTTGAGTGGTATCATGCTGGTGTGGAAAAACTTGGTGCTCATGAAATGTGCCAAGCTTGTACCACTTGTGATTTGGAACACTCTTCACAGAATTCAAGACAAAGACAGGTTGATGCTGATGCTGATTCATTGCTGAGGGATTGGCTTGTATCTCACAACTCTAAATTATCCCACATTCAACAGCTCAGTGCATCTGGCCAGGCCCTCTGATGAATGTGGTGGGGGGACCAACCAGGATCCTTCCAACTCAAGATGCCTTTACTATATCTGCTTGTCTGTTGCTTTCAGAAAATTTATGAGCCTTGATACTTTTTGTTGGTACATTTTCTTTGAGTGCAGTGTGCTTGCTTTGTACATAGTACTTCATAAATATAGTATGGCCTGCGTCTTTATGGTTATAGAAATACTGTTTTACATGGCATATCAGCATTAACTTAAAAGTTGCTTATAGGTATTTGTCACTTGTTTTTATGACACAATGTATACCAGTAGGGAAATTGAAGATCTTTTTGGTAACAAAGCTCCTAGTTTATACCTTATATTCACTGATGTTTTATTTGTTGGTGAACCTTTTCTAGCAGTAGATCTATGGGCAGTCCTGAAATTTCTTAAAACCAGTCCTGAAAGGAAGAAGAGCTTTGGATGCCTAGAGTGCCAGGTCAAAACCTGATGCCATCTGCATGGAGTCTGTTTCATTTATGGATAAGTCTGTTTTTGGTTGGGGTAGAAGATGATTTTAAGAACCAAAAGGAGTCTTCTAAGTTCCCAGTTGAGGAAATAGAAATAAAGAGAGTAAAGTGACCTCCCCAGAACCCCTCAGCACCAGGTCTGTGCCCTGGCCACTTCTGTTCAGGACCATGGTCACCTCACCTGCAGCCTCACGTTCTTCCCCGTTATTTCAGAAGTGTAAACCGAATTTTACATCTGATCACCTCCTCATGAGCACGTCAACTCCAGAGACTGGCTAACTTTGTGATTCTATCAGAGCAAGAAATCTTATTTGTAAAGAGGCCGACTAATTATCCATGACATTTTAAAAGTCTCCATTGTCCTTGAGCTAAGAGTAGGAAAACCAGAAGACCCAGGGGTATTTACATTTCCTGATAGATTTTGCTTAGTTTCACATACTCGGACAGTAAAAACCAAACTCATCTTAGCCTTTCATCAACAGCAGCGTTCCAAACAGGAAAGTGATTTTAAAAACCTGTGAACTGCAATATTGCTAATTTTGTAACACAGAAAATACCACAGAGTTACATAAGAGTAGCGACGAAGACCTGAGAGACATAGTTTGTGGGTGAAAATGAGTACTTACCTTAGTGTAGGGGGCATGTATTAACTTTGCCCAGACACCAGTGACAATGAGAGTCACTCTAGTAGCTCATGTGCCGTTCCTTCAGTTGAGATCAGAGTAGCCCAGGGTGATACGCAGGCTGTGATGTGGAGAGATTGGGAGTTCTCAAGTTTTCAGGGTTGGCACCCAGTTGAGTTCTGTGGGGTGTTTTTCTAGAAAAGGGGCGGGGAGACCACTGTGGCCTCTAGTTGAGAGAGCACGATGGCTCAGCATGTGGGCCTGGTGCTCAGGCCCGCTGACTGAGGGAGAGGTTCCTCCATTGAGGATCTTTTTTGGTTTGCTTCTTGGTTGTTGGCTTTCTGTCTTTCCTGGAGGAACACGGCTCAGTGCTTGCCTGGATGCAAGTTCATGGTGCTCTGCTGTTCAGGGCATCACAATATTAGAACTCCCCTTGGGCAGAGTCTCCCCTTGGCAGTGTGCCATTTGCTGTGATGACTGTGGTGGGTTGATGCCTCATCCTATGTCATGGCTGCCCCAGGTCTGCATTATCTTTTAATAACTGAATTACTTTTGCCTCTAAAGTGGTGGGGTGATAAGGTTATCATCTATTTTTTTTAAAAAACATAGCAAAATTCTCAAATTACTTCTAAGAGCTGCAAATTTTGGACCTATATACTAGACCTACCTACTGAACCGGTACCAAGGACAAAAGACCAGGCATCCAGCTTTCTCTGTAATGGTGGGACTCTGGGCTATAAGAGTTGGTTGCTTCATCTTTCTAGGAAAGTGGTGGGACTGAAGGAGCTTCTTGTTTATTTTCAGCTCCCACCGTCTGTCGTTTGTAGTGACAGTGCATTTTGTATCTGTACACTTCAATTGTTTTGTAAAGAAAGCAGTTTTTGTGGCCCGGCCTGTGCAGTTTTGCTCAGTGGATGCTTTCTGCCCTGTGTCTGGCATGGCCTTGTCCTGTTTTTTTTTCCTAGGATGACGTTCCTGATTTCTGGTCCAGGGCTAAATACACCACCCAGCTGACAGGGCACATGAGTTAGGAGCAGGGGCTCTGAGGTTAAACAGGCCTGGGTTCATGTCCCAGGCCCAAAGCCCATTTGAGCTAATTTTTTTTTTTTCATGCTGCTGCTTTTGCACGTTGAGGTAGAGTCAATGAGATACTGATAGCAAAGCACTTGGGACAGCATCTGTCCATGCCTGCCTGGTTCCCTGTATGTCATCTGTTTGGATACAAGGTGTCCCCCCCCAGACCTCCTCTGTTAATGCAGGAGGTGAAATTAATTCATTTGATGGATTAAAATTTGAATGTGCTACTGGGTGGTCACTGTAGGCAGGTGGGCGTGGCTGGAAGGAGTGGTCATGGGGGCGTGCCTGGGGATTGGAAATGTTGTCCCTGCAGCCATGACCAGAGTCTCTTTCCTCTGCCAGGTCCTTCTGCCATGATGCTCTGCCTCACCTCAGGCCCAGAGAGATGAAGTTAGCTGTCCATGGACTGAACCCCTGAAACCATGAACCCCAAATGAAATTTTCCTCCTCTAAGTGGTTCTGGTCAGGTATTTTGGTTATAGTGACAAAACTCTGCCTAACACACCACCCTTCTCCAAGCAAAAGTATTTATGTGTAGAAATGTTGACCCCCTCCTGTCTCTCCCTCTCCTTCCGTTCTTTCTTTTTTTTCTTTTCTCTTTTTTGGGGTACTGGGGATTGAACTCAGGGGAGCTTTACCACTGAGCTACATTCCTAGTCCTTTTTGTTGAGACAGGATCTCGCTAAGTGCTGAGGCTGGCCTTGAACTTGTGATCCTTCTGCCTCAGCATCTCAAGTGGCTGAGGCAGGCGTGGGCCACCATGCCCAGTTTCACAAAAACATTTCTGACACCAAATGGGTAGATTCTTACTCCAGGACATTCTCCAGTTCTTTGCAGACACCAACTGGGTGACTAATGATTCAATTCAGTTCTGGCACTAACTACCCAGAGTTAGTGTCTGTCTTCACAAGTTAGGGGCTCAGTCCCATAAGACTGCTCCCAGCCCCTTCAGATGCCAGTTGCAAGTCCCAAATTGCCACCTCCACTTTCCTCGGGTGGTAGCTCCCACAGCCCCCTCCTCAGGTTCCATATTGTACTAGAAAGGCTCACAGAATCAGGCAAACACTACTTATGTGTATTGATTTTATTGTAAAGGAGACAACTCAGGAAGAGCCAGATGGAAAATGTGATAGGGTAAGAAGGGGGCAGAGCTTCCCACCCTTTCTGGGGCACCATCCTTCCAGCACTGCAATGTTTACCCACCCAGAAGTTCTCTGCACCCTGTTGTTTAGGCTGATTTTCACTGGCCTCTCCTCTCCCTGGGGGTCAGGGGTAGGCTGGAAATTCCAACCCTCTACTCACTTGGGAGGTTCCTCTGGCAGCCAGCCCTCACTTCAAGAGTCACCTCATTAGCATAAACTCAGGAGGTCCAGAGGGGCTTGTTATGAAAAGATGCATAAGCGATGCACCTCTTTACTCCTGACTCTCAGAAACTTCAAGGGCTGTAGGAGCTCTGTGTGACCCAGGCCGAGGCAAGTGCGTATCCCTTATTAAATCACAGTTGTGTATATTTAACACATTTGTTTAGTGCCGGACACTGTTGGAAATTGTGTTTTGGTTTTCTTCAGCTGAGTGCATTGGAGAAAAGGATGGGACATTGGTGTTTTCAGGAGACAGTGATTTGAGAGGTGCCCTGGATGACCTTCTTGTCACTCCTTCCAGATACTGCCAAGTTGATAAAACTCACCACATCCTTTCTCTTTGACTGACTTCTTGAACTTGACCTCTCCCCATGACCTCTACCTGATAACTTTCCTTTACAGTCTTCCTCTATGGCTCCCTTGTCAAATCCATAGTGCAGCCCCAAATACTGACTGAACAGTCGGCACTGGGATAGGTGAGAATAAGATGGACAATCTCTATACCCCAGTAAACAAGCACGCACATAGGGTGGAATGTGACCGTAGAGCAGAATATGTTGTAATGTCAAATATTGCTGAATGCTGTGGAGTAAGCTAAAGCAGGAGAAGGGGTGAGCAGGGAGAAGGGGTGCTGTTTACAAAGGCTGGTCAGGGAAGGCCTGCAGAGCTAGAGCTCAAGCAGCAACTTAAATGAGAAGGTGAGTTAAGCAAATATCTGCAGGAAGAGTGTCCAGCATCTGGAACAGGAAGTGCAGAGACCTGGTGGGGATGACATGTTGACATGTCCCAGATAGGCCGCTGTCTGGCTGGGCAGGTGGGAACAATGTGGGGAGGAAACGAGGCTGGAGACCAGTCAGGACAGGACTGGGTCCTTGGGGTCGAGCTCCATGCTGTGGGATGATCCTGAGTGGGATGGACAGCTGCGGGAAACTTCGAGGCTGGGGGTGACATGATTGCATTCTCATTTAAGACAGATTGCTCTGTGCGGCTGGGTGGGGTGAGGGGAGCCCAGAGGAAGGGCAAGAGCGGAGTCAGGAGGGCTTTCGTGACTGAGGAAATCAGGGGGCGAGCTGGGTCGGGAGGGAGGTGTTGAGGAGTGGGCCTCCTGGTGCCATGTGGCGTGGTGTCACCAAGAGCACGAGTGTCCTGGGGCCTTGCTTCTACCCTGCGGGCCGCGCCCCTGCATGGGAACAGCCTTCCTCTGTGGCCTCCGTGCCTCAGCCTGACTGATTGGTGTGCATTCTGGGTGAGGGTGTGGGTGAGGAGATTCATGTAAGAAAAATATCTTCTCTTCTCCTCAAAGTGTGGACATGTGAGTGAATGTCACCTTAGGGTGGGGAGAGGAGATGCAGATTTCTTGGCAGGTCTGCAGCTGCCATCTGGAGTCCACCCCACTGTTCTGAGGCTGAGTGTGGCTGGGGAGCGGGTGGGAGCCTTGGGGGCTCATCTATCTTGTCATCTGAATTGTGGTGGCTAAGTCAGGTTTCCTGGTTCCTGACCCCAATTCCAGATAATCCCTCACTTGGCTGATAGAATGACTAGGAATAACCAAAGTGAGAGACCAGGATGCAGCTCATCACGGTCCAGGAGACCAAGCAGTGTGTATTAGTTATCTATTATTGTGTGGAAAATGATTCTAAAGCTTAGTTCCTTAAAACAACACACATCTGGACCTCAGTCCCTGTGGGTCAAGGATCTGGACATTGTCCAGCTGGGCCCTCGGCTTCAGGGTCTCTCACAAGCTGACTAAGGTGTCAGCCAGGGTGGAGGTCTTATCTCAACTCAGGAAGGATCTGCTGCCAAGCTTTCTTGGTCATTGTGCAGGATTCAGGGGATTCTCCGAGCATAGGACTGAGGGTCTTGGTTCCTGACAGGCTTTGCTACATGGGACCTTTCCAACATGGCAACTTGCTTCATCAAAGTGTGCATGAGAGAGTCCACTAGTCCAATGGAGATTGTAGTATCTTGTGACTTGATTGTGGAAGTAAAATTCCCTCCATGCTATCTTATTCTGTTTGTTGGCAGCAAGTTATTAGAGGAGAATGGATTGTGTATGACTGTAAACACCAGGAGGTGAGCATATTTGGGACTAGCCTAGGGCTGTCTTCCACAGCTGTTTATCATAAATCTACTCATATACTATTAGAGCAGAAAAGATCTTAGTGATCACCCTGGACCCTCCTCATTTTTTATGAATGAAGAACATGAAACTCAAGGAAATTACATGACTAACCCAAATCTATAGTCCCTGTGAGTAGAGCTGGGGCCTTCTGACCTCCATCCGCCAGACCAGAGGTGGGCTTCCTGGCCTACCACAAGCCAGAAGATAGTGGTTTCTATGTCTGCGGGTTTAGCCTCAAAGGCTTTTATTCACTTGCACATTGTAAGTGCCCAGCTGCTGTGTGGTGATTCCAGGCCTGGATCTCAATGGGACCTAAAAGTCCCATCTTGGGTTTTGAGACCCAGGATACTAAGGTTCTGTCTGTCACACTGAAATCCCATGATTTCTGCTCCATTCCTTTATACAAACATGTCTTTGAAGCATATAAGATAGTCTAGAACTAAGTAATAGAATTCGCTTTTTTAAAATATATTTTTAGTTGTAGATGGACACAATACTTTTATTTTATTTGTTTATTCTTTATGTAGTGCTGATGATTGAATCCAGTGCCTCATGCATGCTAGGTAAGTGCTCTACCACTAAGCCACAACCACAGGCCTAAATAATAGAGTTCAAACAACACATTCCATTGTTCAATTAGCCATCTCACCTTTCTCTAACATTGTCCTTTATAGCACATCGTCTAGGGTATAGACTACCATGCTGAGAATGCTCATTTCATGGTTCTGTTTGTCTTAGATCTTAACCTCGTCTTTGCTCTTGAGGACTGTTCTGCTTCTAGACCTGGTACCACCCTGGTCCCTCCATCCTGGTCATGAGTGGGCCACTTTAGGCGGTTGTCACACTAGGGTGTAGGAAGCAGACAGGTTAGTCTTGTGCAGGGTTAGCACTGTGTGCATACTGACAGAAGACAGACCTGTGGCATGTCACCTGGGACTCATGGCCTCTGTTGCCTGGCACCACATGTGAGTAATGGGTCAGGAAAACAGCCAGGGTGCCACCCCGGCTGTGCTATTCATAGAGCTAGTGAAGGATCCTAGAACAGAAGGCACAGCAGTGCTTGGAGGACGTTGTAGCCATGGTCAAGGACGGGCAGAGTCTAGGAGCTTGAAGCAGTGTCTATAAAGCAAGGCCAAAAGACAGTTGAAAATGCAGAAGTGTGGATAGAGTAAGGCAGTGACGTGGCTGACAGGGGCAGGGGCAGGTCCATGGGCTAGCTGCTGTCCAGACTCCTTTTCTTTTCCTTTCTTCTTGTGAACTCTTTAAAGACTCTTGCCTGAAGCCCATGCCTAGATGCAGAGGCATGGCATCCCTTGGGCTCCCTGGAGAAGCCGAGGCTGGTGCTCTTGGTGGTATTGGTGGAGGCTTCCACTCCCTCACTCTGCCTGACATCACTGGCCTCCTGAATCATCCCTACCCCCCAAGTTCCCCCTTAGATGTTAATAGACTCCAGGAAGCAGGGGGTGGGGTCAGTTTCCTGCCCTTGGGAACAGTAAACTTGATGACCACCTTCCCTTCAGATGTGAGAGGTCAGCCACCATGTTGGATGCAGTCAAAGGAGTAGAAGATCCCTCCCCCTCTGGGATGAGGCTAAATGGCTTGGTTTATATCACATTCTAAGGTTTTCATTATTTTAAAATATTTCCCTAACTGGTTCTTTTAGAAACTGGTATTAAGTTTTTAAAGATGAAGACATATTTAAAACCATAGGGATCCCTTGGATTTGCTTGATGCTTTAAGCTTACCAGATCCATCTTCCACATGTTTTTACCTGGTCCAATAACAATCTTAGTAGAGCAAGCAGTACCTGATTTGATGGATGGAAAGATCTGGATTCAGAAAAGTTAGGTGCCAAAGAACACACAGCTATCAGTCATGTAGGTAATAATTATGCAACAAGGATTCATACTTAGGTCTTCCTTTTCCAAATCAAGTGCTCAAATTGAACAGAAAATAGCGCTGTGTTATCACCTATCCTATGAAAGAAGAGAACACGATGGTAAGTGAAGGAATAGAAAGTATGGATGTTGAATAAAACATGAGAATAAACAGTTTGTAAATTTAGACTTATGATCTTTATTGCAGGGCTGAGACCCAGTTCTTAACCACTCTTTGCTTGTGCCTTCTGCTGTTGGTAAATACTCCCAACATTCACCATGAAATCCCTATCTCAAGGCTAAAGGGCTGCCTTTCTCCTTTGCAGACCCCCTGCTGATCTCATCTCTGGAGACGGCTGTACCCTTGATGAATGTGAATCCCCTCATGGACAATTGGTGATGGAGGGACAGCTGGCTGCAGGGCAGCTCATCAACATGCATCACCACCGGGCCTGGGAGTCATTAGAATTCATTATAAATGACTCCGAGTCCCAGGAATCTCATTTAGCTCCCACTTAGCAGCTGGAAGAAGCTACCAGCTGTAGATGTAGGGTTTTACCCCAAAGATTTACCTGAGTGTGGGGATGAGTAGGTCAAATGATCTGATGAGAGGATGGGGGTGCTGCAGAGAAGCCTGTTTCTACCTGAGAACAGGTACCCAGAAGGTGCCACTGGGAATACCTTAAGTGTGGGCACAGTTCAGCCCTTAGTCACCCTGGGCCCAGAAACACTCAAGGATGTCTTGGCAGGCCATTGGGAAGAGGGTCGTGCCCAGAGAAGGGGGAGAGATGATCAGGGAAAAGAGGGCTGTACATCAACTCAGGATCTGGCCTGATGGCCTTTTCTGCCTCAGCTACCAGGGACATCTATCACCAGTTCCTAGACTATGGGCTGAGCTCGCCATTCACTTAGTCCTCTGGGAGCCTTGTGTTCCCATGGAAACCTGCTCATCTATCAAGGCTGAACCCTAATGGAAACTCAGAAGGGTCATGTGAGTTGCTTGAAGGGGAAGTTTTGGTGGAGAGTGGAGCCTCCAGAGCTGTGCAGTCAGGACTTCAGCTCTTGCCACATCATGGTCATTGGCATCTTTCTGACTCCCCTTCCTGAGGATGTCATCCTGTACTGGACCTGAGTGTAGAGGCCACAAGAACCAAGTTCAATTTCTGTTCTTCTGGCCCTTCTCATGTAGCCCTTTCCTCATCGGGAATTTTCTCTTTTCCGAAAGAGGCCTCCTCCCACTTCACATTCTCATCTTCTTCTCATGGCTGTTCGAGGACAAGGGCTGG
Organism: Marmota flaviventris; assembly: GCF_047511675.1. Lineage (NCBI taxonomy): Eukaryota > Metazoa > Chordata > Mammalia > Rodentia > Sciuridae > Marmota > Marmota flaviventris. Next base: position 171,530,301 of record NC_092500.1, read on the forward strand.
CAAACATTTCTATCAAGGTCCAGATGGTAAATATTTTGGGCTTTGCAGGCCATACGGTCTCTGTCACTGCCGCGCAGTCTGCCATTGTAGAGCAAAGGCAGCCATAGACAATATATAAATGAATGAGCGTGGCTGTGTTCCAATAAAACTTTATTTAATGACACTTGAATTGAATCTCATAGAATTTACATTGTCACAAAACATTTTTCTTCCTGTGATTGTTTTTCAACCATTTAAAAAAATAGTAAAACCACCCATAGCTCACAGGTCCTACAAAGACAGGAGGCGGGCTGGATTTGGTGAGTTGGCCACAGTATTGCCCACCCAACAATTTGCCAGGTGTTGTAGGACTAATTGGACAGTAACCATTTACCTTTGGGTAAAATTATCACTGTGTTCGTTCTCCTGGAAGCACACATGACTTGGAACTTTAAGTGCAGGTAAAAGGCCTTGTTACCTCCTGTAGGGATTTCAGGCAGCTGTGGCTGCCACAGGAGGGGCGGGAGGTGACACCAGGCAGAAGCTGCCTCTGTGTGAAATAAGGTCAGTCCTGCTGTGCAGCTATTGTCTCTTCAATGAAATGTTAGATTTAAATCCTATATGTCATTTATCTTTGAGCTCTATATAGAGAAAAAGGTCTTGCTTTGGTTTTTGTAAAAATACCAGGCTTAGATCTTTTTTGTGTGAGCTGTCATCAGCCGTTCTGATGGTTGATCCTATAAATTCATGCTTTTTAGTGTTGGCAGAGGGATTGCTTTTGTTTCTGAACAATTTCATGAAGTGTTTCTTTCAGTGGGGACTTACATAGAGCTTCAACTTTACCCATACTTTTCATCTCAGCTAGATTTTGAAGCCATGGGACCTGACGTTGTGATACAGAGGACAGATTTAGAGACCTTCCTTGGTGTGATGCTTCAGCGGAGGTTGGGGCCAGCTGCTGGCCATATTCCTTTGACCACGAGGACCACATGGCTGAGCCTCCTTCCACATTTGGTCTCCAGGTCATCCACAGTGATTAGGCATCACCTGAAACGTGGCTGGTAATCTCTGGAGTATCTCAAGGGGTTTGCTTTGTACCTTCCCTTGGGTGCATCCTGGAATAAAATTTTCCTTAAAATATTATGCCTATTTGTGGAATTTGGGAAGAAGCATAGGAAAGGAATTGGAAGCTTCACAGGAACTTGGTTTTCACTATACCCATGCTTCCTTCTGCTCCCTTCCCAGGCCCTGCATTGCATGCTGGGAGTCTTGCTAGGAAAGCTGCAGAGGGGGACTGTGCAGGCACTTGGTTTGTACAGGCACCCCCTGCAAAAGACTGCCCCACAGCACAAGGGAACACTTCGTCATTTCTCCACAAACTAGGGCCTGGGAGTCTGAGGAAAAAAAAATAGGTAGATTATTCATTGTAACAATGAGGCACAACTTATTTTTCTGTATTTCTTCCCAGGATGTTTGATGACACTGAGTGCACAGCAGGCAGTAGTTGCTTGCTATTATTGTTTTCAAGTTAAGCTTCTGAGGTCCTTCAGGTGTGTTAGATAAATAGCATGTTGCCCATCAGCGTGGAGCTATGCACTGGATGTTCTTTTATTCATAAATATTTGTATAATAGTTACGTTGTACTCCACAGATAGAACTATCAACTGTTCAATCGTTTGACATTGAGGATACATATAGACCACAAACTAGGGCCTGGGATGTGTCACAAAACATTTTTCTTCCTGTGATTGTTTTTCAACCATTTAAAAAAATAGTAAAACCACCTTTAGCTCACAGGTCCTACAAAGACAGGAGGTGGGCTGGATTTGGTGAGTTGGCTACAGTATTGCCCACCCAACAATTTGCCGGGTGTTGAAGGACTAATTGGACAGTAACCATTTACCTTTGGGTAAATGGAATTTAACAGGTTGAATGAATGGGTTAGAACTGTGGAACTTTGAAAGTTATTCTGGTAAGGAAAATCTTTCCAATTTGCTTTTCCAGCTTTGAGTTTTTGTTAGCTTGATTTTTAAACAATTAGGGAATATTTATGTGTTTAGGATTTCTCACAATATTTTAAAGAAAACTTAATTTGAAGTAGCTTAAGATCTACAAGATGTTGTACAAGTAGAGCAGAGTTTCAGTGTGCCTCAGCCCGCTTCCTCCAGGTGGGCCGCCTCACACCGTACATTGCTAAAGCGTTGGTGTAACACTCTCAGCTCAAATGCAGATTTTGGATTTCACCAGTTACTGCATGCACTTTGTTCTATGGAGCCGCTCTGAGAAAGGTTCTCACATGACCTGGAATCAGCGAGCTGCTCCCTCAAACAGCCAGGTGAAAAGCTTTCCAAGCCTCCTTGAGGTGATGAACTTTTTAAAAAATATATATTCATGTGACAAATTATAGAGTTTTTTTGAATGTTAAAACAACTGAATACCTTGAATCAACCTAGCATGGTCATGATTACTATATATTCCAAATTCAGTATTATTGAAGGATTTTTAAATTTATATTCAGAAGAAAGACTTGTGTGTAGATTTCATGTGCTGTTTTGGGGTTTTGACATCAGAGTAATGTGGTTCTTATGGGATGAGAAAAACATTCCTGCCTTAAGTGTATCTGGAATTTCCCAGTGACCATTTATGAGCCTGGAGTTTTCTATGTCAGATTTTCTGTTTCTTATGTTTCTTTTGGTAGTTCATACCTTTCAAGGCATGTCTAGTACTAATTTCTTGCCTCTCAGCTCTGAGTACACCCTTCTTTTTAAGCTCTGAGATAAACAAAGGGATTTCCTGACTTGGTCTCAGGCCATGTGATCATGCTGTGAAGCGTTCTCGGTAGAGGACACGGGGGAGACACTGCTGGAGGAAGTCTCTCTGGCCACTGGTGCTGTGGGTCACGGTCAGAGGCTTGAGAACCTCTGGAGTCACCTATCCCCACCATGTGCCCAGAACATAGTTTCTCTGTGCCTTTACAGCCTTGGTCTGGTGATCATTTTCCCACAGTCTCTCAACAGGGGGCCAGAGCCCTGGGCTGCCAGGCCTTTGCTGCTCCTGCCATGGCTGTGCCCGGAGCCCCTGCAGATGCTCCCAAGACCTCCTGTCTCCTTCAGGGTCTGGACACCCCTGCAGGAGCACAGCAACGTCACTGGTTGCTGACTACTGCATCCTAGTTGGGTGGCCTATTGCTGGCCAGCACTTCCAGGTCATTTCTCGCTGTCCAGTGGCTGAAGCCCTCCTTCCTCAGTAGGTCGCCTCCTTCCAGGCTGGTCCTTCCTTGGTCCTCCTTCAGCCCTTGTGGGAGCCGCTCTGGAAATACACACCCTTAAGTCCTGAGGAGAGATACTGAACAATTATCGTGCCCCGCATAACTTGGGCTTTACCTCCTCTCGGGTAATGAGGCGTAGCTCCAGGAGCAGGCGTCACCCGGTGGGGTTGAGTTACACTCACCTGTTCCTTTGTAATCCTACCTCTTTGCCCTTTTTGGGATAGAATGTTCCATGGAACCTCCTCCTGTGTGTCCCCTATATAAGAATAAAGAAGTGTCTGTTCAAGTCCTTGGCCCATTTATTGATTGGGTTATTTGGTTTTTTTTTTTTTTTGGTGTTTAGCTTTTTGAGTTCTTTATATACCCTACAGATTAGTGCTTTATCTGATGTGTGAGGGGTAAAAATTTGCTCCCAGGATGTAGGCTCTCTGTCCACCTCACAGATTGTTTCTTTTACTGAGAAGAAACTTTTTAGTTTGAGTCCATGCCATTTATTGATTCTTGATTTTAATTCTTGTGCCAAAGGAGTCTTATTAAGGAAGTTGGAGTCTAATCCCACATGATGGAGATTAGGGCCTACTTTTTTTCTATTAGACATAGGGTCTCTGGTTTTATTCCTAGGTCCTTGATCCAATTGAGTTGAGTTTTGAGAAATGCAAATCAAAACTACTCTAAGATTTCATTTCACTCCAGTCAGAATGGGAGCTATTAAGAACACAAACAACAATAAGTGTTGGCAAGGATGTGAGGAGAGAGGCACATTCATACACTGCTGGTGGGACTGCAAATTGGTGCAGCCAATATGGAAAGCAGTATGGAGATTCCTTGGAAAATGGGGACAATTGGAACCACCATTTGATCCAGCTATCCCTCTCCTCGGTCTATACCCAAAGGACTTAAAAACAGTATATTACAGGGACACGGCCACATCAATGTTTATAGCAGCTATAATAAACATTCACAATAGCTAAACTGTGGAACCAACCTAGATGACCTTCAATAGATGAATGGATAAAAAAATGTGGCATATATACACAATGGAATATTACTCAGCAATAAGAGAGAATAAAATCATGGCCTTTGCAGGTAAATGGATGGAGTTAGAGAAGATAATGCTAAGTTAGCCAATCCTAAATCCCAAATTCCAAATGTTATCTCTGATATAAGGAGGCTGATTCATAGTGGGATAGGGAGGGGAAGTATGGGAGGAATAGATGAACTCTAGATAGGGCAGAGGGGTGGGAGAAGAAGGGAGGGGGCATGGGTTAGAAATTATGGTAGAATGTGATGGACATCATTATCCAAAGTACATGTATGAAGACATGAATTGGTATGAACATACTTTGTATACAACCAGAGTTATGAAAAATTATGCTCCATATGTGTAATAAGAATTGTAATGCATTCTGTCATATATAAATTTTAAAAATCAATAAAATTAAAAAACAAAGATTTTTAAAAAAGGAATAAAGAATTCCTGTAGTTCTCTCTCTTTCCACAGACCCCAAGGTCACAGAGCCATCCCAGGATTTTGAAAAGGTACTTCTGTGTGTTTGTGTGCTTTCTTTGCCATTTTCTTGAGTTATTGGAATAGTCAGATTTGTGAACCCAGCATAGGTCACCAGCTTGGATGGACGGCGACAAGCCCTGGGATGCAGGGAGAGTTTCCTTAGGTCACACAGCGATCTGTCATCACTGTTGGTGTTCTGTGTGGCAGACTTCCTCTCTTTGGCCTGCTCTGTGGTTTGTGTCTCCTGATTGGATCCAGGCTGCTACATAAGGATTTCTTGTAAGCACTGTTGGGTGAGACCTGTCACCTGTGGTTCTGGCTCTCAGTTTCTGAAGGATGAGAGACATTGCTCTACATTCAGCTATTTTCTCTCCATTCTTTATCCCTCCTCTCTGTGTTTACACCTGGAACTTAACTAAAAGGAGGGAGGGGAGAGAAGTGTGGTGAGTGACATTTCTGCCGTCAGTGGACAGGACATGGTTCCAAGCATCACTGAGGGGACCAGCCTCAGCTTTAGTCTTGCAGGGTTTCATGGCAGTTAGCAGAGACTTTAGAGTTTCTAGAGATACTGTGGACCCAGCATGTAATAGAATATCACTATTTTACTGCTTAGAATAGGGTACTAGAACCTTAAGCTACTCATGGAAGAAGTATCCAGGCCAAAATATAGCCTACTGGATGAAGTATCCACGCTAAAAGGTAGTTCTTATCCAGCAACAATTAAATTGTTGAGGTTGTATTTTATTCCCATATAAAAGAGGGGAAAACAAATTTCTCATAACATGACTCTGAAGAGAAATAGTCCAACCATCTTTTTACTTTCATTTATTCAAAGAAAAAAAGCCCCCAAACTCAACTAAACAACCAGTCAACCACACAAAACCCCACCGAAACACAGAAAATTTTCTTCATTGTAGTTAGGCCTTTGGCATGAATTTAAATTTAGCCTCCCTGGAATTTTGGAAAAACATTTTTCTTCATTGTTTCTGTAAGCCCCATGAAGCAGAGATATAACTTCCCCAAACAAAACAGCAGGAAAAGCAGAGAACAATCCCCTGGATAATGCAAATGAATAAAAATTGCCAGAATTATTGCAAAAGTGCTAACAGCCCTCCTTTGATATTTTACACACTATCCCTAGACTTTGGTGGTTCAGAAGTGCCTGTTTCAGCAATGCCAGCACACTAGGGAACAAAGTGTGTAGAAAAAATCAACTGCATAGAGATAGTCTCCAACTTAGAAATGGGTCAGGTTCCAGGGGTTGATTTGTAAATCACTTAGACTGGAAATATATATTTTCCTGTGGAAATTAGCTTCATAAAAGATGGTTTGCTTTCCTGGCATATGCCATTAATTTTTGTTTGCAATAAAGGCATTCTTTTTGCTTTATTAGAACACATTAGTATATTAATTTTCTGTTGCTGTGTCACCAATTATTCCAAAATGTGCAGCTTAAAGCAGTCATCTATGACCTCATGTTTTCTTTGGGTCAGGAATCTGGCATGGCCTTGCTGGGTGCCTCAGGGTCCCTTGCAAGGCTACCATTAAGGTGTCAGTTGCATTACATCTTGGGGGGCCTCAATGTCTCACACATGGGCCATATAAGAGAGTGCACCCTAGTGTACTACATTCAGCTATTTTCTCTCCATTCCTTATCCCTTCTCTCTGTGTTTACACCTGGAAGTTAACTAAGAGGTAACATATAACCTGCTCTCAGAATTGGCCTCCCAGTGTCCTGTTGTGTTCTGTTCAACAGAAGTGCATCACCAAGTCCAGGCCACACTCCAGGGGGAAAGGAATCAAGCTCCACCTATGGACAGAGCAGTATCAGAGATTTATGGCAATGGGAGGTGTGTTAGTCAGCTTTTTGTTGCTGTGACCAAAATATCTGATAAGAACAATTTAAGAGGAGGGAACAACTTATTTTGGCTCTCAGTTTCAGAAGTTTCAGTTCACGGTCAGCTGGCTCTATTGCTTGGCCCCAAGGTAAAGTGGAACATTGTGGCGGAAGGTTGTGGAGGGGGAAAGTTGTTCTGCTTATGGCAGCCAGGGAGCAGGAAGAGGGAGAAGAAGAGGTCAGGGACAAGAAACACCCTTCAGGACATTCCTCCAGTGACCTACTTCCTCTAACCATGCCTCACCATTTACAAGTTTCTCCCATTTCCCAGTAGGTCCGTTTAGCTAGCAGTGGATTAATCCACTGATGAGATCAGAACCCTCATGATCCAAACACTTCCTTGAAACCCCACCACTGAACATGGCTGCACTGGGGATCAATCCCTCAACACGTGAGTCTTTAGGACCACTTCTTATCCAAATCATAGCAGGAAGATCTGTTCAAGCTTGCTGATCCCTTGCTAACATTGAACCTTTGGATGAGGCTGCAGTCTAGCTAGCACCTGGGTTGCAGCTGTGTGGGAGTCCTAAGTCAGGACCACCCAACTGCATACCCTAGGATGAAATTGACCTCTGAATTTGGAATGTAACTTGCGTTTGAATGGTGTGGCTGTGCATCAATGAATTTCCTTCAAGGTGGCTCCAAGGAGGCTACATTTTTCCATAAGGCTGAGTGGAACAGTGGGAGATATTTTTCTATAATCAGGCTAATAGTTGTGCAGCTTGGGAAAGAAGGGCAGTGCTTTATTTTCCTCTCTTATACCTTTCAACAAACATGACCACTATGAAAGGTATCTTCTTGATGCTACAGGGTAGAACTTAGAATGAAGCAGTGTTATATAAATGGTGATTAGAATCCCAAGGAAGAGTTATATTTGATACTTGTTGTAGACTGAGTAGGCACTTGTGAGCTAGCTCACCACTTGATACCAGCATGTTCCTGGAAAAATGAATTTGGTATCCCAGATCTCTTTCTTGATTGTGACTCATTTTTAAGTTTGCGACTTGCCTGTCCTCCCCAGAAATCATTCCAACAATAGTTTACATTTTGAGCTATCAACCTTTTGGAAAGAGAAAGTGATAGAAAATAAAGATTCCTGTGATTTACTCTTAGCACTAGGAGTCTGGTAGACCTGATTCTTCTCAAGATCAGATTTTCTGCAGGGCCTGTGCCAAGATCTCTTAATAGTTCAGGTTTGCTGGTCATGGTTGTCTTCTGCATCTCCAGAACTCTTAGGTCTTAATCAGGTGCCCTAAAGACATTCAGTTAGACTCAGCCCAGGAGAAACATTTAGCCTGCCTTGGACCCCCTACTCCCCATGTCTTTGGGAAGCTGGATGCCTTTGCAGAGACACCATTTGGACCCTCAAACTGAACTGCAAGGAAGCTTCCCGCCTCTGCCTCTCCTGTGTTTGGTATTTTCAGACATGCCTCTCATTTTATTCAGGAATGCTCCTGTCGGTCAACAGAGAATTGGTCTAGGGAGTGTCCATGGCTTGAATAAATGATGCTTAAGCACATATTAAAGGTAGAAGACAGGTAGAGGGCTCTGTGCCCATGTCCCTATCCTTCATAAAGTCAGATGCCCAGAAGCATGTGGGGAGGGCCACCCACTTCCACTAACTTCCTCTAGTTAATATGTTCTGGTTTGCACAGAAAGACAAGTGTGAAAAATACCATAAAATGCCTCTCTGTGCCATTTGTAGACCCACAGTTGAAGATTTTGTTCATTATGTTTCTTAATATGAATATCTTGCTGGGTTATCCAACTTTTCTTAATGAGTCATGAGGCGAGCCTGCTATCTCAGAAGGCCAGGTCCTTAGGGGAAATTTTCAGAGCAGCTGATTTACATGTGCTGTCTAAGAGTTGGATTTTTTTTTTTTAAAATCAATTGAAAGTTTCATAGTAAAAACTTAATTTTTAAAGGGAAATGTAGAATGTCTGAAGTGCTTTTTACATTCTGATGGTAAACATCTAAAGCAGATTTTGAAATACCCTTATCTGTGTTGTAGAGGAAAATAGTAAGGCAGATGGAAATAGAAAGGATGAGAGGTAGGAGGACAGAGAAAAAATCAAAGAGGTCACCAATTCCAGAAAGGCAGCATGTGTGCTGGTGTCCTAGCCTCTGTTCTTGCCCTCTGCTCTCTAAGAAGAGGAAACCCCAAACACCTTTATTTTTATTTTTGATAATTTTTAATTCTATCTAAAATTTGGAATGATTGATTCTCTTAAAATCCTTTCCTCCTTGAAAAGGGGACAGGGAACATGTTGCTCGGGAGGCTGCGGAGCTGTTTTAGAGAGGGTGCTGGGACACCTCTCGTGGAGGGGTTTCAGGGTGCCCCAAACTCATTCTAAAGAGGTCTGGGTTATGCTGTGGTGTGAAGCTTGTGAGTGGGATCACGAGGGGGTGGGTGTGTGGTGCTGGGACTGGGTGCTGCGGAGCCGCAGGCAGGTCTGAGCTTCGCGGCTGCTGCCTGCATTCCTTTGTCTTAGCACAGCTCTCACCCAGGAGAGGCTCCTGGGCTCCCAAGTGTCCCTAGACTTGCTTTTTCTATTTCCCAATAAGCAATACATCACATGGAACAGAGCTCAAAAGTCTTAATCAGGTGCCCTAAAGACATTCAGTTAGACTCAGCCCAGGAGTATTGGTATTGGGGATGGAACTCAGGGGCACCTAACCACTGAGCCACATCCCCAACCTTATTTTGTATTTTTTAAAAATTTTGATTTGTTATATATGACAACAGAATGCATTACAATTCATATTACACATACAAAGCACAATTTTTCATATCTCTGGTTGTACACAAAGTAGAGTCACATCTTTTGTGTCTTACGTGTACTTAGGGTAATGATAACCATCGTATTCCACCCTATTTTGTATTTTATTTAGAGTCAGAGTCTCACTGAGTTGCTTAGGGCCTTGCTAAGTTGCCGAGCCTGGCTTTGAACTTGTGATCCTCCTGCCTCAGCCTCCTGTTCTTTTTTAACAAGTTGTGGTGTGTTCTGCATTTTCTCCTGCACCGTTTCCCTCTGTCAGGGTGTCTACTACTGCACAACTAATCATGTTACGCAGAAGCTTCATGCCAGTCTTTACATGTAGCCCCGACTATGCGTGCACGTAAGCAAAGAACCTGCATTTTGCTTTGTGGAAGCAAAGAACCTGCATTTTGCTTTGTGAAAGCTGATCTTCAATGAACCATGTTAGTGTTAAGATTCCCCTCAGAATCTTTTCTTTCCTTCTGACCCCAACAATATGCAACAACTGGAAAAATTGGAAGCCTTCTTTTAATGGAAGTCAGGCTGAGCAAGGCCGATATCTGTGTCCATTTCTGGGATGATTTCTTTTTCTGGATTCTAAAGTCACACGTTCACAACTGTGTTTCTTCATTCCTAATATGAAAAGAGAGTGGAGACGAGTGTGCTGTGAGGTATAACATATCCCACACTCCATTTTCAATTAATAGCTTCAGCCAAGAAATAAAGCCAGACTTCCTCTTTGAGGGAGAACTAGAGAGCCAATAGGGCTGACCCCAGCCCATGGCAGGCAGAGAGACAGTGCTGATAGGGACGTTGGGAGAAAGGCTGGTGTTGTCCAGGGACAGACTGCACGGGGAGGGGAGGGCAGGGCGGTCAGGCTCGGCTGAGCACCAACCCCACCATTCACACCATTAGAGTGGGGACAAGGTGGGGCAGTTCTTGGGCCACTCCCATCCAGCTGCTGACTGACAGATGACAGGGCCTTGCCCGACCAGCAGGTAAACCTCATCCCATCAAGGACAGCGAGCTCTTTGCTTAGGGCCGCTGACATGTTCAAAAGGAAAAGAGGAAGGATCTGCCACCTGCTGTGGGACGTCTCTAGAACCACGTGCTGCATCCTCTCTGGTCTCAGGTGGAACTGTCTGTAAGAGTAGATTTCAGGGTGTTCTAGAGGCACACAGCCAGGTTCCAAAGAGGTAATGTGTCTCTTTGACAGGATGAAGGAACACTTTGGTGGGCTGCAGCCTTAATTGCCTTCCTAGGACTTCACTCTGCACAAGGCTGAATATTTTAATATAGTCGAACCAACAACCCCTGCTGGGGAGAAAGTCAATAGCTGTGCTTTGTGGGTATGCAGAGAGTAAAGCAATGCCAGCCAGCAAAGCCAGGTTCCTCCGGGTCTTTGAGGGGCAATATTTAAAAAAAGAAATAGGAAGTATGATTTGTCTGTGATCCTTCATAGGTACACTTACCATTCATCTTAAAAATCTAAAATACGTTTTAGAATTGTCAGAGGACACGCCCCTTAGTCACAGGAACTCATCCTGGCTCCTCGCATGTTTCAGCACTGGTGTTTGCAGGAGGATGTCATGTGCATCAGGTAGAAATGTAGATCTTAATCCTTAAAATAACCCCATTTTAAATGTAATTTCTGCTTTTAATATTATCTAATTTTGATAGTGATTAGGAATTACTTGGGTTAATGGGGAGATTTTTGTAAAAGGTAGAAATTTCCCATCAATTAAAATAATATTATATATTCTCACAGACGCTTCAGTTAGACATGGTTCTTAAAAGTGGTAATTAATAATTCTTCTAAAAGTAAAGCCAGAATTCTTCAGCAGATGAAGTGATGAGGGTGGAGCTTTTCTGGGGTCCCGTGGTGTGGGCTGGGCGTCCAGGTTGCTCTAAGGGCGCTGGGTGTCCTGGTGGCTGGGAAGCCAGGTGCTGGGTTGATTATGGCCCTCAAGAGTGGGCCGGGGCCTCACGGGTGGGTGAGGGGTGAAGAGCAGGCAGGGTTGCATCTTGCTCTCTGTGTTGCCACCTTGAAGCACAGTAGCTGGCACCAACCCCTTTCCTGTCTCGTGCTAGGGCTGCCGTGTGCCCCTAGTGCCCCCTGTCACCCTTCCTTCATTCTTCTACACATGTGTCCCTAGGACTTGCTGAGTTCCAGTTCCCTCCCAAGAGGAGCAATGGCTTGAGCCCAGCAGAGGAGTGAGCAGGCAGCCAGAGAGCTGCCTCAGGTTCCTGTGGGGTCGAGCAGCCCGAGCTCTGCAGCCAAGGGCAAGAGCGAGGTCAGGTACTCAGGACTCTGGAAAGGAAGGGCCCCTCTGGAGTCCGTATGCGATGAAGCCGGACAGAGGCTGGGCACTGACTAGTCTCCTGTCAGAGCAGGTTGCTGCTTCTCTTGTTCTTTCTACTCAGAGAAAATGGGCTTGAAAGTTGGAGGACATTCCATATGTACGGCTCCAAGAGTCACCTTCTTTCTCAGTGTTGCTTTTTTATTTTTCCCTTTCCCTTTTTCTGGTTAACTGACGGCCAAAGAAATATGTACTTAAGAAAAAAAATGAGAGTACATAGAAGAAAAAGGGGCTGGGAATGTGGTTCAGTGGTCAAAGTGCTTGGCCAGCATGTGTGAGGCCCCGGGTTCAATAGCACCACACACACACACACACACACACACACACAAAGAAAAAATTCCCCATGAATCATCATGGAGAAGTGGCTGCTATTATATTTCTTACTATGTTTCCTTCCAGTCTTTTTCCTGTGTCTTCATTCTTCACTTAGTTGAGTAGGATACTTTAAAATTTTTTTTTCCTACTTGACTGTATGTTATTACCATTTCCTGATGCCATGGAAAATTATTTATGATTATTCTTTATAAATTGATAATACCCAGTCAAGAGGAGCATGGACCACAGTAATGGACTGAGGGTCTGGGACCTATTCTCTAAATAATGTTTTTTAAAAAAATGTTTTTATAGTTATAAATAGACAGAATGACTTTATTTTGTTTATTTTTATGTGGTGCTGAGGATCGAACCCAGTGCCTCATGCATGCTAGGCAAGCGCTCTGCCACTGAGCTACAGCCCCAGCCCCTACTAAATAATCTTATTAGAGCTGTGTCCGTTTACCTTTTTGTTAACCTTCCCTTTAAAATGCAGTAGCTTCCAATTATAGGAACAGTGAGGGACAAAAACAGAACCCCACGCCTCTGGGCATCTGTGACGAGAATTCCCCTCCTCTCCCAGGACCCCTGTCCCATAGCTGAGTGTCCCTCAAACCATCCTCAATGCTGTGGAGGACATCTGGGCCAGGGTCTGGTCAGGGTTCTTGAGGGACCCTCCCCTGGAGATGGAAGAGGCAGGTCCAGGATGAGGTTTTTTTTTTGGGGGGGGCAGTCTGACTTGTACTGAGATGCCTTGAATTTGAGCTGAAAAAAGAACTTCAAAGAAACAAAAAATGAGGGGAATTGGGAGACCATAATCTGTTTGAGAGGTGACATATTTTTATTACCATACCGGTGAACAAAGTTGCTCCAGTCCCATGAGACCACCAATTACCACTGATAAGTCAGTAGCAGCCTGACTGATTGGTGGTGCCCATTGGTACCCAGTCAAGAGGAGCGTGGACCACAGTAATAGACTGAGGGTCTGGGACCTATTCTCTCACCCCCACCACCCTTCCCTGCTTTTTGCCAACCCCTCTTATCCAGAAGATAAGAATTTTAGCTAACATAATTTGAGTATAGGACAGGGAGCTTATGATGGGTAATTTATGCCTGAATTTGAAATATTTCAGGTACATTATTGAAATTTTCTGAGAACTATTAATTGTACAATGAATGGGGCTTCTCTGTGGTGTTGCTTCACATGCATCTACTGTGATTGAGCACGTCCATCCTCCCCCTACTCTCTCCTGTCCTCCCCACTCACCCCTCCCTGAACTGTACCGTTCTTCAAGGAAAAAAAAAAAACAGTTTTTAAAATTTCAACCATATTGGATATTCACAAACAAAAGAAAAGGCAATATTGGTGCCATTTTCTAAAGCTTTTGAGCATGTCCCCCAAGTCCCCTTCAACATCTCCACTGAAGTTGATTTTGACCTGGTTTTGCTCTAATTAACCTTTCTGCTCCTCAAGCACTAGGATTTCAAGATAAATGGAAATATATTCCTTGTCCTCGTATACCCTTGACGGAGGACAAGTCACCACCAACAGAGGCTTTCTGTCCTCTTGGAGCATGTGGCTTTGGAATGTGCCCCAAGGGAGCAGAGAGCAAGGGCAGGGACATGCACCCAGCCAGTCAGAATGGAGGCCTCTACCTGCAGTGACTTGTCAACAGATGTCCCTGCCTGTCAGACCCTCCGGTCTTCATTTTATACCCTGCTGGCAATCAATAGTTAGGACCCAACCACTGAATGGCTTCTCTGTTTAGTGAACGTGATTGCTTCTGTGATAAAGAATGTCACTAATTCTGAAACAGAAATTTATATAAATGCTGGCATTTACATATGCCCACCCTTCTCCTGAATCTTACTTGACCTATATAAGATATTTAAAGGATCTCTGGTTCTTTGGCCCTCAAATACGTGCCTTAGAATTTCAATGGGAAAATGCCTTGAGAGATTCAGCCTTGGTTTCCAGGATTAGAAGTGCCATTGCTGGATTTTAAAGAACTTGCCATTCTTTCACAGGGTGGAGGGTAGCCCTCAGCGTCCTCCTCATTCTTTTATCTCTAAAGCTATATATAGTAATCCCCCTTATCCAAAGCCTCACTTTTCAAGGTTTTAGTTACTTGATCAACTGTTATCCAAAAATATTAAATGAAAAATTCCAGAAATAAATCATTCATTCATTTCAAATTGTGTGCTGTTCTGAGTGCCACCACCCTGCTCTGTCTTGCCTGGGCATGTGTCGTCCCTTTGTCTAGTGTGTCCATGTTGCATATGCTTCCCACCCTTGGCCACTTAGCATCCGTCTTGGTTATGAGGCTGGCCACTGTGGTATTGCAGTGCTTGTGCTCAAGGAGCCTGGATTTTATTCCCACCCCAGAGGGCATGAGCAGAGAGGCAAATGGGCGCCAGGGCACGGATCATGGAAGGACAGATGGCCTCTGATGCGGTGGCAACGCTGCAGTGCATGTAGGAGAAATCCTGGTACCTTCAGGGTCCAGTGCTGTCTGTTGCTTCAGGCACCCACTTGGGGCTGTGCCCAGTGATAAGGGGGCGCTGCTGTATGGGGTTTAAGAGGGTTTTATTGCAACTTGTCATGCAGAAATGAGAAGGAAATGGCTTCTTTCTTTGTTCCATCTTTCTGGTTTTTTCACTTAGACTAAGAGTTTACAAGGTGATTTCATTTCATTTTCTATCCCTAAATGGCAAGAAGCTCTGTGGAGTGTTAAGTGTGGAAAGGATTTTGTGATCGCATTTGGGGATAATGAAAGGATGCTGTGGTTGATTAGTGCTGTCTGCCACGAGCATGGATATGGAGGCAGCTGTCCCATGCCTGACTCAGATCTTGCTGTGAACAGAAAGTTCACACACAGATGATGATACCAGCCTCAAGGTTATGTGCCATATGCTGTGTGTTGGGCTTTACATTTTAAAATCATTTCATTCACAAAACCACCCACAAGGAAGGTACAAGTGGGAAAAATACAATGAAGAAATGCTCACAATAGAAAACAGAGGCACAGAAAGTTACGTGACTAAGACAAGGTCACATAGCCAGGGCTGGGAGAGGTTCAAAGTCAGGCAATCTTGTCCCAGAACCCAGGCTGTCACTGGCTTGCTAATGCCGAGCCAGCTGCCACTGGGCTGACGCAAGACGCAGCTGTGCTTCAGAAGAAAGTGCAAACTCCAGTTTACAGGGCCTGGGCCCCGGAGGTGAACCTCCTCAGTGAGGAGGGGCGGCGACAAACCTCCTTCCCCAGTGTGAGCATTTCCCTGCTCCCACCTCCACGTCCACTCCTCAGCAGAGTGGGTGGATGGAAAAGGAGCAGCTGGGGCCTTAAGGGAGGGACAGGGGACTCCCTGGTCTCCACCTGGCTGTGAGGCTAGGACATTGCGTCTAGTCACATGCCACAGACTAACTTTCGAGTGACGACAGACTGCATATACAGTGGTTGCCCATAAAATGAGGCCACGAGTGCCATCATTGCTGTCTTGTTTGTGTAAGTGCACTCTGCGATGTTCGATGTTCGCCCAGTGATGGAAACCGCTTACCAACCCGTCTCTTGGAAGGTACCCTGTCAGCAAGCGACATGTCAAATAAATCTTTCATAATGGCAGAATAGAGACTTATAGATACCAGTGGCCTCATTTACTAACAAATCCTTACCGCACACCTGCTCCCTGTGGGTCCCGGCTGGGATCCTGGGTCCTGGAATGAGCCACAGGAAGAACCAGGCCCTCCCTGAGCTTAGGGTCCACTCATTGGTATGGCCTTTGTCCAAATAGTGACGTGAGTGTAAAGTGCAGCCCTGGCAAGCAGGCAGAGGAGAAGCTTGTACCAAGGTTTCACGGGGGCACTAGGAGAAGGATGAGGGGCCAAGGTGATAGTCCGTGCAGGTCCTGGAAGCCATGCTAAAGAGTTGTAGCCTAAGAGTAGTGGGAAGTGGAAGGTGGGGAGGGCATTGGGTGGGGTTTGTGCCATAATTAGGTTTGTTCCATGTTGCAGGGCAGTTGTGGCTGCTTTGAGAAGAGTGATTGGAAAGAGGGATCTGGAAAGGTTAGGAGGCCATTGTCGAGGTCCAGATAAGGAGGTCATGATGGCAGGACAGGAGTGGCTTGGGTGGTGACGGGTATAGGAAAGGGACTCTACAGAGGTAGAGGAGGTGAAATCAGCTAGGATTGGGTGGCTCGGATGTGGGCACTGAGGAGAAAGAAGGGCACCGCTGACAAGGAATAAGAGATGGCGGGTCTGTCCCTAATGCAGGGGTGTGGAGGGGACTCAGTTCTGCATGGCGGGCAGTCCTCTGTGCTGTCCAGGTGGCCCACGGAGGTGTCAGAGGGGCTGCACTTTTTTATGAACACATGCAGTGTTTCACTCGGGCCATAGAAGAGCCTTGCTGTCCTGGGAACCAACTCCTAAGGAAAAATGTAGAAGTCTATAGCTTTGTTGATTTTTGAAATTTAAACATGTTTTTTCCCTAGACATTAAGTAAATAACCTACCAGTGACAAAGGAAATGAATAAAAATAAAAATAAATACCTAGCACAATCTTCTTGTTTTCGTTTTGCATGTTTTTCTGCCCATCTTTTCTGATGTCATTCATATTTCATTTAGTTGTCATTATAATCTACATAAAAGGCACAATAGAATTATTTTCCCTTATCAATATCCAAATGTTTTCCTTCATCTCTACAGAGCTTTCAGGGTCATATTCAAACTATGTTGTGTAGTATTCCATTCGTCTGAAAAATCATGAATGGCAATTTTTAAGCATTTAGTTGATTTTAAGATTTCATTGTAACAAGTTAAACTTCAAATGCATATTGTTGCAAGTGGCACCTGTTTTTCCTCCTGCATTTTTCCTTAGGTTCAAAGTTCTTTCAAGTGGACGTGGTGGGTTAGGGGGTTGAATGGATCCCTGAGTCCTGAGTGGGTAAAGATACCCTTTCAGAACCACTGGTGGGTGCCGTGGGGGGTCTAACCAGAGGGCAGAACTTGGACCTCTGCACCGTAGCTCCTCGTGTTCCTTGGAGTTCAGTGACAGTGGTCCTAACCGCATTAGTGAGTGCTTGACAAGTCACCTGGGACCTTCCACCGTGACTCTGCATTGTGCACAGCCGAGGACCTCAGGCAGGCTGCGCAGCCCAGGGCTTGCACTCTGAACCTGCGCTGCGCTTTCCTTTTCCCGGGGCTTCATGCTCTTAGGATCACACCACAGTTACTCACAAGGAAGCTGTGGAAGTGCCTGAAGAACTGGTGGAGTCCTGAGGGGCGTGTGAACTGAGCCTGCGGGGTCTAAAGCACTTGTGCAGAGCTGAAGAGGGTCCCCCATGTTTGGATGGGGATCGAGGCCTCCCATAGGCTGATCCAGCCCTGGTCCGTCCTTGGTCACCCTTGCTTCCCAGCGTAACCCTGAACCATAGCCAGGCTATCCTGTTCCCTGGCTCAGGAGGTCCTCTGGTCCTTGCTCACATCCTGGCCCACCCCCCTGCCCAGCCCTCTGTCTCCTACCTGAGTGGCTCTCCTCTTGTCTCCTGCACCCATTCCCCAGTCTGCTCCCCTCCCCATGAGCTCCTCCCACTCCACACCCCAGGACTGTGCTGAATCATAAGCTTCCTGTCACGTTTGTTTTTGAAATGTTTGCCTCTAAGGTAGCTATTGTCCTCAAGGGCAGCAGCCGTGTCATACTTCCCAGGAGCCTCACTTTAGTGCTGAGTCCTTCTCCATCGCTCAGCAAGCCTAAGGTGACCCCTTAAACTGCAATGCATGTGTGGAAGCAGTGTGGCTGTTCCTCTCCTGTATTTCCTACCTAAATGCTTGTATTCAAAAAGAGCTGAGGCTACTATTAAAATCCTCCTAGATGGAGGTACTCCAGTATTCTCTGTTTGGAGTCGTGAGAACAAGTTAATGCCGGAAACCTCTAACCTGATTTCTTTTTATTTCTGAGTCAGTCCTTGCTATGCACCAGTGCAAGAAGGATGGTTGGTGGTGGGCACCAGGGGGATGAAGGGACAGTGGGAGGCATGGAAATATCCACGTGGTCCTTAGAAGACTGGTAATGCCTTTGGCCCCCTGGAACAGAGTTTGATTTGTAGTGAGATGACATGACTGCTATTATGTTTCCTGAAAATTTGGGCCCAGTGTTACCTCGCTCATTTTACCTCTCACTTAAATGTAGATCGTGACAACCTTGTGATTGTTGAGAGTTGTCAGGGGAAACCAAGCACCCTGGGGACCTGCTGGCCAGGGGTCAGGCACTTTCAGGCTGTCTGGCCCTGCAGGAGCTTGGGCCTTGGCATGCTTATTTGCAAAATGTCTTCCCTAGACTACAGGATGTCTAGGTTCTGCTGTGACTAAGATTAAAAACAAAATAACCAAAACTCTCTGGGGAGGGTAAGCTTTGGTGTGCTTCTAACTCAAAATGAGAAATAGGCTCATTGACACATTTAATGACATGTGTTAGTAAGTGTGTAGAACTTTACACTTAAACTTGCATTTCTTTCTTTCTTTCTCTAGCCAAACATCATGTCAATGGCAACAGGACAGTTGAACCTTTCCCAGAGGGAACACAGATGGCTGTATTTGGTAAGATATCAACTCTGAAAGAAAACCCAAATTGTGTGCAAACCTACTGCCAACTTTCTTAGTTTTAGCAAGTGTCCTCGGGGCTTCAAAATCTGGGCTCTTCTAGATGTTTACAAGTCCTTACAGCCAAGAAAACTCTCAAGTTCTTAGTAATTTCTGGGATTGGGAATGCTTATTCTATAGAATCTAGCATGCTTTCTTTTCTCACTTTAACAACCCAAATATCAAACTGTGTATCTGCTATTTCTTTCGTCCACACTGTGAATTAACCTGCTAATTTAGTGTTTGAGATTTTCTTTGTGAGGAAGGGTTTTTCCTCCCCACACAGGCTGGGATTCAAGTAATTTTAAGTTGTTATTCCACAAAAATCAATCTAATTGGATGAACTCTTTCTTTTCCATCTACTGAGAACATTTTTTGCGGGGCAGGGTACTGGGAATTGAACTCAGGGGCACTTGACCACTGAGCCACATCTCTAGCCCTATTTTTTATTTTATTTAGAGACAGGGTCTCACTGAGTTGCTTAGCACCTCATTGTTGCTGAGGCTGGCTTTGAACTCGAGCGATCCTCGTGCCTCAGCCTCCTGAGCCGCTGGGATTACAGGCGGGCACCACCGAGCCCGATAAGAACATTCTTTAGAAGAAAACATTAATGTAAAATGGTTTAAGCAGAACAAAGTCCAATCCCTGACTGCATACCCACAATGTCCACTTATGGGCTGAGCAGAACTTTCCAGTTAGACTCTACACCTTTTGGCAAGCTCCCTCTAGACCCCGTTTCCTTGTCTCCAGCATCTCCGGGGTTTCCTCTGAAATGCCTCCGTTCCTGAGCTTTCTGTCCTGCTTCCCTTCCTCTCTCCCTCCCTTTCTTCCTCTTCCTTCCCTTGTTCACACTGGCTTCCTTTTGTCCTTCTGGCCTCCACTTCTCTTCTTTCCAACAGTGCCTTGGGGCCCCTTGGGGAAGGCACCTCTGTCCCCTGGAATTCAGCTGGACATCCAGAGTCTCCCTGGCTTGTCTCCCTCAGCCTTCAGACAGGTTCTGTGACCTCTCCTGTCCTAAAATCTTGAAGTCCTCTGACTTCATGCCTCTCCTAACTTCTGTCCCACTCTAATCTTGGGTGTCCTACACAACTGTACTGAAGTGGGTTTGACCTGGAGGGAGATGGGCCTCAAAACAGCCAGTCCCTAAATGAGCACATTGAGAATCCCCGAGATGGAATCCCTATTCCCTGAGACGGAATCAAACCTGGCGACCAGTGAGGATTAACTGTGGGAGAGCCGTGAAGCAAGGCCTAGTGCCACCTGTCAGCAAATCCTGCCTGGATGGGCAATCACCCTTTAAAATGTGCTGAGCAGTGATTAAAAATCAGTACATGCAGAACTTAAATGGACAATCTGATTTTGTAGAAGGCATAATGGACACTGTAATGTGTGTGGAAATATCTGATCTTCCCACTTTCGTATCCTGTCAGTGTCTGTTACCATGGGACACAAATGTCCCATGTGTCAATGTTCAAAGTGTTCTTTTGATGATTTTTTTTTTTTTTTTTTTTTAGCCTTTCAGATTTGCCATCCACAGACATGTTAGAAATGAGGTTCCGTAACTTTTGGGGAAATGTGAAGTGACATTGACCTATCTTATAAGCTTCTATTATTGGTGCAAACTCCCTCCTGGAGGACAGGCTGATGACATGATGTAACTGTAACTATCAGGGAATGAAGATTTCCCTTGCTTTTTGCTGTCCGATTTGGTTTGTAGAGACTTACTAAAAATCCTAGCCCACAGCCTTCATGGTTTGACTTTGGGCAGCAAGTTACTCCAAGCCCTCAGTTTTCCTAGTGGAAAGGCTGCTGGCTGCACACTGAGCCTTTCTGGCTCTGAGCCCTTTGCTCTGCCTCCTCCCTCCAGGATCAGAGGCTCACCTGGTGGATCAGCCCTGGGGAGCTCACTGTGAATGGCCAATGTGTGTGGTTTGAGAAGAGCCGAATCACGCACAGAATTCCTACAAGTTAACAGTATGTAAAGGGCAGGATTATGCAGATCATAAGATAGAATACGTTTGACATCTAAGAATTCCTTCTTTAGAATTGCAGTTTGGCTCTTGCAGATGCTTAAATTAAGGTCCCTATTTTGGCTAAGTATATGCAAGCATTTCATGTTCGCATTTCCAGAATCGTTCTCTTTTTATGTGTCCCTGTCCACCTGGCCTACAGTGGTGAGGGAGTGGATGGCTTTTGAGGAGGATTTCTGTCCTTCTGGGTTGTTTATAGCTGTACCATAAAGTTCAAATGAACACAGCATTTGACTCTTTGAGATACACTTGGTGTTTCATCCTGCCAGCACCTTGCAAGGCTGCAGGGCTTATGTAGCCTCTTCTAGAAAGTTCACTGGGAGGGCTTAGCAGATTCAGCAGTGCCTTTCAGCCCATACACAGAAGCACGATTCCCTGCCAAGGCAATTTAGCAGATTGATTTGTAAACCCCCATGCATTCCCAGAGTGCTCTGAAGGACTCTTGAGATGCAGCTTTTGCCGGGAAAACACTGTCTGGAGTGACGTCTCCTATGATGATTACGATTTCTCCCCATTTGATTTGAGTAGCAAGTATTAATAATGCACAGGCCTGTGTCTTACATCTCCCCGCCTGTGAGCTGACCAGAGCACCATGGTTCTTCATGCTCATCCACACTCATTCTTCGGCCTTGGCGGTCTCCACAGTTTTAATGCCAAAGTGCTCTCACCAAGAATGATTTCATTACCTAGTGGTAGATCATTTGAATGCACCTTATGAACGTTGTCTAAATAGGAGCTTTTAAGTTTGGTCCACTCTGCAGGTGACCACTGAGCTACCGTTAGGCTTTTAGATCAGAGGAGAATGTAAAGAGGACAGACAGCATGAGGGATCCGGGCACATTCCAGTGTAAAAGTACATGAGTGTGCTATTATATCAAGTAATCCGAGAACATATAGATGGTTCCTTAAAAACCGCTCCTGGCGTATGGTTTTCACAGGTTATTTTTAACTCAAGACGTTCAGCTTTTCAGGCCTTCTTTTGTAGTCGTTGGGGAGATCTTTTTCTGGGTCTTGTTTTCCTGCCACCGGAGCTCTTGGCCTCCTTTGTTGCTCTTTCCCTCAGTGCACTTTCTGACAATGCTAATGACGCCCATGGCCAGGCCCTGTCCTCCTGTGGGCTCCCCTGTCTTCCTGGGGGGCTCCCTTTCAAGTCAGCCGGAGCCTTTCCCTGCACACTGCAAAAGCGGAACTGAACATTTTGCTGTTGCTCAGTGTCTTTGTTGCTGGTGGCTGAGAGTGCCCTGTGGCCATCATCCCTTTTCTTCCATTTGTCAGCCCTACAAAGTGGACATTACTGTGCTCCTCTGTGGTACAGAAACTGAGGCACCAGGGATTAAAGAAGCATGGTCAAGTACAGAGAATGGCTCCCTGGGGAGGACATCTTTCCTCTACACGCTGTGCCTATCTTGGGAAGGGTCTCCGCGGCTTTCAATGTCTTAATGAAAGTGACAGTTCTTGGCAGTGGGCCACTCCGTCCATGCAGAGCCAGGCTGTGGCCACTCTGTGGAGGTGCTTCTCCAGCACAGAGCGGCTACTAATTTATTAAAAATATTCCATAGTCAAGATCGGTCATTTCAAACGAAGGTAAATCTCACTAATTGAGAAGATGGGAAGTGAAGGGCAAAGGGATTCCAATCTTAAATTGTGGAGTTTTCAGCACAATTAAAGAAAATATGATAAAATATTTTAAACTTTGAAGTATAACCCTTGAACATAATTTTTTCTTCTAAATTAGGATACTTTTGAGAGTGAAAGGGTGCTATTAAAATTATGTTGTGCCAAACATGGTGGTGCACACCTGTAATCCCAGGGGCTCTGGAGGCTGAGGCAGGAAGATTTCGAGTTCAAAGCTAGCCTCAGCAACTTAGTGAGGCCCTAAGCAACTTAGTGAGACCCTGTCTCAAAATAAAGCATAAAAAAGGTTGGGAATGTGGCTCAGTGGTTGAATGCCCCTGGATTCAATCCCTGGTACAAAATAAAAAAAACAAAAACAACATTATGTTGAAATAATGAGGTATAAACCTGGTGGGCTTCAGGCGATTGGTATACAATGCAACTGCAGGTTGTACGATATTTCACAAAGAAAAATAAATACAACTGAGCAAAGTGGAATGAGAAAAACGAAGCACTAAGATACATAAAATGAATTAAATGAATGAAAAAGTTGGAATGCAGTAGACTTTGATTGTATGTAATGTAGCATCAACACTCATAGCTAGGCTAACTTTGAAGATTTTATTCAGTAAATATTGCTATACTCTCTCTGAATGATTTCAGATTAAAAGTTAATTCATATCTATAAAGAAGGCTGATTCATGGCCCTTCAATAAGAGTAGAGAATGTATCTGACTGTACATTTGAAATTTTAATATTGTACTAAGACTGGCCAATGATATGGAATAATGAATTTCTCATCAATCCAAGTGTTTAAATGATAGAGCAGTCGCTTAATGGGGGAAAATAGCTGTTAAGTTCCATTTTTCTCAATTAATGAGATTTTACTTATGTTTTAGAATGCTAAAACAACAATGACTCCTCCTCCTCCTCCTCTTCCTCCCCCACCTCCTCCTCCTCTTCCTTCTTCTTCTTCCTTCTAATTCAAAATTCTTTTACCCTGTGGAGGTCAGAAACCTGCACCCAGGCAATTTGGTTGTAGGTGAGATTCTGAACCTGCATGTTCAGAAGCTGATACCAAGTGGGGTAGCTCAAGCCCCTCAGTGACTTCTCTGGGTTGTCCTGGGTGTTTCGCCTCCCAGTAACCTGATAGTACTGTATCTGTGACCCTAAACCACCGCAAAACCTTTCTTCTGTGTCAGGTTCCCTTGGGTCCCTTCAGACAGGAGGACAAAGCCAGTACAAGACATCAGGGACCTTGCTCATGCCCACGGCTCAGGTGTCAGCAGGCCAGGGGCTGGGGACACGTTAGGCTTTGCCTGAGTAACTGCTGAAGGCCTGGTTGCAGAATTGGGGCCCATGGCTGTCAGAGGCTCAGAGACGCCCCCAATGCTGGGGGTTCATGGAGAATGAGATCAATGTCTGTAAGATGAGCCAATCACAAGAACAATTTTTTCCCCTGACTTGAATTGGAGGTGATTTTTGAAACAGCCTCAGTTTTTGTCTGCCAGCCAAGAAAACAGCCTTGGAAGCAGCAGGCAATATGTCAGACTTCAAAGGAGAATGTATTGGTGTCTCATTGGCTCGCGTCCAACATGATGTTGGTAAATAATCGAATCCCGGTGTGGCGTATTTCTCCCTGACCCTTGACTGAAAACTATTGAGGCCCGTTCTGTGAGCCGAGGAGTGGCAGTCACTCATTCCAGGAAAAAGGCCAGGAAGAATGACTTTGAAATGTGTTTATAATTAACCGAACAATCTATATTCAGGAGACTGTTAGAACAGCAGGCTGCTGACTGGTGCGAACTTCTTAGATGGAGAAGCACAGAAATAGGCCTTCTCGCAGGGTGGTGAGACGCACCTCTCCAAGTGACAGCAACTGGGCACTGGAGACGTGTTATAAGGCACATTTTATTTCTTATGTCTTTTTCAACTTCCGTTTTTTCCTTGGGTGTGGCGGGTCACACAGGGAAGGGAAAAGAGCCCTTGCTGAAGGATTGGTCTCAGAGCGGGGGACAGCAGCTGTCAACGCCTGCTGACAGTCCCTTTTGACATGTGTGGCGCCACTGGGGATGGTGCTACCACAGTGTCCCAGTGCTGACCCAGGGAAGAGCCATGTGGAGAGGGAGGGCTTGTCTGCTGGGAGGGCTGGGTGTGGAAGGTGGAGATGGGGACAGGTCTGTGCTGGAAGGTGGAGCCGAGCCTGCTAGAGGCGGAGGGAGATAAGTGAGCTTTGATAAAGTGCCACCCACGTGCCCACACACCTCAACCACTTGGGATGCAAGTAAGAGCCAGAAAGCAAGCCATCCCCAGGAAGCAATTGTGCAAAGTCCATAAGAACTGTAATTCCCAGAGGTCGTCAAGTCAGAGGTGTCTTGGAGTGACAGTGGATGGGGTTCTTGCCCCGTCCATGAATGAGGAGACTGTGTGCCTCGTGGAGTGGTGGAGAGAAAGCCCAGCCACAGCAGGAGGGAGAGTGCCCTTAGTGGGAGGCACCTGGCGGGGGCACATCTGGATCCCTGTCAGTGGACCCGTGTTCAAGGCCCTACAAAGGGAGCCCAGCTACAGCCAGACCCCCTGGTTGCAGCACCTCTCCCTCAATATGCCAGATGGGTTCCGTATCCTGGGGACTCTGGGGAGCGATGGACAGAGTGAGTTGAGCACTGCTCGCATGTCAGCCGGGTCCTGCTGAATCCACTCTCCCCACTGGTCTGATTAGATCGGGGCTCCTTCAGTATCAGTGCAGCCAGTTGTGGCTGATGTTTTCACTATCATAACGCCTGTAAAGTGGCCTCCACTCAACCAACCTTTACTTTTGAAAGTTTTGAATATAAAAAAAAGATTTATTTAATTTGCTTTACAAATGTGTCCAGACATTTCTTAAATTTCTGAGAAAATATGCTCAATAGCATATGCAGGGGGAAAATCAATTATCTTTCTATTGCTTCTCTGTTAATTAAGTTATTTTAGAAAAGAAACTGGGTATGGAGAACAGGAAAATGAAAACATTTACTCATTGTTCAAATTAACCCAAATAGTGTTTTTAAGAAAAATTCTGAGCAATATGGATCAAACACAGATAATATGAAATATAATATTGTTTTTCTTGCTCTTACTCTTCCCAACTATTTATCTTGGGCCTTGTGATAAAATGGATTAAAGGAAAATTAAAAAGTATACAAGGCACAAAAAATAGCATACATTAGAATTTGGTAAATATTAGACCAAAGAAAAATAAGTGAAAGGAAATCACAGTGTGTGGGCCATAACTTACACAATTTTTGAAAATTGACCACAAATTCGGCTCTAAGTTTCCTAGCAGCAACATGGAGAAGGTTCAGTTTTGCTGTATAGTTGAGTTTATTTATTTAATTTTTTTTCAGTATAAAATTTGCCACTTTGGTCATTTTTAAGTGTGCGTCCCGGTTGTTATGTAACCATCACCACCATCTTTTTTATCTTCACCAGCTGACCTCTCACCCCTCGTTCCCCTCCTCCAGCGCCTGGCCGTCCATCCTCCTGTCTGTGACTCGACCACCCCTGGGGCCTCTTGCAAGGGGGCCATTTTGCGCCCCCCTTTTGTGCTTGGCTTGTTTCAGGCACAGGGCAGGGGCGTCGCAGTCCCTCCTTCTCTGGCTGCGTGACATTCTGCTGTGTGTGGACTGCGTTCATCTACCCTTGTCCCTCGAGGCACCTGGGTTGCTCCCACCCTTGGGCTCTGTGGGCAGCGCTGCTGTGAACACAGCACAGCCGTCTCTTCCCTTCTCTTGGTGACCATGGTCAGGAGTGGAGCTGCTGGACCACGTGGGGACCCTGTGTGCCGCTCTTCCAGCAGTCGACCCACCGTTTTCCTCCGTGGCTGCCCGGCAGCGTCCCCGGCAGGGCACCGGCTTCTGCACGTCTCGCCAGCCCTGCTGTTGCGCTCTTCAGTTTGAGCAGCCATCCCGGTGGTGCAGTGGTGATTGGCTTCAGGTTTTACTTAGTGATCCTGAAAAAGAAGCTGCTTGGGGGGGAAAAAAAACCCTGATTCTAGAACCAGAAGGAAACTTCTGTTCAGGGCACTTATAAAGAGGACACCCTTGTCCCGAAAGGCCATTGGTTGTGCTCTGCCAGTGCTTTAGGAGGGACAGTAGGAGTACTTTATGGGCTGTTTGTCACACTGCCCTTCTCCTGGGCTTGGGACACCCTCCAGGGACCATTTGGTCCATGTCCCACTGCCCTGCCCCTGCCACTGGTGGGCTCTGGCTCAACCCAGAGATTAGTTGCTTTGTATCTAAAACAATTGATGGACCAGATGTCCGTTAGGGAATTTCCTATCAACAGTACTTCTCTCAATTGAGTTTCTTAAAAATGTTTTACTTCTTTATTGTGGAAAGTGTCCAGCGTGTATACAAATAAGAGAAGAGATGGCCGAGCGCGTGCGCTGGCCTCTGCGGCTCAGCTGTGTTGCCCCGCCCCCGCCCCAGGCTGAAAGCCAGCCTCAGATGTCATGGCAGTTCTCTGTGAGTATTTTAGTGTATATCTTTAAAGATGTCTCTTAAAAGAGGGATACTGACCTCTTAAAGCAGAAGAATGATTCTTATCTTACCTAAAATTTTTTATTGTTCATTAAATGTTGTACAATATTTAGTAAGTCTTTATTTCCCCTATTGTCTCATATTTACTGGCTCAGATTTATGAGACAATATTGTTTAACTGTTCATCTGAATCAGGTTCCAAATAAAGTCCTTACATTGCAATTGGTTGATATAAATATTCAGTCTCTTTTTATCACCTCTCTCTCTTTCTCAGAATTTATTTGTTTAAAAAATTGGATTTGCCCTGTACATTTCCTTCAGTCTGAACTGAATGATCACCTTCTTCCGTTCTCTGTGTTTTCCATGAATTAGGAGTTAGAGGCCGGATCAGAACCTGGAAATGTCATTCAGGAGGCATTTAATAACTGGCTCTTTCTTTTTTGGTGAAGGTAGCAGCTTTTACTAATGACTGCCATGATCCATTATTTTACTAGAGACTGCAAGATTCAGTTGGCCCTGTTTGTCTGTGGGTTCTCTATCCATGGATTCAACCAACCATGGATGGGAAATATATTTTAAAAACTTGCTTCTGTTCTGAACATGTACAGACATTTTTTTCTTGCTGTTATTCCTTAAACAACACAGAATAACCACTATTTACATCGCATTTACATTGCGTTAGTATTGTAAGGAGTTTAGAGATGACCTAAAAGTATTTGGGAGCCTGTGCATAGGTTATATGCAAATACTTTTCCATTTATGTGAGAGGCTTGAGCATCTTTAGATTTGAGTATCTCGGAGCTGGAGGGGGCCTTGGATCCATCCCGCTATGGTCCTGGGGGGCAACTGCTTCCCTTTGTGAACTGGAATATTTCTGTAACAGGAAACTTCCCCTTATGAACTGTTGAACACCATGAGATCGAGTTTGATCAGGAAAGCAGAGTAATGCTCAGTGTACCTGTATCTACCATTGGCTCCGCGTGTGAGTGTGGTTGAGCGTGTACTTGTGTGTGAGAGGCATACCTGTGGACAGCTGCTGAAGCGAAATGTCCACTACCCTGTGATGGAAGCCTCTGAATGGCCACTTACCTTAGGACATTTGACCCAATTATTGAGATTTATAATCATTCGGCCAGTTGAAAATACAGCCATAGCAGCAAGATTGCCCCAGCTGACCTGGGGTAGGGAGAAAAGCCACCGGGGTCAGGTGGCAGGAGTAGTTTCTGGGGAGTAGCCACCTTCTGTTTTGTTCCCACCCAGTTCTGGTGACCAGAGGACCTGCTGCCACATGGATTCGAATCCTGAGCCTCTAGCATTAGGACCAACTCCTGAGGGGCCAGGCGCTGAGCCTGAAGTGGCTGTCAAATTCTGAAGCCCTGAAAAGGGAAAAGCAGGCGAGAAACGACGAGGCTCCTCAGGTCCCGCCCCCAGCGAGGATGGGCAGCTGGGCGGCCTGACTGCCTGCTCCTTGTGCCTCCGCTCCACGGGGCAAGTGGGTCTGCGGAGGCAGGGGACTCTTCATCAGGGTGCGTTGCCCGTGCGTCCGGCTTCACAGGCAGGATCGCTGGAATGCTCCATCCACCATTATGGCAGCCAAATACCCGGGGCTTTGAGAAGGCGAGCTCCGTACTGATCCACTTACACGTATCTCCCGTCTGTATCTTTATAAGTCATTTTAAATTCTTTTGGAAAGATGCTATGTATAAATTAAGTACTAAAAATGAAACAAAATGAAACTTCCTGGGTCTAGTAAAGGGTCCGTGCTTTTCTTTTTGTTTTAGGATGATCGAAGCCAGTGTCTATGCACTTTTCCAGGAGGACTGGGAGTGTGGCCACTGGAGCCCTAGGAAGAGGGTCAGCTGACGGGCATTGAGCCCTGCTGAGGAGCAGCCAGTGAGCTCTGCAGGCGGCTCTGACTGCAGAGCCCAGGGACTGCCCATCAGTAGGTGTCACTATGCAGGACGCCCTTCCTCTTCCTGAGGTGCCATTAGCATCTCAGGACTTGGGCTCATAGCTGACTAAGACTAGGGGTTTAGTGTTGCGCCCCTAGCCCTGGAGCAGCAGCGGTGCCTGCGCATGGAGGACCTCCTGGTGTAGGTCCCACTGTGTGTCCTTCCGGGTCTCAGCTGGGATTCCATACTTATGACAGTATGAAAGAAATTAATGACGGTCCATGGTAGACCATGTCATAAATAAATTAAAAAGATTTTAAAAATACATTTAGCATTAGGTGAGTGAAAGCAGCCTCATGTGGCCTGCAGAATCTGACTTACCCAGAGGTCAGGGTTTCTTTTTTGGGAAAAGAAAAATTTTTTTTTTCCTGAATCTCTGACCCCGCCGCCCAGAGTTCCTCCACAGTCCTCTCAGTCCCCCTGCCTCTCTGTGGTGACACACCTCCAGGTTCTGTGCTTGGGTCCTTGTCAGGACAGGGGAAAATCTTTCTAGCAGGTGCCTGCATCCATCTTGCTTTTGACTCCACATATCAAGCTGGTGCTTGGGAGACTCTTCTTATCCCTTTCCCAGGGCCACCTTACCTCCAGGGCTCCCCTTCCTTGGAGTATGACCTTTGTCCCGATGTCACTGAGGACCAAGAATCTGGAAGAGTTTCTATTCACCTCACAAGGAACATGAACAGGAGGAGGTGCCAGTTATCTGAGGGCTACGGTGGCATGGGAGAGGGGCAGGCGGGCTGTCAGGGATGCAGTGGTCCTTCCTCTCGGCTGCTCATCTTGATACTGGACAGTACAGCCTTTGGCCAGCTTCGCAGTGGAGAAGTGCAACCCTGGGGCCATGCAGTGGGGAAGGCCCAGGGGCGTGGGTCTGGTGTGCAGCCTCTGCCCCTCCACACGCAATACACAAACACAAGCAAAGATGGGTTCCAAGGCAAATGGCCTGGGCTTCAACTCTGGTGCCAAGACACCTGGCAGCCAGGCAGGTGCACCAGCTGAATGACAAATAGCTTCCAGTGGCTCTGAATGCAGGTTATGTCCCTGTTTTCTCTCCCATTAGGCATTTGCAATCTAGCTTACAGTGGAAAGGCTGTCAGACACCAGCAGTACCCCAACTGGCTTTTCCCTTTGAGCATCAATTTCCATATTACAAAATATTTTCATGCATGTAATTTCATTTGTTCTTTGCAGTTAACTCTGAGGTGAGAAAATAAGACTAGCATTCACATTGTTTGCTTATTCATCAAATCATTTATTTGCTGCAACAGGAGACAGAAAAAAATTTCTCCCCTCAAGGAACTTATATTCTAGGAGTGCGGGACAGAAACAAGATAGCTGTATAAAGCACGTTATGTCAGACTGCGATAAGTTGTAGACTAAAATAAAGCAGGGATGGGGGGTAGGAAAGGACAGGCTGGGGTTGATCGCAATTTAAAATAGCATCATCAAGGAAGGCACATTGAGATGGTAATATTTAAGCAGAGACCAAGAAGAGGTGCGCTGTCACACAGAGATGTGTTGAAAACGTGTCCATGCAGAAGAAACAATTGCAAAGGTCCTGGGGCAGTAGCAGGTTGGGTAGGAGCCCTATGTGGCTGAAGTAGAATTGACAAAGGAAGAGGAGGAAGGAGGAAGAACTGAAGTCAGAGATTAAGAGAGAATCTGGTTACCGGGGACCTTGTCGGTATTCCTGGGGACTTTGGCCTTTGTTTTGAATATTATAGGAAATCTTTAGAGCATTGCGGCAGAGGAGTGATGTAATAAGACATATATTACAAAACAATCACTTCGACTGCCAGGGTGGTGGGAGGAATACCAGCAGCAGGAACACCACTCAGGAGGCTGTTGTCCCCTAGGCCAGCACTTCTGTCTTGAACACACACTGTCTTTAATTTAAAATAACAACAACAAAAAAACCCATCTTCAACTACATACCCTTGTGGACCTTAGTCAAATGCAGTATGTTCATAGTTTTAGAAGGTTTTATTTATCCCACTGTTTTGAGAATTTAAATGGCCCTTTTAAATAACACATTATCTTGGCTATAATCAAAAAGTCCAAAGATAGTAGTTGTTAGTGAGGATTCCCACGGTTGGTGGAAATGTAAATTAACATTACAAATTGCCCGTTATCCAGCAATTCCAGTACGGGGTGATACCTAAGGGAAATGAGCTCAGAGTCTTCAGGGGGCCTGTTATGGCAGCTCTGTTCACAGTGGCCGAGGCGTGGAGTTGTCCCGAGTGTCCATCCACAGATGAGCGGGGAGCGTGTGGTCTGTATGTCAGTTGAGTGCTATTCGCTTTAATAGTGAGGAAGTCCTGTCATCTGTAACAACACAGACGGGCCAGCAGGATGCTGAGCTCCGTGAAGTAAGCCAGGCACAGAAAGACAAGTGCCACACAACTGCACTCACACGTGGAATCGAAAGAAGTCCGGCTCATGGATGCTCACAGAAGAAAAGTGGCCCCAGGAGCTGGAGTGAGGGTGCTGGTCAAGGAGCGCAGAGTGGCTGCACTTAATATGACAGGTACTTGAAAATTGCCAGGAGGAGGTTTTAAGTGTGCTTACCACACACACAAAATGTGAAGTGAGGGGTGTGTTAATCAGCTGGTTCCATCATTCCGCAGTGTGTGTGTTAACCAAAACGCACCACACACCGTAAATATGTGTTGTTTTCCTTGTCATTTTAGAAAGACATGGATAGTAAACGATGCCCTAGTCAAAAAGGTACGGGTCATCTGTGGAGCGTTCAGGGACAGTCAGTGCTCCACTAGAGATCATCGTTACTTGCATTTTTGGATGGACAGAGTGAGGTCACTGGGACTCGTCCTGAAGGTGTGAGGGGTATCTGCTGAGAGGCTTGTTCCACCATCCATGGGGCAGTGGGGAAGCATCCCCCCTACCCGGGGCAGCGGAGACAGGTCAGGGCATGTTGGGCTGGGCTGAGAGTGGGAAACCAGTGGCGAAAGGAGTCTGAAATTGATCTGTGAGGTAAGTCAGCATGTCATGGATCTTTTAACTCCTCCACCCATGGCCACTGTGAACAGGAACATCAGGTACCTGTGCTCAGCCAGGTCCTAATAGATGTGTTAGTCTGTTTTAGTCCTAACAAATGTGTTCTGACCTTGGTTATGTTTTGAAACTTCCAGCTTCTAGTAATCTCACTTCTGGACCAAGTTTTAAGAGATGGTTTGAGTTGCATGAAGGAGCTGGAGAGTGGCCAGATGTTGCTTTCTGGCAGAACCCCAAGGGGACCCAGCCCTTGGAGAGGCAGGGAAACACATTGGCCAGTGGGTCCCTTGGTGGCAGCACTAGGTTCACAGCTGCTTAGCAAAAGACCGCGCATAGAAAGTGGCCGAATGGCAGGCTACTTGGGTAGCTGGAAATCAATAGGAAGCCTTCTAGAACGCAGGAGCTCCGGAGGGAGAGCCCAGGGGCTCTGTGTGAATCCCAGGTGACTCTGACCTGGGCCCTACAGGGTGAGTGCCCAGTCCTAAATGGAACGGGGTTCAGAGACTTGTAGAGATGTTAGGCCTCTTTCAGAGGGGCTGGGTCTCAGGGGTGGGCCCGGGGCGAAGGCTGCATCCTAGGGCTGAGGAAGAAAACCAAATGAAGCCACTGTATTTAAATTTAATTTAATTTAAATTTAATTTAAAACTGAGATTCCTAAGAATCAAGGTAGCCCACCAGAAATTAAAATGTTTGCCAGAAAAAAAAAAATTGAACATTCTTCAGAGGAAAAAAACAAACCCAACTTCTACTGGATCATCCACAGTGTTTATCATACAACAGAAATCATCAGATGCAAAGAAACAAGAAAATGTGATTAATGATTAAAGGAAAATAGCCAAGAGAAGCAGGCCCAGAGATGAACCAGTCAGGTGTTGGAATCGGCAGACGGGGACTTAAACCCTGTCATAAGTATGTGAAAGGGTCTGCAGGAAAAGATGGTGAAGAGGTGGGGAAATATTGACAAAGAAATGAAAACTATAAAAGAAAATAAAATGACAATTCCAAGATTGTAAAATATAGCATCTGAAAATAACGTTTGAGTGGACCTAGGAGGCGCCTCGTCTGGACGCTGCAGGAGACAGGGTCAGTGAATTCGAAGGCAGCTCAGTGGAACTTTCCCAAGCTGGAGCACACAGAGGAAAAATGTTCTTGAAAAGTGAACAGAGCTCAATGACTGTGAGATGATGAATGTCAGGTGGCCCGATACACCTGTGACGGAGCATCAGAAGGAGCTAGAAAGTAACTGGGACACAAGATAGATTTGAGGGAATAGTGACCACAAGTTGGATGAAAAACTGTTGGGGGAGTCAAGGTGAATGACAGGTCTGGAGGGTCGGAGGCGGGGATCAAATCAGGATCGGGGAACAGAATGCTCTGGGTGGGGAGGAAGGTGAACACAAGACAAGAAGGTCGTCTCGCTCCAGGACCACCCCCCCCTACTTCCCCACTGGGTTCCTTTTAGGATGAACTGTCCTCCTTCTCTGGTTCCATGGTGACAGTGTGCTGGAATGAAAGCTCGGCTTGAGCCCCAGCTCTGCTTCTAGCTAACTTGTGTCCAGGCAGATCATTCCAGTCTGCAGCCTGGATCATCACCAGAGAAGGCCGCCCCACCCGGCCAGCTGGGAGCCAGCTTAAGGAAATACACTGTATCCTAAGAGCAGCAAGAGCCACGGAAGTGGGAAGAACACAGTGAGTTTCAGAAAGATGACCCAGGCTTCGGGGTGCAGCGTGGTGTGGGTGGACAGGCGTGGAGAGACTGGGCTGGAGGCACCACTGGGGCCCACACACCCCTGACACTTTCCCCAGAGCTGTGTGCTCCTTGTTCACAGAAGACCTTGGTCTCCGTCTACACCACAGCTCAGTGATCACCAGCCCAGACACAAAATAACCCCCGCCCTACAGGTGAAGCCAGATTAGACAGGCAGAGAGGCCAGGGTCAATCCAGAGCATGGAGGGATTGAAATGGGCATGCCTTCAGAGCCCTTCCTCCACCCTTATCAAGATAACCTGCCCCTGCTCAAACCTGTGCCTAAGGTGCAGGGAGTTGTTGATTATGCCCCTTCCTGCTTGGCCCCTCCAGCCCATCTGCCTGTCGCCTTCTGGGCACCCCACATACACAGTAAAGAGACAGAGAAGGGGGCAGGAGAACGCAGGAAGCCCAGGACACACAGAAAGGCAGAACGCCTGGCCTCTTGGGAGACCAGGACACCAACTGGCCCCCTTCTGCCTCCCGGGAGAAGTCTGTCACCCCTTTTTAAACAAACCCTGCTTTATATGCTTGCCTCGGCGTGCTTCTCCAATGTTATACTTCAACCTGTGAGGGAGCAGGACTCGTCACCAGTAGCCAGAGGTATCACAAGAGTGGGTCCCTTTCCCTAGGGGGGAGGGGCTCAGTCTTAAAGGGTGAGAGGTGGTGGCCTAGGCCAGGTGGTATGGGCATGGAGTCCTGTGAAGGAGCTGAGTCCCTTTGCCAATCTGTCATCTTTGAGAAATCCCATGATTTCCCCCAGAGGGGCTTCCCAGAGTTCGGCTGTGGTCAGGTCCTTCCCTTGCTGGGACATCTTTGTCTCTAGAGACAGCACTGCTGCTCCGCCTGCCCCCGGGGATACTGCTTCCCAGCCCCCCTGTGGCGGACCTCCTTAGCCACTCCACACCCTTCCTGTCCTTGGCTGCAGCCTGCCCATCTGTCAGCTCTCAGTGACCTCCCCCGCCCCTCCTTGTGCCTCTGTTCATCAGGTAAGGGCTCCCACCTTGCACTGTGCCTGCATTCTGAGTGGGTGGTCTCCTCTTCCTGTCTTGTAAACATTTTGCTGAAAGGTTCTGGATTTTGTCTTCCATACTCTCAAATCAGCCCCTTCCTCTAAATATCTTGTGAGATGAGTGAATGAGCATGTTCTGCATATTGGCAACAGGAGAAAAGTCCTTGTAATTCAGTGACTTAATGTATACACGGTTGAGTAAGAAATAGTTTGAAATTTTTTTCTAAGTTTCAATTAAACTTTTATTAGTTGTTCAAAACATTACAAAGCTCTTGACATATTTCATACATTTGATTCAAGTGGGTTATGAACTCCCATGTTTCCCCGTATACAGATTGCAGAATCACATCAGTTTCACATCCACGTTTTTACATACTGCCATATGTATGAGGGTCTTCTTCCCTTTCCATGCAATTTCCCTTCTCTCTCCCTTTCACTCCCACCTCTCATCCCTGTTTAATGGTGATCTTCTCATGCTCTTCCTCCCTGCTCTGTTCTTAGTTGCTCTCCTTATATCAAAGAAGACATTTGGCATTTGTTTCTTAGGCTAGCTCCACTTAGCATAATCTGCCCTAGTGCCATCCATTTCCCTGCAAATGCCATGATTTTGTCATTTTTTAGTGCTGAGTAATACTCCATTGTATATAAATGCCACATTTTTTTTTATCCATTCATCTATTGAAGGGCTTCTAGGTTGGTTCCACAGTCTAGCTATTGTGAATTGTGCTGCTATGAACATTGGTGTAGCAGTATCCCTATAGTACGCTCTTTTAAGGTCTTTAGGGAATAGTCCGAGAAGGGGAATAGCTGGGTCAAATGGTGGTTCCATTCCCAGCTTTCCCAGGAATCTCCATACTGCTTTCCAAATTGGCCGCACCAATTTGCTGTCCCACCAGCAATGTACAAGTGTACCCTTTTCCCCATATCCTCGCCAGCACTTGTTGTTGTTTGACTTCATAATGGCTGCCAATCTTACTGGAGTGAGATGGTATCTTAGGGTGGTTTTGATTTGCATTTCTCTGACTGCTAGAGATAAATCAAAGGCATTCCTGTATATCAGCGACAAATCTTCTGAAATGGAAATGAGGACAACCACCCCATTCATAATATCCTCAAAAAAGAAAAAAAAAACTTGGGAATCAACCTAACAAAAGAGGTGAAAGATTTATACAATGAAAACTACAGAACCCTAAAGAGAGAAATAGAAGAAGACCTTAAAAGATGGAAAAATATATCCTGTTCATGGATAGGCAGAACTAACATCATCAAAATGGTGATTTTACAAAAAGTTCTCTATAGGTTTAACGCAATGCCAATCAAAATCCCAACGGCATTTCTTGTAGAAATAGAGAAAGCAATCATGAAATTCATATGGAAAAATAAAAGACCCAGAATAGCGAAAGCAATTCTAAGCAGGAAGAGTGAATCAGGCAGTATAGCGATACCAGACTTCAAACTATACTACAGAGCAATAGTAACAAAAACAGCATAGTACTGGTACCAAAATAGGCGGGTGGACCAATGGTACAGAATAGAGGACACAGAAACCAATCCACAAAATTACTACTATCTTATTTTTGACAAAGGGGCTAAAAGCATGCAATGGAGGAAGGAAAGCATCTTCAACAAATGGTGCTGGGAAAACTGGAAATCCATATGCAGCAAAATGAAACTGAATCCCTTTCTCTTGCCATGCACAAAAGTTAACTCAAAAGGGATCAAGGAGCTTGATATCAAAACAGAGACTCTGTGTCTGATAGAAGAAAAAGTTGGCTCCGATCTACATATTGTGGGGTCGGGCTCAAAATTCCTTAATAGGACACTCATAGCACAAGAGTTAAAAACAAGAATCAACAAATGGGACTTACTCAAACTAAAAAGTTTTTTCTCAGCAAGAGAAACAATGAGAGGTAAATAGGGAGCCTACATCCTGGGAACAAATTTTTACTCCTCACACTTCAGATAGAGCCCTAAAATCCAGAGTATACAAAGAACTCAAAAAATTAAACAATAAGATAACAAATAACCCAATCAACAAATGGGCCAAGGACCTGAACAGACACTTCTCAGAGGAGGACATACAAACAATCAACAAGTAGTTTGAAAATTTTAACTTGAAGAAAAGAATATTTGATTAGAGGAGTAAAAACCTGCATAGGGACTTTCGGAGGACATCACAGGGGCCTTCTGGAATCTTCTGAGGGTTGGCATTGTGATGGGGCCAAGCTCTTTACAGTGAATGACCTTTCCCCTCTGTGGTAGGTAGCCTGCAGCCTGGTTTCCGAGTAGTCCTTAGGTGAATAACATTCCAACACCATCACACACTCCTTCCTCCCAAGTGCAACTCCACACCCACGGGCCAACTTCTCTCAGTCCCCCTCCTGCTTCCCTTCCCAGTCTCTGGTAACCACCGTTGTACTCTCTACTTCTATGAGCTCAACTTTTTTAGTGCCACAGGTGAAAATAATATTTGCCTTTCTGTGCCTGGCTTATTTCACTTAACATAACATCCTCCAGGCTTACCCACGTTGCTATAAATGACAGAATTTCATTTTGTTTATGGCTGAGTAGTATTCCATTGTGTACCTAAACCACATTTTTAAAAAATTTTAATGTCTTCTTTTTAGTTATGTATGACAGTAGAATGTATTTTGACATAACATATATACATGGAGTAAAACTTCCCATTTTTCGTGGTTGTGCATGATGTGGTTATACTGGTCATGCATTCATATATGAATATAAGGAAAGTGATGTCTAATTAATTGTACTGTCTTTCCCATCCCAATCCCTCTCCTTTCCCGTGACGCTCCCATCCAATCCAGTGAACCTCCACTCCCCCCCCCCCCCCGCCACTGCCTATTGTGAGTCCATATCTGAATATCAGAAAGAACATTTGGCCTTTGGTTTTTTGAGATTGGCTTATTTCACTTAGCATGATGATCTCCAGATCCATCCATTTACTGGAAAATGCCATAATTTCATTCTTCTTCATTTGTTCATATATACCATATTTTCTTTATCCATTCATTTGTTTAAGGGATTTTAATTGGGGCAATTTGGGAATTGAGTTGCTGTAATATTGATGTGGCTGCATTACTGTAGTATGCTGACTTTAAGTCCTTTGGGTATAAACTGAGGAATGGGATAGCTGGGTCAAATGGTGGTTCTATTCCAAGTTTTCTAAGGAATTTCCATACTGCTTTTCAGAGTGGTTGCACCAATTTGCAGTCCCACCAGCAATGTGTGAGTGTACATTTTCCCCCACATCCTGGCCAACATTTATTGTTACTTGTATTCTTGATAATTGCCCTTCTAACTGGAGTGAGATGAAATCTCAGTGTAGTTTTAATTTGCATTTCTCTAATTGCTAGACATATTGAAAAATTTCCCATATATTTGTTGGCCGATTGTATTTTTTCTTCTATGAAGTGTCTGTTCAATTCCCTTGCCCATTTATTGATTGTTTGTTTTTTTTTTTTTTGAGTTCTTTATATATCCTAGAGATTAATGCTCTGAGGTGCAGGTGGCAAAGATTTTCTCCCCTTCTGTAGGCTCTCTCTTCATGTTCTTGATTGTTTCCTTTGCTGTGAAGAAGCTTTTTAGTTGACGTCATCCCTTTTGATTCTTGATTTTACTTCTTGTGCTTCAGGAGTCTTGTTAGGGAAGTTGGCTCCTAGGCTGACATGATGGAGCTCACGTTTTCTTTCTCCATTTATCCACTGATGGACACTTGGGCTGACTCCATATCTTGGCTATTGGGACTAGTACTGCAGGGAACATGGCAATACAGTATTTCTTGGATACACTATTTCATTTCCTTCAGATATATATATATATATATATATATATATATATATACACACACATATATATATACACACACACACACACACACACACAGAAGAAAGACTGCTAGATCACATGGTAGTTCAATTTTTAAGTTTTTGAGGGATCTCCGTACTGTTTTCATGATGGTGGCACTAATATGCACTCTCACAGACAGTGGATACCAGTTTTCCTTTGTCGGCACCATCACCAGTATTTACTTTTTGGGTTTTTGATTATAGCCATTGTAACTAGGATGAGATGATATCTCATTGTGGTTTTGATTTCTGCTTACCTAATGATTGGTGGTGTTGGGCACTTTTTAAAAAAAATGTTGTAGATGGACATAATACCTTTATTTTATTTATTTATATATGGTGCTGAGGATCGGACCCAGCGCCTCACATGTGCTAGGCAAGTGCTTTGCCATTGAGCCACAACTCCAGCCCTGATGTTGGGCACTTTTTTATGTACTTGTTGGTCATTTGTATGTCATCTTTTGAAAATGTTAATTCAGATCCTGTGCCATTTTAACATCAGATTATCATTACTATTACTATTACTATTATTATTGCTGTGGAGTGGAGTTCTCTATTTCTTCTGAATATTAATCCCTTATCAGATGATGAATACTTTGCAAATGTTTTATCCAGTTCTGCAAGTTGTCTTTCACGCCTTTGCTGTGCAGAAGTGGTTTAATTTGATATAACCCCATTTATTTTTGCCTCTGTTTTTGAAGTTTTTTCCCCAAAACATCTTTGCTGATACCAACATCCCAAAACATTTCCAGTATGTTTTCTTCTGGTCATAGTTTTGAGTCTTCATTTGTCTTTGATCCATTTTGAATTGATTTTTATATGGTGAGATCGGGGTCTGATTCTGTTCTTCTGTGTATGGGTTATAGAACTATTTATTGAAGAGGACATTATTTCCCCACTATTCACTGTTGGCTCCTTGGTCAAAAGCCAGTTGTGTGTAATGCATGAATTGATTTCTGGTCTGTGTTCTGCTGGTTGGTCTGTGCCACGCTGTGAGGCCACTGTGACTTTGGTGTGCTTGGGAGCTAGGTATTGTGATGCCTCCAGCTTTGTCCTTGCCCAGGGTCCTTTAAGGGCTGCAGACTCTCAGTGATACATTCTGAGGTGAGCAAGTGACAAGCAGACCCCAAAGGGTGTCTAATGAGGAGCCCATAATCCCTCATAGGAATGGAGACTTGTTGTGTCCAGCTTGGCGGAGGGGAGGTCCTGGAGTTCCCAGAGCCGTCCTCACAGGGCCACAGGTCCAGTGGGTTCTTGTGAGGAAGAGGGGCCGACTTGGTCCAGTTTCATCCTTTGTGACCTCAAGGAGGGGAGCCAAGTGAAGGGGGAACCCGCCAGGGCTTGGGCTCAACGTCGGAAGAACTTTCCAGCTGTCCTTTCTAGCGATCCTGGAGGAGGCCTGGGCTCCTTCTGCAGGTGCAGGGTAGTGACTGGACAGCCGCCTGCCGTGGTGTGACAGGAACTTTGAGCTCCATGGGCACCTAAGTGAGCTGAGAGGGAAGGGCCCCTCTGATCTTGGAGTTGTTTCTTGAACCTGCTGGTGAAGGGGACCTCGTGCTCTTGAGAGAACCTTCCCGGGGGACGGCTGAGCTCCTGCAGTGTGTGTAAAGACCCTGGAACTGGATTAATCAGTGCAAAGTCACAGTGGCACGTGCCCGTGCATACATGGGCACGTTTTAAATTAGGGAAAGACCAAAGGAATGCTTAATCAAATTAAAGCAGCACTAGGCACTGATGTGGACACAGAGTAATTAGTTGTCATCAAATATTGAGAATATCAATCAGACCCTAATTGCTATATGATTTCTCATATTAGCAGGAAGTGTTTTTAAATTCTGTAGTTTTCAAGCAAGACTAGTGGGAGGAAGGTGGCTGGGGGCGCTCGACCTGATATGGGCTTGTTTCATGCAGAGCTGGCGGGAAGCTGGATGGAGACTTCCCGTTTTGACCGCATGTTCATTTTCTGGCATTTTGGAGCCGAGGTCCGGCGGTGAACCCTGCCCCTGCTGGACGTGGACAGGCAGAGACTTGCCTGGGCCACACTCGGCTCTGTGGCTGCCTGTCTCAGGGCCTGCCGCCCCTTGCTCTCCAGCCTGCCGAGTTGCCCCTTGGGTGTACCCAGGCCATTGCTCTCTGTCCAGCCGCCTCCCTTGAAAGGCCATGCTGTCCAGCTGTGGCTGAATCTGAGTGCCAGTCTGTCACTCTGGGCAGAGCTCTCATCTTGTGTCACCCTGTCCTGTATAAAGGACAGGGCTCTGGGGAAGGAGCACCCTGGACATGTGCCGTGCGTGGAGCAGGGCGTCGGTGCTGGCCCTCCACGTGGGCTTCAGTTACAGCCAGTGAAGGCCATGCTCCTTCCGAGGGCCACACAGGCTGGGTTCTGTTCCCTGAGTCCCCGGGTCTGTGCAAGGAGCCAGGGAGGCTGTTCCTCAGTCCCCACAGACGCAAGCGTGGTGTGGGAACCTCAGCTTGCAGCCAGGCCTGCTGGGGTGACTCGGGGTGCCTTGGTTCTGTGTCCTTGGGAAGGGACCTAACCTCTTCCAATCTCCATTTTCTCTTCCTGGAAGTGGGGTGATGAGGTCATCCTTGTAGGGTTAGGGGGCCCGTGCGTACAGAGACGCAGGGCGACAGGTGCTCCCAGAGAGCCTCCTCTATCCCTTCCCCTTCCCCTCTTCCCTGCCAGATGAGGAGAAGGATTCGAGGTTATTTACTGTTTGTAGGAAAAAATTTATTTGCTCACTTTGACAATTACAGAGTCACAACTGAAGTTGAGAATGAAAAAGGAAAAGAGTCTTCAGTTCCCAGGGCTGCACAGAGCATCGGATGATCACTTGATGGTCAAACTGAATGTTGGCAATAATTTCATTTCACTCATTTTCTAGAGGCAAATTGAAACTTCAGACATCCCTGCGTGTCACCCAGTGACACTCAACTCTAGTGCCCTGGCTGACACCAGCATTCTTTGCAGGTTTGGGGCAAAAGACACCTGGCTGGTGACATTGGGCAGAGGCAGTGAGAAGGCAGATATGTGAGGAAAGGATCTGGGTTCAGAAGTAGCCCAGAGGTGGAGCACACGGGAACACAAGGAACAGCGGAAACCAGCACTTACTGACTACCTGCTGTGTGCTTGACACTTTGCTGGTGTTCTCCCAGTGCCCCGAGGACTCTGTGAGCTCATGCAGAGGAAATAGGTTTAGGGCACATGGGTGCTCTCCTGAGGTCGCCAGGGCGGGTGCGCTTCAGCCCCGGGGCTGACTGCAGTGCTGCTTGCTTGGTACTTCTGAATCCACATCAGGACGCCCCAGAAACTCAGAAGAGGAAAGGACAGGCGGAATGCGAGCTGTTTTTAATTCTGTGTTCAGAACAACATTTTCCCCACATGGTCCTTGGGTCTGCATGTGCGAAGCCTCCAGGGAGGGGCTGAGCTCTCCACACAACCCTGTTTGGTTTCCAGGCGTCCCT
The DNA here is from genome assembly GCF_047511675.1 of Marmota flaviventris. Taxonomy (NCBI): domain Eukaryota; kingdom Metazoa; phylum Chordata; class Mammalia; order Rodentia; family Sciuridae; genus Marmota; species Marmota flaviventris. The sequence continues at coordinate 171,572,230 of NC_092500.1, forward strand.
CCACTGTGGACTCCATCTTAAGGATAAAGATGGTTTGTTAAGCCAGGCGTGTGAGGTGTGTCTGTAAACCCAGCAATGTGGGGCTGAGGCAGGAGGATCACAAGTTCAAGGCAGCCTCAGCAACTAAATGAAGCTCTGAACAACTTGGTGAGACTCTGACTCAAAATAAAAAAAATAAATATGGCTGGGGACGTGGCTCAGTGGTAAAGTGCCTCTGGGTTCAATACCCCTCCCTCAAAAGAAAGGTCTGTTAAATTTTCACAGATTTCCGGTTCAACAGACCTCTTTACCCCAAGTCTTAGATATAAAAGGACCATGTCAGGTGGCAGAGGGACAGAGGGGCTTCCAAGGAATCCCATAATCACTCATAGGAATGATTGCATAAATACCTGAGTGAAGAGGCCTTGGACATGCTTTGGGGTTCAAGAAGAGAGACTGTGTATCAGCTTGGATTCTGGAAACATTAACAGAAGAACATGAGATCTGATATTGTTCTGTGCGGGTGGGCAGAAGGTGGAGGATGCACATTGTGGATCGTTGTGATGAGCTGGAGGGTAGTCATGGGAAAGGGATCCAGTGTGGCCAAGGATGGGCTGTGGGTCTTAGAACTTCAATTTTGATGGTTAGAAAAGTGACCCCGGCTGATTAGAGACCATTTGGCAGATACATAAAAATGCACAGAGCAACTGGAGGTAACTATTATAGCAACATTGTATTTATTTGATTTCCCTCTAAGCTATCAATCTCAAGTCATATAAACTTTTTTTTTGGATTGAACCAATCAATTTTTGGAGATTGAACCCAGGGGCACTTAACTACAGAGCCACATCACTAGTTCCCCTACTTTTTTTTAATTGGACAGGGTCTCACTAAGTTGTTGTTTGGGACCTCCCTAAGTTGCTGAGGCTGGCTTTGAACTCTTGATCCTTCTGCCTCAGCCTCCTGAGCCACTGGGATTATAAGTGTGCTCCACTGTGCCCTGCCATATAAACTTTTTAAATAACTTCCTTTGAGTACAACAGATGATACATACTTGTAGAAATTTGGAAAATACTGAAGAATATAAAGAAGACAATGAAAACCTTTGGTTTATTTCCCTTGGATCCATTTTTCAATATATATACATTACATATACATCTATTTTATTTAGAGACGGTCTCACTGAATTGCTTAGGGCCTTGCTAAGTTGCTGAGGCTGGCTTTGAACTCACGGTCCTCCTGCCTCAGCCTCCTGAGCTGCTGGGATTACAGGTGTGTGCTACTGTGCCCGGCATGCTTTCTCCTCCTTAATGTCATCTTTTAAACACTTTTACACGTAATTAAATAATGTCAGAAAAATGAATATGTAATAGTCTACTTCAAATTGTGGGTACAGCATCATCTATTAAATACTTTTAAGTGCTTTCTCTAATACTGAAATTTTGAGTTGTTTCAGATTAGAAACATTCCTAAAAATTGGTATTTATAGAATATTTTCTTGCAGCTTCTTTTTAGAAGTAGAATCGTTGGATCAAAATTTATTATTTTCAAAATTCTTGCATATTACCTATCCGTGGTCTTAAAGAAGAGAAAGTGACACCTCTGAGTGTGTGTGTGGCGAAGGTGGACCTAGAAGATGGTGGAGGGCATTTGCAATGGAATTGAGCTGAGCAGGGAAGGCTGGTGGGGTGCGGTGGTCACCGTCCAGCCGGTGAAAGGAGCAGAGAGAATGAGGCAAGGAAGCAGTTGAGGTTGGGACAAAAAAGAGAAGACAGGACGGGGCTCAGCTTTCCTCTGAGGTGGTGCCAGTGAAACCCACAGAGACCTCAGAGGATGCCTCTGGCTGTCCATCTGGCATGAGCTGTCCCGAAATATGGTGCCAGGGAGGCTTCCTGGTGTAGGTCCCGGCGACACTCAGGAGCTCTGTTAGGTGGGTGGTGGAGGCCATGTGTCTCAATTTAAGAAACCATTTTCAACTACATAGAAAAATGTTGCTTCGAAAATGGAAAAAAGTAGTTAAAGTGTGCTTTACGGGACCATAAAAAGGCAAAGTGATTGTGCTCCTCGAACTGGCAGGAATTTTGAGGTTATGTGGGGGCGGGGGGATGCGACCTTAGACACAGAGCTGCTGGGTCTTTCCTGCTTCCTCTCTGTGTTTCTAGCATCCGAGTGGCAGCTGTAGCCCTCTAAAATGCAACTTAGATACATCTGTGAAGACTCCTCTTAGGCTCCACTTCGGTCTTCTGGGGTCCACCTTTCTCCTATAGCTGCTGTTTTAGCAAGGAACCCTGGAAGCTCCCAATCACTGTGAGCATGACTGTGCTCCTTGAGCAGCCTGAACCTGGGGAAAGAGCTGGGAGAGGGAGCATTTGGATGGTGTTGCAGGAGCATGTGGTGGCCGCACATGCTGCTGTGGGAGCCCAGCCTCCCTGTTGGTTTCCACTCTGACAACACAGACTGCTCTTCCCGCCCCATCTGCCATCTGAGGGTTGTTCTGTGCAGGTCCCCAGCAGGCAGAGCTGGAGAAAGGGGTCTGCCAGTTAGCAGAGCATGGGGCGTGCTGGTAGAGAGCGGGCCCTGGCCGGTTTGCGTAGTAGGCCCATGAGGACACAGCAGATACCGAGGGCTGCATTCCCGGGGCCACAGTGGCAGACATTGGCCTCTGACATTTTCAGAAAATAGCATTTTAGCAATCACAATCACAGATTTTTACTAGTTAGGTCAAAAAGGCACTGTTAATGTGTTTTGGGAAAAGGACTTATGAAATTTTGATGTCTTTTAAAAGTTCTTTCCAAGGAATTCATGTGAGCATCACAAATCTTAAAAGAAAATAAATTAAGTCCCACAAATATGAAAAATCCCACATACAAATGTTTATGAGAAATGACAAAAATTAAGGGTAATTCTAAAGGGGCAAACAGCACCCTCCCCCAGAGAGGAACTTCTGGAGCATCCTTATAAAGAATGTTTAATGATAGTGCCAAAGATGTGAATCTGATAGTCTCCCAGTTGTAATTTTATCTGTTCTTTAAATCTTTTAGGTGTTTAAATTATGTATTATTAAATCTTTACACCCCCTTCAATTTAAAACTTTTTTCCTACAGAATTGGGTGTCTTTCAGAGGTTCTTAGGTGGTAGTAGTGGCAAGTAAATTTATTGCATCTATGTCTTCCAAAGGCCAGCATCACCTTTGCATAAAATATTCTCTAAAGTGCAAGTTAGATACATTGTGTAAGAGACCCTCTGGTGCTCCACTTCAGGGCTTCTGGGTCCCCCAGTCTCTTGTTGCAACTGCTGCTTTAGCAAGAACCCTGGACATTGTGACGACTGTCATGTAGGTGCCCTTGAAGCGCTTCTGGCCTCCTGCTTTCTGCCCAGGCTGACACACCCATGTGTGTGCAGCTCCTTAAAATGAACCTGCAAGTCCAATTCCAGTGCCTGTAGGTAACCTAATAGTAAGAGGGAAACCAACCATATCAGTAAGTGAAATATGTGTTTACTAATGAAATTAACTTTAGGGGACAAACTAAAAAGCATTTTAAAATCTGTATGTTTAGAATATTCCAGAAGATAAATGAAGAAACTATAATGGAATATTAGCAAACTAAATTAAAAATGATAAAATTTGAAATTAAATAACTCTTGAAACAATTCTATATGTGGATTTTTAGATGGAACCCAGTTGATGAGGGGCTTGGTGAATATTTCTAGTGAATGGTTCTGGGACAACTGAAATAGGGAAGCAAGTAATGTCTCCCTCCTTCCCCCCCTCCCTCCCTTCCTACTTTCCTTTCTTCAGCAGACAGAGACATGAAGGATAACTTGAGATTCATTGATTGGCATATTCAGGAATTCCAGGGAAACAGAATGGCAGGAATGATGGTGAAGCATATTTGAGGGTACAATAGCTGGGAATTTTCTAGAATGGAAGGAAGACACAAATGATCATATTGAAAGTACATTTTAAGCTCTAAGCAAGGTAAATAAAAAGTAATAACACCTAGCCATATCAAAACTAAACTCCAGAATATTAAGAATAATGAAAAAAATTAAAACTATGAAGATAGATTGCCTACCAAGAAATGACATTTAGACTCACAGCAGACTTGACTTCAGTCAACATGGGAGCACAGTAGACTAGCACCTGTAAAGTACTGATGAAATCTTGAAATTTATACCCAGCTAAACTCAACTGACAGGACAAAGGATAAACATTTTCAGATATAAACAGATTTAAGCAATTTGTCAACTTGTTTGCACTTATTAAAAGGACCACCCTGAATACCTTATTGAAAATTGATCCTTCCCATCATTCCTGATCTGACTCTGCTCTCCTTATTTTTTATAGCTCTCTTTAACCTTTTCATTACTATATCATCTACATATTTGTTATTTTTAGTATTTCTTTTCTCTTCCTCACCAGAGTGTATGCCCTACAAGAGGGTAGGATCTTGTCTGTTTTGTTCACTCATGAGTACCAAGTTCCTAGAACACCTTCTGGTATATAGCAGGCACTGTACTGTGAGTAGTTGTTGAATGAATGAAAAGCAGTAAAGTATACCAGGGTAGGAATAGACAAATGAGTGGGGCATAATAGAGGTCCCAGGAACAGGACCACTCAGTGATGTACGATAGAGGTGACATTAGAGAGAAGTGCAGGAAGAATGGAATATTTAATAACTATCACTTTGGGGAATATTTGGTTATCCATATAAAAGAGTAAATTGAGCCTGGCATGGTGGCACATGCCTGAAATCCCAGCAACTTGGGAGGCTGAAGCAGGAGGATCGTGAGTTTAAAGTCAGTTCAGCAACAGTGTGACACTAAGCAACTCAGTGAGACCCTGTCTCAATAAAATATAAAATAGGGCTGAGGGTGTGGCTCAGTGGTCAAGTGCCCTTGAATTCAATCCCGGGTACCAAAAAATAAATAAATAAATAAATAAATAAAATAAATTCAATCCCAACCTCATACCCTATACAGAATTACTTCCAGATAGATTGGCAGCCTAAAATGAAGAATGAAACTTTAAAGCTTCTGAAAATGTAGGATATTGTCTTTATAATCCTTATGTATATAAGGAGTTATTATGCAAGATACAAAAAATACCTGTGAAAAAGGAAAAGATAGAAATTTAACCACATTAAAACTGAAAACTTCTGTGTGAAAGAAGGCATCATAACCAAAGATAAAAAGGCAAATTAGATACAATATCTGAAAATAAATAATGGGCAAAAATAGTATTCAGAACATATTGAAATTATAACAAATATGAAAAACATAGCAACCTCATAGAAAAATGAACAAAGGCAATTTACGAAAGAGCAAATGTAAATAGCCAATATACAACATGTAAAGATCCTCGACCTCACTGTTAATTAGCTACGTTTATATTAAAGTCACAATGAGATGCCACTTAAAACCCAGCCAACTGGCAAATTGTATATAACTTGTAACACCAAATCCTTGCAAAACTATGGCAAAACAGGAATCTCCCTTACACTCTGGGTCAGTGACACCCGGCAAGCTCTTTCCACCCAGAGCGCCTAGATGAGAACTGTAGCAGATGACTGTGATGGGCTCTTGCTGTGTGCACTCTTTGGGGGTCAGGTCCTCTAACCCCACAGAGCCAAGAGTTGTGGGGACAGGAAGAACAAAGCCCCCGGTGGGTCACCGAGAATGGTAAAAGCAACTAATCTTGTTTCCACCCCTTGCTTTCAAAACACGTGCGTTGTCTTCTGGGTGGCATGGCGTGCCAGTGTCTTTGGGGTCTTTCGGGGAGGGCCTATCCTGTGTCCTGAAGGATGGTACACACCCTCAGAGTGCCATCTCTGAGTTGGTCTACCCCCATGTCTTGGTGCTTTTTCCAGACAACAGCTTCTGGGTAGTGCACTGTATAGTGAATAGGTGGAACTGTGTCACAAGCCACAGATGTGTCCCCTATGCTATGAAGTCAGTCACCTGCTCTAACCTGATAGTATGTTGCCGGGCCCCTGAAGGCAGAAGAGGCAGACCCATTCCAGGAGTACTTGTCTCTTACGTGAACATACATGAGTTCTCTCACCCCTTGGCCCCTCGTGGTGGATCGATCCCCTTAAGAAATGGTGCTATGTAAGGTGCCTGGTGACCATCTCTGTTGCTATCGTATTGGGTGTTTAGTGGTGGCAGCAGCTAGATGAGACTTGGTGAGAGGGGGTCTAGGCTCTGGGCTCATGTAAAGCCTATTTCTTGCACATGGCCACATTGCTCCTGTGTCCATATTGCCAGTACTAGGGTGGCTGAAGAAGCTGGCCAAGGGATGTTGGCCTATTCTTTGTTGGCTAGTGCCTCTGTCATGGTGGGTGCACTCTGGTCAGCATTAATGTGTGGTACAAAGATCTTCACGCTGCAGACGCGCACTCCTGTGTGTATCCTGGGTTCTTTGTTCCTGATCTTCTGGACTTTTTTGTTTCTGCCCTGACTAGTCAACCAAGCCATGTGTTACTGTCCACGAGCCCACGTGTGAACTAAATGTGGGCTACCTCTTCCACAGGTGGGTAACTGTGTGCTCCTCAAGGCTACCAATTGGAAGGGTTTTCCCTTACCACTGTCTTTCTTGGCCACTCCTAAGTGATCCCACAGTGTGGCTGTTAGGTACGTTTGACTCGCTCTCACATAATGAGCCATAAACAAAGCAAATCAAAACAAAACAAAACAAAACAAAAAGGCCTTTACCTTGTCCTTTAGCCGGTTTACAGAGTCCCCATACAGCCACAGGTATGGAGTGAGGGACTGTGTGGGCACACCCCAGTACATGCTGGGGAGGCTGGCTACCTGTTCACACAACCTGCTTATGCCCTCTGGCCCTGCTCACGTGTGATCCTGGGTATAACTTCTCTTCCATGATGGATTGTGACTGCACCCACTGGGCTAGCTCTCGATGGTCAATTTTAGCGCATAGTCCCCAGGGATTCCCCTGGGTAGTCATTCAGTGGTGAGCATCAGTCGTACCCACATCATGGTCTTGAAATGCCTTTTCCCATCTAAAGAACCAGCGCAGGAAGTTGCCCTCTGAGGACAGGAGCAAGTTGAGGCACATCGTGATGCGGGTCAAGTAGCTTGCGTTCTTTAGCCGACAAATAAAAAGGAAAATAATTGAAGTGGGACTTGTCAATAGAAAGGACTTAAAAGTGCACCAAAATTTTAAAATAAAAAAAAACTAATATAATGCCAGAGGTGGACTCTTAGATGATAAAAATATAAAGAGACACAGGAAGGAATTACTATAAAAGTCAATAGGAGTTGCTTTGGGGAGGGTTGTGGATGGTGGTCACAAGATGTTTGCCTAATAGTGCTTTCAGAAATGTGTTTCAATAGGTTAAAATATGAGTATTTAAAATAATACAGTGAATACTGTATTTTATTTGATGACAAAACTCCTTTTGATTATTGAAAGTTACGAGGAATTCTTCCATAAATAAGCTTGTTTTCTTTGTTTAAACACACATGCTCTCACACTCAACCCCCAAATTGAATGCTCTGCCATACTGCAAGCCACGAGATAAGACACTGCTTCCAGGAGGAGTTGTTGTTCTGACAACCCCTGTCCTAAGTCAGTGCCTCTCCAGATATGTGTCCATTGATCTCACACCAGTTCTGTCAGCCACAGGTGGCACTTTGGAGGCCTTGGCCCAGTGGGAGTCTGGTTGTCCTCCCTGCAACAAGGCCATTTCTTGATCCCTACTAAACATTAAAATAGGATGAACTGCTTTTTTACTTATAACTAATGTTTTGTTTGGTTCAGTCAAGAATATTTTAAGTTTTGACAAAACCCCCAGTGGAGCCTGAAACCGCAGATAGCAGTGAACATTATATATTCAGTACTTTCTGGCTTCTTGTTGGCGTATCTGAATTGCTGGCATTCCTAGCCTTGTACTTTGGGGCTATTAGTAAGGAGAATAGGGTTTCTTTTTTTAAATATTTGTTTTTTAGTTGTAGTTGGACACATTGCCTTTATTTTATTTATTTATATGTGGTGCTGAGGATCGAACCCAGGAGCTTGCACATGCTAGGCAAACGCTCTACCGCTGAGCTACAACCCCAGCCTAAGAATAGGGTTTCTTGAATATAAGTGCTGTGATACCATGACAGCCAATCGGATAACTGATATGGTTAATGAGTGACTAACAGGCAGGTAGTGCACGCCACGTGGATACGCTGAACCAAGGGATGATTCATGTGTCAGGTGGGAAAGAGAGGACAGTGACATTTCATCACACTACTCAGAATGGCAAGCAATTTAATTATTTATTTCTGGAGTTTTTCATTCAATATTTTCAGACCATAATTGTCTAAGGAGATTGAAATCTCAGAAAGCAAAACTTAAGATAAGGTGTGTGTGTGTGTTTGTATTGTGGGGGGAACTATGGTACCATGAAGAGAGATGGCCTGAACCATCAAGAGGCACCTGGGAGAATTGGAGACCAAGATCTGGTCGGCTGGCTACTGAAGCCTGTCATGTCCCTTGTATGTAGAATGTTAAAGATGTGACACTCTTTGGTACTGTTGTTATGAGTCATTGTGCAATATAAATATTTTATTCACTGAACCCCATGGACTCCTGAACATCAGGCGGGGTGCCTCCAGTGTGGCGCCTGCACAGCTCCTGCGTGGCTTTGAGGCTGCTGATGTCCAGTAGTGTCGAGCTCACTGTTTCCCTGTCCTCCAGAGGTTCTGTAGCACCAGTCCCTCGTCCCAGGGAACAGCAAAGTAAAATTTGTGCTGAATCCTTTTGCCAGAGACAGGGGATACTCAATTTTAATACACACTCAGAAAACATTTATTTATAATCACTAGTAATAAATAATTCACTTGTAAACAGGAGAAGTGCTGTAGTAGTTTGTAACTCAAGTAATGTATATGCTTCTATTATTTCTTTGAATTTTTTAAAAAAATATATACCTTTCATTTTTAAAGTGATAGAACTGTATCACAGAAAAACTTTAAAAATGAAAAAGTATTTCTCCATTCTCACCACTGTAATATTCTCATGGTTATAACTTCAGTACAATTCCTTCCAGTCTATTTTGGTGTGAATATTTTTATAGTTATAATAAAAACATGCATATAATTGTGTTTTTCCTTTTTAATTTAGCCTTAGATAATTATGATATAATCACATGCATATTTCCATGTTGCAACATTATCACAACAGTAATTTTTACTGCATTGAATTTAATTATTTGGCTCTATCATATTTTAAAACTATTAACCTATTTTTGGGTGGTAGATTTCCCCTCACATTTTAGCAAGTAGAATATTTTTGAATAATGTATAGCTTCATGAACATCATATTATGGCTATTTATTGTTGCTTTGAATTTTTAAAATAGAATATTAAATGAGTGTCAAGAATGTCAGCAAACTAAATTTTCTTACAGCTCTGTCATTAAGTCTATCAAATCTGGCGATTATGGAGTAGGAGGCATACATTAACTTACCAACTGTTGTTCATCTTAGTTACTTGTGAGTTTAAAAAGCTGAGTACAGTGTGAGTGAGGCATCTGTCTTGCTACTTCTAGAGATGGGCGTGTTACAGCAGTTGTACTGGGCAGTCCAGAAGCTTAGGGTAGAAATGGGAGTCCCTGTGTGTAACCCAAGGACATGATGCAGTAGCTGTGCTTGTGCTCCTGGGGCTGGGCCTGGTTCCACCAGGTGTTTGAGGAAGCTGTACCTGTTGGGAGAACATGATGCTCCCTGTTGAATGGAGTGGACTTTTGTGAGTGAGTTTGTGGTTGTTCCTTCCCTTCCTTCCCCCTGTCCCCCTCCATTTATTATATTCAGTAATAGAATTCAAAAGATTGGATATGTGGGTAATAAGTGATTTATCACATGCAAATTTACAGCGACTTTAAAAATTTTTAAAAACTGAGCACGTATGCAAAATGGTTCATTGGAAATACTGCATCAATCTATGTTGATTTTGTAAGTTTCTCCATTAAAATTAGCAATGTAGTGCTACACTTGTTTGTTAAAATATTTTAAAAATATGACCAGAAAGCTGTTCATTAAATGAATTTCTATTAATTTATGAATTGAGTATGGAAATATTCATAAAATAGTTATCCTTTTACTGTGTCATTGGGAAGGGTATAGATGACCTGATTCCATTAAAATCTAAGGCTTTGTGAGTTTTTGTACAGTGAAAACAGAGACATCTTTACAAACAACTTTAAATGAAATTATTTTTAAAGGTTAAAACCCCTCCTTCTTTACAAGACAAAGTCGAGCTCTGTGTCCTGGCCCATAGGCACTGCAGTGCACTGGGCACTCGCCTTGGAAGGGGATTAACCTGTACCTTCTGTTTTTTGTAGGAATGGGCTGTTTCTGGGGAGCCGAAAGGAAGTTCTGGATCCTGAAGGGAGTGTATTCGACTCAAGTGGGCTTCGCAGGAGGCTACACTCCCAACCCCACTTACAAGGAAGTCTGCTCAGGTAGGAGGACTGCGCTGTGTGTTACTAGGAGGGACAGGCCTGTCCCTGCTGGTGCACGAGAGCCTCTTCAGCATGGAAATAGCAGTTATGTTTAATATTTCCTTGGGCTTCCCTTTACTATCCCTGTGAATATACTTGTTTGCTTCTTTTACATTTTTAGAAGATAACAAACTTCCTCTGGGAGGTATCATTTAGCCTTTGCTATTGGTCAACCACCCAGAGCCCAGTAGCTTCCAGCTTGCTGTGCCCTCTGGGCTGGGAGCACCAGGCTCTTTCTCCGGGGCTGCAGTCCACTGTGGGCTGCTGGGACTGGCCGCTCTTGGCTGCGTCTGGCAGTCGGTGCTATTGGCTGCCTAATGGGGATGGGGGTGTGGCACGCTGGACAGGGCTAATCCACACAGTGGTGGATGCAAGAACCCAGGAACAGCAGGAGGGCAGGAGCCCCGTTCTCTGACTGTGGCACACTTGCTGTTGTCCCACTGGCCAAAGCAAGTCCCATGGTCTAGCCCAGGGTCAGTGTGAGACAAGAGACCAGCCCAGGCAAGGTTCAGGGACACAGGGAAGTGAGGAGATCAGGGCAATCAGTGCAACGACCCCCCTCATGGCTCAAATGGCTCATGTGAAAGGCATGTTTTCTGGAGGGAAAATGGTGAAAAGCCACACTATCATGCAGGGATCCGCAAACCGCAGCCCGCAGCCCACGCCCGCTCCCTGTGTGATTATGTAAATAAGGTTTTGTTGAAACACAGCAGTGCCCAATTTTAAAAACATGTTATCTGTGAACACTTTCCTGCCACAATAGTAGGGTTATGTGGTGACCACAGACACTGTATGGTCTGAAGAGCCCGAGATGTTTACTCTCCGGCCCTTTACAGGAGAGGGGGAAGAAAGGAAAAGAAAAATGCGCTTTTCTGCAGAGAAGAGGCAAATGCCCCCTTTGGAACATTCTAGTTCAGTGCCAGCTTACCTCTCTGGATTTGTTTCTGGCCTTTATGAATTCCCTTTTATTTCTTGCCAGCTCAGGAAGTATGAAGGCTCATTTTTTAACAGAATATTTTATATCCTATCCCAACTGGGAAGGTCCAACTAGGTCTGCCGTCTGACACATTGACACAAATGGAATTTAAGAGTACCCGAGCAGCTTTATCTTTTAAAGTAAGCATTGGTTTCAAAATTAAACCAATGCTTACGCAGAGCTATAAATAGATTCAGATGAACTGGGGAGATTGCCCAGGTGTATCCTCTCAAGTCTTAGGAATGAAAATGAATAGATTCCTTCCTGTGGTTCCAGGCATGACTTATCATCCTACGATGAAACTGTGGCTTAGAAAACCCCAGAATGTCCATTGCTTGTGCTGTTATCCTCATCTTGCAAAATGATGATGATCAGCCAGAATAGTGTGATTGATCGTTTGCTCAGACTCCCTCAGTTCACGTCTACCTTAGTGACACCATGACAGGTACAGTGAGTTGAACTCCTACTATGTGCCAGGCACTTTTTATGTCTTTCATTTTTCCAGACAGTTCTCCCATGAGGCCTGTTGATTTCCATCTTTTGCAGAGGGAGTGTTGAGGCTCAGGGAGGATAGGTTCCTCACCCAGGGTGCTCAGTGGCTGGAATTTCCACTTGGTTTGCTCTCAGCTCAAAGTTTACGCCATTGTCATGGTGTAAATCTCCTGTCTGCTGCTCCATGCCAGCCCTTCTCCATTCATCTCCACACACTCCCTGCACCAAGTCACAACCCCTCTTTCAGGTCTATCCCTCTTCTGCAGTTTTAGATATATTAATGTGTGTTTGAATGATCACTGTAGGAAAATACCAAAGAATTTTTTTGACCTTCTGATGTTTAGAAAGGAAATAACCAAACCCTTTAAGATCCAGTTCATGCAAATAGCTGGCATTAGAGGTCTGTGGTGATGGGTGGAGACGGGAACTGTGGAGGCTAGTAAAGTGTGATGCCAACACTCCTGCTAAGTTAGCGGTGGCTTCAGGAAGTGTGGTTGCCATGGAAACTTGCTCCTGATTGGAAAGAGGTACTTACTGGGTCTAACCCAGACATGAAAGGAGAGATGATTTCTTTCTCCTGAATTTGTTGTTGTTATCCTGATCATAAAAGGGGTAACAAGAGGCTGTGATAGTGGTTCCTCTGGCTCGGGATGGTAGAGGCTTCAAATTCCTGGGAATATCAGGGAAGGAGAAATAAAGTCCCCAGCTAGAGGAATTATGGTAACCATCTAATTATAGATTTCTGACTGAGGAGAGGAGTGCAGGAGACAAAAGTCAGGTGGCCTGTCAGGCCTTCCCCACCTCTGCCCCCTCATGCGCAAAGCCTTGCCCAACGTGTTGGGGAAACCAGACTCTGCTAAGGGGTGTAATAATTGCTGAGGTTCAGTGTGGGAGAAACTCTAGTCTGTCCCAGTACTTGCATCCATTTCAAAATTGCTTACTCTTGGGTTGGTCAAACTTTGATCACAACCTATGAATATTTTGTAAAGATTTTTGTTTTTGATTTTTACTTTTTCAAGAAAAGAACTATAAGGAGAAGAACTATTGTATGCAAATTCCTTCTCTATTGTGGCAGCACATTGGAGCCAAAGGTACCACTTGGTTTCTTGGGTCAGGAACCAGTTTATGGAAGGGGGCTGTCAAAGCCCCACCCTGATCTCTCAGGGGATGACAGATGTCAGAGCCTCCACGGTACTGTCGGCGTGCAGATCGGTGGCCCTGAGCCGAGGAGCCAGGGCTCCAGTTGGCCAGGCACCCTGCTCATGGGTGTGCACAGCCCAGCGGGCCTGGGTGAGCGCGTCTGCGAGCAGAAGCATGAGGTCAGCTAGCACGCCCTCACCTCCAGTGGTGTCTCCCTGTGAAGACTGAGGGGCCTGAGACCATGAAACCCAAGATAGAGTCTCCATCAGGCACCTGGAAAAGATGTACAACTTCTAGGAACAGATGAGCGGGGGGTGGCCCCAGCTGTGACACATGGTGAAGTTGACTGTTGTTTTAGTTAGCTATTTTGCTGCTGTGACTAAAAGACCCACCAGAACAATTATAGAGAAGGAAAGTTTATTTGAGGGCTCATGGTTTCAGAGGTCTTAGTCCATGGAAGGCTGGCTCCATTCCTCAGGGCTCAAGGTGAGAAAGAACATCCTGGCAGAGGAGTGTGGCAGAGGGAAACAGCTCACATGCTGATCAGAAAGCAGAGAGACTCCACTAGCCAGATACAGATATATATACCCCATGGCCCCACCCCAGTTCCCACCTCCTCCAGCCATGCCCTACCACTTCAGTTACCACTCAGTTAATTCCATCAGGGATTAATTCACTGATTGGGTTAAGACTCTCATTTTTCCTCTGAACCATTTTGCATTGGCTCACATGCAAGCTTTTGGGGGACACCACATCTAAACCATGACAACTGTCATCTAAGCAAGATGCCTGTTACATGTCGGGCACCTCCATCCACACATGTGCCTGGAGCCCGACGTAGGTGGAAGATATAAGGAGCTAACATTTCCTTATGTTCACAGTAATGTTGCCCATTGGGAGAGAACATAAAGATGCTGCCCTGAATCAGAGTGGAGAGCTCCCCTGCTATGTGGGTGGGGGGACTCAGGAGGAGGTTGGTCAGCCCAGGGGAGGGGACGGAGGCCCCAGTGGCACCCTCTGGGATACTCTGGGAAGACGCATACCACCTGACATCATGACACTTTGAAATTATATCACTAACCTCTTGTTCTGATCCACTCTGTAGAATCTTCTATTTTTTTGTCTTCTGGTGGTGATTGTATACAGCAAGAAAATGCAATGAGAACAGATCAGTCAGGCAGACAGTTCTAATTCTCTTTCCAAATTCAATAAAATGTCACTCTGAGATGTATATCTCAGTCTATTGTGAGTTTAGTCTGCATGGGTCATTCTCTTCAAATTGGATTAACCTTGGGTGGAATTGAATGATAAACATGGAATTTGGGCTTTCAAAGCTGAGAGCCAAAGTCCAGACCTCCATGATTTTCCAAAGGCTGTGATTGCCTCCTTGCATTTCCCTGGAGATTCCCCATCTCTCTAGTTGTCGATAATTTCATTGGAACCTGACTTATTTATTTCCCTACTTACTTACAAACCTGTTTTAAAAATGGCCATTCTCATGTAACAAGTGTGTAAGCTTGGTAAGCTTCCGTTCCTCGGATCTGTCAAATATGAGCCTGTAAGGCACAGGCTGAGAAATATTCCTCTCCAGGGTGTTTCAGGGCTGAGTTTGAAGCCTTCTGAAAGCCGGCTGCTGCCCTAAATCAGGCCCTGGCCTTGACCTGATGGAAGGTAGCCAGCAGACCTGCTTTCCAGGGGGCTTGTGACCTGTCTCTAGGAGACATGCTGAGAGGTCACAAGTCTTGGTGGCCACTGTTCTTCCCTGGAATGACTTGCAAGGATTAACGCATTCTCTTGTATTCCTATGAATAAGGTCTCTCCCTGGCACTCAGGAGTTCAGAACCTGGAGTGAGCAGCGCGAGAGCTTCACAGAGGTATTCCTTTTTTTTTTTTTTTAAGAGGGAGAATTTTTTAATATTCATTTTTTAGTTTTCAGTGGACACAACATCTTTATTTTTATGTGGTGCTGAGGATCGAACCCAGCGCCCCGCGCATGCCAGGCGAGCCCGCTACATCTTGAGCCACTTCCCCAGGCCCAACACAGAGGTATTCTTAAGTGAATGGCGCTGCCTCATGGGACTGCACCCGCGCAAGATGCCGTGTTATGAACTGATGTTGAGAGCACCGGTTCCTCCATCCAGGCTTCTTTCTCCAGAGTCAGACAGAAGCTTGGTTTTCCATGTTTGCTTTAAGGAGTTGCGCTGACCCTGGTTTCCTCTTCTCTCTCTCTCTCTCTCTCTCTCTCTCACACACACACACACACACACACACACACACACACACACACACACACGAGCTCCCTCAAATGGTTGTTATGCAAACCAACTGATAACTGGCATGCTGCTGCTTCACGGCACTGATTCTGGAAGTAATTGAGCTATTCAGACTCCTGAATACCCTGATAGAGAATTATTCTTACATTTTATAATAACAACTGTACAGATGAAAATATGAAAAGATATTCTGCGGTGGATAAGCATTCTGGGTTAATTTCAGAGCATTAGCCTAATATACAAATACCCCATTTCTGGCAAGAAAACCCAGGATGTTCATTCACTGGGTAATATCTTTTCGTATTTTGCTTACAGATGTTCAGAACAATTCCATGTTTATTAGTCTATTCATAAGCTTTTAGAAATCTGCACAGCCAAGTGGCACCAAAACCAGAAGCATGAAAGGGGTGGTGTGGCTTTTCCTCGTGAGATTCACACATCCTCAAGATAATCTGAGGCCCAGACACTTGCTCTGTCCACAGGATTCTCTGGGGGATTGTCAGGCAAATTGTCCACAGAGGTCTGATCAGGTTCCTGCCTCTGGGGGGAGCAGAGCGTGGGAGTCTTTGGAGGCCTCCTGGGGTGTAGATGCCCGGTTGTCTCCCTACTTCCTGAGCCTCACTTTCCTCTCTTGTAAAATAGAAGCAGTGCTCCTTTATGAGGCCATTGGCTGTGGTTGGATTATTTGAAGGTGGGATTGTTTTCAATGGACAGTTACTCTACAAAATTAGAACATCTGCTTCCCACCACTCCAGCCCTTGGGTATGTTAAAGGTGAGAGTGATGGGTCAGGAGGTGCGTGGCAGGCAGGGGGCAGCCTACAGCAGGTGCATGCTGGGGGACCGCTTCCTTCTTCTCCTCCTCTGTGTTCTTGGTAGGTCATAGCCACCCCTTCCCCAAGTGCATGTTGTTCTCTCCTGGATGCTGAGAGCTTCAACTAAGCATCGAATAATAATTTCTCCATTAATATAAAGCAGCTCTGTGTGCCTTTTAGTCTGACTTAATTTCTGAAGTGTTTGGGTGGAAGTGCACGTCTGCGCAGCTCACACGAGACTAATGGTCCCATTCTTCTTCAAAGCAGGGCTGAGATCTGTTATTAGCAGATCTTATCGAGCCACGGAAAACTCTTTCTAAATTCCTTGCAGACTACTTTAAATCCCCTTTCAGTGCATAGTCAGACTTATTGTGCTCATTTCAATGTCAGTCAAGGTAAATTACTAAGTTATTGACATATCCCTGAAAATGCAAGACTTGGTGTTCAGTTCTTGCTACAAGCAGTTTGATCACTTTTTGTTCCTCTTATTATTAGTCATAACATTGGGCCTGGAACTTATAGCAGGCAGAGTAAAGATGCTTATCTATCTCAATCCAGGCTCTGAGGTCAGGACCCTTGGCTCATAGTTGTAACCCCTAGGACCAAGTACAGCCCCTCTTCCAGCCCTGAGCACACACAGCTCTTCAGGGCACCTTAGTTAGTTGGGTGGACCCATCACCCAAAGGGGTGCAATACAGATAGTGGGGAACTGCTGTTGTTGTGAGCTCAGTCACTCCAACAAGCTTGGCTTCTTGACCAATTTCGCCCTCTGAAGGACTGACAGCAGGAGTCTTGGGGCACAGGTCACGGGGAGGTCACATGTTCCAGGCCTGGAAAGGGCTTTAAATATCTGCTAGTCCAGCAGTTTTCAAACTGGGTGACCATGGAACCCTTGGGCTCCAGAAGGCTGCCATGGGGATTTGCACCAGCAGCGAGGTATTCCCTGCACGACGAGGATTTAGGCTGCACAGTGAACCTGTCACAGCATTACAGGTTGGGATCCTGATGAATGTGCCATGTTTTAACGTTCGCTGAGGCAACTTCCTTTGTCTGTGGAAGAGACCGCGCTTGACAGAAGTGATTTGAGAGAGAGATTGGAGAAGAGGTGGAGTGTTTTCTAATCTTCCAGATGGCACGCGATGGCTGACTCCTAGAATCTTACCTCATCCCCCCTTGCCAGGTGAGGTTGGTGGTCAGGGATTCAGAGTGGAGGGGGCTTTGAGTTTGAAATATTAAGACATAAAGGGGTGGACATTTTGTCAATTAGTCCTTGCTCTTCATTTCTGTTAGGCTGACCCAGCAGTCCCCGTCATTTGTGGGGGACACGTCCCAATTCCCAAGTGGATGTCTGAAACTGCAGGCTGCCCAGGCCCCGTAGACACAGTGCTTTTCCTGTACATACTGCCCCGTGACTAAACTCCACTTCCCAGCTGGGCACAGCAAGCGATCCACAGTGATGACTAGTAATAAAGTAGAACCACTCTAACAGTGTGCTGCGGCAGCAGTTATGTGAACGTGCTCTCTCTGAACAGCCTGTCTGTCCTCACCCTCTTCTCTCCATGGGTACTGAAAGCTGAGAAGTGAAGCCATGGATACGAGGGATGTCCACACTGGAGCCTCCTGGCAGACCCTTCTTGTGACCGTGGGTGCTCTCTGTACCGTCTGCTGCACCAGGGGCGGAGCTGCTGGGCCTGGGCGAGGAGGAAACCTTACAGGGAGAGGGTTCCTGGCTTCCTGCCTTCCCTGTCCCTCAAGGCTTCTGCAGACTGGCTTCCCACCCTTCCCACACTGATTGGTCCCCAAGCACAGCCTTCAAGCCTTTGGCTCAGTCTCACACAAATCTTCTTCAGTGTTCAGTACGTGAGAGAGATGGCCCCACACTAAGAAACCCACCCTCCCTCCTGTCACTGGATTCAGAGCATGTCCGTGTCCGTCATCACCCGTCCTTCCCCTTGGACCCTGCAGTCAGAGTCTGCATCCACAGCACCTGTGCAGAACCAGGCATTTGCCCTTACTCATGTGGGCTTGGAACTGCCATGCCAAGGCGGGTTCAGGGTCCCCAGCGTTGAGAAGACTTGGGTCTGCTGGGCCTGCACACTTAGCAGAGATACTGAAACTTTCCCTGGAGGTGTAAGTCCAGCAGCAGAAGTCAGGGAGGAGGAGGATTCCCACAGCGTCAGAGCACTGAGGCCAGCAAGCAGCAGCATGAGGCACCAGGCCACCGCTGTCCTCAGGTGACTCCAGGAAACTGAGGGCTGACCTTCTTCCTCAGGCCCCTCACCAGAGACTCCACTATGCCACCGTCTGTTCTTTCATCATTTGAGGGAGAGGCACGAAACTGACAGTTTACAGATTCTCTGAAGACTGCTGCCTGTGCTGTGCATTCTTCATGTGACCTTGATATTTTAATACCCTCTAGCTCGTTGGGCTGGTCACCCCCCTCTTTCCTTGAACAACTTGAATCTCTGCTGGTGAACAGGTGTGGCAGTCAAAGGTCAACAGACTGTCAGGCATTCAGTGGTTAAATATGTCACTGTTTCAGCATATGTAATGGCAAAACTTGAATAGGCCTTTTAAATGGGAAATAAATAAGATGGAAAGAAACAAAAATCAAAGCATCCTTTGTGCACACCCAACATAAGACATAGGTTATTCTTTCATTGTCTCGGGATTATATTCTCAAAGATTTAGAAGGGAGATTAAGAGGAATTTGCTATGGCAAGCAGTTCTTAAAATGTAATTGCAAAAGCCATTGATGAATGTGCCTATGCTGATATTTTCAAATCACATATAATGGAGCCACACTGTAATAACAGAAAATAACCTCATGGGGAAGGGTGAGCTAATCCAGGAATTTCATGTGATACGCTGGGTCTTAATGACTTCCTAATGACTAACAAATTTTCAAGAATGAGATTTCTTTTTTTAAAAGTTACATTAAAAATAAATATCTGGGTCAGTGACTGCCCCATCTGCCAAGGAAAAGTCACAACCAGAGGAATCCATGCAAATGCCCGGTTGTGAGCCAAGCACCGGGCAGGAGCCAGTGGCTCTGAGGAGGTCACTGCGCTGTCACGGCTGCTCTCATTGGCCCGGAGTCACTTACCAGTGATGCCAGCCTCTGAATAGTCAGTAAAGCTGCTGTTTTCTTTTAGTATAAACTAGAATTTCAAAAATGTTTTGGAACTATTTAGATAATCCCAATCCACAGAAATGTGGGATTTCTTTTTCCTTAGTTGGATAGTTTAGAGCACATCTAGTGAGTTTTGAATCTTCTTCTTCTTTTTTTTTTTTTAAATTAAGCATTAGAATCTTATCTTAATATGAAATTTCTGCACCACAGTCTAGTAGGAGGACATGGTTTCCCAGAAGCTCTGATTGGAGGGGCCTGACTCCCACACTGTCTTTTCTGTTGTGGCCCCAAAGGTGCCTCCTGAGAACCCACAGGAGCTCTCTCTGTAAAGCACGGAGGCCAGGGACACCTGCACTCTGGTGGAACGCAGTGGAATGGGGAGCCTCCACCCTCCCTCGGCACAGGGCCTGCTGGAAGCCCGCAGCTGCTCTCTGTGCCCCAGGAGCATCAGGGGGGCCGAGCAGAGAGAACACAGGCAGGGGCCTTCTCATCTCTGTCTGCTCAGAGGCATGCCTGGGCACTTGAGGAGCCCTGGGGTACACATTTTCACACAAGTAACAGGTCTCACAGCAAGTGGTCCAGAGCACACTGTGTCCCACGCAGCTCTGGACCTCCAGTGTATTTATTTTAAAGCTGCCCCTCCCCTTCAGTCCTGGCAGTACAGGCCTGTTAGCCACCATGACACCAGTGTGGCTGTCAGCAGGCCAGCTGTGCTCTGGAAGGGCCGGTTGACAGAAAGCCATAGGTGCCTGAACTTGAGTATCTATGTGTACAAGAAAAAAAGAATCTGTCATTTTGTTTAAGGCTTGTTTGGTTGCATTTGATAGTTTGGAAATGCTCCAGAGCAAATCATCTGTCCACTTTTGAATCACATTGTAAAGATGGCAGAGCCATACACCAGAGGCTGAGGTCACAGGAGTGAGCATCAGGAGGCATCTGGGTTTTTTCATCAATATTTTAAATTAATAAACATTTATTTTTAGAGCATTTGTAGGTTCTCAGCAAAATTGAGCAGAGAGTGCAGAAAGTCCTGTGTCCGCCGCCCCTACACACCCACAAACACCCTGTTTCCCATACCCCTCCCCAGCGCTGCAGTACCACGGTGGGTAAAATCACAGGGATGTGCTGTTTCCATCAGGTCACTCTTGGTGCTGTGCATGGCCTTGTACAAGTGTCTGGTGACACATCTCCACTGCTGTGGTATTCTGCAGAATAGCTCCACTGCCCTGAAAATCCTGTGCTCTGCCTGTTTCTTCCTTCTGTCCCCTCAGTCCTTGGCAGCAACTGAACTTGTCACTGTCTCCATGGTTTTGACTTTACAGAATGCCATTGAGTTGGAATCATGCAACGTGTCGCTTTTTCAGATGGGCTTCTGTAACTTAGCAATATGCACTTAAAGTTCCTCCATGTCTCTTCATGACTCGGTAGCTCGGTTCTTTGTAGTGATGAATTGTACCCTTCGTCTGCATGGGCCACAGGTGTTTACTCACCACCTTCTGCAGGATATCTTGGGTGCTTCCAGGTTTGGGTAACTATGAATAAAGGTGCTGTAATCATAGGAAGCTGCTCTTGACCACACAGCAGGGAGGTGAATGCAGGAACTCTAGGCTGAGGAGGCCAAATCCACCTTCCACCAAGGAGGATTCCTTTAGGCCAATTGCAGGCAGGCCCTTGGAGATTCACCACCAAAACCACTTTCAATTTCTCGCTTGAACTTTTCCGGGGGGGAGGAGGGGTGCATCACATAGGTAACAAGAATTCAGATAGCACGTTTGTGTGCCTCTGGCCAGTGGTGATAAGTTCCCAGGGGAAGGTGTCTTTTCTCCCTTCACAGAATAGGGGGATTCGGATGGGCAAGTGTCTGTGCTGGGGGGCAGCTGGGGGGCAGCTGGGGTTCTTTCACCTTCCCCTGAGGCTGTCGTACTCAGGGTTCCAGCTCTGGAGGCTGGTTCCCATCAGACTCCTGGCTCTGAGGGTGGTGGGCAGGCTGCAACTCCTGTCCTCCTCCCTGCCCCCAGGAGGTTCAGGAGAAGCTCCCAGAACTCTGGGGCTTGCTTGCCTCTGTACATCCTGCCTGTGGCCTCTGCATAGGCCTTTCTTTTGTACTCGCTCAGTGAAGAAGTTTTAAAAGATTAAAAATATATTTTACCCACATCTGAGTTATATGGGAGAGGAAGGTTGCTTAGGATATGCCATGTTTTTGGCCAGGGGTTTCTGAGGTGGGATTTATGCTTACAAATGCACAAGGGCTTACTAGGTGGGAGTGACAGCATGTCCCTCAGGTGGCCAGCAACAGCCCTGAACAGATGGAAACCAGCGACCTGGAAGGGTCCTTGGGCAGAAGGGAGAAAATGACAGCTGTGGGGAAGTGTGATGGCACATGGAGTCCTCTTCCCCAGAGACCTGGGTCTCCCTGTGGCAGGCAGCTAGATACCCTGATGGCATGTGTCCTGGTCTGTTTGCATCTCTTGGTGGCCTTTTAACTTTATTTTAAGTCACTGCACCCCCGTGGCCTTCCATGTGAATACAGATAGATGTTAAATAAACACAATTGCATCCTGGTCTTTGCACTAGCTTCTCAAGGCTTTGATGAGAAGTAGAGTCCCATTTAGGAGGGGACTTGCCTTGGTCCAAAAATCATTCCCTTACCTAGGACAATCTTTCTCTGGCTGGATGTATTGATGACATTGATCTCTCTAGCCAGGAGAACATAGCAGGTGTGCTTAGAAGTCAGAGGTGAGATTATAAGATTGTCACCTGCCCATTCTGATGGCCTTTAAATATGAGCTTGGAGAAAGAAAATGATGGCTAATATTTTTAGTGCTTCCCATAAACAGGACCTAATTACAGATCTTTTATTTGTAGCAACCTCTTCAGTTCTCTACAGCTGAACGGGGTGAGGGTATGGGATATGATAGCATGTCTATTTTAAAAGGAGCAGATCAAGGTACAGGGAGATTATTTGACTTGTCCCACATCATTAGTAAGCAGCAGAACTGATTTGACACCCTAACGGTCTGTATCCAAAGCCTTTGCTTTTAACTACTGTGGGGTCTTTCTGGGGAGGAGGAGAAAGTGCGGTAAGTACAATGCAAAGAACTTGATTTTCAGGAGGATGTACAATACCCCTCCCCCTAAAAGAACAAGACACTCAAGTTTGCCAGGCCAGCCCTGAGGCAGGACTTGGTGGTAGCAAAGGCTTCCCTCACACTAGATGATGATGTCCTTGAGGTGGGGGGTGTGTCTTTTCCTTATCCCACAACACCTGGAGCAGGCCTCGCACCAGAGGCCCCCAGTCAGCTGGCATCATGCGGAGCTGTTGGTACCCTGTGCGTTGAGTGGGGCAGTGCCTGAGGATCTAGTGGGAAGTTTGGAATGGCCTGGGGACACAGGTGCTCTTGAGAGATGCTCCTGATTGGCTGAAGAACCAGAAACTATCGCAAGAAAAGTTGAGAGACTGAGTTCTGAGCAAGCCTTTCCAGGTGGCCTGAGAGCAGAGGTCTGGAGGAAACCAGGCGTCACCCCGGATGAGCAGCAGGCCATCAGCTAGGGGAGGAGGAGAGTAGCTCTACGTGTCTACCTGCTGCCTTGGCCCTATGAAGTCCATGAGGTGCTCATTGCCCTGAGGAGTGGACTTGGACCTGGGGGTGGTCACTAGATTTTAAATTTAGCATCTCTCGGGCTGCAATGGTGCAAAGCAGCTTACACGGGTGGTTTCTGGAGTGCTCTGGAAGCTGGATAAATGTGATTGTGAGTTTCTGGAGGGTTCTCTGAACTCAACCTGCACAATGGGAGGAGAAAGAACATTATTCACAGTCACAGCCAGGTGGTTAAGGGTCCTTCCTGACCGCACCGAGTGTTGAGGGCCCTACTCTCTGCCCTGTTGGTAACTGGCCGCCCTGTGGGTGGAGGTGGGGGGCAGTCTTCCTGTCACGCACTACTCTCCCCCAGAATCTACTGACTGCTTACTAGGGGAAGGTGTCATTCTGGGCCTTGGCAAAGCTTGGAAATGCTATATTGAATATTCTGCTGCAGGAACGTGTACTACACAGCCCAGGGTAAAGGGAAGGGTCTGGTGCACAGAGGAGAGAGCCAGGCTTGGGCTTTCCACCCGCCTGGTCTTACCTTCCACATCTTCAGCTTTGCCTCTTTGATTGTCATGGCTGTCCCTGGCCCTCTCCTTGCCGTCGAGCTTCCTCTGCAGCCTGGGGTTCCCTGTTTGGGCTGGCTGCCTCACCCGACCCGTGGGCCCTCACTGGTGACCTGGGTACATGGCTGTGACAACCGGAAGTTCCAGATAGGGGCCTAGGCCTGCTTCCTTGACATGGCAGTTTCAGAAATGAAAATACAACCAAGTTACCTGGGTTTGTTTCCCATTTTGGACTAGAAATAAACACTGCCAAGATCAAACGGGTGCACCATAAGAAAATGCTTCCAAATAAATGGCAAGGAACAGAAGGAATGAGCAGTTGTGTGCAGGAGAGATGTCGATGAAGGAGGTGCACCCTGTGATTTGGCCCAGTTGCAGCAAAATAGAGTTCCACTTACAGGTGAGGATCACATCTGACAGGTAATCAAGAGCTGGGTAGCACCACCACGCCTGGGCCAACAGTGCAGGCACGGAGTTCTGGTTAGTAAGGCAGTGGGAGAGGATCCTGCCATAGTCCAAGCTGAATGGAACAGAGGAGCAATGCTTCCATGGAGAGAGAGTGGACAGGAGAGCACCCTGCAACTCCAGCAGCACCCACAAGTGAGGCACCCATAGCACCGACACCCCAGATGGGCTGATCATGTCGCCTGAGGTTAGGCAACAGATGGACTATTCATTGCATAAATTGGCTGCCCAGGGACCACACATGCCAGCTAGGGAATCCAAGGACATACCTGGGCAGAGGTAGAAACAGCGTGTTCATGATCTGAAAGGGCAGCGAGCATCACTTTGCACTGATGAGAAAAAGAGCGAGTGAAAGTCAGTAAGGGAAGGAAGTTTGATTATGCATTAAAAAGATTTTTTTTTGGTACAAAGATATTTTTAATTCATCTTTATAAAACCTGACTTTAATTGTCACTTCTCAATGTCATCATCATAGGTCAGTCTCAACACTGGGAGAGTAAATAATATCTGGATACATGAGCAGAATACATCTGAAATAAATAAATATTCTTAACATTGAAGTTTTACTCTGAGCACAAAATGCAAAATAATAACTTTCTTGGAAATTGTTATAGAATGTGGTTTGGTTTTCAAAATAAAGTGTAAAATACAAGATAGAATCATCATGTAAAAGACAGCTTTAAACTAAAATAAAGCCATTCTCTCTGTCTATATTTTTAGGCCTCTGCACTGGTTCTTTGTTGGTATTGTTGATCTCATGTGACGGTGTCTCTACGTTGCTGCCATCCAGTGTTTTAATATGCACTGAGTGTGTTTATACACTCACTTAGGAGTCCTCTTTTGAAAGCTTTTAAAAATTATTCCTTCACTTACTATTTTAAAGTTACTAAGCAACAGATACAGTGGTGGGCAAAGCATACTTCTGTCTTGACAAAGGTGTACATCCATTGCTGTTTAAAAAATGACCTCAATTTTTAGAGCAGTTTTGGATTTAGAGAAACATGGAGGAAGAAGTATGTAGAGTCCCCAGATTGCCTGCTTCTTCCCCAGCACACATACATTCCCTGGAACTGACATCTGACTTTCGTGTGGAATGTTTGTTGTAGTTGATGAGCCAGTACTTATACATCAACTGAGTCCATAGTTTACATTAGGGCTCACTCTTGGCAATGTGTACGCCATGATTCTTGGCATAAATGATGACAGGTATCCACCAGGATAGCACTGAAAACAGTTTTGCCCCTAGAAACTCCTGTGCTCCCACCCCCGCACTAAACTCTGGTGACCCCTGGGTTTTTGCTGTTCATAGCTGTTACTTTTCAGACTCTCCTATGGTTGTATCATTTCGGAGTGTAGTTGTAGCCTTTTTGAGTGTGCAGTCTTTTTAGATTCTTTTTTATTCTTTGTTCAGTTGGAAATCTGCTCTGGTCACTTCAGTCTTTGTGGCTTGCCAGCTTGAATCTTGTTGTCACTGAACAGTATTCCACCATATGAATGCACCACAGGTTGTTTATCTGTTTACCTAGGTAAGTCATTGCAGTTGTTCAGGTTTAGGGGCAATTTTGAGTTAAGTTGCCATAAACCTTCAAGTACAAGGGTTCGTATACACGTAAGTTGGGAAGTCATTTGGATAAATACCTAGGAAGGGACTGCAGATCACGTGGGAAGACTACATGGCGCTGTAAGGGACCATCCAACTGACTTCCCCAGTGGCTATGCCGTTCTGCCAACGTCAGTGAAGGAGGTACCTGTTGCTCCACGCTGTGGCCACCACTGTCAGCGTTTGGGATTTGGGCCACTCTAACAGACATGCAGTGTTACCGCTCTGTTGTTGTCATCTGCGGTTTCTAGTGGCGTATGATGTGAAGCACCTTTTCACAGGCCTGCTTGCCTTGGCGTCACTCCACGCTGGTACACTGGTAGAGCAGTGTGTCCTGGGAGGCAGGACTGCGCCTTCAGAGCAGGCTCTTTCACTCCCGATATTCTCCTAGCGCCGATTTAGACTCCATGGTGCCGAGTCCTGCACTCACCGGTTCCTTCTCTTGTTCTCTTGTGCACGTGGACCTCTACTCCGGGTTATGCCATAGTTGTGGCCTCTCATTTTTTGCTCCTTTGGCCATTACGCTCCCAGGGATCCCAGTAGCTGACCCTGGCTGTTCTCCCTGGGTTCAGCTGGCTGTGGTTGTCCACCACCCGTGGCTGGCGCCGACGTCCTTTGCTTGATGGTGTCAGCACCATCGATGACGGGTCATCTCAACCCCTCCCTGAGGCCTAGTGTCTGGGAAAGTTGTCACATATTCAGTGGTTGATAATAAAACTGGCTTTAAGTTGGGTGCTTTATCACTTGTCATGGCTAAACCCAATCTCCTTATCATTCTCCTATACCTCACAACTTATCTTCCTTCTGACTCTCCCAGTTCTGGGACAATGGCCTCACCATTCCTTAGTACCTCAGGCCGTAAGTTGTAGGGTGATCTCTGCTTCAGGACACACAGGAAATCAGACACCTCTGTGCACTGTCCAAGGGAAAGAGAAAGCTCCCTAGGCCAGGAGGCATCCTGAGTGCTCAGGTGTTTTGTCAGTGCCCTGTACATTTCCCCAAGAGCCTGTGTCTCCTCATGGACTAGTCAGCCTTTCCTGTGATGAACTCCAGATCCTTTGATCTTCTAACCCTGAGGGGCTTCTGGAATCTCTTTTTTTCTCTATCCCAGCTGTCAGCCCGGGCTTCACAGCGGCCCACTGGGGCTCAGGTTTGGGCTCCTGCTCTGGTTGTTCAGAAGGGACCCAGGAAGCCTCAGAGCAGGAGAGTGAGATGCAGAGAACCAGAAACTTCAACCCTCTTGTAGTTGGGTCTTCATCGCCTGATTTTGTTGTCCTGTGAATCCTTAGAGTAGTCAATGCTTCTAGAAATTAAATATAGATACAAAACAAAATTATGCTTTAGTCCTTTTAGAAGCTTTGCACGTGCTTATTCATACCCTCAC
This sequence comes from Marmota flaviventris, assembly GCF_047511675.1. Lineage (NCBI taxonomy): Eukaryota > Metazoa > Chordata > Mammalia > Rodentia > Sciuridae > Marmota > Marmota flaviventris. The sequence goes on from NC_092500.1 coordinate 171,599,145, forward strand.
GTCCTCCTCTTCATTCGGGCAAATAAGGATTTGACTGTAGTTTTCTTTAAAAAATATTTCTTGAGAGACCTCAGGTGTGTGTGACTGCTTGTTGTGGGAAGTGCATTTTACTTCAAGAGTTGAGGTTTTCTCCCTCCAAGTTTATATATACTCTGGTACAACTTCTCACCTTGGACCCAAGAGCTGCTCTCTGCAAGACCGGGCTTCTGTGAAACACGGGTGGATTTTAGTCGCCTTCTCACTGCGTGTCATTGCATCACTGCAAAATGCTCTTTTCATTTCCAGTAGCTCCTGGAGCTCCAGCTGTTAGCACGTGGGTGTCTCCCCTCATAAAATATCAGGCATCTCCTTAGCTGTCCACAGCATTCTCATGGAGGAATGAGACCTTATCTGAAAGGCGTGGAGGGGCATGCCTTATCTGAAACGCTTGGGAGAAGGAGCCTCTTCAGATTCCAGATGTTTTCAGCTTTTGTAATATGTGCATATATGTGATAAGATGTTTGGGAGATGGGACACAAATCTAAATACAGAATTCATTTATGTTTCAAATATACATTATACACATAGCCTGAAGGGACATCCATGCAATATTTTAGATAATTTTGTGCATAAAACAGAGTTTTATGGCATGGAATTTTCCATTTGTGATGTGATGTCAGCACTCAAAACTTTTCAGATTTGGGGACATTTTGAATTTTTTGATCAGTGATACTCAACCTATATTATAAATTAAGTGAACATAGTTTGAACTAGTTGCAAGATATATTTGATTTGGTTTTCTGAAGCTCAGTATTGAATCTTTTTCAAAGTTTCCTGTTTTGCCACTTTTCCAGATAAATTTCAACCTCTTTGTTGGAACTGTGCTCTGGGTTGGGCCCAGATGGGTGCAGCAGAAAGCTGGCTGTGGGCTGGGCCTGAGCAGCTTAGCCAGGCAGAGGTACACAGGTGGGCATGCCTTGGTGGGAATGGCCCAGGCACAAAATGAGGAGGGGAAAGGGCAAGTGGATGGTGGTTGTCTTCTGCACATGAGGTTCTTAAGAGTAGATGATAATGAGTGAGAAACCTTTAGCCTTGCAGAATGGGCCAGGAATACCATCCCGTGTGTCAATCTCAAGGAATAACCTGGGAATGAACTGAGAGGCCAGTGTAGAGGGCACTGGAGAGTTAGCTGAAGAAATGGCCAGGCCTGTTTGCTGGAGAGATGGTGGTGAGAGCCAAATGGGGCAGAGGGCCGGGTGCCCATAAGGGGTAGAAGCTTTAAAGCCATCTCTGGATGTGCCATCTCTGGAGCTGGAGCGGGGGGGGGGGGGGGGGGGCTTTGTGTGAATCCTAGAGGGCCACTAGGATGAGGTCATGGCAAACTGAAGTTCTGTCTTTGGTTCAGGAAAGTGAGAGCATCAGGATCCTTGTTCACTCTTCCCTGGGGCTAACTTGTCGCCTGGCCTGACTATCCTGGTGATGTTTTCCCCAGTTTAGTCCTGGATGTGGGAGAGGCCAGTCCATATTCTGGAAATCAGATCAGATGCTAGCCGCCCCGTAGCCAGATGGAGGGGTCTGGTCATGCACCGAGTGGTAGGGAGAGAAGAAAGAGGCAAGGGAACAGGCTGGTCCCAAGCTGCCACACGAGGTCAAAGTTGATCCTGGCTTCTGGTCAGCATGTGGTGCACACAGGATGCCAACTACCAAGTGGTTTCCCAGGTGGGACAAGTACAGTGCTGGGTGACCTTCAACCTGGGCCTTTGCAAAGTGTGATGACTGCTGGGAAGAGCCACCTGCACCTCTATCACGTTATTAGAGGCTGTGGATTCTTCTCTTTTCTCAGGGTAGGAAAAGGAAACTCAAGAAGGTGGACTACTTACCATTGTCAGCAGTTGGCCTGTGGCAGGGACTATATTAGAACCCCTTTTATAAATATATGTATTAGGTTTTTTAAAACGACTATGTTGAACCTTAATTGATATGTGAAAGGACATGTTTAAAATGTACCACATGGTAAATTTTGATGTACTGATGTAAGTAGACACTGAAACCATCACCCCATCAAGATGGTGACCATAGCCAAAGCTGTTCACGGCCTTTGTAGTCCTCCTTCCTGCCTTCCTCTTCCCTCCACTCTGGTGCCCAGGAAAATCCTGGTCACTTCTGTCATATAGATGAGTTTGCATTTTGAAGAATTTTTGTGAAACCATACAGTGTGTATATTTGATTCTCTTTTACTCAGCTCAACTGTTTCCGGGTTCCTGTGTGTTCTTGTGTGTGGCAGTGGCTCAATGCTTTGTAATTGCTGAGTCGTGGTCTGTCGCGTGGACCACCATTCATGCACTTGTGGTAAGGGTTGTTTTTAGTTTGGGGCTATTCAGAATCATGCTGCTGTAGACATCATGGACAAGTCCTTGTGTGAGCTTTCCTTCCTCCTAGAACTAGGAACAGAACCACGCTGACCCATAACCATGGGTGCCTATTTAACGTTTTAAGAAGTGCCAACCCTTTCCAAGGTGGTTGTGCCATCAGCTGTCCTGTTCTGGGTTTTCTCCATCCTCACCAACACCTGGTATGGTCAATTGCGTTGATTTTAGCAATTCCAATAGGTGGTCACCTTGTGGTTTCCCTGGCGACTGATATTATCATGTACTTATTTGCCTTCTCTCACAAAATGTCCAGCTCCTTTGTGTTCTATTGCATTGGGCTGACTGTTTTCTTATTCTAGAATTTTAAGAGTTCTTTATCTATTCTGGGTACAGGTTCTTTATTACATATTGACATGATATTTTGTTGCTTATCTTGCATTCTTTCACCAGATTTTTGAAGAGTAGAAGTTTTAATTCTTGATGAATTCTAATATACCAGTTTATTCTTTATGGATCATACTTTTGTGTCATATTAGGAAATCTTTGCTTAACCCACATTCACAAGGATTTTGTTCCATTTTTTTTCTCAAGAAGTTTATTAGGTTAAGATTCATTTAGGGTCTCTGCACATTTTGGACTAATGTTTGAATATGGTGTGAGTCTTTGGACCCAGCACACTGTAGTAAAAAGCCTGTGGTCTTTTCACCTAGACGGAGGCAGGCATCTTCTATCCATCCTGTCCCAGTAAAATGCAAAGGTCAGCCTACATTATACACACGCACTCAATACACCACTAACATACATTGCCCAGTTTTTATAATATGTTTAATGAAAGAATAATAAGGTCATTAAGGGCAATCAGCGTTTTGTTATATTCTTGATTATATTCTTGATTATGGTTTGTTATATTTCTTGATATGAACATAGACGGAATAGGAAGCGTGCCTCTTCCTTTTTACTGGGGACCCTCGCAGTCTGGGGCCCTGGCATGCACCTCGTTGGCAGCAGTGATTGCGTGTGTTTACCCCCCACCCCTCCCGGTTGAGGTAATTATGGTACTTTAGATTTCCTGGAGAGGACACAGCATTTAATCATGTAATTATGTCTCTGGACGGCTCTCCCAAACAATGTGGAGCACTCTCTGCCATTCATAAGACCGGCCAAGAGAAGTTTCTCTGGGTTCTTATTGTGCAGACCCAGTGGGAGGGGGAGGCTGCTGGGCCCGAAGGGAGCAGCTCATTGACAGGGAAAGAGTAAACTTTAGAAAGAGAATGGAACGATGTAGGCATATCTTTTTGTTTTTTTCCAGTGCTTGTCCTTGTAACAAAGAGAGCAGGGGGCATTCCTAGCACCACCGGATTGACAGATTCTGTGCTGCTGTTACCTGGGACCGGAGCTACTCAGTTCACCCCTGGGAATTCCTGTGGGTCCCACTGTGCTCCTGGCCTCAGGGCCATGCTTGCTTTCTGGAAAGCAGTAGAGTTATGTGGAAATTTGAATTGGACTCAGCAGATCAGAGTTTGCATCTTTACAGTTGCTTTTACCCCTGAAGGACCAGGAGCGAGTCTCTCAGCTTCTCCCAGCCCTACTTCCTTATCCTCCAGGAGAGGAGCACAGCTTTATGGGTACACTGTGCAACTGGGCTGCGGACACGTGCAGCACTCCTCATCCTGGGCTGAGGCCAGGCGCTCCTCCACCCTTCACACACGCGACTTGCACCATTCCTTTGCACCAAGAATACTGGTCTGGCCTCCTCCAGGGGCCCTTCCTCTCCCCGTCTCCAGACCACACTCTGTTCCTCTGGCACTCACTACATCCCAGTGATCCTTTCTGTCCCTGCTAGAACAGGTGTCTCTTCAGGCCAAGACCTCTCAGTTACCTTTGTACCCTACTGCCCTTTAATAACCATTGATGAATGAAAACCAGTGAATGACTATGAAGATGAGTGGGCAGTCTTAGTGCTAAAGAATGCGTGGTCTAAGGGAGGAGGCAGGTGTGTGTGTGTGTGTGTGTGTGTGTGTAGAGCTGCCGCACACCGTGCTAACTATAACACACACTTAATTTATTCGTTTTCAAACAAAATCGGGATACTTTATTCTCATCAAATAAAGATCAATTTTATTTGGCATTCAAGAGTGGAAAATATGTTGCTGAAAAATGATTTCTAAAACAAATGAAAGAGGCGAGGAGAGACTGTCTTCCTTGGTTCTGGCCGGTACTCATCTGCGCGTCTTCCCTCTCCTCCTGTGGTTGGGCCAGGACCTCCCTGCGCCAGTTCACACCACATCCTTGTCTTTCTGACTCAGTCCTAATTAACATTTGTCTCCGTCCTCCCCATCATTTTGAACATACAGCACATAGTAAGATCTCAGTAAATTGCTACCAGATGATTAAGTAGATGTACAAATTCTGCACCAAAAAGCATTTAAAAAAACAATAACCGGGGCTTCAAAAGCATTCAGGTCAAATGGAATTGAACCACCATCGAATTGTAACATGGCTCTGAGCCAAGGTTCCTTTGAGTAAGACTATAGCCTGACTTCCTTAGTCGACCACATGGGCCAATTAAGTGGGTCTCCATACACCTGGCAGATCTACCCCATCAAAGAGAATTACTTCATGTTATCCTGGATTCAGGTCAAATTTCACTTCTTGCCATTAAAACACAGCTTTACAGTATTAACCTTTCCACCTCCTGGGACCTAATTTTTACTTTTCTGGAAAAGATGCAGAGGGAACGTGATGGTTTGAGTAGATAAGGCAGCCTGCACACCTTCATGCAGGTGCTGCTTCCTCCCGGCTGGTGGGTCATTTGTCTCCAGGTTTGAATGCTTCTCTGAGCCTGGGCTGGCAGCTGGAAACAGAGTTCTGGCCAACGGAGATACATTGTTACCACAGAATGCAGTTGGCCCACACGTTGTGTGCAGATAATGGGCAAGAACAGAATTCATCCAAACAATTGTGATACCACAGAGCAGCCATTCTTGGTTTTCTGAATCATTTAAATGGTTTCATTGTAAGAGATCCCTTTGTAGACTATTCGTCAGTGGTAAAAATAAAGGCTTGAAGGAATTTCTTAAAGAAACAGAACTTAGAATCAGAACTATGTCATGATATAGGCCAATTTATTAAAAAGAAAAACAACCCAACCATGGTAATGTTCATGACTGGATGGCTTTGCAGGGTAGGGAGAGCACTGAGAGTTCTGGAGCTTCCTGGCTGCATAGTGCACGTGCTAGTGTGGGAGGCAGTGAAGTGCTTGCTCCTTGCAGGGAGCCAGGAGCACAGTGTTGGGGCCATGGCCTTGGAGGGCAGAGAGCTTGCATCAACCTGGATGTTTTTGCCTGCTCTCCTCTGCCCTGAGGGTATGTCATGAGCATCAGAGAGGATGATGTGGGCGTACTGTGTTGTTTAGACAGTGAAGGCAGAAGATTTTGTTACTATGGAAGTGACTTAGTCAAGTTCCACATGGGGGTTCAGTCTTTCCTTAGTGCAATATTATCAGGAAATTTGTTTTGTTAGGTAGTTATCTTTGAAAGATTGATTTATATGCCAGATTCTATTTTGAGTAATAAAATAAAGTTCTGCCTGTCCATAGCTAGTTTGCTTTAAGATAAAACACAGAGCTGCATACTTGTGCATAAAGAAAGGCACCACACCCTTTCATGGGAGCCTTATTTCTATTCATTTTCCATAGAAACTTTGTCTTCTTTTTGAAGAAACAGAAAAAAAAATCTGTAATTTACTAATTGCCTTATTCATGTCATAGAAATTTTAATCCAACTTTAATTATAAAGTGAAATTGAGTTTTGCAGATTGATGACGGGTTGTTGGATGCCAGTCCCAGAGGACTGTCACGTGGATAGCTAGAGGAAGAAGGGGACAGCACCAGGAGCTGTCTAACTCCTGAGGCCACGTTAGAGCAACCATAGTTCCAAGGTTAAGGTGGGATGCTGGAGGAGGGAACCAAGTATCACGAGGGTGTGCGCCTCTGAGATGTTTGATTTCATGAGGAGTTATGTGAAGCACAGACATGACATGTGTCACCAGCTCATTCATGTGACTCTAGAAAGAACTGAGGAATACTTTGATTCCACACTTTTGGGGTTTTCTTCAAAAGAAGAAAAATCAAAGCCAGGCTGAAGGGATTGTGGTGTGGGCACGTGCAGGAGGACCTGGGCACCCAGCATGGTGGAGAGCCAGGCACCTTCCCACACCCGGCTGTCCCACACAGAAACACGGACTTGGCAGGAATCTCATTCCATCCTGGAACAGGGCTTCCTTTTATTTCAAACACCCAGCTGCCTGGTGCACATTTTTGTTTTGGCAGTAAATAACTTTAGGCTCATTTATGAGTTCTCTCTTTTTATATCACGTAGAAGAATAAAAGTTTTTATATGAAGAACTCTCAAAACTCAATAATAAGGAAATAAACAACTTTTGGAAAGTAGGCAAAATATCTAAGTAGACATGTCACCAAGGAAGACCTAGAGATGGCACCTAAGAATTGTTAAAAATGCTCAGTGTCATCAGTCATTAGAGACATGCAAATCAAAACCACATTGGGATACTACTGTAATCTACTAGAATGGCTAAATTTAAAAATACTGTGAATGCAGGGTGAGAATGAACATCCGGATCAACTGGAACTCTTATACATTGATGGTGGGAATAAAATAGTACTCCCATTTTGGAGAACTGTTTAAATATTTTGTAACGTTTAATATACATTTACCACTTCTGGGCATTTACCAAAGAGAAATGAAAACTATGTTTACATAAAAGAAGTCCTCAAGAATGTTTATAGCACCTTTCTTCCTAATAATCCCAAAGTAGAAACAACCCAAATGCCCATCAACAGGTGAATTATAAACAAATTGTGGCATGTCCAGACAGTGGAACACAAGTCAGCAATAAATGGGAATAAACCACTGATACAACAGAAGGTATGGATTTCAGATTATTTATGCTCAAATAGTTTTTTATGTTAAAAACGTAAACAAAAGCACATGCTGTATTATTCAATTCACAAAAACTCTAGAAAATACAAAGCAAGCTATAGCGATAGCTGTGGTAGCATGGGTCTGGGCACAGGGCCGGTGAGGGGAGAGAGGGAAGAGCTCCAAGAAGAATGATAAAACATTTGGAAGATGGCCTTCACGTTCATGATCTAGGGAAAGTACCTATGTTAAAACTTCTCACTTTGCACATTTTTTAAACATGTGCAGTTTATCATATGTCAATCATATGTGGCTCCTGTTTCATATGATTTTAGATCCCTATTTGACTATTAATGTAGAAATAATTGTAGAACTAGACAAATCACTGTTTGGAAACCCTGAATGAAATCGTTTTCCCAGGTGTCGTTCATCCTCCTGAAGCCATCTGAGTAAATGGGGACAAGTGGGATGGCCGTCATCGCCTGGGTCCACCGATTGGTCTTAGCATCACTAAACAGCATCACTATCAAGTGACTGGTCTGTAATACAGAAAGACAGAGCATCGCCTTGCGTGAAGAACAGACCCACATCATGGGCTCCTGGGTGAGGCAAGGTGGAGCAGACCCTGCCACCTAGGAGGGAATCTTGCTGAAACAGTCTAGGCTAAATATGGGGACATCAGCATACAGGAAGCAAGAGAGCAGAGAGACCAGGCACACAGAGACGGCAGGAAACCTACAAGGTGGCATGCTGAGCACAGGGCTTGGTTTCTTAAACATGGGAGCACCTGTTTTAAGGCAGCTTTCTCAGCTGCATGTAAGAGAGGTACCAAGCAAAGACCTCGTGTGGACCCAGGGTGGAAATGGGGAAAACAACAACAACAACTCTAGAAGACTGTTTCTGGGCAGTAGTCAGGGAAACTTGAATATAAAGCAGGAGTTAGATGTGCTAAGGAATGACTGATAATAGTGTTGGGTGTGTTCACAGTATCTGAATTCTGTATGGAAATTTCCTTATTTTGAATACGTGTGAAATAATTGTAATCCTTATTTTCAATTATATATGAAATGTATATCAATTATATATGAAAATCTATCAAGGGGTGAAATGATGTGAAAGGTTTGCTTTAAAATACTACAAAATAAAGGAGAGAGGAAGAAGAAGGAAGGGAGACAAGGCAGGCGCTGTAAGATGCTGATGATCGCTGCCTCTGGAGGGGGCGGCAGAGTGGGGCTGATGTTGCTGTTAGGTTGCTTTTATATATGTTTGGAAACTTCCATAGCAAAAATTCTTTGCAACCGTCTTTCTAGGAGTTATGCACACTGCAGATAGGCACATAATTTTAGGCATAGTTTACTGTGCATTTTACATGCTGGGAAACACCTGCTCATAAACTCAATTAAAGGTGATTTTATCTCCATTAAAATTTCAAATTTATCAGTCAGTATATTTGCATTACAAAAGGAACTGTTTCTTTTATATACAGCAGTTCACCAGGAATTCCATTAAATGAATTATTTAATTTCCATGGGGATTCTTTTTCTAAAACCTCCAATTTAGCTCTTTTTCCACCTTTAGTCTCTTTGACTCTCCATCTAAGGGTGCTGGGTCGCTTCATGTCTCAAGAACTTCACGAACGCTGGTCTCCTCTATCTGGAATAATTTCCTTCACTTTGTACTCTGAAAGCTCGTTGCACTAATCAGTGTGTTGTTTTTCTCCAGAGAAACAGACCAACAGGATGCTGTGCACATATACATACATATGTGAACATACACGTGTGTATTTACACAGGTATGCATACAACACAATACATATGTGTGAAGGGGGGAGAGATTGATTGTGAGGATTAGCTCACAGGCTAGCAGGTCCTGAGATCCTAGCTGAACACCTAGGAGAGCAGCTGGTGTGGTTCTGATCTAAATGCTGCAGACCCTGAGATCTGCGCCTGGTGATTTCAGGAGGGTTCAGAGGCAGAGGCAGAAGTCGGTTTCCTGGCTCAGTCAGGCAGTCGCAGCAGTCGTCCCCTCTTCCTTGAACTTTTTGTTCATTCAGGCCTTCAACTGATTGATCAAAGCCCACCCACAATCTGATTTATTCCTGATGCTAATGTTACTCTTATCCAGAATAATATTTTATCAAACAACTGGGAACCCTATAGCACAGTCAAGTTCATTCATAAAATTAACCGTCTAAGACCAGCCACATATTGATATTGTACACTGAAGCCTCCAAATGCCTATACTACATAGACATGTTTTATTCTAGGCTGTACATTTCTTTTCCTTTTTTTTTTTTTAAATTTGTAGATGGACAACATGCTTTATTTGTATTGGTTTTAATTTTTATGTGATGCTAAGGATTGAACCCAGTGCTTCATGTGTGCTAGGCAAGCACTCTGTCCCTGAGCTACAGCCCCAGCCCCAAGGCTGTACATTTCTTAATGTAAAGGTTTTGTCTCACTCCTCTTTAATCATAGAAGACTAAACTAGGGTCTAGCATAGAACAGGTAGAAGTAATTCTGTTGAATGAGTAAATGAATGGAGAGTGATTACATCTGCAAAACATTTAGGAGAAACTCCATAAGTTAAATATGACCATGAGAAGAGGATGGGTTTCAGGACCAATAAGGGTAATCATGAAGGAGCATGCACTACTAAAATGGAGATCCAGCAAAGGCGAAATAAAGTTATCAAGTTCATCCTTAAAGACAATTCACATACAGATGTGAGATTACAGGAATGATTAAGTTATCACCCAATAAAATCTGCTTGAAGTTTGTTTTAGTCTAAGTTATAATGAATAAATTATCTTATCAAACTTTATATGCACATGATTAAACGTCAATTAGCATTTAAAATGAACGCAGTATTCCTCTTTTTGATTCTTCCCTACCTTTAAACCTGTTCCCCCGAAGTCTTCTGTGTCTTGTACTAACCTACATAACTTCACTCTCAATTCACCCATTTTAGACATTAATTGCTTCCACCCTGGATAGTTGTACCATGTTGGACAAGGTATTTTATTTTATTGTACCTCATTTTTTATCTTTTCAAAGTGGGGCAAATGTTGTTATCCCGTCTCACAATGTTTCTAAAGGATTAATGAGATACTATATGTAAAGAGCTTAGTATGTAGTAAAGGTCATGTAAGTTTTATGATAATAATATTGTAAACATCAGTTATAGAAACTTTCTTTTTTCTTTTTTAATTTTTTAATTTGTTCTTTTTAGTTATACATGAAAGTAGAGTATATTTTGACATACGATACATTCATGGAGTATAACTTCCCATTTTTGTGGTTGTACATGATGTGGAGTTACACTGGTCATGTATTCATATATGAACATAGAAAAGTTATGTCCAAGTCTACTGTCTTTTTCATTTCTGCCCCCCACCCCTGTCCAGTCTGGTGACCCTCCACTCCTCCCTCCCCCCACCCCCTTCCTAGATGGTGTTAGCATCTGCATATCAGAGAGAACATTTGACATTTGGTTTTCTTGGATTGGCTTATTTCACTTAGTATAATTGTCTCTAGTTCCATCCATTTCCTGGCAAATGCCATAATTTCATTCTTCTTTGTGGCTGAGTAGTAATATTCTATTGTACATATATACCACATTTTCTTTATTCATTCATCTGTTGAAGGGCACCTAGGTTGGTTCCATAACTTAGCTATTGTGAATTGAGCTGTTATAAACATTGATGGGGCCACATCACTCTAGTATGCTGATTTTAAGTCCTTTGGGTATATGGGGAGCGATGGGATAACTGAGTCAAATGGTGGTTCCATTCCAAGTGTTCTGAGGAATTTCCAGGCTTCTTTCCAGAGTAGTTGCACCAATTTGCATTTCCTCCAGCAAAACCTATGAGTGTACCTTTCCCCCACATCCTCACAAACATTTATTGTTACTTGTATTCTGGATAATTGACATTCTGACTGGAATGAGATGAAATCTCAGTGTAGGTTTTTTTTTTTTTTTTGTACTGGGTATTGAAGAGGGGCACTTGACCACTGAGCCACAACCCCAGCCCTATTTTCTATTTTATTTAGAGACAGGGTCTCACTGAGTTGTTTAGCACCTCACTTTTGCAGAAGTTGGCTTTGAGCTTTTGATTTTCTTGTCTCAGCCTCCCGAGCTACTGGGATTACAGGCATGCAGTGCACTACCACGCCTGGCTCAGTGTAGTTTTAATTTGTATTTTTCTAATTGCTAGAGTTGTTAGACATTTTTTCATATATTTGTTGACCAATTGTATTTCTTCTGTAAAGTGTCTCTTCAGTTCTTTTGCCCATTTATTGATTGGGTTATTTGGTTTTGGGGGGGTATTAAGGTTTTTGAGTTATTTATATATCCTGGAGATTGATGTTCTACCTGAGGTGCAGGTGAAAAGATTTTATCCCATTCTATAGGATTTCTCTTCATGTTCTTGATTGGTTTCCTTTGCTGTGAAGAGCTTTTAAGTTTGATACCATCCCATTTATCAATTCTTGATTTTGCTTCTTGTGTTGAGGAAGCTGACATGATGGAGATTTGGGCCTACTTTTCTAGTCTCTGGTCTAATTCCTAGGTCCTTGATCCACTTTGAGTTGAGTTTTGGGCAGGGTGAGAGATAGAGGTTACATATCAATTTACAGTTTTCCCAGCACCATTTGTTGAAGAGACTGTCTTTTCCTCAATGAATGTTTATGACACCTTTGTCTAATATGAGATAATTATATTTATGTAGGTTTTTCTCTATGTCTTCTCTTCTGTACTATTGGTCTTCATGTCTGTTTTGGTGCCAATACCATGCTGTTTTTGTTACTATATCTCTGTCATGTAATTTAAGGTGTGGTATTGTGATGCCTCCTGCTTCACTTTTCTGAGAATTGCTTTGGCGATTCTGGGCCACTTATTTTTCCAAATGAATTTCATGACTGCTTTTTCTATTTCTATGAAGAGCATCATCAGAGCCTTAATAGGAATTGCATTAAATTTGTATAGCACTTTTGGTAATACGGCCATTTTGATAATATTAATTCTGCCTATCCATGAACATGGTACATCTTTCCATCTAAGGTCTTCTTCAATTTCTTTCCTTAGTGTTCTGAAGTTTTGATTACAAAGATCTTTTACCTCTTTTGTTAGATTGATCCCCAAATATTTTGGGGGGGCTATAATGATGGGATAATTTTCCTAATTTCTCTTTCAATTGAATCATCACTAATATATGGGGAACATAACTGATTTATGGGTATTAATTTTATATCCTGCTACTCTGCTGAATTTATTTATGAGTTCTAGAAGAAACTTAAGTTTCTTATGTTACCTTCCAATATTTATGTAGGTTTTTCTCTGTGTCTTCTCTTCTGTACTATTGGTCTTCATGTCTGTTTTGGTGCCAATACCATGCTGTTCTTATTCTTATTCTTCTATCTCATCTCTTCTTATTCTTCTTACATAAGTATATGAAAGTTTTTCAAAAAGTTGATGGAAAAGTTTTTATCATTGTAACCATGTAAATATAGTCTCAACCAAAGTAGATAAATATATAGGCTTCAAATTGCTCCACATGCAATTTTTAAAACTTTATGATGATGGGAAGGTGATATTTCAGTAGAAAGTGTACACTCAGTAGAAACTGTAGTTAAAAATTTGAAGTTTGATCTTTTCTTTGGCTAGTGATATGTGCCACAGTACTTTTGCACATGATGCTGGGCAGCAGTGGGGCAGTGAACCACAGCTGCTGTGAGCCACACAATTACAAGGGAAAACCACTAATGCTCTGTAGCAAGTTGAGTTGCAGAAAAGTGAGGTTGGGAATATTAAAGTATAATAAATGCATTGCTATTTATATTTGCAACCTAACTATTTGTGCATCAGGATGTAGACTCCTCATAAGTTGAGGAGCGTCTATACTATGTATATTAGGGTTCGTTTGCAGGAAAAAAAAAACTATTCAAAATATTTGAAGCAGAATCTGATAAAGAGAACTGGGGACTTGCAGTATTCTGGAGCTGGCCGGTGGAGTTGGTAGCTTCCTATCTGTAGATGAGGTAGCAGTTACCCCAATAGGGAAGTCATTTACAGGAGGTTAGCCCTGGAGAGAGCTGTACTCTGCAGGAGTCTGAGAAGAAAGCCCCTTGAACCAGAAGCAGGAAGCCCTTCCTCTTCTTGTGTCCCTCCAGTGCCTCCTACTGACACAGCTTAATGAACGTAAAGCCATCTGGCAAAGACTACTCCAAGGCTTACTTCCATTATCACAGAGCATTACTAACTGGCACACCTATTAAGTCCAGAAACCTCCCAGCATGCTATTAGAGTTAAATGTCAAGTGCTGGTCAAAGGCTCATGTACATGCTGTGGGAGAGGGGAGCATGTTAGCTGTTTCCAGATACTTGAAGAACTGCCACATGAGGGAGAAAATCGTTAGGCATGTGTTACTCAGAGGGAATAAGCCAAGGAAAAGTGATAGGAAGGCTGATTTTGGAAAACCAGGAGGAACTGCATACGTATCTCCAGATGTCTCCATCATCTGACACTGAGACTGATGAAGCAGAAGCTAAAGTGGCTGTCTCTTGAATTGTGGGAGGTTACCCAGGCCAGGAGCATATGCTGTTGACCCCCAAGGTCCATTCCAGTCTGGAGAAGCTGTGGACTTTTCTCCATTACTGAAGGAGGTGCGTTTAATGCCTACCTACCCATGTATGTCTCTGCATCATCCATCCAGTCACCCTCTTATGTTGCACTAAGACTCAGTAAAGTTATTTCACTCAATTAAAATTCATATTATTTGAGCCTATATTTATGGATTGGCTTTCAATGACTATAATATTAATATTAGAATTAATCAAAGATATTACATATGCATTATTTTATTTAGCTTAAATATTAGAGTAATTTTTGTTTGCTGTCTTCTATATTCCAGGTATCCTTTTCCTAAAATTTTCTCATAATATGACAAAATGACAGGAGGAATAAAAGCAAAGAAAGTAATTGAAACCACATATGACCATCCTCACCTCTGAAGTTTCAGGAACAAGACCTACAACTGTCTAAGCAGAGAGCTGCGTTGGGTATACAGGTCTTTATGCCCTGGCTTGGTGGTCTTAGTTCAAGCGGGTTGGTGGCATGATTTTACTGTTTGAAATGAATGTGTTCTTTTCTGACATTAGAATTTTCAAGAATTGAAGTTCTACACAGAAATGAAATGGTGAAAAGCATTTCCTCTGCAGGGTCTCTTCCTTGTTCAGTGTGAAATGAGTCATGTACTGGGAACAGCGGGAAGGGGGACATTTTGACTCTGGCGTCTGGGCGGCGGTGTGCCCGGTCGTTGAACACGTGTGAGGACGCGGGACGCTGGGGTGTGTGGGGTTGCGGGACGGGGTGGCGACGTGGGGTGACGTTCGGGCTGCGGGAGATGCGGAGGCCCTGGGTGTGCGGGAGGTGTAGACGGTCCTCTCGCTCCCAGGTTCCGCAGCCCCGAGCTGGAACCTCTGCTGACTCTTAGGAGTGGGGCCCAGGGGAGAAAGCGAATCGCCCCCAAGTCACAGCCGTCACTGCGCATCTGGGACTAGAAATTCGGGCTCTGGTTCGCAACCTGAAACTTGTTTTGTTTCCTTTCTGTCCCCCCCCCCCCCTTTAGCTTTATTGCATAATCATCAGGGTAATTGCTCATGAGAGTCAAAACCCACTGCTGAAAGCCTGTCTGTCGTCTGGCACTTGGGGCTGAGTCCCTTCTGCCGCCCTGCACTTGCCAGTGTTCGCTGGAGGCCGCCGCCGGCCTGTGCCTGGGCGGCCCTGCGCGCGCGCCGGCGGCCCTGGCCTTGGAGGCGGCGAGCCGCCGCGGGCCGGGGGGGTGGGGCTCGGGCTCGGTGCGGCAGCTGCGGGCGGGCGCGCAGGCGCAGTGAGCGCAGGACGCCGGGCGCCGGGAGCCCGGGAGCCCGCTAATCGCCCAACGGGGGCCGCTGGCGATGGTTTCAGGGCCTTTCAGTTTCTTGCGATTTCCTTTGTCTCAGCAGTTTTGGTTCGTCCTGAAAACTGTCAGGCTTCCTTGTTTCTGTAAGGACCTGACAATTCCGGCCTCACAATGCAGCTTAAATTGGACCAGCTGCTGCCTCAATGGAGCGGGCTGCCCATCTCCAAGGCATTAAGCCCGAAATTATTTCGAAAATTGAAGCCTTTGACTTGCTTTGGATTAATGTGATTAAGCAGGGCTTGCTTTAATTTGTAGCCATCTCTTCCTTTAGTAATAACATCTCATCAGCCGGAGCGGCACGCGTGTCTGCGAGACGACCCACGTCAGGGTGATTGCAGTTTGTCTCTAGGAAACGTCTCTAATGTTTCAGCAGCAACTAATACAAGGCTCCAGCCGGGGAGATTTAGATCTGCTTGTTATTCTCCATTTTTTATGAAAACCTAATAAGCAAATGAACTCTCCCTCCTTCTCCCCCTCTGTCCCACCCTCCTGAGGTCTACATTTGATTTACAGCTCCCTTTAAGTAATAAAGAAAGGACTTATAAAAAAAATCTGAATTGTATCAGCTGATGAAATCTGGAAGAAATATCCTTCAGGGTTAAGAAAGATAAAATTAAAAGGGATTTGATTTTTTTCCCTCTGTAATTGAAAGTGTATTACCATTATGATGATTATAAATAATCTGTTAGCTTTTCTAAATAAGAAAGTATTACCTCATTACTTGAGGCCTAGGTTGTTATTAATAACAGCAATGGATTATTGTGAGAAATTAGGACAATGTTTTAAAGATATTTTTAATAATTTTTAAGCTCAATGAAATTGGTCTTATAAAATGCATCCTAGCAAACTTAAGATGGTAATAATTTTAAGTCTCATCTCTTTCTCCTTAGCATAATTTAGCTAATGAAAGCATATGTACAGGTCTGTTTCTGAGGTTAAGTTGATTTTCCCTCCATGCTGTCAGAGCCAAAGAACACAGGTCCCAGAGTTAGCATCCCCGACCTCACTCCACGTTCTCTCACCAAGAGCTCAGAGAGTGACCTCAGGAAGATCACTCAACCTCTCTGGCCAAAGTTTCTTTATCTCAATCTCCTTATTGAGGAAGAAAGTTTCTCCAGCCTTTTCTGGTCGTACTACTCTTTGGTTCAATGTCTGTGCTTTCTTATCGTATTGATAAAGGGTAATTTGCTGAGTCTGATGCCAGTGTTGTCTTCTTGCTTTGTCCCTTGACAGAAGGCATAATATGAGACTAGGCTTACCGATATTAGGTCAAACATACTAATTTCTGTGAGTCAAAGGGCCTCATCTCAGTACCGTTGCATACACTCTCAGCTACTTGTCGTCTTTCTAGAAGTGGAGGGCCATATCATTGATAGGTCTTTGGCTACTTACTGGCATTTTTTTTTTTTTTTGCATTAAGAACTCTTTATAAGTATGTAAGGCAATGTATTTATTTGCTAATTAGCTTGATTTAGCCATTCTACAATGTATACATGTCTCAAAGCATCATGCTATATACCACAAACATCTACAAATTTTACTTGTTAATAAAAATAAATTTGAAAGACAAATATCTCATAGTCTTGGTCAAAATAGGGCAGAAACTCAATCAGATGGCCACATGAATAGCCAGGGAAGCCAGAAGTGGGGTGAAGCTGGGCTTCTGGAAAAGGAAGTCGACATGGGGGAAGAGCTGGCAGAGTCTGCTGCGATTTCCAAGTTGTTTGTGCCCCCTCCCTCACCAAGTGACACAGCAGCTCCTGGAAGATCATGCTAACGTGGCTTGTTTGTGGGCACAGAGCTTTGTGGCACTGTTAAAGGTGTCTAATGGGCACCTTGAGACAAGGAAGGAACAAGACATCTCCAAACTCCATCTGGCTAATTTCACTTCTGTCGTGGTCCTTGAAGTTTAGTGGAGCTGCAGGCTTATGGGCACCATTGGGGTGGTTCAGACAGGCAGCAATGGTGGTCTCCTTGAGCATGCTCAGTAGTCAGAGGAGATTTTTGCCTCACAGTGCAAAGAAATTATTTTTCCCTTTGTGGTTGAGTTATTTTTACAAAGAACAGTTAGATCATTGATTCTATGGGGATCACACTATTGTTTTCTTCTTACTTCCTGCCTAATTTTTTCTAGGCTCTACTACTGAATGACTATGTTGGGTATCTGTTGGAACCTCTGTCTCTTCATTACTGAAAGATAATGATTCTTGCCTTGATGGATGGGGTGATGATGGAGGCATGCACTAAAGATCTTCTGTGTAGCTACTGCACTCTGCTAAGGGCATTAATTGATATGAAACAGCTGGCTGTCCAGACACATGACATGGGTGACAATAGGGGAAAGTATGAGCATCCATTTAGAAATACAATTCTCAGAGGTTTACGAAATTAATAGCAAAGCTGATTCCTACTGAGAACTCAGGCGAGGCACCTCCTCTTTAGGGTGACTCTTCCTGATCCTATGGGTTCATGTGCAATATCCTGGGTGCTCTTCTCCCTTCTGCACAAGTTCTCCTACCTCAGCACCCCTCCTCTGATTTCTGTGGCTGGTTTACATCTCCCACACTCCCACTAGTTCAAATATGTGTGTGTGTGCGTGTGTGTGGGTGTGCATGTGCGTGTACATGTGTGCGTTTTTTCCCTGCTTTCTAGGCATCCCAGGCCTAGCAAGGTTGAATGCATAAAATTGCCTTTTTTTATAATAAAAAATTATATTAACAGTTTACTTAGTGACATTTGACATCTTTTTGCAGGATCCACACTACTCTTTAGTCCCATGCCAGTGAAACAACTGGTGCCATCATTGGTGTCATGTATGCCACTTCTGATGTAATCCCAAGTGTGCTTCTTTAGCTGTTTCCAATATTTATGACTCAGATTATCAGGGGAAGGAATTCCTCAAGAACCAGGTAATATCTGGTCTATGTTGTATTCACACAGTGCCAAATAATTGTGCGCAAGAAGAGGCACTTAATATGTTCATCTGTTTGTCTTGAATTTTCTTGCTTGGAATTGTAGATGAAGACTGTGCATCTGATAATTGGGAAATGTTAAGTGATTCAGTCTCAATCTGAGTCTTTGATAGAAGCAGCTCTTGCCCCCACAGCAACTCTGTTCCCAAGATGACCTGGTGGCCTGTGAATTGTTGAGGACATCGTGTGATTTGTAGGCTTTTTATGTGTGTCCTTGAGTTTCATTGGAAGAAACACCAAATTTGGAATCAGACCTGGTTTCAGATCCAGCAGTGCCATTTACAGGCATGTGACTTTGGTACAGCCATTTAAATTTTTTACTATTTTATTTGCTTCTTTTTTATTAAAAAAAAAGAAAGAAAAGAAATGCCTGCTTTATATCACTGGTGTGAGGATTTAATGAAATCTAATATATAGATTATTTAGAATACTTTTGGCTCCAAGTAACAGAAATTGCAACTAAAATTGGCTTAAGGATAGGAATATATCCTTTTTTTTTTTTTAATTTTAACATAACCAAAGGTCAAGAAATCCAGAGAAAAGAACAGAGAAGGGTAGTTAATTCAGATCCAGAGGAGGGTAGTTAATTCAATAGCTAAGAAAAAAAAAAAAGTCAAGAATTCAGTTTCTATCTTGCTACTCCGCCATTCCCAGCTTTGGCAGTGTCCCTTGTGGCTCTGGATGGCTGCCACGGTTTCATGCATCAAGTTCCCAACATCAATATCCATTGCAAGGAAAAGAGGATTCGCTCTCCATTTTTCGTGTTCTTTGGTGAGGGGGAGATGAATTTCCTGAAAGTCCTCCAAAAGGCATGTCCTTATATCTATTGGCTGAAATTGTTTCACGTGGCTGTGTCTAAACCAAACTCTGAAAAGGGGAATCTAATGACCAATAAGAGAACAGTCAAGACTTCCTTGATACACTGGAGGTCCCTGCCTGCCCAGAATTCCCGACTGCCCAAACTGAAGGGGTACCCTATAAGCAAGGAAAATGTGTGTGGGCATAGCTGTGGGATGGATAGCCAAGAGTGCTGGCCTGAACCAGTGTTGGCAGTGCTTAGAGAACATACAAGATGCTGATTTAAGTGCATATTTAGATGATCATGTTAAAGTAGCTGGTGATGGGTGAGTAACACCCCAGACGTGTTCATTCTGTATACTTTTCTTTTTATACACATACAAACTAAAGTCCTTGCTTCTTAATCCTATTTCATTTGAAGATATGTGATTAAAACCACTCTCCATAAAAAATAAAAATTTTAAAATGCAATAGGATTGTGATGTGAAACATCAATTTGGATACAAAAGTTTGTTTTCTGAGACCTTCCAAGAGGAGTAAGTGAAGAGTAGTGTAGGCCTTTAGACATCCTACCCATTGCTGTACAAAAGTTAAAATCAAAACAAAGCAAAACTAAAATAAATAAATTAGTAAATACCAGGCTCACAAAAGAAAGTGCTGCCTTATGATGATATAATTTATCTTATTTGTTACGATGGATTTGATATGAAGATATGATTTGCTCATGGGAACTTGCAGATTTTTAAAATGTTTCTAAACATATTTTCACTTTCTGAAAAAAAGTAATAATTATGACTTTGTTTTACTGCAAAATGACTGTGAAATCAAACCTATGAGTCAAGCGTATGACTTAACCTTTGTCAGTCTTTTCTGTCACTGAAGAATAAGTTACATACATAGTGCCACTGATATTCTTTCCTTGTTTATCAAATGGCCATCTACTTACTTGTCAGTGTGGTACTAATGAAGGGACAATGGTCCATAAAATATAATTATTGTAATTCAAGAAGCTCATCATTGAGGAGAGCAGAGAAGATAATTCAGGTTTAAGGTAGAAAATGCTGAGGTCTCCAAGACAGATTTAGGTGGAGATCTCCGAGGATTTGGAGTAGTGAAAGATGATTCCTGGCTGGAGTTTGGAAGGTGTCACCAGGAGGTGGGCAGATGGGGAGGAGGGAGCCGGATTGAAGTCTGGCACTTGTGAGGAACAGTGTCAGGAGAGGGTGACCCCTGAAGAAAGTGATGGGAAGGACTGGCTGGAAAGGAAAATGGGGTCAAATCATGAGGCAAACAGCATACATGTAATCTTGTGGCATTGGATAATTCCCCACAGATGCTAAAGTATATTTAAAAATAGCTCAAAAAGATAACAAAAAACCTCAGTTGCCTTCCGTCTTCCCAAGTCTCTGCGTGACCCCAGCTCGGTCACTCACTCGGAGACCAGCACATGTAGACTCTGCCTGAGGAGTGTTCAGTAGCGAGCTGCTGTGCAGAAGGCTCAGACCTTAGACACCCGGGCTTCAGAATGCACTTACCTCCAGTTCCTTAAGAAGGCCAGATCCCAGGGCTCTTCCCCCAGTGAATCCCAGGCCAGTCATTCCACCTTGTTAACTGGGAAATGGGGAACAGCTCTGGGACAACTGTCCAGCTAGACTGAAGTGAAACTGAGACTGCAGAGGGTGGGGACACGCAGGGAGGCGGCCAGCAGCCCTTTCCTGAGCGTGTCTGGTTCTAGTCTCTCAGTCACTTCTACCAAGAGAGCCCTTCATATCTTCTCGTGGGTGGGCAGCAGGAAGCCCGGTGGAACTAGAAGTTCTGTGCACCAAAGTCTGCAGATCCCTGAGCCTGAAGCCAGGAGGAGGTGCCAAGCTGAGCATTCCTTGGGCACCTTCAGGCCAGTTGCACAGGTCATCTAGGAAGTTGTAGAATCCTTTAAATCAGCCTTAGACAGAGGGGTTTGAAGAGTTGAGGAGATTTCTTTGAGGAGCTGTTGGAGAATTAGGCATCTTCCCCCCGAAACCTAAGGAGAGGGGTGAAGCAGAGGATGCCTCATTACCTCAAGCCAAGCGGCGGGGCTTTAAGGAGTGCAACTGTGGAACTTACCATATGCTCCCAGAGCTTGGGAATGTAAGGATGAGTGTCTCACTCTTGCCTGGCAAGGATAAAGGCTAAGGCTCTGGCAAGAAGGGCCTGGCGCCCTGGAAAGAGAACCACAGCTGGGCGGGGCCTGGCTGGGCTTCCACCTGTGTGGGACAAAGTGTTGTCTTCTAGAGTTGACCTTGTGGTGTGGAGCCACCCTGAGAACTTAAAAAAGTATCTCTCCCAAGAGAACCACTGATGGGGGGGGGGGGGGTGTGCAGAGGGGTCCTGACTGAAGACCTATGGGGTAGGTTGCTGGAAGTCCCAGAGGTTGAAGAGCAGGTAGGGACGCTGTGAGCAGCCAGTTGGAGCAGAAAGGACAGGCCTGACCACCTCAAGGGAACATCTGCCAGAAATTCCTGGAGGCTTCTTCCCACCAGAAGCCCCCAGACTCATGCAGGGAGGAAAAGAAGCTTTGATTGTGTGTTTACCACCTTGTGAGGGACGCTGCATACCAGATGAGTGTTCTGCCCAAGCTGCGTGACAGTTGGCACAGTCTCAGCAGCTTAAACAACAGAAATTGCTTTTCTCATAGACATGGAAGCCGGAAATCCAAGTCAAGGTGTCATCAAAGCTGCTGTTCTCTGAAACCTCTCCTCAGGGCCTACCACCTTCTTCTCCCTGTGTCCTCACATGGCCATCCCTCTGTGTGTCTGTACCCTGATCTCCTCTTGTATGAACGCCAGCCATATTGATCAGTGCCTGCTTTAATGACTCTTTAAAGACCCTGTGTCTAAATCCACTTTCATTCGGAGGTCCTAGGGGGTTAGGACTTTAGCATATAAATTGGGGAGGGGGACACAATTCAGTCCCTAACACCAGCTGACAAGTGTCACCCAGCACATAAGCCTGGACTCTCTTTCTGCTTTCACCTTTCACTCTGGGCTCAGCCCTGGAGAGATAAAGGGAGAGAGAAAGTGGATAAAACGGAGTGAGGGAGACAACGGCGGGCGTCAATTCGCTCTTGTTGCTGTGACCAAAGCACTTGACAGTAGCAACTGAGAGGAGGAAAGATTTATTTTGGCTCACAGTTTCGGAGGATTCTATCCATGTAGTCAGCTGGTCCCTCTGCTCTGGGCCTTAGGTGAGGCAAGATGGCGGGAAGGTGTGGTAGAGGAAAGCTGCTCTGCTCTCGGCAGCTGGGGGGTAGAGAGACAGAGGTGGGGGTGGGAGTACAAAGGGTGGGAGAGAAGACAGACCCTTCCAGGGCATGACCCCAGCAAGGTCCCACCTCCCAGGAGTCCATTCGGCTGTCAGTGGATGAGGTCAGAACCCTAATGATCTAACCCCTTCCCCACAGCCCCTCTTCTCAACAGGAGGCTCTGGGAGATACTCCAGATCCAAACATACCAAGCGTACCCTCTCCCACTCCAAGCTTCCTGGCCTGAAGCAGGCCAAAGGCAGGAAGAGGAGTTGCAGTGTTCTCAGAAGTACCTCATCAACACCAACATCACAACTCCCATTCAAGGCCTGGTTTTTAATTAATCTAGTCTTTCCATGAAGGCATTGCTGCGGCTTAGTTTCCTAGTTTATTTTCAGGTTTGCTGCAGAAAAAGGCAGTCACATTTAGCTTCCTGGCAGAGAACCTCCGAGAATTAGTGAGCAGCCTTCAAACCATGCTTTAACTTTTGTTATTTGGAAGGCTTCTAAAGGATAAATCTTAATTGAATGGGGAGAAAAGGTTTGGATATGGCCTCTGTGATGAAAATGATCATTTTAGTTCTAGATTTGAAAGGTATAACACAAGAAAACTCAGTAGACTAACTAGCAGCTGATTTGTGTATTTGTACGTATAATTAAATGCCCAGGCAAAGTGTTAGGAATGACTTGTTCTTAAATGAAAGATAAAGGCTAACACACATAGTTTCTTTTGTCAGAAGAGATATAAGAGATAAGATCATCTAGGGCTATTATAGGTATTTGTCTTCAAAGGAAATTAGATATTTGACTCATGAAAGGAATTATGAAGTGAATTTAAATTGAAAACTTAGTAAAAAATGAGCCCTTTGCTCAATTTAAAAGCTAGGACTTTACCCATAACAGCGCCGCCTTTGTCCGCCGTCTCCTCGCAGCCTCTTGCTTTCTTCCCAGAAGTGGCCTCTATGTGAATGGAGCACTCAGTGGCCTTTGCTTGTCTTTGTGGTCCTGCCACATCCGCACATCTTTAGTTTTGTCTGTTCGAACCAGTTTCAAGGTGGAGCTCTACTCTCTACATTCTCTCATGTATTATTTTTATCATTGAACATTTGTCCCTGAGATTCATCTTTACTGGTGGAATGTACTTTTAATATATTTTTCTTTCTTTCTTTTTTTCCCCCTGCTGAGTGCCTGTTCTTGAATGGCTATAAACATTTATCTTTCTATTTTCCATAGATGGACATTAGGTTGTTTCCATTCTTTTCTGTCATAAACTATGCTGTTTGTGCACGTGTTCATGCCTCCAAACACCTAGGTACATGTGTCTCTCAGCTCCTAGATTTTTGGATGATAGAGTACACTCAGCTTTTGATTCCCACTCTAGGATGTCCCTATTTCAGGTTATTTTTATTTATTTATTTATTTATTTATGCTGACTCTGTGATTTAAAATGGCATCCTTTTATGGTTTTAATTTGCATTCTCTTGATTACTAATAATTTTCATATGTATTTGGCCATTCATGTTTCTCTTCTGTGAAATTCCTATTTATATCTGTTGCTAATTATTCTATTTAGATTTTTGCTTTTCCTTCTTGATTAAGGAGTATATTCTTTGACACTTAACATGATAACAAATATTTTTCTTATCTTTGGTGGCTTTCTTTTTAAAAATTCTTTTTTGTGTGTCTTTTGATGAGCAGAAGTTCTTAGTTTTAGAGTGGTTAAATTTATTAATCTTTTTCTTTATAGTTTTATATTTTGTATCTTGCCTAGATTTGTATCTTTGCTAACCTAGGATCACAAATAAGGAATATTCCTTAGTTGGCTTCTATAAGACAAAAGGAGTTTCATCTTTTACATTAAACTTTTTAGCATGAATAGAATTAATTTTTTATTATGTAGGGGTCTAATTTTGTTTTCATTTTGATGAATTGTCAGTTGCTAGATCTACAATGGAGTCTCTGTCATATGCTTAGTGTTCATATTTGCACAGGTCTCTCTCAGGGCTCTTTGCTTTGTTCCTTAGCTCTGGTATCTATTGTGGCACCAAAGCACTGTCTTAGTTATCAGTGATGTATTTGGTAAGGCCAGTCTTTCCATTAGCATTTCAGGAACGTCTTGGTCATTTCAGCCATTTGCTCTTCCATTCATTTTAGAATCAGCTTTCATGAAAAAAATCTTGGTAATGATTTTGATTACATTTTTCGGATGAACCTGAATTACCTTGGGCTTTAGCTTTTAAATGCATTGCTGGGTTTAGTTTGCTGTTAATTTTGATGTAGAGTTTGCATCTTGGTTCATTAATGAGATTGGCCTACAATTTTTCTTTTTTATACTGTCCTCGTCTGATTTTAACATTAAGTTATACCAACTTGTAGACAGTGTCTGGAGTGTTACTCCTTTTTCCCATTGTTTTGAGAGGCTGGTGGAGTGATGACAATGCTTTAAAACTGACTCTGGTGATGTTGCCCAAGGAGGTCCGTGGAGTTCCCAGAGACGGAGACCTCAACTCAGGCAAGTGGTGCTCTTGACAAATGTTGCAGAAGTGAACTTAAGGAAGTATCAAATAGAGGCACAGAGATTGGTTAAAGAAAGCAAGGAATACACATTCAAGAGAGTACATCTGGAGAGTGAGGGGTGCTTTGGGGATTCTCAAGTTCTTCGTTTAAAAGGAAAGCTTGGTGAGGTGTGAGTGTGGGTAGGTGTGGGGATGACATCAGTCTGGTGATCCCAGGATGATCTGTGGTGGTCTGCTCATACTCAGGATCCTTAGGCTGACATGGTCTCCATTATCTGATCAGTAGACGATGTTGGAAAATCCCCTACATTATACGTTTCTTTAAATAGTGTATCTCTCTTTGCTTAATCTATTTATTATGTGGGCTAATTAACAGTGCACAAGGTAACTTTAACAAGTGGGTGAATTTCCAGTAACTCGAAGACTTACAGATTTCCCAGAAACGTGGGAGTGCCAGGCCTGGAAGAAAAGCTGACCTGCGAGTGCCAGGCCTGGAAAGGTCTGCAGAACGTCAGGTGGAAAGATTATTTCCTTGTCCTCCTTTTTGTCTTCTTTTGGCCTATCCTTCTGTTTCTTCTCTCCTGCCTCAGTAATAGTTGCCCAGCTCTGGGGACATTCTGAAAGCCACTTGAGCTGTGCATTTTCAAGGGGTGAATTAGAAGCATGTGAATTTCATCTCCATAAATTTGTTATGTTAGTCAGCTTTCTGTCACTGTGACAAAATACCTGACAGTAACAACTTGGGGAGGAGAGATTATTTTTACTCATTGTTTCAGAGGCTTCAGTGTGTGGTCAGCCGGCTCCATTGCTCTGGGCCTGCAACAAGGCAGAACGTCCTGGCAGAGGGTGTGGTAGAGGACACCACCTCCACTATGGAGCTGGGAGCAGAGGGAGGGCAGGAGGAAGGGGCCAGGAACAAGTATAGTCCCCTAGGGTATGTCCCCAGTGACCTACCCCCTCCAATCATACCCCACCTGCATACAGTTCCCACTCTCTTTCGGTAGTCCACTCAAAGGAGTCATCCCCCCAAGAGTCCACTGAGAGGTCAGACCCCTCATGATGCAGACACTTCCTGAAAGCCCACCTCTGGACATCGCTGCACTGGGGACCAAGCCTTTAAATGCACAAGCCTTTGAGGACATTCCAGATCCAAACCATAACATTTATTAATCAAAGTAAAAAGCACTTTCTCCTGCAATCACCAATAAGTCAAAATAGCTCTAAATCACTTACTCTAAATCAGTATGTACAAGTTCTTTCTCTGTCTCCTCTTCCCCTTACCTCTTCTGCCCTGCACTTCCCCACTGGAAATGTTGAAAAACAAAGTTTAACTTATTTATTAAAAAGGATTGATTTAACAAAACAAGTAGAGAAGACACAAACATCACCTTCCAACAGCCGCCCTCAGGGATGATGGTGCACAGCAGCCTGGGCCGACCGACCTTGACAACAGTGCAGCACTCACGGGCACACGTGGCGGGCACACGTGGCTTTCACTCTGAAGATTTTGTGGAAGCAGAGACCTGAACAATACAAGTGCAGCGAGCACTGCACACCACACACCTTAGGCAAGTGTTAGAGATAAGAAACGGTCTTTAAGGGACAATTCCTGGCATGTGCTACAGGGGAAAATGGTATCAAATCTGCACAATGACCGGGCTCTATGGAGTGGCTCCTCTGTGGGGAATTGTACTTTGTTCTCTGTGCCAGAAACCTTGACCCCACCCTGTCTGTGAAGCAGGAGCCTGCTTTGTACAGGGGCACCGATCAAGACCACGGCCATTATCGAGCTGGGATCCAAGCATCTGAAGCTTATCACCAAGCACAATAGTGAGGCTTCTTAGCCACGTTTCTAATTATATTTTCCCTGCTTTTTAGATAAAGGGACAAAGAAATGTGGGACTTACTTTTCAGGTTTTTCAGACTGCTCTGAAGTGTTCTGTGCAAGGTGGAAGAGTGTCGTTTTGTTCCGTGGTGGTGCTGTGAAGAGAATGTGGGCTGCCCCACCCTCCTCCTGTGCAGTAGCATGCGGATGTCAGAGATGCATTAGGAGCTGAAATAATCCGTTTGTTCTTTCTAATGAATGGTAATAATTTATAATTTGTACTAATCAAAAACCTTTCATCCACGAAAACCAACAAGCTTCACAAACATCGTCCCCTCACCAACCTCAGCAGTGAGTAACCGGCAAGCACATTGCCGTGATTTGCAAGAGAGCCAGGATGGAGAACCTGGTACAGAAATCATTACTGATTTACCTGCAGCTTGAAATTTATTTTTTGAAGACACTTTGAACCATTTCCACTAGCTGTTTTGGCAGTCAAGGAAATAATTTCGACTGACCTCTACAATGGGTAGCTGCAAGATGAAAGCTACGCACGCAACTCATCTAGCCAGATGCTTTCTCCAGTGAGGAGCACATTTGCCAGCATCATTGTCTTTGGGGACAGGTATCCATTCTCTCCCCTCTTAGTGTCCAGCCTTGTTGTCTCTGCACTCCCAGGTGACAGAAGCTGCCATGGTGACACTGGGCCTGACTGTTCTCTAATCAGAGAGCCATGGAGATGCCCTTGAAATTGGCATCTCCATCTGTGGACTCTGACACCACCCAAGTGCCCCCCACAGGGTTGCTAAATGAATCTTGAATAGCGCAGCTCTTTCCAGCTCACTTTCTGGCCACTGACTCTGTACTGTTGATCCTGGAGTTCAGGATGAATTCTCCAACAAAAGTGTGGAAAGGCAGGCTGCTTCCCTATCTTTACTGCTTCTGTCCATAGTTTGTTGAGGAGACTTGGATTTTATTTGACTAACTGCTTTCCCCACCCTCTGCAGGAAAAGGGGGAATGGAGACCAGTGTTGCTCCCTAGAAAATACACAGGATTTGTAGGCTCCCCTTGAAGATCAAAGAGAAGAAGGCCCCATTCATAGCTCCAGGAGCTCCTTAAACCTAGCCCAGGAGACTTTCCTGGAAGGCTGGCCAGATCCAGTGCTCAGTGCAGACGTTGTTTATGCACGTCTTCACATCACACACACACACTCCTTTCTCTTTGCTTGGTAAAGGTTTCTTCAAGTTATCTTTCCAATAAACCATGCAAGATGCATCCAGACAGTCTCTTAGATTCCAGTGACACACTTAATCCTATATTTTGTCATATAAAAATTGCACACCACGACTGGCTGACCCCTGAGCCACCTTCACACTTGTTGGGAAGAGGACGGTTCTCCTGCCGGCACTTGGAGCCAGCCCTTCCCGCGGTTGCCAGTGCGGATTGACTTGCATGCTCCCACACTTCAACAACATCCTGAGCTCCAGGAAGCGGGGGAAGTCTTACCCACTGCTTTTCTTGCCTTGTAGCTGATTAGTCAGAATCTCACTTAATCATTTAAAAAATCTCCACAGAAACCTTCATTTTTTAAAACTTAAATAAGTAGATATTCTTGTGCATGTGTTGGGATCCAGGCCAGTGGTCCCCTGCTTGGACGGCCTCCTCCATTTTCTCAGCATAGCCTGGGACGAAGGGGGCTGGCATATTTAGGCCTGGATTCTGACTTGGCTCTCTTTTTGGTGTTGTGATTGTGATCAATTGATGTCTTTATGCCTGTTGTCCTCATCTGTGAAATGGGTGCAATAAAAGTGCCTCCTTTGTTAGCTTATTGGGAGGATTAAATTGATATGGAAACCACTTAGAACTGCACCTCACACAGTGAGTGCTGCCTGCGACTTTTGTTATTGTCATTCGGTGCCGTTACAATAAAAAAAAATTGAAGATACTTGTGTAGCAGTCTGAGCGCAGAACTCATCTGGACTTTGATGTGTTCCTCCCCAATCTTTTCTTTTCTTTTTTAATTGTGGTAAAATATACATAACATAAAATTTACCAATTTAGTCATTTTTACATTTTGGTAGTTCAGTAGTTCACCCCTTATCCTTGGTTTTTACTTTCTGTGGTTTCAGTTATTCATGATCAGCCACAGTCCAAAAATATTAAATACAAGATTCCAGAAATAAACAATTCATAAATGTTGTGTTGTGTGCTGCTCTGGGGAGTGTGATGAAATCGTACACTCTTCTGTTGCACCACCGTTCTGCTGGTACATGTGTCATCCGCCCCTTTGTCCAGCATATCCACACTGTATATGCTACCCACCCGTTAGTCACTCACTAGCTGTTATGGTTATCAGATTGACTGTCACTGTGTCACACTGCTTGTGTTTAAGTAACCCTTATTTTACCTCATAATGGCCCCTTAGCACAAAAGTACTTATATTGGCAGTTCTATTACCGTGTATTGTTATAATTGTTCTATTTTGTTGTTTTTATTGTAAATCTCCTGCTGTGCCTAATTTATAAATTAAACTTTATCATAGGTAAAGTATATATGGGAAAAATATAGTATATACAGTGTTCAGTACTATTCAAGGTTTCGGGCGTCAATTGGTGATCTGGGGGTATACCCCTCACAGACAAGGGAAGAGCGACTGTATTAAGTGCATTCGGATAGTTGTTGCAACCGCTGTCCATCTCCAGAACCTGTTTCATCTTGCAGATCTGAAACTGTGTCACCATTAAACACAGACTGATTTGCTCTATCCCAGCACCTGACACCATACTTCCCAATCTTTCGAAGTAGTCTTACGAAAACCTCATTTGATAGCATATTTAAAATCACTCCCTTTTATTGGGTTTTCTCCTAATGCATTTAAATTAATATTAATAGAAACAGAGCTGAACATCCTCACTCCCAGTTGTGTGTCTCAGTGGTACCCATTTTCCAACATCCAGCTAGATGCTCTCCCTCGATGGAACCTTCCTGTCCTCTTCCTTTCCAGACTTCCAGATGGCTTCTCTGTACTCTCCTGTGGCACCTGCACGTTTTACCTTGTTAGTGTTCTCCTGAGTCTCCTGAGGGTAGGCTCTTCATGTCACGTGTCTTTGAATTTCTTATATCACTGTCCTCGTCCTGTGCATGTAGCCAAGACTAGAGGCTCATGTCTGTTAAATTCCTGCATTGTTGGGCTGGGATGGAGAGAATGAGCAGAAGAAATAGGTATTATAGTTAACACCACCTGTGTGTATGTGTACATGTGAGTGTGCGTGCACATGTACCCGCAGTGTAATCCTCCCAGCTTGCCTTTTGGGCATTTTATAATAACTGCTGTGTGGACGAGGGACCTGAGATACAGAGAAGTTGAGAAATTCTTCCGAGTCAGCCTCCGACTGCACCGCCAATGCCCTTGGCGTGGTGGAACCATTTGGTGTGTTTCTCAGGGCATGTCTTTGGGCTCCTAAATTAATTACTGGCTATCATCAAAGATACACTAATCAAGACTAAAAGATTCCCAATATCAATCTAATTACAGCTGAGTTTGACTCTATAGGAAGCTATGGTGGCAATAATTTAGTGGTTCCCTTAATGCGGGTATTTATGCAGGAGAGCATGAGACTATGGAATCAACGGCCAGGTTGGAGCTGTGGCTTAAACCTGCTGGGCTCTGCTACCTGCTGCGAGGCCTGAAGTTAGCAAATGATTCTACCTCATTGAGGCTTGGCCTCTTCATCTGTAAAATGGACATAATATGGCACTACAATGAAGATTTAATAGATAATTCCTACATACGAAAGCTTTTGCTCAGGGCCTTGTTTCCTTCTGAAGTTGAAGTAATGATCGTAGGTCAAGGTATGGAGCCTAATGAATGCTCCCCATGTTTGTACTGACTATTTGGATGCCCTTCAAGGGTGAAGTCCTCAAGACTGAGAGACTCAGGGCTCACAAAGGCTACTGCAGCGCTCAGTGCCAAGAACGCTGGCTCCTCTTTCCCCAGAAGTCCTCTCAGACGGCAGGCAGGTGTCCTCCTGCGCACCCCTCTCCTGGAAGTCACTGCTTCATGCTGGACATTCCATTTAGGACGGCTGTCCTTCTGGGCCGTGAGCTTCTCGGGTGAGGAACTGTCTCACTCCCTGTTGTGTTAGCTGCACCCAAGAGTGAGGCCCGAGGCTCTTGGGCTCGCTGAGAACCTAAGGAGCAAAGCCCTCCTCTGTGAGGTCACGTGTGACTCCACCTGGAAGTGGCTTAAGAGTTGTGGTTGGTCCTGTCCCTGTTTCAATTCTACTGGCAGATTAGATCAGTTAGACCCATGCTTCTCAACTTTACAAAAGGAGCAACTCTCAGACATTTCTTCCTTGTGTCTGTCAGCCCCCTTTCATTAAATTTTAACATCACAGATGTCACTATCTGTCAGTTTATGTACTGTGACCCTTCAGAGGGCCACAACTATTTTGACATACAAGACATTTTTGTCCCTTAAGAACCAATTTTTGCCCTTTTGGACATGACAGCACCATCCCTGAGAATACCTGGGTTAGACTATAGTGGACTGAATTGCTCGAATCAGCTTGTTTGATCCTGTGAAGATTTTCTGAAGAGCTTCTGCTTGACATTTACAGAGTCAATTATAAACTTATTGTACCTTGGTTGCTTGTGTGGTTGACATGCTTTTGAGATAAAGCTGGTAGATATTTTTTTCGGAGGAATGGTTTGGTACAAATTCAGTGGAACTTTTTGGTACTGAATAGGCAGGCAGAACCAAGATGTTTTTCAAACCACCAACAGTATTTCCACTTGCAGCTAAGTTGTGAATAAATCGAAAGGCTTGGCCCTTAGTTCTGTTCTTCTCAAAAATATTTAGACCAACCAAGTAATCGTATTTATATTAATGGATTTAGATGTCTACATAAGGCACAGCCATTCCTCCTGGATGGCCCTTCTGCACCACTCCTGTGTGGCATATCTGTAAGCACTGTGCCATCAAGGTGGGAGAATATGCAGCCACCACATCAACTTTAAAAGTAGCTGTTATGTGGTTTAGGTACAGAATGAATAGGCAGTTTTCATTGTCCTGGATGACTTGAGGGAGCTCTCCTGGGTGCAGCAGCAGCCTTGACGTTGGTAATGGTGGGCTTGATAAGGTGCTTTTCTCATCTGTGTTAGTAAGGGTTGAGAATGTTTTTGATGAATATGAAAAGACATCAGACTTGGCTTTAAGGACTTCTGTTATCACGATTTCAGGGGTTCTCAGCTGTCTTCCAAGTTGGAATGACACTTTTAGGAAAAAACTGACCCCTGATGGCTCACCCAGGGAAGCCCATCAGAGAGCAGTTGTGCTGTTCTGGTGGTGTCAACGCAGACCCCACCTCCCTGACAGTGTCTGGCTGTTGCTCATGAAGTTCCATTATGGGTGGCTTACCGGTCACCTTGGTATATGGTACTAATAATACATACTTAGACACTAGTGATGAGGGACAGTCCTAATCACTACAGGAAGTCCCCAAAGTGCTCTCTCATATCCACCAGTGGATCACTACCATGCTCTGAGATCAGTAGAACAGGTATTAGAATTCCTGCTTTACATAGGAGCACCTTATGACTAAGAGAAGTAGAGTGGATTCTCTGGCAATTTGTGCCCTCAAATTTATGTCTTCTGACTATAAGTCAGTGTCCACTGAACTGCCCCACAGAGCCCTGAGACTCGAGCCTTCTCGAGAGCCACAGCGGAGGAGTGAATAGACTCCAAGAGGCACAAGTTGGACCCAGAGTATAAGGCAGATTTGACTCCAAAAGGCAGAAGTTCCCAGCAGTTGAGAGAGTCCAACAGTGGCATGCACTACTTTGTGAAGTGGTATGAGTCCTGTCCAGAAATGTTCATCTGCTTGTCTCAGTGGGGTGGAAGACGACAAAGCATTTAGCTAGGTGACCTTTTGGGACACAGAGAATTCTGAGATTTTTGTTAAAAAAAAAAATCGTCTTGAGTTTCCTCTGCCTCGTATTTCAAGCACCAAGATTCACAGCTTTCCTTCCCAGATGTGCGTCAGAAGTGCCCACAGAGTTGGTGAGAGTGCACACACCCAGGCCTGGCCCCAGATCTGCTGTATCAGAATTCCAGTGGGGATGGAGGGGTGGGTGTGAAAGTCCATCTCAAAACATTCCACAACCAATTCTGAGGCATAGAGTTGTAAAACACTCTTGTCCCGTGGCCCCCTGATAGGGTACCCATGGGCCTCGCTTCAGACGTGGTGCTGTAAGTCAGTAGCCTCAAGGAGACACTTTCTCAGTGTGCAGTACCTTGGCCATTAGGTAAAACTGTACTTGTTCCCTTGGCAGCGAGGTTACTGCCGTCTGTACTGGGCAGGTTGGTTTGGCTGACATCTCATCCTGCCTGCCTGTGTCATAGTAGGGTGAGGGCAGGTGCTAGTCTGGAAGACAGACGTCAATCAGCCCCCACCCATGGATCCTTCATGTGTTTCACATCCTGGAAATAATGGTTCAACAGGGTGAAGACCAGCCTCTATCATCAGCAGGCTGCGTGCCAGCGGGCTGCTCACTCCTATGCTAGTTACCAATCTTTACCTGCTAGTTACCTTGGTAGCACTGGGAACCTCTCCTGGCACCAAGAATCAATAGTTACATTTGACTGCTTTCTTGAGGAATTTTCTTGATCAAGTGTTCGACTGTGTCTATAGCCTTTCTCTGAGAGAATATCCACTGAGTGATCCATCCGTATAAAACATACACCAGTGGGTTCTCAGCTCCCCAGCATGTCTCCCCATGGTGGACAAAAAAAAAAGGAAAAAAATTACAATTGCTCACATAGTGTTTTTCCTACTTTTCACTGAATAGGATGCTTTTTAAAGCTTACATTTCTCGTCGGACACTTTAAGTGACTGATGAGACAAAAGAAAAAAAGCCAAGATAAAATGACAGTATAGACACTCCTCAAATCCTATAATGAACTCCACAGGGCATCCAATTTTGATGTATTAGGGGTTTTTTTTATAATGAGTACATTGTTGGAAATCACATTTTCCATCTGCAGGAGCTGGAGATGACACTGAGCTGACGTCTTACCTCTTTGTAGTTAATTAGCAAGAGGAAAGTAGTGTTTTGGATCTTCTATGGGAAGGGGAGTTCTATTCACCCACCCGCTCCCTCTTCCTTCAGACACCTGGATCTTTTTTGCGTGCTCTTTGATTTGGTTTAGTGGTTTGGATGAGTCTGGTTGGCAGGGAAAAGATGAGGGGCGTTGAAAAGTGGTTATTATTTAATGAAAAATAGTCAACGGTAGCTCACTTCTCCCCTCTGTCTGGCCTGTAGGATAAATAAACTAGATCAGGTCGTTTTATGTGAAAGAGCAGTTCCTTCCCTGAATGGGCAGCACCCATGGGACAAGAGATGTTTGTTGTCACCACAATGACTTTCGTCATCATCCCCGACACTTGGCCTGTGTGTGT
The DNA here is from genome assembly GCF_047511675.1 of Marmota flaviventris. Classification (NCBI taxonomy): domain Eukaryota; kingdom Metazoa; phylum Chordata; class Mammalia; order Rodentia; family Sciuridae; genus Marmota; species Marmota flaviventris. The sequence continues at coordinate 171,633,244 of NC_092500.1, forward strand.
AATTTTGTAGGCATTCAGTGAGTTTTCGTAGATCCATGAATAACTAAAACACCCTGTTGGCCACACAGTGAACGGATGTTACAGCCTTCGCTGTGTCTCCGGGTGGTGGCTATGTCTGTCTTAGGGTGCACTGCGAGGTCTATGTGGACTTCAGAGGCGAGGGGCAGAGAGGTGGAGCACTGTGTGCATGCCTGATTCCACCGGGGTCTGGTCCTCAGGCAGGTGAGTGGGCTGGGGTCCACATGGGGGTCAGGACCCTGTCCAGATGAAAGCTGAGTGAGTGGTGAGAAGATCAGTTAATGCATCCTCCCATTCTGGTGTTTTTATTAACAGCCTATTGTATGCTCAGTCCTGGGGACAGCAGAGAAGAGCTGCCGTCAGGGTGCCTTTCTCCAGGTCTCACTGGGCGGGAGACTACGCAGGTGCTTGGAACAGCTAGCATTCAAGTTTTCCCTGCAGAGAGCTTATCCCGGGAAGGATCAGGGAGGCTGAGCCTGAGGCTGGAAGAAAATCTCTTTGCTTGAGTCCCCTTTGTGTGCCAGGTTCAGGACGCTGCCTAGCACCATCTCGAGTCCTCACAGCCACCTTGTGAGTGACCTCAAGAATGTGACTCCATTGAGGACCCCAACTCTAAGCAAAGTCAGTCCCATCAAGTCACATGGACTGTGTTTCCTCTGGCATCTGCCTTTTCGGAAGGTTCCAGGATCAGAAGGCTTCCTGGAGGAGGAGGGGTGGAGGGTCCTCAGGAGCAGGTTGGGTCTGGACTGCAGTTGGCTGGAGAGAGGCTCGTGGGCTGTGGGCTGTGGGAGCAGGGGTGCAGGTAGACAGGAGCCTGGATCAGGGAGGGTGTGGGGACCCAAGGCAGAGATGGTGCCAGTGCTGGAGGGTCCTGATGCCAGGTGAAGGCTCCTGAAGCCCCAGGCAGAGGCCAGGAGTGGGAGAGGCAGCAGGTCCTGGAGCACTGTGGACTCTCGTTCCGGTCACCTCAGTTGCTCTTGGGCTCTTCGCCTTAGCTTTTCTAGCTGTGAGGTGATAACATTCCTCTTGGTCATCTCTAGGGTGGCTGTGTGTGGATCCAAACGCACCTGCATCTGAGGCAGGGGCTGGGCTTCCTGCTTCTCCTGATGGTAGCTGGCAGCACAGGGATGGGCCAGTGAGAAACCCTCACAGTAAGAGACACAAGGGCCCCACCCGCAGCAGAGAGCCCGAGCCTGGCCCCTGACCCTCCCCTGAAGTTCCCACCTGGTCCTCACATTCAACTCACTGGGGTGCCCCGCCCTCTCCTCCATCCACCTTGGTTTCTCCATCCATAAGGGCCCTGTCCCTCTGGATGTCTCTGATGTCCTGATATGCATGTGACCTGCCCAGAGTCACCTAGGGCTATCTGCTCTTTGTGTCCCTGCGTTCCTCAAGTCCAGGTCCCTTACTTAATATTTGTTTGACTTTAGATAGATTTCCTTTACTTCTGTGTCTCAATTTCCTCTTCCAAAAATTGAGAATGATATTAGCTGTCCCAGGGTGTTTGTGGGTCCACTCAATCCATGCACGTCAGGAGCCTAGAACAACGCACGGTGCTTAAAGAATGCCCATGGTGGCTATCTGCACTACTACTCCTGGGGACCAGTCTCCTTCTCCTCACTGCGGCAGATGAATCTCCTCCCTCCCCTTTTCTCCTGCCTTCCCCTCTGCTCCCTCTCCGCCCCACCTCATCCTTTCCCCTCTCCAGCCTTCCTTCCTGTCTCCTCCTGAGGCCTTGGGGGCTCCCTGTGCTCCTGACCTTGCAGACACAATATGCACTGGGGTGCCAGGGTACATAGTTGAGGGTTGACCCCTTAAGAAGTCCGTAGGCTGTCTTAGTCAGTGGTTTCCAACCGGCACCACTTCTAAGAATCACCTGGGGAATCCAGTAAGCATACAGATTCCCAGACTCCAAACATTATGAGCTCTAGAAATGGTAGTGATCCATTTTAACAGTGCTGTTAATAAAAAGCTAATGTTGAGTGAGCTGGGCATGGTGGTGCATGCCTATAATCCCAGTGACTCTGTGGGCCGAGGCAGGAGGATTGCAAGTTCAAAGTCAGCCTCAGCAATTTAGTGAGAACCCGTTTCAAAGTGAGAAATAAAAAGGAGTAGGCCTTGGCATAATTCCTAGTACAAAAAAAAATAATTTAAAGCAAATGTTGGTGGAGTTCTTATGTATGTGAAGCCTCATGCTGCTCTCAATACTTCCCATGGACAATTTACATTTATTTGTTTGTTTGTTTGTTTATTTATTGTGGGTGAACATTTATTTATTTGTATGTGGTGCTAAGAATCAAACCCAATGCCTCACACATGCTAGGCAAGCGCTCTCCCACTGAGCCACAACCCCAGCACTCCCATGGATTATTGAACTCAGGATCAAAACAGTTCTCTGGGGCAAGTACCACTAATGTCCCCATTTACAGATAAGGAAGTCAAGAAGTCAAAGCCCAGAGAAGAGCTTTGCCAAGGCCACACAGCTGCCAAGTGGCCAGGATGCCCACCTGGGCACAGGGCTCCTGAACTGAGCTCCTAGACACGTCAGGGTGGCACCTGGCAGCCTGTGCCTACAGCTCAGCGGGATCTCTCGTAGGATACTTTGTCTTGGAAGGAATGGCCCCTCCCCCAGCCTCTGTACCTTTCACCTTCCTCGGGATCTGTGAGGTCAGGCAGCAGAGCAAGGCGCTCAGAGAGGGCACTCCTGCTTTCCCATCTTTCCTTTTAAGATATTTTGGAACAGCAGTGCGAAGGCACCTGGGCTGCTGCTGTGGATGTTAATGAGTGTGTTTGCCCGTCACATCTATCATGCTATTTGCACGATGTAATGTGAAGATGCGGCTCGAAATATTTTTAAGATATGGCCTTTTATCTCTGGAAGCACCAGACAGTATTTGCAGATTGGCCTCTGGAATGAAATGAGCCTGTAACGTTGGCTGGCTCCTGCGAAGCGCGGGCATTTCCATAAGTGGTTCCGAGTCCCTTAATCCTTTTGATCATTTGCACTGTGTATTTTTACACAGGTTCTTTTACTTTGGAGAAATAAAGTAAAGAAACTTAAAGGTGAGTTTGGCAAGGGCATCTCTGTACTGTTTGTCAATGCAAATGGACCTTGAATTTGAATGATCGTGGTTTCTCTTAAACAACTAGGCATCTTTAAACCTCTCCACAAATAGTGTCTGCATCTGTGTCTGTGGGGATCGAGTCTGCAAGTGTTGGCTGGTGAGCGGTAAACTTTCCTGACCCCATATTGCTGTTGCAAAAGAAGAGCCTAATCCTGCAAAATATTTTTGACAGCCTGGGTATCAGCTACCACCAGCTGTGATTTCTCATCAGAGCCACTGCTGTGTGACGTTTGCTTGCTCTTAGTGACTCCAGTTTCCTCTGTTCTGAAGGGGCTTGGGGTCATAGAGTGGGCCCAAGCTTCCTCTTAGCTTGAAACCTAGTTGGCTTGTGGCTGTGTCTACCACTTACCAGCTGTGTGATATTGTATGAGAAAACTTGTGGACAGAACTGTTTCCTCATCTGTAAGATGGGACCATGTCTTTCTTGCACACTTGCAAACAGTTCATGTCCCCCGCTTCAAAACAGCATTATTCATGGCAGCTGAAAGGTGGAAGCACCCCACATGTGTCTTGAGGGGTGAGTGGATGGGTAACATGTGGCGCGTGCACACACATACCCACACTGAAATACCAGGAAGGAGATTCTGACATCTGGATGAACCTTGAGGACATCACACCAAATGAAATAAGCCCGTCACAAAAAGACAAATACCTTATGATTCCACTTTATATGGAGATACCTGAAGCAGACAAATTCATGGAGAAAGAAAGTAGGATGGGGGTGCCAGGGCCAGGAGAGGGGAGGAGCATTGGTGTTGAATGGGTGTGGTTTTGTAGGATGAGAAGCTCCCGAGGTGGGTGGTGTTTGCTGGACCATGAATGTATTGAACCCCACTGAGCTGTGCGCTTAAAAATGGCTCAGTCTTATGTGGCTAATGTTATGTTATATATTCTTTATCACAGTAGAGGAAACTTGCTGTGAGCGCAAAGTGGCACCAAGTAGGCCGAGTGCCCGCCAGGCTGTTGGTGTTCTAGGACTAGCAGTTTTCCCTGCGGTGAGCATGCTGGGTTTTGATAGTTACTGCATTTCATCTTGCGGCTGTTCCATGAAGCATTTCTCTCCTTGGACTTCTGTGTTTCTTATAGTCCTCCACCTTTGTGAGAATGGTGGTCTGAATGAGAGTCCTCAGACATCTTTTCCCTCTTTTGGGGTTGTACTTTTGAGGTTTCCTGGATCGTTCATCAAGATGAATGCACACCTTTGTGGCTCGTGCCATGTGTGCCAGGGGGCTTTCCCATAGGGCATGGGGACTTTTCCCTGTCACTGGACAGAAAGGGCACTGGTTCCACTATGTCCTCAACAATAGCAGCATGCTTTCAAGGGGCTGTACAAATGGTAATAAATAAGAGGTGGTATGCTAGTGTTTTCATATGCACCTATTTGCTCTTATTTGATCTAAAGATGTTGAGCATTTCGCATGTCTTGATTTACATTTATCTCTTCCTATATGAATAGTCTGCTTATAGCTTTTGCTTATATTTCTAGTGTGGCTTCAATGCTTTTCATACCAAATACATGATACATGTGTCATATTTATAACATACTGTTACCATTTTTAATATTCAGAATTTTCAAGCTTATGTAGTTAAATCATTCAACACTTCAAATGACAAAATAAGATTTTAAAGTAGATCAAAAGTGGTTTACATAACATGATTATTATACCTGCTGAATGTTCTTCCTAGACTCTCTCCTGTCATTTTTTTCTGCTCTGTCAGCATAGAATTTGTTTCGATGCTAACTTAAATGACTAAAGTATTTTAATTAAAATTATATGGAATGACCAACTAATAATAAAACATCAACATAATGACCAATTATAACTCAATGTAAATAGGGCATGGCAAAAATTAGAGCAAAGAAAGAATGAAATTTACTAATAAACATGAAACTTATTTTTAACTCACTAATAATTAAATTCATTATAACTGAAACAATAGAATACTGACTTCTAGCTATAAATTGCAAAGGTCTAAAACCATTTAACAGCAAGCGAATCTGGCCCTTAAATATGCTGCTAATGGGGAAAGAAAATTGGGTCAACTTTACTGAAAAGCAGTTTGTCACTAGCCATCAAGAAATTTTAAAACGTTTATAAACGCTGATTTAGAAATTCCATTTATATAACTATGGCTTTCGGCAGCTTTAGAAGTGTGGAAAACTACTTACATTCAGGGATAAAAATAGGATTCAGTCTGAATGCCCAATGACAGGGAATGATTGACTAAGTAACCGGACAGCCATCTGATGGAGTGTTATGTAGTCATTCTAAGTGGTGTTTTCTGAAAATTTCAGTGGCATGGGGAAATAATCTCAGTACACCGGTAAGTGGGAAGCCTGCTATCACGATACAGTCGTAGAAACTGCACATGGGTGTGCTTGTGCATGTGCATCTGGATGCCTTCAGAAAGGGACGCATAAGAAGAGTTTATAGTGCTTATGTTGCATGAATACAGGCGGGTTTTATTTTATATTTGGGTGCTTCTGCCATATTTTCTAAGCTTTATCTCACTTGTGATTATTGCATCTACAATCAGAAAGAAATTATATATTAAAAAAGTTAAAGATAATTGGTAGATTTCTTTCCTTTCCTGAACTTATGTTCCCAATGTGCACCTTGCTTTTGCTCTCCTGGGATGTGCTGAGTAGAACTCTGGACAAGAAGTCAGAGGGTGTTTTATTTAGGTTATGGCACAAAATTCACTGGCTCTGTGACCTCAAGCCAATTGACCTTACTTGAATCTCAGCTTTTGGGTTTGTGGAATGGGAATTTCTACCTTCTCCGCTGCCGGCATTAGATGGTTATAAGAACGAAAGAGGAAAAACCAGCATAGGAAAACACCAGCAAACCATGGCGCAGTTTGGGTGTCCCCAGGCCACCCTCGTGCCTGACAGTCTGCTGGAGGGACCATCGGAGCTCACTGAAAGCTGTTCCACTTGCACTTATGATTTATCATAGGGAACAAGCACAGCTCAAAATCGGCTGCAGAGGTGGGGGCAGTGTCTGGAGGGTTCCCAGGCCTTCTGGTCTCCTCTCCTGTGGAGTCTGCACGTGTTAACCTCCCGGCATCCACGTCTGACAGCGTGCAGAGAGCATTGCATGCCAGAGAGACTTGCCGAAGCTTTGGTGTGCAGAGCTTTGACTGTGGCTCCACTGTGCCCCATGGCTCACCTCAGGCCCCAGCTTGACTGACGACATGTCATCCACAGCCCCCACCCTGCTTCACACGGCTGCTCCTCCGCCCATCCTCAGAGCTGGAGTGGCCAGCCCCATTCCTGTCTTCTATCAGAGAGGACATAAGTTATCTCCCAGTAGCCAAGGGCCAAGGCCAGACCTCTGTTTGGACAAAGTCAAGTTCTTCATTACACATGAGGTGACTGAAAGAGACAGAAAAGGAATATAAATACAGAGATGCTGACAGTAGGGAGGGTGTGTTTTTCACCAAGTTCTAAGGCTGTGCAGTAGGAGGGACGTGAACTCCCTATTGTGAATGATTCCTCACTCCCAATCCCTGGAACCTCCGGACTGGCTTTGAGAATGAGCCTGCACCAGTGGGCCCTGCAAACATTTGCTGCAGTCACTGTTTACCAGAGAGGCCTGAGTCATTGTTTCCTGAGAAGGCACTTTCCACGGCCGTGTGTTTGAACCTGGTCCTTGCCCCCGTGTCAGCAGCACAGCAGATACAGCTCTCCACTAGCCAACTCATCTACTGTGAAGCCTTCTCGGCCTGCGGTTACGGGTTTCTCCACGGCACCACCCTGCTCCGTAGGGCAGCTGAGCTTACTGTGTTTAACATGGGGCAAGAATAAGCAGGCTCATTCCCCTCTGCAGGGTTCCAGTCTTGACTGTTATGTCAGGTTGGGTTATAGGATTTCATCAGAGTGAGATTAGAAAAATGAAAATCCAAGTTCATTTCTCATGGACTTAAAGATAATAGGAAGAGCACAATGGAGAATCCACAGCCCCAGGAAGCTCACTGGAGTGCAGCCGTGTGCTCCCATGGGAAAAGAGCCAGCACAGAGGCTCAGGATGAGGCCGCTCAAGTCCACTCGTGCTTTTGCCCCTCCTGCAGAGGGAATCATTTCAGCTTCTGTCTGTTGGTTTCTTGAGAACAAATAATTTGCAATAAATTGATGTTGTCAGTAAATTTTGATTGTACATTCTGTTTCTTTCAAGAAAAAACTGGCCATGCAGAAGTCGTCCGGGTTGTGTACCAGCCGGAACACATCAGCTTTGAGGAACTGCTCAAGGTCTTCTGGGAGAATCACGACCCGACCCAAGGTAGAGTGATGAGTGAGCCAGTATTTAATTATCTTACTAATTACAGCTGGGATAATTAGTGTTTGAGCTGCATGGAAGAGATGAACCTTGAAATCACACAGGAGCTCAAGAATATGATTGCAGACATTTATTGACGGAGAAGAGGAGGGGCTGGGGAGAAAAAGGGTGAGAGAATAAAGGCGCAGCCACATTCAGCGCCCCTCCCCCCTTACAGCTGTCAGGGGTGGGAAAATTCCCACAGAGAAAGATGCCAGACAATGGAGATCCGTTCACCTTTGATTATTGCATTATTCCTCCTTAATGCAGTCTTTTGTCTACAAAATTAAAGTGTCTTTCCGCAGCTCCAAAGTTTTCCTGATTTATGCTTCCTTTATTTCTCCGAGTTCAGCCTTCCTCATCTTTTGACGTTATCAGGTTTGTTCTCTAAGCAAACGTCTGGGGTGATTACAGAAAGAAGAATGTGAAGGTAAAATGCTGTATTCAGTAGGTCTACAATGCTTGGGTTATTTAAGTATTTCATTTGTCTTCCTTAGAATTTGTTATGTGGAAATATTAATATATATTTAGACTATAAACAACAGTGGCCAGAAATTTTATTTGAATTCACACACAAATGGAAAACCCCGTGTTGGCAAATATTATAATGTTCAACAAAGAAGCAATTTCCAGATTGCGCCCTCAGCCTCCCCAGTGCTGCTTTGCCAGACAGAAGTCTGTCTCCCCAACAAACCACTTCCTTTGGAGTCAGGGGTTTGTGCTGTGGCTGGGCCACGTTCACTGTTTCCCGATGAGTCAATATGCTTTTTCCAACCGTGCGTTGTACTTGAGGTGGAATCTTCATAAGATCCCAGCAGCACAGGTTGGTAGGCTCTGAGTGCTGCTTCTGAGAACCATCTAGTGCCAGGGTGATCTGCCAGAGGGCAAAGGTCACAGCAAAGGCCATGCAGGGAGTGATAGCTCCAGCCAGGTCAGATGGATCTGGGATGCAGGCAGATCCACCAGGTGGCTCAAGGCCCTAGGTCTGGGCTAGGAAGGAGGCCAGGCAGGTAGTCATGACAACGTTCTTTGTTTGACATGGTGGTAGGTCCCTGGTGGGACAAGGATGAGGTGTGAGGCAGGGTAGACTGAGGACTTCAGTCAGAAGGGGCAGAGGAGACCCCAGTTTGGACCACTGGACTCTCATAGCACACACAAAAAGTAGGCCTGAGGGATTGGGCTCTGACTGTTGGGTGTCATAATAGTGTGGCAATGGCCAAGGACTCATGCTGGTAAGCCTTCCATCAGACACAGCAGACATTTAGTCTTTTGGCTGGCAGAACCCTGGGTCTGAGAGATGCTGAGAGCTCCACAATTTATCAGTGGATACTCACCTGGGATTCCAGAGAAGGCTGAAGCCATGGGGGAGCCAGGTTCCTGCAGGCCAAGTCCATGTCCTGGGACCTGGCCTACTGTAATGAAGCCTGTCATCGACTTCTCTGCCCTTGTCCCTTTTACCCTCTTTCCTACTTTGATTGTGTCTTTGTCAGGACCAGCAGGTAATAGATTGCTAGCCCTGGCCCCTGAACCTTGGGGAGAACTCTACCTTAACCAGAACCTCAAAGAACCTCCTGTTCTCCCACTGCACATATCACCTTGGCCTGAACTTGCCCAGTCTTCATCCGGCCACCACTTTGAAGATCTTGTTTGCTGTCTGTATTCGTTTATGGGGGCCATCATAACAAAGTGCCACAGACGGGGTGGCTTCAACAGTAGATATTTATTCTCACTGTTCTGGAGACTAGAAATCCAAGGTCAAGCAGCAGCAGGTTTTATTTCTCCTGAGGCCTCTCTCTTTAGCTTACAAGATGGCCATCCTTCCTCAGTGTCCTCACGTGGACTTTCCGCTGTGTGTCTCTCTGCTTAATCTCTTTTTATAAGGACACCAGTCACTGAATCAGGGCCTACTCTAGTGATCTTGATTTACCTTACTTACCTCTTTAAAAACGTTATCAAACTACAAATACAGTCCCATTCTGTGGTGCTAACGTTCAAGACTTGACACGTGGACTTGAGGGATTGAGCCCATAAGGTGATCTAGTGATGTAGTGGCTTTATTTGGAGCTGCATCCACAGACTCGTAAGTGGGGAGATTCTAGTGGTCATCTGGCTGAATGTCACAGCCTTGACCTCAGTGCTCCCACATTATTATCATAACTGCTTCCTGGGTAGCCAGCGTGGTGGGCCACAATAGTCATCTTTCTGTGTCTGATAAGGCTCCTTATGACCCTTCTGGAGACAGTCTGGGTGTCGCTGGTCCAAGGGGTGGGTTCATGACTGGTCTGGCCAATCACAGTACATTTTCCTGTTGACAACAGACCCAAGTACTGGGCTTGTGACCCAAGCAGGGCCAATTAGCGTCCTTCCCTGTATGAGAAGGAACAACATTTTCCTTTGCTGAGGTGCCAAGGCAGAGGTGGTCTGGGTGTGGGAAGAACCTACCTACAGGAGAAGTAGGGAAAATGAGCAGAGGCACTGAGAGATGAGAGGACCCTCTGGGAGGCGCCGTGGCCCCGAGAAGGAGAGGTCCTTCCCACAGCCCGCCGTGACTCTCGGAGCTCTCCTGGTGGCTTTCCAGGCTACCAGAGCTCCCATGATGTGCTCCCTGGTTGTTTTTCTTTAGCTAGGTTTTTAAATTACTATTGCTTGCAATAACAAAAATCTGAATTCATCCATTCATCCACCTTAATTACTGTGTTCATTATACTGGTAACTAGATAACCTTTTCATCTGGGTTTATATATCAGAAGCATAAACTATCACTTCACATGTGGAGTAGGGACACTAAAAATGAAACTTCAAGACCTGTTGGTGGTTTGATTAGAGATTTCTTCGGTAATTCAGAATTTAGAATTAGGGTTTAGGATTTAGGCAGTGTGGCCTGAAAAACATAGGAGAGTCCCTCTCAATGTCTCTGATCTGCTGTAAAAGAGTCACTAATAAAGGACATTCATTTTACGTCCTGCTGCTAGATGGTGCTAAACCACCAAGTGGTCTGGAATATGCAGGAGAAGCTTGGTTAATGCACAGGGAAGAATCCTACCCATCTCCCAGCAAAAAAACAGTGAAGTTCAGTGTACTGAGATCAAATCAATGAACATACAAATAGGTAGATATAAGATTGTAGGTGAAAATATTAAGAAAAAAATCATTAAAAGAGGTATGTGTTAATGCTGGAACATTAAAAGCAAAACAACAACAACACAAACCATAAGTCAGAACTCTGGAGCCAACGACTTTAATATTCCCCAGGAATCCTGAAGGTCCAAAATATGTAGTCTCATGTCACTTTTCAGAATTTGAAACTTACTCCCTGAAGGATGCACAGGCAGCAGGAGAGCCTAGCTGTGAATGAACTTGGCCAGCCATGTCACATTCCCCAGTGAAACGAGAGCCACCAACAGAGTGGATGAGGGTATTGTGAAAGGTCTTAACTGCTCACTCAAAACCTGGATGTCGCAGAAGAACAGCAGGTTGGATTTGGGCAACTCTAGTCTGTGAAGCAAACCCACTTGGGTTTCTTTCCAGAAATGAGAATAAGCAATTCCTAAAACCCCTTGAGGAATGCTCCTACCATTGTCAGAATTGCTTATCAGCAAAGAGACAGAACCCCAGCCAAAGTTGAGAAGGCCTTGACCTTTGCTGTGGAGATGTGCCCGGGAGGTGCGTGATCCTCCACAGGAATATGACTCAAGAGAAATATATTTTAATTAGCATGTTGGAAGACTTTAGTACCTTATTGATAAAGTAATTAAGCATTTGAAGGGGACACTTAAATTTTTGGTTACAATTTTTTGCATTTTGTGGGAGAAGCAGTATCCTAGAGAAGCAGTATACTGCAATGACATTTGCAAATGTGGGGATTCTAGGTAATGTCAAGTGTCTGACTATAGCAAAATCAGCAGGAGGCTAACCTTAAAGTCCCTCTTCCATTAAATCAGATCTTCTTGGTATAGACTAAACAAAACTCTGCATGTTCTTCACTGCTACAAGGCCCTGAATCAGCTGTCACTGTGTCTGCCCTGTGGGTAGAACAAAGTCCCAGACCTAACCTGCCATTTTGAAGGTAGTGAAGCCAGTAGGAGGGAGAATGGGAAATGCAGGTATCATAAGATACAGGTGGAGCAGAGACCTGTCATTCATAGCCACTGTGGATGAGTTCAGAGAGTCCCACCGAAGGGGTCAGCTTCAGGTGCAGCAGAAGACCTGACAGCATTATTTTACGTTTGCTCAGTGAATAAAATAGTATTTTACCTTAATTGGCCAGTTACTACAAAACCTGAGCTTTTGCCAAAACATCAAATACCACCGTCAACTAACACATTCTGTGCTGGCTTTCCCCCATCTTGCTCATGGGACAAATAGAGTTCCCTGTGCTTCCGGAGCATGTGCGTTCCTGGCCACTTGGTTGCCAGACTCCTGCAGTCCCCAGCAACACAGCAGAGCCTGAGATTTAAGAGATTTGGGTTCTCATCTGTGAAAAGGGCTAATGATAACTTTACGCCCACTTCACGGGCTGTCCTAAGAACGAAGTAAGTATTGTGAAAATGCTGGTCCCATGCAAATGCTGGAGAGTGTGGTTGTTTTTCTCAGTACAACAAGACCATGTCGCCAGATTTTAGAATTCACTCCTATATTCACATTGCCCTTGATTTCTTTCTGTGGGAACTATCGCACCCTCCAACTACTAAGAGTGTGACTCCTCTACTCACAGAGGTTCTTCAGCCCCTTGTGCTGGTTGGAGGAGTGGCCTTGTTGGCGCTGTGGTTCTGTGTTGCTGCTGAGCAGCTGCTGGTGGGCCTGGGGGACCCTTCCTCAGAGCTCCTGAGGTTTACTGCTGAGTCGGGTCCCAGCCTCGCACCCCTGGTCTGCAGCCTTCTACCTGCCATGCCCTGTGCACAGGTGACACAGTTTGGCCCTCCAGTTCCTGCATAGGATACGGACACAGACCATGTGCCTCAGCCTAAGCTACAGGACACAAAGCATAGACTTCAGCTTTGGCTGACTTCACACCATAAATTTGACTTCTCAATTACAAACCATTCTGTGCTCCTCAATCCTGGGCCAAGGATGGAGACATTTATTAAACACCTTATGGGCCAGTCTTAGGGATGGGTGTTTTACACTTCTCATTCCATTGAATCTTGATCATAGACCTATGAAGTAGCGTCCTTGTCATCATCTAACAGGAGAGAATTGAGGGCCCAAGGACTTGGTCTTGCTTGATATGGATGGGCCCCTACTCTGTCTGGAGCTCATGTCTGTTTTCTTCCCTGGTTCTGGAGGGTGCAGGCTGCCTGACCGGGTGGACCTTTTCAATGCACAATCATGTTGGCGGGGCCCCAGGTGGTGGTAACTGTGCCTTTAGTGTCTTTTCTCAAGCAAATATAGTAAATAGCAAGCATGAATTTAATTCTGCTCCACATTGAACGCCTCGCCACACCTCCCGTAGCTCTGGGAGAGGACAGTGCTCCCACACATGCATCCCAGCCTCCAGGCACGCAAGCTCACGGTGTGGATCTGAGAGCCTCCTGGGACAACTGCAAGTCAGGAGCACCCAGGTCGCTGCTTTGGGAGCAATGGCCTGTCAGCAGAGGCCTCTGGCTGAGACTGCTTGTGGACTCAGTATGGGTTTCCCACTTGGGTAGTTTGGGAATTCTAGCTGGATGTGCAGCCACCCGGGAAGACTCAAGTTCCCAGACTCCTTAGAGCCGAGAATGGCATGTGTCAAAATTGCGACTCCTGGAGCATTCGCAAAGTGCCACTGCTGGGTTCCTTGAGGAAGGGCATCCTCCTCCTCTTCTTCCCTTCCCAGGGGCAGGTGTGGCTGCAGTGCTGAACCACTGTGGACCGTAAGGACCAAGGAGCTGAGACAGAAGGATCCAGAGTCACCACCTCAGGCTGGACTGTACAGGCAAGAATCATCCTGTTCAAACTACTGTTATTTTCACTCAGTTTAGGCCTCTTTGCCTGTCCTTTTCTCCAGCACCTAAAGCCACGTTCTAACCAACACAGCCTCCAACTTTAAACGACGCCAACTCCTGTTGCCCCTCTAAAGCCTTAATTAAAACACTCCCTTGATTAAATGTCTTTAGCCAAACCTCTGATGAGAATATGGACCCAGGTTAGCAAAGCTGTGGTGGTGAGGCAGGCTGGCCACACCCCTGCTCAGTGGCCACCTGTCGTTTCTCCCTTGGCCCTTAGCCTCCAGCCTCCAGGGACCTCTTGACCAGCCCACTCTGCCTGCTTTAAGCCCTTTGCTGGCTGCCCAGTTTCTTTGGGACAGTTTACTGACTCTGCAGCTTGGCTGGATTAACTGAGGCACCTCACCCTCCAACCTCCGCTCAAGCCAGGTGCCTGCCTCTTGCTCACCTCACCTCGTTACTGGGGCCTTTGCTTGTTCCATTCCTAAAAGGCTCACGTGCCTTCCTGCCTGGGATCTGGGGCTACTGCTCAGTCTGCCCACAGATCTTGATGGGACCTGCCCGCTCTGTTCTCTAGGCCTCAGGATGTCCAGTCCTCACTGAGGTCTCCCCCCACACCCTGTCCCCACCCCCAAGTGGCTCTCTACCTTGTGCTCCCTGTCATTGGTCATTGGCGGTTTACTGGTTTGTTTTTCGTTGAGCTGACCCTTTCTCATGGAAAGAGTGAATGGAGCTGTTTCTGTGCCCGTAAAGAGTTCCTGCCCCGGAAGTTGTCAGGATGCAGGAGGGATGCAGGGTGTAGCCCGGGGCAGGGTGCCTGGCCTAGCATAAGCACCTGGCAGGTACGCCTTCCCTCAGCATCCGTGGGCATTAGGTCCAGGACCCCATGGACACCACAATCTGCAGATGCTCAAGTCCGTTGTAGAACAGCATAGTATTTGCATATAACCTACACAATCTCCTGTATATTTTAAATCATCTCTAGATTCCTTGTAATTCCTAATGCAATGTAAATGCTATGTAAATCATTGTTGTACAGTGTGTTCAGGGAATCACAACAAGGAGAAAAGTCTGTGCGTGTTCAGTTCAGACACATTGTTTCTCAGATAATTTCTGACAACGGGGGTTGAATCAAGGGTGCCCGGCGGCAGACCCGGAGGGCTGACTGTCCAGCTGCCAGCCCCTTGCCACCTGTGGAAGAGCCCCCTTGCCGGCCCTCTGTGTCTCATTCCTCCTTGAATCCCAACTCTCCTCAGCTTTCTCCATTCCATTTCCCCAGCTTGCGCTCTGAGACTCCAGGTAGTTTCCTGTCCCTTGTCCGTGCCCTTTATCCTCCTCAGCTGCTTCCTGCTTTCCCTCTGGCCCCTGCCACCGTCTTCCACAGTGAGCCAGGGTTATCCTAGGAAATCTTGGTCTGCCTGCCCAGTGGGATGCCCCGTCCTAGCTGGTGGGCTTCAGGCGGCCCCAGAGCTCACATCCTGGCCAGCTGCCTCAGCCTCTGATCCATGGGTGGGGGACTTGCGGCTCCTCAGCCCATGCTTGGAGCTGGAAACCCCGAGGGCTCTTTTCCAATCAGTTCTTCTGGACCCCGCATGTCCCACTCACACAAGCTCACCAGGAAGCCCTGCTGCAGGTGGGCTGTGCCCAGTGGGTCCCAGAGAGTGAGGCAGGTCGGTCTCTTCCATCTCTGGCAGGTTTGCCCCACGTCTTCTTTCCAGGTGCGTGGTGGAGCAGCGAGCCCCCTGTGCTGTCTACTGGGAAACATTAATTAGAAGGAGAAAAACCCTATTTTCCTTCTGTTTCCCATCAAGTGGGCAATTAAGTGCTGGTGTTCATATATTTGAACTTGCCAAATTAATATCTGAACTTCGTTGTGCTGACCCTTTTAAGTTAGTTTTTTTAAATAAGTCACCAGTTTTGAAGGACTATCCTTTTTTTAGACTATGTACAAGGAATCCATCATCTGCAAATAATTAGACAGTGGGAATTATATTGTATTGCTAATGAGCAGATGTGCATGCTTAGAGTGGAGGCACAGCTGCACACATATAAAATGCAAAAAATGGCCCAAACCCAGCATTATGAATTCTGAAAGGGATTGCATTCTTTTAAGAATTTCAGAAACAGAGAAAACTGAAACAAAGAATTTAACTGATATTTTCTTTATTAATTGTTCCTTCAGTCACACTTCTCCTTGCATGACGTTATCACGCGTGTCCGTGCTCTCTCTGCACTTCCTAATCCCTCTTCCATCTCATGCTGTATAGCCATGTTTAATGTTTTCCATTGCCTTCTAATGTCATAAGGGTCTCCAAATTGGATCAGACCCTTCCTGGGTATCATTTCTGTGCTTAGTTGCTTACATCACATGATCCCATTTGAGCCTCACAGTAACCTGAGAACCTAAGACCCATTTTAGGGAAGAACAAACTGGCCCAGAGAGGTGGAATGACTTGGCACAGCCAGCTAGTACATTAGGTGGTAGAGCAGGAATTTGGACCCTAGGGCTCCGTTCTAAGCCCATGTTCTTTCCATTGGCTGACATAAAGCTCTGCATTGTTATGCAGGGCGAGCAGGGAGCAGAAAGCATGACTGACTCCCTGTGATTGGAAACAGCAGCACATTATCCAATGGTCATGAACTCCTGTGGTGTCCATTACAGTTTTATAAATCTTGTTAAAGATTAGCAAGATGACGAAGTTCAAATAAGGAGCCTTTTGAAAACTTTTGGCCTGGAAGCATTGCAAATATTTTAGATTGTAATGGTTAGGTCATTTCAAATTCGAATAAATTGCACTTCAGCAATAGAAAATGAAGTTGGAGGAATTACTATACTTCACATTAAAAAGTCCTAAATTAGATAAGAGAAAATCAGAGCTGATAACATTCACAGGAACTAGAATTTCTAGGCTTCAGTAATGGAAGGCTAGGTCACTCAGAGCAATTTACTCACTGAAAGCAATTTAAGATGTTGGAAAAATATTAAAAACGTTGAAAGCATCACATCAAAGAGCTGACAGAGTTATATGGAATTGTTAGCTCAAAATGGGAGAAAACACAGGAACCCACCCAGGTAAACAGACACTTAGAGGGACCACTGTTCCCGGGGAATTTTCCGGTCACAAAAAAATGTGAATTTTGTGAGTCTTATTAAGAATACTGAGGATGTGACAGACACAATTAGAGCCCTTGACCTGAGGGATATATGTAAAACACTACCCAGAACTTGGGAATATACTATCTCCTGAATCATACATGGAATGTATGATTCAAGGGGCTTAAAAATCATGTAGATTATGTTTCTCTTACCATCATACAACTGTGCTAGAGATCAGTAACAAAAAAAATATCTAGAAAATCACCTTATGTTAGGAAATATAAAAATTTCTAAATCTATTTATCAAAGAGAAATTAGAAAATATTTTTAATGAAACGATGATTAATACTACATATCAAAATTCACAGGATATAGTTAAAACAATTGTTAGAGGGAAACTGAAACCCTCAAATTCATCTGTGGGAATTTAGAGGAAAGGCTGAGCTAAGCATCCATCTCAAGAACTGAGAAAATCAACAAAAAGGCAAACACAGGGAAAAAGAAAGAAAGAATATGGAGCAGAAATCAATGAAATGGAAAGCACACCAGCAGAATAGAGGTCACAAAGCCAAGAGCTGGTGTTTCAAAATGGCCCCCAAATCAGGATAACTTGTTAAGCTGACCAAGGAGAGAGTGTCAGGGTACAAATACCCAGTAGCCAAAATGAAAAATGGGCCATCACTACAGATGCTCCGGGACATTAGGAGCAACTTTATGTCACTAAATTTGAGAAATTAGATAGAATAAATTCCTTAAATCATAGATTAATGAAACTGAATATACCTATGATCATTAAAGAAATATAACCAGTATTTGAAAAGCTTCTCATAAAGAAACCACTGAGTTCAGATGGCTCGGTGAGTTCTACAGCATTTAGGGAACAACTGCAGTCTTCCACAGTGTCTTCCAGAGATTCAAGAGAGATGCAGTTCACCTTATGGCCCTAGCATAAGCTTGATACCAAAACCTGAAGATATAAGAAAAGAGATTATAGGATGGTCTTATTTATACACTTATATGCAGAAATACTAAACAATTAACAAACTAAGTTTAAAAGAAATTTTTAGAAGAATCTAAAAATCATGGCATCGGTTTAGTATTGGCAGCTGAAAGATTCAGTGATGGTCTCATTTGTAGTTTGTGAACATCTCAATCCTCTCCAGATTTTTTAATTAATATATAAGAAAATAATACGTCATGATTAAATTGTTCCAATTGAAATAAAGCATGATTTAGCATTTCAGTATTAATCCACGTAATTAATCACATTAGCAGATTAAAAGAAAAAATATAAGATTATCTAAATAGATGCAGAAAAGATAACACAATTCCAGTATTCAAATGATAAAATTGTGTAAAACATGACTTTCTTAAACCATGTGTGTATACAAACCTACTGCAGGTGTTGTACTACTTAATAGTGAAACACTGAGAAACCACAGCAGTGCCATTCCGACTTTTAATCTGCACTGTACCGAGGTCCCAGCTTATACAGCAAGTCAAGGAATGTCCTTGGCAGCCCTCGCTGGTCCTTCTCATCACAGTAGACCGGATATGTCCACTGTGGTGTCATCAAGGAGATGTTTCCAAGCCGTGAAACTGAGCAAGATGGAGGGGTCTCATGAATGGGATAGTACATGAAGAGCCAAACCACAGGGTCCTCTCAGTTACATAAACTTAAAAAAAGGCCAAACTAAACTAGAGCTGTGTTATCAGGAGGACACATGGAGGACTGGTGGTACTCCATCTCTTGACATCAGTGGTGGCTATGTGAGTGGTAACTTTGAATTAAGTCATTATAATCATATTATATCTTATATGCTATATAATATTAAAGTGAGCACTTTAATAACTGTACTTATGGTTTATATACTTTAGTACGTGAATGTTTTATGTATTCCCTGAACTGAATCTGGAAAGTAGAAGGCTAACATGCCGATCACTACTTCTGTTAATGGTACAAATCATTCCCAGGAAGGACCAGTTCTGTGTGCACACGTATGCTTGATGCTGATTCTGTAAACATCTCGTAAATCCCGTTCCATATCTGATGTTCTGCAGCGTGGTACACTGGCTGACTCGCTTCTCCCCACGCTGATCTCACAAGAACAATGAATCAAATAACGTAAGACCACATGCCATCCTGAGTGTCACCAATGGCAGGGAAGGCTGTGGTCTTTCTCTCAGGGTAATGTTCCTTGGGCATGTGCAAGCCGTACACTGACCTAAGAAATTAGCTCTCAAATTATGAATAGTTAAATATACTTGTCTAATAATGCTTGCATACACATATCTTAAGTGACAGAACACAGAAAAATATAGTGCCAGAGGTGGCGGTAAGGTGGCTAGGATGAGAGCACACCTGGTTGAACAGCTCTGGTCTCAGGTCAGCTTCCCTGACCTAATCAAATCATCACGTGTACATTAAACAAAATCAACACGTATACATTATCAACAAAATCAACACGTGTACATTATCTGTTAAGCTGGGTCCATTCCAAAGTGGCCTGGTGAGGCCTGCAGAGCCTGAGGCGGGATTCAGTGCGTGTGACTTGTTGGGGAAGTGCCCTCCAGGAGAAAAGGGGAGCTGGTAAGAGGGTGCAGGGAGTGGGACCCACAAGGGTAAGAAGCTGAACAGGCGCGGCCTCACTCAGGTCTTGGCTTAGTGCACAGTAGGGAGAGGGGGATTCTGGGGGTGCCTGGGTGCCTGAGTTCTGGTCTCATCAGTGTGATGGGCAACTTCTAGGACTACTGTGAAAGATGGAGGGAGGGGGAGGCAGTTTCCCGCACTTTTCCTCCTTCTTCCTGTCCGCACTCTGGATGTAATAGACATTACAGCAGAAGTAACACCCTGGGAGGGAGGGCCATATGTAAAGGACAGTGGAGAAGAAAGAAGGAAGGAATCTGAGTCCCTGGGTGACCATGGAGCCACCCTACTACCTCATTAGAATTTCCCTTATTTTAAATGAAAAATAAATATGAGTCTGCCTTGTGTAAGTCACTGTTGTTTTCCATTTCTGGGTGCATTCCAAAGTGGCCTGATAAGGCCACACAACAGGTGTCACAGGGATTTTCTGAGTGATATGGTAAGATATCACCAGCAAGGACACTGTGAAGGAAACTTTCATATTTCTATTTCTTTCCTGCCCGGACTGTTAAAGAACAAATGAATGGACTGATTTTCCTTCTTCATACTGTTGTGGACCTATGTCTATAATGTATACTTGTTGATTTTGATTTGTGCTTACCCAGAATCTATTCTTTCAGACTTTCATTGTGTGGCTTAAAATGCAATTTTACAAAAAAAAAAAAAAAAAAAAAGAAGAAGAAGAAGAAGAAGAAAGAAAGAAAGAAAGGAAAGAAAAAGATAAAAAAAACACAGGAAATTTTGTGTTCTTTGATAGAAATCTCCATGCTCTTGAAATTGGGGTAAAAGACAATTGAACCACAGTGGCGCCCACCAAAATCAGTGGCTACAAACAAAAATATGAATGCTAATGAGCTGAGGCTCTTCCAGGGCTGCAGGGCCCTCTGATGCTTTCACTGCCTTCTAGTCACTTTATTCAGCAGCCTTGAAAATGAAGACTTGGCAGTTGATGACATCCACGGTCGTGGCCACTCACATAGTGGTGGGCTCACCCAGGGCAGTTTTGTGCCCCAGAGACACTAGCAGTGCATGGAGACACCTTTGCTTGTCGCAGCCGGGTGGTGCTGGTGTGCGGGCACTGTGGCTAGAGCCTTCTGAGGCAGCCACACGTGTTGGGGGCAGCCCACGGAAAAGAACCCTTGCTTTGTATTTCAGCAGTTTAGTTGTCCAACAATGTCATTAAAACACCTGCATCTTACTTAGAGAATATTAATTGATTTCTTGCTTTTTCCCTCTGTCTTGAAAGTAGCCCAAGTGCACTTAGCTCCTCCAAATGACCTCGTGGACCCTTGCTCTTGCCGATGGCTTATCATCTCCTGGTGGACCAAAAGTGGCTTCACAAGACTCACATGGAGTCCACATTGAAATGTGAACCTGGGGTGTTTTGATTCAAAAATTCAGGGACTGAGCATATTTATATTGTAAATCCAATGGATTGTTTAGAGGTAAATTTTCTTGCTTTCACTTTATGTTTTGAAGGGAAATTACTTTAATGAATAGCCATATGGAGAGTAACTGATCAGAATAACTGGCTTTTATAAAGTTTACAGGAAGATCAGCAAGTTGAAAGTCTGATTCTACATAAAAATTGTGAGGCCAAGGGTGTTGTGGAAGGAGGGAGTTTCAGGCCTCTCATTTCCTGCATCACGTTTTTGCTCTACGAAGGGGAAAACAGGAAGTGATGCCCGGGGGCTTTGTCCTTGGAAGAGAAGGGGTGAAACCTGAGTCCTGCTCTTCTGGAAGCAGCAGTAGGGTCACCACTGAGCTGGCCCAGGATTGCAGGGAGCTGTGGGCTTGCTCGCTCCAGCAGCTCAGTGCCAAACCATCAGATGCTCTTAGTAGGCACACCTGAGTCAGGGCTACTCAGAAGGTCCTGATGTCCAAGGTAGGCTTATCATCACACACCTCAAGGTATGAGGTCAAGATGGGTAGAGGCCATGGAAATAGAAAGGACATTAGTGACAAATTTACAGGAAACATAGTAAAAGCCAGGAGACCGCCTGGCCCCAGGAGTGAGTGACGGGCTACAGGATGGAGGGCAGGCTTGCTAGGAGAGTACGCACGTCAACGACGGATGAAGAAGGTGGAATGGAAGACGACATGCTCATGCTGAGAACAGAGCCCCCAGGCCTCAATGTGGGGAGCCCTGGTGGGGTGTGGTGCTGCTGGACTGAGCCTCAGGAGAGCTGGGGTTGCAGGTCAGGTGTAGACTGTCAGCGGGAAGGGGCAGGAAGGCAAGCAGTGACCGGGCCCAGGGACAGGGTGGTGAGGAGGGTGATGGTGATGGAATGGTCAGCAATGGGAAAGGTGGAGCCGGGGCCCAGGGGGAAGACACTCAGGTGGAGCAGAGTGACCAGGAAGAGCCAGGACTGAAGGATGAAAACAGTGAGGGCCTGCCTGTCCTGAGGATCACATCAAGCTTCTCTGCCCTCTCATCTGATAAGTTCTGGCATTTTCTGAGATGGAGATCCAGCTCTTTGGTCTGTATTTAATGAACCTCGAGCATATTTCACAGACTGCGGTAGGTTCCTGAGTGTCGCTGCCTGAGGAATTTTGTGATTCTTCAGTACTGTGTTGGAAACTCTCCCCCTGGATTTCTGCATTGCAAATCTCAGGCAGGGGCCTGACATTGCTAAGCTCCTGAGTGAGATGCCTGACCATCCCACAAGGTACCAATTGTCATCCCTGGTTCTCCACATGAGGAAACTGAAGGTAGGTGGGTTTAGGACCCCGTCTGAGATTACACAGTTGATAAATGGCAGATCTGGAGTTAGAATCTGGAACTTTTCCTATGACAGAACCCAGAGCTATTCCTGTGCTTCATGAGCAGACGGTGGGCTGGCTTCCAGGTTTTCTTAGCAGCAGGCTACACAAGAGCAGGATGTGGAGTCCGTCTTGGAGAGAGCCTCTCTGCACCTGCGGACAAGATGCTCCTTTAAGTTCTCCATGATGGAGATGGTTGCCTCTATGGCACTATCAGGTGGTGGTGACTCCTGGGGCCTTTGTAAAGGCATCACCTGCAGCAACTCCTAACCTGAGCTTCCCTTTGACATTCCCAGGTTCAAACATATTTTGAATTTCCTGTCAGAGTGGATTAAACAGGTCTGGTTTAAAAAATGAGCTGAAGTTCAGACAGCCCTGGGAGCACGTGAGATCTCTTCTTCTCTGTGCTTCATCATGGTAAAGCATGTCTCTGCTTTCCAGGGCTTTCCTGGCTCCACTGACAGGGAGAGAAATCTCAGCACAGTCTCAGGATGGTTTGTCCCTTGTAAATCTGTGGAGAAGGTGATGGAGAAATTTCAAACAGTGGGTAGGTGCCAAGAGTCAGTCCACATCAAGAGCACCCAGCACCCATGCCTCATGAACCCATTAGGAGTGGCATGGAGGGTGGCCAAGCACAGAGCTGATTCTCAGCCCGGTGTCCTCCTTGCACCCCCACAGCACACCTTCTGCTTGCCTGCCTGACCACACAGACCGCCCAACAGCAAATTGACTGCTTAGTTTTTCCAAAGCCAGATGGAGGTATTGGTAAACTTCATAGCACTTGTTGAGTCTGTGTAAAAGAAAATTTAGGGTCAGCAATGATTTATATGCACCCAGGATTCTGGTTCCCTTGAGGCCAATCTTTATATTGGTCCTCTGGTCCCTGGTGTGACTTGTCAAGATACTTGTGTGACCTCAAGCTCAACTGACTGGCTTTATTTCCTACCAGGCCCCAGTCCTATCTCTGCACAATCCTCAGAATACACCCAGCCATTTTTAATTCCTGGGCTCTAGGCTACAATATTCCTCCCCTAACCGGATACTCCATATACAGGAACAGTTTGTTCAACTGTCTTTTGATTATTCTGCTAGAACATCTTGTGCATCAATTTTGAAAGGAGAAAGGTCTTTGGAGTCAGATAAACCAAGATTGAAATCATAGGAGACCCATTTAGTTGATAATGTGACCTCAGGCAGATAATGTCACTTAATGTCTCTTATCCATAATTTCCTTTTTGTGAAAGCAGCTTAGCCCTTCTTCACAGGGATAAAGTGAATGTGCTGAATGAAGTTCACAAGAAGGAAGCAGAAGCTTTGGAATGGCTTAGCCGCCTCACTCCAGAAGCACAGTACTGGCAAAGACCTAATGAAATGAGGTGCAGTGTCAACCTCATAATTGTTCCTTTTCCTCCGCCTTCTCTCCAGGGTATTTCCTGAGACCAAGGATCATATCCTGATTCCCTGGAACCTCCCTAATGTTGAGTACATAGTTGGCATTATGCTTTTGCTGGAGAGGACATATCTGTTTGCAGGAGAAGGAAAGACATATAGGATTTTATTCCATTTTTCAATGGCATTTTTTTCTGTCTGTTCTCAAAATAAACTTTGGCTATTTTTGCCTCTGGAGAATGGCATCATAAAGCTGTTTGGATCAATCCATGACAGTCGGCCATTTCATCTGCGTTGTGATTCAGAGGGTGGGCGGGAGGTCTGGCTCGCGTATTTGCAGCAGCTCCTGGGTGTTGGTTTTCTCATCTGGTTTTTCAATCCACTGGGCATCAAACCATATTTCCTAGGGAACCATCTTTCCCATCTGGGCTTCGAGCTTGGTGAAGAAGGCTGATCCTCGACAAGTGACAATTTGGGGCTTTGATAAAGATGCTGACCACGTTGTGTTGCTCTTCAAGCAGTGCCAGCTCCTTCCAGGTCCCTGAAGGCATCATGCTGTTCCATATGCAGTCCTTACCTTGTTTTGCCTCCTGGAGAAACTTTCACCCATGTTTCTACCTCCTTCTCATCCAGATGAGTCACATCTGTCTGCATCCTTGCAGACTGAAGCCCCTCCCCCACCTCTCATAACTTACCTTCTTCCCTGTCTGAACCCCTGCATTATTCAAACCTGCACAGATTTTTCCCATAACGTCTTTAAAACTTGATTATGCTTATTGGTCTCTCTGTTTCCCTTTACGGAGTATGTTTAGTTGAAAAATAATACTGTGGTTTTATTTCTTCATCCATATACCTAGTACCTTACCTGAAATAGGGAGGATGCATGGATTGTTACCAGGAAGGGAAACAGGCAAAGAAAACTTTTCAAAGTTATGAATGCAGGTATTCTTTCTTGCTAACACTCTGCAGGCCTTTTCTTTCCCTCCTATAATATGCCAGGGCTGTGTATTTCAGGGCATACAAAGTAATGCCAACAGGCCCAGTTTTTCCAAACTTTAGATCAGATGCCAAGAGGGGGACCTCTTGATTTATCAGAGAGCTCTTTTACTTCCTTAGGTTTGTTTTCCATTGATTATCAGGGTTAAAATCTAACTAGGAAGATAGTTGTGCTAAAAATGTAATAGAGAGTTAAACATTAGGTTGGTGTATGTTTTCTATGCACATAAGACAAATGTTGATTCATCTTTGGATTCATAGGTGTGACCTCTGCTCTGTGACTGAGAGTTGGATGTAAATAAAGCTTTTTGAGGGACAAAAAAATGGCAACTCCTAGAGGATTTTGTGTGATGTTGTTCATTATTTTTATTTCAAATTAGCTGTTCTGAAGAGTTCCAAATTTGGTGAGAATTGTAGGAAGGAAAAGTTCTCAACATCAGTAAGCAAAGTATCCAGGGCCTGTCTCCTTTCTTCCTCACAGAAAACCTATGGTTAGACCCTCATCAGCTGTTCCACAAACAATAGCAGTCAGTCCTAGGTTGCTCCTAGTAAACCCGTGTTCCCACCTGTGAATGAATGGCTGTTTTGTGTTCATGACACAAACCAGTGGAGGTTGGAAGGATGCCGTAGTGTTGGGTGATGCTGACAATGCAAAGGCAAGAAGAAAAGTCTTAAGGTTTTCAATCCA
Source organism: Marmota flaviventris (assembly GCF_047511675.1). Lineage (NCBI taxonomy): Eukaryota > Metazoa > Chordata > Mammalia > Rodentia > Sciuridae > Marmota > Marmota flaviventris. The sequence continues at coordinate 171,658,210 of NC_092500.1, forward strand.
TCGAGCATCAACTCATGCTTCGCAGGAAACCACCTGCTCCACATTTCCAAGCCCTATCCATTTGACACCCGTGACCTGAAGCATGCAGGTCAATCGCACAGTGCACATGTGGGTGCGGGTGTGTGGTTTTATCTCAAGATATTATGTCTTCTCTTCAGGATGAACTTTGATGGAAAAAAAACACATTCACATTGTTGTGTGTAGGAGTCTTCTTTGTCTCCTATCATATTTCACTTGTTAACACTTCTTCCTTATTCTCTGACCAGTCAGATGCTTGACCAGAGTGACCAGGAAGAGAGTGGGCATTATTATAGACATGGGAGGTTTTAGTTATATTAGATTGGTATCAGAAGGTTGGGGATATAAGTTAAATTTGTAAGATTTCTGTTTGCAGATGGTGCTTGTAAATGTGTGAATGTCGTCTCTATTTCCATTGAATGACCAGTCAGTTTTGGTTGATGCAAAAGGAAAGGTGAACAGTATCCACGATGTTAGTTCCATTTAAGGTATCCAGATTGTTTGGGGAACACCCCACATCTGCACAAGAAAGACAGCAAGGGAGCCATACTGTGGTGACAGTCAAGTTACAGTCAAGGGATCCTGGCTTCAGGGAAGGGTCCTAAAGCCTTTCCCTGGGTTTTATCGGAAGTTTATAACCTCCAGTTGTTTAACTAATCCACGAATTATTTTTGTATAAATGGGTTATCTTGCACAGTTGCCTACAGTGACAGTCACCGGCCTCTTTTCTGCCTGACCACATGACACTGTGAAATCTCCCTTAGATCACCATGTCACTGCAGAGAAGATCTAAATACAGGCATACCGTAAGGGTTTCTTGTGCACTCCTTCTACCAGGTTATATGTGATATAATGAATGAAGTGGGCTTCTTCAGTGGAAGAGGCCACTGGTAAGCACATCCTTAGAGTGATTGTTAATTATTCCCACCTTGTTTGCTAAACAGAAGATTTTATCCATAAGAAACAATTTTCATGACCCTATGATAATTCAAAGACCTTGAACCAAATACGTAGATGCTTATTGTCTTCAATGTATGGAGCATATGGGAGCTTTACAAAGCTTATTTTAAAAAATGAGTTGTAGTTGTAAGGTGGGGGGTGGCCAAAGCCCCACTTGTAAGTGAGGGAGGAGAATCAAAGGAGAAAACAGATGGCTCAGGTGCCGTGGAGTGTCTGTGTCTCCAGTGCGTTACACGCCACTAGAATGGATGCTCTGTGAGAGACAGGCTTTCTAGTGCCCATTGCTGTATCCTCAGTGCTTGGAAAATGCAGCATGTACTAGAGAGTTAATAAATTATATTTATGTGAATAAATAGTGAATATGTGACTTACACAGAAATGAAATTGAGATTTGGTACTAAATGGTGCTTGGAGGAGTGAATTGGTTATTAAATGAATATTCTGGTGTTATTCTTGGTATTGACTCTTGAAGCCCCGCATTAGTTCCTGGTCCCACGTGGCCTGTCCCCGCTGAGGGAAGCATGGGATTCTGAAGGCAGGAGGAGGGGGCTTCTAGGGAGTCAGCTAGGCCGGGAGTGGGAAGAAGTAGATGCCAGAAGTAACCTCTCACACACGCCTGCTCATGTGCACACACGTGTACACACACACGCACACACGCACACTCGCAGCCTGGCGTAGCCTGCGCTGCACCCTTCCTCTGCTGGTTTGTCATGATTTCAGCCTCTAACTTTTTATGATTTTTTTATTTGTTCTTCTTAGTTACATGTGACAGTAGGATATTTGACACATTATACATACATGGAGTATGACTTTCAGCCTCTATTTTGGTCCCCTCTTTCAATTGTGAATGCCTCTCAGTCCCTCACCTGCCAGAGTGAACCCTCGGTGTCTTTAGCCACTGCAGTTGCTTCTGCTGGCCTAACTCCCCAGCTCCTTTATACACTTTTCCTGTAGCTCTTAAGAAAGGTCATTTTGTTATTTGAATTTAATGGTGTGAATGAAATATGATGAGAAGAGTTTGATAGATTGATTCAAACTCCAGTATTGACCAAAGGGGCTTGGATCACAAGATATGAGCTCACATACTCTTCATGTGGAAGCATTGTTTTCTTGTCAGATATTTTGGTCACAGTGAAGCAAAAGCTAACTAATGCAGAAATTTAGAGGACAAAAAGTTTATCTGAGGCTCACAGTTTCAGAGGTCTCAGTCCATAGATGATCACCTCCATTGCTCTGGGTCTGAGGCAAGAAGCTGCTCACCTCTTGGCAACAAAGAAGCAGGGGGCAATGGGAAGGGGCCGTAGGAAAGAACAACGCTTCCAGACCACGCCCCAGTGACCCGTTCTCCAGTCACTCCCCACCCGCCTACAGTTACCACCCAGTCCATTCAGAGTGGACTAATTAGGTTACAGCTCACACAATCCAATCATTTCACCTCTGAACATTCTAGCATTATCTCACATGAGCTTGAGAGGGACACCTCATATCCAAACCATGACACATGGCTCTGTGTCTGAACTGTATCATGCACTGAGACTCTCAGCTCTGCCCTGCAAAAGGCTCAGAGAGGAGGGAGGTGGACAGCACATAACAACAAAGCAGAGTGGTCATCCTCTAGGAGAGGGACCTCAGAGGCCCAGTGGAGCCAAAGGAGACAGTGGTAACTCCCAGATGGGGAGGTTGACCATGAAGGGTGCTGCAAAGAGATGCAGAAACTAAGTCTTGAAGGCCGAATGGGAGCTGGGTGCATGCATGTGCATGGTGGGGTGCAGCATGAGCATTGCACACGGCATCCCAGAGAGAGGTGCTGGGAAGAGTGGAGTTGACACAGCAAGCCGTCCACAGCACTGGGAGCAAAAATGTTGCTGATGGTTGAATAAGAAACCATCAGAGCATCCAGCAGACTCTAAAGTCTTGTTCCTCAAAGTGAGATGTGGTGACCAGCACCACCTGTGAGCACATGAGGAACACAGGTCCTAGGGCCCTCCCCACTCTGAACCAGAGTGGCCCCTCAGCTGGACCTCCAGGCAACTTGCATTGTGCTCATGTTGAAAATGCAGAACGGTCCTTATGGAAGGTGGGTCCTCTGTTGGAGGAGTCTGGGGCAGTTGTCAAAAGGGAAAATAGGGGCTGGGGTTGCGGCTCAGTGGTAGAGTGCTTGCCTCACATGTGTGAGGTGCTGGGTTCGATTATCGGCACCACATATAAATAATTGAATAAAATAAAGGTCCATCAACACTAAAAATATATATATATATTTTTTTTTAAAAAAAAAGGGAAACCAATTCTTGAACCACATAATCCTCTCTGTTTTCCACCCCAGGCATGCGCCAAGGCCACGACCATGGCACCCAGTACCGCTCGGCAATCTACCCGTCCTCTGCTGCGCAGATGGAGGCAGCCCTGAGGTCCAAGGAGGACTATCAGAAGGTAGGCCCCCTCACCTGCTGCCACCCTGACTCGGGCAGCCCTAAGGGCTGAGGGAGATTGGTTCTTTTCATCTGGAACTGTGTTCCGTTTTGAACAGCTTTTACCTGTAAACTGTCTCTTCTCGGGTCCTTTTTCATTTAGACTTTTATTACCTGGACATGTGTGGTTGTGGTCATGCAGGGGGCCGCTAACATCCAACTGTCTCAATTCACATGTTGTCTGTGTGACTTAATAGTCATGTGCCTGAATCTTAGAAATCATGTGCAAGAGAGTGTTTCCCCACGTGACTTATGTACCGGTGATGTAGCGCACCTGCAGCTGTGTAGTAGTGGTGACAGTACTAGGATAGCAACGGCCAACTGGCCGGATGTTGGCTACAGGCTGATTACTGTTTGAGGTATTTATAAGTGAAGGTATTTCATAAATCTCTCACTGTACCTTTCTATATATACACATAGAGATGCTTAGAGGTAGGTGTATCTCTCAGTATCTTCACATAAACTTGTATGCAGTCATCTATTTCTGAGATCCTTATTTCTAGTTTTGATACATATGAATTTCTAACTTGATAATTGATTTCTAGTTTGATACATATGAATTTCCTTGGTATAATTTCCTAGGTATAATATACATACCAAACAATCAAAAATTTGCCTGTGAAAGGTGAAATGGTGAGCTTTTATGCCATAAAGTAGTCCATCTTTTCTTTCATATTTACCTTAGAACATATTTTTGAAACTGGGAGCCACAAAGTAGGGGAGACGTGGTTTTCACCATCGGCTTCCCAGCTGAATGAGGAGGTAGTGTCTGGGCAGGTGACCAGGACTGGCCCTCCTCAGCTGTATGCTTAGATTTATTCCTAAGAGCGGGGGGATTCTGCCAACCTCCCGTTCCATTCATTTTCTGTTTCCCGTTCTGCCTCTTCAAGGTTGGCATTTAGTCCGTGTCACTGCATTCTGTGGCTGCATCTAATGTGAGCCTGGTGGGACCCCATGCGCCAGCTGTGACACGACTTAGGTTACTAAGTGTAATGGTCGTCACTGGTTGCCCCCAGCGACCCCTAGCAACCAGCTTCTTCAGCAACTTCTTGATGTGCGATGTTTAGAGTGACAGTATTGCTTACCACAGAGCAGCCATTTGAACATAAAATTAGCTGATTTTATCACAGGGACCAATTGTTCAGCTAATTAGATGTGCAGTATCGCTGAGGGGCCAGAAACCAAAAGTGATTTTCCATCTAAACTGTGGTTTTCTGCAAAGCTGGCTGGGCTGTGGATCCCGGCTCGCGCGCAACCGAGGGAAGGAGGATGGCTGAAGAGGTTTGCTATTTCCTGTCAGACTGGAGGGGCAGGAAGGCCTCAGGAGAAGGACCACCTTGAGGAGTGAAATTTGAACTTCACACTGGGTGTGCTGACCCTGAACGCGCAGGGTTATTCTCACCGAGCTTGACAGCTAAAGGCTGTGGGGGTGTTCTTGCCTTTTGAGGAAGTCTTTGTAACCTCTCCTTAACCTCTTTTTCATATTCAAAATTTTTCCTTAGAGAATTTCACAGAAGTATTATTTGCTTATAACATTGATTAGAAGATATGATCAAATGTATTATTATTATTTTTAAATATCAAACGTGGACAATTTACCTGCCAAGTATGCCTGTGAAACATCTCTGGCATCCTAAACTGAAGCAGGCCTGATATGGGTGGGGTGGTCAGGGATTCTCTTATCCTGAAAATGTGGCTCTTCCTCACTTAGGAATTAAATCTTTTGACCACTGAGAGATTATGTGTCTTGAAATGTGAATGTAAATTCACAAATATAAAGCTAGCTCTCTGGGCCATAGGACCTAACTTCTTCCCAACTCCTCAAGGTATGTGAGCAGAAAATACAATTCTTCTGAATATTTCTTTCATTAAAAGGGAGAAGAAAAGCAGAGTTTTCCTTTGTATATGTTGTACATCACACTGAGTCTTTTTTTTTTTTTTTTTGGGCAGGGGTTGGGGGGTGGGAAGGAACAAGTTGGGCACAGGGAATGTTCCCGTTGTATTTAAGAAGGCCCCCTCTGCTGTCCTGTGTGGGTAGTCACAGTCACAGAGAGAGGAGAGGTTCAGTGGCCCAGGAACAGATCACGGTGGCCTAAGGTATGATATGAACATGACAGTGAAAGAGAAGCAGGGAAGCTAGAGATGGAGCCGAGAGGTAGATCTGGGTTAATCTGGCCAACTGGCCGTGAGGGTGAGTGACAGGCACGGATGGGGTGATTCACAGGGAAGGCTGTTGGGGGCAGGCAGAGGAGGAACACAGGGGCCTTGTTTCACTCCAAACACAACAGGGAAGCCAGGAACAAGTTGAACCCAGGGGTGCTTAACCACTGAGCCACATCCTCAGCCCTTTTTATTTTTTATTCTGCCAGCCATATTAAGACTTAATAAGACTAATACATTTCTGGATGGAGCAAATGCCAAATTACCCACTATATTTCAAATATAAAAAGTGTTGCAAAATCTGTCTCTATCAGTCTTTCTGTTCAGCCATCCACCCATCCATCTACCCACCCATCCATCACCCACGTGACTGCTCAACTCACGTCAGAGTCAGGAAGGAAAAAGAGAGAAGGAGGTGGCAGGAAGGGACCATAGGGAAGAACACACCCCCAGTGACCCACCTTCTCCAGCCACACCCCTCCTGCCTACAGTTGCCACCCAGTCAGCCCATTCAGACTAGGAAGGACTGATTGGGGGACAGCTGTAATAACCTAACCATTTGCCTCTGAATCTTCCCACATTAATGTGAGCTCTGGGGATACCTCGTATCCAAGCCAAAATAAAGACCGTTATTTATGACGTTCACTGAAGCAATTAATTTGTAGCTTAAATGTCATATCTCACCAATGACACTCATGTTTGTGGTCCACACCACCCCCAGGGCTCCAGCTCCCCACCCGTGAGTGCCTACTTGTTATTTCCACTTCCTTTTCAACAGTATATCTGAAGGCACCTTACAACACAGCTCAAGGCCCCTGTGTTCCTCCTCTGCCTGCCCCCAACAGCCTTCCCTATGAATCACCCCATCCGTGCCTGTCACTCACCCTCACGGCCAGTTGGCCAGATTAACCCAGATCTACCTCTCAGCTCCATCTCTAGCTTCCCTGCTTCTCTTTCACTGTCATGTTCATATCATACCTTAGGCCACCGTGATCTGTTCCTGGGCCACTGAACCTCTCCTCTCTCCGTGACTGTGACTACCCACACAGGACAGCAGAGGGGGCCTTCTTAAATACAACGGGAACATTCCCTTCCCTGTGCCCAACTTGTTCCTGGCTTCCCTGTTGTGTTTGGAGTGAAATCCAAAGCCCTTTGCAGGGTCTACCAGGTCCTGCAGTCATCGTGCCATCTTCCCATGAGACATCTGTGACTGTCATCAGAGTGCCTAAATAGTGTGGCATAGCTGAGATGTGACAAATAGTTGTTGCCCAAAGATCAAGCACTTCTAGGGGCCTCGGTGAGAACCACAGGTGCTCAAGAACTTGTGAACACCATGTAGAATTATTCCAGGTTTCCTTATATTCCAAGGTTAATTCCTGTGTGGGCCCGCTGTTGCCTTGGAGACCAAATCTATAGGTTGTGGAGTTCTGCTGGACTGGGGGTGTTGACGCCAGGAGGAGCAGACTCTCTCCTGCACCCTGGTGCTCCTGAGCCCAGAGAACGCTCTCCTGACCCCAGAGCACGCTCTCCTGACCGGGGGAGTGCCAAGGTTGCAATTGTACCCGGATACTTGCTGGGATGAAGTCAGACATTGGCCTAGAAAACAACCTCCCTTTCCTAATTTTTGCCATCTCTGACTTGTCTCCCCATATTAGTCCCTGATGGCTGTTGTAACCAATTGCCACAAACCTGGTGACTCACAACCACAAGAGTTTATTCTCTCACAGTTCTGGAGGACACAAATCCAAAAGCCGACTCACTGAGCTCCAATCACCGTGCAGGCTGGGCCGAGCTCCCTCTAGAGGCCGCAGCCGCGAACCCTTCCTTGTTGCCCAGTTTCTGGTGGGGCAGACACTCTGTGGCCTGGGACCTCGTCACTCCAGTCTCTGCCTCTGTGGTCATGTTGCCTCCTCCTCCTCTGGTGCCTAATCCTTTTCTGCCTCTCTCTAATATAAGGGCACTCATGGTTGGATTTAGCAGCCCTTGCCAGGTAACCCAAGACAATCCCCATCTGAAGGTCCTTAGTCACATCTGTGAAATCTGTGCCCCATAAAGCAAGATTCACAGGTTTCAGGGATCGGGAAGTGGACACTGGGGAGGACCACGGTTCAGAGTACCACAGTGCCCCAGGACTGCTTTCCCACCTGCCACAGTCCCATATCCTCCCCCGAAGGGGAGATTGAGGCTGGGGCTCTTCCTGGCACTGTTCAGGAGGGTGTGCCACGCTCACCAGGCAGGAGCCCATCTGGCTTGCTCCGAATCCCAGGCCGCACTCTCAAGTTCCCTGGAGAGGACAGACTTGATTTCCTCCTCCTTGAGATCCTTGTCTAGTTTAAAGGGAGGTGGAAATTTGTATAAACTTATCCCCTTTCAAACATTTCTGTCTTCCAAAAGGACCTGACTTGACTCCTATACCATTTACTAAAGTAGCATGCTGAAATCACAACAGTAAAAAATCCTTAGGGTTTGGAGGATGTTTGGGAAAGGAAAGGAGAAAAGGCTTTCTGTGTCTGTGTGTGGAGGGGAGAGATCACTTGACTTTTAGATAACTGGCTGGCAAGAGTATCCTAATGCTCTCTCTTGGTCTCTTATTTGAGCCATGAGTTAATTTCTCTGATCTAAAAATTTAGACCACTGCCTTGACCCACCTTAACTAAGTGTGGATAACAAAACTTCCCTGTAGGTTCATTATAAGAATTAAATGAGATTTTATATGTCTGTATCTATATCTGTACACTGGCTTGCAGTAGTAATCAATATATATTAATCAAAGTTGAGCCCCTTTAGTTTTCTGATCCAGAAATTAGTTTTAATTATGCCAACGGAATTGAGATGAAACGAGTCTACTCAATGAATCGTCCTGCTATAGCTGGACCTGTCTCCCCACCAGGAGGAACACATAGGACCCCTGTGTTTCCTGAGCTTCTATAGAACATGTCCTTCTTGCCCTCCCCCATCTTCCTCAGTACATTAATAATTACCTGATCAAATATTAATTATGTACTGATTAGTTGCCAGACTCATGTCACAATTGCTTTTCACAAAGGCGACCTGAAGAAAGATCTTGTGAAGTTGGTTGTAATGAACTATTCCATTCACAGTCCCTAAAGCTCATCTGTCACAGATTTCCTAGGAGACTGTAGGGAATGCCCTAGGTACTATTCTGACAGTTATGCATTAGGTAAACTCTGTGGAGCTCCCATTTACTCAGGGCCTAGTACGGTGTTGGCTCCTGGCAGATTGTCAGCAGGTATTTGTGGAGAGATGGAGCAGATGAAGAAGTTCACTTTCTTGCCCCTTTTTATGGACTAAATATTTGTGTCCCCCTCCAAAAAATTATATGTTGGAGTGCCCCCCACACAGTGTGATGACATTTAGATACAGGTATCAGGAGTTAGATGAGGCTACAAGGGTGGCGCAATCCTGATGGGAAGACCCAGTGTCCTTAAAGAAGAGACTCCAGAGTGCTTGCTCTCTCTGTCCACTCCCATGCACAAAGAAGTCCTGTGAGCAACCCGCATCCCTCTGCAAGCCACCAGAAGGGGCTTCACAGTGAAACCTACCTCACCAGCACCTTGGCCTTGGCCTTCCAGCCTCTAGACGGTGACAGCAGATGTCTATTGTTGAAGCTGCCTGGTTAGTGGCCTTTTGTAATAGTGGCCTGAGCAGACTATGCCTTGCTGTGTGTTCGTGTGGGGGGTGGGCATCATGGCCCTGGGTGAGAACGTCCAGCTGGGACCCTGGCTCCACCTTCACCCACCATGACCTTCAATGAATCTCTGCAGCTCTAATTCCTTGTGTGTAATATAGAGAAAACAAAAACAGTGAAATTTTTCATAAATCTCCACAGTTCTCAGCACTTTCCCCCATATTATGATGAATGACCTTTGAACCCATACTGGGGGCTAGAGCAGGTTCTATTCTCTTACCTGCCCTGGGAGAAAATTAGAGCTCAGAGCGGGTCATTCACATCCCCAAGATAACCCTGACACTAAACTTAGAGAGAGTCATTTGATTGTGAATTCCACATGCTTTCACCCACACAGCGTGTAGGCACTTGGTAATCTGTCTAGCATTTTATGACTCTTAGGGTGTGACTGGGCGACTCCAGAAACAAGATGGTCAGCAATGGCTTCATCTGGCTTTTTCACAGGCCTTCAAATTTCAAACCCTTGTTCAAATACAGGATCAGGGAATCTTCCTTTCAGAACTCCTTGACCAAGTTATTTCTGTTTCGGTGTTCCCAGGGAAATGGGTAGGTTGCCTGCTGGAAGGATTCTTTCTCAGGTCTATTGTGTTCATGTCCTGCAATGTTTAAAACCAGCGAGGGAGCTCCAGAGGACTCCCACTTCCACCAACGCTGGAAAATCACGCCAGTGTAGATGTGGGTAAATGTCAGTTGATATTTTATGGTTTGGGGATTATATACCTCTTCTTCATCTTTAAAAAAAGAAAAAATTTGTACTGTTGTTTACAGCCTGAACTTATGATTTAAATGCTCATGGCAAGTTCCTGAATAATTCAGTCATTTACCTTAGTCGGAGAGAAAAATTCCCCTTTGTATGCCCAGACATAGAGTTAGAATTCCTCTTAGACCTCTCTTAGAGCTTTGAGATTGTAATTAAGAGTATTATTATGAACTCTAAATAAGAACTTGCAAAATAAATATTTTTAAAATGCCCAATTCTGGGTGACAGGCATCTATATTTCTATGTGTGCAGAGGTACAGACAGCAAGATCTTTAGCCTTAATGGTTCAGTTGCATCTGGGTGATTATTTTCATTTCCACTCATTACTGTGTGTTAGACTCCCTGTATACGAGTACAGATTGCCCTTTCTTGCACTGTATTTAGAAATCTCTGCATTACCCCTGGGCATTTGTTCATTAATAGGGGGTGGGGAGAGGAAAAGCTTGCAATAATGGACTTTACATATTAAACTGTGTGCATCCACATTCAGTCCCCAATCACAAATCTGGTTTGTGTCACTGCCCTCTGGTGGTTGCAGGCCTTCACTGCAGTGTCAGGGAAGCACTTCCCCAGGGTGGAGTTGGGCGGCAGTGGCAGCTTCCAGAAGCAAGGCAGACACCGTATTGCTGGGTAATCTGTCTTTCATTTGCATTCACTGCTTTTCATTCAAGTGCATTGCAGTCACCCTAGGATTCCAACTGATGGTAGAAGAAAACATTCTTGTGAGGGCCAAGTGACATTTTCATTTTAGTGGAGGTGTAGACACAAAAATAACCCCACAGAGTGACACTGGAACAAATAAATGAATTCAAATTCTCCATGGGTAACACTCTAATTCATCTTTCAAGGGCAGCACAGGAAGTCCCTGTGGTATTCAAGATGATTTTAGGATGTATCCAGATGAATCTTTTAAATTTTAATTGTTACATGTTTAATATGTATTAGGAGGGTAGGGAATGTTGGAGCCTACAATTTCATGAACGTTTTTGCTCAGGTGAGGTCAGGAAATGGTACCCACACACATGCACAGCTGAGTTCTTTGTAGGGTTGCATATTCTCCTAGTCTGGAGATGGATCAAAAGCCCATGGAAGTGCATGGATAATTTGGGGCCACATGGCTGTGTCCTTGCTTGTTGTATGACCTTGCATTGTTAAGTCTGGGTTCTTGATTTTTTGAGCAGGATAACAGTGGTGCCCTCGTAGGTATACTGTGGTGTGTATGTAACATATCTGTCACAGAAGAGGTGCTCAGTCAATGCCAGACTCTTCCTGTTCATCTCAAACACCCCAGGAAGCTGCTCACAGCCAGCAGCCCTCAGCATTCCCATCATGCTTTGCTTGTGACACTTCATCAAACCCATTCTGAGAGTTTCTGTGCTGCTTCTCCCTCTTGCCAATGAATGGAATCTTCCCTGCTTTGCATCTTTTGCAACACCCCATGGAGTACTTGGCACAAAGCAGGCACTCTGGGAATGTTTGTCCCATGAATTCAGCCCAAGTGCAAAATAACTATCAGCAGCATTCCCCATCTCCCACACGTTCAGTGCCTATCATGCCCCAGAATAGGACAGGACCTGTACCTTCCTCGGCTTGTCTCCCTGGTTCTCCTGGATTGGTGAAAAGAACCAGGTTGGGGTCGGGCCCATAGGATGCAGGCAGGGAGGGGAAAGGCCACAGTGCGTTTTGCTGCATGCCCGTAACATCACCTCTTCTCTTACTAACTAATATAGAGGTTTGTTTTATATACACGCACATATAGTCCTTAATTTCAGTGAAAGAGAACTGCAAGCAGTGCAAAACATTTCAAACACAGCATTTCAGCCAGGGTCGGATCTATTTTAGAGACAACAAAAGGGCCTTTGTTGTTCAAGCAGGTAGATTTATAAGCCTTGCCCTGGTTTAGTCTATATAAAATGGCCTTCGGAATGACATGATCAGAGAAACCACCGAGAGGAGGAGGGGGACGCAGGAGCCCTTTCATTTCAGTGGCGAGAGCGTGAACTGGGCTTGCTGTTTCCTACAGAGGCGGTGCGTCTGCCTTTCAAACTCCCCTTGATTTGTCTGGGCTCCGCGTGGTTCTGAGTTTCTCGACTCACCCAACACAGCTTCCCGGCCGGCTCCTAAATGGCCGCAGAACGCCTGCTCGCGCCTGGCCGCGGAGGCGATGTTCATTTAAGGCTTGGAGAGATCAGAGCTTTCATGTTCCCACGAAAGCCGCGAGCCTCCAGCACCTCGGGAGCGGAGATGAAAGGACATTTGTGTTTGTGCATGTGTGTTTAGAGCTTAAAGGACAGGCAGAGAAAGAAAATAGATGTTAGCGCTCCGCACTTACTTCAAACTAGGACCCACTCCCTCTGGTGGGACCATTTAACTCCGAAGGCGCCGCCCCTCCCCGCGCCCCCACCGCGCTCCCCACCCCCACCGCATTCATCGCGGCCCATGTGACATCTGTTCTGGGCACTGCCGAGCCGTCTTCTCGTTGCCATGGCAGCCGGCGGAGCGAGCCCGCCCATTGGCTGCGAGCGAGGAGGAAGAAAAGGCCCGCAGTGCTGGGGTCGCGCGTCCAGCGCCCGCCCTCCCGGTGCGGTCAGCTGCGCCCGGCCACGGTCACGCGGCGCGGCGCCGCGGGTGCCCGCGGGGAGCGTCCCCCGCCGCTGTGCGCGCCCGGGTCGGCGGATGGGCCGAGGTCAATGTCATTAGCTTCTCCCTCAAGTGCGTAGCGTGTGAAGGACAAAGCAGAGCGCGCCAGGCAAAGTGGGCAGCCTTCTCCTTCACCTTGAACTCCTCCGGGCTCGGGCTGCTTTTGTGGAGTTTGGGTTTGAAATTCGGCAGAATGACCCTTTCTACTCGCAGCCCTGGAAGGGTGAGAGGGCGGGCCTGAGTTGAGCCAGCTCCAAATGGAATTTACCTTGCCCACTACCTTACCCTGTCACTCTAAACGCAAAGAGGACACAATTCCAGGGCGAAATCCACACCTGAACCTGATTGCTTTGAAAGTCGTTTTCCTCCTGGCCTCACCTCCGAATTGACCCAGGCAGTTGAATTACTGTTCTGGCCTCGAAGCTGCGGTTACTCTCCCCTGACCCTCTTGGCCAGGCCAGCCGGAGCCCCGTTCCTGATCTTGTATCTGGCCAGACGGTTATGAGAAAGCCTCAATGGGGAACTGCAGCTGTCCCCTTCAGTTCCCTCCTCCTGGGGATTCGAGGCCCTCACTGAGGAGTGTTGAGTGTCGGGGACCTATTGCACCAGCTCCACTCAGTGTCCTCACTCCCCAGAGCCAGCACCAATCCAGGGCTGGCTGTGACCGACCCCCCCCCACACCCCCACCCCAAACTAAGACACTGAGCACAGGTCAGCACAGTTGGGGGTGGAGAAAGAAATTCACAAACATTTTCTTATCTGTTCTTCACAGTGAGCCTGGGCTGCCAATTCCCAAGGTCACCCAATTTGCAAATGGATGAGCCTGGGATAGTGGTACAGACTGAGTTCTCTGCTTCCAGGAGAGAATGCCTGCTCACGCCATTCCCTCACATGGCCAAGTAGATTTCACCCAGACAAGTCACACCCTGGCAGTGACATTGGATAAGTTAATTCCCACATCCCTTTTCTCCTCACACCTTGCAGTGCTGAGGATGGAATCCAGGGCCTTGCTGCTGGGCACGGGCTCCAGCTTGCCTCATTCTTATCTTGTCTGCTTTACATCTTTGAGAAATGTTTCATTAGTGCTTAATCTGTCACATTCAGGGTTGATGGGTTAGGAATGTTTGTGACAGAAACACATATATAAATCCAGAAACTTTACAGTACAGCAAAATTTTGTAGGAAAGAAGTATGAAGAAGACAGACCTAGTTTGGGGGATCACTGTGCCAAGGAGTTGGTTGAATAAAACACTTATGTATTATTTTTACACATATTCACACCAAAGTTTCTGGGTGGTTTTGGTAATTCATAGGGTTAAACACCTAAGCACTTGTGATAGGAAAAGACACACACACACACACACACACACACACTTTTAAAAATGTCCATTCCTGTCTGGCTTCCTTACAAAGTCATCAGTGAAAATTGCCACGTGGTTGCTTTGCCTGTTGTGTTTCAGACAAAACTCAATAATGCCCAAGGTAAACGAGTGGAATGAGAGAGGTGGGAGCTGGCACTGGACCAGGTGGAGACGTGTGTTCTTCTTTAAGTGGGCAGCCCATACTGGGCACAGGCTTTTGTTACCTTGTGTAATGTCTTGTCATAGGTCCCAGAATTGCACTTTATGTAATAAATTACAAGTCTGTGTCTGTTTATACGTGAGATGCACAGGTTATCTTTAGCGCACATGCGAGTGTTTGTGTGTATGTGTGTGTGTGTGTGTGTGCGCTCATGCGTGCCCGCGTGCATATTTACTTAAATCAGTGAATTTCTAGGCAGGGCCAGTTGGTTTATCATTTAGGATTCAGGGATGCTGCAAATATATCTGGAATAAAATGGGAATTAATATCTTTCCAAAGACAGGCTGAGAAATCTTGTTCCTATAAATTGCTTCCTTTCTCTGGTGGCAGGCTAGTCAGACATGGGCCACCATTTCACAAGTATAGTCAAGAGAATAAAGAACACCAAAATTAAGACCAGTCTGTCCATGCTGTGTTGGTACAGGATTCACAGTTCAACTCACCTGTGCTCAAAGGTGAACTTCTATGCCTTTTGTGAGGTGGTGAGCTGTCAAAATGGGTCACTGCCACAGCAAGGCAGCAGCTCCAGCAGCCTAGTCACATTCAAGATGCTCCAAGGGACTGTCTGATATTCAGCCAGAGAGCAGCATTAGTCTCTATAGGTTAATCCGTGCTCTTCCTGCTTCTGGAAGGTGGTTAATTTTTTCTGGTTATGATATCGAATATGGTTAAGTTTTCCTTGACAGTCTCTGGTTTGTGATTTTCTACCTGGAGCCTCACACTCCCTGCCCTCCTCCTCGGCCCCCCAGCCATGCTGAGGCTCCCTTCAGCCTCTACTCAATCCACCTGGGCACAGCCATCTTCAGGAGCATGTTATTAAAGCATCATTAGTATGCAGCAAGGTGCCCTTCTCTCTGCTAAATCACCTTGTAAAGTGGTCCTCACAAAATGCACGTTCTTTGTTATGACAGCAAGGCTTCATGTTTCCAATGCAAGCTAATAAGACTTGAAGTAGAGAGCTAACTGAGGTGACCCAGCCCATCAGGGGTGAGGGAGGTTGATAAGAGATAAGAGACATGAGTCCAAGGGTCACCCCAAGAGCAGCCGGAGAAAAGAGCACCTTCTGTAGGAGAAACAGGCAAAGGGGTGTGTGAGCGACCAGGCAGGACTAAGAAAGGAAATGAGAGCCATTGTGTGCACCTGGTGGAAAAGGATCCTGGAGATGTAGCAGGAGAGGGAAATGGCCACAGAAAGCAGAAAGTGGTCAAGAATAATTGTGGTCTGGTGAGCACATGAGCAGTTTGGAGGGACTGAGGAAACTCTGAGCAGCAGCCTGAGTGCCGTCTGCTAGCTGGAAAAACCTCTAACACCCTCCGTGGACTTTGGTGGTGCTTCCATGACTTGTACCAGTTTTTCCTAATTTCCTAATCCACCAAATCGAGCTAGTAACCCTGGCCCTGCTGTCCACTGTGGGCTGTTGAGAGGATCAAGGGAGATTACTGGGTGCAGAGGACTATAATCTAGAAAATGCTCCCCAGGGCAAGACTTGAGCAGGATGCTGTTGTGGGAGCACAGGAGAGGCAAGTCCCCGTCCTTGCGGAACCGCATTTCCCAACTGAAGAAAGAGCCCACGCTGTTTTCTTTCCATTTTTCTATTCACTGGGGTCGTTACTATGTTCGGATGAACTGGGGTGACTTACAGCAATTGGTTGAAGGGGGCCCATAGAAGAAAATGCAGTTGAACTTTTCTTCATCACTGACCATCGCCGAGGGGACCCTGCTTCTCCAGCCCCTTAGCTTAAGATTGAAACCATAACAAACACAAGGACACTCACTGGGGGACAGTGTTTGAACTTGAGTTTATGAAACTCTCTTCTTACAGTCCCTTCCTCAAATGTGGAGACTGGCCCTTTTCTGTGACTCTGCTGCAAAAGACAGCTCGTCTCTGAACTGAGTTGGTGTCAAGAATTGCCATCACTTATGACCTAGGTCTGATTCAAACCCCCTTTGCTTGGGGTCTGTTTTTTAAAAGCCTGCATAAGCAGCATAAGGCAGTTGGATTCCATGTCCACCCTGTTCCTGCCTTAAGGTCTGTTGTTTTCTAAAGAAAGGTGATCCATAGGGTTAGTGTGAACTCCCCCACAGATGGGGTGGTCTTCCCACGGAGGCCAAGCAGCAAGTCCACTCTGCAGTGTTCTGCAGATTCCAGAGCCCCACCCAGACCTACAGAATCAGAATCTCCCCTGGTGTAGGCTGTACCCGTGTAGGGTACTCTGAGCCCTGGTTCACAGTTTTGGGGAAGAGCTACCTCCTGGTGCATGTTAAAATGCCCGGCTGCTCTTCAGCTATGCAAAAGCAAACTGCGAGCACGAGGCTTTCTCCTCTCGCCCTCTGGCCTCCAGCATGGAGAGGGTGGCTCTTCTGCTTCTGTGTGTCTTCCAGGCATGAACTTGAGCAGTGATTCTCAGGCTTTTCAGCCTCAACACCTCTTGAAAATCTTTAAAAATTATCAAGGATCCCCAAGGAACTTTTGTTTGATATTTGCCCTATTGCAAATTAATACTGGGAAATTTCTAAAACCTAAGCACACATTCTGCTAACCATCAGAATGATGACATCAGCTCACTCACGTAGCTTCCGGAAAACTCCACCTACACTCAGAATAACAGTGAAAAAAGGAAATATATCTCAGTACTGATATTGAGGAGCTAGGAAAGATCTGGGGTCCTTGAGGCACACTGATCTCTAGAACACAGGTCCCATCCTACTGTGCTGTTTCTCTGTGGAACACAGGAGTCAAGCTGAATCGTTGAGTCACCCACCAAGAAGGGCTGTAGAGAAGGATCTGAGCCCCACCCAGTTCTCTACTTTTACAGATGAGGAACCTGAGCCCCCAAGAATGAAGTGACATCACCAAGCTCCCACAGCCTGGGTGCTCAGGTGCATTTATACCCTGCAGCGTCAGCCCACTGGGCTTATGCCCATCAGCTTAGTGGCTTAGGGCCCAGGCTTCATTCAGAGGTAGCTTGGTCCCAATCCCAGCTCTGCAACTGTGTGAGTGTGGGCAAGTCTTTTAACTTCTGTGGCCTCAGCTTCCTCATCTATAAAATGCAGAATAAACAAATATCTGCCTCATAGGCTTGCTGAGAAAAGCAAATGAGATAGTTCATGTAAATGGCCTGGCATCTTACATAAGTATCTCTCACTTACATCCAGACACATGCGCGCACTCACACGCACTCCTGCCTTAACTTCTCAGCTAACTTGTGGAGAGCTACATTCATAATATTGCAGCAATCACTAGTCCTAGAAAGTGCCACCAGTTCTTACCCATCTTATGGTCTCAACTGCTCTCTATCCAAAAACCTTCCTGTTGGCTCCACAGCGCTGCAGTGTGAGGGGATTCCAGGATTCATGGTGAATGCCTCTGTCTGTCTTCCCAACAGGCTGAAGGCAGAGCTAACATGGGTCTAATTAGTTACATGTCAGACCCAACAATCCATGCTGGGTGTCATGTAGGACCGAGCAGTGTTTTCAAGGTGGTATGAAACCCTGTAATGAGCCAGCGAATGGTATTATTACAGTCGAATAAACTGAAGTCTGATTTATGATGATTAAAATTAGTTTCTAGCATATGTTTTTCCTCTTTTCCCCAAAGTGGAAGATATGTGTCTGTAGCACCAACCATTTTCAAATTGCATTCCCAAACCACTCTTTAATTGTCTACTAATCAGTTCATGGGAGAGCTCAGTGAAGGTAGGTGACCCACTTCTCCATACTTTAAAATGTAAATATAGCACTTTATTCCTTGGGGGGTCTCCTTGGTCCTCACATGCAAGCCAACAGATTTCTGTTGTAAAATTGTTAGTATTGTTAAAATAGTATACTTGAATTTGAAGATGTTATAAGCAAATAACAACAAAAGGCAGAGATTTTTAAAATGATGTCCTATAAATAACTATAGTCTGTGTATCCAGCCAAATGAGATAATGTGCGCTCTATGGGCCCAGCCATCTCAGATCCTGTTCAGACATATGTGGGTATCAATAATGAATGAATAAACTGATTCATCCTCTGTCTTGCTGAGTGTCTCTCTGGGAGATAACTGTTTGTGGCTCTTGTTTACCTAAAGATCACTTTGAAGGCAGAATGCTCTGTAGTCCTAAATAGCAGCACCTTGCCTAGAGTTGACATGTGATCCTGTCTCCAAGCCCCAGGATGGGAGCTTCTCCCTCTTGCCAAGGAGGTAGAGTGCACATCCCGAAAGATGCCGTGGTGAAAGCACCTGGGCTGCCCTGTGCCTCCCACTCAGGACTGTGTGATGGAGGCAGGGGCCTCCTTCACCCAGCTGTGCAGCACCCAGCAGCTGCCTGCCTCTGCAGCTGGTCCACAAAGTGGGGTTGGCTGCCTCCACTCTCAGGCAGGCACGCCAGCCCTGTCCAGTGGCCTCCAGGGTGGGGGTGGGTTGCATGGGTGACAATTCTTAGGGATGCACGTGCTAACTGCCGTGATTTTGAGAGATTCTAGAACTTGAGCTCAGGTTTTCATGTCAGGCAGGGATGACTCAGTTCACTGTGAGGGTCTCCTCCAGTGTGTGGTGGAGACTGAAGGCCTCAGGCCTGTGAGGGCCCAGGAACGGCGGTCATAGACTCGTTTCTTTGCCTTACAAACACTGTGGCTTAAAATGACCACTTCTCCTGCTTGCGCGGGTTGGCTGGAGTGTTCCCTTTTACCCTGAGCTGCTCACGTGACTACCTCTGGAGGCGGGCCCAGGCCTCTCCCTTCTCCCAGCCCTTCCTCTGGGAGGTCCACCAGGGGCTGGCTGGCTCCGGGGTGGTGGCAGCTGGGCCAGGGCTGCAGGGCTCATCACACCTCGGCTTCCGCTGGCTAATGCAGGTCACCCTGTCAGGCCCACAGTCATCAGGGAGGGGACTGTGCAGTGAGACCAGGAGGCACAGCTCATGGAGGCTGTTAGTGTAACAGTCTCCCCGACTTGGCCTCAGTTTTCTTGCCAGCTACATGGGATTCGTTGTTAAGAATGCTTGGGGAGGGGGCGGTGCGGGGGAGCCTGGGAGTCAAGAGATGTGTTTTCTATTCCAGATCTGTCTCTGAGTGAGCGTGTGCTCTCGGGCTCCATCATCCTGTGAGTAAAGGCAAGGTCTTAGACCGAGTCATCCAAGGCCCACTCGCCCGCCCACATGCGCACACACACGCCCATTTCCATCTCCCACTCAACATGGAAATCAGATAGGATTGGAAGCTCCTGAAAGCACTAAGTTCTATGCATCACAGCATGTTATTACCAACCCTATTTATGTAGAATTCTTGTAGATATATTTTGTGTTGACTTGTCTTTGCTGTGACAAAATACCTGAGGAAAATCAGCTTAAAGGTGGAAAATTTTATTTTGGCTCATGATGCCGGAGGTACCAGTCTGTGGCCTTGGCTCCATTGCTTTGGCCCTCTGGCCAGGCATCCTGTCATAATGGGAAGTGCCTGGTGGAACAAAGCTACTCGCTTCATGAGGCTGGGAAGCGAAGAGAGAATAAAGGGGCCCTGGACAAAATAAGCCCTTCAAAGGCAGCCCCCACACTGCACCACTTCCTCCACTCCCCGGTCTCCTGCAGTCACCATCACCTCCCAGCAGCACCACCCTGGGGACCAAGCCTTCAACAGTTAGGGGCAGACGTGGCTTTCTTTGGTTGGACTAAGTGAGGAGCTGGGGTAGAAGTAGAACGAGGGGAGCTCTCGGTTTAATTCCTGACCGTGGGCTGATGGCTACCGGGCTTGCTGGGCTTCCCTGCTGGCCACCAGTGGTACTAGGGTGGCCTCCTGCCTGGTGGCCGCAGGTTGTGGGTCAGACTTCTATTTTCACGCAAGCTGTTGCATCGGGTGTCTGCAGCCTCCCAAGTCCCTGGACCCGAGAAGCTGATCTTCCGTCACTCCTTGTCCTCGCAGACCCCCTGTCCTCGCAGACCCCCTGTCCAGACCCTGCAACGCTGCCTCGGTGTCCCCCACGTGCTCTCGTCGCTCCGTCACCTTCTCAAAGTGCCTGTCCCCAGGGCTTGTCCTAGCTCCTTCCCTCTTCAGTCCCATAGCGTCCTGAGGGCAGGCTTCTGCTCACCCATTGCTGTCCCCAGACCTCAGGACATCTGGTCAGCTTAGAGTTGGTCAAACAAATCTGCATCTCAAAATTACGTCTCCTGGGCTGGGGTCGTGGCTCAGCGGCAGAGCGCTTGCCTGGCATGTGTGTGAGGCCCTGGGTTCGATTCTCAGCACCACCTGTGAATAGTAAATCAATATAGGTCTATCAACAACCATATATAAATCACATCTCCAGCCCAAGTTT
Source organism: Marmota flaviventris (assembly GCF_047511675.1). Taxonomy (NCBI): domain Eukaryota; kingdom Metazoa; phylum Chordata; class Mammalia; order Rodentia; family Sciuridae; genus Marmota; species Marmota flaviventris. The sequence goes on from NC_092500.1 coordinate 171,678,795, forward strand.
TCACCTTTCTCCACAGCCTATTCCTCTTCCTCATGATGTCTTCATTCTCTGAAGTCCCAGATCCCCTCTCTTGTCCCTTCTAGGTCCCCAGTGGGTGTCCCTCCACCCTTGTTCTGGCCTCAGCCTCCTGCCTGGTCACTGGGCTCCAGCCTCTCTCTGGTCCATCTTCCACACCTTTCCGGGATCCTGGGTCTCTGTAGAAGCCCTCCATGGCCTCTAGCTACATGGTGCTGGACATATGCTCTCTGAAACCGCCGTTCACAGTGCTCCCTGCTCCTTGACATGCCCCTGGCTCCCCAGTCCAGTGGGTCCCATGATTGCTTCTAGGCCAGGCCTGTCCCTTCCCTCGCCTCTGCTGTCTTGACCACACTCCAGGCTGAGCGAATCCCCTAACACTGCCGTCTCTCCCCATGACAGTCACACGCATGCTCTGTGCTGCGTCCTCTGTGCAGACAGTGTCTCTGTTGCTGAGCTGAGCTCACCGCCAGGTACGTGCTAAACATGCATCGAGAGAAAGGATGGTTGGTGCCGCTGCTCTGAGCATCTGGAAGAGCCCTCACATCAAGTGGGCTCATACTTGAATGGATTTGAGAGTGACCGCTTCTGACCTGCAGTTGAAGCTTGTTTATTAAGTTTGCTTGTGAATCGTGAGGTCCTCTAGAGGGGAGCTGAATAAGACTTCAGGACCCTCAGTATTTACTTAGCCCCGCTTCTGAGGTTCCGGTAAACTGCTTTGTGTTTGAATAAGGACTTGGTCCCTTCTCCAGGAGATCCTCTTTCTGGGCCTTTGCCGACAGCATGGTCGAATGCCTATTTCCCAACTTGCATCCAGAGAAAACTGGCTTTTTTCATTAGAAGCTCAGTTCGCAATACGAAGGGACCTAAATTGTTTACTTCATGACTCATTAATATTCTGCAGTGATATGTCATGCTGGAAAGAGGGACAGGGTGGCAGAATTGGGGCCAACAGGCGGCTGGATCTGGGGAGAGGGCATGCTGAGGACGAAGTGGTGGGCATGTGGGACCACCTCGGAGACCAGCCTGGTGACAAAGAAGTGGCTACCTGTGCCTCGTGCTGTCTGAAAACGCCAGCCAGCTTGGTATCTTGGTCCCTGGATTTCCATTACCCGATGAAGACAGAGCATTCAGAGAATGCCAGGGAGCCCCAGCCTGGGAGCTGAGCATGGAGGACACCAGCCACATCTGCATAATCACAGCATTTTAAACCGTGATCAGATAAAGCAGATCATATATGATGACCATAAATCAAAGCAGTTACAAATAAAACAGAGTGCACTGTTGTTAAAATGGCTGCAGGTTATATTCAGGAACTGTTTTTGGTGGCATTGGCATTCCCACTGCCGCAGACTCACCTTTGCCCTCTCGGGTGGCGACCTGCCGCCCTGCTCTGCTACACTCTCCTCCTCTGGCTTCTCTGCCTGCCTTCTTGCCCTGACTCCCTCTGCCTAGTGTGCCTTTCCCCTTCCTCCCATTCCTCAGGATGGAATTAGAGCTCGACTCCCCTAGGGTTGCTTTCTCCCCTGCAGCCACAGAGGGTCCTGTAATTCTTAACACACGCCACAACCTCCTGATGTACCTTGAGTGCAGGTCTCTGTGCTCCTCTGTGTGCCTCCCTTTGGTAATTCCTGAATAAGGAGGACCCTGCCTAGGTTGCTTTGCGATCTCCCTCCATCCTGTGACCAGCAGAGGGCCTGATACTTATCAGAAGGCTAGAAATGGTAATTTAACGAAGTTGAACTAGTGGGCTATTGAGACTCTGCTTAGCTCCAAGAGAACAGCTCTCTTCCCATTGTTGCCCTTTTAGGCCTTCTAGCCCCACTGTCTTACTCCATTTTTCATTGCTATAGCAAAATACCTGAGACAAGATAATTTATAAAGAAAAGAGATTAATTTTGTCTTTGGTTTTGGAGGCTGGAATTCTAAACAGCATTGTGCAGGATCTGGTATGGGCCCTTGGATCCATCACATCATGGTGGAGTATGTGTGTATCTGTGTACCTTTGGGGTACTTTCCTTTTTCCAGGATTCAACCATGGAAGCCCTACCTAATTACCTGATCTAATCTAATACTTCCCAAAGACTCCACCCTCATGACCATAGTTGGTAAGCTTCCATCTTCTTCACACCATTAGGTAGTACTTAATATTCGACCCTACCACCCACCGTCCTTGACATCTGTGGCAGGTCACTCTTGAGCTCTTGACAGGAGGTGCCTGGCTGCTAGAATGTCAGAGCCCAAGGGTTCCTAGGGGCCTTCTCACCGGGCCTCACTCACAGACTTGTGTTACCCAGCTGATGAGGTGCAGGCTCCCTCTGCCTTCACAGAAGCTTTGGAATTTAAGGAGCTGGCTGGGCCCCGAGAGCTGGGGCCTGGGCTGGGTTTCAGGCGTTTCTGTAACTAGCTGGGCCATTGGGGTACTTTCCCTTTTCCTGTTAAGATCATGAGTCACAAACCAGTGACCTATGAGTAGAATGGGGTCTGGAATCTACTTTTTCCAAGTTTAAACATCACTGCCCTTCGATAGGGACCTCTTTGCAGCTGGCCCCGGCCCCTGCTCTCGCCCACCTCCTTGGGCTTTCCGCTTCCTACCTGCACTCTCAGGCCTTCGGGGACTTCCGTGGTAACAGTGCAGTCTCCACCCTGCTCACTTCCCCATCCGCTGTCCTTGCTGGCTGCTGAAGGCACTTAGACCTGAAATCCTTGCATGAGAAGGTCACCCAAAGCCCTTCCTGCTCTGGCATCCTATGCACCTATTGTTGGCATGAATTTCTGAGTTCAGTGAATCCAGAGTCCCATAGTGTTCCACTGAGTTAGAACTCACTTATCCCTAGACACGTTTGAACAAGAACCAGAAAGTGGCCCTCAAATTTGCAGAGCAGGTCTGCTGTCCTGCAGGCTGAGTGGGCTTGCACCAAGCCCACTCACTGTCTCTGGCACAGCAGAGTGGCTTGTCACCAGGGCCAGAGCCCTAGTGCTTGATGGCTGCAGTGCCAAATGGCCCAAGACCCCAGCCAGCCTGCCCCCAAGGTTCTCTGCCTCTTTGCCTCCCCCTCCCCCTCCACAGCCTGGAGTGCTCCCTCTGCCTGTCGCTAGGAGCCCTGCAGGCCACCGCAGTAACTTGCACAGTCAGCCTGGCCAGAAGGGCTTGTGGGGGCTCCAGAGCAGCCAGAGGTCATCGGTCCCTTATGGGATGTGGCATCCTTTAGGGTGGTAGACTGTGTCTTTTAACCACCATGCAACACCATGCTTTCCTGTTAATTATCTGTGACTGCTTTTGAAGTGCTGGGAGGAGAAGCATTTAAGTTGGGGAGGGCCGGAAGTCCACCCAAGGCACCCAGAGGCACTTCACATGGAGGCTGTTTCTTCTAGTGACACCCCACGTCCACAGAAACAGTCACACCACCCCTCTTGTGCTGTTTACCAAAGAACATCATGTCACTAATGGGATGTGTTTTCCTCCTCGAGGTGACGTTCATCTGCATAGATGATCACTATAAAAAGACAAAGATTTCTGAGAAGACCTGGTACTTCTGAGGTCTCTGTAGGGGGAGGTTGATTACAGAACTCCCCCGTTCAGGTGAGGCCTCCCGTGAGAACACTGGCGATCCAGAGTCAAAGACCGTCGCACAGGGGCGATGACTGGGGCAGACCCTGTCGACCTCACAGCACACCCTGAGCACCCGAGTCACCTGACCATCCTGTTGCAGTGCAGATTTGCATCCCGTAGGGCTGGCGTGGGCCTGGGGCAGTATTTCTAACAAGCTGCAAGCAGAGGCCTGGGGTCCAAGGTTACCTGGAACTTTCTCTGGACCCTGGTTCTCCACAGTAACCTTTAATGGAAGAGAACTCTGATTGTAGGGTTGTTGAGAGCGAACTGAGGGCTGAGCTATGTATGACTTCCATGTTCCTGAGCCCAGGGGCGAGGACATTTAAATAAAGCAGCAGAAAGTGTGGGTGTTTGGAGGAGGGGAGACAGGGATGTGTGAAAAGCTCCCCATTTCCTGATTCCTCACTAGGCTTCTCCTCTTTTGTGAGCTGATGCCCATGACCCAGAAAGCACACATCCCAACAAAGTTCTCCCACAGTTGGACAAGGTGGAGCTCTTGCCGAGTTCATTTAGTAAATTGGTCCTGAATCTTTAAATTGTTGTTAGGTGTAAAATCATACAGCTAGAAAGACATTAAAAGATTATATAAAAGATCATGCATGTGTGTGTCCATGAACTCCCTGGGAAAGCGTGTTTGTTGGTATGTGAGTGAGCAAATCTAGTGCTTGGAATGGGTTCCTCACGTGCCTTGGGACTACGGGTTCAGCACAGGGCAGGGCAGTGCGGTGGAGACAGGAGGGGAGGACAGGATGGGCCACGTGGCTGGATGGCTTACAGCAGATTACTTTAATTTTGGTGCAAGAGTGATCTAAGGAGCTGACTTATCAATGTGTAGAAGATTGCAGTTGCAATTTGCTGGTTAGTCTCTGTTCTTTGAATGCTTTCCTGAAGTGCCATTTTGTCTCAGTAAAATGCTCCCTAAAAATACTCAAATATTTTTAGTTGTAGAGTACAAATCAGATTGAGCTGCACATTTCCCTGGTGAGCAAAAGTGATGAGTTTGTGTTCATTAACTTGAGGCCATCTGGTGCAGACACGCCGCAGTCTGTGAATCAAACGTGCATCAAACTCCAGGGATCAGAAAGCGCGCCAGACCCAGTGTTTTGGAGAGTCAACAACAACCAGAGGGAGAAAGAGGCCTCAGCTATCTTTTTCTTTTATTTTTAAAAATCAGGGCTCCTTGCAGTGCATCAGAGCCTTCCTCTGCTCAGCTGGCGGAGCACAGCGCCGTCTCGCCGTTGCCCAGCTCCACCGTCTTTGGAGTGTGCTTCCGGAGAACTCATGTGCCCCGCGTCATCTCCGTGAGGGCAGAGGGAGGAGAGAGCACAAAGGCCCTTTCTGCATGTTTTCCTGTAACCATAGGCCAGAGCCAGCCATGCACGGTGCCCAAGGCTCGGTGAGACCCACTTATGGAAGCAAAGGCCCGCTCCAGGTAGTGGGCGCCCACGGGGCACCTCAGGAAAACCTAGGAGAAGCCCCAGCCCCGGCTAGCGTTCCATTTGGCCCTCTCACCACATATGAGTAAGTAAGCTGTGCTCTGCTGACCCCTTATGGTGTCCCAGGCCTTCCCGTCCTGCAGAGTTTGGTGCAGGAGAAGGACGCTCTGAAGGAGTGGGCTGCCGGGAGACTCTTCCAGCAGAGAAGCTGTGGTTCCTGAATTTGAAACTGGAGACTTGTCCCTGTGTTTTTGCATCCCTGGTCAGCCCTGCTGACTTTTCTGTGATTTGATGTGCTTTCCTGGGCGGCCACGGGAAGGAGATGCCATCGGGGGCTGCAGATGGAGGGAAAATGAGAATCATGACTCTCTGGCTCAGTCTCCCCACCTGCTCACTGCCCAGGGCCCAACCTTGTGTGTTCTAAGATGACTGGGTTCCACTGGGAAAATCCTTTGAAACCCCACTCAGGACAATAGTAAACATAAATAAATAAACAGCTATTTTTCTATGTCTTATGTTGTAGGAAATTTTGTATTTCACTAAGCATGAAGAAAAAGAGGAAACAAAGGGTTTTAAGATCCAAACACTTTCATTCTTAGGAAAGGAAGGCAGGGTGACCAGTGTGCATGAAGATCTGCCCAAGCACTGGGAAGACAGCTCACATGCGCTCCCTTTTGTCCGTGTGTTGATTTTTGAAAGTTCATGTCGCTCAGCACCTGCACTGCTGTGGGCCAGCCCCAGCCACTGTCCTTGGTGGCAGTGTTTGTAATACGAGAAGCTCACAGCTCTTTATTTTGTTTTGTGTACCTGAAGAGTTAGCACTAGAGTTTCAATGTTTCATATTGTTTTTTACTTTAACGCCCTGAATGAAGATTTTCTTGTACTTTGGGAAACTCATCCTCCAGTATGAGAGAACTGAGCTCTCTGATGTCCTGTGAAGCCATAAACTGAATTCTGACGTCTTTTTGTTGGACTTTATCTCTCAGTTGGTAGAATCTGCATCAATTGCAAGATCTGATGAGTGGCACATACCAACCCCGCAGGAGCAAGGACGGAGCAGGAAGGAAGAGTGGGAAGATCAGATGAGTTCTTAAGGAGTTTCATGGAGAAACAGAATTTTGTTATGGTTTTGATTGTGCAATTAATGTGTGTTTATTGAGGAAAATATAGGTAAGCAAACAGGAGAGAGTAAAAAGTGCCATGAGTATTTATTTAAACACTTTGGCATGTATACTTCTGTTTCTGTCTCTATGGACCTAAGTACCTTAACCAATAGAATCACAGTGTACATACATTGTTTTGTAACCTACCTTTTCAGTGATCAATATTTGATAAATGTATTTTCATACCATTAAATATCATTTTGATACCGCCTGTTATCGGTGACGAGTTCTGCTCCCTCAAATGTTGAAGTTTGAACATTAGAGAAGGACTCCAAAGCAAGCATATGAAGCAGGGTTTATTTAAAAAGGGGTGACATAGAATTTCCCCCGGAGGGAGAAGGGGGCCATAGCTGGTACCTGATCCCAAGAAGCGAGGTGTTCTGCCCCTTTTATGTGTCCTAGGCTTCCTTTGTTCTCCTGCCCTCTCCCCCTTATCTCTGTCCTTCCTGCGTACCTGACTAGGCCCAGGAATGCTTGGTGGGGTGGCCAAAGGTGGGAGACAGTGGGCTGAAGGGGAAGGGCAGGATGGTGGGCTCAGGACACATTAATTAACAACCTTATAGCTCCCTGCAGGGAGGGGAAATCCTGGGACAGGTGACCTTAGCAATAGGTAGGAGCAGGGCAGGTTCTTGATAAGGGTGGAGGAAGGACTCTGAGGAATTAACATTTCAATCTCTCAGGGGACAGTCTCTAGCTAGCTGGGACTCACTCAAAATTGGCCTGACTCATCTGACCTGACTGATTTACCTATCTATACTGTCTGTCTGTCCAATTCTGGCCTCCATCTTACCATGTTATCTTTATCACTCTGTGGTGCCCATTGAATGGATATACCATAATTAGTGAGCCAGGTCTTTATTGTTCACATTTCCCAGTCATGAACACACTATGAGAGCGTATTTGTAATGGACTCTTCATGATCCATCCTAGTCCCTAGAATAAGCTTCCAGAAGAAGAACAACTGCACATCTAGGTGGGCAGATGTTGATGGTTTATGACGTGTGTGTGTGGATAGCATCATGTGCTTTCCTTGATGTGGCATCAACTGGCTCTATGACAACTCTTTATTGTCATCCCTACATATATTTACTTGTGTAAATATTTCCTTGTGCCTCCTTCATCAACCTGCAACACTAAGATGCCCCCGTCCTCCAGCACCCTCTCCCTGCCCAGCAGAGCTCCCTGCATAGAGTTCATGGCCACTCACATTGTCATGCCAAGTATTACTGCACCTTTGAAAAGACACAGTGGCCATGGAAGGATGGAGAGAACACGGGGAAAAAGTCATGGTTGGAGACTCTGGGCTCTGGCACAGGCTTTATGGCTAATAGATAAGGGAATCGCAAAACACATCATCAGTTTTTTGATTCTCAAGGGTGGGGGGGCCTGGGCTGTGCAGCACAGTCACTGTGGCACGTGGACAGTTGGGTGGCTCTTGAACACAGGCAGCATTTCAAAGTCCTGGCTGGCTGCATTCCAGCTGCTGAGGCCAGATAAGCCCCCCCACAGTAATGGGCAGGGTCTGTGGCGGCTGAGGCTCATGTAAGGGATTCAAACAAGAGTTCAAAATGGAACCTTGGAGATTCCTTGGAATTTGAGGTAACAAGTTCTGACCTGGCTCCCTAGGAACCGGGGTCTGCGTTTCCAGCAACAGGAAAACCAGCATCCAAAACTAGAACTGGGATTTGGAGAAATGACCTGTGCACAGGAGGCTAAGAGGAGCCCAGGTGCTGTGACCATGGCAGGAGGGTTCCAGCAGCATAGACTCCTGGGCCATTGACCTGGAGGTCCCTCAGAGGTCCAGGGAGCTGGAGCCTGCTGGGTAAGGGAGGTGGCTGTGGACGCCAGCGGTCTGGACACTCATCACCACTGACTCTGGAGGTGGTGGTTCAGTGAGCTCCAGTCTCCTTGTCTTTCCTGCACACCAGCGGCTGCATCCAGGGACCTGACCAGACTTAGGTTCAACCTCTGCTCTTCTTCAGGAAGCACGTAGTGTGTGGTTCTTACTCCTCTTTCACGGGAACAGCTCGCAGTGCCCGGTGTCTGGATCCATCACCCTGCGTGGGCTGCACAATGTTGTAGTTCGAACACCATAATTTTGGTTTTTAACTGGGATAATTTTTAAAGAAGCTTCCATTCATTTTCCAAATGATGATCCAGAGCCTCAGTTCTTACAGGGAAGACAGGATGAATGCTCAGTGCTGTGCTACTGGATACCTACTTTGCAGGGGAATAAGTTGATTTTCTGTCATTCTTTTTTTTTAATTTTTAAAATTTGTTTTAATTAGTTATATGTGTCAGTAGAATATATCATACATAGATGGGATATAATTTCTCATTTTTCTGAGTGTACAAGTTGCAAAATCATATTGGTCATGCAGTCACATAGATACATACAGTGAAAATGTCTGTTTCATTCTATCTTTCCTATCCCCACATCCTCTCCCCTTTCCTCCCTTCACTGCCCTCTACCTAATCTAAGTTATTCTTCTCTATTCTTCTCTAATTCCCCTCTAGCCTTATTGTGAATTAGCATCCCCATATTAGAGAAAACATTTGGCCTTTGGTCTTTGGATTGGCTTATTTCACTTAGCATGTTATTCTCCAACTCCATCCACTTACTGGCAAATGCCATAATTTCACTCTTCTTGAAATCTGAGTAATATTCCATTGAGTATGTATACCACATTTTCTTTATCCATTCATCTATTGAAGGACACCTAGGTTGGTTCTATAATTTAGCTATTGTGAATTGAGCTGCTATAAACATTGATGTGGCTGCATTACTATAGTATGCTGATTTTAAGTCCTTTGGGTATAAACTGAGGAGTGGGATAGCTGGGTCAAATGGTGGTTCCATTCCCAGTTTTCTGAGGAATCTCCATACTGCTTTCCATAGTGTTTATACCAATTTGCAGTGATTTCCTGTCATCCTTAAAATGTAACCAGTTGGGATCTTTTAAATAATATTATCCGCGTATAGATTTACACATATTTCATGTATTTTGATCCATCTTTATGGAAATTCATATTTTCCCATCTTTGGCCAGATGGAAGTTCATCACATGGGCTCAGGGGCCCTTTTATCATGATTTCAGGAGTTTTGTGTCTTGTTTGTTACCTGGTATGTGAGGATACTCTGGACTCATGTTACCTATTTCCTGCTCCAGATCTGGATCAGCTATTTCTCCAAGAAACTCGATGTGTTTTCATCAAAAACGGTGTTTCAGGACACGGGCCCAGGCTGCTTATTGCTACGGGGTTGGTCATCATTTCTAGCTTCTTCAGCGGACACAAATACACACATGTGCTGTATGTGCAATATCAAAACCTTTGTGAGTTCAAACAGATATTTCAGTCTCAGATCTTGGACTCTCAGATTTTACTTAACTAACTTTATATTATACATTTGTATCTCCTTTCTTCACAACCAAGACTCCTGGTTTGCAAAGACTCAGAATAAGAATCACATCCCATAAAAAATAAGAATTACATCCCTTACTGAAAGCAGCAAAATATTTTCATATTTCTATCCCTTTCCATCTCTGGATATTTACAGTTGTACTGTATTTGTATTATCAGATTGTAAGGTCAATGCCCGCTGCATCTGTGCCTTTCAGTCCTAGTTCTCTGGGTAGCTGCATAGTTAGTACTTACAGTCCTTCTATTGATGCCAGTTCCATTGTTCTGGAGCTGATCTCCAGGTAGACTTCCCGTGAGGCATCATCCCATGGAAATAATGTTCTCTGACTTCTTGTATGCTGGTAGCAATTCGCCTGTATCCTTTCTACTTGAAGTCAGTTTTACTGGATATAAAACCCTAGCTCACACTTTTTTTTCTTTTGGATCATAAACATGAGTATCTTGCATGTCAAAAGGATAAGAAAGTCCAATTTCTTCTAGCTTAAAACACTGCTGCCAAAAAGCATGAGGTAATCTGATTTTCTCTCCCCTCTAAGTCATGCACTCTTTTTACCTAGATGCCCAAAGGATATTTTTCGTTGTCAAGCCCAGTGACTTTCTTAGATGTTGCTTTGGGTTGATAGTCTCAGGTATGTGATGTGCTTTTCAACTGTGTTATCTTAAATTTTTTTTTTCAGGGAAATTGTCTTGAGTTGGACATGTTATTATTTCTCTCTTCCTTGTCCCGGTTTTGTCTTTCAGAGACTGATCTCATTCTCCATTGCTGACTCTCCTTTGCCCATCTTCAATATTTGGCTCTTCTGCTGACATCCTCTCTATCCTTTTCTTCTTTGCTTTTTGATTTTTAAAAATTTACATCCTTTTCACCTTCCTTTTACTTTAAGCAATCATTTGTTTTATGTATTAGCTTTTGTGTTTCTTGTAGTTTAATTTGCATTTCTAAAATCATTTTGAAGTGATATTTTTTCAGGCCTCACGTCACTTTCTTAAGGCATTCAGCTCTTGGAGGAGTGAAAGCACGTGCTGCGGTTGTGATCATTCATTTGGCATGCCTTCATTATCTGTAGGGATGCTCTTCTACTCCTTTTTCTTTTCGTTTTTCCCCTTTTGGATAACAACTGGGTCTGGGATTTGACCTGAATACACAGCACCACAGAGAGGCCCCTTCTCCCACTTCCCTGACCAAGTCCCCCAAGATGAGGGTAGTCACAGATGGGAGCCTTTTTGCAAAATTTGGCTTTGATGTGACTGTATTTCGCCTGAATTTTTCAGAGAACTGGGCCCGTGTCTGTTCTGACCTTGCAGCGCTCCCTCCTGTTCCAGGGAGCACAAGCACTGTGCCGCCGGCCCTCTGAGGCTTCCCTTTCTGTTCCCTTCCTCCCCTCTTCTCTGGGCCCCACAGCCACCCCCACTTTCCTTTATGTCTGCAGTTCCTTTCTGGGGTGGAGGAGTCCTGGGACTGGGCTCCTGCCTCTTCCCCCAGGCCTGCCTGGCACGGGCGCTGGTGCAGCTATAGCTGTGATTTCCCCTGTGCTGGCCTGGGAACACCGATGGGTGTGGTTGCTGTTTTGTTCCCTGTCCATCAGAAGCCCTGCTGCCTCTCCCTGCCTTCTCCAGCACAGCTCCAGTAAAACATGCCTGGTGGCTGTTGGTGGCTCTGTCCGTTGGTTGGTATTAGGGGTTCATCTGCTTTTGTTGTGAGTGTTGTCTGTGAGCTGTTGGTTTTGCATTTCATTTCTCTATATGCTTTTTTGTGAGGCATTGGGAAGATGTTACTTAGCTGCCATCTGCCTGGAAGCCACCAGCCGGATTTTAAGCTGATGGGAAGCAGGGCTCGTTGTGACTTTATGACAGCAGTTCACACAGTGTCCTGTGTGTGACACGGACTGCATAGGTGTTTCTGGAATGATGTGGACCATCTACCTCTGGATCAGGACTCCAGCCCACAAACAGGCCCAACTCTCTGCTCTTGGTCACGCTTCCTGTTACCCCAGAGAATGCACTCAGATGGCAGGGACACAGGGCCGGGGTCTAGCCTGGGAGGAGGCCAGCTCTATGGGGACAGTGGCTCTGTGCTGCCTGGTGGGTGGAGATAATGAGTTGCAAATGTTGAATTGGCTTTTCGAGCTCGCAGCCTGCCACTCTGATAGTCTGCAGGGAGGCAGCTGGGCAGGCCTGTGACTCCCAGGGCCTGCGTCTATTAAGGGACTTGATACAACAGCAACTTATCTGCTTCTTTGCTTAGGTCCCTAATTAAAGCAGTTTTCAACCCAATAAATAGCCTCACCCTGGCTAATAGAGTTGGACAACTCCGAGGTGGCCCCTTCCTTTGTCCTCACAGGCTCATAGCTCGGGGTTAAGTTCCTGCGGCCTGCAGCAGGCCACCCACTGAAACATTTAATGAGCAGAAGAGTATTGTTTCTCAGAGACATAATTACAAGAGACACTTAATGCAACCTTCCCTGAGATAACAGGCTTTTGAAATGCGACGTGTTGGGGAAGACTTAGCCAAGATCAGTGACTTCCTTGGCTGTCGTGACTCATATTAATAACGCCTTAGTTCTGCCTTGGCCAGAAGGTTCCGGAGTCTGTCTCTGTTGCTTATTAAACTTTTGTTGAAGAGGCTTGTGACTGGGACTTATGGTCCAAGTTCTGCCTCTAGTTTTTCATTCTTGACTTGCTCTGACATGGTTGTGGCTCTGGGCAGACTCCTGATGTGGGCACGGCCCCTTGGCATCTCCATTTGGGGGAGGCCATTACCCCCGGGTGTGGGGTGCACATACCTGTCTTTGCATTTTGCCAGGATTTCTGAAGACTGGAAACTCTGGGTACAAATAACAGCTTCTCCTCGGGGACACCTGTGACAACCATACACTCCGCTCTGCCTCCTCTGGAAATTTCCACCTTTCTTGAGGCTCATGGGCAGAAGCCTTGCACTTGGCTCTTGGCTTTGAACTTGGGGAGCCGTCTATGAACTTAGAGAAACTCTTAAGAACACCACTTTTTTAAGTGAATCTGACTTTTGTAATGTACCTGTTTTAAAACATCTACTGGTACATCACCTTCTGTCCTCATGGCAGAGCTGGGTAGGCGGCGTCTTCCCACTCATGTGGCTTCTCCCGCATGTCTCTTGTCGCTGTTGCATTTTGTTTTAATCTTTTGCCCCCCAGAAGTAGAGGGAGAATCCTGCACTTGGGAGTGAGAGAGACCTGGTTTCCCATTCCAGCTTTGCCCTAACTTGATCTGAGACTTAGTTAACCTCTCTGAGCCTCAGATTTTCTAACCTATAATATGGGGGTAAAAATCCCTGTGTCGCTTCAATGCAACAGGATTTTATATATACATACACATGTATAAATTTATACACATAATATATAACACTTAGTGCCAGCAAAATGTAGATGCTCAAAAAATAATTGCCTTTAATTGGGAGCACTCACACCAATGCAGAGGCTCCCTCTTGATAAAAAGGAGCACTTTGATACTTGCCCCTGTAGGTGGAGCTTTACCCTCTCCTTCTGCGTTGTCAAGGACACGTTTCTCAAACAAATTTATCTCCAGCCACTAAAGTCAGAAATACCCACTCAACAGTCACAACATAAGCAAAAATCCTTAAGACAAAACATGGTCCTGAGTCGTTACCAGTGTGGATGGCAAAATGCCTGAGATGTCCCTGAGACATTTCTGCTGCATTTCAGGTCTGGGTTTGTCTTGGTGCAACTGCTTTCTCTTCCTGTATGTGCCTGGCTCTGTCCATAGACATGGTTCTGGTCAAGAAGTCCCCTTAGAGTCCAGGACCACAAAGAGGCTCTTCTCCCCACTCCCTGTCCCCCAAGAAGAGCATGGTCTCAGGTGGGGGTCCTTGTGCCAAATGTTGCTGGAGGGACTGGGAGATGCAGTTCGTGCTCACTGGTCCTGATTCCCCTCCTGGCCTCTGTCCCTTCCTTGTCATTCCTACCACTGCTCCCTCCCCCACAAACCCCAACTCTTGTGTCTTCCTGTTCCCGCCACTGCCCTCTCTCTCAGATACACAGGGCTCCATGGCTGCTTAAATGTCACTTCTGGAACAACAGAAGGACATGCTGTTTTTGCAGCATCTCAGAGAAAAATGTTTCTGATCCATTTGGTATGAAGAGCACTCACAAGCAGCCTGCCTGGGGACCCTCGCCAGCCTCTTCCACTGGTGGTTCATGCAGGGCAGCTGGGGATAAAATCAGCAAAACATTCCCCCAGAAACAACCATTCTCCTATCGCTCTTATCCTCTTCCTCGGACTCATTTGTCTTCTGACTTGGCTGAATCTGAAGTACAGAAGTTTGATCCTTTCCTACCAGGGAGCTGTCTTGACCTGGCCCTCCTCAAGCCTTTGACCCAGGTCTTGGGAAACCTGCCAGGGACTGTGGCCATATCTGGTGCTCTGCTCTGGGCAGATGAAGGGAAGCCAAAAGACACTGTTCCCCCATGACCCATAGGGCCTACATAGAGTGGAAGGAATCGCTCAGATGGGGTGGGGACCGTCTTCCCTAATTTACCTGTGTGGACACAGCCCTGTCTTGAGGAACCAGGAGCTCAGCGTGTCCCCATCCCCCGACACCTCCAGGACCTACCTGCTCCATCTTGCAGTGACTGTGTATAGTCACACTGTATTATTGCACTTAGACTGTCTGCTTCCTCAGGGCAGGGGCCAGATCTGGGTCATCTGTGTGTCCTCCGTGCCCAGATCTGTGCCTTGCAGTCTGCTAAATGGGACTCACAGTCACTTGAGTGTGCAAGGAGGAAGCAAAGGGAAGTGGCCACTTTCTCCAGACTTCCTCCTGCTCTGATCTGCTGAGGAAATGGCACACATGAGCTTGCATCATTTTATAGAACCCAGAGACCCTTTGCTTATTACTCAAGGACCAGATGAACAATTATGCTATGAATTGGAATTTTAATTAGCTTGTTGTTCTGGCCCAAACACCTGATTGCAATGGAGTGACCAGACTGTCCCCGCCCACTTGAGTTACTCTGGCATTAAGGCTGTGATGCTCTGAATCCAATGTGGTCTATTCCACAAATACCCCGAGTGGGATTTCTGATGCTTTCCTGAATCGCCTAAGAAGCTCCTCAGGCTTCAAATGGGTCAGGGGACCTCCAATCAAGAGCAGTTCAGGAGATACTGGTATGTCTCAAAATCTCACCCAGGTCCAGGTCACTTGCCAGGTCTGTCCCTGTCTGCTTTCAGCGAGAGAATTTGTGTAGCCATCAACAAAAACTTGCTTGCTTGCCTTCCAGCCATGGCAAGAATTTGAAGGAAATGGAAAATAATTCAAATTTCACACACCAAAAAATACTAAGAGTTCCGTTCTAATGAGTTGTTTTGACATTGCATTTGACAGGAGGCTGACACTTGAGGTTTGCAGCATGAGTGACCCTTTTTTAAAGTATGCAGTACCTGCATTGATTCTGAATGGGCCTTAGTTGATGGATAAATGAAGCAGAGCTCAGTCCCCTTATGCTCAGGCAGCCAGACACCGTGTGCCCTATCTGACCCTCCATGGGAGTCCCAGTGGGCATCACCACCCTGGCTCTGGGGTGGGGATTCCCGGATGCAGTGACACTGGTGTTGACCTTCATGTATGCAAGGCCTTCCTAGATGTGAGTCACTCCTCCCCCAAATATCACTCACAGATTCTGCCTTTAAAATCAGCGGGAGGCAGGCTCCTTCCTCAGCACCGCTGTTTGCACCTTTCTGTTGAATAGCACACTTGAGATTCTCTTTATCTGCTTTTGCCTCACCTTTGAATTTCTCCCAGAGTCTGAGCTTTGCCAAACAGACAGCTCTGAAGCAAAATTAGCTCTTCCTGTGCTGACTTCTAAGGGCCTTCCTGGTTTTCTAAGAAGCAACCAAAAAAAAAAAAGTCGAGACTGGAAGAAGCAAACTTTCAGCTAATTATCATCTTTTTTCCCCTCTGAGCTCAGAGTACTGTTCTTAATTTCCTGACCAGCTTGTGCCCCTCCCCCGCTCCCTCCGAGCATCTGTGGCAGTTTCAAATTGAGCTGCGTACCTGCTGCTCTGAATTTTCAACATACCATACCAGTTGGTTTGCCAAACAGCGCACTGCCAGCCATCTGCCATCCAAAGTCAGAATTTACATTGTTTCATCTTAAAATAACGCCTCCGGAATAGCAAGCCCCTCCATGCATCAGGTTTTAAAATTGACAATCAGCCAGAATTAAAAACAAATACCAAATGGGCATAAAAAAAGAACATGGCAAGGGGGGAGGACTGGCATTTGACGGAGCGTTTATTTTTCAGCATTTTTTTTACCTGATTTTCTACCAAAATAGCCATGCCATTTAATTTTATCTGCAACAGCAGGAACTACTTATAGCCTGAGAACGTTAACTTTTTCCTTGCCTGGCTCTGCATAGAAGAGGATGCATTCAGGTCCAGGGGGCTGGAGTGGTTGTCCCCTCCCTGGGGCCTGGGGAGAGCAGATCTCTTCAGCCCTAGGCTGTGGGCAGCGACACTGTCTCCTCTTTTCTCACTGGGCCTCCTATGGCTCAGAGAAAGCTGAGACTTGAAGGTGGAACTCCTTGTCCAAGGTCACTTGCTGGTTCACTTGTGAGCAATGTCCTGGACCCTGAGCTCTCTCTCAGCTCCCGGGCATGGCCTCTGCTGCCCACTCCTCCCACCTCACCTGTCTGACCAGTCATCATGGCTATGGGAGGCCCTCAGCACCCTTGAGTTCTTGATGTCCAGCTGTCTCAGCCTTTAGTCAGGCAAGAAGGGATGTGTATCCGCTGGGTGTGCAGGTCACCTCGGGTCACCATGACACAGGCCTGGGCCTCAGGGGAAGAGCCACCACTGTATCTGGATGGCTTTCCAGAGCAGATGGGCTCAGAGGAGTGTTTTCCTTTTCCTTTGAAAGGGAAACAGTAAGGGACTTCGTGTTCCTTTTAGGGAAGCTGTTCCAGGCAAAAGCAGCCTGGGGATGAGTGTGAAGTTCTGAGTGGGCGTGACATTTAGACCTGAGAAAGCTGCCAGTCAGCTGGAGGACGCAAGGCCCCTGGGCAGGGCAGGGCACTAGGTGGCCCAAGCAGGCCTTACACAGCCTCTCCACATCTCTTGGAGCTGGCCCTGGGGACAATGGCAAGCTTTCCCCTCTCTACCATCCAGGCAAACCACAGGCTCAGCCACGTCCTGATGGTCAGCCATGGGAGCTGTAGTTGGCCGTCTCTCACGCAGCACCCTGTGGCTCTGACTGTGCCTGCCACACCAGGTCTGCAGTGCCGGGTGGCGGTCCTTCCCAGAGGCTCCTTGTGGTCAGTGTCCATCTTACTCCTTTGTGGTCTTCAGCAGCGTTAGTATGTGATCGATAAGTGTCATTTAACAAGTGAGTCAAAGAGCTGCTGAGGTGGCCAGGACGGAGGCAGTTGTGCTGCCTGCTAGGCCAGGGTGCAGTGGCTCGTCTCTGAAGAGCTGCGTCTCACGTGACCTGAAGACACCCAGGTGGTCCTGTTCTACTTGTCACTTTGCCAATCGGCTGCAGGCATTCAGAGTGGACTCCTGTGCCAGCCACCACACTGGGTATGTCACACGTGTTCTCATCTCGTGTAACTTAGGTCTGTTTATTAATGAAGCCCTGAGAAGTCCTGAGTCAGCCAGGCCACAGAGATGCTGTATCTTGCCCAGATCACACCATGCAAGGGTGAGTGGCAGGGCAGACTGGAATCCATGTATTGGGGATGTAGCACCGTGACACTCTCAGTGCACCGGAGCAGGCTAAATGAGTGGAGGAGGAGAGAGAGAAGGTGCTCCCTTACCCAGGGGACTGGAGAGGATGACCTTACTCTGGCCATGGGAGAGGGCTTGTTGACAATGCTAACCATCGGGAAGGACTTCCAAGTGAGTGGAGCTGTGGAGGCCTTGGCCCTGCAAAGGAGCCAGTGACCCTGTAAAACAGGCAGCAGCTGAATGACCACTGTCACCGAGCCAGGGAGACACCTCTCATGGAAACAGTGCACCTCACATGTCCACCCCAACTCCAGGGTCCTTTAGATGAGCATACCAAACAATAAAGCCATGGTGACCATGAGGGTGCACTTCAGAGCTTAAAACAGTCCAGTTCATTTTCACAGAGTGAGTCATTTGCAGGCCTCCTCCTGCCCAGCCTTGGAAATCAGATCAGAACAAGGCAAACTAAAACACGCAAAATAAAAACAGCTGAAATTTACAAACAAGATGGAATACAGCGCTGTCATTTGATCTGCTAAAGTCAGAGCACGACATGTGTTCCCTCTCAGGGACTGTAGGTGTTGGTCTGCAGACCCCCCGCCCCCGGGCTGAGAAGCTAAACTCAGGGCCAAAGCCGGTGTGGCAGGGCTTTGCCCTGGTTCCTTCTCACCACGGAGCTCTTGAACTCTGCCTGGCTATCAGCACAAGTGCTATTTTCAAGATTTTCTGTTAAACAAGAATAAAAGCTCCTTTATAAGCTGTTACGAGGCAGGTCTGACCCTGAGCTGGTGTTGTTACTAAGGAACCACATAGACAATGCACCCCATTTACAGGAGCTTTATCTCAAGTTCAAGGAGTCCCTCCTGCAGAGAGTCCAGCCTCACCTCGTCCAGTCCACGGCTTCGTGTCTGCTCCCCACTTCTGCCAGGAGGTGGGAGAGTTAGCCCTGAAGGGCTGCCAAGCCAATGGCCGGAAAGTCAGAGCAGGCTTTCCCTCTAGCTGTCTTTAAGAGCTTCGCCAGAAAATAGGATCGGGGCTCTAGGGGACAACCGTACATCCCTCAGGTGTGTGAAACTACAGGCGTGAAGTACAAAGCTAAAGAGCAAAGTCTCAGACCCAAGCTCAGGGTCCACAGTGAATCCAAGATGAACTGAGCTCAGTTTGGGGGGAAGAATAGTTGTATTCAGTAGTCGCTGAGTACTTAATAATGAATTATTAAGATCAAATTCATAACTGTTTAATATTACTTTATAGAAAGTATTTAAAACTAACATGACCTTTAAATAAGGTTGAATCATGGCAATTTTTCATTAAAAAAAAAAAAAAAAAAGGAAGGAAGGAATATCTTTCTCCCAGCTAAGAAGTCTTCCTCAGCTTATTTGGATCTAGCATGATCATGACACTTCTGCCACCTAATGGTGGAGAGCCTTAATTGCAGATAAAGTACCCAAGGAAAAGATCACTGAAATTTCAAAACCGATTATAGCAAAGGAATTACCACCTATGGGGACTGATTTTTGTACATTATTACTACACCCAGTGAAGAGATTTTCATCCTTTGACTTCACCTTACTTTTGACTTCTTTCATTAAAAGTCCATCAGAAATTAAGAAAAGACAATATAAAGGATTTATAGAAATCCACAATATATCAAAATTTAATTTTAGGTTGAAAACTGGCATTAAAAATGGAGCATAGATGAATTATTAATATGTGAGAGTTACTGGTCATCAACAGTTATCCTATGTGTGCATTATTGATAGTTCAATAATTATTTAATTAGAACCTATTAATCACAAAAACAATTTTTTAACTTGTCATAGGAACAAAAATTTGTATATATGAAAATTCTTCACCACTTTTCTAGGTTTTAAAGTATGCTTACATGGCTTATACTAGATAAAAGAGCAACCACTCATTTTCTGTCCCACGTGGTTCTGAAACCATGAGTGCATAACTGAAATATCAACACAGGCAAAGTTCTGACATCTAATCCTTGAGGGCTACTTGTCACACGTTCTGTCCTTGTTCAAGAAGAGACTTGACATTTCGTCCTCACTGACAGGTTGTATGCACCAGGGTTTGTGATTATTTTCTGCTTCCACTTCGATCATAACCACAAGCGCATGTGCTGTGCAGGTGAGTGTTCTCATGTGTCGCTTCACTCTCCCAACACTAGGCCTTCCCAACCCTTGTGAGACTCTCTGTGTTCAGACAGGTACGTTCCAGGAAGTCAGATGACTTCCCTCCGATCGCCGAGTTAGTGGCAAAGGTGGGAAGTGAATCTGGGTTTTCTGGCCCTAGATTCCAGCCTTCTTCCACTCCGTGGCCCTGCTCGCCAAGGGGGAGGTGGAAATGGAACTCTTTACACAGGGGGCATACCTGCGGCCGCCAAGAACATCTGAGGGTTCTGAGGAAAGAGGTTCCACTCCTGACAGGTGCTTTTAGTGAGGTGTCATTGTCAACCATTCGTGAATTCATACAACAGATCACTCCCAGAGCAGGGACCACATCCCTTCACCGTCAGGCCAAAGGGCAAAGGCCTGGTCTGTGGCCTTGTTTCACCCACTTCCCTTCTTCCCTTGCTTCCTGCAGAACCTATTATGCCCCAGGAGATTCGGGGCCGCCTGCCATGGGGAGCAGCAAGGGGGAAGGCCTGTGTGGAGGAGGCTTGCTGGCCTCTGGGGCTTGGTGTGAGCATTTGTTCTTTTGCCGAATGAGTCAGTCAGCCGGAGAACATTTGGTGGGGCCAATATGTGTCAGTGTTGCTGTGGAGAAGGTGCTGGCATTTGGTTCTGGGACATGTGACACATCCTTGTGGGCTGGCCATGAGAGGATGTATCTGAAGGTCCATCCAAGTCTGCACTCCATGCTGCCCATCCGTCCTGTGCTGGTGGGCATTAAAAAAGTATTTAAAACTAACATGACCTTTAAATAAGGTTGAATCATGGCAATTTTTCATTAAAAAAAAAAAGGAAGGAAGGAATATCTTTCTCCCAGCTAAGAAGTCTTCCTCAGCTTATTTGGATCTAGCATGATCATGACATCCCCAGAGACTTTTCCAAACCGTGCTCACCTGCTGCTCCCTCTCACACTCTGATGAGGACCCAGAGCTCTCTGTGTCAGGATAGGTGGTGGCTCCAAACCTGATGCATCACTTATTTTTAGAGTATATTATTTTAGGACAAGATCAGGAAGGAAATAAATACCACAAGGCGTTTGAGAGTCAGAGGAAGTAACCTGCCACCTCAGCCTCGAGAGACGGCACAACTTGAACTTTAGGGAAGCTCAAATATCCCGGGAGAAGCCCTCTTCTCCTTCGTGCTGGACGTGGGGAGGGTGTCCTCAGTCCCCGATGCTTTGCTGCTCAGTCCCTGTTCCCCATCTTCCTCTGACCCACCTGTGGCAATGCAGGCTCTACCCAGCTTTCCAGAGGTTCCCTCCACTGACAGAGCAGTTCATCTCTTGTTCTGACCTTTTTTTTTTTTTTGCCTGGGCAAAAGTAAAGAGCAGCAGATAAATATTCTCCCTTGTTGGGAAGGAGGAAGGAGTCTGTCACCTGCCCTGGGGCGGGTGGATTCCTTAGTGTGGCAGGCAGGCCTGCAGAATTTCACCCTCCTCCCTTCCCTCCACCGCCCCTGCACTCCACTGTGAGCTTCTTTGCCTCAATGCCTCTGTGCTACAAGGTGTCCGTGTTCCTACCAGTCATATATCTCCACCCCTGCCTTCTCCCCAACCCCAGGAGGAAGGCCCACGGCACATCCGTCTTTGTGGACTCTAGGTCCTGCAGGACTTGGGCTGTGGTGGGTGCTCCCTAGGGCTTGCTGGAGGTCTGTTCACCTCCAGGGCTCTGGCTCTGGGCTTCTGTGATTCTGTAAGGTTTTTCCAGGTCTTCCGATCCCTCCTTCTCCTTCCTCCGTCCCCTGAGGCCGAACAGTGCTGACATCAAAGAGGCCCAGGCAGGACCAGCTTGTGATTGCCACATAATCTCACGAATTTCAAAGCGACTGTCACTGTGCGTGGTGGTTGTTGGAGTCTGCAGTACAGCTCAGCATCAGCAGAACCACTGCCCTCGACACTTCAGCCAGCCCTCCAGCCAGGCCGTAGCCCCCCCCCTTTCCCCTCAAGCCCCATGGGGCCTTCCCACTGGGTGTCATCGACCCTGCCAAGCAACCGCTACCATGTGAGCCAGAGGGGTCCAATTAGGAATAAGAAATAGACTCTTACAATCACAGGCCTCATTGAGCCGAAAGTGTTCCGAGCAATTTCCAAGTGAACTCTGTGAAGATTATTTTCACTGTGCTTGAAATAAGGTACCGGATTCCTGACGCATGGGCAGGGTCTCGAAGTTATGATGTGCTCGTGTATGTGCCACTTCATTTTCTTTTATTTCTCTGTAATAATGTTACAAGCAAACAAGGCAGGAGCTATATTCCGTATTTCTAGATGAATAAACTGAATCTCAGAGAATCTAACTTACAAAACCACTGTGCTCCTAGCAACAGAAGCCATCCAATCCAAATGAGCCCACTCCCGCCTTCTCTGCATGTGAACAAAGGGAATAAACCTACAATTAGACAAAACTAAGACACGAAGAATCATAATGGAGGTTACTGCAGGACTGAAGCAGGCCAGGGTGCCATGGGAATTTGCAAGAGGAAGTCGGAATGGTCAGGGGGAAATAGTGAAAATAACAGCCACCATTTCCAAGTGTTGAAGTGTTGCCGGAGACAGCTCATGCCAGTTCAGAAACTCCAGCGGAGCCAGAACAGGACTTCCTGCCTAGGTTCAGTGTGTGCCAGGCACCACGCTGATTATTTACAAGTGCCACCTTACTTAGTCTTCCATCAAGTCCATGAAGTACTGCTGTCATTGTCATTTTCCAAATAATCAACCAGGGACTGAAAGATTAAATCAGTTGTCTACAGTGACCCAGGTGGCCAGGAGACATGGCAGGGATCCAGGCTGCCCTGTGCTGTGGACACCACTTGTGCCACACTTTAGTGGGCTTCACAGAGGAAGCAGGACAGGACCTGCCCTTGAATAGGCTGAGGATTGGCCCATGTCGGGACAGGAGGCAGGGCGCCCCAGGAAGGAGTCCAGCATGACAGCAGGGCAGGATGCCATGCAGGTTTGGAACCTCGGGGACACCAGGAGAGAGGGCATGTGTCCTGTCAGGGGTCAAGTGGCTGAGGAGAGAATGGCCAGATTGTGAGGAGGCTGCAGAGCCCAGCCGAGGAGTGAGGCGTGGTGAGGTGGGCCCAGATGCCTTTGGAGGGTCTGAGCAGGTGCAGGAAGCGAGAAGGGAGGTGTCCGCAGGATCTTCTACATGAACTGTTTGCTGTGTGGTCTACACAGTGGTCAGGGCTTTGGAAGCCATGAAGACTGGGCTAGACCCGAGGGCAGATGTGGGAGCACAGCCACATCCGCCCTCCCGGGTGCACCGCGTGCCCTGCTCCTGGCTGCCGTGCAAACATGGGCAACGCTGGAGACTCTCTCCTGCTTCCAGGCTGATTGATCGAGAAGTCAAGCGGCCTTCTGTTCAGTGCTGCGAGCTGATGGGCTTTTGTTCTCCAGGCCAAATTCCTGGGATCCTTTTGGTCCCAGAACACTTTGCCTGTGGAGCTTAGGAGAAGAAAGTACAGAAGTGAACTCGAAATACAATTTGGGGGTTATACATAGAGATGCTCTAGGGGAAACAGCCATTCTCCTAAACTCGAGGCCTTGAGGTGGCAGAAGTGCTGGAGGTCTCAGTGATGCAGGGAGACCCCCATGTGGGCCTCCATATGGGGCTAGAGATGTGACACTCAGGACATCCCACATGCCTAGCCACAGCCCGACGCTTGGCCTGGGAGTCTGGCAGGTACTATGCGGGGAAGGTATCCTGAGTCCCATTTCGCAGATCAGCAAAGTAAATCTTAGAAACATTAAACAACCCGGCCCAGCTAGTAAATGATAAGCAGAGTGATGGGGTGGGTCTTTCTGTGTCCCCCGCCCCCCAACGTTGCATGCTGGCTGTGGGAGGTGCAGCCGAGGTCTTGGCTTGGAGTCGTTCAGAATCCAGCCATTTCTTTTGCATTTTCTCTCTCAGTCTTGCCTTTGAAATTTCCTGTGCATTCGGAATGACACGAGGCTTCTGGAACTGAGTTGCAGAGACAAACCTGCTCCTGCTTTTCCTGTGCTGTCCTCTTTCTTGCGTCTTCTCCCAGCTCCTGTACACTGAGAAGGCAGCAAGGCCCGCGCCGGTTCTGCTTCGCAGCAGTCTGATCACTGTTCCAAGTCTCCAGCTCGGACCTGTTGGCACCAGGCCTGGGGACCACTGCTGGGGAGCTTTGGCCCTTGAGTGGACAAAAAAACTCTTGAAGGCAGTTCCACAATTGTGTTTGCAGAACTGAATTCCTATGCTTCTGTTTCCATCTTAACACCCCTCGGAACAACGTCTTGTGGGGCTCGTGGTTCCAGAGAGGAAGAATGAGGACCAAGCGCAGGCTGCGCACCGTTCGCAGCCCAGCGTCATCAGGGAGCCAGGATTAGTGCGAGGTGCTCGCTGGCCAGCCACCAGCGTCTGGCACTGGGTTTTTCCGAATAGCAGTTCACTGGTAAATAAGGCAGCAAGCTCACCTCTGCCCTTTCACCCACAAGAGGCCCCCTCACAAGTCAAACAGGGAAAATGCCCAGGTATGCCGACATTGTGCACAACTGTAGGGGTTTCAAGGCCAAGTAGTCAGGACTTGACCCAAATCCTCAGCCACAGCCATTCCTGCTTCCTGTAATTCGACTGCCCTGCCCTGGCCTCCCTGAAGAGGGCATCCTCCCTTGCTTCCTTGGCACTGAATTGTGTGTTGGGTCAGTAAAGTCAGCACCACGGGGAGGTGGCTCTGTGGATTTCCAGGAGGGTGTAGCCGGGGTGGTTCACAGCAGCTGTGAGCCCCTCCCTGTCAGGCTAAGGACTCTCCTCTCAGGGGCCTTCAGAGGATATGTCTTCCTGGAACTTGATTTCTTTTGGGTTTCTCTGAATGAAACCCTCTTTCTGGGTTGCAGACTTGCATTTCTGATCATCTAAGCAGCTCAGTGTTGCTTAGGGAATAAATAAGGTGTTTCTCAAAGTGAATCCTTTGGCAAACATTAGCATCATGTGTGCATGTTGAGATCATGCATCTTATTTCTCCAGTATGTTCTATGAGGATCCTCCTATCCCTTGCTTCTGCATTCCAACCAGGAATAGCAAAACCCACCTGAATCACTTAACTACAAGGATACTCCAGGACTGCATCTATATTTGCAATCAAGTACAGGTTAAGAAAATACTGAGAGGCAGGATAGTCCAATGTTAAGGTCATGGGCTTTGCCTTATTTATTGGGTCATGAGTCTCGGCTCTCATGATGTGCTCTTGGGCATGGCCTGTTGCTTCTCCACCTTGCCTCAGCTTTCAAGCTGTGAAACGAGGAGAGTGATAGTAAATAGCAAGTAAGAACAGAATAGTGTAAATGCTCAATAAAACCTAGCATTTATTAGGTACTTCAAACCCCAAAGAAATCCTACTTTTCAAAATTTATTGGAGTTTTTAAACTGGTTCCAGTTGTGTGATATAACTCTTATAACTACAAACATTCAGTGGGTCACATACAATAAAATGGTGTACCCCAAATGGTGATACGTAAAGAAAACCAAGCTGGAGTCCTGTTCCTTAAAGAGATCTCAGTCTAGGGGAAGCAGCTATTTTTGGACAGAGCCAACAGCAATGTCCTTGCTTTGTTGTGTCATTGCATTAAAGTCAGGAAAGAAGATCTTGCCTAAAACCTTTTTTAAAAGCAGGTAAGGATGGAAGGAGGTCAAGAGGATTGCGCCTTAGCCCAGACTCTTCCATTGTGTGAGCCCAGGTAAGCCCTCAAGCTATCTGGGTCCAATTCGAGTTCCTGGTCTGTAGAGTGGGGCCCCAAGGTTGTGCCTTAACTTCTTTCTAGTGGTCGTTTGCCATGCGACAGCATAGTGTCTGGTGCTCCATCCACTGAACCAGGAGTTGCAGTGCTTTTCTGGAAAGAGCCTTCTGCTGCACAGGTGGGCCCAGCCAGAGGGCAAGAACCAGGCCAGTTTGCCTTTGTGGTTTTACATTAATTACATTTGACATTCTTGGCTGGCAACCTCCCAAACCGGAAGGGGGCCAGAATCCCCTTTAAGGAGATTTCTGTCAGCATCCACATGGGGCTCTTTGGTATTACTTGGAGCGCTCTCCTTCCCCTAGCAGACCATGGTCTTATGGCAGCAGTGACCAGCTATATTAGATGGTGTCGCTTCTTTTGTAGCAATGTCCTTGGGTGGATGAGGTAAGGCATGTGGCTGTTTTCACTGGAAATGTGCTCCCAGTTTTGGTTTTGGTTTTGTGTCTAGCAAAGCACAGTATTGAAATGGAGCCTGGGGACCTGAGGGAGCCTGTGACCTGGAGCTGGGGGAGTAAGCAGTAAGTGTCCTTCAGGACAGGGAGCTGCCCGGTCTGGGGCTGTCATTTCAGGGTGGAGCCTCTGCTGGGTCTCTCAGGGCAAGCTCCTGCTGGCAGACGGCCAGTGCAGAGGGAGCGCATGAGCAGCAGAGAGCAGGCGTGGACGTGGCGCCTCTCCAGGTCAGCTGGGCCGCTCTGCACTGTGCCAGCCTCCAGGAGGAAGTTCACTGGCAATAATAGTCCAGGAGGGTCTCGGTATGAGTTCTGGCAGTGACAGCTGGGTGTGACCCTGGCACAGGGGGGCTCTGGCCCCAGCACAGAGGCTTCTTATCAGTGACACCTGCTCAGGGTACAAGGCCCCAGGTGGCAAGGCCAGGAGATGTCTTTACCAGTGGCTGAATGCTGGCAGCACGGACAGAGGGGAGAGAAAGGGCTGAGGACAGGGGTGGCATCCTGGGTTCCAGTCCAGCCCCGCCACAGCAGAGGTGGCTCTGGCCCTCTGGGCCAGCAGGTGGGATCAGCCCTGGGTCTCTGTTCCTTTGGAGTCTAAGGAACTGCAGGATGGAGCAGTCACCCGTGAGAGACCCCCCTGAGCGGGCAGCTGCCCCCAGGGAGAGTCTCCTAGGAGCCCTACACTCAGACACCATGGCAACTCCAAACCAGAAGGGCCAGCTGCTGACCTGCCTGCAATTACCTTGAGGTCTCTGCAAGTCACTGAAGACTTTCCTCTCTGGGCAGCATCTCCAGTGACCTTGCTGAACTGGTGACCTTGATGAAGGATGGAGCAGACTGAGACCCTCTGGCCACAGAAAACAGGCTGGCTAATCTCCTAGACCCACATCCTCCTCAGCAGCCCCAGTCCCTCTCTCCACAGGGACCGCTCCCTGGCCCGGTGGTTCTCCTGTGCGGTCCTAATAGCACCCGCTGGGGCCTTGTTAAAAATGCAGGTTCGTGGGTCCCAGAAACTCTAGGGTGAGGTTCAGCAATCTGTTTTAAAACTCAGAACGTGGTCTGTGGCATGCTAGAGTTTGAGAACCCCTGCACCAGATTAAGCCCCCCCACCACTATCGTGCGTCCCTCGTGTTTAAAACCGCACACTAGTGTTTAGCCAGCAGAACAGCGATAAGGACACCTCGGAGGTTACCCGGGGCCCTGCCCCAGCTCTCTCTGTCTCTCTGCCCTTGGGCACACACGTTTCTTAGTTGGGCAGCATCACTGAACATGGAGACGTTCTTTGTTGTCCTTCTTTCACCGGACAGTGTTAGGGTTTTTAGGGCCTCATAACCTTCCTGTTTTTCATTTTGTCATCTGAGGAACTCTTCCCTGAGGTGACCTGCTTTATGTCCTTGACTACCCATCCCTCCACACCTACATTTGGCCACTTGCCCTGTTTCTCACGATCGCAAAGTCACTGCCTGTCAGGGCAAGGTCAGCTTCTGGGGCATTCCCTGTGACCTTGGGCCAGCCTTATGTCCAGCCTCCCTGCAAGCCCTCACACCAGGTTACAGGAAGGAGATGACTTAACGAAGAAGCAAAAATAAAAGCCTTGCAGCCCAGACAGATCCTGAAGCTGCCGTGATGTGTGGACTGAACCCTGCGATCCCTGTCCTCTCCGGTCGCCTTAACCGGGGTCACTACCACGCAGGTGGCTTCAGCCGAGGGGGAGCCTGGGCTGGAGCCTGTGGCCTCCCCGTGCCAGGCCTGCCGTCTGGTCATTTCCTGAGCATCCTGGTCTCCCAGCAGGAAGGCCCCTCCTTCCTCTCACAACCCTCTGCCTTCTCTTCCTCTCCCCTGCACCCCCACACCAGCCTCCCAAACTCGCAGCTCGACCAGCGCGCCCCCTAGCGGGAGCCCCTTTGTTTTGACAAGGAGCAATGTATCTTCTAAAATGTCAGGATAAAGCCCTGGGTGTGGGATCACTTGTTCCAGGTGATCCCTTAGGGCATCCTTTCTTCCTTGTCCCTCTGTCAGCAGCAATCTGTGTGTGTGTGTCCTATTCCTGGCTCTGCATTGTTTTGAGATAAAACCCAAACTTCACAACCTGGCACGCTGGGTTCTTCCATTATCAGCTCATGGACGATAAACTCAGCCCTGATGCTTGGAAGGAGCAGGCTGGTAACAGGAACATTGACTGGGCCAGAAAACGGGAGGCTGGGCCTGTAATGAACACCCAACCCGAAATGACCACAGAAAGTTCTAGAGAGTGGAACGGTGGAGATGCCGCTTTCTGGTTCCTCTTCAGCTTCAGCCTCCCCTAACATCCATCCCTGCACAGTCCAGCCACGAATGGGCCACGCGCTCTTCCCACACGCTGTCTCCTCTTCCTGGAATGCCTCCTTCCCGTCATCTCTCTGGATGCTGCCTACCCATGGTTCAGGACTGCAAGGGCCACTTCTCCAGAACAACCTCCGCTGGGCCACGAGAGGGGACACCCCCACTCCCAGCTTGGTGGGGTACTTGGTGGGGTGGGACATGAGGTTCCAAACCTGCTTCCCTTTTGAGACCCTCATCACAGTTCAGTTTTGAAAATCTTTCTTTAAGGATTCCCCCTGGGACCTGTGATAACGTGGCCTCCTTTCCTGGGCTGTCACCCAGTCAACCCATATGGGACTCCGGACCCTTCTTAGGAACAGTCCAGCATGGGGAAATGCAGTAGTCCTCTCTTTCCTTTCCTAGACTTAGGGCTAGTGTTTTGTTTTTTATTTTTTGGTCACTATGACTGTTTTTCATCTTTATGTCTCCAAAAACTGGTAGGATGCTTGGCACACATGACTGTGCAGTTTTTGGATGGAGGGATGGATAGATGGATGGATGGAAAAATGGAAGGATGAATAGATGAATGGAT
The DNA here is from genome assembly GCF_047511675.1 of Marmota flaviventris. Taxonomy (NCBI): domain Eukaryota; kingdom Metazoa; phylum Chordata; class Mammalia; order Rodentia; family Sciuridae; genus Marmota; species Marmota flaviventris. The sequence continues at coordinate 171,707,447 of NC_092500.1, forward strand.
GGATGGTGGGAAGGAAGGATGAATGGACAGATAAAGGCCTCTGTCTATTCCTGTGTCCCTGTGGCCCCCCAAGGGATGCCTATGCAGTGTCTTGCCCGGTGGTCTCTCCCAGACCTCTCCTCTCTATTTGTGATCCTTTCCCTAACTCATTCTTTCCTCCTTCGCTCTTCCTCTCAGCTTTGACTCCTTAGTTTTCACCATTTTTCTCTCTGATCCACGCTGTTCCTAGCAGAAACCAGTCTACTCTACCCCCTCTCACTGGCTCCCCCTAAGGAGCGGGAGGTTCCTTTCTAGGGCCTCAAGAAGGAAGCAGCCTGTGGAGCAGAGTCCCCAGAGCATTCCTGAGGAGCTGAGAGGAGGGAGGCCTCCCGCTCAGATCCTGAGCCTGGTGTGCCCTACGGTCCCTCCCCATGAGCTTCCCACCCTACACGGAGGAGTCAGGTCACCTGCAGTCCTGGAGGCCAGGCCAGTGGGGGAGGGACACACACCCCAGCCCTGCAGCTGGGCTTCTAGGCCTGGCGTTCCCTCTGCAGCGTCAGATTGACTCAAGTGATCATTTTCCTCCATCGACCTTCCTGTAGCCGATTCTGCCTCACCCAGAGTGCCCAACGAGAGCCAGGCAGACCCTCAGGGAGCCAGGAGACCTTCGCTTTCCATGAGGATCTGGGAATGGAGGCAGGGAGCCTGCAGAGTCATGGCTGATCTCCCTGAACTCTGCCCCCGTGCCTCCTCAGACACCTGCCACCCTTGGGATCCTAGGAAATTAGGGGCATGTCACAAGTAGACTTCCCAGGGACAAATAAGAGCAGGTCACTGTTGGAAGAAGTTGGATGTGGTTGGAGGACTGCAGTGCCGAGCCACTTCATCCTAGGCAGCGTGGGTCCTCCTGCCCACTCTGCAGGCAGGGAAACTGAGGCCCAGTGAGGCTTCCCAGAACAACTTGGCCATTGGACGGGGGTGAGGTTGTCTGGGATTTGTCGGTGGATGAGCTGCAGGTTTTATTTTCGCTGCAGCAGATGGGGCTGCCTGCTTCCCTCCCTGGCTGCTGCTCACAGCCTAGAGCAGCAGCGGCAGCCAGAAGCCCTTGGACTTGGAGTTGGCCCTGCCTCCCATGCCCCCAGCATTATGTTCCCCTGGTCTTCAGGGGACAGTCCCCAGCCTGGCCTCCTTTGTCTCGTCTCTGCCCCCTGGGTTTAAGGAGACACCAGCACACTCTGCTCGTTTTAATTCAGAGCCGCCATGGCAGCTGGCGTGGGGCTCCTCTCGACCTGCAGGAGGCACACCTGAGTGCCCTATTTGCAAAATGACCAGAGGATGCCGTTCTACACCTGCCTCTCACTTGGAGCCCTGGAGCAGCGTCGTAAAGGTAGCGCCAGCACAGAGCTCTGCCAAAGCATCTCATGAAAATCTGGCCAACGGGCCTTTGGGGTCCACTAGCCACAGCTTCAGGCAGCCGGCTCTTCAGGCCTGCTTTAGATTTGCAGGTGGCAAAGGGCTGGAATGGGCTAAAGAGAGCATTCAAAGGCAAGAATGGTTTCTGGATTCTTCTCCCCAGTAATGGATGCACAGGGCTGTGCTGGGAAGTGTCCTGCTCTGCCCAGCGAGCTGTTGGTGTCTGGCCCCGACGTGACCCTTCCTGACCCACCCCATAGCCTTCTCCCCTCCTCCCCTGCCCACTTCTTCTTAGGGCTTCTGCTCCCAGATGTATTTTCTTTTTATAAAATTTCCATCTCCTGCGATGATGGATGTGAGAAAAGAATCCCTGGACCTTCACCTGTGGAAAGGGCAGGACGTAGGGTCTTTGCTAAAGCTCTGGAAAGCATCCATGAGAGAAGCGCCTTCACCCCTGGGCCTGTAGGGGCAGCACCTGAGGCCTGGTGGTGGCTCGGGTTCATAGAGCCTGTTGATGGCAGGGTCAGGACTGTGAAGGCCACTGGCTAGCTCTGCTGCCACCTGTAAGGCCAGAGGAAGGGGCAGAGGGGACTCAGAGTGCCAAGCGGGGGGGCCTGTGCCGGGAAGTGGTCCCAGTTCATCCTGCACAGGGTCGATTTCAAAGCACCTGTGTGTTTGGGGTGGGGACTTGAGTGTGTTTGGGAGGGAGGGTTCTGTGGCCTGTCCTCATGTAGCTACTTCTAGGCTCTACTGAATTCATCTCAGTTTGGCTCCTGTGGCTTAGAAGGTCCCTGGAACACTTCAGTGAAATCATAGCTCCTTAATTTAGCTGCCTGTCAGTTACTTTTTCCAGGTGGCTTCGGGTTGACAGTGAATTTGACATTTGTGCAAATGTTTTGGAATGCATATCCGACACCTTGAAATAAAAAGGAATTTCAAGTACGTTTACTCCAGGAAGCGTGAGAGGTGTCACTCTCCTGGCCGCTCCAAGTCGGCGCTCTCTCCTTTCTACTGTCTGCGCCGACTAAGCCCAGCGATGGGTTGTACCTGTGGGGTGCTTCTTAGCGTGGCTGCCTCTGTGAGTCTCCTTCCTGCTCACCGCCACCCCACTTCAGTGACCTCTTCATCCGAGTGCAGCTAAGGAGAGAGCATTTCTATTTTCTTTGTCAAAGCACTTCAGGATGTTGAGGTAGAAAGAACTTTAGGGACCATCTTCCATATGCTCACCCTCTCCCAAGGGCTTGGAAGGCGGAAGATGCAGCCGTAGTCACCTTGTTGAGCTGACACTCACCCTGAGCACCCTTACCCCACGAAGCCAAGACTAAAATGCTGTGGCCCTCACCGGCCATCTCATAGCCCAGAGCTTGTACCTTCAATGCCTGAAATGCAGGACCGTGTGCCACCTTGAGCAACTATTGGACAATGCCTCTGTGTTCTTAGGGAGGAGGTGGTAGTGGCCAGCGCCTTGAAATGGCAGCATGTCCCTCTCACTTCCCCTACTGGCTCTGCCACCTTAAAACCAGTTCAGAGCAGTGCCGGGCACCCTGACGCGCTGGGAACTCAAGGGCTAAAACTCTGACTCTGCCTTTGGAACAAATAGTGACAGAGTCACGTGTGAAAGCCCAATGGTGGCATATCCTTAGGAGCCTGTCCAGGCAGTCCCGCAGAAGGGCAGCATGGCAGGATTGCTGTCCCAGAGGAGGGGTGGGTCACCAGCAGAGGTTGTAAACCCACCCCCAGCCACATTCCCACGTTCAACTCTCCCGTGCTTCCAGGACACTGCCAGGGCTGAGAACTGCTGCACTGGGTGCAAGGACTCTGTTTGAGTCCTGTTTGGAGACCTGCTAAAGAAAATTAAATTATTCATGACATTTGTCAGAAGTAAGGAAGCCTTAGTTTGAGGGGATTCCTCAGAGAGTCTTGAGCCGGAAGAGAGCTGGCTCAGCTCCCCACACCCCAGGAGCAGGGCAGGCAGTGAGTGGATGTCACGAAGAGGAAACAACGTCATGGGCAAGGGGAGGAGTCCAGCTAAACCCACCTGCAGGACTCGCTGAAGGCTGGGGGTGGGGCCCATAGATGTGCAGGGTGGTCAGAGGTGATGGGCTCTGGCTAAACCAACTTAGCAGGATTATTGACTGCGGAGTTAGACTCTGCAAAGACTAACCCAGAAAGCCAAATCGGGGGCTTCGTTGAGAAGAGTTTGAGGAGGGCGAGGAGCTTGGTCAAGGAGAGTGCCTTTGTCCACATGGCAGGAGGGTGTGCCCTGGGTGCAGGGTGGTGGAAGGAAGCGGGGAGATGCAACAGGATGGTTGGACCCCTGTGGCGGGGGCAGGAGCCAGAAGACCAAGCCTGCAGTTTAAAAAGATAGTTCTGTTGTGGGGAGATTCCGAGGGCCTGGCTCCAGCTTCAGTATGGGATGCTTCGTTAGACTCCTCCCTGGGCGATTCGGGAAGAGGTTTCCAGGAGGCAGTGAAAATCAGGGTCCAAGCCTGGGGTGGGGGCGGAGCAGCTGCCGGGGTGAGTCCTGGGCACAGAAGTGGCTCCTGCACTGTGGGCGAGTCGTGAACGTCATCACTCTCCTGGGAGGTGGAGCTGTGGAGAGAGCACAAAGGACCCTGAGAGGTTGCTAAGAGTGGCAGAGGGGGACCATGTGTATCAGGACCCTTGCTGTGGTTTGGGTGGGGAATTGGCACCCTGAGCGTCCTTGTGTGCTCACATGGGGTGGCCCTGGGTTTCTTGGTGTAGAATGGGAGGCCCTGAGACTATCTGGTGGGTGGGTCCATGGAGAGCAGGTGACCCAACTGGGTGTGGCTGATCAGCTGACTGGCCTAGTCCCACTTATCTGTGAGGAGCCCGGGCCCTCCAGGTCATGCAGCCCAGCAGCTGCCCCCATCCCCACCCACCACCAGAAGCATGTGTGACAGAATGGAAAGCAAAGTGAGGACGTGTGCTGAACCCCATCCCTGAGTGGCTGGCCTCTGGCACCTGATGAACCAGGGGACTCCTTAGGGATCCCTCAAAGCCCAGCAATAATTACTATAAGATAATACCTCACCATGTTAGTGAGTCACAGTTGTCAGATGTTTTTGTATATAATTCCTCATTTGATGTTTCCAAGGGGCATAAGAATACATACTGAGGGTGAAGAAATTGAGGATATAATATTACATTTTAAAGACAACACAAGGTATTGATTGGACTCTAAGTTTTCAAAGGTGAACTCTGCTCATTCCCCAAAGTCCTGGTGTGGCAAAAAAGCAAAGATGGGGAAGCGTTTCTTGAACTTGCCAATATTCTGACCCTGTAGGGAGAACATGTGTGTAAAATAGGACCGCATTTGCGTGACTTCTCTGTGTCTCCCTAAACCTTAAATCACGTGCAGTGCACCCAGTGTAAGGGGTCAGGAGAGAGGTTTGCCCATCACCATCATGCAGCAGGTGGCTCAGGCCACCATGACTTTACACTCTTGGCAACTTAGGTCCAAGTTCTCCATCTGAAAGTAAGCAAAAGCTCCTCAGATTATAGTGTGCACGGAGTGTTGCGTGTACTCCCAGGCCCTGCAGACAGTCACAGGTGTCTGTGGCCTCCTGGTGATTGCACCAAGATTGTGGACTTAATTAAAACTCTATTAAAATACTTTCTACACTTAGTAACAACTGTGGGCATCTTACACTAGTGTATCAAATTAGTGAGCCCAAGAGGATACGGCAGGGTCCCAGCAAGACACAGTGACACATTCCCACATCACACGTGGCCGTCTGTGCTGAGGCTGAGTCAGTTTTCTAACCCGTTCTCCTTCTGCACCACCACGCCTGGCATCTCTGAGACCCGCTGCCTCACCTGCCCCCTCTGGTCCAGGAAGGGCAATTCATGTCTATCTTTGCATAGCCTCTTTGCCCCGCGTGGAAGGAGATGGAACTGTGATTGAGCATATGGTGATGTTTTTAAAATACTGCATTTCGCTTCCTGGGACGTGCCCTGGGGTGCTGTTCTTGCAGTAAACAGCTCCTGACCAGGAGAAGGGTCTGAAACGCCTGCGCAGGGAGCATTGCTCCCATTTCCAGAAGTCAGCACTTTAGGCTTAGTTCTCAGGCTCTCGGACCTGGAAGAAGTCCCTGCCTGGCCATGGAGTGCTTGGGGAGCCTGGGAAGAGGCCTCGCCGGTCAGCTTCACAGTGGAGGTCACCTCTGGGATGGAGCTTTCTGTGTGGTGACACACGCTGACCTCAGGCCCATGGAAGCAGGCAGGGTGTTGGGGTGCACCAAGTAGATAGACACCTGTCTCCTTCCTAAGAGTTCAGCACCCTAAACGCCAGGGCTTCCTTTGTGTCACTCTACCTTCTGAGCCAGTCTGCGGGTGTAGGGGAGAAGGAGTCGCAGGGGCTGACTCCATCCTTCATACCCAGGATGTGGTCAGCGGAGATGGGAGGTGGCTTCCTGGAACACACCGGGCTGGCCTGTGTCAGAGCTGGGCACTGAGCCAGTCCTGGCCCCTCCCTGATGGTCCACACCTCCACTTGCTCTTGGACCTGAGCTCCCCTCCCTGTCCTCATCTCCTCCCTCCCTCCCTTGGGATCTGGCCCACGGTGCTCTTTTTGTTATGGGTAAATGTGCTCAGTAGCCAAGCATGCTCTGTAATTAAAAATTAATCTGGTGGCTAACTGTGTCACTGTAGATATGTTTCATCCTTGAATCAGCAGTGTTGCCCGTGGCCATCGCTGTCCCCCTTGGCCCTCAGTCCTTTTGCTGATGATATTAGAAGAGTCAAATTAGCCAGCCTCACAGGCCATTCCCATCCCAAGATACCTGCCCTGCCCACCCCCGAGCTGTGCGAGGAGAAGAGGCCACCTTGACTGCTGAAGTGGCTCTCTGAGTCCAGAGGATGTGGGGAAATCCAGAGGCAGCGACCACGCAGAGGAGGGGGCCGAGGAGGCTGTCCTGCTGTCCAGCGAGCAGAGCTCCAGGCTGCAGGCCTCCTGGCCTTGGGCTGGGGGCATTTTCACTGCAGTCTTTCCATGGAATGTTCCATAACAGAGTCTTCAGACTTGAGTCTAAGGTGTTTTCAGCAAAGCCTGCGGAGAGCCGAGAGGGGCCCTGCTTTCAGTGAAATGGACTTGCATTCCAGGGGGAGACGCCTCTCCAAGGGAGTTGGCCCAGCAGCTCCATGCCGCACGCAGACAGGGTCACCACGCGACATGAAGAGTTTCTGGGCACTGCGTGGGCCCTGTGCTATGACCAGCACCTTGGTGTTGTCGGTGGACAGGGACCTGGCTGTGGTGCCCACAGAATGTGTACCTGGCTGGCCTGGAAGTGGACTGTGCGTGGTCTTCAGAGCTGGCTCACATACTGAGGGCCTGTGTGGTTCTGACCTGCACACGGGCAGCGGACGCCTCCACGCCTCCTCAGCGCAGTCAGCATGTGGGAGTTGTCAGGGGCAGCTGTGTGGCTGAGCAGCGAGCGTGCGTCCAGATGAATGGGGCAGTCTTGTGTCTGGACCGGTGCCGCCCCTGTGCAGAGCTGCATGGTCCCCATGCAGGTTCCTTGCACATACGTGAGTAGGGCTGGCATGGAGATGCCACACGTGTGGTTGTGAGGTCTTCAGGTGGCGAAGCAGATAAATAGCCACATGTCCAGCTCATGGGCCTTGTGCAGCGTAAACTTTCCATGTGGCAGATGGAAGAGACCCTAAGACAATAGAATCCATGTTAACTCTGCGATTCTAGGGAGCTGGCAGCTAGATGGCACTTGCTCTTGTGTATTTATAATAACACTTAAATATTTTATTAAGTCTCTTCATCTTCCTTGTTCTGATGAGTTTTTCCCATTGATTTTTCCACAACGAAAGTGGCTGTTCAATGTTTTGATATAGAGAAACTGGAGTTAATCAGGCATCTGCACTTTTGGCAGCCAGACACCTATGGTCCCCAAAGATAGAGTTTATAGATTTAAAGAAACTGTCCCAAAGTATCAGCCCCTTTACCAACTTGGGGAGTTGAGCCATAAACAGAGCTTCCCACCCTGCCATCCCAACCCTTCTCCATGCAGACCAATAAAGGGGATTAGCATTGTATCCACAACAAGAGTTTGCTCATCATACCAGGCTTACGAAATGTTTACCAAACTGTTCTCATTTGATTGGCACATTTTCAGAGGAAACATTTAGGTATATTTTTAAGCAGAGGGATGACATGACCAGGGTGTATTTTAGAAAAATCAGTCTAACAGAGACCAGGTGAATGGTGCAGAGGAGGCCAACACCTTGACCTGAGGTCAAGGCCAGTATGGAGGCTCTGCAGAAGTCCAGGTATCAGGGATAAGTCCTTGTGGAGTGAGGAGGGTTTTGCTCCTTCTCCATAATGAAGTGTTAAGAAAAGTCCATGAGTCCTCTGGCCGTGGGAAACCTTGGCTTCAGGAATCTCCTGTCAGCACAAGGCGGTGGGAACCCCTCCCCAGGTGTTGAGGACTGAAATGAAGTGATTTCCTTTCCATGCACGGATAGTTATGCCAAAATGAACCCCACTACTTTGCATAACTATAATGCACTAATAAGAAACACTTTTAAAGATGCGTCTACTTCTGAGCATTGTCTAGCTGCTTTTGGCCTTACCTCCCTGAAGACTGCCACAGTCCTCGAGGCCACTGGCTGCTGCCCTCCTGCAGGCTTCAGAGGCAAATCTCTTTGACAAAAATATAAAGTGGTGCTCTGAAGCAGAGGCCCAAGCTGAAGTCAGACAGGGTGTTTCTGTTTCTGTGATCTTTGCATGGCCCTCCATGTGGCATCGGGCTCAAGTGGAAGCTGCCTTGTCCATTCCATTTCTCAGGCTCTGGCTCCCACCCCAGGCCCCATCCCCACTCCTTTGCCTTTGTGATGCTGTGTCGCCGATGGGGTGACCTCTGTCCTTGGCCTGCCACTGGGTGCCAGGCCTCCAGGAGGAGGGTGCCAGGCACCTCCAGCGCTGCTGCCCAGGTGCTTCCTCCCCTTGGCTCCAAAGTCCCCCCGCCCCCTTTGTTTATTTCACATGCAGTGGCAGGCGCTGTGGGATAAGGTGCAGCGTTTCGAAGAGAGAGGAGGTGACAGTTCAGCTAGTTCTCCTTTTCCTGCACTCGAACGTCAGTGCTGTCAGAGGCTGCGTCACTACAGGAAGATGCTTCTGGGAGGGAACCAGAGGAACGTTAGAGCACAAATGGGACTGAATGGCTTTAGAAGGTTCTGCTCTGGGAACTCACATTGTGATCCCGCGTGTGCCCTGGCGGTTAAGCCTCGTGGGGATGATTACAGATCATGGCAGGCTCCTTAGATGGAGGCGGGGACGCCAGGTGTGGGCTGGAGATCATTTCTGGATTAGAACTTTATCAGGACCACACATTCCTGACTGTTGAATGACCTTGTCGCTTCACCCAAAGGCACTGCCCCTGGAGACACCGCTACCTTCTCCTCTGTATCGTTTCACCTCCTCACATCACACCTTCCTTAAGAGCATCAGCTTGTTCCACAAGTGAAGTTGCACCAGCGGGGGTGGGGGATCTGCAGGTGACGCCTAGCCTGAGAGGACAGCAGTGACTAGTGCCCCGTGGCCCAACCCAGATGAGCGCTCTGGGCAGAACCGTCCTGGAGCCTCCCAGCGCAGTTATTTGGTGTGGTGTCTGCTCTGAGGCACCACCTCTTGGGTGCTGCCCCCTGGCTTGGCACCCGAGTAGTGAACATTCCAAGTTGCCCACTGCAAACCACACTACTTCACCCTCGGGAGGCCTGCGTGAGTGCTGCCCTCCGTCCCCTGGCAGGGGACTGCTCCGGTCGGCCTAGTGGTTGGCGCTGTGCCTTGTTTCAGCAGCTACATGGGACTGTGTGACGCGGGGCTGCGCTTCTGTCTCTGCCTCAGCGCCTGGCCTTCTGCTGGGCGTTTCCTCTGGTCCCCTTTACCTGTGGGACAGCGCTCCTGCTTGTGGAGGTATAAACAGACTAGTGACCAAATGTTAGAAGCTACTTTCTCTGGAATCCTGCTCCTCAAGGGCGAGAACATTGACCCTGGTACTTTGTAGCAGCTTGGCAAATGTTGCTTGGATTGAGTCCGTTTGAAATAAAAGCAGCAGAGGACAAGTCTACTGACCCGGAGAGTCCATGGAGCTGGGGTGGGGTACTAGTGGGTGCAGAGGTCAGGGGCATTGGCTACTAGGCTGCTGTGTGCTCCCTGACGTCCCCGGAGGGCATGGCCCCCATTTTCCCCATGTCTGCATCATGCTGGTAGCTGGGGTAGGGCCTGGAATGCCAGCTGACCTCCAAGTTTGAATTGGAAGCCTCGCTTTCAGTGAAGATTATTCTGTTTCTACCTACTTCATGTCTTCTTGCTCTAGATTTCCATTTGAAAATGTTCCACCTTGAATGTGAAAATGTTTTTGGAGTATTGAATATCTGGATTGAATACAAATGCAGAAGCCTTCTTTGAAGAACATTCTGTTTTCTCTTAGTCTTTAGGACTTTTTATTCCTGTTGTTCCAAATTACCCCCCCCCCCAAAAAAAAAAAGAAGAAGAAGAAGAGAGAAGGGAAGGAGCACAGCCATTGTGGCAGCTTGCTGGTGGGCAGAAGCAGGTGGAGGCCCTCTGTTCCCGCCTGGGTGACTGAAAAGCCTTGAACTTGGGCAGCAGCACCAACATCATAAAGTCAGGCAGACTCAGTAAAGAAGATTGGCAATCACGCTGCACTGTGCCTTTAATCGGAGAAAATTGACAAATTTATAATTTTGTGTAAAACTCTACTTTGGAGTTTCTTAAAATGTTGGCTGCAGGGACAACATTCATTGACCCCTAACTGGTCTCTGGTGGCCTCCCCAGCTCTAAAAAGCTAATTTTTTCCACCTGGTTGGGGGATCCCTCTTATAAAATTCCTGGTGGACGGAACAGTCGACCCTGAAAGAGATGGGCCCCTGGCCAGACACCTGGAACGTGAAGACACTGTTCTTCCTGAGAAAGGGCTGAAGTCGGCCTCATGTCATCCCACCTGCCAGCCCAAGGTCAGCTTTAGAGCAAGATGTGGCCGGTCCCCAGCGCTACTCGACAGGGAGCCTCCAGGGCCAGCATCGGGGTCCCTGAGGCCTGCCTGGTGGTCTAAGGCCCCGGGAGGCCTTGCTGCCAGGATCCCTCTGCCCCTGGCCATCCGATTGGGCAGTGCCAGCAGGAAAGCGGGTGCCCAGACCCGGCCAGGGGTCAGGCCCCCCACCCTGGGTGCCCAGGAGGCACCGCCTGCTGCCAGCAATGCCTCCACCAGCTGCACAGCCAAAAATAAGTTCTCAGCTGCTGAGGACGGATCTTTCCGCGCCCTTCTCCTCGGAAGCTGAGAGTCCTACAGCCTGCCAGCTGGAACTGGGAGACTGGCGACTTTCTCCATTCGGCTGAAAGGAAATGCAGTACGCAGTTTTTCATTTCTTTTCTGTAACCTTATTATGTCAAAGGAGTTGTCTTGTTCTTAAGGGCAAAAAATATCACCATGGCTTCTGAATTTGCATTGAAAATAGCATTGGAAATGGTCGATCTGCACGGAGCCTTTCCTCCTCTCCTCGTCCCTGGCAGAAGCTCCTATCAAGAGAGGCAGATGCGGCTCCACTTGAGTGGAGGGAGGGCTCTGGGAAGAAGCCTGAGGACTGAGCTCAGCTCAGCAAATCTGCTGCCAACCTTGGATTGATAAACTGCCTATTTGCACAGAGGACAGGAGCAGCTGCCTAAACTGTGGAATTTTCCAAGGGCTGCAAGACTTTAAAATCAGAGCTTCAAGTCATTCATTCCTTTATTTAGCAAATATTTATGGGCACTTGCTCTGTGCCAGGTACTGGGCTGGGGCTGCAAAGGTGAACAGAGGACAATCCCTGCCTCCAGGCGTCTCCCCATCTAGGAGAAGAAAGGCACACAGAACAAATGCATATGGTCTACTGTGCTGAATGTTCTGGAGGGTCCTCTGGTGCTAGAGCACAGGTGTGTGGTCAATGGAAGAGCTGGTTGCCGTGGTGGCAGGTCACTAGTGTAGCCATTGTTTCTGATAAACCTTGGGGCTGCTCAGCCGTAGGAAAAAACACCCAGCTCTGCCTCAGATGCATGGTCCCAGAGACAACCCAGAACTGTTAAAAGGAGGTGATACTCAAGCTGCTTTGGTGGAGCATGGGAGCACAGACTTTCATGACAAGGGGTGATGGAAGAAGGTTTGAGGATTCAAATAATCAGGGCCAGCTGTGTGTGTGCGTGGGGTGGGGGGGTTCTCTTAGAATGGAGGATCTCTGAAGAGCTCCAAGCAGATGTTTGTGTATTAACGCTCTCTCTGGAGGAAGTGCTGGTGGAGGCTGGGCTGCATGGGGTGGGCTGGGCAGGGAGGCCCATCCAGGGTGTGCAGTGGTGAGATGGCCTCCTAGGTAGAGAGGGTGAAGGGAGACAGCTGAAGCAATAAACCAGAGCTCAGGTTAGGAGACTCCATGGCCCTGACCGGGCGGGTGGTGAGTGTGTACAGCACGGGTGTGTGTGTGTGTGTGCGTGTGTGTGAGTGGATGTATGAGGAGCAAATGAGTGTTGGAGCTCAGAACATGAAGTACCCACCCCCTTGTGTGGTGGACGAGAGCACAATCAGGAGTGGGAACAGGTGTGTGAAAAGAGAGAGGGAAATATGCTGATCGTGCTGACTTTGAATGGCACACCTGCTTTTGGGGGCTGCTGCCTGGCGGCAATGACAATCTAGTTGGGAGATGAAGGAGATAGGTGGCTGTCAGCCTTTCGTGGGAGTCCCATAGCTAAGGTGACAGCAGGAAGAGAAGCTCAAAGGCAGTGTTAAAAAGGAAGGCAGCGGGCAGGGTGGTGCACACCCGTGACCTCAGCCACTCTGGAGGTTAAGCCGGAGGAGCGCAAATCCAAGGGCCGCCTGGCAACTAGGTGAGGCACTGTCTCAAATAAAGAGCTGAAGACAGAGCCCAGGGGTGGAGCACTGCTGGCACACACAAGGCCCTGGTTCAATCCCAATTCTGCACAAAAGAAAGGGAGGGAGGGAGGGAGGGAGGGCACAAGGAAACAGCTGGGGCCCTCACAGAGATGTGATCAACTGATTTTTGGTAAGAGTCCAAGATCATTCAGTGGGAAAGCACAGTCTTTTCAACAAATGGTGCTGGGACAACTGGATATCCAGATTGTGAGTTGAATGTGAGTGCAAAAAAAAAAAAAAAAAATGAAGTTGGGCCCTCATCTGAGTCTGCACAACAGTTAGCTCAAAATGGACCAAAGACCTAAACCTCTTAGGAGAAAACTTCCAGGAAAACCTTGGTTGGATTTGCAATGGATTTAGTGCAAATCAACATTGGATTTGGCAATGGTTTCTTGGACATGATACCAAACTCACAGGCAAAATGTAAGAAAAATAAACTAAAAACTTTTGTGCATCAAAGGACTATGATGAGAATGAAAAGCAAACCCACAGAATTGGGAGAAGAGATTTTCAAATCATATATCTCATTTCAAATCATATATCTCATTTCAAATCATACATCTCACACTCAGGATTCATAGAGAACTCCTACAAAGCAACAGCAAAAATACAACAACCCACCTCAAAAACAGGCAGCAGCTGGATTGTGGCTCCATGGTAGAGCGCTCACCTGGCATGCCCGAGGCCCTGGGCTTGATCCCAGCCAAAAAAAAAAAAGCAAAGGACTTGCATAGACATTTCACCAAAGAAGTTGTAAAAACGCCCAATAAGCATACAAAAGGATGCTTGAAACCATCAGACATTTCAAAACCACAGTGAGATACTTTCACAACCATTAGGATGGGTATTATTAAAAAATAGAAAACAGAGAATACCAAGCGTCGAGGAGGACGTGGGGAAAGTGGAGCCCAGTGCGTTGCTGGAGTGAAGTGAGTTAGTGCTGCCCCCTGGAAGCCGGGCCGTTTGTTCTTCAGAAAGCAAAATACAGAATGACTCTATTTCACAGCGATTCTGCTTCTTCGTATACCCCAAATACAATTGAGAGTAGGGACTCAAACAGACACTTAGATGCCAATGTTCACAGTGGCGTTATTCACAGTAGTCAAAAGACGGAAGCCATCTATGTGTCCATCAATGATGAATGGATAAACAAAATGTGGTTTATATATACAATGGAGTATTAAAATACAATGGAGTATTATTCAGCCTGAAGAAGAATGAAATCCTAATCTATGCAATTCACCTGGGTGACACTCAAGGTAGTAAACCAGATATGAAATTATAAGTACTGTGTAAGCCACTTACGAGGCACCTGGATTAGGCACAGAGGAAGAAAGTGGCACAGAGGTTTCCAGGGGCAGCTGGGGCAGGGGTGGGGGTGGTGTTTGGGATCATGAGAGGTTCTGGAAATGGACAGTAGTGGGGGTAGCACAGCATGTGAATGTACTTAATAATGCATTGAATTGAATGCTTAAATGCTTAAATGCTCCATGGTATGTTATGTTTATTTTATATCAAATTTAAAGAGGAAGGCAGGGAGACTTGAACTTGGGAGGCCCTTTGCTCGGACTCCCTAGCTCTCCCACTTGGAGTGAGTGCCTCTCGAGTGGGGCTGGGCTGGGGTGCAGTCCACTCTGCACAGTTGCCCTGACCCAAGCTGGCTCAGGTTCATCCCTGTCTCTGAGTGTTGGGCTGAGAAGGCGCTGCCCCTGCACGGGGGGGGAGTTCTAGTGGGTGGGTCTACCCCAGTGGAGGGCCGCGCAGTAGTGCCATGTCCTCCAGAGCCACTAGCTGCTCTCCTCCACTTGCCCAGGCTGCATCTTGTGCATCATCACCCAAAGGAGCAGGCATGGGTGCCCCCTCCCCACCCCTCTAGCCCAGATGCTCCATGAAGGCAGCTGGAAGCCCAGGGACCCCACAGCAGTCGTTTCCAAAGAGGGCTGCTAGCTGCCGCTGAGGCCCAGGGAGGCTGCAGCAGGGAACCCCCACCTCACCTAGGCCGGGCCTTCCTCGTGTCTGCTGGTCAACGCCCTTGCACCACAGATTTCTTGGTATTGTAGTGACTTTGTTTTGCAATATAGAATCAGCAGGGAATTTTCCAGACTTCCATATTTTCCCTGCCCTGAACGGCCTGGCCTGACATTGATGGTGAGCCTCATTCCACACGCTATTTGGAGTTTATTTCTGAGGAGTGAAGAGAGCCCGTGCTCTTTGTCCACTGAACCCCGCAAGTAACAGATGGTGTCGAGGGTCAGAGCTGGAGAGAAAACAGCTTCTGAACAACCAGACGGTAAGTCGCCAGGCCCGGGCACCTGAGCCAGTGCGCTAGGCCCGCCTCGCGCTCCGGCCTTAGCCACGCATCCATGCAAGGCCTGGATTCGGGTTCACCAGTTCTCACAAATCAGCAGCCACAGATGAAAATGTCCCAGGACTGGTGTGGGGAAGCCTTCTGAAAGCACCAGGGAAGCTTCTGAGACCTTGGTTTCAAACAAAAGCAACCGGCAGAGAGGGAAAGCAGATGTGAAGGTTCCAGAAGCCAGCTGCCTCCCGGCGACCTCTGAGACACCGACGCTGCCTGTGGTTCTGTGAGAGGTGAGCGTGGGGCCTTGCCTGCCCAGCAGGCTCGCGCTACTCCAGCTGGGAGCTGGGAAGATGGGGTCCCTGTTCCACGGATCTCCCAGAAGAAGGGCCCGGGGGAGGGAGGGGGTGCGTGCTGTGGTGACCTGGTTCCAAGGAAGACAGACCATGCCAGGGTCAGCTCAGAGAGCCTGGGTGGAGAACACCTTGGGTAGACCCGGGAGTGCGAGCTGAGGGCCGTGGCTTCAAGATGGAAGGTGGCTGTCAAGCGGCTCGTGCCAAGCGCTGCATGTGTTACACAATCGCGGACATTCGGAGTCCTTACAGGTTGGAACCAGATGAGGACAGGCGGCAGAGGAGCCACCTGGTTCCAAGCTCAGGCTGAGGCGGACAGCCAGACTCCAGTCCTGGCTTTGCAGGCACTGTGCATGTGTCCCTGGGGAGTCCCTTCACCCTGCAAGCCTTCGTCCTCCAGTCTGGTGGGACAGGTGAAAGCCACTCCTATCAACAAAGATTGTGTGAGAAACCAAAGTGGAACATTCTGTGACTCTCGGGCATCGAATACGTGACAGATATTCGAACCATGGTGGGCAGGGTGTGTGGGACTCACTTTGAAAAGATCTCTCACTAAGTCACCATGCTCTGCAGATGCAGCCCCACCTGGTGGCCCTGGCTGGGTCCAAACAGTGGCACCAGCCCTCACCCCGGCCTACAGGGCCAGGAGGATGACCAGTTGCTGTCCTTCTTCCAGGATGGATCCTGGGTTTTCACCTGGTGTCCTTGAGCCCACACCCCTGAGCAGGGTCTCCCCGGGGCCTTTCCTTGCCCATGGGGAATCCCCCTGCATGTTGTCTCCTTAGCCCACGACCGTCTTCCTGCAGCCAGGGAGGCAGGAGAGTGACGGGCCCCACCCTACCCTGAGCAGGGGAAGGAACAGGGTCTGTCACGTGCCTCTGTGGTGGCATGGCCTCCAAGAGAACAGCTGGCATTCCTGAGGGGCCAGGCAGTGTGCCCTGCACGCGGCTGTCCCAGTGGGCGGGCTGCACCCTCCCTTACCTAGCTCTGCTGATCTGCCCTCGGCAGCTGTTTCTGACAGGTGCCCAGACTCTCCACAGCAGATGGTGACCAAAACAGGCTGGTTGGCAGCTTGTGCCTCCGTGTCCCCTCCCTCGCACAGGCTGATGTGTGCACAAACCCCAGGCCCAGCCCTCAGCTCCGCCTGAAGGCACACCCGGGTCACAGGTATGCACCCCCCAGGGCCCCCCCTGGGCCGCCACCTCAGCCCGGGACCCTTCAGTTTGGGCCATCAGCCCTTTAATCTAGCATGTGCCGCTCCCAGGCTCGGCTCCCTCCCGCATCCCTCCCCCACAGCAGCCCCGTGTGTCCGCTGGTGTCGGTGCGGGTGGCTGTGCACCCGCAGCTCCCCCTGGTCGGCTTTGGCCTGGGCCCAGTGAAGTCCACCAACTCCCAGCTGCAGTTGGTCACAGCCACAGGCCTCCAGAGAGGGGGGCCAGGCCAGCCTGTGCTCCCTCTGTTCCCTGGTGTGGCCCTGTTACACCGGCAGAAGACCCCCGGGCTGCTGCTTTGTGGACGGCCTCTGAAAGGCCCGGGAGCCTGGTCTCTATGCGGTAGCAAGACCTGTCTACACCTGCTGCCAGAGGAGTCGGGTCCCGCAGCACAGCTCGTGCGAGCAGGGGAGGTGCGCCGGTTCCACGGCCCCCTCTGCCTTCGCCAGCCTGCGCCTAAGCAGGTAGACCGCGCGAGGCCGAGGCCCCCTGGCTTGGCCGCCCACAGCCTCCTAGGGGCCCGGCCACCGCACAGGGTTCGGGCTGCTCATTCCAAACAACCAACCAGCCAAGGCAGCCAGATGAGGGTGACATCTGGCTGAGGCCGTGGCCAAGTCTCTGCTGCTCCATCCCTGGCAGGAAGGAGAGGAGCTCCTGGTGCCAGGTTCTTGAAGAGGAGAGAGGGAATGAGACCTGTGCGCCCCACCCGGCTTTTCCTCTTCTTTTTAACCTGTCACCTCAGCTGCCACTTTCCTTTCCCTGGAACCTGGACACCTGCAGAGCCTCAATCCATCACTTTTTAGAGCACCTGAGTCGATCAAAGTGCCGCGGCAGATGGTGGGAAGGGGAGCCCAAGGGAAGACGCACAGCGGCACGGCCCACGCACATTCCCTCCACGACCACGCACAGCCGAGCGCTAAGCAGAGGAGGGCAGCTGGGAGCTGTTTCCTGGGGGTCTCCTGGGCAGCACCCTCCACAATGGGTACATTTTCAGTAACCTGGGTTGGGTCAGAATAAGGCAGGGGACCTCTGTAATGTGCTTCTTGCTTTAATGCCTTTCCTTCCACCTGATTCCCTGGGTGGGGCCTGTGGGTCAGGCTGGAACTGGGAACATGACTTACCCACTTGTGGCAGGTGAGAGGGTGTCTGTTCTTTGCTGAGAGAAAGTCTAACATAGTGACCCATCATAGTCTCCAGTGGTCATGGCAACTTATAAGCTGTGTGACCTTGGGCAAGTTACTGAACTTTTCTGAACTTCTGTAATCCATCTGGAATCTGAGCATAATAGCCTCCTGGAGAGTGTTTTGTGAACTGTCAACTAAGACCTCTACTATATGATAATGTTCTCATTTTAGAGCTGAGCAAAGTCAAGCAAGGAAAGCTGATGTGGCCAAGGCCATGCTGGTAAGAGGACAGGGTATGGGGTGTCCAGGAGTAGGTGGACTAGAAGTTATCAAGATGGGGCAGCACAGCCCAGGGCACATGGAGTCCTGTCCCCCAGCGCTGGCTACCTGCACATTCCTCAGATCCCCCACAGAGAGGTGGTGCCTGACACACAGCTGGGTCTCCCTGCACCGCTTGCTCCTTCTGTCTTTGAGGCAGGGGTTTCCCTGCCTCTGAAGGCGTGGTCTGGGCTCCTTCCCTGCTGACTGCACATCTTCTTTGTGTTATTGTGAATGTGATAACCAGAGTTGGTACTCCACAGCGCAGAGGCTGATGGGAATCACTGCACCTTCTCGGCAGCCTCAGATCAGCTGCGGTCAGGTCAGGACAGGATGGAGTTAGGGATTTTTGAGGTCACTGCAGCTGAGCCTTGCAAGTGTCAAGGATGGACCCGGGGTGGGGGGTGGGGATGGATTTGTGAGCCGTTCAGGATGCATTGTCCAGATTTGCCTGTGACCAGCTCGCTCTGCAATGGCAGACGGGAGAGCCGATGACAGTGTTGATGCCTACAGCTAGGGCCAGGGGGCTGATGGTGCTTGGGAGGG
The DNA here is from genome assembly GCF_047511675.1 of Marmota flaviventris. NCBI lineage: Eukaryota > Metazoa > Chordata > Mammalia > Rodentia > Sciuridae > Marmota > Marmota flaviventris. Next base: position 171,725,642 of record NC_092500.1, read on the forward strand.
AGGAAGAGGGAGGAAGAGGATGGCTTCAGGCTTGGGTCACTGGGTCTTGTGTTCTGGGGATGGCAAGGTGAGTGGAGGATTCTGATTCTTTGGATGCCAGGAACTGGTACCAATTCTGAGAACTCTATCAGCGACCACGTCAGTCTTTGCGCCGTGCTAGCAATGCACAGTTTCTCTGAGCACATTAATTGGATGGCGAGGAAGAACCAATAGGTGGAAACAGACTTCCAATTAACAAGCAGTCCACGAGCTACAAGCTTCTGCATCAAATTCTGATTGTGTCCTAAGGCTGATCACAAGATCAGGAGCATAGCAGCAAAGCCCTGTCATCACAGAGAACTGGCCCCTGGTAGGAAACCAAGCCAGAGAGAGAGAGCCACGTGTCTGGGAGGAAACCACAAAAATCGAGGTTCTCTGGGTGACTTGCTGGGACCTTCTTAGGCTGTATCTTCATAGTGATATTTAAACAGGAATATGTAATGGGATCGTCCATCGTGTTAGGAAGATGTGAGTGAGGCTCCATCCGCCCCTGTATCCATAGTCACACATCAGTGGATCCAGCCAACTGCGGGTGGATGATGTAAACAACAGTTGTGTCCATAGTGAGTGTGCCTAGACATTCTTCTTGTCATTATTCCCTCAACAACACAGTATGGCAGCTGTCGGCATGGTGTTCACACTGTGCTAGAGGTTACAAGCAATGCAGAGATGATTTCCAGTATGCCGGGGGATTGTGCCGGTTCCATGCTGGGCTGTTTTATGTAAGGAACCGAGCGTCCTTGGAGTTGGGTATCTCGGGGATCCTGGACCCAGCCTTGTGCTGTCCCACAGTGGACGTGGAAGGCCTGATAGTTCAGGCAGGTATGCTGAGTGGTTGAGAACATGGGCTCCAGGGTCAGACCACTTGGTGCCCATTTTGCACCCCTCTTTTCTGAGTGGCCCTTTACCAGGGGGCTGATGATATTTCCTTCATCAAACGAGGTCACTGGATACAGTATTCTCCATGCCAGCAGTACAGAGCGCGGCACAGAGCATCGCCTGAGCGCCAGTAGCTCTGGGTCCCTGCACTCCTTGTCTCCTTGTCTCTGGGTACATGGCATGTTCACTGGGGTCTAACAGAGGTCAGTGGAGATGTCCTTGCACAGAGTCAGAGGAAAGCCATCACCCCTCAAACCTGCATCAGGCTCTTCCCATTGCCGTCACTTGTGACATTGGAGGATGGAGAGCTTGGCCAGGTGTTCCCCAATGCTGTGGCATGGGAAGCCTAGCCCACAGGTTGTGCCTTCAAAGTGCCACAAATGTCAATGGCCTGTGAAAATCAAGCCACTCATTTGGGTGTGCAGGTGGAACTCAGGAAAGGTAGAACAAGGCTTTGGTTAGGTTCTTGGTTTCCACTGTGCTGGGCACAACCTTCCCACCTTACAAACCCCAGGTGACTTTCCACTGGCTTGGAAAGGAAAGAGCATCACAGAAATGACTAGCACCTTTGAACAGCCCTGCTAAAATAGACTCCATTGGATGCATTATTTCAAATACATAATTTCATCCATCACTCAGAATAGCGCTGAGAGGACTGGATCTCATTCCGGTTCTATAGGAGAGAGGGCCACAGCTCCATGCCAGGTGCTCAGGGTCACGTGGTGGCCCAGCTCAGACCCTCTGGCCACCAACCTGTGTACCACATGAATTGCTTGAGCACCCCTGGAGCTAGCATAAGGGGTTTTCGACACTTAGAGGAGCACAGTGCTACGTGTTAAGTATATTGTGCTTCCAGAACTTCACTTCACGGGGGTTTTTATTGTCTTAAGCAGAAAGCATGCCAAGATATGCAGATTTAAATTGTGTAGTCAGCTGTGTTCCTGCTCTCTTCTCTGGAGGGAGTTCCGTTCTTCCACTGGTTCTGCGCCTTGGTGATAGTGAAGATCATGCTTTGGCAAAGACCACTCGTGACCCATTTTGGATTCTCCCTACCTCCGCGCTGCCACTCCTGCACCTCTCCCTGCCTCCCTCCCGCCTTCCCTCCCATCCTTCCTCCTGTCAAAAAACAAACAAGACAAAAAAAAATGTCTGACCTCACTTCATTGTTAAGAAGTGTAAACAGCCTGCCCAGGGCGCCCTCCACCGCACCCCCACTCAGGCCCTCGGTCTTCTTTTTGGTACTGTACTGGCAATGGGAAGAACCCAAGAGGCCAGAGTCCTTCCATGATACCTGGTTACAAGTCGAGGTGCCCTGCCTGGGACTAGAGAGCGCCTACGGCTCTGACCACAGCAGCCACGAGCCTCTCCTCTAGTCGAGTCCCACAGTCCCTTTCTGGGTGGGGCTGGCCGCACACAGGTCATCGCTGAGCTTCAGAAGACACCAAATCTGCTGCTGCCCTTGTTTCCGTAGCACCGTCGGGGCTCTCAGCCGTGGGCTGGAGGCTGAATCATGACAGCAGTCTGTACCTTAAGTGCTCATGTCTATTTTTTCCTCCTATTTTTAGTTTCCTTGCATAATAATTAAAAGCCTCGCCATGACGTCGCGAGGTTACCCGGATGGCGGCCCGAGGGAGGCTTTTTGCTGGCCAGCTGGCCTCGTGTTCATAGTGACACATGTGACCTACCCCAGGGCAGGGAGGTCTCAGAGGAGGTTTTGATTTCTTAATATTGAAATGAGCACAACGTTTACTGTCTTAATCAGTGAGTTAAAGGGAAAAAAAAAAAACACAATAGAGTTGCCAGGTTTCATTTTTGAATTTGGTACAAGAGGACTTTAAGAAACTGTGATTGCTCTTTTAGTTACTGCAGAAAGTTCATTTTTCCCTGTGTTCAGGAGGCTCTGCCAGCAGTTGTGTGTAGACAGTTGAATTAGGGTTCAATAGAATTAGGGCCTTCCTGTGGACCCCACGCTTGTAGCAGTCATGTGTGCTACACCCTGAGTGCTTTTCTCTCTGGACTGGCTTTGATCACATTTCATAAACTCAGAATACAGAAATATCCACTTAAAATTGCAGCTGACATCTTCTGCCATAAACTGCCTTCTTTTGGAATATATGATATTTTAAAGAAGGGCTGTATTAAGGAATATTGTTAAATATTAATAAAGAAGGGATTTACTAATGGTAACAAATGACCTTTACAACATCATAATGAAAATGTTTCAATCATTATCTTGAGAAAATAATTAATCTTTTACTAAAAAAGCTGATATCTTACATGTAGTCATTCTTAAGGTACTTCTCAATTTATTCCAAATGTAACATTTTCGTAAAACCAACAGCTGGTCAGTTGCTGGGGCTATGTACACTCGAGTCTGGTTCCCTGGTACTTGGTACAGTGCCTGAAGAGGACACAGTGAATGGTTCCTAAACTAAACTGAAAAAGAAAGTTGGCTTAAAAGCTTTGTGGGCGTATGCATCGTGAAACGTGTGTACAGATACACAGAGAGGTAGACATAGATTCAGATATCATATATAATGTGAAATGCTGTGTTATATGTGTAGTGCCAGGAAGCTCCATGGGAGCATGCTGAGTCTCACAGGGTTAGACATTTGAAATCAAAACATAATTTTGAAATATATAACAAAGTCTCAAAAATTCAACAATACAAAGCAGCCAATTGAAAAATGGACAAAAAATTTGAACAGACATTTCACCAAAGATACGTAAAAGAAAATAAGAACACTAAAAGATGCCCAGTGTCGTCCTTCATGATTAGGGAAAAGAACACTGAAGCTATCCTGAGATGCCACGATGCACGTTTAGGATAAATTACAAAATAGCGACAGTCCCAGTGCCGGCACCCCGTAGGGCAGTGTGAACCTCTTGTGCTGCTCGTAGGAAGGCAAAATGGCATCACCACTTCGGAAAACCACTTGGAAACTTCCTGCCAAGCTTTACACACGTTTCCCCTTGTGACCCGGCACCTCACTCCTAGATGTTTACCTAGGAGAAAGAAGACGTGTGCTCACAGACACCCAGTCCAGTGCTTGTGGCAGCCATATTCCTGGGAACCAAAACCACCTGGTGATGGATCAGCAACTGAGAAGCCCTGTGGTCCAGACAGCCAGACCCAGAGGCTGGTGCCTGGGCCTGCTGAGCACTTGTGCATTAAAGGCACCAGGAGGCACAGAGGCTGCCCAGCCCGAGGACTTCCTAACCTTCTCTTGCCCCCTCCCTGCACAGATGGGCTCACTCTAAGCTCCCTTCTCTGACTGAGGAAACATCTGAAAGATATGCATTTCTCTTAGGCCCCCTTCCTAGGAACTTCATCAAAGAGCAGGAAGGATTAGCCATAGAGAAGAGCCTCCAGGCCCCCAGCCCAGACCACTTTCATGTCTTCCTCTAAGGGCGGATCCAAGGGCAGCCTGGGAGACTGTGCCAGAAGGTGCTGCTGCTCAGGGTGGCTCCAGCCTGTGTCTAGGATCCCTGGCAGCCTCCCACAGCTGAGAGGAACTGTCCCAGGCTCGCTCATCTCTCCTAAAAATCATTTACTATTCCTCCCAAAATGCCTGCCGCCCTGCTTCCCTCTCCCCTGGGAAGAGGGTGTTTAAACTGTGACCCTTGCTTTCTTTGAGTGCCAGATTGTATATGGCCCCTGGGAACACGTGTCCATTGAATAATAAACCCAGTGCCTCCTGCTGGTGATCTGTGTCTTCAGCTGCCTCGTGGGTGGAGGAGAACTTCCCCAGATCCTGCAGCCCCCGTCACTGACCATAAGGCAAGAAAGGAGCAGAGGCAAGGCAGAGTCTAAGAGCTGAAGCAGCGCAGGTGTGCACTCCAACATCGTGCATGGCCCTCTGCAAGCTGATAGAGACGTCCGTGGTCAGATCTGGAAAGGGACACAGAAGAAGGTCACTAAACGTCAACAGCCGCTGTAGACAACAATGACTACTCACTGTGGGAGAGAGTAACCTGATTTGGAACCGGCCACATTATATATTTAAAATGTCCAATCTTCAAGAAAATAAGATACAAAATCCACAAAATTACAACTTACTAGACAAAGACTTTAGGTTAGCTGTTATAAATAGGCTGAAAAAAAGGAGATCACATCTGAAGAATTAAAGAAAATATAAAAACAATATTTCACTAAATAAAGAATATCAATAAGGAGGTAGAAATTATAAGACAAAGAACTAAATAAAAATTCTGGAACTAAACAGAACTAAGTAGAAATTCAAAGGTGCAGTCTTTTTTTAAAATCCACATTTTTTATTGGTGCATTATAGTTTCACAAAATGATGGGATTTGTTTCATTTGAGTATATGCACATGATCAAACAATATAATTTGGCCAATATCCCTCCCCAGCACTCCTCCCTCCCTAGCACTTCCCCCCTCCCTCCCCAGCACTTCCCCCTCCCTCCCCAGCACTCCTCCCCTCCCTCCCCAGCACTTCCCCCTCCCTCCCCAGCACTTCCCCCTCCCTCCCCAGCATTTCCCCCCTCCCCTCCCTACCCAGCACTTCCCCCTCCCTACCCAGCATTTCCCCCTCCCTCCCCAGCACTCCTCCCCTCCCTCCCCAGCACTCCTCCCCTCCCTCCCCAGCACTCCTCCCCTCCCTCCCCAGCACTTCCCCCCTCCCTCCCCAGCACTTCCCCCTCCCTCCCCAGCACTCCTCCCCTCCCTCCCCAGCACTCCTCCCCTCCCTCCCCAGCACTTCCCCCTCCCTCCCCAGCACTTCCCCCTCCCTCCCCAGCACTCCTCCCCTCCCTCCCCAGCACTTCCCCCTCCCTCCCCAGCACTTCCCCCTCCCTCCCCAGCACTCCTCCCCTCCCTCCCCAGCACTTCCCCCCTCCCTCCCCAGCACTTCCCCCTCCCTCCCCAGCACTTCCCCCTCCCTCCCCAGCACTTCCCCCTCCCTCCGCACCTCCAGCCCTTGGCCCCTTTCCTCTTCTGATCTCCCTTTGGTTTTCAGGAGATCTGTCCCCACCTTTCTTATTCCTCTCCAGCTTATGCATATGAGAGAAAACACACAACCCTTGATCTTCTGAGTTCGACTTATTTTGCTTAACATAAGGGTGTCAAGTTCCACCCATTTTCCTGACATAATTTTAAATGACATAATTTCATTTTTCTGTGGCTGAATAAAACTGCATTGTGTATATGAACCGCATTTTCTCTATTCATTTATCCCCTAATGGACACCCAGGCTGGTTCCATAGTTTGACTATTGTGAATTGTGCTGCTTTACACATGGGTAGGTATGCCTGTGTCAAGGTAGCATGACTATGATTCTTCAGGATAAATCTGAGGAGTGGCAGAGCTGGGTCATACAGTGGTTCACTACCTAGTCTTTGAGGACCCTCCGTGTTGATTTCCAGAGTGGTCGTACTAATTTACTATCCCAGCAACACTTTTAGACCCACAGTATGAACAGTCTTTTATGCCAACAGCATAAGATGTTCCTTTTTCTCCAGCATTCCTTCTTGTTTGCATTCTTGATGACTGCCTTTCTGACTGGTGTGAGGTGAAGTCTCGGTGTAGTTTTGATTTGCATTTCCATAATTGCTAGAGATGTTGAACATTTTTTCATGTATTTGTTGGCCATTTGTATTTCTTCTTTTTAAAAATTTTTTTAACTGTAGTTGGACACAGTACCTTTATTTTATTTATTTATTTATTTTTATGTGGTGCTGAGGATCAAACGCAGAGCCTCACACATGCTAGGCAAGCGTTCTACTGTTGAGCCACAACCCCAGCCCCTGTGTTTCTTCTTTTGAGAAGTATCTGTTTAATTTATTTGCCCATTTATTAATTGGGGTTTTTTTTCACTTATTTAGTTTTTATTAATATTATTATTTTTAAATACACAACAACAGTGGAATGCATTACAATTCTTATTACACATATAGAGCATAATTTTTCGTATCTCTGTATATAAAGTATGTTCACGCCAATTTATGCCATTATACATGTACTTTTTTTGCATTACAATTTTTAATACACATATATACCACAATTTTTCATATCTCTGTTTGTCTATAAGGTATGTTGACACCCAATTCAAGTCTTCACACATGTGCTTTGTATAATGATTAATTTATTAATTATTATTTTTTTAATTTAGTTGTAAATAGATACAATAATTTTATTTTTATGTGGTGCTGAGGCTCGAACCCAGTGCCTCACACATGCTAGGCAAGTGGCACTTGCCTACCACTTAGCTACAACCCCAAACCTAATTGGGTTTTTAGGGGGGTTTCTTTGGTGTTAAATTTTTTCAGTTCTTTATTCTAGCTATTAATCCTCTGACTGAAAAGGAGCTAGTGATGACTTTCTCCCATTCTGTAGGTTCTCTTCACATTCCTAATCGTCTCCTTTGCTGTGCAGAAGCTTTTTAATTTGATGCCATCCATTTATTAACTCTTGGCATTATTTCCTGAGCCCTAGGGGTCCTATTGGGAAAGTCATTGCTACATGCTGAAGTGTTAACCCTACATTTTCTTCTAGGTGTTGCATAGTTTCTGGTCTAATCCAAGGCTTTGATGCATTTGGAGTTGATTTTTATGCAGGCTGAGGGATAAGGGTCTGGTCCCCTCCTTCTGCATGTGGATAACCAGTTGACCCAGCACATTTGTTAAAAAGGGTATCTTTTCTCCAGTGCGTGTTTCTGGCACCTTTGTCAAGGATCACATGACCATGTCTGTGTGGTTCGTCCCCATGTCTTGTAGTCTGTACCTTTGGTCTATGTCTGTTTTAGGCCAGGACCACACAGTTTTTGTTGCTGTAACTCTGTAGTCGAATTTGAAGTCAGGTATTGTGTGCCATCAGCACTGCCTTTTGGGCTTAGAATTGCTTAGGTTCTTTGGGGCTTTTACTCTTCCAGTGAATTTCAGGGCCATTTTTTCTAGTTCTGTGAAGAATGTCATTGGTATCTTGATGGGGACTGCATTGAACTTGTATATTGTTTTTGGTAGTATGTCATTTTAACAATATTAATTCTGCCTATCTGAGCATGGAGAGCTTTCTGTCTTCTTGTGTGTTTTTTTTTTTTTTTTTCAGTTTCTTTCTTCAATTTTTTTTTAGTTTTCATTGTAGATATCGTTCACCTCCCTGGGTAGATTTATTTGTAGGGTTACTTTTTGTTCTGTTTGGTTTTGGTTTTTGTTTTGAGGCTATTGTGAATGGGATTGTTTTTCTGATTTCTTTCTCAGCAGATTCATTGTTGATATAGAGGAAATCTGTTGATTTTTTTTTTAACTGCATCCCCAGTCCTTTTTATATTTTATTTATTTTGAGATAGGTTCTCACTAAGTTGCTGAGGCTGGTCTCAAACTTTTGATTCTCCTGGCTCAGCCTCCCCAGTCACTGGGATTATAGGAGTGTGCCCCCCTGCCCTGCTACAAGCTGTGCATTTTTGTGTGTTTATTTTGTAACCAGCCCCTTTCCTGAATTTTTATATTAGCTCTAGCATTTTTTTGGTGGAGATTTTTTGGATCTTCTAAGATGGGATCATATTGTCTGCAAATAGTGATAACTTCTTTCTTTCCTGTTTTTATCCCTTTAATTTCCTTCTCTTGCCTAATTGCTTTGGCCCGAATATCTAGCACTGTATTAAATAAGAGTGGTGAGAGTGGACATCCTTATCTTGTCTCATATTTTAAAGGAAATGCTTTCAGTTTTTCCCCATTCACTATGAGGTTGTCCTTGGGTTTTTCATCTATAGCCTTTATGATGTTGGGGTAGGTTCCTCCCGGCCCTAATTTCTTCAATGTTTTTATCATGAATGGGTGCTGAATTTTATCAAAGGCTTTCTCAAAGAAAACTACCCTATAGGAGTTGTCAAATGGAAGAAAGAGCAAACTTGAAGATAAGATAGTGGAGATTATCAATCTGAGTAACAGAAAGGAAAAAGAATGAACAAAAAACAATGATGGTTACACTATAACTCTGAGAGGATGCTTGTGTTAGTCAGGCTTCCGTTACTGTGACGAAATACCTGAGAGAATCAGCTTATACAGAGGAAAGGTTGATTTCTGCTCTCAGTGTCAGAGATTTCGGTTGGCCTGGTGCTTTGGGGCCTGTGTCGAGGCAGCACACCACTGTGGGGGTGTGGCCGAGGAGCCTGCTCACCTCACGGAAGCACAGCTGGGAAGTGAAGAGAGAGAGGGGAAGAGGCTGGGGCCCAGTGTCCCCTCCGAGGCTCACCCCAGCCAGCTAACTTCTTCCCACTAGGCTCCACCCACCCCCTGAAAGTTCTGCCACCTCTCAATAGCACCATGGACTGGGGACCAAGCTTTCATCCCCTGGGCTTTTGGAGAACATTCAAGATCTAAACTCAAGTAATACTAAAAACCATCACCTTGTCAACTTTAAAAGTGTGAAATTTTCAGTTGTGAACTATATGGTATGTAAACTCTATCTCAGTAAAATAATTATCTGTAAGGGGGGAAAAGGGAACTCTGTTAGAGAATGCTCTGGAAGACTAGAAGACTGGGCTCAAAGAGGAAAAGAGGTTTCCCAGGAGGACAGCCTCCTGGTTTAACCTTCTCATTTTACGCTGAGGAAGCTGAGGCCCAAATGGGTGAAACAAACTGCCCAGTGCTTGTGACACACGGGTCGGGACTTTCTTTAAAGGTTCTTCAGCCTGGGGGATCCCAGTTCTCCTGAGATTGTTCTTAATTTGACACCAAAAGTCCCACATCCTGAGAAACCTTCTAGCACCATTGGCCACTCTGTATACTGTTCAAATTGGAATCAGTCTTCTTTTCAGCCGTCTGAGTTGCTGGGATTTGCACATAAATGAGAAATGGTGGCATTCAGAAAGGCTCCTGGGCTTTACTGAAGTCAACATTCTGAACTTAAGCAGCCAGCGTGTTGCTTTAAGTTCTTCTGTTCGACCTTTTGGAATGAAGGATCTTTCCTTTTAATGAAATCTGCATTGCACCCCCAAGGTGAAACCTGGTGTCCTTGGCTTTTCTGAAAAGTGAAAAGTGGCTTTCCTTTGTGTACTAAATGCTAAGAGTATAACAAAAACATAGGTTGCCGTTAATGGATCGCAGATATGAAAAAGCAGATTATAACCCCTCAGAGATACATGCGGGGGGGGGGGGGGGAGAGAAGGAAGGAAGGAGGGAGGAAGAGAGATCCATTTCTCCTGCAACTAAAATCCATGAAAGTAAAATCCATGCAGGGAAAGTCATTTGAATTCTTCTTCACAACCAGCAGACCTCAAAGGAAAGATCAAATCAAGAGAAACCAGCAGACCTTGAACGTGTGATTGATGTGAACCATCTTGTGGGTGGAGCGGCTCCCTAAGCCAGAGCCAGAGGGTGGTGGCACGTCTCAGCCACTGCACCCTGAGCCTGTTCCTCTGGCCTGTGCAGGAGGTCACAGCCCAGTCCTCCTCCTTTTGAGGCCAAGGTCAGCCAGGCCCAGGCTAGCCTGGTGGGGTTCGAGGTAGGCAAGTCTTCGTGCACCCCCTGTGCTTGGCATTTGAAAGGTGTGGGAGACAGAGATGAAGGTAGTCCGGTGGCTGCCTCCTTACCCTGCCCCCACCGCAGCTCGGGCAGCCTTGCAGACCTTGCTGTAGGCGAGCAGGTGAGCCCCTGGACACCTGCCACCTCGGCCTGGGAGCAGGCGGCCCCTCTCGTCCCGTGAAGTACTCCTTCATCCACTGTGATCACGGGCATGGAAGACAAAGAGCACCCAGCTGGTCCACCCTGGGTGGGGCACTGAAGACCTCTTCCCATTGCCTGGAGCCCCCTCCTGTCCTGTCTGCTGAATTCTCGCCCTGCCGCCCCGTTTCACTTATTCTCGGCAGTACCAGAACTTGCCCGCCCCCCCAGGCCTGCCAGCTCTCCTCAGCTAGGCCAGGCTACCCCCTGACCTCCCCAGGCTTGGTTGTGGAGCCCCTCAGCTCAGAACTTGCCCTTCATGACAGAAGTCCACCCCGGGAGAGTCCAGGTTCACTCCCACCTCCTCCAGAGACATCTTTCCAGCTGGATAAGCCTTGCCTTCCTCCAGCCCCTCAAAGGACTCTCTTTGCACTTTCCACATTCTAGAACACTGCTTCCACAGTGGATATTCAGGATCGCGGAAGTCCAGTCTCCTCCAATGAATTCTGTCCTCTTCAGGGACAGGGATAGGGAGTGTTGGGTAGGACCAATGGAAGAAACAAAATGTCTCTGTGGGGCTCTGCTTCCTGGTTGTCATTGTCCTTTCCTAGGCCCAGGGTGACTGAGCATCACTAGTGGGTACTTTGCCGCTCGCTGTGGCAAGGAGAAAAGCTCACCTGGTGCATCACGGCCTCTGCCCAGAAACCACATGGGTCACTTCCACTCACAGCTTGTTGGCCAGAGCCACTCACATGGGCAACATGACCTCAAGGGGGAGGGGGAGAGAATTTGGGGACCACCACCACAATCTTCCACACCTGTCCCATAGGGCAGAGTGTCTCCAACTGTAACACACGAGGCCCCCTGCAGATCTTTTACAATACCAATTCAGACTCAGTGGGTCTAGAGGGGGACTCGGATTTTGCATTTCCAGCAAGCTGCTGCCACTGTCGGCGCGCTAAGGAGCCAGGGTGGCGCTTCAGAGCCTTCTTGGTTAGGAGGGCATCCTGAGCCCCATCCTTCCGCCCCTCCACAGAGACAAAGCACAGCCAGCAGCTCTGTCATTTTGCATTGCAAACCAAGAGAAATAGGCTGGCGGCTCAGAAAGACCCTGTGCTTTACCTTCAGCGAGCAGGGGACACAGAGGAATAGATAATAAAAGCCATTAATTGTGTGAGAGGACTGCAGTCTGGGGAAGGACAGAGCACGGGAACACTGCAGTCCTTCCGAGAAGCCAACTCCTTCTGTCTAGAGGCCATCATTTGCATAAGCAGTTCTTTTAAATGGACCAAATTAGATCTAAATGTGTCACCTCCTTCCCTACTTTCCCTCCCATCAGTTGGCAAGGCTGGGACAGGTCAGTGCACTCTGCCTGGGCCTTGCAGGGGCATCAGCCCTGCTAAGCATTCTCTGTCACTGTCACATTGGTGGAGGAGCTTTGCCCTCCTTGCTTCAGCCAAGGATAAGTGATCCCGGGTGCAATTCCACTCTTCCAGAGCCAGGAATTGTGTGTCTAGAGTCCACCTGGTGTTGCTGACGAGCGACTCGTCCATCTCCTGTGACTGGCTGGGCCACTGTGGGCAGTGATCCAGGCTGGAGGCTGCTCCTGCCCGCGCCACACCAAACCAGACAGCAGAAGCCTCTGCTCAGCTCCTCATGGATGGCGTTTTCCTTTCTAGTGGTTTTATTTAAAAGTCATGCCAGACATTTCATATCCTGTCACAGAAATTTTGATGGATGGCCATCTGGCCAGCCGGAAGTGTCATGGAGCAACACTGCTGACTAGGCATCGATACCGGCTGAGCTTACTAAGCCTCCATGGGGCGTTTGTAACATGTGGCGCCATGTTGGTGTGTGCTCTGGGCAGAGGTGCAGCGTGAAATTTGGTAGGATCAGACCTAAAGGTACTAAGGTGGTGTCTCAGTTCAGAAGGGCAAGGTAGAAGCCAACAAGACGTGCCAGGTAGGCGCTCCCTGCTGGCACGAGGGGCTGACTGTGGAGTGGCTCTGCGTCCCTGTGTCCTGTCCTGTAAAACAGAGCTGGCTGGCTCCCAGACGGTTTCAGACTGAACTCTTTGAACCAAACCCCAGTTTCTTATGGGCTCATTATCATAAATTAAACTTCTAGGAAAATAACTTCTAACAATTGGAGTGCTCTAAAAATTATCACAAAATAAAGTGAAATATACAGATATATTTTACAAATAATAACACATAAACCTAACACTTGAGCCTGAATTCTTTGGGTGGGTAAAGGAGATGGGATTTGCTTGAGTTAGACTTCATGAGGCTTTCAAAAATAGTCTGCAAAGGTGTGAACTGTTCTTTCTTTCCCGGCGTCTTTCCCTGTAGCAAGCACAGCCACCTCTCCTTGCTAAAGGGCCTTCTAACTGTGATCAGGGTCATCTGCCTTGAAGGTGGTCACTGCTGACGGGATATGCCCTGGGAGTGGTGGTTGCTGGGGAATGGGCAGTGGCCATGATGTCTTCGAACTTGGCAGCCCTGTCTAAGGCTCTGGATCCTGGACTGTGGAGGACTCCAGAGGTTCACAGAGTCCTTTGAAATGATAAGCAAATGTTTGATTGTGACCTTCCTATGGGAGGAGCATGCGCAGTGTTCACTGGATTCTCCCCAGGTGTCGGAGCCGCTCTGGACACTCCCTTAAGTCCTGAGCAAGAGATACTGAACAATTATTGTGACCCACAATAACTCGGGCCTCCACTCGGGTAATGAGGCGTGGCTCCAGGAGTAGGCATCACATCGTGGGGTTGAGTTACAACTGTTCCTTTGTAATCCTATCCCTTGCCTCATTTGAATGGCTTCTCCCCAATAAAACTGGGTTCAAGGCGTGCTCCCTCCTCTTTCTCACCCACCTTGCCTCCTCTGTGGGACCTGGGTCAGAGGAGCTGTCACAGAACCCCAAGAAAAAGGTATGTCTCTGTCTTTGTGTGATTATTTTGTGCCAGCCCAGTTCACCTGGAGTGACCCTGACTGGTTTAGTTGTGTGTCAAACACCTAGGTGTTAAGCACCACTAATGTGTGTTCAAATTTCTTCATCCTGATACATGATTTCACTTCTGAAAAGTGAAAGGTATGTGTAGTCAGGCCACGGTGAGGTTGAGTGTGTTTCACGCACATCCTCATGAGCACTGATGCACGTGCCCGTGGTGCACTCGTGTGCGGTATGTGTGTACATGCCCTCTGTCCCACACACATGCATGTGGCACATGGACGTCTCAGAGCCAGCACCCTGGCCTTGCTCCCAGTTCCCACTCCACAGAATTCCAGCACAACTTTGCTGTGGATTCAAATCCACCATCTCCCCTCTGGCATGCTCATTACTCCCCTCCCAGCCCCATTTTAGGGATGGCCTGTGTGTGAGAAGGAGCATGGAATCCAGAGCCCCACAGCCTGGATCCTTATCCCAACCCACCACTGACTCTTAGCACGTGAACTTGACCAAGGTTCTTAACTGCTTTTGTTTCTTCCTGGGTAGAGTCAGAAAAGTGACCCTGCCCCACAGGATTGCTAGCACAATGAAATGGGAAAATAAAAGAAAAGGAGCCTGCGTCTGGCATCGGCCACGCCAGGGGCCATGCCAGGGCCCTGCAAACCCCTGAGCCCAGCACCTTTGCTGTCAACTCTGCCCTCCTGCGGCTCTAGCTGGTCTTCTGGCCTCTGCTGGGCTCAGGAGATGTTTGGGAAGTCTTGGGGAATCCAGTGTTTGGAAGGCCAGTAGCCCTGGGAGGGGGTGGGAGACAGTCCTCTCTCTTGCTGTTGGGGGAGTTCTGGGTTCGAGTTCCACCCTCTTAAGGTGTCTGTGGGATCAGCTGAGGTGGGGAATAGAAACCAGCGGAGCGCGGGTGGGAGCGAGTCTCCCGCCGAGTGCTTCGGCCATTCTTTAGAGGAGCAGCATCTCAACCCGAGGCTCTAGATACCAAGAGCCAGGAGGCACCTAAGTGTTGTGGGTGTGCTTGTCGCGTTCCCGTGTGTTGACAGCCCAAAAGATCCATGGAAAGCAAAAGCCTGCAGACCATTGTTTTGGGGTAAGAGGGAGAAAGGGGTGGGGAAGAGTCCTGGGAGAGGCGGAGCAGGGGTGCGGCTGGGCCCACCCGGGCTGCCTGGCGGACAGGTCCTCCCTGGCCGCTCCTGGCTTGGGGCGGCTCCGGGATCCGAGCGCAGCGCCTGCCACCCTGCGGCCGTGCGCTGGAACTGCAGCCGCGGGTGCGGGCCTCCCCGCAGCCCGCCAGCACCGGTGGGGACTTCCGAGCCCTGAGGCCTGGCCGGGCCGCCGCCCTGGGTCCTGCCTGCCCCGAGGTCCTGGAAGAGCAGCCGGCCCAGAGGCCTCAGCCTGAGTAGATCCCTGGGGGCTGCGGCCAGACACCTGGGCCCACCTGGGCGGGTCGGCGCTGAGGGTGGAGACCAGGAAGGGGCGGTCGGAGGACCCTTCAGAACGGGTCCGGTGTGTGACAGCACAGGGCAGGAGGTGAACCAGGCGAGTCAGCCAGCTGCAGGGGAACCAGCACCCTCACTTCTGGTCTGAAGACCCCAGGAGATCTCCACTTGCCAGAAACCTTGAGTCCTTAAGATGGAATCTTTTATTGGTATCTGGTTACAGCTGCAGAGAGATTATTTTAAACCCATCATAGGAGTTCTCTTCTTCTCTTTACCCGCCTTGGGCCACCCATGTTGAGTCCTGAACTTGGCTTTTTCTTTTCAAGCTCTCTGCTGCCTGATGCAGCAAACACTCCCCACAGTTCTCCTGCCCGTCATATTCCCCAGAAAATTCCATTCACAGCCACCGAGTCCGAAAGGCTTTCCTTCACAGGCAACTATTAGTGGCCACTGTGGGGGCCTGTGCTGGTTACCACTCACAGGGAGGTCACTCCTGACTACGGATCTAACCTGCCAGTCCACCACTCTCAGGTCTCATCCTCCTGGGGTTCTGTTTCCTGAAAACAATCTGGCACCAAATGCCATTAGCCAGGATTCAGTCATGGAAACAGAAAACGTTCAGTTAGTTCAAGCAGGATGGATTTGGTATAGGGGATTTGGTGTTTACAGAATCATTGCAAGTGAAGGTCCAGAAAAACATCTTTAGATTTCAAGATGCCAAGAGTTTACAGAAATCTCCAGAACTCATTGCCCAATGACTTGAATGGCCTGCAGCCTGGGAATGGAGGGAAGCAGGAGAGCTGGCAGAGTCGCAGGTGTGTGCTCCACACATAGCCGTCACCATCCTCACTGTGGCACTTTGCAAGTAATGGTCTCTCCTCGTGTTGAGGAGATTCCATGTGGGTTCCTCTAACTGGTGGAATCAAAAGTGGGCCATTGCTATAGGTAAAATTGGAGAAATGTGGTCCCCAAGCTCCACCTCTGCAGTCCCAGTCCACACTGAGGGCGTCAAGGATTCAAGGCACAATATCTGACATGCACTGTTAAATACAGGAGGCAATAATAGGACTTCATTCCTAGGGCTGTTGTGAAGCTAAAATTAACATGTGTGAATTCTTTGCACAGGGCACCGCATCTGGGAAACCCTCAATAATGGCTAGTTTACCAAAAAAAAAATAAGTAGTAAAAACTGACATTAGACTGCTCCTTATTCTCATCTCTAGCCCCTGCAAGAACGCTGGATGTTGCTGGACTGTCTGGTCCAATAGCCAGCCTTGGCAAGGACCTGTTCCGTGCTACTAAATGGCCTGCGTGGCTGTGGGATCATGAGTCTGCCTCATTCCGGCTCAGAGGGCTGAGCGGAGATTCTGGAGAAAGCCTGGGTTCTCAGGAGAAGCCTGAAGCCTCCCGACATGGTGCCTACCGACATTGGGTTCCCTGTGCGGGCGGGTTTGAGGATTTCAACTCAGATGGTCAGCGCCTCGTGAAAGCACAGGTCCCTAGCTTGACTTGGCAGCTCTGTGCCAATGGAGTCAGTACCTGGGGTTGAGTCTCTGAAGCCTTATGCTCAGACACCCTCTGCAACCAGGAAGAATCAGGGCGCAGCTGAAATCCAAAAGGAAAAGTAAGGCTGGAGTCTGTGAGGAGTGTTTCCTAATCCGTCTCCTGCCCCAAATAACTCTGTTCTTTCCCCTCAACTGTAGTGACAGGTTTCCTTCCCTAGTAGCAGATGCCACTGAGACTTAAACTGGGTCACAGAGGGCAGCAATGGCTGACACAGGCCCTCGGGCCATGTCCTCCCCTGATCTGACTCCCCTGCCCTCCTGGCCTGGAGCTCAGAGAACAGACCCCACAGGTACTGGGCTCCCAGGGCACCTGAGCAGGGATCCTGCTCCCGGGAACTGCAGAGTGGAGACATTCTGTGCCACTGTCTGAGGGTGTGTGGAGCCTGTCCCTGGGCTGAGAGCAGAGGGGCAGCAATGGGGCAGGGGTAGAGCATAAATCCCAAAGTCAAAAAACCTGATTTCCACCTGATTTCAAATTCCAGTCCACTGAGGTAGAACAGGGTACGTGTCCACCCAGAATCATCCATCTGGGAACGGCCCTGCCAGAGCATGACCTCGCCCCCAGCCACTTCCTGCCGCACCTCAGCCCTCCTCTTCCAGGACGCCCAGTGCCCCGCATTGTCCTGAGGTCTCTCTCTCTCTCTCTCTCTCTCTCCCCCCCCCCCACAGGTTCTTTCAAAGCATGGCTTCAACCAGATCACCACTGACATCCGGGAGGGACAGACTTTCTACTATGCGGAAGACTACCACCAGCAGTACCTAAGCAAGAACCCGAATGGCTACTGTGGCCTTGGGGGCACCGGCGTTTCCTGTCCATTGGGTATTAACAAGTGATTTCTCCCTTCCTGGTGGATCCCAGGGGTTCCAACAAAAATCCCTTCACTGAATGGGGTCATGCCTCTGTGATTCACATTAGTGGCTTTCTGAAGTGCACGTAGCGTAGTGCAAAAGCATTGTACCCCAATCCAGTTTTTAATTAAGGTTTAATTCACAGGATGTGAAATGGCAAGTTGATAAAACATAATTTGTCCAGGAAGTTAGGGTGGAAGTAAGTTATCTGTGAGATTTTCTGGGTCGTTTGGGATCTCAGTGGAGATGATGAACACCCTCAGACCCTGTGTCCACCCTTTCTGAGCACCTGCCATGGGAGACAAGGGGTGAAGCTGGAAGATAGCTGGACAGGGCTCAGGGAGCTGGGAATCCTTGATCTGTGTCTGTGACTCCTCACACGCCCTCCTGTCCCCCAGTGCCTTACAGTTTGCAAACATTTACAGCCTCAATAGCTCACTCCTGAAATGCTTTCCTCTGCAGAACCAAGACATGTACAGGAGGCCTTCTCTCACTCCTCAGCTGTCTTTGTGCAGAGAAAGATGTGCGTTAGCTTGATGAGCTTAATGCTTTGCTTACAGCTATGAGAAACGCCTGTTCTAATAAAAATCTACAGATTCACTGATACCAACTGCCCTGTGCCTCGTCCATCTTTCCCCTGTTTAGGAGGATATTTGTAAGCACTTCGAAATGGATTAACAAGCTGTAAGAGAGCTCTGAGATAAGACGCCTCAGAATCATTTTCCCCCAAATGGAAAATATTATGATTGAAATTTTTGGAAAACATGCCCACCTCCAGCTCCTTGCAACTGCAGTAGTAATAGCTGCTTCTCAGGTGCCTGTCACATCCATCACGCCAGGGATACTAGAGCTGGAGAGCAGACACCTCAGTCCCCGCCTTGCAGAACCTTCTGTCTGGACAAGGAGTTGGGGCCACAGGCTGTGAACATGCAAACAAGTGGATCAGTAAGTGGATTTCAGGTCCTGAGCGAAGTCATGAAGACGAGAGGAATGAGTCGGGAGCTGGGCCTGGGTGTTGGTTCAGGGCCGTCTCTGCTGGGCAGTGAGCTGGGGAGCAGAATGTCCCAAGCCCAGTGGTGGCCTGCAGGCAGCAGCTGGCTAAGAGCACTCACGGGGCAGACTAGCGGTGACTGTCAGCACCCTCTTCTGTGCACACTTTAGCTGCTTGGAGGAAAAGCTTTCCAAACAGAAGGGCCTGGGAGTACAAATGGCCCAGGCCAGGGAGGATTGAAGAAAGAAAGGTCAGTGGGCTCAGGTGATGTGCAGGAGGAGGGTCCCAACGAGAGCTCAGCGGCGCCTGGACCTAGAGGACCTTCTCAGGGCGCGGGCTCGGGCTCTTCATTGATTTGAGTAGCTGCTGTAGAGATTCAAGCACTTCTTCAGGTGATGGAATTGGGGGTGGTGCTGTTGTGGAAGAGCAGGTGTGGGGTGAGGAGGAGTCGATGAATCACTCAGCTTAGGCCACAGAAGTTGAAGCACTTCCTGGCATCCTCGTGGAGACGGGGAGGAAGGAAGCTTGTGATTCGGGTCTAGAACCTGGAAGGAATCTGAAAACGAGAAATCTCAGTGTCATCAGCCTAGAAATGGCATGTGAAGCCAGGGAGCCCGTAGAGATCATTTAGGGAGGGAATGGAGAGCCAGAGGGAGTCTGAGCATTGAGTGCAGGGCCCTAAGGCATCCTGGGTCTGGTCACAGGAGGAACAAAAGAACTTGGAACATTGCAGCTGAGACTGGCCTTGGAGGAAGTTGCTGTCCCAGGGCAATGTAGGCATGTGTTCCATGGAAGTCTGCAGCAGACCGCAGACCAATGACCATGATCAGAACAAAGCAAGAAAGTACGTAATAAGGAGGTCAGGTCCTTTGAGCAAGGACCTCAAAACATTCAAGATTCAGGGAATCTTTCCTCAGCATTTTGCAGAAGGAACTGGGATCTTCTACAAAATGATTCCAGAAATGAACCTGTCCAGGCCTTCTCAGAATTGTGGATTCTCTAAGCTGATGCTAGTCTTGGGAAACCGCCATGTCACCAGGGCCCACTGGTCAGAGTGGGGTGGGAGATGGGTCTTGTTCCAAGTCTGTCTCACACAGCCCAGGGAGTCTGAATCACAGGACGGAAGGTGTCTCGCCACTCCCAGACTGCATCTCTGTGTCCGCCAAGTCCCAGCTTCTGTGAACTTGCCACTTTAACACCTACCCGACATGCATGTGCTGGACACACCTGGTTCTGGACAACCCAGTCACCCACCTGCATCTCCGTGCCTTGACCCCTCACCCCACTGCTCCTTGGAGGAGTCCTTCTCCTGAGGGTGTTTCCAAAGAAAAACAAACTAGCCCAGAGCTCACATCCCAGCCACCCACTCCCCTGGGCTCTCACGCTCTTGGCTACTGTCTACCTGACCTCATCACCCTGGGCCAGCCCTGAGCCCCAGAGCCCACTGAAGTTATTCACACTAGACAATCTAAAGCTGCTTAGCCTACTTATCCCAACTCACTCAATCCTTCCTGCAGAAACTGCAAGATAGGTTTGTTTTCTTTTTTGTTATTGTTGTTGTTATTGAAGATTGAACTCAGGACACTTAACCACTGAGCCACATCCCCAGCCCTTTTAATATTTTATTTAAAGATGGGGTCTTGTTAAGTTGCTCAAGCTATGCTAAGTTGCTGAGGCTGGCTTTGAACTTGCAATCCTCCTGCCTTAGCCTCCTGAGCCACTGAATTACAGGTATGTACCACCACGCCCAGCTACAAGAAAAGCTCTTGTCCACAGTGCCCCCTTCTCCTTCTGCCTCCTGATGGACCCCAGTGCTTTCTGGTGGCCCCATGGATGGCACACCCCCTCCTCTGGACCTGTGAGTAACAAACTGTCTTTTCAATGGCAGTCATCTCCTGCTCTGTTGGCCTTATGTACCAAGGTAATAATAAGACCTATTAAAACAGAATTTATAGTTTACTCATGTTGTATCTTCCAATCTATGAGCACAATTAAGTAAATTTAATTAAGTAAATGTATTTTATTTCCCTTAATAAACTTTGCAGTTTTCAATGTCCAGGTATTGCATATCTTTTATTAAGTATATCCCTAAGTATTTCGTATTTTAATGTAATGGTCATATTGTTTTTGAACTTCAATCTCTACTTGTTCATCGCTAGCTTATACAAGTACAGTTGGTTTTGTATGTTGACCTGGTAGAGTGCCTTCATGCTAAACTCACTTAATTCTAGCCTCTTCTTTATGGGTTGATGAAAGTTTCTACGTAAGTAACACAGTAACCTGCAGAGACGCTTTCCTTCCTCATCTCCGACTCCGCGCCTTCCCCACACCCCAGTCTTACTGTCCCGGCTCTCGCAGGTGTTTGTCACTATCCCTGTCCCTTTATTGCCTTGGTGGCATCCCGCAAGTTTTGATATGTTGGTGTTTTCATTTCCACTTGGTTGGAAATATTTTTAATTTTTCTCTTTGAGTTCTTTTGACTTCTGAGTTGTTAAGAATTTGTTGTTTAGTTTCCAAATATTTGGAGATTTTTCCAGAGATCTGTTAGCAGTTTTGAATGTAATTCCATCCTTATCAAAGACATGTCTTGGAAGTTTTTTAATTTACTGAGACATTCTCCACGGGCCAGAATACAGTCCCTTTGGGTCAGTGTTTTGTGTGTACTTGAGACAAATGCGCCTTGTGCTGTTGTCAGGGAGAGTGTTCTCTAGGTGCCAATCAAGTCCAGTTGGTGAGTGGTGTTATTCACGACCCTTCTGCCCTCACTGATGCCCTGTCCGCTTTATCAATTATGAAGAGAGATGTTGAATTCTCCAACTATAATTGTGGATTGTCTACTTCATAATAGTTTTTTTTTTTTTTTAGTTGTTGCTGCATGTATTTGGAAATTCTGTCACCAGGTACATAAATGTTTAAGATTTCATGTCCTCTTCATGAACGGAACTGTTATGAAATGACCCTCTTCATCCCTAGTAATATTCTTTGTTCTGAAGTCCTCTCTTATATTGATACAGCACTCCAGCTTTCTTTAGGTTAGTGCTTACAAAATATATGATTTTCCGTCTTTTAACGTTTAACCAGCTCTTGTCTTGACATTTGAAGTGAGTTTGTAGGCAGCACATGGTTGAGCTGTGCCTTTGCAGCCAATCTGACGGTGCCTGACCTTAACTGGGTGGTGGAGGCTGTTGGAACCTTCCCATGGCTCTTTGTTTTCTTCTTGTCCTCCTCAGTCTCTGTTCACTCTCTGGGTTTTCCTCTCTTCTTCTAGGGTAATGATGTATTTCATGATTCTCTTCTACACAGGTTTATATAATACCTCTTTGCTGTGTTATTTTCGTGGTTACTTTCAGGTTTATCAGCTACATCTTTAACTTATTATCTACTTCAATCGACATCACCTCACTTACCGTGTACCGTGAGTTCCTGAAAATAGTGTATTCCATCTCTCTCCTCCTGGTCATTCTGCTGTTTTTTATCATACATTTGATTCTATCCTCATTACAAACTCCACATTATAATTGTTATTATTTTTGCTTTTAATAGTCATTTTATAATTTACTATTTTACATTTAAATAATAAGAGAATAATCTTATATATATCCAGAGAGCTGACATTTCTAGTGTTCTTCCTTCCTTTGATGATTTGCATTTCCATCTGCATCACGCTCCTTCCATTTGGAGGATGCGTTTCTTGTGGTATAGTTTTTCTAGTGATGGATTCTTTCTGCTTTGGTACCTCTCAGAAAGTCTGTATCCCACCTTAGTTTATCAAACATGTTTTTGTTGGATATAAAATTCCAACTCTGTCTTTTTTCTTTCAGTAATTTGGAGATGTTGTTCCAATGTCTTGGGGGGCAAAGCTTCCATAGTATCCAGTGGAAAATCTGCTGTTATCCTTATCTTTATTCCTTTGTACACAAGGAATATATTTTTCACCCTTCTGGCTGCTTTTATGATTTTCTCTTAACAGTTTTAAGTAATCGTATTGTCACAAAATAATACATCCAAGTTCTAGCTTCTGGTACCTGTGAACGTGGCCTTATTTGGAAATTGGGTCTTTGCAGGGGCAATCACATCAAGCTGTTACACTGGGTTAGGGTAAGTCCTGATCCATGACTAGCGCCTTTAGGAAATGAGAGAAATTTGGACACATACACCCATGTACACGCATGAGAACGTCATATGAAGACAGAGACACACAGAAATAAGACCACATGAAGGTGGGAGAGAGAGAGGAGTGTGTAGCTTCACACCAGGGAACACCAAGGGTTGTTGGCGACCACCAGAATCTGTGAAGAGGCATGGAAGGATTTTTTCCTTGGTGACTTTAGAGAGAACACAGCCCTGGCAACATCCTGGTATTGGACTTGTGGCCTCCTAAATTCCAAGATAATAAATTTCTGTTATTGTGAGCTCCCAGTTCATGGTAGTTTGTTACAGCAGCCCTCAGAAACTAATACAGCTCTGATGTGCCTTGATGGGGTGTTCTTTGGGTTTTTTGGGGGCTTGGATTTTGTTAAGCTTCTTAAATCTGCTTATAGTTTTCATCAGGCTCTGAAGCTTTCTGCCATTAATCTTCAATTATTTTTTAATCCTCTCCCTTTCTTTGGGGACCCCCAATAAATGTCCCATTTATATTCTGATCATTTTTTCAGCCTTTTTTAAATCTCCAAGATTTATTTTAGATAGTTTCAGTTGTTCTATTTCTATGTTTTCAAGTCTTCCAGTCTTTTCTTTCACAATGTTCAATCTGCCATTAACCCATCCAAAGCTATTTCATCTTGGATGTTGTGATTTTCATCTCTCTTTTTTTTCCACCTCTTGGTGTTTGCTTGGAGGCTTTGATACATCTTCTGTGAATCTACTGACATGTTCAATCTTTCCTCTGGTTTCTTGAACATATTCAGTGCATTTACAATAATTGTTTAAATGTCCTTGTCTACTAATTCTGTCATCAGTGTCACTTCTGGGTCTCTTTGATTGACTGATTTTTTTCATTATGGGCCTTATGGAATCACTTCTTTGTGTTTCTGGTAAGTTTTGATTAGACATGTAAGACATTGTTAATTTTTATCTTTGGGGTGCTAGATGTTTTTGCCTTCCTATGAGTTTTCCTGAGATTTGTTCTGCAATATAGTTAACTGTTCCTTGGAAATCATTTGGTCTTTCCAGGGTTGACTCAATCCTTCCAGCTTTCTGAGGTGGGCCAGCACAGAGTTCCATCTCTAGGACTGGTACTTAACCTCCTAGGAGCACTCTGCCCAAGCCCTGGGGATCAGGTTGCTGTTCTGGTTGGTGGAAGGAGAAGCCTTTCCGAGCCCTGTGGGCACTCTGAAGCTTGCCCCTCCAACCCTTTGGATCCTTGATTCTGTCTCCATTCTGAGGCTGTGGAAGAATCAGGTGGGCAGTCCCTCCTGCCCACTGGGTGGAATAGCCATAGCACTCTGACACTATTCTCAGGGAACTCACAAAAACATTTAAATTTATTTTGTTATTTGAAGATAAAAGGCAAAATATGTTTTAAGATCTGATCATATGTGTATCTTCACGGCAGTGGACTCGGGAATGTGTGGCTGTGTGGCTGAGGGGCCTGTAGAACTGTAATGCAGGTGGCCAGGGAGAACATCATGGTGAAGACAGCCTCTCTCGGCAGGTGAAGAACCTGATTTTCCAGAAATTGAGCCAAGAGTAAAGCCTGAGCCCTGGGTTTGGCTCACAATGGTGGCAAGAGAAAGAGGATGAGCGGTGGCCCAAGGGACGAAAGCAGTCAAGAGGCCCTGCCCAGTGGAGTAGAGCGTGGAGCAGGTGTTTGAGGCTGGCACACCCAGGGCAGGTTCGCGAGTCTCTAAGCCCAAGTTTCCTGGCCTCTAAAAGGGATTCGGTGCTAACTGCCTTGCAGGGGAGCCCTGTGTGGAAGCTTTGTGGGATGGACACCACTCTCTCAAGTTTAGATATTAGGCAAACGAGAAGGCCCTGAGTAATGGAAACCAAGGCACAGAGAAGGGGTGGCATTAGGGTCACAGCATGAACAAGACTGGGAAAGACCGTGGGGCTGCCTCATCCTGCTTTCCTGCAGGAAGAAATCAAGGCAGCAAGACTTTGAGGCCCTCAATCACAGGAGACCACAGGTGAGGACCACCTGACACTCACGGCCCAGAGTCGGGGAACTAAAATCTCCAGACTTTAGCCATGGGATCCTGGGAGAGCTTAGGAGGGCTGGGGAGGTGCTGGGTACCTAAACCCGTTCTGCCGTGTGGTACTACATGTGGGTGATGGTAATGGTACATCCAGGGTGGCTGTCAGTGACAGCAGCTGGGAAGTCCTCAGCCCAGGGTGATCAGGCACATGCTAAGTCCGGAAATGTGCTGATTTTTAGAGCAAATTTTACCAGACATAGACTGACCTGCTCCTCAATCTCTTTCTCTCCTTTTTAGGAGACTGGCTGGTTTGGTCCCATCTGTCTGGGCCTTGATTAGGATAACTGTCCTTGCTCCCGGGTTTCAGGACCATCAGTCTCCGTACCCCAGCCCAGAGGGTGCCTGGAGTGCTGCGGGCTGAGACGAGCCGGACGTCCTTGGGAGGCTGGTTCTTCATGCTGCGCAGAACCACTCGGCTCGGCATCGAGGCCTGTGTGAAGGCCCAGGCCCAGGGCCCGCCCTTAGGCCTCTGTCCCAGATGGAATGAATGGAATTGGATTGCGTCTTTGTCATCTTGTGCTCACAGACCCTAGCTGGCTTGCGACAAGAAAGAATTAGGGCATAGCTCAAACAGAAAAGTGGAAAAAGAAACGGGCGAAAGCCCACAGGGAGGACTCTCTATTTCCTTATCTGTCTGCCGTCCCAAATAGCTCTGCTCTCCTCCCCCATTTGTGTTTATGTGTCACGTTTCTTTCTCTTGCAGCAGATGCCACTGGGCTGACTGTCCTAAACTGGGTCAGAGAGTGGTGGTGAATTGACACAGTCCCTCTGGCGGTATCTTCCTGTGTCCTCACTCCCCCTCCAGTCCCCCAGCCTGCCTTCCGTGGCGTCTGAGGGTGGTCCCTGTCCCCAGAACCACAGGGACTCAGGGAGTTGCCTGCCACTCCAGGACCTCAGCGCTCGTAGCTGGGAGACAGGAAGGCATCCTTGACTGTCCTCAACCCTTTTGCTTCTCCAGGGTCCCCAGCTTCTCGTTTCATCTCACTAAGCACTGATAAATGATTTCAGAGAACTCCAACCCACTTGCCACAGCAGCCAGGTAACCACACTGCCTTCTGGACAGCGCCCTGCCTGCCCTGGGGCCTGTTTCCCACAGCCAGGCCGCCCCTGGTGTAGTGTGGCAGCAATGCCGCACTGGGTGGAGAACAAAATCAGCCATGTTTCAGACTCCATGGAACAGAGACCAAAGAAATCAGTGGATTGCCCAACGTAACGCAGTAAAGGGCAGAGTCCAGGGTCACACTCCCACTGACCATTCCTACTCCAGTGCACACTGTAGTCTACCTTTTGCTGCTTCATTTAAAGCATGCACTACTGAGAGTCTAGCTCTTTTCTTGATGTCCTCTGTTAAGAATCTAGGTCCAGGGCTGGGATTGTAGCTCAGTGGTAGAGTGCTTGCCTTGCAAGTATGAGGTACTGGGTTTGATCCTTGGCACCACATAAAAAAATAAACAAAAATAAAGATATTGTGTCCATCTATAACTAAAAAAAAAAAAAAAGAATCTAGATCCAAACTTTTCCTTGAGATGCCCTTCAAAAGAATAGATATGGCATGCGGGTGACCAGTGTTTGAGAGGGGAAATTATGTTACACAAAAGATTACCATCAGGAATATTGAAGAAAAAATTCTGATAGGTCCCATGGACTTAGGGGTCAGAGGCTTTGCCTTTCCAATCGGAGTTTAAAGATAATTGCTTGGTCTTCACCTCTGCATAGATGCCATGTTGGCAGACCAGTGTTCCACTGTGCAAGTGAAAGGCTGGATAGATGCTCTAAAATGACAGCACAGGACATCTGGGGTAACAATGAGGACTCGATGAATCGACATTTCAAAGAATCGGCACAGTTAGGTAACTGACATTACCAACAGGATTTGTTGTTGTTCTTCCTCTCTCCTGGGGGATATCCAATTGGCTGATCCCCAAGCTGAAAATCAGACATGGTCCAGACACGAGAACACTAACCACAGGGGCAGAGAGAAACCAGGAATGCTTTTAGCAGTTGTGTGGGTCTGGAGGAGACCCTGGGAATTTGAGAGGCTCCAAATGTAGATCCTGGAAAGCTAGGCTGATATCTTCTGAAAATCAGAGGAAAATATCTGTTTCCATGCCTACAGAATGAAGACCATCCATGGGAGGGACCTGCCTCAAAATCACCAGTCCCCTCCTTCTCCAGACAGGTACCAGGCTGAAGCTGCCCAGGGTGGTAGGTGGAAGGTCCAGGCTGGCATTCCCACACCTCCTGCACCATCCAAGGCAAGGGTATCTGAGACCTGTCAGGGAAGTCCAAAAGGGCTATGCCCAAAAATTAAGTATTAGAGAGACATAGACTGAAAAAACAGTTATTTAAAAACCTAGCCAAATGTCTGATTGCATTGAGATAACCAGTTCTTCAATTTATCTGCCCCACAGAGGACAGAGGGATCTCAGTGGAGGAAGACAATAGCATGTAGATCCTTTGTTATTTTTCTTTTTCTAAACAAGCAATGCCAAATACTTACTTAAATTTAATTCAAGTTAAAATGTTAAAAATTGCTAACCATACAATGAAACAAGAAAAGATACCCCCACGGTCTAGACATTAACATTGCCAGTATGGATTAAAAAAGAAAGCCAAACATATATTATTTATATATTTTAAAAATAAGACCACAGAAAGGTTGAAAGTAAAAATAATAGGAAAGAAATGATGTGAACAATAACCAAAAGAAAACTGGTGACACTTTATTAATTTCAAAGTACACTTTAATTCATGAAGACAGAATCACACAAGGCTTTGAATAACATAATATATCACATAAAATCGAGGCAAAGAAGATAGAATGAATGAAGATTCACAACTTAAATAAAGAATTTTAAATGACAAAGTTCAATGGACTTTGTAAAACTGAGAAAATATAATACCTTGAATTATCCAAATGGATAGTCTCTCTCTCTTTTTAGTTGCTTTTATTTTTTAAATACATGACAACGGAATGCATCACAATTCTTATTACACATATAGAACACAATTTTTCATATCTCTGTTTGTATATAAAGTATGTTCACACCAATTCATGTCTTCATATATGTACTTTGGATAATGATGTCCATCACATTCCTTCAACATTGCTAACCCCCTGCCTTCTCCCTTCCCTTCCCACCTCTGCCCTATCTAGAGTTGAGTTTGTCAATTCCTCCCATGCTCCCTCTCTCTACCCCACTATGAGTCAGTCACCTTATATCAGAGAAAACATTCGCCATTTGTTTTTTGGGGATTGGCTGACTTCACTTAGCATTATCTTCTCCAACTGCATCCACCAAATGGGTAGTCTCAACAACAGAATAGATGCAGCAGACAGAATCATTTTAACTGGGAGACAGCTCAATTTCTAGGAAACTAAGAAGAAACATGACGAGTACAGGAGATACGTGGGACACATTCCTAATGTCTTTCATATATAATTACAATTTCAGAAAGAGAACAAGACAAAATCAACATTCAAAAACTATTGAATGAGCATTTTTTAAAACTTATGAACATCAATTCCTATATTAAAAAATCTCAAAACCTCAAGCAATAGAGACACAAAGAAAACTCCAACTAGGCATGTCATAATAAAACTGATGAAAACCAAAGACAGAACAATTCTTAAGAGCATCCAGAAAAGGGGGGGGGGGGCACATTACCTTCAAGGGACAGCAATAAAGATGACAGCCGACTTCCTAGCAGACATGATGAAAGCTAGAAGATAATGTAACGACACCTTTAAAACGATGAAAGAAAAAATGAGACAACCTAGAAATCTAGCCCAGCAAGATATCCTTCAAAATGATGTTGAAATAACCATGTTAAGAAGTAAATGAAAATGGAGGGGATTTGTTGCCATAGGCCCACATTAAGAGAATAACGGAGGGGAATTCTGGCAGAAGAAAGATAATCTTGGATGGAAATATAACCTGGAGACTGGAGAGAGAGAGAGAGAATAGAGAAGGTGTGGGGGTAAATACAGATGAGTATTTATTGTACAGAGCAGGAACTATAATGTCTTGTGGGATTTAAAGATAACAGAACTAAAATGCATAAGCATAAACACAAAGGGCAGGGGTTGGTAAATAGAATTGAGATTCTAACTTCCACCAGTGTTGAGCACGTGATAAGGTGATGCCTGTCATTAGACTTAAATACATCAATGATGCTTATTTTAGTCACTGAAAAATATAAAGTATAATTTAAGAGATGGAAACTATGGGTAAATAAACATTATTCTAGCATTCTAAAAGAAAGAAAGAACAGAAAGAAAAAAACAAAACATGTGTGGGACAGGTAGAAAATCAGTGCTTGTGGCTGAGAATTTAGCTCAGTGGTAGAGGACTTGCCAAGCATGCACAAGACCCTGGGTTCAATCCCCAGCATGGGAGGAGTGGGGGGAATAGGAAAAAGAAAATCAATAGTAAACTTATATAGAGACCACATTACATCCATCATTACTGATACGCTGATGATATAATTAGTACAGGACTAACAGACTGGATAAAAAAGATTGTGACCAGAGTCACAATTAAAATGAAGGCATGTACTGCTTAATAATTTCAGGGATAGATATGTTCTGAGAAATGCATCTGTGAACATCATGGTGTGTACTTACACAAAACTAGATGGTGTAGTCTGCCATGTACCCAGGCTATTGGGAGTGTGGGCATGCACATGTGTGCCTGTGGAGCTCAGAGGTAGAGGACTTGCCTGGCACATGAAGCATTCTGTTCTGTGTGTGATTGTGCTGTGCTTTTATATGGCTGGCAGTGCAGTGGGTTGTCTATATCAGCATCACCACAGCCACATGAGTAACACATTGCACTGTGGTGCTGTGATAGTCATGAGGTCAGGAGTGACAGGGATCTCCCAGCTCCGCTATGGTCTTATGGACCTGTGTGTGTGGTCCATCCCTGACCAGAGCATTGTCATGCAGTGCATGATGTACAGGAACACTCAAGAGGCTGACAGTAAGGGATTAAAACACACACACCACATAAGCACTCACTGAAAAAGCTGGGTTATCGTCTATACTAATATTAGACTAAGAATCCTTCAAGTCAAGGAGCATTATTAGAAAGAAAGAGGTTCATTTCATGAAAATAAAGGGGCTAAGTGACAGGTTGATATCATAGTACTAAATCTGTATGCTCTAAATAACATAGCTTCCAAATATATAAAACAAAAACATTAAAAATCAAAGGATAGACAATTCCACAATCATAAGAAAGAGGCAGTAATCCACATTTCTCAATAACTGATAGAAAAATAACATTTAAAGGATCAATAGATATGTATATCTGAACAACCCAGTTAACAAACACTGTATTTGATACCCAACAAAGATATGGAACACTTATCAAAATCAACCATTGCCTGGGCCATTAAGAAAGCATTAGTAAATAAGTGATTGACATCATTCAGAGTAATTTATCTGGCTGTAATAGTATTAAGATAGAAATTAATAATAAAATGATAACTAGAAAAACAACCCTCCTGTCTAGAAATTAAACAGTGCAGTTCTACATAACTCAAAGGTCAAAGATAAAGATAGAAGCTTGATAATATATTTTTATTAACACACATCAAAACTTGTAGGATGGAGGTCCACATTTTGGAATAAGTTTTCATAGCAAAAAGAAAAAAGGCAAATATAAGAAAAGTAGAAAAAAGAAAATAATTATAGAAACCAGTTATCTTTAAAATGCAAAATGAGGTCAGGAGTGACAGGGATCAAATGGTTTTTTAAGAAAAAAATTATTATTTACTTTATGAAATATCAATTACAATATTTATGATCAAAAGAAAGAAAAAGAAATAATAACAAGAATACAAAGATTAGAGAGCTATAAATCTTACAGACATCAAAACATAAGAGAATTTATGACTATATTTTTTACAATAAACTTAATGAGTTGGAAGAATGCACCAAATGCCTCAAAAAATACAACTTACCAAATCCAAAAGAAGAAAAAATAGAAACCCTAATTGTCTTTTTGTGATTAAAAAAAAATTTTTGAGTATAAGGCTGGAATACAGCTCAATTAGTAGAGTGCTTGCCTTGCATGGACAAGGCCCTGGGTTCAATCCCCAGCACCATTAAAACAAAACAAAACAAAAATACAAGTATGAATTAAGACCTTTCCCTCAAAACAATCCCTAGACCCAGGTGGTGAATTCTTCCAAAGACCTCAGGTAGTAAACTGCGCAAACTCTTCCAGGAGAGGTGGAGACACTTCTCTAGTCTTTGTATGAAGCCAGCAGAGCCTTGATTACAAACTATGATAAGGATATTATAAGAATGAACAAGGACAGGTCAATCTGCCTCATGATCACATATAGAGAGAGATGTATGAAAAGAGATTTTTGAATAATTGGCTCACATGATTCTGGAAGCTGAGAAGTACCATAATCTTCCATTTGCAACCTGCAGTCTTGGAATTCCATGCAAGTCCAGAGTCCTGAGAACAGGGAACCAGTGGTACATTCCCAGCCCAGGGCAGGAGAGGATCACCATCAGCTCAAGCAGGCAGCCAGGAAGGGGCTGAGTCCTCATTTCCTCCCCTTTGTATTCTATTTAGGGCCTGGCAGGTGGAGGATGCCCTCCCACACTGGGCAGAGAAACCTGGGTTAGTTAGTCTGCTGATTTAAATGCTAATCCTACCCAGAAACATCTTCCCAGACACACCCACAAATGTTTATCCTGTGGTCTCATCAAGCTGACACTTAAAATTAGCCATCAATCACTGATGGTTTAAAAATAAGAAATTAGTAGTTATATCAATAATGTTTTCACAGCATTTATAGGAAAAGAGAGAATCATAATGATCTCAATAAATGAAAAAAATAAAAAAAGCACTCCTGTTCCAAATCTCCCACAGGAAACATCTCAATGGTCAGATTTTGCAAACTCCACAGGAAACATCTCAATGGTCAGATTTTGCAAACTTTCCTCAAAAGATGAGGGAAAGGCAAATTCTGTGTATCTTTCTCTTTTTCTGTCCAGCATTGCACTGGAGGCCTGGCCAGCGCAATCAGGCAAGAAAAGAAATCCATAGCATAAAGATTGGAAAAGAATATCAAAATCTGAAAGAATCTAAATACAAATGGTTTGAATTAGTGAGTTCCGTAAGCTCATGACATAGTTTCCTATACACACACCAGAAGTCAGTATGTCAGTATGTGTGTGCACATGAGATGCTAATGAGAGAAAATTAGAAGTTCAACCTATTTGAAAAGGGACCCCTGATAAGCAGTGAGGGCAGACTCACTATGCCAGGCAAGGCCATCGGTGTTCAAAAGGTCCTGGCCTTTACCTCCCCAGTGGGCTCAGAAGTCAGTTCCATGCTGATTTCAAATTTACTGTGAAAAGTAAGAAGCTAATAAATATTTTGGAGTAAAATATAGTATTTTCATGACCCTTGGATTTGGTGGAGATTTCTGGTGGTGTCTGGGACAACAGTTTATAAAAATTCCTGTAGCTACATGTAAAAATTTCAAGTCACCATGGGGAGGAGTTTTGCTGGGTATGACCTTGGTGTGTGTGTGTGTGTGTGTGTGTGTGTGTGTGTATTTCTTTTGTATCAAAATTTTTCCAGAGTGAATTGTCAGTGCAAGTAATGAGGCCTTAGAAACTGGGATAAACCCAGCCATCCAGAAATGCCAAGAAGCCTTGCAATGAACTTCGGGGGGTCCTGTGTGTTCCTACAGACTTCCTAAAACCTTATGTTTTCATCTCATAAACACACTGATGGGGGCTGTGGCTGTGGCTCAGCAGTAGAGAGCTCTCCCAGCATGTGTGAGGCCCTGGGTTTGATCCTCAGCACCACATAAAAAATAAATAAATAAAATAAAGGTATTGTGTCCACCTGCAACTAAAATAAATAAATAAATAAATAAACCCAAACTGATGGATGCTTCTGATCTTCTGGGTTCAGATCTTGAACTTTAATGACCTCAGCAGGTTTTATTGGGGCATTAATATTCTAGGTCAAAGCCATAATAAGCTAAAAATATAACAAGGTCATGATGTAAGTAAACCAGCTAGCACTGAAAGTACATCTTCTCTCCTCTTTCCTGAGCTGCCGTTTACCTTACCTCTCAACTGCCCCGTGTTTACTGGATGCCCAGGGGCACACAGAGATGCTGTAGCTCCTGAGGGGAGCAGAGAGAATATCAATCTCCCTTAAACACCCCCCCCCCTGAGTTGGGTGCCAAAGTAACATACAGGTTAACAATAAACAGTGGAGATACCTGATAAATAGTATAAAGAAGAAAAAACAGGATTGCTAGAAGGTGCCCGAGGACGGTAGGGTAGGGGCTGGACCGTGGTAACTGGTGCAGGGACTGGGCAGAAGGTAAGAGAGGATGGCAACTGGGTAGCAGTGCAAGGGGGGATGTAATGGATTCTGGCTCTGGCTTGAGATCAGTGCTGATGAGCTGAGCTGACGGATCAGACACACGGTGAGAGGAAAGAGTGGCCCGAGCCAGCGCCTGGAGAGTTCCCACGGGGCAGCAGGAGGCTCGGTCAAGCCATTCGCAGCACTGCCGAGGGCTGTGGTGGGGAGACTCGGGTGAGTGGCCGAATCACTAGTTTATTTCGAGATGCCTCTTCCACATCCTGGAGGAGACGACCTTAGGGCAGTTGGATCTGTGTTCTGGAGCTCAGGGGAGAGGTCCGGGACATGCACAAGGGCAGACGTGGCGTTTGTCACAGTGACTATGGTGAGATCATCCCAGGAGGAACAGCCTTCCTCAGTTAGCTGTGGGGGAAAGAGGGAGAAACAGCAGAGTTGAGAGGAGGTGACCGGATGCTGGAGAACCAGGCTAGTGAGTTCCCCGTCGTGGTCAGAGCTCATGGCTGACGGGGACTGTGGTCTGCTGGTGCCCAGCAGCTCAGGAGGGCCCAGCTCTGCGCATCACCCGTCCAGGAGACGCGTGCTGCTTTCCACCATCACAAAGTTGGGAAATTCCGCCCTTCACACGAGAGACCTGGAAAGGCTGTGAATTTAAACTTGATTTATGTTGTACCTATGCAATCAATAGGATTGGAATTGGGGTACAGAGTTCTGCCAAATTGTCTCTACAGCTACCCGAGGGGAGGGACTGCTGGGTGTGGCAGACATGG
Organism: Marmota flaviventris; assembly: GCF_047511675.1. Lineage (NCBI taxonomy): Eukaryota > Metazoa > Chordata > Mammalia > Rodentia > Sciuridae > Marmota > Marmota flaviventris. The sequence goes on from NC_092500.1 coordinate 171,759,317, forward strand.
GAGCTCTCTGGCTCTTTCACCAGGACTTAAACCAACAACCTAAACTGCTGAGCTGGCTCTTTCTGTGAGGATGCCCTCTTCTACGCAGTCGGCCTACCCCCGGTCCTTGTGTCCTTCTTCTCCTGTGGGACTCAGTTGCCACAGCCATGGGTTATGAAAAGCCCGCCTTCACCAGCGCTGCGTTCCAAGCTACCACAGAGGGCAAGTAAATTACTCCCTGCCACAACTCCCTGTCTCCTCCTTTCAAGTGGAAATGAAGCCATCCTGGTCAGACACCAAACAAAAGTCAGAGTAGACGTGCAAACCAAGGCCACCCAGGACAGCCAAAGGAAAGGCGGTCTCCACAATAGAGCCATGCTCATGTGGTCAGCCTGTATAGACCAAGACTAGAGCAGTCAGCCGGAAAGCAAGGCCTTCCCAACTCAGCTGCTGTGTGTACGGAAGAGATGAATTTCAAACCATATCCCACCATGCACCGAAACTAATTCAGGATGGATCACAGGCCTAAATATTAGAGCTAAAGTGAAAAGCTGCTAGAAGTAAACAGTTCACTGTCTCCTCAATATTGAAACAGGCAAAAACTTCCTAAACAGGATTCAGCCCATACTAGCCAGGAAAGAAGAAATTGATTAAATGGATTTAATAAAAATCAAATTTTTCTGCTCATTACGTGACCCCAGTAAGAAAATGAACCAGCAAGGCACAGACAAGGTGGAAACATTTGCACACTTCGGACAAGGGATTCACACACTCCGTAGGTACGAGACTCCTGGGACCCAATAATCAAAAGACAAACAAGTGTCTGTTCAGCTCCTTGCCCATTTATTGATTGGGTCGTCTGTTTTTTGGGTGTTAAGTTTTTTGAGGGTTTATATATCCTGAAGATGAGTGCTCTATCTGACGTGCATGTGGCAAAAATTTCCTCCCAAAATATAGGGTCTTTCTTCACTTCACTAATTGTTTTTTGTTTGTTTGTTTGTTTTGCTGAGGAGAAGATTTTAGTCTGAATCCATCTCATTTGTTGATTGTTGATTTTATTTCTTGCACTTTAGGAGTCTTGTTAAGGAAGTTGGGGCCTAATCTGACATGATGGAGATTTGGGCCTACTTTTTCCTCTATTAGGTGCAGAGTCTTCAGTCTAATTTCTAGGTCCTTGATCCACTTTAAGTTGAGTTTTGTGCAGGATGAGAAATAGAGATTCAGCATCATTTTGCTGCATAAGTAGTTCCAGTTTTCCCAGCACCATTTGTTGAAGAGGCTCTCTTTTCTCCAGTGTATGTTTTTGGCACCTTTGTCTACTGTGAGATAACTGTATTTGTGTGGGTTTGTCTCTGTGTCCTCTATTCTGTGCCATTGGTCTTCATGTCTGTTTGGTGCCAATACCATGCCATTTTGGTTACTATACCTCTGTAGTATAATCTAAGATCTGGTATTGTCATACCTCCTGCTTCACTTTTCTTGCTGAGGATTTCTTTAGCTATTCTGGGCCTCTTATTTTTCCAAATGAATTTCATGACTGATTTTTCTATTTCTGTGAAGAATGTCCTTGGAACCTTGATAGGAATTGCATCAAACCTTTATTGTGCTTTTGGTTGTATGGCCATTTTGACAATATTAATTTTGCCTATCCAAGAGAGCAGGAGAGATCTTTCCATCTTCTAAGGCTTCTTCAATTTCTTCCTTTAGTTTTCTATAGTTCTCATTGTAAGGGTCTTTTACCTCTTTTGTTAGATTGATTCCCAAATATTTTATTTTCTTTGAGGCTGTTGTGAATTGGGTCATTTTCCTATTTTCTCTTACAGTTGATTCATCACTGATGTATAAGAACGTGATTGCTTTATGGGTGTTGATTTTATATCCTGCTACTTTGCTGAATTCATTTAAGAGGTCTAGAAGTTTCCTGGTAGAGTTTTTCTGGGTCTTCTAAATATAGAATCATGCCATCAGCAAATAGGGATAGTTTGAGTTCTTCTTTCCCTATTTGTATCCCTTTAATTTCTTCCTTCTGTCTAACTGCTCTGGCTAGAGTTTCCAGGACTCTGTTGAATAGAAGTGGTGAAAGAGGACATCTCTGTCTTGTTTCAGTTTTTAGCAGGAATATTTTCAGTTTTTCCTCCATTTAGAATGATGCTGGCCTTGGATTTAATGTGTACAGCTTTTACAATGTTGAGGTTTGTGAGTACTATGTCTAGTTTTTCTAGTGTTTTGAACATGAATGGATGATGTATTTTGACAAATGCTTTTTCTCTGTCTATTGAGATAATCATGCGATTGTTGTCTTTAAGTCTATTGAGGTGATGAATCACGGTTATTGGTTTCCATGTGTTAAACCAACCTTGCATCCCTGGGATGAACCCCACTTAATCGTGGTGCACTGTCCTTTAAATATGTCTCTGTGTGTGATCTGCCAGTATTTTGTTAAGACATTTTGCATCTGTGTTCATCAGGGATATTGGTCTGAAATTTTCTTTCCTTGATGTGTCTGTCTGGTTTTGGTATCAGGGTGACAATGACTTCATAGAATGAGTTTGGAAGGGCACCTCCTTTTCTATTCGTGGAATAACTTGAGGAGGACTGGAGCTAGTTCTCCTGGGAAGGTCGGTAGACTCAGCTGGGAGCCCGTCTGGTCCTGGGCTTCCTTGGTGGCCTGTGATGGCGGCTTTAGCTTCACCGCAGCCTGGTTTTCTGTCCTCAGAGTGTGTGTGCACGAGCAAGGAGGGTTTCCCTTTTCCTTTTTTCTTTCTTCTTTGCTGTTCACAGCTCAAGGAATTCCACTTGAGGCAGAGTCAGATAACCACCCTCACATTGCTTTAAAACAGAACTCTTTTCCCTTCTCCTCATAAATATGTTGAGTTGCCTCAGAGAAGAATGCCACTTATTATGCCTGGCCTGGTGGGAAGAATTAAGCTTGTGGATGATTGTCCCAAGGAAGGACAGCGCGCCCCTCGTCCAGGTGGTACCAAGTGGCCCCTGGGCCCTGAACCCGATCTGTCAGCTGAGAGCCGGAGCAGCTTCCTGGGCTCATCACTTGCTCAGTTCTGGCATCCCCGTGGCCTCTGTGACTTCAGGTCAAGTTCCCAAGGCTTGCAAGCCAAGGGGCCTTGGCTGGCACCACCCGCTGACTGTGTGTCTTTCCACCCCATCCCCAGGACACTTGTGCCTCAGTGATTTTCTGTCCTGGACTTTAGCATGTTGCTCCTGATCTCTGAGAGTCAAAGCAGCCTTTTCTGGAGTTCAGGACCAGTGACGGCTGTGGAAGCAAAAGCTGTGAATAAGTCCAAGGAAACTTATAGGAACCAAAGTGTTAGATGTCAGGCAAAGCTGGAAATGAAGGGGGAGAGGAGAGTGGGGGTGTTCCTGATGAGCTGTCTGCCCCGGGCCGTCTGTGCAGATGCAAGATGAAGGCAGCAGGAAGGATGCTTCCGGTGGAGAGGAAACATGGGGCTTTGTGCCCCCAGGGCCCTGGCTTGCTCCTCCCTGCAGACAGGTGCTCCAGCCCAGCCCTTGGGTGGGACTCAACCTCCCCCCAAGGTCCAGGTGAGCTCTGGGCTGCTGGGCTATGTCTCGGGTCCTCCCTAGGCAGGTATGTGATGAGCTCAGGCACAGCGAGTCAGCTGAGAATCTCCCCTCCCATCTGTGCCCACCCTTAGCCTTATTTCACACACTGAGAAGGACATTTGGGTTTGGTGACAAGACAGTGTTTAATCATCAGGATAACAGGAGCATCACAAAGCACAGGAGCACAATGACCCAGGGGGAGAGAAGCAAGCTGTACCCAGAGTCCGGCTGGTACACATAAGGTTTCCCTGCCTTCTTTGTCACCCTCTTGATCCACAGTAGGTAATTGGACACCTTTGTGTACACCCCAGGGATGTCCTTTTTGCCGCAGTTCACACCCCAGCTGACGATGCCCAGCTGGTACCATTTGGTTTTGTTGTTCTTTTTGTGGCAAATCAGAGGGCCCCCACTGTCACCCTAGGAGAGAAAAGTTGTTTGGGAGTGGAAGGGACAGTAGCAAGTCACTCCTACAACCTACCGACGTGCAAGCAGCTCGCTAGGTCAAAAACCCTGGACTTGGGGCTCTTTTGATGGAAACTTTGTGGAGGCTGCTTCTGCTCTCCAGACGCGGACTGTGCTCTCCGACTGTGGGAGAGGTGCACCTGGTTTGTCAACAGCCTCGTGATGAATGAACGGCCACGTGGTCAAAAGAGATCCCACCCTCGTCACAGAGTCAAGCCTTAGCTCTGATGTGCCGAAAAGTGGATCTCCACTCCATGTTGTCTTTAGCACTTTCATTTTTTAGAGAATTCCCAACTCTCCCCCTGCCATTTCACCTCAAATCCATTTTCTGCTGGCCCATTTTCCTCTTTCACAAACAGAAAAAGAAAAAAACAAGAATCCATTTTGCCTTTTAATAGGCCATGGGTTGAACACATTAGGTATACAAACTGATAAATAACAAATGAAAAAAGATCCATATTATGTCAAAATGTCATGTTATGGCTCAAAGCATTAAATTTTAAACAACTTACAAATTTTTAAATATGCATCGTAGAAAAGATTTTCAAGTTAGCACAAGTAAGCAGAGCAGACATAATGGTCATGAAAATGGAAGAATATGGTAATTTCCCTTCTTCCACACCTTTTAGACCATTAAAAAATTCTAGTAAAGAGTCATGCACAATCATCAAGAAAAAATTGGAAAAAATACCCATGATTATATAAAGAAGGAATTTTATGAAAACACACACATGATTATGGTATGAAAAGAATATTTCAAGAACACCCCCCCCATGTGGCAGTGTTTGGGAAGGGATGGGGAGGAGGTCAACCTGCTCTTCACTGCATGCCCACCTGGGGAACTAGATCTTTTTTTCCCACCATATGTTAAATAAGTGAAATCAATAGTTCCACCCATGTAGAGGTGGCTCCTTCTTAATACCTTCAAATGTAACTTTCCAGATCCTTGCTTGCATGTGTACATATATCACTATTGTTTTATAGAAATAGGATCAGGTTGTAGATATTGTTTCAGAGTTTACAAAGCTTTATTTTGAAAATGTCCATGATGCTGATAAAGTTGATTTTTAAAAAATCCCTCGAGGATGTTTTAAAAATTTGAATCTAAATCCACAGTAAAACCAAAAACCAACCAACAAGATATGGGTATTTTTCAATTTTTAAAACCAGATTGTTATCACAAACTCTTGTCCTTACTGACTCACTTTGAACAAACTGTTCTTTGCCAAATGCCTTGAAGTCATTGGGAAGTCACACGATCTTTTTTTTAAAATGAAAAATTAGAATTGCTTCTGTAATCCATGACTTCTATATGAAAGAAGTCAGGCGGATCAGTGGGGCCCTTAGGATTTTACATTTGTGCAGCCAAACAAACTTTGGTTCGAAGCCCGGTGTGAGTAGTGAGCTGAGTGAATCTGGAGCCTTTCTTGAGTGTGCTAAGGCTGGGAGGGTGTGCTGAGGACGGAATCTCTCCTGCAGGGGACAAGCATTTACTCAGGGGAGCTCCCATTCTCCACGTGGCTGTGGGACCAGGCAAGTCTGGGCATGGCCAGGCTGGGTCTCCTGTGAAAATGGGGACCCAAAAGAGAGTTCTAACCCAAATGTCAGTGTGCTTTTGTTGGAATTCAGGGTCTGTGATTTATTCTACTGGACTGTCCTCAGCAGAACGTTGCATTTCTTCAATCCTTGGTTTCCTCATCTAAAATGTGCCCATTTGCATTTATTAAAACTTATTCACATTTTCAGAGGCAGTGTATGTGCTAGTGGGGACGAGCTGGCGTAAGAAAAGATGTTGAGAAAACTACAGGTATAATTTGCTCTCCTCACCCAGTGCCTTTGTGCACCCACTAGCAAATCATCATGAGGGCCCCCAAAGGCAGGCATTCTTGGCATTCCCATTTTACAGGTAAGCAAATCAGAAGAGGCACAGAAACTGGGGAGGTCACTTTCCCCGGTCACACAGGTGATAAGAAGAGGAGCCAGGAGGGAAGCCATGTTGTCTGACTTCAGAGCCTGGGCCCTGCTCCTGCATCACTTTGGTTACAGAGTACCTGTTCTTAAAAAGATCTTATGGAGCCTCTGGGCTGGGTGGAAAGGATCCTCCCCAAACTCAAATCCACCCAGAATCTCAGAATATACCTACTTTGGATATAGGGTTGTTGCCGATGTCATTAGTTAAATTAAGACCAGGTCATGCTGAATTAGAGTGGGCCCTAGTGCAATGACTAGTGTCCTGTAAAGAACAGAGGTGTCAGGCACATGGAGAGAAGTCCACATGAAGACGGGCAGAAGTTTGAGTGGGGCGTCTACAAGCCAAAAGAACCCCAAGGATTGCCAGGAGGCCCAGGAGCTGGAAGAGACAAGGAGGGATCGTCCCCCGTTGCCAGGGGAGCGGCAGAGTCCAGCTGGTGTCTGGGTTTCAGGCCTCTGGCCTCCAGAACTAGGAGAGAATCATTTCTGTTGTTTCAAGCCACTCAGCATGTGAGGATTTGTCAGGGCAGCCCTGGGAAACAGCAGTGGCCTCTCCCGTGGAGGAGGGAAAGGGAGCCACTCACCCTCTCTCCAGCAGGCACAGCCCATTACCTGGCAGGCGTCTCCTCCGTGAGAACTGTTGGCACACATCATGTTCCTGGTGAGCACAGGGAAAACGTAGAAGCACCTGTCCCATGTGAGCAGGTCAAGGTGGACCTGGTGCAGCATTGAAGGCAAAAACTTGACAGAACCTGACCCAGAGGAGAAGCACATGGAGAAAGGCCTGAGCTGGAAGGGGTTCCGTCAGCTTGAGGCAAGCACCCACCCAAGTCGTGTCTTTTCACTTCAGTGACAAGCGAACTTCCCTGTGGCCCAAAGAACAGTCAAGATTGGGACTGTGGAGGGGGAGGAGGAGCGAGGGTGCTTAGAAGGTTCTTGAGCCCTCGCACACAAGAATCTGGAGCTCTTGGGACTGGATCCCTGCTCGCTCTCAGCCACCCTGCAGAAGGTGCCAGGCTCCCACGGGAACACAACTGGAGTCCAGGATGGCAAGCCCGCGCCAGGGCCCAGGACACGTGGACAGGCTTGAGCCATGCCGGGTCCCTCACAGGGTTCCCTAGGCAGGAGGTGAACCCACACCTGGGCTTTCTTCACTCCCCAGATGGGGGTGCTTTCCGTTCTGCATGCTGCTGCATCCCCACTGCCTACAACACGGCCCACCAGAGAGGGCCATGGGTGTGCTGGAGGAAGGTTGGGAAATTCTAAGTTGAGAAGGTGGCCATTTTTGAAAGCTCATGATAAGGGCAAGTCCCAACAAGCTCTGAACTTTGGGATCACACTAGAATATAGGTCCAGCCATTTGTGTGCTTACTTGAAAGAGTGGTGCTGCCTGCCATGTGTGGATTCCATTCTGTGGATTATGGGCGATACCATTTACCAAGAGTGAGGATGAAAGGGGCCATTTTGCAAGTTGACTGGGGAGAGGCCCACGTGTGGCCAATTCTGAAGGGTGTTTTATATTCGGCCAATGCCCTGCGTCTGACCGGGTCCTATGGTGTTCAAAGAGTCCTTTGTCACAGGACAGCAGAGCCAATCCATCATTGCTACAAAATTGTTGTGATGTGGCCGTGGTGTGGAGGCCAGACCACATTGCTACCCCTTTGCCCATCTGTAAGTCCCTCAGAATTCCCTAAGTCACACCTTGGACTTGGGTTGTCCCTGAGCTCCTCTGAAGGACTCATGTTCCACCATGAGGCTTACAGGTTGCTACAGGAGCGCAGAAAGACCTGTGAAGGATGGTTCCCCAGTTGAGAGGGACACGGCTCATCAAGGGCCTTCAAGGAAATCTGAAGGTCCCAGATCTACCAGAGAGAATTTCCAGGGCCAGCAGGGCCTCTGGAGTTCCCATCCCAAACACCAGCCAGGTGCCAGCCCCAGCAGCTGGCTCTGAGTAACTCACTGGCGTTGGTAGTGCCCCATCCAGCCACCGAGCAGCTGCTCCATGCCTTTAGGTCCGTGACATCCGAAAGGCAAATGGGTACACTTTCGACACTGAAGTTCAACGGGGATGTGAGCAAGAGCAAAGCTATGTCATTATCCATGATCCAGGAATCAAAATAAGGGTGAGTGATGATCTTATCCACTGTCATCATGGTCACGTTCTTGTTACTTAAGTCATCTGCGCCGTGTACAATTGTCCACTCGGTGCTTTCAAGAAAAGAAGGAGGAAAAGCAGTAAGTGATGGAGGGCAAAAGACCAAATTTTATATAAAATAATCCCGCCAGTCTGTGGCTGTGGTGTAAGGAGTGGGAATGGAGGCATCGGGGCCGTGCAGGTGCTACCAAGCCAAGAAAGAAGGCGGACCAGGCAGCAGGAGCAGATCTGGGCTCTAGGCCGGGGCTCTGCTGCCCAGCTCTTGGCCCGATGGTCTCCTACTTGAGCGAACTCACTAGTACATGCCATCAACCAGTCGCTGTTCAAGTCACTGAGGGCTTGGCCTTGACTTGCAAGAAGCCCAGGACAGGCTATGGGCAAGCACCTGGCAAGCTGCTTGAAAATCATGATTCTTGAACTTGGCATAAACAAGAAGCTTCTGATAAGCTGCCAGGGATGGAACTGTGCCTCAGGTGCTAATGCCTGCAGGACTCTGTGACCCTGTGGTCATGTCAGCCCATAACCTCTCCTCTCCGAGTGGGAGTGATTACTTAGTGAAGCACTTCCTGGAGGTCAGGCCGGGTCCATGTGCACTCAGCAAGATACAGTCTGAGGAACATTTGTTCTTCAGTTTAGGACACATGATAAGATGTAACACGCGGGGAGGAGAGCAGCTCACCTAGCACCTGCCTGGGGACACCCAGCCATGCAGGCCTATGTTTGACCTCCTGACACTTTGTTCTGTGGCTGACAAACCTGGTTGAGGTCCCAGGGCACCTGGGGAAAATATTCTACCATGCTGGTTTAAAAAAAAAAGTTTCTGTAGGCGATACTTACGGAGGATGGTGATTGATTTTAATGAAGCAGTGGGAGGCAGTTAGAATCCACCACTCATTGAGAATAGTTCCTCCACAGACATGATGGCCTTGGTGAAGAATACCCACCTGCCAAGGAAAGTCTGCAATGTCTACAGGTTTCCCACCTATGATTGTAGCTATGTTTGACTCATTGGAACTCATTTTTCTGCCACATGTTACTAAGAGAAAGGAGAAAGAGGGAGAAAGTATCAGGACTCATGAGCTGAGTTTGGGAGACAGCCCAGTGAGCCCGCTGCTCCCCAGCCCGCCCAGCGGGGCTAAGCCAGGTGGACCCCTCACGCACCCAAAGCCCGGCCCGGAGGCCAAGGGCAGGTGTGGGGTGTGCTCACGGGGAGCGTTTCTCAATGGGGCCCTGAGTGGAGCTCATGGTCCAAGCAGTGTGGCTTCTGAGTCCCCTGAGAGTGGAGGACGGGGCTACGGGGGGAGAGGTAGGGCTCAGATCCCTCCCAGGACTCCCAACCGCATCCCTGGGAACAGCCTTTGGAACTAGTTCCCAGTGATTCTCCTGCCCACTGTGGACCGAGGACGGGCAGGACACAGAGTGAGGGACCTCGGACACCTACATGCCAGGGAGCTGTGGGCCCAGGGCAGCAGCAGGGCGGCGGACAGCAGCAGCCCTGCTCCTCCTCTCCTCCATCCTATCATGGGCCCCGGCCTTCATCAGAGGTGGGAGGACTTGGTGGAGGCAGCGGGGACGAAGGGAGGGCTCCCTCTCCGTGCGGCCAGCTCAGCCCAGCCTGGCTGCCAGGGTCACAATGGGGCCCTGGGTGGAGCTCATGGTCCAAGGCAGTGTGGCATCTGAGTCCCCTGGGGAGTGGAGGAGTGAGAGGCAGGAGTGGACTCCAGGCCAGGAGCTCTCCCACCAGTCCACGAGTGTGACAGGACAAGATGGCGGAAGTCAGCCTCCAGGAGTGGCCTTGTCCATCACAAGGCACTGAAGCTCCTGGTCCAGACAGATCAGGTGGAACAGCAGGTGGGCACCAGGGGGAGCAGCAGGTGGGCACCAGGGGGAGCAGCAGGTGGGCACCAGGGGGAACAGCAGTGGGCACCAGGTGGAACAACAGGTGGGTACCAGGGGGACAGCTGGGTAGGCACCAGATGGGACAGCAGGTGGGCAGCAGGTCTGACTGGTGGTAGGTCTGGAGCAGTAGAAAGTTTGTCCTGATGGCGGGAGAAGATTGAGGGGGACTCAAGACATGGTACTTGGCAGAGAACTTGGGAGGAGGGACAGGGAGGTGTAGAGGGCAGTGGGCCTGTGGCTTAGGATATGCCATGGTCTTCCTGGACGGTTCCACCCTTCTCAGCTGGGCGATTCTGGGTAGGCACTACCCTGCTCTGCCTGGGTGGACAGGGATTTGAAAGGTGTAAATTGGGTTTTTTGACTCTGATTCAGGCGCTACCCACTGCCCCCCACAGCCAGTGGTGCTGGGCCCTAGTTTGGAGGCCTCTGGAAGTCAGCTCCAAAGCTCCCCCAGGGCAACAGCGATACATGGGGCTCCCTGGCTGCTCCTGAGGAAGGATGGGCTCCCCCGGAGGACTCAAGCAGGGCGAGGTGGGTGGGCAGGGGAGGGATGGGCCAGCAGGACTGCTATCTGCCCACAGCCCAGGGACAGGCTCCACACACCCTCAGACAGTGGCACAGAATGTCCCCACTCGGCAGGTCCTGGGAGCAGGACCCTGCTCAGGTCCCTGGGAGCCCAGTACCTGTGGGGTCTGGCCAGGAGGGCAGGGGAGCCAGGCCAGGGCAGGACGTGGCCTGAGGGCCTGTGCAGCCACCGCTGCCCTCTGTGACCCAGTTTAAGTCCTGGTGGCTTCTGTGTTGATGTCAACACAAGCCAGGGGAGGAGATGGAGCTGTCTGGGGCAGGAGATGGATCAGGAAAGAGACGCTGCTCCCTGTGGATTCCGCCATTGCTTCCCCTTCCGACTCAGCCGTGCCCTTGCTCTCTCTCGTTCAAGGCCAGATGGGTCACTGTGGCATTGCCAGAGGTCCACCTCCAGATTTAGTGGCTGTGTTTGGGACAGGGTGCTGGTGAGACCCTGGCTAGCCGCGGTTGTCCTGGAGAGGGAGGCCTTCAGCCCAGAAGGTGGGTCCACCCTCAGGGACAGGCCACCTCGCCCCTGCTAAGCAATCCGAGCTCTGGATTTCCATCCAGTCTCTGAGGTGAACCAAGGAGGCCGATGGCTCTGTAACCACAGGCTGTGTATTAAGGTGGACGGCCCGAGCGTGCCAATTAGGGAGGGTCCAGAAGGAACTGGAATTCCACTTTGAAGGTTCAAATGAAGATACTTTAAGGAATGCGCTGAAAGTGTGGTGAAGGGACGTGGTAAAGGAGGCCCAGGCATCAGTAAGCCCCCACCCCAAGGAGGCAGGTGACCTCAGGAGAGCAGCAGGGGTGCAGGAGGGGCCACCAGTGTGGACTGGGTCAAGAGGGGACCCAGCCCCTGCAGCACAGTGGCCAAGCAGGAACGGGACGGGGAAGCATCACTGCAAACGCTCTCGCTTCCTGCTCTCGTATCCTTGCCATCACCCACCAGGGGACCCGGCACTCCCAGGATCCGAAGGCACCAGCCCTAGGAGCCAGCCCCCAGGACTGGGGGCGGGGGACTGCACATGGACCTGGGGTGGGGACTGGAGCAGCTCAGCGAGCATCATCAGCACAGAGGACGGTCGGCTGCTGCGAGTCGTTCTGATTTTAGGGCTGAGAAGGCGCCCGACCGTGATGGAGCCTTGACGGGACGCCGCGTGCTGGGGCTTTGCTGGCGACGTGGTAGCCCCGGGGCTTCTGCAGAAGGACTGCTCTCTAGCGATCTGCGCTTGGTAGGCCACTGCGCCAGGGAGTGTTTACTGACATTTGACCCCCCCCCTGCCCGCTCCCTCTCCCCGGTGGCAGAGCCTGTGTGCTGAGCAGCTGCGCTTCTCAGAATCCCAGCAGCTCCCGGCTGAGATTCCCAGCCATGTTTTAGGGGGCAGAGGACGTATTTCCCCGTGGCAGCTGTGGCAGGCATGCAGACCTCAGCGCGTGGCAGCTGGGCGGTTCTGCCATGAGCTCTGGGACACTCCTGCCACCGTCACCCTGATGCTGAGGAGAATCCCAAGACCGTTCACGGTGGGTTCCTGTGAGGCCTGTGGCTTACTGAGCTCCCGAGAGCAAGCAGCTTTCCTGCTGTGCACACGGGCCTCACATGGCTCTGGAAGCCAGTGCCATGTATCATGTCCATTTCTGCGTGAGGTGCGTGGACCATGATCTATTTTCCTGGCAGAATCTGGCTGATACGGTACTTGGTACTGAAAATGGTTCCAGGAAATACAACTGCAATGGCAACAGACTTGGTTTGAGCTGAGGCTGCAGCCACAGTCTCCTGGGGTCCCAGGACTAAGTGCTGCTGTCCTCTAGTGCTCTGCGGCACAGCAGGGATTGTCTCATAGTCCTTCCTGCTCGGACCCCCAACCAGCTAGGGTGACACATTCTGCCTTGCCAGGCAGCCATTCCCCTGATGGCATCACAGACAGGTGCCAGGGTTAACTGGAAAACACGGCATCGGCAAGGCCCTGGCCCTCGTCACTGTAAGCTGGGCACAGTCAGTCGGCAAGTGCCCTGACCAGCATTCCAGGACAGAGCGGACCTGGACGTGAGGAACAACAGGCGCCTCTCTGAAGTCACACAACAGTGGCGGCCTCCTGGGGTGGGAAATGGCCTTCTAGGGGGAGCCCCAGAAGCTCTGGGCCCAAGCGAGCAGTGCCAGCCCCTCCTTCTGCTGAGCTCGCCCCGACATACCAAGCCAGCTGTCTGCTCAGGATCAAAACGGGGAGGGAGATGAGCCTATGGAGCCACCAGCATTTCTGTCCTTACACAGATTCTTAGTGCACTGGACCTGTTGGTCGCATGGCTAAAGGGGCAGGACCTCGTACTGCAGCCTGAACTCAGCACAAAGCCCTCTTGCTTTGCGCCACAGACTCTACTGGAAACCTGACAGCCACCCTACCTGGTGGAAGTATTTTCCCACTTATTACATGCTAGCTTCAAAATCCAGTGGACCTGTCGCGATCCCTCGCCGGCAAGGGAAAACACGACACAGGATTCTTCTTTCAGCAGTTTATTCAGGCCTTGATTCAAGTATCATCTTCTAGCGACCCCCCGCCGAGCGCCCAAGCACAGCCTAATAAAGCCTCCCGCATACCAATCCCAAGCTGCCACGTGGATCTTTCTCATAGGGTGGTAAGGGATTGCGCGCCAATTCTCCATAAAAGGAGTTGTTTATCACAGGCCACAGTGGAAGCCGGCGCCATCTTCTAATGGCGGCCACGGTCTATAGGAACGGCTCACCACAGTTCCCCCTTCTGTTTTATAAAACAATGTAGGCGAAAGTAGAGGTCCTATCCCACTGTGCAGAAGTGGCTGCAATGTATGGTTCAGTCCTAAGGAGGGCCCTTCCCTAGACCTGGTCCCATATCAGCCGACGCCTTTTTTCGTAGGGCGGGGGGTGGACGTCAAACCCGCATGCAATAGGACATGCTTTCCTTGAGGTCCGTTGAGGGATCACTCAAGTGCAGTGCCTTGCCTCGCATCCTGCATCGTGACGACGGTGAGAAGTAGGATAATACAGGTAGCCTGGTAATGATGACAAAATTTAAGTTGGCAACACAATCCCTAAGCCCCAGAGGAAGGTAAAGAGTCTGTAGCCGAGAAGAAACACCAGTCCTGAAACCCATCTGCGTGCAATGGTAACAAGACCTGCAGAGTGCAAGGGCTATTCAGCACTGAGAAAGCATAGGAAAGAGGGCACGCCAATCCCAGTGCAATGTGAAATTAACTTGGGGTGCAACGGCCATGCCCAGAAATCACTGTTTAAGATGTGCAAGCCAGATTTGTGGAGAGATGCCATTTTCTAAGGCCGCAAGAGCCTGTACAATCATAGCCTTCTCTTGCGCATGGCGAGCTTTAAGGCGACAGAGAAGCCACAAACAAAGTACAACACCGAAGCAACACATTGCCCCAAAAATGCCCACTCCCACCCATTCCTTAAAAAAGGAAAAGGCAGAGGACAACCAACTGGTGAATTGACCCAAAGTCACTGGTTCGACACGGGTACTATTCAAAACAGCAATCTGAGTTAGTTGAGACTGGATCAAGTTTTTTGTTTTCAAGGACCAGGTTCCTGATAGATACTCCCCGATGATGCGGGAGGCATTTTTGGAATCATTAAATCTGACAGAGGTTATACATAAATGTGCACGTTGATCAACACAACCCAAATGTACTAGATCAGACAACTCCTCAACTTGAGCTTGAAGCAGATCTATCCTTTGATTAGCAGCCAAAATCCCAGATAAAATGTGTTGATTAATTTTACTTTGGGATTTAAGTACGGTGGATGTTTGTTGAATAACCTGATTAATAGTGGCAGCAGTTTGTACTTGGCTGGCCATGGCTACTCCAGCTGTAACTGCTGCAGCAGCAGATACCGCCACAGCTGTCACTATAGCTGCCGTAATTCCAAAATCTCTACGGGCTCTAATCAATTCAACAATAGGAAAGGATTCTGGATCTGTAGTAACTGGGATCGGGACAAAGGTTGGAATTTTCATAACCACTGCCGTAGTCCAGGAGTCATTCCAACACTCAGACAAGTAGCAAGTAACATTAGAACAATTAAGCATCCCCTGTAATGTAACATTAGCCAAAAGAAACAGGAACGGAGATTGGAGACAGACTGCTGCGGAGGGTAATGTAGCATTAGATAATTGTGAATTATTTGTAAAAATTTTAAGCCTCCTACCTCGCTCCGAGTCTTGGGTACTACCAGAAACATTAAACAGCCAAATTTGGACTCCTCGTAATTGAGCCAAAGCAGAAATATCAGCTGTGGGCCCCTTTTCATTGGAAATCAACCATTGAAACCAAGACCAACCTGCTCCTATAGAGGAATTATTGTTGGAAGAATTATACAAGTATCTTTTAAGAGAGGGGGAAAGGGAGAAACCTTTAGCGACCTGATGTTTCTCCCAAGAATGATCTTGGCAAGGCGTGAATATTGGAGGGAAACCATACTCAGGGGTGCAATAACGAGAAGCCTTAAAATGAGTGGCATTAGAGGTCTGATTAGAAGGAGACAACGGAATTAACACCTGGGAAGTAATGGCCAGAGTGGTAATATTAAGCTCAGAAGTATTTGTTAAGTTTCCTGAGCCCTGGTTTTTCCCTGAGCTAATTTGTAGGAGCGCTGCTTTCAAAACTCCCTGCGAGATCCGACTGTACTGCAATGGGTCCTCCCAGTTAGTCAAGTTCTTAAGTTTTAAGTGGATGCAATCACCTTTGGAATAACTGAAGCAAAAAACTCCTGTGAGATTGATGCAAGAGAGATTGAAGGACCGATCTTGGTCCCCTCTAGGGGAAGCACAAGGAGCAGACATCTCACATGAAGTAGAAAAAAGAGTGGGGAGAACACTAGAATTGCTATGAACCGGCATCGGCATTGGCCACGTTCGAGCTACCGCCCACCACTGCATTGATGTCCCCTGTACCATCGATATCAGCATTAGAACCAGGACACTCAGTAGAAGGATGGTCCTCATCATGAGATTGTTGTAGCGCCTCCTGTTGTTGGTTGATTGATGTCGGGACTCTTCTTGTCAGGCGTTCTGGAACCCACACCGGCTCCGTCCGGTCCTGTGGGAAAACACAGACAGAACCTCGTGCCCATGCCAGCACGGGATCAGGTCCATACCATTGTCCTGAAAGTACATCTTTCCACTTAACTTGCCCAAAATTCGGGGCCGAGGGCGAACAGTGCCTAGTTGCGGCAGAGCGCCCTTGGATGTCCAGATTCAAGAAATTAATAGTAAATAGAGCCAGGGAGAGGCGCTCTTTCGGGGTGTGGCCTAAGCCAATTCCCCCTTTTTGTTTTATTAACATTTTTTTTTAGAGTCTTATGAGTACGCTCTACAATACCCTGACCTTGTGGATTGTAAGGTAAACCATGGACAAGCTGGATACCCATCTGGCTGTAAAAGGAAGAAAATTGTCGTCCAGTATATGCTGGACCATTGTCCGTTTTAATGGTCTGTGGTAAGCCCCATGTTGCCCAGGCTTCTAAGCAATGTGTGATAACATTTTTAGTCTTTTTACCAGACAAAGCAGAAGCATGGATAATGTCAGAACAAGTATCCACAGACACATGGACATACTTAAGTTTGTCAAAGTCAGGGATATGAGTGACATCTATTTGTCATATTGTTAAAGGCCGCAAACCACGAGGATTTACGCCCACAGAAGGAGGATGATGTAAAATAACACAATTAGGACAATTTAGCACAATTTGTCGAGTATCAGCGCGGGAGATGGTAAAACGCTTTTGAAGTGTTTGTGTATTAACATGAAATTGATTGTGAAAGTTTTTAGCTTGGTCTAAAGAAGAAACGAGGAACATCCAAGAAGGACGAGTAGCAAGGTCAGCTTTGGCATTACCAGCAGAAAGAGCACCCGGTAAACCTGTGTGGGCTCTAATATGCAAGGGGTAAAAACAGGCGGAGCGATTCCAAATCAAAGTTTGAAGATGGAGAAAAAGGGAAGACATTACTCCTGATGTGTGTATGGGACCCACTGTTTCCAACACCTTTAAAGCTTGAATTACATAAACAGAATCTGAGATTAAATTAAAAGGAAACGGACATTGTTTAAACACCTTTATGACAATTTGTAACTCCACCCATTGTGGATTGCCAGGAGCAAACTGATGTTGGATAGGAGGTTGATCATTTACCACATAGGCTCCAATACCAGTTTTGGATCCATCTGTAAAAATATTTGTAGCTCTTGGGATAGGCGTAGAAGAAGTGATTTTAGGAAAAATGATAGGATGTTTCTTAACAAATGTTATAAGAGGATGTGAAGGATAGTGATTATCTATTTTTCTTGGAAAAGAACATCGTAATACAGCCCAATTATCCAGGTTAGCACACAAAACTTGAATTTGTTGACACGTATAAGGGACAATCACAGACGTTGGAGAAAAACCAAAAAATTGTATACTTTGTTGTATTTTTAACATAGCTAAAGAAGCAACTGTATCAGGATAATATTTAAGGGATTTTTCAGGGGATATACGTGGATGTATCCACAATAAAGGACCATCTTGTCACAAAACTCCAGTGGGTTGTCGTACAGTGGCGAGCACACATAATTGAAAAGGTTTATCTTCTTGAAGCCTGTAAAGGCTAGCATGTTGTATAGCCTCCTCCACTTTCAGCAGCGCTGACCTTGTTTTCTCGGTAAGATGCCGAGGGGAAGAAAGGTCTGAATCACCTTTAAGAATTTTATACAAGGGTTTTAATTTAGCATTGGGAATATGTAAATTACCTCTAATCTAATTTATGTCACCCAATAATTTTTGGAAATCATTTAGCGTATGTAAATTATCAGTCCTAAGAGTTACCTTTTGGGGTGTAATAGTTTTACAAGAGATATTAGCACCAAGATAATCAATAGAATCTCTTGTTTGTACTTTATCAGGTGAAATAAACAAGCCCTTTGATTGCAATAAATGTACCAAATCAGTGTAAGCTGTTTTTAACATATCTTTGGTTTTGGCTGCCAGCAATATATCATCCATATAATGTATACACTTTAACAATGGATACTTTTGTCTGAGTGGAACAATGGTCGCTCCTACAAACATTTGACACATTGTAGGACTATTGGCCATGTCTTGAGGCAAAACCACCCATTTAAACCTTTGATCAGGTTTTTTATGATTACATGAAGGCAGAGTAAAAGCAAAACGTTTGGAGTCCTGAGGATGTAATGGAATGGAAAAGAAACAATCTTTAATGTCTATACATATCACTGGCTAATTTTTTGGAATTGTTGAAAGCAAAGGCAAATCTCTCTGAATGGGTCTCATGAGTTGTATTTGAGCATTAATGGCCCGTAGATTATGTAACAACCGCCATTTTTTAGACTTTTTTTTAATAATAAATATGGGTGTATTTCATGGAGAAGTGGAGGGCTTTATATGTCCCAACTTTAATTGTTTCTGTACTAAAGTATAAGCCGCAGTCAATTTTTTAGAGGGGAGCGGCCACTGAGGAACCCATACCGGCTCCCCTGTTTTTCAGGTAATGGGCACCTGATCCTCAGCGGCCCCTAGGAAAAACCCAGCCCATGTCTATTAAGTTTTTGTTGAGGTTTTAAGGGATGTTTGCGTCTTTGTAATTTTTTTTTTAATCCAAAACCTGGTCTATATCCCATGTCCTGCATTACCTTTTGGGCTACTGTTGAATACTCATTATTAAGTTGAAACCCCATGTCCTTCATAAGATCACGCCCCCATAGAGAGATTGGGAGATCAAGCACATATGGTTGAAAAGTGTCAGAATGTCTTTCAGAATCTTTTCATGATAAATGCCTACAGCTGACTTGTGGAGCTTGAGCGTATCTCAAACCTCTTAGTGATTGATCCGAGAGCTGCACCGGCCACCCCTTTGACCAGTTTTTTTGTGCAATTATACTACGATTTGTTTTAGTATCTAGTAATCTTAAAATTGATTTGTCTTTTATAGTTAAGTTTAAAGTAGGACGGTCATTTATATTTAAGGACAAATAAACAGAATTTCTTCTGGTGACTCCAATCTCATCACTTGTCCTTAAAAAGGAATCAGCAGGAAAGTGGGTATGCAAACTGGGTAGAATTAGCAATTGGGCAATCCGGTCTCCTGGGGAAATGGACACAATGTCTTTTGGGGCCTCCACCATAATCTTTACTGTTCCTACTGTGTCCGGATTAATAAGCCCAGGGAAAACATGAAGGCCTTGTAGGACGGAAGAAGCACGTCCAATTAACAAACCCACAGTGCCAGGTGGTAAAGGTCCTTTAAATTTAGTCTCCACCAGTTGGACTCTCATTTTAGGTGTTAATACGAGTCTGGCGGCGGAGCAGAGGTCCAGTCCCGCGGCACCTGTAGTGGCTCTCTGCGATTGTTGGGATGGCGCAGGGACGGCCATGACTCGGTTTTTATTGTCCCATATATTTGTGGGCCCTGGGGTGGGGGGCCCCCCCCGGCCGTTTTTTGGCATGTTTTTATCTTTTAAATGTTGACCATGTATGTCTCTAACTGATCTACACTCATTAGCCCAATGTTTTTCCCTTTTACATTTGGGGCATAAGCCTGGTTGACGGCTAACAGAAGTGTGTTTAATTTTGGATGTTTTTTTTTTGTTAGGACATTTTTGTTTAAAGTGTCCTCCTTGACCACACCCAAAACACTTTTTGGCAACCGGGCTGGATTTACGTGATAATTGAAGGACAGCAGCAGCAAGGCCTGCATTAGTTAATGGTCCACCTATTTTTTTATATATTTTTATCTAGGCCTCTATGTCTCTATTTTTATAAGGAGTAATAGTTGTTTTATATTTTTTAGTATACTGTTCAAAAACAAGTTGTTTAATCAAGGGCATTGTTGTATCAGGGTCACCAAAGATTTTTTCTGCGGCGTCTACCATCCTGGCAACAAAGTCTGAGAAAGGTTTTGTGGGGCCTTGTATAATTTTTGTCAAATTGCCAGACACTTTTTTTCTATTTGGGAGTGATTTTTATGCACGGATACAAATGTTATTTATCTGTTTATATATTTTAGGGGGGTATCCTGTTTGTTGATTAGCAAACCTGTCTTGTCCCAAAAGCATATCCTTATCCCAGGCAGGGCGCCCCGCTGTATGATTTTGGGCAGCTTGTTTTACTGTACCCTCTAGCACAAATGTTTTCTAATCTAAATATTTACCTGGGGAAACACAAGCGCGGACCAGACTAGCCCAATCTGAAGGAGTCATACAAAATCTAGTAAGTCCCTCCACCTGAGTGAGAGTGAAAGCGGCATCTATGCCATAAGTGTGGACAGATTTTGCCAAGGTTTTAACTATCTTAAAGTTTAAAGGCTCATGATATCTTTTTCTGTTATTGTCCTGAAATACAGGGTATGTAAGTCCCATATCTGTATTAACTGTCCTCCAAACTTGTGCATGAAAAGATCTCCCGGAACCTTGGCTTTTCCCCACATACGGGGGTGGGGCAACCGGCACCATATCTTTGTTTAGATATTTTTTTTTTTTCTCAGAGTTTTGTTGACCAATATTAGATCCCTCCCCCTTCTTACAGTAGGCATGCGCGCCTTGCGTCTCCTTTTTTTTTTTTTTTTTTTTTTTATCTTACGTAGTTGTTGTAACAATATATCAAGGTCCTTAGAACTCTCTGAGTCGCTTGTGTTTTCAGGCGTTTTGAATTTGGTCAAGTCTGGATAGAGCCTTCTCCTATTTTTATTTTCAAGCTTTTTTGTCTTCTCACTACTCTTACTCTTAATACTCTCTGTCACTTCACTATGTGATCTTTCAGATTTTTTCTCATGTAGTTGTTCAAGAACGGCCTGACCCTCACTCACAGCTTCTTGACTAACTTCCAAAGTGGTATAACGCCACCCTCTAAGGTGCCTTGCTCACGAGCAAAATCTAGATCTTTCCCTAATTTGTCCCAGCTAGGAATCGTAAGACTTCCTGAAAAGGCAAACCAAGGAGCCGCTATATCAGCTTTTCTCAAAAACATTTGTAAAGTACTCTGTTTTACCTTAAGTCCTTTTGAACGTAACAACCCATCTAGGGCCAACAAAATTGGGCTTGAAGAAGTAGCGCCCATAATGTTTTTAGAGCTATAAAGAAAATGAAAGTACAAAAATCCCCGCTCTCTTCCTTTTACAGGGGAGCGTCCCTTTTCCCGCTCTCTTTCTTTACCGAGGAGCGTCTCGCTATTAGTTTGCGGATTCCCACTTTACCTGGGAACTTACCGGTGCACCACCCTGACTGCTGAAAGTTCTGGATCCTGGGTTCGAGGAATATAATTCCCCGTACGGGCCACCAATTGTCGCGACCCCTCGCCGGCAAGGGAAAACACAACACAGGATTCTTCTTTCAGCAGTTTATTCAGGCCTTGATTCAAGTATCATCTTCTAGCGACCCCCCGCCGAGCGCCCAAGCACAGCCTAATAAAGCCTCCCGCATACCAATCCCAAGCTGCCACGTGGATCTTTCTCATAGGGTGGTAAGGGATTGCGCGCCAATTCTCCATAAAAGGAGTTGTTTATCACAGGCCACAGTGAAAGCCGGCGCCATCTTCTAATGGCGGCCACGGTCTATAGGAACGGCTCACCACATGGACCTACCAATTGCTGGGCCTCTTTCTTAGTGATGTCAGGCAGATGTGCAGTAATTTGTCCTTTACCTTAAAGGGGATGTTCTGAGGATGTCCACACCATTGGATTCCTACCAATGCATCAGGACCCTGAATCTCCGTAGCTTTACCTTCCATCTCTGAAGCGAAGCACCTTAACAGGGCATTCCAAGTATGTACCACTACCATTCCCCAAGTGTGATGAGCATCGTATTAATGCGTGGGCTGAGGCGATACTCCGGCGTTGTTGCAGAGAGCAGGAGGGTGCACCCAGGCCTTGGCAAGGCAGTAGAGGGAGCCACGACACTCTCCAGGCAACGCACCCGATTGGCTTCTTCTGTCTTTGAGGACATGAGAGTGCATTTCCCAGATCAGATCATACCTGCCTGCTGTGTGCCAGAGTGTGTCCAGTGACACCACCGTGGGGGTTGCCACGTGGTAGAATGGATGGCCGGACGTGGTGACAGCTGGGGCACACCAGGATCTTCGCAGGGGTCCTACCCGTGGATTCAATGGCCCCTCCTCCACCCTTTAAACCTTTCATGGTAGCACTAACACTGGCAGGTGCATGGGGGGGTGGACCGCTTCTGCTCAGCCAGCAGTGGGGCCACCAAGGCGCGGGGCTCAGGTCCTCCTTCAGGAATCACTGACTCAGCTCTCTTTGGGAATCAGAGGCTTCCTGCAGCCCAGGCCATGGCTGCCTGTCCAGGTAAGCACACACCAAATGACTGCCCAGTGCAGGGAATGTCCCACTCTAGCCCCTCGCCCCAATTTGGGACAACTCTGGAAGGCCCCCCAGGTTGGCTGAGCCTCCCGACTTCTCGTTTGGTCCTGTCCTCCCTGTTCAGCTGCTCGTCCAGGGGTTGCCCGATAACCCTCCCACACGGCCACCGGACAGCTGTCTTGGCCACCAGGGACATCTCCAGGGCCTTTCTAAATAGTCAGAGAATGGACAGGAGGGTCCTGCTGGCTACTAAGTACAGCTGTCCTTGCCTGCACCCTGGAACAGGAAAGTGACCTCGGGTTTGGCCCAGCAACCTGTTGCAGCCACTGTGTGGGGCTTGGGCCAGGGCTCCAACAGGGACCCCAGTGGCTTCCTGGGTCCCAAATGTCTTTTCCAACAGCTCTCCCAAAGTCTATCCTCCTCTCCCCGGGTGCTGCTAGCCTAAGTGACAAGGGTGCTGACGCAGGAAGGGGTGAAGATGGAGCCAATAATCTAGTCCACACAGGAAACACAAGTGGGGAACAAAGGCTGGGGACGGTGGGAGCCACTTTAGCCAGGAAGCCGGAAGGCGTCCCCTGAGGACAAGACCTAACCTCCTCGGGCAGGAGGTAGCTGAGGAACATGGGAACGCCCGTCCAGGGACAAGCGCACGGGAAGGCGAGCCCGAAGGGACTTGTACGTTCTGCTCCAAAAATTTCCCCTGATGTTTAAAATATAGAAACTTTAAAATGAAAACATTGGGCTGGGGAGGTGGCTCAAGCGGTAACACACTCGCCTGGCATGCTCGGGGCGCTGGGTGCGATCCTCAGCACCACATAAAATAAAGATGTTGTGTCCACCGAAAACTAAAAACATCAAGCTTGTGACTTGGGATTAAAGATTTCTTAGTTGTAACACCAAGAGTTAAGAACCATAAAAAACCATAAAAGGAAAAACTTCAATTGGACTTGATGTGTTCGTGCTCTTGACTGTGAATCCTGAGTGACGTACATCAATACCTAGCTATTTTATATGTCGTTATATGTTAAAAAACATGACTCACTCCCACTCTCCCGATTCTGTAAGTCTGAGGAAAGCCACGGAGTCTGCACTTTGAACTGGCTTCCAGGCAATTCTAAGGCACGTCTTCAGACAGGGGCAGGATTTGAAGTTCCCCAGGTGGGAAGCAAACCCTGAGGACTGGCCAGGCAAGCAGAGGAGCTGGAGGTCCAGATGAGAACAGGAAGCCCTGTCTCCGTGGTCTCTCCACCCATGGACACGGGCCAAGAAGGGCAGGGGGCTGTGGCTTCCTGTCACCATTTAATGTTTGGTGTGTATCATATCCCATTAGATGCCAAAGAGGGCAGACCTGTATTTCATGTTATTCCCAGAAGTTCCAAGAGATGGGAATGTCAGTGTGATGGTTAATTTTACCTGTCAACCTGGCTGGGCTCTGGTACCCAGTCACCTGATCAACACCAATCTGGATATTTCTGTGAAGTAACAGATCAGTAGACTGACTAAAGGAGATTACCCTCCATGTGTGGGTGGGTCTCATCCAATCAGGCGAAGGTCTTAAGTGAAAAGGGGTCCCTGGAAGAAGGAATTTTGTTTCCAGATGGGTTTTGGACTCATAATTGCAACCTAAAGTCCTCCCTGGGTCTCCAGCTTGCCAGTCTGCTCTGCAGATCTCACACTGGCCAGCCCCACCCAAAAATAAAAAAAATAAGTTAGTCTCTATATATCTCTACTAATACACAAATAAAATAAATTTAACTAATTACTGGGGGCCCCTGTGGGGGCTCTGGAAGGCTGGACAGGACAGACACATTTGAAGCCTTGAACTAGTCCTGTATCCTTCCAGAGCCCAAACCCATGCAGTGTCTGCAAAGGGTCTAAATCAATGTTTTTCTTTCCTGTGGGGTCAGGTGATTGAACCAAGAAAAGATTCAGAAAGGCCCTCCTCCTGGGCGCGGTGCACCATCCCACACTATCTTCAGAGCCCCTCTCTCAGTGGGATGACCTGCTCGCGTCCTGGCCTTGTCCTTCCTCAGGCGATGAGTGATGGCCGTGGGTTCTTGACACAGCAGACACAGCTGTTTCTCCAGTTAATCATTACCTTAACGTGTGGTCCCTGAGTCCCAAGTCACAAGCCCCCTGACTCCAACCCGACCTCAGATTCCTCCACGGGAGGCTCAGGCACTGAACCCAGGAGCAAAGCTGGTCAGCGGCCAGGTCAGAGTGTGTTCCATAAGACACAGAAGAGGTGATCGGGACGTCGGATCGCGGGGAGCTTCGGCTCCTGGGTCCAAGCTTAGAAACGGGAAGGGGTTTCCCGGGGTCGGTTTCTCAACGCTGTCCTGCAGCTGTTGCCGCTCCTTGTCAGGGATTCCGAGCATCTGGGGTCCCCCAGGCACTGCCGAGCCCCCGAGCGCACCACATTTGATATTCCACCCTTGGAGTTTCGGGAGAACTGATTCCGTGCCTAACCTCCAGAGATACTCCCAGGGGCGGGGGAAGGAGGGGGAGAAAGAGGAGGAGACGGGGGTCAAGCCCAGTGACTCGATTTATCACCGGTGAGCATGGCAGTGAGCAGCAGCTGCCACCCCACGCCCAGCACCAAGGGGTACTGTGGAGCACAAGCCAGGGAGCTTCCCGGGGCCCCTACAAAGGAGTAGACTCGCCCCTCCTTCTGGGTCTCCTCCTGGATCCATGGAATGAACTGAGCCACAGACACAAACACGCCAGGCCTTCCCCTGGAGCCAGAGCTCTTGCCCCAGATGAAGACGCCCGCCTGGAAGAGCCTCTGGGATCCGTGGTCAGCACAGACCATGGGCACCCCGCTGTCCCCCTGGGAAGGAGAAAAGAGCACTGGTCGGGAGCAGTCTCAGGGCCTCCAGCCAGGGCCCCGGGGCCAGAGGGTCCTGGTGGTGTGGGCTGGGGGCCTCCCTCCTGGCCTCTGCTGGGGCCTCCCTCCTGGCCTCTGCTGGGGCCTCCCTCCTGGGCTCTGCTGGGGGCCTCCCTCCTGGCCTCTGCTGGGGCCTCCCTCCTGGGCTCTGCTGGGGGCCTGGAAGGTGGCGGAGGAGGAAGGCCGGGCAGGGTCCCTACCTGGCTGTTGCCATTGGTGTCCTGTTCCTGCCAGGCACAGAGCGTGGCCCTGGGGAGCTGCTGGACCCACTTGCTGCACTCCCTCCGGCTGATCTGGCTCACCCGCAGCTTCTTCAGGTGCATGTTGGCGTTCTCGGATGGGCCTGGCAAAGTGAAGACGTCTGCGTGAGATGGAGATGGCGTGGGCTGCCGGCAGCCACAGCCCATCAGGGTGGAAGTTCTGGGGCCTCAAATTTCCTCAGATCTCCAGTTCAGAGGGTGGGGGGCCTTAGTGAAGCCCTAGGGCAAGGCCCCGCCGTCTCCTCTCAGCTCTAGCAGGGGGTTCCTCTGCTGAACTATCTCCCTGTAGGAAGCTCACTTCTTCCAGAAGCAGCCCACGAGAGCCCTGGTCCCTGGCAGGACGACCTGCGGTGGGCAACCCTCTGAAATGGTGGTCCGTGGTGCCTTTGCCAAGCCAAACAGAGAAACCAGGCACAGGACGCACCTGGAGGTGCTATTTTGCAGGAAGGAAATGCCCAGGAGGCTAGAGGAGCTCTCGGTCTTCTCCCCACCTGTTCCCTCCCTCCCAGAAATCCTCCCTGACTGACCAGCCTGGAGCCCTGCAGGAAAGTGCTGGAGTCAGGAGTGGCCACTGGACCAGAGGATCACTGGCTGGGAGTTATGGGGGGGTGGTCTATAGCACGTGGTCAGCTGATGGAGATGGACATTGTAAAACAGGCTCTCAAGGGAGAATCCAACAATCTAATGAACAAGTATCATTGTTCTCATACTTTGGAATTCTTCTATGTCCCAGGCTTTTAATCAGGATCTTACCTATATAATTTCACTAATTTAACCTACATGGTGTGTTTGAGGGAGATATCGATTACTGTTATTCTATGAGAAGGTGAAGAGGGTGAAGGATCTTGCCCCCAGTTCAGACCTGAGTCTTCCTGCATCAGCCCAGGGCTACCTAACACCAGCCTCCCGGGTTCCCAGGGAAGGCACCCACCGTGCACAGCAGTCGGCACCCACTCTGCCATCCAGCACCTGTCCCAGACCCTCTCCTTCTCCTGCAGGCAGATGGGCATTTTTAAGCTGGTGAACTCTACTGGCGTGGTGAGCAGGAGCAAGCAGAGGTCGCTGTCAAGGGAGGGTGGCTTGTAGTCTTTGTGAATAATGATCTTCTGCACTTGCTTTCTCTCCAAGTGGGTGCTGCTGAGTGTTTTGGCTCCTATGACCACAGTGACATTTACTACTGCCATTTCTAATCTGAAGAATGAATACAAGAACACCCTCACAAACACATTTGTGAACAATAGAGTTGACAATTAAATACTGAGGTCGCACGGCATGCCACCGTGGCTTGGGGAGTGCTGGAGAGTGGAGATCAGGTAGGTAGGGGTCAGGGGTCCCACTTCAGCAAATCTCTGAGCCAATGACCCATCAGCCCAGAGAAACCCCGAGCACCAGGGAGGGCCACGGGAGAGGAGACAGCGTGGCTGGCTTATCGTCTGCTGCATCCCCAGCACTTGGAATAGCACACGGTGGGTGCTCAATGTGTGTGTGTACAATGAATGAATCCACTGTGTTGTCTTCATATACAGAGGGCAGGCGGCGGAGAGGCCTGGGAGGGTCTTCCTACACTGGGGTGCAGCTGCGAGGAGCCGCTCACCTGTGGGTATGGTTGGCCGAGGGAGGCGGAGAGAGCAGGTATACAGTGACTTTGGTCCCAAGCCAACAGGAGTGAATGTACTGGGGACAGAACCCATGGCCTCCAGGTCTTGTACACCAACCCACCAGCCGACCACTAGGGGACTAGACAGGATGTAAACCAAGGCGACGCCCTGGGCACTTACAGGGTTCTTGGGAAGCAGTGTGCGGCCGTCAGGACCCACCACTGGTGTATGATGGCGCCTCCACAGAGGTGCTGCCCAGACATCTGGATACTCACTTGCCACGGGAATTCACCATTCTGGACCTGAAGCAATTCGCGGAAGGGCAGCCATGATGAGTTTGGAAAGGCAGGTCTGTAGCCACACTGAACCACTTCTGAAAGAGACAGAACACTGACTCGCACCCGAGAAGCACGGAGAAAGCCTCGTCTCGTGTTCCTGGCGCCCGTCCAGTCAAGGACGTTGCCCAAGTGGAGGGAAGTCAGTGAGCAGGCCAGGCAGGGACAGATCTCGGAAAACACCCAAAGGGAGCTGTGAGACCCCAGGGCCGTGCGGAGCTCCACTAGAGAGTACACAGAGTTGGAACAGCAATGGGGACAAGCCAAAGACACGCAGGAGACAGAGGAAAAGTTACTGTGGGATCACCAGCTGTAACTGGAGGAAATGGAGTCCAGGCCTCTAGGAAGGCTGCAGGGCTCGGGGAGAAGGCCAAGGAGGGAAGGTCAGAACTCGGGTTTCCTGGCCAGAGCTGACGTTGAGTCTGATCAACAGACCACACACTGTATCTGGGTGATTGACAGATGTGAAGGCAGGGACAGCTTTTTTGGCAGGAGACCATTCAGAGGCTAAGGCAGGTTTAGGGTGCAGGGGGAGGAGAAGAGGAAACTCCAGAGGAAGGGCAATCAGAGAGGGAGCTCCCTGCTAGGTGGGAAGTCTGGATCAGAGGAGCTCCCAAGGCAGCACTGTGGCCTGAGGTCTCTAGAGCCCCAAGCTTCACCTGTCGGTGGCTGATGTTGGGTGCAGGTCTGTGGAGTGTGCAAAGCAGGCAGGCCCTGGATGGCTGGACTCTTCTTTGCACTGTTCTAAACACTGGATGTGACAAAAGGGAGCTTAGCACCTGCAAGAGTTTGTGCTAAGACGTGTCAGCCTGCTGACAGTAGGCAAGGCGCCCACGGCCTCAGTATTTCACAAGGGAGGAAGGAGCACAAACAGGAGCATCCCCTTCCTTCTGCAGTATCCCTCCTGCCTGTTCTGCGAGAAAGTTTAACATGTTCACGGGCTGCAGCTCCATCGCTGCAGAGTAGGCAGTGAGGGGTGGTCCCAGCCACAAACTGAGGGAGCCAAAGAACATGTGTGAGGGTGGGGGAGGGGTGGGGGAGAGATGGCGGAGGAAGGCACAGAAGATATGCAGATTAGACAGGCCCGTGGCCACCGACCTCCAGTAAATCCACACTCCTTGAAGGAATCCCAAAAATGGCTGGCCCAGAAGAATGAATTATTGAAAAGGGCTTTGGCACAGAAATAATACATATATGTTCTTTTTTTCCAAAGGGGAGAGGAATAGGAAAAAGCAGCAAAATTTATCAGATAAAACCTGGCTCTTGCTTTTTATGGAAATCAGGTAAAGTAGCAAATGGCACTGGAAGAGTGGGACAACGCAAACTTTATTTTACGCCTGCGGGCCCGGAGGAGATCAGACTCTAGATTCTGAGCGCCCAGCACCAGTTTTTCACAACATTTATAGGCTCTCTGGTGCCGTGAATGTTACCCGATATACAGCTGTGCACAGGGTTCCTAGCAGGAAGCTCGCTTAGAGGAGCAGAGCTGATCAGGGAAGAACTGCCTCCTCTCACAGGCCTTTGATAACCCTCTACCCCTGGGCCTGAGCCTCCACTTCAAGGGGAGTAGTCGTCCCAGGAGGAGGGAGTGGATGGTGCTGGTCAGGTTTCCTGGGAAGGCTGACAGAACGGGGAGGGGACCTTTCCCTTTCCCAGGCACAGTTCTCACGACAGTGTCCTTAGAGTTCCTTTTACATCCAGGCCTGGGCTTGTCACCCACTATGTTGTCACCCATTGCTACCCATTACATGTTGGAATTGCAAGACAACTATCAATGACCTTCAGAAAAGATGGCTGATCAATTCATAAACATGCCTACCCAACACACATATAAAACAGGTCCTTGATGCCCACTGAAACTGACCGACAAACATTATTTTTTAAAACAGAAAAAAAGGTCATTTATGCCAAGATCACTAAAACCAAGGTCATGCTGAACTTTGAGGATTTTCCAACTATGGTATTGTTTCAACAGGACGAAAGTGACAATGACGTTCAGCACACAGTCTTCCTATTCTAGAGGTTCTCACAACAGAGTTCTAGAAACTAGAAATTAAAGGAAAAAATAAAACCATAGATTCCTATAACCATTTGCAGCTCAGGGGGCATGGCCATGGCCCAGACAGGCCATAGGAAGGACAAGGCCGCTTGTCCTCTCGGGTCAGGCACACTGACATCTCCACCTTTGATGTGGCTTCTTTAAAGGTCAAGATGAGGAAACAACTGAACCAGGACCTAGAGTCAGCTGTGCAGAGAAGAGCACAGGGGTGTCCCAGGGAAGAGGCTCCCATCCTCCCAAGAGCACCGCCTCCAAGAGGGAGGAAGCCCCCGAAGCCCAAGGGTCCCCCTAGGCCTGGGATCTCACCCCTGTCCGCCTTCTTCAGAGGGAAGATATTCCAGGGCAGTTCTCCAGACAGTCGTGACCCAGCCCCGTGACCCACCATCAGGTGGTGGTGATGAGGGCCAGGCTGAAGGGGAGAGGGGAGACTGCAGTGAGATTCCTCCAGACCACCTGCCGCAAAAGGGGGGTCTGTCAGAACTGGCCCCAGGCTAAAAGCAAAGTATAAAAAAATGAGAATCATGCAAAACACACATGACAATGCATTTATTTGTATAATCATCAGGGGAAAGATGAATGAAAGCTGTTTTATGCAAGAATATTGAAGAAAACATGGAGTATTGTAGAATAAGAGCTCATGAGGAAAGGGTTTAAGAAGAAAACATGGAGTATTGTAGAATAAGAGCTCATGAGGAAAGGGTTTAAAAAGGAAAAAGGCAGAAACAAAGAAAAATAAGGGGAAATGAAAGTTAAACCCCGAATAGCTGGAATGTGACGCGGGACCTTCTTGCGTGACAACCACAGCGTGGGCCATGAGAAGCCCCGTGAAGATACCTGGGAAGAGGACAAATAGAGAGGGCAGCCAGGAAACAGGAGCGCCGGGCACACCTGGCAGATTGTGAAGGGCTGGGTGCATCAGAAGCCAACCAGGCTGCACGTGCACCAGAGGAATAGAATAGCAAGCAGAATCTCACCAGAGGCTGCTACCATGTTGCAGGGGGTAACAGCCGTGTAGCAACTTCGGCTGCACAGAACGTCCACAAGA
This sequence comes from Marmota flaviventris, assembly GCF_047511675.1. NCBI lineage: Eukaryota > Metazoa > Chordata > Mammalia > Rodentia > Sciuridae > Marmota > Marmota flaviventris. Next base: position 171,789,464 of record NC_092500.1, read on the forward strand.
GCCCAAGGCACCCAGCTCCACCACACAGACAACACCCCCCACAGACAACACCCCCCCACACAGACAACACCCCCCACACAGACAACACCCCCCCACACAGACAACACCCCCACACAGACAACACCCCCACACAGACAACACCCCCACACACACAGAGACAACACCCCCCCACAGATAACACCCCACACAAGACAACACCCCCACACAGACAACACCCCCCCACACACAGACAACACACCCACACACAGAGACAACACCCCCACACAGACAACACCCCACACAAGACAACACCCCCACACAGACAACAGCTCCAAACACAGAAAACACCCCCACACAGACAACACCCCCCCACAGACAACACCCCACACAGACAACACCCCCACACAGACAACACACCCCACCTACAACACCCCCCCACAGACAACACTCTCACACAGACAACACCCCCCACAGACAACACCCCCCCACACAGACAACACCCCCACACGGACAACACCCCCCCACACAGACAACACCCACACACATAGAGACAACACCCACACACATAGAGACAACACCCCCACACAAGACAACACCCCCACACATAGACAACACCCCCACAATACAACACCCCCACACATAGACAACACCCCCCCACATAGACAACACCCCACAATACAACACCCCCACACAGACAACACCCCCCACACAGCAACACCCCCCACAAAAACACCCCCACATACAGACAACACCCCCCCACAGATACAACACCCCCACACAGACAACACCCCCCACACACAGACAACACCCCTACACAGACAACACCCCCCCACAGACAACACCCCTACACAGATAACACCTCCACAGACAATACCCCCCACAGACAACACCCCCACACACAGACAACTCCCACACACAGACAACACCCACACATACAGACAATATCCCTCCACACACACAACACCCACACACACAGACAATATTCCCCCACATACAGACAACACCCCTACACACAGACAACTCCCTCCACAGACAATACCCCCCCACACACAGACAACACCCCACACACAGACAATACCCCCACACAGACAACACCCCCACACAGTGCTCTGGCACTGTAGACGGGCAGAGGTGGAGAAGCCTACTGGGTACTCTAATGCCGACATTATCATGTGGGCACAGATAATAGAGGGGATCTTTGTTTTGGTTTAAAAAAATTATCTAAAAAAAAAGCCAAAAAAGAAAAAAAATTTTAAAAGTTTTAAGAGAGTCCATAAATGGAAAGTCAGGTGTAAGCTGCTAGATTCAAACCCAAATATATCAGCAATAAACTAAATTACATGGATTTTAAAACCATAAGCTTGTTTTTAAATAAAACTAAAAAAAATTAGGAGTACGTCAATGGTTGGAGCACAGACCTTCACTAACACACGTTATGCCAGTCACCCAACAGTGAATTGGAAAAATAAAATAGAGAAGCTTGGGAAAGAAAGAAATAACACTGCTATTATTCACAGATGACATGGTGTGGGTACAGAAAACGCAGAAGAATGTACATATAAACCACTGTAATTAATAGACGGATTAAGCAAAATCATTAGATAAAATGTAAAACTCTATACACCAGCATCAAATGAAAAATAAATACAAAAATAATATTGTTTATATTAGCTCCCAGAATCATAAACTATCTGGAAATAAAGGGAAACAAATATGTACCAACTTTTGTTCAAGGAACTTTTTATTTCATAGGAGATAAATCAGGAAGGGTGTGGCATGTCGCGTCCTGGGTTGCCCTGCAGACTGAATACGTCCCATCAAGACCTCGACGGCTTTGTGGAATCTGACGACCCTGCTCTGAGGTTAGGAATGCCATTGGCCACGAAGAGCAACACAACCGGGCAGGCAGCCCAGCACTAAAGGACTTGACCTGTCACATCTCGTGACTTATTATAAAACCATGTGAACTAAGACGGGGCGGGGGGCACAGAGACCAATAAGTAAGCGGGGGGAGCTGCAGGCGTGTGGATGGAGACGCGATTCCTCACTAAGGAGGAGATGGGCGCTGAGGCCGGCCTAGCTGGACATCCATACAGAAAGACACGACACACAATGACTGTGCATGTTTAGGGGAGACCGTGGGACGATCCAGTGTGTGCACGTGATGTGTGAGGAGCAGTCAGGGTAATTGGCTTTTCGTTCCCCTATCCTTGCTCTGTGTCTGGACCCTCTGACCTCTCTTCTGGTTCTTCATAAAATCTGTAACAGGGTGTTGTCAACTGTAGTCGCTCTCCTATGCTGTGGAACCCCAGCCTCACTCCGCTGTGTTTTGTGCCTGTTGTCCCCGCCCTCCCCTCTCTGGCCCTCCTGGGGCTCTGGTCACTCTTCTACTCTCTCCTGAGATCCGCTTCTTCAGCCTCCCCCGACGCGTGTGATTGACATTGGGTGACTGTCTTCCCATGCCTGGCTTGGTTCCCTTAAGGGCCTCCAGACCAGCTATTTTGCCACATCTGACTCAGTCTGTAGCTTACATTGTACACAAAATTGATACTGAGTGGGTTGTAAACCTAATTATAAAAAGTGAAAAAATAAAATTTCTAGAAAATTCCATAGGAAAATATCTTGACCAACTCAGGCCAGGAAAAACGTAAACTTAAGAAGTGAAGTCGGCCCTGCCGTGCAGGGCTCTGGGCCTCAGCTTTGCAGCAGGACTCCCCACTCCCAGCTACTCGCCCACCCAGGTCTCGCGGGTGACTTAGCGGGACCACCGGCATCAGCACCAGCACAGAATTCCCAGACGCTGCTCCCACGAAGGACACTCAGCCACTGCCCTCACGCAGGAACTCTGGCAGCCACTCCCGTGTGGACCCCCATCTACCAACACAGGGCTCCCCCGGTCCCCTCCATCTTGGGACTTGGCAGCTACGGCCACACTCCCCTACTCACGGTAGCCTGCCTGCACCTGGGGACATCACAGGCTCTGAAGACAGCCACAGCTGCAGCACTGCACGCCACTGAGCTCATCTCTGAATGCATCGCACATCATCATCACCTGGCTCCCCCCACCCAACCCGACACCCCATCGCTGAAAGCAGCAGCCTCCATCTTGGGTCACCCTCCATCACCATCTTTACTACCAGTTTGGAACACCGGAGAGCCAGGTGCCCCCATAGTTTTCTAATTCCCCCCAACCCCCAGCAGCCACTAACTCTGCAGAGTGACTGCCCAATTCAAAACAGCCCTCCATGGCAGGTGCGCAGCCACCAGAGTATAACACCCAAGACCCCCGGAGAGAAAGGTTCCTGATTTGGAAGGAGAAAGGGAGAGGGTGTAGAGGGCAGGAACTGTGAGGTCTACAGGCGAGATGAGGAGAAGACCCTGTGCCCACATCACAGGAGCTGACCCCAAAGGAGATCCTGGAGGTGCAGTCTCCCAAGGAGACGGGCGGGGGCCATACCCCATTCCAGGTGCCCTGCACCCAAGACCAACGCTCACACCCTGGTAACCCCCACCATCCTGAGGGCGGAGATACCTGTTAACACAGATGACCCCACCTGTTGGATGAGAGGGAAGCAGGAAAGTCACTGATCTCCAACCAAAACACAATCCTTTTCCTTCTAGACTTTTTTTTCCTTTCTTCTCCCTCTTTATTCGCCCCCCTCACATCCCCAACAGTAAGAAACCAGGTACTTTGCATGAATGAGGATATTGAGGACTGAGACAACTGAGTCGCACATTACACTTGTATTGTATATACCTTTTTTCCTTTTATTGTTTTTTTCTCTTTTCTCTCCAATTTTTACTATTTAACCTTTTTTATTTTTATTAATATATTGTGTGTTTGGTTTATGTACTCTACTGTTTTCCCTCTTACTTGTCTACCCAAAATTACGACCTCTCTTTTCTCCTGCTACTAACCTTCTTCTTTAGACTCCTCCTTCATACTTGCTAAGATATAGTAACTCTGTATCCTCACCTCCTACCTCCTCAGCATATCTTCCCACACCTCATCCCCAGTTCTTGGTCCACCATCAGAAATTGTAAACCCTTGTACAAACCTACTAATTATAGTAGATGATAGCTGAATTCACCATTTCTGTACATTGACCAAACTGTAAACGTCTTAATAACAACTATTTGTTTTTAGGTGGTACATTGTTTATATTGGGATCTGATAACACTGTCCTTCACCTCAAAGGAGAAGTATTGGATCCCTATAGGGGCACTATAATCCTATAGGGTAAAAATGGTAATGCCTCGGATCCACAGTGCTAGAAGGGAAGACACACAAGCAACATGAAAAGACAAGGGAAGAAAGTGCCCCAAACAAGTCAAGATACCACACATTATTAGAATCCATGGCCAGCACAGCAGATGAAATTACAGAGAAGGCGTTCAGGATGTACATAATTAAAATGTTCTGTGAATTAAGGATGGAATAAGAGAGTAAATACAGGCAGCAAAAGATCATTTCGACAAAGAGCTACATACACAAAAACAAGAAGCAAAAGATTACTTCAATAGGGAGACAGGGGTTCTAAAGAAAAACCAAACAAATCCTTCAAATGAAAGAAAGAATAAACAGAGTTAAAAGTTTAATTGAAAGCATCACCAACAGATTAGACCACTTGGAAGACTGGACCTCAGACAATGAAGACAAAGTATATAATCTTGAAAAGAATGTAGATAACACAGTGAAAATGGTAAGAAAACATAAGCAGAACATTCAAGAAATATGGGATAGCATAAAAAGACCAAATTTAAGAGTTATTGGGATAGAGGAGGGAATAGAGTTCCAAACCAAAGGAATGAACAATGAAATAATATCAGAAAATTTTCCAAACATGAAAAACAAATTGGAAAACCAAATTCAAGAGCCTTACAGGACACCAAGTGTTCAAAATCACAACAGATTCACACCAAGGCACAATAATGAAAATGCCTAACATACAGAATAAGGAGAGAATATTAAAAGCCACAAGAGAAAGGAATCAGATCACATATAGTGGGAAACCAATTAGGTCATGTGCAGATTTTTTCAACCTGGACCCTGAAAGCTACAAGATCCTGGAACAGCATATATCAAACTCTGAAAGAAAATGGATGCCAACCAAGAATACTGTGTATCTAGCCAAATTAAGCTTTAGATTTGATGATGAAATAAAAACCTTCCATGATACATAAAAGTTAAAAGAATTTACAGCTAGAAAACCTGCACTACAGAATATCCTTGGCAAAATATCCTTTGAAGAGGAAATGAAAATCAACAGTGAAAATCAGCAGAAGGAGGTATTACACTAAAGGAAAAGCTAATCAAAGGAGAAACCAAGTCAAATTAAATAACAAAAATTTCTGGGAATACAAATCATGTCTCAATAATAACCCTGAATGTTAATGGCCTAAACTCACCAATCAAAAGGCATAGGCTAGCTGATTGGATTAAAAAACAAACAAACAAACAATATGCTGTCTCCAAGAGACTCATTTCATAGGAAAAGACACACACAGACTGAAGGTGAAAGGTTGGGAAAAATCATACCACTCCCATGGACTGCAGAAGCAAGCAGGGTTTCCGTCCTCCCATATCAAATAAAGTAGACTTTAAGCTAAAGTTAATCAAAAAGGACAAAGAAGGACATTTCATACTGCTCAAGCGAACCATACACCAACAAGACTTTATATATATATATATATATATATATATATATATCTCCCCCAAACAATGGAGCATCTGTGTTCATCAAACAAACTCTTCTCAAGTTCAAGAGTCAAATAGACCACAACACAATAATTCTGGGTGACTTTAACACACCTCTTTCACCACTGGATAGATCTTCCAAACAAAAGCTGAACAAAAAAACTTATAGAACTCAATAATTCAATCAATAACTTAGACTTAACTGATATATATATAGAATATTTCATCCTTCAACAAGTGAACACACTTTCTTCTCAGCAGCTCATGGAGCCTTCTCTAAAGTAGACCACATATTATGCCACAAAGCAATTCTTAACAAATACAAAAAAGTAGAGATACTACCCAGCATTATATCAGAAAACAATGGAATGAAATTAGAATCAATGATAAAATAAAAAATAAAAACTACTCCTGCACCTGGAGACTAAATAGTATGCTACTGAATGAACAATGGGGTGTAAAAGACATCAAGGAAGAGATTAAAAAATAGAGTTAAAATGAGAACACTAATATAACATATCAGAATCTCTGGAACACTATGAAGACAGTACCGAGAGGAAAGTTCATTGCATGGAGTTCATTTCTTCAAAGAAGAAAAAGTCAACAAATAAATGACCTAACATTACATCTCAAAGCCCTGGACAAAGAAGAACAAATGAACACCAAAAGCAGTAGAAGACAGGAAATAATTAAAATCAGAGCTGAAATCAATGAAATTTAAACAAAAGAAACATTTGAAAAAAGTTGACAAAACAAAAAGTTGGTTCTTCAAAAAAATTAAATAAAATTGACAAACCTTTAGCCATCCTAACAAAGAGGAGAGAGAAAACTCAAATAACTAACATCCGTGATGAAAAAGGAAATATCACAACAGACACTACAGAAATACAAAAGACAATTAGAAATTATTTTGAAAACGTTTACTCTAATAAAATAGAGAATATTGAAGGCATCAACAAATTTCTAGAGGCATATGAGTTGGCCAAATTGAATCAGGATGATACATACAATTTCAACAGATCAATTTCAAGCAAGAAAATAGAAACCTACTGACAAAGAAAAGCCCAGCACCAGATGGATACACAGCTGAGTTCTACAAGACCTATAAAGAAGAACTAATACCAATACTCTACAAATTATTTTGTGATATAGAAAAAGAGAGAGCACTTCCAAACTCATTGTATGAGGCCAATATCACCTTGATTCCAAAACCAGGCAAAGACACATTAAAGAAAGAAAACTTCAGACCAATATCTCTAATGAAAATAGATGCAAAAATTCTCAATAAAATTCTGGCAAATTGAATACAAAAACATACCAAAAAAGATAGTGCACCACAATCAAGTGGGGTCCATCCCAGGGATGCAAGATTGGTTTAACATACAGAAATCAATAAATGTAATTCACTACATCAATAGATTTAAAGAAAAGAATCATATGATCGTCTCAATTAATGCAGGAAAAGCATTTGACAAAATACAGCATCCATACATGTTCAAAACACTAGAAAAACTAGGGATAACAGGAACATATCTCAGCATCATAAAAGCTATCTATGCTAAGCCCCAGGCCAAGATCATTCTAAATGAAGAAAAATTGAAAACATTCCCTCTAAAAACATTACATCTTAAAGCCCTAGAAAAAGAAAAATAAATCAACACCAAAAGCAGAGGACAGGAATAATTAAAATCAGAGCTGAAGGAATGCCCTCTTTCACCATTTCTATTTAACATAGTTCTTGAAACACTGGCCAGAGCAATTAGACAGACAAAATAAATTAAAGGGATATGGATAGGAAAAGAAGAACTCAAATTAGCACTATTTGCCAATGATATGATTCTATGCCTAGAAGACCCCCCCAAAAAAAATTCCACCAGAAAACTTCTAGAACTAGTAAATGAATTCAGCAAAGTAGCAGGATACCAAATCAACACCCATAAATCAAAGGCATTTTTGTACATCAGAGACAAATCCTCAGAAACTAGGAAAACCACCCCATCCACAATACCCTCAAAAAAATAATAAAATACTTTGGAATTAACCTAACAAAAAAGGTGAAAGACCTCTACAACGAAAACTAGAGAACACTAAAGAAAGAAATTAAAGAAGACCTTAGAAAATGGAAAGATCTCCCTTGTTCTTGGATAGGCAGAATTAATAATTAATATTGTCAAAATGACCATACTAGCAAAAGCACTGTACAGATTTAATGCAATTCCAATCAAATTAATAATGATATTCCTCATAGAAATAGAAAAAGCAGTCATGAAATTCATCTGGAAAAATAAGAGACCAGAATAGCTAAAGCAATCCTTAGCAGGAAGAGTGAAGCAGGTGGCATCGTATACCAGACCTTAAACTATACTACAGAGCAATAGTTACAAAAACAGAATGGTGTTGGCACCAAAACAGACTAGTAAGACCATTGGTACAGAATAGAGGACACAGAGACAAATCCACATAATTACAATTATCATATATTAGATATATAACAAATGGTGCTGGAAAAATTGGAAATCCATATGCAACAAAATGAAATTAAACCCCTGTCTCTCACCATGCACAAAACTCAACTCAAAGTGGATCAAGGACCTAGGAATTAAACCGGAGACTCTGCGTCTAATAGAAGAAAAAGTAGGACCTAATCTCCATTATGTCAGATTAGGCCCCAATTTACTTAAGACTCCTATAGCACAAGAATTAAAATCAAGAATCAATTAATGGGATGGATTCAAACTAAAAAGCTTCTTCCCAGCAAAAGAAACAATCAGTGAGGTGAATAGAAAGCCTACATCTTGGGAGCAAATTTTTACCACTCTAACATCAGATAGAGCACTAATCTCTAGGGTATATAAAGAACTCAAAAAGCTAAACAGCAAAAAAACAAATAGCCCAATAAATAAATGGGTTAAGGAACTGAACAGATACCTCTCAGAATATGACACAATCGATCAACAAATATATGAAAAAATGTTCAAGATCTCTAGCAATTAGAGAAATGCAAATCAAAACTACTATACGATTGCATCTCACTCCAGTCAGAATGGCAGCTATTTGGGGCAGGAGGGGGTGGGGCAGTGCTGGGGATTGAACCCAGGACTTTGTGCATGTGAGGCAGGCACTCTACCAACTGAGCTATATCCCCAGCCCCCATAGAATGGCAGCTATTAAGAACACAAACAACAATAAGTGTTGGCGAGGATGTGGGGAAAAGGCACACTTACATACTGCTGGTGGGACTGCAAATTGGTGCAGCCAATATGGAAAGCAGTATGGAGACTCCTTGGAAAGCTGGGAATGGAAGCACCATTTTACACAGCTATCCCTCTCCTCTGTTTATACCTAAAGGACTTAAAAACAGCATACTATAGGGACACAGCCACATCAATGTTTATAGCAGCACAATTCATAATAACTAAACTGTGGAACCAACCTAGACGCCCTTCAGTAGATGAATGGATAAAGAAAATGTGTCATTTATACACAATGGAATTTGACTCAGCAATAAAAGAGAATAAAATCATGGCTTTTGCAGGTAAATGGGTGGAGTTAGAGAAGATAATGCTAAGTTAGCAAATCTCAAAAACCAAATGCGGAATGTGTTCTCTGATATAAGGAGGCTGATTCATAGTGGGGTAGGGAGGGGGAGCATGGGAGGAATAGACGAACTCTAGATAGGGCAGAGGGGTGGGAGGGGAAGGGAGGGGGCATGGGGGTAAAAAAAGATGGTGGAATGAGATGGACATCATTACCCTAAGAACTTGTATGAAGTACGAATGGTGTGAATATACTTCATATACATCCAGAGATATGAAAATTGTGCTCTGTATGTGTAATATGAATTGTAATGCATTCTGCTGTCATATATAACAAATTAGAATAAAAAATATTTAAAAAAAAAAAAAAGAAGTGAAGTCACAGAACTCTGGAATAAGAGCTAAGGGTTTTGAGCCCTGACAGAGCCAGGCCTGCTCTCAGAGCTTTCTGCAGATTCTCTCCCCACAGGGACCCTCACGTGCCCACTTTACAGGTGGGGAAACAGGACCACAGAGCCAGTAAGCCAGTTGCCCCAGTGGGTAGAGCCCAGTCTGACCGCAGAGCCCAGAGTGCTGATTGCACTTGTGAGCTTGGGACCAAAATCCCTTCTGATGCATCAAATAAAACCCAAGAACTGTAGTGAAAAATATCAATAAAGTTTTCATGAACTTAAATTTCTGTTCGGTCCAAAATAAGTTGGAAGAGCACTGAAGAGTTAGGAGGAACGAGTTCATGACACATGTAAGAGACAAAGGGTTAATGTCACTACGGCTCAATACGGTCCTGCAAATCAGCTTTAGAAACTCCCCTGAATAAGAGAATCACAAAGCACTAAGGGACAGGCGACTTTCTAAAGAAAAAGTAGAAAATGTTAGAAATGAGCCAGGGAATGGTCTTCAGGCTGCAAAGGGCCTACAGGGGAGGGGGGTCTATGGTCAGATACATCTCAGAAACGCCAGATTAAATAAAATGAAGCCGGCTGAACACCCTAAGGCGTGTCAGAACCATTAGTATGTGGAGAGCCACTGGGTTCTACAGGAAGAACGTGGAATGGAACGGTTCCAAATCTTATCTAACCATAGAACTTTTTCCTACAGAGTGTGACACAGGCCTGAGGGACAGAACAAACTTCTTTAGCTCACGAACTAAATTAACCCATGATGGCCTTCTAAGGCCCCCATTTAATGAGACTGCCTAATACAGGTGTTCTAAATTAAATATGGCCCTATTCCATGTCCCCTCCTCCTAGGGTGTAAGCCCCTAAGGATCCTGAAGTGTCCTGGTGCTCAAGACAGAGCTCTGAGTCACCCAGCCAGATGCTGGATTCTTGCTCCCCTCCCCTGCGCTTCTGTACCCTGGGCCGGGTGCCTGGGGGTGACAGTAGGCAGTGTCTTCGTCCAGCTGGCTACAACGTTGTGATCGGTCAGTACAGTCTCCTTGTTTCCTCAGCAGCAGGCTCGGGCTCAGTGCCCTCGGGCTCAGGCAGGAGGAGGAGCCTTCCCACCCCCTCTGCTTGGGGCAAGCCTGGCACCCACCTGACTCGTCCTGGGCATGTCCCTTGAGTGCCATGAGCAGTGCTGTTAGAAGCTGGAGCATCTTCTTGTCATTCCAGTCCAGAACTATCCAACTTCACCTCCAGGCCAGGCTGATACCTAGTCAGCGGTGGCAGCTGCAAGTGGGCATCACAAATGCATGGCAGAGCTGACCCTGGTGACGTCACAGTCAACACTGGGCTAGGGTGGAGGCAGCAGGTTCGGGTGCGGGTCAGTTGGGCTCAGCCCAGCCCCATGCTCCCCTGTCCAGTGCTCCCTCCCCAGCGGGGGCTGGAGGAGAGCCAGGTGAGGCCAAATTCACCTGCGTGCTCCGATCTCTCGCCGCCCCCCCGCCCCCCGATTCTGATCAACTTAAGGAGCCATTGGTTCTGCTCTGTGCTGTGATATTAAAGAACTTTGGGTCTTTGGACAAGTTTTTATATTCTCTGAAACCAGGTGTCAAATGCCAATGCACCTTGTTAGGAGATCTCAGCCTCATCTGAGGTTCAGTGGAGGGAAAGGGAGAGAATTAAAGGGGGTTGTTTGGTAGAGCTGGCATTAAAAGATTGGGCTTAACATGAGGACTATGTTAGGGAGGGCAAAATGAGAAAGGAGAATATCATGTGGTGATAACCTGGCTCTAGTGACTCTAGTGCTACAGCTAAGAAGAGACGCTGTTGGCCCGAGGTCGGAAACAGTGGGATGGGGAGAGAAGGGAGAGGCCCAGACAGAGGTGGCCGACGGCTGTGCAGGACAGTGAGAAGACACTGGACAGAGCAGCATGAACTGGACAGTCATCTGTCTCTGAGGACACGAGATGGAGGAGAGGCCCAGAGGCCAAGGGAGAATTCGGCCCCCGCAGCAGGAAGCTGGCCAGAGAGCTGGCAGAGGGTGTGACAAGGAAATACAAGAGCAAGAGCGCGCCAGCCCCCGGGACCCTCCAGTCAGGTCTCTCTGCTGGTCCCTCCTCACCTCTCGCCGCCTCCCGCCTGCCCAACCTCTTGTCCCCGTGGCCCCTGCTCCACGGCGCCTGGCCTGCCCAGCCCATCTGTGTCCTCAGAACTGATTCATTTTCTGTCTCGTCCACTAGACTAAGGCGAGGGCAAGGGCTTTTCCTCTTGTCGGCTCTGCCCAGCCTGCTCTGTTGGAAGAGATTTGCGTCCAGTCCCGAGCTCAGAGTGAGACCCAGCATCTGCCCCTGAGACAGTGACACTAGGCTGTGTTGGGTGGGGCACAGCTCCGCAGGCTGCCACAGTGCTACTCAGCAAACCGCTAGCTGCAAGTCAGACTCTTCCCAGGTGGTGGCAGGGCAGGGGTGGGGACAGCGGTTGGGCATCGCACCGTGATCAGACCCGGCTTGGTCATCTCCTGCTGACCTTTGCCACCCAGTAAGATAGTTTGTCCTGCCCAGGTCGGCTTGTGTTGTGGAAATCGTGCTCAGCAAGAGACCCAGAACCACTCGGAGGGTTGGAGAACTCAGGTTTATGGTGCCGCTGGATCTAGATGAGCCAGTAGTGGGTTCTGAAGTTCTGGGCCCGGAGCTGAGGTCACATGGGGCTTTCAGAGGAAATCTGATGTCATTCCTTGCCTAGGACAGTATTGGCAGGTTCAATTCTTGGGCCACATGACCACAGACCATGAGCAGAAATTCTTATTTATTGAAGCAGAACAAAGGCAGAGGAGAATCTGCAAGGGATGTCCGGGAAGTGGCCTTTGTCACAGGGAGGTGTTTCTCAAGGTCACAGGAGCTTACACTCCCCAGGGTGTGAATTATAGCATAGAAATGTTACAGTTTAAGCCAGTGCGGAAACAACACTCTCACAGAGACCAGCAATTAAGTAACTCCTAGGAAGACCAAGCCACGGAGTGCCATTTCCCTCTTCACTTGACTCCTGGCTCCTCTGAGGTCCGGCTGGACAGAGGCTTCTCTGATCACTCTGGGGTAACAGTCCTGCAGTCACTGGGTCCAAACCCCGTGGCACTCCACCCTGGTCACACTCTGCTTCAGCTTCCTGTGGAATAAACCACAAAGTGCTGGGGGCAGGGGGTATTGCCCTCTGGGTGGGTCTGGAGGAGACAGGGCACCCTGCACCAGCACGAGGCCCAGCCTGGGCGCTGGCCAGAGTCCTGAGCAGGAAGGAAGAGGGTCACTGGACCCCGCGGGCCTCGTGCTGGAGAGGCCCAGCCGGCAGGGCTTACCTGGCCTCCACCAGGGGCCCACTGACAGGCTCGTGAAGGGGAAGCCTGGGAGCCTTAAAGAAGGATTGGGCGTGACGGCCCAAAGTGCCCAGGGTGGGCTGGGGGGAGGTAGGACGCCAGGTCAGCAGGGAGCCCAGCGGGCTGGGAGGGAGGCTCAGACCAGAGAGCCCTCTGTGAACCATTTTAGAACCCAAACAGGTAGCAAGAAGCCTCCTGACCTCAGCCTCAGCCCATTGTGACGTCGCCAGCAGGGCTGGTTCCTCCACGGCCAGCGCCACCGCCCTCTGCCCTGGCCTCCTCCACCTCCCGGCCCACAGCCCAGCCTAGGCCCATGCTTCTCTTCTCAGTTGTGCTGCTCATCACCCAGGCCACGGGGGTGGACCCAGGTATGTGGGCTCCTCCCTGGGGCCAGAGCAACAGACCCAGCGGGCACTGGCGGTGGGGGGGGGGACAAGTGCCCTCCTCACCTCCTCATCCAGTCCCACTGAGCATTAGGGGCAGGAAAGAGCCGGACACGGGCTTGTAATCAGCCAACTGGTCAGGGAGGCCCTTCCAGGAGAGCCCAAGAGGGTGACTTGATGTGCTCCCAGTCACCCTCCTTGGGGCCACTTGTCTTTCTTCCTGTTCCCCAGCCCAGAGTTTGACAATCTGACCTTTAGCTTTGGTTTTGAAACCCAAGACTTTACCCCAGAAAGCATCATGGAGAGCCCAGAAGCATGTGCCCGAAAGTAACTGAGCCTCAGTTTCAGACTCAGGGTGAGGAGCTTCCCGGGACCTGCCAGCAGAATGGAAGAGGGACTCAGCACGTCAAGCTAAGGCTGCTTCTGGTCTCAGTGTGCTCCTCACGGCTCCAGAGGGTGGCTCCTGCCGCAGTCTGGCTGGGCACAATCAGGAGCCACTTGTCAAAAGAAACTAACTTTATTTTTAGAACCACACACGCCAAACAAAACAGCCTCTCAGGAAAAACCCTCAGAGCCTCAACTGCCACCACCGGCTTTCCACAAGCCTCTCTCTCCCCCCCACAAGCTTCTCTCCACCTCCCACAATCCTCCTGCTCTTGAGGCAGATTGGCTGGTCATGTGGGCGGAGCCAAAAAAGTCCCCCAATGAGCAGCTCCGTGGTCTGAAAGGGCAGGGAAACAGCCCAATGAGCATCACCGCAGAGGAGCCAAGGGTTACTTGGCAGCAGCAGCTCTAGGCCAAGTACTAGGTGGAAGCTGCCCACCGTGGGGGAGTTTCTGCTCTTAGCCTAAGTGTGGGTGGGAGCCAAGCCTCAAGGTCCAGGACCCGCCCAAAGTCACTCTGCAGGAACTTGGTAGGGCTGATGGCAGCAGCCAGCCTGCTGTGCCAGTCCCTCCCTCCCTCTGCCCACTAGCTCTTGCACACCTGGCCTCCTGCCAGCCGTCCTGAGGTGGGTGCAGGGAGGAGCGTGGGGGAGAGGGGGTGTGGGCAGATCCTCCGAAGAACACCCCAAGTGCGTGCTCATTCCCAGCCCTGCTCCCCATCTCTGCTGCCTTCACTGCCACCCGGCTTTGGTGCTTTGCTTTAACCCAAAGAACTTGGGTTGGACGGTTGGACCCTGGTGCTGCTGTTCTCAGGACCAAGAGAGTGAAGAATGGGCCCAGCTGCCAGTCCCTGGGGACTGGGTGCAAAGAGAGGAGAAATTCTGACAGCTAAGATGGCGCAAGGATCCCTCCCTCTGCTCCAGCCCCCGTGGGCACTTCATCAGCCTGGCTCCCTCTGAGTGTCCATCTCGTAGGTGGAGAGAGTCTCGTGCCCATTTCAGGAGTGGAGAGGGGATAAGAAGGGACGGCTGCTTCCCTCAGATCATGTATGAGTGACAGGGCCAGGGTCAGACTCAGGGGTCTGCCCCAGGGCCACGCTCTCAGCAGGTGCCGCAGCCGCGTCTCAGAAAGAGGAGCCCCCTGCAGTCACCCATGGGCCCTCGAGTTCACCCCACTCAGGGATCCTGACTGTGGTTCCTCCCACGTGTGGATGTCCAGATGTTTAATACGGTAAAATCACAAGTTCTAAATATGATTTTGACCCTGACTTCTCTATTCAACTGTTTATCCCAAGCCTTTCCCCATATCATTAAAATCCCCCACGAGCCCGACTTTCCAGCCGAGGAGTCGCGGACGACACGGGTGAACATGCGTGTTATCCACCTAACACGGGTCGCTTCAGTTTGTTACTGTTAGGTCAGTGCATATCGTCCAACACGGATGGCCTGGCCCCGGGGGTGAGTGTCCATGAGGGCTCCTGGAGCCAAGGCTCCCTCATCGTTGGGACATCCTCTTCCTGCCCTGGGACCAGTGTCACCAAGGCAGGCTGCTGCTGTCTCCAAGCAGAGCTTAAGCTCTGGCATCAGTCAGGCCAGGGGACCCCAGTGACCCAACGCCATGATGGTACATGAAGAAATGTAATGCTGGGCAGGAGACAGAGTAGCCAGGATGGAGGGGTTGGCTTGGCCTCCTTAAAGGAGCAACTCTTAGGCCAAGGCGGGGATGAGGTGAGGGAGTGAGCCAGGCACCCGTGAAGAGAACCTTACAGGCAGACAGCAGCTCTGGGAGTGGTAGGAGGTCAACTCCAATGCCAGATGCCCAGCTTCAAATCCTGGTTGGGCCATGGACTAGCTGTGTGCCCTTGGACAAATACTTAACCTTTCTGTGCCTCATTTGTCCTAACTATAAAATGGGGATGGAAATAACAGTACCTACTTCGTAGGGTGGTTGTAAAAGTCACAGTGAATTGGTCTTTGTAAGGTGTTTGAAACAGCATCGGACACACATCTAAGCACTATAATGTGTCTGATAAGTCAGATATAGGAAGTGCAGGTCCAAAAGTCCTGAACAGACATTCATGGATTATTGACAGCTGGAGCCTCTTGATACAATGTTGCTAAATTCCCCATTTTTTTGAACCAAAAATGACCATGACTTCCTCATTCCAAACCAGACTATGACATCCTGAAAGCCACCGTTGAGCCAATGACTGGACAATTAGAATAAAGACAGGCTCAAGGGGGTCTTGGGCTTTCTAACATCAACCCTCCCACCTTGTTCTGGAAACATCTTTTCCTTTCCCAGAGTTGCTATGAGTAGCAGCCACAAACTGAGTGGCTTAAACAGCAATTCCTCACCTTGCCGTCCCGTAGGGCAGAAGTCAGCTCAGCCTCCAGGGCTATTTCCAAGGCAGGACGGTATTCCTGCAGATACACCAGCCTTGGATCCTCAGTGTCCCCTTCCGGGGCTCCTGGAGCTGGTCTGGGGCCCCTGTGTCCATCTTTGGAGCCGCAGGCTTGATCTCCCGGGGCCTTCCTGTACTCACCTCCACCCAGCATGGACTCCCTTCTGCCTTCCTCCTACCATTTCTCTTTTTGGTGGTGCTGGGGGTTAAACCCAGGGCCTCATGCATGCTAAGCAAGCACTTCACCCCAGAGCTGCGCCCAGCCTCTTTATTTTGAGACAACTTCTTGCTAAGTTGCCCAGGCTGGTCTGGAACTTGCAATCCCCCTGCCTCAGCCTCCCAAGTGCCTGCTCCACTGCCCCAGCTCCCCAACACTCTTAAGGGTCCTGTGATTGCACTGGGTCCATTCAGTGAGGCATGCTGGGGTCAGCTGATCAATTCCATCTCCAAATTCCCTGTTGCCTTGTAAGGGAAAATATTTGCAGGTCCCAGATTGCGGCCCTGGAGGACTGGGGTATCTTTGAGGGGGTCCTGTGGGGTTGACTTTGGACATTATTTCCTCCAATTTCTCTGGGCAGACGTGGTTGCCTGACACCCCGGAGCTGGCAGAGTCAGAGCCAATGTTCTGGACCACATCCTGAGCTCTGCTCAACGAAAAAGAACCTGTCAGCTTGCTCCTGTCACACTGGAGCCTCCAGGGCCGGCCCAGTGTCCTCATCTCCAGGACAGGGCCAGGGAGATCTGTCTGCGAGCGTCTCCCCCAGCAACCTGGCCCATGTGGAGGTGACAGGTGTTTCATGTTTCCCCCCTGCTCTCTTCCATCCCAGCAGGATGTGGCGAGAGGCCCACTTTCGAGGACCGGAAGATACGGTATTCCAGAATCGTCGGGGGGCTGGAGGCTGAGGTGGGTGAGTTTCCGTGGCAGGTGAGTATCCAGGCAACAAATCAACATTTCTGTGGCGGCACCATCCTCAACTCGTGGTGGATCCTCACAGCTGCTCACTGCGTAATCGGCGAGTTACCGTAAGTACCCAGGGCCAGCCCCGGGCAGCCGCACGCGTGGCCAGACCTGATGGTGAAGGGGTCCTGGCACCGTTGTATCCTGATGCAGACATGAATGTCCGCCCTCCAGCCTGTGGGCACTGCACAGTGGACCCCAAGCTGTGCCAGGGCCCGTGGCTCTGTGCAGCAAAGTCACACGCTGTCCTTTCCAGGAACACCTGTGGCCTATGGAGGTGGAGCACTCAGTCCATCCACCTGTCCTAGGACATCCAAGTGCTTCTTGGAAATCCTGGACGTCTGATCTCTGGCCACCTGAGTGCGTCCTTCCTGCTCCTTGTAGGGTGCTCTCTGCTCAGCTGACGGTTGACTGCTGGCATTTCCTGATCATGAACCATGCTCCAGGGACCCCATTAAGATTTTACCTGTGTTAAATTACTTACTTGTACAATGACCCTCTGAGGCAGGCAGAATAAATTACTCTATTTTATAGATAAGGAAACTGAGGTCCAATAAAGCTATGTGACCCCGCCAGGGACCACAGCTCACAGTGGAAGGCAGTTCTGAATGCTCCAGCACTTGGGCACCCTGCTTCACCACCTCAAGAGCTTTGGAAGGTACCCAGAAAGGCTGACAGATCTGGGTAAACCCCGTGAAACCGCGTGCAAAGCCGAGTACACTGCAGCACCTGCTCTTGGGGGGCACTTCAGAGCTGGCTACCAGAAAGTTCTTGGCCATCTGCCTGGAGGGGCCCTGCCTGCTGTCTGATTACTCGGGGTCTTTCTGCTCGGCCAGTGGAAGGTCAAATTAAACTCAGCTCCTAAGTCTCTAAATGGTTGTTGGAACCACTGCCGTGAGCAGAATGTGCAATCATTGGCACATGTCACCAGGCCTTACCTATCTGAAGACTGGCTTGGTCTGGGCCAACTAGTCCTTTGTGGGCTCTTTAGAGTGCTCCAAACTGAGCCCTGCCTCTGCTCTGTTGCATGTAAGGGTCACATTCAACCTCAGGACCCCTGAGGACTGGGGTCTGTTCTCTGATGGTTCTGTCCTCTCTTTAGTTTCTAAATCCTCAAACTTTCTGAGCAACAAAAGGACCATCTTAAAGGCCCCCCAAACTCTATGAGGACTGGTATTTGGGGCACAGTGAGCTCTGTGTGCTTTTGTGACCCCTCCTCCCCTCCCCTCTCTGGTTCTATGTCACCAGCACAGAGGAACTGAGTGTCGTGCTGGGGACCAACGACTTGACCAGCCCACGTCTGGAAATAAAGCCGGTCAGCAGCATAGTTTATCACAATAAATTTAAGAGACAAAGCATGGACAACGACATCGCCTTGCTGATGGTGGCCTCGCCCATTGAGTTCAATAGCCTGATAGTGCCCATCTGCATGCCCCCAGAGCCCATGCCTTCCAAGTGGCACAAGTGCTGGGTGACAGGGTGGGGCCAGACCACTTCAGGTGAGTGACTGCCTGGCGTCCTGGAGAGCTGCTCAGGCCAGGGCCCCACGGGGAGGCAGGAGGAGGGCAGGAACTGATGGGCATGAGGAACGCTGGGTGAGGGGAGGAATCATGAGATGCATGTGTGGTCAGCGTGAAGGAGAAGGAGCCCAGGAGACCTGGAGGCCCGGGGCTCAAGCGCCCTCTAAACCCTCTGAAGACTTATCGCCCTCTCCACGCCTGGGGCCTAGTGATTCTTTATGGGGTGCAAATTGCTGTCCGTGGCCCTGTGGGAGGGAAGCGCTGTGCCCACGTGTCAAACTGGTAACAGGGCAGCAAGCGGAGGAGGCAGGACCATGCTGGGCTGTCCACTGGCCCGTCCCCAGATGTCGAGCTCGCGGGCTGGCTGGAGCAGGGCTCGAAGTTTGGCCATCAAATGAATGATCCCAGCAGGTGGTGGTCTCTTGGGAGAGCTTGGGCAGGATACCCTTTGGGCACAGATGACCTGAAGAAGGTGGATGGCCAGGGCATGAGCAGCATGCGGGATGGTGGGTGGGGCTGGCGGTCTCTAGGGCACCGCCGTTGCAATGTCTACTGCCTGGTGACTTTTCTAACATGCTCTCTCCCTGGGCAGCTGACAAAGGGTCTATGAAAACCGATCTGTTGAAAGTGCCGATGGTCATCATAGATTGGAATGAATGTGCAAAAACGTTTACAAAACTTACCAAAAATATGCTGTGCGCAGGATTCATGAACGAGAGCTACGATGCTTGCCAGGTAACCGAGGCCCTGCCTCCTCCACTTACAGGCCCCCACCCCGGGGGGCTGCCATGCAAGGGTACCCTCTCTCTGCTGGGAAGAGGCAGCTGAGGGTCTGGGAAATCGTGGGGGTCAGGGCCTTTGGCTGTGCGAGTGCAGACATGGAGTGGACGCTAGGTACATGGGACCCCCAGACTTCCACGTGTAGAAATTCCTAAAAAGACAAAGTCAAGGAGAATTTGAGGCCCATACCAGGAGTCATCATCATTCATCATTTAGCAACCTCTATGGAGCACGCCAGCCCCTGGTGGCTGGAATGAGGTGTGGTCCCTGCCCCTAGCTTCTTGGGCAGACAGTTGGGTCAATAAGCAATAAATAATAGAGTGGGTGATGCCGGTTTCTTTACCGTGAACCAAAGTCTGATCTCTTAGGTTCTCTTTAATAAAACAGACATGAAACTTTTAAAAGAAAAACACATTTGATTGATGTTGATGTTGAGGATAATGAAAAAATGGAAAACAAAAACAAAACATTCAGAGCATGGCTCCCTCTGGCTCCAAGGAGTGACAGGAGTTGTGTTTAAAGCTCAAAGACCCTCTATTTGTCCTGGGGGGCTCCCTCTGATGAGCCCATTAAGGCCCACCTGCAAGCCGGGTGCTGGCTTTGGTCTGGGTGCAAGTCTCCAGGTGCAGATGTAACCCCTCCAAGCAGTGAAGGACAGACAGCCCGACCGTGGAAGGGGCCTGTGTTTACCCACAGTCTTCTCTAGTGTTTCTTGATAACAGAGGAGACTGGTAGTTTCCCCAGGTAGACCACGAGATGGCACCTGGGGAAGGGCCTGCTGGGTCAGGGTTTGGGCAGGCAGAAGAGGAAGGAGCGAGGCCTCTGAGCTCAGCAGAGGTGGAGGCCAGCAGCGTGTGCCAGGCAGAGGAGACTCCACCAGCAGAGGACCAAAGGGACAGCCAAGGGACAGCCAGACAGAACACCTAGCGCGCCCTGTTCCTTTCCGGTCCTGGATGATGTACACGATCACCAAATCTAACAGGACAAAGGACCCGGACCCAGATACAGTGGAGCAAGTAACCTCCTTCGATCCTGCCCACTAAGTCCAGCGGAAAGCCAGTGTTGGTGGCTGCAAGGCGGGGCTGGCTGTGGAAGGGGGCAGTGGGCGCGGCTACCGAGGGCAGCAGAAGCCTCCTCAGCACAGAGAAGTCCTGCCACTTGACAGTACCCATCAGGCTCTACCGTTTTGCCAGATAGTACTGGGGAAACTGAGGGGTTGGGAAATCTCTGCATTACTTCTTACAATAAAGTCTTCAATTATCTCAAAACGCCCAACTTTTAAAAATAATTTTAAAGTGGCACAATCAAGCAAAATATAAACTGGAACTTATCCCCAGCTAAGAAGATGAAGCGTTGGTGGCGTCTCCTGGGGAGCAGCCATCCTGGTGAGCCCATCTCTGGGCTCCTGCCTGCTCCCGGCCGGGCAGACACCTGTCTATTCAGGGGTGAATTCCCAGGGCCGCGCCCCGTGCTCTGCCCATGACAAATGCCTAAGAAATGTTTGTCAGATAGGCCCAGCTGCAAGCCGGGTGCTGTCGGCTGTCAGAACCGACAGTAACGTCGCCCCTGAGGAGAGGTCCCCTGGGGGGAACCCCAAAGGGCCCTGGAGTCTGCCGGTGGAGGAGGGGTCCGAGCGGGCAGCGCTGGACGTGGGCCAGTCTGGCTGAGGGGCTGCCGTGGACCCTGGTTTAGAGCTGGGCTGCGTTCCAGGCTGCGTCCCACTTCATCTCTCACTCTGCAGAAAAACGCACAGGCCTTCAGAACCACGGGCCTTTAGAGCCGAGAAGGAGTCTGAACACATTCAACCAGAAGGCCGTTTTACAGAAGAGAAAACGTGGTCATCGTGATCACTCATGACTCCCTTGACCACCTGGACAGACCTGCGGTCACTTTGAAGCTCTTCGGCACCTTATCAGCAATTGGGTCTTCCCTGTGGCTCTGTGAGGTGGGCTGGAAGGTGAAAGAACAGGGATTCAGAATCTAAGTGGTTTTCCCAAAGTCCGACATCAGTGAAGAGGCCAGGCCTGCAGCCCGGTCACCTGCTTCTGCGCCAAACAGGACAGCAGTGGTGTCCTTCATCTCCTGGTGGCAAACTCAGGAAGCTCTCAGCCAGCGTTTCTCAGCAGAGACCCCGGCTACAGGCTGAGCCCTTGCAGGAAGGCCCCTCTCGGTGGCTCCTCTGGTGCTGCTTGCTTCCCAAGAGGAAGAGAAAAAACCAACATAGAAGGACGTCCACTTACGGACGCCCCTGGGCCCAGCCACCAGGAAGGGACAACTGTTCCCTGAAGGCAGCTGGTGGGTCACGCACGGAGCAACGGTGCTAACCCATTTCTGGAACGTCCGCTACACAGGCTCGTCCCAGCGATTCACAGGTTTGTGCAGTTCATGGGCCACCGTCCTAGAGAGCAGGCGGGCGTCTCTCCGTTCCAACAGAATGATGGACATGGAAGTTTCCTGCCCAGGACACCCTCACCCTGTTGTGTAAGGAAATAAGTAATCAAGGCAACATTCCTAAGACATTGTTGCCACGGGTGTCCTTCATAAAACAAAGAAGATCACGTAAGACAACATTTGCAGAAGGAGCGATTGGAATAGAAGCTGTCAAGCGGGTTCTGCCCTGTAACTCACCAGCCAGCACCGGGGCAAGAGGAGGTGCCGGGGGACACTCTGTCCTGGAAAAGGCCACTTGGTTTGGGCCCAAGTTGCTGGCTGTCCTCAGGCAGTCATGACCCCCGACTCTGTGGAGTCACAGTGAGGGGCTGCACGTCCCCTGCCCAGTGATGCTTCTGCAGCAAGACCAAGTTCCACAGGGACACGTTTACTCCTGACCTTCCCCTGTACTTTGTCTCCTGCAGCCTCTGACCCTGAATGAGTCCTCCCAGCCTATGTCCAGTGTCCATCTGGGGCCAGACACCTGGTGGTGTCTCCTGCCCGTCCCCCACGTGACCTGCCCTGGTTTGGACCCTCATATTTCACCTCCTCTTACTGCCCTCTGCCTGAGGCCCCTCCAGCCACCCGGCCCAGCCCGTCAAGCCACTGGGTGCCCTTCGAGTCACATCTCCCCAGTTGTCCTGCCCTCGCTCTCCCAGAGCCAGAGTGCGCCCCTCGGTGCCTGCTCCCTCCTCTGTCTCACGCCACACAAGTCTCCTGAGGGCCCACAAGTGCATCTTCTCTGCTAGGCCAGGAGGTCTCGGACCCCCAGACCAGGCATGATGCGTTTCCTCGGTGAGGGTTTGTCCAGCAGAGGTCAGCCCTCTCGTGGCCCTCGAACTTTCTACTTACAAAATGGGAA
The DNA here is from genome assembly GCF_047511675.1 of Marmota flaviventris. Taxonomy (NCBI): domain Eukaryota; kingdom Metazoa; phylum Chordata; class Mammalia; order Rodentia; family Sciuridae; genus Marmota; species Marmota flaviventris. Next base: position 171,812,147 of record NC_092500.1, read on the forward strand.
TCAAAATCTCTGCTCACCGAGAGGAGGCCGTGGGGCTGACGAGAGGCAGCCACAGAGCCAGGCCACAGGAACAGCTCAGCAGGAAACTCCTGCCCGGAGTCCACCCCATGCTGCACTGTCCAGCCAGCCCGCAGGACTGAGGAAAGGCCACCGGCAGTGTGTGACAGAAGGATCCAGCTGGGGAGCTGGGGGTGTTGGCATCAGGAGACCCTGGCTTCCGGCTCTGGCCAGGTGACCCTCAGCAAGCGCTTTCTCCTCCTCGAGGCTGGTCCTCCAGGAGAAGGGGTGAGAGGAAGCCACGTGTACATGAGGTCCTCGGTGGATACCTGGCACATCTGCATCATGTGTGGGCACAACCACACAAGTCACAGACCCACAGCGGGGGCAGTGCATCCAGGGAGACTTAGCTCCTGTGCCCCCCAGCACCCACTCCAGAGTGTTCAACAGAATGCCGTCCTCCCCACAGCTCTGGAGTTCGCCAGAGGAGACCCACTCATGGTGCCCGCTGACGACGCCTCTCACGCCCACTTCCTATTCTCCCTCTCCAGAGCCTCTGATCTGAGAATCCTCAACGCTGGCCTCCCTCCCCCTCTGCCTCCTTCCCGCCCCTCTCTGGGCTGCAGAGGCGCGCTCCTCGCTCTTCTCACTGACCACTGCGTCCTCCTCCCTGGCTCGGCCCTGCCTGGCCCTGCATGCGTCTCCCCACAGCTCCTGGCTGACAGCAGGGCGCCCCCAGGGGAGCATGGATGGGATTCCTTTGGCAGCCTGGAGTCGGGGAGCCAGTGAAGCCCCTTCCCTTGACCAAGCTGAGCCCAGCCTCAGTGGGCAGCTTAGAACAGGACCCGCCATGAACTCTGTTCTCTGCCTGCAGGGCGACAGTGGGGGGCCCCTGGTCTGCACGACAGAAGGAAGCAAGAAGTGGTCCCAGGTGGGCATCATCAGCTGGGGCAGGAGCTGTGGGCAGAAGAACACCCCAGGAATATACACCTCGCTGGCCAACTACCAGCTCTGGATCAAGAACATCACCCAGGTGGAGGGGAGGCCCTTTGACACCGAGAAAAGGAGGTCCACCCTGAAACACAAGTCCAGGGACTCCAGGTCCTCGGGGTGCTCAGAGCTGGGCAGCCCCAGGTGCTGGCTCCTGCGGGGGCTTCTGTCCTGCCTCTTGCTCAGGGCCGTTTTCAACGGGTAATAAAAGTCCTTAACCAAAGGTGGTGTGACCGGGAGGGACCACTCAGGTCGAGGAGAAGGCGAGGAACCAGGGCCGAGAAGAGTCAGCCCAAACCAGGCTGGGCCGGGTTCCGGGTGGGATTTGGGTCTCTGTTATCAGAACCCCCTCCATTCCTGGTGACCATTACCCAATTCAGATTGGCTGAACCCAAGAAGAGGGTGTGTGTGTGTGTGTGTGTGTGTGTGTGTGTGTGTGAACAACACGAACATCGGGTGGTGTGAAGATGCAGGCGCGCCTGACCTCCTGGCTGAAAAGAAGTTTCCAGGGACAGTGGTTCTGTGGCCATGTCCCCCAGGCAGGGCTGCTAAGTGTGGCCATGATACCCTCAGCACCTGTAGTTGACCTCCCCCAGCGTAACTGACTCCTCGGACTCCAGCCCCTTGTGATGACCCTCTCTCCTCAGCCCTTTGACACTCAGGTCACTAAAGGCCCAAAGTGGCCCTCTCCTAGGCTAGGCCAAGTTCCACGCCCACCCAGGGCCCAACCAAGGGACCAGCCTCCAGAATCATGTGAACGGACAGCCAGTGACAGGCTGGTCCTCAAATGGCACTCAGAGTGCTGTGGACAGTCAGGGCAGCGGCCACTGAGCTGCCCGTGGCCATGCTGGCCACTGGTGGTCTCTGGGCCTGTCCAGCTGGTATACATGAACAGCCACAACCCAAGTCCTCAGGAGCTGCTGTGACATTGACATCTGGGCTTGCTGCTCCCGGGCCACTGGAGGAGCAGGTGAGAGTCAGGGAGGGAGGAGTAGGAAGCGTTTGTTTTATCATCCTCCCCACGGTCCGTTCCTGAAGACCTGTCGCCCTGTCGTGGGTCGTGGGGAAAAGCTTCACATAAAGCTTTGCATTCCCTGATGTCACTGCATCTTTGGTGGGGACCCAGGAAATCCAGGCCCAGAGGAAAGAGGCCCATGGCCAGTCCAGTCCCAGTCTCAATGAGCAGAATATGAGGACATAAAATACCTAGGGAGTTGAGGATTAATTTGATGTCCACTTAGAGGGTCTTTAGATGGGATTAATGTTTCAATCAGTAAACTCTAAGTAAGCGGACTTCCTTCTATAACGAGGGTGGGCCTCATCCAATCAGTTGAAAATTCAAATAGAACAAAAAGTTCTGCCTCCCAGAGTGATTGGATCCTCGGCCGGCTGCCTTGGGCTTCCTTCGCACCGTCATGCTGGTCTCCCGGCTGCCAGCCACGTCTCCACCCTCAGGGGAACCCACTGCTCACATTAATCCCTCTCTGTACATACACACAGCCCAGTAGTTCTGCTACTCTGGAGAAGCCTGACTGATAGGGGAGATGTGTCCTTGGCACAGCCACAAGGCCACCGAGGCAACCATGGAGATCACGTGGCCCTTCTACACTCACAGCCAAGACAACCACAGAAGCCACGTGGCCCTTCCACACTCCACAAGTCATGAAGCTGCCAAGACAACCACGGAGGCCACGTGACCCTTGCACACTCCTGCCAAGACAACCAGGGAGCCAGGTGGCCCTTGCACATTAATCACCCTCCTGCCAATTGGTTGTTAACCGTGTGGCTCATGGTCCTCGTGTCTGTCCCTGTTTGGGCACATGGTCATCAGGTATGTCCTGTCGGTTTTCACGGCTAGAGTAGCAGCTCCTACCCTGTGTACCTCTACAGACACCTGCGTGACGATGGATGCACAGGGACCTCTGTTGGACATGAGGGGAGCCACGATACATATGGGACATCAAGCACCTACCACGGTTAAGTTGTTTGGCCCAACAACTCAATAAATGCAACCTTTTGGGATTTCTTTTGGTTTAAGAACACAGAGTGCTTGCCTAGCATGGGTTCAATTCCTAGCACCACACGCGCGCACATACACACACACGCACACACACACACGCATGTACCCACAAACATTGGGATGTTAAGGGTCCATGAACTGGGAAAGTCTAGGAGGCTCCGACATCATGGAAAACTGCTGGTGTTGATGTTTGTGTTGAAGGAGGAGGTTGAGTCATGAGGAATTAGTGTTGAAGGAGGAGGTTGGGTCATGTGTTGAAGGATGAGGTTAGATGGTGTAGTAGTTTATGTTGAAGGATGATGTTGGATTGTGTGGTAGTTTGTGTTGAAGGAGGAGGTTGGGTCGTGTGGTAGTTTGTGTTGAAGGAGGAGGTTGGATGGTGTGGTAGTTTGTGTTGAAGGAGGAGGTTGGATGGTGTGGTAGTTTGTGTTGAAGGAGGAGGTTGGGTCGGGTGGTAGTTAGTGTTGAAGGAAGAGGTTGGGTCATGTGGTAGTTAGTGTTGAAGGAGGAGGTTGGGTCGTGAGGTCGTTTCGTGGCGTAAATTTGAGAGTAGCCCAAATGCCTCCCTTTGATGCAGGGACATCAAGTCCTGGCTGAGGTGCACATGGGCTCTTTGCTCTGCCCCCAGGGGCCTGGTGTGTTTGGTTTTTGATCACACTCTCTGCTTCCCACGCCTTATGTCAGGTGCACCCCGCTCTGACTCAGGGCTGCAGGGGACACCTGCCCAGTCCCAGGCCTCGGGGAGACTTTCAGGGTGGCCCTGAGAGCCACGGGAGCATGGACTGAGGGAGCCCTGCAGTGAGCATCTCTGGGTCTCCTGGGCGGACACTCAGTAAAGCCTGGAGCTTCCGGGACCCCCAGAGGGAGGCCAAGGCCTGAGCACAGCCATCCTGGTGGCAGCCTTGTCACTCTGGGCCCCTCATGCTTGAAGCATGGGTTTCTTTTCCTTCTTTTTAACTGATGGGCTTTTTAAAAGAACAGTTTTAGATTTACAGAAGAATTGAGGAGATATCGCCAAGTGTCCACGTGCCGCTGCTCCCCGCTCCCGTCGTCCCCCCTCTCTTCAGGCGGGTTCTGTGGCCAGCAGAACCACAGACGGGCACTATTACCAACTGAAGTCCACGTTCACTTGTTTCATCAATTTTCCTTAATGTCCGGTTGCAAGTCTAGGATCCCATCCAGGCTCCCACATGACCTTCAGTGGTCACATGTCCTTGGTTCCTCTCGGCTGTGACAGGTTCTCAGACTTGGTGGGGGGGGGGCTTGGTGACCTTGGCAGTCTTGGGCTGTACTGGTCAGGCCCTTGCAGGATGCCCTCTCATCTCATGATTGGACTGGGGTTACAGGCTGCGCAGGAGACCATGGAGTTGAAGTGCCTTCTTGTCCCATCCTGTGGAGGGCGCTTACCACCAACGGGATCTGTGACCACTGGTGTTGATTGACCTCCAGGTAGAGACGGTGCTGCCGGAGTCTCCACTGTGAGCTGCCACTTCCTTCCCTCCACCTGCCCTCTTTGGGAAGAAGTCACCCTCCTCAGCCCGCATGAAGGAGTGGGGAGCCATGCCCCCCCCTCTTACGGTCGAGTATGCCCAGAAATTATTTGGAAATTATTTCTTCAGGAAATTTGGTTCTTCTTTCCCATTTATTACATTGTTCAATGCTTATTTTACATAAGTGTAGACTTGTAGGTATTTATTGTTTACTTGAAGTTACAAACCGATGCTATTAGTAATTTATTTCTCTGATGGTTCCAGCTTGGGCCAGGGGAGCTCTCTCAGGGGCCTCCTGTGCCCCAGGACAAAGCCACGTCACTGTGGGGTTTGTCTTATTTTTGAGCATTCCTTACTGACTGGCACTACCAGGTGCTTCAAGAAACACATATTTTTTATTGTGAGCCAATGAAATTCTCCTTGTTAACGTTTGTTCTCCACAACCTGCAAGTAGATGAGTTCTGACGGAAACACAGGGGACCTGTCACTCCGGGACACTGAACTCGAGGGTCTCCCCATGGCTCTGAGCTGCAGGCAGGAAAGACCCCAGGGCCATCAGAGCCTGGCAGTGGGTGGCTAAATAGCCTGGGGAGGCTCATGAGTGAATGGTACTTTAATTCTGAGCCAGCACTTCCCGAGGTACCCGTGGGGGGACCGTTGGAACATCTTGGGGTAGAGGCTCTGTCCCATTGACTGAGAGTCAAGGAGGATCTTCGCTTTTGGTGAAGAGCTCAGATTTTGTGAAGGTTAAGTTCTCCACAGAACACACAGTGGAGACCTTGAGTGGACATTTGGATCTTTGGTCTGGAGCCCAGGAGAGAAGGCTGGGCTGGGGGCGGTAAATATTAGAGTCCCTCCCCCTAAGAGGGTATGGAGCCAAGGGCATAATGCCAACCGGGCCTCTTCCTGGTGTCAAGCTTTCCCAGTGACCTCGAGGATACAAATCATCAAAAGTCACAGTCAATGCATGGCCAGGTCTGGGGCTGCCGCGGCTGCTGGCCAGGGCCGTTGAGGCTGTGAAGAGACTGCCCCGGCTTGGTTTAACACGGGCGGTCTCTGCAGGAAGGCTAGAAAAAGGTTCAGCACAGAGTTCACATGATGTTTTCCAGAGCACCACGCCTCCGAGCCACAGGTCAGCTTGTTCACCATGAACCACACCAGGCAGGCCAGGTACGTCTCGCTAACCCCATGCCTTAGAAGAGTGGACTCCACTGAGGACATCACCAGGGTACTCTCCAAGGATGGGCATGGCATCTCTCTGAGGCGACGTCACACAGCCATCCTTCTGCGCCAGGTCTCCAGTGTGGAGAGGATGAGCACAGGAAGATGCTTGTGAGGAGGAACGTGTAGGGGAAGCACTGGGGCGAGGACAGCCTCCTAGAGAAGAGTCACTATTGGAAGACTGGCACTAGAAGATGTGGCAAAGGAGATGCCCCAATCAATACGCTGGAGAGGTGGTGTTCCTGCCAATCACAGGCCCTTGGCACTGACCCCTCTGCCCATACCTCCCCCTAAGGCATATGTCAGCCCTCTTTTGGACGTCAACCAGGAAAAGCAGGAGACAGATGCTTCGACTGGACTCAGGAGTCCCAGCACATCCAGCAGGAGCTGTGTGATCCTGGGACCCAGTGTCCTTATATAAATATGGGATGCATGACTCCTGCCTTGAACCTTTCATGGGCTTGTCGAGAAGAACAAATGTGACAACTGGGAAACTATGATGCTGCCCGTAAACAGGAGGGAGTGACAGTGCTAGTGGTGTTGTGGCACAACCCAGATTTATTTGTTGAGCTTCTGTTCCAGCAAGACAATGCAAACATAATCCACTCTGGATTTGCAATCCAGGAGGGAACAGGAAATTTACCCACATAAAGCTGTGTGCAAGGTGGCATGTTGGTAAATACAGTGATGCCGTACAGACATTAAGTGGCTAGAGAATGCAAAAGTCATGGTGGATTGGCAGGGATTTGGTGATGTCCATTCATGCATCAAACATTTGCCAAGAGTCTAGCATACACCCAAGCGGCTCTAGAGGGAAGAAGCAGGAGCAAAATGCCCTCGAAGGCTGGATTTCTCCTGGAGGGACAGACATTGTCAAATATGACAGGTGGATACAGCGCAGTGGGAGGAGGCTGGGTCGGTTGATGGTGGTCCTTAGAGAAGAATTCACTGACAGGAAGCAGGGGCAGACCTTGCTGTATATGGGGAAAGAACATTTGATGGCACCGGGAACAGAGCTTCACAGAGCTTTAAAGGATGAATGGGGCTTCCTCAGGCAGCCCCAGTGGGCTTTGGAGGTAAGAATCTAACCTTAACCCTAACCCTAGCCCTGTAAGTCACCGGGGTGGATGGCCAAGGTGGACATGCAATTCCCAAATATCGCCACCAGGTGGCAGAGCGATTCCAGGCAGAAGGTCTTGCCGGTGTCTGGGAAGAAAGCTCTTTGCTCCTCCCAGAGAGGATGCCAGGGCACCCAGGGAGTGGCAGACGCTGCCGTAAAGGGTCAAAGGGGAGAAGAGATCCTGTGCTGGCAAATGGCTGGAGCTGTCCAGAAGCCACAGTGCACCCCCAGTCGGCCCACGGCTGCCCCCCCCCCACCCCCTGCCTCCTTGGAATAAAGGCCAGCACGGTGACAACTGATGGGTATCCCTGAGGGAGGAGCTTGGTGTCCTGGGGTTTGGCCTGTGTCCTGGGAGCTGGAAAGACATTTCTTGGCTCTGAGCTGGGGTCCTTGTAGACCCTCCTCTGCCCTCCAGTCTGAGCCCGCAGTGCAGCCCTGCGCTTGGCCTCCCTGAGAGCAGACAGAAGCCCTTTTGGAGGAGGAGCCCTGGTGTGACAGTGCACGGGACACCCAGCGACAGGCCTTTGCACCTCTGGGTCCCTTGAAGTCCCTGACACCAAGCCTGTACACATCACGAGTATGTCTCAGATTAATAGGAGCAAGATTGAACACTAGGGCCCGGAACAGCAAAACACGGCAGGGGCTCCCTCTCTGCACACCCCTAAGCCACAGCCTCACCCTGCAAGATGGAGGCAGCCCCTCCCCCTCGCCTGGCTGCAGTGAGAGAAAGCGCGGGGAGCAGTGCCTAACCCACGGCATCTCAGATGGCCAGACGCTCTTCTTTGCACTCGAGAGAATCACTCAGGTCAAACTCACCTTAGCACCAGGTTTGGAAATAAGAAATCCACGCTCCTGAATGCAAGGCTGGGGCATGGCAAAGTCCTCGAGAGAATGGACCGTGGGCGCCCATTCATCCTCAGGTCCCCGCCCAGGGCTCAGTTCCACGCCACCTCATGGCAGCTGCCTCCTGTGTTTTAAACATCAAGGATATTCTGGGACCTAGGAAGTTTTTGTTTTGCTGCTGTACTGGGGGTTGAACCCAGGGGCACTCTACCACTGAGCTACACCCCAGCCCTTTTCATGGTTCATTTTGAGTCAGGGTCTCACTGAGTCGTCCAGCTATCCTCAAGTTCACAATCCTGTTTCAGCCTCCCGAGTCATTAGGAGTACAGTCATGTGCCATCACCCCAGGCTAGGTCCTGGGACTTTGCTGGGATGTCAGATACCCACGCGGGTTCCAGGACTCCGGGCCCCTGTCAGCCTTGTGAGAGGACACTGAGGCACAGGGACCCAGCCCTGCCCCACCATTTCTGAGCAGGATTTCCCCGGGTTTTCGCCCGCCTGCCTTCCCCCCACTGTCTGCCCCAGGAGGATATTGGGTGAGGACCGTGTTTTATCCTCTTTCCTTGGGATGCGTCATCTGGTGGCTCCCTGGCCACTCCCTTCAGCTCTCCTACCTACATTGGTTCCCTTCTGTTTCCCACTTGGTACCTGTGACGAGCACAGAATTCACCCCCAAAGGGCGTGTGTGTGCGTACCTGTGTGTGCAGAGCGTCGTGGGTGGACGTGTTGGTACGGGGTGGGGAAGGCGTGAGGGGTGGGCATTTGCTCAGTTGCCTTGTCTTCCACATTCACATGGCTCTGAACAAGTTAGTTCTTCCCACTGACACTTTTCCTGCCCTCGCAGCCAAAATGGGCCCTGCCTCCTCCCAGGGCTGCCTTGAAACGCCCTCCCATGGCCACCCTCCAGGAACTCTTCCTCTTTCAGAGCTTGCTTGGGAGCCCCTGAAGGTCCTTTCCTTCGGGGAGGGCTGTGGAAGGATATCCTTGAAAAGCCATCTGTGCTCAACAAGCTGCAAAGGTCTTGCCTCACAGCTGAAGGTCGAAAGGCATGGGAAGCAATCCGGCCCTTGGGACTTCTGTCTGGCCTCGGGCCGCCTTCTTGCTGTCTGAGAGGCAATCTTCTGAGGTAGAGGAGTCCTTGGTTTTAAAATGCACTTGTTTGCCCACCACTCATTCATTCACTCCTGCCCTTGTTGAATCAGAGTGAGTCCCATGCTGGGTGGCGCAGACAGGTGGCACTTGGTGAGCTCTACCCACGGCTGCACGGGCTGATGGGTCAGTGCACTTGGAAGGGTGAACGGAGGGTTCACGCTGCCCTGTGACTACATGTTTGCTGGGTCACTCAGATTAGATTAGGGGTGCTCCGCAGTGGGCTTCACTTCTAGCCCTGGTGACACCCACCAATGTTCAAAGAGGAGGGCAAGAGCAGGGACAATGGAACAGCATCTCCTCACCCTACACTGGCCAGGGACTCGGGCTCAGGAGAATCCCCACCCGGTCCTTTAGGGGGCAAAAAGAAGATTATCTGCCCCTCACCCTGTGTCAAGCCCACACTGTCCTCCCTGTGCCCATCTCTGGATGCCCATTTCCAACAGCAAAACCCTGTGAAACCTGGGCTTTGACTTTTGCCGTTCAAAGGGGCACCTAAGTGACAGAACTGTCACACACTGGGGTCACAGCAGCCCAGAGCCACCATGAGGTGACAAGGGCTGCAGAAGAAGCAGGAGATGCCCAGGAAAGGGCTCCATTCCCCACCTGAGTGCGTGTGCTGTCTTTTTGTGCTTTGGAAAAGAGTAGTGGGAGCGCCTGGCTGCTGTGATCCCCTGGGAAAAGGCTGGGAACTCGGAACCCTCTGGGAGCCGGCTTCTAACTGGCTGACGCCCTCTGGAACTCACTTAAGAGAGAAATCCTGCAAAGGTGACGAGGACAAAGCCGAGGACAGCTAGAGGTCTCCAGGAAGGCCTTCCTGCTTCTCTGCGGGGGGCTCAGAGAGGACCCCAAAGAGCAGCAGGCAAAATAGACAAACTGAAAAGCTGGAGAGCCAGGACAAGGGTCAGCTGAATGAGAAGGCGGGTTCCAGAATGGGGGAGCTATCTGCAAACCACACGTCAACAAGGGGTTCACACCCTGAAAGGGGAAAGGGGGAGGGGCAAAGGACCCAAAGAGACTTTTCTCGAAAGAAGACGTAAACTGCCAACAGGTTTATGAAAAAATGCTGAGCATTACCATGAGCAGGGAAATGCCAATCCAGACCCCAGTGAAATACCACCTCGTACCCCCTGTTGGGGTGGCTACTATCACAGATCACGAGTGTTGGCGAGGGCGGGAGGAAAGGGGACGCTTGTACACTATTGGTCGGAATGTAAATTAGTACGACAATTGTGGAAAAGACTAGGGAGGATCCTCAAAATAAATAAATAAATAAATAAATAAAAGACAAGTAGAACCACCCAGGGTGCTGGATTCCTGGAGGGCCTGCCGCTGGGCAAACCCCTGGCCCCTCCTGCCTAGCTGGACGGGACATCTCCACCCCAGCGTCCCAGCAGAATCACCAGGCAGGCTTTCGAAAATATCAGTGCCAGGCTCTGAGAGAGTGCTAGGGGAACAGCTCTGTCACAGCCCCTGGTGACCTCCACAGACCCTCCTGGGCTTCACGGAAGCCTACACAGCTGTCCTGGGTCTTGGCAGAGCAGCCTGTGGCCCGAGGGAACCCAGGCGGAGCCATCGCGAGGCCAGGCCCGCCGTCCTCCCTGTCTCCTGGGTCTGGTGAAGTGTGGGAAGTCCTCCGTGTTTCACTCAGAAGAGACACAGAGTCCACACCACCCTCCTGCCACCTGGAGCTGACCCCTCAGCAGCACGGCGTCCCGCAGCCATGCCGCAGTCTTGGTGGCATCCTGGTGGTGTTCCTGGTAGGTGGGACAAGGCTCTCCAGGAGCTGGCACCTGGGGTGTCTTCTCGCTGTCCCTAACAGTGGCCCTTGTGTTGAGCCCCGCCTTGTCTCACGCGTGTGCTTTACGAACTTCTGACACGATGGATGAAACCTGGGGTGCTGGGTGTGGGTCTTCACTTTCTATTTTAAATCATTATAATCACCAAAACTGCAGAACAAGTCGCAAGAGGTGACATCAGGGGGACATCATCATGTATTAACGACAGCACAACACCCAAACCAAGATGTTGGTACAATCCACACTCTGGTGGCAGGGGTGTGGATGTATGTGGCCTTGTACAACTTTGTCCCATGTGGCTTTATGGGGACACCACGAGATATGAGATGCACAACTGTTCCATCTCCCCCGGGATCCCTCCAGCTACCCCTTTAGCCCCATCTACCACCCCATTCCTAGCCCCTGTCACCCCTAGTCTTGCATCACTAGAATTTTGATATTTCAAGAACGTCCTATGAATGGAGCCATGAATCATGATCTTTGAGGCTGACTACTTTAACTCAGTCCAATTCCCTTCAGATCTCCCCGAGTTACTTCATGCATCCAAACTGCCTCGTTTCCATTGCTGACCGGTCCTCAGTGGGCTGGACAGCTGCCTTGGCTTGACCATCCACCTCTCAAAGGACACCTGAGCTGTTTTGTTTGGATCTATGACAAATAAAGGGGCCATGAACCTTCATGGGGAGGTTTTCACGTGAACATCACTGTTTGGTCCCCTGGAATAAATGCCCCGGATGGCAAAGGCTGGGTTGCATGGTAACCGCACATGAGGTTTTATAAGGAGCTGCCAAACCTTGCCAGGGTGGCCGCTCACCATTGTCCTGACACTCCTTGTAACTCCCTGTGCCCCAGGTGATTTCCCAGTGCTGCTCTGGAGGCCAAGGGAGGGATTCCAGGTGCCGCAGAACCTCGGCCCCTGAGCTGAGGGCCTCCCCTCATCCACGCGGGACTTCAAGTGCTCAGTTTTTCAAGGTCTTCCAGAATCATTGCCCAGTTGCTGAAGCAGACCCTCGCCTCAACTTCCTGAAGGACTTGGTCCTCTGGGGTATGAGCTCCAGGGAGCCAGGGCACTTGCCTGGCATCTGCGTGGGGTTTTTAATGGTAGCAGTGGGGCCTGAGTCCAGCTGGCTGGGGCACCCGGCCGAGCTGTGCAGCCAGGTCAGTGTCCCCATCGCACCACTGATTCCGGACCCTTGGGGACCTGTGGGTTTTTACAGAAGGGGGCCCTCTCCTCATCTCTGGGCCTCACCCTGGAGTGCTTAGAGAACCAAAGTCCAGGCAGCTTCTTTCCTGGGGGTGGCCTCTCTGGCTCCCTGGGTGTGCTGGGACAAGGTGTGGGTCTGTCCCAGGTCTGTCCAGTCGTGGAACAGCAGCCAGGAGCAGTGGAGTCTCCTAACGTTCCAGCTGTTCCCAATTCCCCCAGGTAGTGCTCCTGGCCCTGCGCCCCCGCCTGCCTTCCAAGAGCCACAGGCACCTGCCATTTGTGTCACATCTGCCCAGGCTCGGGGACGCCCCTCTCAAGTGAGAGGTAAAAGGTAAAAGGGAAGATGGAGCCGATCCCAGCCCTGCCCAAACCCTCCTCTCCTCTCAGCGCCCAGAGCACCCTACAGAGGAATCGGGAGATGGCCCAAATCCCACACTGCCCCTGCCGGCCAGCCCTCCCCTGCTGGCACACCCCCCCCAGACTCCTGGACCCCAGGGGCTAGCCAAAGGCCAAAGGAAAAAAGGGGAAACCAGAGCAAACAAAGGAATTCCCCAGCCCCCCCAGACACACAAAAGAGCCAGCGTGTGGGAAGAGGAAAGCTCCGGCAGGGGGAGCCGGGTCCCCCATTGTTCTCTCCAAGCCCCTGATGACAATCGCAGCCGCCAGGTTGCAGCCCCCTCCCCTGCCGCCTGGCCCTCCTCTTTCCCACCTTGGGCCCCTGAGAAAGCCGCCGGGAGGCAGATGTCCGCCCAGGAGCGGTTCCCACCGGGGGAGGAAGTGAGGGCTCACAAAGCCGGGCTTTTCCCTGAGGAAGCAGCAGGGGCTCTGCAGTGACAGACTGCCCAGGGACGAGGGACAGGGAGGCCGGGCCCAGGGGACAGCGCTGGAGAGGAGCTGCCTCTCCGGAGGAAAGGGGCATTGTGAGCCCTTGTTTACAGGCGCTGGCCCTGACCTTGCTGCTTGTCAACAGGCTGCCCCTCCTGAAGCCTTATTGTTGTGAGCGGCCCATTCATGATTTTATTGGGGGTGGCTGTTCTCTGGCCTCCGTCCCTGCCCCCACTGGCTCACTGTCAACATTGTAACCCGGATAAAAGGCAAGATATCCTTCCCCTTTCCCTGGAGCCAGCTTCCTACCCTGGCCCGTTAACCCTTAGGAGAGCAGGAGTCGCGGGCTCCCCTCCCTCCACCCTGGCTGGCAGCCTGAGAACTGGTCCCGGTCCCCATCTTCTGGAATTTGATGGGGACAGAAGCACAGGGTTCCAGGAGGGCATGGGCAAGAAGTCTGGGGGGAATCACGGATTGAGATATTGAAAGGCAGCCTGCGGGGACATGGGAGGGGGTACAGGGGCAGGAAGGTAGTGTCAGGGGCTGGGGTGTCCACAGAAATGGCAGACTCTGAGCAGCAACAGGGATATGTGGGTGCACATGGGTGTGCACACACACACACACATGCACACACACGCACACATGCACACACATGCACACACATGCACACACACACATGCACACACATGCACACACATGCACGCACGCACATGGCACACACACACACACACTTTAAGAGGCACATTGACACCCCAGGGAGGGGGGAGGGGGCTGCCAGCATGGAATGGTCTGGAAGCTCTGTGAAAATCCGAGCAGCTGAGGCCTGACCTGAGGGAGACCAGGGACCGAGATGGGGGCTCCTGATGGATGGGAGCTGTCGGGAGCAGCAGGGCAGTTTGCTCCCAATAACTCAAGGGCAGGACCAGGAGCTGGATGAAGGCCCTGGAGGCCCAGCTCCTGCCAGTGTCAGGCCCACCGACCCTGGGAAAGCAGGGAGCTCCACCGAGAAGGAACCGTGGAGACCAGCTTCACAGGCTGAGCTGCAGGTTCACCCAGCCTCATCTGGGACCAGCTCAGACGGCCCAGGGAGGCCGGGGCACCCAGGAGCCTGGATCCCGGAGCAGCCTCCTCCCTCAGGCACTCACCCAGAGGCCGGCTGCCGGCCTGGGAGCCCTCCAGGAGAGCTTCAGGTTGCAGGACGCCCAGGACAGCTCAGGCCCCCCCTCGCCCTCCCCCTTCACACCCTGCTCCTGGAACCCCTCACCTGGCCCCTCACGCTTCCTGCTCTTCCCTTGCTCAGAAAATCCATGGGCTTCCGTGGGCTCCTGGACCCTTAGTCCCTGTCTCTGGAGGTGTAGGTGTCCTGTTCTGGGGGTGTCCACTTCCTCTCCATCCCCACTCATGACCCACTACCCATGAGCCCACCAGGCAAACTTGTCTCAGCCACTGCCCAGGAGGGGTTCTGACCTCTGGAGCCCTCCCCCGTCCTCTGCAGCAGGCACAGCCCTCTGCCCACGCCTTTCACGCCCCAGTGTTCCCGAGCACTGTCCAACGTTAGGTTTACACCAGGTAGTGAGCTAGAAGTTTGGAAAGACAGAGCCGCACCTCACCTGTGCACTCTGGAGCTGTGACCGGGTATGGGCAGGACGGTGGCCCTGCCCCAAGGAGCCACAGGCCTCCAAGATGTTCACAGAAGCCACCACAGCAGGAGCATCCTCTATGGGCCTGGTCCTCACGTGGCATCTCCTGAGTGGTCCCTGCACAGGGGACATGGTAGTGTGCTCAGGCTCCTTCAGAGACCCCACCTGGCTCCAGCAGCAGAGTCTGGGAGACCCCCCCCAGCTCTGGAGGCTGGAAGACCAGCACAGGCGGGACTAGGGGCGGGTCTTCCTGAGCCTCCCTCCTTGGCTTGCAGGTGTGTCTTCTCCCTCTGTGTGTAACTGGGACCTGACCTCTTCTTGTGAGGACAGCAGTCCTACGTGATGAGAGCCCTTCTAATGATCTCACTCACCTTAATCAACTCTTTAAAGGCCCAGTCTTCAAATACAGTCTCCCGAGGTGCTGGGGTCAGGACTCCGATATGTGAATTGGGAAGGACACAATTCAGCCCCTAACAGAGGACCTAGATGCTGTCTTCAAGAGGACCTCCGGAGTCCAAGATTGGTGAAGTGCTTCCGGAAGGATCTGGAGCCCCAGGGCTGCTGGCCTCCTTTCCCTCCTTGGTCTTGGGCTACTTCAGGATCCTGGCTCTCCTTCCTTACGGCCTCCCAGCTCCACCCCAGGAGCTCAGGTGTGCGAGAGGCACCCAGCATCTCCCCCCCTGCTCCTCTCCCTCAGCCGCCCACTCAGGAGTCACTCTGGACGGGGCCAGCATGGATGAGCTGCAGGGCACACGGCTGGACACTGTCTCTGCCAGCCCGTCCTCCTGCTGAAAGCCAGGGGTCCCCCGCCCCTCAGCTAAAGCAACAAGACCAAGGAGGGAAAGGAGGCCAGCAGCCCTGGGGCTCCAGATCCTTCCGGAAGCACTTCTCCAATCTTGGACTCTGACTCAGAGAACAACTGGGTCGGGACCTAGACCCCACTCCCAGCAGGGCAAGGGTGCTCCCCCTTCCAGGAAAAGGTGGGAGAGAAGAGCCGGTCCACTCAGGGTGGAGACCCGGGAGTCCTGGCCTTCCCTGGGGCCCACTGCCACATGCAGGGTAGGGGAAAGCAAAGACCCTGTCTTCACCAAACTTTGGGTGGACTCTTCTGAGCCCTCTTCTTGACTAGGCCTATTGTGGGCTTCTGGGTCTGTCCTTGAGTCCAGCTTCATGAGGAGTCCTGCGAGGTCAGTTTAGAGACCATCTTCCCACCCTTGGTATCTGCCCACCTCGACAGCTGGTCCAACCCCTGACCCGCCATCCCCAGGCCACATCTGCGCTCCTGGGCTGCCTGGGGTGGGAACCCCCACAAGTGGGCTCAGCCTCCTCTTAGCAAGCCTCCAGCCCCAACCCCCTAACCCGCTGCTGGCTCTGAGACCCCCTAGTTCTTGCACTTGGAGCTGATCCTGGCGGCTCCTCCCTGTTGTGACCATCTTGACGCCCAGCAGGAGGGACCTGAGGTAACTGCTCCTTATCATCCTAACAGGTATCCGGATAGCTTGTTCTTTAACATGTAATAAGATCAAACAAAAAACAAGATGATTCTCTGCTCTGTGGGGGCTCTGTGAACACAGGTGTTTGCTTCTGAGTTTTACTTGCTGCCCAGCTCATGGTGACTTAAGGGCGCAATCCAGGAGAAGATCACCACCATATTGAACCTGGCAGCTCCAGGCACCAGCCCGGGCGATCCTGGGGGTCTGGCCCACTCCTTCCCCTGACAGTTGGGAACTGAACCAACGGGCTGAATCCCTCCCTTCACACCAAGCCTCAGGGTGAGGCAGAGCCCCGCTGGGATGGAGCTGGAGCTGAGGGGGGCTCCCTTCCCAATCCCAGGATCCCAAAGGACCGTGGCGAGGGAGTCGGAGGGGACTGCAGTTGTTGCTCGTGGTTAGTTCTTGCAGTTGGAGAAAACCACACTCTATGGTTTTCACTGTGGAAGGAGGTAAAAATGAGAAGCTGCAACTCAGTGGGGAATGCAATTTTAAAAATAATCTTAGGGCCAATGTGTTTAGTGCCCGCCCCGTGGGGATCCTTGGCCCATAACTCAGGAGCACAATGGCTTTTCTTGTTATGAATGAGTGTGAAGTGCTAGCAGAGGAAATAGGAAGCCCCCAATGTAGGCTGAATGGACCTGTGAACAGGGATAATAAAAGTTGTCCTGGATTTCCGTTACCACCAGGTGTTTCCGCCGGGATTTCCATTCATTCAGGCTTGGGGATGACCACTATGGCCAAATCTTCCCTACTCGACCCTGGCCCCTTGCTCCACGCCCCTGACCTCACCGCAGCCACTACAGGCCACTGGGCCTGGGATCATGGGACCCTGTGATGGACATGTTCTGATCCCTGTGGCCCCAACTCTGTGGAACTTGTTCTAGAGCCAAGGAGATGGTTAGGGGTGGAGAAAGGGGTCACAGATTTCTGCTCCCCCAGAAAGTCTGCCATCCCCTTGGGTTCATAGGGGAAGCTCACGAGAGGAAACCCAGGTGCACACGGACACAGTGGTGTCAAGCTATGAGTGGCAGAGACCCAGGAGCCAGCAGACTCCCAGCAGCAGGGAGGACTGGTGTTGGAAACTGAGGAGGACCCCCCCCCCCGCATCCTCTAGGAGGGCCAAGGCACATCAACCTAGGTTCACATCCCAACAGCAGGGTCAGGAGCCTGAAGTCCCCCTCTGACTTGCCCTGTGACCTTGAGTGTGTCTGACACTACCAAAGCTGTCCGATAGTTCCCAGGTGAGAGGGCGGGAGTGGGTGCTCATCCTGTGCCACATTCCCTGATCTGGAACCAGCTTCTAACCCAGGAGTGACCCTAACCAAAGGGTGAGGGGGACTCCCATCCCCAAACGCCCAACTAACCAGGAAGAGCACCCAGGTGAGCAAACTGCACCTGGTGAAGACCATGGGAGGGAGGGGACTGGAGAGGTCAGGGCCACCACAGCATGACGTGGACCACAGAACACACACCTGTCCACTGCCAGCCTATCATCAGGTGCTGGGGAGCCGCCAGATCAGATGTCAGTGCTATGTTTTAGCTGTCTTAATCGAGCAGATTCACAAACGTGCCACACCAGCAAGAGAGCTTTGTCATTCTGAAGTGGGAGGAGTCATTTCTCTTAAGGTAGAAAATACATCACAAATTCCATGCCCGTTATGTGGCAGGTGGTTTATGATACACAGGAGCTGAGCTGATAAGAGAGGGATCCTGGGCCACCTCAGCCCTGGCCCTGTTCAGAGAATTGGTGGCTCCTGCCCCAGCCAGGGGAGAAGGCTCCCTTCCCCCAGACACCCTGCCTTGTCTGCCCTTCCAGCGGACACTGCCTTGTGTGCATGGATAGCTGACCCCATGGTCACCAGGAACATGACCGGGACCATCTGCTGTCACAGCATCACTGTGGCAGGGGGAGGAACCTCCACCTGTGAGCCCCAATTCCCCCCCACCCTTGGCCTCTCTTGGTGGTCTCTTCAGGAGAGGGTGGAGAGCCAAGGAAACCATATTTACCAAGACCCTGCTGGGAGCAGCGCAGCCTCTTGCTGAAATTGATCCACGTGCAGGTTCTGCCTGTGGACAGTCCCCATGCTGGTCAGTGGTCTAAGACCTTAGGTGATCGCGAGAGTTATGCATGATGATGCAGTTTTTTCCTGACTTGTTTAGACTGGCTCCCAGCCACTGGGGACCACTAATACCTTTTAGAAGCCATAGAGCAGAGGCTGCTCTGAAGTCACCCTTCATGGGGAAGAAGAAAGAAGCCAGAAGCAGGGCTCCCTCTGAGTGCGGAAGGTCCGTCTGCTCCCTATCCAAATCCCAGCCACCCTTTGGGGCAAGACCCTGCTGTGAAAGACCAACTCCTAGGAGCTGGGCCCAGCCTTCCCCACCCCATCTTGCCTCTGCGCCTTCCCTCCAGGGTGCTGCCCCCCACCTTGGCATTGCACACCACACCTCCAGCACCTCTGCAATTTCCAAATTGAGGTCAGATTCTACTTAGAGTCCCCCTGCTCCTCTGCCCAGTCTCTGCCACTCTGTGGGTCGGCCTGGGCTGGTTGTGAGTTTCTTTCTGATCCTGTGCCTTTCAAAAGGTGGGGGAAGGAAGACAGGGAGAACTGGAGGGTCCGGTCACCGAGAACAGGTGCAGATGTGACAATCTGGCACTGGATTTCTGACTGGACTTGCCGTTGCTGCCAGGACTGCACCGTGAGTAAACCAGCACAAAACCACCCTTCCCAGAGCTGCCAATCATCCCAGCCATAACGGCACCCCTTGGGAGAGAAGGGACCTCTAGCAGGATCATGCTGTCACTGCTCGGGGGCAGGGAAGGAGAGAGCCAGAGGAGGCACAGGATGGAGACGGTCCTGCCCAGGGAGGAGGAAGAGGCAGTGGAGAGCCTTCTGCCTGGGTCCCACCAGGGCAGGTGAGGGACACCCTCAGGTGGCACTGCTCACCTGGCCCACCCTCCCCTGCCTTTCTCCTTCTCCACATGTGATCTTCTACCAGTGGTCACTGTTCTGCGAGTCACTGGCTCTCGGCTTCTCCCAGGGAGGCTCCGGGAGAGCTGGCCTTGCCAGCCACCAGGTTACCAGACCTACTGCACCAGTGAAAGAGAAGTCCTTGCCATCGGCCTCCCACGTTAGAGTTGAAGGAAGGGAGGCTCACAGAGGGTGTCTGCCTATGACACACAGCTGGAGACAGCCAGGACTCCGTCCCAGGTCTTGGGACCCTGGGCTGATTGTCTTGGGCATCAGATGGGATTTGCCTCATTGTCCCTTGAAAGCAGCAACAGGCTCCGCACAGTCTTCCTCGGGACGCTCTGTTCTCTTGTGAATGGGCCTGCGCCCTCCCCCACCTCCCACCTCCTTTCCTCCACTACGTTAAACAATGGAAACCCCACTCAGGTCATCCAAAGGCCACGGTCTTTGTGCACATCGGGGCCACACAGGTTCCATGTGGAGGGTCTCCGCGGACTCAGACCCGAGGGAGGAGCGGTCCTCTGGTCTGGGCTTTGCCCTGGTACTGTGGACATGCCTACATGCCCACACCTCTCACGGTCGTCACAAGAAGTGGCACAAGATGGGGTGGCTGCAGGCTCTAGCAGCTTCCTGAGCCGAGACCTCTGGGAGTGCAGACCACGCTCGATACCCCAGCGGGGCAGGCACTGAGCCGACGAGCTTCAGAAGTTAGCAGAGGGCACCGCTCACAGCTGGGTCTCCGTAAGTGGCAGTTATTGTCATCCATAAACACCGTCAATGGCAGCTATCACCTGATTGACTCTGTCTTCCTCGAGGAGACTGCATGAGCATCCAAAATGTGCCTGGCCTATTCCAGGTCACAGAGTCACAGTGAGCTCTGTGGGCAAAGGGAACAGCTTCAGGACCCAGCACTTGACAGTGAGCCCCAAAGCCCTTCCCACAAGCCCCTCGTGGGGAAGGAGGGTTAGGGAAGGCCCTTGGTTCCCGGGTCCCACAGGCCTGGCTCAGGAGATGGTTCTCCACTCACTGGCTGTGCGAGCCTGGGCAAGTTATCAACCCCCCTGACCCCCAGGGTCCTCATTTGCAAAATGGGCTCATGAGGGAAGGTTTCCCAAAGGAGTCCTCCCGAGGATTGGTCAGGAAGGACGGGGAAGGTCTGGAGACCTGGATAGAGAAGGGGAGAGGCCTGGGGAAGGAGAACCGAGAGGTGCAGGCTGGGGCAGCCCTGCCCATCACAGAGCATGCCTCAGTGCGCCAGATAAGGGGCCCTTGGGTGACAGATAGGCAAGAGGGCAGCTGCAGCTTAGGGGTGGCTGCTCTGAGCCTTTGGGCCTGAGTTAGCAGCGGCCTCACGGGATCTCAGGCCATGCTGTGGGTTCTGGAAAGTCCGAGAGCCGCCTTTAACACCAGCAGCGGCAGACCCTGGAGCAGCCTAGGAGCACCACGTCTTTGTACACGTCCCCCAGGTCTGTGTGGCTTAGACGTGGGCTTGACTGACGAGGGGCTCCCCCAATTATTCCTACCACAATGTCAATGTCAAAGCAAGCAGAGGCAGGGACAGAGTCACTGGAAAGTCCTGCCCTGAGACTGTGCAGAGAGGGTTGAGGAGGTGGGAGCACGGCATTCCTTCAGTCAGGTGATCTGGCCCTCTTGGAGGCCAGCAGAGGAGCAGAGGAGCACAGGGCCAGGACAGGGGGCTGGGGCTTCCTTCCCAGAAGGGCCTTACAACCATGGAGCCTGAAGACTAGTGAGAGCGTGCTAGATGGAGCAGGAAACCCAGAGGCCGGCCTCAGTCAGTCCTGCTGAGCTGCAGTATCGGGGCGCACACTGAAGCCTTTCTTAGCTTTCACCCTGCATTATAACAGAGGCCACGTATGAATGGCCACAGTGTTGACCACGGCAGGCTCTGGATCCATGTGAGCCACGGTGGACCCCAGAACAGGCCAGAAGGGACACCAGCGTCCAGTCTATGACCAGCAACACAAGGAGAATGGCACAGTGTGGGGTCCCTGGGTGGGACCTGTAAGAACCACATGTCACGCTTGGTGCCTGTGCAGAAGCCCCAGAGCTGACATGGTCGAGAGCAAGTAGAGGCCAGAGGCCAGAAAGCCACCCGTTTCTGGAGGAGTTGTGTGGACAGGGGTTTTCCTTTGCCTCTGTCCTTGACTGGGCCACGTCTCCATTATTCTATGTGGGTGTGGAAAGCTGATTTCTCCACCATGGGGAGTTTGGGATCGCAGCGGCCATGCCAGACCCACCTGTTTGAGAATCAGAGCCCAGAGGAATTTCACTCTAAGAACTTCAACAGGATCAGAGATTTCAGCCTGACCACCAACAGCTGAACAGCGGTGTTAAGTCTGCAATGGCCAGGTGAGGCGAGAAGGAGTGGAGTCCCCAGGCCTCCCCCTGCCACTGCATGCCACTTGCGTTGTCACTCAGCCCTGGGGACACATGAGGGTGTGTAAGTTGGGTTACTAGGATGCTAGGTCGGGTTGTGTGGATCGAGTGCTTTTATACTGTGAAGTGCTGTAGCGAGGAAATGTCACTGTTGAGTTCTGGGGCTGGTGTTCTTGGCCTGGAGAACCCCTTCTCAAAGTCATCACTGCTGGCCTGGGCTGCTGTCCCCTGCTCCCCCTGGGTGGTCGGTGAGGTGGAGCTTCCAGCAAAGTGCCTGCCTAGGGAGGCCTCTCTTCCCCTGGAGAGTGGCCTTGTCGTAAGCACTTGATAAGGTCCCCTGGGAGGCGGGGGAGCCGGGCTAGGAGCGCGCTGAAGGGAGGTACTCTGCAGGCCTCTGTCTGGGGTTGAAAGAATAGCCTTCTCTGTCCCTTCCAACTCTGGACCGTCCCTTCAGGACCTGTCAGTGCCCACAGTGTCAAGGCCACTTCCCAGGCTTTGTCTGATCTGCCCTCCCTTCCCTAACAGGGAGATTTAGACAGGGAGAAACACATGGGGACCTCCAGTGGCTGGCTCTCCCTTGAAGAAGGACATGTCCATCCTACAGGGCTCTCCTGACACGATGCCACACTCAAAATGAACCCCCAATTTTATTTTAACCTGGAGAGTCAAGTTCTGGGCCCTTCCTTTCAGACCTAGAGGTTGGCTGCTAGGAGTAAGATTTGGGAGTCGAAAAAGCTTCTGTAGTCCTCAAGGACAGGACGCGGGTGATGGGCCTATCACCTAGTAAAGGACTGGGTCATTCTCTGATAAGCCGATGCCCAGGCGGGTTAGCCCGCTGGACTTTCATAGAGCACGGGCTGACGGGGGCCAGGCTCTCTGCTCCTGCTGGAGTGGCTGGAGAGCTGCAGGTGCGTCTTGCTACGCCCAGTCTTGTAATTGCAAAAGACCAATGACCTAACCCCTCACAGGACAAAGCAGTGTCTGCAGTCCTCCTCTGTAACAGAAGGTATTGCCCTCTGGGAGCCCTTGGAGGGACCAAGAGCAGAAGTGAGCAGGTTGTGAGGTGGGAAATCAGGACTGGGATTCGCGGCCGGGCGTGGTCAAGCTCGCCCCATGAGGGGCAGGTCCAGGCGTGCTTGCTCCAACCTCAGAGCTGGCCAAGCTCAGTGCCCCCCACGTCCTGCAGAGCCTCACCCAGGGAGCCAGACACATGGCTCCAAGTGGGCCTATAAATAGCACTGGGACCCTGCATGGACCTCTGAGCCACTGCCCAGGGTGGTGCACGAGCCAGGGTCCAGTGAATGGGGATTGTCAGCCGGAGCCGGCCTGCTACTGCGTTCTGAATGGCTTGGGGCCACGCCAGCCCTTTCCCCGAGCAATGCCCTCTTGACTATTGTGCCATTTATGGCTGATGGCTATCTTGGTTGTTTATCCAGTTGCTGTATAGATTGACTCTCTGAATGTCAGCGTTTGACTGTTTCCATAACAGGAAGCTGCTTGCTGTCCTACTGTATTAAGGAACTCCAGTCCACACAATAGAATCCCAACAAAACCTTAAACACACCATTGGCTGGGGGAACCCCATTGAATCCTGCTCTTATTGTTTCATTTATAGGCTGAATCCTGTATTTACAGTCAGAGGGTGGTGTGTGTGGTTGTGTGTGTGTGTGTGTGTGTGTACGCTCTTGTGTGTGCACGTGTATGTGTGTGTTTATCGAGGTCAAGCCTGGCTTGTTCACTTTCCTTGCTCTCCACCCAAACCTCAGCCCAGTTGACGGCGCCAGGTTCCCCGGACAGAACTTCTGAAGCTGGAGAGGGTGGCAACCAGGACCTGTCCCTGGAGAGCTTCCTCCTGTCCTCCTCTGCTTGCTTTGCAGTGGGGAAGTTGGGGCTTCTGTTTTCACAGGCAGGAGAACAAAACTCTCCAGTCACCGTGGAACCCAGGCGCCAAGACCCTGTGGAGGAAGTAGCAGATCAAAGGGGAGCCGCTGGGCTCCGTTTCTGTCTGTCAATGGTGTTTGTTGTCTTCTGAAGCGTCTCCCATGCCCAGAGGAGTTCTCAAGAACTGGTTAGAGATCCCAGGTTTCTTTTTTGAATTTATCTGGTTCACCCTTTGCCAGGAGCTTCTAGAAGAAATCAAATGGTGCAGTTGGCAGAATCTGATACCTGTGGAGTCTCCTCCTTCAGAACAGACTGGGCAGCAGACCCCAGTGGTTAGAGCTGCCCCAGAGCTCAGCAGGCACAGCCCCCAGTCCTGGCCTGGGCATGGGCAAGCGCACCAGGTGCTGCCAACTTGGAAACCCAAGGATGCTCCTACACGGAAGGAAGCCCGTCAGAAAGAAGTCTACACGGAAAATGAGCCTGGAGTCCTCAGGGTACAGCCCCCGAGCTACTTTAAAGCCCTGGAAATATAAGCACAGATGGCTCTAGGCATTCTTGCCTGATGGAGCCAGTAAGGCCGCGGCCTCTCAGATCATCTGTAAGGTCGAGTGTGTACCCTCCCTCCCTGGTGCCTGGAAGGCTTTCCTCAACCCCATTAATATAGTCTGGGAGGGGGCAGACATCTTCCTTCAGATGTGACTGCAGGAGAGAGTGGTCAGGACCCCAGGTTGCAGAGGCTTCCTGGCATTAGATGTCCACCACTGGGACCCTTTGTCCCTGTCCCAGAAAGGTGACTGTTCCACCCAGAAGGATCCTGGCAGAAGCTGAGAGAAGAAAGTGGGGTTACTAGATCTCAGAGGGCGCTGAAACACCATCTGGGTCAATCTGTCTCCCTACTTTACAGGCAAGAAGGGAGGGGGTGGGGAAGTCAGAAAGTGTCCGAAGTCAGAGGAGGCCACCGCGAGGGGCTAAGGAGAGAGTAGCTCCCTCAAAGGCCCAGGTAGGAAGGCAGCAGCTGCCCCCCAACCCAGAAAGCCAAGGATCCAAGGGAACGTGGACTTGGGGCTTTCGTCTCAAATGGTCGAGCCTGGATTATTTTAGATCACCACGTATTTTGTAGTCTACAGACACGTTTAGGAGAAGATTTGGCTTTCCCGGGGAGCTATTTCAAGTTCTAATGAAGCCTGAGATTTAATGATCTCAGATTACATAAAGTCAGAAGCCCTGGAGGGATACATGTGCTTGACTCTGATTCTTAGAATAGGCTCAGAATCACAAAGCCTTCCACTCTGCTTCCAAAAACCTGTCCTGGTGAGTAGGCCCACTAGCTAATCCACTGGGCCTCAACAGGTGGAAGGGTATTTTGCTTTTTGAGTTATCCAGATATTTGAATCTTCTTGTATCCTGATGCTGACACAATTCTAAAGGGATATGAAGTCAAACCTCAGCCCAATGCTAAATTCTAAATATAGTCTCATCCCCTGCAGGTTCTACGATCCCCCATGGATCTCCAAATCCAAGATGCTTGCGTGCCTTATATAAAATGGTATGGGATTTGTGCATCTTCTCATAATCTTTAAATGATCTTTGCATTACTTATCATACCTAACACAATATAATGCTACCTAGATAGCTGCTGTACTGTGTTTAAGGAATGATGACATCAGAAGTCTGTACGTATTCAGTAGGCCTAAGTGTGTTTGCAATCTGCAGTTTGCTGAGTCCTCAGGGACTGAACTTGCAGATATGGAAGGCCTGTGTGGTGCTGGGATGGAACCTCAGCTTTGGCTGAAGATGCTTAGTACCATCATTTCCATCTTGTTTCATGTCCCTCTGCGGGTTCAGTCTCTTTGGGAACAGCTGCGGCCATCTGAGCTGTAATGCAAGCTATTTAGCAGTAGAGGGCACTGTTTACCTAAAGTCCAACCATGAACCTGGGCAGAGAAAGAATTCTGCTGCTGCTTGGAGTAGGCATCTCACTTTCTCGTGCCTTCACGCCATGTCCAAGTCAGCTGAGTAGATGAGAAGCCTGTCAGCTCACAAAGAGCTCCCCTGCCTTGCCCAGGAACTCAGCCCAGCCCTGGGGCAGCCGTCCTCCCCCGCAGGAAACCCTTAAACCAACCTGCATCCATTGTGTGACATTTCCTCCTGTTCTGTTCCACTCACTTTGAACCTCGCCTTCACGGTGCAGCAGATCCCGCTACTTCCCTGAGATGCCTCCCTCTATTATTCCTGTTTACCAGGCATCTCTGGGCTGGAGGACGGGATAGGTTGGGGCAGTACAGGTTGGGCCTATGTTGAACGTCGGCAGATTAAATGTAACATTGCCTGAGAGTTCAGGATGTAGAGACTTTACAGACAGTAGATAAAGAGCATTTGATTGCTTCTTGGGCTTGCAAGTCAGAAGACAAGTCCCTCTTACAAGGCTGCTTGGAAGTGCCCCCCAAACACCCAAATGTCCATCATGTCATTCTCTAAAATCCAGCCATATTGTTGTGGATTGTATAAACATTACTTGTGTTGACCCTTGGCCTTGGTGCACATGAACTGGGAGGTTTATGGTGAAGTTGGTGGAGGTTAAGCCTTGGGACTCCTGGTTGCTAGACAGAGCACCCTAGCAACCTGTTCCCAGGCACATGTGTTTGTGAGATTCCGAAAGTAAGCTCTTCTGATCACAAGTGGAGTAAGCCTGCTGTTTGTTTCCATTCAGAATTCCCCTCCTGTGGAGGTGCCCGTTGCTGGCTGGCATTGGAGGAGCGACTGCATGTTTAAGGTCTGGATAGGGGGGTGCTGAATTGAAGCTTTATTTAGTTGGGTTTAGTGGGGTGTTGTGTAGACCCCAGTCGCTTCTGTGCGATGTTAGACTTGCTAACTGCCCTGGTGTAGAAATGGGCACACCTGAGGCAGGTGCAGGGCAAGAGTTGCTGGAGGGACAGTGGCAGAGCAAAGGGCTTCAGCAGTGGCAGCTTGTGTCAAGTGGAAAGTGCACAGAGCCAGAAGCTTGTCTCCATTGCTTTTCCGATTTCCGGTGACATCTGTGGAGTCTGCAGCTTTGAACAATACACTGTTTGGCAAAACCATGGAAGATCAGCAATTGCCAAGGGCCAGGGGAGGGAGCGGGGGAGGAATGGCTAAGCAGAGCACAGCCTGCAGGGAAGTGAAGCTATCTGTCTGACACCACCGTGATGCACAGGTGCCAATATGCATTTGTCCACCCCACGGAAAGCACCCTACCCAGAGTGGACCCTGGTGTGGACCGTGAACTCGGTGCCAGCAATGTCAGAGCAAGTTGGTCAGCTGTGACAGATGCACCACTCGGCTGGGTTTGTGGAGCAGGGCTGTGCATGTCTTTGGTGGGTGTGTATGGGAAATCTCTACTTTTAGCTTCGCTTTGACATGAACCTGAAACTGACCTGAATCATGAACTCTATTTTTATTTACTCTTAAACATTTTTTAGTTATAGAGGAACACAATATCTTTGTTTATTTATATTTATGTGGTGCTGAGGATGGAACCCAGTGCCTCACATGTGCAAGGCTCTGCCACTGAGCCACAACCCACCCCTGAAGTCTATGTTTAAATGTGCTATTTGTTATGATTCATTTACTCACAAGGATGTGTGGCCGGCCAGGGTGTGTTGGTCTGCACTTGCCACTTTGCCATTTTCCTGCTCAGACCATTAGGGAACAGACGGTGGGAGCAGGCGGTCAAGAGAATAGTGCTATACAGTGGGCCCACGGTGCTGGCCCCCACAGGTTTTCTTTCCCAAGAAGCAATTTCCCTGCAGCCCTGCCTGGCCTAAGTGGACAGGACATGTCACATTCCTCAGCAAACTACCTGTTCACTTCAGGAGAAATGCAGGCCCAAAATAATGTTGATAAGAGGATCCCAAGTTGCCCTGAAGGAGGACACTTTTGTGACCAGATCCTGAAACTCTAGGAGATAAGAATCGTTTCTCCTAACCACAAAGTCTGTAAGAATGGACGGTTAAGAATCCAATTAGAGCTGGTCAGCATGGGCCAAGGTGACCTAGAGTTGCCATGGCAGTGGGGACTTGAAAGTCTGAGATTGTCCTGCGGTCAGTTAAAATCAAGAGGTGGACCTGAGCTGAATTCTCTGGAAAGTTCGCTGGGATCCCCAATAAAACTGGAGTGCAGGAGAGGCACACTGTCACTCTCCTCTCTGAGAGGACCCTCTCTCTCCCTTGAAAGTGTCCCCTTCCCCTTTCCTATCCCTTCAATAAACTCATTCTGGTTTCTGAGTGACATGTCTGAAATCTTTCTGACCTGATCTCAAGAATCAGGGTTTGAAGGGGGGTCTTCACATCGTCTCCGTTTCTTGGAAGGCCCCAGCTCTGTAACAAGATTGTAAGTGTCCCCAGAGAGGGAAAGTGTCATAGTTCCCTGTTTCAGGACATTATGTCAAGCCTTGTGGATGGGAGTGGGCTAGGGTCTAACAAGCAGAGTGTAGAGTCTGGTACTGAGACGGCTGGTCACTTGGAAGTGTCTTGAGTTACAGCAAAGAGAATCACAGAAGCAGAGAGTTCCCCACCTCCACAGCCGGGGCCTCAGAATCTCCTTCTCAGTAGTGAGATACTGGCTTCCTGCCCCAGAGATGGGAAGCCCTTCTGCCTCTGTGTGTCCTCCCAACCTGTGCTCCATCCTCTGAAGGACCTGAGAGACATTACCTCAAGGTTGCTATGTCCTTTTTTGTTTCTAGAACTTTCCAAGTTCTTCCTATCTGGGACATAAAACTAGTGTACTTTATATTTTATTTTCTCCACGTTCTTGCTAGATTGGAGTAAAAGAAATGGAATTTTTCAGTAATAAAGACTCAGTGGGGTGAATTTTTCTTTACAGAAAATCCACAGTTTAGGTTTTTCAACAGATTAAAAAAAAAATTGAATCAGATCCCTGAATCTAGCTTCTCTGGTGGGTGACAGCCTCTGATTGTCCTGATTGACAAGCCCAGTTATATCTGCCATTGCCAGCAGGGGGCGAGATGCACCCACCTGTGGGCCTCACAGTCTGGTTCCTTCCTGGGCCTCTGCTAGCTGGGCAGACTTCCCCTTCACCCTCACAGGCGCTGATGAAGAGGCTGCACCTCAGCAGGCAGCAGGCTGCTCTGAGGGCCGAGGCCTGGGAGCATCCCCTGGCCCTTGAGAGCCAACCCAGAGAAGATTCTGGAAAGGGCTCCAGAGAAACTCCAGGGAATTGAAGCCAAGTCGGGAAGATGCCCCACCCATGCCCCACCCTGTCTGAACCTCCTGAGGACCTCCCTGCCACATCTGGACCAGATAAAACACACCCAATCGCATCTGAATTTTGGATGAAGAGCAAATTTTTTTTTTAGTATATCTGTGACAAACATCACATGAGACATTCACATTTTTAAAAGCATTCGAATTTAACTAGGCATCTTGTGCCTCTGTACCGCCTGCTCTCCTTGAGGCTCCAGAACTCTCTGCCCAGTGGAGACGCCAGCGGTTCTCTCTTTCCCTGGTTCCCAGCCCTGAGTACAAGCTGCCTTTTGGAACAGCCCCAGTCTAAACCCCTCACATCAGTAAGAAGTTGTGGGTGATGCAGGCTGTTCCTACCCAGCCACCCTGATGCTGGCCCCACAAGGACAGTCTCCAAAGCACCTCCGGCCTCTCTTTCTTTGGTCCTTTCAAAAGAACTGGCAGGCCCATGCTTAACCAAAGACACTGAGATACAGAGACCCTAGGCTGTGCAGGACGTTGCCTCAGTGGGGAGATTGGAGATGCCGTTGCCCCTTCTTATGTCACAGCTAGAAGGTGAGGCCCAGGCCTGAGGCTCCTGCCCTGACCCTGTGCATGGAGGCCAGTACCCCCCCCCAATTCAGCAGGATCTTGTGCTGGGTACTGCGCCACCCTAGCACCCCAGACGGCCAGGACCCAGGGACGCGGCTGCAGGGACCGATTGTGTGGCAGGACACCTGGCCGGTGTGCGGCCTCGCGCCCGCCTGGGCAGCAGCCTGGCTTTCCTGTGCAGCCGCTGCAGTGGAGGATGCTGATAAGGGAACAATGCGGCGGAGGAAAAGTGGCAACAGTGGGACAATGAGCGGCGGCAGGGACTCTCCCAGGCTGGGCAGACGAGGGAGGAAGGATTTGAGGGTCCCAGGGGCCAAGCCGGAGACTGCTCCATGGGGGCGCCCAGGGCTCCCCTCCCCAGGGAGCAGGGCTCTCTGTAAGGGAGCCGCAGGTCCCCTCCCCCATGAGTGGGGCAGGTGCAGGTCAGAGTCCACTGACCCAGGAAGGGCCCTGGCAGCCTCCCCAGTGGACAGACAGTAGGACAAGTGTTCCCAGGAGGCCACAGGCATCACAGGGCTGCCTGTCCAGCAGGAGGACCCTTCACCCACCTTGGAGTACGGCAGGGACGTGGGGGCCTGCCAGCCACTCAGGCAGGCTAGCCCTTGGAGGCACAGGGAGGCTGGATAGCTGGGGGCTTGGCCATAAATTAGATCATGTTGTCCCCATGGTGAGTGCCCTGCAGATGCTGGTGGAGGGGTTCTCAACAGGGCTGCCTCCGGGCCGGGCTGCCTCTCTGTCTGGAGTAAACTGGGGGGGGGGGGGTTGATCTTCTTCCTCAGAGTTGGAGGCCACAGGAGGGTTGGCCCTAGGGTGGGGGCAGTGATGCGCCCCTGAGGAACACTGGTCCCTTCCTGTGCCTGTCCAGAAGGCTGTGCTGGCGCCGTGCTGTTGGTTCTCTGCTAAGCCCCAGCGGATGCCCAACAGGACTTAAAGCAACCTGAGGGATACAACCTAAGACAAAGTAAATCAAAGGAAGGGAGAGGGAAACAGAAATGAGGAAGGGAGGCAAAGCCGGCCAGCGTGAGGAAGGGTCCGAGACGGTGCAGCCAGCACGCCCAGCTCCCGCCGGGGGCTGCCGTGGTGCTCAGGGAAGAGAGCGCCATCCATCACACCTCCATGGGAGGAGCAAAACCCAAAATATTATTTCTGATACTGAAACAAACAAAAAAGTTTCTCAGTGGCCTCATGAAGAGACCTCGGGTAGGTTGTGGATGTCTTCTCCGGGCCATCTCACTGTGACAGCAGCCAGTGGCTCTGGGGCTGTTTCTGGCAGCTTCTCTGGATTAGGCAGCAGCTGAGGTGGAAGCCAGTCAGGTGGAACGCTGGGACCGGCTCGTGGTCCCGCTCTCTGCTGATGGGCTCCAGGGAGGGGCAGGTACCAGAGCACCAGGGGAGGTGGAGGTGTGTGCAGCTGCCCTGGTTCCCTGGTCAGCCCCTGGGGAGGTGTCCTGTGGCGTGGAGTCGGAGGCGCTCCTCTGGCAAGGCCGGGGCAGCGGTGTGCAGGGCCTCTGTGCTGAGCTGTGGGGGCTGCCATCCTCTGTGTGGGAGATGAGGCCTCCCAGAGGCCAGCCCACTCCCCTCCACACTGGAGGTCAGGGAGGTCCAGGCCAGTGTCACACAAAGGTTATGTGGTCACCTGGCTTTACCCGCCAGGCCTTCCCTTGAGCCTCCCCTTCCGACACCACAATCGATTTGGGGCAAAACCCATTCGGCCTTAGACGTATCCACTACAGTGGGGAGTACCAGCTGCTTTGCTAGCAGGGACCAGGGGACCGTGACTCTCAAGACCCTCCAACTCCATGTGCCCAGGATGCCAAGAGCTAGTGACCGAATCACACAGACCTGTGCACTCAGACACAGGGGAAGCTGGGGGACAAATCATGATCCCCAACACAGGGCTGCGTCGGTGGTGGAGGATTCAGCATCTGTTCTGGGTTGGGACAAGGCAGTGTCCACTCCCTTGGTGACCACCCCCCACCTCTAGAGCTGCGGTTGCACTAGGTCAGGTCCCGGCAGTCCCCTCCTCCACACAGTCCAGGGCAGAGCCCGGCCGCCCCCGTGGAGGACTCTTTTGTCAGCACTTGGCATGCAATCACGGAGGTGACACCAATTACTTGTGTCACAGCTTCTGGGGAAGACGGAGATGCATGAAAGCCAGCTCAGGGCCATCCATCAAGTCCTGAGGGGGCTGAGGGTCTGTCACAGTGACAGGGAATTGAGGGAACCTGGAGTCTCTCAGGACAGCGCTGGACAAAGTGCACTCTGTCATCAGCACTGATACCTCTGTGAGGAGCGCAGCCAGGGCCCTGGGAGCCAGAAAGCCATCCTGTCCCCATGCCTGCCTTTGCTCTGCTCACAGGGACCCTCGCTGGTGCCCAGACCTCTGCAGCGACTCCTCTGTTCTCTGCCCTGGACTCCCCAGCTCCGGGGCCTCCTCTCAGGCCCTCCCTTCTTGAGAGTCCCTCACATGCCCTGTGCTGAAGCTCGCCTCCCCACCCCGCGTGCTTCTCTCCCAGGTGAACCCAGCAGCTTTCCACACCTCTGTGACACCTCTGTGTCAAACGGCTTCCAGCCTGTCACAGAAATAGCTTCTGCGTTGAGTATCTACAGCACTGAGTTCCCACAGCCACTTTGGCCAGCAGGGATGAGGCCAGGTTGAAAGATGGATAAACTGAGGCTCAGAGAAATGGGTTAACCTGCCCCAACCATGCTACTGGTAAGCAGGATGCTGTGGCTGGGCAAAGCAGGGGCCAAGGAAGAAGGACGGGGGGGGGGGGGGGGTGGGGGGGGGTGGGGGGGGCGGGCCAGCTGCCAAGCCCCTCAGACCTTCTTCTGTGCCTGGGGACCTGGTGCTGGATGGACGGTCCTGTGAAGAAAGGGGGCAGGGGGTGACCTGGATCAGGAAGTCTTCCAGCCTCAGGAGAAGTCAGGCAGAAACGGCCAGGGGAGAGGGGCTTTCAGAACCCTCCTCTTCCACGCCGTCACTGGCGCCCCCGCGGCTCCCGTTCACTGGCACCTCTACCAGAAACCCTTCACCACGAGGATCTCTCCGGTCTTCACCCAGCACAGGGCACGGGAGGCCGTGTGCGGCTTCTCTGGGCTGTTCAGAGGCTGGTGGAAACCGAGGGGCTTTAAAATGTGCCAACAATGCACCTGACAGGTGGGCTCTGGGGATCCCTCTGATCTGGGGCAGGGGTGGCATAGAACCCCGGGCAGTGGAAGGGACACACTCAGCCAGGGTGGAGGCAGGCAGTAGTCATGCTCTGCACTGACTACTCCAGAGCTCCTGCAGGACCCCCAGCATGCAGCCAGCTCTACTCCAGGGAGCCCGAGGGACCGTGCGGGGAGGTGACAGGACCCAGCACTTCAGAGCTGGTGAGGAAACAGGCCTGGAGGGTGAGGGAACTGTCTCACGGGCTTAGTGCGAAAGAGCTGACCCCGAAAGCCACCTCCCAAGCTGCCAGGGTCCCGAGGGGCCCTCCCAGGAGGCCAAGCCAGTGAGTGCAGAAGTCCTCCTCTGCCTCTGTGGGACTCTTCTTCCAGGCCACCACTCCCGTCGTGGAGGTTAGAGCGGCACTGTGCCCACGGCCCTCAAAGACGGACTCCTCAGGCTGCGCCTGTGCCCGCCTGACACTCCTGCGTCCCGTGGAGGAAGCTGAAGTCAGGGTGGTGTGGCCAGTCCCGCCAGCTGTGCTGAGGGGCTCCATGCGAGGCCTGGTCTCTCTACCAGACGTCACCACACCCCTGTGCCACAGGCCCAGCCACCTGCTCTGGGTCTGCTGGCCAGGAGAGTTGGCTCTGCCTGGCCCATGGCCAGCTGCTCTGCCTGGGTTTTCCTCCCTCCTCCCTCCAGCTCGGGAGTCGCTGGTCACCGCGGGTCACCCTCAGTTCTAAAACAGGTCCAGCGCAGGCAAGCCCCCGGAGCCAGGGCCTGGCCTGCTGCCCGCCTGTCCTCCCTGTAGGCAGAGCGCACACCCAGGCTGGAAACCACAGCAGTCAGCTCTTCTCCTATTTAAAGTGACCCTGTTGTGTTAATTAATTAAACCTCCTTGTCACTGGGAGGGAGGCCACAGCGTTATTCCTGCTCGGAGCTGGGGGAGGGGCGGAGGTTGCAGGCTCCATCCCACCTTAGAAGGAAACAGAGTGTAGGCTACCAAAAAAGGGGTGGGCAACCTCCCCGGCCCCACCTCTCGGCCACCACCACACTCCTGCACAAACTGCCTTGGACAACAGATGCCCCCCCCCAAAAGGACTCACCCCCACCCTTCCTGGAGTAGTGGGCCATGGGGGAGGGGCTTGGAGCTGCAGCAGACACACTGGAAAGGGGGAGAAAAACTGTGGCTGAGAAAATGCGCATCGGCCCCGGGAGCGCATAATGGGAAGATTTCAGCGTGATGTATGGTTCCGGGGATATTATTAATGGTTTGCTGATTTTTACCTTTAAAACCTTTGGGCAGATTATTTATTATGTCCTTGGCATGCCTATGATCTATGGAGGGGGCACTAATCTCTGAGCACGCCCCCCATGTCCCTGCTCCTCTACAGCGTCTAATTAGGCTGGGGTGCTGCCTCCCCGCCGGGCTCCACCCCACACCAAGCTGAGAGAGGCAGATGGGAGGTCTATGTTCTTGCCCCGTGGAGCCTACACATCAGGAAAACTGTTTCCTACATTGACTTGCTGTGTGACCTTGGGCAGGGGCATGACCCCTCTGGGCCTGTGGACCACAGAGGAGAGACAGAAGCAGGGGTGTGGCCCCCTGCTGTGAAAGCCTCCTTCTAGCAGGGAGAAAGCAGCAGAGCATTCCCAAGGCTCCAGTCACCAGTCTGGGAGCAGGTGTTCCTGGGTAAGGTGGGGAGCCCTTCACTATGACTCCTGTGCCCTGGCTGCTAGCCACAGGGTGGACCTCATGAACCCTGGCTCTCAGAGCTGGGAAGAGCTGGCTGAGTCCTCCAAGGTCATCAGCCCTGCAGATCATTCTGCTGGCTGGGAACAGACAGGACGGGAAGCCCTGTGTATTGAGGAAAGCCATTGTGGCTGGCAGAGTGTGTGGCCTCAGGCAGAAACATCTGGAGGAGAGGAGGCCACACCCCTCATGGTGGCTTGGACACCCCAACCTAGGGACCTGGTGGGTCTTGGGCCAGGGTCAGCTGCCAGCAGGGCTGGCTGATGGCCCAGGAAGAAGCCACACTAGGACTCTTGCGGGCCTGCCCCGGGGTCTGCTGAAGCTCATCTATTTCTTTGAAGCTCTTGAGAGTCCCCACCCCCACCCTCCTCTTTCCTTCCAGAGCCCCCTCCTCAAATAGGCAACATTCCTGTGTCACGTGGCTCCCTCTGGCCCACACCTGCCTCCCACAGAGCCACCTGCCCCCCATGTGCACACACACAAACATGCAGACACATACACACATGCAAACAGGCCCATCAGGCATGGGTGTGCACACACACACAAGCCACGTGGCCTGCCTATAGTTTTTCTTCACTAGGGTCACCTCCATCCTGTGGCCCCTGACCCTCAGCCTCTGCTGATGACCCCTGACCCACTCTAGCCCCACTCCTGCCTCCTGGAGGAGCCGCACTCCACCACTGCCGCTGCCCGGAGACCCTGGACCACCTGACCTTCTCTGCTTGACCCGGGGTTGCTGCTGAGGTCATGTCTGCTGTCCCTCAGTTTCCCCGGTTCACGGGCACATGGAGCAGGACCCCTTACTCATCAGGAGGGGGAGGCTAGTGAACCCCCGGTGGGGGCTCTTTGCAGGTACATACAATACAGGGGACCATGGGGGTGCTGGCTTCCTCTCTGCACCCTGAGCTCCTGCCACGCGGCCTGGCAGACCAGGATGAACGGACACTGTCTGGGGGGGAAGAGGCCTGGGCCCAGGTGGGAACAGACTCCTTTTATCCTGTAAAGTCTTTAGAAGTCCCTGTGAGTTCGACTGCAGTATCACTTGGGGAACCCAGGTGAGCTTGGAAGGCCGAGGAGACAAGGGGAGACAGGTAACTGCTACCCACGGCAGAACACAAGGGCTAGGTCACCAGCACTGGAGCCACCTGTCCAGTCAGGCCTGCCGATCTCCAGGCAAGGACAGCTCACTGCTGTGCTGGGGCAGATGGAATAGGATGTGGGGCTCAGGCTTGTCCCAAAAAATGAGTCATGCTTCAACCCTCAGTCTTCCCACCTGCCCATCCCTGGCCCAGCAGGTGGCTGTCCCAGGTTTGCGTTCCAGGAACTGCATGATGGTTGGAGCTTTGCGAAGTCATCCGCTCCCTCGTCCCTTTGCCTCCAGGCAGGGTGCTCCCAGCCAGCCTGGAATGTTGGGAAGTGATCCTGTTCTTTCTGGGACACTGCAGGAAGAGTCAGAAATCTGAAGAGGGAGGATCCCTGCCTACGCCCCGGGCCATGCACCCCTAGAAATGCACTGCTCCCACCTTCCACCTCTTCAGCTGTGCAGGGGCCAGTGAGAGCAGCTGAGGCATTGGAGTGGGCCGGAGACGGGCAGGAAGGCCCATGGCCCAGGCTGGGAGAGATCTTGGGTGCAGAAGGGCCAGTACTCCACTGAGTGAGCACAGGGCCTGAGGCCAGAGCCAGCATGGGAACTGGGCCTGGGACTGGACCAGGAGCTACAGAGAGCACAGGCCTCTAGATAGCCCAGCCCTGGGAGAGCCTGTCATTTCTAGGTTTAGGTTGTCACAGGGAGAGCCGCACAGCTCAGGCCAGAGTGAGCCAGTCCAGAGGGAGCCCATGCTTCCTGGGCCCAGGAGGGAACAGGGAACTCCTCCACAGAGAGAAGCCTGGAAGCCCAGGTCGGGGAGAGCCTGTGGATGCTGAGCCCAGTATCAAGTCGGGAACTCGACAGAGAGCAGGCTCCCTGGGCCAGATGAGTGTGAACACCCAGGAAGGTGCGGGAAAGGCCTCCCAGCCCAGTCCCAAGTGAACCAGTGGGTGCTGGCCCAGAAGAAGGCCAGGTATTCCCTAGAACCCAGGGCCTGTATCCCAGCCAGTGTGAGTCTGTGGGTTTTAGGTCCAGGCAGGGGCCAGGTAGTCTGCAGAGCAAAGGCCTCGTAGCCACAGCCTGAGTTAGCCTTTGAGGACTTATCCAGGACGGGGCTAGGTGCTCCACAGGGCCCAGGCCCTGAAGCCCAGCCAGTGTGAGCCTGTGGGTGTGGGCCCAGGAAGGGACCCGGTGCTCCTCCCCTCAGGCCTGTAGCCCAGACACGGGCTCCTCCAAGGGCAGCTCCTCAGGAACCCAGTCTTCTCCAGCTGCTACATGCAATGGCGTAATGAAGAGGGAAGGTAAGGGAGGGGACACAGGCAGAGGGAGAGAGGAAAGGGAGGAAGCGGAGCCCACCAGAGTGAGCCTGAGGGCTGCACCCAACCTTTCCAGACCTGGCCTTGACTCTGTGTGGTGAGGCACCCTGGGCAAGTCACAGGCAAATGCCACGTGCTGAGGTGAGAGGGTAGTGGCCCAGGCTGAGCACGAAGTTGAGAGAGCTTCTCAGAGGAGACCCCGTCGGCAGCAGGGAGGGTGACCATGAGGAGGAACCACCAGGCCCCGGGCTGCTTTGGCAGGTGTGTGGTGGGCCGAAGAGGCCAGGTCAGCCAGGGCTGGGTCTGAGCAGTGGGTCGGGATCAGGCTTTCAAAGGAGGATGATTGGGAGCTTGGAAAGAGCCTTGGTGGGAGCCTGGATGTGGGGAGCATCTCCCCCAAAGTAGTAGAAGAACGATAGAGTTGATGAAGTCACCGGGAGCTGCAGGTAGAGGGCAGCAATGACACCTGCGTTTGCCCTGCAAGGAGCCAGCACTGGGCTGCGGGGGGCAAGAAGGGAAGGTGGTCCCAGAGCAGGGGCAGTAGTTGTTAGGAGCCACTCATCCCCGGTGGTGGTGGCAGGAAAGCAGCTGGCATCTGGAAGTGGATGGCAGCCATAGGGGGCCTTGCCCCCAGGGTGCAATGGGGCAGCTAGGTAAAGAACTGCGTGAAGGGGCGGGGGCAGCAGCAGAGGGGTTCCTCATCCACCTGCTCAGCTAGGACCGGTGCCATGGACTCACTTCATTCCCAACCAGACCTCGAAATCTGGGAGCAGGGAGACCCAGGTGGACCTGGTGAGGCCTTGTAGGGATGCAGGCCTAGTGGGCTCTGTAGGTACCTCTCAGAGTGGAGGGGAGGCAGGGGAAGGGTGGGGGCCAGGTCCCAAGGAGGCTCTCCATGAGAAAGCAGCCCCTATCCCTGGTTCAGGTCCGTTCAGACTCAGCACTTTGCTGGTAGGAAGCCTAAAGACCCCGTGCCAATTCCCCCAGGAGGCCAGGGCTGGCGGCGGCACAAGATAAACAAATTAGTCACTTTGTTGAGGTTGGCCTGGTCAGTGACGGGGACTGAGCCAGAGACCTGGCAGCCCAGGTCTGTGTGTCCTGGGTGACATCCCTTTACACACGTCCCAGGGGCCTGTGTTGCCTGCTGGGCCTCTGGACGTGGGGGCGGGGAGAGAGGGTCAGGGAGGGTGATCTTTACCCACCTAATTGCCTCTCAGGAGGCGGAGCGGAGAGAGAGGGCAACTGGGGCTGACCAGCATTCCCTGGGGAGACTGTGTAACGAGGGACAGTAAGACCATCTGCGCACATGGACGTGTGTGAGTGCCTGTGTGCCTGTGTGCACAGGTGCGCATTGCGCATGGGTGTGTGAATGTTTGCATTGTGCACACATATGTGTGTGTGTGTGCATGGGAACCTGTGTGCATGTGTGTGCCTCAAGTGTGTGTGTGTGTGTGTGTGTATGTGTATTGGTGGGGCTGAGGCTGGTGAGAGGTGCTCAGCCCCTTGGGGATGCCCATTCCTGGTGGGGTGAGGGTCTGACTGATAAATGCAGGCATCTGGTGTTTAAGCCAGTGCTTGTTGAGTTGCACGTTCGGGCCCCACATCAGACTCCCTGGATAGGGATTTTGCACGAGCCAAGCTGTATGTTTACTAGGCTTCTCGAGGCAGGGTAAAGTAAGGGGAAGACAGCTGGCTCATGATTTGTTGGGAACCTGCAGCAGGCTACCCCACTCCACTGTGTTGGGGGCTTTATCAGACTGAGGCAGGTCCCCTCACTCTGGTCATTTTAGAAGGGCCCTTGGGGAGATTGATGCAGGGATCTGGGTGAGCAGGAAGGTGGGGGCCCACAAGAAGAGGGCACGTGGTCTGAGGACCAGGGAGCAGTTTGCTCTTTACTGCTTTTCTCTCTTGCCTCTGGCTGAGGGGTACTAGGGAGCTCTGGGAAAGGCCACCCTTCTCCAAGGTGGATCTGTCAGGAGGATGTTGGCTAACTCAGGGACCAGCCACCTCAACCAGCTATCCAATGCATCTGGAAGCATTAAAAAGAAGTAGAACTAGAGACCTAATCAGGTCAATAAAGTCAGTTTCTGGGTGTGGGTCCTGGACACGGGTCTTAGGTTCCCAGCCACTGAAAGATGATCCTTACAGCCTGGACTTTCTGATCTCTGCCAGCCGGACAATGAGGGTGGGGGGAAGGGTTGGTTCTTTCCCCAACCAGGTAAAAGGTTTTGCCTTACCACTGATGCCGTGAGTACTTGGGCAGAGTTTGGAGGGATGAATGGCTCAAATTTTGACTCAGGAGCTGGCTAAGACCACAGGATCACCAGCCTTTTCAAGAGACGCTGAATTACAGAGGCATGAGCTGCACAGTTGCTGTGGCGGAGGGGTGGGGAGGGGTGGGGAGGGGACACCAAGATCCCCGCCTCAGCTATGGCCATGAGATTCCTTATCTCCAAGCCAGAAGAAAGCACGGAGTTGTCCATTAACAGCAAGTTTTTAAAACATAAAGGGCAGAAATATTTGGAGGCTTAAAGCAGGTGAGTTTGTAACTAAGAGGAGAATCCCGTGGATAGATAGGTAAGTTTTCAGTTCAACCCTTGGCTTTATGAACGCAGGCTTTCGCCTGCTTCTGATATCTGTACAGAAGTAGAACACTACTAAAGACAATGCAATCAGCAAAAGAATCCCGTCTAATTTATTTTCCTAAGCCTTCACTCTTTTGCAGTACATTCAACAAAGTGTCCCCCACCTTTAGCTAAGTTACTTATTCACAGGACCTGAATTGCAATGAAAAAAAAAAAAGATACAATAGAAAAGGACATGGACTTTAGAGTCTGAAATAGCTGAGCGTAGAGTTGGCCTCGCCCCTAACTAGCTTTGTGGGCGGAGGCAAGTTTATGTCTCCTATGCACCCCCCACCCCCCGTGTATTCATTTGTGAAATGGGCCTAACAACGTCTACGTGCTTACTTGGCAGATGTGCTGGGAAGGTGACATGGAATAATTTCTGTGACGATTCCAGTATGGTACCTGAGAGAGTTGGAGCTTTGAACACAGAGCAGCCATAATTAAAATGTCCATATTCCTCAATGTGTGGGTAACGCAGTCTCTTGTGTGGTCTCGTCTGCCACTGCACAGGTGTTGGGCCTGAGGACTTGACCGAGGCCCTCCAACCCCACGTTTCATGCTCTTTCCACACATTCTCCTGCTAGAGACAGACAGTGCCACTTCAACGAAGCACTGGTAGTGGGTGGCAGGGACTCTGGCATTAGGGGAGACAGCAGGAAGTCAAACTCAGGCACTGGAGCGTCTCTCGGGGAATGACTGGGGACCTCAAATCACAGAGGAGGTGCCTGCTGGATGCTTCATGCCAACTCACAGTGACAAGAGCTGGAGAGCTGTGCACATCACCATATCCAGACCAAGCTCACTCTGCCATCTGTCCCACTGGGCCATCTAAGAAGGTGCTGCTGCTTCACTCTGCCTGACGGCTGGCCCTGGTCTCCACCAGCCCCTCAGCCAGTATCAGTGTCAGTCGATGCTGATTGATTGTTGGAAAACCAGCTCAAGACTCCACCCTCCAGACATATAAATACTCGTGTGTGTGTAGACACGTGCTTATGTCTTTATTTACTGCAAAAACCTTAAGGAATCACCTGCATAGAAATTTTAAAACATGCCACGTTTTATTGAGACATCTCCTCCGTCTGCAGAGTAGGTGACTACAGACAGCACACTTAGACCTTTGCTTTTGGTGGATACGTTTAAAAAAACCAGTGACTGAACCCTGTTCCTGTGTCACAGATGTCCATTTTTGTGAATCTGGATACCACAAAATGAACAGGGAACAGTTGAGAACTAGTCAAAGAAATTGGGTCCCATCTGGGAGCTCCCTACGTAGAGAGGACCCAGCCCATGGCCTGCTATGGAAGAAGAGGACAGAGAGCTTTTTTTTTTTAAATCTCAAAAATAATAGGTGAATTTAAAAAAAAATGATGATGGGTACATGTGATTAAATTTTTTAAAAAAGGGGTGAGGGCTAGGACATCAATAGAAAAATGGGTAAAAGGCATACACATATAATCTATATGCAAACATTTTAAACCTAAAGTTTTTTATTTCATTAGTAATCAGATATATCTAAAATAGTACCCCATTAAAATGAAGTATTGCCTTTGCCTATAAAAATAGCAAATGACTTCTTATTTGTAAGGGCACTGCCAACCCTGATGACCACACGCCAGGCCAGGGATATACCCACTGTTGGAAAAATAGTTAAGTTAAAGTATTCCAAGAGCCTAGAAATGTTGATATCATTTGGCCCAGTAATCTTATGCTTGGGATCATCCTAAAGAAAGCCTCGGAAGCTCAGAAAAAAAAAATATTGTAAGAAAATAATAACGGAAGCCAAAATGGACATCAGTAGGTAAAGGTGAGGTACTTCATGTTCTCACAATGCACCGTTTTTCAGGTGTAAAAGTAGGTTTATGCAATGTTTGAGAGAAATAGGGAAATTCTTACCTAGCTAAGCTTTTCTTTTTTTTTCTTTTTAAGCAGCATATAAATGTTATACAAAGAACAATCTCAACTGCACATGCTTGGGAAACAGAAGCTGCCTCTGGTTGATGGGATCAGGAGTAAGCCCTTCTTCTTCCTGTTTTTTTTTTTTTCTTTACAAAATATATGAATTAAGAAAAACACAAAGGCAGCGGAGCACAACAGACACTAGTATGGCAATATGTAAATCAATGGATGTGTAACTGATGGGATTCTGCAATCTGTGTATGGGGTGAAGGTGGGAGTTCATAACCCACTTGAATCAAAGTGTGGAATATGATATGTCAAGAAATTTGTAATGTTTTGAACAACCCACAATAAAAAATTAAAAAAAAAAAAAGAAAAAACACTTGGACTTTGGGGCTAAGAACAAACTTTATCCAATGCCCTGAATTTATCAGTTTTCCCCAAATATTTACATCTGCAGTCACCAAATACATTCAAGACTACGAAAAAAAAAAAAAAAAAAGCCCCTCAAAGTCAAATAAGGTGAGTGCCAGGAGAAACCAAGGAGGAAAATAATGGGGGATCGATGGGGAAAGGGACCCAGCAGCACTGGCTAGCAGAAAGCCACCCGAAACCCTGGCACATTTCCAGCCCGCGCCGTCCTCTGGGCCCTGCAGACAACCGGGCCGCGTCTGGCCTCCGATAATAGAGGGGCAGCAGGTAAGCCTTCCTGGCGCCATGTGTGGCCAGGCTCCTCTCTGAAGCCTCATTGCAGACCTCAGGGACAGTGTGGCCGGGCTGCGTCCTTGTTGAGTCTCCATCTTTGCCCATGATCCTTTTAGTCCCCTGAGGCTGAGCCGTGCTCAGGGTTAAGGATAAAATATGAATAAAAGCAGCTCCCACTCTCAGGCCGTCTTGCCGCTTGATGCCTAGAAGTCCAGGTCTTCTTGGTGGAAGCCATCTGTCCCGGGCCCCGCCCCCGCCGGGGCACTCGGGGAGCTTTGGGGGGCCTTCTCCTCATTGCCTTCGCCACAGTCTCTGCCTGACCCCTGCTCTAGAGTCTCTGGGTCTGAAGGGGGCTCCTCATGCTCAGAAGTGGAACTCTCCAGATACATGGCGGTGACTTTTTCCTCTGCAGGTGGCTCTGACTCGGCCCCAGTGTCCCCGGGGTCTCCGCCTGCCTGAACTTCCTCTGAGCCTTTCTGGGAGACCAGGGAGCAGTTGCCCAGGGTGAAGGTTCTGGAGGAGCAGTCATGGGTTTGGGGGTCTGGCCCCGGGTGAGGGGTGTCCTCACTTGGGGCAGGTGACGGTGGGGTCACCTCTTGGTCTGTGATGCTGTTTTCAGAAGCCTCCCTTCTCTGTCCCTGTCCCGGGCTAGCTAGAGGGCCACCTTCTTCCTCACCTTGACTTCCTCCCGCGGACTCCAGCCGCCTGCCTCCTCCAGCTTCCTGGGCCTCTGTGGCATCGACACCGTCACCAGGTCCTCCTGCAGCCTCCGAGGTGTCCCCCTCCCCAGAGTGCTCACACATGGCTCCTTCCTTCTCAGTCACAGCCTGCTCCGGCTGCTCAGCCTCCTCCGCGGTGCTGCCATGGCGGCTGTGGGCTCTCCCGGCCTCTGCGTCCCCCACCTTCTCCTGGTAACCAGCCTCCTCGGCCTCCTCTAGCTCAGCGTCTTCGTCTCTGCTGGGCCGCTGGCTCCCCTCACCCTCACTCTCCTTGCCCACCGTGGGTCCCAGGTCCTGACTCCCATCAGCTCCCTGGACAGACCCGGCTCTTGCGGGGATGTCCCGAGGCAGCTCTGTCCCTGTCTCCTCGGGGGCCCGCTCCTCCGCCTCTCCATCCGTACCCCCTTCTTTCTTCTTCTGAAGATTTTGCAGAATTTGCCGTAGGTCGAAGGCCTTTTTGATAGGTGCACTGGAGGCCCCTGGGGTGTCCTTTGGAGGCACAGGGGACACTTTCTTCCTAATGCAGGCCTCACAGGGACAGAACTCGTCTTCCTCAGTCTCCCCACGTGGCAGGTCCCCTAGGGCTTCGTGGAGGGTGGGCCGGTCCTCCAGGGTGAAGGAGTGGAGGGCCCGGGCATAGGTCTGCTCAGAAAAGGCCAAGAGGTTGTGCAGACCCTGGAGGCGACGCCGGCGCTGCTCCGTTTGCAGGGACGCTTGTCCCCTGAGGACCTCCCTGGGTGGCCCCAGGGCCATCCTCCCAGTCCGGCTCTCTATCTTCTGGAGTTCTTTGTCAGTGCTTTCTTGGAGCCGGAGGCCTATGTCCTGCTCTAGCTCGGCCACCATCTGGTCCAGCAGAGGGTTGTCCTGCAAGTCCCAGCGGGCGCGGAGCTCGGCAGTGGCAGTAGCCAAGTGCTTCATGAAGGCCTTCTCTATCTTCCTCAGCAACTTGGACACCCAGGTGGGGTCAGGCTCCAGAAACACTCTGTGGGCCGCAGATGCACTGGACTCCCCAGTCCCTGGGGTGAACCTGGCCGGGGCTTGCTCACAGCCCAGCACATCTGCTCTGGACAGCTCTTCCAAGCTGGACTTTGATGTGGGGCCAGTTTGACGCTCACT
The DNA here is from genome assembly GCF_047511675.1 of Marmota flaviventris. NCBI lineage: Eukaryota > Metazoa > Chordata > Mammalia > Rodentia > Sciuridae > Marmota > Marmota flaviventris. The sequence continues at coordinate 171,855,386 of NC_092500.1, forward strand.
GGCATTGGAGTCCCTCTCACTGAGAGGACGAGGAGGGCATTCTGCGGATTCCTCTGCGCTTCCTGGGGGACACAGCCCTGCAGAAGCAGAGTCTCCTCCTGCTTCCTCTTCCGGCACCCCCGGGTCTCCCAGTGTGCCTTCCCCACCTGGTGACTCCTCCCCGCTGACTCCGGCTTCTTCTAGGAGCCCCGCCTCCTCGACGCCCTCTTCTGGGGGGCTTTCTGTCTCTTCTGTTTCTTCTGATTGCGCCTCCGCTTCCTGCAGCGTGTTTCCAACAAACCCTTCGGGGTTGTTGTCTGATTGCTCCAGGCCATCGCCCAGCATCTGCTCCCCGAGGCCGCCTCCTTCTTCCCCGCTGGTGGCACAAGCGCACACCTGGGAGCTGGGAGAAGCTGGGAGACCACTTGGCTGCGGGGTTCCCAGGTCCTCCAGGTGCCCCGAAGTTCTGGAATCAGGCCTCTGGGAGATTTCCAGGGGCAGCTCCGTCCTCTCGGGGACCAGGGCACCATCCGTGGCACAAGGCACGCTACCCTCCCCGGAGCCTCCGGAGCCACTGCTGACGTCCACACCCGAGGAAGAGGTGGGCGTGAAGTTGTCCGTCACCTGCGGGGCCTGTAGTGAAGTGAGGTCCCCAAGACTCAAGTCCAGCATGCCTCGCCCAAGGCCACACCCTGGCCACAGGGTCTGGGAGATGTTCAGCAGCTCCTGGTAGCGCGCTGAGTGTGTGGGTCTCACTTTGCCAGCAGGAGACCCAAGATCCTCATCAAAGAAGTGGAGCCGGGCGAGGCAGGCAATGAGGTCACCTGCCAAGCGGCGGAGCCGCCTGGCCTCAGCACTGGACACCTCTGGCAGGCTGCTGGGTCGGCCGTGCTTGGAGCCCATCAGGGCCTTCATGATCTGCATGGAGGCAGAATCTCTGCCCGGAAGGACACACGGGCTCATGCCATGGCCCACAGTAGCCCCTTCTCCCACTCCAGCCTCCGACACAGCCTTGGATGCCTGGCCCGGAGCTGTACCTTGATGAGAACCGTCTCCTGGCTTGGAGCCCGCGTCACTGGTTCCTGGAGGGGTTCTGTCTGGCTCATGGGTACCCCCTTCCAGGGCCTGCCGTCCAGCCTGAGCCTGTTCCTCAGTGCTGCTCAAAGAGTGATCCCCTTCAGGGTCCTCCCGGGGGCCTTCTGGGATGTTGCTGACCACACCTGTGGCCTCGGCCACCATCTCATGCCTCATGTGCAGGGGCTCTTCTGGGATGTTGTCCAGCCATTCGCGGACCATGGCATCCGGTGAGGAGTGGGGCAGATCATTGGGCGTCATGGTGCCATCTTCCCGAGGCTCCTCAAGGCCACCCCCATTGCCAGAGCTGGTCCCCAGCAATACACTCTTGGGCCCAGAACCAGGGCTGGTCCTGCCTGCCACCATGACTCTTGCCCCCATGGTCCCTGACTCAGGGCCAGGGGACAGCCCCCTCTCCACCTGGAGTTTTTCATCCCCCAGCCTGCTCCTGCTTGGCCCCCCGTCAGCCCTTTGGTGGTCACTGCTGGTGCTACTGCTACTTGTTGGGTGCTTCCTGGGGCAGGGCCGGCCCCTGGGAGGAGTGGGGCAGTAGCGACTGCACACCCAGCAGGCTTCAGAGAAGGGCCCCCAGGCAGCCTTCGCTTGCTCACTGGGGCTCCCCTGGACAGGGGAGGACCCAGTCTGTGGGCAGCAGCAGCTTTTGTGGGCTCCTGGCTCTTCTCCCTCGGGACATCCAACTGGCAGAGCCAAGGGCAAGGAGGGCTCTAGGGTGTCCTCTGCCTGGTCCCCCAGACTGCCACCCCCTTGCAGGGGCTCTGGGGAGCACACCTTGCCCTCGGTGTCCCCCGCCAGTTCTGCAGCACAGTCTGAGTTACTCAGGAGTGTGGTGCTGGCACTGCTGGCCTCTGGTAGGTCCTGGGAATCCAGAGAGCCAGGGACGGATGGTCCTAGGTCCCTGGAGGCCTGTTTTCTGGTGCTGGATGAGTTCTGAGAAAGCGGTGGCCCTGGACCACCTGGGCCAGCCCTGGGCATCTGTAAGGCTGTGGGGGAGTCTGGCAGGCAGTGGGTGTCCCTGCAGTGGTGACACGGCCTGGCACGGCCTCTCTGGACCACGCCGGCAGTACCAGGTGAGGACACTGCGCTAGACGGGCTCTGCCGCTTCCTCCTCCCCAGCTGGGCAGGGGCGTGAGCGAGAAGCCGGGGACAGCCTCCCTCTGCATCCCAAGAGTGGGAACGGCCTAGAGCCAGCGGTGGCCCCGTCACGGGTCCCTCCGTGGCCTGCTGGTGTGTGGTGCCCTGTTCACACTGCTCTGCTTGCGAGTCCCCGTCGCTCAGAGGTGAGAGACTCCTGGTGGGAGCATCAGTGCTACTGCCCTGGGAGCCCTTCTCCCGGGAAGTCCTGACCCTCACTGGGCTCAGGCAGCCCTCATGCTGGCCATCCCACTTGCTGGACTCCTCATGAGGCCCGGTACTGGCCAAGGAGTCAGAAAGGGCTCCCTTTGCACCTGGGATCCCTGGTCCCGAGCAGCCATGTTGTCCTTGGCCACCCAGCTCTGCTTCCCCTGGGCAGGAGCCCTCACCAGCCTCCCTCTCATCCCCATACTGGGAAGCAGCTGTGGAGGCTGGACATGGGCTGTCACTGCCCACGTCACCCTCGGGGGTCCTGGGGCTGCAGGAGTCTGGCTCGGAGCCTTCCGCATGTCCGGCACTAGAGGAAGGGCTGACGCTGTCCCTGCTTTGTCTTTCCCTGTTCCTGGCCCCTCTACTCCAGCGGCCCCTGCACTGAGAGAGCTGGGCCGGCCCTGACCTCCTCCCTTCACCCTGGGGGACATACAGGGGGTTCCTCCAGATCTCGAAGCTCGGCCGTGGCTGCTGGCCTCCATCAAACGCTCCCTGATGTCCTGCCTCGCAGGGACCCGGTCTCTGTGCCCCTGACTTTGAGAAGCCCCACGGGTGGCCCCCCCATCGGCAGCAGAGGGGGCTCCCCTCCCCCAGGACGGGGCCCTCCCCGCTGGCTGCCGTGAGGGTGCTGGCCCTTCCCGCCCTGTGGGACCACAGCAGCGTCTCCTCGCCCAGGAGGTGCAGGCGGACCTTCATCTCCACAGACAGGCTGCCGTCCTCGTTCATGCAGACCTTCTTCTCCACGTTGTCACCAGCCAGCAGCGGGCCAGACGTGTCCTGAGGGTGCCTGTCGGGGGCACCATGCAAGGATGCTGAGGGGTCTCTGAGACCAGACAAGGAGAACTGTGACGGTCTGCTGCTGGCCGTGGACCTCAAATGGATCACGCTCTGCTTGGCCTTGGGCCCCCAGCAACCTGGCGTGCAGTGGAGAGCAAGAGGAGAGAGAGGGCAGTGAGCCAGCGGGGATGACGCGGAGGGCACCCGCCGCCTCCCCACTGCACGAAGGGAGTCAGAGCTGCCCACGGGAGCCTGCGGAACCTGGCAGGAAGAACAGAGAAGGGTCCCAGCGACCTGTTGGACCACTAGGGGGTCCCCAGAGGAGGGGCAGCAACATGACAAGTCATGAGCTGGACTCATGAGGAGTCCAGAGAGGGGGGTGGCCAGCATGAGGGGCCTGCCTGAGCCAGGCAAAGGCCAGGACGTCCCAGGAGAAAGCCTCCCTGAGCGGCAACCCTGATGCACCACCAGGAGTCCACCTTCCACACTCCTGGCCACCAGCTGGGTGGCTTTGGGCAGAACTCTTTCCTGAACTGTGAGAGAAGCAGAACTGCACAGGTCCGAGAGGCTTGCTCTGAGGATGTGCGTGTGGCCAGCCATGCATCTAAAGCCACCAGTACGGAGCCAGCAGGGCTGCAGGGGTCAGTGCTGGGCTCCTAGCTGCAGGCCAGGAGGCACCTCAGCACACTGCCGCCTGCAGCCCGACTCACACTGGAAAAGGCTCTGCGATTACCTGTGGTGATTGATTTCACCCTTATCAAGCCCTTGGGCTGATAAATGACGGCCAGGAAGGGTCCCGATGCACACTATCAGGCCCTGGTCACCCAGCCTGCACCCCGTCCAGGAAAACAAGAAGGAGCCAGTGAGGATAGAAAGTGGCCCCGGGGAAGAACGGGCCCACTGAGGGATTTTTCCTCTCATCTCCTGAGCTAGGCGTGGTGACAGGGCAGGGCGGGCAGAGGCTGAGCCCGTGGCCAGCCTGGCAGACCCTGTGAGCACATCTGGGCACATCAGGGAAGCCCAGGGCTCCTCTGAGAGGGGCCTGGGCTGATGCCTTGTGCCTCTAGCCCAAGCATGGCATGGTCACTGACGGCCCCAGGGTCGGTGTTTTCTTAGTTTACTTGTTAAGGTTTGCTCGTCATCAGTCCAGTCATTTGGGTTTGATTTTTTATTCACCTCTGTTCATCATGCCTTTTAAGTGGTGTGATGTTTGATAACAGAGCCTCGGCCGTGACCCATGCAGGCGTGTGACCTCTGGTCAGGGTTTTTCAGTGCTAGTGGCCCCGCTGCAGGCCGCCCGCTGCCTAAGACAGCCAGGGCTCTCAGAGGATTCGAGTATCTGCACACACCAGGCCCTTTCTGCCGTGAGGCCAGGCCCACTGTGTCCCTCGGCAAGTTCTTTAGACCCTAGAAACTTCCAGCTCAAGATTTCCTAATTCCTGTTCCTTTAAATACCTCATCCCGCCTTCTCCCATCCCCATAAAATGCTCAGCCCAGTTAAGGTTGGCAATTAAGAGAAGGACAAAGACTCAAGAACCGAGGCCAGGGGGCACCTTTCCCCAGGTGCCTGGAGGTAGCTGCCCAGCCCTGCCAGCCCACCACGCAGTGCAAATCAGATTGGAGCCTAAAGCAAACTCACTGTGTTTGTTCCTTGAAGTCATCCCAGATAAAGTCTCAGTCTTGTTTTTCTGGGCGCTTTCCAGAGCTGGAGGTCTGAAGGCCTCGTTCCCAGCACACACCAGCGTGGAGGGGCCGCGCAGCAGGGCCTGCAGGGAGTCCACCTGCAGAGGACAGCATGAGCAGAGACCTCGATGCAGAGACCCCCTGCTCGGGGGCCACAGGGGGGAAGGATCAGCCTTTCAGCCCTTCCTGACATTTGTTCATCATACCAGAGCGGCGCCTGCCACCCCCAGACGCTCCCTGCTGGCCAGGCACTGGTACCTCCCACGTGGCCTCCACTCTAGCTCTCCCTCCACCAGGTGTGAGCCTGCTTTGGAAGGAAAGAAGGTCGGAGCCCTCAGGCTTCTACCCTGCCCACACGTCCACCCTCCAGAGTGTGTTTCCTAACGCGGCTGCCGCAGAAAGCCCTCCAGCCCCAAGTAGAGCTGGACTCGACATCCCCCCCCCCCCGCCCCGGTTTTCCCAAGCAGAGTCCTCTCTGGTGTCTGACCTGAGTTTTCTAGGGTAATCTGAGTCCATTGCCTCTGCCTCTGCCCAAGTGGAGTGGAGGGGGCAAAGAGCTGCTCGCCCGGCAGCCCTCGCTGCCTCCGTCCCGCAATGGTACCAACCACAGCATGCCCCGCCCTCTCCTGGGTCAGAGCTGAGCAGGTTGGAAACAGCCCCCGCTTTAAAAACAATCTCACCTGGCCCCAGAGGCCCCTGCACCTCCGAGTGTTTGCACTCTTGCTGCCATCACTAGCTGTGTCAGGGGACTTATTTCATCTTTAAAGGGCAGAATATGTTCTTTTTCATTTTCTCTAATTAGAAGAGTTTACTCTCATTAGCAAGGGAATGACAGAGAACTCTTAGTCTCCCCCCAAATGACACCAATTTCTTATACTCCAGATCGTTCAGCCCAGTTAATTAGACGTGTGTTTTCAACTTCTAGGTGCATTTCTTCTTGGATTTAGATTTCTAGTCCATCTCAAAACTACAGACATGAGCCAGGTCTTTCAGCTTATAGATGGAGCCGGACGCCTAGGAAAACACTTTCCAGGAGAGCAGACAAACTGAGATCTGAATGGTGCTTTCACCCCTGGGGGCGAGTGGAATCTAGAGTCTGTGAACAAAAGGGCATTATCAGGAGCTCATCCAGCAGAGGACCCCAAAGTGAAGTCATGACAGCCTTCCCTGGGGTGTCTACAGAAATGCTAACAGCTCTGCCCTGAGTCTGCTGAACATATCCTAATAACTCTTTTTTACATATTTTGTGTCTGTTCTCTCCCTCACTAAACCCTCCAGAGTGTGAGCTAACCCAAGGTACCCAAGGTAGGGACTTATTTTTCGTGGTCTCTGTACGTGGCACATGCCAGGACGTGGTAAGTCCTCAATAATTCAAGAGCATTTTTGCATTATGACTTTGAAACCACGGATGCTGGTGCTGCCCTTTGTCAGCTGTGCAACTTCAAACAAATTACTTAGCCTCTGTGCCTCGTTTTCCTTTTCTATCCAAAGGGGATAATAACATTAGCTGTCCCTGGGTGTGTGTGTGGTGGAGGCTAGGCTCTGGACCAGGCCATCTCTGAAACACCCTCTCTAGGCTGCTCTCCAGAATGCTCAGGAAGCTGGGAGCTTCCAGATCTCCCGTGCAGCTAGGGCTCTCCTCATGAATCCGTCCCTTTCATTGGATGCCCAAGACAGGGAACATGGCAGCAAAGCAGAGGTCACCTTCTTTCACCTTTTGACTTGCCGGCAAGCAACAGGCACAGAGAGGCTGAGCCGCAAAGATGGCAAAAGTGACACTCATTATTTCAGTGCCCACTCACCAGCTCCTGAGCATCGACAGACAACTGTGACCCATCACCCTCCCCAGGCTGGGTCCCAGAGATGGAGGGGTAACACTGAACCCAGTCATCCCAGTGACACCCAATGGTCCAATATGCAGACTGTTAGAGATCAGTTTGGTGATATTCTGGAATCTTCTCCAGGAATGCAGCCTGGGCTCCTCCAGCCTCTCAGTGACTCGCCCTCGGTGCAGAACTCCTCCCTACGTAAGATACCGAGAGGGGACTCTTTCCTGTGCCGAGCCACAGCTGACAGAGTGTGTTATCAGAGGTGTTCGAGGGACTAGGCCCTCAGGAAGAGAATCTGGGGTTAGTTATCTGGCCTGGTTGGATTCGAAGGTGATGATAAACTGGTGACAAGGGGACATGGTAGCCCATGGCACACAGTGACAAAGTAGGTACTTAAGTGGTGACCTTGAGTGGTAGAAGTGGTGTACTGAGAGCAGGACTGTGGCTGCCCTGGCTGCCACAACAGAGTCGTCGGGAGACTAAGCAGGACTGAACAGGGGGCATGCTGCCTTGAGCCTCAGAATTGGCAGCTCCACCTCTAAACCCTCCTCTGAGGACAGCGCGAGGGCTTGGGAGCTTCCACAACCACTGCCAAGGATCTCTCTTCTCTTGTAGCCAAAACTCAGATGCAGAAACTGGTTCTGCTGGAACACAGCTGACTGGGGCCCGGCAGCCCATGGAGCTGCAGAGCCGGTGTCGGGGCAGCGCTCCTTCACCAGGAGGAAGACACACTCGGGGTCAGGCTCAAGAAGAGTGAATGGAGGTGTGACTAGGTTGCTTGGGCAGGTGGCTCCCACTCGCAGTTCACCTGCGCCTGTGGCAAAGCTGCCTCCCCTCAGCACACACCTGGGGCTTCCTGGGGAATTCCCTAGGACCAGTTCACTGAAGAACAGGTTGGGTTCTGGGTCCCAGAATACGGCAACCTGGCCGGAGGTGGTGTGGCCGCATTACAGACCCACGCAGCCTCACGAAGGGCAATGAGGAAGGAAAGGCAGGGGATTTGGTTGACTATCTTCCTGGAAGGAGAAATGGCAAGAGGCTCTCTGCCACTTATGGGCAGTGGTTGTCGGTACAATCTGACAATCAGGGACTTGGGGAGGACTGGAAAACTGGTGGTGAGGAAGTGCAGAGAAGGATCTGTGAAAGGATCTTTCAGGATCCGCCCAGAGGGAGAGAACATGGTGCCCTGCTTGTTCATCAAAGAGTGATGATCATCACGTGGACAAGTTGACCTGCACAGTGGAGCCCGGTGCCCTCCTTCTTCGGCTCCCCAGGCATGCTCCGTCAGCTCCTGCACAGAGTGGCTGAGTCACACAAAAGAGGATGCGAGCTCCACTTGGTCCACATAGATCTGGCTGCCACATTCTCTCAGGGCTGGGTCTGCCAGGAGCAGAGACCCAGGCTAACCTCATGCTCTGCATCATACCCCGAGGGACTCAGCCAGCCACCTGGTGGGGAGCTAAGGACACTGAGCTCCTGTCTAGGAGATGGCCAGCCACGTGTCATCACCGAGATGGACATTTATTTTGGATAGGTTTTGTGTCTTGTCCGTCATTCTTCCAGTATCCCTTTCTGTGGACTTAACCCCAGAGCACTTCCTCCCAAAGAACTGATTTTATAGTAAAGACTTGGACAGGGCTTCACCCCAAGGAATTCACTGTGTGGCAGGTGGTATATGCCACCGCCCCAGAGCACCTGTAGCATGGGAACAGCGAGACAGTTTCTGGAAGACTCCATTTGGGAGCCATCTGGGAAGCGTCCCCTGAGGTATTACCTTACAGGATGTCGACAAGTGCTTCAAGAGCAGACTGCAGACACCTGGGGACTACGGGCAGGAAGTGAGAGTGGCTCCCCGCCCTGGTACACCTGTGAATCAGGTGCCCTTCTTTGCACCTGTGGCTGCAAACATTTTGCTTCCCATCCCAGCAACTTGGGCATCTGCTGGCTGGGAGGCCCCAGGACCCAGGAGAATCCCCCCTGGAGTCACATGGCGGCTCCATGAGCTGAAAGTGGAGACCGCCACCTGGGTGTGTGGAGTTGCCCATGACGATGAGCCGACAGGCAACTAGGGGGCTCCCGTGTGGGGTGCGGTGGGTGGTTATCGTCAAGGGCAAGGAGGTCACCGTTACACAGAATCTGTTGGGGTGCCTGTCTGGGGCTGCCCGGACAGGGAGAGAAGTCAACACAGCCGCGGCAGCCGCGTCCAGGAGGAGCTCTGAGGCTCAACCTCAGAGCGTGGCTCCCTCTGCCAAGTACGCCCTGGTGGGAGCAGAAGGAGCAAGGATGGGGAGTGGAGGGATTTTAAATACCAACAACAGCCTCGTGAGACAAAGCTCATCTCCTTCCCACCTCTGCCAAGTAACCATATTAGGTCTATCTATATTAACCAATTTCCTACTTTTTGCTATCAAATTATTAACACCACTTTAACTAAGGTATTTTGATGGGCATGGACTTCAATAGATCTAACATAAAGGATGCCATGTGGGTTGTGGTTGAATTTGAAACAGGGGTACAGTAGGGGGTGACTTCAGGAGAGAATATAAGCATGATTTTGATTGCTCTGAACTCTCATGGAAGGAGGCTGCCGAGAGGACTGGGAAGAAAATCAAGAGTGTGCCAAGCAGGAGCCTGGCTCTTGCTAAGTGCTCGGGAAATGGCTCTGGAGATGTGGGGAGCAGTTCCTGCTCCACCAGAGGCCTGGCTGGGGCCTTCCCGCTGTCCATCTGTGGGTAGCGTAGAGCAGTCAGGAGGAGCCTCCCGTCCCATCTGTGTTCTGACCTGAGGTCCGGAGGCTTTGTTAAGGAAATATGGCCCGACAGCCTACCTTCTTCCCACTGGTGGTGTATATCTGCCTCACGGGGAAGCGCAGGAGATCCGAGGCTTTGCTGAGAAAGGCCACCAGGCTCCTGGTGTTCCTGTGGCTGAGAACCACCGTCTCCTGGAACCTGGGGTCCCTGTTCTTAACCAGCGTTATCCTCCTTGGGGCTCTAGGTCCTTTCCAGGAAGAGGATGCTCCTGGCACCTCCCGCCCGCCATCCAAGTCCTGGGACTGAAGAGCAGAGGGGCTCCTCCCCCGCAGCTGGCCCGGCCCACTGGGGGTCTTGGGGGGCTTTCTATCTGAGCAAAGGTAGCAGCCCCCATCTTGTAGCTGCTCCAGGGCACTGAGGCCATGCAGGCCCCGGGGTGTGGTGACGGAGCGCACCCCAAAGGAGAGAGGCACGCGCTGGGAGAGCTCGTCCATCAGGGCACTGAAGGTCTTGAAGCTGCGCTGGTGCACGGCCAGGCGAACTCCTGCGAACCGCGCATCCCCGCGCTTGAGGAAGGTTATCTTCTTGGCAGGTGGGACATGGGTGACAGAGGGCAGGAGGCACTGCGGGTGATTTGGGCCCTGGGTGTCCCTTGGAGAGCTGCTCATGACGCGGAGGCCCAGACAGCTGAAATGGCAAAGGAAGAGGGAGTCAGGGATTTTGTTGTCTGTGTCTCCTCTTCTTTATCGAGGGGCTTCCTACCCACTCCAGACTGGGCACCCCACCGGGCAGAGATGACTAACCCCTTCAGGTTGGGCAAAAGGACAAAGGTTTGGCATTGGACAGGTCACCCATGTGGCCCGGGGGGAATGACGCCATCTGGTAGGGGCAGCCCACCCCCACTGTGACTGCAGCTCCGGTTTCACGCAACGCGATGGTGAACTTGAGTTGATGCAGACGCAGCACCCGGCCTGGAGCGAGTGCCAAGTCTCTGTTCCCTTCTTTCCTCTTGCAGCCTTTCCACCCCCTTCTGCCAGCCCTGGACTTTGAACAGGTTAGTGGTCCGTCTTGGTCTTGAAACAGAGTAAGATCTCGGGGCGAGGAGTCAGGGGACCAGCTGGCATCCCCCTCTCCTGTGGCCTGGAACCCCACCTCCCTGGACCCTGTCCAGCTGCAGAGTGGGAGGGCTGGAGCAGAAGGTGCTGGTCCCAGTCCCTTGGGACAGTGGAGTAGACAAGGGGCCCTGAAGCTCTTTCTGTGACCCCAAGAGAAGCACCCCTCGAAGCCCTGAGTGTTCCTCCCTGGAGAGTGCTGCTTGCCGCCTCTCACTCCACCAAGTCCTGGCACCTGCCTGATGAGGCCTGTGGGTGAGCTTCCAGCCCACTGGGAAGGAGATAGGCCAGGCCAGCCGTGTAGGGTCAAGGCCATCCCTGCCCTGTCACACCCTGGCAGGGGAGCCCAGTGCCTCACACAGGACTCTGTGAAAGCCTCCCGCACGCCTCTCCTGTCCCAGGTCACGTGCTCTGCTCCACGCACCTGCAGTCAGGCTGCCTGAAACCCAGCTTCCGGGTTCCCCAGGATCTACAGAAAAGGCCAGGCCTTGCCCAAGGTTCAAGGGCTTCTCCCACAGGCCACCTCCCCCAGCCCCCTTGTTTCCTTCCAACCCCAGGGTCCTTCTGTGTGGCCCACCCTTTAGCGTCCCACCATGGGGTGAGCCCTCCTGGGAACCCCCAGCAGGTCCTCGTTCCGAGCTGCACCCTCTGTTCCACTCCACCTTGGCAGGACCTGCCTTCTTCCTAGCACCCACCCCTGCGCTGGCCCAGGATGGGGCCCGGGAAATGCACACTGAGAGCCCCTGTCGGCAAGCTGGCCGCTTTAGCTGTCAGAAGAGGAGCATCCCAGCTGCCAGGCAGTTCAGCGTCACAGTGTGACCCTCACTGATGTGCCCACTGAAGGGGACAGTCTCCCCTCTGCAGCTGTCGACGCGCACAGACGGCTACTGGGACCATATTTCCTCTCGTCCATCTCCCCTCCATTTAGCTCCTGGAGGGAAAGAACTCCTTAATTTCAAAATTTGGGTGTACAGAAAGGACTTGCAGCCCTCCCTCATCTCTGGCACGGCTCTATAATTAGCTTCCTCGACCTCCTGTGTCCCCACTGATCCCTGCAAGCTGCTCTGTTTAGGCCTCCTCACGTCCTGCCCCCGATCAGGTGCCTCGAGGATTAGCCCTCAGGGACAGCTTTTCTTCCCACTTGATTTTATCTCCATTTGTGACTATGAGCATCCTTCTCGGCCCTTCCTAAGGGACCCAGAGGGAAAGGAAGCATGACAGTCCCGAATGCCATCATGTCACCCAGCATCATCATGTCCTCCAGCAGGCTGTGTCCCCTAACACCACCATGTCCCCCAGGATGCCAGGACTTCTCCTGCTGCCCACCCCTGCCTTGCACAGAGGTCCTGGACTGAGACCTCGGGGACAGCAGCTCTGCTGAGCGTCCAAGGGCAGACCTGGCCTGGGGCTGAGGCCAAGGCCCTCCGTGGGCCTCGACGCTCCGGGTCCCAGCCACCCTGTCCTCTGGCGTTCTTCTAGAGCATAATCTCTCTCCCAACTGGAATTTCTGATCTTCAACTGGATTTTGGGAATAAAAAGAGACATGTGAGCTGAGGGATCCTAAATACCAAGAGCAGGCTGAGAGCAGCTGGGGTGCCCTACAGAGGTGACCAAGCACGCAGCCTGAGGAGTGGTGGGCAGTCCTGTCTGCCCTCCTGATCAACGTGCCCGCACTTGTGTGACTTACACACTCACACCCATCCACACTCACTCACACACACTCACTCCTCCCACAGGCACACACTCATAGATGTGGATGGAGATGACTCCATCCACACTTGCACACACTCACACCCATGCACACTCATACCTATCCCCACACACACATGCACACACATGTCACCATGTATTTAGAAGCACACGTGTTCAGAGGGGATTTCAGGCCCAGGAGGCCTGGAGGAGCACGGCTGGCTGGCGGCCCCGGCCTGGGGAGGTTGTGCGTGTGCGAGCAACACACTGCACGTGGCAGGCAGAGGTGGCACTGACCTCCAGCCTCATCAACACAGAGACAGGCAAAGCCTAGTCCCTGCAGAGTCACCTGCAAGTACAGCCTTCTCTTGCGGCCAGGGGACAGGAGACCAAATGGGGAAGGTTTTCCTCTCTGAAGAGGCTTACGGAGCCAAGTCCTCCACCCTGAGACCACCTGCCTCGTGGGTTACGTGGTCATTCACTCATGTATCTACTTTTCTTCAGCCTCTACCCTGGGTCACAGGAATGACCCCCAAGATATGGCTTCATCTGCTGCATCGCCACATTCTAGTGTGACAGTGGACATGCTCATGCACACTACTGTAACAATCCAGACCCCACATGCAGAGCATGTTAGAAAGCAGGGAGAGGGCGAGTCAGGGAGGCCTCTGGGAAGAGGTCACGTGGAGGCTCCAGAGAGAAGACTGCAGGACAGTGTGGAAGAGGCTAGGACAGGCTCGACACAGAGATACGGCCTTGGCACCGCCACTGCCTGCCTGGGGTGGGTGGGTGGTGGGATGGTGGGGGAAGGTTTGACGCTCCCCAAGAGCCAGACCCACTGGATAGACTCAGTGCAGACCTGCAGCAAAGTGCGCCAACCCCAAATGTGAACTTCCCAGGAACAGGAGCAAACACTCCTCTTCACTTTCACTTTTTTTTAGTGGGGGGGGGGGGCAGGGATTGAATTCAGGAGCATTCAGCCACTGAGCCCCGTCCCCAGCCCTATTTTGTATTTTATTTAGAGACAGGGTCTCACTGAGTTGCTCAGCACCTTGCTGTGGCTGAGGCTGGCTTTGAACTTGTGATCCTCCTGCCTCAGCCTCCAGAGCCACTGGGATTTCAGGCGTGCCCCAAGGCGTCTGGCTCCCTTCACTTTAAGGACCTGAACTGGGAAGCTGCCATGTGGGGTGGAAGGAGCCTACAGTGTGGGCACAGGAAGCCTCAGCAGCAAGCGCTGGCCTGTTGCAGAGGCAAAAGTCGGATCTGAGTTAGGAAGGGGCTGGGGCTGGGGGCCGGGCCCCTGCCGGATCTCCAGTGCGTCATAGAGTCCACAGGGGCCCACTGGCCCATTCCTACCTGCCCACAGGCCTTCAGCTGCAGGACACAGCACTAACTACCAGCCGAACAGAACAGGGCACCATCCACTTCCCCTCCGGACCCCTCCCTTCAAGGCTCCTGTCTGGAGCAGGACAGGAAAAGGCAGCTGAGCTGGGAGGACACCTAGCTGGCTGGAGGGAGGGCGCCCACCTGCACTGGGCTCCTCTTCTCCCCCCCCCCCGTCAACCAGGCTGACCTCCCATCCCAGAAGCACCGCAGAGGGAGAAGACGGCGCTGCCTGCTGTGACTCCCACCTGGGCCCTATGGCCAGCAGAGAAGGGTGTGCAGAAGGGAGGTGCTGGCCCCTCCGGGTGCAAGGACTATGGGAAGAGAGGGCAGGGACGAAGGGACAGAGGGGAGCCTGGCAGGTGCTCCCCTGGTGCCCAGATCCTCTCCACTCCCAGCGCAGGGTGTGGCTGGAAAGCTGTGGCAGGTGTTTCTGGTGAGCACAGAGACGGGGCACCCTCCACTGGGGGGACCCAGGAAGCCAGGATGGCACCGCAGGGAGGAAGGGGCTGCAGAGGTGGGAGGGGCGGAGCCTGGGGAGGGGGAGGAGGAGGGGAGGGGAGGGGGAGCAGAGGGGTGCAGAGGCGGGGGGTTTCAGGAGGAAGCAGGAAGGCAGAGGCCTTCCAGCTGGGGGCAGGCAAGCAAAGAAAAACAGATTAAGGGGCAAAGGGAGAGAAAATAGAAGTCACAGGAAACGCTCAAGAGGTGGCCAGCCCCCGCGTAGGAGCTGGCAGGGCCTCGGAGGAAACGGTTCAGTTGGCAGCCGTCCTGGGAGGGGCTAGGCTGGAGCTAGGGGTGGGGGTGGCCAGCCGGGCAGCAAGCATGGCAGATTCAGGAAGGGACAGAGGGTGAGAGAAGTCTGCAGGCAGGGTGGAGCTGCAGTGACAAGGGACAGTGACACCAAGGCCAGGCCAAAAGGATGAGCAGGACGGGGGGGGGGTGGGTGACGGTGCGAGGCAGGTGGGTGTTACAGGTGGACCCTGAAAGAAGCCACAGGTGACATGGATGGCGTCAAGGCAGGGGACCATCTGGGCGGGGAACAAGAGCCACCATCACCAGTGGGGCACCAAGACCTCTGTGGGTCCCCACGGCTGTGTGGGTCCACGCAGGCTGCAGGGTCAGCACATCCTCAACACCACCTGCCAGCCATGCAGACTTGCTGCAGGTCGTAGGGAGCGCCATGAATTTAAGGACCAATCAGAAAGCCAGAGGGAAAATAGTGACAACCAAGACAGAGGGAGACCATTTACGGCAAGGTGTGACCCCATTTTCAAAGACATTAAAATGCCACAAACCCCAACCTGTGTGCATTAGTGCCTCCAGGCTGACCAAGAGCTTTGCACCAGTTGTACCCATTAAGGGACAGCAAAATGGTCCAGCCACTAAGGACAAGGATATGCAGGTCCTCAAAACATTACCTGGGCCATTACCCCACGACCCAGCAATGACACTTCTGGGTAAACCGCAAAGCGTGGAAGGAGGGACCAAAAGGAACGTCTCCATATCCACGTCTCTAGCAGCAGGTTCCCAGCAGCCAAGGCTGGAGAGACCCAGGGTGACCAGCAGGTGAGCCCAGGGGTGAAACGTGATCTACCATATGGTGACTACGGTGACGACGGCACACCGACACTTGCTGCATGAACGGGCCTCGAGGACGTTGTGCCAAGTGCAGTCAGCCACTGAAGGGAACGCTGGTGTGGCGGGCTGTGCCATAAGCCACTCCTGGCCTTCAGAGGACTCCTGAGAAGCCAACAAACCCATCAGCGCTTAGGACTTTCCAGGTAACGCCCCATACCCTTCAAACTACGGCAAAACCCTGGACAAGGGACCCTCCGGTCCTGTGAGCACGAGGCTCAGCACACATCTCAGGGACTGAGCCTCTGAGGCCACCCACAGATGCCCCCAGAGAGCGGCAGGGCCAGCAGACACCCTGCCGGTCAGAGAGGAGGGGTGCGATGGAGGGGAGGGCGCGGAGCTCTGGGCTGGCCGGGGCCCCTGGGGTGTGAGGAGGTGGCCTGGGAACACAGGCTCTCCTGTTCAGCTGTGGCCACCGGAGAAATCTCCCCAGTGACAGTCCCTGTCCCGTCTGGTGATAAAGGAAGGACTCCTCATGACAACTCAGGAAAAGACCTGGGGGAGGGGGGACAGAGAAACCTGATACTGACACAGGGAGTAGAATCCTTGGAAACTGGTCAAAAACAAAACGAAAACCAGGGTCAGAGGGTCTTCCTGCCCTGCCCCCCCACTTGTTGGTACTCTGCCCTGCCAAGGAAGCCGGCTGGCCGCTGGGGTCCTGCGCCCACAGGGCTTCAAACGCCCAGCGGGGCGTGCCGCCTCCTCTGAGCCCCCGAGAACAGGGGTACCTGGTTCACCTGGCACCCCAAGCTGGCACCATGTAAGTGCTTAGCAAATATTTGCTGAAGCTCAGGGAACCGTGCAGTGGGGACCATGAGGTTTTGGTCAAGAGAAGCCGGTTGGGGCTCAAGGTTTCAGAGGCCTGCCAGCCTGTGTGCAGAGCAGAGCCCTCTCCTGAGAATGTTTTTGTCATTTTGTCACCATGGGTCTCACGTGGGCGGTAGTGGCAGAGGGCACCTGAAAGGCCACCAGAGGATAGGTCCGTTGAGGGAGAAACGCGGTGGAGATGGGGCAGACCCCAGCCAAGGAGGAGGCTCAGGTGGGAGTGGGAGCGTCCCATCCCCACAGCCCATCTCTGATCTACCAAATGACCCCAGACCCCTGGCCGGACCACGGGGCATCCGAACAGACGGTGGGGAATCCCAATTTCCCTGCTTAGCTTGAGGTACACCTGGGCGCTTCTGTACTCCACAGCCCATCATTGGGACGGAGACAGGCATTCTAGAACATTCCACTTCAGCCTTCTCTCTCAGGGAAATTGCGGTCCTTGTGTCAGGTATGGCGCAGAAGAGCCGGAGAGGCAGACTTGGAACCTGGAGCTTGCTGGACACCGTCTGACCTCCAAGCTCAGTTCCCTTCCCATGCAGGGGGACAGTAGTGTCTCCCAGGAAGCTGAGATGGGATATGAAGCACCTTTCACACCGAGGACATCAAGATGAGAACTCTCTCCTTCAGCCTAACTCACCGCTGAGTCGTCAGCCACCGGCTGCTTCATTTCTTGGTTTACGAATCTCTTCCACCTGAACTTCAGGGCAGGGATGCCCGTGGCCACCTGAGCCCCTCTCCCACAGTCCTGCACCTCTGCCTCTCGTTCCCACGCGGACAGGTAGCTTGGGCAGCTGTCACCTGTGCAGGGCTTATCCTCCTACTAGACCAGAAGACAGTCAGGGCTGGGGTCACCTTGGCACAGCATCCTGGGGGGGCTCAGAACCTGTTTGTTGAGTGACTGTGAGTAGACATGAAGGCTCACTGGACACGACCCTATTGGCTCTTTTTATTTTCTTATATTTGTAGGTGGACAGCATGCCTTTATTTATTTAGTTTTATGTGGTGCTAAGGATCAACCCAGGGCCTCCCTCAGGCTGGGCAAGCGTTCTGCCACCGAGCTGCACCCCCCCCCGTTGGCCCCGCCCTCCCATTGGCTCTTCAATCTGAGGCTAAACCGACGTGCGGTCCATGGGTCAGTGTGAAGAGCTTCAAGCCTGAGACCTCTGGGTGGCTCTGACCATATCTGGAGCCAAGAGTGATCCACCCCGTCCGTCAGAATCGCTGGTTTCCACTGGCCCCGGCTTGGCTGGACAGGCAAGGCGTGTCCACCCAGCCCTGCCCTGGCTCCTCTAGTAGGCAGGGCTGGGCCCCCAGGAGCTGGAGGAGCCTTGGTGCCTCGGGGTCACTCTGAGGGTGAGGTCAGCATCGACGATTGATCAAAGAGAGTTTAGGGAAGAGGCACAGGACACTGTCCAACAAAAGATAGCAACGTGGCTAGGAGAGGGCCACTGTGGGAAGCTGAAGGGGCAGGGTGAGGAATCAGCCTTGCTGGACCAAGGGGAGCCAGTGCCACAGAGCCCGGAGGCCTGGAGAAGGGACACAGAGGGGGCTAAGAGGTGGCTGAGGATGTGGCCTGGCAGGCGAGGGGAAAGGTAGACTCCACCGTCACTCTTCTCCCACTGGTGCCTCCCATTGGTGGAGCCAATCAGAAGCCAGAGGGCAAGAGAATCCATGGAGGTTAAACTCCTAGGTCCAAGGACTAAGACTAGATCTGGAGGAGCAAATTGAGAATAAGTTACGCTGTATTAGTTTTGTGTGCTGTTATTATTATAACAAAATACCTGAGTCTGGAACACTTTATAAAGGAAAGAGGTCTATTGTGCCTCACAATTCTAGAGCTCAAGATTGAAGAGCCTCACTTGGTGATGGTTCTTGCTTTCAGAGTGCCAAGGCAGCACAGGACATATCATGGTGAGAGACAGGAGAACTTGTGTCTCCCTGGTCTCTCCCACTCTTTTTGTGAAGCCACCAGGATTCAAACATGTAGTTGTACCTTGATGACACTTTCTCCTCCTAATCACTTCCAAAGGCCCCCTCTAAACACCACAGCTGGATTGTCTCCATCCTCCAGAACCTCACAATGGGCAGCAGTTTCTGGTCACAAACCCTTGGGTGACACGCTCACTCCCTCCAAGCCACGGCACTACCCACGCTGGTCCACAACCTGCTCAGCCCTCCCTTGGCCCAGCCCCTGGGGGACCAGTGATGAGGTGCTTTCCACTCTCTCTGGGGTGTCCTGAGGGACGTAGCCAATGACACACATGTGACCTAGGAGAGCAGCGTGTCCCTGCAGTCCACAAACACCTACTGAAAAGCCAGAGTCCTGGGCATGGGGAGAGGGGGCGGGAGGGACCTTCCTATTGTCCTACTCAGCAGGCAGCCATGGGACAAGACAAAAACCTTGGTCTGAACAACAGGAGGGGTTCCCCTTCTTCTCCACTCCCCTCCTCGCCCTCCTGCCGGCTGTTGGTGTCCAAGGGAGCGGGTGGGAGGACGTGGGGTTCTCCGCATCATTCTTGCGACTTCCCCGCAGGTCGGGAGCTCCCTCAAGACCAACATCAGTTGACTTAATTCACCGATTGTTTAGGAGCAGCACAAGTGGGGACTCGGGGTCGGCCACCACTGGGAGACCCCCAGTCAGGCCACAGAGTTGACTTGTGGACAAAGTCACGGAAGGGGCTTGGTGGCCCATGAGAGCCACTGTGCTCCAAGGAACCAGAGGGGGGAACTGGGCTGTGCCTGGCCCTGCCCTCACCTTCGAGTGTCCAGTAGCTCTGTGTTGGCCACCTGCCCCGTGGAGGACACTCTCATGCCATTCGGCTGTGGACGAGTTACTGCGTTTCTTGGCCTCAGTCTCCTCATCTGTCAAGGTGTGTGCCTCAAGGACACTCTGGGTGCTGCCAATGCCCACACCTTCTGTGACTGAGCCACGGACCCTGGGATGCCCAGTGTCTGGGCTATGTGGGGCAGTGGTCCCTGCTTGGCCAGATGTGAAGATGTCCACATGAGGCTAAGGGGACAGGAGCAGGTTGGGGTCAGCCAGACGCCCTCGAGGTCCCAGTGCTCCCCTTCAGCAGCCCGGACACTCTGGGGAAGTGGGTTTCCCTCCTGGGTGGGGACGGTGCTCTGTAGCTGGGGACATTGGCACTTGCCCTGAGGGCTTGTGGTGGGACCTGGCTGAGCCTTCCTCCTCCCTTGCCCCTCTGATGCCCCTCAGCCGCCTGGTGTGGGGAGCCTGCCTCGCGGCCTCCTGGATGAAAGGCCTGGGCCACAGGAAGCGCTGCTCCAACTGCGCCAGCTTCCGCCCTTTGTCCCCGCATTATAAACAAGCCTATTCCCCAAAGCCACACTCCTCATACAGCTGCAGGAGGTCAGCGGTCAAGCAATCAGAGGTGCTCTCAACTGGGGTCAGGTGACTCGGCCAGGTCAGAGCCCCTCCCTCCGCCGTTGCTGGGGCCGCTGGGCTTGGATGTCCAGGAAGCCGCCAGGGTCCTGGATAGAGCTGCAGCAACCAGGACAAGGTCAGCCTGTCCTCCAGGCTACCTGAGAGGCTCGAGCCTGGGCCAGCCGCAGACCCGCCTTCAGGCCCTGCCTACCCCAGGCCAGGGCTACAGGGCCTTGCGGGGTGCTCTTTGCAGCTCACGGGGCACCCTCTCCTGCTCTCCCAGCTGACCCTGGCAGCAAGCAAGAGAGACAGGTAGAGCCCTGGGTACAAAGAACTTGGGGCCAGGGAAGGAGGCCTATGAGGACAGCAAGACGTGAGGAGAGTCTTCCTGGTCAGGTCCCGAGACTTCCTCCCTCCAGCAGGGCCTGCCCTCCCCTCCCTCCAGGCTCAGCCACAAATCCTGCCAGCGACCACTCCCTCGGCCCCAGAGTCGAGCATAGGAGATCCTGTATTTCCCCAAGGCCCCCAAATCAGGTCAATTGTGCAAAAATTTGGTGATAGCACCTGTGTGTGCGCGATGTTACTTAGGGACCCGAAAATGCCTCTAAGCGACCTATGGCATAAAATGGAAGGGCAAATATTCAAGAAAAGCATAGTTGAAAGGCGTCCCCATTCAGAGGCAGCCACGCACAGGGAATGTGCCAGATACTCTCATCAGCCATGGCTCGGCCCAGCGGTCCTGCCAAGAAAGAGTTAATGCAGCTGCTTCTGGGTGACTTGTCTCATTTCCCTAAGCTGGTGGAGATGAGGATGGGGAAGAGATTGGGGAAGAGATGGGGGAAGAGGAAGGGAGAGAGGAAAAATGGATTAGTCTCAAGATCAAAAGATGCTCAAGATCCAAAAGGAAGCACAAACTCCGGGGGTGGGGGTTTTCAGGACTCTGTATCCTCCTGATAAGGAGCTGGTTCTTGAGATGGCCTCCCGCTCCTGCCTGCAGCCCCAGGGCAGGGTCCCCTCTGCCACCGGCGAAGCATGGCACCCACCACAGGAACTGGGGCCTGGGAGGCTGAGCAGCTCAGCAGGTCCAGCGTCACCTCGGGGAAGTGCTCCCCAAGTCCACGGCAAGAAAGAACAGCTGGGAGACGCCAGGCCGTCCACCCTCTGCCAGGCCGTGGTGTGTGCGTCTGGTACGCAGACGACACGTGCCAACACAGCCCTGGTGCTGAGCTTGCCCATGCAAATGAGGCCCGTTCCCACACACCCGCGGGTGCTGGCGGTCCCCACCGAGGCTAAGTGAGCAGCGAAGGGAGAAGCAGCTTCATCGCCTTGGTGACAGAAGCCACACACAAGCTCTGGCAGCAACCTCCCCCGCAGGCGGTGCGGGGTGGGGGGCAAGACCGAAGCAGGAATTGGAGGCCAACCGGTTCACACGGAAAAAACAAAGGAAGGAGCGCAATAATTCATCCCCCTGGTTTTTATTTCTCAGAAAATGAGATCTAGAATTCTGAACAATTTGGTTTGAGGGTTGGAAGAGTTGGGATCAAAGCTGAGAATAAGGGGGACGGGAGCGGGCAGGGCCCCAGCAGAAGAACACAGATAAAACCCATCAGCGGCTCAGCGGATTAATCCAGAAGCTACAGGAGGGCTGCTGACTCCAGCAGTCCTGCCCCTGTGCCTTTACAGAGCCAGCGCAGGCTGCTTCTGCAAGGCCCCTTGCTCACCCCCAGATCTGGCCCACGCAACCCCATCGCTGTGAGAGTGTTGTGCATCAGAGAGGGAGAAAGACAGCGAGCAGGAGAGAAGCAGGTTGTGCACGTGCTGGACAGCCCCGGTCCTGGTAATGCCTCCTTACCCTGGTGTGCCGGGCGGTCCCACCTCTTTCCCTTTGCTTCTTGCTAATTATAACATTTGTTTAATAAACCGTGTGACGGAGCACTTACTGAGACCCTTTCTCTTCCATGATCTCAGGGAAAGTCTCAATCTAAGTTTCCGTGCTTAGATTGCCTGGCATCAAGGTCCCCACTCAGAAACTCTGGAAGGTGAATGGCTCTAACTTGGCCAAGGCAGGGTCACAAGCATTTCCAGCAGAAGGGACAGCATGTGCAAAGGCCCCAGGGCATTTTCTTTCTGTTTGACTTTTGATTCTACTTTATTCTACTTAAAAACAAAACAAGGCAAAAAAAAAAAAGTCTACCTTGGAAAGAGAGTTTGAAAAGTGGCTGAAAGATCTTAGAGGGAGGTTGGCAGGAGACTGCTGGTCCAGGAAGCAGAGCCCTGTGATCTAAAGGCTCCACGTTTGTCCTCAAAGCGTGATGCCTTCCTGACAGCAAGGCCTCTGGTGGCCTGAGGAGGGGCCACACAACACAAGTGAGGTTACAGGTAACAGAAGCTCTACTTCATAAAACACCAAGATGTTTTTCTATGTGGAAGTCATTCTAAACTTCTGCTTCTGGAGGATTTATAAGAAGTGGGAAAGGGATTTGTGATTTTGATGTTCTAAGGCTGTGCTACAGTATTAACCCATAAAATAAAATACAGTTTTCGTGCAAGATGTCACAGAGGCAGGGCTACAGCTCACCACACTGCAGGCCAAAGTCTTCCCTCCTTGGTCCACTTTCCCATCCTTCACAGTCAGAGAGCCACATGACCAGTTCTCGATAATGAGACGTGAACAGACATGACGTTTGTCATCACTATACTGAGGCAGTTGGGGCAGCAAAATTCGAATGCTAAAATAGCTTGGACCCCTGAGTCACCACTGTAGACCCCCAGAGTCACCTGAATGGACACTGACTGTGTATCAATGGGAAATAAACCTGTGTGGACTAAGCTCTGGGAGCTACTCGTCACTGCAGCGTAACCTAGCCCATCCACACACAAACACAAGAGAAAAAGCAAAGGTGCTCATCCTAAAAAGACATGAGGAGAAGACACTTGAAAAACCGCAGGTTAAAAAAATTAACCTTTAACTTGTTTGGCGTATTTTCAGTATCACCACAGACCATAGGACCAAGCAATTGCATTCCTGGGCATTGATCCCAGAGAAATGTAAGCTTCGGTTCACACAAAAACCTGCACGCAGATGTTCCTAGCACCTTTTCCATCAAAGGCTGGAGACACCTGATGTCCCTCAGCAGTGGGATGATAACCAGGCAGTGGCAGCCTGTGCCATCCAGCATGAGCCAGCAGAGAAAGGAGCAAACCCCGACACACAGCGAGCAGAGGCACCATGCTGTGCCCCCCCCCACCCTGCAACCCACATGCAGCGTTGCTCAGAAAGACAGACTCCTAAAGAGCCCCCGAGTACCCTTCAGAGGAAGGTCAGGGAGGCTTTCTCTCCTTTCTAAATGCAGCACTTCAAACCATGCACAGTGAAGCGTAGAGTCACGTGGGCCAGCACAGATTTCAGTTCTGTCCGTCTTCTTAGTTTTGCAATTTGGGGTGAATTTCAGTCTCCTGGTCTGAGAGAGAGTGATGTCGAGTCCTACAGTGAGAGTCTGTATCTGAAAGTGCCCGGTACACTGCAGGTGCTAGACGCCGGGTCTTCTCCTCAGCTGATCACCTTCTGCCACAGGGTGGCCAATCCGTCATGAGCCACTAGATACTTGAGGCCAGTGATGTTAGATGTAGCCTCAGAAGAAGGAGAACACACAGAAGATGGTGTCTTGGAAAAAATGGAGGGGGTGGGGAGGAGATGCAGGAGGAAGAGGAGGAAAGGAAGGAGGGAGAGTAGGAGGAAGAGAAGGAAAAGGAGAGGGAGTGGGGTGTGTCTTCCCGGGTGTCTGTCACGGGGAGGGGGAGGCTGGCAGAGGCTGGGAGGGGGTGCTGCCTACCTACAGGACGAAAGCCAAGCTGCACCAAAAGGAGAAGGTCCTGGTGGCGCAGCTAGAGGCCTGGTGTGGGCTCTGGAGAACAGCCCTTCCGTGCGGGCCCTGCTGGCTCCTTGCACCTGGCTGCTGGTGGTGGGTGCTAAGGCATCCAGTCCCAGGTGGGTGATGATAGCTCATGGAAACTCAGAGAGTGGAAGCCACGAGAACGTTACAGGAAACTGATCTGCAAGACGAGAGCAATAAAACCGGGTGCAGCCTGTAGCACACAGGAGATCCAGCCAGGGGCGGGAGGGGAGACTGGAGAAGGGGGCCTGCTTCCTAGAGTGCTTTGGGGTGTGGGGAAGGCCGTGCTGGGTCCTGAGAGCACCTGGCCAGGGTCTACCTCCTGGGAAGCCTGCTGTCTGCTCCCTAGCCCTCTGCCCAGCTTGGTCCAAGCTCCCTGGGCCACATCTCCAGGGAGAAGGCTGGACAGGTGTCTCCAAGCAGCCTGCCATCCTAAGAGCCCGTGGCCATCAGGAGACCCCCGCCTTCTGCAGCTTCCAGAGCATGGCCACCCTTGGTTCAGCTTCTGGCTGCTCTAGAAGCTTCCAGGGAATTCAGCTCCAGATAGGCAGCAAGGCACATCCCCTTGACCCTCTGTATTCCCAGTCCCCTAAGAAAATGTGTAGACAGCCGAGTACCAGAGCCAGCCCTGTGAGAGTCTAGGGTCCCAGGCAGGGCCTCTCTTGCCCACATCAAAGGTGATCCAACCTAAAGTGGCATTTAGACAGCACATGGACAGCACAGAGACTCAGAGACAGGAGGGGTGGTCCTGAACCGGCTCAGCCACTGCTAGCCATGTGACTTCAGGCAAGTGACCTCCCTACAAAACAAGCATAATCCTGCTTTCCTCCAGGTGCTAGGGACAGTACAGTCACCATTAAATAAGACGAGTATGGAAGGCCTGCTGGGCGCCCTGCGCTTAGACACTTGTACCCATCTGCTCAAGTGACACCCCTCAACCTCCTGGGGACTGCTCCTGTAGAACACAGTCCCAGCCCGGCCATGGAGCCTGTGAGGCCATGCACATCCAAGGGCAGGTCCACATGGGGCCCCAGTCAAGTGGGACAGCAGTGAAGACTGTCCTGCCTCAGTTCCCTGTGAAATTGGCCAAGTGTTCATGGGGACTCCATGGCATTCTGGGTCCTCCCTGAGCCATCCTGCTCCTTGGTGACAAGGACACCTGGTAATCCTCGGCCCTCTGGCCTCGAGTGGCTTCCCGTGAGATCCTCCGACTATCGTCGCTGCCCGCTGTTTTTACACTGTACACACCTCACAGATTCCCCACTGGAGCCATTATAAAGTGTGCAGATCGGTGGCACTTAGCGCCTGCGTCACTGTGAGGCAAACCAAGAGCCACCTCCTGGGCTTCTTCAACGTCCCCAGCTGCAGCTCTGCCCCACTCAGCCCTCACTCCTGGTCCCCACCCCAGCCCCGTTCTGCCTCTGTCTCCGTGAAAGTGACTGCTCTAGGAGCCTCCTGTGACGGGGTCTTAGGGACCTGTCCTTCGTGGCTGGCTCGTTTCTGTCTCCAGGGTTCCGGGTCAGGGTTTCCTCCTTCCCGAGGCTGAATGGTGCTCCGGGGGATGATGCACTGCTGTGTGTCCGTCCATTCAGCCCTGACGGACACTTGGGCTGCTTCTGCCTTCAGCTATGTGGATAGCGCTGCTGTGGACACGGCAGTGCAATCGTCTATCCATGGTTCTGTTCCAGTTCCACACCAGAGGGACTTGCCGGGTTGCGCGGCGATTCTGGGGTTCTTTCTCTCTTTCTTTCCTTCTTTCTTTTCTTTTCTTTCATTTCCTTTCCTTTCCTTTCCTTTCATTTCCTTTCCTTTTCTTCCTTCCTTCCTTCCTTCCTTCTTTCTCTCTCTCTCTCTCTCTCTCTCTCTCTCTCTCTCTCTCTCTCTCTCTCTCTTTCTTTCAGGGCCCTGCCATTTCACATGCCCAACCTCAGTGCACAGGGTTCCAATTTCTCCACATCCTTGGGAACATTTGCTGTTTTCTGTTTTTTTTTTCCCCCTTAATTTTTTAATTACTTAGAATATTGCCAAATAATACTTTAAAATTAGAATTTATATGGTTGTTTCATTTTGAACATATTCATTCAGTTGCAGTATGTTTCAAGAGAAAATAAAGAAGTTCTGATGGGAATACTGTTTTGCATACCGCCTCTTATGCTGCCTCTCAACGAGTTTGTCCTTTTCTATGGATTATGGGAAAGAGTAACATTTCAGGTGATTCCACCAGAGAGAAGCATGGGCCAACAGGTCACATTAAATGAGTATTGTCTGAGTAAGCCTTTAGAGTGAGCCTCCCTTTCTCGTGACATCTCTTATCACATTACCAATTCTTTTTAAGTAACAAGAAATCAAATTAAGATCTTCAATTTGTAGGTAAATCAATGTAGGAAGTCAGTTCTGAGTCTCAGTTTTAGTAATAAAAAATCCTTTAAAAATCAAATCACTGTTAAAATAAATATAATATCTATAGCTGTTTTATTTTAGGCAATTTGCAAATTATATTTCCTTTATACCTTAAGGCAAGACTGTATAACTCATTTGAGACAAAGAGACAATGATACAAATATACCTTTTTCAAGGCCTTCCTTTTCTATTAATAACCTGAAAGTTAGGAATTAATCTTGTTTTCCAAAATGCACAAAGTGATAATCAGAGATTATGCAAATTTCAAAGGATCACACTTTGATTACTGGTAGTAGAAATAGGATTGAGTTATTTCTGATAACACAGCAATGTGGCATATATACACAATGGAGTATTACTCAGCAATAAAAGAGAATAAAATCATGGCATTTGCAGGTAAATAGATGGAGTTGGAGAATATAATGCTAAGTGAAGTTAGCCAATCACAAAACACTTAATGCTGAATATTTTCTCTGATATAAGGAGGCTGATTCATAGTGGGGTTGGGAGGGTGAGCCTAGGAGGATTAGATGACCTCTAGATAGGTCAGAAGGATGGGAGGAGAAGGGCGGGGGGGGGAATGGGGGCAGGAAAGGCAGTGGAATGAGATGGATATCATTACCCTAAATACGTGTGTGAAGACACGTGTGGTGTGAATACACTTTGTATACAACCAGAGATATGAAAAATTGTGCTCTATATGTGTGATATGAACATAGTGCATTCTGCTGTCATATGTAACAAATTAGAATTAAAAGGAAAGAATGCCGACTGACCTAAAATAGTAGAAAACATGGAAGTCTCTTTATGTGTTCCTTTAAGCTATTTTGGCCCTCAGAAATTCTTCATGGAAGAGAACATGAAGCTTCTTTAAAATTATATTAGATCACAGTAATGTAAATATTAATCAAGCTACATTGCTAAATCTTTACTTTTTAAGCACCAAAAACAAGAAATATGGGCAAATATGGGCATATTTTATTCCCTGAGAACTTTTCACTTTGTAAACTAGTTTGAGCGTTGCTTTTTTTTTTTCTTTTGTACCAGGGGCACTTAAGGACTCACTCTGCCACAGCCCTAGACTTTCACTTTAAGACAGTCTTGCTAAGTTATTTGGAACCTTACTAAATTGCTGAGGCTGGCTTTGAACTCGCAATCCTTCTGCCTCAGCTTCCTGATTGGCTGTGATTGTAAGCGTGCTCCCAGCTTGAGCATGACTATTTGATCCTGTTTTCTGGTTTTTGATGACCGCGGTTTCAATGCAGACTCCCAGTCTTCTCTGGAGCGCATTGTGCTACAGGCGGGTCCCCCATGTACAGACTTGAGAGCCACATCTCTGAACCCAGCAGCCCCAGCAACCCTCTCCTGTACGGTTTCCAAGCTTTTATAGCAAACATCACAAGAACAACAGGACAGGTCGGGGAACACTCCCCTCCCCCCAGGCCCTGGTGGGGGAACACTCCCCCTCCCAGGCCTTAGCTTCCTGTCCCCTTTCAAGTGGCTTCCACATGTTTGCCAGTAAAATGGGAGCTTCGAATTAGAAGAGCAAGTAGATCCGCACGGCTTTGCCGTTCTCTGGCTCTTGTGCTGACCGTGAGGCCAGCTGGGAACTCACTGGGAGAATGGCTTTTGCTGGACCCCGACAGGCATCACACACGGGGAGGCAGACACAGCTCTACCTTCCCAGAGCGCAGCTGCCTGGGTCCTGCACACACCCCGGGCCCAACCTCACCCCTTCCCCACTTCACAGGCAGGGGCGGGGGCTTCGGGTCCAGTGACCTGCACCCCCAGGCAGGCAGGGCAGGGGCACTGAGGGCTGTGGCCCCTTGCCCAGCCCTCCATCCTTTCAGGGCTGCCTGGCCATGCCTGAACCCAGGCGAGAGGGAAAATCTCGCTGGATTCTCCTTAGGAAACGCTGGGACTCAGCCCTCTGCTGGCTGCACAAGCCCCCATGGAGGAGGAAGAACGCCATCCAAACACCCGCCACGTGCTGCTCTGCTCAGGACCCTTGAATCTCTGTCGGGCGGAGCCTCCCGCAGGTACCAGGACTGCGCTAGGCTCAGGAGGAAACCAGAACAGGGCAGCATAGTGCCACTCCCTGTGGATCCTCAGGGTCCAGGGCTGGCCTGAAAAACCTGTGGCCAGCCACATCCAGCAGGCCAGGATATCACCTGACCCACGGCCTCTGGGCCATCCCAGAGGTAGGAGGTTGGTTTGCTGTGGACTCTTGGCCCTGGCCCCCAGGAATGCAGCATCCTCTTTGTCTTGCTGGGTCCTCTCTGGCTGCACTTCCAGTGCCAGCAGGGCCTCTGGTGTGTGGGGCTGGTGGCTTGCGGGCAAAGCACCAGGGACACAATTCCCACTGGAGAGGTCGTGGAGCACGGCAGATCCTGTTGGTCACCTCTGTCCAGCCATTGTGCACCAGTCCTCACTTGTGGATAGAAGTCTGCCTGGGAGGCCATGTGCTTCTGGGGCCTCTCAGGCACTGGGGTTGGAAATGGACCGGCCTAAGCCAATGAAGCAATTCTGTTTCCTTTGCTGTGGGGTGTGTGATACAACGCTGGGCCATGAGAAGAGTCTGAGAAAGTTTTTCATCCAACAAAATGGACACAGTTACAGACTCATCTGCAGCTAGCACGTGACCATGAGGAGAAAGCCAAGAGAATTCCAGTCTTTACTTGTACAGGGAATTAATCAACCCCAAACTACCCTGCCTCTGGACTTGTTGGATGGGACAAGAGACCCCATATTCTTAAAGCCCTCTTAGCTAGGTGGTCTTTTTCTTGCAGTTGGAAGCATCCTAGTTGGTAACAGTAGCTCAAAATGTAGCTTTGACCAAAGAGGCCAAGAGGACACACAAACGTGCATTATTCACACCTACGACAGCAAGCGGTCCCGTGACCAAGGTTGGCACACAGAATGGGCCACTGAGCACCCCTCGCATTGTAGACGAGGACCTTGAGGCTGGGGAGGGTCTAAGAACAAGTCTCTGTAGTTCTTTATATTTCACAATGTGCTTTTATGTAGATCATCTCACCTCATCTTTATATAAATTACCATTATTATCCTCATTTTATAGGAGCGTTAAAGCTGAAGGGGAACATTAAGCTATTAATAGTTATATTGTATTTTATAGTTTACAAAGTGCTATAAAATAATTCATCTAATTATTACCTTTAGATAATAGTCTAGTCTATAAGGTAAAGGTTTATAAATAAAGAACAGGCCCAGGAGGTGGGCTCACGGGGCTGAGTTCCACTAAACTCCAGGGCCGCTCCTCCTCTCGGGTGCTCAGCAGGCTCTGGACCTTGGGCCCACAGCCCCAGCGTCCCCTGGGGGCTCCTCGGAAAGGCAAACCATCAGCGGCCCATTCCCTCCGAACCAGGAGCTCCAAGAGAGGAGCCCAGAGCATCTGCCTGTTCCTAGAACTCCAGGGCTCGCGGCTGCCCAAGTTCAAGTGTGGGGCTTCGGACCCTCACTGCCTTTCAGCTTGTGTCGGCCACAGGTCAGCCACAGGCCAGCCAGAGGTCTCGGCCAGGGATCCAGTGCTCTTCCCAGTCAGCAAACTGGTGCTGCGCTCAAGGGTCCTGTGCAGCCAGCCATAAAGCTCGACCACCCTGCTGCCCAGGACAGAGTCACGAAGCACAGGACACAGTATACATGGCACACTGTCCTTCCAAGGTGAAGGACATTACTTGAGGGTCCACGGCAAGGACAGTCCTGTTGCACACGTCAGGCCAGACCTATGGGACTCACACCCAGCCTGCGTGGTGGAGCCAATGCACACGGCACCCAGAGAGCCGGGCAGCTCAGAAACTGGTCCGCAGAGGGTCTCCAGGAGGGGAGGGTGCCCGTGGGACACCTGCTGTGCACAGACACACCGTGCGGGACCTCATCTCAGCCTAGGGACTCCTCCCTGGAGGGCACTGTCCCCCAGGGATATGAAGAACCCGGCGCTCAGACAGATCAGGCGAGTCGCCCAGGGCCCATGCGGCTAGTGAGGGTGAAATCACTCTTCAAATAAGGTCTGGTTTTCTCCCCATTCTCAGTTCTTCGGCTGCTTGGCTGTATTGTTGGTCACACTGTGTCAGGAAAAGTCATGTCATCCTAACACCAGCGCCCCTCTGCAGCCGGCTTCTGCCAGGACCCTTTGTCCTCCTCGCACACCTGCCCCTAGCCTCCTCCTTGTGCACCTGCCCCTCACCTGCTGTCCAGGGACTGCTTCGCGCTCGTTGTCGTCACCCTCACAGTGCCAACAGAGCCTGGGCAGGGAAGGGCCTGACGCAGGGTTTTCACACGCGAATGTTGGGGAGCCTGATCTTTTGAGAATAATGATGGCCCAGGAGGGTCACACTGCCAGCCTCAGCAACTTAGCCAGGCCCTAAGCAAGTCCGTGAGACCCTGTCTCTGAATAAAATGCAAAGAAGGGCTGGGGTGTGGCTCAGGGGTTAAGTGCCCTGAGTTCAACCCCCAGGACTGAAAAAAAGAAAAAGAAAAAGAAACAATGACCTCCCATGTGTCCCCAGAGCCTGAGGCCACTGCTGGACAAATGAACCCTAGGTCTGGCTGAGACCCCCCTTTTCATCTGTGGGGTTGCGTGGTGTCACTCCCGTACCTCAGCAGGACACGGAGCGCTTGCTCAAGAGCTACTGTTGACAGACTGATTTACGGGCTAATTTATACGACATACTTATCCAGTGACACAGGTCTCTTGGAGGGAGTTCAGAGGAAAACAACCAAGATGATTAAAGGATTGGAAACTGTGTCTTACAGGGAGGCTAGAAGGACTGGGCTCTCTAACTTGGAGCTCAGAAGGCCGCTGAACCCCGCGTGCATGGGCCATGGGGCTGGGGAACCAAGGCCTCCTGCCTTCCAGCCCCTCCATCTCCACCTGGGAGCCCAGGGCCAGAGAGCAGAGGGCCACCCTGCCGGCCAGCATGAGGGTCCTGGTGCAAACAGCTGGCTGCGGGTCTCCCCCACACTGGCTCCCCTTCAAACTGCGCCACACACAAGCACACCAACACACACTAGCACACACACAGCCCACCTTAACAAACACTTATCCACACACACGTGCGTGTCCACCACAAACACACACACAGAAACTGAAGCACCAAGCTCATCTCCTTCCCCCTAGAAGAAGAAAAGGGGCCCATCTGAGGTCACAAGGCTCGTAAGAGGATTTCTAGAAGATGTCTCTGTAACTAAGAGGGTAAATAAAGAGTCACACTCCCCTGAGGGACGCTCCTGCTGTCTCTGTGAGAGGCATTTCTAGGCCGTGCACCTTCCGGAGGCGGGGCAGGCAGGGACTGATGCCCGCCCAGGGCCTCCTCCCTCTGAGGTGGCACCACCAGGACACAGTGGCCTTCACCCCTTCCTTGTCACTGTGCAGAAGCCAGGGAGGGTGGGGACTTCCTCCTCTGCAGAGGGATCCTCCAGCGGAGGGTGAGGTGGCATTGGGTGTGGCCCCTGGAGACAGTACAGAGCAGAGGCACAGGGACAGGGGAACCGTATGGCCGTGTGACCGTCTGCAGACCACCAGAGAAGCTGGGCCCCCTGGGAGCATCACAACCACCAAAGGAGCAGACCCGGCCCGCCGCTGCAAGCCTCCCGCTACTTAATCTCCCAGCGCCTCGGTTTGTTTTGCAGAGATGATAATCTTGAAGCCAGTGGAGAAATTCACGAGGCCCCACAGGGACCCCAGCCCTGCTTTTGTGCCCTCTCTTCATTCACCCTTGTTCTCCAGGGACTTCTGCCTGATGTCTGGGTCCTCTGAGAAGCAAACCAGGCTCCCTCTCTGGAAGCCACCCTTGCCTGGCAGTTCCCACCACTCTGGTGACCTCAGGAGGGTCCTCAGGAGGGATTCCTCCCTCCCTGGCTCTGGTGACTGCATTGTTCTCCCTGCAGGTCCAGGTGGGAGAGCAGACAGGCTGCGATGCTAACACCCCATAAATCAACGAGCAGGGACCCGAGGCTCTGCAGGCTGTGTTGAGACACGCTCTGCTCCCAGGGCCTGGCAGGCTGGGGAAGAGGCCCAACCTGGCACCGTTGCCAGCATCCTG
Source organism: Marmota flaviventris (assembly GCF_047511675.1). Lineage (NCBI taxonomy): Eukaryota > Metazoa > Chordata > Mammalia > Rodentia > Sciuridae > Marmota > Marmota flaviventris. The sequence goes on from NC_092500.1 coordinate 171,887,227, forward strand.
CCCAAGAAACGCCTCCCTGGCTCTGGGACTTCCCAGAGCACGACTCCCTGCCCCTCTGTGGCTGACCCTGCCGGTCATGGCAGCTGCCAACTCACCATCCTCCAGGGAGCACCTGGACATGGTGCAGCAGACGTCCAGTGGAGGAAGGTCAGGCGTGCGGGACTCTGCCTCTCGCTGCAGCTGGTGTGAGCCCCTGGGCGGCAGGGCTGGCCGCCCTCCTCCAGACAGGCCTCAAGTTGGCTCTGCTTGGCTCCAGAGCCCACAGCCCCAGCACCCACCTCCTCTGCTCAGCAGATGGCCACTTGATCAAGAACCACCACCCCGGCAGCTCCCCAGAAGAGAGCTGGATTATGGCAAGCCCAAGAGGATTAGTGGGGAGGCCATCTGCAGAGAGAGTAATTGGCTTTGTGGGGTTACACAGATTGCTCCGCTGCTCTGCCCAAGGGTACAGGCATCAAGACCATCCAGCACAGCATGGCTCCGTTCCAGCCAGCTGGGGGTCACCCATCACACCTGCACACTGGGCAGGAACCTGAGTCCTGAGTGGGGGACGCCAGGAAAAGTGACCTGACTACCTTCACCCTGAAGAAATCAGGAAGCTGCAACATCAGACGGGACTTAGGTACTTGGAGGCTGAAAAGAATGGTGGACGGAAAGCAGTCGAGGGACCCTTCCTCTCCAGGGGTGAATAACCGGCTCCACCGCAGGGTTCTCCCAGCTCATATTAGACTAAATCCATCATTTTGGTTTTAGTTTTTCTAGGGAACTATGGAAGCCTGGAATGATCAGATCCACTCCCTCTGAAGGCAGTATACACCTTTTATTTTCACATCTGTGTTTAGGTGCAAAGTTGCCTGGAGGAGGAGGGTGAACTGTGACCTCCAGCCAGGCAGTGTCCTCACGGGACCTAATCAGATGAAAGAGCCACCTGTGGACACTCTTGCAACGGAGGGTGCATTGCATCGAGAGGCAGAAAGCTGGCTGTGTGCGCCCAGCATCAAGCTGATGGATTCCGCCATGGAATCCGTGCGGCTTGCTTCCAGCCAGCACACAGCAGATCAGTCCCAGTGCCCAGGGGCGTGGAGCTCACTCAATGTGAAAGCTGGCCTTGCCCACCCAAGTGGTTTGTTTAACTAAAAAAAAAAAAAAAAAAACTTTTTAGTTTTGTTTATTTATTTATTTTGCGGTACTGGGGATTGAGCCCAGGGCTTTGTGCGTACAGGTCAAGGGCTGCATCATTGAAGTACATCCCCAGCCCCTGGTGATTTTCATAAGTTACAACAGACAGACATAATCAAATCTCACGGGTAAAGTCCAGATTTCTCATGCAAAGCACAGAATAGGAGCAGCACAAAGAACTTTCAGACAGTATGTGGTGGCTTCACGTCTATTAACACGGCAAAGTATGCAAAGACTACTGGTCTTTAATAAGTCCCCATTCCACTGAAGGTATCCATGAGCACACATGGGTAGCAAGACCTTTCGCTGAGTCTTCATGGGAATATGGAGAAACATTTTGCAAATGTTAGGAAAACGTGATTTCAACCTGCACGTCTATGAATAAGGGGAGGGGCTTGGCATCTCCACATGGGGTGACCACGTTTTATCAATCAAAGCAGGGCACTTTGGAGAATGAATGGGGACATTGTCAAGGACCTCAGGACAACAGGAGTAAACCTGGCCATCCCAGATGGTCAGCACCCTGGGCTGCCCTACCTCTAAGATGACCATGTGCTCAGGAGACTTTGTCCCACAGAGAACCTGCTGGAGTTACCTGAAGCTCTAAAAAGGCAGGGGAACGCGCTGTCCTGAGACTCAGGGGTCTTGGTATCAATCAATAGAGACCAGGACTCCTCGTTTCCAAAACACCTGCTTCACTCCAGCTGTCCCCCAGGATGCAAAGAAACCCCAAGGAGCTAAGATCAAAGCCCAGGCGGGAGACAGCCAGTCACAGTGAAATACCCGTCCAGCCAGCCACTGAGCGGCCCACAGAACCCGCCAAGGCAGGGTTACTGACGGAAGGTGGTGCAAAAGCGCTAAAGCTAAAGGACTGTCACAGCTGGAAGGAGGAGCCCGCTCTGGGAGGGACATTGCCATCCAGTGAAGCAGCAGGTTGGTGTGTGAATGTGCTCCGGGCCCATCACCAAAGGAGATGAAACAAATGAAGAAAATCCAGAAGGCAGAGCCAAGCTCACCCCCCGCGAAACATCCCCATAGACTAGAGGACAAACGGCCAACAGGAAAGCCAAACCCGAGGGCCACCTGGGTGCCTTGGCCTCTCAGAAACAGGAGCTGTGAAAGGCAGTGTCCACCCCTGGTTGAGGGTGTGGCTTTGGGACAATGGATCTCAGCAGCTGGGGCAGGGATTGTCCCTTGAGAATGTGTGGCAAGGGTTGGAGGCATTTGGGTTGTCACACGGGCGAGAGGCTGCCAGAGGCACCCAGTGCGCCCTCCAGTGCCCGGGACAGCCTCCATGACAAAGAACCACCTGCCCTGAGCATCAGTCATGCCAAGGTTGAGGAGCCCCCATTAATAAGACGCCATTGGCCTACTAGTGGAGACGGGAGAGGCCAGAGACCCAGCTGTGTGGCTGTGACAGGGATACCCCCAGTATCTTTGCAGAACAAGAACTCCAGCCCTGTCGTTGAGAGACTCGGGTCGGATTGGAACCTAGGGAATCACATGGGACAACCAGTAAGCCGCCACACAGGCAGGGTCACAGGGAAAGGGGGGCAAAATGAACAAAAATACTCCCCCCACACAAACTTTAGGAGCACATGACAAATGTGACGTAAAGAAAGGCCGTCAACACAGCCAGCAGCTAGACCGCGAACTCACCCCGGCTGGAACATGTTTCCTGGACTGGTCCAATGAGGACTTATAAGCACTCTCGGAATGAAGCCACAGCAGGCCACGAGGGTGCCACAGGGGTTCCACGAGGGTTCCATGAGGGTTCCATGAGGGTTCCAAAGGAGAGCGGCTTTCCGCTGTCATCTGGCAGTCATGGTCTGCCACCGCGTGCAGCTTAGCATAGTAAGTGCCACAAACCCAGGAGGCCAGTGTCATTGCCATCCACTCTGCATGCAGGGAAACTGAGTCATGGGAAAGGTGACTAGTTTTTGCAAGGTCGCTGGGCGGGTACATGGGAGCTATACTTTGGAGATGAGCAGTGGACAGCAGCCTCCATATCTTGCCACCGTGCTGGCAGCATAGACCCAAGTCATAAAAGGAGGAAGAGATTGAGGTGTCCAAAGGGAATGGGGGTGGGGAGTGGGGAGGCAGGTGTCAGCACTTACAAGCCTGCAGAGGGACCCAGCCCCAGGGGGCTGAAACGCCACAGGGAAGAGGCTGGGCTGTGACAGGGAGGGAGCCCAGGAGGCGCAGGAGAGCTGTCCCAGGAGACAAGAAAGGGCAGAAGAGCTGCAGAAGGGGTGGAGAGGCAGCTGCAGGCCACTGGTCTGGAGCCATAGGAGGCTGCAGGGGAGAGGGGGCAACGTCCTATGGAGGCTGGCGGGGTGTGTGTGTGTGTGTGTGTGTGTGTGTCGGGGGTCACAGCTAGCTCCTAGCCACAGAGCATGTACAGTCAGGGCAAACACCACAGCCGCCTTCGTCACTGCCTGCTACCACAGCTGGACAGCTCCGCAGGCCATTCCTCCTGGGCTTGTCCCTTGCCTGTCCTTCCCAGCACAGAAGGAGTGCGACCCTCCAGGCAGCCCCTCCCATCACGGGTGCACTCCCTGCTGCCCTTCCTTTCCTACACCCCATGTCTGCAGAGCCCTGGGACCGTCTGGTCTTCAGAGCGCTCCTCTTCATTGCCAGCCTTCCACAGAGGACCCTCTGCTTCCCAGCCGGACCTGGCTCTCTGCAGCCCTGGGGGGTCTCTGCGTCACCCCAGGCCTTCCCAGCATGGGCTATCTCCCTGTAACCTGCCACTGGCAGACCCCCCTTCATCCCCTGGGCACGGTCCCCTGCCTGTGAAGGGCACACCACTGGGCTCTGCCGCCTGCTGTTCCCTGCTGCTGCGGTCCCCTGGTCTCCTGCACTCTGCCCCTTCACAGGTGGAGTATGGCGCCTGGCAATGCCAATCAATCTCCCTGTCCCCTTTAGTACTGCCACCTTGCCTTGAGACCTCCACATCTGAGTGATGCCCAGCCCACACCCCTGGCTGCAAATCCCCCCTCCTCAATGCCCTTCACGTTGCCCCACCCCAGTGACTCACCTGTCCACGTCCAGGTCTGGCCACCTGGACATGCTCAGATTAAGAGACTCAGTCCAAGATCTCCATACCTCTGACTCCCTTCCAACTCCCACCATGTCCATTCTCTGCCCTCAGCCCGCCTCAGCCACCTGCTGGGAGTCCCTCCCCAGCTTCCCGGGTCAACCTCGCTCTCCACCCAGCCATGTCCCCCCTGGACACCTCCAGCCAGTCACCGTCCTCTTTCTACTTCACAGATTGGGAGCTTCTGGAGAATTCACCCACTCCTGTGGGCTTGGGTTACTTCAGACCCAGGGCCTCAGCAGGATCGGGGACTCAGGGCTGCTCCTCTGTGGGTCCGCCAGCCCTTCCCCGTCGGTGGTCCTCTCCCCAAGTCCATCTCACAGACCTCTGCCCAGGATCACGACCAGTCCATCTGCAGCTAAAAGGATTCCTCCACCAAGGAACAGCCACTCTCCTGAAGCGAAGCTGCACGCATCCTGCTACAGTTTAGCTTCCTCAGTCGCCTTTACTCAACGCCATGGTAAGCAACGTGGCGAGTCCCTGTGGAGCTCTGCAGCCTCCCACAGGACACCCGCCACCTACCCAGCCTCAGATTAAGGGGCTGTGGTGTTTGGGTGAAGAAGCGTTGTCTTCTCCTTACCGTCTTGATTCTCCTCCCCGTCCCCTCTCTACTTCTAGGGGACAAGGACACTCACATCCCTTCTGCTAATGCAGAGAAGGGCCTCTCAGCTGCACCAGGCCACCAGCAGCTACATCTCAGGGCACTGTCACTGGAGGGGTGATTGACAGCCCCTTGGATCTCCCAGGACACAGCTAGCTACATGTGTGACCAAGTGCTATAGAACAGTGCTATAGAATAAGTGCCACTAGCTGAAGTGGAGTGAAGTCTGTCACTTGCACAAGATGGGACAAGAACAGATATTGAGAGGAGGCATTTAGACACAGTGATTTGACCTTGAGTTGATATCCAAGGGTGAGGACACTCTGACCATATTTTATGTCTAACATGTTACATTTATTTTATTGTATTCTTTTAAGAACTGAGTTATGACAGACTGGAAACTTTAAAAAACAAGTAAATAGGGTCTAACCTCTCAAGAGGCCCTGCTCTGCCCTGGGACTAGTGTCCTTCCCCTTTCTTTGGTGGGAGGGACCTGCCTTGGATTGTGTGTCTCACCCCATCCCACCCGTGAGGCCTTAGTGTCCATGTTGATAATGTCTGATCAAGAGGCCATAACACAGGATCGCCAACTGCGCGACTTGAACAATGGACACTTATTTTCTCACATTCTGGAGGCTACAAGTCCAAGATCAGGGTGTCAGCAGGGCCAGTTCCTCCTGAGGGCTGCCTTCCAGGCTTGTAGGTGCATCTTGCCCTGTGTACTCACGTGGCCTTCCTTCTGTGTCTCTGTCCTCACGTAGTCTTTTTGTGGGGACCCCATCAGATTGGATGAGGTTCCAGCCTAATGGTCTCATTGACCTTAAACATCTTTAAAGACCTTGTGTCACTTTCTCTGGACCCAAGGGTTAGGGTGTCAACATGTGCATTTGGGAGACTCAACTCAGCCCGTAGGCCATGAGGTCACACTGTTGGGGCCTGGTCTTTCCAGATGGTGCGTCTTCTCCTTCCTACCCCCAACACTCCATAACAGCTGAGCACCTCCATTGTACCAAGGCAGCAGAAGTGGCCGGACGTTGGGATTGTGGCTCATGTCTGACCAGCAATAACTGGAAATCAGCAGGGTCATTGGCAGCAAGATTACTATCATCCAGGGGACTTCTGTCCTCCATAAATTCAACAAATATTAACCTAGTCCCCGTTGTGCATGTGAAATGTTCTAGATGTAGGAGCTGCAAAGCAAGCAGTGTTCTCCCAGCTGATATTCTGGGTCTCCAATCTCCCCTTCACCTCTCAGACCCCAAGCACTCTCTGCCCTGATGCTCCTCCCCAACCACTGACCTCCCTCCCTGCCACACCCTTCCCTCCAGGAGACACCAGCTGAGAAACTTTCACCCCTGAAACCCATTCAACCCTGAAACCCATTCACCCCTGAAACCCATTCACCCCAGCAGCCAACTTTCTCAGGGAAACATTCATGGTCCCTGACTTAGGATGATTCAACTTTCCAGTTTTTACTTTACAGTGGTCAAGATCGATACGCATGCAGGATAGTCCTCATCTTTAGGGTTTTGATCTTCTCCTGGGCATCAGCAGCAGCCGCAGCTCCCAGTTAGCCCCAGGATGCCCGGGGAGACACCCGCACTCCTCAGTAGGCTACTACTAATCTAGGATGCTGGGCCGGTTAGGTGTTTCAAATACATCAAAACTGACAATATTTTTGACTAAGGATGGTTTATCAGATGTCCAGGGTAAATCAAGAAGCATCTGTACAGTAACGGTTTTGATTAGGTTTTCCACAAGGGCTCGGGCAATGCAGGACCACCCCTGTATCCATCGCCTGTTCCTGGCAGCCGCTCTTCCAAACCTCTGCAAACCCACCCTGCTCCTGGCTCAGCTACGACAGCATCTGTGCCCTGCTGCTGTAAACTGAAGATCAGACCAGGGCCTCACTCCTGGTCTCCAGCCCACCCTCCTGCCTGGGATGCTCAGCAGCCCCTCCCTTCTATGGAGGTACTTGGGGGGCTGATGTCTTCACAGGTCCCCCCTGAATCTGCCGATTCCCCAGCCTTCAGACTGGCTTTTGGGCTGCTGCCTCTCTCTGCCCCAAATCGATTCTGATCTCTCCATCCTGAGATCACCTGTGTGCACAAGTACTCTGTGGCTTTGGGGGGTAAGGGGAGGCAGCTGGGGCCACCGCACAGCCCAGCGAGAGCACATTTTAAGGTGACTCTGACAGCTCTGGACACCAAGCGCTCGGCCCTGACCCCTTCCACCCCAGGCCCCAGGGTCCCCCACTCTCCTCTCTCATGCACCCTCCTCTCTGGAGCTCCAGGGTCCCCACCTCTCCCACCTCCACCTGCCTGCCACATCATTCCCCACCCAAGTCACTGTGGCATTCGAGGTGACCTACCTGGCTGTCACTGCCCTGGCTCTGGTTTGAATGTGTCCCCCGAGAGTGTGTGTTGGAAACTTAACTCCCAGTGCAAGAGTGCTGGTAGGTGGGGTCTAGGCAGGTGTGCAGCCATCGAGTGGAAGAGACCTAGAGGCTGGAGTCCAATCTCTTGCCCTCTTTCCCTGTCCTCCATGGACGATGCAACAGGAAGGCCCCACCCAATTCTAGCCCCTTAGTCTTGAATGTCCAGCCTCTGGAATGGTGAGCCAATAAATTTATTTTCATTTAAATTATCCCCCATCCTGTGGCATTTTGTTATAGCAGCACAACATGAACTAAGACCCCATCATCTCTCCTGCCCAGAGAAGCCCATTGTCCCCTCTGGCACAGGGCCATTTTTTTCACAAGGTTCTTGTCCCCTTCCTGTGTCCCTCCACAGCCATCTTTCCAAAACCAGGGAGGCCCATTAAGCCATGGAAAATGAAAGGCCATAGCCCGTCCCCAGGGGAGCGCCCAGCTGTGTGCTCACCGCCCCATCCCTTCCAGCTTCGAGGCCGGGTCCTGCTATGGCTCTTCTCAGCCTTTGCTGTGACCTCCAGCCCCACCACAGGGTTCTTTAGCTCCTCATCCTCCTGCTCCTCCTGACCTAGGAGCGGAAGTGGGCCCCATCCTGCCCTGCAGCTCATTGACCAGGTCCCACCTCTCTGTCCAGTCCCCAGTCCCCAGAGGGTCCTGCCGGATCCCCAGGGCAGAGCCACCTTCTCGGGGACGTCCCTGTCTTAATCAGGGGTGTCTCCTCCCTCACAGCCCCAGCAAGGACTGTGTACAGGTGGCACAGGTGCTGTGGGGGAGGACCAAGCGGGAGGTGGCAGCTGTGACCTGAGACCTGTGACCTGAGAGCCGTGGCCTGGGAGGTGGGGGCAGTGGGACCTCATGGCCTGACCAGCCAGCCCCGATGCCACGTGGCAGAGAGCCTTGGGCAGAAGGCAGGGAAGGTACAGACGAAGGGATGAAGCAAAGCAGAACCCGTGAGGCACAGAGCAGGCAACAGGTCGCGGACCCTGCGAGGTCTCAGGGCCAGCGCTGCTCCTCAGTCTTCTGGTGCTCAGTAGCATTTCTGAGGGACTGGGAGATGGGGAGGGACATGGTGGGCGAGTCTCCGACAGATGGCATCCCCCATGCACCTCCCTGCCCGCTCCCGGCCTGGCTGCACCATCTCAGCCTGGAGCAAGGGCTGCTTGTGCCGGGTCCTTCCCAGGAAACTGCGGCTCCCCACCCAAGGCAGGCCGGAGCTCAGGAAGCCCGCGTTTGCGTCCCGAGGACGTGGACAGGGCCTCGAGTCAGCACGGTTTGTCCTTGATGGGCTTCTCTTACATTAGTGAGCGGACTGCCCAGCCTCCCCATTGTCCACCCTCCCCCCGCCCTGGAAAAGTCTCCCAAGATGACTGACCGACTGTCACTTTCTCAGGGCCCCGACAGGAAGTGGGACGTGCAGCTCCCAGGGGTGACCAGGGGAGATATCCTGAGGCCTCGACGCCCCCACTTCCTGGTTCTGGCAAATCACTTTGCTTCTGTGATCAGGAGTCCTCCCCACTGACCTCATGTGACCCGACTGGGACCTCAGAAATTCAAGCTGACAGCACCGAGGGATTGTGTGCAGCTACCTGGAACTCTAAACCAAACCTCAGCCACTAAGCCCACAGGTGGGTGTTTCCTCCTTGTCTCACATGGCAGAAAGCCCAGAGGTCAGTCTGGCTTGACGCAGTCAAGTGAGGCTGTCGTCAGGAGCCAGGATGGGATTCTCATGTACTTGCCCCAGGACTGACTGCCAGTGCTCCAGCCATCATCTTTGCATTCCTGATTGGAAGAAAGGGCTGAAGGCAAGTGGGATGCCATCCAGAGATTACGCCACACGAACTGTTGAAGATTTGTTTTGTTTTTTATTTTTTAGCCATGTACTTGTCGCTGACAACAAAATTGGGGTTCTTTTGGCAAGGATTAGGAGCGTCCACCACAGTCTACCTCTGAGCTACACGCACACAATCCCTTCCACGTTCACTGGCACTTGGTCCTCCCACTGGGGGTGTCCAGGACCTCTGGGAGATGGTCTCCTATATCAGTTCTAGACATGGTTGGTCCTTGTGACCAATGCTCTAAAAACAAAAGGGCAAAGAGTCTGTCCCCAACAAGTCCCATATGCAATGACAAAAAAAGGAAGATCATTGTTTAAAAAAAACACAACTCCCATAAGGAAAAGAGAATAATGGGGACCACCCCGCCGCCAAGGGCCCCTGATAGTTACCTAAAAATAGGGAGGGTGCCGGCTCAGCAGCAGACTGCATCCCGTGGCCAGCACCGCTCCCCGCCCTGGAGTCTCCCTTCATCCTTGGCCTCCATCGCTCTCCCTCCGGAAGGTCTGTCTTGGCATGTCCGTCTCCCTTGCTGCATCTCAGAGGCACACTTGGGGCATGATCTTCCTTAGGCAGCCCCGGGCTCCAGAGCCCACCTCCTGTTCCTTTGCATCTGGAGGCCTGGGAATCGTCTGCACTGTTGCCAGCCAGATTGGGCTTTCTGTGGTCACACGTTCTCTCAGAACCTGGCCCACTCTGGTTCTGATCGCTTCCAGTCCATTTCACGCAAGTAGCACGTGGAGCCAAAGGCCTTACCCAGACACCATCCTCAGGGCCGGAGTTGCTTATTTTACTTACCGGCCACACAGTTCCCAGCCCCCAGCACTTAGAAGATGGGCTCTGACGTGAGGTGATGTCTAAGGTAATAAGCCTCCCTGGAAGCCAGCCCTCTCTCTGCCGACATCAGCACCTTTGCTTGGTGAGAAGGTCCACTTCTCCTGGGGCTGCCACTTTGAAGTCACCACTTACAACCACTCAGCTCCGGGGACAGGCGGAGTTGGGCAGTTGTGATCCTGCAGGACTCCATTTGTACACCCCTCTTTGTAGGCACTTCTGTGCAGTTGCCCAAAGGAGGAAGCAACCCACGTGTCCACCTACAAACCAATGGATGAACCGAACACGGCGAGCATGGACGACAGGAAACCAGTCAGCTGTGAAGAGGAAGGACATTCTGACACGTGCTACAACAGGAAGGTGCCCACCAAGTGAAGAAGGGTACACGTTGCAGGATCCCACTTATATGAGGTCCCTAGAGCAAAACCACGGAGATGGGGTGCGAGGTTGGTTGGAGGGCATGTGGGGAGCCAATGCCTAGCAGGCCCAGGAGTCCCCTGGGGAATGAGGGGTTCTAGAGAAGAAAGGGGGTGAGGGCTGCACAGTGTGCCCATCCCTGATGGTTCATTTTATGTTCTGTGAGTTTTGCCATGTTTTAAAAAAATCATCTTAAATAAATATGTGCACACAAAAATTACAGCCCACCGTGGAGGCACGTGAGTCAGGAAAGCAGTTTCCATGCGCCTCTGCTTGCAGCCTGGATGGAGGAGGAATTCGGCTCCCACCCCAAACCTTGCTGCCAACAGTCTGGATTCTTCTGGCCATGTCCCCATTGCTACAGCCTCGGCTGGCATGTGAAACACACCGCAGGGGTTAGTAGTAGGTGACACCATCTGAACAAACGTTTGCAGATACACGGCGAGGTCACCAGCTGCTTGTCTGCAACGTCTACCAAGATGGCGTCTTTCTAGCCACTTGCTTCATTCGCTCACTTTCAAATACCAGCTTCTACTGCCTGTGGCAGGCCACCCTGTGCCACAGCCCACACAGGTTAGGAGCTGTTAGGGCTCTGAGCATCAGGGATGGAGGCTTAAACATGAAAGAATTTGTTTTTGCAATTTAGTAAGACCAGAAGGAGTCACTGCTGGCATTTGTTCTGTGTCCCAGGATGTCAAGGTCAAGGTCAAGGACTTTTCCCACGGTCCAAGATGCTTGCTGAGGCTCTTGACCTGTGTACCTGTGTTCTAGGAAGCAAGAGGAGGAGGGGAAAAGGCCAAAGTGTGTGTGTGTGTGTGTGTGTGTGTGTGTGTTCCAGCTAACTCCTTTCTTTATATTCCACCGCAAAACTTTCTGCTTGTTTCTTATTGGGCCTGAAACAGATGGGAGAAAGGTAGCTGTTGGCTGGGCACACTGATGTCTCTCCCTGCAAACCGTCGGTTCCATCAGTAGGCAGAGGGGCCAAGCACTGGGCCATCAGCCTCCTTAGTGCCTCTCCAAAGAAAGCCGAGCCAGCATCTCCCAGCCCATCTGCTAACCGGTGTGTTTGGTTTTGTGCTTGGCCATTCTTAGTAGGGAGAAATTCTTTTTAGATAATCTTATTACTTTATGTATTTTCTCTAAATTTACATATGTCATCTGTATACAAAAACAAAAATTATGTGGCTACATAAGTTCCTTTAGGACAATGTATCAATTAGCATTCTCTAAAGATACAGGGCCAATAGGATGAATGGATGGATAGATAGATGATTGATAAATGATAGATAATAGAAAGACAAGCAGATAAATAGAAGGGTAGATGGATGGATGGATAGATAAATATGAATAAAATTTATTTTAAGTCATAAGTTCATCCATCATTTGGGCTGATAAAAAAAAATCCAGGGCAAGTCAGCAGTCTAGAAACTCGGGCAGAAGTGAGTACTACAGTCTTGGGGCACTATTTCTTCTTTTTCAGGAAACTTCCATTTTTCCCTTATGGTCTTCAACTGATTGGATGAAGCTCACCCACAAAGTCAGTCTTTCTTACAGTGAACTGGTTGTAGATGTCAACCACATCTGCAAAGCACCTTCACAGAAGCACCCACTTTACTCTTTTATTATATACCACGGACACCATGCCCTGGTCAAATTGACGTACACCTGACCATCAGGCAGGTGACAGGATGTAGGGGAAATGGCACTAACATGGGGCCAGGGGCTTGAGTTCAAGTTCCGACTCTGGTCTCTGACAGCAATGCCTCTTCTCTTCTCTGGGCCTCATCCCTTTGCCTGGACAGTCAAGGCCTGGGTGAGGGGGCCTCTGGGTCCCCCCGAGACGAGTACAAGCTCGTGCCTCAGGAGGGGCTCCCCGTGAGAGATGGTAACAGCAAGGTTGATGAGGATTCTGATAAAGGAGAGAGAAGAAAAAGCCAGGGCCGGCTGTGCCCTGGGCCAAGGACGGTCAAACCCACAGGCTACAGGGCACACTGTGGCCCGAAAGAAGCCGTCAGGGAACAGTGACGTTAGTTCTCACCAGTCCAGTGCCTCAGTGGCCAGAGCCCGGGTAGAAATGCCCCCGTGCAGCTATGAGTGTGGCCAGCGGTAAACCAGGGTCCCAGCACAGACCCTGTGACCCTGCAGGACACTCAATGCCTCTGCGCCCGACCTCCTCATGCGCGGAGGGGAACGAGGGTCATTAGGCGCATCTTACAGAAGCAGCGCAAGGATTATGCGCCAGGCATCCCCAGTCCTGGAAAGTTGCCACTGTCATTGACTAAGACGCCCTTTGGTTGTTGGGATTCTAGGAGGTTTTCGTTTTTATGACCAAACAGGCCTCAGAAGAGGTCAGCCGAGATGCTCTGTCCATTCCCCTGAGCTCAACGGGGACCACGTGGCTTTCACAGAGTCTCAGGTAAGATTTGAGAATGGCTGTGTTTGGCAGAAGAACACGGGTGCGGCCCACGTGAGGCAAGAGCAGGGCGGCTGCGTCTGTAACTGGTCACCTCTGTCAACATCACCTTGTTGGCCATGAAAACAGTCACTGGGTCCCCGCAGCAGGCACCAGGGCTCCAGAGGGAGCAGGATGTTGTCCACGTCCTGGCAAGATGAGCAGGCTAGAGGGAAGGCAGCCTCCACAGACACACCGATGCCACGTCACCAGAGCCACGGCCAAGCCACTGGATGAGCCAAGGGCACCTACTCTACGCTGGGCGGGCACGTGGCGAGTAGAACAGCCGCAAACCAAACCAGACCTCCCTCCACCTTACACTCTGGCCTCAAAACAATCATCACGAGGTGGGGACGATCACAAGGTGACAACTGAGTGCTACGAGTGTGTGTACTGGGGATTCAGGGGTCGCTGAGGGAGAGGTGAGCCGTGAAGCAGCAGGAGAGTCACCTGGGCAGAGCAAGGGAAGACCTGTCCAGAAGAGATGTCCGCAGGCAAAGTCCTGGAGGGAGCCGGAGGCGAGTGGGCAAAGCAGCCAGGCTGGGCTGGAGGGGAAAGGAGGGCCTGGCCACGGGGGCCTTCAGGCCACGCGGGAGCTCTGGGCTTGCCCTTGAGTGTCCAGGAAGGCTGCGAAGCACGAAGCTGGCAGTCCACTTTGATGCGTCTGTGTGTGGAGGGGGAGGTTCAGAGACTTGGTAAGAAATCCCTACGCCCCACTACAGAGGCGGGGGGCAGGGGGGCAGAGGGGAGAAAGGACTCAGTGACCATTAGGGCGGCCAGACCTGGAGGTGGGTGGGGAGGGGGAGGGCGAGTCAAGAAGAGCTGGAGGTGCGCTTGAGGGAGGAGGAGAGGAACCTGGGAGGTTTCCTAAGCACCACCCGCAGGCTCAGGGGCAGCAGGTGAGGGTTGGGGTGCGTTTTAGGGAGGGAGCAGGAAAGGACGTCTCAGTGAGGCTCTGGACATGGGCAGTGAGGCGGGGGAGAGACAGACTTGCCCCCAGGTGACCCGGGGGTGCCAGGGGCTTCCAGGTGGAGAAAGGGCAAAGCCGGGCAGGAGGGGGAGCCCACCCTGGGTCCCGGCATGCGATGCTCAGGTGCTGAACTTGGGGCACCTCGGCAGAGCTGTTCTCTGCACCCCTAAGTGAAACCATGTTGCTGGGAACACGGGGTGCCAGCTGCCGGGAAGAAGTGGGGTCGGCAGGTCCTGAGGGACGAGGTGTTGGAGGACCCCGGGGACCTGAAGATAGAGGACGGGGTTTCAAGGTCTGGGAGGAAGGGGAGTCCTGGGTCCTGTGGGAACTGGCATGAGGGGGGCCCTCATGCGTGTGAGGGAGGGTGATGCCCGGACCTCGCTTCCGATGGAAGACAGCCTGTGAGGGAGGGGTGTAAGAGGGAAGGGGACAGAGGTCCCTGCTCAGGCACAGGAGGACCCAGAGCATCGCAGAGAGGAGGAGCCAGAGGAAGCCACCCAGGAGCCCGGGCGCCTCATGACCCAACAAAGCTGCACCCCACCCGCCCCGGGTTCCAGACTCGGCAGTGCCGGCCCGTCTCTTGGCAACTGGATTCAGGGCCATGGCACTCCTAACACCCCAGGGAGTGAAAGAAGTCTTCCAATTCCAGGTGAAGAAAGAGAAAGCGGGCCTTTTGAGACAAAGTTTGCCCCGTGGGTCCAGAAATGGGGCGTGTGCCAGGGGTCACTCCAGAGCGGTGTCTCTTCAGGGTGGTGTCTCTTCAGGGGACACCCTGGGCATCCACTGTCTCTCACACCACCTGTGATGGGTGCGGCCACATTCCAGGCTCGCCTACCCCTGCTGGTGGCCAGTGTTGGGGCCTGCAGGGACAGCCCCTGGTGTGGCAGAGCCTGCTGGAGAGAATGCGGGACTGCTCCTGCCCCCCCAGGAGCCCCGGCACCCTGGGGGCTCTCTGCAGTTGAGCCCACAAGTGTGGGGAGCGGGGCCCTGAGCTGACTTGAGGGAGAAGGGCAGCTGGACCGCCTGGGTCAGGTAGAGGAGAAGAGGTTCTGGGACTGAGGACAGGGATCGGGCTCCCTGTGCCATCAGAGCAGTCATGGTCCCCAGGGTCCTCCTAGCCAGAGCATCCTGGCCCCAGGAGACTGACACCCCTTGCAGGGTGGGTGTCCCCAGGGTCTTCTCAGGGGGGGGAGGAGACCATCACCCCATACCTTTTTCTACCCTGCCCCCTTAAGTGGCATTTGCATCTCCTACATGTGTCGGTGACCTATAAGAACCTTCTGGAAGGGCTAAAGAACTCTCAAGCAGCGGGGTCTCACTGCACACCAGGGGAAAGGCTTCCCATCAGTCTTTCCCTCCCGCTCTGCCAGAGTGCCCGAGTCCCACGGCTGAGCTTCATTCCTCCCGTGAAACATCGCCCGCCAGACGCCTTGTCTGTCTGTCAGTCATCTGCACACTAGCACGAATTCCATGATCCCATCAACAGGGAAACCCGTTGAAAGTAGTCTTGGGGGAAAATCGAATTGTTTTAGGGAAGAGGGATAAGGCCGTGATTCAGAGCTTGAGACCCGCTGAAGGCCCGCAAACCTGGGCCTGCGGTGGCTGCGTCAAGTCTCGGAGAAGTGAGTTCAAACCAAAGAACAAGTCCCCAGAGAGGAGAGAGAAAGCGGAATTCTCCCGGGAGACCCTCCCTCCCTGTCCCTGGGGTCGGAGGGCCTGGGGGTGGGCCTGCACGGTATCCAGCCGCGGCCTCTCACTCCTGCGCCGTGTCCTGCAGAAACCTAAAGGCCGGGAGCACCTGCGGAGACTCCTGAACTGGGAAGCGTTTGACGAGTTGAGGGACGCGCGCAGGAGCATCCTGCTGGACACCATCTATGACAGCGTCATCTTCGCGGTGGGCAAAGGCTTCCCGTGGGTGGAGGTGGTGCAGGTGGTCAAGTTCACGGAAGAGCTGCTCAAGGAAAGCAAAGGTATGGACACGGGCTGGGGGCGCCCCTGAGCCCCAGGTCGCCGCCCCGAGAGCCCGGGGAAGCCAGACCCTTCCTCCCACTAGAACTGGCTCCTCTCATGCTGTCTAGGCCTCCCCAGGGCTGGAGGCTCCTAGGTGTCTGCCCAGCTGTGAAGCTCGAGGCCCTGCGGACCAGGCCTGCGCTAGCTGGGGTTTGCGTCGGTGGCGGTTCACTTTTGCTTCAATGGGTCACGTGTCACCCCTGCTTGCAGCCCCTCGTGGACTTCCCGTGGTGCCCTGGAGGACAGCGAGCCTCCTGGGATCAGGCTTGCTGGTGGAATGTGGGGGGCTCCCTTCAGGTCTGAGCTTGCTGGCCTGACATGGAGCGGTCAGGTACATCTGGGGTGCGTCTGGGCCACCCCTGCCCTGTGCACGGCTGTCATGGGGAAGGAGCCCGAGAGCACGTGGTCACACCCGTCCACCTCTTGGGCTCTGAAAGGCAGACTCATTTATGGAGCAAATACCATGTTCAGAATGGCCCTCTGTGCTGCCTCCGCCGCAGTTAACTTGGCCAAGAATCTCCCGAAGGGTCCGACTCAAGGGAGAAGGCAGTGAGAAGTGGGGTATTTCTAAGAACCCCCTCTTTACATCCTTACCGGGGACCAGATGGAAAAGACCAAAAGACACTTCCCTGCTGAAGTGGACCCAGCAACGTCAGTGAGAGGCCACACAAGACCCGGGTGTCCCGGTGGGACAGCAGTGAGAAGCCACCTCCTCGTGCGTTGTGGCCAGCAAGGGCCCAGCACCTGCATCTCCCTGAGGAGCCACATTCAGAACGTGGCCCCAGGTCTTCCCAGTAAGCCTCTGACAGCCCAAGGCCACCGAGGCCCGGCCTGAGAGCGGCTGAGGAGACCGGGCCCCAAGGCGCCTGGGGCCCCGCTCAGGCTGGGGACCTGCTGTGGCTAGAGCTCCCCTTCTGTCCTGATGGTCAGGTTGGGTGTGTCCTTGCTTCAGGAGGCCCCAAGTGGGGACCCTGGGGAGGGTGGGCTTCGTGTGGCCTACATATCCCAAGTCGACTGGGAAAAGAACTGGTATTTTTGAAACTTTTTTATGTTTAATTTGTTTTATCTTGAAATTATCTCCCAAGAAGGTAAAATGGGATTTTGACCACGTAGGGGACGTTGGAAGGTCCTCCTTGGGCTTTCTGGGCATGATCAGCAGCGGCCACGGACCCAGGCCACATGACGCCCCCTCTCCCTGTCTTCCCCGTACGGTGATTCTGTCCCTGATGATGCCACCGTCCCTCACACAGGGTGCCCTGTGTGGGATGCACATGGCCCCGTCCGGATGCAGCCTAAGCTCACTGTCGGGTCCCAGCACCTACCCCAGTGTCCTCCCCTGAGCTCACCACCTCTCACCATCCCACCAGGCACCACGTCCTCCTCTGTCTCTTGGTGGCCACTGCGTCAAGTCTGAATTCTACAGCCCACTCACCAAACCGCAGGGTGAATTTTCAGACACACGGTCCCACCAGCTCCCTCTTGGAAGCTGCTCGGGGCTCCCACTGCCCGTCGGGCAGGCGAGGATCAGCCTCTTGCTCTGCTCACCACACATCCCTCTCCACCCAAGGTGCAGAGCTGCACCAGCCCACACCTCTGGAGCAGTGTCTCCTGGCCGACACCTGCTGCTCCTGGTGGGGAGGCTGTCTGGGTGGCAATCTCCTCAGCAGCATGTGCACAGAGACTCTCAGAGAGCATGAATAAGCTGGACCCCCAGAGGCAGAGGATAGATTGCCTCCATCACCTCTGAAAATTCTCTTCCTGGCCCTAGCAGAGATTTCTCCACAGTCAATGCCAGTCTCAGGATGAGCTCTGAATGTTTCTGGAGTTCTAATGCTATCATTTCCTAGCTGTGTGACCTTGACAATTGCCTCAACCTCTCTGTGCTTCAGATCACGCATCTATAAAACGAGGATGACTGTGGGGTTGTTGTGTTCGTTTCTATAAAGCACTTGGAAGAGTGACTGGAGTGTTGGGCGGGGTTTGGGCCACACTCCCAAATGGTGAAGTTCTGAAAAATAAAAATCCTCAAAGTCTAAAATTCTGAAGAAAAAATTCTGGAAAAAAAAA
Source organism: Marmota flaviventris (assembly GCF_047511675.1). NCBI lineage: Eukaryota > Metazoa > Chordata > Mammalia > Rodentia > Sciuridae > Marmota > Marmota flaviventris. Next base: position 171,905,120 of record NC_092500.1, read on the forward strand.
TTTAAAAATATTTATCAAAAAGCCTTTTTTTTTTTTTTCTTTAACAAGGAAATTTGTTAGAGAGGCATGTAGACCTGAAAGATCTGGGTGTTGTGGCACACGCCTGTGACCCCAGAGGCACAGAAGGCTGAGCCTGGAGGATTGAGGGTTTGAGGCCAGCCTCAGCAACTTAAGATTCTGTCTCCCCACCAGAACAAAGTGACATAACACTTCACAGACCACTTTACAAAAGAAAATAGACAAGGTTTTCGAGGTATAACCCCTCAGGCGTACACGTGACAGTAGCACAGGTCTAACAGCTACCAGCCAGTGAACCAAATCCAAGAAGAAACAGTGCAAAGTAAAACGCCGGGAGATGCGCTGTGATGGCGAGCACCAGCGCACACCTGCGGTCGTGTGAAGCACCTGGTCAGACCGCCACGGCGGATCACTCAAGAACCACGTCAGGTCACACCTCATGTCCAGTTTCCTGGAAAGCCGAGACCCTGAGACATTTCATCCTTCACAGAAGCCAGTGTATAAACATGACACCTCACAAAAAGAAAAAAAAAAGACATCTTTATTAAGGAAATCTCAACATTTTCAAATGACACAACGCACACACAAAGTCCACGTTGAATGACGCACTTTCAAGGAGTCGAATTTGTAAAAAAACAACAACAAAAAAAAAACACCTGCCTGTGATGAATCAGGACTCTCTAAAAGCCTTTGCACGTTTATACCTGCATTGGAAATGACGCAAAGATGAAATGAACAGCATAGAAAGTGGTAAAAGTCACCAACACTGACCAACTAAAACAGGGGAGAAAAGAACTGTTTCAAAGAAGAATGCAAATTTTAAAAGGTCAAAAGCTAGAAAGGCAAAGAGCAGGATGATGATGTTCACGATCATCGACCAGATTTCAAAGTCTCCCATCAGAACCCGCAGTTTTGTTTTTTTTCTTTTAGGACATGGCTCCCTTTGAAGAATACGCTCACATTTGCTTTCTACTTGGTCCACCTTTGGTGAAATTCTCCTGTGACTCCACATCCGCCCGCGTTTGGCCTCCCTGTGAAACCGTCCCCCGGTCTGGGCTGTGGCCTGGTGTTCTTGGGGAGTGTGGAACTCACTCCTCTTGCACTCGCGTGCAGACCCCAAATACCGCACCAACATTTTGAAGACCAAACAGGGACGCTGGTGCCTGTCCTCTCATCCTCCTCGTACATCATTATTTTCGAACGCGTCAGTAACATCACTGGCTGCTTCGGGCAAACGCAGCTTTAATTCATTCAAAGCTCCCGGAGTCCCATCAGTTGAAGGAAAGCCAACGCAGACAAAGGACGCATTTGTAAACTCAAGCTCTTATTGTTGTTGTATCCACTCATCTGAATTTTCTGCCAAATGCTCTGGGCTGAATGGGAAAACTAACTTTATTGTAACACCTTGAAATGTGCCTTTAGAAGCCTTGAAAAACACCTGATTCCAGATGTCGTCACGGTGTGGAGATTCCATTCAAATCCTTCTCTTCTGCCAAGTCTACCAAATCTCCAGATAAGCATTTTTAAAGTGTGATGCTTTCCCCAGTTGTGATACATGATCCTGCAAATAAGGTCTGGAATTCGGGGATCTAACAGGAGCATGAATTGTATATTTGATTTTAAAAAGTGAGATTGGTTTTGAAAGTGCCATCTATTTGCCAAAGTCAAACGTGCTAGTTTTTGTTGTCTTGAGACAGGTTCTCACTCTGGTGCCCAGGCGGGCCCTGTGCTGCTGGGCTCAAGGGATCCTCTTGCACCTGAAGTCGGTTTTAGGCTGTTAGGAGTAAATAGAAGTCTGTCTCTGTCCATAAGCAGATTCCCAAGCGAGAACAGTCCAGCCTCTAATGCGTTTTGTAGCACTGGGGAGGAGCTGTCATGCACATCCTTGCTTTAGAAGGTCACCAAGACCCTTGATGTCTGCCTTCTCTGACAAAGGCCAGTTTTCGGTGCTAGCGTGAGGAGCAGCAGCAGGACGCGACTGAGTAATTTAGCGACTACCCTGCCTGCAACCCAGAACGCGGATCCCCTCTGGACCTCCAGCTTTCCCGCTCCCGTGCAGAGCCTCATTCTCCTCCTGCGTGGGAATTGCAGCTGGGGATGGGGGCCTTCAGGATTCCAACTTTCAGGACTGCACCCAGAGCCGCCCCAGGCCCTCTTCATCGTGCCTCTTGGTTCAGCGGCTCCCTGCAGCCATGGCCAGGCCCCCCAGGACCCTCCCCACGCCCAGGATGTCTCGTAGTGCTCAGGGCGCCCTGGTCTTGCGTCCACGTCGGCCCTCCTGCGCTGCCTCGCCCACCCTCGCGAGCTTGTTCACCCACGTCCTGCCCACTCAATTCAGACTCAACTCCCCAGAGTCCTCCACCTGGACCTCAAGGAAGGCTGGACCCAGAGAGACTTGAATCCCCCCCAGGGGAGGGGCTGCACCTGTTCGTTTTTGTCCCCTCTGTCCTCAGAGCCGGACAAGGCACATGGCGTCCACTAGGCGTTGAATGAAAACAGGGGTTAACTAAGGAATGAAAGGGAGGACCTCGGCGCCCGCAGGGACAGAGGTGCCCGGGGAAGGGGAGGCCAGGCCGCCCGCCCTGTACGGGTTGCTCCAGGGAGATGTGTGCTCAGTGGAGTTAGAAGCGTCAGAGCAACGAGGCACCAGACCTGCAGCCAGAAGGTCTGGGTTCAAATCCCACCTCCTCACCTGCTCCTGCTAACCCGGGGAACGCTGGGTACCTCTCTGTGCCCCTGTCTCCTCCTCTGTGAAGTGAGATGGTAATAGCTCCAACCCAAAGGGCAGTGGGCAGGATTAAACAGGACAGGACATGTGAAGTCCACAGCAGGTGACTGGCACATAGGAAGCGCTCACTCACTGTTAGCCACCCCTGCTCCCCAGTCCAGAGGCGGGATGGACCACGGGTGTGTGTGGTCCAGGACAAGGAGCACCACTGCTGACCAGTGCTGCCATTCCTTGTCTTCCCTTCCTCTGCAGATGGGGTCAGGTATGGGCCAGCAGAATGGAGGCCCAGGCTACCGCAGGGCTGGCTCTAATCCAGCTGCTCCACACAGGGGCACACACGCAAGGAGGCCTTGATGCCCCCCAGCATGAGAGGAGGGACCTGTCCACGGCCCTTGTCAGGGGACCTGGCATTGAGGGGCAGGAGCTGCTCACACAGCGGCAGATCAGGCCTTCCCGTCCGCCCTCGCTCCCTGCGCTCCCAGGCACATCCACCTATCACGGTGTGGACGCAGACCGCGTCCCCGGGGTCCCCGGCCGCTCTAGGACGATTCTGCTCTGGCTGTCACCCACAGTGGCTGGGCTCCTCTTGGCAGGCGGCTTCTCCAGGGCCACTTTGTTGTGGCTCATCTGGGGCTGAGGATGGCTGAGCTCTGTTTGCATACCAGATAAGGAGGTTGGCAGACAGCATTTAAGGAGGGTCATGTTTGCACAACAATGATTCAGACTCTGCCAGGACAGCTGCCAGTTCCGCTTATCGAGCTGCCTGATCGGGCCCCAGCGGAGGGAGGGAGAGAGTGGCCCTTTATTCAAAAGCATAAGCTGATTCCACCCTGGCAAAGGGCTCAACTCGAGGCCAGAGAGACAGACTTCGACACTTGGCACCTCTTGCCAGTCTCTGGGAAGCCCTGGACAGATCACACCCACCTGTCCCTCGGGGCCGGGAGTGAAGTCACCAGCCATGGCACAGAGGTGCAGAATTCGGAGTAGGAAGGCCCCTTGCCTGCTGGCCTGGTGGGCAGATCCTGGGGCTAGGAGGACCAGTTGGTGGAGGACAGGGAGGGCGGCCAAGTGTGTCATGGCCCTGGTATCTGCAGTTCCGCCCACAGCCACTCCTGATTCTTCAGGAAATGTCACCCAGGCCACCATTGGATGAGAAGGTAGCCACCTGCCTGTCCCCAACAGCTGGGGTCTGGAGGAGGAACAACCCCCAACTCCCCCATGAGATTCTTCTTCTGGGACATGGAGGGTTGTACCTTGGATCTACGCTGCAAGCCCCAAGCACCCTTCCCCATGTCAGGAGCCCCCGGCATCAGGAGCAGCAGAGCGGAGAGCAGGGGCCACGGCCTGCGACAGACCCTCCCTCCAGCAGGAGCAGGACCACCTCACCAGAGGCCCTCGGGGGTCTTTGGAGGCAACTTCTTTGTTGGAATCTCTACAAAGGCCACTGGCTGGGTCTTAGAGAGAGCATTTCTTGGGACAAGTGGACAACTATCATTTCCGATACCCCCTGAGTCCCTTTGTCTGCTCAGGCCACCACCATGAAATCCCACAGACCAGGTGATTCAACATCGGACATCTGTGTCCACACGGCTCTGGAGGCGCAGTCCAAGACGAAGGCCTCGGCAGGCCTGGCTCCTCCGGAACCCCTCGGCTTGGCTTGTGAATGGTGTCTTCCCCGAGCCCTCACCTGGCCCTCCTTCTGCGGGTGTCTGTGTCCTAGTCTCCTCCCCTTATGAGGACACCAGTGATATGGGATGAAGGCCACCCACATGACCTCTTTTAACCTTAATCCTCTCTTTGGACACCATCTCCAAATGCAGTCACCCTGAGGTCCTGGGGTTGGGACTTTAGCATATAAATTCAGTAGGGCACAACTCACAGAGTGAGGTCACAGCTCACCAGGTGACACTGTCATAAGGAGGCCAGAAATCAAGACCATGCCATAGAAACCTTCCCCGACATCCCCTGGCGGGGCTATCCACCCTCCTGGGGTGGCCCAGCGTGGTGTGGCCACTTACCACAGCCTGGCATCATGGGAATTTTTTTAATGGGAGACACTGAGGCCCAGGAGGTTAAGAGGCTCGCCATGGCTGTGCCCACAGGCTGTGCCCACATCTGTCTGACAGCAGAGGACACCCCTTGGCTAGCAACTGTCCATCTTGACGGGGGCCTGGCAAGGGGCTGTGAGTCCTGAAAGCCCTGGAGGAGCCCCTGCGTGAGAAGCATTAGGCGCCAGGTGTAGAAGAAAGAGGGACCAGGGAGACACCTGGGTGTGGGTGCCTCGGTCACCAGGAGTTCCCACAGGATGGGGCGGGACGGGTCCCGGCTCCTGACAGGAAGGCCCTGATGGGTGACTGTCCAGGCCAGCTGAGAGGCTGAGCTGCACCCTGTGCTGGGCGTGCCCCCGTGTGTGGGCGATGTGCAGGGACCCTCAAGACAGGACCTCTGGCTCTCTGGTGTGACCTCTCACTTCTCATTCCTTCCTTGGCCTGCTGGACACACCGTCAGCCTCAGGGACCCCCCTCAGAGGGTTTTGGGGATTGTGTGGAGCAGCTGGCTCTCTCAGTGCCGGGCCTGCTTCAGTGGGGTTACCTGGTGCTTCTCATCTCGGGGGAGACTGTGAGGGTGAAGAAGCCCCCTCAGCAAGCTGGAGTCCGCGGCAGAGCCTGGCTGGGAGGCACCGACAGTACCTCAGTGGTGGCTTTGGGGACTGTCTGCCCCATGGAAATTCCTGCAGCATCTTAGAGTGGAGGGGACCAAGAGGTTCCACGGTCCTCGTTCCCCACCCAACTGCACATTCAGGAATTCTGTCTCCAGCTCTGGGACCCACAGCTGCCAGCTCTGATCTCATTTCTCAGGAGACGAGTGGCTCTCTCTTCTCAAACGTTCTTCCTATTTTTGAACCAAAGCTGGTCTCTTTGGACTTCTGCCTGATGGCCCTGTCCTGCCACCACTCACTCCAGCGGTCATTCCAGACTGAGTTGCTTGGAAGTCACCCCCCTCCCCAATAAAGGCTGACCAGAAAGACAACCTCCTCCTCTCCCCTGCAGCCCCATAACTGGGGGCCCAGCCAACTCCCAGCCATCCTTCCCCCTGATGTCACTGTGTCCAGGGAACAAAGAGCTTCCCATGACATCACGCTGGCCCACACTCCACCTCCCATATGGTCAACAGAGCCACCAGGTGACCACCTAGATGGAGGCCATCCCATCTCCAGGACTCACGGCCCCAAGGTCAGGCTTGTCCCTGAGAGCCTGGTGGATTCCAGATCACCTCCCAGGGTGGGGGACACCAGTGGAGGCCTAGGGAAGAGAGGACAAGGACAAGGTTATTTATTGAGTGCCTACTGTGTGTGGCACACTGTAGAGCACTGGACACACAGGCTGTCACCCAGCTCCACCAGACACGTAGTCCACTGCTTCCACTGGACAGATCAGAACGCCCTCCCCAGAGGGCAGAGCCATGCTGGTGGTCAGGTGGCCGAGGGCAGAGGAGACCAGCACCCTGTGAATTCCCAGGCTCAGCCCCTCACAGCCTCACCATCCTGCCTTGTTCAGGGCCAGGCTCTGAGTCCATGCCCATCACCAGTGCTTCGTGTGACCGTGAATGGTGACCGAGAACAGTGTGCGGTCGCCTGCCCACACACGGGGGCGTGACCAGACCAGAGCAGCATGCCCAGTCCCAGGGCAGCTGGTGAGGTTGGTGCCAGGCACCGTGGTACTCCTTGACCCATCAGGCTGCCTGGAGACATCAGGAGGGACGTTGCTGGTCCTCCCCCAGAGGGATATCAGGCTGCACCAGGTGACCCTCTCCCTCTCCCTGCAGCTCCACCGGGAGCTTTGCACCAGCCCCAGAAATCAGGGGCTCCTGAGGAGACTGCTAGTTCTGCAGCTGGAGGTGAGGGGCCTCCCAGGACCTGAAGACCTTGGGACAGGCAGGAGCTATGGGAGTGGACTCAGCAAAGGTGGAGAGCTCTTGGACTCTCACCTGGAACTTCTGCCTGGCCCTAGGCCAGAGGTCATCCGAGCACCACAAAGCCCACCCAGGGCAGCCCCAGATCCAGCTCTCCTCCCTCGACTGGACCCCTTCCCCCTAGGGAGACTCCCCACCACCTCCTGAGACATTGCTCACCACCCAGAAGCCCCAGGCCCTGGGGGCACTGACAAGAAGTAGAACTGTCCCTTCCCCAAGCTGAAAGAGGCATCAGGGAGGACTCTGCTGGCCGGTCCAGGCCCCTGTGCTAGAGCAAGTCCTGCCTTTCTCTGGGCCTCAGTTTCCCCATCTTTGAACAAAGGAGCTGGACCAGCTCAGTATTTCCCCCAGTGTGCTCCCTGGTCCCGAGAGACTATTTGTCCTGGGATCTGAGGAGCGCTGTGCTTGCTCAGCCCTTTTGGATGATCTGCTGAGCTCATTATCATACTGAGACTCCATTTAGTTTCCCAGGATCCCGTGTTTCTTGGAGACTCTGGCCATGAAACATGCATTTTGATGCAATACCTATTGCAGAATGTCCCCGTGAGTTAGGGGCCCTTTCCACATCCACCTCCTACAAAGAAGCCACTTGGAGACACATGGTCAGAGTTTGAATTCGGGTTCTACCACTTACCTGCTGTATGCCCCTGGGCAAATCTCCCGGCCTTTTTGAGCCAATTTCTCGAACAGATGGAAGCGATGATGCCTACCCAGGCCTCGCTGCCCTGGGAGGGGCTGGGGGCCTGGGAGGCCGGGGCGTGCTGGGCCACATTGCCATGGCAGCCCCTGACCCAGAGGACAACGTCTGTCTCCTGCCATCGCGGTGCTGCCTCCTGGTCAAGGTCTTCAGCAGCCCCTGCGTGAGAGCAGGGGAGGGACCCAGAGCAGTCAGGGGCACGAGGACAGGGCTGGACAGAGGTGGCAGGCTTGTGCTTTCCTCTGCTTCGCACACTCCTGCTCCAGCTCTGGGCTCTGGGGTTGGGGCAAAGTTAAGCCAGCCAGGCTGCGGCCTGTGGTTCTTCCCCTTGCAGCCAAGACAGGGGTGACCAGACTGGCTCGTCTGGACGCTGGCTCCCTCTCCCATGCCCACCCAGAGGGGGCAGCCCCTCTCTCCATTCCCTCCTCTGGCTAGCCGGTGGCCCACCCCTGCACTCCCTGCTGTGCAGCCTCGGAGGCCCCAGAGACCCCCAGTGCATCCTGGTGCCTCTTTGGCCCGATGCGGGAGCGGCTGGCATTGCCATCGCAGCGCCTCCTCCGCACTCCCCTCCTCATTCCTCTCCTCCTCCACTCCTGCAGCTTTCCTCACAGGTGCTGGCCTCCAGGGGCTTGGGGACAACTTCAGGAAGTTCTCAGCAGCCAATGCAAATGAAGGCCACTCCCTGTTGTTGAAGAACAACGTGCAGGCACAGATCTGCTCAGCCAGAGGCTTCTCCCTGAGCCCTAATCCCTCTGCTCTGAGTCACTGGGGTGCAGATCGCTGGTCTCAGGAGCCAGCTTCGGATGGGAAACGCAGCACTGGCCAGAGAGTGTCTTGGGGCTGCGGTGAGAATCCAGCCAGGGACTGTGCCTGCTTGTGGACTCAGGACAAGGTCCACAGTGGGGTTGTTGGACACCCGCAAGGGTGACAAGCCACCAAGGAACACTGGGCCACGTCTGCTACAGCACGCAGCACAATGTGCCTCGCAGACTTCTCGACCAGGCTGGGCTCCGTGCATGATCGCTGGGCTGGCCTTGGCACAGAAGGCAGGCACGGCCACTCCCTTGGAGGACCAGTGACCCCATCCCCTGCGCTGCCAGGCCATTCTGGAACATAAGCAGGGCAGCTCTGGAAGTTCAGCTCCAAGGAGTCCGGAGAAGTCCAGTGAGCCGCCTGGTGGAGTTCTATTATACTTCTCTGTGGTCCAGCTTTGATGGTCAGAAACGAGGGCCTCGTGCCCATCTGGGATCCCCCTGTTGGCCATTCCTGCACCCTGCCATAGAGCCTCCACCTTCCCGCTGGACCCCGCCAGGCCTCTGCCTTTAGCCTCCAGGCTTCTGAGTGGAGCTGCTCACGTGGTGAACTTCTCCACCTTCGCGGGCTCAGGCCAGAGCAAGCTGCATGCAGAATCCTGACGCGTTGGTTCCCGAGCTCCGGGCAGCCCTGACTCTCATCCTTGGATGTCCGAGGCTTCTGCGGGAAAGTCCGGCTCTTTGGTGTGGCCTAGAGGCTCCTCCCAAGCTCTCTGTCCGAACTGTCACTCCCAAGCCTTCCCATCCCCAGCCAGTGCCCCAGAACCAGCTCTGCCTCCCGGAAACTGGAGCTCCATGTGGGTGCCCCCACAGCCACGCTGCCCCCCGCTGGCCTTCAGCCGCTGTCCCTGCTGCCCATGAACCTGGGAGCCCCTCCCACCCAGCAGCCTCCCAGGGGATGACCACATCCATAGTCCACTTGTGCCCCACACCCAGCACATGGGGGGCTCACTGAGTAATTCTTCTAGAATGACGTCCCCCCCATGCCTACAGCCACCTGCAAACGCTGCGGTGGCTGCCTGCGGGCTCAGGTTCATTCAACCAGTCTCTACGTCCAGGAGGGGTGCCGGGTGCCGGGCAATCTCCTTACCCAGCTGCCACGAGCTCAGGACTCACCTTCCGGCGCAGGGCAACACACACCGGTGAACTGAAGTGTGAGGCAGCGCCAGGTGCTCTGGAGAGCGGGCCTCTGTGGACAGGGCCAGCCTCCAATGGCCCTCTCTCCTTTACCCACCTCTGCCCAGAAAAGGGCTCTGATGTTGCCCATCTGGGCTCCTCTGTCACCGTGTCAGAGACCCCTCCCTGACTATCCAGATAATCTGCTTTTCCTACTGTGCCCTTCCAGCCCCCGTGGCCCTGTGCAGAGCTAGATTATCTGTATGGCTTCTCCCTAGAACTCCCTGGGGCCTGGAAGAAGAGCTCTTGTGCACAGAGGCCCCCAGTCAGTGTGCGTCAGCTGAATGAAGAACCGCTCATCACTGCACTCCGCACAGTGGAGTTGCTTTGCTGGCTCACGATGTCCACCAGGCCCCTGTGGCACATGGTCCAGCGCTGGCCCTGGTGATAGTCCCTCCATGGCAGTCCCAAGCCCAAGCTTTCCCCAGAAAGCCCTGGGTGCTTGGGATTGAACCAAGGGCCTAGCATGGGGTAGGCAAGCTCTCTACCACCGAGCCACAACCTGGGCCTCAGACCTTGTGATTTTCTGCTTTGTTTTCTTGGGCGAGCACCGTGAGGGCAGGGGATGGGCCTTATTTACCAGGGCATTGCCAAGACAGGCTGCAACCGTGTATAGGCTCAGCAACAGTCTGGCAAATCTGGCAAATGAGCCTTGGATGGAAGGAAGGGAGGGAGGGAGGGGTGGTGGGTGGTGGGGCTGGGAGAGACTCTTCCCACAGAGCAGGCACACTCTCCTGCGGTGACTGCTGACTCTGGCAGGCTCCGGGCGGAGCACTTGGTCCATGGCCCCAACTGGTCTCCAACCGGCCTGCAACATGAATGTGATTGTCCTGCATTTTACATGTGAGCAGGCAAAGGCCTCATGTCACAAGCATGGACAGTGCCCCAATCCTCCCAACCCGGGACCCCGTTCTGAGACGGAGCTCAGCTGGAGTGGGGGCAGTTCTGAGCCTGCAGGTTTGTCCTGAGAGGAGGGTGGCCCAGCCCAGGGACCGTCAGTGCTGCACCAGGATCACCACACTGCACAGAGGCCTCCTTATGCTGTCGTGGGAGACGCAGCCTGAGTATCCAAGACACCCCCAGCACATCCCAGTGAGGCCCACAGTGGAGCAGTGCCCATCCACTAAGACAGCGCCCTGCCCCAGGCCTCTGGGGGAGGAAGATGGATAGATAGCCCCACCCACCCAGCGGCCTCGGGAAGGAGCCAAGTGTGAACAAGAATGGGGCAGAGGACTTTCCAGGAGACCTGGGTGTGGGGCAGTGACCCCTCCTGCAGAGCTGGGAGTGATCCTGCCCGGCTGTGGGCTCCCTGAGGGAGCCGGGGAAGGGCTGTGCAGGCGAGCTAGCCCCAGGGTGGAGGCAAGCCCCCAGCACCCACGCTGGACCGCCATCCTCTAATGGCCCTGGAGCACCAAAGGCGTTAAAACAGTGACATGATGGTCACCTGGCCTCAGCTCCCACCTTGCAGAGGACACAGTGGGGAGCAGGAAAGCTGTGGCCATGTTCACAGAGGGCTTCAGGGACAGCATCTGTGTCAGAACCATGTCTGCTCACACCCAGGGGCCTGTTCAGCTGCCCCCTGACTCTGCTCTATGAGTGTCACCAGGCCACACACATGCTCTAGACACCACCCTGTCAAATCCCAGTCACGGGCTGCAGACAACCTGACCTCTGCCTTAAACTCCCAAAGGGCCGTGAGCAGCAGGGAACAGGAGGGGACAGGAGGGGTGCTTCCCTCTCCGGAGCTTGCCAAGGCACTACCCTCAGAGGTGAGGCTTTTCATGGGGTCAGTGATCCTTGCCCCACCGAGAGCCCCGGCCACCAGTGCAGCAGTCGCCTGGGCCTTCGCCATCCCTGCATGCCCCCCTCAGACCAGACCCCTCCAGCACCCTGCCTCCTCCTCAAGAGTCCACGAGGAAACTCTGTGAAGCTCGGCTATTAAGGCAGGGCCACTGGGCAAAACAGGTGAGGACGGATGGCCACTGGCAGCGGGGAAGACGAGCACGGAAGCCAGGCCAGGCGGTGGCGCACACCTGAGATCCCAGCAGCTCGCGGGGCAGAGGCAGAGCATCGCAAGGTCAAAGCCAGCCTCAGCAAGTTATCGAGGCCCTGGGCAACTCGGCAAGACCCTGAATAAGAATTTAAAAAGGGCTGGAGATAGGGCTCAGTGGTTAGGCGCCCCGGTTCAATCCCCAGTACCAAAAACCAGACAGAAAAGTGTGTGTGAGTGTGTGTGGGTAAGTGTGTGTGAGTGTGTGTGTGTGCGCGTGTGAGTGTGGGTGTGTGTGAGTGTATGAGTGTGAGTGTGTGTGTGTGTGTGAGTGTGTGTGGGTGTGTGAGTGTGTGTGTGTAAGTGTGAGTATGAGTGTATGAGTGAGTGTGTGTGGAAGCCAGGGTAAAAGGGAGAGCTGCTTGCTCCACAGCTCCAGAGACAACGAGTGGCAGACAGAATCAAGGCCGGACGTGGGTTCTGAGGGCCAGCTGCCCAGCCTCAGAGCCCAGGCCAGCGGGCCACCAGTGTGATTTTGCCGCTCACGCTCTGGCCCTGGCCCTCTGTGCCCACAGGCTGCTCCATCACGGAGGCGGTGACGATTCTGGGGAGCAAGCTGCGGGACTACCAGAGGCAGTTCAGCACCGCCCACCTGCTGGCCCTCTGCGACTACTTCCACAACACCTTCATCCGCCACTACCGACTCTACCAGTGCGTCCTGGGCCAGGACCAGGAGGTCAACCTGACGGTCGCCCACCTGGAGGTGTGTGCGCCGCCCCCGCCCCTCCCGCTGGCCGAGGGCACGGACAGGGAGGTGTGGCATCACGAGCAGCAGCTGGCCGAGCTGCGGAGGGCCGAGGTGCAGAAGCGCACCAACATGCTGCTCCTGAAGGAGACGCTGAGCCTGGAGCAGGCGCACGTGCTGCAGAAGGCCTTCGGGGGCCAGGTGGTGCCCGCGGGGGCGCCCGCAGAGCCGCACCAGGCCCTGAGGAGAGAGGTGAGGCTCCCGCTGCCGGCGCTCACTTCCCACGGGGACACCGGCTGGACTCCGACACGGCCTCGTCTTCCGCACGGAAGCACGGAGGAGCCCGGTGTGCCCCGCGGGCCGTGCCTGCAGGTGCCATGACACCTCCCAGCAGGGCAGACACTGTGTCCCCATTTTGATGGTGAGACAAATGAGGCCCAGAGAACTTACTCTGCCCAAAGCCACCAAGCTAACCTGGGTAGAGGTTACAGTGGGCCTAGGGTCTGGCCGACCCTAAGTCCAAGTTCTGTCACGCTGTCATCGTGGATCTGTGGCTCGGAGCCGCTGCAGATTTTCCTAATGCCCTCGTCCACGGAGGCCCAGGGACAATGGAGGAAGGAGCATGGAGACCGCTCAGGGAGGGGGTTTGGGGTGAGGCCAGGCAGGACCAGAAGGGTCTGGTGGTGGATGTGAGACACCGCTGCCCTGCCCATGGGTACAAAGACCCCAGGCCCCCGTTGCCAGCGCCTCCCCAACCTCTCGTATCATGGTGACCAGCCTGAGGGAGTTGAGGCCAGCTCTAGCGCTACACAGGCACTGGCACTGTCTTGGTTACCTGGTCTTTGAACACAGGGACGAGTGTGTGCTCGAGTGTAGGTGTGTGCCTGTGTTGTGGGCACGGGGGAGGGGGGCAGGGGAAAGGGCTGTGTGTCCCCAAGGAGTTTCGTAGTTTGTCAGTTGGTTTTGGTTTCTGATGAGGAAAGAATTCCTTTGAAATTCAAAAACATATTTGGAAAATCTCTAAAGAAAAATTAAAACGACAGAATGGATGGTACTCATCCAAGGCTAGGTCTCCAGAAACACAGCACATCCAGGTGCCATGTAACCTCAGTGCATTAAGGTATCCCACAGGAACCAGGCACAGTGGTGCCATCGTGATCCCAGCAACCCAGGAGGCTGAGGCAGGAGGATCGCAAGTTCAAGGCCAGCCTGGGCAATTTAGGGAGACCATGTCTCAAAGTAAGAATAAGGGCTGGGGCTAGAGCTCCATGCAGAGTAGCGCAGTCCCCAGTACCACACACACACACACACACATCCAATGGGGACTGAGTAGAACCCAGGCACCAGCCTGTCTGCAGTCCTCTTCAGGGGACCTCGCTGCAGAATATGTGAGGTCCCCACTCCTGCTCTCTCTACACACTCGACAGCCCCTCCTGCCCACTCTCCCTGCCCTGTCTGGCTCATGAGCCGAGGCCCCTCCAAGTTGTGCCCTGGCAGTTGGCCTGAGCTGGTAGCACTAAGCTCCACAGAAACAGCATGGGGCATCAGCTTATAGCCCATGTCCCCAGGACCCACGGGAAGAACAGTATTCTCATTCTAGGAGGCGAGGACAGATATTTTGAGGCTAATGCAAAATTCTGCATGGGTTTTGCTTGTTTGTTTTTTTGGGTGCTGGGGATGAACTCAGGGGCACTCGACCACAGCCCTATTTTGTATTTTATTTAGAGACAGGGTCTCACTGAGCTGCTTAGCATCTCACTTTTGCTGAGGCTGCTTTGAACTCACAGTCCTCCTCCCTCAGCCCCCAAGCCACTGGGTGTGCATGGGTTTTTAAGCTAAAATGCAGATCTCAGATGTATCAAGGAATATTCCAGAACGTCCCCCGCACCCCTGGATGGGCATAACCTCTCCTTTGTTGGCTGGCTACTCAGGCAGGAACTGGAGCAAAGAGTTACATGTCCCTGTCTCCAGGATGCTATGGCACCAGGAGTTGACAGAGACGGTTTCCTGGTGACATGGCAGCCGGTGGCTCAGTTTCCCTCTTCCCACGGCTGACGGGAGGACACGCCCACTTCCTGGAGTAGTTTCCCTTTCTGTCCAATAGGACTTGGAGATGTGACAATGGGCAGGGAGAGGGGAGCCCAAGAGAGAGCGGGGGCCAGTTGACACAGCCGATCCTGTGGCCTGCAGGGCGGTGTGGGTGGAGAGGACCGTGGAGGTGTTCGGCTCAGGGCGGGCTGGGAAGGGCCTCCTGGGGGCCCGGCTCACCAGCCTCTGGCCCCCAGGTTCTGGAGCGCCTGGTCAGCGAGGCCATCCACATCCAGATCAAGTGCCTGCAGGAGCTGCTGCAGTACGAGATCCAGGTCACGTTTGACATCCTGGACCTGCGGCTTCAGAGGAAGACCATGAGTCTCAACGCCCCGCTCCCCTTCCCCCCGCTCCCCGGCAATCCGGGGCGAGAGGACACTCACCAGAAGCCCAACAAAGGGAACAAGGGAAAGAAAGCTAAAGCGAAGAAGTGAAGCCCCTGCCCAGGCGCCCAGAGGCGACCAGGGAAGGGTTATATGGTGTGCTCAGCACCCAACAGAGCAGAGGCTTCTAGTGATTAAAAGAAAAAAACAAAATGCATCCTGAGTCTGTCTTGGAAACCGTCTTCAGCACCGGAAATCCAGCCCCAGCTGTGTGCCCTGGTGACAGGAGAGAGTGCCCGCCTCGGTCCCACACGGCACAGGGCATCCTCTTGGCAGGGAGTCAGGCACCCAGTGGCTGAATCTGAGCAGATCGGGCTTGGGCAGTAAGGGTCGGGGAGCCCAACACCAGCCACCAGCCATAGCTGACGGGGCGTCTTCTTACCCAGATGTTCACGGAGGGATCAGCTCAGTGGGGTGGATGGGGGGCGGGGGGAGCTCGCAGAACCTCACACTTCCAGAAAGCACCACCCAGGAGGTCAGAGACCTGGTATGAACCCTGCTCTGCCGCTGGTCTGCTGGTCACTCTGCTTGTGTCCCTTCTGTCCCTGGGTCCCTGCTGTCAGGTGGGAGGTTTGTGGGTGTGGCCAAGGTCCCTCTCACAACATCCTAAGACAGAGGCAAGACCAGGTTGCTGTTCCTGTGTGTCAAGGGCTTCACAGTTCAAGGGGGTCAGTATCAACGTCACCCATCGAGGGAGCCAAAGAGCCAGGGCGAGGCCCAGTGCTCAGGACTCCTCTTTCTCTGCTCTTCCCAGGGCACCGTGCCCCTCAGGCAAACCACAGCAAGACTGCTGTCGCTGCTGGCCTGACGGGGACTCTGCCCCCAAGTCAGGCGGGAAGGACCTTACCACACACTGCCAGAGAGTAAGGCCCCCTGGTGCCCAGGGTCCCCGGGCCCAGCACTACTCACTGTCCAGAGGCACTGGAAGGAGCAGCCCAACACTGGGTGGTCCCTTCAGTAGAAGTGATGGCTAGTCCCTCTCACCTGGCTCTCCCATGGGGGGCTCGCCCATTCCATCCATACCCACGTCCAACCTCAGGCCCCCAGAGGGCTGAGCCCTGTGGACTCAGGCCACTTAGACCAGGCTGTGCACAGTGGCTACTGGCACTGTCCTCTCCAGGATGCCTGGGTCTCCAGGCGGACCCAGCTGTATGCGTGGACTTCCAGCCTGGCGGATCCATCCTCTTCACACCAGCCCAGCTGCTCCAAGGGGGCAGGTGCTGCAGGGATTAGAGGGGAAGAGGTGGCTCTGCAGTCCTGAGCCGCGGCCCTTCTCCCCTCCTCCAGGGCACCGTCCCCTCCTGGAGGGTGGGTCTGCGCTGGCTTCCACCTGTGGAGTGAGGGAAGAATGAACCAACGATGTGAGAAAACCAAATCTCCTGCCTCTGACGCAAGGGGTGTCGGGAGCTCATCAAGCTGCCCAGGTACACAGGCCCCTGTGGCAGCTCTAACAGGCTGGCGGCTCTAGCTCAGTGCCGGGAAGGGGGGCCATCAGCCCACCCTGCCCTCCCCTGGACCCCTCTGCAGGGCACAGCCCTGTGCCAGCAGGTTGTGGCCTCACATCTCACGCACACCAGGCTGGCCTCCTCCACTGTTTGGTGGCCTCTGCTCAAGGACATCTGAGGGGTAAGGTCTGAGGGGAAGAGAGCCTGCTGCATCTCGAGGCCCTTCCACGCCCCTAAGCAAACTTACGAGCTGGTGGGAGTCCCCATCCCAGGCAGCGGGGCTCTGAGCCGGCGTGGGGGCCAGTACCCCAGCTCCCTTTCAAGCCTGTGGGCTTGGCTATAGGACTTTTAAATACATATCTCACTGTAGCTGAGCTCCATCTATGAAGGCAGTGGGCATGAGATGAGGGCAAGCCACAGGGAGTAGTTCAAGACCCCTCAGGCTGGGAGAGGAGGTGCCATGGGAGGGGCACCCTGGAGCTAAAACTGGACCTACCGCTCCTTCAGAGAATGGTGGTGGAAGGGCCGGGGCACCATATTCCTGCAGAGCCAGGTGGACCCCCTGACACCAGGCAGCACAGAGGCCACAAACTGAGACAAGACCCAACACCAGGAGGTGGGACAGGCTGGAAGCGCTCCCCAGGTACTCCAGCCTCGCCACACCTGCACTGGGTGGGGTGAGAATGTCTAGGCACGTGAGCACCCACGGGGTGCAGTGGTGAGTCCTTACCAGTGCCAGGGCTTGACGGGGAGACACTGGAGCTGGCCTGCCTTTCCACCAGCCCTTTCCCTGGTCAGTGGCACCCTCCTGGGGACAGCACGAGCAACCCCACCCCAGACGTGGAATGCAGGCGGACCTGAGCAGCCGAGGTGGGCCTCCTCCCCTGGCACTGCGAGAAGAGTCCAGCGCTGCTGCTCCTGCCAGCCACCCAGGCCTGAGCCTCTTGTGCCACTGCTAGGTTCAAGAGCCAGTGGGAAAAGCAGGAGCAGGGAGCCCCACTTAGGAGGCGCCCCCTCTGTCGCCAGGAGCCGGGAGGCAGGACTTGGGCACGTGGGTGGTGGGATCCTGCAGCTGGTCATCGTAGTGTCTGCTCTGTGCTGTCACTTTTCAATGAATCCTTCTGACAACAAGGGGTTTAACAAAACCAGAGTGAGCACGCACTGTGAAACCACACTTATCTCAGCTTTCCCTTCTTTGAGAAATGTTAATGATGACGCCATAATGTATGCAGAATGGACCTCTGTGCTCCCTCCACGCCACACAAGCCACAGCAATGCCCTTGACGACGGGAGGAGAGGAAGCAATCTGCCAGAGGCCAGCAGGAGCGTAGCAGCTACCTGGCCCCGGGACGACCCCAGGGTAAATGACCCCACCGCACTTCCCTCGGTCCTGTTCTCATTGTGGCCAAGTTTCCTGATACACGATCTGGAGATAAGTGACAGCTGTTTGTGGAGGGCACCCCTCTGGGCAGAATTGGGCATGGCAGTGGGTTACCATACGGTTCCCGTTTCCATCTGTTCCAGGCAAAGTGAGGCATTTGGAAATTCATTCTGTTGCCGGGTTCAGAATACCTCTCAATATTGCAAATGCTGTCAGAAATTCACTGAAAAAGTTCAACATTAACGATAAAAGTATTTGCTTTATGCCAGGCACAGTGGCACACGCCTGTAATCCCAGCAGCTCGGGAGGCTGAGACAGGAGAATTGTGAGTTCAAAGCCAGCCTCAGCAACAGTGAGGTGCTAAGCAACTCAGTGAGACTTCGTCTCTAAATAAAACACAAAATAGGGCTGTGGGTGTGGCTCAGTGGTTGAGTGTCCTGAGCTCAATCCCTGCCCCCGCCAAAAAAGTACTTGCTTTTTTAATAATACAATACAAATGCTGGTTGATCTTAGATCCTTGGCAGAGGGACATTCTCATTAGATTTTTTTTTAGTTTTATTTGTTCTTATTTTTATGTGGTGCCAGAGATCGAACCCAGTGCCTCACACATGCTAGGCAAGTGCTCTACACTGAGCCACAACCCTGGCCCTCTCATTAGATTTTTTTTAAAAAGCAACTGCACAGGCGTCCTGAGAAGAAATGTACTTTACATTGTCTGATGGGCACACAGAAGCCGTAGCTGCACCCAGAGGGACAGAAGTGGAAATGAGGATGGAAGAGGGCGGAGAAGGCAGTGAGCAACCTGAAATAACAGTGGGACTCCTCCCAAGAAGCACCGCGCGTCAGGGACAGTTGACCTTCCTTCATTTCACAAATATTAATTGACCAATTATTTGTAACAGACACTGTTAGGCTCTGAGGACTCGATGGTAAACAAGTCGGACAAGGTCCCCCACTTCTGAGGAGTTTGAATCCTCGTGCAGAATGCCAGCGGTTAAGTAAACAAGATACTCACAGACGGGGCAGGCACAGATGGCGGGCAACCTTGGCGAGGCAGTGATGTCACTGCCAAGCTATTTAGTGCATATTGTATGTTTGAGGCATACAACAGGCACTCGATAGCGTATTAGGATAGGACTCAAATGCAAAGTCAGAAAAGAGGCACAATCGGCCCTCCAGAGTGCACAGCCTGGGGTTCTGGTGGGGGTCCCCAGCCGCAGTGCTTCTCTCCCTGGCCAAAGGGTGAGCCTGGTCTCTGTGGACCAGTCATCTACTTCATGGCCATGGGCCTCAGTGATTGGACCAGGTATGGGCCCATGACCCAAACTGGACCTTTTCAAGTATCCCGTCTTCATCCCACCCACTGCACCCCCAGTCACAGTTGATTCTGGAATCTTCCTACTTAAAGTTTCCAGGACTCCCTTCTTTTTGGTTGTGAGGCCGCGAGGATTTCAGGAGGCAGAAGAGCCTGCAGCTGGGATTCTAGTCTAAGAAGGAAGACAGGCACAGAGAAGCCGAGGAGAGGAGAGATGGAGAGATTGTTTCCTTAATCCAGCCACCCTGGAGGCAACCGCACCCTGACATCAGAAGTTGGGTTATCTGAGCCAACGTGCACACGCCCATTATTTGACTGAGGTCAGTGAGACAGGAAGGGCAAGGAATGCTTCAACCATGACAGATAAAGAAACTGAGGCTCAGACAGGTGGAACTATTGCTCAAGAGCACTTGACTAATTGAGGGTGAAGTCAAGCAGAAGCAACCAAACCTCTGAACCACCTAGATGAGCACTCTCGTCCCATCCACTGCCACAGAGAGCATGGCTCCTGTCCCCAGGTGGGCCATGTCCTCCAAAGCCACCCTTCGGTCTGGACTCTGAGGGAGACAGACCATGGTGTCTACTCAGATGAGAACTACTCGGGGCCCAGGGGCAGAATCTCTCCTCTGGGAACTTGCACTCACAAAGTCCGGTGGGGGACTGGAGCAAAATGGAACGAAATTACTTGCCATTGTCATTGCTCCTTCCTCTGAAAATGTCCACTCCATCTGCAGTGTCACCACCTCCCCGTCACTCAACGGCCATCTACCATCAAATGCATAAGTCCCGATTGGTGGACCACTAACACCTTACCCTTATAGTCACTCACACTGTCGCCTGTAAAATATCCTCCAAAGAACCCAGACAGCTTCCTGTCTATCCTGTCAGATTCTGTAAAGTACTTTTATACCAAAAGGGTGAGGTGTGGAGGTGGTTGGCAGCACCCGCGTTTTTGAAATGAGAAGCAAGGGAGCCTTTGTGTGTGTTCTAAGGCCACTTCCTGCTCCCACATGCTAAGAGCGTGGCTCCCAGCCATGGTTCTCAGGCACCTGGGCCAGACCGAGAACTGGGACATGGGTTTTCGAAGCCGGACCCAGGCCTCCAACATGATGAAACTCTGTGATGCAGGCCCCATCATTCCGGAAGTGTCTCCCAGGAGGTAGTCCTTCCTGTGGGTTTCAGATTTCCAGCAAAATCTTGAAATGCCACTTCCATTGACCCTCAAAGCAGAAGAAGAGACACGGCTGAAGCTGCCCAGAGCCTCTGAGTAAACCACCCTTCCCATTTTCTTCTTCATATACCTCTGGGTCTATCTTGAGAGTAGGTTCAGGCTAGACAGGTCAACAAAGGCTTTGGAACTTTTGTAGCAAAAGGACAGAGCCGTCACTGAAAGCTGGGCAGCACCACCCGAGATTCTGCACTGACGTAGGCAGCAGCCACAGTCCCCAGGACAACAGGGGCCCTGGGCGTCTGCAGAAGGAATGCAGCATTTATAGTTGGCAGGCTCATGGAGTAATCTCTGCACAGGGGTCTGGGCCTGAAAACGCCTCCTGTGTCCCTGTCATCCCACCTGTGGGCCACTTCCTACTTCTCAGCCTCTCCCCTGACTCCAGTCAAGGCTACAGAAAACCAGGCCACAAGATTCCAGTTCACGCCACACGTATGCAGGCACCTCATCTTAAGCCTGTGCCAAGTGTCTGTTGCTTCCTGTCCTGTTCTCTGCTGTCACACAGTGGGTCTTCAGGACCCACACATGCACACAGAATGCTCTGTGTGTAACCCAGCTAATGGGAGATAGGAGCCGGTGGCCGACTGCTTCTCCCATTTATGTCTGGGGGGAACAATCCTGAGACAGAGCTCCATAGATACTCTGCGGGACCCAGGTGATCAAGCACTGGTCACCTACAATGGTGGACAACCTGGTCCCACACCTCAGAGTGGCTTTCCCTTTGGGTCTCGCTCCTGGTCTCTGGGGTCACCTCCCAAAGACACATAGCTCCATGTTTATTTCCCCACATACCCACATACCCTGTTGTTGCATAACAAACTATCCTAAAATTCAGACATTTCAAACAACCATCCTATTGTGCAGTTGAGGCAGATCATCTGAAAACGAGGGTAGTCTGTCTCTGCTCCATGTGGCAGAGAGTGAGACTGCTGACCAGGGCCTTGATTCTCCCCCAGGGGCCTCTGCAGGTGGCTGCTTGGGCTTCCTCACAGCATGGCAGCTGGGTTCCAGCAGGAGACGGAAGGGTTCCTTTACAGGCCTCACTTCAAGTGCTTTCCATTCACAAAGGCAGCGTCAGGCTGCCCCAGAACCAAGCGGGCAGGAGAGTAGGCGTGGCTCTCGGCACAGGAGTGACATCGAGTTTCAGCATCTTTAATCCGTCATGATTAACTGAATGAATGAATCAATCAATGAACAGTCAGCTGTTAATTAATCCACAGGAGCCCTCTCCCCATTCAGCTGCTGCCACTAGGCCTGAACTCTGGGAATAAGATATTACTTGGATAATTTGTTTGAGACTAGAAGGTTTTTTGACCTCAGAGTCTTCAAATGTTCAAGCTGAAGGGACCCGAGAGGTGCAATAATCCATTTAGTCACCTCATAGAACAGCTGGAGACAAGGAAGGGCAGGAAGGGGCTGTCTGAGGGCACCATCCTGGCCGTTGGCAGGGTAGGCACCAGCCCACGGCTCCCCTCCCGCCGCCCGCCTCCTCCACCCAGGGATGATGAAGGAGGTGACCCATGGAGACCTGCCGTCCCAGAGCCTTTCCATCTCTGCTCCTAGGAATGCTGCTGTCCCGACTCTCAGGAGCTCAGGGGGGACCCTGTGAGTGAGCCAAGGGTGTCGGTGAGGGAAGGTGCTCAGACCAGGGACTCACCAGCCCCCGCCATGCAGCCTGACCTGCTCTTCCATGATCCAAAGGTGACCCAGTTGCCACTCACGGCCACCCAGCCCTGAGGGTCACGTGGTCCACCCCTACAATGACAGCAGGCTACTTCTACACTTCATGAACACTCCAGAAACCTCTAGAATGTGCAAGGCAGAGAGGGAAATACGAAATAATACGATAAGCCCAATCCCTAGCTCGTACTGAGTACCGACCAAGCCAGGCGCTTCAGAGCACATCCTCATTCTACTCAGGAAGAGGTTCAGGGGAGCCGGGCAATTCAGCTCTGGTCCCCAAGCAAAGTGTCACCTGCTGGGACCAAACACAGGCCCATCATCCACTCCTCTCCCTAAAGCGCGATGGGACCTCCCCTCCGGGAGAGGAGGTCTAGAGGTGAGGCCACGGCACCTTCCATTCCGTCAGCAAGGAGCTAGTCCCAGACACCCAGAAGCTGAAGAGGCAGGACTCAGGACCACAGCAGAGCACAGCAGGTTGGCCTTGGCTCAGGAGGCCCAGGAGAGGCTGGGTGGGGAGGTCCCCTGAGGCGGCCGAGCCAGAGGCTGAGCCAGGGCTCCTGGGTGGAGACGTGGCTGGTCGTTGGTGCCGTGGTCCTCTGGGGCTGGCTGCGGGATCTAGTGGGGGCAGAATTGCTGTGTGGAAGGGCCTGGGGGGCACTCCTGCACTCCAGGTTCCAAAAGGGGACCAAGGAGGTCTGTCTTGCAAGCCCTGAGGTTTCTGATGTGGCTGTTTCCCCAGGTGCCATGTGTCCTGCACCAAGCCTGTCCCTTGACGATCACATCCCGCCTAGTCACAGTCCTGCTGCACAGAGGGGACACACAGGACAGTCCCCCCCAAAGACCCTGGGGCAGCATCTCTAGCCAGACACCAGGGTCTCTGCCCCTCCTGCTCAGGAAGAGAGACTTCCGCCTGAGCAAGACGGCTCACGTCGGGCCTGGCAGCCCCAGGCCCAGGGCTGCTTCCCAGCACTGTGGGGCAGCCGGGCCAAGCTGCTGACTCACCCTGTAGCCCTCAGACGAGTCACTTCCCTCCTGGCACCTGGCATGGAATTGAAAGTGGGCATCCCTGTGTCCCTGGCCTCCGGATCTGGGGCTGGACTACCAGAAGGGCCTTTCCAAGCAGGGCTGACTGGCTGGTGGTGACTGAGGGGAGGGGGCCAGGGGAGCAGGGAACAAGTGATTTGGAAAGTTATACTCAATGAAAGAATGTTGCACTCAGAAAGTGGGAACTGCCTGCTTAACTTCACAGTCCACACCACTGAGAGTCTCCACGAACCTCCTGGGGATAGCAGTGTCCTGGGGTGGCTATGCCACTGGAGAGGGACACAGCTCAGGATCACAGTGGACCCCGGGCAGGACCACACGAACCACTGTGTGGTAGATGAGGGGTGTCCTCATTTTGGATACCTGGGGTTTCTCCAGCAAACTGACATCTGGTGACATGGGAAGCTGAAAAGGGCCTTGCAGAAGAAACACAGTGGGAGGTCCAGCCACCACCACAAGGCACACGGTGACACAGAAGGACAGTCAGGCCACCACCACAAGGCACACGGTGACACAGAAAGACAGTCAGGCCACATGCTCACTCTTCTAAAACATAAGTTTATGAAACAATTTAATCCCAATATTTAATTTTTAAAAAGAAATTTAAAAATGAATGTTGTAAATATCTATGTGTATCTATTTCCCCCAATACATATGTATCAGGGAGAAAGTTCTAGAAGCCACACAATGCAACATTAATAGGAGGTGTCCTTTGCAAGGATCTCCTCTCCCTCCCTTTCGCTTTCTTTCTCTTGCCGTGTCTCTGTAGGTCCAAGTTTTCCACATGTACTTATATAACACATTTAAATAAAGTAAACAATGAAAGAGTTTGTAATTGGGCCCGGAGAAGAACTCAGAACTTAGCACCCTATTGCCAACACCGTAGGGTGGTGGATCCTAACAGTGATCATTAGTGTCCCCCTAGGATCTGTTCCAAGGGTCAACAGACAGCAAGCTTCTGGGCCAAACGAGGCCCACACTCCCTTCCTCACCGTGCTCCGGCGAGGACAGTGTTACAGCTCATTCTCAGCATGGGGGACGGACATAGCCTGGGGAGTGGCAGGGATCCCAGGCAGAATTAAAGTTTTCTAGAATCATGGAGAAGCAACGATATTAGGAATTTATTCTCACCGCTGACCATCTCTCGAGCTATTCCTGCTGCTTCTGATTATGACCATAACCTGAACCTCTGGGCTAGGGCAGAGGAGCAGCACTGGGCCCAGAGAAAGGAAGCACTGGTCTAAGATCAGTCCTGAGCAGCAGCGTGCACAGAGTCCATGCTGGAGCCCAGAGCAGCCGTTCAGTCCTCCAGCAGGGTGATCAGACACCTACCGTGGCCTGCCATAGGACAGGCCCCGTGGAACCAAGATCAATAAGATGCCTTATTCAGATAAACACGTTCCCAGACTAGTGGGAGGAGAGAGACTTAAACCCAGAGAGATTACATCATCATACTAATAAATGCCGTGTGAGAATACTGTGGGGCTACACAGAAAATGGGGTCCCAGTCAGATGGGGGCAGGGACTCTGAGCGGGTGAGCTTGAGGGGGGCATGTATGACCTGGGTCCTGGGACATCATAGGAATCCACCCAGTGAGGATGTGCGAAGGCCCTGGGTCGTGGGAAATGCCTGTTTGCTGTGGAAACTGAGTCACACGAGGAGAGTTTGGCCAAGTTAGTTGGGATTAGATCTAAAGAGCCTTGACAGTGTCTCTGAGGAGTTTGAGTCTCATTTTGTTGACACTATGGGGTAAGCAAAAACTGCCTTTTCTGCTCTGTGGACCTGACTTTCTGGCTGGAGAGGCCGTGGAGAAGCCCGGGTGATGGGTAGCCGGGAGTGACTAGGTGAGGGCCGGAGGGCTGGGGAGGTGGGGACGGAATCCAGGAACCCGGAGGGCCCGGAGGCCCGGCCCACAGGACCCAGGCTCCGGCCACAGCAGGCCCTGCCTGGCAGGGAGTGCGCTCCTGGTGCCAGGGTCATGTGAGGATCTGCAGACTGGGCTGAGATGACAGAGGCCTCTTGCTCCATCCTGCGCAGCCCGACTCCCGGGTGGGGAGGTGGTGGATCAGGCGATGTGGGCAAGGTGGGGCAGAGCTCCTAGAGGCGGGGCTGGGGCTGCTGACGCATGGGAATGGGGCCAGGCCAGGTGTCCGGGGGCCTCATGTGCGGCCTGGTGACAGAAGGTTGGGCGGCAGCCCAGGGCAGTGGGGGCAGGAGGGGTGCGACCATGGGAGGTGCGCGGGCACGGATGCAACCACAGCTCCAGCCCAGCCGGGCAGGGCTCCTGAGCCTCACCTGGCCCTGGCTCTGCCCTGGCACCCCCAGACTCCACCTCCTAGAGACCACCCCCCTCGCTGAGGCAGAGAGGAGGGATCTCTCCACAACTCCTCACTCCATTTTCAGGGCTCACTGAACCAGGATTCTGGCTCTTCATTTACCAAGGCCCAGAGAGAGGATGTGACTGGCCCAAGGTCACACAGGGTACCAGTGGCTGAGCCGGCTGGAAGAGCATTTGATGAGAAGGCCTGGCCCTGTTTTCCTTCCTTGGCTGGCTTCTCCACACTCAGGGGACCCCAGGCAGCTCGGTGGCACTGTGCCACCAGCCCCATCTTGCTGTGGGAATTCCCCACCTTCCTCTCGCCGCCCACCAACTGCTGAGGGCCTGCGGCTCAGCCCTGTCAGCAAAGGCTCCACCTCCATTCCCGGAGCAGCCCAGGAGGGAGCTCTCCTCCAGTGCAGGGTGAGGGGCTGGTCGTGTGGCTCTGGTCTCCCACCGACCGGCCGTGAGGACCAGCAAGGCCTGTGGTCTGCTCAGGGTTGCTGTCCCCCAGCCAGTGCCACGCCCTCTCCTGGCCTCCGACCCGCTGCAGCGTCAGCCTTGCCCTGTGGAAGGCACAGCCACACCTGGGTCAGGGAGCCTGCTAGGCACCTGGAGCACCAGACGTGGTGATGCTCTCACTGAGGACAGATGGTGTCCCTGAGGCTGGCCTCTGGAATGTGCCCTCTGATACCTGCCGATGGGGAAGCCAATGTGACCCCGCGGCCCGAGCGCATCTGTTCTGGGCAGTAAATGGCTCCTGGCAAACCTTTCATGACCCAGGCTGGCGCCCCGGTGAGGGCGGGCGGGGGCAGCTCTGAGTGGGGGAGGAGGTGGACCCCTGGGTTTGGGGCGCCACCCCAGCCAGCCGGCCCTGGAGAGTGGTCCTGGGGGAGGGAACCAGCCGGAAGCCCCAAGTCCTGGTGGCACTGGCCTGTGAACAGCCCCTGCCCTCGGGGGGCCTGTCCTTATTAACAGGAGGGTGTCAGTGGCTCTGAGCAGCACGGCCCCCTCCCTCTGCAGCTGTGCACAGCCACCGTCCTGCGGTCGGCCTGGACCCTGGGGGCAGGGGACAGCAGCAGGCCACAAAACCAAAGGAGAATTAATTTTCCCCATGGGAAGCGGAGAGGGGGGCTGAGGGGGTCCGTCCAAGCCGACTCAGCTCCAGCCACCTGCAGGGAGGGAATGCTGAGCCGTCCTGGGAACAGCCCCAGGCCTGCTGCCCCTGACAGCGCCCAGTCCAGCTCCCAGATTCGAGGGAGGGAGGAGCCCTCAGCTCCCATGTGAATGAAGCTCAGAGAGGGGCAGGCAGCAGCTCAGCCCGCCACAGCTGTCAGAGGAGGTGAGGTGGGATGGGAGCCCGTGGGTGCCCGCCTGCCTCCAAAGCCCACCACCCCATCTCCCGGAATGTCCCTCTGAGAGGCCGGAGAAGAGCCCAGGGAGCGGGTGGGAAGAGGCAGATCCATGGACCGACTGTGAACAGGTGACCCATTTCCCAGGCCGAATGGCAGCAGGGCTGTGACAAACACACAAAGGGTGGCCATCCGTACCTCGTTGGATACGGTGGACTGTGGCGGGGGCTGGCTTCTGCTCCCGGAGACCTGGAAGGCGGGGCCCGAGCCAGGCGGGAGCCCCTGGGCCTGGAGTGCTCCGACGGGACCTCTGGGCGTGCAGGCCGCGTTTCCTGTGGCTGCCGCGGGCGGGCGGGGAGGAAGGCGCAGCCTGGGCAGCTAATCTGGAGAAGTGATTTTCCTCCTCGGCCAGCCCTTCCCTGGGCAGGGCTCCGCGGCAGGCGTGAAGGTGGCCCACCAGGGCTCCGCAGGGAGGGGCCAGCTTATCAGGCAGGAAACACTGGGCTCCGGCCACATCCTCCTGCTCCTGGTCACAGCAGCTCCCATGGGCAGGAAAAGGCTCAGCAGCAGACGGCTCCTGGCCCTCCCGGCCCCTCCTGCGCTGGCCCTGCATTCCACCCTCCCCCGCTGTAGGGGCATGGGGCAGGGCCTGTGACCGGCTCTGCCCTGCGCTGGGGACCCTGGCTTCTGGGTGCCTTTCCAATCCTGCTTCCTGGTTACAGCAAGGCGGGGGGGGTGGGGCAGATGGATGGCAAAAATACAACCAAGGGTCACTGGTGCCAGGGCGTCAAGGTTGGGAGACACCACTGCTCCAAGGTGGGCCTGAGGTACCCAATGGGACTCGGCTGCTTGGAGTGCTGCTCCCGACCTTGGTCTCCTGAGCCACCCACACAAACTGGACTTCAAGAGGCTCAAGAAGACACTTGTTGGGAAGCACCTAAGACACTCGGGTCCCGTCTCCCTCCACCTGCACCTCCAGCCTCCTTCTTCCCACTCCCCCTCCCTGTGCCTGAGCCCAACACTGCCCACAGCCATCAGGCGAGACCCCTGAGGCAGCTGAGCTTGCAAAGAGGGCATCCATGGGCACCTCTCTCCACAGCGCTGACCCCAGCCTCAGCCCTGAGGGGACCTGCCCCACACCCACCAAGATCTCCACCCACAACCCTACACAGTGATGGGCGGCTCGCTCGGGGCAGCTAAATCCTTTTGCCACTCTGAACTTCCATTTCCTTTTTCAACAAATCTGAAGGTTGGCAGGGTGATAACAATGATTCCTTCCACCTCAGCCAGTCAGGGGCTCTTTCTTTTCATAGTTACAGAGCTGGAAGGAGAATCACCTGGTTCCAAGCCACACATTCTATTCAATAAAAATGTGACCAGCACACACCGTAATCCCAGCAGCCCAGGAGGCTGGGACAGGAGGATGGCAAGTTCAAAGCCAGCCTCAGCAAGTGAGGCACTAAGCAGCTCAGTGAGACCCTGTCTCTCAATAAAATACAAAATAGGGCTGGAGATGTGGCTCAGTGGTTGAGTGCCCCTGAGTTCAATCCCTGGTACCAAGGAGAGAGAGAGAGAGAGAGAGAGAGAGAGAGAGAGAGAGAGAGAGAGAGTTAGGCCCAGGCCCGGAGTCTGCAATGAACATGCATGGGCTTTGGTCTTGTCATTATCCTCCAGTGACACAGTTTAACAGCTATTGACATAGCATTTGTGTTGCATTAGGTATTTTAAGTCATCTAGACACAATTTAAAACATATGGAGGATGTACATAGGTTCTATGCAGATCCTGGGCCATTTTATAAAAGGGACTTCAGCATCCAGGGATCTGGGGCCACAGGGGTTCTGGAAGCAACCATCCCAGGATGTCACGAGGGGACGCGCTCTGTCTACATTAGGACGCCTCTGGCTGGACTGAGGAGGTGGCGGGCGAGCACCTCCCTCTTTCTCTCCCCTGAGTGTCTTGAGATGGGCACACATTCCCCAACCTGCAGGCTTGGAGGTGTGGGGTTGGTAGGGAAAGGAAGAAAGGAAAAGAAAGTCCTCCGACTCCCTGGGGTTGGGACGAGGAACCTCAAGATGCTCTGGGTTTCTCCAGGGTGAAGAGACGCAGTCGGGAACCCTCAGACGCCTTGGCCACTTGCCCTCGGCACAGCCTTGAGCCTTGGATGTCCCAGTCTTATCACAGTCTCATCATGGGCGCCTCGAAGACCCGTGGCCAGGCTCCCTGAGGCCCTGGAGGCTGCAAAGACCATTCATGCTCAGGAAGCAGCTCCTTCCAGGAGGAATCTCTCCAGGTGTTAAGGTCCTCCATTTATCTCAGCCCCGTTGCCCCAATGCCCTTGGGACGGGTGGAGATGAGTGACCTATGGAAGGACAGTTAGCAGGGCTGAGGAAAGCTTAAATCTGACCCAATATTGTGGACCTCTGAGAAACGAATACACCCAGTGCCACTCTGGAATGGAAGAGCCCACCCTGGGGAAGCCCTGCCTTGTCCCCCGTGAAACCTTTCCCTCCCTCCTGCTCCCCGTATCCACACAGCGTCCTGAGTCTGGAGGAGACCCCTTCCAGCCCCCAACATGGTCCCCAAAGGGGGAGGAGGGGACCACCAGCTAAGACGGGGGCACTTGGCTCTAAGTAGACTGAAAAGGGAAAGATTTAGATGAGGCAGAAGAAAGGAGTCTCTGATGATGGAAACTGTTAGAGCAGCTTGCAGATAGAAAGATCCCTCCTCCTGGGGAATTCAGAAATTGAACAAAAACCCATCTGCCAAGAATGAAGAGGCTGTCCTTCACAGAGGAAGAGAATGGCCTAGAAAGGGACCCCAATGGTCTCTTCCAATCCCAGCTCAATCCTCTCGAAGAGGGAGAGTAGCACAGACCCTCCACAAGGTCCTCTCCCCTACAGTCAGCCCCATCCTGAACCACTGAACTGCCTCCAGGGTCTCTGCACTAGTGCAGCCGCCAGGCCTAGCAGAACTTGAAGTTGCCTGAAGAAATCCAGAATAGACAAGAGCTCTTCTGCACGTGTGCATGAAGCTTTGCAGTTTTTGAAAGACCCATGAATCACTAACTACCTCCTCAGGGGTAGAAATCAGGTGCAGGGATTTATCCAAGCCCCCACCAAACTCCAGCAATAGGTAAGGCCTGTCCCCTGATGTTGTCCCTTCCAGATGCTGTCCCCAAGACAGAGAGAGAGCTCCTCGGGGCCTGCAGTGGCTGGAGAACCCACTGGCTGTCCTGCTGATTGACAGGGTGATCCCTCCCACACGGGGAGTTGATACTAGGATTCCAGGTCAGAGTCACTTTCACAGGTGTCCTGCTGCAAGTGGCCCTCACAGGCCAGGCACCAAGGCAGGTGCATCCTCCTCGGTGGGATTTGGGAAAAGGTCACCCTTGATGGCCCAGTGAAAGGCACACAGAGCAGGTGAGTCCTCGAGCAGAAAAGGGCACTGAGAAGGGGAGGCTTTCAGCCCTGGTCCAGCTTAGTCAGAAGCAAATGGCCTTCAGCAACTCAAGTCCTTCCCAGCAAGAGCGAGGTAGTTCACCCTGGGGACGGGATAGTCCTTTTGTGCCCTGGCCACCAGTTGAGACCCCCTGGGAAAGCTGAGTGCACTGGGAAAAGGCTCATGCTGATGTGCTTGGGCCCAGGGTTGCCCCATCTGGAACCCAGCCAGGGACACAAACCAGGAAAAGACCACTGCACGGTGACTTATAATTGCAAGGAAAAAAACAAAAACAAAACATTCAGTTACCCAATAGCCAGAGAGTGGTCAAGTTGAATAAGCTACGTCAATTCACCAAAGTACCCTGTGGTCACCAGAAAGGGAGAATATAAAAAGAGACATCGTCATGGTAAACTTTCATCCTAGGACATGGAGTGGATCAAGTGTGGCATCAATGTCCACACTCCAGCTGCAGCGCTGTGTTGTGAGCGTGTGGATGTGGGACACGAGCCCAGTGTTATAAAAACGAGTGGGTAATTTTTCTTTTTCAAAAGAAATTCACATTGTTTTTTCAAGTAGAAAGAAAATAATTTTTGCAGAAAAATAAAATTTAATGACATAAATAAAATGTTAATTTACTATTAATGAATAAAATATCTATCATAAAAGACACTTGCAAATGTATAGATAGTCCAAAAAATTAGATCAACAGACTAGGGGTGCAGCTCAGTGGTAGAGCATGTGCTGAGCATGCACACCGCCTGGTTCTGATCCCTAGCATCAAAAACAAACAAAAAGTCAAGTCAGGATGGGCACGGTGCCATATGCCTATAATCTGAGCGGCTCAGGAGGCTGAGGCAGGAGGATGGCGAGTTCAAAGCCAGCCCCAGCAAAAGCAAGGACCTAAGCAACTCAGTGAGACCCTGTCTCTAAATAAAATATGGCTCAGTGTTTGAGTGCCCCTGAGTTCAATCCCCAGTACCAAAAAGAAAAAAAAAGAACAGCAGTGTGTCCAAAAATTACCAATAATATCTCTTAAGTTGTGGACAATAGATTACTTATTCTTTGTTTTATGTTATTTTCCCTAAACTTTCTCCAAAGAGTATGTCTATATTGAGAATTAAAATACAGATACATAGATACAGAGATGGGGGATGGATGGATGGATGGTTGGATGAATGGATGGATGGATGTGGGGTACATGAGTGGATGGATGGATGGACAGATGAAGAAAGAAAAAGAGAGAAAGGGAGGGAGGAGGGAAAAAAAAGGAAGGAAAGAAGATGGTTGGACGGATGGATGGAAGGATGGTTGATAGATATGTCTCCTTCCCTCCCTCCCTCC
Source organism: Marmota flaviventris (assembly GCF_047511675.1). Classification (NCBI taxonomy): domain Eukaryota; kingdom Metazoa; phylum Chordata; class Mammalia; order Rodentia; family Sciuridae; genus Marmota; species Marmota flaviventris. The sequence continues at coordinate 171,936,279 of NC_092500.1, forward strand.
CTCCCTCCCGTCCTTCCTTCCATCCCTCCCTTCTTCATGGGGATGAAACCAGGAGCACAGCTTCAGCCACCCCAGACCCTGCCTCAGAGCCTGTGAAGGACGCAGACAAAGGCTCTGGGGTCTTGGTCTCCAGAGAGATGGGAGGTGAATTGGGGGCCCAGAAAGGTTCAGGTCTTCACTAGCAAGCGGAACCAGAACACCCATGGGACTCTAGGGGCTCAGTCATTGGTTCCTTCACTGACTTGTGGCTCCTTGGCTGGGAGGGTGCACACGCTGGATGATCCCAACGCTGGACAATCACTGCAGTCACCAAGGAGCACCCAAGTCCTGTGGGAGCTCAGGGAAGAGAGTGGCCAGGCCACCGCCAGGCAGGGTGGGAGATGTCTGAGGCCCACTTGGGCAGTAGGCAGGGTGTAACCAGACAGAATGGGAATAAGGGTCACCCGGTCAGGAAGCAGCATTGGTGCAGATGCTAAAGTAAGGAAAAGAGGGGCATCTCCAGAGGCCAGAAGGCTTCCTTGTGGTGAGATGCACTAGGGGGATCTATGCCAAACTTCTGGAAAGAAGAGGGTCAGCCATGGGAGCCAGTCATATGGGGACCAAACCAGGTATTATCATCCTGAAGCTTGTATAGGACTTAAAAGAAAAAACAAAAAAGTATCTTTCTTTTTGCAAAGTTTATAAAAACAAGTTGCACAGGTGAGTCCCCAGAGGGGAGCCTCTTCACCTTGAGGAGAGTCCACCTCTGCACCGTGTGCTGTGGGGAACATGTAATTGCTGAGGGGTCTTAAGGTAAGGAGTGAAACAGTGCCATCTGCGTTTTAGAAAAATAGCGTCACTGTGCATTGCCATCAGATCTCATCAGCCAAAGCAAAACAGTGCTCTGGTCACCAGAGGCACACCCTCCTGGGGTATGCAGCAGGGGCAGCTGAAAGTCTCAGAGACCCTGGCTTCTGGGTACAGCTGTTTCACTGACAGCCGAGCACCCACTGTCTGCCCGCTTCCTGTCCTTTCAGGAGGCAGGGATGACGCCCACCCAATGGTGTGTCCTGGAATGCAATGTGTCATTTGGCAGTGCCAAGCCAGCACTCCAGGCAGCCAATCAACCTACAGACTGCCACCGTCAGCCAGCTGCAGTGACAGGCCTTCAGTTTCATCTTAGCCCCCAATTTCCTCTTGGTTCTTTCTCTGGGCTGGGATAGGTAGAGACTGGATAGCATATCATCCCACGCCCTGGTGAAGTGCTAAAATAAAGGCACCAAGCCTTCAGCTTGAAGGCTCTTTGGTTAAAATGCTGCCAACTAACATATGCGACAGATGCTGAAAACCTGGAGAGCACAGGGAGCCTCACATCAGCTCCCACCCTGGGCCTCGGTGTCCCTGGCCGTGCCACGGGGTGGGTGGATGACAAGCCCCACCTGGGGCTGTGGATGAGAAGTAGCCTATAAAACTTTCTGTAAAGCTCTGTACACCTATAAAGTGCTATTAAAGTAATGACTATAGCTTATGAGGACGAACAGGGGCCCATTGGGCCCTCCCAAGACCCACTCCTTGGCCCAGGGGGCCTGGGAAAGCACAAGGCTACCCTTGACTCAAACAAGTCTCAACTGCTTTGCCATGGAGAGAGGCCAGGCAGAGGTGACCTGCACGGGCTGAGTAATCACCAGTGTTCCCAGGTACTTTTTGGCTGCAAGCGTAGCCCTAACCTCACCAAGTGCCACACATGTGCTGAGCTCCCGGCCTCTCCACAGAGTGCCATGAGTCTCCAAGAGCCCAGGGCGAGTTCTAGGCAGCACCCACAAACACAGAGGCCAGGACAAGTGAGGTGTTTTCAAGATTATTTCATAAAGAAGAAAATAGTGTGGGAGACTCAAGTAAGCACATAATTGGAGAAAACTCACTTTGTATCTTCAGGTGGCCCATAAAGTGCGGAAAGTCCTCTCAAGGAGAAAATTCTCCTTCCTGTGGGCTGTGAATCGATATTTGCTGTCAGTGTCGCTGACAGAGCCACTGTTACCAGTGTGTGAATTAGGATTTCTCCCTTTGGTATGATTTATAAAATAAAATAAACCACTCTGACAAGATATCAACTTTTAAAAATAAAACGTTGACGCAGAAAACTTTTTGAGACCCAGGCCTCACTCAAAACCTTGATCTTTTTGCAAACCTGTATTTCAAATGACAGAATGATCATGGTACAAAAACGTTTATTTAAATTAAATATTTTCAACAAATCAATATTCCAACTGTTGCAAGCATGCGTAGTTCTTATAAAAAGTGGAACACTTGAGCTTAATGTCTGTGGTGCTATTTTACAAGATTATCAATACACATTCTCGACTGGACTCCAGTCAATCATATCACCAATGATTTACTATTTATTACCAAATGGCATATACAGTAACAATGTAAAGATTAACCTTATTTTATAGGTGATTTTACAAGAAGACGTCTCAGGAGAAACATAGGTCAACAATACAAAATATAAGGTGAAATAATAGAAGAATATATAAAACACACTTCATACAGGCAATATGCTGCTGTCAGAAGACAGCACGTGTCTGTCAGCTGACTGTTGGGTTTGTTCCTTCAAAGGAGGTTTAGGGAGGGTGGGGATATTGGGGTGGCCAGGGCTCAGAAACACTTTCAGTCACAGTGAGTTTCTGGTTTGGGACGTGAACCTCGGGAAGGTGCATCAAGGAAGCTGCTCCAGAAATCAGCTGAGGAGGGGCCTGACCGGCGTGTGAGGCAAACCAGTCCCTCATGGCCAGAGGAATCACACCTGGGCTTTTAAGTCAGGGCTCTTTGAGTTAGGAACCAATTCAGGGTGCAGGAAGAGAGAAAGAAAAGCCAGGAAAGAGAGAGAGGGAGCCGAGAGAGTGGGAAGTCATGTCCAGAGGGGAAAGTGTGCTGAAATCCTGCTCAAGAAATCAACACATCAGATGCGCTGCTTTGTTGCAACACTCTTTTAGGTCCCTGGCTCTCTGGGTCACTCAGAGCCAACAGTGGGCGGAAGTTGCCATTGCTGAGAATGTTGGATTGAGGCTGCACGTGTGTGTCTAGGAGCATGCATGGGCGAGCCTCTCAGACTGTACCCGCTCTTGAAGTGTGTATAATAAAAAAGAAGAATTTATCTAAAACATATATTTTTTAAAAAGTTTGAATTCAGTCTCATTTCCAGTGATGCAGTCAACCATACTGGTTAATTTCCCAAGTCAGGATGAGTGTCTTTGTCAAACTGGAAGACCCTTTGGGAATTCTAGGGCGAGGGAGGAAGGGAGCACAGAAAGCAGAAGGCCTGTGTCCTTAGGCTGGGCGCACGAAGCGCTCCCCAGGCTGCCGTTAATGGGCTCATCAATGAGAAGCTCCCTGCTTTCCTTTTGTAAGCCTGGAGAAAGCCCTGACTCAGAGGGACTCAGCTACTGCGTCCATCCTTCACTCTGCAGGGGCAGAGCAGAGGGAAGAGAAGGGGGGCAGGCTTGGGTTTCACTTTGCGGCAGAACCAAGACAGGACCTTAGGGCTAGGGTCCAGACCCAGGGCTCTTCTCACCCTCATTTGGAGCATCCAGAGATCAGGCTGTGTAGAAAAACAGAAGAGGGTCCGGTGCCGCCTGAATTCCCATCACTGGTTGTAAAGACGGGGACAGGAAGAGAGGGCAGGGGAAATCCTACTGGGAGACAGTCTTGGCAACTGGAGGCCATGCTCCTGGGATGTAGCCAAGGACGCTCATCTGAAGGAACAGAAGAGGCACTGGGCCAACAGAGCCTGCCTCCTGCCAGCCGAGGGTCCAGAGGAAAGCCAGCGGCACTGTGTGGTCTCTGCTCCACTCAGCGCACAGGAAGGACAGGGTGGCCAGGGCTGGCCCAGACTCCTTGCCTCTGACTCTAGGACACACTGTAGCTGTTGTAGTAAGTGGCAGTCGCATCAGCCAGGACGGAGATGAGGCTGGTCTCTGTGGGGCCCGATGGGGTCACCTGGGAGAGTGGGCCATGGCCACTGAGGGCGCCAGCCCCAGCAGCAGAGTCTGGGTGACCAGGAGTGTTCAAATACTGGTCGAACTCATTGCGATCCATGTCCCCTAGAAGTTCCACCTGGCTCAGTTGATCCAGAGCATCGAAGCCAGGGGGCTCGGGAGGTGGGGAGAGCTGGCCCAGGTGGGCCTGGAGGTTGGAGTGGAGAGGGTGGTAGGTGGCAGGAGAGTAATAGGCAGGAGATGGCGGGCAGCCAGGTACAGTGGACATCATAGAGACCCCCGGGGTCTGGCCAAGGGTCAGAGATCCCAGGGTGTGGCTGCAGTGGAGGGGGCTGGGGGCCAACTCCGGGGAGTAAGGGGGCCCTGGCAGGTGGGGCAGGTGGTGGGGGTGGGCGTGCTCCTCCTGGCAGGGGGAGGAGAAGAAGGTCTGCTCCGGCTCCAGCACGTCCAGGGGAGACATCTCCGGGGGCGTGGGCAGCCCATACGGATACGTGTCCACGCTGCCCGCGGCGCCGCCACCAGCTGGGCCCTCGTGGTAGCAGCCCCGGAGGCCGGGCAGGGCAGCGCCCGGGGAGTACTCACCCCTGCCCTCCTTCTCCCCCAGCGCCCCGCGGCCGCCGCTCTTCTCCGGCAGCGCGTTCTGGTCTCGCGAGAGCGAGCTCAGGAGGAAGCCGGGGTCCACGCGCTTGCAGAGGCGCTTGGCCTGCTTCTTCCTGCGAGGCCGGTACTTGTAGTTGGGGTAGTCCTGCATGTGCTGCAGCCGCAGCCGCTCCGCCTCGTCCACGTAGGGCCTCTTCTGCGACAGCGTCAGTGCCTTCCACGACTTTCCTGCTCGCACAAGCCAGAGAGGGCCACGCTCAGCAACTGCGCTACTGGCCTGCGGGTGCACCTGCTCCGCTCGCGCCTCCTCGCCCCGCACACGCACCGCACCTCACTCACGCCCTCCTCCCGCACGCCACCGCCTTCTCTCGGCCTCACATCCTCTTCCTAGCCCAGATCCCGCATAGAGAAGCCCAACGAAACCCTCCTGCCTGAACCCTGCACAGCCACGTCATGCGAACGCGCACAAAGACCATGCCTCTCCTCCAAGACCAAACAGATGACCTGACAACTAGAAACTGGGATCAGATGTCCGCGACAGGGGGAAAAAAAAGATCTAACAACCACTATGACATTTATTGGGGGATATTTTTCCTCCTTAAGAGTCGATTCTAATATTTTTTGCATTTTGATGAAAATTCCCGGTCTCTTAGGAAATGAGACCATAATATTTACTTATGACATAAATGTCACAGCCCATATGTGAGGGAACCCAGGCTCAGTCAATAGTTTCACAGATGCCGATAAAGTCCAGGGTCTCACTTAGGTGAACACATGGCACTTCTTTACCTCTGAAGGTCCAACAGGACTCTGCTGTATGAAGACCTGAGTGTGGCCAAAATGCTAGCATCTGTAGGCAACCCCAGAACACACAAGAGAGCCTCCCAGTCACCCTTAACTCCCCTAGGGCTCTCACTACAGTAAAAATACTATGTGTACCCAACTTAAAACTGTGGTACCCAAACACTCTGAACTGCCCAACACAGAGCTCTCTCTTTAAGAAACATCCCCCTCACATAACCCACTTATGCTAAAATGCTGCCTGAACTTGTTCCATTTGTTGTTCCTTGTCTGTTGTTTTGCAAGTCACTTTGTGTCTCTTCTCCATTTCTCAATGTACATTGTACACCCCTCTGGCTCCAACCTTTTCTGAGGGTCTCTTCTAGACCCCTTGGATCCATTCCTCCAAGGGTTGGTTCAGAATTCTACAACTTTAACATGTTCCCCCGCAACTCTAATGTATTCTGAAGTTTGAGACCCATTAGCTGAGAGGTCAAGGCCTCTGGCTAAGCCCTGTAAGGAAAGGGACCTCATCTTTCACCAGGCACAGTCAGCACAGGGTCAACTGCAGAGTCATGTGAATGGTAATCACCAGTGCCCAGATTGGCTGGCTCCATGGGCCAGGCCCTCAAAGATTTTAGGCTGGGGGCTAAGGGTTCAAGGAGGGCAATTATTAAAGGGATTCTCCCCCTTGGGTGAAAGTTTATAACTGTTACAGGGAATTGTTAATTGCTACAATTAGCTATCACTTTAAAAAGTGACTTGAAGAGTGTTATGAATTCAAGATTCAGATCTACACATTGGTTTCCAGCCTGCAGCTAAGACCACAAAGCTCTTGCAAGAGGCCCATTGGTCCGGACACAATGTACACTGTATGATCCGAATATAAAATGTGACTCTAGTATCTAAATGTACTTGGATGATGTGATATTAACAAAATACAGATTTGTTTTTAAATGCTACCAAGTATCTAATTGTCTTGATGTACTTTCTCATTCATAATACACTGAAAATACTAGTGTAACCAGGTGATATTTTGAAGTTTGGAAAGCCTATATTGGAAAAAGTTGAAACTCACATTCAGGTCAGAAAAGGAAGGGCTGAGAAAGACCATAGGGTGGAAATACTCATCCTGCTGCCCCTGGTTAACAGGTGCACAAAGTCCCTATTTTAGAAAGCAACACTGTGTGGGTTTCCCTCACCCAGTTACACAGGCTGTGACGCTAAACAGGAAGGAATTAGTGTCTTTCCTGCAAAATGAACTGTAACCTCTTGGAGTCTAGGTGCCAATCTAGACAGAGATCAGCTCACAGGAGGACTTCACCTCTTGAGTCCCTTTGCTTGACCCTTCCAGGGAGCAGGCTGTCTCAATCTGTAGGGCAGGTCTCCCTAGCCTTTCCTCTCCTCCCATCTCTGCCTGCACCTGCAACAGAAACCTGGGTACAACTAGAGGCTTCCTGTTGTGCTTGGTCAATGGGACCCACAGGAGAAAAAAAAAATGCTTTCATTTATTTAAAAAATATTTTAAAATCTGAAGAAAATATAAACTTTTAGGTGGAAGAAAAATATTATTGTATATATTAGCATATTTTTATTTATGCTAACAGTACAAAATATACATTTTGCTATCTTGTACAGAGGAAAGTGCACAGGAAGGCACCAACCCACCAACACAATGTGGGCACATCTATACCACAAGACCAGCGGGGTGGGCAAGGGGCTCCTGGAACCCAGCATTCCCCCAGCTGCTTCTCTGGGTCTCTAACTTGCGGAGTGCTGAGTTTTGCTGGCCTGCAGCTTTAGCCAGCATAAATCGGGGAGTCAGTTTTCACTCCATGGTTCTGCCAAAGGAAGGAGCCCTGTGCTCATATACGGAAAAAGGAAGGGCTACATTCCCCGTGGGTGGGGTCGGGTGACCACTCATGTCCCTTCTCACAGGGCCTGGCGCACACTGTGAGCACAATGTACTTTGAAACACTTTCATTGGTTAAAATGAATAAAAACCAAGTCAAAGGGCAAAGAGATCTGAGTAAGGCAGAGTTGGAAATTGTTCAGCTTTAGGCATAGGAGAGAACATGAACCCCAGCGCCAGCCCGGGTTTGTTCTGAAATGCTCACTCCCTCTTGATACCCTCACGTCCTGATATCCCCACTCTCTGCCTCAGGCTTGGCCGGTCCCAGGCCCCAGCCTCTGCGGTGGCAGCATCGCAGCAAGAAAATGTAGGGCTCCAGAACAGACCCTGACTAGATGCCCTAACCATCTGCATCAAGTGACCTACACTCCTAAGCCAGAAAGAGTAATGAATCAAGTCTATTTAGGTAGACTATTTTCCCTGCTGTTTAATAATTAAGTTAACGCAAAGATTCGACCCGCAAGGCCTTCCTTTGCGTATATTCGTTTTAGCTTTATCTGTGACGATCTCCCTCTGATTGTCCCAGTCGTACAGCGCAGGGAATGATGGATCTTCCCGCTTCAGTCTTCCCAGCAAAGGCCGGTTCCACCCAGCCTCGACGTTTCCGTTCTGGCTCTCTATGTGCGCGGGTCCCGGTCGTCAGACTGCCCGGGCTTGGCCACTGCTGTGTCGCTCCCGCCCAATGGGGCCCCTCTCTAGGCTCCAGTCCCGAGGAGGGGCTTCCCCGGAAACCTGGGCTGGTCGCACGGTTTCGCTTTGGACCTCGCCGGCCAAGATGTCCAGGCTCTGATTCCCGGCACTGCACGCACCCACGCTCGCACAGATGCCCAACCTCGCCCTCACAGCTAGCGCTGAGTCCCCACCCGTCGGGTGGTACCCACCCTCCACGAGCCCGCACCGGCTAGACTCAGGTCCGCCGCGCCCCTGGCCCGCTGACCTCCGGGTGCGCCCAGCCCGCCGCGGGGCCGCACGATCACTCACCCAGCATCTTGCTGAGCTCGGCGTTGTGCAGGTCCGGGTTCTGCACCGCCAGCCGTTTCCTTTCGTCCTTGGCCCACACCATGAAGGCGTTCATGGGCCGCCGGATACGGCTTTCCGAGCCCTTGTCCCCCGGGGGGCGGGGGGCTGCTGGCGGCGACAGACCATCAGACAGCTCAGCTTCCAGGGCGGGACACTCGAGCCCCTCGGGCCACGGGTAGGCTCCCAGCAGAGAGGCCATGGCTGCACGGGGGTTGCTTGACTTCGCCTTGCCGGGCCTGCGCTGACCTGGCCCTCGATCGGGTCGGGGCGTCCAACTTGGCCCGCAGCCTCGGCCCGGCCCCTTATTTATCAGCTTCGGACGGCCGGGTCCTCCAATGACTCTCGAAGGCGGCGCGGCCCCTCCCTCGGTCGCAGCGTAGCCCCCTCCCTGCGTCCCCGGCGGCTGCCGCGTCCCGGCTCCGACCTGCCGGGAGGGGTGTGGAGGAGGGAGGACCTCTCCCGCGCCCGCCCCCGGCCCGCCCCTCGGCCTCCCAGGCCCGCCTGGGGATCCTCGCCCCTCCCGCTCCAGGCCGCAGGTGCCGCAGAGCGGCCAGGCGGGCGCAGCAGGCGGTCACCGCGGCTGGGCTCCGGAGAGGTCTGGTCCAGCCCCCAATCCCAACGGACCGCGGCCTCAGAGGGCCGAACTCCACCAACTCCGCCCGCAACGGAAAACCGAACCCAAACAGCTTCACTAGGATCGTCCGGGCGCGGGAGACGCTGACCATGAAGCCCCCCGACCCCCAGATCAGCCAGTGAGCCGTTCTTAAGCTTTTCTAAAATGACCGGGCTTTCAGCCACCTCTCCCCAGTGAGCTTGGGCCGCCACAGACGCTGGCCTGGGCTGGTGGGTGCACCGGGTCTCGCCCTTTGTGCAGTGACCTCGGAAGCCTCCCCACGCTGCCCATGCCCACTAGCTCTCGGGCGGGCATATCTGTAGCCTCGGTTCTCTGCCATCTGATTTTTCCTCTTCTTGTGCCCCACCTCAACCCCAACCTGGTCTCGGGGTGCGAGTCTCCAGCTCCCTCGCCTCTTCCTTCGCGGAATTCCGTTCTTGTATTTTTTCCGACTGAGTGGAGTTGGTCCCGCATGATGCGTCCCCTACCCTTCGGTGTAACCCGTGAGCTCCCCCTGTTCCCCACATCCCTTCCTCCCAGGGTAGAAGGGTTGCGCGTTGGAGCCCATGGCGGTCTCTCTCTGGCAAGGGCCACTAATCTCATGTCACCCTGTTGGATTTGATAGGGCCATTCCCACACTCTTACACCAGCGCTGGCACACAGTAGGCATTCAAGAACTGCTGGATAAGCGAATGAGTAAATGAGCGAGCAAATATGGCTTACACACACCTTACTGCATAAAAAACCAGGGCAGGCTGAACTAGATCCTGGAATTCAATCCACAAATGTTTACGGAGCACCACCCCTGTGCTGAATCTGCCGAGGTGACCCTGGAAGGAGGCAGCATTATGGTGGGAGGGTCGTGGAGTCCGGAGTCAGAACCTGCCTTGGTGTGTGGGTTACTGAAGCCTGAGGCATCTCCGAGGCCTCCTTTCCTAATATTGAAATGGGGATGATAAGACTGACCTCATGGGACTAGTGGTGAGGATTCGCTGAGATAAATACAGTGAAAGCTCACACTCCCTGCATGAGAAGTGACGTCAACACAAGTCTGGACTGAAGTCCTTAAGTCCCAGCGTACAGTGACCGAGTTCACAGACGCCTTGAATGCAACATGACCGCTCAAGGAGGTGGGGCGTTTTTCGTTTTTTCCGTCCTGATTTTAACCTCTAGAGCACCAGATAATTCTGATCCTGGCACGCATTTAATAACATAAAATAAAAAAGATTCCTGGGGCTGCCCCTAACCTGAGCCAGGATCCAGTGGCAGCGCCATAGGCTCTCATGCCCCACCCTCTGCTCTCCAAGGCCTGGGCAGCCTAGACAAGGACTTGGGGCCAGGCGCGGCACCGTGTCGCATTGGCCTGGAAAGGGCTGTCCCCAACAGGGAGAGCATCTTAAAACCTGAATCCCCGCAGCGGGTCAGCCCGGCGCCAAGCGGGAAGGCTGTTTGCAGGGGTATCTGCCATGTAAGCCGACTTCTCTATCCCAGGAAGCCTAGGCCTTATCAGCGATGGACCCCCAGGCTGCAAATTCTTCCAAGAAAACAACTTTAGGCCAGAATGCTTCTTGGCCAGGGTCATGGGCTGCGCCCTGCCAAGCAAGTTAGTACTTTGAGAAGCGGGACTACGTGTCCCACAGGAGAACCGGAGCACCTCTCCCTGACTCTACTGCCACGCTAGGATGCTGTCCCGCAGAGTCAGAGAACTCGAGGGAACAGCGCTGCCTTTCCAGCCGCCGGCATCCTCACTCAGGCCCTGGTCCCTGCCGCCCTCCCGGAGCAGCCCCGGAGCCGAGCGCGCACGCCCAGGGGTGCGCCCAGACGCCAGGTTAGGAAGACGCGCGCCCAGGGAGCGCAGAACATTCAAGCTGGACTCCAGAGACTAATGGCAAAGATACAGAAAACAACCGGCGAGGAAAAATCCCCACGTGTTGTGAATGTAGTTTCCGGTTGTTTAAGGTTTTGCATTGAAGTCTGGAGAGCGTTCCTGAGCCCGGGCTGTCCAGGAGCTGAGCTTTTGCCGCTCCCTCCCTCGTGCGGGCCGGCTACCTGCACACCCGAACCCCGTTGGTTCGCTCGCTCCATTCCTTCATCTTTTGCATCAATGCATTTATTCATCTGAGCAACTGTGTCCAAGCGCGCCTTGCTGCGGGCGGCGCCGAGGGACTCAAGGTCGCTGTAACCCCGCCGCCTCTCCAATCAGCCTTTACAGAGCCTCGCAAAGCCAGGGCTCGGAGGGCAGAGTTAGAGCACCTGAGCTCCTCGCGCCTGCCAAGTCATCCCGATGCCTGTTCTCGTCGGCGCTGGCCCAGGACGTCAGACTCTCCAGTCTGTTCTCGCCCGCGGTTCCCCAGTCGAGGTTGTGCTGGAATCTTCAAGAGCGGATCAGGGGGAACCAAACGCAGAAAAGTCAAGGCGCAGGGACTGCAGCGCCAGGTCCTGCGGGGATCGGATAGCGGCGAGATGGGATGAGACCCACTGGGCCCAGTGTCCCACCGCGCAGCGGTGTCTCATAAATGGCTTTCTTTTCTTTCCCTTCCCTTCATCCTTGTTCCTCTCTCCCTTCCTTATTCACTCTCCCCTCACTCCCTCTTCTTTTTCTTCCTCTTGTCTCCCTCCCTCCTCCCTCCACCCTTCTTTGTTTCTTTTTAGCTCTATAGTTCTCTGAACTCTGGTTTACAGGAATGCAGGACCTGAAATCAGAAACTCCTAGGTCCAAGTTGGTTGTAACTTGCAGTGTAAGAATTCAGCCTCTCTTGGTTCACTCTAAAATGAGCATAACACGGGTCACTGATAAGCCATCTGTGAAAACTCCTCACAAATGTTAATATTCGGTGGAATATAAAAAGTGTGAGTGGGTGAATTTTAAAAGTTAAAAGGGTCAGGCCTTCAAAGCTTGCCCCTCCAGGAGCTTCCCTTATTCTGTTCCAAACAGTCTTTTAGTGAAGCGGGGCAAGAAGAAAGGGAGAGGGAGGGGGAATCTGTGGTACATTCCTTGCACTGCCCGATAACCCTGGCGTCCACTCCAGATGGCTACAGACTTGGCACTTTCAGCTTGCATACAGTGTGGCCCTGGTGTGGCTGTGGCACCACTGGCCAGGCCAAGGGTAGGGCCACAGTGTCTGCTTTGGAGGACTGCCACAGCCCCCACGATGGGCTGGAGCAAGTTGTTTCTTGCCCCTCGACCCAGGCTGGCGGTAGAAATCATGCTCATCACCATCTTTGTTCACACTGATTTGTCTGGACTGGATTGACAGTCTTCACAAAGCAAGTTCCTGCCTCCACACAACCATCTGTGAAGTGGGTGAAGCAGAGACCTCAACTCATATCTCTGACCCTCCAGCCTTTGGAACTGGTTCCTGTGTGCCCAAGGGAAGGGAAGGGACACTCACCAGTCACTGCATTCCTTTGCTCTTTGCCCTGTCCAGTCTGACCTCTGGAAATTCTAGCAGACCTTTTCTCATCCTCATAACTCAAGTTAGAGGCATGTTCTGGACAAAGTAAGTGAAAAGCAAGTATTAACCCAGTTGGCCACAGGTGCAGTGTAGCTGGAGAACTGGAGACCTGGCCTCTCTCTTGTCTCCTCCGTGGCTATTCTAGAATCAGCAGCCCTAATTTCCTTAAGTCACTGCACTTGGAGTTCCTTATTTTAACCTACAGACATCTCTTAAGTCATTTAGGAGAATCCATCAAAGCTCCTAATTTAGAATGACTTCTGGGGTGAAAATACAGAGCAGGGATTTGATGTGCGCCTGAGGCTTAGCTGAACCTACAGAAGCAGGCAGAACCCGGACAGAGTTTCTCAGGCTCTTGGGGTCAATATCTCTTCCATATGGACCTAGCGGGGAAAGGGGAAAGGAAGAGAGCTTCCATACTAGATTGCTTCTGCACATGGGTAGTGTAGACTCCTTATAACATCAAAATCTTTTGTAAGAGTTGATTAATAGTAGCAAAATACTAAGTACAGAAACCCATGTTTTCTTGGGGTTCCCCAAATCAAGACATCTGTGTTCCTATAGCACCCCCACCCCACAGACCTGTCAGTTCTCCTGCCAGACAAATCACGCCTCCCAGGGAGTGTCTGGAGACTCCTTGGTGGGAAGAACCCTGATTGGGAGCCAGAATCCATGACTGCAGGTTGACCTGCCACTACTGGTGCAAACGCTAGTAAGTCACTTACCTGGTTAATTCCCAGGACCGGAGCCTCACCGAGGCCCTATGAGGTGAAGGACGTGGCCAATTCTGTGCACTCTCCAGGGCAGACAAGCCGATAATGCTTGTTGTGTTGCTAGTGTCTGCTTCTCCCTAGCACTGAGGGGCAGGAGAGTTCCAAGTGAGGAACAAATTTTTTCTACCCTAATTGTCTTCCTTTGCACCTAGAATGATGATCAGGTTTCCTCGAAGGGGGCATGTGCCCAGATTACTGCACACCTATGATCTTTATTTAATTGACCTGAAGCTAAACTTTCAAATTCAGTGGCAACATCAACAAATGACAAGAAGACACCATGGCTGGTTCAAAGGAAATTTTTCTTTCTCTTGACCCTACTGTTTCCTTCCCAGTGCCCAGAGGAAGAAGAGCAAGCGAGCAGGAAACACCTATAATAATCCGAGTGGAAAAGAAGGCTTTGCCTCGGCAGTCTGCAGCCATCCAACCTGTGGGTGAGGAGTGTCAGGTGGGTGACAGGCCAGGAGACACCCTGCTGGAGTTTCATCTCCAGAATCCTGTCTCCACTCAACAATTCTCCTGTGAAAGGCGAGGGCACTTCCTGTTTGTATAGCTCATGAGATTGCTTTGATGTGAAGTACTAGAACACTGGCGTCATGGTAAGGCCTACAGATCGGAAGCCAATGGCCACTGAAAAGACAGCTGGTCCCTCGCTGGGAAGGAGGCATGCTATTTCAAGGGGTCAGGAGGAGGCACTGGGGTCAGGCAGGAGGTCACGGGAGAAGGCCAGTGGTGGGCAGGGGCCTTTGCAGTGAAGGAATGGTCAGGTTCTGTACAATGACTTTAGCAGGCCCTGGGGCACAGAGGATATCCTTGGTGATCTGGCACCTGGCCCTGAGATGGTCAGGACAGGGGCACAGTGACCTGGAGTGGGAGAGCCCAATATAGAAGGTGGCTGAGGTTGGACTTGGGATCAGCTGGTTTGCATAAAAAAGGCATGCTCATAGGTGAGTTCTTTCTTATCTTTAGAAGTTGGCCAACTCTGGAGGGACAGTCTGCCAGGGTCTGCAAGTTCCCAGGGGTCAAAGCACCAGGATGTGGAAAATAGCAAAATACGCCTTCATCTTTTACCTAAGATAGTGACTTCACATCAAGGGCACTCTGAGAAAGGGGAAAGAAGGAAGCTACGTGGGTGGCCAGTTGGGCAACAGGAGGGTGGCCTTGGATAGCCTCACCTCCCACATGTGCTGTGGTGAGGTGCCTAGTGCCAATTAAGGAGTCAGAGAAATGGCTTTTTTTTTGCTTTTGCAGTGCTGCGGGTCAAACCTAGGGCCTCCTGCATGCTAGGTAAGTGCTCTACGATGGAGTTGCTATGACCTCAGCCCAGATAAATGGCCTATTGCAGCCCCACCTGCTAGTGTGAAGAGATTGCCCACAGCTCCAGGATTAGGGAAGTTAGGAAGTCTCTGCTGTCTTTGATGGATGGAGTTTCACCCAGACTCCACACTGAGAAACATGCCCCTCATGCCCACATCCACCTAGACCACCTACCTAACTTGGTCCTTGAGCTGTGTGCTTCAAAGTCCTCTGCACCTGACAGTGCTTTGGGAACAGGAATGTCCCAGTTACCTACTGCTGGGCACCCCAGTGCTGCAATCAGCTATTATGTCCACTGGCTCCATGGGTCAGGAATTTGCATAGTGCACATTGAGGGTGCCTCGTGGCTGCTTCCTGACATCAGAGTCTCAGCTGGAAAGACATGAATGACTAGAATCATCTGGAGGCGTCTTCACCTACACATCTTGCACCAGGGCTTGGTGACTCCAAGGTTGAGCTGAGCTGAACTGAACTGCAGGCTGCAGTGTCCATGGCCTACACAGTAACCTTCCCCATGGGGTTTGGCTTTTCTTTTAGCATTATGGCTTCAGAGTACATGGACTTCTTACATGTCACCTTGGGGCTCCAAGAATGTCCCCAAAGACAAGGCAAAAGTTGCATGGCCTTTCATGAGGGCTCAGAAGGTGCATAACAGCACCTAGGGCCAGCATTTCATGGGCCAAAGCAGCCCCAGATGGCTGGATTTAGGGGAGAGAACACAGACCCCAAATCTAAGACAGGGAGTGTCCAGGAGCTGTAGACATGTTTTAAACCCCCCTGTGGGGTGTGTGTGTGTGTGTGTGTGTGTGTGTGTGTGATGGTGGAAGTGAGAAAACCAGGGGTATTTGCTGCAAAGCATCTCAGGAACCCAAAGTGCTCTTTCCCACCCAAGACCAGTTCAAGACAAAGACGAATGTCGCCCTTCTTTGTCCTCCTTCCACGCACACTTAAAAGAAATGTCCTTTAAAAGGGTTCTCAAAGTTCTTCTAAAACAAAAACCAAAAACACTAATTAAGTGAGTTCATTTTAAGATGGAGGATGTAAGGCACAAGATGTCTTCAGAGCCAAAAAGCAACTTAAAGAACAGGCTGGGTCTGAACACTGTGCTGGGAGAAACACTGAATGAGTTAAGAGTCTATGCTGAGTGCTAGAATTTATGAGCTTTTTGGAGGGGGGTGTCAAGGGCATTTTACAGACAATTTAAGTGCAGGTAGAGGAACTGTTCCTAAGCCTTCCTCAGCTGTCTTCCCAACAGGAGTCACCCCTGTGGTCTGGCTCTGGATCCAGCAACACGCTGCTCGCTGCTCGGGGAGGGCTAGTCAGCCTTGTTGACCTGTGCAGATACGATTTTAAGGTGCTCCTAACCATCCCGCCTTTCCTTGTCTAAAGTGAGCAGGAAGGTGGACTCTGACTGCCCTACTCATGTAGATGAGAACGGGGGCATGGAGATTAGAGGACAGCTGGCACAGCACCTCAGCCAGGCCCCTCTCCTGGGCATCGTTCATGGTTCACTCCTTGCAGGACGTAGGCCTGAATGAATAAGGCCTGAATGAATGTTCCAACAGAACACTATCACACGTAAGGAAGTAGTACTTAAATTAGGATGTGTTCCTTATGCCCGTGACCAGCAAAGTATTTACCATCCTGCCTTAAATAACTACGAAACTGGACAGGATACATGAACCAGGAGTTTTCAGATGCTGGACACCAGCCAGTGCCAACAGGGCAGGACAGTGAATCTGGAAGAGAAATGAACGAGTGCCTCTGCAGCGGTTTCCGGACCTCCAGCACAGAGACCAGGGGCTGAGCTACAGAGTTCTGAGTCCAGGGCGGACAGAGCAAGAAGACAAGATGCCCAGGGGGACAGCGTAGGGGATCTGGAGCGGGTACCCTGGAAATTTTGGCTGAGCTCTGATCTACACACACCGTAGAGAGAACCACTGGACAAGGGCAGGTGGGACAGCTCCCGGGCTCACGCAGGGCAGGGTTTCTGTCCCCACCAGCCAGGGTGGAAAGGCCTCCTAATGCATGGGACATCAGGTAGGATCCTTGGAAGGCCACTGCCTGATGGAAAAAGCAGTAATACAACCCAGAACCAGGAAAAATCCATCACTAGAAACAACCCAAAATGAAAGGGGTGATGGGACCAGCAGATACATTAACAGAATTATTTCAAATACACTCCACATGTTCCGGAAGGTATAGAAGAGCAAGAATATGATAAAAGAGGAGGATCTAAAAAAGACCCAAGTAAAACTCTAAAAGACAGAACATACCATGCTGGGAATACAAACGCGGGAGACAGATTAACAGTGGGTTAGAAGTTGAGGAGAAAGTATCAGTGAGCCTGAGACGTGCCAGCGTGACCTCTCCTGAGTGGCCCAGCGTTAAAGCAGTTAGTCTCAGGAAAAGCAAGGAGAAGGCCCACTTGAAGGAGATGGATGGTGATTTTCCAAACTTAATGAGAACCATGAGCTCATAGACTACCTACCGCTGGGCACCCCCCACCTATCCCAGTGCCCAACCGGCTTCATCCAGAAGGACCCAGGGAGCCACACTAGGCACACCATCACCAAATGTGCCTGAAAAGAAACCAGGAGAAGGAAACATCGAACACAAAGAAACAGAGATGAGAGTCATAGTAGAGCTTGCGCTCGAAACAATGTAATTCAGACGCCAGTGGAATAAGATTTTTTAAGTCCTGAAAAGGAAAACAAAAAACCTCTTAACATAGAATTACACCTGCAGTATCTCTGTCTCCTGGATACAGGCATTTCTTCACAGAAGAAATATACACTGACATTTCATCTCACTCCAGTCAGAATGGCGAGGATGTGGGGGGAAAGGCACTCATACATTGCTGGTGGGACTGCAAATTGGTACAACCACTATGGAAAGCAATGTGGAGATTCCTAGAAAACCTGGAATGGAAGCACCATTTGACCCACTTATCCCACTCCTTAGTATATACCCAAAGGACTTAATCAGCAGACTAGAGTGACGTATCCACATCAATGTTCATAGCAGCTCAATTCACAATAGCTAAGCAATGAAACCAACCTAGGTGCCCTTCAACAGAGGAATGGATAAAGAAAATCTGGTACATATACCCAACAGAATATTACCATATATACCAACGGAATATAGCCATAAAGAAGAAAGAAATTATGGCATTTGCTGGTAAATGGATGGAACTGAAGACTAGCACACTAAGTGAAATAGGCTAATCCCAAAGAACCAGTCGGACTGTTCCCACTGATACATGGATGCTAACTCACAATAAGGGGCATAGGGAAGAACAGAAGTACTTTAGACAAAAGGGAATGAAGGGAAGGGAACAGGAATGGGAACAGGAAAGACGGTAGAATGAATTGGATATCACTTTCCTGTGTTCATTGTGAATACACAACCAATGTAATTCCACATCATGTACAAGCAGAAGAACGGGAAGCTGTGCTCCATGTATGCATAATATGTCAACATACACTCTACTGTCATGTCTAACTAAAAAAAGAAAAAAGAAAAGAGGTCTATTTTGGCTCATAGTTTTGAAGGCTGATGAGTCCGAGTTCCGGTAGCTACCTCTGGGAGGACCCCATGCTGTGTCCTAACATGGCAGGTAGCATCATTACACAGTAGGGGTGTGTGTGAGAGTCATGAGCAGCAGGTACAGAAGAGGCCAAATGCCTGGCACCTAAATCTACACCAGTTAATTCTTGCATGCACTGACCCATTCCCACCGAGGAGCGTGGGTGCCACGATCTGATCACCTCCTGAAGGTCCCACCCCCTCTCAATACCTTCACACTGGGGACTGAGCTGCCCGCACATGAACCTTTGGGGACAAACCCTATCTGAACCATAGTACCAGCAAAATGACCCTTTAAAATGGAGCTCAGAGACACGAGAGGGACAGAGGAGGGAGAGGCAGACAGACTTTGAAACCTTGAAGCTGAGTGCATGGGCATATCAGCATTATGTGAAATGCTGAAGGGAGTCCTTCAGAGAAGGCACTGTGATCTGTGGAAGTGGACTTGAAGTAGTTGTGAAACGTATATCACGATCTCTAGGGAAAGCACTCGGTAAAAAAGAAGGAATCCATATGCTAAGAAAGGAGGAAAAAACAAATAAAAGTGTTCAACCAAACCCACACGAGGTAGAAAAAGTGTGGAAGATAAAAACAAAAAAGAAAAAGGCAACAATTAGGAAGTGATGAACATGGTGGAGATGAACCCACCGTGACGATACCCACCTGCCCCCACACACGGGGCTGCCCCCGGGCACTGTGAACAGCGCTGCTGTAGACACGGTCTGCGGAACCTGTTCAGGTCGCTGCACTCACGGTTCTTCTCCCCCTTTATACTTAGGAGTGGAACTGGTAGGTCATATGGTAATTTCATGTAATTTATTAGGGAATTTTCTTACAGTTTCACAGTCGCTCTGCCACGTTACTGTCCCACCAAAATACACCAGGGAAACAATTTTTTAAAAAAGCAATAGCCAACCTACTGAGTATGAGATGGTACCTCTTGGCGTGGATTGCATTTCTCCAGTAAGTACTGATTTGAACATATTTCATGTGCTTACTGGCCATCTGTTTAGACTCTTTGGAGAAATGTCTCTTAAGCATTTGTCTATTTTTCAGTTTTCAGTGGTTGTTGTTTAAAAGTTCTTTATATTCTAGATATCATTCCTTTATCAGTAGATGATTTATACATACTTTCTCCTACTCCATGGTTATTTTTTCAATTTAGTGATCACGCTCTTTGATCACAAAGGTGCTTTAATTTTGATGAGTCCAACTTATTTTTTCCTTTGTTATCTGTGCTTTTGGTGTCCTATCCAAGAAATCAGTCCCAAATCCAATGTCAAGAATCTTCCTGTTTTTATCTAAGAACCATATAGTTTCAGAGGTTACATTTAGATATTTCAACCATTTTAATTTTTAATATGGTTTAAGGCCAAAGTCAAACTTTTCTTCCCATATGGATATCCAGTTTCCCCAGCACTATTTGTCCCGAAGACTGTCCTTTTCTCGTAGTGTGGTATTGGCACCCTTGTTGAACTTCATTTAACCACAGGTGTGAGGGTTTTTATTTGTGGACCCTGTCTGATTCCACTGGTATCTCTTTAAGCGGGTAGCACATTATTTTGATTACCATAGCTTTGCAGTAAGTTTTGAAAAGAGGTATTGTGAGACCTCAAACCTTGTTCTTCTTTTAAGATTATTTTGGCTATTCAAGGACCGTTGAAATTCCATACAAATTTTAGGGTGGATTTTTCTATTTCTGAAAAAAAAAAAATATTGTCATTGGGATTTTTTTGGAGGAGGTACTGCTGGATTGAACTCAGGGGCACTCAACACTGAGCACATCCCCAGCCCTTTGTTTTGTTTTGTATTTTATTTAGAGACAGGGTCTTGCTGAGTTGCTTAGGGCCTCGCTAAGTTACTGAGGCTGGCTTTGAATTCGCAATCCTCCTGCCTCAGCCTCTCCAGTTGCTGGGATCACAGATGTGCACCACTGCACTTGGCTGTCACTGGGATTTTAATAGGGCTTACACAGCATCTATAGATCACTTTGGATAGTATGGCCATACTAAAAATATTTTCTTCCAATTCATGAACATGTCTATTTATTTGCCTTTAATTTTTTTTAGGAATGCTTTGTAGTTTTCAGGATATAATTCCTTCATCTTCATGGTTAAATCTATCCCTATGTATCTTATTCTTTTGATGCTACTATAAGTGGAATTATTTTCTTAATTTCCTTCTAGGATTGTTCATTGTTAGTGAACAGAAACATAACTGATTTTTGTGTGACTTTGTATCCTGAAACTTTGCTAATTGTGGTTTTCCTATTGTATGTATAAAATTTTTATAGTCTTACATACATAAGATTATTCACCTGTGACAGAGATAGCTTTTCTTCTTCCTTTCCTATGTGGATGCCTTTTCTTTTTCTGACTTAATTGCTTTGGCTGCAAACTTGCAGTAGTAGTATAGTGAAGTGGATAGCCTTGTCTTATTTCTCATCTTAGAGGGAAACCTTTCATTCTTTTGCCATTTAATATGATGCTGGCTGTGAGGTTTTCATATATGGCCTATAGTAGTATGCCTATAGAAGGCAGTTTCCTTCTGTTACTATTTACCAAGTGCTTTATCATAAAAGGATATTAAATTTTATCAAATGCTTTTCTTTTTTTATTTAGTTTCTAGTTGTAGTTGGACACAATACCTTCATTTATTTTTTTTTTACGTGGTGCTGAGGATCGAACGTGCTAGGTGAGTGCTCTACCACTGAGCCACAACACCAGTTTAAATGCTTTTCTGTATAAATTGAGATGATGTTTTCCTCCCTTCATTGTGTTTATGTATTACATTGATTTTTACATGCTGGTCTTTCCTTGTATTTCAGGAATAAATTCCATGTGGTCTTGGCATTTAATCCTTTTAACAGTCAATTAAATTCAGTTTTAAATTCAGTAGTTGAGGATTCTGGCATCAGTATTCATGAGAGATACTAGTCTGTAGTTTCCTTTGTCTGCTTTGGTATTGGGGTAGTGTCAAACTCACAGGATGAGTTGGAAATTTCTCTTCCATTTTTTTTGATTAATTTTTTTTTTTTTTTAGTTATAGATGGACACAATATCTTTTACTGATTTATTGATTGATTGATTATTTTTTTGGTGCTGGGGATCGAACCCAGGGCCTGTGCATACAAAACAAGCACTCTACCAACTGAGCTATATCCCAGCCCATATTTATTTATTTTTAGGTGGTGCTGAGGATCGAACCCAGCGCCTCACTTGTACTAGGCAAGTGCTCTACCACTGAGCCACAACTCCAGCCTTCTCTTTTCAATTTTTAGAAGAGTTTGAGGAGGGGTGGTGTTAATTCTTTAAATGTTTGGTAATTCAATTTTCTTACCAGTAATGGCTTCATTCAGATTTTCTATTTCTTCATGATTAAGTCCTGGTAGGGTGTGTTTCTAGGAATTTCTTCAGTTCATCTAGGTTATCCAATTTTTTGGTATACAATTATTCACAGTACTGTCTTATATTCTTCTATTTCTGTAAAGTTGGCAGTGATATCCCCTCTTTCATTTCTAATCATCTGAGCTTTTTTTCCTAGTCAATCTAGCTAAAAGGCATATTAATGTTGTTGATCTTTTCTAAGAACCAATAATTAGTTTTTATTTTTCTACTGTTTTCCCTTATTTGTGTTTTGAGGCTTTTATTTCCTTCCCTCTGCTTTCTTTGGGTTCAGTTTGTTCTTTTTTTAAGTTCCTAAGATATAGAATTAGATTACTGATTTGAGATTTTTCTTTTTTTAATGTAACTGTTCACAGCTATTAATTTTCATTTTAAAGCTGTTTTTACTACACTAGATAAGCTTCAGCATGTTTTCATTTTCATTTGTCTCAGGATCTTATAATTTCCCTTGTGATTTCTTCTTTCATCTACCAATTGTTTAAGAAAGTGCTAATTTTCATATATATCTGAATTTTCTAGTCTTCCTTTTGTTGTTGATTCATTCTATTACAATAAAAAGCTTGGCATTTTTAATAAATCATTTATTTATTCAAATTTGTTATAAATGATGGCAGAATGCAATTCATTTCATATTATACATATAGAATTTTTTTCCAAGTCTCTGGTTGTACACAAAGTATTTTCACACTATTTGTGTCTTCATACATGTACTTAGGGTAATGATGTCTAACTCATTCCACCATCTTTCCTACCTGCAAGCCCCCTCCCTTCCACTCCCTCCCTCTGCCCTATCTAAAGTTCCTCCATACCTCCCATGGTCCCCCCTCCCCCAGCATTGCCGTTATGAGTCAGCATCCTCATATTAAAGAAAACATTTGGCCTTTGGGTTTTTGGAATTGGCTTAGTTAGCTTAGCATTATATTCTCCAACTCCATCCATTTACCTACAAATGCCATGAGTTTATTCTCTTTTAATGCTGAGTAATATTTTATTGAGTATATTTACCAAAGTTGCCCTATCCATTCATCTACTGAAGGGCATCTGGGTTGGTTCCACAATTTAGCTATTGTGAATTGTGCTGCTATAAACAGTGATGTGGCTGTGTCCCTGTAGTATGCTGTTTTTAAGTCCTTTGGGTATAAACCAAGAAGTAGGATAGCTGGGTCAGATGGTGGTTTCATTCCAAGTTTTCCAAGGAATCTCCATACTGCTTTCCAGATTGGCTGCACCAATTTGCAGTCCCACCAGCAATGTATGAGTGTGCCTTTTCCCCCACTTCCTTGCCAACACTTCGTATTCTTTTTTTTTTTTTTTTTTTTTTAATATATTTTAGTTGTAGATGGACACAATACCTTTATTTCATTTGTTTGTTTTTATGTGGTGCCAGGGATCGAACCCAGTGCCTCATGCATGCTAGGCAAGCACTCTACCACTGAGCCACAACCCTGGCCCAACACTTTGTATTCTTGACAGCTGCAATTCTGACTGGAATGTGATGAAATCTTAGAGTATTTTGATTTGCATTTCTCTAACTGCTCAAGATGTTGAACATTTTTTCATATATTTTTTGATTGATTGTATATCCTCTTCTGAAAAGTGTCTGTTCAGTTTCTTGGCCCATTTATTGACTGGATTATTTGGTTTTTTTGATGTTAAGGTTTTTGAGTGCTTTATATATCCTAGAGATTAGTCCTCTGTCTGGTGCTTATGGGGGAAAGGAGAACTGGGGGGGCTTGGCTGAGATGTTTATGAGGTAGGATGTGAGAATATGGAGACATTACATTATATGACTAGTGAGAGGGTGATCATAAGAAGCTGGCTGTTAGTAGGAGAAATAAGAGAGAGGCCACCCCATGCAAGACTCCCTGTCACCTCAGCAACAGCATAACTGTTAGCATCCCTAGTAGAGATACCTCTGGTGCAGCCAGGCCCACAGGGACCTTGGTGACATACTACCAGGTCCTTATTATTGTCCCTTGATAGAAGCAGCAATATCCCAGTTTCATGGCGGCAGCCTGCATGTACCCTGATGTTGGTCTGTGGAGCCAGGCTTTGGTGAATAAGGAACCCCTACGTGGGCTGCCTCTCCATGTGGGCAGGGGCTGAGCCTCTCTCCAGATCACCAGGCCACTGGTGTGGGCCTCTCTCTGGGTCGCGGGGAGCTCTTGCCATGATTTTAATCATTTAAGATTTATTAATAATTATCATGTGACCTGAAACGTGGTCTTTCTTGGAGAATGTTCTATGTGAATCTGAGAACAATGCTCACTCTGCTATTGTTGGTTGAATGATCTGTACATGTCTGTTAGGAGCACTTTGTCTAGAGTGTTGTTCAAGTTGTTTCCTTATCAACCTTCTGATCTAGTTGTTTCATCCATTATTAAAACTGGGGCACAGAAATCTACTGTCTACAGAGCTGTCCACTTCTTCCTAATACTCCGTGTTTGGGGGCTCTGACATTTGGTACATATATTATTGTTGTGTCTTCTTGGTGAACCGACCTTTTGTTATTCTATACCGTCCTTCTCTGTCTCTTGTAAGTTTTTCACATAGGTCTATTCCATTGGATATTATTATCACCCCCTACTCTTTTTCTACTATCTGCATCATGGGATATCTTTTTCTAGCCCTTGACTTTCAATTTGTGTGCCCAGATCTAAACCCTGTCTCTTGCAGATAGCATAGAACTGGATTTTTTCTTTTAAAATCCATTTTGCCATTTTGTCTTTGAATTTACTCCATTTATAAGCATTACTGATAAAGAACACTTACTTCTGCCATTTTGTCATTTGTTTTCTGTATGCCCCTCGTTTTTTCATTACTGGTTTCTTTTGTGTGTAGTTGACTTTTTGTAGGGACATGTACTGATTATCTTCCCACTTCCTTTTGTGTATCCTACGGATATTTTCTTTGTAGTTATCCAAGGGAGATTAAATATAACATCCTAAAGCCAAGAAAATCAATCTTAAATTGTCACCTACTGGACTTTAATCATACAAAACAATTCCTTCAGCCCACATTGTTTTTGGTGTCATAACTCACATCTGTATGAAACGACATATCCATAAACATAGATTTATATATATTTTAATGAATTTCTCTTTTAAATTCTGCTGAAAATTAAAAGCGGAGTTACAAACCAAAATTAAAACAACACTCCTTTACACTGTCCATGAACTTACCTTTAAAAGAGAACTTTATGGGCTGGGGATGTGGCTCAAGCGGTAGCGCCCTCGCTTGGCATGCGTGCGGCCTGGGTTTGATCCTCAGCACCACATACAAACAAAGATGTTGTGTCTGCCAAAAACTAAAAAATAAATATTAAAAAATTCTCTCTCTCTCTAAAAAAAAACAAAACAAAACAAAAAAAGAGAGAACTTTACATTACCGGGTTGAAGTGATTGCACCTCAAGGTGGATTTGAGGGATCTGGGCTCTTCCAGCTCTCTCCTGGCTCTATTGACTTCATTTGTTCAGCTCAGAGGGGCAGTGCTTTGCCTCAGCACAGCAGGGTTTTGCAATCTCTCCAGGCTAAATTGCAACAACTTGCTTGACTTGGGGCTGCCCAGGAGTCCCAGGCAAGGGCAGGATCTGAAGCCTGTCACCTGAGAAGTCTGAGTCAAAGTAAGCAAGCCCCAGCCCTGCCCCAGGGCCTGCTCACAGGTTACCACCTCTTGTGGCCAGCCCTAAACCTTCCTGGGACTCTGCTGCCTTCAGGATGACCTGGCCACACCTTCCTGTGGCTCATCCTGAGCTTGTCAGTCCTGAGAGTCATTGGCACATGGAAGGAGGCTTCGGAGCCCTGGCAATGGCTCTGCAGCACCCAGGATGGCACTCCAGGCCATCCTTACCCGAGAGGATGATGGAGGCCTCCTGTGTTTGGTTTCTCAGCTTCATGTCAGGAGCACTTTTTTTTTTGCTTTCTTATAAAGACTTCTCTTAGAGAAGTTTTAGCTTTACAGCAAAAACCAGGAAGGCACAGAAATTCCCCGCATACTGCCTGCACCCACAATACCTGTCTGGATGAAGGTAGAAGGTGCTCACAAAAGCGCCCCGCTGTAGAGCATCCGGATAGCTCACAACTCACTTCTCCAAGATCTGGTGGCTGGAGTGGGCCTTTTAACAAACGTTTTAATACCTGTTTTTGTCCCACCTAGATTCAAGGGGGAATCCCTGGCAGGGGGTGGAGTAAGGCCACTTCCCCACTCCTTCCACGCCCCACCCCTTGTCAGATGCTAGGTGGGAGGCCTGGGAGGAACACTCTCTCAGACTGATCCCCACTCAGGCATAAGCCATTCCTCTTGCAGTATGTGTGGTGGAATGCACACGGCACATTCTGCCCATTCGTACCAGTCAGGGATGCTGCTGATATGGGGGATTTTAGTGGAAAGTGCTTCTCAGGTTGAAGTCAAATCAAGAGTTAGCAAAGAATTTCTCCCAGCTCACAGCACAGATTGATGCCAAGGGAGAGGAGCGAGGTCCTGGGTAAGTCATGCTGAGGCTATTTCGGGTGGTTCATTCTAAATGACGTGAATTATAGGACTTGGATATGGTTAAATTCTGCAAAGGGTGAATCACTCTACCTTGGATTAGCCTATAACCCAAAGTTGACGCTCAATGAATTTTTTTTTTTTTTTAGAAGAAACAACCAGTTTCAGTATGCGTGTAGCTTTCTCAAAGGAAACTAAATAGAGGAAATACAGAAAACTTCAGATTTAATTACAAGATCCTTCCCTCAGCTAAAGAATTCAGTTCAGTCTTCCTGAAAGTTCATTACTAATGCTTACACAAAAATTCAACTGAGGGAGGAAACAGCTGCCAGCCCTCTGCACTGGCCGACAACACTGCAGTAGCCTAGAATCTTTGTCCCCACCCACCCACCTACAAATGCTGTACCTCTCTCTCTGGCTTTCCCCACTCTCACTGGTTCCATGAGGCGTTGTGTGCGTTCTTTGAGTTTACTAGGTATTTCCTAAACAGAATGTGTATGTTTATGCAAGGGGTTTAGTCACCCTCTTTATTACGACTTTGTACTAATTTGCTCATTAATAATTGAGCACCATAAAATCACACACCAGAGCACCCGATCTGACCTCCGCTCCACACGCCAGCACAACAGGCTCCAAATTGCAGTGGCTGCAGAAGCCATGAGATAACAGGGTGGCGGGTAGTGAGGAGGTTCTTACTCAAATCTAAATACAGCCGCTGCATGCTGATCCAAGAGCTGAGCTCACTCAGAGACTGTGCTGTAACTCTTCTGTGATGCTGTTTCTTTAGAAAAAACAGGTCTCAGCCTGCTTCTGCCACTCAGGGAGCAGAGGAGGAGGGGAGAAATAGGGGAATGGCCTGTGCTAGGAAACAAACGCTCACTTGGGTCTTATCTTCCCAGGGCATCAATACTTCCTACAAACCAGAAGAGGTTCTTTCTTTCACAGACTAGCAAACAGGTTTTAAGAAGCTGACTTGCCTGATTTCCCACTAACCACCTGACCACCTTAGGAAGGAGAATCCACTGAGAATTTCTAATGTATACAGCATCCAAAAACATTTTCCACCACATATGAATAATACCTGTAACACACATGAAGGACACAGCAACAGGAAAACTTGCCCAGGTGGGAGCAACTGACATGGCAAGAGCAAGGCCAAGAGCACAGAGGTGGGGGCTATGATTGCAAGCAGAGGGGACAGGGTCAGGGTCTAAGGATCAGCCCAAATCTAGTTACAGAAATTGCAAGAGGTGCTTCTGTAAAGGGGATGAAAATAATGGTTGCCCACGGGGTTGTCTGGATTAAATGAGTTGACTTACTCAAGTGTCTGGAGTAGGGCCAGGCACGGACAACCTCATCTAATAATTATAATCTATTAAAACAAATAGCAAAGAAAAGAAGTTTGCTGCAAGACAACATGGAAGAACCTTTTTTCCTGGGAACCTACCTACTTTTCCTCTTAAGAGTGAAGGATGCCAAGGAAAGCATTGAAGAATATAAAAATAGGTGAAATTTTTACCTAGAGAGATGTTTCAAGGTAAAAATATATGTACTGACAATTTTTAAAAAGTACTGGGGCTAAGAAATGCAATTCTCAGGGTGTTTATTTCATTGGTCTAATTCCCACTTAGATCCAGAAAACTAAGTGGCTTGAAAGACACATGGAAAAAACAAAGCTGGGGATTTCTAGGGAACACAGTCTCTGTCTCTGCACATCAAATGATCACACTGTCCACTCCTTGCTAAGCATGGGCTCATCCTCAGGACACCATCGATTTTTAAGTCATCCAGGAGTACTTTCTGCACCTGTTAAGGTAATAACAACCTGTTTACATCCCCTCTGCAGAGCCACATTCGAGGAAGTAACCTTGACTGTATGGACTTCCTAACCCCAAAAAACAGGGCCTTTGCTCCAGCTCCTCCCAGCCCCTGCTGACAGGTAGACCAAGTGCCCCTCACCTGCCTCCTACACACTCCCACACACAATTCCCAGGTTGTATTCTCATTTGTATTGATGAAATTAACACAAGGCAAAATAAATCATTCCTGTGTATTTGTCAGAACAGTGCCTTTGGGTCCCCAATACCTCCACTCCCTCCTGGATCTACAGTTTCATGTACAAGACGGGACAAAGGACAAGCAATCTGTAACTTGTGAAGGAAAGCGGGACTTGGCTGGCCTGGGAGACTCGATCAAACACATGAGTCCTCATGCTGAGTCCTTAGGAATCTGCTCCATGTGGCGGGGCGGGGGTGTCTTTTTAATGGTAGGCGCTGTATGGTGTTCTTAGAGACCACACCCGAACACTCTCCATGCATTTTGTCTATTTCAGGGACATGCTTCCTATATAACATTTGACCTTGAGAGTTAAAGTCAAGGGCAAAAGGTCAGAAGAGCATGAGTGTTGGTTCTGCCACCAGCAGTGATCTATAGATCAAGTGGAGAAGAAAGTGAGCCCAGGCCTCCCTGCCACACCCCATCAGAAGCAGGGCCAGTGGCACAAGACTGCCCCAGCAGGACAGGAAGCAGGGCATGGGAAGGGACCAGGATAACCTAGAACCAAAAACAAGAAAGCAAGAAACAAGAGCTCACGAGGATGAGGAGGAAGAGATGAGTGAGACTAGCAGGGGAGGACCCGGCTGGGGGGACAGGGCTACACTACACAGCCCACACCTGCGTTTGTTTTTCGAGCCTGCATAGGCAGGGATGGGCCAGGCACAGGAGTGCAGGCCAGCCCGTGGCAGGAAGAAGTGCAGACATCACGGGGCATCACCACCTGGTTTGAGCAGGGCTGACAGTGTCTGATTACGTACATAATGTTTACACTTTGAAGAACTTCCATTTGGCGGTCCCAGCCTGGAGATGCTGCAGGGACATCAATTTCATGGTCCTCGCTTCTCAGTTCTCTGAATCTTATGAGGACCTCCTGATCACTACACACGGAGCAGAGCCCACCATGGGTGATTTGTGCTCAAGGACACTGAGACAGACTCACATCTGACTCTGCACTCGGTGTAGGAACTGCCAGAGGCCTCTAATGAAAGCTGAAAATCAACTGTCTCCAGAGTCAGTCTGTGGGTGAAAGACCGCAGCACACACGGCTGCCACTGCTCACAAGAGAGGAACCAAAGCACAACACAACAAAAGCCCTCTCGCTCGGGAATGCAGTCATGTAATTCCTCCTTGGCAGAAATGTATGGCTGGCTACAGAACAGAAGGAGCTATCTGACTCTAAACCTCTGCTCTTAATCCCTTAATTAGACCAGGTCCTTCAGAAGGAGCACGGTCGTGGTTGCTGGAGGAAATCAGAGCAAATGCAGACAGGACATCGATGTGCACACACATGCACTCATACACAACTGTGTGTGCATATGAATACACACAAACACTCATGTGAAGGGCTCAGAGTTTAAAAAGACATTTATTTGTTTATATAAAGAGCCATGATCTGGAATGCTAAAACTGCTCCCCCGGGACAATGACTTGGGGAAATGTGGCGAGAGGGCGAGACTCGGCAATCCACGGGCACGTTGAAGGATATGCCCGAGCTGCGTGGGGCTGACAGCTCTGACTCCAGGCCAAAGAGTTTGCCCGGCAGCACAACAGCGGAGTGGTCGGAAGGCCCGGGCTGGCGGGAGTTCATGTGGAAGCTGCCGCTTCCTCCTCCTCCTTTTTCTTCTTCTTCTTCTTTTTCCTTTTTTTCACCGTGGGACCTTCGTTGTCCAGTGTGGCATCTGCAGCCACCTCTGCTGGCCTCTGTGGCTTGTCCTTTGCTCTCCTCTTTTTGGGCTTTAGGGTACAATCCTGGCCACCAGGAGGTTGCACACAGCCCTCAGCAGGGACCTCTGAGTGCTCATCCCCACGGGGCCCTCTGGGCTGCCACTCGGCTGGCCCTCTCTTCTTGGCCACACAGCCCTGGCTCTCGTCCTTTTTAGACCGCTTGGCCTTGGGCTGGGAGTAATTTTCGTCATGGTTGTCTGCCGCCTCTTTGTTTTTCTTCTTTCTGCTTTTCCGTTCCACCTGGGTCTCCGAGAGGCCAGGCTGGGGAGCTGGGAGCCGGGGCCTGCTCTGGAGCTGGGCCATCCGGAGGGCAAAGTACTCCTGGATGGTGAAGGCGCTGGTGGTCGTCGTGGAGGTCTCGCTCCCGTCTGCAGTGGAGGGGCTGGGACCGTCCTGCTGGGGAAGAGTTAAGAGGTGGTTAAGCTCAGCTGTTCATTCTGCGCAGCAGCCAGAACCCCGCATGGAGCCAGCACGCCTGCACCTGGGGGTGAGGCTCAGCAGGCTGCCGTCCCCATGCTGCCCGGCTGGACAGTGGAGCACAGTGCACGGTGGCCACACTAAGGGCAGGAGCTAGAACAGACACCCGCACATAGGAAGCCAGCTGCACGCTGCTTGGGAGAACCTGTGAGCACACACTTCCCCAGCAACCATGCCATAAATGGTGACTCAGTCCCCAGTCTCATAAATAAACCAGGGAAACTGCAATGCTGGAGCTCTGGGTCTTTGTTTGGTGTGGATTTTGGCTCCATCCTGGAATACACAGATCCATGCATGCTGATGCAGCGATCTAGCTGTGCCATGTGCAGATTAACCCCCCTGTGAGGACAGGAGCCAATCTCAACCTGGACCTGGCTTGTTGGGAACACCTTTTTTCTCCAGCCAAATGGAGAGCATGGCCATGTGGCAGCTGCTCCCGGGGAGACGGCACAGTTTGAAGCTCTTGTGTCATCCTCCTCCCTGAACGAGCAGGTCAGCCTGGGGGTCCCCTTCCCTTGGTGGGGATGGGGAGAAGGGAGACGCCCCGTCCCTCTCTGCCACCCATGGCTGTGGTCGCCTTGCTTTTAAACTCGAGGAACTACTCACTCGTAAGCAGCAGCTGAGATGAGGTGAGGTTTGCCTTTTAATTTTAAATAAATCCATGTAGCAGGAAAGCTTGAGAAAGGAGACAAAATGCCTAGCACAAGAATTTGGGATAAACAATGAACTCCACACCATGTGGCTTGTGGCTGGCTGGCTGCTGGTGGTGGACATGAATGTGTGAAAAAGGTCACTTTCTTCAAGTTGAAGACTTCAAGGAATATGCTTTAAGAAAAGCCAACGTCTAGAAAAATTCTGCCCACAGACACAATTACAATAATCAAGTCACTAAACTATAACCTTAAAGTCAGGCTCTCCCACTGACCTGGTCCCTTCCTTCGTACTCATTTAGTCTTAGCAAAAGAGGCTGCTGAGCTACCCTTGTGTGCTGGGGCCTGGGGAGGAGTTTCTGAATAAAGGAAGTAATTTCTAAGTCAGGACTCTACTGACTATTCTGACTGGCTGGCAATGCTCTGCTTGTGCAGCTGACTTAATTCTAAACCAACGACACAAACAGACCCTGTATTTTCTTGTCATAGTGGCTCTCAAAAACCAGCTCAGTGGAATCAAAAGTAATTGTCCTGTTTGACACTCCAGCAGAATCAATATTACGTCAAGGGAAACTGGGGCTCAAGTGGCCACTGCCCCAAAATGTCCTTACCAAGGGGTACCTTTATTCTCATGACTACTTATCAAATCAACAGTAACCTCATTTTGTATTGCCTCTGAGCTAAAAAAATAAAATCATGTATTCAGTTTTAAAATTTCAAAAACAAAATGTAGAACAGTGGGATAAATACCAAAATTTTGGGAAGAAGTGTCAATGATCTATCAGCATTCAATTTTTCCTAGAAACACACTAAGTAATTTTGAGAATAAAAAAATAGCTGCTCCAGGAGACAAAATGAGGTCACCTGGCCTTTCCATCCCTGCAGTGCTGACTAGGTGCTGAAGTTCTGCATGGCGGCATGGGGCACCTTCTCCAGGCTCTTGGTGCTGCCCCATCATGCTGATGGACAAGAAGGACCTCGCTGCCCATGTAAGTGCACCCTTCATGACCATCCGGAGCATGGGTGCTGGGAGTGCGGTCCACCCAGGCAGCAGAGGTCTCAGGATGGTTGCTCTGCCACATCAGACCCTCCTCTCCTCATCCTGACTAGCCATCACTGCCTCCTTAATCCCTGCTTTTAATAGTTTAGTTGGGGGAGCTGACTGTTGGTAGCAATCACACCAAGAACATTTTTGAGTCAATTGCTGAATTCAGAGGCTCTTTGTAATCCCAGAAGATAGGTTTGTTCCTAAGCAGCTCTTTTGGTGACAGAACTCAGGAGCCCCAGGCCACTCACATCAAGCTCAGCAGGTCACAAGACAAGCTACCGTAGTGCCAGCACACAAGTCTTACTTGTCCCTATGTGTAGACAAACAACCTGCCGGGGAGTGCTGGTCAGTGATGGGCCGCACCTGCTCCTCCACAGGAGCAGGTGTGGCCTTTAAAAACCCATGGACACAAGTGAGGAGAATGCAGAGCTCCGGTCCTGCAGGAGCGGTACCCAGGACTCACACTACTCACCTGAAGCGGGAAACCCAATTTCACTAGACTTTATACACTACAGTGAATGGGGACTGAGAAAAGCATCAGTTACTTTTTGAGTATTCTGAAACAGACAACTGGCAGCTTCACAAATGTCCAGTAAACACAAAACACATCCTCAAAAAACAGTCTACTATTTTAACATGACTTTCACAATTTTGTCAAAGAATGTTCCAGTTTGCTAACGGTGTTCTAAAAACTAGTAAAATACACTTACAAAACGTGAAAACCTCTGGTTCCATATAAAATACCACCAAGGGAGATGCATCTCACCAATCACCTTGCCAAACACTGACTTCAGCTGAGGGATCCAGGAAAAATCTTTTTAAAAATCCCAATTCCTGCTGTCAATTAATGAAAGTCCTTAGACAAATCCCATAACCTCTTTGGGCCTCAAATACTTCAAGTAAGGTTCAAAATAAGGTTAAATTAGTGACTTCTGAGGTCCCTTGGGCGATCTTGTGGAGCACAGCAGGGAAGGCCTGGAGAGGCAGCACAGGCAGGCAGCAGAGACAGCTCAGTCACAGAGACCCCACCTGGGCCTCAGGCCACGAAGAGGAGCAGGAACAACTGATGGCTGCACTGACACCTGAACAAATGTGTTCACCACCAGAAAGGGAGTGCTGGTCCACACACCACACCCAGTACTAGTGTTCCCAAGAGCTCAGAGAGCCAGATGCTGCTCAGTACCAAATCCCATGTAAGAATGCATTTGAAAGAACTGACGCAAAGTAGAGCTTCATTTAAAATATGAATTTATTTTAAACCTAAGTCCCAAGTCACAGACCCCTGACCATTTAAAGCCAGAAGACCCTCATGGGACTTCAAGCTGAGTCATGTGAGGAAACTGCACTGAAGTGACCATCCCCAGGAGCACTGAAGAAGGCGGCCAGGCACTTAGTCATGTGGCTCTTGAACAGCTCACAGCCACCCGGGAGAGGCACTCTCTCCACCTTACAGGGGAGGAAGCAGGATTCAAGGCACATCATTTGCAGGTCTCACGGCCAGGGAGTGACAGGAGGGGGACTAGCCACCAGGCTGCCATGTGCAGTGTGCCTGCTCCTTCCCCACCCTACCCTGACTTTTAGCCCACATTGTCACCTTTCCTTCCTTCAGAAGCCATCCCAACACTGAAACACATGACCCAGGGACCAGAGTCCATGCCCAGATGAGAGGGACAGAGGCTAAGAAAAAAGTCAACAGAGACACCACTTTTGAAGGAGACCAAAAAAAAAAAAAAAAAACAAAACAAAAAAACCTTCTCTGTTTGTAATTCATAAAAATAAAAAATATCCTCAAGTCAAGGTTAAGAGTGTCATAATTTGCTGGGCACGGTGGCGCACGCCTGTAGTTATAGCAGCTCGGGAGTCTAAAGCAGGAGGACAGAGAGTTCAAAGCCAGCTTCAGCCAAAGCAAGTCCCTAAGCAACTCAGCGAGACCGTGTCTCTAAATGAAATAAAAAATAGGGCTGGGGGTGTGGCTCAGTGGTCAAGTGTCCCTCAGTTCAATCCCTGGTACCAAAAAAAAAAAAAAAAAGAGAGAGTCATAATTTGTCAAATTAGCATGTAAATTTATCTGACAAAGTCTGTTTTAAATCAGGAAGTAAAACCCAAGTCCCGCCTTCTACCTGCAGCAAGAATTTCTCTTGAGCAACTGCCATTTGGGAACTCCCAATGCAGGGGCTGGCTATTGTGGTCCATTCCAATACTAGCTCTCTCTGACTCAGTATCCTCATTGCAAATAGGCAGATTCAAGTGGTTCATGGGTATATAGTGTGAGCCATGTTGAGAGCAGAAGAATCAGAATGCCTGAGTCCGTCTCTGGCAACCTGGGATTGACAACGACAAAATGAAAGCAAGCGGATGGAAGCAAGGGAAAGATGCCCTGCAGAGTGGGACCACTGAGAGTGAACGTCACACCCTCTGAGGTCCATGGAGGATATCGGAACCATGGATGCCAACTTTTCTCCAACATCTACAGAATTATGAGTTTCTTCTTTGCTTCTTTTAAGTGCTCTATATGGAGGCATGGAAGCTAGAAGCGTTGTCCATAAAGGCTCCTCTGGGCGTTGGAGAACTCTGCTCTTGTGACATTCAGACAGGTATGCTGAGATGGATCACCAATAAATGGCCAAATGGAGGGGATTCTTCTTATTCTCAGAAAAATGCTGTCAGTCTCTTCTGGGGCAAGGAAAGGAACCAATTTGCAGTGAGGTGTTTGGAGCAGACGCACCACATGTGTAAAGTCAGACTGTTCACGACAGACACACCTGTCCAGGGACAGGATTTCAGAGGCAAAGCCTTTCAACGCACAGGTCTTCCTCGGATGTTACTACTGATCTGAAGTGGCACGATGATTCAAGCTTTCTGATTTGCACATTGAGACCCAGAGGTCACTGCACAGTCATCCTTTCAATGAACTTTTCTCATTGAAAGAAAAGAGTAGACACCCAGAACTCAAGGGTACTGGGTTTAGCAACTGGGTCATTAGCTCTGCTGGCTACTGCCTGTGATGAGCACACGCCTGCTTCCACTGCAGCCTGTCATCACCATGTGCTGGATTAGTCTGTGAAAAGTTAAGAAAGCTCGGCAAGGGAGTAATCTGAAAAAATGTTCCGTACATCTCCCAGCAGAACAGTTCTGACAAATTACATCTGGAAGGCAGAAATG
The DNA here is from genome assembly GCF_047511675.1 of Marmota flaviventris. Taxonomy (NCBI): domain Eukaryota; kingdom Metazoa; phylum Chordata; class Mammalia; order Rodentia; family Sciuridae; genus Marmota; species Marmota flaviventris. The sequence continues at coordinate 171,971,321 of NC_092500.1, forward strand.
GCACCCATCCATTTCAGGCAGATAAATCCAAATCCAGGCATGAGGTGACCTTGTGGCTCACCAGGATGAAGGTAATGCTGAGACCACTGAGCACCCAGTGTGTGCTCCACACCCTCTCTAACTGATTGGGCAGCTGTACTGACTTAACCACTCACTGTGCTGGCCTAAATGTTCTTTTAGGTTCCTCGTTTGAACTTCTTGAAGCTAAGTGTAAGACCATTTCTTTCAACAAGTCAGACCCCTTGTGGAACCATCTCTCATTACTTCCTATGACTGGCAGTTAGTTGCTTCCATCTTCTGTTTTCACATAATTTGCTTTGCAAGCATCTTCTAAAGGAAATAAGTTTCATTGAGCCGGGACCATTTATATTTCATTTGTATTCTATTTCACTCTCTAATGGTGAGATTTAAGGAAAGCACCAAACATCAAACCTGACTGGATCAGGGTTGGAAGAGCTCCTGCCACCACCCACTGAACCATATGCTTTGTATTTGTCATCAGGGATCTGTCTTCACGTTAGGCAGGGCCAATGTCAGGAAGGGGTGGGGAGGGTAGGAAGCAAAGAGAAATCAGCAATTTGTAGTACCGTCTTCCGAATCAGAGAAAACCATTTACTTCTAATTGGATGCAAAATGCTTCTCTCACTCTGCAAGGAATGCACGCGTTCCAGTTGGTGTGTCTGCGGCTTACTCCCTGTGGCCCTTAGCCACACACAGGAACTGGGCCAAATATCCCTGTCTCCCTCTGGTCAATTATTCTACAAGTTACCATGGTCACCCTCCTGGGAACAAGCTAACCGGGAAACTGTAAGGTGGTACGGGAACTGTCACCCTCCTGTGGGGCGGGCTGAGTACAGCCATTCTTGCCAGACTGGAGAGCAAGAGAGCTCTCGAGCAGATGGCGCAGAAGGTGGCAGCGCACCTGAAGATGGCCAGCAGTGGGGAGGAAGCTCCACGGAAGCCCAGACAGCAATCTGCGAAGGGCACCTACTTTGTGTCTTGGTCTGACAACATGAGCTCCAGCTGTGGGGAGTCATCACAGAAGGTCGGCCGCCGAAAGGCAGGCGGGCAACAGGTCAAAGCTGTTGGTGGGAAGCAGGGATTGTGCCCTGCACGACCACTTCTTTTCCTGCTCTCCGTGTCACCTTCCTGGTTTCATGTATTTCCTTCCTGGTTTCTAAATCAGTGAAAACAGTGTTTTACTGAAAGAGAGCTCCTTTCGTACTCCAGGTGTGAAAGCATGTACTCTTATCAAGACACCCATCACTCACATTTGGAATTAGGTTAAAAATACCAAGTCTTGGTAATAACTACCTCAGGGAATCTGCCTGGGAGACATAATCACTTTTAGCATTAGCAAGTGCACAGAGCCTAAACAAATAAATAAACCCCCAACACTGAAGAGCAGTTTTGATTTAAAGCCATATTAAAGTCAAACTCTAACAACAGAATGAGAACTATGCCCCAACTGAACTGGGAAATGCAGGGAGGACTGCTTGTGCCCCCACGTGTGCACAGGTACAGGAGCACAGCACAGGCAGTCAGGAAGGCTCTCCCTAGAACACGGACTAACAAACTATGGCTATGGGCTTTTCTCTGTATACCCCAAGAGCTAAGAATCAGAGTTATTTTTACATTTCTAAATAGTTCGGGGAGGGATCAAAAGAATATTTCATGACATGTGAAAATAATATAAATTTCAAGTTACCAGGGTCCACAAAATTCTGAATTTCATCAGTAAAAAAATTTGTGAAAATATGTTTTCTAATGCAAGTACACATAACAGGTACTAAGTAAATATTTGCTAAATAAATACATGTATTATAAAATTAAACAAATTTGTTCTACAACCAGTTGGCTAAATAGCCACTACACTGAAAAAAAAATTCCAAATCATTTTAAAACAGTCATTTATACACACCCAAAAGGATGTGTATAAAAGAACTGGCTCCCTAATATACTGAATCCATTTTTTTCATAATCAGGTTAATGATATTTCTGTGACTACTTGTATATAATGGGAAATAGGCAAGTTTATTATAAAATATGATCTGCTTTTGTGAGAACTGTTCAGCTGGCTTTGAATAGTGATGCTGGCAATTCAGATATGTCAAAAAGAAGCTGTAAAGTGCTTCTTTTAAGTGAAAAGGTAAAGGTTCTTAACTTAATAAGGAAAACAAATTAGATGCTGAGGTTACAAAGATCTATAGTAAAAATAAATCTTGTATTGATGAATTGTGCAGAAGGAAAAAGAAATTCATGCTAGTTTAACTACAGCACCTGAAATCGCACAGACACAGTATGCGATAAGTACTTAGGTTAGGAAAGGGTTCAGGCATCCCCTGGGGGTCCTGAGACATTCTTGCCCCTGATGAGGGGGCTACAGAGCCACAGGGAACAGAAGGGCTTCAGGCCTGGACCAAGTCCTCCACCTGCGCCTCCGGCAGTGATAGAACGCCTCCTTGCTGAATTACGCCTCTCAACAGCAGAGAGGCTGCTGACTGTGCTGGTTTTCAAGAAGCAAGGGACAGGAGTCAAGGAAAGTGTCACACATGAAGTGAAGTGACCCCAATCGATGATCTCCTTTTAATAACTGGAATCAGAACTCTGCTAGGAATTCAGACTCCAAGAAAGAAACTGGACATATCTCAGGGAAGAGAATGGGGAACTAGGAAGCACAGAGTATCTTGCTTCTCGCTGGCCTTTGGGAGAGAAATCAACAATGCCAATTCCTCACAAGAACGCCAATGTTAACAAAGCTGATCATTTATTTCTTCTTTTTCTTTCCCTATTTGCTAGTCAGCTGCTCCGATGACCACTCATTAAGAAAAGCCAACACAGACGTGTTTTACAGGGACGGTTCTGCATGGCAACCCCCTCTCAAGGCACTGGCCTCAGAACACTGCCTCCCCGAGATCCCAGGCCTGGAAAGCTGCCGCCACTCACTGGATGACATCTCACAAGGCCCTGGCCATCAGAAGACAAATGAGGTCCTCCAGAGCTAGAGAAGATCAATGTCACACAGGCACAACCTCGCGGATGGAGTCTAAAAATACTCCAAATCGACTGTATTTTGTGATTCTAGGTCAGCTGGTTCTCTCCACCAGCTCTCCAGAGGCGGACAAACAGCTGCAGGAGGGCCCTCCTCCATCTCACCACAGAAGGCTCAGCAGCTTAAAAGATCCTGGATTCTTTAGAGAGCAAGATCATTTAGATCACAGGAAAAAGAATGTATGTTTATGGAATAATCTGTCAAAATTATTTTTAAGAAAAAGGCAAATTAATTTAGACTAATATAGTTGACAAGAAAAACAGGTCCCCCCTCTCATTTTTAAAAATTTTCCTTTTTTTCCCCCTCTCTCAATTCTTACATATTACATGAGGCTATTATTTCTACAGACTCTGTAACTTACAAGAAATCAATGTAACAAGTAAAAATATTTAAAAAAGGGCTGGGGATGTGGCTCAAGCGGTAGCGCGCTCGCCTGGCATGCGTGCGGCCCGGGTTCGATCCTCAGCACCACATACAAACAAAGATGTTATGTCTGCCGAAAACTAAAAAATAAATATTAAAAAAAAATTCTCTCTCTCTCTTTAAAAAAATCTGTTAAAAAATATTTAAAAAATAGTTTTAGAAGTAAATTTGGTAGAGGAGTTTATTCTTAAAAGGCATTAAAGTTAGTAAGAGTAAATTAATTCTGAATTCAATGAGTTGAGTTCAATGAGTCATGTTTAAATAGTACAAAAATAATATACCATTTCATGTTAAATATCCTCATCACAACCAAAAATACACTGGAACAATTCATTTTAGAATAAACAAACAACAACAAAACCAACTATAAAACACTTCTATTAAAGAAAAACCCTAATCCATTAAATCAAGATTACAGTTCAAAGGAGATCAAGAAAAACAAAGTTACTACTATTAAATATACAATCCCGGAATTACTGCTTCTCTTGATTTTACACAGCTATGATTTTTAAAATTTTATAAGCAGGAAAGACATTAAAACTTGAAAAAGAACAGGAAATACTATCCCCCCACCTGCTCAGAATCCAAAAAGATTCCTTAAAGCCGTGAGTGGTCTTTTGAATGTGACAAAGTGTGTCTGCCTTCCCTAAACGGCCAGCCCTGTGGAATACAGTGTCCTAATCAGAGTCTCAAACCATGAGGGGTGCAGGGCTAATAGTTTTTTTTTTTTAAATCTGCCTTTTTACATCTCCAATCCACCATAGGCCAAGACTTTTGTAAAATACAAGGGGAAAAAAATCAGAAAGATTGGGAAAATAAACCTTTCCAAATACAAAACACAAATTCCAATTTATAAAAATGACTATCAGACACCTCCAAAAGCTCTTAAATGCTTACTCTTAACTTCTGCCCTCACCCTGTCCTGGACTGGTCTACACACCTGCTCTGAGCGGGTGCTGCTCCTCACTAGGAAGGCAAGCAGGTGTGCATGTCCACCTGGCCATCAAAAGACCCAACCATGGCTAACAGAACGTGTGACCGTGGACAGGTCCCTGGTCTCCCTGGGCCTCAGAAAGAACCACTAGCCAGCCGTGGACGCACAGCTACTCTTACTGTGTCAAAGGCAGATTGAGTGCCATGTGCCCTTCTTCAGAAGAAATCTTACACAGAAGTCCACGTGCACAACGCACTGGGAGCTCTGATGTGGCCAGGCTGGTGGGATCCAGAGCTCATGTCCTAGCACGCAGACTTCCCCTGAGTCCCCTCATGAAGGCTCCTGAGGACCTGGAACTGGATGGAACACAATACAGCTGTACTTTTTTTTTCTTTTGATTTTGGTGGGGCTGGGGATTGAACATAGGGGCAACTCGACACTGAGCTACATCTCAAGTGAAATCTTTTATTTTGAGACAGGATCTTGCTACAACACTAAGGCTGGCCTTGAACTTGTGGTCCTCCTACCTCAGCCTCCCAATTGCTGGGATTCCAGGAGCCCACCACCTGGCACAACAGCTATACTTTTTAAGGTCTGCTGCAATTCTGCCCTTCGTGACAGTTTGGGTGATTTCACAGCACTCAGTGGCAAGAGACTAAGAACCTTTTGAGTAAACTGGGCCTTTAATATTATAAAACACATGTGATTCTTAAACTTGTCATTAACTTTTGGACTTTGGACAATTTTCTGTCAGAATTCTCCAGCCAATGAATTTCTTCAAACTGACAACAAACATCAGCCCTGGGCTCCCCGATACTGTAAGTCTGAAGTTGCAAACCAGGACCTCCTGAGATGCCCAGTGACCGACAAGGGAGAATCCCAATGCTGGCCCATGGTGGGGGACAGCGGTGCCCAGATGCTTCACCTGAGCCCCCCTCCATGCTCCTTCCGATGCAGGCAAAAAGCAAGGCTCCTTCACCAGCCCTGCCCACTCTCCACACTCTCCAAGGAAGGTTCCTTTCACCCTATTTTCATGACATCATGGGCTGAAAATCTGGGAGAGAATGTTATTTCCACTTTCCTGGCAGAAGGGAAGGACAGAAGGAAATGAGCTAGTATTTCACTCTTCTGCATGAGGCCATCTGGGTGTCCATTCCTTATTATCACAAAAGCTCTTAAAACCAGTTGCCTGATCTGTCAACAAACAAAAAGCCAAATCTAATCCTTTCAGGCCAAACCTGTGTCTTGGCAAAACTCTAAGCAAACACAGCAGCCTGCCCTGCCCAGCCCTGGATGGCCGCAGCCCTCCCTCGGCCCCGACCCTCGCCGCCTGTCCTCTCCTCTCCTCTTCCTCACCAGGGCCTCCTTGCGAAGCTCATCTAGAGGACGACGTGCACTTTCAGTGGTGCTACCCAACTTTCCAAACACCAACGACCCACTTTCTCCTGTTCTGGCTCCTCTGGAAAGTGAGGCGGGCCCAGCCCTGTCTCAAGTCCCTGTTGCCAGGAGGTGGCTCGTTTATGTCTCTGGTCCTGGACAGGAAAAGGATGCACTCTCGGCACTGTGTGCTGGGGAGAGATAAGACCTGAGATTTCTGTCCTCAGCCCCTTATCAGCTCTTCCTGCAACCTTCCAGAGCAGACAGCGCCATGACTGCAATAAACTCAGCCAGCTGGGGGGGGGGGGGGGGGCGCTGGGCTGGGAGTGGCTGGGGGCCGAGAGGTAGGGAGGGTATAGGATGGGAAGAGAGAAGGGTTTTTGCAAATCTTAAAATGGCATGGCCCAGCGAGAACTGCTATTTTCTTTTTCTAAGCACAGAGTGTTCATCTGTTGTTAAAGCTGCTGCAAAAGGGATGGACATTCTGTGTCTTCTGTCCTGGCGGGAATGAGCTACCACATTGCTTGCTCTGAACCCTGCCCCAAAGCCCTGTGCTACCCGCTCCTGGGCACACAGCGCAGGTGGTCTGCAGCTCGGTCCTCCAGCAGGTGTCTAATAAAGCCCAGCAGCGCAGGGCAAACCTTCTACCGGGATAGGCCCTCCATTCAGACAACCTGTGTTTTCTGGGGCCAGGACACGCTTGCTTGCCGGGACAACTCCAGCCCCATACAGCCCAGGAACAAGTGAGGCTAAGTGCCACTCCTGCAAATGCCGACCTGATGCAGGGCACAGCAGGTCACTCCCTTGGCGCCAAGCATCATCCTCTAGAAACCCCGCCTCTCTGGGGGGAGGGAGGAGAGGCCGACACAGCTGCTGTAGAAGGATCTAGACTAAGCAGGAAATCTGGGTAAACTGAGTAGTTCTCGGGGCCAAACTGAGACACTAAACCTTAGATTTATTCTGGTTTAAGAGGGTAGGGCTTTTGCACATCGATGTATCATACATTTTATATAAAAATGGCAGAAGTGGAGTGGGGAAGGACTGGGTGAGCAGCCCACTACCAACAACAGCTGCTGGGGACTCGGGAGAGGCCACACTTCCCGGGTGTCTCATTATTAAAATGGGAATATCTGTTCCCAGGCTGATATCATTCTATTCAGGAATGGAAGGTGGCAGAGAAACAGCACGCCAAGTCTGAAGGCCCCCCACAACCTAAGCGATCTTTAGGACCAGTGCAAGCAGCAGGGCTGCTCTGTCTCAGCAGGAGGATGACTACTGTGAAGATGAAAAATCTGGGAGTTGGGTTCCACTTGAAGTTGGCCTCAAGTTCAAGCTAAAGAGCAGCAAATAAATAACAAATATAATCAAGAGAATTAAAATGGAGAACACAATCAGGAGTCAACAGGTATATGATAAAATCAAATTAAAAAAAAGCAATTCCTAAAAATAAAATGAAAATGAAAATAACTTGTTTCTATAACCAATTGGTTGAAGAGCCACACACAAAGGAATCACAGTTTTAAAAGTTATTTCTACATACCCAAAAGGATATGCCTTAAAAACAAAAAGAGCTGTACCCCAATCTTCTCAACCCATTTTCTTTCTTTTGCGTATAATCAATTTATTGGCATTATTTCTGAGACTAGTGTATATACAATGGGAAATACACAAATGAATAATGTGATACAATATCTCAAAATTTGTTATTTTTAGATATACATAGTAGTGGAGTGTATTTTGACATGTTATACATACATAGGGTATGACTTGTTCTAATTAGGATCCCACTCCTGTGGTTGTGCATGATGTGGAGTTTCATTCGCAGTGTATTCATATATGAACATAGGAAAGTTATGTCCAAACATTCTGTTATTCCTATTCCCATCTCCCTCACTTCCCTTCATTCCCCTTTCTCTAATCCACTTAACTTCTATTCTTCACTCCATCCTATTGTGTTAGCATCCCCATATCAGGGAGAACATTTGGACTTTGTTTTTTTGGGATTAGTTTATTTCACTTAGCATGATAGTCTCCAGATCCATCCATCTACTTGCAAGTCAGAAAGTCATTGTTTTTTATGGCTGAGTAATACTCAATTGTGTATATATACCACATTTTCTTTATCCATTCATCTGTTGAAGGGCACCTAGGTTAATTTTATAGCTTGGATATTGGGAATTGAGCTGCTATAAACAATGATGTGGCTGCATCACTACAGTATGCCGATTTTAAGTGCTTTGGATATATACCAAGGAGTGAGATAAGTGGGTCAAAATGGTGGTTCCATTTCAAGTTTTCTGAGGAATCTCCACACTGCTTTCCATAGTGATTTTACCAATTTGCAGTCCCACCAGCAATATAAGTGTACCTTTCCCCCCACATCCTTGACAACATTGTTACCTTGTATTCTTGATAACTGCTATTCTGACTGGAGTGAGACGAAATCTCAGTGTAGTTTTAATTTGCATTTCTCTGTTAGAGATGTTGAACATTTTTCATATATTTGTTGACCATTTGTATTTCTTCTGTGAAGTACTTATTCAGTTCCTTTGCCCATTAATTGGGTTATCTATCTATCTATCTATCTATCTATTTTTGAGTTCTTTATATAACCTGGAGGTTAATGCTCTGAGGTGCAGGTGGCAAAGATTTTCTCCCATCCTGTAGGCTCTCCATGTTCTTGGTTTCCTTTGCTGTGAAGAAGCTTTTTAGTTTGATATCATCCCATTTATTGATTCTTGATTTTACTTCCTATGCTTTAGGAGTCTTGCTGAGGATGTCGGTTTATAGGCTGACATGATGAAGATCTGGGTCTACATTTTCTTCTATTAGGCACAGGGTCTCTGGTCTAATGCCCCAGTCACTGACCCACTGTGAGTCTGAGTTTTGTGCAGGGTGGTATCTCATTCTTAGTGTGGGTAAAGATAAAAGATAATGCTGTGTGGTTCTGAATTTGAACTGGCATTGTAAGTATAACCCCCACCCCATTTCATCTATATAACGAGGTGTAGGAACAAGAATAACTAGAAACAAATGAACAATCCTAATGCCTATATTGTGGTCTCCAAATATAATTCATCACAAAAGAGGAATCAGGGAGAAATGGGTAACTCTAGTTCTGGAAAGCGAATATATGGAGCAGGCCTGGAAACAGACCAGACTGAAAGGAAGTGACCAAATACCACTTGGGGTCATGCCAACAGGATCCGGGTTGTTATTTTCATATAGAAACACCACCAGATTTTGTATATTGATTTTGTAGCCTGGAATGTTATTGAATTTACTTATAAATCTAACCATTTTTTTTTTTGGTAAAATCTTTGTAGTTTTCTACATATAGGACTATGTCATCTTCTAAAAGAAATAATTTTACTTCTCCTTTCCAATTTGGAGGCCTTCTCTTTCTTTACTGGTTTGAAGGCTCTTGGTAGAACTTCCAGTACTATGTGGAACAGAAGTGGCAAAGAGGGCATCCTGGCCTTGAACCAGGTCTCAGAGGAAAGCCTTCCAGCCTCTCCCACCAGCTGTTTGGTTAGCTGTGGGGTTTTCTACAAATGTTTTTGTTTCAAACACCTTTTATTCTGTGTACTTACTGTGTGCAATGTGAGAGACAGTGAGGTGATTAACCACAGTGAAACAGATGAGCATTTCTGTTGCCTCCCGTGGCAACACATTCTCCCCATGGCAGGAGCAGCTGTATTGTCATTTAGCAAAAACCCTGAATATGATGCGCTACCCCCAGGTTGCACATTAGATCTTTAAACTTGTTCACCACACTTTGTGTCTTTTGACCTACCTCTCCCAACCTTGCCCTGGGTAACTAGTACTTTACTAGTATTTACTAGTATCACTCCTTTTTATGTTGAGGAACTTGGCTTGATACCTACACCCTATCGAGAGGATGTTAAACTGCTGAATGCCTCTTGTGCACCGACTGAGACAGTCGTGTGGCTTAGTTTCCACTAGGTCCATGTGACACATGTATCATCTGGTTGATGTATATATGCTCAATCAAAGGAGCTGGTAAACTGGATTTCTGCATGCAAAATAATAAAACTAAACCCTTATTTTACTCCATATACAAAAACTAACTCATAATGGAAGACCTGAAACCATAAAACTCTTAGAAGAAAACACAGGGAGAAAGCTCCTTGATTTTGGCTTTGGCAATGACTTCTTGGATATCACACCAAAAGCTAAGACTACAAAAGCAGAAGTAAATAAATGCAATTATATCAAACTGAAGGCTTCTGCACAGAAAAGGACACAATGAAGAAAATAAAACAGCAACATGTGGATTGGGAGATAATACCTGCAAACCATACATCTTATAAATTAATATTAAAAACGCATAAAGAATGCGTACAATAAGAAGAAAACATAACCTGATTAAAAATGGGCAAAGGATGTGAACAGAGATCTCTTAAAAGAAGACACAAGTAGTCAACACGTGCATAAAGATGGTTAACATCACTAATCATGAGGGAAATGCAAATCAAAGATCACTTTTTTGTAATAGCTATCAGAGATCACCCCTCATCAGTTAGGATAGCTAGTACAAAAAGATAACAACGGCTAGCAAAGGCGTAGAAAAATCTGTATCCCCAATCATGAGAGCACAGACTGGCACAGCCAGTATGGAAAACAATATGAAGGTTTCCAACAAAATTTAAAATAATTACCATGTGAACCAGCAACCCTCCTTGGGGTACAGAGCCAAAGGAGACGAAATCACCACCACATAAAGATATCTTCTTGCTCTTTCTTCACGCAGCAGTGTTTACGACAGCCAGGATACAGAAGCAGCTTGAGTGTCCGCTGACAGATAAATGGAGAAAGAAACACACACACACACACACACACACACACACACACACACACAGTATTATTCACCCAAGAGAAGAACCCGTTATTTGGCACATGGATGAACTTGGAAGAAATTATGCTAAATGAAATAAGACACAGAAAGAAAACTATTGTATCATCTCACTTATTTGTGAAATTTTTTAAAAAAGCCAATAGACAGTAAAATACTAGCTACCCAGGGCAAGGTGGGGAGAGGATGTGGGGAGAGGTAGGTCAAAAGACACAAAGTGGGGGCTGGGGATGTGGCTCAAGCGGTATCACATTCGCTTGGCATGCGTGTGGCCTGGATTCGATCCTCAGCACCACATACAAATAAAGATGTTGTGTCCGCCGAAAACTAAAAAATAAATATTAAAAATTCTCTCTCTAAAAAATAAAAAGACACAAAGTGTGGTGAACAACCTGGGGGTAGTAGTGCATCATATTCAGGGTTTTTGCTAAATAAGAATACAGCTCTCCTGCCATGGGGAGAATGTGTTGCCAAGGGAGGTGACAGAGATGCTCATCTGTTTCATTGTGGTTAATCACCTCACTGTCTCTACCTTATAACATCACACTGCACCCAGTAAGCACACAGAATAAAACGTGTTTGAAACAAAAGAAAGTACTCAGGAAATGACTGAAGAGGCTTGCATTGGCCAAAGATGGAAAATTGATCATCAATACTGATAATGACTGCAATGCACTGAAACAATTCAGATGTATTTCAAACCATGAGTGAAACAAAAAAGAAGTCCTGGGCCACCTTTGGAGAATACTAGAGAACTTCCACATCATTTTGAAAATTGTTAAGAAAATGAATAAAATATTCATTCTGTCTTTCCTATATGAACAGTACCTCTAAATTATTTAATAGTAGATGTGGAAAATTTCTAGTCCAAATTTCATTCTAAAAAATGAAAAAGATATGAAGGGGGAACTCAAAAATTGAAAACACACTAATTAGACAAATTTATTAAAATACACTGATTAGACAACAAGCTGTTCTGGCTCACTTGAAATTTCAGCTCACAGCCAGCTGATTTTCTTCATTAATTTTAAGAAAGTGTCCCCAAGGTATCAGCCTGACAGTCATGGATCCTTTTAAGAATTGCTAAAATGGAGTCTAGAATAAAGGGTGGCCAATGATGACAACGTGTCCTGCATCATGAAAATCCAATTCTAAGTTACCAAGATCCACTAAAAAACAAACCGACAGGAAGACTCACTCTGACCAGTCAATTACTCAACAGGGAGGGTGGGGTGGGACCAGAGTGAGGGTGCTCATCTGAAACTAAATGACTGACTTTTACTTTATAAAGCACATGTAATTTTTTAAAAAAGATCACAAAGTAAGCAGGCACACACGTTCCAATGTGAAACTTTTAATAATTCTGGAGTAAGAATCTGATTGCTGTTTTACAGCTCATACTCTGACTACAAGTTTCAGTGATGCACAGAAATAACACTAATTGATTTCCATAGTCTATACAATTTCCTGTGAAAGTCGCCTTTTCAGAAGGGCGCTAACGATTTAAATAGGCAAGGTGGCCACCCCAGGGCAGCTCTTCTGCCCATGGAAAAAGAGACCCACAACAACTCCACTGAATACAGGATCCCAGTTCAGGCTCACAAAATGCTTCAAAGCTGGTCCAGGAGAGCCCAGAACCTCCAGGATGCTGAGAGTCTGAATGAGAATGACAAAAAGAGCCCGGGTGCACATCAGGAAGAGGCACCAGCAGGCTGGATGCCACCACCGCTGCTGCTTTGCTTGGAACGACTCTGCTGGAGCAGGAAAGATGAAAATGCCAAGACCAGATGACCAATCAAAGAAGCCCAGACCTTTTCAGCCTGGGGCTCCGTGGCAGAGACCGGCCCTGCTCCAAGAAAGAAGGACTCTGAGTGAACTTCCTGGAGGCGCAGGCTGCCTCGATAAGCAGGAGGGGGGCCGCCACAAACGGAGAACCCACCAGCACTCTGCCCTAGTAAACAGAGAGGGCTGAGAATTCAAAACAGGAGGGGGGAAACAAACCTCAAAACTCCTCCAAAGTCCTAGGCTAAAGACTGAATTTTAAACAGAAATTCAAGGTTCTTATTTAAATAAGTTTCAATGGAAGCACATAATTATAAAGACTGCTGAGAATCAAAAAATATTAATTTACACTTAAACCTATTAGTAAGAGCCTCCTAATTTATTGTTCAATTTAAGCTGCTTCTTGCATTATATTTTGCAGAAGTTCATTAACAAGACAGAATCCTCTTTATTTTAATACTTTGAGAACCAAAGTGTGTAACAGACAGGATTCTTAGATGCCATCCAATAGTGTCTGGTGATAAATTATCCAGATGACTTAATTACAGTTTGAATCACAAAGAACTCCTAAGACAGAGGTTTATTTGAATTACTTAAAAGCCATGTTTTCAGGTAGTGTCAAGCAATCTAGTGGCTCACTTATGTACAAACATTTGCTGTACTAATTACAATCAGTTCTTATAATAGCAATCCCTTTGGGACAGGTTAAACAATGAGCTGGGGTTGAAGCTGTTTTTTCCTCTAGAACAAAGGTTTTTAAACCCCAAACCCAAACAAGAAAGAAAACCTTGAATACAAATACTTTTCCTAACAGTGAACTAACTAGTGTTGCAAGATCAATTTCAAGTCCTCAGTGTGTGAATGTGGTTGCTTGTGTCTGTGTAGGTGTGTGCACAACACCCTCCCCTGTGTGAGGAAGGAGTCAAACATCAGTGACCCCCTGAGAATAGTTCTTTCCTCCTTAGGCAGGTGACGGTTTAGGCCTGTTGACATCAAAATAAAATTAGAGATTAATTATTTCAGGACTGAAAAAGTTCTGGGCTGGGTGTGTTGTCCCCAGACTGAGAGGTTTCCCAAGGCGACAGGGCAGACCCAGGGCATGTATATGAGCAGCGAGAAGAGGCGTCCATCACTGCTGAAGGTACCAGGCTACATTGGCACCACTGGTGCCTGTGGCTCACAGTCCTGTCAGTTTTTCACATTTTTATTGATCCAAATGTCTTTAACCCTGCAGAACTATCCTAAATCATTTGCCTGTTTCTTTGTCAATATATTTAAAGAGCTGTTGAGTTTTCTGATGGCCAGAGAAATTTACTTATTGTATTAGCTTCCATTTTGGTTTTTCTTTTTGTAGCAACTAATCATTTAAGTCTGTCACAGTCAGGTGGGAGAGGACGAATAAATTAGACACAATTTATCACTTGCCACCAGAAGAGGAGCTTTAACCTTGAGGTAAACTTTTGGACAATTAAGCCTCATAACTGAGTTTCAAGGCCAAACCCACAAACAGCATGAACGTGGTCTGAAGCCAATGGAGATGGGAGAGGACTTGCCGCTGCTCCTGACTCTCCTGCCGTAGGGAAGTTCTTTGACATTCTTTCTAAAATACCACGCAGCTCAGACTTCTTGGTACACAGGGAATGGTGCCGATAAGAGGTGGGGAGCTGTGCAGTTCCCACGTGATCTTCCCTAGCAAGTGGGCCTGGGCCAGTAGGAGCAGAATGATAACCCTCAGAAGGCGTGGCTGCTGGCCAGGCAGCCTCCACCAACCTGTCCAGAGAAACTTAAGACTAAGCCCTGCTGGCCTGCTCCCCAGGTGGAATCTCTCAGATGGCACATCTTTTTGGGAGCAGCTACCTGACCTAAGGTCAGTCCCCATTCCTGGGGGCACTAAGGGCATGGACCAAGTGACTCGTCATTGCAGGGGCACAAAGGCCCAGCCCTTCCAAAGACCTGGACAGTTCTGAAGAGCTCCCTGGAGACGATAAGGACCCTCTACTGCAAGTCTCCTCTCCCTGCCCCAGCAGTGCCAACATCACCTCCTGCAAGCTTCCTACACACTAGTTGCAGGGAACCAGCTGCAACAGCACTTGGACCCAAGGCCCCCACAAGGTGCTCTCATTAGTCATGGGTGGCACCTCGGTGCCCCCTGCAGTGGCAAACCCTGATGTGTGGCTCTATGCCCCACATCTCTGCTACTATCTCAGCAACTACAGCTCAGTGTCCCCTTTCTACTGTCTTTGATCATTTTTAAGACCCTCTAAGTCATCTCCCTCATCTGAGTGAATTATCTCAGGAGGGAGCACTTACATGATAAAGCCACATAGATTTTAAACAGACTAACTCTTCGCCAATTTTTCCCACAAGCTCTGTTATTTTTAATATGGAACTTTGAAGAAACAACATTTTAATGAATATATAAATTCTGTTGTAACAGAAACATCTATATTTGACATATTACATTTGTCTTCTATATGCCATATTACTTCAGAAGAAATTATGATATTAACTATTACCTTTAGATTACGTTCTAAATTATAAGACAGCAGAAACCATCTACCTGGTAAAGAGACACATGAGGGAAGTCAGTGATAAAAGCAGATCCAATAGAGATGGTAACTGAAGGATCTGGTGTCGGGCTGGGTACACAGTCAGAGGAGAGAGCTGCCTAGCAGGTGTAAGGCCCTGGCTCTGAGCTCCAGCACAGCCATGGCGAGGAGGAGGAAGAGCAAGAGGAAGAGAGAAGGAAGAGAAGGAGGAAGAGCAAGGGGAAGGAGAGGGAAAGGGGGACGAGCAAGAGGAGAGGAGGAAGAGGAGGAAGAGGAAGAAGATTCATTGTAGGGTTTCTTTAAAGGATACTATGAAGAGAAAAATCTGTAAAATTCAGAATATGGGAAACTCTGTAGGACAACAAACCCAAAGAATCTTTATCAATTCACTCCAAAGAAAAGAGAGAAGAAATGCAAACACACAGGCTCAGTTCACTACAGTGTACAGACCGTGTTAGGATCCTGGTTCTCTACATGCACAAACTGAAAAATTATGAGGCCGCTGGGCCAACCTGACTACTTGAACAAACTGGAACATTATTTGATGACACTGAGGAATTTACTGCTCTAGGCTCTGTGGTTGTGCTTAAGAGTCCTTACCTTTTAGAGATATATAATAAATACAGGTCAAAGGATGTGATGTCTAGGAACTGCTTCCATAATGAGAGAGACAAGGAGCTGGAAGAAGACCAGCCGCTAGCTGCCACTGTGAAGCTGGGGAGGCACATGACTCATTATTCCTCCACCTCTACACCCACTGAACTTCCCATAATAAGAAGTGGTACAAAGTGAACGTCCATCTGCTGGACAGCACAAGGGCAGTTTCTCCTGGAGTGCAGTAGGTAGCCCAAGTGAAAGTGGTCACTCACTGAGTGGCCTACACGAAGCCTGGAAGGCTCCTTTATCATGGAGAAATCAAGAACCCTGAGCTCACAGAAGAAACCAGGCTGGGGGAAGCCAGCCCAGCAGAAAGGTGACCCATCTGTGCGCTGACTCAGACAGGAACAGAGAGGCAGCAGAGTGCGCTTCCCTTATGAGGTCACACTGGCCACCACGCCACTCTAATGTTAGAACAGGGTTTTTCCCTGAAAGAGTCACAATTCCTCTCCCAGGCAAAACAGGAACTGATTCTAACAGGAATATTATGTAATACCAGGGAACTGAGGAGACTGGGAAAAGCAGGATGGGGGAGAGAAGTGCCGCAGGATGGAGGCGGAGGTGGGGATGGAAAAGCAGAGCCACTCGGGAGCACTGGGGGCCAGCCCAGCACCCACTTCCTCTCAGCCCCCTCCAACCTGCTCCACCTCGCCCTCTCCACAGACCAGAGCAACTGGGGAAGCCCTGGGCATGAGAGGTCAGAAACGGGCCAACGAGGGGGCTGGCCTGCTGCGTGACCTCCCTTCCTTTCTCCCCAACCTGTTTTGATGAGGAATGTGACAGATAAAACATGCACATTTAAGGTGACAAGAATCTTTTGATACATGTATACATTGTGAAGCAAGTCAGTACACTCACCACCTTATGGAGGGAGGTGGGCGTGGTGACACGTAACATCTACTCTCAGCAAATTTTGAGATAATGCATTTTACTAATGACAGGGACAGGCTATACAGTAGGCCTCCAGCAATTACTTGCCTGGTTGCTACAAGTCTGTATGCTCTGACCACAGGGAAGCTCCTTTCACTGCAGAGGGTGCACTGGGCAAATGAGGAGCGTTTAGGGGTATTCCAAAAGCATGTGACACAAGCAGCACCCGTCACAGGCTCAGTGGCAGAGCTTTGAACAGAATGCGTGCAACACAGCCTGTCCGCTATGACCCTGCTCTTGGACAGACAGGAAGACACCACTGCCCCTCACCCACACCCCTCCACAGGCCAGGCTTCTCCTTGGAAGCACCTCCAGCTGTGCCCAGGATGGGTTTGTTCCTTTTTCCTAATGCATACATACACATAGCTCATAATTTTTCTAGAGAGAATGTTTATGTTTTCATAATAACAAAATTAACTGAATTAAAATAGACAAAAAAATCCCCTACAAGCTCGGGGTAGAGCATTCTTTCTCCTAGAGCAGCCATTTAGGAGGTCAGCCTGTTGCCTTGCCCAACTGGCGGGTGCTGGCTGTCCCTGGTCTAGCCACAGGTGGCAGCTCCTTCTGTCACACCACGCTCTCCCCTCAACTCTTTCAGTTCCAGAAGGTCTCAAGGCCTCCCCTGATATTCCTCCTGGGTTGAGACAGTCTTTGTCTGCAGGAGCCTGGCAAAGTTGAGCCAAAGAGCCTTCCCAGCAAGGACAGCCAAGCACAGGGCAGAGCAGCCCAGTGAGAGAGGAGGCTCCTCAGGAAGATGGGGGACAGGCTTCTGTCGTTGTGGGTGGGTATGCAAGAAAACATAAGGAAGAACCTCAGCATCAGCTGAACTGTGGGAAAAACGAGGTAACAGGAGATGCGATGAAGAGCAGCACAGGCACAGGGAGGCAGTGAGGCCAGGGGTGGCTGTAGGTGGGCCTCTCACAGCCACACCCCTGCCTGGCTTTGCAGGCTCTCCCAGGCCCAGGGCCACCTACCAGGTGGTGGGGCCTCCACCCAGCATACACCACAGCACCAACATGGCCGTCTGCTCTCCTCTCTACTCTGCACCAAACCCGGGCTCAGACTCCCCTGCCCTGGAACCGTCCTCTGCTTCCTCACTGGACCGCCCACCTTAGTCTTACCTTCTCATTCTCTTTCTTACTTTCCTATCTCCTGCAGTCAAAATGATCTCCCTAAAATGTACAATCTCCCTTCCTGTGCTTCAACCCCTCTGTAGCTCTCAACTACATGCAAAGAACAAGGTCGAACTCCTGGTGTGTGTTTAACGGGGTTCTCTGGGAGAAACCCCCCTTTTGGAGCCTAAGCTCATTTTGTACCACTCACCCCAAAAGTCAAAACTAATTTGTCAAGACTTTCTTTTCCTTGATCACCAAAATGCCCTTGAAGAGCAGATGCTGGCAGTGGCCGCCTGCCCTCCTCAGTGAAAGCACACAAAGCAGATACTATGTGCAGCCTCCAAGGGTAGCTACAGGCAGCTGGTCCCTGTTGGGGTGGGAGGTGACCAGCCAAGGGCACCAGAGGCTCTCAGGCCCAGCCAGTCATCCCAAGGGCTGGGCGAGTCAATTTCCAGCACACTTACAACCCTCTCATGATGCACGAGCTGGTAAACTCGGCCCAGGAAATGCAGGAGACTGGAGAAACGTGCTTGCAAAGCTACAGTTAGAATTTAGGCTTCAGTGAAAGTAGGAAGCCTAACTATGCTCTCTGAAAAGGCCCGGCAGGTGACTGTTGTCTGGGGAGCCCTAGTCTCTACCTCTGCAGCTGCCACTGAAATGCCCACAGGTCTGCTGGCCCCATGTGACTTCATGTGCATCAGTGTCAGCCCTGCAAGAAAGGTAAGGGTGGGAGGGCGGCGGTCCCTCTCCAGTACTGCCCAGGCAAAGAATGCACACTTGGCCTGAGGTGCTGCGACTTCTGTGGGAATCCCATCCTCCCTCTGGGCTGACCTGAAGAACACAGCATTTGGAAGCCCTGTGGCTTTCAGGACCACCACTCCCTCCTCCACTTTGCCACAGAAAGCCCTTTACACCCTGCTGTGGCAAGAAACTCTGAACTCCCTGCTCTGGCCATGACCGCCTCTTCCTTCCACTGGCACTAGAAGAGCAAGGGGCAGTGGGGACTTGTTTATATCTACTCTTGCTGCAACAGTCCAAGCCTCTGCCAAAGGTCTGCTTACTTAAAAGGCCTAGAAATCAGGCGCAATCTGATGAGATGTGCTGGGCACTGCAGGCCACTGGGTCCCCCCACTCCTGATGCCCTCTCCCGGCGCTCTGCACCCTACAGCTGCCTACAGGTTCCTCTCAGGATCTTTCCACTCCCTGTGTGCACAGTTTTTACTTCATTCACTTGAACACCTTCCCGGTGCTTCTCTCCTGACCAACTGTCCTTTCCAGATCACCTAGGATGATGTTCCTGTGAGGGCAAGTGGCCCCAAGGCCACCGCACAGCTCCAGTACAGCAGCTACCAAACTGCATCCAGATGACCCATCTCTTTCCCCTCCATGGCACTAAGACCCTGGCAGTGAACCCTACCTGTCCTCACAGTCAGAGCTCAAGAGTTCTTGGCACTCCTTGCTCAGGAGTGGGTTCCAGGATAAGTGGATGAGGGAAGTAGATTCACCATAAGGAGAAATACCCTGAGTGATAATTCCTGAGACTTCAAATGGCATGCCACACAGACCCCACAGGGACTCCAGTAAGGTTTATTAGTGATATTTTTAGGATCTTGAGACTATCCGTTTATCTACCAGTCAAGAAAGGATACCCATGTCCACTGGAATGAAACATTTGTTTTCATTTTAATTAGGAAAGGTCATCAATTTCAGAGCCCAATAAAAACTCAATTTTTAAAAATAAAAAGTATAATGAGTGTACAAGTCATTTAGTCTCAGGATCGCTGTCAAAGCAGCACCATGAACACAGTTAATGTTGTTATAATAAATCATGGCAGGAGTCACTCAGGAGTGTTTTGGTATATTTCTTATTACCTGTACAGATTTGACTTAAGATAAACCTAAAACAAATATTATTGCAATGAATATCTATTAACAGATCCAGACAAGAGGCAAATGAATTCAGCTGCGGATGTAGAGAATAGCTACATCCAAAGATTTAAGAATGGGTTTAAACCTGAACAAACATAAAAGTTTAAAAACAAACTTGCTTTGCTTAGCAGTTGTCTATCATTGGTGTAGTAACTCTTCCCTGATTTTTACCTTCAAAAATGAGAAGGTAGCTGGGCATGGTGGCATATACCTGTAATCCCAAGCAGCTCGGGAGGCCCTAAGTAACTTGGTGAGACCTTGTCTCTAAATAAAACACAAACAGGGCTGGGGATGTGGCTCAGCAGTCAAGTGGTCCTGAGTTCAATTCCGGGTACCCCCACCTCCTACCCAACCCCCCCCAAAGAGAGAAGGTTATAGAATGGCGATGAGAGACATTTTTAGGAATGGGCTGCTAACAACCAAAGTGTAAATGCTCAATTCTTGATAATTTATCATAATTAAAAACTTTAATCACAACTTTATTTTAAAATATATAGATCCTATAAATATTCCCACAAACATCTCCTTTAACATAGACAAAAAAAAAATTTCTATTTACAAAAAGTAGCTTTGTAGGCTGGGGTGGCAGCTCAGTGGTAGAGCACTTGCCTAGAATATGTGAGGAACTGGGTTTGACCTCCAGCATCACATAAAAATAAATAAATAAAACACAGGCATTGTGTTTATCTACAACTAAAAGAACATTTTTAAAAAGCAGCTTTGTTAGGTGCTGCCTTATGGCTACCACCGTATTTATTTCACGGTAGAAAGGGAACAGGTCCTTTGCTTGTCATTAGTTCTAAATGGGAAGATGCCTTCAGAGTGGACTTTTAAGATTTAAAACCAATGACAATATATGAACATTTATAAGATGACATTTTGCTTAAGTGCTCTGAAGTCCTCCCAAGAACAGAAAGACCATTCATCTACTGTATTTATTCAGCACAAGTTTCCTGTTCATGTCACATTGGAAACTTGAGCATCACTGAAGAAGAGAGATGGTGATAAAGGAAGGAGAGGCTAGGAATGAGCACATTCTGTGTTTCCAAATACTTAAGAGGGTATATATTATGGCCACCTAGAAAGTGAATAATAGAGAACCAAAATAAATTCAAAAGCTTTTTGACTTTATAAATGCAAAATTCTAAGATTCATACACTAAATATAAAAGTTTCTTGGGCAGGTGAAAATGCTAACATTGAAATGAGAAAATTCATCAAGTCTGTAGGGCTAAAGGCTATCAGACCTTCACCTCAGCTCATAAGTTCACAGAAATTTCTCTGGCCTGGCTACAAACAGAACTTGGCTCAGCCCTGGACTGTCTTTCTTTTCTTTGATTTTTTTGGTGCTGGGGATTAAAATCAGGGCGCTCAACCACTAAGCCACATCCCAAGCCCTTTTATTTTGTATTTTATTTAGAGACAGGTTCTTACTGAGTTGCTTAGGGCCTCACTAAGTTGCTGAGGCTAGCTTTGGACTTGTGATCCTCCTGCCTCAGCCTCCTAAGCCGTTGGGATCACAGGCGTGTGCCACCACGCCTGGCACACCAGGCTGTCTTTCTTAGCTCCCACAATCAATGAAGCAGAAAGGGTCCAGCAAAAATCAAAGGAACCGGGGCTGGGGTTGTGGCTCAGTGGTACAGCACTTGTCAGCATATGTGAGGCATTGGGTTCAATTTTCAGCACCATATAAAAATAAATAAATGAAATAAAAGTATTGTGTTCATCTACAACTAAAAAAGTATTTTTTTAAAAATCTAAGAAACCAGCAAAAATCCCCAACTCTACCTCATGTCTTTCACTTGTAACTTCATGACTTACTTTTTATACCCAATTGCTTATTAAAAAAAAAAAATCTTTTAAGAGTACACTGTCTTGCCTAAATAGGTAGAATTAATAAAATAATCTCACTTTTTAAGTTGAAATCTACTCTATGTTAGAGAATGCCATAGGACAACCACCAAAACAACAAAAAGCAAAAGTCCTTATTCACAAATATCACTTGAATTTTTTTCATTATGCCTAAGTTTCTGTCCCATTTACCTAAACAAAGGATTTGTATAGATGAACAAAACAAAAGCACCTATTTTAACTGCAGACAGTTTAAGAGGAACTATTACAGTCACAGAGGAGATTACAGGTGTCCATAAGGAGACTGGCTTGTGACTCTGATGCCAAGGGGTAGCAGTGTAGAGATTTGGAGAACCAGCAGGTTCAAATAAGAAATGATAGAAGATTTCCAAGGGGCAGATACTGAGGTCAGAGCAGCTCACTCCCTGGCTGCAGGATGCATGGAGGTAGCGCAGGGAGAAGAACCTCAAGGTGGAGTCAAAGACCTTAGACACACCTTTAAGAGGCATAGATCCCTTTGGGCCAAATGATGTGTAAAGAAATTTTCATTTGGTCAATTTTAACCAGAGCGGAGATAAGCTGCAAAAATCTTCTGAGAGTTCTGTATTTTCTATCACGTATTCCAGGCTTTATCATAATATACACTTGGCCCTCAGTCCACCTTCCAGAGAACAGAATGAGAAAAGGAATGATAGTAATTCTTTGTTGTATAATGACCTAAATAGGTAGGCATGCCTTCCAGGAGCTGTTCTGAGCTGTTCTAAAACACATTTTCCTTAAAACATCTACAATAGTCCCCTTTTCTGTGGCTTCAGTTTCCATGGTTTCTGGGGTCAACCATGGTCCAAAAATAGCAGATGGAAAATTCCAGAGCTAAACAATTCATGTTTTAAACGGCACACGGTTCTGGGTAGTATGATGAGATTTTGCACCATCCTGCCTGAAACATGAATCATCCCTTTGTCCAGAGTATCCACATTGTATATGCCACCTACCTGCAATCACTTAGTAGCTATCTCGTTTACTACATCAACTGTTTACCAGATCAACTGGAGTGCTTACTTTCAAGTAGCCCTCATTTTACTTAATAATGGCCCTAAAGCACACAAGCAGTGATGCAAAGGAGGAACCAGGGCACAAAACATGGACAGACAGATTAACTCTAGAATACTAACAACACTGGAGGGCACTTAGGAAACAACAGTATATTCTATATAGGTCTTGGTACTACCCCTGGTTTTAGGCATCCACTGGAGGTCCTCAGATCTGGGAGGCTACTGAAACGGTAGGACACACAAGTCCTAGAAAACCAACTAGTTCACTCTAGACAGGTTAGGAAATCCCATTATTCAGCCTACCTTTTTAAAACGGGTAGTACATGGAAGTCCTAGGAAACGAACTAGTTCACTCTATAGGCAGGTTTAGGAAAACCCATTATTCTGCCAACATTTTTAATCAATGATTTAGTCCCTTAATAACCCAGAACATCTTTCCCCAATTTATATCTAGGAACCATAAAATGAGGGTTCCACAGTCAAACAAGTAACAGAAGTTTGAAAAGGTGACATGCTCAATACCATAAAAAAGGCTCTAAGAAGGAGACAAAGAAACCTTATTAAATAATTACATTTTTAATATGGAGTTTCCCAGATAAATTTAAGCATGTGACATGACAACTGTCAGTCCCCCAGACCATCTATTAGCAACATCCAATGTTCCAGAGAACACACTTTGGGAAACCCTGACATAGCAACGCTTACAGTAAGAATCAACCAAAAGAAAAGAACCACAGTTGCACTGAAGCTCCTCTGGTCCAGGTCTCCTCTACCCAAAGCAGAACAGTCTGAAGACTAGTGAAGCAGTGGCAGGACACTGCTGCTGACTGGAGTGAGTTCGAGCGCGGCTCTGGGCACTTGCTGGTCCGAGTCTTTAATCAAGTTACTTTAACCCACGTTGGCTTCCTCCTATTTAATCCCACCTTTTAGGGTTGCAGTATCTAATGGACCTGGGAGGAGACAATGTTGGAACTGTATTCTCCAAACTAAAAGCTCCATGAGTTACAAGATTTCTCATTACCACTAAGCCAATCACTAATGAGGGTAGGTAGCCCACTCTCCACTTGTGCTGGGCAGAGCCTGAGTCAGTCGATGCTCTTCTCAACTGATCAAACTGAACAAATTCAGTGTTAAACCAACCAACTAGCCAACACAACAACTTTCTAAAGACAGTCTATGTCATGTAGATTACTGCAATTTGAGGAGCATTAGTACACTATTATTTTATTCAAAATAAAAAGAGAAAGCCCAAATTACAGACTTAGAAGAAACCTAAACATAGATCACTAGGAGCACTGGCAATCTACTTTCATTTCCAGGGCTTAATAATTATGACCAAAGCTCCCCACACCATCTTTGCACATTTTCAAATAACTTGAAGACAATGAAAGCTAACAACATATTTTCAGTCACAGAAATATAATTATTATTTCTTTCAACATCTATTAATTGGGAATGATATAAAAGGAACCAATATCCTCTCTGCATCTGATGCAGAGACACATGTACTGACGTCAAGGTCAGAAAATCTAGGCCACCCTAAGGCAGCCAAGTGCTAAATTATAAATGGTGAGTGTAACAACTACTACTTTAATAGAAACTAAAAGCAAATACTCTTAATATAAGGTATTTCTGGGCATGTTGGCACACACCTATAATCCTAGTGGCTCAAGAGGCTGAGATGGGAGGATTGCAAGTTCAAAGCCAGACTTAGCAACTTAGCAAGACCCTGTCTCAAAATAAAAAAAACAAAAACAGGCTGGTGATGTAGCTCAGTGATTAAGTGTCCTGAGTTCAATCCCTGGTACAAAAAGAAAATATAAGGTATGGAACTGATTTTTTTAGGACTAAGAGCTACTCTAGAAGCGAGGAGAAGAAGGCGAGGCAGAGCCATCCCACCTGTGCCCTATCAACACATGTGTTTCTGGGCGTGTATGACAGAAGTAGGCTTTCTTTGGGTAAACTGGTCAAAATTTGGGAAAACATAACTAATTTCTCCTGGAGCACATTTGACCTGGATAAAGTTTGTTAAATGCCAAGTGAAGAGAGAGAGAGACCGTGCATGTGCACAGTACTAGACTTCCACCCCAGCTAAATCCATTTTCCCCAAGCATAACTGGAAACAAATCAGAATGAGGCACTGTGAGCGCAAGTCACGTTTATCAGTTTTAAACCAGCATCACATTAAAAAAGAAAAAGTCAATATGAAGGCATATTTTCACTCACTACATATACAATGTTATAATGGAAATTATTAAAAAGAAAAAATAGAATTCGGCTAGGACTCCTGAGTAAAGAGAGTTACAAGGCAACTCAAAAGCGCACTGGTAGGTATCTGGGAGCAGTCCCTTAGCAGTGACCTGGGTGAACCTAAATCCTTCCACTTCCCCATCATCAACCGCTCTTGAAACTTTCTAAAAGGGGAAGTCACCTTTTCTAAATCCAGGAGAGGTGAATTCTTTTGAGTCTAATGGTCTAATCCATGATTTTGAAATCAGCATCACAATTACTTGGGAGTTAATTAAAGAAGCCAACTTCTGGAGTCTACAGCCAGAGCCCATAGAAGCAGAAGGAGAAAGGCCACCAGCTGATTCTTCAGCAACTGGGAACTGCAGGCAGAGGCTCCACCCTTGCTCAGGAGCACCTCCTGGTGCCAGCTATTCAGAAGCATTTTCCCCCAAATAGTATTCAGAAGAAACAATCTGATGGTCTACGATCATCACCCAAATCATCCGTGAAAATGGTCAGAGGAAAGGCCATCCGCTGTCCTCTGGAGGAAAATCCTTTCCCATTTTATTGCCTATATGGTCACGGATCACTCACGAGCTGAAGTCACCCATTTTGCCAACACACTCTTCTGCTATCTGTAAGGAAAGTTGCCTCTCATCACATGAATTCTAAGAAAGTCTGTGCTAAAATACACTTCTACAGAAAAGAAATTAGAAATGAGGATTCTCTGCTTTCTTAAAAACTGATTATTAAAATCTTATTTCAATAAAACACTTAGAGAAAGATTTCCTACTTTTTTTTAGTTTGGAATCTATTCTGCTATCTTTAGACAGAAGAAATAACTGCAAAAATGGTAGGTAGACTCAGTTAAATGTTTTCTCACGGCCCCCTTTTGTTTTATGCTATTCACTCTACAGAATGTGACATCGTGTGAGTCCTTGAAGACTGATAAGACTTCACGGGTGTTTGTACCTGAAGACTTCTGGTGCTGCCACTTTCATGGTACAAGTACAAGGTCCCCTGGAGGCCCAGAGGCCTGGCAATTGCAGGGGAGGTGAAGACATATCTGCTCCCATGTCCACCTTTTCTCTGCCTGGTTGTGCTCTGCACCTTACTCTGCATTCTGTACCTGCCATAAATGACTACAGTTCAACCTTTCCCCCAATACCTGGTTGGCTCTGACAGGTCTGACAGGAGAAAGCATTCAGACCAACCCAAGTAAATGACAATCCACATCTGGCAGATCCCACCACAGTCTCTCTCAACTGGGATCCAGCAGATAAGACTGTGACCCCCACGTGTGGCATCTAAGGATGTACATCCAGATCTATTAGACAAGAGTTAGCTGGCAGGAAGTCACGGGAGGGGAGTGTGTATATCTTAGGTATGTCATTGGGCAAAGGAGGTTTCCCAGTCAGGACAACTTCCCATAAGCTGAGCTGGGTTCAATGCTTGTTCTGGATCAGCCACTGCCGGGCTGTCACTATCTGATGATTGAGACTCGAAGAATTAAGGTCATACAATTGGACGGGCAGAACCAAACACAACCAGGTCTGGATCATGAGCCTCTGCTTTCCCACTACATGGCACCATTTCTGTATGTGTCACTTTGATCTATAGAGTCCTCTTCCCTTCGCAGATTTGATTTAAATCGCATTGTTCTACCTCCACTGTCACTTCCACAGTACCTAGCAAGGACTGATGTACAGAGTCTAGGGCTCTTCCTAGGTGTTAGTGAATGCAAACACTGCAACAAATGAGTAAGCCGGTCCGACTTAAGAGCCACCCTGCTGCTACACCACACTGATGAGATCAGAAGTCACCACAGGGTTGATACAATGTCAGTGATAATGATTCTGTGAGTTAACATGGTTAACTAAAACATCAGAAAGGAATTAAGGGGCTGGGGTTGTGGCTCAAGAGGTAGAGTGCTTGCCTAGCATGCATGAGGCCCTGGGTTCAATCCTCAGCACCACATAAAAATAAAATAAAGATGTTGTGTCCATCTATAACTAAAAAATGAATATTAAAAAAAAAAAAAAGAAAGGAATTAATCTACATGATCTGAGACTAAAGCACAAGTTCTTCATGCCATGCCAGCCTCAAGAGAAAGAGCACCACACTCTTCTCCTTCCTTTCCTGAAGCCTCAAGACATGGCACTGGAGCAAGGCGCTCAGCTCTGCAAGGCCCTCAGAATCAAGTGTGGGGGAAACCGGCCCAAGCTGAGGTCAGCGTAAGATGGCTGCTCCCGGTGGAGTCCCCGGCATGGTCTCTCCCACTCCAGGTTTTACCATCACAAGCTCAGCAAGACTGAGATGAACATATTCTATGCATACACTGCAGCTAGACGACGGCATCCTAGAACACACACTTTGGCCACTTCTTCCTAGTATCGTGGATGAGTCAAGCCTTGCCCTGCAGAAGGCAGTCAGGTGGGAATAAGCCAAGGAACAGGATGGTCTCCAGGGAGGGCTTCATCAGTCAGACCTCAAACTCCATTCCTCATCTTCTAAAGGAGAAGGCTGTGAACATGACCCATGTATGTGCTTACACTGGCTTCCTCAAAGGTAAAGTGACTCTTTACTTTGACATTATGCCTTCAAGTATCACAAAGTCCTTTCATACATTTCAGCAATTATGACGTCAGCTTGGGTCTTCATCCTTCTTTTCCCAAGTGAAAAAGAAGTTCAGAGAAGGTAAGTGGCCTTGTAAGTACCCTCACCAGAAGCTAGCCTGGGATTTTCTGAGCCCAGGGGCACTTTACCATTGAGCCACAGCCCCCACCCTTTTTATATTTTTCACCTTGAGACAAGGTCTTGCTAAGCTGCTGAGGCTGGTCTAGAACTTGCCATCCTCCTGAGTCACAGGTTAAAGGCATACACTGCTATGCCTGGAAACAATCAGTCCTCACAGAAAAGGCCAAACCACCTCCAATGAAAAAGAAATTCTGGTGTCTGTGTAACTTGACTCCTGAAAGTTTTGAACTTGTGATTAACAGCTCAAGATTCCTGACTGCCGGAGGAACAAGTCTGTCTAATGATAAGCCTCCTCTGTCACTGGCCATGGATATGCTGGTCACAGAGAGTGACAAAGAAAAAGTCGCAGACACAAGAGCACCAAGATGTGACAAACTGAGCGTATCGTATTGTTCCTTCGACATGAAAGGGAAGTAAAAGACATGTAGACTCACAACTACATCCTATGGACAAACTGAAAAATGCACCCAAAAGCAAAGAGCACAAGACTTCAAAGAAACAAACAAACAAAAAGGCACCAGGGGAAAGAGGTGGCGAGAGACCCCCTGGAGCAGTCAAGGCCTGCGGCACACATCTCCAGGAACCCCCTCCTCGGGAGCAGGCCAAGGAGTCCAGGATGAGGCTCACGGGGCTGGCCATACATGGGTCACACAGGCCCAGCAGACAAGTTCTGTGAGCGACACATACACTAAAGACTCTAGGGCAACCCCCTCCATCCCCTGAGACTTGTTCCCAATTGAGACTTCTATCTCTGCCATAACTCAATGATGACAAAACTCCCTTAGATACCCTGCAGTCCTGAGCCTTCCGAGCTGCGATGCTCCCCAGCCTTGCCTTCCTGAGTAGCCATGAGAAGAGAGACGATAGCAGGACCAGGTGCCAGGAAGGCCAGTTCCCACACCTCCCTCTGTCCCATGTGGCCCAGGGATGATGGTATGGCCAGGCTGTGCACACCTCTAGGATGGGAGGTGCTCAAGGCACTAGGGCCCGATGCTCCACCAAAGAACCCAAACGGCTCTCTCTCCTCCACCCCTACTCTTCCTCTGCTGGCTTCCACCCTGAAGTTCTCTTAATGTCATCACACATGACAAGAAGACGTACTGCGGAGTAAACCAGGACAAAAACTAGCTGGGCACTAGTAACTCTGCACCTGAAGAATGATCATGACATTCTGAACTTATCACACAAAATAATTAAACCATCCTCTGGTGGAGCTAAATAAGTGTTAAATAATATGTCATTCATTAGTAGATACTTTTAAAAGAAACTCACTGTGAAAAATTGCAAATAAAAAAATTTGTGAACTCCAAAATTTCTAACTATTAAAGTTCTGCCACAGTGTTATGTCCTTTCCTGGTTCTATGCTTTAATATTTTAAAACCAACGCCAGACTTAATCCTCACTCCTTCCCTATATGTCATTTTTTAAAAAGCATGGAAATGTCCTTACTTAATCACAGTGCCATTAGCATACCTCACAAAATTCCTTGGTATCATCTGATACACGCCATCAGATTTCAGCAGTCTCTGGTTCAAACAGGTCCCAAACAAGGCCCCACGTCGTGTCTGGCTGCTCACATCACGTAGGTCTAGCACAGCATTCCCTCTGCCCCACTACTCCTTTTCTTCACGCCACTAACTTCCTGTAGAAACGGGGTCAGCTGTCTCCCCCCCCGCCCCCCCCCCGTGCCCCACATGTTGGACTTTTTGCTTCTTTGTGCGTTTGTTAAGCTCTGAGTCCACACCATGTCTTCTGGGACTGAAGACCATTTTGAGAGACTTGATTGTATTTAGGTTCAACTTTCTGGCAAGAACACTTCATGAATTTATTTATACTGCACACGAGGCCTGAGCGCTCCACGGCACTAACGCTGATCTGCAAGATACGAGGTTCTTCTCTAGTATTGAAGAATCCTTTCTTCTTTTTCTGATGAAAACAGATTTACTATGGAAGTGAATTTTGAATAACTCATTATAATAGATAATATATATGGCTTTTAGTAGTAAGTAGAAAACTCTTTTATAGGATTATCAATTAAAGAGCAGAGTAACGAATACACTTCATTCCCATGAGTATTAAAGAAGTTAAATCTGTCAATTTAATTTTACCACCTAACTCCCAGTTACCTGGTCGCCTAGTGAGCAACCTACAGTGAGGACCCATAAGGACCTATGAGCCCAATGTTGCCTGGGTGCAACAGTAAGCCATGTGTTATTAAAAGGCCAATGAGAAGTAAGGAACACCTGCAGGAACAGAGGATGGCAGTCAACTGGATACAACAGTCAGAAGAAAAAAAAAAAAAAAAGATCATATTCAAAATCTAAAGATCATACTCAAGTTTACTGTCTATCCATTCTAGGTAAATAAGACAGCCAATGACAAAAATGTGATGTACTGGTCTGCATTTGCTGATGGCTGTGTGCTGCCTCGGTTACAGCATGACTGGTGTGGCCAGCCCTCAGGAACAGTGAGCAGGAAGGGGAGGTAAAGAGTGGAGGTCTTCCAGGGCAGCCGGTCCAGATCCCAACACTGATACTGTGAACACCCTGCCTGGTGTCACAGTAAGGACCTACTGGCAGGTGTATGAAAAGGCACATGGGTTCTTAGAAGCCTTTGCGTCTCACCAGAAAACAACCCAAAAATGTAAAGGAAATAGCCTCACAGCACACCATTAGGCTTAGCGGAGAATAATATTTTTGTAGTTATAAAAATATAAGTGCCAAGTAACAAATTAATAAATAATTAAGTACATCAGTAGTTTGGTACTCTTTACCCAAAATCCTAAACTAGGAAAAGAGAAGTCCAGATGTTAACAGTTCAGATGTTAACAATTAACACATCAAGAAATGTTAATGTAAAGCTGGGCACAGTGACACACACCTGCAATCCCAGCGGCTTGGGAGCCTGAAACAGGAGGATCCATGTTCAAGCAAAAGAAGGTGCTAAGCAACTCAGTGAGACCCTGTCTCTAAATAAAATACAAAATAGGGCTGGGGATGATGGCTCAGAGGTCAAATGCACTGAGTTCAATCCTTGGTACCCACCTTTTAAAAAAAATGTTAATGTGAAATATTATATTAAAATATCAAGGCAAATATCACAAAATATCATGATTTTAAAAAAACTGCCGGAGCCTGGGAAGTGAAGCATTGAGGGGCAGCAGCTTAATGCAGCACCGTTCTCACATCTGTGCATATATTTCTTTGATTACAAAAGAACAGCATGCATTTGGGATCCTACCCCGTGTGCAGTCACTGCTGAATACTTTAGATGATCCCCTATTCCTCCCACGATCCTGGAAGGTGACAATCTCATCGTCCCTCCCCCTAGTTTAAAGACCAGGCATTCCAACTCAGCCAGCGTGACCAGAACCAGGAGGTCTTTAACTCCGACAGAAGCCAGGAAAGGAGAATTTCATAAATTATTCTGGAGAAAGACCTGATTTTCACATACTGATAAGCCCAGACAGTCAAAACCAATCTGTCTAACAGACATGAAAAAGTAGAAAGCATTTATTTTCTCATATCTAAAATCCTATATTTTTCTATCAACAACACAAAATGCAGCCTAAACAGCAAGAGCAGCAGAAAAAAAAAAAGTTAGAAAAAAAATTGCAGTCACACAAACTGTAGTTAAAAAATGACTAAGTTTCCTTGATATATGAATTTGTTGGAAAACCATTTATCAACAGCCTGTTTCTCTCTAGCAGAGTCCCTCAAGCCGAGAGCCATGTCATTCCCCTTTGACTGATTAATTAGCCAATCAGGGGACATTTTTCATTGTGAGGCATGATGGTTTATTTCAGCTAATGTTTGGTCTCTAATGGCGACATATTAAAGCCAACTCGGCTATTTTAGCCCTGTGGAGTGACCAAAAAGAAAGGATAGAAGATAAATCAAAAGAGCTCCCTTCAGTTTCCCTTCAGTACTTAACAAAACCCCTAAGGAGCAAGTAGTTGGAGGAAAGATCCTCTCCTGATAAAAGAGGAAGAGCAAACAGAAGAAAGGTAGAATGCCTTCAAGTCAAAGGGTGTCCTCTCCTGTTTCTGAAGAGCAATAATTTATCCTGTTGATTAGCAGAGCACTGATAGAACAGGCCCTGGAAAGTCAATATCTTGCCCTTCTTCCTTTTATCAAGTGCTGTGCTCACTAGGAAACCAGCTCTGTGACACTTCTTACTCAGGGGAGCGGCTTTGCCTACATGGGTAACTGGACGAGGCCGGCGAGCACCCTGCTTCCCCGCGCCCCACACACCATATCACTCTAGTCAAACTCCCGAGGCTCCAACTGAAATGGGGAGGAGGACAGATGTGGACGCTCACATGCCCAGGACGCTTACTGCACTTCTAGCACATGCGACAGATGGATCTGGTTGGCTGCTCCTCGCTGTGCAGTTCTGGCCCCACTGAACCAGTAGGCTTACTCACCTCCAAATAAGCCAGGGTGTCAGAATAGATCACGGGCACATTCTGCTGCCCTGAGGGGTACTTACTACCATCATCACAATCACTGATGTCACTTCATGAGTCCTGGAAGCCTTCAGATAGGACACCACTGTCTCCTTTCCTCACTGGCAGGGATCCGCTGACATCTGAGTCGCAGACCAGGATGCGTCCTGTTCAAGTTGCTTCCCCCCCACCCACCCCACCCTCCAGGCCCAGCTCAGCTTCTCCTTGCCGGCGCTCCCACACTGTTTAAAGCACATTCCAAGGCCTGGACTCAGTTCAGCAAAACCAGGCCAGGCGTGGTCCCAGAAGCTGGGAAATACAAAAGCTCCTGCCCTCAGAGGAGCTGCAGTCCACCAGGGCAGAGTGAGGAGTAAATGAGCCCATCTGAGGGCTGCAGCTGCCACGGAGAAAACAAGCCAGGACAGGGTGCCCCAGCATCAGGGGTATGACGTTTGTTTTTCAATTACAAATAGGGTAACTAAGGAAGGCTGACAGAGATGACATTTGATCAAAACTGTGAAGGAGGCAAAGGAAGCCATTCCACGTGGAACCAAGTACTCGGACCTAAAGCAGAAATAGCAACGGCAAGAAGGCAATGACAGGGACAGGGACAGGGGCAGGGCAGAGCAGTAACTGTGTGGGCTGGGAAGAGACTGGGATCACTAGGGCTTTAGGCCATTTCAGGAGGTGGCTTTTACTGAGTGTGATAGGGAGACTCAGGAGGGTTTGGGGTAAAGTAATGACACGTCCCAATCACATTCTCAAGAGATCACTCAAGCTGCTGTGGGGAACATACACAAGAAGATCCTGTCAGACTCCAGTAGAGACGCCCTGCAGCACGCTGTGAAGACATCTGTGCACCCACCTCCTCTAGCAGAGGACCCATGGGGCCCTCGGGGGCCGACTCTTCCTGTCTTTGCTTCAGAGTAGTTATAACTGGCACACACAGGGCACTCAATCACACTGCCTTCAGATGAACAGAAAACAGGGAAATTTCCTGTGACCTCTCTGGGTCATCTGAAGTCGGCTCGCTCTATAAATGAGAATAATCTTATATAACCTACTCTCAGAAATGTACATTAAAGGTGTGTTTTCTGTGTCTATTGTCAACAGACAGACGATGCACTTCTTTCCAGCGTGATGACAGGAGAAGTACTTCTTGGTACAGGGCACACACTCCAGGAGACTGTCCTTGGGATCCTGCTACTTTACACAAACAAACCCTAAGGACACTAAGACATTGTACCTCGTTGGTGGGGGGGATCTGATCACCTTGAAAACTGCACTCAGTGTTGTCCCCTCTAGGACACTCAGTGAAAATTTTTAAAAAGCTCCACGACACTTAATATAACGCTGCTGATGATAAAGAATTTCTGCCTCAGTTTTCTTTCACTTTTAAAGCAATAAGTCTAAATGTCTATCCTGCCGCAAATTGAGGAGCACATCATATTAGAAGGCAGGCTGGCCTTGGGCATTACTTATCTTAAATGTTAACTGGAACAAAGAATGTGTCTTCCCTGCTATAATGGACATGTGGCACCCAGAAGCCAGTTTGCCAGGGAACTAAGAACGGAGGACCTGCCAGCCACGAGCACGCTCCCTCGCTGCTCGGCATGCGACCACACACCCGAGCGTGGACTAGTTGTCTCATTTCTAAACCTTGTTTCAGTGGGAGTCACCACCCACCACCTGAAATGTGGGTGTGAGCAGTAGCTTACAAAGACAGAGACCAAGATGCACTGGGCACTGAGTGCGTGGGGGCCCTTTGCAGAGAGCTTCCCGTGGCACATCACTCATCACCACTTACTGCCCCATAAACAAGAAGCCGAGGCTCACAGAGGCTGACCACTTTCTCCAGATCAGTCTTGAAACCACTCAAGGGCTCAAGTGCAGCCATGTAAGACTCTGCAGTGCTACTCACAATCCCCCTGTCCACGGAATGGAACAGAAGAGAAGACCTCATTAGGTGACATGCCTTCTTCAATGTACTCATTAAGATGGTTCTGCAAGGCTCACCATCAATGCACAGTCACAAAACCATGGATGATGAATCCTGGGAGAGCCATTAGAGCTGTCTATGTAAGAACTCCCCTCAAGAGCCAGGCACAGTGACACACGCCTGTGAGGTCAGCCACTCAGGAGGCTGAGGCAGAAGGATCACAAGTTGGAGGCCAGCCTCAGCAACTTAGGAGACCCTGTCTCAAAATAAAAGATAAAAAGGACTGAGGATGTATGTAGCTCAGTGGTAAAGCACCCCTGGGTTCAATCTGAGCACCAAACAAAACAAAACAAAACAAAACCCAACAACAGAAACAAAACAGCACCCCAAAACTCAAAAGGTCACACTGATTTCACCTTCTTACCCCATTTCTGAGGAAAGTTTGGCCATCCAGGTCTCATGGAGTTCTTGTCTAAAGGTGGTCACAGCTGACAGAGGAGAGGCTGGCCTGGAACCCCTCTCTCAATGGGGCCTCTGGGCACCTGCATACCCCACACAATAATGGTCTCTCCTGTAGGTTAGTCTGGGTGTTGAGCTTTCTCACAGCCTGGGGGTGCAGGCAGCTCGACTACCACCTTGAGGCCTCATAAGCCCCACAGTGTCTCCATGGCCAGATTCTAGCAGGTACAAGCAGGTAGGGGGAGGGGCATGGGGATGGGAGGTGTCGCCAAGGTCATCTGTGAGAACAGAGTCTGCTACCAGAACACACAATTCAGCACTCTCACTGCACAGGAAAGGAAAGTGAGCTGACAGATCACACAGGAACATCCAAGAAGTACCTTCCCCTCCACCTTCCGATAACTCACTTGAGGCTTAAACCTGCTAAGACAGATGGCTCGCTCTTATACCCCAGGATCTCTCAGTACCAGGTTGAACACACCAAAGACCTTGCACACTCATTTCCTGGATAAACAACATAAGTAGAAAAAGCCAAAATTGACCTGGAGCGGAGAATCAAGAAGAATCCAAGTAATGTTCTCTTCCTGCAGTCAGGGAAAACATGGGACTTCAAGGTAGCGCCGGATCACCAGCAGCCTTCACCAGGGCCTTCTCTTACTCTGGAATCATACAGGCAGCGCCAGAGGGGCTCAGAGGCCTACCTGTCCACAGGCATCCACGAGTGGGCCCTCTAGCTGACCGCGTGACCAACCCGGGCTACTTTCTTTCCAGAGAGGACATCCTTCTGTGAGTTTCATCTGTCAGTATCGGCCTTCCTTTTTCCTAACCACTCATCTGCTAGACACATTGAACTCCTTTATCTGTTCCAGTGCATGACATGCTTTCCAGAAACCTTTGTTCCTGAACGTCTCTGAACACACTCCTTTAAAAAAGGGTGACCGGGACTGAACAGAACAGGTCAAACCCTGTTCCAGCCCAGAACAGGTGAAAAGCCTGCTGCTTTCACGTAGGCGCCACCTGTCCAGGGCGGCCCAGCCTGTGTTCAGGCAGGTGCCACACTACATGCTTTGGCTTCAGTTAAATCTGTGGTCAGGTTACTGGTCCTACACCCAAGTTAATCTTCATTTAACAGGTACCAAATTAGACATTTCCAGGATTAAACAAAACATCACACAACTTCATAAAATTTCACTTCAAAGAGATACACAAGTTTTGACCAAATGTCCCAGCTTAGAAAGATATATTTAAAAAAAAAATCTCGATTCTGTCTTCAATGGTCAAATGATGACAAGAATTACAGAAGTCAACACTGCTAGAAAAAAATATTTTAGAACTCAGGTGCACCACGCGGCATGCTTAAAGCTAAGTTTAAATTGGTCTCTACCTAAAAGGCTCTTCACAAGAAGGTCATTTGAACAATGACTGGGCTGGGAAAGCCACCTGTCCTTGGAATGCGGGTGCCCAGCCCTGCAGTGGGGACAGAAGGGCAGTGACTAGCTGCAGGAAGGGAAAACACCTATGAAGCTTCACTGAGCCCACTGATGTAGGCGATGAGCATGAAAATCCAGAACAACAGGAAAAACAGCCTTCAATTCAAAGATAATTCAGGTAAAAATTAATTTTAAAAAGGGACTCTTCTTTATACAATGACCTTCCCTAAGAGGTACTTGCGACATTGACTCCAACCAAAAGGAAGAATGGTCCAAAATACCCCTGAATCCAACCAAACAGAAGATCAGGGTCTGCTTGGAGGTAGTTTTCAGATCAAATAATCAGTCAGAAATAGGAAAAAGGGGACTCGGGATAAAAGATGAGAAAGGAACACAGACTGCAAAGAAGCCACGCTCCGGTGAAAAAAGCAACAACCACCAGAAGAATGCACGGAAGGTGATCAGTAATTGGGCACCCTGGAGGAGAATACGAAGCACTCAAAGTTCCTGCCTCCACCGGGTCACAGAGGTGAAGAAGTGGACAATTACTCTGCCAGCAGCCTAGGCCACAGGCTCACCGTTCAGAGAAACAAAGTGAGATGGTTGGTAACACGTCCTCAATCCTCGATGTGGCGTAGGGGTATTTTCTCTAGTGATAACACAGTATCAGGAAACAGAGTGGACAGAGGAAGGAAACTGGAAGGTGGGGGAGAGAAAAAATGAGAGAGGGAAAAAAATAGGAGTATCAGGAAGTTCAACCAGATAGGATCTACTGGAATTTGTTTTTCTGTGTCTCTAACTTCAACTTGTAAACCAAGTGAGACACACACACACACACACACACACTGTACACAACTCCTGGAAGGTACTAGCTAGCACAAGAACCTGCTGCAGGTCTTGGGGGGTCTGAATAATTTCAATTCAATATATTGGATCACGTCTTTCTCTCACAGAAAGTGCAGACAGCTCCAATTTATGGGCCCTCCACTCCAAAGCACTGTCTTCCAATTAACACAGCAAAAAGATGGTGGGGAAAGGAAGGACTTGGAAACAAACATGCACAGCCAGCCACTTCCTCTCAGCACGTTTATTAGATTCCTGAGTAAGTGTCAATTTGCAATGACCCTCTGCTCTTTAAGTAAGGAAGTCTGAACAGCCAGGCTCCACTAAGAACCAGTGTCTCCCAACAGTTCGTGGCCGCAGGAAGCTCTAAGCACCAATAAAGTCAGAGCAGAGCCCCGAGTGTGTTCGAGGGCCTTCACTCCTATAGCAGTGACAAACGTTCGAATCTGTGAAAGACTATTCTGGCCTGAGAAACAACGCATGGAGTCAACTTCAGGCCAGTTGGATTAGTGCTTTAAAACATAAAACAGCACGAGCCCACACGCAGGATCCTCCGGAAAGAACCTACTATCGGCACTGTGATCTAGAGTGGGAAGTAGACTGACCAATGTTTCCCGCTCTTGGAACAAAGCTGTTTATGCATATTGATCAAAACCTTTCAAAAGGAAAAGATTTTTGAATACTAACTCTGAAGCTATATAAGCCATGATTTTTAAAATACTAATCAATGAAGTCCATTTTTTTTTTTTTTTTAAAAAAGAAGCACAATAAGGTTTTGTTTCCTCGAGTCCCTGTATGTGCCACACACTGGGTCAAGCAATGCCTGGGATCCAGCACTGGGAGCACACCAGGAGCACACCAGGCCTCTCTTGAAGCTGTGTGCTGCCCAGCGTACATGACTGAAGAACAGTCCACATGTAAAACATAGTGGGTCCATTTCTCAATTAGACGCATAAAGTCAGAAACAAGATGAAAGGTGTGATTTAAACTCCATCAACCTATCCTACACCTCCTGTTTTAGCTTGAACTGTTGTTTTGATGTCATTTTCTTTTATTTCTACATATCATATTCAAAATAATTAAGATCAGATTCTTGACCTGGCCTAGTTTATAAATTCTCATGCAGAGAATTTATGTTTGAAGTGGTTTCATTCAGGTGCAAGGATGCATAAGTGACATTTTTATGCAGTCCTAGATTTGAAGCTTCATTTGGGATCAAGGATTCCTTTAAAAACCCAGTGAAAGC
Source organism: Marmota flaviventris (assembly GCF_047511675.1). Taxonomy (NCBI): domain Eukaryota; kingdom Metazoa; phylum Chordata; class Mammalia; order Rodentia; family Sciuridae; genus Marmota; species Marmota flaviventris. The sequence continues at coordinate 172,009,200 of NC_092500.1, forward strand.
TCCAAACCTTATATACCCATACAAACTTGCTCCAAACCCTATATACCCATACAAACTTGTTTGTTTGCCCACAAACAAACCAATCCTGAATGACATTTAAAGGTCTCCTTGCTCCCTGTGATAAAGGTACCCTGAGACACAGCCCAGAGAAGTCTCCCACATCAACACAGTGTAGACGACCAACGTGCATCCTGGATATGCACATCACTTTATAGTGTGGAATGCTCCTGAACTTACTAAAGTAAACAGCTTAACTGACATGCCCAGACTTGAACAATGTCACATGATCTGAGTTCTACAACAAGTTCTCTAAAGACCCAAAAGACAGAAGGCAGAAGATGTAGGGATGGACAGGCAGAGGAGGCAGGTCACTAAGAGCACAATCACTCTTGACCCCTTCACTAACCACAGCCAACTGAGCATATTCAGGTCCAAGCTGTGAGAGCAGAGGTTGATGCATGTGAGGCTCTATTTCTGATTAGTCAATTCTGCTGGCAACAGTGGGTACCTGAGGTTAGGGTAGGTGATGGAGGGGCGCATGACTACAATCAGAGGTAGTGAGAGGGAGACGTCTTAGGGTGAGGACAGTTCAGAACCCTGGCTGAGACAGTGGATACAGTCCCCACTCGGTCTCCAGAGGGCTATACACCCAGCTGCACCAATGCCCACTGCCTGGTTCTAGCCTACCACCATTATTTTAATGGTTAATTTGAATGGTCAAGTTGATTGGATGGAGACATGCAGAAGGTCGAGGCTTCTGGGTGTGTCAGTGAGGGTGTCTAGAAATGACTGGCACGTGGGATAGCAAATTGAAGTGGGCAGCCCCATCCAATACGATGCTGGCTTGTATGGAATAAAAGTTGGAAGAACAAGGAAGCAGCAAGCTGATTCTTCCTGAACAGGTTCTTGATTGCTGCGAATCATTGCTTCTGCGATTTCCTAAGGATATCAGATTCTAGCTCCTTCACTCTTCCAAAGTGAACTCTGCCAGTGATTCTCCAAGAAGTTTCCAGAAGCCTTCCGTCTCAGACTTGGATAGCACTGTTGATTCCCTCTTGTTCTGAGGTATCAGCATCTTGGATGCACAGCTACTGGTTCTTCCAGCTCTCCAGCCTGCAGATGACCACGGTGGACTATCCAGCTTTTGGTTGTGTAAGCCAACCTAATAAGTCCCCTTTTCATAATCATACCTCCTGAAGATTCTGTTCCTCTAGAGAACCCTAATAAAATTATACAAGGTGCAGCAACCAGGGACATGGGGAAAGGGTGCCTAAGGCCCCTCTATACTGGATTTGCAATGTCCTGTGAAGCGGTACTGCTTCAAAATGAAAACTTTCAAAAAGCAAACCCCTTATGACCACTAGTCAAGGTTTTTTTTTTTTTTTGGATATAAATATTACCAGATCCATCAACCTATTTGAGAGACCAGAAAAGACACCAGTAACCCAGCACGTGTGCTCCAGAAGCTCGAGTCAGCTCTTTCCTCAATCAGTCTCCAGCTTCCAAGGCCAGGCATTTGGTCACGTGCTTCTGAACTCTTAGAGTTCACCACTGCACTTCGCAGCCAGCAAAGTTCTGAAATTTAAACCATTTTTCACAAAATGGGAACAGCCAACCATTTTCCCTCAAAGTTATGATATAGTAACTAGTGGCCTCTCTGACAAAAATCTTAAAGAAAACTGCTAAAACATCTTAATCAGTTAAAGGTGAATTTTTTTTTTTTTTAATGCAAAAATGTTCATTAACAGTGTGACAGGAGAACACTGAGTGTGGAGTTGGAGGGACCAGTATTAAAATCCCACTTGTGTCACTCTGGAGCACTGTGACATTTCTGAGTCCCAGTTTCTTCATTGCTAAAAACAGGGTGCAAATGCTTACTTCATAAGATTGTTGTGAGGACTAAACAAGATAGCATTTAGGTGTCTAGCACAGTGCTTGCACACAGATGCTAAATAAAATTATAATTTCTATGAGACTCGGGGGCTATGGAAATTAACAACAGTAGGCCTGGCCAGCTGTGAGAGACGACGTGCCCGGGCTGGAACTGCTCCTGCCAAGGTCTTGCATGTCTAGGTGTCGAAGACAGATCAGGGCTAACAGATCAGGGCTGGCCCTTTCCCAGAGGGCCTTGACTCTTCACATTCCGCATGACCACAGGATCCCAGGCTATTGAGGTGTCTGACCTCTGGCAGCACCATGGCCTTCACCATGCCAAATACACATTCTAGCTGATGCGTCAGGGAGGAAAAATAGCAGTATTCCTTCCAACAGCAAACAGGAGCCAAGAGGCTGTATTTTCAAACAAATCTCATCAAAAGCTTCTTGCCCTTCTCTGTCAGGGCTGCTGTAACTAACATGGTAGGGTTTCCCAGCAACAATTTACCCAAAAAAAGACAGTGTACCTCAATAAAAGCAAACTTAACATATGAAAACCCACATGTATTTAAAGATAAACTGACCCTGCTTTATGGACTTTTTACTTATTGCCTTAAAAGCGATCACATTCAACTAGACTCTGTTTTTAGTATCCATGCAGGTGCCAGCTCCTCGGCACGCTGCACAGGCCGGCAGCACCTGTGGCGCCAGAGGGCAGGCTCTCAGGCCCCAGCCAGACCTGCAACCAGGATCCTCCGCTCAGCAAGCCCCTCTGCAGCCACACTGGTGACACCAGAGGCCAAGGCGGTACACCTGCACTTCAGGCTGGCATTCTCAACCCTCTCCTCTACCACACACTGGTCCTCACCAGGATTAGCAGGGAACACTTTAAAAATGTTTTCTTTCCTTTAAAAATACTGGTGGCTGGCCCCTAACCCATGGCTTGGACTTAACTGGTCTGGAGGGGGAGCCTGGCATCAGCATTTGTTCAAAGCTCCCTGTGAGAACCAGGAACACACTAACAGCTGCACCGGACAGAAGACCAGGCAGTCAGCAGCCACACACACATCAACAGGGAACACAGCCCAGAGTGCCAGGGACAGCACTGCTCAGAAACCCTGCTCAAAACACAGCCAAACACCAAGGGTGACCACATCTACACCAACTGGAAAAAAGTGACTTTTCTCTGGCCAGCGCTAGAGAACACTGAAGCCCTCCAAGGGAACTTCTTGCTTTGTCCCGACTACGAGACCACCACCACTAAGTCCAGTAACACCAGGGAGCGTGGACAAACCTTCTGGCACCTGATACCAGCAAGTCCTCCAACTGGAGCCCAACAGAGGACGAGGGAGCTCTGCTCTCCTGCAGAGAAGCTTCTGCACTTAGCACATGAGCTGTGGGCTACCAATGCCACAGCAAGATGTCCTTTCCTGATCAGCTAAGCTGGAGACTGCAAAGGCTGCCGGAGAAGGTGAGGGTTAGGTGACAGGGAGAGAGAGAGAGGAGCAAGGCAGGGAGGACAAGGGGCTGCTGCAAAGCTGCAAGTGTGACCGTGGGGGCGGGGGCGCCTGTGTGGCAGAATGGTGACAGGGCATGAGAGCACAGGGCCAGGTTCTCCAAAGGATACGGACACTGCTGGGGACAGCCAGAGAGACTCAGAGAAAGTGAGGCAAGGCAGATGCAAAGTCCTCAGTGAACGAGGGAGCACAGCCTGACCCAGGCCTCAAGACAACCACATTCAGGCAGAGATATGACCACAGTGAGCCTGTAAGATGGCCACTGCGCTTCCCAGCAGCCCTTGTGAGGGAACATCCAGTGTGGTTGGATGTCAGAGCACCTCCTACCTGAGGAGCAGCTGCCTTCCCTGAACCTGGCACAGACCCTGCAGCCCCGGCCGCAGCAGGCCACCAGGAGCCAGGTCTCCCCTCTGCTGAAGGTAGGGGGTGGGGGTGCAAAAAGATGCTGAAAGACCTAGGCATTCAATACCAGCCCTAGAAGGAGTCTCCTAACAAAATGCTGGTCATGGGTAATCCAAGAGTTTCTAAGAATCTTAAGTAACTAATCTACTACCCTGGGAAAGACATCTGTGAGTCTGGGAAAACGCCAGGAATAAATCAAACAAGACTTCTTTCTCTTCCTACAGGAACCAATCAGGACACAGCAGATCAGCTGATCAATAGCTGCAGCAACCAAATATTCCAGGCTTTCTTAGACCCCCCCGCCAAAAAAAAAATATTTTATCCCAGTATCTCTAGAATAATCTATAGTTCAAAAATTCTATTTTGAAATGAAAACTACATACATAGCTGGCTCTTCTACTGGGAAAAGGTGCAACAAATATGTCTTTACAGCCCAGTTTCATCATTAGGACAACGGACCATGTGGGTAGTGAGGTCACCCATCCTCCCGTTCCAGTTTTGAAACAAGTATTAATGTACGAGGGAGGCCACACCCATGGATCCTCCAGATGATGCCCTGTCCACATGCTCTCCAGATGGAAAGGCAGTAGTAGAGCACGTGAGGAACGCTCTTCCTCCCCATGGCAAACTCCAAATACAAGGTGCAGTCTGGACAGAGCGGCAAACCTCTCAGCACACGCCTCCCTGCTCTTGGTGGCAGGAGGTACCTTCCCCTTTGACTACATCAGCAATAGGCATTCTTCCCCGAGTTTAACCTAGTCTTCACCCCTCAGAACAAAAAACAAAAGCAAAGACCAGAGAGCACATATCCTCTTAGGAGATTCCTTACAAAACTTAGCTACCAGCTACTATCATTAAAGGGATCACACTGAACTTTTGTATGAAGTTGCTAAAAGTGGTTCCTGTTTTTGTTTTTTTGCAGGGGAACTGTGTCTAAAAAGTACTACTAGTAACAGACACAGAATAGCCCCACACCCACTTGAAAACCAAGCTGCATGGAAACACGCCATCTCCACTGGGCTACTCAGTACCTCAGCAGTCTTCTTGCTTTGCCTTTTCCCAAAAATGCAGTCAAGATCTGTGCTGCTCCTCGACGACAGATCCTTCCCTAGGAAAATAACACGCGGCTGTTCAGTAAGGCCATTCGCTATAACATGAGGAGCACAAGCACAAATTATGCAAATCCTGAAAGGAAAAGAGTTTCTGGAAAACACATAATTTTGTTAACTATGAAATTCTGTCCCACTTCACAGATCACAACTCTTCAATAACATTAATTAAATGTAAAGCCAGGTAAACGTCTTGGAACCAGGACCCTTATAGGAACAACCTGGAGCATACAGGCCATAAGACCCAAGTTCCAAGGCTGGCCCCACAATCTGTATGCCTTCAAGGTGCCACTTCTGGGTCACTTTACAAAGACACTGCTACTTACACAGGATTATGAAATGAATAACTAAAATATTGTTCCATATATAGCTTCAAACATTTTAAATTTACACTGTTCAGTTAATAATTGACACAGGATCTCAAGCTATTAACTGAATGAATGAAAATTTTAAAGATTAAATGAAAATTAAAATTCAAACTTTTAAAAATGTTCTTAACCATAATAGTTATTATCATCTTTAAATACAAGATTATTTAAACAAGAGCAGAAATTAAATGGCTCTGGTAAAAACAGTGCCCTAAAGATCTATGATTCTTATTTGTTTTTTAATTTTTTTAATTAGTTATGCATGACAGTAGAATGCATTTATGCACTTTGACCTATCATACATAGATGGGATATAATTTCTCATTTTCTAAGGGTACATGTTGCAGAATCATATTGGTCATGCAGTCACATATATACATACAGTAATAACGTCTGTTTCCTTCTACTGTCTTTCCTATCCCCACATCCCCTCCCCTCCCTCCCATCACTTCCCTCTACCTAATCTAAGGTAAAGTTATTCTTCCCTAGTGAGCCCTGCCTTATTGGGAATTAATATCTACATATTAGAGAAAACATTTGGCCTTAGGTTTTGTGGGGTTGGCTTATTTCGCTTCCAACTCCAATCATTTACTGGCAAATGCCATACTTTCACTCTTCTTTAAAGCTGAGTAATATTCCATTGAGTATATATACCACATTTTCTTTATTCATTCATCTATTGAGGGACATCTAGATTGGTTCCATTGTCTAGCTATTGTGAATTGAGCTGCTATAAGCATTGATGTGGCCACATCACTAGAGTATGCCGATTTTAAGTCTTTGGGTATAAACCAAGGAGTGGGATAGCTGGGTCAAATGGTGGTTCCATTCCCAATTTTCTGAGGAATCTCCATACTGCTTTCCACAGTGGTTGCACCAATATACAGTCCCACCAGCAGTGTATGATTCTTATTTTCAAAACTAAACTTGAACTTAATTTTAAACCTACAAGCCAACTAACTTAAAACTCACTACTTTGGCCTTTCCACTCCTAACCAATAACACCCTGTGAGCAGTGGGCCAATCCGTTCCCATGTGTCAACTTCATGGCAAGTGCACTTTAAAACGCACTACACTGTCAAGTCTGGTGGCTGTGGGGAGGGGGTGGCCCAGGACAGCCGTAGGTCTGCATTTCAAGTGGGAAGCCAAGTTCAACTGTCAGGGATGCACTAATCCTCTTGGCTTCCTGTAGCAAACCAATTTGGCAAAGTAATGACATGACCTGGAAGGTTCTGGTTCACTGACCATGGCTGGGGCTATGGTCACTCAGTGACTCCCTGAAACAAACAAAACTCCTTTCCAGAACCACTTTCAGAGACAGCAGCACCCGACGAAAGGGTGCATGCAGCCAGTACAACCTGTTCTTGTCAGGAGACCCCCGTCCCCCCGCCAAGGCTCTGAGCACTGCTCTCCTCCCACCTGAGCTAACTAGCACTCCACCTGAGCTAACTAGCACTCCACCTGAGCTAACTAGCACTCCTGGTTCTGACAGTTAAAAAGACCCCAAGGAAAGCCCAACCCAAAACAGAATGAAACCTCTCACAGCAGGAACTCAGGAAACAAACCAGCGAAGTGGAGAAGTCAATTGGTCAAGACAATTGGCCGTGGGGCCTCAAGGTGGACAAACTCTGAGGAGGCGCAGAGATCTACCTCAGCTGTCCCAGCAAGACCCATTTTCCACTGCAAAGCACACAGGGTGGCAGTTTCTACTTCAGAAAAGGGAGCCCGCACTTGGTTCAAAACACATTGTCCCGCTATCCTAACCTCTCTCCCTGAATGGAAGAGATACCCTAAAAGGAAATGCAAATTAAGATCTCTTCTACAAAGAAAAGCTGGAGGGAGCCAAGAAGGGAGGGCACATGGGAAAGCATAAGCCTAAAACAAGGTGTCAAGATAGGAACACAGAGAATGAAAACAAATCTAAACCTCAGAGGGAAACTGCCAAGACAGTGGGCGGTGCCAAGGCAGGTGCAGGTGTTCCTAAAGTTCTGGTCACGGGTTCTGCATCAGAGCCTTCTACCCTCTAGCAAAGTTCTCTTAAGTAAATGCAGAAACCAGGACTAGGACTACTACAGGCTTTGCTCTGAATTTGATCTGGAAAACAAGAACACAGAGAAGAAATGAGTGTCAGAGACGACTGGAAGAAACCTAAGGTGGGTGAAAATGGATGTGATTGAGATCATTATTAATTAATGGTCCTGGTTGAATATTTTGTAAGCATTATAAAATCATGATCACTTGTGAATAAAATATGCACATTAAAAGTGAATTTTGAAAGCTTATTAGCCTCAGTTCTGAACTATGGTGAAGTCACAGCAAATAGTGTTGACAACTTTAGATCTTAGACAAAACAGTAACTACAAACAAACTGAATAGACTAGGAAACACATGCTGTCCATCTGGGTTTGGTTCATCTATTGGTTAGCCTTCAACCGGCCACAGCACTTTGCGAACTGGGAAGAAAGGTTTCTTAAGAATGTATAAACTGAGTAACAACATCCATGCATGCATGGTCAGCGTGACAGAGGAGCACTGCACCTAGGCTCTCTTCAGCTGTTTGCCTAATAATCACAGTCATCAGGCTGTCCAAACACGCAGGATGGTGAATGGAAGGAGGGACATTACTACATAGCCAAACACGTGAGCCCTATCAAGATGTCCGAGGGAAGCAAAGGCAGCTCCAACAGAAAACAGGACGGAGGCATCATGATGACTCGGAACCAGTTAGTTTAAGAGCAAAAGCAATAACTCAGTAGCTGTGGACAAAAGTGAATTATAATTGAGGCTCAAAAAATGTACAGAAAAGTAGAGTTTGTTCAGAGTGAAAAGGCACAAGGGCAAACAAACATAGGTTTTAGAAATGTTTTTATTTTAAATAAAAAAAAATTTAAGGCTTCTGTAGTAGCTTAAATTATTTAAAAACTCATTTGCATTCTTAAACCAAGAACACATTATACTTGGTTTTCTTTCTGATGCAACATAGGGGACTGACAGCCCAGGGCAAAAAACAAGGGCAACTTCCATAAAGGAAAAGTTAGGAAGCCAGGGGTCTGAAAGAACCAGTGTGGGGTGGAACACCAAGCCCTAATAAGCCATCAGGAGACAGCGCCTTCTTAACAAGGTCAAAGTGGGGCTGCTTGGTATTCAAATTCTAAAGAGTAAGAGGAGAGAACAAGGGGCCTCACTATCAGCATCCGCCTTAGGAAGAGTCTGCCAGCTTGCATCTGCCAACTACCTGGAATGCGTGTCCCACAGAGAGAAGTGTCTAAAGCGGGTGAGAAGGTCGCCCAGGTTGTAGTGCTGAGTGCACCACTTCAGCTAATGCAGCCCTTCACACGCCGTGTTGACCGAGGGGGAGAGCAATGCTCTCCTGACAGCTTCCCACCACAGAGAGAAAAAGCCTTCAAAATAGTTTTACATAAATTGATATTTTCCCTTTGGCAGATGTGGCCTCACTAAATATTTTTCACTGGAATTGGGTTTTAAACAAATATGGATGAAAGTAACTTAAAACTATATAACAAATTCTTTCAAGTCAAAATTATATATTTGGAGCTTGAAAAAGAATTATGTAAAAGAACTTAAATGATATCATTGATGTTTAGGCAGTAGCAAATTTTCCAACACCACCTGCTATGGCAAAATGTTTACGCCCAGTCTTCAGCAAGCTATATAAAATGCCTGTCATCCCAGCTATGTAAGAGGCTGAGTTCAAGGCCTGAGACTTAAAAAAATAAAAAAGTCATCTTCCTGGTCCATACATGGAATCACGATGTGAGCACTCCAACTCAGTGAATCAGTCACTTTCATCATGAGCACAGCTGTGGGTATTTTACTCCCTCTTACTCACGACGTAAAGAGCACAAGTTCCATAAAAGAGGTCATCACCCACAAATCATGAAACACAACCTAGGCGACAGACTCATAAGCACTTATGCATGTTTCCTTGCTTTACAAGAAGAAAATGAGTCTGAAAGAAGGAAAACGGTCAATGACGAGTCTGAGAGAGTAATGGACAAAGGAGGCCTGAAGCTTATCGCTCACACCAGTGACAACACGACTCTGAGGGAGATCCAAAGACCTTTAAAATAAGCTTTCACTGTGGATGGTGCAGACGGAGGGTAAATAATCACTTTCTTCACTACCTGGATTTCTGCTTCCTTCTCATCTTTTCTACTTATTCCCAGATTGCATGACCTCCATTTCTCAACTCAATCTCTTCTTCTACCTCTCTAACATTTCTTGAACTCTTTTCTTCTCTGCATACTAATGTCTCCCTTCTCCTCAAATGCGGCTAATGAATATGCAAGCCTCATTTTAAAAGAGAAAATGAAGGCATGATGTACGGAGCCCTTTGACAGGATCACCAGCACAGGAGTAGCTCAGCTACAAATAGAAGGCAGGACTCCCGGCACGGAGCAGATTAAAGCAGATCAGAGGCACACCCTCGCCTGGCAGTTGTTCAGATGAAGTCAGGCATGCGGCCAGGCAGTAGAGGACAAGGGAAGACTCCACCTGCAGGGTGACACGCTTAAAAGGCTGCCATGCCACAGAGCAGCTGCGGGGTGCTTTCCGTGTCATTCTCGTGCTGTGCAACAGTTTGTGCTCAACAACCGTTCCGCTGCATCTCTTATTTTTTTATATTGGATCTGATGAAAAAAAGAGGGCTAATAAGGGGTTGGGTGTGAAAGGACCATTACTGTCTCCTCAAAATGACAGAGGGGCCAACAAAGTCTATCTTCTGTCCTGCAATAGGCTGAAGGGGGGACAGAACCTGCTCAGAAGTCACAACCTCAAGTTAAGAACTAAGTTCTTGCCTGAGAGGAAAATGGGATGACACAAAAGTAACTCAAAAAAGACCTACTGGGAGAGAGGGAGAGGAAGTTTCAGTCTCTCCTGTTCACAGCTCTGAAGTTGTTCAGCTCCGAATCCCCTCAGCTCTGCCACAGCCTCTCAGTTAAACCAAACACAGTTCTATCCTTTGGGGTCCTCATCCCAAACAAGAAACACCATCAACAGTTTAGAGGAGTGGGAATTCCATATCCCACTGCTATTCAGGGTGGGTTCTGGGGGCAAACCCTCCCCAGTCCAGCCACCAAGTCTGAAGCAAGAAATGCTTTTCCTGGCACATCAAGATAGACACACACATTCAGTCTCACAGGGAAGAACAAGCCAATGGTGCCTGGATCAGGACACGATCTGCATCATTTTTGGTACATTTTAAGTATATTACATAAAAATAGGTGTTGTGGCTGTTCTAGGAGTAACCTGGGGAGTTGATTAGCGCAAGGTAAGTGGTTTCTCACCAGTACGAGATCACCACCTGGTGGCTACAGGGCGCAACTACACCCAAGGAGCTGCGAGGGGTGGGTGTATGGTGATGGCAAGGTAGGAATCACTGCCCTGTTCTCCAACACCAACTCCATGAAGGTCCTGAGATGCCTATATTAACACTCCATGGGATGGAGAGACTGGAATGTTGAAAGGGTCAACGTGGGCATGCAAATTTTCTTAGTCGAAATCTCCATGTGGAGCAGGATTCTCTGAACACGCTCATTAGGAAGCGTTTAACACCAACATTCAGCTCTGCAAACACTAAGATGTAGCTAAAAATGTTGAATGATAACATTATTTTCTGACCTAGCCACGTAACATCGTCCCCTTTCTCCTCAAAGCAGCACGCTGACTTCAGTTTTCAGCTTTGTCACAGGACCTGCCGAGTGTGGAGCCTCAACTGGGCCTTTTGCTCCACAAGCCAAGTCTGCATTTTAACAGGTCCAGACTTCCCCACTTGGCACACACAGCAAGTCACCTCTGCTGGTGAAACGCTGAGAATGCTTCCGGAAACTCAGCTTCCGCACAGACTACAACAGATAAAGGCTGCAGCTTACCTTTCGTGAATTTCATGTAATGGACCCGGTTTTTAGAGATCTTGGACTTTTCCTCAAGATTAAAAGATTTCTTTTCCTTATTTTCTGAGGAGTCTTTAAAAAAGAAGAAAAACATTACATTAAAATCTGTGTAGTCCATCCTCATATAATCAATGGTCATGTTTAAATATTAGTAGGAGCCCCATCATTTATTTTTGAGCTCTAATCAAATGATCTGGATTATTTTTTTCAACTGTGCACTATGGATCAGGCAAGGTTACACTCCAGAAATGTACAAAGTTCTGGGGATAAGAAATCAACACATAAAGATCTATACATGAGTGTTCATATTAACCTTATAAACACTGGCTATAACCCAAAAGTTCTTCAACAGGTTAACAAACAACTGAGCCAACTCTGGCACATCCTCACAGGGGAATGTTACTCTACAACAGAGAGGGCTGAGCTGTCAATGCACACATCAACCTAGATGAACCTCAGGGCAGTGAGGAAGGTCGATCTAAAAAGGGTACCTACTGTATTACATAACATTCTCAAATTGCAAAACTATACAGATGGAGAATAGATGATTCTGCATCTTGATCATGGTGGGGCTGCCTGGGTCTACACTTGGGATAAAACTGCACATGTAAATGGATGAAGCCTAAAAATATGGAAAGAAATGAAAAGGGTCTGTGGTCTAGATAACAGTAACACCAAGTGTCAATTCTCTGGTGGCAAAACACTAAAGCAATGTAAGATGCCATCTAGGAGAGGAAGAAAATTTGAAAGAATTTTTAGAAATGAAACTTAAAGAATAAGAGGACAGAACAAAATGTCTGCTTAGTAAAAAGGCAAATGGTATGAATTTGTGGTGATCTTAAGGGAATAAAAATATTATTATTGCAGAAAAACATATTATGAGATTACTGTCATTTATAACTTTAATATATGTAGTATGTAACTGTGACCAGAAAAAAATCACTGGGATGAAGACACTGTATTTACTGAAGACAACATGGCAAGAAAATATAACATGTCAGTTTTCCAGGTCAGCTCCTTGGGACAGGCTTCTCTGAAAGGAATATTGTAAAGGATCTTGTCAGCCCAGGGATGGTCAACAGGAAGGCCTGGTCTGGACTGTACTGAGCTAGAGAGAGATGGAAGCACCTCTGCTAACCGCAGGATCACTGCCATAAGGCTACAGCCCCCTCTAGCAGTCTGAAAGTGGAACTTACCTACGGATTAATAACTCAGCAGCTTTCAGATTATGTCAAATACTTTCAGGTTTCAGACAGAAAGGGAAAATAAACCCTATATAGATGAACCTGTGAAGGAGGCTGTGAGAGAATAAGACACCACTCTTGAAATCTGTGAGACATTCACAGCCTTCCTGACAATAACAAGGGGCTCCAGTGGGTCCCTTGAAAAGCCCCCCCATCTGCACTTCCTGGAACATGCCAGGAAGGGCCACTACAGCCACCACGCTGAGCCCCAGCCACCAGTGCAGGATAAGGAGGACCTAAGTCAGGGTTCCCAGAACTACTTCAATGGCATCCCTCTCTGAGAACGCAGTAATCTTGAAACCATCAGTAGAAAAACTCACTCACCAGCTATCACCATAAAAGTTCAAAAGCAAACTGCTGAAAAATCTGCTTTCTCTGCTCCCTTCCCATAAAACTGAACCTCATTGATCCTTTCTTTATGGGATCTTAGATGAGATAATTTCTTGGATTCCTTTGGCCTGAAAAGTTAGAGTATTCTCAAGTACTAAGAAAAAAAATTACAATACTAAAGTTCAAATATGACTCTTTCCCTGTTGAAGGATAGCATGTGGATGCCTCTGAGAAAAGAATCCCAGGCACAGAGGTCTCCACTTCTGTGGGTACGGTGATGGCAAGGACACTTCAAGTCCGACACCCAAGTCATAACACCAAACTTGTTTAGGAAAAGTGACTCTCATTTACACATAACTGGATATTCATTAAGGTAGAAGTTGATCCCTGATATTTAAACTGCTGGGCCTGTTAACTCTGGGTAACTCTCATTATAGCCTTGTAACATCAACTACACAGGCTACATCTCACCTGAAGTCTACCAAAAAGAGACCCAGAAATTTTATCATGGGTCTCAAGGTAACCAGATAACAAACAACAAAATGTAGATATACTTACCTGTATAGTCAAATAAAGCAAACCCTTTTGCAACTACTCAGCACTAGAAAGTATCCAGAAGCATCCAGCACCCATGTGCCTTCTCATTTTCTGGTTTTTCCTAGTTTAGAGTTTCAACCTCTGCACTACTGACATCTGAGCACAGAAATTGTCCGTCTATGGTGGGAAGGGACAGCTATCTCATGCTCTGTAAGATGTTTAGCTATAGCTACAGCCTTTTTCTAGGAGATGCCAATAACATCTTGTTGGTTGGGACATTCAAAAATGTCTCTATGAGAACACAGATACAACAAGCATATCGAAATCTCTGGGACACTATGAAAGCAGTTCTAAAAGGAAAGTTCATTGATTGAATGGAGTTCATTCCTTAAAAGAAGAAAAAGTCAACAAATAAATGACTACATCTCAAAAAAAAAAAAAAAAAAAAAAAGTCTCTAGACCCCGCCAGATGTCCTGTGGGTGGCTATATTGCTCCTAGGTGAGAAGCACCATCTAAGGGTCACCACTATCCCATTTTTTGTGTTAATCCTTGCTCCCACCCCTTTGTCATTTTTGTTTTAACCATCTTTTTTTAGAGGGGCTGCCAAAGGTTCATGATGTTCCCAAGTATCTGTAACTGCCAGCTAGGTCAAGCAGCAAGACACTGACCCTATTCCAGAAGGCAATGCCGCAGGAGCCCCTTCCCAGGGACATCATATTATGACCTCCACAGTGCAGTACTTATTCTGGTTTTTAAAATAATTTTGCCACCAAGTATGGCACCTTAATGTCAGAGTTTTGCCTGCTATTTGTGGTTATAGAAGTAGAATCATACTGGATAAACCTCTGTTCATCTTCTTTTGGTCAACATTAAGTGGATGAGTCTTCAACACCAGAGGACAAAACTATAGCTTGTGGGCCAAACCCAGCCAGCTACCTGTTTCTGTAAGTAAAGTTTTGTGGGAAAGCCACTTTCATTTACATATTATCTACTGTGCCTTTCACATTCCAATATCCTAGTGGAGTAGTTTTGACAGAGCAATTAATTTTTGTGGTCTGTAAAATTTCTCTGGCCCTGACAGAAAATGTTTGCCAACCCCTGTTCAACATGTTTGCATAAAACTCTAATAACTCTAATGTATTTCTTTGAATTTACAAAAGTGGCAATGTACTTATCCATTCTACTACTGGTGGGCATTTGAGCTCTTACGAGTTTGAGGATCCTTCAAATAATGTCATCAGAATTCTTGTGCATGTTTCCCAGGACAAGTGCACAGGCATCTGCTAGGCAGGCATGAAGAGGTCATGCATATCTTCAACTTTTGTAAATAATTCCCAACTGATCCGAATGCTCACAGCTGCCTACACACCATGGGAATCCCCACTACTCCACATTTTCAGCTACTTGCCATTGTCTTACTAGTTCCAGTGGGTATGCAATGGCATCATACTGTGGCTTTATTGTGCATTTTCCCGATGGCTATCGTGGCAGTATGCCCTGTGGTGTATTTACTGGCTATTGGATATCGTGTCTATAAGATGCCTGATGCTGACTCAAGCTCGGCCAGGCAGGTAGTGCACGCCTGCAGACCCAGCTACCCGAAAGACTGAGGTGAGGGGACTGCTTGAGCCTAGGAATTTGGTGGAAGAAGTTACTTACCTGAGCAATCGCACCTCTAACGTGAATTACAAGGTAAAACAAATGACCTAGGGCAGAACCAACATAGAAAAGGCTTTTCTATTAAGCCTCTGCCGGCTGCTGTTTATGGTCTCATTTGGTATTTTCTGCTTGTATTTTAAAAGCATCTTTTATGTGTATTCAAGCGTCTCCTTAAAGCTGACTTTACTATTTGAGATGTAAACTGAATGGATTTATCTTGCCATTCTCACACTCTGAAAGGGAAAAAGTGTTTGTGGATGGCTACAGGATCATTCAAGGAAAGCACCAGAACAACATAAGCAGAACCGAGTATCTATATCGCTTCACACAACTGACTTTGAGATGTATAATGCTTACATTAAAGAACCGACAAGAACCTTTCACACTGAGATGACACCTCCTATAAATCTGGAGGTCAAGGACCCTAAAGTTCCCTACCTGCTATTTCCTGCCCGTGGCAAGTGTTCAGTTCAGCCAGAAGCTGGTTAAAATCATCCTGATGAGCAATCCAGTTGTCCTGAAAATACCAAAAAGTTGTGTGAGAGGCAAATAAGAAATATTTTAGAAGCAAGGGAATCTGGCAATTAATACGAAATTTTAAATGTTTCATCAAAATATTATTTGACAAATTTCAATGGGTTCAAGAAATATATAAACTTGAAATGCTATTCATCTAGATCAATATTAAGAATTGTTTCTGGAAACTCAAGTCCTGATTTCCATGTGAATGATTTATCTAGTTGAATTATATCAAATACTTAATAGGCAACCTGTGTACTTAATACTAAAATAAAGCAAAATAAAATTACCGTTTTTTCCCCCAGTAGGGGAAATTATGTAGTTTACAAGAGCAGTGAGGAAAACAGAAGCCCTCCTCTTGACCCAACAGAACCTATAATATTTTGCCCAATTCTGATTACTTATACATGCAGACTTTGATTTTATAAAACTCTGGGAAAGGAGAAAGGAAGGACTTCAAGTCCCCTGAATCAATGAGTACCCATTTGTAATAAGAGAATGAAGAGCACCAAAAGAATATAAGCCACTGGGAAGCAGGGTTCCAATGTAGGATTTGCCTCCCATGCCTTCCTAAGCATTCCTTTTTAAGAATGCTTAAAGTTAAGGCATATTGACTGGGGTTACTGGGCAATGCTTCTCCTGAGAAAATAAGTAGACCATGTTATCTGTCTCTCAAAACTACATTCAGAATCAACCTTACAGCCAGGCGCGTGGCGCACGCCTATAAGCCCAGCAGCTTAGGAGGCTGAGACAGGAGGGCTATGAGCAACAATGAGTCCTAAGCAACTCAGTGAGACCCTGTCTCTAAATAAAATACAAAACAGGGCTGGGGATGTGCCTCAGTGCAGGAATGCCCCTGAGTTCAATCCCTGGTACTTCTCCCCCTACCAAAAAAACAAAATACAACCTTATACAGACTCACTCTTAAGTGGCTGAAAATTTTAGCTGTTCCAATCTACTACTCAGAGCTACTGAAGTAATCAAAATAATTGTTTACCTAATTAAAGTCATTCTCCTAATTTTCTCCCAGATTCTGTTGGCGACAAGAATTTAGGAAGAAAGTTTCCTTAAGATATTTTCTAAAGGAAACAAAGACACTGAGCGTGAAAGGCATGACAGCTGCTGGTTTTCGTCACAGTGCCAACGTAGGAAAATGAGAGTTCCCTTAGCTGCTGAGCACCAGCAGTCAGAAGACTGAGAAAGAAAAAGAACATGACTTTCTGGCACAACTTCCTAAACTAAATGCCAACTTTTAACAATATAAACTAATATTAGAACACAAGGGCAGACAGAAAATCTTCTTTCTCCTGAAAAGAAGATTTCTATAAAATGAAGACTTTCTACAAAGTTGATCAATACAACTCATTTGGATCTCTTAGCATAAGCAAGTAAATGACCCCACGAGGAGGAGGAAGCATGGTGGTGGAGGGCATGGCAAAGGATGGAAGGCCAAGCCAGCCAGCGGCCCTCCTCTTGCCCAAAACAGAGAGACTACACGCGAATAGCTGGAAGTGTTCAACCAACTGGACTGGATGAGAAGTTTCATGTTTAAAAAACTAAAGTCCATTATGCAAAAAGAACCCCAAAGGCACACCCCTGCTCACTTCATTATTGATGGTAGCTCCAAGTCCCAGGTGGTTATTTTTAACTTTAACTTTAATATGATCTGTGGCTCCTTGCTCCTGAGCCCCCAAACCCTGTGGAGATTAAACACAAGACAGAGTTAGCACTTTTTTTATATTTTTTTAATGTGGAGAGGTCGCCTCTTTCTTCCTGCACCAATTGTTCAACTAATGTGTCAACTCTAGGGTGAGACACTATCCTTGCCCTCAAAGACAACACAGCCCAGTGACTCTCAGGAGACAATGTCTGCCACACCAAGGATTCCCTCATAATAATGAATATCAATTCTTTTATCTGAGCCCAAATATAAAACCCACACAGACACTGGGTAACACTCCCCTTGCTGCTGCTCAAAAGCAGAGGGCTGCTACAAATAGAAGACCACAGGAGGCATTGGGAGTCTATGGCTCTATCATATAGCATTGCAAAATGACACCAGGAAAGGAGTGGGAGGTATACTCCAGGTCCTGCATCAATACGCTCGTGAGATTCAGGTAAGGAAAGCAAATGCAAAAACCTTTAGGTTGGCATGGCCTGGCTCTAGAGGACCTGAACAACACCCAGGTCAAGTAAGCCAAGAGAATGTAATGACAGCAAGGGGCTAGACCTTGCAGGATCTTCCAAGTCACAGTAGGAATTTGATTTTTAAAAACCCTTGGAAACCACTGAAATATCGAACAAGGGAATAACATGCTCTAAGGTGTAGATCTTAAAAGATCACGCCGGCTGCTGTAGGTCAAAATGGATCCCAAGAGGAAAAGGGAGGTGGGGAGGCATGGGAAGGGTGTTGAGGGGATCGGGATAGGCAATGACAATGGCTGGACCAGGGCGGTGGGCTGTAAACACAAAAATTTCCAGAGGATGTGGGAATTGAAGGTTTTAGGCTCAAGTGCAAGGGTAGATGGTACCATTTTCAAAAACCAAGACAACTTGGAAAGGAAAAGATAGAATGGAGGGGTCAAGAGGTTTACAATAAAAATAACACCCTTGAGGTGCTCACTCAAGCAGAAAAGCCAGCACACAAATGAATTTGCAAACCTAGAGCAGAGGACAGACCTGGACTAGAAACAACAAAGGCACTAGTTGTGGACTTTACGTAACTCAGAGTATGGCATGTCAATGACTGATATCACCCGAGAAGTACAGAAAAAGGGACTGGAGCTGGACCAGAGGAGCTCCAAAGTTCAAGTCTAGAAGAAGAAAAAGAGCAACAAATTTAGATGCGGCTGGTGATGCAAAAAAAAAAAAAAAAAAAAAGGCGGGGGGGCGGGTTGTACTGTGGACACCAAAATATGAGTGTTTCAAGGAGGGAACAGCTGTGCCCAATGCTGCTACAGGGTTACATAATATGAGAACAAAATGGAGCCCACTGGATTTGACAAGATTACCACAGATCTTGACAAGAACCAATAAGTGTGGAGATACACAGGAGCCCCACTGGAGTCAGGAATAAATGGAATGTGAGAAAACGTGTGTGTTCTAGCTACAGAGGGGAATTAAAAATGACTCAACATTATGAAGCTGTGAAGGTTAAGTATGATTCCAATGCAACTTATTAAAAGGTGATGTCTAAAAAAGATGCTTATCACAGCAGTTTAAATGAAAAAGAGAGCTGATCTATTTATGTTCTAATTTTATCAACATCTAGAAACACAATTTATCTCAAAAATCACTTATCTATCCAAAACATAAATTTCTCTCAGACTCCTAGTAGAAGGATGTTTTCTCCTCATTCATAATCTTTTGGCATGGCTCACGGTTTGGTTTGCTTTTCTCCAAAATACCTTTCCTTTAGACCACCCCATCTTCTCTAGCATCCTCTGGCCAAATTTGGAATCATCATTACTCCACGCAGTGTTTCTTGGATCCACAGCCCACTTCTGCTTCCGCCGACCTATAAATTAAAAAGTCTCATCAACAACTTAAGGTTCAAAACAGAGATACAAGGATACACACACCTGCACACAGGACCTGCATGGGCTTCAGTGAATACAGAGTAGATCCAATACCCAGTGGAATGCCAACAACTGGCTCACTTCCCCTGTCTGCATTAACATACAAATTGACCTCTAAGAGTAAGCTGTTCCCTCTAAATGTGACACACTACAAACAACACTTGATGTGCCATCAGTCGGGCCTTCACATTTACCTGTGGACAGAGACTAAAAACACCTGTCAAGGCCAGCATTATTACCACAGCAACAGGGGCCCTCGTCACAGCTCTCACTGCCATTTGGTATGTGCCAAATGCTATAATGTATTAGATCTTGTTTTCATGGTAATCCTGTGAAGGGAGATATTCTCATCTGTACCTTTCAGATGATAAAATCTGAGACAAAGAAATTGCCTAATGTCCCCAAGCAAAAACCAAATCCCTTATAAAACGTTAACATCCTACTGACTTCAAAGATTTTCTTAATCCACAATTTACCATTGGTGTTAAGATCTTAGGGACTGCCAACTGTACCTTCACACACATGACCTTAAGATAATAACCATACTCTTCCTTCTCATTCTGAACATCTGAAAGAAATTATGTTTCTCTTTTGGCACTGCATTGATATTCTACTGCATTATAGTTATTTATATCAGTCTTTTATGTTTCTTATCGCACCATAACCTTCTTAAGAGTGATATTCACTTCTTGTCTTTCTTATATCTCATTGCAAGAAGTAAAAATAGAAAAAAAGAACACTTTGCCCATATTGGGCACTCAATAAATATGTAAATAAATGCATGAATAAACAAAAAAGAAAGAAAAGGAGGAAAGAAAAGGCAAAAGGAAAAAGTAACATAACTGAATCAAGGGACCGCTTTGAGTCTCATTAAAGTATTCTTTTAGAAGCAAATAAATAACCAACCACCAGAAATTGTTCACCGCCTGCATCAGTCCAACACATTGACTCTCAACAGCCGCCTCTGACCTTCGCAGTTTAATAACATGATTTAAAACAACATTCAGTCAAAGGGGCACATTGTGCTGCACAAAAAATCAATTGAGACCTTTAACTACAGGCACCCTGGCAAAAGAAACCCATTAAAGCATGTAAGCAGAAAAAAGTTTACTTACAAAGCAAAATACGTTGGACTCAAATTTATAGTGTTCTACAAGAAAAAGATGACCAAAAAATGTTCCATGTGGCTAAGTTACCACTTGACTTATCTAGGTAAATATTCAGCATAGCACTGTCTCTGCTAATGAACAGCATACCAGAGATAAGCCTTATTAACCAGTATCCGCTATGCATGCTGGTTAGTGGTGTGTTGGAGTCCATATTTCTACACTGTGCTTGCCAGGGGTCTTGACTGAGGCCTGGACGAGGAGACAGTTCTGAGAAGATTAGCCCACTCTCTGTAGAGAAATGCCTCTAGTCCACGTTGCCTGTTTATGATATGTTCCCTATTTCCCTGCAACATTTCCTCATTCTAGTGTTGTACAAGTTTTCAAGTTTGAGAAATCCTATCAAGAAGACTATCTCTGTGCACAGTATGTGCACAAGACCCTAGGTTACATCCAGCACCACCAAAAGATAGCAACGGTGGGGGGGCTGTCTCTGGCCAGATCTGACTAACTCACCCCATCTGCTCTGTGCTCAGATGTCAGCCTTGTTAAGACTGTGTGCAAAAAAGAGCTAAGAGCAGGGTGAATGCTGCCCTCTGAAAGTCTTCCTGACAAGGTCAGCCTCTGGATGGAACCTAGATTTCAGGAGGATTCCCAACAGTCAGAACTTGTACAAGCGGCTCACGTTGAACACCACTTTCCTTCTGAGAGACTTCCTTGTTTTAAGAATTAAGCTTGTGAAAGCTTGTGCCTAGCCTCTCTAGGACTTTGCCCCATGTGTCTTTTCCCTTTCCTTCTTGGTTTAGTATCCTTTAGCTCTAACAAACCTGAATCATGTGACTATGTGCTGAGTCATCTACCTGAATTCCAGTGAATACTAATCTGCAGGTGGGCTTGAGGACCCTGAGACAACCTAGAACAGCAGTATATGGGACAGCACTAGGCCTCAGGTAGAGTGGACTGAATCTGCTAAATCATTATTTGGGATAATGTGTTCAATCATTCTCTAGCAGGGGCTCCTCCTATTTGGAGATCTAATTGTAAATGGCTCCACCACGATATGTTTCAGGTCACCCCAATAAACAACCCTCTCTACAAGAGATGCAATGGACTTCACTTTCAGTCACTCATGCCTGATAGCACACAGCTCTGCCAGCACCAAGCTTACTATGAATAGTGCACTGAGTCCCAACAGCCAGGATCAGAAGTTCTACCTTTTCTATTTTTCAAAAAACACTTTAAGATATTCAAGAGCTCAAAATACACTGCCCATGTATTTTTATTAAAAAGTTATTCAAGGGGCTGGGGTTGTGGCTCAGAGGTAGAGCGCTTGCCTAGCATGTCTGAGGCACTGGGTTCAATCCTCAGAACCACATAAAAATAAATAAATAAATATAAAAGTATTCTGTCCATCTACAACTAAAAAAAAATTTTAAAAAAGTTATAAGACATATTCAAGATTGAGAAAATTGCATATAAAATTTTAATGCAATGAACGTTAAAAGTCATTAACTATAGTATTATAATTATAAAATGTAATGACTACAGGTCAAAATTTGTTTTAGCCAGGCACAGTGACACATGCATGTAAACCCAGCAGCTTGGGAGGCTAAGATAGGAAGATCCTAAGTTTGAAGTTAGTCTCAGCAACTTAACAGGGTCCTATGCAATTTAACGAGACCCTTCCCAAATTAAAATATAAAAAAGGGCTGGGGATGTGGCTAGTGGTTAAGCACTCCTGGGTTCGAACTCAGGTACCATAAATAAATACATAAATAAATAAACAGGTCTTGGAAAGGAAACATCATGAAAAAAGTAATATCTTGATTAAAAAACAAACAAACAAAAAAAACAAACCTGGTCCTAAAACTGCAAACTATATAAGACTGAGAAGTGAGAGTAATAAAATATTTGTCTTACATGAGGAAGACTAACAGAATAGTATCTGATATTTAAACACAGGCTGAAGATTTTTTTCTTTTTTGGCAGTACTGGGGATTGAGCACCAGGAATTGAACCCAGAGGGAGTTAACCACATCCCTAGCCCTTTTATTTATTATTATTACTACCATTATTATTTTGAGACAGTTGCTTAGGGTCTCACTGAGACTGGCTTTGACTCATAATCCTCCTGCCTCTGCCTCCTGAGTCACTGGGATTACAGGCATGTGCCACTGCACCCAGCTGAAGAATGTTTTTGAGAAATAAAAAGCAAACCATTAGTAAATTTAAAAAGCAGAATAAATGAAATGTTGAAAAAAGTCTAAATACAGACCATTCAGCAAGAATAAAGGAAACATCATTTTATTAAAGTGAAAATATTCACTACCTTATGTTAAGTAGGGGTAAAAAGTAGTATACAAAACTGAACCTATAGGATGATCCCATTTTTATAAACTATCGGAAAAAAATCAATAGGTAGTCAAATTATGGGATTGGGACTTTTCTATGCTTCTACTTTCCAATTTCTAAAATGAAAACTCTAGTCCTAAGTATCTGACCACAGGGAATGACATAAATATTAACTCAGCAAATTTTGAAAAAAGATAACAAATGTTATATATTATCATGACAAACATTTGAAAATTTGTAATCCTGGAGGAGAGAGAACTGAAAACATTCTCTGAAATCATGCAGTTTGAATTACTGATACCTCCAGATAGCACTTTACACCTATATACCATATAACACTCCAAACTGTTGTCAGATAACCATCTCATGAGGTTTTAAACCAACATAGTGAAAAGAAATTTTTAAGACTCAGAACCTAATCAAGGAAATAGACATAAACAAATAGCAGAACCAGGGCCAGTGTTCCCGAGTGCATGCTGAATTAAGCACTCATCAAAGACTGAGAACCAGAAAAGATCTTAGCAGTCTAGGTTCCAATTTCCAGGTCATCTTTACAGGCTCATAAGAAAGAAATTTCTTTCTATGAATTTCTATTTAGAAATAATGGAAAATTCCTGTTCTTACTGGCAAAAATGTAAAGATGTAGAGATCACCGCATCAAATCAGAAGATTTGTAAAATAGAGACGGTGTAAAAATCGGGATGTCAAAAAGGGATTGTGAGATCCCTGTAAAACAGGGATGGTGCCTGACCCATTTCCTTTGGTGCTCCTAATCCTTCAATAGTCTCTTAGATAATAGGAAGTTGACAGCATTTATTGTGCAAAATCCCTGCAAAGCTGTTGTCGGTCTGTAAATAAGCTGCTTCTTTCTGCTCATTGCTCAGCCAGCACACAACTTCCAAGTTAAGGGCCGGCTGTTCATGACTATGGCACGACTGCCATCTGGTGGCAAGCAACCTTAGCTACATGTCCCATCCAGAAGTCGGTTTCTCCAGGAAAGAGGAATTAGTGGACTTCACAGAAGGTAAATGTCTAAAGCAGGGTAGGGCGCTGCGGCCAAGACTCCAAAGAAGAGTAACTCCAACTAACAAGGTCTGGGACACACTCGTTAGCCTCGCACCCCCACCCCAAGGGCTGACTGCCTGTGTTTGACGTTCTAACCCTTTTCTTTTCTTTTTCTGGGTCCAGTTCATCTTCGACAGTTGGATTTCACAGCCTGGAGAGACCCTGGGGCCCACTTCCTCTCTTTAACCTGGGGAAACTGAGGGCCTGGGAAGTGAAGGAACCAGCCGGAGTCCCGGGACGTCCTGCCTCCCTCTCCAACGCACTGCGTGCGTTCAGGTCCGAGGGTGAAGACCCGCCTCTCTCTAGCCGACCGGCCGCTAACTTTCGGCACAGGCAGGGCTGAGCCATCTCTATGGCCGACCGGGCGAGCTGAGCCCTGTTTCCCGGCCAGGACCCCGACCTCGGTCGTCCCCGCCCCACTGAGCGCCGGCCGGCACCTTCCCCCTGGCGCCGGGCTCGGGCCTCCACGTCTGACACTCACGCTCCGCCAGCATCGACATGTTGGGTGCAGCGCGCGGGCCTCCAGACTTGGGCGACTGCTGAACCTGGCGGCCGCGAGTCCACAGGCTGGAAGCGCGGGACCAGCACGCCAGCAGATGGCAGCGGCGGGGCGCGTGCTGGTGATGTCAGCAGCGCGCGACTCTCCCCGACCCAGGGCGGCGGGGCGGGGGAGGGGCCACCAGTACGGGGCGGGGCCATCGCGGAAGGGAGGGGCGCCAGGGCGGCGGGGCGGGGCGAGAGGCGCGGCCGCCCGCGGACTGGAGCGCGCGGAGTCGCGGACCCGCCGTCTGCCCGCACGCAGCTCGGTCTCGGGAGAGGGAGCTCTGTGAACACCGCCCTTAGGGTCGTGTTCTGTGAACGCTGAGCACCAGGAGTTGAGGGAAGACGCGGCCCCGCAGAGTCCGCCCCTCCACGTCCCACCTGTGCTCCCCGGGAGAGGTAGCCGGGAAGACGAGGGAGGGCCGGGTGGGAGCTAGCGGGCGTCTCCACCGTCTGCCAGTGGGTCCCAAGTTGAGCAGATTACTACCTCGGGGGAAACGTTCGTGTCCCGTAACGTGACACCTCAACAAGGCCAAGGTTTTAGTTTCTTTTCTCCACTACAGCACACGCCTTGGAGCTTCGCCTTTGTCCCATCCGCGTCTGCATCCATACCAGCGCTGAGCAGAACAATTCGAATATTGGCAGGGGCTTCGTGGATGGTCACAAAAGTGGATTCGTGTCTGTGTCCAGGAGTAAGCGATTAGAACTTCGGGCAGACAGTCAGGAAGTGGTTTTGGACAGGTGACTCTTCTGGGGATTTCAGGACAGTGCGGAAGGAAGCCTTCCCCAGGTGCCAGGAGACCCTGTGTGAAGCTTGTCTACATGAAACTCAGCTTTTAACTAGGATTCTAGACACCCAAAGTAAACTTCTCTAGCTTCACAAATGTTAGAAGAAACGCCAAAGAATATTTACAGCTTCATTGAGTACCCAGGAAGTGAGAGAGAAGACAGGGTGCATGGATTTTCACAGCCAAGTGAGGAGGCAGGTATCTTGTGAGGTGGAGGACAAGGTGCAAGTAGGCATTGAGACTTAGGAAGACAGGATCACGAAAGCCTTAGGATAATTAAGAGATCGTTTTAATTATAGGAAAGTACTTCTCCCCTCTGTGCTGCTATTCTTCATCTGTAAAATATGAAAAATAATGCCCACCATGTGCACTTGCTGCAGTCATGAAGTGCTGCGTCTCAAGTGCTAGCAATGGCATCTCCCACCTAGTAAGCACCCGATAGGTATAATATTAAGTAAAATGGAAATTAGGGTGATTATTTCAACAAATATTTATTGTTTCAGACATATGCTAACAGCTAGAGTTACAGAGACAGACAGAAACAAACATTCCTGGCCACTACCCTCATTGAGTTTGCTTTTGAGCAGGGAAGGTGGACGTGAATCAAATAACTACATACATGGGAGTAGAACTGTAAGTTTAATAAATGATACAAAGGAGAGTCACAGGATAGAAAAGAATATAGATAGACAAAAATTAGGACTCATATGAATCAGAGCCATGGGCCGTGATGATGTGTGCATACAGAAAGAGAGCATGTTACAGAAGCTCAGAGTGGGAAGGCACTCCCCAGCCAAGACCAGTGTGAAGAGAAAGCTCTGTGTGCATCCTGGTCCAGGGATGCCTTCTGGCTTCCTAGCAGCAATTCTTGCCTGAGGTTCCTCCTCTGTTCCTGTCAAAATTTTATGACATTAAGCTGTAAGGCATCACTAAAGGGCCCTGAAAATCCTCAAAGCTCAACCATCAAGACTCATGCCCAGAGATCCATATTAACATTATGATGTCAACAGAGAAATCCAGTTCCCTTATTGTCTTAAAGCTTTTGTTTACTGTCCTAACTTAGCCTCCCTTAACCTTTCATGGGATAGTGGCAATTTAGTTTCTTATATCCTAAGGTATATTCAGGGGCAGCTGGTGGGAGAGGGGAAGATGGTGGGGATGGGGACAGAGATGCTGCAAAGGAAAAGAGCAGAAGCAGGTGAAGGGCCAATGAGGACAGTAGAAATGGGTGGTAACTGATTGAGTTACACACTTTAAGTTTCAAGGCCTGTGCTGCTGGCAGAACCCCTGACCTGAGTGAGAAAGCATCATGTCAGGCAAGGAGGAGTGGACACTGGAGTCACCTGACGAAGTTGCCGGGCCGGGCCTCACTGTGGACTCCCCTGAGCCCCTCTGTTAGCCTTCTCTCCTGCGTCTGCTGCTTGCTGGGTAAGCATTCCACAGCCTGTGGAGCTCTGCTGCTGTGGTCTGTCCTCCCACAGTGGATTTCCTTAGTGTGGTAATTGACACATGAGCTACCAAGCTAAGTGTTCAGATCTTGCTGTGACACCTATGGCTGTATCACCTCTGGTCTGCTGTTCCAGGGCATTGCTGTAAGGATTCCCAGAGACAACTCATCCATGCCTTTAGAGCACTCTAATGGTGCATGTGGCCACTGCTTGGGACCTAATCCCCTCCACTCCTATTATCCACGTCGCACATCCATCTTCCTCTGCTACCTACCAACTCTTGATCCTAGGAACGTTACTAAATTTCCTCTGTCTTGTTTTCATCCACATGATAAATGGTACCTGCCTCAAAGTTATATACATGCTATAGATTGAATATTTGTGACCTTTCCCAAATTTGTCAGTTAAAACCCAACCCCAATATGAGGGTATTTGGAGGTAATTAAGTCATAGGGTAGTGCCTCCATGAGGAATTAGTGCCCTTATAAAAGAAACCTCAGAGAGCTCCCCCTGCTACTGCCATGTGAGGATGCAGCAAGAAGCTGGCTATGTGAACCAGGAAGTGGGCCCTCGCCAGACACAGGATCACCCAGCACCTTGATCTTAGATTTCCCCGCCTCCAGCACTGTAATACATTTCTGATGTTTATAAGATTGTTCATCCAGTCTAGGGCATTTTGTTATAGCAACTCACACTGACCAAGACAAGACACACACATTGCTGGCTGAATGAAGAGATATGTATGTTTAGGACAGTGCTTGGCATGGAGAAAGCCTCAGAGGATGGCTTTCCTGTATCTGAGTGCACACAGTTCTGTGTTGTTTACCTGTTCACCAGGGCCACTCTCTTGATCTGTCCACTGTTGATTTCAGTAGAATAATAGATGAGAGAAAGTCTTGAGGGTTATATTTAGATGTAGATAGAATTCTTCAGAATCATAACACTGTTAAGTCACTAGCTGGGGGATTTTGTTGATTGACAGGGTGGTAAGGAAGAGTCTGTGATTTTGGAGAACAATTACAGAGCACTAGGGACTACTTTAAGGAAATCCCAATAAGTAACATAGGATATTTATGATTTATAGGGTTAGTTTATTTATAGCCCCTTTAAAAAAACTTTATCATGAGAAATATTGTTAAGTAAATAAAACTTTGAAAAACTGTAGGTACCCCATTTTTTAAAAGGAGGCATGTATAATAATCTTCACATACATACAAATAGAGTTACTATATGCATACCAGTTTGCATGGAAAAGATACCATGTGGAGATACCATTCTAGACTGTTAATACTGGTCTTTTCAGCAGAGAAAGGAATTTTTACAACATGCATTTCTATATTGTCAGAACTTTTAATTAATAACAATACCTGCTTCTTTACTATGTCAGAATAATTTAAATATATTTATTTTACCTATTAATATGTGAAAATGTGTGGTCCCTTGGAAAGTGTGATCTGCCTCTGGGATGGACAGATGTAGTGTCTTGCCTGGAAAGTTAACTCCCTCTTATCCACGCAATCTGAGGCATGCTGGAAAGCGGTCCCAGACTCCAGTGACAGCAGCTTGTCAACATTTTCAAAATATGCAAATGCAGACCCATGGGAAATGGTATCTCCAAGGGTATCTTTTCCATACAAACTGGTATGCATATACTAACTCTATTTGTATGTATGTGAAGATTATTATACATGCCTCCTTTTAAAAAATGGGGTACCTAAAAAAAACATACAGTTTTGCTCCCAAGGGCAGGACCGCCTTAACTCTCTGTATGACCTGCAGATGTCGCGTTGCTGGCTCACGGAAGGTGTTCCCAGTTGCGTGCCCTCACCTGCCTCACCAGCCTTTGTCTGCCCAGCACCTTCCATGCGTGATCTGCCTTTCCTGTGTCCTCCCCACTTTCCCTTTCTATAGTTTCTCCTCTAGGCATGGCCAAGCTCTTACCGGCTCTCCTCAGGGCCCTGTCAGGGTCATGATTTCAGCCACCCTGGCCTCCATATGTCACCCAGGAGGGCTTCTGCCTCTGGACCTCAGCTTGCTCCACCCTTTGTGGTTGTGAGGCTGCCTCAGCACTGCCCAGGCCCTTGCGACCTCAGGGCTGCTCTTCCTAGCATCCTGTTCCAAGGCTGGCATCTCCACCCTTAACTGAACCCAACAGGATTCTGTGTAGACCCCACTATAGCCAGAGAGTCCCTTTTGGCTTCTAGGAGGGGGCATGCTGGGAGGGTGAAGCCAGGGGTCTGATGAGTTGACTCGCAGCAGTGGGGACCAAGTACAGGTCTGGGCCCGACAGCCCTGGGAACCAGGCACTGTTCCACTGTGCCACTCACCAGGCAAAGAGGTGGACTGGCCTCTCTGAGATGTCACTTCCCGGCCTATAAGACAGAGAGGCTGGTGGCTTCTGTCCCAGAGAACTGTGTGCTTGACTGAGCTGGTAAATGTCAAAGAAGAGGGAGCAGGCACAACAGTGTGCCTGGGAGTTGGGGTTACCCCAGCCACCTGAACTGAACCTCAGCACAGGAGGCCCTGGGCAAGCATGTCCTCAGCTGTGCCTGTCCAGAGCTGAAACGAGTGCAGGCAGTGAGGGGAACAAAGGGGCTTCCAGGTGGCCTCACAAGTCCTCCCTGGATGCTCGTTACAGAACAAAGATCCCAAGAGTCTCAGTGTGAACTTCTGCTCACGTCATGTGAAAATGTTGTGATGTTAAAATCTCAACTCCTGGTCTCAGCAGAACTCCTGACCAATTCCCAGGAGGACTACACCACCTGCCTGTCACTCTTAGTGCTGGCTGACGGTCCAGACCCCCCTGTGCAGCCTGAACTTGACTGGGCTAGGGGACGCCATTTGGTGCTGCTCCCAGGGAGAAAGACTTGCTGCCTTGTTGGCACCGAGCTGCTGGGTCAAGGTGCCTGTTCTTATTGCAAAGAAGAAGTAAAGCCATCGCACCCAAAAACAAAATGATTCAGGAAGAGAGAGAAGGGGGCACTGAGGAAGGAAAGGCTCAGCTTCTGCTTTTCTTGACGTCAGAAGAAGGTGTCCAAACAGGCCTTCTCTGGGGTGCTTGATTAGATGACTGGGCTAGGGGCTTCCTGAGAATAGTGTGTGTGTGTGTGTGCGTGTGTGCGTGTGTGCGTGTGTGTGTGTGTGTGTGCGTGTGTGAGTGAGAGAGAGAGAGCGAGAATAAGTCAAACATGACAGCGGTTCATCCAGAAATCCGTCACAGTCCTCCCTCCCCAACTCCAACTGGTGGGGACAAGGAAGTCCAAGCTGCACTTTATGTGTCACAGAGACAAGAAGCCTGCCATCTGCCAAATGCTCATGTCCCCTTCTAAATTTATGCACTGACATCCTAAACCCAGGTTGATGGTATTAGGAGTTGGGGCCTTGGGAGAGGAGGGGAGGAGGCATGAGAGTGGAGCCCTTGTGAAAGCAGCCTCTCTGTCTTATAGGCCGGGAAGTGACATCTCAGAGAGGCCAGTCCACCTCTTTGCCTGGTGAGTGGTACAGTGGAACAGTGCCTGGTTCCCAGGGCTGTCTCTCTCTGCTCCACCATGGGACGACACAGCAGCATCTCTGTCCCTGAACCAGGAAGCCCTCACCAGAACCCACATCTGGCAGCAATTTGATCTTGGACTCCCAAGTCCCCAGAACTGTGAGAAATAAATTCCTGTTTATAACACACACAGTCAAGGGTATTTTGTGGAGGCGTCCAGACTGGCCAAGACCAGGGACATTTGGCTCAGGGCAAGAATCAGAAATTCTAGGCCCTTACTCCCTAAGAGCCAAGGTTCACAGGAGGGCCTTCTAGAACTGCCTTTGATGGAAACATTTAGTGAATGGGCTTACTCACTGCAGGAAGGATTTTCGTTTAGGGTGATCAGTAGTAGTCTTCTACATCTTCTGTAAAGGACTGAGCTGCTGCACCCATCAGCTTAATAAGAGTTTTGGAAAAAGAGTTTGGGGAAAAAGTAGACCTAAGAGGGCTTTCTGTTTCTTTCCTGGGAATATGTCCCCAAAATTTCCCCTTCATAGGATTGAAGAGCCATTTATTTTATATAACTGGCAATTGATTCATTCCTAAAGAACAGGATCAGGACTGAAAATGAGCTAGTAATCAGTCTCCTAACAGGGTCACATGTTCCTGGAAGAAGAGACTGGAGATGGACAGGGGACTCAGGACGTGAAGGCAGGTGCGCTCTGTGTGTTCCTCCTGGTGCCGACAAACTTGCCCCAGAAGAGATGTGGGAAGCAGGGCAGGTGTAAAAAGTTATAATTTAAAAATTCTGTGGGGGAAGCATATGGGGAGAATGGACATTGAGGGAGATGGGTCAGATGTCCCACTTCTTCTTCCAGAGTCCTGGACACCTCCATCGAATAAAAGCTCTCTGCTGCCAAAGGAGTCCCATATTGAGGTATCCTTTCACAGAAGAGCATGTGCTTATGCCAGTATGAATTCCTTCCGAGTAGTTTCCCCTTTCTCCTGGACGGCACCGTTGGAGAATGAGACATGTTCAAGCGTACAGAAAACAGTTCAGAACAACATCCGTGACTGGCGAGTTCGCCTGTTTATCATGCGCACTTTGAAATGGGTCAGACTGAAGTACCTCCTTCGCCCTCCCAGCTGCCCACCCTGCCCCCACCTTCCACCCACCGCTGACAGACGTTCAAGTGAGTATGACTGTGTTCAGTTTTGCATTTCTCCTAACACGGCAAGAGGAAACAAGCTTAAGGAACATAAAGACCTTTCTTGCTAGATGTCCCTGGAGCTTGGTCTGAAGGCAGCTCGCTCCAGGGATTCATTTGCAGGATTTCTGTCATAAGGCACTGTGGGGAAAGCTGTTACATCCAGAAAACATGGCCCAGAGGTTTTCTGCCCCAACCCTCAGACCCCCGTTTTTAGTGCTGAGTCTTTCTCTCACATCTTGGCTTCCCCTCCCGGAGCTCTCTCTCCCCTTTGAGTGCCAGCCTGCATTGCGTCTTGTGAGTAAGCAGTTCCCTGGCAGGCGTGGTATGTCCTTCCTGGGTGGGGACCCTGTGTACATGCACTGTAGCAAGAAGGGTGATGCCTAGAGACCCACCCACTTACCTCCTCACTCCCCTTTACCATCTCCTCCTCTCCCAGGGCCAGCTGTGTCCAACTTCCAGGTGCAAGAAG
Organism: Marmota flaviventris; assembly: GCF_047511675.1. Lineage (NCBI taxonomy): Eukaryota > Metazoa > Chordata > Mammalia > Rodentia > Sciuridae > Marmota > Marmota flaviventris. The sequence goes on from NC_092500.1 coordinate 172,040,702, forward strand.
CCTTGGGCCCAGCCAGAGGTCACCTGATGCCAGTTAGCACCCAGTTCTCCACCCTCAGTGTATTTGCCCCTCCCCCACACTGCACAAAGGAAAAGGCACACACACACATGTTATTAAAATGAACTGTTTATATTATCTCAGTTGAGTCAATACATTATAATGTATTAAAATGGAAAGGTACAAAATTGAAATAAATACTTTCTGATTCATGTATAAATCTTTTTTTGTTTTTTGTCAAGATGACTTTTATCGTCAGCACATGTCACAAGAAAACATTTAAAATGACACCGAAACAATCATTGAAATCATGGTGCATGGAGGAAAAAGGTAAAGAAAACAACCGTTGGCTTGTTTTGGCATGAGACCTTGATACAATTTGGGTTCCCCAAAACCATGTGAAGGGTGGTAAAATAGAAATGCTCAAAACTGACCTAAAAAAATAAACAGGCTTTACAAAAACCCTCTTTTTCTTAACCCAGCCGCTTCTCTACATGGTCTGCACTTACAATAGATACATTCATTATTGTCCAAGGGAAGATAGCAACTGCCTTTCGCTTAAAGAGCTTGGTGGAGAGGCTGAAGGATATGCTGCAGCTGAAGGTGAGTAGAATGTTCCAGAGAACAAAAAAGTCTAGATGGTCTTCAGGAACAGCACTGAGCATGATGGGGGTGGAGGGTCTCTGGGCGAGAGGTGAGGTGGAGGAGAGGGCGGAGTCCAGATCTGAAGCAGTGGAGACGGAAGGATGGAGTCGGGTTGTTCGTGGTCACAATGGGCCCGAGGGTCTCACCACCTGAGCAGCCCTGGGTTTTTCCTCAGCCTGGGAACACTGCTCTGTCAACAAGAGGCAAACTGTGGGCTTTGGAGACGGGGCTTGGACCCTTTTCTTGCACAGCCCTGGGGAGACGGCCAGGCTCCCACTGGGTGCTGCCAGAGGGGCTTCTGGTTCTGACTGCTTTTTAGGTGGTCATTAAGGCAGTAAGGACACTAGCAAACTAGAAGTTAAGGGCAGCTAGGTTCAGCCAGATGGAAGGTAAACAACAGGGGAGAAGGGGTTCCTTTGTCCTCGGCTCCCCTCCCCAAGCACAGGAGGCCTCAGCTCCTGAAGCGCTGAGATTACAGTACACAGTAGCAGGGGCTTGCCCTTTGGAAGGCTCCATGGAAAGAAGGCTCATCCCTGACTCGGGGCAACTTAATCCAAGTTTCCTCTCTCCAGAATCTCTTCCCTGCGGTCACCCTCAGCTGGCTGGACTGGAAGATGGAAGCACCAGGGGTCATGCAGAAATTAGGTCAAGACCTTTGCTAGAGATCCTGGGGCCCGTCCCTGTGGCCTTCAACTCCTTTGTCCAGAGAGCCAGGCTGGATGCTTGCCTGGCCCATGCTCAGCCGGAGAAGAGGACAAGCCTTTCAGGATTCAGGAATCCTCCCCCCAGCAGATGAAAGGACAGCTAGGGACCAGGGGAAGCAAGGCCTGGGCGGTCTCTAGGAAGGGAAAGGAGCGCCTTTGGTCTGAATCACTCACAGGGAAATGGGCAAAAGACAGCCCAGGACCGACAGAAGAACTAGGCCCTTCCTCGTGCTCTGCAGTGAAGACAATGGACGGTTACTTTGGAATGCTGTGGGAAGGGGAGTTCTGAGAGCTGTCTGTTGTTCTGAGCTAACTTTTGGCAAGAGGCTGGATGATTTAACTGCAATTGAAGAACTGTTTCTTGGGCCATTGCTGCCAAAGTGTACAATGACCTACTCCTACAAGTGACTTTGTAGACTTTGGTAAGCCAGATGGAAACCCCCTCCATCCTCCAGCATGAGACAGCAGGCTAGAAAGGATCTCTCCATGAGACACCCAGGGCTGTGGATGCATCAGCATGGAGACATTTCACTGTAACTACTCAGGACCACCTTAGGGGACACTCACAGGGACGAGGTGTATGCAAGGAAAAATGTCAGTAGAGATGGCGAGCCTGTCTGGGGACCAGCTCCCTGCCTGGCCTTTCTCTGGTGGAAGTGATCTAATTTTGGTCCTAAGAAAAATGGGCAACATTTTAACTAAGATTCTAAGAGCTATAATAATAAATCAGTAATAAAAATCAAGCTATGGGAATGTGACAAAACCAGATTGGCCATGAGTTAGTGGTCACTGTTAGAGTCAATTGATAGATCCATAGGACTTCCTTGTATAATTCTACTCTACTATGTGTTTAAATATATGTTCTAAGTTATCTACAATACTAAACAAGCCCTCTTAGAGAGTATTAAGCTTAATCCTAGATAGGGTCCAGAGTCACCCAGGGAGTCACTGTAGAGATGGTATTAGGAACCAGTTGTCTTTCTGCAGGGATCAAGATCTTGTGGTTGGACTTACATTCTTAAATCAGTGTCATGACTTCTTCAGCTCTGCTCTTACCATACTGAAAAGCAGGCAGTGATCTTTACCCCTCCTCCAGTGAGTCTCAGCAACACTTAACAATGGCAAATACACTTGATTGCTTGGCTGGGTTTACAGACACGTCTGGGGAGCCAGCAGAGCTCAGGAGCCAGTGGCCTTGGGTTTGTATATTTGTGTAGGCAGCAAGGTTTTGTGTTCATCTGTCCTGTCATTTGTACATAAGTTGAAGAATATGAGGGACACAGCACAGCCTTGCATCCAAGAGCGCTCATTCTGCTTAGGGGGAGTGGCACTCAAACTTCCTGACAGGTTCCCTGAGACTCCTGACCAATGTCAGCGCATTCCCACAGTGCCCTCTGAATTTTAGCATGGAAGAGCCAACAGGAAAGGAACCCTGTCCCTTTCAGTTAACCTTGACTCTAAAGAAAGTAGGAAGTGCAATCAAACCTCATGAAAATCTCAGCATGTTTTGAAAGATGTCCACCAGCATCAGGCAGAAACGTGATCAGTGCTCAGTCACATAAGTCACCAGGAGTGAATGCTCAAAAGAAGGTTCTTGTGAAGTGATTGAGCTCTGGTCTCTTAACCTTGTAGAGGGAGAAAGGCAATGACATCCAAGCACTGGTCTCCACTGGTGGCCCTCAGATGGACCGTTTGCTGCAGAGCCAGTAAGTCCAAGGACCTCAGAGGACTGGCTTAACCCCAGCTTGAAGAGGGAAAGACCCATTTGCTGGGAGGTGCACTGTTCTGCCAGAAGCCCTGTGTCTGAGAAACACAGATCCTGGAAATGTCTACCTAGCTGCTTCTAATCCCAACTGTACATGTTGGTTCCTAGCACTGGGGGGGAGGGGAGGGGCAATCTATCAGAGTTCAGGATGGGAAAATATAGAACTGCAAACTTCTGACAGTACACAGGGGGAAAGCAAGCACATGGATTCTGCCTCAGCTAGAGAAAAGATCAGATGCAGGGGCAGGGACTCGACTACATGGACTGGAGACATTGCCTACCAACTAGGCGCCACCTAGCTGAAGAAGCGACTGTGCATCCCTGGTCATCGTGTGTCTTTGGACAGGTCTCTACCCTGAGCAGGTTCTGATATTCAGAGGAGGACAGGGGCTACTCTGAGCACACAGCAGCTCCATCCCTTGGTCCTTAACATCGCCTTTACTCAAAGCACTCTGAAGATTGAAGAAATGTAGCTGCCTGTCTCCAGACACTGCCCTCCCTAATCTTATACACGATGAAACTGAGACACAAAGAAACCACTAATTTTTATGCAGTCCTTGTATGGATCTGGTGACACTCCTGGCAGAAAAGTCCGGGATCCCGCTTCCTGAATCCTTGAACATCTTCTATTACCTTTCTCTTGAATTCACATTTAAAGTCTGTCTGCCTGCCTATAACACATTAAGTGTACTAATACGTATAAAATATAAATAATTTGTAGATTCCTGCTTACCTTCCTGTCTTTTTCTTCTCCTTTATGTAACTAGGATTGGGGGGGGGGGCACCAACAACAACAAAGGGATGTTCCATGACAAGGGAAAAGCCCCAGTACTGCTCAGGGACTAGACCTCGGGAAGGAGAGGTGACAGCCCTGTCCGTGGGGCGGAGGTGCTTCAGATCTGGACTGTACAGCAATCAGATGAGACAGTTCAACAGAAATCAGCAATGGAGACGCCTGTGCCAGATGGAGCGAACGTACACAACCTGGTTTTAAGGAACAGTAAATACAATAGAGATAGAGAGATACACGCTATGTTGAATCTTGAGTACTGAAACAAGTCATAAATAGAGTTATGCTAAATCAAAGAAGACAGACGTTATTGGGAAGAGTCTGGTCAACAACCAATCACCATTAGAATTAAAAAGTAAACCGGCCTTTTCACTGAGTACCTCCACGACATTTCTCAATGCACTAAGTACATTTTAACCATGCAAAAATACACAAACATCTTAACTAGGTTGTTTTTTTTTGTTAAAAAAAATCAAACACCAACATTATGCATTTTTTTTTTTGTTAATTATATTGGTTAAAGTAACAGCCACTGGCTGCCAAATATCAGATACATCATATACATATTTTTATACAGAATCTGGACAACACAACATTACACATCAAAGAGAGAAAGAGAGAAAAAGAGAAAGAGATTATTTGTTCCTTTGTGGGTTTGTTGTTGTTGTTGTTGTTCAGTAAAAAAATAAAGTAAAATATGAGGAGCAATGCTAAGAAGGAAAACACTTCAACAGTTAGGAGTACATAGGGAGAACTGCTAATCAGAAATACAGGAGGAAAAGAGTTCATATTTCGGTCTGTTTCTAGAATTTTCTTCACTAAGAAACCAAGGAGCACAACAGGTGTATTGGTTTGGAAAAGCAGAAAGAGCAATAACATCATGCTGTCAGTTTCCCAGCACGTTTCCGCAAAAAGAAAAAATCATAATCACAAATTAATTTCACAAGTTTGTTTTCACAAATGTCCTCCCTTACCTAGGAAGCTGGACAATGCAGGGGCGGGGGACAGCTCAGTTGAGAGAGTCCTTGGCAAAGGTTTGGCCAAACCGTTGGCCTTAAATTAGTTGGAGATGTGATCTGTCACGCAATGGAATGCGAGGTCACCTTGCTCCCTCTAGGCAAGAGTTCCCGTTGCCAGCCAGCGACCTGGCCGGGAAACACCCCCATGACAAGTCCTGCTAGCAGGGCCCAGTCCTGCCCCTTAAACTTCTGGTGTCAACACAATCTTAAAAGTTCAACCTGGAAAGAAAACAAGACCTTGAACACAAGCTATGGAAGCACTACGGTCAGATACAAAAACGTGAAAATTCAGATGTAATCAAAAATACAAAATCAGTTTCAATAAGATTTGCTTTTTTTTTTTTAAACCATTACAGTGCAAGGTTTTTCAAATTACAGTAAAAGTAATGTGTCTGCTTACAGTAACTAGAGTAAGTCGCTGATTTTGTTCTCCTAGAATCAGAGGTCCCTGATAAGCGAGAATGCACCAGTCGGAAATCAACCCCACACCGTAATGGACAGCTTAACAGAGAAGTTCACCACACCTCTGCCCCTGCAAACACTAACAAAAGAAGGGAGTTGTTTGCCCAAGTCACCAGCGTGAGGCTCTCCCGCATTAAAAAAAAAAAAAAGAAAGAAATAGATGGTATTAAAATTCCAACAAGAAAATAACTAGAAAACCGGGCTGATGGTCTGAGGATCCAAAGGGAGTTCCCGCCTCACTGAGCTTGCCTCGCTGTGTTTTGTTTTTTAAGAATGCTTTAGCACGAGCCTCCAGGGCAAGGCTGCCTGGCCCTGCAGCTCCCCTTGCCAGGCTGTTGGGGGAGAGAGTGGCATCACAGCGGATGGAAGAAAAACATAATGGGGTCAGGCCCACTGCACCGTCAGGAACCGCCCCCCAAAAAGGAAAACAGAACAAAATTAGAGCTGGGATGAGGAGCCCCTGGCTGGCCAGTGGATGGCCCTTGCAAGGCCGTCTTGCCTCTCAGAGTCTCGTGTTCTGTAAAGAAGGAAAGGGGGAGACAAGTAGAGCCCCAAAGGGCATCTGAGAATAGGCCTTGGGGAGAGGCTGAAAGAGAACAAGTGGCTACAGGAAATGAAAACAGGCGACTGTCTCTGTGTTCATGGGTGGGACAAAAGGAGAATCCAGGTGCTGCGGAAGAGCTACTTCTAGGGATTTGTAGTGCTAGTCTGGGATGGGCTAGTGGGTGGGGATGCACTGCAGAGCCTCAGGAACCAAGAGGAGGGGACAGACACTTGGTACCTCGGGCACAGACAGCAGGCCAAAGGCCCCAGAAACCAGCTGGCGTGCTTGGCCTCCTCATGCAACCCCTCTCTGGCCTCTTCCTGGACCCACATCCAAGAAAAACCTCTCTTGACCCATCTGACCAGCCTCTTTCTAGCCCCCCTAAGACTCTTCTAACAGTGTCGGGTGAGCTCTTCCCAGGTTTGCTGCATTTTAAAAGCAGCAAGAGGCTGTTAATTAGGGTGGGGGACTGGCCAGTCCTATGTGGGACGGGGCTGCACCCTCGGGCATGTCCCCGGGGAAGCGGTGGCTGGTGGTTTGACTTGCTCCCTACCAGTGACCTGGGTACTTTGTGTGCAGGTGAGCAAACCCTTTATTCAAGCCTACAACCCGAGAAAGGAAAGAAATGCAATCTCCTCTACCACAGGAGGAATTGACCTTTAAAAAAGAACGTGGATTGGCGTTGTGAGCTCAGGAAGCACTCAATAATTTTGTTAAGACCTAGTCATGGGAGGAAATTTGAGCTTCCTCTAAAAACTTTGCTACATTCCTCAAGAAGGAAAGAAAGCTCCCTGAGACCCTGCAGACACAGTGCCCACCAGTATCCCCACTGCTCTGAGTCCCAGACCCCCAGGTGGAGGTGGACAGCCATACTTCCTACATCATGTGCACTGTAGTTTGTCCCGGGAGTTACAGGATCAGGCAGAACCTGCGAGCTGTCCTGGCTGTTTGTCTGAGCAGTTCTCACAAACTCTGCTCTGACCAGAAGAGGTCTTACCTTCCTAGGCGCCTGCATCCCCTTTCTTGCTAAGCTTGCCCAGCGTTCAGCATGCTCTGATGGCTATTTTAGCTGAAAACATAGTCTGTGCTGCTTTAGCTCTGACCCACAACCTGGTCCTCTGATCACTGCTCTGAGTGCTACCAAATGTTTGGTCCTCCCAAGCCAGCGGAGATCTACAGGGGCTGCTGGCCACAGTTCTCCCCTTGGATGGAGGATTTTCACAAGCAGGTTGGCCTGAACAGCCTCTATATATGCCCACCCGGACTCTTCTGATAAATCCTAGAGTTCTGCCTCATTAGATCCATCCCTTTGAAAGGTGTACTTCTTATCTGGTGGTCTGCTGTTGAAACAAAATTTAAGGATTTGTGATCACAGATGTATTTCCATAGACAAAGGGACAGAACAAAATTGGGGTTTGGGAGGATAAGGAGTGCTTAATTAATGAGTAAAGGAATGCTTTGAGTCTGGAAGATTCCCCAGGACTAGGTGTGTTGGATTATTTTGCATCATTTTCTTCGACTTGTGGAGCTTCCTTTAGTTGAAAGTGACTCCCAGGAATAGGGTTTGGAGAAGAGACACTGTCTGCACAGTGCTGAGGGGGAGGTGGCCTATGCTTTTCCATCTCTCAAGAGAAGGGCTTTGCACGTCACCCGCTGGGGCATGGGCTTCTTGCTTCTCAGTGGTATGTGACCTTGGGCAGATCATCTTCTCTGACCTTCAGATTCCTCATCTGCATGTTGGACAGGACGTCACTTTATCCACAGTTGGAGGACGGTGGGGGGTGGGGGGGAAGCACACCACAGGCCCAGCAGAGAGCCCCATTCACTCCACTCAAAGCACGGCACCTTCCCCTGAAGGGGGCTCAGAAATTTTCTGTATCCAAAGTACGTTCTTGGTGAGATGGTGATCAGTCATCAGCTCTAGGTGGACTTGTAAAGGACCGTGGTGGGGGGTTTATGGGATTATTTTTTGCTTGGTTGTGTTTGGTCAATAATCTTTGCAGATCCAATGTGGCCAATTCCTCTCCTATGACAAGTTAATGCTCTGGACTTCACCCAACGCTTTAAACTGCTTGAAGTCAACCACAAACTGGGGACTGGAGGAAGCAAAGTGTTTTTAATCTTCAAGATAGCAGTTTTGAGTATTTTTATTAGGGCAGTGAGCAGTTGACTTCACTTTTTTTTTTTTTAAATCAAGAGAAAAGTATAGTTGGATTGATGTAGGAGATACTTACCACTGACTTAAGGAGGCTGTGCCTGGGTTCCTATACTCAGACACATTGGGATGGGTTGGGAGGAAATAAACTCCTTTCTCATTTGCTGGGTGAGTGGGTGTGTTGAGAATGAATTCTAGGATGAGAAGGGACCTTAGGGAGTGTCATTGTCATCTTCAGAAGAGGAAACTGCTGGGCTGTATGTTAGCCCAGTGGTGAATTCCATCACCAGCTGCTGTGCTTGGATGTATGTAGAGTTGAGATCCTGCTTGGAGGAGAGGAATTTTAAGGAGGAATTGATGACATATTTCATTGGTCTAAAGGGGCAACATGGGATTGGCATAGGGCTGCTTATTTCAGGGGGAACCTTTGAAGGTAAGGTGACCGATACCAGGCCCGTGTTGAACCTTGTATTGGGTTATTGTATCTCTCTTGTCTGTTCCTAAGAGAATATCCTTTTTCTTTGTTCTCTTTAATCCATAAACCTATTCTTAGCATACTGCTTAACTCGATCTCTAAATCCACAGGGGTCGGGAGGGAGGCACATGGTCTGTGGACATGAAGACTTAATGGCTAGACTGACAGCTGCGATGGTGTAGCCACGTTGGGGTTTGGGTCTTTCATTTCTTCTGGAGGTGAGATGGTAAAGAGGCCAATTCTTCAGCCTCCAGGTTGAGGCTAACGGGATTGTGGGGGACACATCCCACTCTCTAGAGCAGTCTGTCTTGGGGAAAGAGGAATCTTATCTCACCCTCCCTTCTTTTTGCCTCTTATCTCTGGCTAAGCCATTTTCCCCAAGAGAGCACTGCTTTCGATGATCTTGCAAGAAGCATCCTCTATAAATGGTGGTCCATAGAGACCACATATTGTTGCACCATGGGGGCTACTTTTAAGGAAAGGAGGGGAAGATGAGGGGATACCTTGTGGACGTTGTTTCTTTATCAACTGTCCCTAATGTCCTGCTCAGTTGCCTTTCATCATGTGCCATGTCATCTCCTCTGTCTTTGAGCCCAGTGGTGCTAAGCTGTCTTTCTTCCTTTCCCTCAAACCCCATCACTTCTGGCCTCGCCCTTCAGTGCAGGAGCTCCCCACCACACGGCACTACTTGGCTGCAAGTTCTAGTCAGGTGCCTGGGATCTCTGCAGATGAATGATGAGGAAGTCAGATGACTGCTTAATGGAAAGAATCAGCTGTGCAGGAGCTCAGGGACCCTTGGCTCCCAAGAGAAGAAAGCTCTTCCATTAACCTCAGGGAAGATGGCTGCCAGTGTTAGCATCAGATAAAGCCAAGGTCTTGGCGAGCTTTCTGAAGCACGGTAAGAGCCCAGGTCCTCAGAATGGCCAATCTGGAAGCAGCAACTCTGGTTAAGTTCAGAGCTTTACTGTTCAATTTCTTTTTAGCAGCTTGGGCTCCAAAAGATAATGGTGCCACACACTCCATACACCACTTCTCTACCATATGGAGCTATCCTGCCAAAGGCCAAAGAAACCTCCTGAGATAATCAGAAGAATACCAATTGGCTTCAAATATAGGTTTGCAAAAGATCTATGGTAGGCAATTTTTCACAGAAGATTCTTGGAAATAAGGGAAAGGCATTCTTTTTCACATGTCAAACTCAGCTGATGCTCTACTCTCAGCCATCTCAAGGTGACTTGTTTCTTCATAGGTAAAGCCACCCTCAGCTGCTGCAAGCCCAGGTAAGATGTACCACAACAAACCTCCAAGTTCAACTCGATCATGGGAAGAAAAGAAAGGTAAGAGGCTGTCACAAAGAAGCAGGGAGAGTGTGGTCAGGGGTGTGGTGGAGGAGGCAAGGGCTCTCGGTCCAGACGCTGGGGCACACCAAGTGGCTTTGTCTCTTACTAATGGAAGATGGGAAGTCCATTCAGTCACCTAAGGCTCATTTTCCTCATCTGTAAAACAAAGCTGTAGATTATATCCCTGCAGAGAATAGGGTTGCTGCAGAGAATAACTTAGGTGAACTAAGAAAATAGAAAAACACTTAACAAATCGGCATGAAGCAGAGGCTCCGTCAATAAGAGCTGAGTATGAGATGAGTGACAGTTTGGGCAACACAGGCTTGGCAGAAGATAAGGTGTGCAAGGTACATGGGGGCCAGCGAGAGTCTGCGTGTCACCCTCAGTGGATGCACATGGGCTGTCAGGCTCACCGGAGCCCCAGTGGCGGGTAGTACAGGGAATTATCAACATTTAAACTCTTGAAGCTTGGAGTTAAAAATGACTTGTGCAAAGTAGAAGTCCACCTTTTTAGAACGGGTGTTGGGTTGACAGGGTTGATCAATCCGCTCTAGGGCCAGAAATGGGCCCCATCCCACTCTCGCTGGAAAGGTCCTAAGCCGTAGTTGACAATAATATTATTTTCTAAAGGTTAAAGAGAGAATGACTGTAAGGAGCCAAACTAAGAAAACTCAGGGAATTCTGAGGCTGTTTGTTCTGTTGATAAGTGCTAAAGTCCAAGAGCCAGGTGCAGTGGCGCACGCCTTGTAATCCCAGTGGCTCGGGAGGCTGAGGCAGGAAGATCGCAGCCAGCCTCAGCAATCTAGGGAGGCACTAAGCAGCTCAGTGAGACCCTGTCTCTAAATAAAATAATAATAATAATAATAATAGAATAAGGGCTAAGGTTCAGAACTGCCATTCCCTGCATCTCCACTTCAGTGTGCTGGGATCTGAGGTCCAGTCAGAGGCAAGGTTACATTGAATGGCAAAGACCAATGCTGAGAACAGGTCTGTATGGGAGGTTTTCCTGCTGCCCTGATTCTTTGTGCCTTCACATCTCCCATCCGATTTCTGAATCCTTTGTTTTTGCATTTTTCTAATCTTCAGAACATGAAATCATGTTGAACAAACTGTAAGAGAAACTATATGCCAGGGTGAGGAAATTGGGGGCCATTGAAGAAAGGGTCAGAAAAAAATCTTTTTCAGCCCCCTCTTCTAGATTCTTGTGGTATCTGGAAAGGCCCAGAACCATTGCACAAATTATAGGAAAAATGGGTCTTACTCCAAATTGCAAGGATCCAGTCCCTCATTAGGAGATACTGTGACCACTGTTACTACTGCTGTGACTGCTACATTGGGGGCTCATGGCTGATCATGGTCTGCATGGCTGGACTGGTTCTGGCAGGCTGCAGTGGTCTCAAATGTTCTGGAATGCTGGGCTGGCCAGGGTTGAACTGAAACCTTACTGGGAAACAGAAGCTGGCTCTTCTCTGTCTCCTGGGAGGCGTGGGCATTAGGAATTTCATTGACTGTTCAGATGCCTTCCCTTTGACCTTAGCAACTCAGTGGTCCCATAAAGCAAATGTAGAATGGTCGATTCAAACCTTCCAGTCTTCTGACATCCCCTCACAAGCAAGACTCCACTTCGGGCCTCATTCCTCCTGGCCTCTACCAAGCGTGGAGGACCAAAGGGATAGGTTTCAGACACACCAAGGCCACAGTGCACTGAACTTTGAGCCACAGCATGCATATATGAGCACCATGGGATGCACACTGGACACATGTGAGCACCACAGCATGCGCACTGGACACATGAGCACCTGCAAGCCCAGCTCTTGGGGTCGTCCTTGAAGCCTTTGAAGAGGGAATGTGGTTATCCACAAGGGGAGCCATTTCCTGAATCATGTTCCAACCCAGAGTCAACACAGCGGCAGCTAAAGGAGTGTTCTTTCCAAAGGTCGAGTGAACATGAACAGACAGTGAAAGACACAGTATGGCACGGACATGCAGTGCTGGGAATGGTCTTGCTTTCTCATCAGAAAGTGAACAGTGTCTTCCATGAGTGAGTGATGAACAGGCCTGTGGGCACGGCTGACCTATGCATCCTCCTCTGTGCAGCCCACCAATCCTTCCACCCTGACCTGATGCCAGGATTTTTGAGGCCTTCTCTTGTATACTGCTTGGAAGTATCTTCTTGTTTTGAATGCCCAGTGCACCTCTTCCCACTCTGTGGGCGCTATTTTTCATTGTATCATAGTTACTTAAACATATTTCTTATCTCTTCTATTATATTCCTTGAAGTTTGTTTCCCCCTTTAGACCCTCCAGGGTCCCAGCCCTGTGCTTGGCATAGCAAGTGTTCAATAAATACTTGGTAGTCAATTGACTGATACTGTCTGGCAGGGAAGTTCCTAGGAGGTAAAATTGATTTCTTATCTGTCACCTTGTCCTTGTGCAAGGAAAGTCAGTGCCCGGCAGACCCAGTGGCCAGGGAAGTCCACATGCAAAAAGTCTCTACCTGGTTGTGCAACACTTTGATTTCAGGGTAAAGAAATCTTGGCACCCGTTGCCACATGCCATTGAAACACACCTGCTCCCTCTGTTCCAGTGATCCAAGTTCCTCAGGCCTAGAAGTTATTCTTGTCCAAAAGCAGTGCACCCAAAAATCAGCTGGAGCATCAGAATTAGATTTCAAACTGGAACTTAAGAGCAACTAACAGCCATTAACAGCACCCAAAGCATCTTCATCCAGAAGGACAGCTTCCCAGGACAGTGCCTTCTCCCCATCTAGGGGCAAAGAGGCACCCAGACAAGCAACACGGAGAAACACTCAGCATTCTCAGCAGTGCAGGAAACTCGCTCAACAACCCAACAACAGGGGTCAAGCCCAAGGACCAACCTGACCTGCAGAGACGGGTCTGATGGAAAAGGCAGGGGGAGAAAGCAATCCTTCCTTAGAGAGAAAAAAGCTCACCTTCCTTTCCGCTTTCCCAGGCTGCTCCACCAGGCAGGGCTTCCCTCCAATCCAGGGAGCTTTGCCCACGAGGGGCACACGTCAATGCAGGAATGGAACTGGCTCAACTGGCTCATGTCCATGCATTCACCTCAGGTGAACATTTGGACCCCTCCTCTAAAAGAAATAGGTTACCTCTTATGCTTTGAGTCACCAATATATGGCTTTAAAGGTCTCTGCCACAGATGGAGAAAGATCCTCTGCCCCTAAGCCTGGCATTCCTATCATCTGTGACCTGGGTACAAAGGGTGTGGCCACAGGAAGGTGCTGCAAGAATGGAGGCAGCCCAGTGTTCAGACTCAGAACAGCCAGCAAGCCCTCCCTGAGGAGCAACCGGGTGAACAATGTCTTCCACGAGTGAGTGATGGACAGGCCCGTGGGCACGGGAGATGCATGGAGAGAGGTGGAGTCAAGAAGGGCAGGTGCGGGTGCGTCTGCCAATGACTTTCTCTTGACACTGCACAGGATGGAAGGAGAGGTACAGGAAAGAACCTAACAACAACAAAAAAAACCCACCTAAGAATAGGCTCCTCCAAATCCACCATAGCTATGTCACCAAAAGAGAAGGGACTAGTAAGAATTGTGCTTTCTAGTTAAAGAAAAATGGAAGTGGAAAAAAATAATCTATAGCAAACATTTCTCAAATATTTAATGATTTCAAAGGAAATCTTAAAATCTTGGGAAGCTCAGTGAGGTAGCAAATCCCTTAGAATCAAAAACCAGCTTTGGAAGCATATTGTCATCATGCCCGTGTGTGTGTATATGTCATGTGTGTGTGAATATATCATATATTCCCACTCACCTACTTACACATATGTATACATACATATAAATATATATTTATCATTATATTTTCCCTCCAAATCAACACCAGTGTGTTCCACCTTCTGTATACATTTTATCTGCATTTAAATTCTTTGACAGACCATTATACCATAAAAAGAGAGAAATAGGAAGAACAGGAAAAGTAGAACCAAGCCAGAGTTGTTTTAAATGCCAGTTCAGCATTGTTAAAGAACAGAGCAAACCCTCCAAATTACAAGTTAAAATGTCAATTATCAATGCACATCAGCAATTCTCTATGATTTAAAGAAGAAAAAACAACGTGTTATGAATTGAATCTCGTGTTCTCACTTTCTGTAGCATCGTATGTGCTTTATGGGAAGAGGATCCACTTGTGGAAATGATTCTCCTCCTTTCAATTACTATTTTGCCATAACTCCTTGGAGCTCAGAAATAATAAAACATCTAGAGAGTTCTACAGAAGGGTCATTTTTAAGGATATTTTACTCTCACTTACAGACCTTTCTTTATCCCATTTAAAACATATTAAGTGAAGTTGAGAAAAGCCTTACATATTTTTGGCCAAAGACACAGAAAAACAAGGATTATTGAACCATACACATTACGGAGGGCTCACGACCTAGGTGTGCTTAGCTAAAGGAAAGGAATTCTGTCCAAACATCTAGATAAGGAGAATCAACTGCAGACAATCCACCTTCTCTGCAAGATCCCATGAGCCAGTCCTGTAAGTGGTCAGGACTCTTCTGAAAAACTTGAGTCTTTATGGCGTCGCTGGCTTGTAGACTACAAATATTTCCAGAGCACCGTCCCTCTTAATGCATGGTATGAAAGAGAGTTCCAGAAGGTTTAGAGAAGAGGTGGGGGCTGGGCACAGCATAGTTCACCACCAAATAGCACAATACACAAAATCAACCTAGAGAAAATGGCAAATTCAAAAAGTCGAAAACAGCCAAATTAGTCAAGAATACTAGGAAGGCCATGAGTTTTTTTGGATTTCATGCCAAGGAACTGAAGTTGGACATAAGTAAATGTCAAAAGCTGCAGAAAGTTAAAGCCAAACAAATGTTTCCTTTTTCCCCCTAAGCACAAACCTTTCCTTCTGTACCCAAAGCGCAACAACGTTGATATGGGTCATTTTATCTGGAAATTCAAGTCTGCAGAGACACTTCCCTCTGATCACTTGAGTCCACAGAAATAAAGCACCTTTGAAACCAAGAGTTGTTCAAGAATCCTAGTGTCTTATTCATGTATCCAAAAAGTACAGTTAAAATAATTAGGATAATTCATCAAAAATGACAAACGTAACAATATTGACTCTAGTGAATAGGCGGAAGGGCTCCCGAGGACAGTTCACAACTAAGAATAGAGCACAATAAAAGGCTATGACGTTTCATGAATATTCTGTGTTATAGCTTTGAACTTTATTGCAAAGCAAAAAATATATATTTTTATATATATATATTTTTATCTACATTTCACCTCTGACATTGTACACAACACGAAAGCACAGGAAACCAAAAAAATCATAATGAGGTAGATACATAACACTTACAGATGGAGGAGACTAAAGATTTTAAATTTGGCTTAATACTGTGGTCACCAATGTCTGCATTTCCAACACAGCAGCAAGCGGTAATTCATGGGGCAAGAAGCCCAGGGATCTCAAATCCAAAAATAAGCCCCATCAAAAATACCTGCTTCAAAGTGAAAATTTTTTTCTTTTAAAGTCAGGGTTTCAGATGTATTCAATTGAAAACCCTGGTGAAAGTGAGAAAAAAAAATAATTTTGCTTTTGTATCCAGGATAAAAAAAAAAAAAAGGAATTTTCTCTTATCTAATCAGGAGTAACCGGTCCCGTAGGGCTGTTCAAGGCGTTCTCATGGGGTGGGATGGAGCACCTGGCAGGCTCGGCAGCCAGGTGCTGATGGTAAAGCCAAGTTTAGTCCTTTTCCCTATGGCAGCCCTCACCGCAGAAGCTACGGAGACCAAGACCACTGGCCGCAGGGCCTGGGAACACCTGGCTAGAAATCAACGTGGCTGTGAAGTCTCTGGCGAGCTTTTCCTCTGTGGGATCAGCTTCTCTCAGAATGGTTAGAGTAAGGGGCACCTCCCAGTTGGGAACCCTGGGACAGTCCTTTCCCCCTTATTATTTCCACAATCATTCCAAAGAAGAGCTTAACAGGTGGCCGTGAAGAAGGCCATCTTCCATCTTTATTTCTAACTATAAGTGCATTGTCACTTGTTAATGCCACCATCAGGTGGTGGTCCCTCCCTATCCTGTGTGTCCTGGATGACAGGAAGATTCCTGGGGTCCTGAAGATGACAGGGTGGGATGAGGAGAGGGAGCAGGAGAGGAGGACCTTGGCTGGCTGGGATAACGGCTAGAAGAACAGAGCCATGGAACAGCCAACCAAGGAAGGGTCAGCTCAGGTCAGTGGACATCTGTGGCTCCAACCAGATAGCCAAGGAGTAGCTGCTGGCTTTGTCCTAAGTGACTAGAAAGCTCTAGAGACCCTAGAGAAAAATGCAGAGAGCAAGGCTCAGATCCATCTACAGGACTCAAATGGAATCAAGTTTTCTTGGATGGTTTAATAGCTATTTTCACTCATGATACCACCCTGCTTTTGGTGAGATTTGCTCTACTTAGAATCAGCTGGGATCAGCTGCAGGCCAGGACAGCCTTTGACCAGGGGAACACTAGGGGTCCCAGTGGATTGCCTGGTTCCTTAGGGGAAGATGGGGGAGGGCATCATCCCTGGCTGAGAACCACCAGGCACAAGCAGGGAGCCCCCGCCCCAGGGGTGAAGTTGGTCTCTGCTGGGTGGGATCACCCTGTTCTCCAAGAAGCCTGTGCTGACTGGGTTGCCCATGCGCATGTGCTTTGGTCCTCCAGCAGGACTGTGAGTGCCCCGGGGAGACCCTCTGCTAGGGTACAGCACCTGGCCCATGGAGAAGAGGGCATCATCTGTTGTGTTTGGAGAATGCAATAAGAGGAGCAGTTTGGGTGGAAGGGAAGATATGCATGGCATTCTCAGGGCTTTGGTCACCCATGAGTACCCCATGAATACCTGTCCCTGCTCGGGTAGCACCCAGGGCCACTTTCCGCCTTCCTGGGTCCATCCCAAGGGAAGACTCAGAGTTGAACTTTGAACATAAAATATCCAGCCCCAGGGGAAAGGAACTAAAGTAAGAGTCTGTGGAACAGCTGAGGTCACTGTGAGGCCGGGCCACTGTCTGCAGCCTGGCTGGGCAGGAGATTGGAGGTTGGGTGTGTCTGTCTAGAGCTATTAGTTTTAGGAGGAAAGATGGGCGAGTTAGTGACTCCTACTGTTGCCTTTAGGAGATGCTGGACAAGGCAAGGCCAGGGCATTTCCTAGGGTCTTTGAGCCCTGGGAGACACCAAGCAAAAGAACTCAGCCAGGACTGCAGTGGGCAGCGAGCAGGACTGCAGTGGGCAGCAGGTGGCCAGCACTGAGGGAGATGCCTGACTTCAAGGCTGCATGTGAGAAGGGGAGGGCCTGTGGATGAGGTGAGCCTGCTCCACGCCCTGCAATCCCAGTGTGCTTCGTCGCTGAAAAGGCCCAGCTCAGAGGGGTTTCCCCCATGGATAACAGCTTGTCCAGGGCAGGATTAGGATTGTGGGTGTGCGTGGGCATGTGTGTGCCCTGTAGGCAAGAAAATGATATCACTGCTGTAACAAACTTGTAAAGCCTGAGGCGGTGGTGGAGAAAGCACAGGTCGGTCTCATCAATCCCCTCAGCCAATCTCCCTCCCCTCCCCTCCTGCACTCTCCTCTCCTCATCTGTACTGTCTCCTCCTGTGATCACCAGTTCATGAGCTGTGAGCATCCCTTTCTTAAGCCACCTGTTTTGATGCCCTCATTGCCTTCTCTGGCTTAGCAATTAACGGTGGTTTATCTCCCCAAGTTCAAATACATCAGGTCAGCACTCAAGGCTTTTCATAAGTGCTTTTGCTCATCTCACTGTTTTATACCTTTCTGGTTTGGATCAATCCCAGAGGTCACCAGCTCACCCCTGCCTTTGAGAAATGGGGAAATAGACTCCAGGAAGGCAAGGGACTAGCCCAGGAGTGTGGGGGCAGAGCAGACACGAGCCCCCTGTGCTCATCCCAACCTCAGGATGTCCTCAACCCAGCACAGGGAGCTTCTGGCTGGGTCATTCCTGAGGCCACGCAGCAGCCACCATCTTCAAAACCCACTTAAAACTGGCCCAGAGAAGCTCAACTTCCTTAATTTGTTCTAATTCCAACTATCTCTCTTGTCCTGAATCCTTAGAAAAACATTCCATTCATCTGCAAGTCATCTCTTGAGATCACGGAAAACAAGAAGGAGGCCTGGAAGTTCTCCGACTAGCAGAGGGTGCCCTGGAGGGGTGCATAGGAAGCCATGCTTAGAGTTCTGGGTGGAAGACAGGCACCCTTCTCCCAGGGATGCCCTATTTCATGAATTATTACTAAGTGTCCCTACTCTTTGTAGCTTCTGCAGCCACCCTGATAGGCAGGACACTCAGGCTTTCTGGTGCCTGTCTCAAGCAGTCCATGTAGATCATCAGGAGCCACCTGGTCTTGGTGAGCCGTTGGGAGAGGGGTGAAGAGGAGAGACCTTGGAAGGGAGAGGACCCTGAGGTGGAAGGAACAGAGTCTCCAGTTCTGACCTCCAGCTGTGTCCCTGACTCACCCTGTGCAAGTCAGGGGCACTCCTTGAGCCTCAGTTTCCTCGTTTGTAAGATGGATGGGGCTTTCTTGCCTCACAGGATCCAGGGAATTAATCTGTGTGAGGACACTGACACAGAACCTCGTGCTTCACTGCCACTCCCTCAGCGTCAGCAGAATCTGAGCTCTCCTGTTTCCACAAGGGCACAGCTGCAGTTGGCTAATGTCACTGCCCAGGTCCCACCTGGCTTATTTGGACACCTGACATTCCTGGGCCTGCAGTAATTCTGAGTACGTCTCTCCGTGCAGAAACTGCCCCCTGCTACCACAAGAGGAGGCACAGCATTCCTGACTGGATTTCTTTCCCAGGAGAAGCCAGCTGGGGGGTGGGGGTGGGGGCTCTGGACCGCACCTGACTTCCCTGGCCCTGGCATTTGGAACTGCGCTCCTGGGGGCCCTGCAGAGTCTCAGCTGCTGAGGGATGGCCAAAGCCCACCTAGGCAGTCAGCCCAGTTGTGCAACAGGACACAGCCACAAGATGGAAAGCTTCCTCAGCAACACCCGTCTGTGCTACCAATGAGCTGTCAGTCAGATCTAGATCCGGGGTGAATGCTTGACTCTGCCCAGCCAGAGCAGACATCCCTTTCAGAGCAGCAGGTGGCCACAACCCTAAACTGAAAAGTCCAACCCTAAACTGCACTGTTGCCCTTCTTTGTTTAACCTCCAATCCTTTGCCTCTTGGAAGACCTGGAGACTTTGTGTCTCAGAGGCCAGAGATGAGGGGAGTCACAGGGCAGGACCTTGGCCCGTTCTGTGAGACCCCCCCAACGGGGGCTTGGGAAATTTCATGTGGCCTAGAACTGATCCTTGCAGAAATTTCTCAGCCTAAGATGCATTGGCTTCTGGGAAAGACGGCTGGGGCTGCTTATGCAAGGGCTGCACCTCACAATAGACCTAGAAGTCTCCAGAAAACTACCTCACAAGATAAAGAGGACCCCCTTTTCAGGAGAAAAAAGAAGGGGTGAGAAACTCCTGGGGTGGGTATGGTGTGCGGGCAGGACAAAGCAAATGAACAGCACTTTGTTTAGATCCCCTGAGTAGCTAAGAGAACCGTGGGCGACAGGGGGAGGAGACCCTGTGCTCTGACCAGAGGACCCGCCTCCTTCTTCATCCCAAAAGAACTCCCTCAAAGCTCCGCCCGCCATGCCATGGGAGCGTGTTGTGCTAGAGCAGTTAGGCAGTGTCTGAATTTATCTTTTAAAAACTGTCTTGGATGGCTTGGCCACCTTGTGCAAGATTTGTAAACCATGAGCAAAACTCAGACTTGTGCAGACTCAACCAAAAAAGTCAAGAAGCTGCCTTCTGTATGCAGGGCTCCCCCTGCCTAGTTGTGCTTTGTGTAACCCCGGTCCTCTCTTCTTCCCTGAAACTGCTTTTTTAAAACCTGGAGAAGGCGTGCCAATTCAGGTGAATTGGCCTCATGGTAGTTTGCGAATGTGCTAGAATCCACTGCACTCCCCACAGCTAAGGGTCATGTTCCCAATATGCCTCCCGATGGGTGTGGTCTGAGGGCTGGCTTCCTGAGCACTTTCCACATCAGCCTCTGGAAGATTCCCCTTTTACCTACATCTCAGAATGCAAGCAGAGACACTCACCCCACGAGGGCAAGGTGCCATCACTGGCTGGCGGGGTGTGGGGGAGGGTATTAGCAAGGGCAGGAAAATGGGATTTGGCACTGGGTGTGGTGCATAGACTAGGAGAGTAGCTGGGAAGGGTGCTGTAGGCCGAAAGATAAGGCGGAAGATCCTAGCTGACCCTCTGGGGACAGGTTACTCCATAGAGATGACCACAAATAAGTAAAGAAAAATACCAAATAGGTCGGGTCCTTCCCAGAGTACACCAGCCCCCTGCCACACTTTAATTCAGGGCCGGGATGCAGGTGCTCGTCATCCCACCCCCACCCCAGAGGTCACATGCTCATTGTTCCACTTAAGCCAAATTTTTTTTTCTTGCCTTAAGTCAATACATCCCCAAAACATATACTAGAAAAAGTAGACTCTATAAAGAAAATAAATATTTCAAACCAAGCAGAGGAATGAAAACAAGTTGTAAACATGTAACCTAAACATACAATACATACTAGTTCACTTACAGAACCAAACGGGGTCACATCGAATCGTTTCAAATGAAAGAAAGGGAAACTTTTGTTGTTGCTAGCTCTTAAATTTGGGAAAAGAATTGCTGTAGCATGCTCACCTTGAACCAGGGATTGGGTATTGTGGTTCTTGGACAAAGGAAAAATCTGTGAGCGACGTGGAAAAGAGTGGGGAGATCTGAGGTGAAGGAGGGAGGGGAGAGAATCTGGAAGATTGCATAGTTGTGAAACAGTGGCTTCTCGTCAAGGTGAACAAGTGCATCATCTGATAAAATAGCATTTCATATATTTTTTTCTGTTCATTTCTGTTGGCGGTATTTTGTTCTCTGTCCACCAGACATTTCCTACACTGAAACATATACAGTACACACACACACAAACACACACACACACACACACAGGTGCTAGTACTAAACACCTGAAGCGCACAGCCATCCTTTGAGAGGACCCCTTGCCGCTTGTTCCAGCGAAGTTTGGATTCACCAACACACGTTTCCTGCATCCTCGCCCCACTTCTTGTCCAAAGTCATCTCTGATTCTTGCTTTCAGTAGCAACTAAAGGTGGGGGTGGGGGTATGAGGGCATGAAAGAAAGCACCAGAAATGGTTCGATTTTCTTATTGAACTTCTGTGAAAAGGCTCCGCATTTTGGTTGGGGAAGGGCCACTATTTTTTAAGAGATGGGAGGAGAAAAACAACACTTTTTTTAAAAAAAACTTTCTCGAGGTCATCATTATTTGTTATCATCCTATAGGCAGCGACATTTTGACAGTGCTGTGGAGAAACCTTCAAATGAGAAAGAAACAACACCAAAGTGTAACATCAATGCTTAGAACATTTAAAAGCACATCTACATTTTAATTTATTTCCCTTTCCTCTTGTTTGGCCTACTTCTCATAACATGTGGAATAAATTGGAAGTATGAATAATTTCCTCTATTGCACCGGGCATCCCTCATCCAATCCCCACTATAAAGCTCTCTTGCACACACACTCAAAGTTGTGAACCAAGTGAAAATTAAAATAAAGATGAGCACACTGTACATTTTCCCATTCTTTCTGCCTTAAGCACATATATATGTAATATATATATATGTATATATGTGGTAGTTTACATTAATATAGGAAATAACAAAGATCTTTTAGTTACATCTTAGACAGAATCTCTGCATCTTTATATTCTATTCTCTCTCACTTTTTGGATAAACAATTGGCTATAACAATCTATAGTAAGGCTTCACAGAAATAATTCTGCATGTTTTGTTTTTCTCTAAGAACCAAAGTATATAAAATGAGGTTTGATTCTAGCACCTTATACAGTATTATCGATGTTGTTCCCTTGGGAGAAATTTGCACTACCCAACGCTCTATGTGAATCTCGACCATTAACAATATTCAAAGGTATTGCCAAAGGGAGGGCATAAAACAGAAATGGAGAAGGAGAGGGAAACAAAGCTAAACCCCAAGATTAAAATCTTAGCAACATACAAACAAAATCTGAAAACAAATCAAGTTGCTGTCTCCAAATTAATGATTTAATGATTCAGCGCCACCAATTAGTCCTTTGAAGTCACCCTTCCTCATGAGGTAAGGAAATAGTATGACACCCATTTTTGATGGGGAAACTGAGGCTGGGAGAATGACACAGGTCACAGAGAACACTGTCTGTGTTAGATCACAAAGTCAGTCTCTTACTCCCAAACTGTCCCTTGCCACCTTGGGATGGTGAGTCTAGATTTTGGAAAAGCAGCTTATTGGCCACTGGTGGGAAAGCAAAATGAACAAAGAAATTTTAAAAACAATATCAGCACCAAAGGAAGTTCAAAAGAAGCTGCTCTTTGCTCCCTTACCAAACGTTCCATGTTATGGAGACAGCAACTTTCACAGGAAAGAAGAAAACTCGTCACAGGAAAATAACCCATCTCATCTGGGAGTGCCCCTCTCCAACATCAGGACCCTCAGGAGAGACAGTGGTTCAGTCGAGTAGCTTTCCATATTTTCAGAGGAATGATCCTCTCCCATCACAGCTGCATCAGAACCTCAATTATATAATTATATAACTATTGTGATATATCTATATCTATTTATATGTGTATACATTAAAGTCTTTTACCGCACTGGCACGTGACGCCGAGGAAAAGTACTGGCACTGCTGTTTGCTGCAAGTGGCTGCCCTGGTGGAGTCAACACGACAAAAAGCACCACAGGAAAAGGCACCACAAGGTTTCGAGATGTGAAATTGTCTGCGTCACCGCCCTGACCTCGCCATGGTGGGGGACAGAAGTCTTTCATCCTTGGCAAGGCCCCTGGAGCCATTGATTCAGAAGCTCTCAGCCCATGGACATCTGTCTATTCCAGCTCAACAGGGAGAGAGGGAAGAAAGAGCCAGATGTTGATCTTTTAATGCAATTTTCTTTTTTGGCTTATAGAAAAGGAAAAATATTCCAGTTTCTAAAAAGAAACAAGGGTCTTAGACACCAGAAACCAAGCCCTTCTAAAAAACAGAACAAAAATCTTGTGCTGGGAAAAGACCTACATGGAAATCTGTTTTCCTAACATAATTACTTGGTTGTAATGCATGGGGCAGGGGGAATGAGGGAAACTGCATCTATAGGCACAATTTGCCACAAATAGCACCAGGTCTAGATTAATGAGGAGGGACAGAGGTCCACGTCTGTCCACAGAGCTGAGAACCATGCATCTTGACTTGGACTATCTAACATTACTCCATCCTCAGAATTTGGCCAAGAAAATGACAGTCATTGGGCCCCTGGAGCACCAAGAATTGTGTGTGCTGCTGGCAAACCATGACAGGATTGTGGAGTAGATTAAATTTTAATGATTCTGAGCATACTTGCCAGACTTGAAATATCCCTTCCTGTGTCTCTCGCTCTGGGTGGGGAACTGCACTGTGTAGGGCAATGGGAGCCTGTGTGGCTGCAAGAAGATCTGGGGGTGGGGGGCGGGGAGTGCAGAGTTCTGTCCTGTCACTGTCCTGGCCTGGATCTGCATTTGGGTTAGGAAAAGGAAATCTACCGGCCCAGCTGGTGTGACCCACGGGATCCTAGGACTTGCTTTCCACTGTCCAAGCCCATGGTGACAAGACAAGACATGCCCAGGACCAATTCAAGATGGCTCCCTGCACAGGAACATCTCTTCCCAGAAGCTGGGCACAGCAGGAGTTTGACACCACAGACTCTGCAGTGCATTTATTTAAATGGAATTCTTGCTCTCCCTTCTGGCTCCTAGAGCTGAGTCTCTTGCTTTAATGGTTTTCACATGCAGATGCTTGTCTATACCAAAAGTGATGTTCCTGCTAATGGAAGGAAAATGAATGATTCCTATCCCTTTCCAACATTCTGAAATACTTATCCAAGCCTAATTCAGGGAATGGACAGCAGGGACAAACATAAGGCTCCTGCCAGAAGAGTCCTCCCGTTGCAAGGGACCTACCTCCTCTCGTACCTTCATGAGACAGGAAAAGCCATCTGTCCCTCATCCCCACCCTTTTTTTAATATTTATTTTTTTAGTTGTAGTTGGACACAGTACCTTTATTTTTATTTATTTATTTTTATGTGGTGCTGAGGATCCCACCCAGGGCCTCACGCGTGCTAGGCGAGCGCTCTCCTGCTGAGCCCCAGCCCCAGCCCCCCTCATCCCTTTCTCCAGGCCCTTCTGATGCTCTTCACTACCAGGGGCCTCCTGCACTAACAGTTCTGGTGTGCCAGGGGCTCTGTCTGCCTGTGGCTTTACAAAACTGTCTCTCCCATTTCCTCCTTCCAGGAGTTTCTAGAGCTTCCTCCTGGCAGGACGTGTGCTGCTGGCCTCAAGCCCCCTCCTCTCTTCTGACCTGATCCAGGTGTTCCTGATCACAGCAGGTAGAGCCTCAAAGGGAAAGCACAGCTCTGAGCTGCTGCTGCTGCTGCTTCTGATCACCAGAGCAGAGAAGGGAATCCCATGCTCCATTCGCTCTCAGTACTGCGCCCTGAGGGAGGCCAGGGGAGGGTGTCTGTGGCACCCAGGAGATGGGAGAAAAGGACAGCTGAGCTCAGTGCTGCCTCCTCCCATCTCCCCTCATTTTCAAGGGCAAGTGTCTGCTCTGGGCTCCACAGCATTTGCTTGTGCCTCTGTGTGATCATCACACTCTCCCTTGCGTTAGAGCACTTTCCGTTCCTATCTTAGTTGCAATGCCCAGAGTATTTAGAACTGAAAGAGACGTTGGGAAACAAGAAAATTGATAATGACCCAAGATCATAGAGCTCAGATTTAATGATTTCCCATGGGGAGGCTTTAAACTATGCCATTAAGACATGTGGGGATTTCCTTTTCAGTCTTTAGACCTTCGGAGTCATCATTTGATTTTTTTCTTCCCATTTTGCTTTGTCCATGATCAAGGACTATGTTTGTCAGATAATAGGTACTTAGTTAAATTATGTAAGAAGACTCAGGGTTTCTTTTTCCCTCCAAGGAGTGCATTAGTCATGTAGCCTATCTCACCTTCCTCATACCTTTCTTAGGGATCTCCTTGTCCCCTCACAGGTGGCACACAGCAGCACCTGTGCCATTCCTGCGTGGCAAGGAGCAAGGTTACTGCCTAGGTCTCTCCTGCACCATTGACTAAGCTGCTTTCACACAGACCTTCTCCAAACTGGGTAACAGCCATGGACCTGCGTGTTTGGGAGGCTCAGCTGATAGACTTTGTCCTTGGCCTGGAGTCTGCTGTAAGTTAATTTTTAATACCAGAAAACTAAAGAGTAAAGGAAGGCCTGGTCTGAGCTTGGGAAGCTATATTCTACCCCACACAGCTCTTCTCGAGATGTAAGAAGCAATGATGACCAACAGAAACACGCAGGAAAAGAGAAGAAGGAAAATTCCTGACTAGACACAGGGTGAGTTGGTTCTTCAAAAAATTGCCTGCGTCTTGGAAATTCCAAAGGTGGGGACAGGACATCTGCTGTTGGTTTGGCATGGCCAAGTTCTAGAAACTTGCCTTTAAGGATTCATGCCTGATTACTAGTGTGTGTGTGTGGTGGGGGGGTGGTATCGGCAAATACATGAATCTCAAAATTAATGGTGCTCATGACCCTACTTCCTGGAAACCCAGGAACATACACACAACCCCATTTCTCAGATAGACAAAGCTCAGAGTGGGAAGGAGCAGCTGCAGAACTGTGCCAGCCCTTTAGGGAAAATTACAAACTATATGTATTCAAGGCTTTGCATTACCTGAGAAGTTCAACTGGCTTTGCTCTGAAGAGTCAGCTAGCAGCAGCGGCCTCATTGGGTTAAAACGGAAAAGGAGGACTGGTGGGAGAGTAGACAAGAAAAACCAAGTGTCGGGCGCCCTCCCCAGCAACCGTGGTTCTGAGCAGAGACGGGGCTCTTCTCTTCTGAGCCCTGCAGGCTGCGTTCCCTGAAGCTACAGCAGTGGGCTCAAGAGAGGCCAGAACACCATGCAGGGTGGAGTCAGGGAGGCAGGAGCCAGGACGAGGCAGAAGGGAGCTAGAAAATGCTGGGGAACTCAGCTGCTGAAAGGAAATGCATTTGCTTTGAAGAGCAAACCGCAGAGGCACCCTGATGGCACCAGGGGTCCCAGAGATACCTCAGGAAGCTCATTTCCTTTTTTTCCTCTCTCCTGTCTCCTTCTTCCTCCATTCCTTCTCTCTCTCTCTCTCTCTCTCTCTCTCTCTCTCTCTCTCTCTCTCTCTCTGTTAACAAATCTGTTGTTTTTTTAAAAAAAAAATAGTAAAAGAATAAAGCTGTACAGGAGGGTAGCGCTGCTCTCTGTCCCCAGGGCTCCCCTCTTGTCTTCTCATAAGTACTCCAACCCAACAGGAAAGTGGGTTTCCTGAAAACAGTCTTCACCACCAAAGAGCCCATGCAAGAGAAAACCATGGGAACATTATCCATTCTGTTGGGTCTGGGGTTGGGCTGGGAACAAAGGGATCTAAGAATGTTCCCAGCTTGGAAGGTATTTGGATGGTGAAAGCACAGAGTCACTTTGCTGCCCAGGGGATGCTTGGCTACTACAGGACAGCTGGGACCAGGCAAGGGAAGACAGTAATGAGCGTGATGGCTGGTTCTGGCCGGCTGCATGGCCACACAGCAGGTGTCAGGAAACAGGAACTGCACAAGTAACAGGTTAGAGGAGGGCCCCAGAAGCTGCTCCTGGGAATCTAGGCTGGAAAGGTTGCTAGGGATGTGGGACAGACCCCGTGGTCTTCTCGTACCAACACCAGGACTTTGGTGGCGGTGGCAATCTTAGCAAGCATCAGCCTAGCTCCAGTGCTCCTCCAACAGGGACCACATCACTGCCATGGCTGCCCTGGAATCCGATTTAGCTCAAGAAAAGACTCAGGGCTCCAAACACTCTGCTGCATGAACATCTTTTCCCTCTGGTCACTGGAACATTCTGTTCCTTCCTGAAGAATAGTTCTTCCAACCAAATGTCCCGTCATCTCCGTCATGCTGATTCTGTCACCAGGGCAGGAGGGGACACTAGGGGCTAATTCATGCCACATGTATCTGTGCTTGTGAAACCTGTTGAAACCTCAGATTTGTTGCCCTTGCAATGGGGAAATGTGTGGCCCTGCTGAAAATCATTTCTGCCTCCCATGGAGCAATTGCTCAGAAATGTCTCCCATTGATCAGAGTTGCCAGGGGGATTTTGCATTTAGGCAAGGAGTCACCTTCACCAAGTTCTTATCGGGCTTCATGGGCTAGCTTCAGTCTCAGCTGCAGATTCTAATTGTGTATGGCACACAGGTCAGCAGCCCAAGACTCTGGCAGCCAAAGAATATCTAACACCAGCCCGGCTTGGAGCCATATCTCCTCTATTGCTGCCCTGCTAAGGGCCAGGGCTCCTTGGTGATGGGAATTCCAGAAAACAGGGAGTTGTTTAGAAAGCTGTTTCCTAGGGCTCCCTTGTTGGTCTGTGAGCCTGCTGAGGATATTAGAGCAACTGGAGAGAGTCTCTTAAATGCCAGTTAACCCTGCCACTGGCTTTCTGTCACAGATTGAGGAAATAAAGACATTTACTAGCCCAGGGGTTTCTTCATGACCTTGTGTCTGGGAGAAAAAATAATCCATCTAGGCCAGGTCTATTCCAAGTCTGGCAGGAGCCCTAAATATCAGAACATTCTTTCTCATCAAGCTCTTAAAGTCCTTGAAGAAATATATATATATATATATATATATATATATATATATATATATATATATACTTATGTGTACACATATATGCACATATATATGTCCAGGATTAGCATGTTTATGTACCTTGACATGATCAATAAGCTTAGAATACAGTTATATGGTCATGCCTTCCTCAATTCTGCACCATTTGTGCCAATTTCATCATCTCAGATCACCTCCTAACTTACGAGGTTCTCAGCATGCACATTTTCCTCTCTTCCCCATCTCGGGCATTTCATAACCAATATAATTTCAAACAAGTACAACTGAAGCCATCAACAAGAAGCAGATGCCACAGGCCAGGGAGGCAGAGGGGATGTGTGGTTGCTACTTTGAGGAAATAGCCCAGGGGTCATGAAACTTTGTGTTTTCGCTTGATGGTCCACGTGAGCTTCATGGGTCATTGGTGAGTGACCTGGCTACGTAAGTCACAACATCTGTCCTGCTTTCCTACCTTCCTCTCTGAAAGATCTTTTCCAGGACCCAGGGGCACGCCTTTTAAAGATGTAAAGAAAGGAAGAAACGGCACCTGTGCTGGACTTTGGCAGACGGGGCCGATGGCAATGGCTCCTTGGGTGACATGATGTATTTGGCAGAAGCGTGCAGCAGTAGTGGTATCAAGGCAAACGGAAGGGTACAGGGTCGTGGTGGAGCAAACAGGCCTGGTCTGAATGAAGCCTGTGCACAGGAGGATGCCTGCTCAGAGGACAGCCTTTTACAACCAACAAATCAACACCAGGGTTGGGAGCTGTGGTCACTGCAGGTTAGAGAAGGGCAGAGAAGCCACGGGGATACTCATGAGGTCTGGGGTAAGTCAGCAGCACCGAGCAGAAGCCACCCCTTCCTTGGGCCCGAGGTTAAAAGGCAAAGGACAGGAGGTCTCAGCACTACCTTGAGGGCCTAAGGAAACTCACCCTGGACCTCCCCAGTCCTAGTGCAGGATAGAGGGAAGTTGGACCTCTGCGTCTCAAGTCTCTTCTTGCAACAAAAGGGCCTATTTTTAAAATCAATTAACCTTCCCTTTCTCTTTGTCCCTTCTTCCCTCTGAAGGAAAAGAATTCTATTCTGTCCTTAAAGGCAGGTACCGTAAAATGATTTTTAAAATAACAAGTGGTTTAACTCTGGTTCTGCTACACCAAGGAAGCCCATGCTGGATTCTGAGGAGGTTCTTTCATGATGGGAGGATTTCTGAGGACTCAGGGACAGCCTGTGACACTGAAAGAGCGTTCCCAAAGCTTGGGCAGTACCTCTAGGAAGCTTTGATTTGGGCCTGGAGTCCCCACCTCCTCAGCTCAGGGGATGGTTTGGCTCTTTGCAGAAACTAATGAATGCCAGGCACAGCACTCTCCAGCAAATCTGAGATGTGCTATATTTTCAAATATTTTAGAATCCATATTTGCTTTGTTGAATGTTTGGGAAGCAAAAAACTTTCTGCGTATGGAAAAACAAATGAGAAATTTAAAAAGGCTGAGTTTTATGTGAGGCAGCTAAGAAATTGAAAACTCCTCCCACCAAAAACAAACAGACAAAAACCAGTCGTGTGTTTTGATTTGTTTCCCAGTAAAGACCCTTGTCTTTGGAAGCCAAGACTTTCCAGCAAACAGTGTACCAGACTTTCCAAGGAAACCATCAAACCGCAAAGTACCCGCTGTGCAGGAGGCAGAAGCAAATCGTTCTCGGAGTCCGAGAGGGATGATGAAGGCTGTGGCCAGGCTGCGGCGGAGCTCAGGAGGAATAACGACCCTATGTGCTGGTCACAGGGAGCGCTCTCTGCCATTTGCCTTCACTTTCCCGCAGTATTTGCTTCTGAGAAGAGCATTCGCTGATGGAAATTAAAGGATTTAAAACCCTTCCTTCTTGCCCCAATACTTGGGATGGAAAGGAGAGTAGTGTTTCTGGGACAGAAAGAATACCTTTCATGCCTCACGGAGACAACTCTGCTATTCTGCCCTCTTGTTATCTCTTTAAATTATCCTTAATTCAAAGAAGGTGGAGGGATTAACTCCTGTGCCTCCGTTGCACCGAGCATGGTGCTCAATTAAAGTTCAAAAGAATTTTAAATAGGAAGTAAACTTGATGACCAAAACACTTTTGCTCTCAAAACACTCTACCAGATATTAATTACTTTATCCTCACAACACCCCTGTGAGGTAGGTAAGCAATATTCTTCTCATTTCACAGAAAGAGAAATTGGCCCCAGAGTGACTTGACTTAGGCAGGTCTGCAGCAGGGTAGACCTGGATTTTTTTTTTTTTTAACTTTCAAAGACATGATCTGTTCATAAGACTGTGCCTCCTCCTTTCTTTAGCTGCTTCCTCTGAAATTTTTGTTTTAAAAAATGCTTATGTATGTCACTCTGTAAAATCAGTTTCCACTGTTTGAAAAGAATATGCTTTTGCTATCTGCCCCAGAGAGTGAGGAAGGACTGACTAGCTGGTGGCTAATGTTTTCTTCCACATGCTCCCTCCTATGGAAGCTTCCTGTCCCTTGTCACTCTTTCTGCCATCTACTGAGGCACATGCACAGGTCCCCGTGGCTCCACATGACCATCATTAAAGTGCCCATCACAAATGCAGTACAGTCCGTTCACCAGTCACAAGGGGGTGCTGTGAGAGCAGAACTGAGTCTGAGGTCTTGTGGACCACCAGAAGTACCTTGTGGAAATTAACAACCCCAGCAGGATTTGGCGAGCCACAGAACAATCAGACACAAAATCAAATGGAAGTCATTAATGAATTTCAAGCCATGACCGGGTCCCTGGACCTGGTCACGACGACATTAACCTTGTGGATCAGGGTCAGAGCAGGTGGGAGAAGAGTTCTGGCCAGGGCTCCCCAGGCGAGGGCAGGAGGATTTGGCAGCAACAACTGAGACCTGCCCTGTGGGTGCTTTATTCCTGTGGGATAGTTTGAGGACGTGACTTTTC
This sequence comes from Marmota flaviventris, assembly GCF_047511675.1. NCBI lineage: Eukaryota > Metazoa > Chordata > Mammalia > Rodentia > Sciuridae > Marmota > Marmota flaviventris. The sequence continues at coordinate 172,071,338 of NC_092500.1, forward strand.
TTTTTGGTGAGAATTTCTAGATCAGAATATACCTGGCCAGGGCCAGGTTGACTGATCCACTGAAGCTTCTACAATTTTATTTTCTAAGGTTTTTCAGTGTCAATAGAAAATCAGTGTCACTGCTGGCACCCCTGGGTGCCAGTGTCCTCTGTAGCTCCCACCTGCCCTCACTCTGTTAATCCTAAGAAGAACACAGAGGTTCTTAGGATGAGTCTGTTTTCTTGCTCAAAGTGTATCTTGGTAGTTGAAATGATAACAGTCAAACCATAGTAAAAAGGAAAGAAAATGAAATCCAACTGCAAATTATGAGGGAAAAAAAAATACCCTGAATTTGAAAAAGAAAAACTTGTGATATTCCCCAGCCCCGCTTGACTCTGGACCTCCGCCCGAAGGCTGCACTCAACAGCACACCAGGGAGTGATGAGGAACCGCACGGGGACCCACATTTTTGGTGGATGGAATGATTGTTTAAAAGCAAAGTTTTGTTTTCGGTACTCTGCAGAGAGGGGAAGAGAAGGTGAGTCCATTGGGTGAGGTGAGCCTCAAGGTTTAGAGCAAAGGTGAGAGATACCTCCAGGAGAGCCTCCAACCGCTTAGAAACAATCTCCAGGCACCCCTTCACCCCTTCTCTTGTCTGCCCAAAGCTCAAGGAATATCAGTTTTCACCTTAACACTCCCATGTATTATCTGGTCCTTTAGGAAAAATTAACATTAGGAGATTTGGTTTAAGAATTACAAGTGGCCGGCTTGAGCCAGGTGAGTCGGGGTCACCTGACTGGCATCACTGTACTAGGTTCACAGTGCTGTGAAGTTTCTAAGGACTACAGGGATGTGAGACTCCCTGTCCACACGACCTTCCCGCTCATCTGTGGGCTCCTGGGTGCCAGTGTACCTGGAAACCCCTCTCCTCCTCACTTCCTGAGGAACGAGGTCGCCACTCTTCCTGATACAGCACCTTTGCTACAGGCAACATTGAATCCTCGCAGCATCCCTGAGCAGGAGAGAAAGCAGAGGTCAGCCTGCTTTCCCTCCACTTTGCAGATGGAGAAACCAAGGCACCGAGAGGTGAAGTGAGTTGTCCGTGATCACAGTGGGGCCCCTGAATCAGCCTGTGGCATTTCCTGATCCCTCTGGGTCTAAGAAGAGCGCCTAGGAGCTGTGGAGCTAAAGTCCCCAGGCCCACTTGAGCCTGAGGACCCCACAGCTGGGCTGCAGATGGACTGGAGTTCACCCATAATGCCTGTCTGCATCCGCCATGACAGATGGCCAAAGGTCGCTTATAGACGGATGGTCACCCAGTTCCCAGTTGGAACTATACCAAAGGGAAACGATAAATACCACTGCTCTGGTGGTTTGAGGATGACTCTTCAGAGCACTGAATTGCTGACTGACTTCAGTTTCATGTGGAGTCTTGGGATTCCCCCTTGAGGATTTGCAAAAGCAGTGTTTCCTACTTGGGTCTGCGCATTGCACGTGACCGGGCGGCCCGGGGCAGGTGTCCCTGGGTCCTGCCTGCTCGTGTCCGCTGTGGTCTATTCTTAGCCCTTGACACAGGTGTTGGCCTGGAGAAGGGGGAACTCCTACTGTGGTCCGTCTGCTGCCCTCAGGAGCTTCCATTAATAGCACTCGCAATGTTTGGCTCCAGAACAGAGCTGCCAGCCACCGCAGGAAAGGCACAGGGAGCAAGAAGAAGCAGATGGTGCCTGGGGGGTCAAGTAAGGCAGACAGAACCAGGCGGGCAGGGGAGAAGCTGTGACTGGACCAAGGCAGTGTCTTTTGGTATTTGGCCAATAGCACTAGATGCAGCGTTCTGAGCAAGAAATGAAGCCTTTAGGACAGCTAAGGATGCGCGAGAGCGAGGCTGCGTGGTACAACTGCAAGAGTGAAAGGAAGCATCTCCTTTTCCCAGGGAGGGGCCCAGGGAGAGTCTCTGCGAGGGCAGAGTTGCTTTTTGTCATTTATACTGTTTTGAAGTTGGGACAGGCACACATTCATTTAGGATAATCAGGGACCCTCCTCTTGCAAGCTTAGGGTATTACTACCTGTGATTGGCTGGCCATTGCTATTTCTGTGCTCTGGAGACTGAACTTAGATGAGAGTGGAATGTTGTTTCTATGACAGTGGCCAGTGTGGGGCAAGGAGAAAAGAACATGGACTTAGATCCAGAGGAAGCTCCCGAGGAGTTTGTCTGACCCGGGAGGATGCTCACTCCCTACAGGAGGCCTGTGCTGCAGGGTCCTTCACCTGGAAATGCTGGAGAACCAGGGCTGTGGAACGGCTCCCTGCAAAGCTGGCCCAGCTCCCCAGGGGTCTCCCCCATCTCCTCCCCCTTTACCTGTGCATGATCTTTTCCAAGGCTCCCTTGAGCACCTCTAGACCTCCCTAGAAGTTTCCTAGTCCACACAGGGAATGTCATTCAGATCTCGGTGAAAGGGCAATGGGCTCTCTTCCCTTGACACCCTCCAAACTTATATCCCTATCCCCCCAAAGCAAATCTGGTAGTGTTTTATATATATATAATTTTATTTTTTCTAGTTTGGCCAAAAAAAAAAAAAAAGAAAGAAAGAAAAAGTGCCACTCTCTGGCTCATATGAGAGCTAAGTTACTTTCCCATCAAAGAAAGCCAGGAACAGGAGGGTGTAGAAGCCATGGGATACACCCTAGCCTCGCTCGTTTAGCATTGGACACGCTTTCCTCCATGCTAGAGGCCCTGAGCTGCACACTCACGTCCTCTGTCCCCAGGCAACTGATAGAGAGCACTTTGCTCAAGTCTGGAAGCATTGAGTCGTCTGTGGGAGGAGTTGCACAGGGAGGGGAAGCACTGTCAATCAGCACATCACAACGTGAGGGGACTGTAGATGTGTGTGAGGAAGAAGAACCTCAACTGTCTGGAGCTGCTCCAGAGAAGGTTGGCATCAGACACCTTTTCCTGGGTTCCTATGACCTCGTGGTGACAGGAGTTGTGAAACTGGAGGAAGAATAGAGAACATGATAAAATTTGACGTTTTTAAAAACCTGAAACTTTTTCTCTTCATGAATCAGGCTTGTGCCTGTGGCATGAGATGCCACTCAGCCAGTAGAATCACCCTCATGATCAAACAGGATCTGTTTTTAGCCATCATGGGACTTGGGTGGCTGTTGAGGGGCCACAGGGATTACTGAGAACTGGGTGACTTTGTGCATGGGGAGCTGGGGTGTCGGGATCTCCAGGCCACCAGAAAATGCTGTCTTCCCCCACAGAGGCCAGGTCCCAGCAGTGGCATATGTAAATCAAGAGAGGTGGGACCTGTCCTGTTCTGGATCCCCATCTGCTTAAGGTGTGCATGTTCCCCACAGGCTCCCTGGTTCCTGTCTTTTGGGGACAAGTCTGAACCTGAAGTGCAAGGAGACACCTTCTGGACAGACAGAGCAAAGGAATGTCTGAGAAGAGAAACTCGGGCAAGTGAGAACAGCTGGGGCTGATCTGGTGGACTTAGACTCTCTTCGCTCCCCTCATTGCAAGACACGAAGCTTCTGCTTGGGATGTCACAGGCTGTGACAATGAGCTCAGGGAATATCACACCAAAGTTATCTAAGCAAGTTGAGGTTTCTTTCATGCAGAGGCCCAGGGAGGAGGCAGACCCAGCTGGGCAGGGAGGCGGAGCTAGCACGAATGATGGGGTGACAGGACCTTCTTTCTTAGGACAGAAGGCCAAATATTCTATGCAGTTAAAGGAATGAATATGGGTGTTTGTGGGCATATTTAATGGGGGCAATAAGGACAGAAAGGATATAGCGTATTTTTTTTATAGTTCCTGGTACCAACAGGCTTATTTCATATCAGAGCTAAGTGTTAAGAGTTGATTATTTGTCATCGGGGGTCTTGGGAAAGAAATGGGTCAGAGATTTCATCTTAAAAACACTGTGGGGGACCCAGTGGGAGGCAGCTGGGGCAGAATGGGCTGGACCTTGTCAGCCCATAAAAAGGAGGTCATCACAGACCCAGGCAAGTGGCAAACTAAAAGCAGATTTCTAGGGGACAAGGCCACCATATCTCATGGGATGCAGGGCTCTCTTAAGGATCTGGGCTTTCAGGACCTAAGTCACCCCAGCAGGGAGACTGTCTTCTGGGTGGGCTCAAAGCACAGAATGGGTATGCATTCCCGCAGGAGGCTCAGGGCCAAGAGCCAGCAGCCCTCTGAAGGGGAAGGGTGCTGGGCAGGAGGAGATCCCCGGGGAGTCGATGCATGGATCAAGCAGGAAGCCGTTTTCCTGGGACCGGAAAGGCAGGGACTTGGGGGAGATAACGTGGAGACAGAGGAGAACTCGCGCTGCTCATGGTCTCTGCTTCCCTCGCTCCCTCCGTTCCCCACTCTCTGCTCACTTCTCTTCCTTTTCCTGTCTCAGCACAACTGGCTTCCCCGCTGTGGCCCACAGATGCACATTATTAATTGCATCATGGGGGAAGTATTGGCATGATGGAAGTTTCCGGAGAGGACCTGGGAATGCCATTGCAGGGAGACTCACAGAGCCCCGTCCAATAGAGGCTGAAATCAAGGAAATGTGAAATGTCTGTGGCCTCCTCCTTGGTCCCAGGGCCTAATGCTTCCCTGAGCTGGAAGCTGTCCTCCCAACTTTGGGTGCTCCAGGGCGACATCCCCAGTTTCCTTTCTAAGTTTCGTGTAAACATGAACACGCACACACACACATACACACAAGTGTGCTAAACGCGGAGTGGCAGAAGAGGTGGCAAATCAGACCTATGATGGGGAAATAAAGAGGAAATGTATCCAAGAATAGACAGACAAGCTGAAGTGGCAGAGGTCCCAGGAGGTGTGTGAGGACAGCCCCAGCGACCTGCTCCAGGGGTGCACAGAGCCCCAGACCTGGGGCAGACAAGAGCCGGGACCCAGCCAGCCAAAGGGAATGAGCCTCGCCAATGGCCTCGCCTTCCAGCCTCAGCAGAGTACGCAGTGGGCCTCAGCAGTGAGCAGAATGACAAGGACAGCACCTCTGCCAGGGCCAGGCACCCAGGCAGAGGCGGCCGAGGGCCCGGCCAGTCTTCACCACAGCCTGAGTGTGCCGTCTGTCTTGCTTCCTAGAGTGGGGACCAGGAGGACCCCGGGGGACACTGTGTTAGGGAGGCGTGAGGACACGCTGCAAAGTTAAGCGATAATACATGAGACGGAGGCGGGGCCAACCAAGGAGGGGGCATTTGGTTTCATAATTGATAAATCCATACATATATATATATATGTATATGCATATATATGTACATACAATTTAGATAAACACGGAGGGTGAGAATGAGAAGCCTCTTTTAATCATAATTTTAAAAAGACAACTCCACAAACAAAAAAAAATCCTCAGTTTTGAACTTCTCTTAAGTATAGTTCAATGTGAGGTCTTGCACCCTAACCAGTTATATCTGGATTTTTAAAAAAATGCAATTACACACAACAAAGACTAACAGTATTTACTTAAAATATTGTGTGTATGTGTGTATATACACACATATATATATATATACACACACACGTATATACTTATATATATCTTTTTTGTGAAGATATTTTTCTTTTCCTTTTTTTTTTTTTTTTGTGCCCAAGTAGAGATACAATGGTATTTGAAATGATGCCCCAGAACAGAAATAGTCCTTAAAGGAATAACAGTTCAAAAATAAAAATTGTACAAATGGTTGAACATACTTGCAACACCTCCAGAAATCAACTCAATACAATGAGAAAATCAATAGTTGATTTAAATTCTCACCCAAATAACACGACCTCGAACACCAGCCTTTGCAGCTAGTGGAGGCCACTCTCCAGGGAGGGGCCTCCACACAGGCAGCCTCCTGCCACCCAGCCCTGGCCCCTGGAGCTGCCCCTCCAAAGTCACAACAGCATCTGCCTCACATTAGCTTTGCGTATTTCTGGCAAGACCTTGCAACAGGGACACACACACACATACACACACACACACACACACGTGCTATGGGCACACACACACACACACAAAACACACAAATTTCCCATGCAACCCAGATGCACCAGGTGAGCTGAATGATTTTCAGCCAACCACAATGACAGAAGCACCAAACAGTCTTTGAAATGGGTCAGTTATTACAATTTGATTTTTTATGTATGTATATATATATATATATATGCATATATATACACACACACATATATATATGTTCTAGTTTTCCTCTTTGTGTTATGTTTAAAAAAAAGAATAGAAAAAGAAAAAAGCACAAATGAAAAATGAATAATTCTTTCCAGATCAGTTTAAGGCTTCCCACTGAATGGAAACAGAAGAGGCCTTACACACTGTCGCATGGGGTGAATGCGCACCGTTCTCAGCCTTAAAGTGATGGAAGAGATCAGTGTTGCCAGTCACGGGTTAAGTATTGTGCCTTTAAGTTGATGTCGTTCTTTTTGCTACTATGCTGAGTTTTATTATTACTGGTTGTTTTTGATGGCGTATATGGAAGTCTCCTCTGATTTGCTTTAGAATTTCTTGACCTTACTACGTTAGTAGGGTGGCTTTTTGTTTTGTTCTGTTTTGCTTTTCACCAGGAAACAAATGCATCTTGCTAGGTGAATGCTAAAATGGCACATAGTCAGCCTTCAAGCAGCTTTTCTAGCCATTTGAGACCCAAACGGCTCTTGGGCTCCTAGAAGGCTCAGTGAAGTGCGGCAGGGACGGGAGAGTAGCGGGAGAAACCAAATGGAGGGAGGGGTTTCTATGCCTTTGCTTTTGGTAAATTTGTTTTCCTCGATACAAATAATCAGATAGATAGGAAGAATGATTGCTTTGTATTGTTGGATTTGTTTGTTTGTTTGTTTCGTTTGTAGATTTGTTTCATTTGATTGTTGAAATTTCTCCTCTCCTGGTGCAAAAGTCACCAGAGAGTTTTGCGTGAGAAAACGTGACAGTACTTAATGAAACTCAGCACCTAAGGGCATAAGGCAGTTGAAGGTTGTTTATTTGTTTGTTTGTTTGTTTTTGTTTTGTTTTGTTTTGTTCTTTCAATCAGCACCAATCCCGGAAATGATCTACACTTGGTGTAAGGTATAAAACTTTTTTTTCTTTTGGAGCAGAGGTCACGCCTCCTCCTGCACCCCAGGAATCATAGTGTGGGATTTTTCAATACTGTTTCTTATGTGTAAAAAACAAAAGAAAGGTTTTCTTTTTGTTTTTACTTACAAAACATAGAGAATATCTTTGTATACATACGGCGACTGGAAAGAAAGCTTATCTGAAGGGGACGTGACTTAATTCTCTGGTGGTGGTGGTGGTGGTGGTGGTGGTGGTGTGTGGTGGTTCTGTGTGTTGGGGGAAGGGAGGGTTATATTTCTTGCAGGCGGCATTGACCGCAGACCAAACTTAAGGTCCCCTTCTCAACTTGGGTCAAGGTGCCCTTAGAGTGAAGACTCGTACTGTAGCAACTCATAGAGGAGTGGCCCGTCCCGATAGCGAATGCCTACTGCCGTGGGTGTGACATACTGTAGGATGTTAATAGTCCTTCTCAGCCTCCTGTCCACAAAGTGAGCATCCCAAGCTGGGTACCTCTTTCTTGGCATGTCAATCTTAATGAGGGGCCCTTCTGGGTGGTAAGGACGCCCCGACGGGGTAGCGGGCCCCATGGGTCTCACTTGGAAAACGGGCAAGCAAGTGTCAGCCGTGAGATCCTCCTGTTGTTCCGTCACGGCTCTGGTGGGCGTGACCTGGGTCCCCCGGTACCCAGGGGTCTGAGGTGCCATGGGCTCAACATCGGGGGGCAAAGGGATGCCCCAGAGCAGCTCGGCACAACAGGAGCTGGCAAAGACCTTAGCCCGTGGCCCCATGGGATGCAGCACGCCATAGTATAAGAGCATCAGTGCGATCCCAGCCACAAAACTCACAAAGACACAACACAGTGCTGGCACCGCGTAGGAGTCAGTGGTCTCCGGGTTTCTGTAAAAATACCAAAGGAACGTCAAGGCAGCATTCTCGGTCAAGACTATCGTATAATATGCAAACATTCGATATCGAGTCCGCCCTTCCTTGACGTTAAACCAGCAGAAAATGTACACAATCCCTACCACCATGTTGAAGAGGATCTCCTCCCACTTGGACATGCAGAAGTCTGTCCCGCCATGGATGATCCAGAAGGCCATGGCGCACCAGTGCACCACCACGAAGATCCCGAAGTAGAGCTGGAAGATGGAAGCAAAGAGGGCAAAAGAGATAACTCGGGATGAGATGGTGAAGAGGCGCCAGAAGAGGTGGACGAGGGCCCCTCTGTAGCTCATGCTCTTCTTGTCGTCCCTGGAGTCCCGCAGCAGCTTGTGATAGGAGGCTAGCACCCAAGCCAGGGACATCAGGGAGGTCACAGAGGAGACACCTGCCGGAAAGACACAAACCCACACAGTCAAAACCTCGACATCAACCGTGGGGCACAGCGGGGCTGCCGGCAGAGGAGACGCCCACACACACCGTGATCTAAAGGAGGAGGGAGAAAGAAACACAGAGTCAGGAACCGGACTTGGAGCCCCCGCTGCTCCCTACACTGACAGCCTGGGGTCGACCTTTAGTCTCAACAGCCCTGCCTGGAATTTCAGGAGCTCCGCTGCTCAGCTGTGAAGCTGAGAATGGAGCCCTTGGCCACACTTGCCATGCCTGTGTTCTATCTTAGGGGACCCTGTTGCGTGTGAACATGCAGCCAGCACTGGCGAATCTGTCCCCAGCAGCCTGTGCTCTTGGAGGGGTCCACAGAAGAGAGGGCCAGCTGTGGAGACCGATGGCCAACTCCCTGGCCCCAGCTCCTCAAGTGCTCTCCTCTGCAAAGCTGAACTCACCCTTGTGCCCTTTCCTCTCCCAACTCCAGGTTCCACAAAGCCCCTTCCTGAAACTCCGTCCACTTGGCTTCTCCCCATCTACTACCTAGGGCCACCCTGGTCAAGGACGCCGCTCAGCAGTCCCCTCTGCCCTTCCTTCTGGTCTGTCTTGCCTCTGCACATCAACTGCGCTGCACCTCCTACTTCAGGGCAACCTCTGCCCTGGCTGGTGGGGAGGTTCCCAAGGTCTCTGTGCTTCCTGCACTTCCCCCAGGGGACAAAGATTCAGAGAGGTGGAATGTGCCTCACTCCAAGGGGTACTCTGGCTGCCTGCAAAGTTTTACTTCTTACTCTGCCCCCTTGATATTTGCAACTAAGTCAAATGGAAAACTGGCCGCAGCTGCTGGACTCTCAGATTCACCATGAACAAGCGGTCATTAGCACAGTATCATCAAATAATCTCCTCTCAAGCCAGATTCTGTCACCCTCTGTCTCCTCCAGTCCACCTAGTACCTCCTTTTGCCTAAAATTTCAGAACAAAATGCAGTCAGAGACCTGAATGTCCACCCATTGGCAAATCTCCTTACCAAACTTTCTACCCCTACCCCACCCCAGAGCATGACTCCCCGTGACATTCTTCCAGGCTAAAATAAGATACCCGAACATTTTTTTTTCTTAAAGCCAAAAGAATGAATCCAGGAGCCCTGTACACCCAGAGGCCAATTAAGCTGCTGCAGATCCTCCTCATCCTGCTCTTTCCCTGGGTCCCTGCCCACCTCTCTTCAATGATCCAAACTGCAAAACTCAAAGAAGAATCAAAGTCCTGCCACTGAACAGCCCCATCATAGAAGCCCCCTCCTTCCCTCATCTCACATGGGTGCTCAGGGTCTGACTTGCAGAACACTGTGGTGCAACCTAGCATGTTGGCACAGGCATGGCAAACACCCGGGCAGTCGGCAGTTACAGTGAGCATGTGTGGCTTTTGTAATAACAACCAAGATTCCAAACAAACCGCAGAGATGAGAAATGATGCCAGCTTTTCCACAAAAACCAATCTGGAATATACCTTAGGAGCTGTGATGGTGCTTCCCCCTGCTTCTCTGGAAAGTTCTGAATGTGACACTTACATGTCCCTCCTTGCTGATGGTGCACATAGCGCCTTTCAGCTGCATCTCAGAGGCCATGCATGGCTCCTGGGCTGAGCTTTTGGAGCCCAGCTGTGGTCGTGCTGTCAGATTGGGACAGAGAGCAGGACAGGTCCTCCTGGGCACCCCTGATTTAGGTTGTGGGTTTCTGGAGCAGGGCACACACAGTCACATCTTGGTAGCCTGCACTAGCCTTGTCCCCATACTGGAAAACTCTCAGGAAGTTCCTCTAAAACGTCCTGTGTCCCCACCGCTGTCAGGCCAAGCTCATTTTTTGATGTTAATAGTAATGCATCTGGTAGGAGCTGCTACCCCACGGAAGTGGAACGAGAAGAAGGCATGATTTGGGCTTCCCTCAAATAAAGCAAAATCTATTATTGTCCCTATCGCTTTCCACTCAGGGAAACATGAGTGCTGAACTCATGAAACAAGAAAACCCAGCTGTGCCAGAGCAGGTCTAATGAGGTCCAGTTCTGAACGTGCTTTTCAATAGGGTAGGGTACTGGAGGGGGGCAGCCCTCAGCCTTCGCTGTTCCCTGTGTGTTGACATTAGCCCCATTTGTGCCAAACATACACAGATAGGAACTCAAATGTTCATGGATCACCAGTAGCAGAGCCAAAGACGATTCTTTTCACCTCCCGCCTTCCAGGTCACCCTTGCCAGGCTGGCTCCGTCACCATGGCCTTGAAGACTGCTCTGGGTCTTTACGTGTGGGTCACCGAGCCCATTCCCGCCCCAGCTGGCTTCTGGTGGAGGCTTCTGTTCTCCTCTGCAGAGTACTGACACAAACGGTTCCCAAATGTTGTCATTCCTCACTGCGAAATTACGAGAGGGCTTAGGAAGCAGCACAGGGAAGACTGGGGTGCTGAGCCCTGGGGCCAGCCCCTGCCCAGCCTCTGTCTCACCTGTTCCTGACCTGGTAACATTAGCAGTCGCCCCACAATGTACCCAAGGGAGCTTCCCAAGCCACACACCCGCTGACTCCACAGGAAGCCGAGTATGGGGTTTGGGTCGGCAGTTGGGGCTCCAGGGGGTTCATGCCCACACAGAGCCTGCCCCTCTCTGCCGGCAGCAGGCATCATGTAAGGAGGGGGTTGGCTGAGGGTGGCCCAAACCCTCACCCCAGCCGCTTCCTAATTCACCACCGCACCAAAGAACTTTCCATTCTAACTGTCCATCCCAGGCAGGAGACCAGAAAACCAGAGCCACCCGAGGTCCCCTTCAGAAATTAGGTTTCTCACTCATTGGAAGCTCACCGGAGAGTGGCTTTGCCTCTGGGGGCTCAAGAAGCAGGGATATGGGGGTCAAACTGCCCTGTCTTCTGCCCACCCCAAAGAACTTATCACATGCTATTTGGTCGCTGGACCAAACATCTGTGGCTTGGCTGCTTCTGCATCTTTTCCCTGGGCAAGGCCTGTGGCCTCACCCAAACAGGACCACAAGTGCAAGTGCTCCCTGGAGGCCACCACAGGAGGGTGCCTGGGTAGCCGGCCACCTGGGGGACTCATTGGGGCAGAGCTGGTTGAGAATGGAGGGGCAGCAGCTGGGCTCTGTGCTCTGAAACCCCCCGTGGGTGCCCCGCTGTCCCAGAGAGCACAGGCCCGACCCCCTGAGTAGTCACAGCAGGGTCTTGTCTAGAAGCACCCTGCGGAAGATGAACGGGTGACGGGCCAAACTGCATTGCCCCCAGATGTCTGTGCTGAGGTGCGGAGCCCCAGTACCTCGGCATGTGGAGGTGGGGTCTTTACAAAGTAGTTAAGGTAAAACGAGGTCACACAGGGGCCCTGAGCCAATCTTTCTGGTGTCCTTAGAAGAGGAAGTTTGGACCCACAGAGGCACCAAGGTCATGTAAGCGCAGGGCACGTGAGGACACAGCAAAGGCCACACCGGCGGGGGGAGGAACAACCTCAGGAGAAACCAGCCCCACAGACCCCCTGACCTGGTCTTCAGCCTCCAGAACGGATGTCTGTGGTCCCAGCACCAGGTCGGGGTACTTTCTGGCAGTGGCTCTAGGAAACTGAAGTAGTTCTCTATTTAATTTCATTTTATACATAAAGATAGTTAAGAAAAGAATTCTTAAATTTTAAAAGCTCTTGAATTTAAAATTCTGAAATTTAAAAATTTCAAAATCATACACCTACCAAGAGAGGGAAGCAGGATTTAAAGTTACAGTCCCACTCTGGTGGCCTTGAGAGTGACCACTGTACTAACAGGCCCCTGTGCTTCGTGACTGGCCAGGTGAGGGTGAGAAAGAAAGCCCCCAAGGATCTGAGTCTCACAGGAGTGGCCAGGAAGAGTAGCAGCCAGGGAAATCTGTTGAGAGCTCTTGATTATTGAGCTAAAATCCAAATTTGATTTCTGCCAGGGCTTCCTCAGTAGAGTAACCCGAGAACCACAAAAAAGAGGGAACTTCAACTGAACAGCTGTGATCACTTTCCCGCCATTAAATGATGAGTCCTCTCAGGCCCGCAGTGTGCTCCGTTACACGGGAGGAAGGACAGCTTCTTCCTCTGCAATGGCTCACCAGGAAGATTTCTGTCTTGCCCAAGGTCAACCCAAAAGTCCCTGCATTCTCCCCCACACCACCCAGTCCCCCAGGACGGCCGCGGAGGTCCAGGTGAAATGCCTGGGGCCTGCCACTCACAGTGCCACCACTTGTGCATTTCTAGGACCAGACAGAAAACTGTTCAAGGCATCAAGTTAGGATGTGACAAGCTCTGCACAGTGACCATCACAGCTGACCCTCTCCCTGGTGCAGACCAGCAGCTAGGGCTTATGGCTTGCCCACCAAGCTGACCAAGTCCAACAAGTCAACCGGCGAATTGTTAAGCTGGAGCCTCCTGGGGGACAACTACCCTTGGAAGGCTTAGAGAGAAGGGCTTCAGGCCTCAGGTTCCATAAATGTAGTGACCCTGTGGCCCCCCAAGTGGAGCAAGAGACAGTCATCAGGAAGGTCCAACGTGGTGGTCTCAATGCCACCTTTACAGGACCCTAGCAGTTGCACCTTTGCCCCTAGAGGAGTAGGGAGAAGCACTGTGATGGTGGGAAGATGGGACTCAAATCCAGCTGCAGCCGATGAGGAGGAAGGGTCAGGACGTGCGAGGCAGAGGAGGGTCAGGGGCGGCAGGGTACCAGGCCATCAGGGCAAGGTGGGAAGGCAGATCTGGCAAGATCAGGACAGGGCCAGGCTGCCATCCAGGGTGGCCCAGCTAGCTGCCCCAACCCATCACCCATCAGCAAATGGGAGCCCTGAGGCTCCTCCAGAGAGGGTCAGGAAGAAAGAGGTGACCAGAGCTCCCTGTGAGAACTTGGCATCTGGTAGAAAGGACACTCTGTGAGCCACGGGCAACTGGCGCACTGAAGATGGCCAGTGAGCTGGCTCTAGGGAGTCCAGGGGCAGCTATGGGGCTGGGTTTGCCGAGCCGGATGTGCAAGGTCAGGCTTGTCGCTAGCTGCCCTACTCCACCCTCTGCGCCCACCACCACCGCAAATCACATGTTGCAGAAACATTTAAAGGAACCAAACCAGCCAAGCACAGAACAGGGGCTGCGGGGAATAGCAGCCGAGCCAGGACCCTCACCCCCGGTCTGTTAGAGTCTGTAAACAAGTCAGGATGGCGCCTGGCATTTTGCAGAGGGAGTGGTTTGTGAAGTTATGCCAGCGAGCCATTAAATGTGGAGATTCCTGATTGGTTGACTGCTGTATCTAGTTTATGCTAATTAAGATAAGCTGTGTGGAATGTATAAGTACCCCTCCTGTCCTGCAATAAACGGCTCCCACTCCTGCTGTATCAATGTACACAAGTTCCTCGTCACCCCCCGGTTATTTTGCTGCAGCCGGACTGCGGCACTGGTCCTTCTCCCTACTGCTTCCCATCAGCATGAAGCACGGGACCCTTGGCCGCCTCCTCTCTGCCGTCAGCCCCTCTGTCCTGCCCCCACCCTCCTAGGCAGGCCCTAGCTCTCTTCGCTCTGCCTCGCCATTACTCCTGATTCCCACCTCAGCTGTGAGCTCTCCTGGAGGTAGTCGACCAGCCCCTGGGAGGGGCCTGCGGAGGGCTGGAGGACGGGTTGGGGTCTCTCTTCTGGACTCCTGTGACACTCGGGGTTGGAGTCCCCTCCACCCTCCTCTGTTCCTCACAACTAGTGGTCCCTCACTTCTCTTCCTGCTACTCTGACTGCAGCCTGAGCTCTTGGTGGGAGCTCTCTCCTGCTGGGTCATTATCCCGACTAACAGACAGGGAAAACAGAGCCGAAAGGAAGCCACTTAGATGCTGCGGCGGCCGTCCTGCGAGGCATGTCCTCCTGAGCTCTGGCATTGGAGCCCTAGAGATTCCCCACAGCAAGACCCATGCTTAGCTGGCCACTCACGCCACTGCCACCCTGCTAGTGACACTGGAGAGCGCTGCACCGTCTGCTCGGCCAGCTCCCTGCAATACTCCCAGTATTCTACACCGAGTTCCTTTTGGTGGCTATCGTCCCTCTCCATCCATCAAATCCCTTGATCTTCCTACAATGTTAAGGAGCCTGGTGTCCTCTTGGAAATGTTCCCAGAAAAAGATGAGTCAACTGTGCCCACCACCTCTCCAAGCACAAGGGCTGGCTCCTTCCTGGCCTCCTCCCAGGTGCTCGGCACGGAACAATTCTAAAGGCACTTTCCTCTACAGGGAACAAGCATCCTGGTCTTCCCGAGCCAGCCTCAAAGGTGCTGAGCATATGGCCAAGGTCACACAGCTGGTAAACAAGGGAGCTAACCCTGGAGCCTGGGGTGACTCCTGTCCAGAGTCAGGATCTGCCATGATTGAAATGTCAGAGATTGTACAGGCTGGCGGATGTCACGCTGGAGCTTGGTGGGAATATTTACACCATGGAAATTGGCAAACACTACTAACCAGGGTCACCTAGTCCTGCCCAGGGCTGGTTGTTCCACATTTCCCAGCAGACCACTGGCCAGATCAACAAGCCTTCTTGGAAAGCTTGGTGAGTGTCTAGGCAAATTAGACGTGCCAGGCTCCACATTCCCATAGCCCATGGGCAGGCAAACTGGCGAGGCCTCTGTCGGTGGCTCTCTGGCTAGAGGTTATACTCTTTGAGGCACTTGTGAAAGAAACAAGGTAAGCAGTCTGCTTTCTAACCATGCACCTCAAGTACCAGCTCAGTAAATAGGAAGCGGGCACACAGTTAGCACAGCTGCGGGCCCAGCAGTGTTCTCTGAATGCAGCCCTGCACAAGCCTCCCAGACCTGTCCCCCCATTTCTGTGTCCAGAGAGGGTGTGGTCTCTGAGAGGTGTCCACCCCAGATATTCCAGGACTGGCCTTTAGGGAGGGCCAGAGTAGACAAGATGGCATCTACCACCTGCCACTGTGGCCCTCAGGACTGACGTGTCTGCTTGGCTGGGAGGCTGGGAAAACCAGTGGCTAAGCAAAGCAGCCCAGGAGGGAGGACTGGGGTGTCTCAGGAAAACTGAAATCAGAGGGGCTACACACTCCCTGGCTGAAGGAAAAGCTCTTTAACGTAAGAAAGAAGGTCCGAGGCAGACAGAATTCCAGTGGGCCACTACAGGGCAGTTCTGGTAAAGGGCATGAAGTCTTACCATGGTTTTTACGAACTACCTCTTTTCCATCTATGGCATATCATGCCATCTGCTAATTTCCAACAGGTTTTCAATAACATTAATACTTCCCTCTACTGAACAGCTGCTCGGGCCCAGACTCCAAGCTAGATGCTTGACATGTATTAACTCAATTATTCTTCCCTGCAATCTGAGGCAGTGGGCCAATTTTAAGATGGAGAGATTGAGGCTCACAGGCTGAGGAACTTTTTCATATCAGGTAGTCAGAAAGTTGCAGAAGTAGGCTTTGAATGCAGACCTGCCCGAATCCCAAACCCAGATTTCTTCATTAATCAGAGAGAAAGTTATATCTCCCTGTCCTCACTCACAAAACAGGGAAATGAGGATTCAGGTTTATACGTCAGCTTTTTACCCGTTTCGCTGACACATGTCAGCTCTCTGATAGTCTCTGTGAGCACTGAGGAAGTCACATTTGTGGGCCTGAAGAACCGAGGACCCGTCTTGGGAACTCAGGAGGAGGTAACACCTCTATCTCATCTTTCTTGCCTGGACTTTTGGAATGGCTCCCTGGCTGCTCTCCCTGAACCTGCTCTTATCCCAACACGATTCACACCACAGCAGCCAGAGTGACTAAGCTACAGTATGTCCTTCCATGTGGCTGCCCATGTCTGGTAGGGTGGCTTGCCACGCTCCAGGGAGGGGCAGCTCACAGTGACCCACAACCCTCACTCAATCAACGTGTAAAGGAAGCTGCTGGAGCCCTGGGGTGGACGGCCAGCCTGTGCTGAGCGCCGGGCCACGCCACTCCAGTAACGGCCACAGCCTTGCAGGGGCCTCCAGGGCCCTTATGATGGGGGCTGCCTCGGAGGTGCACGCGGACCTGCCAGGTTTCCGCGACCACCTCTTGGTGGTCCCCATTCCCAGGTTCGGTGGCAAGGCCTCGCTCAGGGACCTCTGTCCTCTCTGAGTCCTCTCGCACTCCCGCCTCAGAGCTTCTGCTCTGGCCAGCTCTCCGCCTGAGCGCTCTTCCCACACATCTGCACCCAAATGTCACCTCACTGAGATTTTTACTCAAAGCCCAGTGTCTTGGCCAGGCTGTCCCTGACTGCCACACTTTAACTGTCACCTCCAAACGCCCTCCTAGCGCCTTGTCTTTCACCCTGGTGTTTCCACCACCTTGGAACAACAAACCCTTTAACTTGTTACCTTGGGGTTTTTAGCTCCTCTATCCCCAGATGGCAGTGCCCCGAGGGCAGGCTGGCCCTTCTGGAATTATGTTCAGACCCATGTGGATGCTTTCCTCATGGAAGAGTCCAAAGCTCTCCTCAGATTCTGAAGGGGATACCCAGGGCCAGGGACGTGACCCCCTTTAGCCGGCAAGTCCGATCTCCCACTTCTCTTTGAGGGGAGGGGACTTCTCTGGGAGCCTCCTTTGGTGCTTTGTCCTTTAGAAAGAAAGCCTTAGAAGCCAAAGACGGGGCGGGGGGAAAGGGACCGACATTTATTGAAGGTTCCCAACGTATCAGATATTGTGCCAAACGCTTCACACATCATTTCATTTAATCCCAATGTCTCATCAGAACGCCTATGTGTGCCCAATTCACAGAAAAGGGAACTGAGGCACCAAGAGGTAAAAGGATTCCTGCATTAAGCAGGCCCATTTATTTAAGAGCCTGCAGACTGTATTATGTGTGTTTTTCTGATGCTTTGACATCTGGGGCCTTCCTGGCCCTGGAGTGCCTAGAGATAGCCAGCCCCATGACTGTGATCCCTCCTTTCATAGGCAACCGAATCATCCAGAGGCCACACCCACCACCTCCTCTGCAGAACTCCACCTCTGAGCCACTGGCCACCTGCCCTGGTCACTGAAGGGCAACAACTAGAACCAGTCCTATGCCCCAATACCCCCTGAAACTATCCACAGCCGCCAATCCCCAGTCTAATGCCCCGTCCCCCTGTTCTTCCCACAGAAACCATGATGAAAGGTCTTACCGACAGTCCTCCCCTCCCTTCCTCTGCCTTCTGAACCTCCAGGTGCTTCCCTGGCCACTCACCCGTGGATTCATGGTACGCCCCTCCTGGTGAGGGAGACAGAGAAAGGCTGAGGCAGTCAGGGCAAGATGGCACCCGTGAGGAGGTCAGGCCAGGGCCAGACCAAAGGAGCATGGAGAGGGCCTTCTGATGAGGTCAACTTCCTGGTTGATGAAAGCGCTCGTGGACACAGCTGGGGAGCCCAATCGGACCTACACCTCCATACTAGTGCTCCTAGGTGGGGATCCAATAGAAAAACTAAAACAGGTGTGTGGACAGAGAGGGCATCAACCAATAATAGTGAGGAGCGCAGGACAGGGAGGAGATAAGGAAAGGAGGAAATTCCAGAGACCATAAAAAGAACAGGCCAAAACTCCCCCACCAGACCCCAGCTCTGGGCCCTTCTCTTCGGAGAAGTCTCTCTCGCTTTTGCAATAAGCCTAGTTCTTGCTCGCCGTCTCTGTGTCCTGTTCTTCAGTGCCGAATGGAGACAACAATCCCAGCAAGCACCCCTGGACAGCGAGGGACACTGGGATCTGGAACAGACACTTTCTAATGGCAGCTGTCTGTGCTTGGTTGGCTTTGCCATACCTGGATGATAATAAAACCTGTGGTTCGAGCTGCTGAGAGGAGGGCTCAAACCCGGTACGCCCAACTCCGAGGTCTCGGACGTCCTGCAATACAGTGGGAACCCCACCCAGCAGTTCTCTCCCCAACAAACTCAAATTCAAGTTCCCATGCACAGTGCCCAAGGCCTGTGTCCACACAGGGCTCCTGGGCCGGTACTGAGGACCAGTGAGATCCAGCTGCTCCCACAGACAGGAGAGCACCATGCTCCAGAGCCAGCCACAGCCGCCAACTTCCCGCCACACCACACAGGCTGATTTTGCCTGCCCCTCACCTGGAAAGAGGTGACAAGAACCGAAAACCCTCATGAGGCTGCTGGAAGGACTGGAGAGGAGATGTCCATGCAGGGCCAGGCTCAGCACCTGACACAGAGCAAAGTATGGTGCCCACCTGCGTGGCTGTAAATGATGCCATGTGTACCACGCTTGTCCCCGCCCAGGCTGGTCCCTCTACCTGCTCATTGCCCCGGCTCAGCCCAGCCATCGCCTCCTCCTGGGGGCCCTTGATGGCTGCTTCTTTACAGCCATGCTTTCTGTGGCCTGTCTCCTTCCCTCCTGTGTGGCTTCCCTTTAGATAGAACCAACATTTATTCTTGAGGGTAGAGAAGCTGTCGTATCTGTTCCCGTGAGCTCTGTGCTTGCGGTCACTCAACAAGTAATTCTTGAGCCGATGCCTCCCAGATACCCTTTCCAAGTAACACCACAAGTGCAAACCCGGCAGGGATGCCATTGGTGCCCTGGCCATAGGAAGCTGGAGTTGCACCCATCTCTGCTGCCTGTCCTGGGATCGCCTCAGGCCAGCGCGGCACAGTGGCTGTGACGGTGGCTTCAGTTTAATCCACCTTCCCCACTCTGTTCCTTTTCTACAGCTGCTGTAACAAATGATCACAAATTAATTGGCCAAAACCAACCAAATGTATCATCATCCAGTTCTGGCGTCCAGAGTCTGAAGTGGGTGGGCAGGGCCAGGTGCCCCTGGGGGCCTGGGAGAGTCTGCTCTGCTGCTCCACCTCTGCCGCCACCCGCGTTCCTCAGCTCCTGGTCCCTTTCCCCACCAGCAAAGCCAGCAGTGCGGTTTTCATTGTCATGTTGCTTTCTGTGCCTCTGCCTCCTGCCTCCTTCAGAATGGTCTGCCCATTTCAAATCCTGCACTTCAGCCTGTCTGCAAAGTCCCTTTGGCATACAAAGGGATCTGAATAGGTCCCAGGGCTCGAGGTGGACAGCCAGCAGCCCCTAGTATCCCCCACTGAACAGCAGGGTGGTCGTTCCCGACAGAGACGACTTTGTAGAGACTTGGGTTCTCATGACTTGGTGCCAGTACTGTTGGCACCTGGGGGTGGAGGCTCAGAACCACCTGCAATATGCAGGACAGCTCCTGTGGCCATGCGGTGTGGTAGCAACCCTCCCCTCAAGGAGCTTCAAGGTCAAACACCAGCCTGTGAAGGACGCAGCAAGGGGAACGCTAACTCCAGGCCCCGTTTCACTTGTTTCTTCCTTGAAGATGCTGTCAGAGATATCAAAATACCATCTTCACAGCCAGCTGGATGGAGGCAAGCCTCAGAGATTCTAGAACAAATGTCAGCCGCTCAGCTGGTGCCGCACAAGGCTCCCGGGAGCCTGGCTCCTGTTGGTCTGGAGCGCACTCTGAGGGAGGCCGTCTGCCCAGCCTGGAGAGTTCTGCTAACTCTGGTCTCAGGAGGAGCCAACAGCCAGCCAGGCCGATGCCCCATTGCTCCCAGAAGTGACAGTATTGGAACAGGGCAGCGAGGTGTCTTGCAAGGGACAAGGACTCTGCTCCAGCAGACCTTGGGTCTAGCTGTGTGGTCTTGGGTGAGGGGGCTGCTGTGCCCAGTTTACTGTTTGTTAACCACGGGTAAAAATGTAGACTTTGAGTACGCAACGCGTTCTGAATATAGAACACGTAGGCACATCTCTGGTACACACACTCTATATATACACATATTATATATGTGCATGCATATATAGATGGTGAATATATAGAGAATGTGCACGGAGTATAAATAGGAGCTTCAGGGCTGCTGTCCTTCCTGGAGCTGGAAGTTCCTCCGAGGTGTGGATTCCAGCCTGATAAGGAAAGCCACTGCTCACGTCTTGCAGAGACTTCCCTACTTCCTCTCCCTTAGCAACGTGGCTGGCCAGGGCTGAGAGAGGTCTGGGAGTCCCTGCTGCCCTCGCTCCTGCTGCCGAGGCCCAGAGGAGATGAGAGTCCAGAGTCTGCCTGGGACGGTCTGCAGAGCCAGCTCAGCTCAGAGGACTTAGGGTGGGAGCTCCTTAGCCAGGGGCACCCCTGTGCAGGACAGGAGGGGAAGACCCCACAGGGAGCAGCTCTGTGCCGCCAGGCGAGGGCTCTGCCCACCCCCTAGGACCCTGGTTCAGGCTAGCCCACTCCTCTCTACCTCCAACCCTGGGCTCCCTTTGCCCAAGGCCTCAGCTGTTCCCTCTTCTCTCCAGAGAGCCGTGGTGGCTCCCCTCCTCCAGCACACCCTGGCTCCAAGGTGTCCTCCTGAGGCCTCCCCGGCCACCCACTGAGACTGCGCACTGCCTGCTAGGCCTCCCCTCCCTGGCCTCACTGCTCTCCTAGAGCGGGTCCTTTTCTACACACAAAACAAAATATTTGCTTTGTTTGTCCCTTTTTTCCCCAAGAAGCTTACTCTCCAGGGGACAGGGGTTTGCCAGTCTTGCTTCTTGCTGTATCTGTCCCCAGCTCCTACTGCCATGCTAGGCACTTAACAGGTGACTGATAAGTAGTTCCTAAATAAAGGGGTAATGGGTCAGTCACTGCTCGGGCATCTGAACCTATGCCCTCTGAGCCATCCCCTAGGGAGCCACCTCGGTCACCTGGGCTGCCTCAGGATGCCTGCACCATATCCCTCTGTTCCAGTGACTCATGCACAGTCACTTCCAAATGACCAGGCACTATTTCAACCGTATTAATGCTAATGAGATCAATTTAGTTGGCCTTCCTTGTATTTTTTCTGCTGTGTGAAGACCCTCCCTCTTCCCAGTTGTCAGGGCAACCTGGACCTGATTCAGGCTGAAGTGAGGCAGTGATAGGGCTCAGATCTGTGTTTAAAATCACTGCAAATTCCATTTAACAGCATAATGTTTTAAGTGTGACTTTGAACCAGAAGATGTGGACCTAGGAAGGGCTGTGAGCTGGAGTTGCCTGGCCAGGGGACTCTGGGTAGATGCCAAGCAGGTTCCTCCTGGTACCACTGCAAAAGGAGAAACAGTAGAGTGGGAGGTCATCCTCGGGGAAACAAAGCCACACCTGTGTCTTCCCTGTGCCTCTTTCATTTTGTGATGGGTGACATTGCAGGCCCACCAGGAGAAGGGGCCAATAGGGAACTGGACATCCTTTCCTTTATTTATCTCCCTGTGGCCACATCAGAGAAGTGCAGTGGGCTGAAGTCAAAAGCGGGCAGAGCCGGGTACCTGCAGTCTGAGAGCCCAGAGCACTTCCGGGAACTGGCCCACCCCAGGTGAGTGCAAGGCGAATACAAGAGCAATGCCCGCCTCAAGTGGGATCCTAAGGGGCCGCGCTGGGCACTGGGGTGGGGGTAGGGGCCCAGAGACTCCTTATATTTCTAGACAAGGTCGTCGTTATCCAAAGCTGTTTGAGCAGCCGGTCGGTTGCTTCAGTGACTAACTTGGTGTAGAGGAAACAGAGTGGGAAGGTCACGGCTCTGGTGTGGGGCACACACCCAGGACCTTCAGCTCCCACTGCCAAATCACTATGGCTTTCTGGGGGGCTGGTCTCTCCCCATTTTAACCAAGATCCTGAGGGATAAGTGAAATGGTTTGAATGGGCTCCCCAAAGGCTTGTGTATTAATCCTCAAAATTATATTTAATGGTATTTGGAGATGAGCCTTTGGGTAGCAATTAGGGTGAAAGGAAGTCATCGAGTAGGGCCCTAGGATGGCACGGGTGGCTTTATCAGAAGAGGAGCAGTGACCTGAGCTAGCACACTTGCCCCATCTTGCCTTCCAGAGCCTTCCACCACATCATGATAACCCAAGAAGGCCCGTCCACATGCCAGCACCACGCTGTTGGACTTCTTAGATTCCAGAACTTGAGCCAAATAAACTTCTATTCTTTATAAATTACCCTGTCTTGGGTATTTCATTACAGCAACAGAATGGACTAAGACAATGGGTCCAAGATAGAATGACAGCCAACGTCCATATGAGAAGGACTGGAGAGAGACAACAGCTTTCCTCATGTAAGAAGAAAAAAAGGAGACCCAAGAGAAGAGACCCAGTGTCCTCCCCTGTGGGCAGAGGAAGGATGGGGTCTGCTGCCTGGACCCCACTGCCACAAGCAGGCCGCTAGCCTCCCCTCCACCTGCAGCCCTGGGCAGCTTTGCCCTTCTGCCAAGGGGATGCCGGGGCAGGGAGCAGAGCAGTGGAAGCTGAGGCTCCCTGTGGGAAGCTCTTGATCTTCCTGGAGGAAGACGGACGCACAGGCAGCTGAAGAGAAAGGCCCAGGCATTTTAGCTCAATGGGAGCAGAAAAAAGGGAAAGAACACTGCCTCGCGTTGCTCAGAGGCGTCAGTCAGGGTTCTTGCGAAAGAAGCAGATGTGACTCAGGTACAAGTCACTGGAAGGGCTTTTGATGTAAAAGAAGCCTGATGTGAAGTTAAGAAAGAGGGAGGGAGTGGAGAGGTTGACACCAAAGAGACAGAAAGAAAGACCCCTAATTGTCTCTTCAGGCTCGACATTTGCTGAAGGAAAGTCAAGGTTTAAACGGAAGGTTTGACATTTCCTCATACTTCTTTGTCGTCATGAAGACACACGGTTTTGATGGGAATTTGGTCCTGGGTCTCTGTGGCTACTGAAGGAAGGTGTGGGGCAGGGAGCTCCCTGGGCAAGGCGCGGCATTTGACCATGGCCTGCACCCGCCATGCTACCTCAAATGCAGGTCCGGGGTGGCCAGAAGCAGAAGAGCCTGAAGAAGAAGCCAGGTCCACCCTCCTTGCTGGGGACCCTGGGTGACTTCCTTCCCTCTGTGAGCTTCAGCTTCCCGTTTGTCAAACAAAAGGAGTGGGATCCTCCGCCACCACTCACAAGGCCCCAGAAATCCTGCAAAGTGTCATGTGACAGACTGTCACTCAAGAGAGCAAGTGGAGGGGCTGGGGATGTGGCTCAAGCAGTAGCGCGTGCGGCCTGGGTTCGATCCTCAGCACACATACAAAAAAACAAAAGATGTTGTGTCCGCTGAAAACTAAAAAATAAATATTAAAAAATTCTCTCTCTCTCTCTTAAAAAAAAAAAGAGAGAGAGCAAGTGGAAGTCTGCGTTGATCACCTCTGAGAACCCCTGCCCCGAGAGGAAGCAGGTCCCTGATGCAGCCCCCTGAGCAGGGCTGATCTATGCTGCACCAGTTGATCCTGTCCAGGGGTCCCAGGCCACTCTGCCTTCCAATCACAGCCCCAGCCCAAGCCCTCATCCCACCCAAGGACTACCAGAATTTCCACCTAGCTGAGTTAGAGGGTTGGGGGGCACATATGGCTCAGAGGTCTGAGGATTCTGGAGTTTTCTCTGAGGCTTCTCAGGGGCCCTGGCCCCTCAGAGCCAGAGGACTCTAAGAAGACCCAAGGAATGTGCGCCATACTGGAAACATGGGGCACTGGATTTCAATACCAACCCTCCCACTAGCTGGTGAGTCACCTTAGTTAAGATCCTTGGATTCTCAGGACTTCCGCTTCCTTTTCTATAAAGGCTGGACTTCTATTATATCCCAAGAGTCTTGGGTCGTCTTCATGGTGAGTGCATGAGTATCACCACTTTTCTGACATTTTTCCAGAGTTGGTTATCCACCAGTCTTTGTCTGGAGCAGTAGAAATCCTCAAGAAACAGCCAGGCCAAAGGATGTGGCTTGTGTCATTGGTGGGGTCCTGGGGAGCTGACTCTCACGCCCATTCCTTCACTTCCTGGTCAGGCCAAGCTCAGCTCTACAGCAAAGCTTCCCCTGAGTACCTGGAAGAGGTGGCTCAAACAGGATGCTCTCAAAGACAGAGGGCATTTTCACATTGCCAACCCATGGCGGGGACTCACAGGGTAAGAGGCGGCGGCAGCAGCCTCTGGCCCAGCCAGTGCGATGGCATCTGGGGCTCACACACCTGTGTACACTGGTACCAAAGGGTGCACATCTGTTCTCAGCTTGGCCATGGTGCAGGTCAGTCTTTTCTTCCCTGTATTAGTGATGGGCTCCTTCAGAATCCACACAAGTCTGACTCTTCTAGACTCAGCACAGCTTCCTTGCTTGTGGGCACAGGCTTGGGAGCCAAAGTACCTTGGTAAAAACCCAGTCTGCACTGACAAACTTGTGGCCATGTGCAGGGTACCTTACCTCTCTGGACCTTCATTTCATCATCCACAGAATGGGAATGAGAAAGCATGTCTACCTCAAAGGACTGCTATGGGATATTAGTGGGTTAGTTAACCTACGTAATCCTCTGAGGCTAGTCTTTGGCATGCAGTTTTGCTCCCCCAAAGTACTAACTAGCTTAGTTGGCACCACCAGTACCACCACTGTCTCCCATACTCCCTGAAGCACCCTAGGCTCTCAGAGCCACTAAAGTCCCTTGACATTTTCAGTTTCACTGCCCAACCTTCCCCTCCAAGCCAGATCCTACTCATCCATCCAGGTAAAATGTCACCTTCTCTGTGCTGTCCCCAGAAACAGTTACCCTCACATCTGTACTCATCTGTCAATAAGATCTAAAGGCAGAGGTGTCTATGCAATGCATTCCCAGCATGTCTGACTCGTGGCAGGTACTTGACACACGGCGGTACTGGGATGATAGAGGAAGTAGCTGTCAGAGCCCAGGATGGCTCCTCAGAGTGGGCTTAACCAAAAAGGCAGACTAGCTCCATCCCAACCACCGTCCAATGTCCATGCAGACCCATCAGAAAAGCCTAGGCCTGAGGCATAGTGATGGAGCTATCGAGTCTCCGTCCATCCCCAGACCACTCTCCTGTAGGGCCCCTCCAACCCAACATGCCCAGTCAGAACTCCCACAACTTGTTGGTGCCCCCTCCAGAGAAACCTCTCATCTGCCCATTGTTTCACCTCCCTACACTCTGGATCCCCACAATCTCTAATTGTTTTTGTCTCCCCAGAGAAAATGGAAGATGCACAAAGGTGGGTACCATGCCTGCCCATTCTCTGCTCATATGATGACACCCGGCTTAATATACCTGGTGGAAGGGCTGACCGCATCAGGCACCCAAAACATGCCAAGCAATGCACTGTGCAGGTTTGTGTGGGGCTCATGTAGCTATTACCCCCCACTTACAGATGAGGAAGCAGTCAGGAATGCACTTGCCCCACGGTAGAGCTGCACGGTGCCGGCACTCTGCCTGCCTTTCCCACGCACCAGGCTGCCTTCCAAGCCTGCCTTCCAAACCAGCGTAAATGTGATGTCAGATGCTATGCTCTCTTTAGTCTATTTTATCTTTATTTAAACTTTTAAGGTATTAGATTTAAGGAAGACAGCCCAGAAATGTCCAAACAGCTCCAGCATAATATCGTTATTATCATCATGATTATTTCACTTGAGTCTCCATTTGTGGGGAAACTGGATACAAATCCATCTTGCAGGCTGAATATTGTACTATTAACCCAGCCATCAGTGAGGACAAGAGGGTGGAGACCAGGCAATGGTGGGGGAGTTTGGCACGGGGCAAGACCAATGGCGAACTTGGAGAGTAAAGTGGCATTGGTAGCACCATTGGCCTTCCTAAACACCTACAGCACCAACAGTGTCGAGAAGTCAGCAGCCATCACAAGGCCCACCGTCAGCCAGAGATCTCACCAATAGAGGCTGCAGTCCACTCAGGAAGTACGTCCACAACAAACGCACCACCACCACCAACAGGGAGCCAGACACTATAGGAGGCCTGCTGGGCTGATGGTGAGAGCCCAGGAGAACAGGCCATCGACCAGAAAGAGCCGGCCAGGGGGCGACCCCCACCCGCTGCTGCCTTGCTGAGCTGGGCATGCACATGCTCACGTGAGCCTCTGGAGCCAGGACCTCCGGGCTGAGTCTCTTCAGCAACCTGCTGCTTGAACACGAGAGAACCGACCACTCCCCAAGAAAGTCCTCCCATCGCTAGATGGAATGACCCTCACCTGCTTGCACTGACCTTCAGGACGACTCTCTTCCCCACGGCAACCCTTCCAACGTTGGAATTCAGGTCGCCCGAGTCTTCCCAGACCAAAGATCCCATCTCCTCCAACAAGCCATCATTTCTGGCCTCCTTTCATCCTAGATCCTGTTCTCTACTGAAGCTACTGTCCCCTGGCATACATTCTGAGGTGTGACAGTGGCACTTGGAGGCTGGGCTGGCCATTGGTTTTGTGGTGTGACTACAGAGCCTTGACCACCGCAGTCTGACCTTGCAAAAGCTTCTCTGGCAGCCAAGGATGCCTTCGAAATTTCCTGCTGCTGCGGAAACCATGATGCCTGCTGCAGAGCTTCTGAGGCTCCTTGAAGAACACGAGGCCCCAAGGGCCAGAGGGTTTGGGCAGGCGGGGCCATAGGCAGGTGTGTGGCTCTGCCACCTGCTGTAATTGGAGCATAGCCGCTTTGGCCTTGATTGACAAGTGGGACTCTACGTAAGTGTGAAGCAAGAGCACCACTAATTACAGCGTCTGCAACCACGAGTGACCCCTGACATTCCACTCTGCCTTAGTCCTGTGCTCTCTCTAGGCCTGAGCTCCTGCATCCCACAGCACACCCGGGCTCAAGCCAGCGCCAGAGGGAAGGGGCCACCCTGCCTGGCTGGGAGACCTAGGGCTCTTGGCTCTGCTGGGGGCCTGACTGGCTTCTCCTGCCCCGGGGCACTCTGGAGACCCAGGTCTGCACTGCTCATTCAACAGTGTCTTGGGGAGGCCCAGAGCCCGCTAGTGGGGAAACCTCTGTGCTGTGTAGGCGACGTCAACATTGCTCAGGGCTCGGTGTCCTGAGGACCCAGAGCTGGGACTCCCAGCGCCCTCGGAGGTGCCAGGCCCTCCCAGAGCTCCCAGGAGGTGACCCCGCAGGAGTGGGGCGGGGCCTAGCGGTTCCGGGGCGTGGCCTGGGCGGGGCGTGGCCAGGGTGGGCACTCACAGGGCAGCGTCTCGGCGCTGTTCTTCTGGATCATTATGCAGAGCTGTAGCACCAGTTGGGGGGCGCTCTCCAGGAAGGTCTCCAGGAGGCGCAGCATGTTGACGTCTGCATATTCGTACATCATAGCCCAGTAGAAGCGTCGCTGGTGTTCCTTCTGCCGCTGGCTCTGAATCCCCAGGTACATGGTGCGGATATACCTGCAGGGAGACACAGGACAGAACACAGAGGCGTGGGTGGGGTGGGCGCTGCAGAAGGACCCGGGCCATCCCTGCCTGTGCCGGCCCCCACCCACCCACGTGGGCGCACAAGGTCCCGGAGACTTGCTCGGGGCAGATCAGAAAAATCTGACATCTGGAGCCCTAGGCGAGTCCTTCCCATCCTGGCCTCTGTGCGCTCATCTGGAAAATGGGAGAGTGGGGCCAGATGATCTTCCAGGGCCTACCACTTAAGCATCTTAGTGAGCCCAGAACGCAGGTGGACTTCCTCGGGTTCAGGATCATAGGGAAGCATTCCAAGAGAGTTGACACTCTGCTGCACTCTAGAGAGGGTGGGAATTAGCCTTTGTGACATTCCACTAAGTGCCACTCACTGACTGGCCCTACCTAGGAGGTGAGTTGATATGGCAGATGGGAAAGTTGGAGCCCTGAAAGTTCATGCTCCCAAGCTGGAGGGCTAGTAAGAATGGCAAGTTACCCACCACAGCCCATATGTCCCCCTGCATCAGGGAGCCCGCAAAGGAGCCTTCATCCCTGGTCAGTCACAGATCCACTGACCCCTCTGTCAGGATGACACCCAGGCTCCACAGGGGGAGCAAAGGGCAAAGGAAGCAGGTCCAGGTGGAGTGCTTGCAGGTCAGCCCTGCGTGCTGTGGGACCTTGAACCAGTCTTCTAACTCTACCCCTAACTCACCTTCTGTAACGAGGGAGCCTCATAGAGTGTGTGGCCCATTAGAGATGAGCAGGTGGGTACCCACCTTGGGTAAGCCTCACTTTTACCTGAACTTTCTGGAACTGTATCTGCAAGCCCCAGTCAGGCAAGAGGACAATTTAAGGTCCCATCAAAACCCACTAGTGGCCTCTGAGGCAGGGCCAGGGTCACGGGTGTAGGCCTCAGAGGCCTGTCCAAAAGCATCAGGAAGTTCAGCTTTGTGGGTCCAGTTAGGATTAAGCAAGGAACTAGTGCCATAGCCAGTGGGAGAGAACCTGGCATCCCCAGGGAGATGTGGCCACACGCTCCGTGCATGTTCTGCCCACATTCCTGAGCCTCCCAGAGTGCCGTGCCAGTATCAGACCTGGAGCACATGGCCGGCACCCTGTGGAGGCCCAGCTGTCCTCAAGTATTTCCAAGTGCCCAGTTGGGGCTACAAGACGACCCTCCCTGTCCCCACCATCACCACCGGCCTTGTCTGCATTGTCGCTGGTCTGCACTGCCCTCTCCCGCCCATAACCGCCCCTCTTCCCGCAGCAGCCAAAGTGCTCCTTGAAGAGCCCACGTATGGCCCTCGCTCCTCTTCCGCTGACCCTCCACAGCTCCCCATGGTACTTGGAGTGATCCAGAGCTGTCCTCATGGCCCAGCACACTGCCACCTCTCCAGCCTCACCTCTGTCCTTTCTCTAGGCCTCCCTCAAGGATACTCCAGGACATGTGCCCACTGACTCAGAGGTGTGACCCCCCCCCAAAATGTGCTGGCCAAAAATAAAAAAGAAACAAAGTACTGGCCACGTGAGCCCCCCCTCCCCCCAAACGTCTGGGACAGTGCTGTGGCATTCTCTCTGGACCCCTAAGGCCTTTGGGGGAGATTCTGGTGGCTATCCTGGAGAGACCCACCTGAGGACCCAGGACCCACACCTCATCTCGCTGGTTACACCCCTGAAGTGAGTGGATGCTGTTCTACTGAACATTAAAGCAAGGTGCACTGTGGTGCCCTCCATTAGGAGGGACATGGGGAAGGTCCAGGCACACAGGGGTGCCGGCCTGTGGAGTCCCAGCCTGCCTCTTGGGGCAGGTCTGCTCGGTGCCACTTAACAAGTGGGAAACTAAGGCTGGAGGGGAAGCCAACACAGAATTCTCGTTCTGTTCCAGGTGTTGTCACCTGCTGGCTGTGGCACTTCCCATGAGTGGTCCCTCTGTCTGGGCCCCTGCCTGTGAATTCATACCATCAGGGAGACGGGGGGAGGCCCAGGAAGGAGAGGGAGTCTGTGACACTTGATCTGTAAAGCTGCAGCGTCACCAAGGGGTGGCTGGAGGGGTCAGAGATACACACAGAGAAAGAGAGAGAAACAGATGTGAGAGACAGAGGAGGAGAGGAAATTGAAGGAGGAAGGAGAGAGGACAGGGATGAAGGTTTGGGGCCTGAGGCCAGGCCTGCTGGGGAGATGCTGGGGACAATGGGGGCTGGGAGGCCCCTCTAGGGAGCTATCATCGTCATTAGCTTTGGAGGGGATGGAGAGCCAGGCAAGAAGGGCAGAGGGGCCAGATGTGGTGGCAGCTTGGGAAGGCAGGGCAGCAGGGGACAAGGATTCACTGGCTAGGCACTGAGACAGGGCCTCAAACCCAGAGGCTCCGCAGCCACGTGCAGAACAGTCAAGTGTCCGATGGAGCCCTGGTGCTCCATTGGTATCACCAATCAGAACTGGTCCCTGATCCAAAATTCAGCTGTACCCATGTGCCGTGGCCATAGACTCACACCAGGAGCCTGACCACAAGTGCACACTACCTTGGGGTACACTCTGACCACGCACTCTGTCTCCTACCTTTGCAAGTGGCCCAGCTGCTGAAGGAATGATCATGTGGCAGAACCAAGCCCATCCACCCGGCCCCCGATAACGCCTGCACTCAGGTTCCCTGGATCTGTCCTTACCAGAGAGCCGCTCTCCCTCCATCCTCAACCTCCCCCTGGCCACACGCCCTGCTGCCCCACAAGGTGGGGGAAAGGAACACAGTGAACAGAATGTGCTGATTGGCCTGGAAGACCTGCCAGGAGAAGCCGGGCTCTCCCCCGTGAGAGCACCCAGGTGTGGGAGAAGCCAGCGGGAGGGCAAAGCCAGAGTTGCACCCTGAGCTGGTTTCAAACAGATGCCAGGCACAGAGGACGCCACAATCACACCGGAATCAAGTTCGGCAGTGCCACCCCCTGCAGTGCAGCAGCCTGCACCCAGGGGAGCACCAAGTTGGAGTCAGCTCGGGAACCCTCAGGGCAGGTGCCTGCACCCCCTCCCCTGCACTCTGCTCTTCCGTCCTTCAGTCCTTGGTCCCCAGCAGACAACGGGGAGTGCTGGACACTCTCTGGAGCTAGGTCTGATCACTAACCCATTGCCACCTCCACTTTGCAGGTGGGACCCCCCCATGCCAGAGAGTATCAGCCCCTGTCTCAGTCACTTGAGGACCATGGGGAAGAGCCAAGGGTCTCTGACTCCCTGGCCTTGGTGGTCCCTGCAGAGCACACGTGAAGCTCCCGCGCCTCGTGTCCTAGCAGCTGCCCTCCAAGGGGCTGGGATTCCTCCTCCTCTGAACTCCCCCAAGGCCAGCTTCCCTCGTGGTCTAAAGAGCTTCCAGGAAACAAGCAGCCTGGAGGCTGGGGACACTGCACCTCTCCTCTGAGCCCCTGTGCCTGTCCTCTCTGCTCCCTCCATCCCATTTCCCACCAGTAAACTCAGTGCTAGTCTGGGAGACCTGAGGCTGCCCTCCTGCTGCTGCCTCTTGCTGGGCCTCCAACTCCTGTGCAGACAGATTTGGCCCGTGGCCACACGGTGGCGCCAGACACTAAGCATCGCAGAAAGGATGCTCCACACGGGTGACCTCATACCTAAAGGCCCGCGTCTCCTCTGCGACAGAGCAGGGTGCAGGGGCCGTGGGTGAGGCTACAGCCCAGAAGTGCTGGGTCCCCAGGGGAAAGCCCAGAGCCCGCAGGAGGAACACTGGCTGCCACACCTCCAAACTCCCTGTTGTCCCCTTCCCTGGCATGTTCCAGAATGCTCACCTCCCCCAGGTAGGAAGCTCAGGAGAGAGAACACCCAGCCTTCCTCCTGCATTTGCCCCCACCTCTTATTGCCCTCCTGTCACACCACCTCTCCCCCAGAAGCTCTGGATCATGAGGTGCTGGTGGAAATGCAGATGGGCCATGGGCGGGACGGGGCTGCGGCCTGCAGGACTGTGTGACCTTGAGCAAGTCACTTCCTGAGGTTGGGGCAGGCTGGAGGTTCTCTGAGCTTCGCCAACATCTCACAGCTTCCTCCTTCAAGTGACGGCTTCCCAGAACCCAAAATACAGTCCACACCTTCACAAATAATAGCACCTGGTGTCTGCACACCTCTCCTGAGCTGGGCACTATTCTGAGCGTTTTGCATGAATGAGTCGATGTGAATGGGTTAATGGCGCGGACCCGATTCCTGCAGTGCTCCATGAGGAGGTACAACGCTCACCTCAGCTCAGTGAACTGAAGCACCAGGTGAGATGCACTCCTCAACTTACCAGCCTTGTGAGTGGCCAACCAGCGCTTCATGCCCAGCGGTCTGGCTTCAAGGCCAGTGGCCCTGCCTCCAGCCCACACACCCCTCAGGTTGACCCGTCTGGCTCTTGCCTTCT
Organism: Marmota flaviventris; assembly: GCF_047511675.1. NCBI lineage: Eukaryota > Metazoa > Chordata > Mammalia > Rodentia > Sciuridae > Marmota > Marmota flaviventris. Next base: position 172,103,235 of record NC_092500.1, read on the forward strand.
GAACTTTGTCCAACCTACAACCCTCATGACAGAGGAGCAGAGTCTGCCCCAAACACAGGGCTCCTTTCCTGTTCTGCCACATGCTGTCATCTTGGGGGAACATCAACAAGCCCTAATTTTCCTCGTCTGTGAAACACCTCGTCCAGACCAAGGCTCAGGACATGTTGGACAACTGGGCACATGCCGTCTTGAGCCCTCAGAGGTCCACATGCCTGTGGGGGACAGGTGGGGACAGAGGTCGCTGTGCAGGTGGCAGCACATCCTGCTCCCTGCTCTCCTCTTGTCTCCTCCTCCGCCCGCTCTGCCCATTTCCTCCCCTAACTTTATAAGCTGTGGAACTGTCTGAAGCTCCTTAATCCTGCCTCGAGGGGTACTCTCTCGTTCCCCAAGCACATTTTCATTTTTACATCAGCACTTATCTTTTTTCTGATGGCTCATCTAAGGCTCAGAGAGCTGAGTGATATCCTGAAGGTCACACAGCCAGTCCTGGTTCAGGCAAATCAGAGGCCTTTCCTAGACTGTGTTGCTCCACTGGGAGTTAGCTAGGGTCTGCCGCAGACTGACCAGGATGGAAGATAAGTGATTTCTACCAGGCTCGGGAGGCTAAAGAGTTTCACCTATCTGTACCCACAGTCCCTGGCTGCTCAGCGTGGCATATTGAAACCTCTGATTGTGGAAAACAACAAACCCTCAAAGTCCCCCAAACAGGGCCGAGTCCAGGTTTTGCTGGACCTGAAGCTTACAGAACCACTTGAAGAAAAATAGTACTCTCTACCAAGACCTTAAAGTGCAAGCAGCACTACTCTACGCACTCTTTCCTAGAAAACAAAAAGGGAAATTTTATGAGCACAGCATTACTCAAACCTGGTACCAAAAAAAAAAAAAAACAAAAACAAAAAACTAGAAACAATACCAAAACAGAGATGTATAAATCTTCAATAAAATATTAGCAAATCAAATCCAATAACACATAGAAAATATGCCATAGCAGAGCCAATGGAATTAATCTCGGAGATGAAATGCTGGCTCAATGTTCAAAAAAATCAATCAATGTCATCTATGATATGAATGATAAAAACTACAGATCACACCAATTGATGCAGAAAAAAAAAAGCAGTTGATAGAATTCAACATCCACACACCAGAAAAACTCTCATCAAACTACATATTGCAGGAAATTTCCTTAGCCGGATGTAGATATGAGACATTTACAAAAACCCCCAGATAATATACTGAATAATAAAAGAGTGAATGATTTTGTCTTAAGGTCAGGAACAAGGCTATGATATCGACTTTTACCACTCATATTCACCATCATACTGGAAGACCGAGCCAGTGCAAAAAAATCAAGAAAAAGAAATATAGACAGAATGCAAAGGAAAAAAGTAGAACTGTCCCTGTTTGTAAATGACACAATTGCCTAGATTGAAAATCCTCAGGCACCTACAAAAAACACATAGAATTTATTAGTGAATTTATCAGTGCCGCAGTCTGGCTGCAGCAAAATAACCGGGGGGTGACGAGCAACTTGTGTAGATTGATACAGCAGGAGTAGGAGCCGTTTATTGTAGGACAGGAGGGGTATATATACATTCCACACAGCTTATCTAATTAACATAAACTAGATACAGCAGTCAACCAATAAGGAATCTCCACACTTAATGGCTCGCTGGCGTTACTTCACAAACCACTCCCTCTGCAAAATGCCAGGCGCCATCTTGACTTGTTTACAGACTCTAACATTTCCCCCTTTTGTTTAATTTAAATAACGACCATAGTGGTTTTTACACAAACACCACAAACAATCTGCTACAAGCAGGAGGGGAGGATACAAAATGCCACAATACCAAGCCAATTGATGGCTCCATGCAAGAAGCCCTTGGAAAAATTATACCAGCAATGACACCGTTAGCAAAGATACCGAGTTACAATTTGTTGTAGATTACAGTTTGTTGTCTCAGTCCAGGTAAAGCAGTGTCTCAATAGATTAACTCACAGTCCAGGTAAATCACAGTCCAGGTAAGTTCTGCAGGCAGCTAGCTTAAATCACAGTCCAGGTAAATTAGCCTAAGCTGTAGCAGCAGAAACAGCAACAGCTCCAAAGTCTCGTCCATTTCTCAGCCACTAAGAAAACAACCTTCTGAACAATTTAGTACATTATCTCAAGGTTTTTTACATTTGAAATAAGCCTTAATAGTGCTCATTACTCATTAGCTTCCAGGTGTAGGAGAACCATTGCAGTTACTGGCCTTGGAAATGATCTAACTTCAGGGATGCAGCTGTCTTCCACCTGCAGAGTCCCGGGTGAGTGTCCCGGACTCAAACTGCCACTGGGCCCAGGGAGCAAGAGCCCACGAGACTGTGCCTCCAGGTCAGGTCTGGATTTAGGTTCTCACAGTGGCGTCCTGCTCCCCAGGCGGGGGGCGGGGAAGAGCCAGCTGCCGCTGCTTGGAAAGTCCTTGCTGCGCCAAGACCGGCTCGCGCACTTGGCAGCCGCTGCGCTGATTCACGCACCCTCCGGTACCGAAAAGTATTCAGTAATAGCCTTTTGCTGCAACTTTTTTCCTGATAATCCTCCCTCCTCTAACTTTTTTTTTTTTTTTCTGACTAGAGTTCCTGGGCTTCCATCAACACATGCCCTAAGTGCTCTTGGTTCCACTGCGGTGCCTCCTTCCCTTAGTAATTTACTTCTCACCCCTTCCATATTTTCGTCACAAAGACAATACAATACACTGAGACAAAACAAGACACAAACATACTGTATCAATCTTCTCCATTTTCTCAAAATGGCCATTTTTCCTCTCGCCCTATCTGCCTAGGGACAAGCAGATTTGCTCCCGTCCTATCTAGGGACGGGCAGCTTTTTTTTTTTTTCGTCACTTACCCCCGAGTGTCCCGGGACTCCCCCGACGGGCCACCATCTGCCGCAGTCCAGCTGCAGCAAAATAACCAGGGGGTGACGAGCAACTTGTGTACATTGATACAGAAAGAGTGGGAGCCGTTTATTGTAGGACGGGAGGGGTATATATACATTCCACACAGCTTATCTTAATTAACATAAACTAGATACAGCAGTCAACCAATAAGGAATCTCCACACTTAATGGCTCGCTGGCGTTACTTCACAAACCACTCCCTCTGCAAAATGCCAGGCACCATCTTGACTTGTTTACAGACTCTAACATATCAGTATCATATAATGCAAGTTCAGCAAATAAAAATCAATTGTATTTTTATAAACTATGATTGCACAATTGAAAATTTAAATTTTAAAAATACACTATTTAAATTTTCTCCCAAAGATGAAATTCTTAGATATGAATCTAATAAAACATGCAATAAATTTATGCTAAAGCTACAAAATGCTAATAAAAGAAAACCTAAATGGTAGAGACATACCGTGTTCATGGATATGAAGATACACTATTAAGATGACGGTTGTTCTGAAATTGGTCTATAGATTCAAGTAATTCCAATAAAAATTCCAGCAGAATTTTTGCAGATACATACAAGCAGATGCTTAAATTTATATGGAAAGGCAAAGGAACTAGGATTGACAAAACAATTATGAAAAAGAAGAATAAATTTGAAGGACTCACTGTATCTGACTTTAAGACTTACTATAAAGCTGCAGTAATAAAGATGGTGCAGTATTGGCAAAGAGAGAGAAGAAGCATGGGTCAGTGGGACACAACAGAGTCCAGAAACAGACCCCCACAAATATGGCCAACTGATTTTTTTACAAAGTTGCAAAGACAATTCAATGAAGAAAGGCTTCCCATTGGTGTGGTAAGAATTAGTCATCCATGTCCAACAGATAACTTAAAATACATCCTAGACTACAATGTAAAACTGTGGGACTTCAAGGAGAAAATCTTGGTGACCTTGCATGAGGTGAAGAGTTCTTATATATGGCAGCAAAAGCATGACCCATAAAAGAAAAATAGATTAACTAAATCATCAAAATAAAAAACTTCTGCTCTGTGAATGACATTGCTAAGAGAATGAAAAGACAAGATGTAAACTGGGAGAAGACATTTACAAATCACATATGACACAGAACTTGTACCCAGAATACACAGAGAACTCTCAAAATCCATCTGCAAGAAACAATCAACCCAATTTTTAGAAATGGGCCAAGGATTAGAATAGACATTTCACCAAAGAAGATGTTGAATGGTAAGTAGGCACAGTGGGAAAAAACTCAACATTGTAAAGTAGCAAAACACATTAAAATCACAATTTAAAAAAACACAATAAGGTAGTTCTTCATACCTCATTGATCTAAAATATTTTTAAACTGACAATGTCCAGCACTGGAGAGAATACAGGAATGATCATATATTACAGGTAGGAATGCAAATGGTACAGCCTCTCTGCAAAATAAATAGTTCTTATAGCCTCTTATAAAGATACTCTTATATGATGCAGCAACCCAATTTCTGGGTTGAATAGAAATTATCTAGAAACATAAGAAATTATCTAGAAACAATAACTTATGTCTACACAAAAATGTGTACCCAAATGTTTTAGCAGTTCCATTCATAATTGCCAACTATTCCTCAACAGGGAATGGATAAACCAACTGTGGCACATCTATACTGTGGGCTGCGACTCAGGAATAACAATGCACAGAGCAGCAATGCACAGATAACCTGCATGCGTCACAAGGCGTCACGCAGAAGGAGAAGGCTGTGTGAACAGTTCTGTACTGAGCAACTTCACCTGCCTGACATCTGGAGAGGTGGAGAGAGAGAATTAGTAGCTGCAAGGGTTGGAGCTAGGGGGGTGCTTTACTTAAAAGGGGGTGTTCTATGGCAAGGAAACCATCAGTGAGACAATTATGGTGGTGGTTGTGTGTTTCTATATGTGCATTGAAACTCAAAGACCTTTCCAGACACACAGAAAAGTCAAGTTTACATTACATAAATGTTCTTTTTAAATTTTTTACCAAAAAAAAAAAAAACTAGTTTAAAATATTTTAAAGCGTATGAGAATGCAGGGGTGCACATAAGGTGCTGGAGAGGCTGCGGCAGGAGGATGGCTCAAGCCCAGTAGTTTGAGGCCAGCCTGGACAACATGGTGAGACCCTGCCTCAATCTGAAAAGAAAAGGAGTATAGAAGGACAAGTACAGAATTAAGTACAGGGCCCTAAAACTCAAGTTTCAGTAGGGCCACAAGTCCACCTGTCTTTGAATACCTTCAGAACCTGTTTCTCACACCTTATCTCAGAACCTGTTTCTGCAGACTTCTTTTTCTTTTTAATACATTTTCTTTCTTTATCTATCTATTTATTTATATACGTGTGGTGCTGGGGATCAAACCCAGTGCCTCATATGTGCTAGACGAGTGCTCTACCGCTAAGCCACAACCCCAGCCCCCTCTGCAAACTTCTTGCAGGAACAAGCCCTCAGACCCTAGAGGGAAAGGCCCAAAAGAAACCTCCTTCCAGAACCAGCTGGTGCCAAGGATTCAGCACTCCTGCACCCAGGGAACAGCACCCAGCCAGACAGGCAAGAAGGCAGGGGCAAAGAGCCCACAAGAAGGGTGGTTTCCTATCCCCCGGCCCTTCCTGCTTCTCCCCTTCCTGACCAAAGTCTCTTGGGGCCTGGCCCTGGGGACTGCACCCTGAGGACATGACTCCCTGGGGCCATTGGGGAATGACTCTGGGGTACTGACTCACCCCAGGAGGAAGGAAGGGAAGGGGGAGGGAGGGAGGAACCTCAGGGGAGAGGGGCTTCAGGTGGCAGGAACTACAAGGCCAGGCTGGACTCTGATGGAAGCTACTGACAGACCCAGGCCTACCTTCCGACATCCAGGGTGTGCCTGCCAGTCTCCAGAGCCCAGGGCCAGCCAGGGGGTCATCAACCCCAAGAAGCCATTAGAAATCTGTGGGGATAACTGAGCAGAGACCATGGCAGGCCCTGAATTCCACCTGTGCCCAGGTCTTTCTGACCTGCCTTTACGTGACCCTCCATCCCCACCCCACCCCCCACCACAGCCTCAGCCCTGCCTCCAGATGCAGAAGTCCCCGTCTGCAGAACTGGCCTGGTGGGTTGGTGCAGGGGCAGGAAGAGGAGATGGTGTACACCCAGGGCCGTGCAGTCACAACCGAGGCCAGAAGTCACCAGGTAGGAGCACATGGCAGGCCTCTGAGGCATCCTACCCGCTCTGCACATGGGGCAACTGAGGGTTGGAAATCAGCAGAGGTCACCCTACTGGCTTTTGGGACCCATGAGCTCAGTCATTGACAAGGATCTGTGTGAGCCTGGTTAGGATCTCACTCCCCCAGGGCCAGGTCCTAGCCTGGCTGTGCCCAGCCTCCACAGTGTCCAACACATAGGAAGACACTAAAGGGCATCTGCTGCTGACCTTGGTGGCAGGGCCGGCTGGCCTCGCCCCAGCCTCCTGACCTCAGAGGTCAGCCTGCAGGGCCACACAGCTGCATTTCTCATTGAGCTGCAGGGCCTTCCTGCAAGGGGTGGGCCTCTCCATCTTGGCCGACAGCCTGAGACCACCCCAGCCAGCAGAGCCTTGTTGGCATCCCCTGCAAGCCCAGGGTTTACCAAGGAGGCCACCGAGGCCCAAGGCCACAGCACCCCGCAGGCCCCGACGGCCCATCCCAGGCTGCTCCGCCGTCCACAGCCAGGCCCAGGGGCTGAGCTCCGACCTCTTCATGGCTCTTCCCAGAAGGACAGGGAAAGCTGACCCCAGGCAGGACAGGGTTTTCTCTGAAGCCAACAGCAGCTGTCCGCCTGCAGCCTCCTTGCTATTTCAAAAATGCCTTCTACTTTTGTCATATTTGAATTCTAGTAGCCACGCCTCCAGGTCCACCCAGACATGTCAACCCGCATTCTCTGTCACACCCACACTCCGGCACCCGGCCACTGGCGGCCACCTGCACTCCACACCCAGACACCCTGTGCACACCGCACACTCTGCACACAAGGACTGTCTACACCCACCCATGTGCTCACACCCTGCAGCCGTGCCCTGCACACACACACACACACACACTCATGCTACAAATACGTGTCTTGGATCTCCATCTGCACAGACACCTGCAAACGCGGTCACAGCCATGGCCCTGCATCCACAGCCAACCTGGAGTGCTGAGGGGAGGGAGGTTTGTCTGTCCTCCCCTGTCCCCCCTGGATTCCCTGCTTCTGGCCATTTGTTGTCACCGTTATGTCCACAGGGAGGGCAGGCAGACAGAGAGAAGAAAGCCAAGCCCCTGTCAAGCCACCAGAACCCTTGGTGGCTGTGGACCCCTTAGAGAGAAGAGTGGGGGCCACCTAACTACCAAATGGGAAGTGAGGGTCTAGGGGACCCAGATGTGATGACAGACTGTCCTTGCTATTGAGGACAGAGCTCTTACCAGCCACAAAAGCCCCTCCTGAGGGCTCACCCAGAACTCCACCTGCTGAGCCTCCTGCCCTGGCCCCTGCCCTCCTCACGCTGTCCCACCTCTGCTCTCCTGTGCCAGGCTGACTTGCCGTAGCAGCAGAGGTGCTATAGGAATGCACCCTCAGCTGCATCCCACCAGGGTGGCGGAGCTGCCTGCCCGAGTTCTGCCCAGTGGGACCACCCAGGGTGGGAAGGGCAGGCGGCCATGTGCAGGAGGCAATAGGTCCAGGAGGTTTCCGGGCCCCTGGCTACATGGCTTGGGTAGGGACCTCCCTGTCTGTGCTCTTCCCACTCCCATCTTACAGATGTGGAAACTGAGGCCAGCCGAGTTCTAGTCACCGAGTGGCCCCCGGGGCCTCTGTGACCTCACCTCTCTCCCACACTCACTGCCCCCTGGCCATGCTGGCAGCTCTCCACCCCCAACCTTGCGGGGTGTGCCCTCACTGTGTCTTGGTCTCTGCCTGGAGACCCTTCCTGAGCAGGCGGAGCCCCCTCCACAGGCCTTACCTGCTACCCAGGCCTGTCACCCTTGGGATGATCAGACTCAGTATAACAGTGGTCCCCGTTGACTGGCTCCTTTCTCAGGCCCAGCACGTGACGTGCTCTACCCTCATTCCCTTGTGTAACCCTCCCCACACCTCAGAATGGCTTCAACGCAGAAACTGAAGCAAGTCACTGCCCAGGGCAGTAGCCACCAGGATGCATGCCCAGGCCAACTGACCCCAAGGTGACGCCCTGATCTAGAGCATGATCATCTCCTGTTTATTCTCTCTCTCTCTCCCTGCCTCATTTATTACTTTCAACAACCCTAAAACTAGATCACCTGTTAGCCCCACTTTACAATGAAGGAGACTGAGGGCCAGAGGGTTAAGTGGCGTGTTCATGCTAGAAAGCAGGTGTGAGCCTCTGCCTGGACCACATGCCTGTTTCCCACCTGGAGGCCTCTCCCCTCTGAGATCAGGGCTCTCTTTACCCTCTCTCCGTACAGTCTCCGTACCTCGACCCAGTGCCAAAGCCACTTAAAAATCAGATGCCTCCCCCCCTAGACTTGGCTCCCAGGAGGGGGGTCGCATGCCCCAGGTGGCTGTCCCACTGGTAGATGTGCAGCTGAGGTGTGCTACCGTGACCTGGCCCAGCTCTGGTGGAAAGCTGGTTTCCTTTGGCCACGAGCTGTCTGCAACCCCAGCTTCAAATGCAGGCCACACAGGTCCCCCGAGGTAGGCAGCCAGCTGAGGCAGGAGCTGAGTCAAAGCAGGAAGGATTTGCATGGAACGGGAGAGGGCACTTCAGAGCCCACTAGGGGGAGACAGATTTTCTGCCCATCCCAGACAGTTTGAAAAAATAGAAGCCAATCTCCTGGGGCTGCTACATACTCCAGCTCACAGAGGGCAGGGGCCAGAGCTGGAGGCCTCCCAAGGGCCCTCTTGGCTCTGCAGTCTAACACCCTGAACGGCAGAGCCAGCACCCATGCACGGGCCCCTCCTTCCAGCTCCCTCAAAACCACCCCAAATGCAAAGTCTGGATGGCTCAAGGGACCCACCAAGCCCACACAGCCAGGAATAGTGCACCAATGCAGCCCTGACTAAGGGTTCCAAGCTCTCTGCCAGTATGAGAATGGATTCTAGAATCTTTCATAGCATGGCTGGCACTGGAGAGCTCTTTACATGACCCCAAATGGGCACAGCTTCAGCCAGGAGGGAAGGTGGAGGGCACCGGCTGCCAGCTCAGCCCCTGGGAGCAGCACAGCCATCGGAGCTATTTTTAGCCCTTCTCTCCCGAGTCCTGACATCAGCTAAACAACGGTGGCAGCTCAGGGCACGCGTATGAGAGAGCAGGCTTGAAATGGCATTTCTTCCAGGGCCCGGAGAAGGGGCAGGGGAAGGTGCCTTGCAGCTTCAGGCAATGATTGCAACAGGCAGCGCCACACGATCTTTCTGAATGTCAGCCTCCACCGTGGGGTGGCCTGCGCCCTGGCCGGGGCCAGACTTCCCTAACACCCAGGGCTCAGGAGAGCATTCCCCCAACACAGCCCAGCCGCCTCCTTCCCCACTCATTTCCCACCTGCTCTGCAGCCTAACACTCCCAGTAGGACCAGGCTACGTCCCCTTCTCCAAGACACTGCAAAACTACTTGATGAGAAGCACCCAAATGCCTCGGCAGACTCATGTTTTGGAGAAACGTCTTTGGACAGAGACCAGGTTTGGGGTTTTCGACTTATCTTGGTGTGTCCGGTATGAGGCACACTCCTGGCACCTAATAGGCACTAGATGTATGCACAAGTGAATACACAAGTTGGGCAGCCTGTTAGTGAAATCCTTAGGCTCTGGGAAGTTCAGATATTCACACCCCAAGTTCCCAGAGCTGGGATAAGGAAGCTCCCACTTTCCCAGGTTCTGCCACACCTCTGCATCCCCAAGTCTCTGTGGTGGCCCAGAGCAGCTCTTCCTCCCGGCCCCCTCTTGCCCTTGCCCTCCGCTCACTGACTTCTGGCCCAGCCCTCCGTCCTGGTGGAACAGCGGCTGCACTGATTTCCTGTCCAGCCAGATGTGCTCTGCCACCCACGGGACACGCCCATTGAGGGTGCTCCTGTGCCTGGAGCTGTGACCCTGCCGTGGCACTGTGGGGAGGGAGGCTCCACCTTGACCTAAACCAGGGCTGAAGCCCCGGCTGTGCTCCTCTGCTGCACCCTGCTGCGAGGTCTCCGCAGACGTCAGAGCACCCCACATCTTCAAGAGGGGCTCACTGGGCCAAAGTCAAGTCCCCTGAAGATTGCCGGGGACATCAAATATGTAACTAACATCAAAACATGAGCACATGGTAGAGCCACCCAATACGGAGGCCCCAAGGTACTGTGGGCACCAGCAGGAGGATGTGATTTTACCCTTGTTCTAGCCCCGGGTGCAGGTGTCCTCTCCCATCCCATGACACATCTGTCATTTATGAACTTGTCTGAGACATTGAAGGTGCTTCTCGGGGTGGGTTATTCTCCCCGGGGACGAGGCTGTCCTTCAATTTGCCTTAAATGTGCCCCTTTCAGACACTCCTCAGCATCCACTGCAGTGACCAGCTCCCTCCCAATCAGATTCAGGCATCCAACGGACATGACTGAGCGCCTACTGCATGCCACACACTGTGAGAGGCTCAGGGGACCCAGACAAAATCCCTGCCCTCATCCTCTTCAGACCAAAGAAGGCAGGACCCATGTGGAGCTGGGCACGGAGTGGAAGAAGGGGAGCCTCCCACGTCCACGGCCAGGCACGAGGAGTGTTTGTAACAGGGGCATCGAGTGGAGTGTTGAAGGAGGAGCGCGTTTCCCCAGCAGCGACAGGGAGATGGGGTTCCGAGCAGATGGCCACAGAACGGGAAGGAGCCTGACAGATTTGTGTGGGCAGGGAGAGGAGGGAGGCTGCACAGGAAGGGCCTGTGGAGGGCCCGTCCAGGAGGACAGGGAGGTGAGGGCCGGATGTCCTCACTAGAAATCCCACCCTGCTGCGGTGGAAGGCAGCTGGAGCCAGGAGACCCAGGCCCAGGGACTGCAAGTGAGGAGCCTGTGCCAAGGGCTGGTGCTGGGGAAGAATAAGCCCCGGGCCCCAGGGAGAGGGAGGAAAGGACGGCAGGGCCCAGGGTGGTGCTCTTGTCCCGGTGGGCAGGGCTGCCCCCAACGAGATGGACCCAGGAGGAAGGGGCAGTACTGAGAGGAGAATGGGGACGAGTTCCCAGGAACGGCAGGGAGGCCCTTGTGGGTTTGTGTACAGCGTAGGGGGACATGGGGACTGGAGAGGCTGGGGGAGTCTGGAGGCATGGCGGGGCCACCAGGGAGGCTGCATGGAGTGGAGCAGGCAGGACCGGCCTGAGGACAGCAGCTTCAGAAAGGGAGGGACGGAGGGGCCTCGGATGATCCTGGTGAGAGAGGACAGGAAGTTATGCCCAACAAGGCAAGAAGGAGAAGGAGAAGAAGAAGAAGAGAAGACAGACAGACAGACAGCTCGGAGCGGCCACCTGGGGCCTCACAGGTTCTCGCCCAAGCCCAGCCCTCCAAACCCGCCGGTTCTGGTCCCTGGGTTCCATGTTGCAGATTCCCTGATCGAGTATCACACCTACATTTTAAGTCACATCTGTGCTGAACACATACAGACTCTTTTTCTTGTCATTCAACACAGTTGACAACTATTTACATAGCGACCAGGTGCGTTAGGAACTGTGAGTCACTTGGAGATGACTTAAAGTACAGGGGAGGAGGTGCTCAGGTTCTGCACAAAGAACCCCCATTTTTCTGAGCATCCGGGGATCTGGGCACCTGGAACCCACCCCAGGGCACTGAGGGACAGTGGTGCTGGCGAATACCACCTTCACTCACCTAAGGGTCTGAGGTTTTCCTGTATCCCCTCCCGGCTCTCGGTTTTGAGGCCGAGAAATCCTGTCTGCTCACCCCGTCCACTGCCAGGGTGGTGGGCGCTCCCTTGGCTCAGGAGAGTCCCTGCCCTCCCTCTGGGGTGGGGAGAACCTGCAGGAGCCCCAGAGCAGAGGGCAGGACTTCCCAGGGACCCTTCCAGGTCACAGTGGCTGCCACGCCTGGGTGTGGGTGGGTAATACCCCTCAAAGCCAAGTCTGGGGTGTCAGGGGGATTCGCAGAGGAGGTGACTGCAGCATGGCCACCCTCCCCACTGAGAAGTCAGCTTGGGATATTACAGTGGCTGCCATTTGAATGCCAAGTACCACCAACATCTCATTCCTCACAACGACCCTTTGAGGAAAGCCATCTTTCCCATTATGGATGGGGAAACTAAGTTCAGAGAGGCTTGGAAACTTGCCCAAAGTTGCACATCAAGAGAATTAGAGCGTTGGGATTTGGACCCAGGGCAGTCACACTGAGGCCTGTTACCTCCTTCTGCAGCCTCCTGCAGCCTCCATGTCCCTCTTCTGCCTCCGTAGAAGATGTGGTCACTGCTTCAACACTGTGTGTTTAGGATTTAGCCCTGGAAACCCTCCCCAAGTGGGAAATGGGCTCAGGAATCCACATGGCTTCCCAGGGAGCCGTTGGAACCTGGCCTCAGACTTTCCTGCCACGTTTGGCTACCTCTGTCCCGGCTGTATGGCCCTGGGGAAGGTCTTCGTCCTTTGTCTCCCTCTCAGCGATATGAGCAGAGAGTTCAGGTGAGCTCTCAGGCCCTGGTCCGCCTCCCAGCCACCCCGCAGGACTCAGCAGACCCTCCAACAGCCCCCACTCGCCACCCCACCCTGTAGGCTGCCTTCCTGCATGCGAGGGGCCTGATGCCACCAGGAGGGAGCTCGGCTGGACCCAGGCCTCCTCCCTCAACACCCCACCCCTTCTGGGTGGCCAGACACTGTCATGTGTTGGTCCTGGAGTCTCAGTGGGAAACAGGAGGGACCCCAGGTTGCACAGCGGAGCCAGGGTGGCCGGTGACATTCCACATGGCAGAGCCGACATCATGAGGTGCTCACCATGCCCTGGTCCCTCCCTGGCAGCCTGATCTCCCTAAACAACTCCCCAAAGTGTCCAGGGGACAGACGGCCGGGGCTGCAGTCTCCACTGAGCACGCCTCACACTGCTCTCCTCCAGCATCTCCACCGCTGCTGGGCTCCTGGAACGCAGTCCAAGCACTGCGCTGGGAACCTGGAAACCGAGTCCCGGGGACTACGGGGCTGGTTCTAGGGCCTGGATAAATCACACCCCAAACTCAACCCCTGCCTCTGTGCGCAACTAAAGAGCTGAGTGATGAAGAGGGCAAGATGGTGGAGCGCAGGAAGCTGCATCCAAGCTGCACCACGGTTAGAGCCAAAGCGGCAGGGGTGTGGCTTCTTAGCAAGGTGGGTGAAAACAGGACTTCATTAAATTTTAATACCAGACATGCAGAGTGGCTTAGGGACTTGGAAATTTGGGTACAATGAACAAAAAAGAAAGAATACAATGGAGCCAATGTGGCAGGGGGGCAGTGCGGGCTCACCACAGGCAGAGGGAGGGGGATCACAGTCTTTTTTATTTTGATTTTTAAAAATATTTTTAGGTGTAGTTGGACACAATACCTTTTATTTATTTATTTTTATTTGGTGCTGAGGCTCGAACCCGGCACCTTGCACGTGCCAGGCGAGTGCTCTACTGCTGAGCCCCAGTCCCAGCCCAAGAGATCACAGCCTTGGTACAGAGAAACCTGAGATGAAATGCTGCCTAATAGCTGATCAATGCTGCACTGTGCACTGGTGCTTGAAAAGTGCGCTCTGTAGCTCAGCTGGCCACCGAGAGCTGGGGTGGAGCCGTTTGGGGGCGAGTGCACCCCCACCATGACTGCAGGACCCAAAACACACAGCCACGATTTCCAGGCAGATGCTTATTGAGGGATCTAGGCTTGATGGACCAGGAGTGGAACAGGTGTGGAGGAGACCACCCAGTGGGACTAGGGTTGGGAAGGAGCCAGCTTCTATTGCATCAGGCAGCTCACCTGACCAGCTGCAGGGGGCAGGAGTCTGAGCTGGAAGGGGTGAAGACCCTCAGAGACTACGCCTGGGAAGGCTGTGCTGCTGGGCAGCTGTGAGTGGAGGATTGGCACCCCTGCCCCATATTTGTATTTCTCAGGAGGCTCCTGAGAACCAGGAGCATACTTGACATGTGGATGATATACTTGACGCGCAGAAGAGATCAGCTATATCTATCCCTAGGGGCAGGTCAATCCAGTCTCTCCAAAGCAGTCCCCCCAGCAAAGGCCCCGAGACCTGCTTAGACCTCAGCACCACCTGCTGGACCGCCCCTCACAGAGCGCACAGAAGCAGCGCCCTGGGAGTGCACTGAACTGCTCTGAAAGGACAAAACACCAACTGACAGTGCCACCTACCCCATCCTACCTCATGGGGTGAGAAGGGACACCTTATATCAAATTGCTTGAATCTTAAGGCACTCCAACTGGCAGCTCAGAGAGCAACACAGGAACAGTGTTCCTGTACGTGATTATCAGTACGTAACTCAAGAAAAATGGGGAAAACAGACTATTGGACATCAGCAGTGACCACCCTTTCCAGTAAAATATTAGAGCACCTCAGTGGAGAAGCTTCCTTTATTGTTCACTAAGATTTTGGATTTCAAAAAACTTCTTATTTATTTTTAATATTTTAATTTTTATTTCATTTTTTAATTCTTTCCGTGTTTGTGCATGCACGCACACGCATGTGAGAGGGTGTGTATGCATGTGAATTCTGGCTGTGCTGATTGGTTCAGGAACATACATACATACACTGTATTGTTTCTTTTTCTCTTATTTTTAGCATTTTGAAGTATAATTATTTTTTCCTAGGATTGTCTTTTGAGGGTTCAGGTTTTTTGGATTATATATTATGATTTGGTTTTGTAGTATTTTCCTTTGTTTATTTCTCTGGTTTCTCTTGTTTATCTCGTATCTTCTCCTGCTAATGGCTAAATTTTACTGTTCTCCTTCCCTCTTTCTCAATACTTCGCTTCTTCTATTTTTTTCCTCTCCTTCTGTATAACCACCACTTGCCACATCTCTTCTGCATTCTCTGTTCACTTTTTGAAATTGTAAAGTCTTTTCTAACTTCCTAATATATTTCCATTTCCCCTAAATACTTGTATTTTTACCATTCTCAGAACTAATTGGCCTATATAACTCCTGCTGCCACCATTGATGCTAATTCAATCATTACTGCCGTGGATGATATACTTGACACTGTTTGCTGTAAAGCCAGATCTAGTTCATAATTATTGTCCTCACTGTTTACAAATGCTGAACCCACCATTCCTCCTAATTGGTGAAAATCTACTTTAACACTGTGTGTGGTCTGTTGTTTGCAATAGTTGTTACCATTGTTTATTTCACCCCTCATTCTGTAAAGTTCTAGAAATCTATAGGGACACTAAAAGTTCACAGGGAAGAGACTCTGCTGCTGAACCAAACATTTCCTGACATTATTCCAACTCAAAGAAGTAAAAAGACAAAATCCCAAACCAACTACAATGACCCAAGGAGGAATGATCAGAGGGGGAACTCAAGTCCCACCCTTTGACACCTGCACATGTATCAACAACAGAGAGAAGCCCCAGAACAAATAAGTACGTAACATGTTCAAAAGAACATGCTAAAAAAAAAAAGAGAGAGGGGAATCCACCTCAAATGATGCACAAACCCAAGGCCTGAGAAAACAGGCAAACAAATCTGCCACAATCACCCAACCAATATCCCACTAAAAGCAGGGTGGACAAGGCCTAGAGAAAGATTATAAAAAATTATTATGAATTTGTTCAATAAACTAAAAGAAGATCTAAAGAAGAAATAAAGAGAGCAATTACAGGAGATGAAAGACCACTTTAATAAAGAAATAGAGAAAAGAAACCAAGTAGAACTCCTAGAAATGAAAGACACAATCAATCAAATTAAAAACTCAATTGAAGGCATCACTAACAGATTAGATTGTGTAGCAAATATAACCTCAGCCCTTGAAGACAGAATTTCAGACCTCGAAGACAGGCTATATGATTTTGACTACACAGAAGGCAATAAAGGGAAAAAATATATAGAACATGACCAGAACATACAAGAACTCTGGGACAAATGTAAAAGACCAAACCTGAGAATCATTGGGATAAAAGAGAACATGGAGATACAAACTCAAGGCATAAAAAACATTTTCAATGAGATACTTACAGAAAATGTTTTCCATATCAGAAATAAGACAGATATCCAAATACACAATGCTTAGAGGACTCCAATAGACCTATTCAAATGAGAAGCACACAAGGCATATCATAATCAAAAAGCCTGACATAGAAACTAAGGAAAGAATATTAAAAGCAACAAGAGAAAAACACCAGGTCACATCTAGAGGCAAACCAATAAGCCTCACTTCTGATTTCTCAGCTCAGACCCTAAAATCAATGAAGTTCTGGAGTGAGATATTCCAAGCTCCAAAGGCAAACAACTGCCAGCCAAGGATACTATACCTAGCCAAGTTCAGTATTGAATTAGAGGAGAAAATAAAAACTTTCAGTGACAAGAATAAGCTAAAGGAATTCATGTCACCAAACCAGCACTGCAAAGAATACTCAAAGATAAACAGAACATAGAGGAACTAAAAAACGATTTCCAAAGTTCCCAAATAGAGAGGAAGTCCAATGGAAGAATAATCCATTAAATGAGAATAAAAAAATAGGATAAAATACAGCAAAAAACAAAAACAAAAACAAAAAAAACCAAAATGGCAGGAATCCACAAATACATATCCATAATAACATTGAATTTTAATGGTCTCTAATCCCCAATTAAAAGATACACATTAGCAGGATGGATCTTAACAAGATCCACAAAATGCTGTTTACCAGAGACTTATCTTATAGGCAAAGACATCTACAAGCTAAAGGTATAAGTATGGCAAAAACTACTCCATGCAAATGGTCCAAGAAAACAAGCAGGATTGCTATCTCGTCTGTGGCAAAGCAGACTTCAAGAAAAATTAATCAAAAAAGACAAAGAAGGGCACTACATCCTAGTAAAAGGAACACTCCCACAAGAATATATCATAATAGTAAACATTAATTCCCCAACTGTCAATGTACCCAATTAAAAGGAAAAAATACCACATGACTTTAAGTCCTACATACATCCCAATACAATAGTACTGGGTGGTTTCAGTGTGCTCCTATCATCAACAGACAGGTCATCCAAACATAAGATCAACAAAGATATCTCCAACCTACACAACACTATAAATCTAATGGACATCGACAGAATATTTCACCCCAAAACAACTGAATTTACCTTCTTCTCAGCTGTGCATAGAACCTTTTCCAAAATAAATCATATTTTAGACCACAAAGCAAATATTAGCAAATATTTAAAAAATGATATAATCCCATCTTATCAGATCATAATGGAGTGAAGATAGAAACCAATAGCAAGAAAAATAATAGAAACCACATAAACACATGGAAACTGACAAAGAAGAAATGAGAATGGAAACCAAGAAATTCTTAGAAACAAATGAAAACAGAGATATAACATCAAATTTCTGAGTCAATATAAAAGCAGTTCTAAGAGGAAAATTTATCACACTAAGTGTCTACATTAAAAAATTAGAGAGATCCTAAATAAATAAGCTTATGCTCCACCTCAAGGACTTAGAAAAAGAAGAACAAAGTAATCCCAAAACCAGTAGAAGACAGGAAATAATTAAGATGAGAGGCAAAATCAACGAAATTGAGAATAAGAAAATAATACACAGGATCAACGCAATAAATAGTTGGTTCTTTGAAAAGATAAATAAGATTACAAACCATTGGCAAAACTAACCTTTGATAAAATCCAACACCCATTGATGTTGAAAATTCTGGAGAGGTTAGGGATCCAAAAAACTTACCTCAATATTATAAAGGCCAATTATGACAAACCCAAAGTCAACATCTCACTAAATAAAGAAAAACTAAAAGCATTTTCTCTAGAATCAGGAACAGACAAGGCTGTTCACTCTCACACTCCTATTGCATATAGTCTTAAAAATATTAGCCAGAGCAATCAAGCAAAAAAAAAAAAAAAGAAAAGAAAAAAAGAAATCAAAATTATATAAATAAGAAAAGAAGTTAAACTGTTTGGTAATGATATGATCCTATATGTAGAAGACAACCCCCCCCCCAAAAAAAACCCTCCACCAGAAGACTTCTACAGCTTATAAATTAGTTTAGCAAAGTAGCAGGATACAAGGTCAACACTCATACATCAATAGCTTTCCTGTACTCGCACAGTGATTCAGCTGATGAAGAAATCAGGAAAACCAGCCCATTCACAATAACTTCAAAAAATTGAATATTCGAGAAGTAAACTAATTGAGGAAGTAAAAGAGCTCTACAATGAAAATCATGGAACACTGAAGAAAGGCAGTAAAGAAGAACTTAGAAGATGGAAAGACCTCCCATGTTCTTGGGTAGGCAGAATCAATATTGCCAAAATGGCCATACTATCAAAAGCAATATACAGATTCAATGCAATCCCCAACAAAATACCAGTGACATTCTTTGCAGGATTAGAAAAAACAATTCTTAAATTCATTTTGAAGGATAAGTGACCCAGCATAACCAAAGCAATACTAAGCAAGAAACGTTAAGCAGGGGGCATCACAGCACCTGATCTGAAATCATACTACAGAGCTGTAGTATCCAAACAGGGTATTGGCATCAAAATAGGCATGAAGACCAGTGAAACAGAACAGAAGACACAGAGACCAATCCACATACCTACAGCCATCTGATACTGGACAAAGTGCCAAAAGTATATCCTGGAGAAAAGACAGCCGTTTTAACATATGGTGCTGGGAAAACTGGATAGTTATATGTAGAAAAATAAAATTAGACCCCCATCTCTCACCCTGCACAAAACTCAAATTGAAATAGATCAAAGACTTAGGAATTAGACCAGATACTCTACTACTAATAGAAGAAAACATAGGGTCAACACTCCATCATATAAAGAACTCAAAACACTTTACACCAAAACAACAATAACAACAAAAAACTCACACAAATAACCCATCAATAAATGGGCAAAAGAACTAAACAGAAACTTTTTAAAGGAAGAAACACAAATAGTCAACAAATATATATTTTTCAAAACGTTCAACATCTCTAGTAATCAGGGAAATGCGAATCAAAACTGCAGCAAGATTTCCTCTCATTCCAGTCAGGATGGCAATAATCCAGAATACAGGTAATAAAATGCTGAGGAGGTTGTGGGGAGAACGGACACTTGTACACTGTTGGTGGGATTGCAGACTAGTACAACCTCCCTGGAAATCAGTATGGAGATCCTCAAAACACTAAGAATGGAACCACCATATGACCCAGCTCTCCCACTCCTTGGTATTCCCTCAGAAGATGTAAAATCAGCCTACCATAGTGAGACAGCCACCTCATTGTTTATAACAGCACGATTCACAATAGCAAAATTATGGAATCAACCCACATGCCCATCAGTAGATGACACACACACACACACACACACACACACACACACACACAGGAGTGCTACTCAGCCATATAAAGGAATGAAATTGTGGCCTTACCAGTAAATGGATGGAAATGGATAATATCTTGCTAAGTGAAATAGGTCAAACTCAAAGGTCGAATGTTTTCTCTCATATGCAGAAGCCAAAGTACAATAAAGGAAACGGGGCAGGAAGGATTGGATAGTAAAAAACCAATCAAATAAAGGAAGTCAAGTATAGTAGGGAAGGGAGGGGGGAGGGAGGATGGGAGGGAGGACAGGGGAAGGGGGAGATCATGAGCTGAAATCAATCTCCACACTGTGTGAGTTTGCTGGGATGAGCCCTACTACTCTGTGTAACCATAAAGCTCTAATTCATAATTTTTTTAAAAGAGCCAAGTGATCATTTGTGAGCTGAGCAGAATGATCAATCATTTCTCTTTCTTCCTTTCCTTTTTGTACTGGGGGTAGAACCAAGAGGCACTTTACCACTGAGCTACATCCTTAGCCCTTTTTAAAAGACATCCTTAGCCCTCCCCCCCCCCCACCTTTAGAGGTGCCTTACCACTGAGCTACAACCGCAGCCCTTCTTGTTTTTTATGTTGGAACCGGGTCTCACTAAGCCGTTTAGGGCCTCGATAAATTCCTGAGGCCAGCCTCAAACCTGTAACCCTGCCTCAGTCTCTAGAGTTGCTGGAGTTATAGCGTGCACCCCCACCTAGCTGATCAATCATTTCCAAGTCCCTTCCCTGGGCTGGATTCCCGAGTAGGGTTCTTGGATTCTAGGTTCACTGCTCCACGGCCTGCACAGAGGGGGGCAATCTTGGGGATCCAGCTCCTCCCCTTCTCCTCTTGGGTGACAGCAGTGTCACAGACCAGGTTACAAGAGGAGGGGCAATCCTCAGTGTGGGCTGGGGTGGACCCTGGCCCCAGCATGTCACTGGTTGGCCCTACCTAGGGTGCAGAGGGAAGTGGCATCTGGGCTTCAGTCACCTGCCAGGCTCCTAGGGAGACAGAAGCACAGGGGTAGAGGTGATGGGGACCTTCCCGAGCCACCGTGCCAGTCCTGATTCCAGCAGCAGGACTGAGTTCCCCACCTCCCCCTGGCGGAGGGGAGTAGGAAGCCTAAGATTATACACTTTATATAAATAGTGTAGGGGCCGGGGCTCGCCCACTTTACAACGTCCTCTGTCTGTCTGTGCGCTCTCCTGGCCCTCTGACCTCCCTCTGACTCACCTGCAGGGGACTTTCCTCACCACCCTTTTGGGTCCCACCTTCAGCTGGTCTTTGCTCTCCTGCCAACGGAGGAGGCGGTGCCCAGGGCTGCACAGAGCCAAGCTGAAGTGCCGGAGCTGGCCCCAGCTCCTAACCCAGGTGATGGGGACAGGAGCATCTCACAAGGAGCCAACTCCACGTGCCGCAGCCCCCGGCCCAGCCAAGTCCGCCTGGTGTCAGGCTCACAGGCCAAGCTCACAGCTCCCACATGACCCTCCTGTCTCTTCCTGAGAGGCTTGAGAGGCTGTCCCTGGGAGCTTCCTGGTGCCCTGCCTTCCCATCCCTTTGTGCCCAGGAGTGGACGAATGTAGACATGGAGGCAGGAAGGACGGGGTGGCTGGGACCAGGGTGGGGAAAGCTGGGAGGGAGGATCAACTCTGAGCAGGGGAGGGTGGGATCCGGCAGCCCTCACTGCGCCAGGCCCGTCCAGCCTGGTCAGCCGGGGCTCCTTGGTGCTCTCGGCCCCCAGCCTCCTCTAGGGCTGCACTGAAGCTAGCACGGGTGGGGACCCTCCCTGTCGGCCCAAGGTCAGGGCCTCATCTCCCCAGGGCTCCCAGGCCTCCTGGAAGGGGCACCAGCAACCCAAGGTGGGCTCTACAGGGACCATGAATCTTGGTGTCCTTTGTCATTCCTGTGGACAGGCCAGGATAGCAGAATCACACCCACTGGGCCTCCATCACCTCATCCATACAGTGGGGCTGTCAGCATTCCTTCGACTTGTGGGTACACATGAAGGAATCACCTGTCCCCACCACAGTCTGAGTCTAAAAACCCATAACAAGAGCAGAAGGAAGCCCGGTCTCTTCCCAGACAGAGAGTGCTTAATAATTCATCCGCTCATACCTCAGCACATTCTGAAAAGAATTCGAGATGGCAAGGGCCCACGACAGAGTGGGCAGGCACGCAGACGCGAGCTCCTGGCCAAACCTCCCCTCACAAGGTCACCCACGGGGACGGTTGAACGTTTCCCGAGGCAGGCAGCTTGCTAGAAGCTTCTCACATGCCATCCCGTGGCCCTTGCAGCTGCCCCCTCGGGCAGCTACACTTAAGAGACCTGAGGTCCAGGGATGGTAATTTACTGTGGACCAGAGACAGCCACACAGCAAGGACAGCGTGCTGGGATTCACATCAGGACTGACCGTGAGCCTCCCAGGGCCGCTACCTGGCCGGTCCCTTGACTGTCTGGAGATCACAGCAGCCCCGCTAGGTCTCACAGTCCCAGCCCTTGGAGTCAGGGTCCAGGCAGAGGCAGGCACCGAACAAAGGAGCAGATGACTATGGAACGTCAGGTTGGGAGTGAGAGGGAGGGAGGCGTGGGCGGCCCAGTCCCCGGGCAGCAAGGGGCTGACCAAGAGAGAGGCTCAGCGGCCGACAGCCCAGGACGTGGGGAAGAACAGCAAGAAGGACAGGCAGATGGCAGACGGCAGGGAGACAGAGGGCTCGGCTGCAGGAACGTGCCTTTGACCTCAAGTGACAGCAGGGTTATGACACAGGCTTGTTCCCCTCTGAGCCTCTCTGCCCAGGTCTGGCCTTCTTGTGTAAGTCCTGGGCCTTCCCTGGGCCTTCCTGGGCCTCAGTGTCCTCACCTGCCAGACAGAAGGCTGCTCGAGACAACCTAACCACCCTGATCCCGTCCCGTGCCCACTGGTGACGGAAGGACAGCTGGGACCAGAGTCTGCTCTCCTGGTGCTGCCAAGCCCCACCAGAGAAAGCGTCTCCTGCTGCTCGGCTCAGTGTCCCCTCTGGACTTCAGTGACTTTCCCCAGTGGGCCACAGCGCAGCAAGTGTGAAATGGGGACCCACCCCAGTCTTCACGTGGTGGCCTTGGTGGGGTGGCCTGAGCTGGATATGGGGAGCCTGAGCCCAGGGGGGACAGGAGCAAGGAACAGTCCTTAGACCTTCATGTCGGGAAGAGGCTCCTGCAGAGGGGCCAGGTGGGTAGGAGGTGACAGGGTAATTCTGAGACTAGGGAAGAGAAGGACCGGTGATAAAGATGTCCCTCCCCGTGGGCACTGCACAGGGTCTGCTGCGTGGCCTCCTCTGATCCATTCCCCAGGTTTTTCCAAGGCCCCTTCCCACCCCAGTTCTCAGCGCCACCCACTCAGGGCTGCCTCAGAGAAGCCACCAGGAAGGCAGGCGAGATCACCCGCAGGGCTCCCCGCGGGCACTTCTGCTTGGAAGTGATCAGGCAGCGGGGCAGAAAGGGGCCTGCAGGTTCTCCACGGAACACACGAGCTCCGCACGCACGCAGCCCACGAGCTCCACACGGCACTGACACAATTACAAACAAGTAAATCAGAGCGCTCATAGTTTTTGCATGTTTGCGACATTCTGAACTGTTATTCCCTTACATTGTTATATCTGGATCTCCCAATAATTCTGTGCATTTGTAACTATTCATCTCATTTTACGGGTGTGGGACGAACCCGAGTGATTGGAATCTATCCCTCCCCTCCTTTCTATAATGGCTCTATTAAGTCACCCTCTGAAGGTGTCAAATCCCGTAGTTTTTGGAGCATTCAGAGTTGTGCACTGTCACCACAATCCAATCCAAGAACATTTGCCCAAAAGAACTCCCGAGCCCGTTAGCATGGCCCCTGGTGAGCCCTCGTCTACTTCCTGTCCCCAGGGGTCAGCTCATTGTGGACAGGTCATACAAATGGAACCTCAGGCCACGTGGCTTTGGCTCAGCACAGCGTTTCCACGGCACGGCTCAGCCCTGGCGGATCACGTTCGGGACTCCTTCCTTCCTGTTTCTGAATCACTTTGTATTATATGTATACACCACATTTTGTCCATTCGTTCCCGGTTGACAGATAATTGTTTCCAGTTTTTGTCCATCACAACAGCACTGCTATGATCATTCACATGCAAATTTGTGCAGGGACGCCTGTTTTCACTTCTCATTCATTTATCCTAATAGAGGAACTGCCGGGTTCAGCCGTCTGAGTTTTTGAGGGACTGCCAGGTTCCCCACAGTGGCTGTGCCGTTCCACTCCACCAACATCTACTACATCCCCGTTCTCCACGTCCCCACCGGCCCTCACCATTGAAACTGTCTTTTTATTGAAGCCATTCTGTTGGTGCAGGGTGGAGTCTCACTGTGGTTTTGATCTGCATTTCCCTAATGACTGATGATGGCGTTAAGCATCTCTCCAGTGCCCATTGGCCATTTGTATATCTTGGACAAATGTATATCTGTATTCATTGAAATGTATATTTGGAGAAATGTCTCTTCAAATCTTTTGTCCATTGATTGATTGATTGATTTGTCTGTTATCAAGATAGAGTTCTCTATTCTGGACATGAGGTGCCTAATTCAACACATAATTTGCAAATATCTCCTGTCATTCTGTGGATTCTCTTGATGGTGGCTGTTAAAACACAGAAGTGTTTGATTTTGATGAAGTCTAACTCATCTATTTCTCTTTGCCCCTTGTGCGTTTGGAGTGCTATCTAAGAAGGCTGTGCCTAATCTGAGCCTTGAAGATTCACTCTGATGTTTTCTTCCTAGAGTTCCTAACTTGAGCTTTCCCAGTGAGGTCTATGATCCATTTTGAGCTGGTTTGCATGTGGTGAGGGTGTTGCTTCCTTGAGGCCAAGGTCATCGTATCCATCCCACAGGTGAGGACTCTGGGGCCCGGGGTCAGGTCTCACTGCAGTTACCCAAAGAGACTTCTGTGGTGTCTTGGAGGCTCCCAGACTACCCACAGCCAAGTGACCTGGTTCCCAGGCCCTGTTCACTGTCCCCAGCTCCACCCACTCTGTCTCCCTGGACGTCAGATCATCTGCACACGGGACCTCATGACCAGAAACGCCTGCCAAGGACTGGCATGGCCGAACGCGTCCAGTTCCTCACCCTCCACAAATCCACACGCTGAAGTCCTCACCTCCAGGACCTCAGAGAGAGACTACTTGGAGACATGACTTCAAGGAGGTGATGGCTGGACTGACTGTCATCCGATCTGACTGTTTTCCTCATAAAAAGAGGAGAAAGGACCCACACATACAGACCAAAGGACAACCATGTGGAAAGGAGGTGGCCATTGTGTACCCAATCGTGTCTCTGCCACCCCCCCAATTCCTCTGTGGAAGCTGTTCACAGCCTCAGTATGGCTGTCTGGAGACGGGACCCTCAAGGAGCTAATGAAGGTCAAGTGAAACTCTAAGGGGGCCTCGGACCACAGGATGTGTACCCTACCCTAAGAAGCAGCTGCCCAGAGGTCCCCTTCTCCACATGCGCACACAGCATGGACACGGTGAGGAGGTGGCCTTCTGAGAGCTGAGGAAGTGTCTCAAAGGGAGCTGATGCTGCTGACCCCACACCTTGACCTTGGACTTCTGCCCCTAGAATTGTGAGAGTACATTCCTGTTGTTTGAGCTGCCCCGTCTGTGGCCTCTGTTCCTAGGAGGATCGGAGAAAGGAGGCGTCCAATTATTCACTCAGCAAATGGTCACCGTGTGCAGCCAGGGCCTGATAGCCACCTGGCCAGGAGAGGTGTGCGGCAGAGGGGCTCCTGACCTCAGGGCCCTGGGAGCCCCCATTCCCACCACCAGACCACTATCATCATTCCCTTGGCATAGATGAGCGAGGTGGCCCACTCCCCTTCGTTTCACACAGAATAACAGAGAACGGGCAGGGGTCTGGCCTCTTAGAGGGAGAAGTCAGAGGACCTAGAGGGGCGCACCTGACCCTGGGACTCCCCGCCCTCCTGCCTCCCCACCGGCACTTTCCGTGCTCACCTGCAGCCTTCCCTGTGGGCCTCCGCTGGGGCCAGGCATTGCCCAGGAGGAGGCAGAAAGCAGAGCTGGGCACTTTCCCCTCTTGCGTGGCTGGGTTGACCTCCCAGGTGAGTGCAGGTGCTTGCAACTTCCCAATAAACCCATTTTAAGTGGGAAATATCATTCAGTCAAAAACGCATCTGCTCCACCTGCCCCCACCCCCCGGAATTCCCCACCCAGCAGCACAGCGTTGGCTGTCTCTCCTGGTGACCATGAAGCTGTCCGGAGCTTCTGCTCCCCGTCACTGCCCAGCGTGGTGAAAAGAGGACCAGACTGTGTGTCACTGACCCAGGAGAAGACTCGAACCTTCAAAGTACAGTTTCTACCTGATTCCCACACTTTCACACCGTCACGCAGTGGGAAGATCCTGAGTTCAACCTCACGCAGAGCCCCTCTCTGCCTGCGCTCTTGGAGGGGCTCCCCAGCAGGCTGAGAGCCGCCCCCCTCGAGGCTGGAGAGGGTGGAGGACCCACCCACAGGGCAGCTTGGCCCATGGAGAGGGACACTCCAAGCACGGTGCTCAGACTCCACTGAGAGGCCCCTCTTCCCACCTCGGCCAGCAGAGAGCCAGGCACGGCGCCCGGGCAGCTCCAGGAATCAGGGGTCTGCAGCCACCTGGGGCTTCCCAAGAGGACGGGAGCATCCCCACCTTTCCAAGAGAAGCTCAGCCCGTGCCCAGGACAGGGGACATGGAGCTGGTGGCTTTCAGTGGGAGGCGGGGAAGCCAGCTCTGCACTGTCCTAAGGAGAGGGGACTGGACCAGAATCGGAGATCACTGTACCTTCGGCTTCATGCACGGGGTGAGACCTCTCTCACCTGCATCCCCACTGGAAAGAAGGACCTTTCCCTTCCTGCAGATCATTCCACTCCCTGGGGTCCCCAGAGCCAGAGGGAGCCTCAAGGAGCCAAGCTTGAGTGTCTGCCCCTCCCCTCCCAGCCCCTTGGCAGCGACAGGTTCCCAGTGGCTGAGGGACACAGTGTCCCAGCTTCTTACACAGGCCAATGAGACAGACGGCCAGCCCTGGGATCCTGCAGGCACAGTCTCCCAGGAAGAAGAAGTGAGGGAGACTGCAGGACAGACGGAGTCCACCTGCCTCAAGGCGCCAGTCCCACCTGCAGGCACAGGCGCTCTTGGTATAGTCTGTGGCCATCCCACCTGGCCCCGCTCTGCCCCAGCACGGGTGGGGCTCATCACCCCATCCAGGATGGGTCTCTCTCTCTCACCTCAGAACAAGCTACGTTAGAGACCAGGGATGTTCACGCAGTTCAGAATCAGGAGCTTGAACTAAATTAGAAGCCAATAGGCATGCCGAATCTCAAAATGATCCCAATATTACTCGCTTTTTAAACTGAACCAAAATGTTCAAAAAAAAAAAAAAGTCAACTATAGTTAAGTTCACAGTTAATCTTTGATGTTTGCTAAAATTTACTGAACTGAAACAAAAACAAGAAACCTAGGGTGATTTGGAAAGTATGTGAGCTCAGCTGTGAGCTGCGTGGCCTTGGGTAAGTCACTTGCCCTCTCTGGCCCTCCATTTCCCTCTTTGTGTCAGACTAGTAAATCTAAATGGCCCATATGGCTGTTTACCTAATCCCTAAATCTCAAAATAGTCTCCACATGGGCTCTTCAAGGCCTTCCATGAGGATCCAGTTCCGTTTGGATTGTGGCCGAGCCATCTGGAAAAGGCATGTTCTGTGAGAGCCATCTGTGAGGAGCCCGGGAAACAGAGGACAGAGCCCCGGGGCCTGGGCCCCTGCTGCCCTCTGGCACTGGCAGGGGGTGATGATGTGATCTGGACACTCCCCTTGGTTGTCGCTTGCTTTGTTTGGTTAAATGAAAAGTGATCATGGGCTGGCGGGCTGGCTGCGGGGTGACGCCCTGCTCCGAGGGCCTGGGCTGAGTGGCTAAGGGCACGGGTCATCTAGAGGTCTGGACGGCCTCATCGGGGCGGGCAGTTAGGGGGCCTTCCTCACCTGGGAAGTGGCATGTGGCATCTGTCAGGGGCGAAGGCACAGAAGCTGGGGGGTCAGGTGGATGCCCCAAGCCCGCGGTCCCTCCAGAGGAAGAAGCAGGCCGAGGGCCCAGACTCGGCCAGGGCCAGCTGTGGCGGGCAGTGCCGTTAGCACCTGCACCTCTCATCTCGGGACCAGAAGATTCGCTCCTTCCCTAGCCCTCGGGGGAGGAATGGCTGCCCCTCTGTGAGAAAGGGGCAGGGTCCAGGGGCTCAGGGGACAAGAGTAGACAGACCTGGGGCGTTGGGAAGGGACAAAGGCCAGGACTCGCCTCTTTGTGCAAATGCGATGTCTGCATCTCAGTGACAAGACACTAAGCTGGACAGGCCTCGCTGGGGGACGGGCTTCAGGGTGCCTGTGGTCACCCTGTGGGTTGTGACCACCTTTCCTTGGGCACTGACTTGCTTTGCAGGTCCCTGGACAAGAGCTCACACAGATGATGACCACTGACAGCTTTGCCTGCGCACCTGGTCACAGGCCCCATCCTGCCTCTCCTCTCCCCTCTGCAGCTGGACCTGGCCTGGAGACCACAGGGCGGGAGAGCCCCGGGTCCTCTCTGCCTGCTGCACAGAGAGGGCCCCAGCTGTGGGGAGGGCAGGCGTCCAGGGGCTGGCTTTGCCCAGCACCCCAGTCAGCCGGGGCTATTCCACCAAGCACCACATAATGGACAGTTAGCTCTCAACCAGGGAGCCTGGTGTCCGAGGTCACTCCTCCGACTTGCAGATGGTGCCTTCTCGCTGTGTCCTCACATGGTGGGCAGAGAGAGCAAGCTCTGTGGCACCTCTGCCCTTCTTAGAAAAACCTGGCCCCATCATGGGGCCTCTGTGTCACGATCTAGTCACCTCCCAAAATCCCATCCTCTTAACGCCACCAACACAGGAATCTGGGGACACAAACCATCCCATAGCATTTGGTAGTCGAGAAGGGACAGAGGACTAACCACACAGGGAGTGGACGGTTCCCTGGGCCTGCTCCTCTGTGTCCTTGTGCCAGGAATGATCTGGAAGGGCTCCCAGAGTGAGTGGGAGATGACTCTCCACGGTCCCTCAAAACATGTCTCTGTGACCAGAGATGGAAGCAGGGGTGGCACAGGACGCCGAGGTGCAGGGTCTAAGGTGGCACTCGCTCCGAGGGGCTAACCCTGAGCCCGCACACCCTGGAAGGTGCGTGCCTGCCTGCTGCCTGCCCTGGCCAGCCACTTGTCCGGGACTCTCCGTCCCAACTTGCTCCAGGCCAGGCTGTGTTCGAATCCTCCAGGGACCCTCCCCCCCGAGGCCTGCCTCAGTAAACAGGCTCAGGTCCAGTCCTGGGTTGTCCAGGGAACCCTCAAAACCACTAATCCACAAACACCAGGCCCACTGCAGGCACTGCCCGTGGCCAAGGGCTGCCCAGCTTCTGAGAGCAGGATGTGTGAGCTCCAGGAGAGGAGGGCAGGACACCGTGGCTCAAGTGAGAGCCGAGGCCTTGCCTTCCACCTGGAATGACCCCTCGTCCACCAGAGAGCAAGAGGTCGCACACTCAGGGCACCTTCACTCTGGGTCAGCCTGTCCTGTAGAGCTAGCCTGCTGGGTTCAGAGACGTCAAAGGTTTGTTCAAGGTCACAGACACCCAAAGCCAGGGTCTCAAGTCCCCAAAGGCTGGGTGACCATCCATCCCTCACTTCCCCACCGAGTCCCTCAGCAAACGTTGTGTCAGGGTGTTGTGTGCCCACCAGGCGGCAGGAAGACTTCAAAGGACAAGTAAGCAAGGGCACTGTCCGGAAGAGACCAGGGACGCGGGCAGGGGAGGGAGGCCGGCTGGTCGGCCTGGCCAGGGAGGGATCTCGGAGGTCGGGGACGCTGTCTTGAGAACTGCACGAAGAGGAGCCACCACGCAGGGGATGGGATAAGAACCCAGGCAGAGGCCCGGGCGCAGGGAGAGTGGGGCCAGCCAGTGACACCCCCTGAAGTCACGGGGAGCCGGTCGGAGCCGACAACCCCAGCACCAGAAGACAGGAGGCTTTCCTTCCCGTGGATGCAAGGGAGGCCGCCGAGCAGCAAGGTCCAGTTTACCAATTAAGAGGCTCTCCACATGGAGCCCCTGTCACTGCAGTGACCACAGCTCCCTGTCCTTGTGCCGGGCAGCAGGGATCCCGTCTTCCCAGGGCCACACTAGCAGCTTGAAAGAGGCCGGTGAGTGAGGCTGCAGCCTCTAACCACGTGGAGGCCCCAGGAATCACCCTTCCCCTGGCAGCAGAGTGGGGCATTCAGGGCTCACCCAGAAGAAACGTGAGTCTCACCCGCCACCTTTCAGGTCGCGGACAGTCAGCACCTCCCCAGAGGTGGGATCTTCCTGCGCGCTGTCCTCGAGGTGCAATGGGACAGCCAGGGCCAAGCAGGACTCTGAAGGTACAGGAGTGCAGAGGAGGCCGCCCCTCGGAGCGCGCAGGGGACTTCTTTTCAACCTTCTCTAAGGAGTAAGAAAATGCAAACCTGAGTGGCTCAATGTTTTCTCCTGACGCATAATATGCCCACAATAGCGGGTTGTTAAGTCGCACGGTACGATTTGTTCCACAACCAGCTCTCGGTGCAAGTTGTTCCAGAACCAGCTCTGGGGGATGTCCTCCATGCTGGGAGCTGGCCGGTGGCCCAGAGGGAGGGCTCTGGGCTCTGGGAGCTGGAATGCTGGCTCCACCTCCTGCCCCAGGCCCGGCCCAGGGAGGGCTGCCTTGAGGAGAGGCCAGGCGTTTGTTGTGTATTTCTGATGTTTCATGCCTTGGGAATTTGGAAGCGGGATTCGGGTTCAGTTCAATGCCTCCCCCACCTGCCTCCCACCCCCTGGCCCCACCTTATGATCCTCTGGTTCAGTCACTTTTGAAACCACACGGGTCTCAGTCCCGGCCCTGTCAGAACTCCCGGTGACCGTCCTTCAACCCTGAGCATCCTCCTTGGTCCTCCTGCCCCTGCCCTGGGCCCCTACAGTCCAGACAGAGAGATGCTTCCTCCTGCCTGGCCCCTCCCACTTGGTCTGGCCACAGGGGGGCCCTGGGCAGAGCCTGGCTGCTCTGCATTCTGCATGCTGTCCCCAGAGACGCAGGGCTCTTCCCTTCAGGCCCCTGTTGTGACGCCACTGTCCCTGCAGCCTTTCCCCGGGCACCTGTGGAGGGAGGTGCCTGCAACTCCTGCTCCCTGCCTGCTTCCCCGTCTCCTACCATCACAGCAGCAGATGCCAGCGCCCTTGGATTTCAGCCAGGGACCCATGTGCCCACCTTGGACGGCCACCAGGAGAGCAGGGCTTTGCTCTGTGTGGACCCAGTGCCTGGAGCTGGTCCAGGGCCACAGGCCGGATTGGACCCTTTCAGCCTGCCTGTTGGGCTCTCATCTGTCCACGTAGGACCCCACACCATCAAGGCCCAGGACACACACACGGTCTGCAAGCTCTGACCTCCTAGTTGGAGGGGCCCTGGGCCTGTGGACACCTGGCCTCTCTCAGCCTTTCTTTCCAGTTCTAGAACACTCCCCGCAGCAGCGATCTTGCATTCTGCCCAGGGCACAGCCCTGTGGGGCAGCTCCGGGCCAGGCACACGCCTCGACCTGCTCTCCATGGAGAGGAAGGAGCTCTGAGGGCAGAAAGGAGGGCTCAGCGCCCAGCACAGGCCTGACACACACGGGACCCACTGCGCACACAGGCAGGCTGTGAGGACACTCCGGGTCACTCAACATGATGACCCCAGGCACACAGGGGGCCTGCAGGAGCAGTTCCAGGCTACGGTTTCCAGAAGGAAAACCAAGACAGCAAACCTCTCACTTGAGACCTGGGGAGGGCCCGTGCCCGGAAGCACCCCCCGTCCTCCAGCAGCTGCAGGTGTTACCCAGGCAACAGACGGCTGTCTGACAGGATTCCGCGAGTTAACTCTTACTCCACACCAAACTCCAACGTGAGAAACCTGAACAGATGTCCATGACGAGGAGACGCTTGAGGTGCATCTGGCCTAGACAAGGCACTTCCGACTTCTACGCTGTCCCGTCTCACACACCAGCCCTGGGCCACCTGGTTCCCCAGGAACTGAAGTATGGTCTTCAGCATCCCCAGCACCTGGGGTCCTCCAGGGCCGGGCTCACCTCTCAGCCCAGGCTGGGGAGACGGAGCTGGGACGCTTTTCAGGTGCAAATGCCAAAAGGTCTGGATGGTTCTCAAACTTCAGGTGCCCCCGAATTACTTGGGTAGGATGGAGGCTGACAGAGAGATTGCTGGGCCTTGCCCCCCATTTCCAGTTCCCTGGGGAGGCCCAGGAGCTTGCATTCTAGCTCCCACCCGAGGCGGACGCTGTGGTCCGAGGACCAGGCTTAGGCCACTGCTGAAGCTCTCCACTCAACGCCCGGTCCCTGTGGTGCCAGCTGAGGCTCACCCAGAAATTAACTAAGGACGAAACCTCGCGGGTCCTGCCCTCAGACCTCCAGAACAACCTCGGGGGACGGGGTCCGGAAATCGGGGTTTGCACAGGCCCTTGGGGAGCCCTGGAGCTCCCTGATGCGTGAGAAGCAGCCTGGGTCTCAGCCTCCCCGTGGCGCGCTCCCAAGGCCAGGGCAGCTCCGGTCTCTGGGGAGAGATCGGCCCCCCCTTTCCAAGGCTCCCAGGTGAGGGCTATTTGCAGCCATGATGAGACTCCCATCTGGATCCTCGATACTCCAGGTGTGGCCTTGGGACCGCCAGCAGCAACACCCCCCAGGGACTGTGGGAAATGCAGACGCTCAGGCCCCCTATCTACTGAATCAGCATCTGCCACGCCGTCGGTCCCCGAGTGACCGACACCACAATAAAGTGTGAGATCTCTTGATCTAGAGATACCCCTGCCCATTCCTACGAGTGAGGAAGCACCAAGCCAGCTCAGCACCAATGCGGAAATAAGGGGGTTTGGTTTCTGGATTTTCCACCTGGAAGATGAAATGGGCAAAAATTGCCTGAGATTGTTAGAAACTTCCCTAGGAGATTCCGGCAGAGGGTCTCCAAATTGAGTGCCCCATACTTGGGGTTCCCGATCAATTCCTGATTCTCAAAACTCTCCTTAGAAAGTCTCATTCCCTAGGTCAGACCTGAGCCTAGAAATCAGCATGTTTTTTCAAGCACCCCGGGGGTCCTGGGGGGTCCTATAGCCCATGCGGGGAGCCCACTTTGGAGCACTTCACTCATCTCCGACAGAGTGTTTGCTCTGAGAGGTTCTTTAAACCCCCTCCAGTCTCCCCAGAGGGGCTGGGCTGGTTGGTCTCTGGTGGTCTCCAGTGGATCATTCTGGAATCTGAGTATTAAAGGTGATGGATTTGAGCCTCGAAATGACTAGCTGCAGGCTGTCCCCTGAGCCCACGGGGCACGGTGAGCGTGGAGCCCACCCTACACAGGTGCCCCTGGTCAGAACCCACAGCTCAAGAGGAGGCCAGGAGAAGGTGGACTCATCCAAAGGAAGGCCCAGGGCTTCGTGGGAGCTAGAAAGTGGGCACCATGAAAGGCCAAGGGTCAGGGGAGCAGCTAGGGAGAGGACCGGGCACCCTGAGCACAGCTGCCACCCCTTGTCCAGAGAGCTGTGAGGCCAGGTCCCCCTCACCCCGGCTGGGCTGGGGACTGTGGGCGTTTCCCAGATTCCCAGGTGGGTGCCT
Source organism: Marmota flaviventris (assembly GCF_047511675.1). Lineage (NCBI taxonomy): Eukaryota > Metazoa > Chordata > Mammalia > Rodentia > Sciuridae > Marmota > Marmota flaviventris. The sequence continues at coordinate 172,136,334 of NC_092500.1, forward strand.
CAGACTCCTCCCGTCAGAGACACCTGAGCACCGGCTGCCATCCCTTCCCACTCCCCACAACTGAGACGTTGAGAACCCCGCACGGCTATTCTCTGACCTCTTCTGAGTTTTAAAATTCTGTATTCTTTAAAGCTTCCTGTTTCCGTGTGTTTTGAAATCATGGGCAGGCTCAAGACATTTTGGAATTGAGTGGGAGAAACATTCCAGGAAGTCACCGGGGGTGAAAACGGAAGACCCCCGGTTCCCCGGGGGAGGAGAGCTGGGCCCACAGGGGGCAAGCCGCTCATTGGAGGCGGCCAGCGTCTGCAACTACAGGGGACTTTTCTGAAAGAGCTCCTCCCAGAGTCGTGCTCAGGGTGGCAAGGGAGTCGTCCCCTGGAGGGACGCACTGGGGCAGTCAGTAGGAGCTTTGCTCTTCAGCTTCTTGGGAATGTCCTTGGAGTTGAGGTTTAAGCGCAGAATTTGAGAACTTAAAGGAACTGTGACCAGTTGCCATACATGTCCCAGGATCTTAGGCGAATGTCACCAGGTGTGACCCAATAGCCATGCAGGAGAGGAGGTGCCACTGGCCAGGTCCCCTAGGGTTACGGTTCCCTGGCCCCAGAATCCGTAAGGAGGGGCACTCGGCGCCAGCCCAGCCGCCATGAGCACAGCCTGACCCCCAGAGTTCCTCCCTCCACCCTGCCACCTGCTGAAACCTGGCTCATCCCCACCTCAGGGGGACACCCAGGCACAGGGACACCCAGGCACAAGGCCACCAGTACTTCCCGTGGCCCACTGGGTCAGCATGGTGCCTGGGTGCTTCACAAAGGCGGTCTCACTTTCCAGGGTGTCATTATCATTCCTGTTTTCTTTTTCATTGAGACATAATGATGATCACAATCGTGGGGCACGTGTGCAGCCACACTGTGCGCAGTGTGCGATGATCAAGTCAAGAAGGAAGCATCTCCATCTCTTCGGACGTGTTCCATTGCGCTGTTTGGAGGCGCCAAACCCCTCCCGTCTAGTTCTGTGTAAAACACACAGTAGGTCGTTGTGAACTACCATCACCCCACAGTGCTGTGAAGAGCTAGACTCTCTCCTCCCGTCTAACTGGACTCTGGTACCCGCTGTCCCCTCCTGCGAGCCTTCCCAGCCACTAGCCACCACAGTTCTGCCCCCTTCTTTGAGACTCACTTACTCAGTTCCACATATGAGAGCATGCAGCATTTGTCTTCCTGCCCCTGCCTTAGTTTAGTCATCACATGTCCTCCAGTTCATCCATCCAACAAGGATCTCACTTTTTATGGCCAAGTAATACTCCATGGCATATGTGTACACCACATGTTCTTTATCTGTTCATTTGCTCTTGGATGCCTCAGTCAAAACTGAGGATCAGGGAGGCTTGGCCACTTATTTATGAACACACAATAAGTGCATGATTCAGCCAGATTCAAACAATTTTCTAACTATTCAGTTTCCCATGCATTGTGTCCCAGGTGGCTCTGTGAGGAGGTGGGACAGGAGGCAGGAGGAAGCTGAGGCTGGGTAGAAGCTAGGGGATGCTGACGTGCTGGTCTTAAGAGAGCGCTGTGCTGCGTATTTCAGCTTTGACAAACAAGCCTGGACAAGAATGAAGTGGGGCACCTAAGGTGAGCGCCATGAGCCCCGCCCTCTGGGAGGACCTCACGCCATGAATAGGTGGAGGGCAGAGGAGAGCCCAGGCCTTGCCCGGCCACAGTCAGCCCAGGGCCGCTCTCTCTTGCTGAGCTTCCTCCCAAAGGACACGGGCCAGAGTAGAGGCCCCGGCTCGGCCAGGTGGGGTGCTCCCCTGCCACCCTGCCCGTCCCCGGCAGCTCAGCCCCAGGGGCTCTGATTCTGCAGGGAGAATGGTCCTCGCATCCTCCCCATGCCTGGCTTTGGTAGGGACAGGCGACAGGTGCTCTGTGATCACCAGGACACCTGGAAAGCCCTCCTCATGGTCCTGCTCTGCCCCTCACTGCTGGCTGAGAGATGTCACCCGTGGAACCCAGTTTCTCTCCCTGGAGCTGCCTCCATAGAATAAGGGGCCTTCCAAGGCGAGTGGCATGGAGAGCGCAGGGGACTCAAGGCTGAGGCTGGGTCCATGGGGGAGCTCAGGGGCAGACAGAGGGCCCAAGGTGGCCTGCAGGGGGACAGGGACAGATGCAAACACCACTGTACTAATGCCAGAGAACCTGCGCTCACGAGCAGTAAAAGGTGAACTTTGTCCATGTTTTACTGCAAGTTGAGTTGCGGTACATTTTTTAAATGTTTTAGTTGTTTACCTTTATTTTGTTTATATATATTTATATGAGGTGCTGAGGATCGAGCCCAGGGCCCCACCCGTGCTGGCGAGTGCTCTACCGCGAGCCCCAGCCCCAGCCCCAAATTCTTACAAATTTTTGGAGAGAACAGTGGGGTTCAGATCTCAGCCATGCCACATGCTGGTGTGTCTGAGCCTCAGTTTCTTCCTCGGGAACCTGGTCCCTGCTGCTGTGAAGCCCCTTGGACTACAGGACCTGGGACAAAGCTGCAGTGGTCATGCCAACAGCAACAGGGGACAGGAGAGGAACTGGTGGCTTCACGCCAGCACACAGAACTGTGGCCCAGGCCCGTCACTAGAAGAATTGGGGATGAGACTAAATTACAACCTTTGATGTGACTCAAAATGTGTGACACCCACACCAGCCAATCAGCAAGAACAGTCTCCATCCTCCCCACAGCTGGGCCTGGACATGCCCCACTAAATGCCACCATTGTCACCATCTCAGAGAGCACATGGGTGCTAAGGCCCCTCTATCCCTAAGGGCCTAGGAATGGATGCTGGCTCTGGGGTGGAGACGGTTAGGGTCACAGGAAGAGGAAGATGTTGGCATGAGGCAGTGACTTGGGAAGGTGACTTCCCAATGACTGGAGGTCGTGACATGGACCTTGAAAGTTCGCGAAGGATCGGAAGAACTCACTTTTGAAAAGCCAAGGTGCCCGGGAGACCCTCAGTCAACAGCAGACATCACTCCTGCAACAGGCGGTGACCCCGGTGATCGAGCTGCTCATGCAGGACACGGATGTTTGGAGTAGAAACCGCTTGCTGCAGCTTTTGGAGTTTTCATGGAGTGACACATGACAATCAGCGGGTCGGCTAGGTCGAGCCCCTTCTCACTCCTGAGCAGGAATGATGGAAATGGACAGGAACTGGCCCAAGCCCTCCACACCCAAGGTCCCGGTCACATCACGGACAGCCAGCCCCACCCCGTCCACCACACCTAGCCCGAACTCGCCACGATTCAGTCAGATTCACGGGAGGGCATAGATTTATTGCCTGATATGCATATTTAATGACTTTCAGAGATAGTTCATAAATATACCATGCAATTTATTGGTATTTAATGTTATGCATTAATGAATAATTTTTAAGCCATCCAACACTGGCCAATTTGGAAAACTTAATAGAACATTCAATAACTCTTGTCAAGACTTAATAAATTCCCACGGATTTATATATCCTGTGAAATACACTCCATCTCCAACAAATTCAATTATACATGGGATAGGACGGGGAGGGCAGACAGCTTCTTGAAGGCTGATTTAATAAGAAATAGGTACATTTTATCACTTTTTTTTTATTATAGTCTCTTAAGGAGAGAGAGAGACAGACAGGCAGAGAGACAGAGAGAGACAGAGAGAGAGAGAGGGCGCCCAGACAAGTGCCTCTCGGTGGTGACGCTGGTGCCTTTGGTCTCTGGCTCCCGGACCCTCCTCTCCTCTTGGCTTTGATGAAGGTGCTCACCCTCAAGCGCAGCAGCTGCCCCACCATCACCGTCCCAGCCTCCTCTGAGCCTGATGCACGGCCCTGTCCCCTGTCACTCTTCTGCCTCAGAAACCCTGCAGGCTCCCAGGGCCTGTGGGCAAGGCCACCCTCCTTACAGTCCAGGCCTCCTGAATGCAACTCTCCCTTCTCAGTCACAGAGCCACGGGATCCCACACAGAAGGTCCGCCCTGCACAGATGGTCCCTCGCCATGGCCACCCCCCAGGGCTTCGTCACCCAGTTCCCTGATAATCCAACTTTCCCTTCAAGAGTCCTGCTTGACGTTAGGGACCCATCTTCAATGTCACCTCCTCTCTGTAGCCCTCTTGGACCTCCAGCTGGAAAAGGCTCGACTCACCCCCGGGAGCTCCTGGGAGCCTCGTGTCACATCCCAGGCTGCCCCTCTCTCTGCTCCTCCCCACCCTGCAGGCCCGGGGGGGAGGGGGGGGGCTTAACATGCATTTGTTGAAAGAATTAGAAAAAAAAGAAAAAAACCAACTCATGATCGTCCACCTTTGCAGGAAAAAAAAAGGCAGATGTGTGGCACCAGCAGGTCCAGGGCCCCAGTGGCCCTTTGTAATTTGTCTACAGGTGGCCAGCGTGTCCCTGGGTCCTCAAGGAACCCAGGCCAACTCCCAAGGGGATAAGGCAGCGAGACCACCCATCAGAGCCAATTCCTTGAGCCGTTTCCCCTCCAGTTGGGTCCTTTAAAAACACCCCTGTACTCTGGCCACCTTGGCAACCAAGACAGCGGGCAAGTCACCCCAGCTGTCTGAGCCGTTTCCTTCCCGGGAAGGTGGCTGGGCACACCTGCCTCCTCTCTCCTTCTCATGGGGACCACGGGAAGTCCTATGTTTGCAGGGGCCTTGTGGACGAGGCAGCCCTTGGCAGCTCCTGGCCCTCTGACCCCTTCGGCCCGTTGTGCTTGGGCTGAGCTCAGACCCTGTGCCTTGGGAGAGAAGGTGCAGGGCGGTGACTTCAGGAGTGGACTTGCGAGCTGAGGTCCCTCCTGGTGGGAGGCTTGTCGAGGTTCACCCACCCCAGCCCCGCCTGCTGCTGTGGTCTGCCATGCCCCACCCCAGTTCACACCAGCCCCAGGGCACTCCCCACCTGAGACCCAACCACACCCAGGGAGCAGGCCAGGAGCACCGGGAGCAGCCTCGGGAGCACTGCAGGAGCGGGTGCTTGCTGTGTGCTGGAGGGTGAGGCCAGAGCTCCCTTCCAGGCACAGGGAGAGGCCCTAGGAATGGGAGAGTGAGGATCCCGGGGCGCAGCTTGTCCAGGCTGCAGGGGAAGGGGCAGACATGGGCTGGCCCGGTGTCAGATGGAGGAGGGCCGTGCAGAAGCCCAGGTGATGACAGGGAGCTATCAACAGACGTCAGCCAGGGGCTCGGTGTGGTCAGCCATCAGCTCCACAAGGACGTGGACTCTCACCTGCTGTGTTCCTTGCTGTCCCTCAGCACCAAGACTGCTCAGCACAGAGCACTCAATAGAGTGTCAGATGGACCATGTCTGGTGAGCGCATCTATGTCACTCGCATCATGACTGGCGGAATGTGATCATTGTCATGCACCTATCCATGTTGTGTGACTGGGGAGTTAGGATATCTATGGACGCATCCATGGGTCATGACCAGTGCCTCATGACATGCATGTCACATGGATTTTGATTTCTGTCCTTGTTCCTGTCTCTGTCATCTGAATTATGACTGATGACCTCTAGACTGGAGAAACTAGAGACAAGGACACTGTGAAGTGCCACTGGGACTCCGCAGGCAGCAGGGGGCAAAAAGAACCCAATAGTATTCTCTCCTGAGTTCACAGGGGCAAAACCCCAGGCACCTACAATTCACCTTAAAACCCTCTCCCATCGTCCCCAGAGCCCTTGTTAACTTGTCCACTGTCAGCCAGCCCCAGGGCAGGGTGAGTGGGCAGGGAGCACAGGCACAGGGCTAGTGTGGCTGCCACCGACTGGTGCTTGTGCTGGGGGCTTGCAGCATGTGGGACAAGTAGAGACTTTCCTGGAATGCAGGGTTGGTTCAATCCACAGTCCCTGCAGTTCAGAGCCGGGGCAGGATTCCAGGGCAGGCCCACGCAGCCTGAGCTGGTGGGCACAGAACACAGAACACGAGGATGATCCCGTAGAACCAGCAAGGCCTGGGAGGGGCCAGATGCAGGGGGAGGGGCGTCCCCAGATCACAGAACCACACAGAGGGATTGGAGGGAAGGAGTTTAACAGCAAAAAGCCCTTCCAGAGATCAATAGAATCACAGACCCAGAGATCTAGAAACGACGTTATCACTTGGAAAGCGCGATCGACATTCAATTTTGGAGAATTCAACATCAATTGCACTTTCCAAGTGACAACCTAGAACAGAATTTCTTCTGAAGGAGTCCAGGCGGGGACAACCCAGCTTCTCCTCATACCTGTGCAGTGGTTGACCACCTTGTCCCCAGCAATGTCCTCCTGATAACTAAGTTGAACTCTTCACACTCTATAGTTGAAGTCTTCCTTAGATCAACCCTTCTTTCTCCACTGGAAGTGCCACCGTTGTGTGGTGAACCACAGCACCTCCTGTTATACTGAGAAGCCACATCGCAACTCCAAACGGCAGCGGAGAGCAGGATGGGCGAACCCATGAGTGGTACTTCTATTCTAAGGGCTACTTGTTTACAAAGAGCTGGTGTCTTGGAGGAAAGCGATTCCTCATTCTAAGGGCTCATGCTGGTATCCACACACCCTGGTGCCCCAAGGCTGCGGTCACCAGGGAAGCTGAAGCTGTTCCCAAGTGAGGCTCTGCCAGCACGGGCCGAGGGGCGGGAAGTGCAGTCAGCCCCCCCCCCCCCCCCGGGAGTCTGCACACGTCAGCTTAACTCTTGTACGGTGCCTGATGCCTCTCTGACCAGCTCCGCTAGAAAAGCGAATGGCAGGTGGCGGAGTTAATATGGGATGGCGGAGTAAAAATATCTAGTGAGAACCTCATCTCCCTCCGTTTCTCCAGCTGAAAGCATTCCAAGAAAGCAAACGCAGTGTTGAGTTTCACAAGAAAGAAGGGAATCTGGGAGACTTCCTGAGTGTCCTGATTTTTCCATCTCACATGTCATATTACAAAGCAGTCGAAAGTGACAGGCGCGTTAACTTTCAGGGCTTCAGTCGCCAATTCTGTAAAAGAGAGAAAGCGCGGCCCTGTGCTTCCCTCTGAGGGCACTTCTGAGCCTAGCGGCTCTGCTGCTGGGACCAGGAGGGCAAGTGGGGAGAGGTCCCTGGCCCTGGCCACCGAGCAGGGGAGGCCTGCTGACTCGTCACCTAGGGAAGCCACCGGGGTGCACGTCCAGGAAAGACTTGGAGGCTGACCTGTGGTGGCCTCAGAGCCCTGGCGTGTCTCCGGGGCTCCATCTGCTGCCACCTGAACCCTCTACAGCTGTGCCCAAAGGGTGACCCGAGCAGGATGAAGCTTGGCAAAAGCACCAGAGGCATTCAGAAGGGGCAGGACTCGGGTCCCTGAGGCACGGTGGGCTAGGCAGGCATGGGGTGGGGTGGGGTCTGCCGGCCCCAGGGGATACCACTTCCACTTCTTCCTGGACGTGTGGCCTTTACCTGTTACACAAGGGCCCTGACCAACTAACTTACTAGGCTGAATGCGTCACCTGAAAGAATATACAGAGGAAAATGTCTCGCAATTTATATTGTGTTCCCCTGGGCTGGGGGTGCAGCTCAGTGCGGTGCTTGCCTGGACGCACCAGGTCGTGGGTTTGATTCCCCCAAACTGCATAATAATAGAAACAACAACAACATTCTGCAAGTGCCAGCTCTGAGGGCGATGACGAGAGAGAACAATGCCACAAAACAAAGGTAAAGGGACAGAAAGCAATGACAAAAATTTAACCAAACCATTTAAAAATGTAGAATTGACGAATAAATCCAAGATCTCCTTCTCTGGAGAAAAATGAATTGTTAGTTATAATCAGACACCAAGGAACAGAGCCCAAGGGCACAAAATAAGAAATGGTGAGGGACCAAGCGTAGACACGGACGACACTAAAGAACCACAGGAGACCCTGGGTGGAACGGAATGTCTTACGGAGAAACACAAACTACCCAAAGCAACCTCTGGAAAAGACAGAAAAGGTAAAGAGAACAACGTCATAGAGGGAAAAAAATTGACAGAGATGAATCCACCCAAAGGAAATGAGCCCAATGGTTTTATAGAAAAACTCAACCCAATCCTTAAGAAACAGATGAGTACAAAATTATCTAAACTGTTCTAGAACCCAGGGAAGAGGAACGCTTACAGATCCTTTCTATAAAATTAGCATAACATTGTCAGCAAAGCCCCAAAAGATAAAACATAATGAAACCACAGGCTGATCTTAGAAATATTATTGCAAAATTCTTAAATGAAACACCAGCAAACAGAATCCAGCAGCCCAGGAAGAGAAAGACACATCTCAGGCAAGTGAGTCAGTATTCCACATGCACAGGGGTTTATTAGGAAATCTATTACCATAACGTTTCATATTAATGGATCAAAAGAGAAAATCATACAATCATCTCCATGGATACTGTAAAGGCATTTTATAAAATTTGACATCCGTTATCAATCAAATTAAAACTCTTGCTTTTATTTTAAAATACAATAAGACTCTTACATGGACACACAATCACATACACACACCCTTCAACTCATAAGGCCATCTCATGCCTGAGAAACACTGGAAGTATCCCAAGATGTCCATTATCATTGCAAAACTTCAGCACTGCTCTGAAGCATTAGTCAACTCAACTAGAAAGGAAGAAGTATAAAAATTGGAAAGAAGGAGGTGAAATTATCATAGTTTTCAGGTGAAAACTCTGGAGAATCAGCTGGTAATGAGATCAAAACAATAAAGGAATGCAACTAGGTTAAGTACAGAATTAATAAGCAGAAATCATCAAAAGACAAAACACACAGGAATATATTTAGCCAGAAATACGTATGGAAAAAACATTAAAACTCTGCTCCAGAATAACAGCTTTCAACAATGGGAAGGTATGTTCTTGGGAAATCCCAATCCGGTAAAGATGTAAATTCTCCGTAACTTCTTCCATAAATTTAGTGTGATCCCACTAAAAACGGATGCATTTTTGCTCAGCTAGAAAGGCTGGTTCTCAAATTCACATGGAAAAAATAAACAGGCAAGAATATTTAGGAAGTTTCTGGAAAAAAATAGGAGCAATAAAAGGAGACCATACTGGATGGTAGGAAAAATATATATATATATATATATATATATATATATTACAAACTTATGTAATAGTAAAACAGTGCAGTCCTGACACACAGGTACAGGCAGATCTACTGACGGGATCAGAAAGAGCAAAGATGGACCAAAAAGCACACGGGGTTCGCTAAAGACACCACGGTGGGGGGAATTGGAGAAGTCACTGAGCGACGGTGACACAGACCACCAGGCCTCGGGAAAATGCAGAGTGGGTGCCTCCTTCACAGGACAAGAAAAAGTCCCAGGTGGATGGAATATCTAAAGAGTGTGTGAAATTAGCAGATAAGTAGAAAACCAGTAGAGGAATATTTTAGATCTTTCAGACATCTTTTCTAATTATAATAACACACCAAGAAAAAAAAAGGATCCACAAATGTGATGTTTTTAAAAATTATTTCTGCATGAGGGGAAAAAGGGACCATAAATCCAAGACCAACAAACATTGGTAACCCTCATGAAGGAGAGAAGAGCCATGGTCATCTTTATGTTTCCTGATTTTAAGCCTGTGGGGAAGTTTTACAAGAATTTTTTTTTTTTTTTCTGAAAAGAAAGATGGTGGGCCTCTTCGATCGGGAGACGAGGTGGTGGTAGAGCTGTAGAGTTACCGCACCTGGCTCTGGCCTGCTGAGTGATCTTGGCTCCAGTGTCCTCATCTATTAAGATCTTTCTCGTAGGTTTGTGGCAAGAATTCAATGAAGCACGCGGCGGCTTAGCCGAGTGCGTGATCACAGCAATCTATAAAATATTACATGTGGATTTAAAAAGAAATGCTTAAGCACCTTCTAACCTTAAAGAAACAACGCAGTATAATTTAGAGACACACATGTGATCGCTGCAGCCATGGCGCACCACGCCGCTGTGTCCTGCAGAGGCACTCCCTGTCCCGGGACTCTCAGGTAGTGGGTCAGTTCACTCAAGAGTCCCTCCACAGTGCATTCAATAAGTGTCATTATCATTGATTTAAGACCAACTGGAAACCCGTCCTTCCAGCTGTTAAGTTCCCAAACCCAGAGTCAGCCTTGACTTCTCTCTCCCCCACCTCCTGTCCATGTCCTACTACTAACTGTGGCTTCCAGTCAGTGTCCAGGCCTCCGCTGACCTCCCCAGCCTTTCTGCATCTACGCACCCCCGGGGCCCTTATGTCCCCCTGAGTCACGGCCACGTGTGGGTACCCACCAGTCTCTGCTGTAACCCAGGCCCCCACGGCTTATCCTGGCCCCCAGCCAGAGAATCCTGCTAAACTCCAGGTCACGCCTTTTCCCTTCTCTGCTCAAAACTCTGCAATGGCTCTTATCTTGCTCAGATCAAAACCCAGGATGTTTTCTATGGCTCCGGGACCCCACAGGATATGAGCCCCAATTTTCTCTTTGACATCCTCTCTGCTGCCATCCCTGCCATCTCCCCACACCTGGGGGGTGGCCTCCTTGGTGTCCTCCAGCATCCCAGGGAAGCTGCTGCCTGGGGCCTCCATCATCTGCAAGGTTCAGCCTTCAAGTCCCTCAGGCCCCTGCTCAAGGACACCTGCTCTGCATCTCGGGCACACAGGGTTATGGACACTACAGTCTCTACTTTGGACTAGGTTTAAATTCTTTTCCATTGAAAGCTCCATTATTTAAATCAACTTCCCAAGTGGGGCTTTCCCTGCGTGTCCCTTCAAACTTCAGGCTCTGCCCTCACCCCCACCGCCCTCACATCCCCATCCCCTGCTCTGATTTCCGTTCCTTTCCTCTGTGTACCAGTTTCCTTATTCATTTATCTGCCACAGTATCTGACTGCACTCTAGAATGGAAGTTCCATGGAGACAGAGATTCTTGATATTATTATTATTATTATTAATTATTATTAATTATTATTATTTGCTATCCTCTCCCCAGTGCCTGGCACAAAGTAGGTGCACAATGAATTTTCGTTAAATGAACAAGTAGAGGAACGAACTCAGTCACTCTCCTTCAGATATTCAGTCATTTTGTTTGGTGAATCTTCATCTCCTATGCAAACTGGTACTTCTTGTTATTTGGAAATCCCCGGCCAGACCTTACAGACCTTATACATAGGACACAGAGACACCAGGGGAGCTAAGACACCTCCCCTTGACATGCAAGTGTAACTAAAGATCAAAGTGAGGGGACACGCCCCCCATCCCTTTTCTGCCTTCCCATGCAGGGTGCACACAGAGTGAGTTGCCAGGAGCAGGACTGTAGACTCCATGATATCCTGCTTATGGAGGGGCACGCCCCAGGCCTGCTCTGGAACTTGTCAACAGCTCAGAGCCACAGGGAATAAAATGTGTCTTGATCATGGGCACCAACTTGGGACACCAAAAAAAAAAAAAAGTAAAGAACAAAGAGTTTCTGCTCCCAATTATTTGTACAGAACAAATCATTTTAAAAATGTGAGCTGTGATTCTACGAATTCTACATCTGGAATCTGCCATGAGCCCTCTTCAGGCTGAAGGTGCAGATTCACCTTTCCATTCAGGAACTGGCGGAGTGTTTCCTGATGACCCAAAGTCACAGCACAGGGCTAAGGACTTCAGACATATAAAGGACTCCTTGATGCCAGCAGTGAGACTCAATCCTGTGGTCACAAACCACCCCTGGGGGTGGAAGCTGTACCCCTGTATTGGCCCACCGCTTGCCTGTGCTGGACCAGGAAGCAGGCAGTGGGGTGACATCTCCAGCCAGGCAGGGGAGCTGCCTGGAGGTTGTGCAGGGATCGGGTAATGCCCACGGGGGCCAATGTCCAGGTAATTTGGTTACTCCAAGGCTCATTAGCCTGGACTAACAGCAATGAACTGTGAGAACCGCCGCAGCTAACAGACCTGTGTCTGGCTAGTGCTCTCTAATAACTCCTTCAGTTGTCCGTGAGAAAGCAAGACAGCCAGATGTTCAATAGAACAGAATAGTTAATTACAGCCTGCAGCCAGATTCCAACCCATGTGAGACACAGGACCACCAACATCTGCATTAGAGCACATTCCAAAAGCTTCAGTTCCCAACTCCACCGCCTACAGAATATGTATCATTAGTTCTAAAGCCTCAAATTTCAGGCTTATCCATAAAATTGGGTCAATATTCATATGTACCTTACAGAACAGAAGTAATGAAAATTAAGTGAAATAATACATAGAAAGCAATTATCTAGTACCTATTCATAGCATGTGCCAAAAAAAAGTAGTATTTAATTATCATGAAGACACAACGTGCTAAATTCACAGGCAAAAATCCTGTTTGGGTCACAGACTATTGCCCAAAAAGTGCATCCTTATGAATGAGAAGTCAACTTGCAGACACCACGCAAGGAAGTGACCCAGACAAGCCAGGTCCCCACTCCTGGTGTCTTTTGGTGGAACTCTGCCTGCTGCCTGTAAGAGAATCAGATGAAGGGTCAGGGCTCAGGCTTGACCTTTCTGAGTTTGAGTGATCAGAGGTCTGCAGGGCCAACCTCAAACTGGGACTCAGGCCACACACTGCTCTGCTGGAGATGGCCATTCTCTCGGAGACAGTCATACTCCTTGCAAGATGTGGAGGGCATGATGCTTCCCGCCTCATGGGAGGTTGCAAAACTGCAGACACGTGATATTAAAGCAGAGACTTCATGCAGCCAGACATGAGGTTGGGTTGGGGTTGGACTCACAGGTGGTCTCCAATGCAGTGGCTACAACAAAGTGCTCCAGGACAACGTAGTCACTGTGGAGTGTGGAGCTGCTGCAGGGCCTTGCTGTATACCAGCTTGGCCAGCCGCTAGCCATGGTCCTGAAACTCTGCTCTGTGTCATGGGGTAGCTGTCCATGGTGGCGACCCACCATGGCTGGGAGACTTGACAGGGTAGCTCAGCAACAGTGCTTTGCTGCATTCTCACACTACTGGTCAGCGAGCTGCTGGCCATGGTGCTGAAACCCTGCTCTGGGTCTCACGGTAGCTGTCCATGGTCACAACCCACTGCAGCTCAGACCTCAGAGTTCCAAGCTTTGCTCTGGCTGAAATTGCCTTTTCTCTTCCCCTTTGAATTCTAGCCAGTTCTTCCTTGCTACTCTGTCTAACAGACTGGTCTGGGGATCATTATGATTCAGAGGCTATCCAAAGAAGCAGGTTCTAATTCAAGATTAATTTGGATAAGATCAGAACAAGATGAGTCTCTTTCCTGGGTCCTCAGGGTTGCCATAGCTCTTAATTTGTGGCAAAACAGCAGCTGAAATCAATATAAATGCATACAGCAAAGCTTCCACACAAAGAATGGCCCAAGTTCAGGCAAAGGTCCCTATGCACCCGAGTGGGCAGCTAACCTGGGGACCAGATCAGACCTGAGTCATGGTTTTGAATACAAATTTCACTAGAGTGGGGTTGGAGAATTATTGCTTTCTATAATTTGTCTTCACTATGAATCTTGGTCCCCTCTCAACTTCCTTTCCTATCCGGTGCACCATTTTTCTTTTTACTCCTGACCATGTGTTTGATTGGAATTGGTTCAAATGCTGTTCTCTGGGTTTGCTTCCAGAAACCCAAAATGGATAAATCCTAGTGAAAAAAATAATAAAGGTGGGAAAACAGAACTAGATAATTCCCCTCTCCACTTAGACACTGCGGCCACATTTTAATTTCCTCCCTATAAACAGGTGGTTAACAATGGATGTCATGAGACAACCATGTGACAGGTACAGTGGGAAACACAGAACTGGGCATGAATCCTACCCACAGGCCTCCATAGTCTGAAATCAAGATCTGCACTCTTTGGGGGATGGAGCTCTATAAATAGCAAGGAGATGATGTCACCGCCTTCCAGCCTGTTGCTGTTCAGCTGTCAATTATTTTTAAAAGAGGTTACCAAAAATTAATAGAGGGTGGTAAATTCTATAGCACCATTTAATCATAAATTCACTAATTCCTCTTCTCTCTCTCTCTCTCTCTCTCTCTCACACACACACACACACACACACACACAGATTTTAGTGTCTATTTATTAAAGTAACAAATTCTCCCGAAAGCCCACCCTATGACTGCCACAGCATGCTTGTGTCTGACTTGTCCCCAATTCCCTCCCCATATATAAGGGCAGGTGTGTTTCTGTCCCCAACTCACTGGACTATCTCTAAACAAGGTCTCTATTTCTTTGGACAGTGAGAAGCTCGGGGTTCAACCTTGAACAACTAGCAGCCTGTGAACCTTTCAAATGAGCCTAACGTATTGAAAGGAACTCTATACCCTCTGGTTCCTGTCATGGAGGAAGAAAGGACATGGAGCTGGAACCTCTACTTGGCGTTGACCTTGAACAGATGCACTGACCTCCTCCATTCTGTTAGCCAAGCAGTGCCGGCATGCCTTGCCAATTCTGCCTCTGGAGAGAACATCTCCAAAAGGACTCTTGATGCTGTGACTCTAACACAGGAGATGGGAGGAGGGGGGACCCTTGAGGCACACCCGACCCCTGGGAGAACACCCCAAATGGATCTCTAAGACCTCACTAAGTACCAGGTGGCACAAAATAACCCCTATGCTGCCTGGAGGCAGCTCACCACCTCAGAAGGTCAGAGAGTGTCACCTTTTCTGTGGATCCTTTGCATATCTTTAAAAAATCGGCATCTGATCTCTGCTAGCAGCAGCAAGGAGAAAGAGAAGTGGGGAGGTGGGATAGAGAAGCAGGATTATTTTTTAAATGTACATATGTGTGTATCTACGTTTATATAAATAGCAACTGAAATGGAACATAGTGGGGCACTTGCTATTTTGAGGACAAGCTCCAGTAGTAAAGCCATCTACCAAGTGACGCCACTTGCTGGCCGCATGCCCTCGCGTCCAGGCAAAGCTGCCTACTTCTTATTCAAGTCACATCGAATGCCTCTTACCAATCCATCCATCTTAATCAGCACCTACCACCCGCAGCCGAGCCCTGCAGCCAGGAAGCCAGGGGATGGGGGTGTGAGGGCAGTGGCGAGAGGTGACGTCAGAGAAGGGAGGAGGGAGAGACGCGGGGTGGGAAGAGCTAGTGAGGGGTGGAGGCAAGAACAGCCACCCACACCTCTGGAGGCCTCCCCCCTCATTGGACTCCCTCAAGCAGGTGGCTGGCTGAATGGTGGCCAGCTCAGGGCCTGCAGGTCAGAGCTGACCCGCCGCAGTGCTCAGCAGGCCAGGGACAGGGTTCCTGGACCTGCAGCTACTGATGCGGGGTGCGGAGAGAGGTGCGTGGCGGGGCACATGGTAGGAGAGAGGCCATGGCTGTGCTCTGAGTCCCGCTGCTCTGCTCCCCGCCCCCTGATTTAGCTCTGACCACCCCTTGTCACCCAGCAGCCCTGGCCCCTGCCCACTTCACTCCCAGCCAAATGGTATCATCCAGGCTCCTCCTCTTCACTCCCTGGAACGCTTGCTTCCGTGGGAGTTTCAGTCATGAAAAGCCCAGCTCTTCCAAGAGGGCCGGGGCTCTGCCTCCCTCGGGCAGGCATAGCTGTGGAGCCTCACACTGCAGCGTCTGCCCAGCCCTGGCGACCAGGGCGTGGCCGGCGCAAGCTGCAGCTGCAGACTGAGCGTGGGGGCCACACAGGGCCCGGGAGCTGTTGCATATCTCACTTTCCCGCCTTCACCAGAACCCACGGGAAACCCTAGCTGGGAGCCGAGGTCCCTCTGCAAAGTCCCCACAATGCCATGTGGCCACTCACAGCCACCTGGCCAGGGGGCTCCCAAGAACCACAACCCCGGGGAATCAAGTCCCATCTGAGTCCATCTGTGCTTGTCGCACACCTTCAGACCCCATTGTGTGCAGTCACCGCTTCATCTGCAGGGCGGCCACCATAACATCACATCTGCCTGAAGAATCAAGTTTGGGAACCAGAGTCCAGGGTCAGGGCCGGCAGTGGCCTCTGTGTGATTTCCATATTAGCTCCACTCGGTGGGTACACCAGAGGTCAGGCAACCACACCCACTTAACACACGAAGACGCCAATTCGGGGCCTTTGGTAACTGCCTCCGTTGGCAGAACTGATCAGTGATAGAGAAGGGTGCAAGGAAGACCCTGTTTACCACCAAAGCTCCTCCTCCCTTTCAGCCCAGAAAAGGAACTGCAGGGCACCAGCAACCCAGGGAGGGGAGAAGATGGACACACAGAAGTCACACGCCCTATGCCACAAGCCACACCGCAGCCAAGGCCACCTTGAGAGCAAAGCTCAACCCTGAGTCGCTCTGTGCCTTTGCCAAGGCCTCCCAAGTGCAGGCAGTATGGCCCCAAACCTGTGCCACCGGAGATGTGGGCTAGGCCAGCCCTGGTCAGCAATTTGTGGGGGCAAGAGGGTCAGACAAGAGAGCACTGTGGCCCCCGGGGAACACTGGCAAGGGGTGCGGGGTAGGAAGGAGACATCTGTGAGCTGTTAAATTTGGGGCCTTACGCTGCAGGCTGACTGGACTCAGAAACTCGGCCGATATGGCAGCTGCAACAGGGCAAAGAGCAAAATAAGTGGAGGAGGAGGAGCCTCCCCGTGGAAAGGTGGACGAGGAGAGGGGGGCCTCCTGGGGAGGGTCCTTCCTCCAGGGAGCAGTGCAAGGGCCCCAGAAGGTGCCTTCCAGCCACTCTCTGAGACACCTTCAAATACAGGGCTTTGGGGCACCCCGGTGTTGCAGGGTCAGTCTCTCCATTGCACACGCTCCACAGGTGAGGCCCTGAGGTCCCCATAACCTAGGGGGGTCTCTGCCTCCCTCGGGCGTAGCTGTGGAGCCTCACGCCTGCAGTCTAGGGAAAGGGCTGTTCCCTATTGTCCCTGAAATACTGTGTCCCCCAACTCTAGCCCCTTTAGGAAGTTGCCCACCTTTTGAGAGACCCTGCGGGAACACGTGCCCTGGCCCGCCGCCTGCTGCCTACGTTCCTTGTAAATCTGTGAGAGTCCCTCCTCCAGAGGGAGTCCCTGACCAGGCCAGGCTTCTTCCTCCAGAGATGTTGGCCTTTGGAGCCATCGCTGGGAGTAAGAGCAGCGAGGAGAACAGACCCTCACCAGGATCTCCATCAAGATAGGGCCCAGAGCCTCCATCTGCCTTTGCTCCTCTTGTCATCCACAGCCGTTCCCAGACAGGCCTGAGAGCCCTGGAGGATGACTTCCAGTGCAGCCGGGTGACGGTGAGCACAGAGGGACAGACAGCCGGGTGCAGCAGGCAGAGCGGAGCACGTGAGCTGGGGAGAGGCGTTCTGACCTCCTCTTGGGAGCTGTGAGGATCAAGTGGAACCGTGTCTGTAAGCGTGCTCTGCGAAGGCCAGTTTTGCAGTCACACTCCTCCTGTGCCCAGGTCACGGCAGTGGCATTGGGAACAGAACACTGAGCCACTGGGACAGGGACCCACTGACTAGAATTAGTATATTCTTCCAACGTTCAATGGACTCTTGACAGGTTGTGCATCTATACCCATCACACTATGGAGGTCTGAATGTGTCCCTCCAACATCTGCGTGTCGAAATCCTCATCCCCAAGTGACAGTATGAGGAAGTGGGACTCTGGTCACTGGTCATGAGGATGGAGCCCTTGGAGTGGGATCTGTGCCCTTACGAAAGGCACCAGGACACAGGCCTCAGCAGACACTGGTCTATTGGCACCTTGGTCTTGAACTTCCAGCCTCCAGAACTGTGAAACGAAATTTCTGTTGTTCATAAGCAACCCAGCCTGTGGCACTTCATGACGCACAGTTTTCAAATGACCGCAAATCTCATACTTCTCCCTAGATACTTCTCCCCAAAATGCTCACGTGTTCGGCAATGCAGGAACAGCAGAGGCCAACTGATTGGGTTATGATAGCTGTTACTGGTCAGTGGGTTAATCCACTTGATGAATTAATAGTTGGAATGGATTTCTGGGTGGTAACTGTTGGCAGGTGGGGCATGGCTGGAGGAAGTAGGTCACTGGGGTCCCTGGTCCCTGGGGATCATCTCTTGTCCCTAGTTCCTCCCCTTCTCTGCTCCCTGGCTGCCTGAGCTGAGCAGTTTCCTCCTCCAGTCCCTTCCACCATGCTTCTCTGCCTTGCTCAGGCCCAGGGCAATGGAGTCAGCTGACCTGGACTCAGACTCTGAAAACCACGACGAGCTCAAATTAAACTTTTCCCCCTCCAAGTTGCTCTGTCAGGTGTTTTGTTCACAGTGATGAAAGTCTGCTTAACGCACTGGGTTTTGGAATCTCTGACGCCATCCCTTCTCCTTGGTGGTCACTGTGGCGTTTGGGTGAGGCTGAGTGAAGGCAGCTGTCAGGAAGGCTGCTGCCCATGCTGGCCTGGGTCCTCGGCCATCGCCTCCCTTGGGCCTGGGTCTCCTGATCCACAGGACACAGTGGGGTTGAGATGGACCCTCCGTAACTCTCTTCAGGACTAGAGTTCTGGAGCTCTATTGCAGATCCTCGCAGGTGGAGGATTGGTCTTAGAGGCAGCAAGGCCTGGCAATCAACACTTTTCTTCACTAATCGTTTTGTTTCCCAGATCAATAATATTTTCATAGAAATTGGGTAACATATCCCTGTGTGACCCACCATGAGCCTTTGCATCCTCCTAAGAGGCACTGTGAGGGCTAGCGGGCTGGTGGCAGTCCCCAGCTGCCCACGAGCTGGCGTCACAGCCCTGGTAGTCAGTGACTTCTGTCCTCCACTGCCAATATCTTCTGACTATGCCCAGCTAATCAGAGGAATGGCTTTGAGTCACTTTTCTGTGTTCTCTGTTGGTATTTTTATTTGTTTGTTTATGACATTCTTCACACACAGCAGAAGTTAAGTGAGAGAAAGGGCCCCATCTGTGTGCCACTGAGAGCAAGAAGCTAATGTCCTTAGTTACAGGTTTCTTTGCCATTTTCCTCTTTGAAGAAGAAAGCGACACTCTACCCCGTCCCCTTAGCTTTCTATCTTCTGTACCTGGAGATGGTGTAAACCGAGGTGAGGGTGCTTGTGTATGTGTGTGTGTGTGTGTGTGTGCGCACGTGCCTGTCTGTGCACTCACTGCGTGTGCGTGCGTGTCGCAGGAGAGCAGGAGGTGAACGCAGAGTGGCCTGGGGGCCTGGCTGGCCATCAGGAACACCTGCCTCCTCCTTGGGGCAGGTAAGGTGGCCACACGGGAAACAATCGCACACCTGCCAAATTCTCGTGGGAGATGAGCAGGTCACAGCGGAGGCCCTCCAGGAGCAGGGAGAGCGCAGGCGATGGCCTGCAGAGGGAACCTGGGTGGGGACAGGGAGAAGCAACAAGTGGGAAGTGCCGGGCCGGCCATGAAAACAGCCGGATGGGTTGGGTCCAGGTCCCGCAGAGCGATTGAGATTAGCAATGGGAGGCTGGACGGAGCTGTCCTTGTGTCCCCCAGAGCACTCCATGTTGACAAGCAGGGTGCCCGAGGACTGTCAGGCGGGATGGGGCCTGCAGGGGACTCCTGGGCAGCCGGAGGAGCCCACAGCCCCACCCAGGATGCCTCCTAGGATGAAGGGGATCTACTGGGGCCCTTCCCACCTGCAATCTCTTAAAGGGAAGGCTGAGCCAGGGAGAGGCACTGGCCTCAAGTAAGGCCTGTGAGTGCAGCAGGGGCCGTGGGGCCTCCACCCTCCCAAAACAGGTCCAGGGCCCACTTCTAAGGCCACCACCTCCAAGTGACTCAGCGGGCCCCGTGCAGACGTTTCCAGGAAAGCCTCCCCACAGTATAAAGGGAAGGACGAAAAAGAGTGGCCGTGCGCACGCACACACAGCCCTTGTCATTTTGAGCCTAATTGTTTTAGCGCCAGCTGTCACGTCTGCAGACCTCCTCTGGCACTGGTGACCTGCAAGCTCCAGGATAACGAGGGTGTGTTTAAAAATAGCCCAGATTCCTAGAACTCACCTCTCCTCCTCACCCTCCCTCCCTGCCCACTGACAGGCCTGGTGAGGACTCCACTTCAAATTTATGAGTATGAAGCCAACATTTTCTTGATTCAGATTGATTAGGAAGGCACAGCACAGTGGCGGGCAAGGGCAGGAGCCGAGGTGGTCAGAACTAGGCTCTGCCTCCAGGAACGCAGGCTGTGAACGTGGGCGGACACTGTGCCTGAGCTCAGGCGTCATCGCCCAGGTCTCCCAAACGGCCACTCCCTTCCTCCATGCCCCAGTGGCTCCATGTCCTTGGCTCTCTGCAGGCAGACAAGCAGCCTCACCGCTGTGACCTGATGGACCCCATGGATTCTGCTCCTCCTGCGTCCAGGAGCACCGTGGTGGGGGACCGGCCAACCATGCAGGCGGACAAGCCCAAGATCAAGTCCTAGTGCAGTTGCCGACTCCTTGAGTGACGATCACACTCCTGAATGTCTCCAAGCTCAGTTTCCCACCCACGGAACCCCTTTCCCAGGATTGTAGAGAGGACAAATGCTGAGCATTCTTCTTCCCTCCGCCAGACTCTCTTGCTCTTTCCAACCTGTTAACGCTTGCTTTGATTTCAGCCAGGGAGGGCCCGGTCACTAGGAGCGACTGTGTTTGTGAAGGGATTCGATCATGGAGTTATTTGTGGCGTTGAGAAACGGGCGGTGAGTTTAATGTCCGATATTGAGGAAAATGACTGCCTCGATTCATCTCTTCCAGGAAAATGGTGCCCGAGTGCTCAAATCCAATTGTATTGACGGAGGAAATGCTCATAATATGATGCTAAGAGCAAATGCTGGGTACAAACTGTATTTACGATATGTTCTCATTAATGTGAATGAAAATGCTGAGATGAAATTAGGCAAGATGTTGACAGATGGTTTCTAAGTAGCGGGCTTTTTAATAAGTGTGAGTTTCCTCTTTATTTGCACCTCTTCATTTCTGGAACAAAATTTTTATAAAGAAATCAGAGGTTACCAGATTCCAGTTTTAAGAGAAAAGAATTCGGTCAACAGAGAGGGGAAAAAAATCTCCAGCGAGTCATCAAAATATATTAGGATTTGTGAAAACAGCTTCTCTCCAGATGTGGCCACACAGTGACATGAATCAAGGAACGAGGCAGTGAGCTCTGTTCTACATCAGCTTGGTCGGCACAGACAGGTCAAGAGTACGGGGTGCTCAGCTCCAGGTCAGAACCCCAAGACTTAAGACCAGGCAGGAGGCAATGCTTTGCATGAGCCAACAAAGAACTCCGGGAAACGTGAGCAGGAAGGTGCCAGACTGCACCCTCTCCACAGGACCTTTCAAGCCACGGGCTGAGTTCAGAGAGCGCCACCTGTTTGGACAAGGTCAACACTCCACGTGGAAGAGTCTGGAAAACCCGTGTTCTAGATGGAGACCCGCCCACAGCATGCAGTGACTCTCCCTGAGGCACCAGACTATTTAAAGCACACTTGGGGTAAGATCCAAGCCCTCCTGACTCCCGGACCCTTCCTCTTTCCACGAATTCTGGACGGTGGGCCCAGGAGCTTTTCTGAAGCTTTGGAGAAGACAGTAGGAGCACTGAGCCAAAGGGCAGCTTCACTGGCGCCCTCTAGTGATAACATAATATCCCTGCAGCCAAACCGTCTCAAGGCTGAAATGTCCAAGCGAAAAACAAGTAACAAGATATCACAATATGTCGCTTTCTTCCTGGCCAAGCATAAAATTGTACTTGGATATACATATGTTACATGTTTTTGAACATCAGAATTCTACCCTAGAGATTCTGCTATTTCATCTCCTCAAGGAAGAAGGCTGTTTTTAATTGGATGTGAAGACTTGGAATGGAAGTAAGATGCTCAGATTGGGAAGGAAACTGGATGTGATTCCAAGAACCCTCTCGGTACGCACGGTCCGGAAAGTGTATCCTCCTGGCTTTTACCCAGTGCCCACAACCCTCCCTGGGCTCAGCCTTTGTCTTCCTGGTAGCCTAGGGTCTTTTGGACTATGGAACCTGCCTGGATTCCATAGGCTATAGCAATTCCAGGCTGCCTCCATCCAGGAGTGATTATCTGCCATGCAGGAAATAGTCTAGCAGACACCAGAAAGGAGCTTCAGGAGCACAGAGAGGGTGTGGTTGGCTCTGCCTGTGATGCTGAGCAAGAAGTGCACAGAGGAGAAAATAGTTAAGGTGAACCTTCCAGAACTGAGTTCTGGTGGAAAGAGCAATGGCCGTGTATTCAGGGAGGGGAGGCAGCAGGTGCAAACACAGGGAGTGGGCAGAAATGCTGGGCCATCTGGGAGCAGCAGGTCCTGGGCTAGAGCAAGAGGGAGGGTGGGAGGGAGCAGTGAGCAACAGCAGGGACCAAAAGTGAGGTCCTCACCCACTAGCTGCAGAGAGGGGGATAAGCCTGCAGGTTGTGAGGAGCCCCAGGAGCCTTGGGCCAAGGCAGCCAACAGCTCACTGTGAGGCAAAGATACATTAACAAGGAGACTTATTCCATGTTTATATATAAAAAGTGCCACCTTCCTACAGGCCAGCTCTGGGAACTGACTGAATGAACTTGCTGCACATCCGCCCCCTGGAACACGCAGTCGTGAAGAACAACATGTGAGATCCAGCCATTTTCCTCCTGCGTACACACCCCAAAGACTCAGAAGCTGGGATTCGCCAGATCTTTGGCCACCCACCTTCACAGCAGTGTTATTTGCAATAATCAAAATGTACGAGCACCCCCGATGTCTGAGGGCGGCTGGGTGGATCAGTAGCCTGTGCTGTGCAGAGCGGAGGACGAGACCTAGTCTTAAGAAAATCCTGACACACTCTGCAACCTGGATGAACCTTCAAGATGTGCTGAGTGCCATAAGCCAGTCACAAAAGGACAATACCATGTGGTTCCCCTTTATGAGGTGCTAAATGCGCACCTGAACATGCAGACACAAAGACATGACTCCCGAGCCAACGGTGGCTAGTTCTGAGCGGCAGGACTGTTTTTTATTTTCGTCTCTCTCATATCGGATTTTCAAGTTCCTTCGGTGGACACATACGAGGAAGCAATAAAAGCTGTTCCCACAGAGGAAGAAACATCCAGACGGAGCCTGGAGGAGCCCGAGACGCCAGGGAGGGAGGGAGCAGGAGATGGCCGAGGCTCCACTCCATCATTCCGTCCCTGCTGCCGTCAACTGTGGCCTGTGGCCGGGAGAGGACATGTGCTTGGGGACCACTGGGGCAGAGGGGACAGTGTGTTGTCCCTAGGGTCACAGTGTTCATTGTTCACTCCTTAACACCTGCTGGATGCCTATGATGTGCCTGCTACTGGCAGTGACAATATGACCAAGAGACCTTTTCTGTCTTCCAAGAATGGATGTTCCATTGCCAGGAGATGGAAAAGCAGCCCTCCAATGGAACGGCCCACGGTGCCTGTGGATGCACACGGTGGGCAGAGCACAGGGACACCTGGGTGGGGCAGGGGGCTGCCCTGCAGAGCAGGCCCAGCCTCGCAGTGGAGCAAAGCCTCAGGGGCCACAGACCCCAGCTGTATGCTACAAGCAGAACTTGGGGGCTTCTGTCCAAAAGGACCTCACAGAGCAGGCTGGGTGGCTCCCCTGAGCTGGACATGGAGCTCTCCACACCACCTCTGGGGCCGACATCCAGCCATCCCCTTCCCTCCCTGGTTTATAGAATTCCAGCCTGTTCTAGGCGCCACATAGCGGAGACTCCTTCCCTGACCCAAGGGCACAAATGCTTGGTTTAAGCCGGACCATGGATCCTGTCTCCCTTTCTAGTGATTAGTGCAGAATGGGCAGTGACCTGGCCAGGAACCCTAGAGGAGCCCTACTCCTTAAAAGAAGGAAAGAGCTGCTAAAGACTAGGTTCAGTTCACACCTGGCCCCCTGCTTCCAGCTTGGGTGCTGCTCTGATGCTTGAAGCCACGGCAGCCAATTTACGGCCACCGGGCCAGGCCAGGAGGGTCAGCGAGCAGGGATCCAACAGCCGACTATTTCTGAGCGGCTAGGCCATTCTTCAAGTCACCCACGTACGACAGTTCCATGCCTTCACTATTCAGCCTCTCTTTTTTGGCTTTTCTGTTCCTCTCGGTCAGATGCACGTCAATCCTGCCTCAAGACCGGGCACGATGCATCAGGAGCGGGCCAGGTGATGCCCGCCTTGACGGCAGACATGAGTGCTTCTCCCAAACACCGCATGCCGGCCCAGCAAGTGGGAAGCAAGCCAAAGGCAGCACAAGAAACCACCAGAACTATTTTTTCCCTGTCAATGCCAGTGGTGCTGCTGGTCCCTGGGTCCCTCTCCTCCCAGCCTTCTCCTTCCCTGGAGGTGGAAGAGGCACAGCTCGGGTGGTTGCCCACCAGCAGACGGAGCTCAAACGCAGAGGTTCAGGGCTCAGGAGCACCATGGTAAGGCAGCCTGGTGCTGCCAGCTCCGCGTGGATGGCAGCACCACGGAACTTCTGAGGAGGGGCTGCCCGGTGGCCAACTGCTCCTTCCTGCGACTCTCAAGATGCCCTGTCCTGCCCCAACACTTCAATGCCTCCAGCCACCTGCAGGGTGAAGCCCAATCTCTGCCTGTCCTTCCACAATACCACCCTGCCACCCAGCCTCTGCGGCCAGTTGACGCCAAGTTGTAGTGAGGGGCCAAAGGCTTCCCCAGGCACACAGGCAGGCAAGTGGCCCACGCAAAGAACCAACCACGGCCAAGTTCACTTTGTATTCCTGTCTTTCGGGCTTCATGTATCTCCCCACCTAACCACCCTTATCAGCTGCAAGGCTCCCTGGCTCTGATAAAACGTTCGTCTGGGCTGGGTGCTACTGGGCGCCAGGATGCTCACACCTTTCCAAGTAATGTGGCTGTAGGGCCCCAGGCCAGCAAAAAGTGAGCCCCACGTCCACGCAGCCTGGGGGCCCAGGGCCTTCCTCCTCAACCCAAGGAGCCCCGTTCACCTGAATGAGCAACTTGAAGAGAACAGGACCTGAAGAGTATGTTCCTGAGCTGTTGTCCAAAGTCCTGTGTGGGGTTTATGTTCTTAGCATAGACAGTAGCTAGGCCCCAAACTGCACCTCTCCTGGAAAGTCTATAGTGTGGCTTGTCTTATTCTAGAGCTCCTTGGCCTTTGGCAAATCACTCCAGAGCAAATGAATCAACCCCTGTGTGTGTGTGTGTGTGTGTGTGTGTGTGTGTGTCTCCTCAATGAGAAAGAGTTTGCTGGAAATAGCATGAGCTTTGTAATAAGGCAAATTTGGGTTTGAAACTAGTCCCAGGCCTGGAACAAAATTCTAACCGGTGTTCATCAAAATGGTCAAGGTCATCAAGAACGAGGAAAGTGTGAGAAACGGTCACAGTCTAGAGGAACCTGGGGAGGACATGCCAACTGAGCACATGTATCATCTTGGGACAGAAGAAAGGACATCAGGGAGAACTAGGGAATTCTGAATGAAGTCTGGACTTTAATTAATAACGTAGCCGTCCACACGGTTCACTGACGGCGGCCCACGCTGCACACTAGATGAGGGCTCCTCGCAGGGAACCTGCGTGGAGCATGTAGGAGCCCTGATGCCTCCACCGTCATCCTGTAAATCTAAACCTCTCAAATAAAAAGTGACGAACAATATGACACTAACAATAGTAAAACTGGCGCCAGGCACTTGTTGGTGGCACGACTTTGGGCACGTTATTTTCCTTCTCTAAGCCTCGATTTCTCTCTTGTGAACTGGGATGGACACAGCTACCCATGAGAGTGATGTGACTAGGGGATGATGTGGCACAGGAAATGCCCTCCTGGCACAATGCCCAGCACACAATCGACATTCACTAAACATTCCCTTTTAATCCCAACCAAGAAAACGTATCTTTATTAAATAGTAACAAATAACCATCTATGATCAAATTTTCCAAGTTTCCCTCAAAGTGTCCTTTGTAACTTAAAAAAAATTTTTGACTCAACATCAAGCTTCATGCATTCCATTCTGCTGTTGGACCTCTCTATTGCCATTTAGTCTTTAAAAAAAAAAAAAAAAACCCACCTTTTTTTTTCATGACATTGATTCAAAGTTAAGGCAGACAGTTGCAGGAAGTGGAGGGACAGAAGCTCCCACGGCAGCAAGGCACAAGTGAGACTGAAGTCTGTCCACAGCCATCGGCCTGTTCCATTCACACAGCTTCCACTCCAGCACCCTCCAGGCATGTCACACGGCCCCCACACCCCAGAGACCCAGGCAAGCACAACTGCATTCCCATTTCACAAATGAGAAAATGGAGGCTTGGGCCCGTTGAGTGCCTTGCCCCAGGCCCTGGAGCTGTCATCGGGAGCTGGGATTTGAACTCCTCCTCACCGGCCACGGTCACTGCCTTCAGGAGACCCCCACCGGCTGAGAGAGAGTGGCCCTCAGAGGAGCCCTTTCCACAATGCAGCAGCACAAGGGCCACTATGCAGCAAGCAGCAGACCCAGCAGGAACCCAGAGGAAGGACGGTGGAGTCTCAGGAGACCAGGAAGCCTCCCAGGTGGGGCCACAAGAGCCAGGTGGTGTCCTGCCCGCAGTCACAGGTGACAGGGGGAGGCTGGAGGAGAGGTGGGCGTCAGGCTGGTGGTCCTGGAAGTCTCCAGGCATTCTTTTACTTGCTCATCCCTTCACTCAATATTCAGAGTTTCTTCTACAGGCCAGACCTGTTCCAGATGCTCAGGACAGAGCCGAGAACACAGGGACAAACCCCTGCCAAGGACCTGAAGTGGGAGACTCCTACCTGTGCTCTGGGGGGCTTCAGGGGCCTGCCTGCTGGATCCCAGAGTCTCTTCATCTGGTGCTCGGTGGGCCTGAGAATGACAAGGGCTCCGTCCCTGGCCTGCCTGACCCCCTCCTATGGAAGCATCTGGTCTGAGAAGGAAAGAGACAATATACCAAGAAGCCTTAGAGGTGGCAGTAAGTGTTAGAGAAGAACAGCGTGGGGCTGGGGGCTGGGGCCAGGGACCCGCAGGTTCCAACTCACAGGAGGCCTCGGTGGAGACAGAGGGGGAGAGACAGGGAGGGGGGCGGGAGCTGCCTGCAGAGTGCAGGAGAAGAACATGCCAGAGCAGGAGGCAGCCAGGGCAAGGGGCAAAGGAACCCAGGAGGCTGGGGTGGCTGGAAGCAGGGAAGCGCCCGGCTAAGAGCTGGGACTGCTCCTGGGCCTGCTGGGGCCAAGCGTGCGCTTGAGGAGCCATCAACGGAGCTGCAGGGCAGACCAGCCTGGGGACTGAGCAGGGCAGGACGGGCAGGCAGGCAGGCAGGCAGGCCAAGAGGCTTCAGCGTGTTTGTGTGTGAGTGTGTGTGTGTGCGTGAGTGTGTATGTGCGCATGTGTGAGTGTGTGCGCGTGAGTGTGTGCGTGTGTGAGTGCATGTGAGAGTGTGTGTGCGTGAGAGTGTGTGTGCATGCGAGTGTGTGTGAGTGTGTGCGTGCGTGTGAGTGCGTGAGTGTGCGCGTGTGAGTGTGTGTGTGTGTGTGTTGGGGGTGGCAGGACAGTCAGGCAGGCCAGTGACAGGAGCCTTCAGTCCTTCTCAGGCCCACCAGGACCAGTTGAGGGGAATCTGGGCCGCACAGGCAGGGCCTTGAAGCCCCCCAGAACACAAGCAGGAGGAGTCCCCCACTTCAAGAGTGCCCAGGGCCAGCGCTGCGGGAGCCACCTGTCCTGGCACTCCAGGACCCACAGGCCCCCTCTCTGAGCTCTGACTAGAGGACCTGAGGGAAGGTCACGGACTCCCAGGTCCCCTCTGGAGCTCAGCTGCTAGGGAACGGCTGTGCAGGTAACCCCACCTGCAAGCTCCTCGATCTTCTGGCGTCCACTGTCTCCTTTGTAAATAGGGATGATCACAGAACCTGTCTCAGAAGGGCGACTACAAGGATTTGGAAATGCACAGCCTCCCCAGGCCCCCTGCAAGCAGCAGGCCTTCAATAACTGTCTGTGCCTCTCCTTATTAGTGCGGCTGTGATTGCTGCCATCACTATTATCATCAGCTGTGCCGTCACTGACAGCAGCCCCAAGCCACAGCCTTGGTCTCCCGAGAGCTGCCAGCGGTGGGGGAGGGGGGGGAAGAAGCGCTGCTCAGGGCGAGGAGGGAAAAGGCGCCTTCCACCTGGCCACCCCCCGCCTACCCCTGGGCCCCTCCTCTGCTGTCCCCCACCCGTCTTCTGGACTGATCTTGGGACACCAGCAGCTCACCCATAGGTACATTAGCAGCTAGTTAACTACTCAAAACTAGTACACTGTATCTCATGTCACCCACTTCTGATCAATCACTAGAATAAATGCAATTCCACTCTAATAATGCTCTACACTCCAGAACATCTTTCATTCAAGGCCTTGCTGACATCTTGGGGACAAGGAGGAGGTGTTACCTTCCTGAGGTGCAGAACAGAGCCCCGAGAGCCCAGATTCATCTGTAGTCCACCCTGACCCCTTGTCTTGAAGTTGAAATGAGGCCCAGAGAGGGCAAGTGAATTTTCCAAGGCCACAGAGCAGGTTGGACCCCCCACCACCCCAAGCAAACAAATGGGAAGCCCTCACTACACACAGGTATGGAATCCTGGTTAATCTGAGACACAGACTCCATCAGAGCCTCTATTTACAGAGTAAGGGTGCCAAGGCTCAGAGAAATTGGGGGACTTGTCAATGGTCTCTGGGAAGAGGTTGAGGGAAATGACCTTAAGCACCACATGCTTTTCTAGCAGCCTCCATTGATGAGGAGAGGAGGGTCCAGCAGGTCTGGAGCCTTGCCTTAGAGTGCTGCTCACCAGGTGCTCGAGGCCCATGGCCTCCAAAGGCCCCAGAGGGACACAGGAAGCAGGGGTCTGTCTGTGTCAGTCTCTGCCTGTCCTGGGGTTCCCCACCTGCCTCTAAGAGGGGTGCCGGGGTCAGCCTGGCAAAGGAAGGCTCCAGACAGCCAAGAATGACTTTCTCCCCGGGAGTGACTTTTGCCACAGGATCACTATGAGAGGGGCTGGGTGCACACCCCGTTTTGCTGAACAGCAGTGCGCAGATCTGTCCTGAGCTGCCCTGCTGGTGGGCACCACACTATCCCTTAAGCCAGCGCTCCTAGAACTGGCAGGAGGGGACGGCCTCTCCTGAATCAGTATGGAAGCTGGTGCCTTCATGTTTACTTCAGTCCCTACCCATGCTTCACAAAACAAACAAAAACCAAACAAGACTTCAGAGCGGGTCCTCAACTCGCAGGCATTTGCTACATGAAGTCCTGGTGTCACCAACTGGCCTCTAGACTCAACCTGTCCCCAGCCCTGTCTTCCAGCCCAGCTGTACCTGAGCCACTTGTACCCAGGGACTTGTGGGGGACCCTGTGAGGCCACCATGTCCTCTACATCTGCTCTGCTCCTCTAGCATCCAGGCCTATGGGACAGACCCCAATCCACCCAGGCCCTGGGTAGACAGCTTTGCCCACATACCTTTCCTCACAGGGCAGACGGGCCTCACAGGGCAGACGGGATTTGGCAGGCTCTCTAGATCCATCATAATCGGAGTGTTTAAAGGTCCCCAAATGCCCATTAGACAATCCACGTTTCCTAACAGCCAGTAAATACTCTGGGCCGGGTCAGCATTTTTAAAGGTCCTTAAATAGCTCATTTGCATAATCCATATTTCCAGAGCCCCTAAGCATTTGTCCTACCTACCTAATCTCAATCTTTATTATGCATGAGGGGAGAAAAGCTCCAAAGGAGCATGGCAGACCTTTGCTCCCCTTCTGGGAAAATTGATTCTTGTTTTAAAAACGACCACATTTTCAAAAACAGGCAGGGATCTAACCACAAAAGCAAAATATTTAGAGGGGAGCTGTTACCTGTGTAGGCCTGCAAATATTCTTTCCTGGAAGGCCAGAAAATCCCCTGTGGGTTCCCGGAGGACACTAATTACACAAGTGGCCCTGCAAAAGCTTCCAGGAGGCTGCCCCCTCGCTCCCCACCCCTCCTCCAAGGTCCCTCCTGGGGGCCTGAGGAACAGGGCAGGATCCCTGGACACTCTCCTCAGCAGGCCTTTTCCAGGTTTAGTCTCAGCCCAGTCTTTCCTGGGAGAAAGGAAGGGCAATCTGCTAGGAGTTCAGGTCTCTGGGTTGTGGACCAATGAGCACAGACCTGGGGTAACCGTCTGCCCAGCAGAGCCCCCAGAGGAAAGCCTCCAGGCACAGCGAGGAGGACTCCAGTGAGATGGACCCAAGACCACCCAGACTGGCATGCCGTCCCTCTGCTCTCAGAGAGAAATCATGTCTCATTCAGAAGGTGAAATTCCAACCTCTGCAACCACGCGCAAAACAGGCGCCACCTGCACAAACATAACTGAGCCAAAGAAGCCAGACTCGAAAGAACAGGCTGTACGGTTCTGCTGCTACAACTCCTAGAAGAGGCAAGACCAACCCGGGAGAGGAGTCAGGACTGGTTACCTGGGGTTGGGAGGACCCATGTGGGGACACTTCCAAGTTGCTGGGCGTAGCTCTTTCTGGGTGCTGTTTTCCTGACTGCGCTCACACTTGAGAAATGCACTGAGCTGTACCCTGTTTTTTAAAACAACCCAAATTCCCTTAGTTCCAGTTTCAACTTTCTTAGCATCATTTTGCAACGCCCTCCTGGAGTACTCCTCCAAGCACAGCTGGGATGCCCAACTATCTGGAAAGAGATTACTTTTCCTCTGTTCGGATTCTTGAAGACTTTAAGGAAAGTAAAGGGAGAGAGGAATGTTCATTCTATAAAGGGACTGGGGGCTTCTTTGCTCTCAGAAATTGCACACCTGCTGAAGTCCCATGGCTTAGGGAGGGTGTCTTGTGAGAGGAGAGTTGGGGATGGAGGGAGGTGTGGCAAATCAGATGTCTCCGGGTTGAGTGTCTGAAGGTGGAAGGGTCCCCAAGTCAGGTGTCTTTGGCTTCTCCTGCCTGAGGATGGCTGCAGGACTGGCTGATTCAGACTCGACCCACTGAGTTCATAACAGAAGGGACACGAGGGTAGAAGAGCTGGCGTGGGGCGGGGGTGGAGGCCCAAGAGAGTGAGAGCGGGTGGAACATGGAAACGCGAGGGGACCTGGTCGGTACTGAGTGTCAGCTGGACGTGCAGCTCTGCCTAGAGCAGACACAGCCCCGCCCTGGGGGAATGCCCCACACCTGCGCAGGTGCAGGACGCTGAGAGTCGCGCCCGGAACTGTAGTTCCAGAGACACCGCAGGTGGGCGGTGCTGCGACAACTCAGACCCAGGCTTCTCTTCGTCCCAGCTCCCTCCCAGTACAGGAGTGACCCGCAGATCTGCACTGGCACCCCAGGCCCCCTCGCCTCCCCGAGCGCCCCCTCGGGCCCCGAGGCCAGCATTGCGCCCCGGCGGTGGGCGAGGGAGGCCAGCTCCGCCGAGAGCCGGGATCCCCGGCTCGGACCTCGCTCCGCCGCGACTCTGGACGTCGTGGGCCTCCGCCCCCTCCACCCCGCGTCGGGGACGGGGAGGGTCCGGGTTCACGCAAAGAGTCAGCGCCGCGCGCAGGTGACGTGACGCGCGGGGGCTGGCGATCCCCGGGCGAGTGTGCGCGGGGAGCGGAGGGCGTCAGCGCGGAGCGGTGCGCCTGGGCGCGGGGTCCCTGCGCACGGAAGCCCGAGACCCTTCTCTCTGCTCCGCTCAGCATCTGACGCCTTCGCCCGCGCCTTCCCACCCTGGTCCCTCGGGTAGACGCCGGGACGTCCCGGTCCGCGCCGCGAGAGCGCCGCCCGCGGGCTGGCTGGAGACCAACTGGGCCCTCGGCGGGGGCGTTCCCAGTACCCACGCCGTCGCCGCCATGAATGACATCATCCCCCGGAGCCCCCGCCCCCGCCCCTTAGCCCTCTGCAGCCGGTAGCTGAGCTGCTGGTGTGCGTCCCCGCTGGGCTCTGGGTCCCCACTGTCCCCACACCCCCGCACTGAGCCAGCGCATGTTTGCCTCCCTAATACCTCATCTCTTCCAGGGCCAAGCCTACCAGACCCGAGAGCCTGCAAGCCCCTCCTCTTCCTCTCTTTCCCAGTTCCTTCCTCGATTCCACAGCCTCTCAGACCCTCGCCAAATCCTGAGCAAGTCACTTTTCCTTCAGATAGTGATGTGACAGTTGAATATAAATGATAAAGATATGTACACATATTGATGGATCATAGATGGATGCATAGATTGATATGATATAGATGATGGCTAGAAAGATATAGACAATAGAGTATATAGAGAGTTTTAAAAAATGAATTTTGATAGGTGATAGAGACAGGTGACATAAACAACAGATATGGATGATGGATAGCTCACAGATAGATAATGGTTAGATATACAGTAGATGGATATATGTACCCATATACATATATATCCTAAAAGGACAACCCAGGACCCCAGGCTAGCCAGGACTGTACCAGGAAACGAAGCCACTGGGTTCCAGACATTTAAGCTGTGCAGACTGCAGAGTGCTTTGAGCACCTCTGTAACTTACCCAGGAGCAGCTGGGCTAGTAAGCCCGAGTGTCGACTGCAGGTGGCTTGAGCACAGCTCCAGCTCTGTGGGGCTTCCCTGCCGGGCTCACCAGATCCGCTCATTCACTCATCTACCCAGAGTCTGTGGAGCCTGCTGCAGCCCAGCACAGGTGGGTCCTGCCACCTGGAGACCAGGTGGGCACATGCCCGCTTGCTGGGGACTGACATTCTGGGGGCGTCAGAGACACCCACATGATAGGATACCTGATCCATGGACAGGTGCCCTGGGAGAGGCGAAGAATGGAGTATTATGGAACACACGGAAGGGGGACCATCTGCCTGGGTCTTGAGGACGGGCTGGGGGGTCACCAGAAGGTGAGTCAAGCAGAGGCACCAGCGTGTGACCAAACAAGTGGAGGCCTGATCTCTCCTGGCATGCGGGAGTGGTTTGCTAGGCTGGATTACAGGAACCTGAGGTGAAGGGTGTGGAGGGTCCCTGAGGTCGGGTTGCAAGGAGCCTTGAGAGCTAGGCTAGTCCTGTTCCTGTCTCTTGTGCTCTCCTGTCCCCAGGCACATGAGGTGACACAGGGTGGATCCCCAGTCCTCTGGGCCACATTTTCAACCCCATGGACAGCTCGAGAACCACTCAGTCCTCCTACACAAACTGCTGCAGAAGTCGCAGGGTCGCACGGTGGCTATCGGGCCCTCTGTCTGAAGGGAACCCCTCAGCCACTCAGGGGCAGCCTCAACCTGGGGGAGACTCCGCCCTGCTCACAGCTCCCTTCCTGCCTCCAGCTAAGGCTTGTAACGTTGCCATGGCGACCCCAGGAGCCAGTTCATCCCTACCTTTCCTGGTGAGACCTAGAGGTCTAGGCTGCTCCTGGAATGAATGGTAAGCACGGTGCTCACCCACAGAGGCGTTTAGCAGGCAGCACCTCAGGGCCTTCACCCCCTGCCCAACTTCGGGAAGGGGGTTAGTGGTGGGGAGGGGAGGACAGGTGCCTCCACATTAGGACTCCAGTGTGTCCTGTTCTAAGTTTCAGCGCCCTGGAGGACGGTGTGTCAGCCTACTTTCTGTTACTGTAACAAACGCCTGAGACCATCACCTTTTCTCTTTAAAAGGTGCATTCTGGCTTGCCACTTTGGAGGCTTGTGATTGGCTGGCTCCTCCCCGTGATGAGGCGGAAAGCTACCAGGGAAGTTCTTGGCAGAGCAAACCACTCACCTCCTGGTAGGGACGTTAAAGTAGGGGAAGAGGAAGGAGCGAGGTCCCACTGTCCCCTTATAGGGCGTGCCTCCTGAAGGGCCCACCTCCCTCCACTATGCCATGCACCAGGCCATGCACCACGTGGGCCTTGGAGAGAGTGCAGATCCAACCTAGAGCAGGGGGGACAGGGACACCAAGGCAGGACCTCTGTGTCTGAGAGAAACTCCATCCACTCCAGGAGTCCCCCGTTCGGAGCCCCGACACGTGTCCCCTCTGAGAATACACTTGAGAAAGACAGGCGCTAATTTGTCAAATGCTACCATTCTCAAAGCTTCACACACCCCGCCCGCCACCACCACGGAGTGGCTTTCCATCACTCCAACAAACCCTGAAATGACCAACTTGAAAAGAGCAAAGAAGGACTAGCGCACACACCTGCAATGTCAGTGACTCAGGAGGCTGGGGCAGGATGTCTCAAGTTCAAGGCCAGCCTCAACAACTCAGTGAAACCCTAAGCAACTTATCAAGACCCTCTCTCGAAGTAAAAAAAATAGAAAGGGCTGGGGATGTGGCTCAGTGGTGAAGCACCCCTGGGATCAATGCCCAGTACCAAAAAGAAAAGTAAAGGTGGCTCACAGTTTGGGTGTGTGACCAATTGGCCTGCTGCGTGGGCCTGAACATGGCAGAGGAGCCCCACTCACCTCACGGCTGTGTGAAAGTAAGAATGAGGAAGAGTCTGGGGTCCCAGTGGCATGCTCCCAATGACCCAGAACAGACAACCCGGCCCTGCCTCTTCAGGATTTCCATCAACTTCCGTCCGGTAGCACCAAGCCTATAACACCTGGGCCTTTGGAGACATTCAGGTTCAGACCATAACAACCACCAGAATATTTTTCCTGAAGCATGGTCCACTACCTTCCAGCCCAAACCATCAGTAGCTCCCCACTGTCCAGAAAGAAGATCTAAACTCCTCACCCCAGCCTCTGCTTCCTTTTTAAACCTCTTTCATGATCTCCCTAATAGCCTGCTTTGCGGCCCCTAGAAGAACTACTAGCTATGCCATCGCTTCAGCTGGCCACTTTCTGCTTCACGGAGTGTCTCTCTGGCCCCTGTGCTTGCCTGGGGCTGGCCTCCACCTGGCCACCCTCACTCCATAGCCACACCCTCGAGACATTTTCACCCCAAGGCTCAGCTCCAGCCCTCGGCCGCCTGTCCCTCCCCTGCCTACTTTCCTCCTTCTTGTTGCGTCTCTGGACTTCTGTTGGAGGACAGGGTCTGCCGTGTACTGTGCCGACTCAAGGGCCCATCCTCCATGGGAGACCCCAGAGGTGCCCCTGCGTTTCTGGTGTCAGAGGGCCTATCGCTGGGCTCACACAACGTGAATCACCCAGAACCGATGGGTTCGTCCCTCCTCTCCGTTTCCAAGAACTCCACTGAAGATAAATGAGGAGGTGCTGGATGGACAGTCAGCCCACCTCACCCACAGAGGCCTCTCTCCTCTGGGAAAGAGACGGGGCCAAATCCTGCACTGTGCACTCGGGACCACCCCTTGATTGGATATGTCCATTCCAGCTCTTCAGAGTAGCGGCTGGGCAAAGGGAGACGGCTGCTGGGCCTTCTCCCCTGGGGGTGGAGATAGGGCTCCCTGGCATCATCCAAAGAGGCAAGACTCCGCAGGCTGCTAGAATGTGCGGTGAGCTCCAGCCCCATGGGGGCCCAGCCCGGGCCATTCCTGCCTGGAGGTAGCTAAGCAGCTGTGTGGCCAGCTGAGGTTTTGGCCAGTCCGCAGCAGAGGTAGAGGCTGAGTCAGGCTCCCACCTGCTGAGAGTGGGAGCAGGACCCGGTCCTAGTGAGGATCAGAAGCTGTGCCCTCAGGATGTGTTACTTCACTATATGCTGGGACCCAGGAGAGAGAAATCTTAGGTGTGGCCACGGCACTCACTTCCCAGCTGTGGCATGTCTGGCAGCGGGGACAGAGGGTTATGAACACCAGAGCAGCAGCCCCAAGAAACCAGAGGAGAGCAGGGAAGTGGCCCCCAACTAGGGTGGGCAGGGCAAGGTGCCTGTCAAGGAAGGGCCAGGCCCCTCAGAGCAGATGGCACAAGGCGGTGGGCCTTGTTCCTCCCTACCCGAGACCCTTCTCTGTCTCAGAAGGACTTGCAACTGCCCTGACACCCTGGGGGCTTCAGGAGAGGACCTCAAATAAAGGGCCCGGGAGCTGGGTGTGTGCTCTGGGTGGAGCTGGGCTTGGCCCCAGTTCCTGTGATCTAAGTGCAGGGCACAGCCACCAGCGCACACTCCACCCCAGCTGCAGGAGCCCCATCTGCAGTCCCTGTCCCTGCAGACACTCATCCGCCCATCCAGTCACCACTTGTCATCATTCTGGAACTCGGTGGATAGATAAGAATGGAGTCCCGGCTGGTGGTCAGCCCTGTGCTAAGCTCCTGAGACTTCTGGGTTCCACAGGGTGGTTCAGCCATGCTTCAGAGGGCACATGGGGAACAAAGGACTGTCCTCGAAGTCCCACCCAAGCCCTTGACTGGCATCTGTGGGCTGTCTTCCCAGGCCAACTTTGTACTGTAAATGTCGTTTATGGCCACTGTGAAGATCAGAGTTGGTGTCATGGACCGCCTGGCACAGTGGCCGCACACAGTGTGCACCACCACATCAGGGTGAGTGTGAGACAAGGAGGCCACCCTTTCTACAAAGGGTCTGTGTGCCTAATGGACAAATGCTCCTGGCTTAAGATGCATCAGACCCTAACTCCCCAGGCTCTGACCCACCTCCAAACATCTACCTCCCTGGGATGGAGACTTCCAGAATCCCAGACCAGAGGGCATGTGTCACCCAGAGAAGACAGGTGCTGTAGGGGAGGGAGGGCTATAAGGAAGTGTGACTTCCGTCTTCCTACAGCCGGGTGGTTTAGGAGAGGCTGGGTTTCTATGGCACCAGGACTGGAACGCGGATGCAACTTCAGTGCTGAGAGCTTCCGGATGCTGCCGGCTTCCATTAAGCTCCATCAGATGAAGGATGCTCTTAGCATAGACCCACGGGCAGAGGCGCTGCCTTGTTTAAGTAATGGAATCATTCATAACGCAAACATAAATTGATAGTTATTTCTTTCTTTAGAGCCCAGCACAATTCATAGTGGCTTCTAGCCTTCTGTCCCTTCCAAGCGGAAAACACCTCGGCTCAAAGGGGAAGGGAAAAAGCTGTGCACAGGAGCCCCAAGTCATGTAGGATCCCCACAGCTTCAGAGTTTCCAAACAGACCCTCTCTTAAAGAAGCGCAGTCCTGTCACTTGTGCGAGCACCACATGTAAGAGAGCAGGGACCAAGTGCACCAAGCGTGGGGGGAAGGGAGCTGTGCGCAGCCCAGGCCCTGAGTTGCCATGGCCACTGCTGGGCCCAGCAGCAATTTGAGTGTGGACCTGGATATGCAGCTCTGTCTGCAGTGAACCAAAACTCTTTTACTGGGCAAAAGTGGCCAGGTGGTCCCACTGGGCCCAGGGTCCTCTCCAGGAGGGAGGGCACATGGGGACATCTGGTAAGTGGCAGAAGTCAGGTTGCAGATCCTTGCATGTGACAAAAGTGGCCAAAATTCCCAACCCATGGTCAGCTAGGGGGCAAGGCAGGCCGTGGAGCCAGGCCTGGTGTGCTTCCACCAGCTACTTCTTCCATCCTCCTGACCCACGATTCAGGCTCCGAGGGGCTCCCCTCAGGGTCCCACAAATGTCAAGCGGCTATTCCCGAAGCTTGAGCTTTTCCAAGACACCAGCAGCCTACAAAAACGGACTGGCCGTTTGCACTTTTACATTCGTTGCCCGTCGTTAAGTAATCCACGTTTAACTCCTCAGGGACCTCTGGAACACCCTTGTCCTGGGCAGGGGCAGGGGCAGGCTGCGCCCCGCTGGGTCCTCAGGGGCGTGAAGGTGCCGCCTCCCCGCTTCCCGCCCCTCGGCGCAGGTCCGGGCTGGCAGTAAGCGCTCCATTACCCGCTGAGGCAATTTCAGCTCCAATTTGCTCAGACTCCAGACCAAAGGCTCAGCTTCAGCCTCTGATGTGCTGAACACAAACCGGAGACAGGAGCCGTCTCAATCGCGGGGGCGGCGGCGAGAAGCGCGCAGGCGGGGAGGCCGGCGGGCCTCCCGGTGTCCCCAGTCCCCGCGTGCTGGCAGCGCTTCCCGGCGTCCCCGCCCGCCCCCTCCCGGGGCTGCGCTCACAGTGAGCCCCGCGCCCTCCGCCATCGGTGGCTGGGGCGCACCTGGCATGGGTGGTCCCCGGCCACAGGCTGGGCAGTAGTGGGGAATTCTTCCCCAAAAGATGGCCTGGGATGTGGCGAACCCCACACCCCCACACCCCGAGGCGCCTCCGAAGACGCCCGCGGGTACCCGAGAGCAGATTTCTCCAGGGAGTTTCCCAAGGCCCCCTCCCCCACAAAGGTGCCTCCCCGTCCCCTGCCACCCGCAATGCAGCTCAGACTGGACCCTCCGGGGTGGCTCTGCTCTTGGGCACATTGACTTTGTCCAGCTAGGTGGGGCGCATTCTCCAAAACCGGGAGGTGGGAACCTTTGCAGGAGCGGAACTTAAAAAGTTTCTCGAAC
The DNA here is from genome assembly GCF_047511675.1 of Marmota flaviventris. NCBI lineage: Eukaryota > Metazoa > Chordata > Mammalia > Rodentia > Sciuridae > Marmota > Marmota flaviventris. Next base: position 172,174,467 of record NC_092500.1, read on the forward strand.
TGGGTGGGGAGGACCCAGAGGGCAAATGGACCCAGGAGTCCCTGTCTGTCTTCAGAGGCACAGAGGACAGGCCACATTTCCTGGGAGCTCATAACAGGGAGCTACAGCCAATCCCCAGCTTCCATCCTTTGCTCCATAGGTTCAGGGATTCCCTCCCCCTCCAGTTTTTTTTTTTTTTTTTTTGAGGGGGACATGCTGAGCCACATCCTCAGCTTCCCCACTCTCCAGTTTTAAGTGAATGTTAATAAATGATTTTTGCCTTGTTGCTGACAACATACCTCTTAAGAGGTGTGTGTGTGTGTGTGTGTGTGCATGTCTCCAAGTACCAACTTCCTTTCTCACTTCATGACTGGTGTCAACTCTTGCTCCCCCATGCAACCCTGATCTCTGTCCTGCCTTGCTGGGTGACCTGGAGCAAGTTACCTGAACTCTCAGTCTGTTCTCAGTGAGAAGGACAGTGGCAGTGCCCATGTTGTGGCTTAAATAAGGCCACCCACTTAAAGTGCAGCAAAGTGACGTCTTCCTTAGCATGTAAGCTCTTGGTGAGCAGCAGTTGCTCATTTGCAACCTGTGTTATGAACAAACTCAAACACCGCTACCTCCAAGCACCCAACTGTCCTCGGCCTCTGCTCCATGCCTAGTCACTTGAGGACTGCATGTACACCTCTGCCCCAGCAGACAAGTCCCCTGATTTCCCTGACACTCCTCGCCCCTCATTTTTCCCATCACCTGCCAAAGGGTGACTTCTCTGTTGGCCCTGAGGCCTAAAAGAGACAGTCCAGGTGGGCTGCAGGGGAGAACCCAGGTCCACCCCTTTTAAAGACACAGGGCAGGTGAGCAGATGTTTGCAAAGACAGTTGCAAAACTTGGATGCAGTGGACCTGTGAACCTCCAGAACTGGACCGTCCCTCCCCCTCCCCGAGGTATGGCATGGTCTGGGTTGGGGTACAGCTGAGGCTGAGCCAGCCAACAGTCTCTATACGGCCAGTGGAGGTCTGCTCACCACAGGGAACCTGTGGTTCCCAGTAACCAGAGTGGGCAGGAGGGGCCTCTGGTCACTTCTGTCCTGGAAGAGGGTTCGGAAGTGAGCAGGGGAAGGACAGGGTACTCCCGTTCTATGTGGCCTTTGAGCAGATTGGAGTGTCACACAGGGGTGAGCAGAATTTATTTCATGACAGGTTCAAATGCCTGTGACAGATTTCCAGACACTTCCATTCCTGCCTCATCTCCCAATCACACCCATCTGCAGGAAACCTGTACTCACCTCCGCCAGATTCATGTCTACGTGAATAAAAACTTCAATTCAGTGGTTACCTTTGATGTCCCTGCTGCCTTTCAACACATTTTTACATAATCTGACTTCAGAGCCTGTTCTTTATAATACCCTTCCTTTCTAAAGGAGTCCGTGCCTTTGGCTGATGGAGTGTATTCAAAAATACCTATTGAAGATCCACAAGGGCCGGCTGAGAGCGAGACACTTGGGGTCCAGGGAGGGTTGGCAGGGGAGAGAAAGATGCTGGCGACACATCTTTCTCTCCAAGAGGCTTAGAGTGGGGGCCACATGGGGGGAGACAGATTGACACACCTCAGTGGAATGCATGCCAGGCTTGGTAAGTACCCGAGACAGGTAAACACAAACTGCTTGGAATAAAAGACTAATTCCTGTGTTGGGTGTGGGCCTGTGATTGCAAGTTTGTGAATTCATGAGTTAGAATTTATGAATACACATCATGGGGTGTGAAATAAAGTTCTTGGTCTGATAATGCTAATGCACACCAGATACAGTGTGGATGAGATGAGTAATGAGTAATGCTTTGGGGTGTGTTGCTATCCCCACTTGTAGAGGAGGAGGAGAAACTGCCTCTATCTATACACAGTTGTTCTTTCTAGTATGGCGGCCACTCGAAATGTGGCTGGTTGAAGCTGAGTTGTGCTGACTGTTAAATACACACCAGATATTAAAGAATCAGTACAGAAGATTAAGAGAACTTGCAAATAAACTTTATATTGATTACATGTTTAAATGATAATTTTTATACGTTAAATAAAAAATTATTTTTTACTAAATATAAGATACATAATTAAAATCAACTTCACCTACTTCTTACTTTTTAAAATATAGTTCCTAGAAAACCTAAAACCCCAAATGTGGTCACCTTTATGGTCCACATTCCACTCTCAGTGGCCGATGTAGATCTAGAACTTTCGAATCCCTTTCATCACTGAATTCTCATCACAGTCTTACAGAGCAGGCATTGGTCTCCTTTCAGAGACACGTTAACTGAGGTGAGAGGAGCAGTCAACTATCCCAGGCCACTCCACTCACCTGAGTCAGTGACTATCAGAAGTCAGTGGCTCAGGGTCTTGTGACAAAATGAGGACCTAGAGAGCCTGGTTTATGGCCATGTGGCCTTGGGCCCATTATTTGCTCTCTCGCGTGCTCCTTACCTATAACATGGAGTTCACATCACCCTGACGTGGTGTGGTGAGAACAGGAGAGTAAGTTCTGTGGATTCAGCAAGCAGGGAGGCTCATCATTGTATCATACGTCTGAAAGCATCCTGTCTGCCTGGTACCTTCTACCTTCAGAGCCCAGTCTCAGCCTCAGAGGCTGGACCAGGAGCTCCCTGCTTCCTGGTGCTGCCTGGCTGCTCTCCACCCCTGAGCTGGACTGCCTGTTAGTGGTGTCACCATGCACAGGGTTAGGGGCTCCTGGGTGCAGAGCACGTCCCGCTGCACCCCATGCCTGGTGCGGCTGTCGTCAGGTAGGGTCGGCGCTCGAGTGAGTGCTTTGTGGCCTCATTATCTGAAATGAGGACTGGGCTTCTGCATAGCCATGCTACTTTGTTTTGTTTTGTTTTTAATAATAGATTCTATTTTTTGAAGCAGTTTTAGGGTCCCAGCCAACCACAGGGGAAGGCCCTCCACCTCCACACATGCACAGCCCCCCGTAATCCATGTCTCTCACCACGGTGGTGCCTGTTATAACCAATGAACCTACACTGACACTTGCCCCCAAGTGTCCAGCCTTTGCCTTGGGGTCCACTCTTGAGGGGTATGGACAAACATCCGATGACCTGCGTCCCCTTATGTCATTCAGAGTGGATTCACTGCTCTAAAGTCCCTGTGTGCCACCTGTTCATCAGTCTTTCTCCTCAACCTCTAGAGCCGCTGATCCTGTCACCACTGTCCCCACAGTCCTGCTGTGTCCAAAACGTCATACTGCTGGAGTCACATAATACGGAACCTTCTCCGACGGGCCATTTTCAGTGAGTATGCACTTAAGATTCCCGAGTCTTTTCATGCCTTGACAGCACATTTCCTTTCAGGGCTGAGCAATCCCGCGGTCTGGAGCGGCCACAGTGTGTTGATCCACTCACCTAATGAAGGACGTCTCAGTCACGTCCATGTTTTGGCAATTATGAATGAAGCCGCATCAACGACCATGTGCAGGTTTTCATGTGGACACAAGGTCCAGTTCCCTTGGGTAAATATCTAAAAGTGGGATTGCTCGATTCTGTGGTGATTGTATGTTTAATTTTACAACAAACTGCCAAATATCTTTCAAAATAACCATCCCGGGCTGGGGTTGTGGCTCAGGGGTAGAGCACTGGCCTCACACGTGTGAGGCACTGGGTTCAATTCTCAGCACCACATAAAAAGTAAATAAACAAAATTAAGTTATCGTGTTTAAAGAAAAATGACCATCCCATTTTGTTCCTACCAGCCATGCACAGAGACACTACTTTTGAGGAACTCATCACTCTGTGTTATATTGGTTTTTAGGAGTGCCATGCTTGTGTCCAGACATAATCTCGGGGGGGGGGGCATCCTGCCGGCAGTAGACAGGAGCATGTGCCTGTGCTCCTTGGTTACAGTGACAGCTATCAGCAAGCACTTAATATGGGCTGGGAAGAAGGCCAAGGTCTTCCTGTGAGCTGCCTCACTAACCCTCACAGCAACCCAGGGCATGACCCGGAGGACACCAAGCCTCACACACCATCACTGGCTTGTCCCAGGTCACACTCCTTGTGGGGAGCAGAGGCAGGACCTGAGCCCTCTGGGGGACACCTGGGCTGGCCTGCCCCTGGGAGCCGTTTCTCAGTCTCACTCACCTGGATGTCACCCCTGCTCTGGAGAACCCCAGTGATGTTGGCTTAGCCCTCAACAACCCTCCCAGCCCAGTGGGAGAGCAGTGCCCTTCCTCTCACAGAAGCTGCCCCCACAGCCCCACACGCCTCTACCCATCCTCTCCAAGCCCTCCCCACCCCCCGAGAACAGAAATGCCAGGTGTCAGAAATGAGCTGGGGGCACCAACAGCTGCCTGCCAGCACCTGAAGACCACTGTCCACCCATGGAAGGGATGTACCTGGAGTGGGGGAGGAGAGGAGAGAGGGCAAGTGGGTGTCACCTGAGCCCAGCGCACCAGAGAGAAGGGCCCTGCGACAGTTCCAGGGCCACCTCATCCTCCCAACTTCCCCTCCCTCCTTTGGCTAAAATGAACCTCGCTGGGGAAACCAGGGCTTCCCCCCCTCCCCGCTAGCACGCTGCGCGCTCCCCTCAGTGCCATGGCAATGCCTACGCAGAGCTTCATCCCCACGCAGCTGGGGAGCTTTATGTGTGAGCCCCAGAGCAGCCGCCCAGTCTGGCCTGTAATAAGAACGTCTCGAAGGATATTTGTAGTACGAGGGCACCTGGGGACCCCACAGTGGGCAGTCCCCGTGCCTCCTGTATTTCTAAGCCCACTTAGGGCTCCGGGAGGCGGCCTCCTGATGGGGCAGGACCTGGCAACGCCCGGCCTTGGGGTGTGTGCCCCTCTGGGAGCAGCCTGCCTTTGCTCATCTCGTTTCTTCTGCTTCCTTTACAAGTTGGCACTGGATGCGGGGCTGAGAGCCAGATTAGCGATGGAAGCTGTCAAAAAATATCTCCCCTCCAGAAAAAGCAAAGGAAAACAACATCTTGGTGGGGTTTTCCAGGGGAAGCAAAAGTGAAATAGTCTCTTTTGCCTTCTATGTGTTGCCCAAAAACGGCAGATTTGCAGAGAGAAAACATATTTTTCCTGAGCAAAGCCGTTTGTGGTGTGAAAGATAGAGTGTGTGTGCTGAGCACAAAGACACACATTGGCCCGAGGCTCAGCTGCGCACGCTATTTTCACGGGAGTTTAGATTGGGCACGAAAGGGTTGGGGAGAAGGAAAATAAAGTCTTTGTTTTGTGAACATGGAAAAAAATGTTGGCCTAGATGGGCTTCAAGGCTGGTCTGGTGAGCAGGGTGAGCTGGTGGGGCCAGGAGTCCTGGGGTGGCGCCTGTTCACCTGTCCAGAAGCCACAGGCTCGTTCTGACAAGCAGGCGGCTCGGCAGTGGGGCCATCACAGACTGGAGCCCAGGTCTGCCCTGAGGCACAGCTGTGTCCCTCCAAATCCTGCCACCTGTCCTCTCAAGACGTATTCCCAGGACTTGTGAGAGACTGAAGGAGGTCATGGCCAGAAGGCCATCAGCACAAGTCGTGGCCCTTATGAGCACTGAGCAGCAGTGGCTCCGATGATGGATGGTGATGGAGATGGTGACAGTGATGGTGACCAAGAAGAGGAAGATGATGATGGGGGATGGCAATGATGGTAACGGCTATGATAATGGAGAAGATGATTATGATGATAGTGATGGTGATGATGAAGAAATATCAGTTGGCAAACATGACGGTGATGGTGGCGACGGTGATGGTGGCGATGATGGTGATGGTAGTGACGGTGCTGATGGATGTGATGGTGTTGATGATGGTGGACGTGATGGTGACAACAATGGTAGAAATGATGACGGTGGGTGGATGTGACGGTGCTGATGAACGTGATGGTGATGATGATGGTGAAGATACTGACGGTGGATGTGACGGTGATGATGGGTGTGACAGTGATATTGGCAACGGTGATGGTGGATGTGACGGTGACAGTGATGGTGGAGATGGTGATGCTGGTGATAGGCGTGGTAGACATGATGATGGTGGCAATGGTGACAACAGACATGATGGTGATGATGAGGATGGAGAGGCTGATGGTGGACGTGACGTTGATGGTAGACGTGACAGTGATGATGTATGTGACGGTGATGGTGGAGATGGTAATGGTAGACGTGATGATGAAGGTGATGGTGGCTGTGACAATGATGGTGGAAATGGAGGTGGTGGACATGATGATGATGGTGGCAATGGTGACAACAGATGGGACGGTGATGATGGTGGAGATGGTGATGAAGAAGACAATCATGATGGTGATGGTGATGACGATGACTATAATAATTCTGGAGGTTTTGATGGTGATTAAGATTATCGGAGATGATGGTGGTGGTAATGATGATGAAGAAGATGTCCAGGTGGCAATGTGGAGCGATGGTGATGATGGTGACGATGATACCCACCTCACTTATGTCAGGCACCACTTCCCAGCCCCTTCTCCCCTAGGTCTACCTGGACCTGAGCTGCTCGAAGGGTAGTTGAGAACAGACTGCATCAGCAGACGTCTGTGTGGGAAGAGCCCGGGAGGACACACCTTAGCCTGCCCCTGGGTGGTTCTTATTACTTCTAGAGGTGGAGAACCACACGGGGGTCCAAATGAAGAAATGGGCCCAGAGAGGGGGCAGGTTGGCCAGGCAGGGATGGCAGAGCTGGGACAGGAACCAGGTCCTCCAATTCCAAGAGCAATTCCTTGTCACTCTAGGGGGGCATGTCATCATTCAACAGTTATGAGTCAAGTGACGACTGTCTGCAGACACAGTCCAGAATCAAAAACAGATCAGACGAGCTGCCCTGGCAGAGCGCCCTGGAAGCGCGGGAAGTGGTGACACAGGTCAAGGGGAACGGGGCGCAGGCTGAGTGGGAAGGCGCACGGTAGGAAACGGAGGCCTGAAGGATGTCAGAGATCCAGGAGGACTTCCTGGAGGAGCCAGGACCTCAGCTGGAGCTCTGGGGGATGTGCAGAGTTTGGACAGACAAAGGAAGGGGGGACCCTGACGGCAGAGAGAGTAGCAGGTGGGAGGCCCAGGTGGAAGGCTCTGAGCATTCTGGGGAACAGGAGGGAGCTGCATTTGTTTAGAGATGATGGTGAAGTGGGCCCCAAGGGCCTCACAGAGAGCTGGGGAGGTTCTCTAGGAAGAGAACAGTGTGTCTTAGAAGGTCGGCCCAACAGAGCCCACGAGTGGATGGAACAGGAGATGACCTTGTCCTGAGCTCAGGGCCCTTAAAGATACTAGCACATGAGGGTCAGGACTCCAAGCTGCAAACCTGCAAGGCCCACCCACCCTGTTCTGACATCCTGCTCCCAACAGGGCATGGCTGGAAGGAGCGTTTGACATTTACTGGGACAGGATGCTCTGGGCAGTGTCCCAGCCCGACACACCCATCTCCGTGTACATCCAGCCAATCTTCCTGTCCCCCACAACAGTGAATAAATGGGCTCCTTTGGGGACTGAAGCTGAGGTGCTGGCCCGACCCTGAGTGGCCACGATGGTGGGTGAGGGAGGTGGAACCAGCAGCTGGTGCCCCAAAGACTCCGGGTTTCATAGCCATAGTAGTGGCAGGACCTAGGGCCATGCTGATGGCGTTTGTTCCCAAGAGGTTCATGTGTTGGAGGCTTGTGCCAACTCCTGGGGGATGTTGCAAAACACTAAAGAGGAGTGGCCTGGTGAGAGGCCCTGAGGTCAACTGGGAGATGCCCTTGAAAGGGATTAGGATATTTCCTGGGGGACCCCAGCTCGTTCTCATAAGAGGATTATTATAAATGCTTTGGCCTGGTTCCACCCAGCTCTCTTGCTTCCTGTTTGACAATGTGATCACTTCTTAACACACACACTGCAGTCTTTCATCATGGTGCCCTCGCCAGAACCAGCAAGATGCTGTTTGGACTTTCAGCCTCCCATGCTGTAAGCTAATAAACCTTTTTTTCTTCAGCAGTAGCCTGCCTCAGATATTTGTTGTAGTAAGGAAAAGCTGACGAGTACAGGCCCATTACTGACTTTCTCTGAACCTCAGTCTTCATGTGTAAAATAGGAGTGATGATACTTACCTTATGGGGCTGCCATGAGTTCAAAAGACAAAGTATGACAGCCAGCCCCATGCCCAGCCAGCATGGATGCAAACTATCTGGTGACTGCTCTGATGATGATGATGATGATGACAACGATGACGGAGTAAGCCATTTCCAGCGTGCACCATCGGCATCACCGCCAGCATCAGCAGCAGCTTTAAGCCGTCTTCCTGCGCTGCAGCAGCTCGGGCTCCTCGTCTGCCGTGTAGGGGCCAGAAGATCAAAATGCAAAGTGCACCCCCAGGAGAGAGAGAGAAGGTTAAACATCTGCACCCAGACAAGTTTATCTGACCCCCAAGGGACAAGGATCCAAGTGAGACAGCAGCAGCTCAGCAGATCCACACAAAGTGGGGACTAGGCCCAGGGTGGCCTGGGGATGGGATGCCAGAGGCCAGAGAGCAGGTTCCACTCTGCAGCTAAACTTCCAGAACCCATCTTGAGGGTCTTTCTGAAATGTCACATTCTACCCACAGATAATGACTCTAACGGCTCCTCACAGTCACAGAGAGTGGTGGGTCATTTACAAACACTGTCAGCTCTGTCATCCCCGTGGCGAGCAGGGGGAAATGCACACACTGAGGGCACAGAGGGGAAACTGAGGACAGGGGTGAGCCTTGCCCTGAAATGCCTCAGCTCACGGAGGGCTGCAGGCAGGGCTGATCAGCCCAAGGCCAGCGCTCGTCCGTGTGTGTCTGCTGGATGCAGGTGAGGAATCTAAGCAGAAGTTACCTGCCCAAGTCTCTTCCTACTGGGTAGAGAGACGAGCATTTCTGAGCTTAGAAAATTCTCACAAACTTTCTGGCCCTGTCCCTTCATGTCACAGACCAGAGGGGTGTGACCCAGAAGAAGAATCGGGCCTGTCCTGGGCATATATGTTCAAGTAAGAAGGACCCACACAGAGACCTCAGGTCAAGGAGGCTCCAAACTGCTGAACTTGAATCCTACTACCTGCAACACCAGCAGCGCTGGGAGCTTGTCAGGAATGACATTTCTCAGGCCCCACCAGCTCTGCTGAGTGAGGTCCTCTGGGAGTGGGGAATCGTCATCTGAACAACCCTCCAGGGACTGCATGCCAAATTTTGAGAGTTTAGCATGCTAGACATGATGCAGGTTAAAATTCGAGAAACGTTGCTCTTAAGATTTCAGGGAGGGGCTGGGGATGTGGCTCAAGCGGTAGCGCGCTCGCCTGGCATGCGTGCAGCCCGGGTTCGATCCTCAGCACCACGTACACACAAAGATGTTGTGTCCGCCAAAAAATAAATAAATTCTCTCTCTCTCTCTCTCTCCCCCCCCGCTCTTAAAAAAAAAAAAAAGATTTCAGGGAGTTCTCCTGGGGGTTCAATAGAAGTTTAAGGCAAATTTCATTAGGTGGACATAACTAAGTTTTTTAACCACAATTATGAAATAACCCTTAGGTTCTAAGGGTTGTACATAATTTTGACACCTTGGGGGCCATCTTGAGCCACCCGAGTAGGTCTGGCTCTAGAGCTTGGACTCCCCGAAGATGACCCTGGCTGCCTAAGATCTTCTGTGAGCACGGAGCAGGTGCCCGTCCTCCTGTCCTGCACACCATCATGCTCCTGTGGCCCCAGGGGGGCTCAGCTCAGTGGTCGTGGCTTGCCTCTGGTGGACACACATCCCCCAGGCTGTGACCGCCACTGGATAACGGCAGAGCCTTCTTCAGGTTCTACAGCCCTCCTCACACTTAGGATCCGGGATGGATGACACCTCTGTCAAGTTTCTGGATCTGTTCGGCCCAAGAGGGAAGAGTTCAACTGTAAGTTGGCCTATAAGTTGATCTTTCCCAACGATAGCAACTATTTGAATTGATCAGAATTTTCTTAATTCTGAATTCCACCCATGCAAAAAAGGAAACGATTGGATGCCGAGACTGAAGTACAAGACAAACAATCAACTATAATCTGTGATTTCAAATGCCTGTTGTCAAATGGGCCCGCTTTTCTTCTTTGCCGACTTAAGTGAATATTCTAAGTTTTAGCATGTGGAGTCATCTGTGTGAAACACATTGCCTGTACATATTTGTTTTGGGGACCTTGCACAGTATTTGCTTTGAAAAAAATGATTTTTCTTTTTAATAGTAGACAATTACTACTGGATCATTCTCGCCACTGCTGGGGCCTCCGCCTTTCGACGCTCACCCACCTTTCCCGTGGGCTGGCCCTCCACCTCCCCAGACTAGGGAGGCGAGGAAGTCTGAAGGACAGGGACCAGGCAGTCCTCAGACAGGACAGGCCTAGCATGGGAGCAGACGGCAGGGGACCCACTTTCCTCTCCCTTTTCCCAAACAGGAGTCTTCCTGCCGGGGCTCTCGGCCTGCCCCAGTGTTCAGGCTGCTGTAACAAGCCACCACCGGCCGATGGCTTCTGAAGGACAGTGCTTTCTCACAGTTACTCCCAGAGAGGCCCTCTCACTGGGAACACCTCCCTCAGGCCTCTTATAGGGCCACCAATCCCATCCTGAGGGCTTCACCCTCGTGACTCAGTCACCCCCAAGGGCCCTGCCTTCTACTACCAGCACCTGGGGGTTAGGATTTCAGCACATGAACTTGGGGGACACACATTAGTCCCCAGCAAGTGGCCTCCTGTGAAATCAGAATCGCTCTTCAGAGCTGTCTCTTTCTCAAAGGAATAACAGACAAAACCAGGTCTCTGAGCAGACCCCTGGATGCAGGTGGGTGTCCTTGGAGCACCTCCGCCATGCTGGGAGCCCAGGCCACCTACAGCCTTGATGGCCACAGGAAGCTCCGCCCTCCCAGGCATCTGGGTCACTACCCCACCAGTGGGAGCTGATGCTGTCCAGACACAAGGGAGCAGTGCACATGCCTCCTGCGTCCACGATGCAGTCCAGGAAAGTTATCTTTGAGGAGAGGTGAGACTGGGGACTGCTTGGTACAGAATACCAAGGGGAAACAGGAAACCAGGAGAGCATGATGTGAACCCAGGCAGAAAACCACGTCCACGGTGCAGATGCTGACCGGTACGGGAAGGAGCCAGGACACTGTTGTGGTTGTGAGTCGTTTCAGGTGGTTGAGGGGGGCCCAGGCAAAGAAGGGCCTGGGGCCTCCCACTGCTGACAGAATAAGACATTCAAAATGGTTACCCGCTGAGATGGGTGAAAGATCTCCTAGACACACAGGAGTGCAGACGCATGTAGACACACCTACACACACAAGTGTCGCAGATGCATGTGTGTACAAAGTCCTCTTTCCACACTCCAGGCCCCAAGGTGAGCATCGCACTCTAATTCCACAGAGGTAAACGCGGGACTGATCTCCCCGCTTGGCCTGTGGGACGGGCTCCCAGGGCACTGCTGGGCCTCTTGCCCCTCACAGCACCCTCTGGCAGTTCCTGACTCACACTGGGGGCCTGGCAGGCCCTTTCCTGGCCCTGCCTTTTCAGAAGGGGGCAGGTGCCCTGGATGTCCCTAGCAAGTAGGCCCGGAGGAGACCCACACACTGCAGTCCTCACAGGACTCTGGAATTCAGCATGGTGGGCCCAGGAGATCCTGAGTGGGAACTGCTTGCTCACAAGCCCGCCTGCAGCCCTGTCTCGGGAGCAGGAGTGCCAGTGTTTTGCATTTACAGATGACAGAGGATGACTGGCTGGATGAGCAGGGTCAACTCTCTGCTACTGAAGCTCCCTTTTCTTGAAAATGGAGAGAATCCTACTCCTGACCTCCTGGGGTACTGGGAAGGTTTGGGGTGGACAGCTTAGCCTTCTGGACTGCACCAAGTGAATGCTCAAGGGGGCCTGGCCATCATCCCCAAAGCCCATGCGGCCAGTCCGAACCAGGCCTTGTTCCTGCTCATCTTCCTCTGCCCCCACCCCATCCTCACTGCATGCCGGGGTCCTCATCTGCACACTGGTGTGGCTTAGGGGATGCCTCCGAGAAAAGAGAAGAAACATTTACCACGACTCCTATAAGATTAAAAAAAAAAAAAAAAGCTCCCTCCCCCCCCCCAAAAAAAAAAAAGCAGAGAATAACAAGTGTTGACAAGAACACGGGAAACCAGAGCCCTTGGGAGCTGTTGGTGGGAATGTAACTGGTGCAGCTGCCATGGGCCACAGTGTGGCAGTCCCTCAAAAATGCATCCCAGATGACACATAATCCAGGAATGCTACTTTGGAATAAATACATGCTCCATAGAATTGGGAACAGGGACAGAAATAACTGCACTCAAGTTCACAGCGGCATAACTCACCATAGTCAAAATGTGGAAGAAAACAGGGTCCACGCAAGGATGGTTGAAGAAACAAAATGTGGTGTATGCATAAAATGGAATACTATTCAGTCATAAAAGGAAGCCATGCCATACAGAGGTGGCACTTGAGGACATATGTGATGTGAAATAGACCAGTTGCTTATTCCCAGTAGCCGAGTACAGAATGGACCTAAGTGTCCACGGGTGGATGAAGGGATACAGAAGGCCTGTTCCACATGTGTGCACACGCACAATGTCATACACACACCACACCACCTCACAAAATACGTACACACGGTGGAGAGAGAGGTAAATGTGTAATGAATCATCACTCATCCTAAAAGAGAAGGACAGCTGTCAGTTGGGACAAGCTGGAAGACATCCTGCTAAGTGAAGAGGCACAGAAGACAAGCATCAGCGGATTTCACTGACAGAGCCCTGAGAAGTCAGCTCACGGAGCAGAGAGGAGGAGGAAGGCGGCCGCCAGGGGCTGGAGGAGGCGGAGGGGAGATGATGGCCGAGGTGTGCGGGTTCACGCCGAGGCAGGAGTGAGTTCTGGAGATCTAGTGGGGACGTGGTGGCTCTAGCTCATCATGGCACGCGATGCACTTGAAATATGTTGAGGGATTTCTTCTCACCAGAGGAGAAAAATGCTAGGCACAGGGAGGGCCGTGTTCATGATCTTGACTGTGGCAATCCCTTCACAGGACACACCTCATCAAAACATCCTGTTAAAACCTCAGTGGAGCCGGGCAGAGGAAGCCGAGTTCATGAGGATCACCAAGGATCGCCTAAGGACCTCGGGTGCAAAGGCCCTTTCTTTCTTTCTTTCTTTCTTTCTTTTTTTTCAATTTTTAATCCTGGATACATGAGCTTTATTAGGATGGTGATTCCACCACGATGTACTTTTGTTGTTGTTGTTTTGCTTTAATGAAAATACAAAGCTATATTGAAAACATATGATTTGCCAATTTTCCATTTAAGAAAAGGTCAGTCACATACACAAAAATACGTACCCCATGATTTCCCTTCTCTGAGGTACCTGGAGTGGTCAAGTTCACAGAGGCGGGTAGAGGGGCTGCGGGGGGCTGGGGTGGGAGGGAAAGGTTCAAGGTGGACGGTGGAGGTGGCTGCACACAGCGTGAATGTGCTGAGTGCCCCCCGACCGGGCACTTCAACACTGTTCAACGACAGACTGATATCACGTCCACCTCACCACCCAAAGGATTAGTCACCATGGTCAATGTGGAATCGCCGAATCCTACTGCGTGGTCCCAGGAACTTACTCTTCACAGCCTTTTGGTGCAGGTTGAAGGTCCCTATTTTACAGGTGGGACATGAAGCTTAGTGGGGCTCACTGCCTTCCAAAAAAGGTTCCTGAACACATGCCTGTCGGACGGATCCTGATGGCCCCTGCACATCCCACCTCTTCTGCAACCCAGTGTGGGGCCTTTGTGCCCTCCTCTCTCACACCCCTGCTCAGTCAAGGCAGTGGCCCCGTGGTGGTCACCTGTTGAGCTGGGGGTACCCAGCATGTAGCTCTGCAGCACCCCTGTGTTCAGTGGGCTGGTTTCTTGGCTGTCACATCACAACTTAGCTAGTGGCATCTTGCCCTTATTTTCAAACTTGTTTGCCCGCCATGCTGTAAAAACAGGAGGTTTGGAGAAGATCACTCAGGAATCCCTGGCACATAAAGGAAATGACCGACTTCATGGAAGCCTTCCTCCCACTCCCTATCCACCAGCGTCCCTATGTCCCTCCCATCAAATGGCTTCAGACTTGCAGAGGCCTTGTTGGGATCTCTTAGCACGCACTTCAATACTAGAAGCTGGGTATCTAGTCCATTTCTGTTGCTGTAACAGACTACCTGAGGCTGGGGAATTTACATAGGATGGAGGTTTATTTTCTCTAACAGCTATGGAAGCTGGGAAGTCTAAGAGCAGGGTGCTACCCAAAGGCCTTCTGTAGCTTCAGTTCAGGGTGTTAGGGGCAAGGGCAAGGGGCGTGTGCAAAAGGGACAAAACACAGGGGTAGCTCCCTTTGTAACAACCCACGGAACTAACCCAGTCCAATTAGAACTAACCCAGTCCCATGAGAACTAACCCAATCCGGTGAGGAAGGCACTGATCCCTCTCAACACCCTAACCTCTTCTCAAAGACCCCCCTTCCCAGCACCGCCACAACAGCGACAAACTTCACCCTGAGTTTCAGAGGCGCCAACCTGCGGCAGGTGGGACTGTAGGTAGGCCTGAGTAACCTCGATGTGTTCCAGAATGTTGTTGAACCTAGACCTGAGTAAGACGCAGAGGACATTTTGCAGGTGGATACATTTTATTTTATTTGGTTACTGAGGATTTAACCTAGGGGCAATTTACCACTAAGTTACATCCCCAGCCCTTTATATTTTTTATTTTGAGATAGGGTCTCACTAAATTGCTGGGGCTTTGCTAAGTTTCCCTGGCTGGCCTTGAACTCACAGTCCTCCTGCTTCAGCCTCCAGAGGCACAGGAATTATAGGTATGAGCCACCACAGCTGCTGGTACAGGTAGATGCAGTTTAAACAACCAACCCAATAAGTGCCTAGGCCCTACCAGGAAGCCTGGCTCAACTGGGGCTGAGTCAGCCTAACCTCCCTAGCACCCCCTCCTGCTCTACTCCCCAGAAAGATGCAGCTAGAGGAGTGATAAAGAACTTGGATGTCAGGAGTGTCCCTGAAAACCAAGACGATTTGGAGAGCTCTCCTGAGAGCCACATGTATCTCATAACTCAAGTCTACAAACAAGCAGGGAAAATCCTGAGAAAACCAGCTGAGTTCTGGGGGTCAGACAGATAGCAAGAGGCATGGCGAGGGGTCCCGCTCTCAAGGAAATGAAGCTTCGGTGGGAGGAAGAGACGTCGTTTCAGATGACAACAAACTCTGCCACCTCATAACACCGGGTCATGTGACAGAGCGCGTGGGGTCTGGAGTCCCACTGTCCTGGGTCTTGTGCCGAGTGGAATGTGCACTTGCCCACTACAACCACCACATGAGGATCGGGGTCCACACTGAAGCCATCTGCAGGTCTACGGTACAATCACACACACAGCTGTGGAGCTGCATGGCTTCTGAGGTGACTCTGACCCCACTGCTGGAGGGAGGTGGAGCCAGCTGCAGTAGCCCCCAGGGGCCAGATCCGGACTGCAGGACCCCAAGAATGCATTGAAAATAAAGATTCCTGGGACCGACTCCTAAGTGTCTGGGTTCCTAGGTGGAGCCCGGGAGAGTACACCTGTGCAGGCTGCTCTGGGCTCTAGCAGGCCTCAGGGCTGGTCTTCCTTGTTTGGGCTCCTTGTCCTGTGGAGCCCAAGACCTGCTGGTGACCAACTCCTGGCCACTGTCGGCAGCCCTAGAGCCTCTGCCCCATTCCCTCGCTGGCCCGTGCCCACTGCCCTGATCCCATCTTGCCTCCAGCCTGCTCCACCTGCCAGTGGATGCAAACTTCTTAATAAGAACAACAGGACGTCTGCTAGGGATGAGTCAGGACAAGGTCATGTGGCTGCCACCCTGGCAGGCCTGTGGGGTCACCCAGCAGAAGTGGCCAGCCTTAGTGGCAGAAACGTCTCTTGGGTGAGAACACAGCCCTGGCTTCGGGAGCTCAGAGGCCTCCCACAACTGATGCGTTCATTCTTGGAAAGTCTCACCTGGGGCTCTCCCAGCCAGAGGGATGGCCAGCTTCCTAAACCTCTGGGCAGCTGCTGCGGCCTCTCCTTATTCTCATTTGGGGAGGAGCCCAAGCATCTGTAGGTCCCCCCTTTCCTCAGAGCAGCCCAGGCAGAAGGATTCTGAGCTGTTCCAGGCTGGTGCTCGATTTTAGTCCAATTATGTGCAAAAATCAATGCCCTGAAGTGGAACCAGACCTCAGACCACCACCCAAGGCAGACAGGGCACCTGTCTGCAGGGGTTACGGGGCCAGCACCCTCCGGAGACGCTGATCCTATGGGGCAGTTCTACCCACCCCACCAGGAGTCTCTCCTGAAAGCCAGAGGCAAAGCCCTTCTGCAGGGCAGTGCTACAGGCCGGGGGTAAGCTCCGCTCAGTGGCTCCAGAGGTGCCCGCAGGTGCTGGCAGTGGGGACACCAGCAGCCAAGGACCCATAAGATTCTAGCAACCAGTGAGAACAAGAAAATGGAACCGTCCACCAAATCCACCAGGCAGGTTTTCTACTGCCTTTTTCTATGTATGTTAAAGTCCCCCAAGAATCACCAAGGGACAAACAGAGCAGACATGAGGCCACAACAGAAGGCTGGGTCCACACAAAGGGCCTGAAAAGACACTCTTAATTTCTGGGCCTCAGTTTACCACTGAAGAAGGGGCATTATGACATCCATTGCCTTCCCAGGGCTCCTGGTCAGGAAATCATATTACTTTCACCGCGGAGACGGCGGATTTCAGCTGGTAGCTGCTCTGCGACCTTGAGCAACACCCTGTTCCCAGGAGTCCTCACTTGCAAAAAGCAAATATTAGCAAAGGAGCATCAGGGCTGCTCCCCACTCCTGTGCTGCTGCAGTAGTGGCCAGCCACATGATCCAGGCCCCCTGCTGCTCTGAGACAACAGAGCACCCCTGTGTGGGACAGCTCTGCTGGGCTAGGTCATGTGGCAGAGAGCATGCCACACACAGAAAGGGCCAGTGCTGCACGACAGGGTTCAAGTTCACGGCCAGCCACTGGCTGATCTGAACAATGTGTCCTCATTGCATTCTGGCTGTAGTCAGTCACTGGGTCTTTCCACGTGTCCTTACCTTGTAAAAGGAGGGGGTGGGCAGCATGGGTGGTCTCAGAGACCCTGTGCAGCCTGACAGTGGGAACTCAAGGAGAAGGTGGCACTTCTGTGGACAGAACCCTCTGGCCATGATAAGCCCCTCCAGGGGACCTTTCAGGCCACTCCTTGTGATCCAGACCTCGCGGCAGGGAGGCCTGGTCCTGGGACTGAGGGGCTGACATCCACACATCCTCCTGGTGCACGCCCCGTGTGCAGGGTGGCCCTACCACTGCCCACTAGCTTTCTCTGGCCCCTCCAAGGCACTGCATGCACAGCAGCACTTGGGACTCTCTTCTAAGGCTGCGTGTCACCTTGAACACATCATTTCCTCTTCCACACTTCACTCTCTGCGTCCATTTATACAATGGAGGGGCAGGGCTTATTTTATTTCTAAAGTCTCTGAAGTCCCCGTGTGAAGAAATGCCCTGAGATCTCCAGCTGCAATCCCTGCTCCCTGCCAGCTGGGTAAACCCATCAATCATGGGCAAGATCACTCCTGGATCCTCAGGAGAAAGCTGGACAGGAGGGAGCCGCCTCCTTCCCTCCCAGACCAGGAGGCAATAAATGATTCATGTGCAGGAGGAGGGGCGGTCAGCAGCAGCAGCTCGGGGAAGACCAAGTGAGGCTTCAGCTGGGGACGTCCTCCTTCCTTCCCCTCCCCTCCCCTCCCCTCCGTTCCCTTCCTTCCCTTCCCCTCCCTCCCAGCTTGGCTCCCGGAAACAGATGCGCCTAGACTGACCAGGCAGTGCTGGAATTTATCAATGGCTCGTTCTCTCTGGGAACAGCTTTCATTGATCAAATCTGATTCTAGCCTTCTGTTCCTGAGAATTCCCACGGGGACCAAGATTCACTTTCGCTGCCCTGTGGATAAGAATAACAACATCCTCCAGTCCACAACACTTCATTTTCTCCCTTTCATTTCCTCAGACAAACACCCCTCACCCAGGGGACAAGAAGCCAGGCCCTGGCCCCACCCAAGCAGACAGACGGGAGCTATTCTCTAGGTCCTTCTGCTCTCTAGAATCCAATGAGTGTGGAAGTGTGTGTACACTGGGTTTTCAGCTGGGCACACACGTGTGGGGGTGAGTGGGGATGGAACATAGGAAAATGGAGAGACGCTGAACCGCCAAGCTTCAAAGATGCAGTCTTCTTCTTTAACGTCCTTCTAACATTGCAATGACACTGTTTCATGAGAAATAAAGTGGGAAGTTGGGTGGGGAACCAAGGGGTCCAAGTCCAAAACCAGTCTGGTTGGTTGCTGGTGATTAATGAAGTGGGCAGCTTCAGGAGATGGATATGAGAGAAGCCATACCCCTCCTCTGGACATGGCCTTCCCTATTGGCTCAAGGGAAGCCGCCCCAGGGAAGTGAATGTGGAGCATCAGAGGTGCAGACAGAGTTCACGGTGAGTCAGTCTTAACTATTAACTCTCCACTGATGACCCCCGAAGCCAGGAGGCTCAAGTGTAAAGGTAGCTCATGGGCTATAGGCCCTGGGTGACAAACTCACCCATGTGCCAAAGTTCAAGTAGTGCACTGTCCAAGTATACAATTGTTAAGAAAGGGTGCTTTTCACATTGCACACATGCAGCATCCTATCTGAGCGTGTGGGCAGGCACAGAGGGTCCAGGCTTCCTGGCTATTCTTTCAGAGCAGGAGGAGGGCCCTTCTACCCAGATGCACCTGGTAAAACTATCAGCAGGTAGGCATTCCTGTATGACAGCCCCTTACCCCAGCCATGCTCTGGGCAGGACCTGCCCGTTAGGAAGCCCCATTCCTGCCCTCCCTGAGGGAACAACCTGGAATAGAGGCATCATCTGGGAGGTGGGCAGGATGCAGGGCACAGAGCCATGGGGCAATTCACCAGGCAAGTGAGGGAAAAGCAGGGCTGCCAGGTGTGGCCCCCTGGAGCCCCGAGAGCTCCCAGGGGAGGGGCTGGCCTCTGCAGGCCTCCAGTTCGTACAAGGAAAGCACCCTTTTCTAAGTCGTGCAAAGGCAGAATCTCCGAATCTCTGCCCTGTAGAAGGGTGCCCCTAAGCACCACTTGTGGAGGCCACCGGGAGGCCATGGCAGAGCAGAGGCAAAGCGTGGGTGTTTGTGGGAAGGGGGTCAAAGAGAGAGCACTTGACACTGTGCAGCACTGAGATGGCCCTCACCCAGGGGACCATGTGGGCAGGGGGCCTCCACACCAGGGCAGCAGTGGGGCAGAGAGCGGGCTCAAGGCCAACTCCAACCAGAACAGGGGAGTCACAGCCCAGGAGCAGGTGGGCGCAGATGAGAACCACCAGAGGCAACACCACAGGGAGGGGTTCTTGCTGGATGGACAGGATGCTTGCTGTAGGCAGGCGGGGATGCTAGGACACCTGAGGGCTGTGGAATGCGATCAGACATCAGGGTGGCATTTCCACGGAATCCTCTGCAGACTGGTCCCCTGCCTCCTAGTCCCGTATCCCAGGCCAGGTCCTCATACTTGCACTCATCTGCATGGCTGGGGACCTCTTGGGTTCACCAAAGGCTTTCCCTGAGAACACAGGCCTCATCTTGGAGGCGGGTGGGAAGCAGGGCACTTTCTAGAAAGACCTGCACAGCCTGACAGTGACCTCCCCAGGAAGGGGCAGCATGGCAGGCCCTGGAGTCCACTGCACAGGGAGCACGTGAAGCCACAGGGCAGAAACAGCCCCTCTGCAGCCCTGCCACCACGGATGTCCCCTCCATTGCTCTGTGCTCCAGCAGGCAAAGCCACACAGGGCAGCAGAGGCTTGCTGCAGAGCCCTGCTCCCTTCACTTGAGCTCCCCTGCTGGATGCCCCACCAGAAGACCTAGAGGAGACTCCAGCCCCCACCCTAGTCTGAATTGTGCTCTGGGTGCTGGGAGTCCCGGGAAGTGACTCCTTGTGGCAGGTGGATGGCCACAGACCTGGAGGTGACTCCTTGGAGCAGGTAGATGGGGACAGACCTGGAGGTGACTCCTTGTGACAGGTAGATGGGGACAGACCTGCAGGTGACTCCTTAGAGCAGGTAGATGGAGACTGACCTGGAGGTGACTCCTTGGAGCAGGTAGATGGGGACAGACCTGCAGGTGACTCCTTATGGCAGGTAGATGGGAACAGACCTGGAGGTGACTCCTTGTGACAGGTAGACGGGGACAGACCTGCAGGTGACTCCTTAGAGCAGGTATATGGAGGCCACTCCTGGGGGCAGGTGGATGGGGCAGGCTTGGGAAGCACCCTGCCACTCTCATCGGCCCAGGAAGGCAGAGAGAGCTGAGCCTGATTAAGATTCCCGGGGGATCCCTGCCTGTTTTTTTATTTATGCATTTACTGGGAAGCTCTTTATTTACATTGCTGTAATTTACATTTCCCACAAGTTCCTTCCTTTCCAACTCCTTTCCATTCTCTGTGTTGCTAAACTACTGAGTTCCCTAGTTCCAAATGCCAGGGCTCACATGCTCTCCTGACTACCAGGTAAATGTTCTCCAAGTTCCCAGGGACATGTCTAGAGTGGGCACAACCTCTCTAGACCAGAGGCCCCCCGCCTCTCTACACCAACACTCTTGAAACACAGCTGCCCCACAGCAATGGCAGAGAGAATTATCCTCACGATGTGCCTCTGACCATGTGACTCGGCTTCCCAGTAACAGGAAGGACAGGGGCTGGTCCACTGAGCTCCAGAGTCCGAGTGGCCTTAGAAACAGTCACACAGGTGCAACAACGGACAACTCTGGTGATGTGGGTGACACCTGGCCACCAGGCTTGCTCTCTGAAACCCTTGGCCCTCCTTCCATGGGAAGGAAGTCATTAACCTGTCCCCGTCTGCCAATCCCCTGGGTGTCTTCCTGGAGAGGCACCTTCCCAGCCCCATGCAGGTGATCGTCAGGAAGAGGAAAGTCTCTGCATCCTCTTGACGCACTGCCTCACGTCTCCCTGTCCAGGTTAGCTCTGGTTATGCCAAGACTCCAGCCAAGGTAGATTCTATCCCACCTGGGTACCGCCAGCCCAGATCTGGGCCTCGTCCTCCCCTGCTGATCCCCGCCCACAAACACCTCCTTTCTCCTTTCGTGGTCTCCCTACTGCCTGGCTTCACTCCCTCCAACCTGACTTGAGGAGCAGCCACCTTTCCATCCTAAGCACGGCTCAAGTCAATCACACCACTGCTTGAAATCCTTTCCTCATGTCTCCTGTTCCCACCTGTTCCCCTAAACATCTTCCTGCCGGTTTCCTCCCCTTCCTGTGTCCTGCTTTCCATCCAAGCCAGGTAAGAATCAATGACAATGTCGGTTACTCTGCATAAGCCCCCATGGGCCCTGCTTTGTCTTTATCACACCTGTTACTAACTCACTTTCTAAAAATTCACTTCTCAGATCCTTTGTCTCTCACTACAATGTGCCCTCCGTGTCTTGTTCGTGGTTGAGAAACAGGCCTGGGACATAGTCAAGGCTAAAAAAAAACACATGCTGCATGAATGAATGAATGACATTTACACAGTGTCCCAGTGTCCCCCCTTCACATGGCGGCACCACAAGGGAGGTGCTGTTATGATCCTCATTTCACACAGATGAGAACACAGGCTTGACTAACTGCCACCCCCAGGCTGTCAGGTGTCACCATTGCTTCTGAGACCCCACCCCAATGCCATCTCCAGACCCTCTACCCCTGCCAGTCCTCTGTCTGCACCTCGTGCACTTGTGAAATGCCATCTCCTCCACAAAGCTCTCCTTGACTCCTACAAGACGGGTCCTTGAGCTTTTAATCATCTTTTAAAACCTTTTATGACATCCACATCTACCTTCTACTACCAAATGGGAACTCTGAGGACGCAATGCACGGACCTGAGTCAGCCCCGAGCTCATGGCGCAACTTACAAATAACAAGTGCGTAAGGAGTACTTGCTGGTCAAAGGCAGGAGAAGCTGGCTTTAAGATCCTTCGTTTATATCTTGTCATGCTGTGGCACATGTGTTACCCTTAATTCTAAATGACCACCCTTGTCCCTAACTTGTTTTATTCCCCTAACCCATCCTAGAATATTCCAAGACTGAAGGCCACTTAACAGCAAGGAGGTCATTCTCCCAGTTCAAGCTGCATCCACAGCACACAGCATGGGCTACATGGGATGGGGAGGGTGAGCCCTTCAGTAGGGAACAGAGACATTCCCTGTTTTTCCTGATTTTGAGAGAAATGTAAGCTCACCATGGGATGTTTAGAAACACAGAAAGTCATACAGGAGAAAGCATACCTGGAGGCTCCTTCAAGCCCATCACCCTCACAGGTACAAGCACACCTGTCCTGGCCCGTGCATTTCCATGGACCTGCTGTATCCAAGGGACTTTCAGGCAAGGCCGCCTCTGAGCAGGCTGGCCTAGGATGGCCACTAGAGACCCCAAGTGGTCCTGAGGACTTCACTACAAGAGGCGGGACGTCACTCCAGTCACTGCAGGGGGCCACGTTTCATGATAGAGAGTAGGGAACAAAGAGGGCAACAGGCTAGGAGAAGGTCTCCAGAGAAAAGTTTGTTACTCCAAGTTCCCAAAAGGAGGGGCGGGGTGTGCCAGGCCAAGCCAAAGGGCCAAGTGGGGCAGAACCGGCTAAGCCAGGAGGAGGGGGAGAGGAGGAAAGGGTAGGCAGGAGCCTTGATTGTGGCTTTGCAGGAAAGAACAGGTGAGACTGGCTGCACATCCGGAACCGCTGGTGGAAATGGTTTCAGTGCACTCAGGGGCTTGGGGCTGCAGCTCACTGTCTGGTACCCGCCCTGCAGGTGACCAGCACCCCAGAGTGTGAGAGCATCACCAAGGAGGTGATTGAGGTGTGGGCTGGTGTTTGAAAAGTGTGATGGAACTGGCTGACTCTGGGAGAAGCAGCCCCTCTCTCCAGGGCCAAGAAGCCCAGGTGTCAAAGTACCAGGATAGAGATGATGCAGGACATGGGGATACACCCCTCTGCGGAGGAGGTGTGCCCTGGCTCAAAGGGCAGGCTGTTAAACCTGGGCTTCCAGACCTCTGGTCACACTGGCCTGTGGCCAATTCTCCTCCAAGGAGATGTGCCCATGGGCCTTCCCCAGAGACAAGGTGTGCTCAGCCACCCAGCTGACCGCAGTCCTCAGCCCACCTCTGGGAAGGAATGGGCTCAGAGAAGTGAAGGACTATGCCCTGGGCTGCAGTGAATGGCAAGACAAGAAGCTGGCTGGCCACGGTCCAGGGTGCCTTTAGGAGTCTCAGACTCAGGGGGAGGCCCTGCACCCGTAGCCAGCCCAAGACCCTCATTTTCCAGGTAAGGAAACTGTCAGATCATTTTCCAGGTAAGGAAACTGCCTGGATCCTCGCTGACTCCTGGGCTCTTCCCACAGAGCAATCCTGAGTTATTCAAATGAACATGTCTTTTTATCAATATGAGTAGTCCTTGTCATTATGGACAGAATCATTATCATCATTGTCCCAGATTTCACTCAAATGGAAAAATGAGGGTGGGTGGAGAGCCAGCTCTTGTCCTCAATGAAGAAAGGAAGCACGGGCACCCTCAAACCCAGAAGAACACTGGACTTTCAAAACTTCAGGTCAGGCAGCCAGGATCCTGGGTTAGAACAGCCTCAAGCTCCAACGAACTGTGAGGTGACCTCCTCTGCAGGGGAGGGCAAGGAAGCCCAACCAACCCTCGGGAGAAGAGGCCTAGAGCCCTGTGGCCAAGTGGGAGGCCCCAGAGACTGGCACAGTTGGAGTGAAAAGACACCAGGATCATGTTCTTCACAGATTAAGGCCCAAAGCTTCTAGACTTCTCCCTGGTATCAGCTGCCCCCTCCACCCTGAGGGGTTCCTCCCTGACCCTCAGCACCCCCTGCACCGTTCCTCCTCTGTGCAGCATTTTGAATGCCCCACCCACTCTGGGCCTGGCACAGCATGCCTGTCCTAAGGGATGCCTTCAGCAGAGGACAAGGCTAGTGGTTATTAAAAGCAACCATTGCTACCATTTTGCACCAACTCGGACCTGCCAGTCACCCCATGCTCATCTTGCGGAGAGGAAACTGGCGGGGGCAGGACTGAAGTAAAAGGGCTCAGAGCCTCTTAATCAGCCAGCCCAGCAGGGGCAGGCCCCGCCCAGCTTCCTGAATTCCGAGCTTAAGGTGTGCCCAGCTGGCGTCAGGGCCTCGCGTCCTACCCAGGCGGTAAGATGTTGGAGGCAGGAGCTCTGGGTAACCCTATGGGCGCTCCTGGTCACAGAACAGAGCAGCGGGTGTTGGCTTCCCAGCGCGACGGTGCTGTGCCACGGCAGCCCCCAGATGAGCTGCAAGGACCCGTCTGCATCACGATGTGGAGGCAGGGCCCAGCTCGTCCTCGCACTTCGCAGGATGAATGAACGAAGGACACAAGCAGGAGGCCCGTCCCAGAGGCGGAAGGCTGGCGCTCGCCCTCTCCAGCCCAGGGGGAGCAGAAGGGAGGCGCCCGCGGCCGCGTTGTGCGCGCCCTGGCCCCTGGCCCCCAGGCCAGGCGCATTGATCGACGTAGTGGCAGAGCCCGCGTCCGCTCTGCTCGGAGGGAGGCACCGCCCGGCGGGCAGCTGCGGAGCCATCTGCTGCGAGGGCGGCGGCGGCGCCCGCTCCAGAGTTTGTTTACAAACCCGGCTCTGCATGCGAGAGAAACACGGCTCCTCTTCCAGGCGCCCCAGTGCCAGGCGGGAGGAGGGGCCGCGGCCGGGGACAGGCCAGGCACCCCTCTGCACTCTGGCCCTATCCCACCCCACCCCACCCGAGCCCCCGGGACCACAGCGTCCAAACGATGAGAACACATGAAGGCGGAGGTAATGCATGCAGTGGCGCCTAATAAATGGTGCTGCTGGGTTTCACTGTCGGTATGGAATGAGTCAAGTGTTTTACAGAATGTCCTCTGGTCCAATTCCCTCGCCCCCAGCTCCGGGGACGGTGTGGGGGGGGGGGGGAGATTCGAATTCAGGCAGGAAAAACCACCCACTTAGGAAAAATAAAAGCATTCTGAGGCAGCGCACTTTCGATGTTGCCCTTTTTACTGCCATTTCCCCTGCAGCCACCAGCCCAGGTGGGTCAGAGCTGGGGGGGGGGGGGGGCGTGACAGGTGGAGATAGGGAGAATAACCCCAATTTCTAGTCTGGGGAGATGGCTTTTGCCTGCAAGTAAAGACTGGACTCTCAGGATCGTCAGGGCTTTGGGCAGTGACTACTGAGAGCAGGCTTGGAACAGCCAGCCTGGCAGTGGGCAGAGCCTTGGCCCTGCTTTCCCCTCCAGGCTCCTCCAGCACCTCCCCGATTCCTATACAACACCTGGATCCACATCTGCTTCCTCTGCAACCCGGAAGTGGCCTGGTGGTGCCGATTGGCAGTAAGTGGAGTAAGGGAGGCATGCTCCTGGTACACCCATAAGGGCACAATCATAGAAACCCCTGACCTGGATTCTCCAGTGCTCAGGGGCTTGAGTATTGGTTGGTTTGGATATTTTCCTGGATACAAAGGATGGAAGAGGTTGCAAAGTGCTAACACTTTCTGCCCACCAAGGAGCTGCTGTTCTGGGAAGGAAGACAATGAGTAAGATCTACTGCCAGTCTACGCAGCTACTGTGTGCCAAGCTCTAAACTCGGGGTTTCTGGGGCAGTTCTCGTGGTAAGTACTTGTTGGACACCCACTGCACTGGGCTCTGAGGAAGAAGCAGAGAACAAGTGTTGTAGACTAAGAAAGACATTGAAAATAATTCCAATAAACACAGGTGTTATATGGGAAATACCTCTTTTGATTCTAATACCAGCTTTGTTTACTACCCTGAACAATGATAATATTATCCTCATTTAACAGACAACAGCCCAGAAAGAAGGAACAACTTGCCCAAGATCTCCAAGGCAAGGCTGGGAGCCAGGTTCAGAGCCTGTGTTCTGGCTACAGTGTCTGCCAAGGCGAGGGGTTGGAAATGGCCCCGTTTCCTAGTCCAGACTGAATCAGCAAGGCTGGGGTGCTGTGACCCCATAGCCCCATGAATGCTGGGGATTTCTGGCTAGAGCTAAGGCAGAATAGGAGCCCACTGGCAAAGCCCTGTTTTAAAATTCTGAAGCATTAAAATGGGAACAGACACTTTGACTAGGAGCAACCACCCAACTATCCCACTTGGCAGAAGCACAGGTCCCTCAAAGCCACCCTGAGTCTGTGGGAGTCCCCCTCAGTACAAATCTGTTCATTCATTCAACACACACTCTGAAAGACAGCCCTGCCCAAGAGGACTCCAAATCCCAATCAGGGAGATGGAAACCCCCCCCCCCCACCACCACACACACACACACAAAAGGCTGGGGCGGCTCTGTCCAGGGTGCTGATGATGCCCAGAGAAGGAATGGGAATTCAAAATCCAATCCCTCGTCCTGGAGCAAGGGGATGCGCAGAACAAGCCCATTAAAGCCTACTTGGCCCAAAGATGGAGGAGGGCAGATGGGGAGAGAAGGCAGGAGCGCTGCAGGCCCTGGGGGCAGGGACTGCATCCGGAGCCCTTCAAGTGAGTCTGTGAGCTCGGGTCAGGCCAGGACACGCCAGGAGGAGTGGCTGTTGCTGCTCTCAGCTCCCGCCATGTCCCTTGGCCACGCTCCTCCCTCTGAAGAGCAAGCAGGAATCATAACGGGGTGAAACCAGGACAGCGGCAGCTAGTGCATCCAGGGCAAAATAATGTGAAAACACGTAATTTCATGGAGCAGGCCGGGGAACCAGGGTGCTGAGAGGCACCAGACATGACAGCAGACAGCAAATAAGAGCAATCTGAAGCAAAGGCGGGGCGGGAGGAGAAGCTGTGTGCCAGGGCCCGGTCCTGCCACACACTGGGGAAGCTGGTCACAAGGAGCAACACACTCCAACATACCCAGGAAGTCCACGCACTGGTGAAGGCTGTGGAGCTGCAGGCTTCTGAGGAGGGCCAGGGGGCAACTGTGCCCTGTGATCTATAAGCTGAATGTGTGTAAATAGAATCAGACCTCCTCTTAGGCCGAGGCCTCGATCTGTATGTCACTTCACTTACCAGCCCCTCTCCCTCAGCAGCCTCACGAGACGTTCTAAATCAAACGTGCAGGCCCAGTACCTCCAGCTCCACATGGCCAGAAGGCACCTACGTCCTCAACGCCATCTCTCCTCTCCACACTGGGTACAGCATAGAATCCAGAAAAAAGGGATGATTGGCTGATTAAATGCACTATGGAGGGGTAGTTTATCAAAGAATCCTGCCATCATGCACATTATTACCCTCCCATATGATGTGGTGTTAAAAGTTTGAGATCATTTATTTTATCAAACAAATTCTTTTTTGATATAAACCACTATATACCTTCAAAACCCTTCCCCCGTCTACCGGGGCACACAGCAGGACTGCATTTCCCAGCCTCCTCAGCAATGGGGGCCCATATGACTGAGTTCCAGCCAGTGGGAAGTGAGTGAAAGTGAGCGTCTCTCCCAGGCCTGGCCCTAAAATCCTCCCATGAGTACATTCTCTTCCCCCCCAAACTGGCTAGAAGTGAACTCCAGTGTTCTGAAAATGGAGGATGGAGTACCTGGTTCTTGAATTTCCACATGAAAGGTCGCCCACATTTATGCTCTGTGTGAACAGGAGATAAACTTAAGCCCTTCGGAGATGATGTCATTTATCTCTTATTGCACCCAGCATTAGCCAGGCTGGGTGTGTACAGGTCAGGGTCACTCTGAAGGTAGCGGGAGGGTCTGATGTGGGAAACATCTCCAAGACAAGGAATTCTGAGAGTTCCTGGTACACTTGGCTCAGTGACAATTTTGGAACTCTCCCTCCCTTCCCCTCGCTCCCCTCCCCACTGTCAACTTGGACATGGCTTCCAACACCCTGAAACCATTGTCCACTAACTCCTCCCCACAGGGGAGGGCTGTTCTGCCAGACGTGGATTTAACTGAAGGCCCCAGGATTTTTCAATTAGCGATTGAGTGAACACGTCTTTCCCCTCAAACTTTTTCCCTTAATCTTCTGAATCTGCCGCTGGATGTGACAAAAGCTTTCTGTGTGCCCTGCTGTCCCCATTTCCTGCCAGCTCCTCAGGCTCTCTTTTACAGCACTGTCCACCAGTCCTTCCATTTAAGCTCTATTCTGCCCCCCCCCCCACCATGCCTCACTTCTGTGTTGCCTCTTCAAGCTCTCCAGCCACTTGCTGCTCTGCCCCGGTTCCTATTTCTTTTCTAATAAATGGTTTCCTTCGTCTCTCACGCGTTTCCTTCCTTCCCAGAGCTCCAACCACAACCCCACTGATCCTCAGAGGCGTGCTCCCGCCCCATTAATCTTTCAGCTAGGAGAGCTCAGGCCTCCCTCCCCTTCTGCCCACCTCTGCCTAGTTATGTGGAGCCAGCTGCGCAGGGGAGGAGGAGCCTGCTGGGGGGTCGCCTGGCACCTCCAGATCTCCCTCCTGCCAAGGGAACAGCACTGTCCCTCGAGGGATGGCAAAGAAGCTCCATAATTTATGGGGAAAGAAAGTGCTTAGTCAAAAGTACACTGCAAGAATTGTCGGTTCTCATCTTTTACCTCTTTAAACATTCCATTTTCTGCCATCTTAACAAATATGGGTTAACCTCCATCAAGGTTCCTTGTAGGTTTCAAAGACTTGCCTAGCTATTCCCTTTTTCCTCCAGGTATTTATAGTTCTACTTCCAAAAAGAATTGTGAAATTGTGATAGCTCACCATAGAAGGCACATAAATAATAAAATAACTTATAACATGAAAGAGTATGAACCAATTAAGGAACTGACAAGATTCATGGACACACATATCGTAGGCTAAGGATACATACTTATTGTCACTGAGCATAAATTAAGCCCCATGTCTCAGTGCAACTAGAGTCAAAGACAAAGAGAAAAGCAAAACAGAGTAAGGAAGGTCTCAGTGGTTAACAGCAGAAGGCACACGGTGCACGACAATGCTTTGCTACTCTGGTAGTAAAGTCTTTGAAATACTTTTAAAAAATTTTTTTACATCCTGTCTTTAGCATAAAGTAAAGAAAGAATCATTATCATATAAATGAAGACAAGAGCCATGCTCAAGGGGGACGCGTGTGTGGAAGGGGGAATATTTCCAAGCCTCTCTTCAAAGGCTGACCGCCATGGTGGAGCACCTGGCACCAGCAGAGGGGTCACATGAGAGATGACGTACTGACCTTTTCATCACAGAGACGATTGCTGTCCTACTATGAACTCAAGACAGGAAGCTGTCCCACGGGTCTTGTCAGCTTCTGCATTCTTCAGAAAGAACTTTCCAAGGGTTCAATCATGTGCGCCTCAAGATCACCATCCAATGGCAACGTCATGCTGTCCAGCTTCTGCCGCAGGGTGCACCTCCCCTATCTTCCGAGGCAGCTGGCATTTGGGTGCCCATGGCCTCGTCCACCTGTTTTCCTTTCATTCCACTTGTATTTTTACTTAACAATTATTTGGGTTTTTTTTTCAATATTTATTTTTTAGTTATTGGCGGACACAACATCTTTGTTTGTATGTGGTATTGGGGATCGAACCCGGGCCGCACGCATGCCAGGCGAGCGCGCTACCGCTTGAGCCACATCCCCAGACCATTAACAATTATTTGTTATCCTCCAAAACCCCAGTCTTGATACGTTAATAGCCTTTGGCAACATTTTCATCCCTTCCTGCTTGTGAAGGACTTCCTCCTTCCTCCATTCCACCCAGATTCCATCTCTCCCTCCAACCCCAATTCCAGTCCCATCTCCCCCTCGGAGCCTTCCCTGGCAAACTGACCTTGAACCCAGACTGTCAACAGCCGCAGAGCACTCAAGTTGCTCCCACCATATGATCACAGCAGCTGTCCTCAAATAGATGTTTTTAGTGGGTGCCCCATAAATATGGCAGCAGGACTGAGCTTTGGACCCAAGAGAGCCAGGCAAGTACCTCTTCAAGTTTCTGCTGCAAAGGGGTGAGGTGATGATGAGGGGAATGCTGCCTTGAATTCCCGCGTTTCACTTCCACGTTCCCTGGGGTCAGTGACATCTGTGTGGCCTCCCTCACAGCCTCAACCTGGCTTTCTCTGCTGCTTGCATTCTGCACCCTGAAGCACTCGCCCACCCCCGGAGGGTTCCTTGGCCACTGGTAGCTGCTCTGGTCCCTCAAAGACCCTCTTTGTCCCTCAGCGTCTGCCATGGCAGGCTCCTCCCAGCATCCAGGGTGTGGGCGGCCTCTGTTGCTGATCACTGTTCCCCCAGTGGCCTTGTCACCTGCTCATTCCACACACCCTTAGTCTCCACTTTCTTCTGCCCCACTTCTCTGCTTCCTCCCATTTCTGGCGCATCTTCAGGAATAAACTGATGCTGTCGTCCTCATATGAACATTTTGTCTGTTCCCGTTTTTGAACATAAGTCACTGAGTACCAGACTGCACAGGGACACAGCGCTCCATTCCAGCCCGGTTCCACCAACTTAGAGCTTCTGTAACTTTGGGAATGTGGCTTCATCTTGCTTTTTCTTTTTCTTTTTTTTTTTTCTTTGTGCCAGGATCGAATCCAGGGCATTTAATCACTGAGCCACATCCCCAGTCCTCCCCATTTTTAAAAACAATTTTGTATTTTGACAAAGGTTCTCACCAAGTTGCTTACAACCTCAATACGTTGCTGAGGCTGGTCTCGAACCTGTGATTCTCCTGCTTGAGAAGCACACCAGAGCTGCAGGTGTCAGCAAGCTGTGGGTCCCAGAGCCCACACTCCTGGACAGGAGGGACATGGTGTACCAAGGGACATGGGAGTGGCCACCTCCCCTCCCTGGATGGGGCTCCACAGGTGTGTGCAGAAGTTCCAGCAGAGAATGTGCTGTGAGGAGAGGACAAGACCCCAGGCCAAGCCCAGGGCAAGGGGAGGGCTGTGTGGC
Organism: Marmota flaviventris; assembly: GCF_047511675.1. NCBI lineage: Eukaryota > Metazoa > Chordata > Mammalia > Rodentia > Sciuridae > Marmota > Marmota flaviventris. Next base: position 172,205,423 of record NC_092500.1, read on the forward strand.
GATAGCAGAAGGCCCACGTGAGTGGCGACCTGGGGTGCAGAAAGCGTGGAGAGACATGGAGAGACGTCAGAGGCTGGCAGGGGAGGGGACAGGCGTCTGTCTGCACGGGACGGGATGTACGACACAGGCATCTGAGTCATCCTGGCTGCGGAGGAGGTGGCTCTGACTCTCCCAGCAGGGGAAAGGGCAAGAGCCCAGGGTGGCAGCTGGAGGTTCTAGAATAGACCTGCCTTGCACTTGCCTCCCTCTGTGGGTTCCCTTGAATTCCAGACACCTGGGCCAGCCACCATGGGCAGAGTGCCGTGGGTGACCATGACCCAGTCACCTCCCCTCTGAGCATCAGGGTCCTCTTCTAATATCAAAAGCATGGAACTGGATGATCCCCGAGGTCCCCTTGAGTAGTAACACTCTGCCATTCTAGATGGGCTGCTGGGCTGCTGGGCTTCTTAACTACATCCGACACAGCGGAACTGTCTTACAGACCACGCGATGGCAGATGTTTCTTTGAAGGTGTGTGACAGTCCCCCATCACGCTCGCCCTGTGCTTCTCTTCTTGTACATGCTTATGGAGGTAGGGTTGGCAGTTTGCCAGCAGTCAGTTTCCTTTTCTTCCTGGGCCCCAGCTCCCCAGAACTTCCAAAGAGCAGAAAGTGGCCACATGGCTGGGTGCAGAGAGTGGGACCAGAGTCCATGTAGTCGGTCCCACATTCAAGACAAGAGGCAGACATGGATCCCAGATTGGATCCTAGAACTAATGACTGTGAAAACCACTGAGTCCAAATACGGTTTAGAGTTCAGTTAACAGCGGTGGCCCAATGCTGTTCTCGCAGTGGTAACAAGCACACCACGTCACCGCAGGGTGCTACTGTTAGGAAAGCAGACACAGGGAATAAGTGAACTCTATTGTTCTAAAATTCTTCCAGAATAAAAAGCTGATTACTGTGTATGGACAGGCCTGTCCCCTCTCTCGTGCCCCACCTGCCAGCTGGCTGTAGGTGGCAATGGCAGAGATGAGGCACGCCTGGGAGGGGAGCCACCCAAGCGAGTACGTGCTATGGGCCTGCGCCACTGAGCCATGGGGCCCTTGCACCACAGCTGCCCTCCACTAGGTGATCCACTCATGGCTGCACTCTTGACCCTGTACTGCAAGGCTGTGCGTCTGTCTGCTGCTTGTCTGTTCCTTGATGGATTCTGAGCACCTGGCCTCCGAGCTCCAGGGTCAAGTTCTCCTTCTGCTGTGTCTCCAGTGCCTGCCTCAGTGCCTGCCTCCACGGCAGTTTGTCAATTTGGAAAAACTGCTGCATCTGAACAGCCTCTTCTAGTCCGTCTGCTCTTTGTGCTCTCAGAGTATGGCAGGCTGAATGCCCTAGGGCCGTCCTTGGCTCTGCCAGGAGGGGCTCTGCCGCTTTACCAGTCTGAACTGTCACAGATGAAGAGGCCTCATGGCCGCCCTCCGCCAGAGGCAGCCTGGGCACTGGAGATGCATGGGAGGCTCGGGTTGTCCTGAGGCCTGAGAGAGGCATTCCTGGCACATGGTGGTGGGGGCTGGGCTGGCTTCATACCCCTTAGTGAACAACAGTCCCCACATGAGGAACGACCCTGCCAGCTGCCACTAGTGCCCTGACACCGCCGCTCGTGGTGCTGACCCTCCTCGTGCCATTTCTCGCGTGTTCTTGCCCTCTGTGCCCTGCCATCTGCTGAAGTCCTCCTGTTCCCTGCCTCACAGTGCCTTCTTCCTCCCTCTCTCCAGCAGCCTCAGCAGGGATTGGCAGCCTCCAGCAACCCTGAGTGGTACAGCCTGGGACCTCTTGCCCACGCACTTGTGGGGACTTGGCGAGGGGCAGTGTGACTTCTCTTCTGCATGCAAATAGCCCCCACCCCCAACGCTTCCTCCTGGGAAAGACTCCACAGAACAGCACCCTGCTCCTGACAGCAGGAGGCCAGGAGTCCTATAGGAGCACAGGCTCCCCAGTCACTAGCTCACAGGGCAAGGCCTTGGGACACACGTGGGTGGCCACCTCTTCCTGGCAGGTTGGTTGCATTCCTGGAGCAGGATCATGGGAAAGTGAAGGCTTGTTCATGGATACCCGGGCCCATTCTCAAAGCTGGGCCCTGGTTGCAGGATGCTGCAAGAGGCACACAGGTCCTCAGAGGGGAGGTCCACCTTCCCACAGGTGTGTGCTCCCCATCTGCAGTGTCCTGGAGGTGCTGAGGAATATTACAGACACAGAACAAGCGTGGCTACAGGGGAACTGTGGATCTCCAAGACCCAGGTTAGTCTCAACCCCAGGCCTCAGCACCTGGCTGCATTTGGAGACAAGCCCTTAAAAAGGTAATTAGGTAACATGAGGTTAAATGGCCCCTGATATAAGCTGACTGATGTCTGTATAAGAAAAGGAGATTAGAACAGAGACACTCAGAGGGAGGACCTTGTGGGGACACTGTGAAGAGACAGCCATCCGTAAGGCAAGGAGAGAGGCTGTTTTAGTTGGGATTTTTGTTTGTTTGCTGCTGTGACCAAAAGACCTAACAAGAGCAATATAGGGGAGAAAAAGTATTTTTTGGGTTCACAGTTTCAGAGGTCCCAGTCCATAGACTGCCTACTCCATCTGGGCCTGAAGTGAGGCAGAACTTCATGGCAAAGGAAAGCAGCTCAAGATATAGCAACCAGGAAGCAGAGGAAGGGCTCTGCTCGTCAGGGACAAAATACATACCCCAAAGGCACACCCCCAGTGACCCAGTTCCTCCAGCCAGACCCCACCTACCTACAGTTACACCCAGCTAATCTGTATCAGCAGATCAATGCTCCGATCATAACTCAATCATTGCACCTCCAAACCTTCTTGCACTGTCTCATACATGAGCTTTTGGGAGACACCTCATACCTAAATCATGGCAGAGGCCTGTTCATGCCTTAATCTTGGACTCCAGCTTCTAGAACTATGAAAAAGATAAATTCATTTTATTGAAGCACACTAATACGAGGCCCAGGGTCAAGATGGGACTCAGGAAAGAACTGTAAGGTGGCCCAGCACTCCCTATCTCCCCTGGGGAACGATCCACACACACGTCCTCTCTTTCACTCATGTTTCCTTTACCAACACCATGTCCCTTGAATGTATGCATGAGGCCATGGAATTCAACCAGATCAAGCATCTGCTCCCTCTCACCCTCTAAATAAAAAGCTTAAAATCTAGTACAACAAGATAGACATTGTCACAATTGACACAGAGAAAACATACAAGCTTTAAATACAATGTGTCCAAAGCCAGTTTGATATTAATTATTTGAACCCAGGATGCACTTCCCCAGTGGCAATGAGCTCTGCTGGCTGCGTCCCTAGCTGACACTCTGGCCCCAGTCAGCTGCTGACTCGAGGTAGCACATAACCTTCACAGGCAGCACTGCCCTCTCATCTGCCCTTCTGTGAGCTAGTCCAATCCCTGGAGAGGCAGCAGGGCTCCTTTCAATGGCCACATTTCAAACAGGAGTCCAGATGCTAAGACAGAATTGGCACTTGCTCAAGGTCATGCATCTTACACAGGTGGAGTCATGGGCCCGAGTCTCCTGTGCCCCAGCTCAGTTCCCCACGGTGCCCCTGGACACTGGGTGGAGAAAGCACAGGCCACCCTCAACAGGCAACAAGTGTGTCCAGGTGGCCAGAGGGCTGGACATCTGTGGCCAGCCTGTCTGAACTGTACTAGGGGTTACCTGCCAAAGTTGCCCCAACATCCAAAGGAACTTGAGGGTAACATATTCCAAAATTAGATTCCTAACCATATTTTCCTGGGAAGGGTAATGGCTGGTTAGCTCGTGTGACCAAGATCCAGAATCTTCCTCAGAATCCTAGCACTATGGGATTCAGGATCACATGCACAATCCCACCCGGCAAGCAATAACTCAGGGCTGCGGTGAGCCCTGGAGTTGTGCTTCAGAGTCACATAGGTGCTAGCACTGTGCTCACTCTGTGCAGTTATTTATAGAGATTATTTCAGAGACACATCTTGTCCACAAAGAATTCACGCTCAAATGCTGGAGGGTCAGCGGGGGGTGGGGAGTGGGGATCATACCTGAAGGACTGCTGTCAAAGGCACAGTGGGATGTGCCCTGAGGTGACACGGTCCTAGGACAGTGCCCTGAACTCAGACACTCTGGTAAACATTCCGTGTTCATCTGAAACAGCCCAGATTGTCTTCAGCTGTAACATATGCACCAATCAATATCAAAGATGAATTAAAATGATGAAAATCAATCCCGAGGCCAGTTTTTCTTTCCAGACCAAAAATTTTCATCAATAATACAAAATTAAAAGATGCCACTGGATTCTGATACCTGCACTGCACATAGTTCAATCACAGGTTGTGCAAATAGATTAAGGAGTGGAAAACTTTGCCAAGAAGCTGTGCAGGGGCCTTTGGCAGACTGAGAGGAAGCAGGATAGAGCACAGAAGTCCAGAATGCAGCCACAGCCCTGGAGGCAGACGGTCCAGTCCAGGCGCAGAGCCCAGGACCCTATTGCCCCTCTTTAGGATGGGAATCCAGGCAGTAATTCTAGAATACACCAAGGAAAAAGCCAGACAAAGAACACCCAGTGGTCTGTGCAGCTGGTGTGAAGACGAGAACTAAAAACGAAACTGTGGGAACACAGATTTGGGTGACGTAGTGGATGGCTAGGAAGTGTTAGTTGCTGAAGGCATTTAAGCAGGTAGGTAAGACATTGTTTTTGTCTTTATTTTATTGACACTGGAGATTGAACCATTGAGCCACATCCCCAGCCCTTTTTATTTTTTATTTTGAGACAAGATTTTGCTAGGTTGCTGAGGCTGGCCTTGAATTTGCAATTCTCCTGCCTTGGCCTCCCAAGCTGCTGGGATTACAGGCATGTACCACTGTGCCCAGCCAAGGTAAGACTCTTAAAAGGAGGTTTGGGTGGTTCTTGGGAAAGTGGGAACTAGGGAGCTAGGACACATGGAGCAGCAGAAGCTATGCTCAAACCTATCCCTCTACCTCAGGGTCCCCTCTCCCCACCCCCAAACCCCACTCCCACTGTCCAGTCTGTGGCAACTGCTGAGTTTGGTGACAATGATGATGTGGCAGCAAGATGTACCCTGCAGTACTGCCCTGCCCTACTCTGAGCTCATGGAGACTTCAGGCTCATGATTCATTCATTTATCCATTTATCTAATCAATCACCACCTGGGCTCTGGCCATGTACCAGGCACTCTGCCGGGTGTGGGGGATGGAGAAAGAAACGGAGGTGATTACTGAATCCCAGGTCCTGTCCTCAAGAGCATGTCTAACAGCGGAGATCTTCACTCCATCAACAAATATTCTCTGACCGTGTGATCCACACCAGAGCCATGCCGATCCCAGGCTGGAGGAGAGACAGCAGAGATGCGATGTGGGATGAGCTCTGAAGCCGGGGAGCCCATGGAACTCAGGGTCTGTGCCCACAGAGAGACCGACAGCAGGCTGCACGCCAGGCCCAATGAGGAGGCAACGGGCTGCTCCTGGACGAAGCTCGAGCCACTGGAGCATCCCATGGCCCCATGCCTGGAAGCTGGGGCGCTGGTGGGGGGCAGAGGGAGGCGGAAGCTGCCCATCCCTGCTGGAACTCTCATGAGGTGGCCGGCAGGTCCAGGCCTTTACAATACAGTCTGATCCCCTCATCTGTCCTGGGTGTGCAGAGCTGTCTCCAGCTGCACCACTGCACCAGCTGGCCTCAGCACGTCTCCTCCCCCGGTGGCCTTGGGCAAGTTGCTTTACCACCCAGGAAGCACAGGACTCATGGCTCCTCCTGGGCGTGCCACAAGGGTCAGACATGGTCCTGAGCTTGGAGGCCCAGCACACGGGAGATCCCAGTAAGGCCACCTCCCTTATGCATGACTCCAAGTGTTGGGACAGGGGACCTGCATGAACAGTCCCTCTCCATCCACACTGTAGCCTGGGACAGCCTGGGGAAATCGGCAGCTCTGGGGGTGGGTGAGGACCCAGCACTCTAGGTGCACCAGGCAGGACCCACAGGCACAGACCATCAATCTCCAGGAGGGCACCTCGGGAGTCAAGGAACAGCCACAGAAGGAGCCTGTGGCTCTTTCCTCTGAGCCTCTCTATAAAACAGAACCCCCATCTCTCTGGGGAGAAGCCCCATTCTACCTCATAGCTCCAAGGATGCATCTGGGTACAGACTCCGTCCCCATGGCAACCGCTCCAATCTGTGTCAGCGCGAGTGCAGTCTGCCGCTGCCGCTGTAGGAGGGGGACCCCTCACGTGCTCCTCAGAACAGGGACCCCAGGGGATGACAGGGAGAGAGCTATGGCAGGAAGCAGCCTTCAGCGTTCACCTGGCCGGGCCCTGCGCTGGCCTGGGTGGGCAGATGTGCAGTAGTACCAAGCCAGCCTGCACGTGCTGAGTGCGCTCTCAGGAACCACTGCCAGCCCTCCTGGTACCTCACTCGAGGATTTATGGAGTCTCATTGAGTCGACTGGGAAGACAGACCTATATTTAAAATTTCATCTGGCAGGATAAAGTAGAGGAGGGTTCCAGAGGGAAAGGAGAGTGGACACTTGTGGAGTTCCCACCACATTGCTGGGGACTTGACTGGCGTTGTTAGCGTGTCAGCACCGGGAGCCTAGGGATGGCATCACTATTTTACAGATGAGAAAATGAGGGCCAGAGAGTGCCGGACACTGGGCCAAGGCGACACAGCTTAGAAAACTGTCTCCAGGATGCAGACCCACATTCAGGCTGGCTCTGCCCGTCCCTGCACAGGATCCTACCCGCTGTTGGCCCTGGGGGAGGGAAGGCTGCTTCTTGGGGCCAGAAACCTTGGGGTATAGAACCTTCAAGTTCTGAGGAAGGGATGATGTGTGGCAAAAAGTGCACTGAGGCTCCTCGGGGTGCGATGGGGTATCCTGACTGCCTTCCTGGGGCCACAGGACTCTGGAGCGATTCACGGAGGCTGACCCCAGGGTCAGGAAGGCTGGTCTCCAGGGCCTCACAGCTGGCCTTGAGAATCCACACGAGGGTCTTGGCAGGCCAAGAACAGTGGAGAGAAAGGGGACACTGTCCCCTACCATCACACTGTGGTCACACTAAATCTGTGTATCTGTATGTGAGACTGATTAAGCGACCACATAAAACAGCTTAGAAGTCTGGGCCACACCAATTGCTAGTAGCTTTCACTTCTGGAAAGCGGAGCTGCTGGAGCCAGGAACAGGGGCATGGAAGAAAGGAGAGAATGTAGATTTACTTTTCCATTTCTTGGAATTTTGTTACAAAGGCCAGATAATTGTAGAAAATAAATAAGTAAAGGCAAAAAATGAATTATTACAAAAGGTCCCCCAAATATCCCTGGACAAGAGCGTCTGTTGGATACCAGCATCCTCCACAAGTGGGCGATACTCTAAACTGTTTGCAGAGACCACCTCTGCCCACCATCAAAAGGCAAAAAATGCCCAGTTGCTTTTTTGTTGGGGGAGGGTTCCAGGGATTGAACTCAGGCACACAAGCACTGAGCCACACCCCCAGCCCTATTTTGTATTTTATTTAGAGACAGGGTCTCACTGAGTTGCTTAGCACCTCACTCTTGCTGAGGCTGGCTTTGAACTTGTGATCCTCCTGCCTCAGCCTCCCAAGCCACTGGGATTATAGGCATGCACCACCATGCCCGGCCACTTGCTTTTTTTAATTGAATATTTTAATTGTGTACTTCTTGTTTTTTTTGCCTGAGCCTCTCCAGTCATGGAGTACTCACCATCAGATAGCTTACAAGCAAACCAACAAGAGAGCACTCTCATACAATGTGTCCAAGCTACAGCCCAGACAAGGAGGGATTTGTCTCTTAGTAGGAAAGGACAGATTTTAGGAGAGTGAGGAAGGAGAGAAAAGAGATTACATATCAAGAGGTTATCTTCTCCAATTCTGTGATGTGATGATCAGGCTCATTTTAGCAATTTAACTACTTATCTATTTATTTTTCTCAGAACAGCACAATGTAATAATGAAGACTTGGGAAAGGTAAAGTCAACTCTTGCCACTGCTTGGAGACTGTCCAGCTCATCATGGTGATAGGCTGGGCACCCCCCTCCCCCAACTGGTCTTCAGATACATCTCCACAACCCACTCTGTCCAGCGGGTTGACAAGGAAGTCTCTGCTGAGCACTGGCTCATGCCACGAAATTATCCGGGGTTTGCAGCAGACAGCCCCTGCCTACAAAAAGGGTACAAGCTTGTTGGAACACAATGACACCAGAGTGACTGTGTCTGGAGTCACAGTCTGCAGTTCACACAGGCTGCCCCGCATACGGTCTATCCATCTGAGTTACCAACTTCTCTGGAAAGGAAAATGGGTATGATCACTTCCCTTTACACAGGAGGACACCGAGGGTCACAGAATAAGGTAGGTAGAAAAACACAATAAAAAACATGTGGGACACAGAAACAGTAGTGAACCATGAAGAAGTGAGCAGCACCTAGTCGTCTGGGACGAAGCTGGGTCAGAACCACAAACTTCAGGCAACAGCAAACTGTCGCTCTTCTAGGGAACAGCAGAGGCAGCGCACTCCCCCACACACTTCCTGGGATTCCTGCCTCAAAACAGCACAGTGTTGATGAAAGTAAGTCCAGATTTTGAGAAAAATACAGATTATTAAGAATAGCATTAAAATCATGCTCCCACTGAAAACCGGAAGATGTCAGAGAAATTTAGAAGACAGATTTTAACTTTAGCATGACCTCGGCTTCCTAATGCATTAATCACTCAAATGGAATAAATCTATTTCTGCAGGGGCAGAATTACACAGTTATCTGTGATCCAATGTCAAATAGGTTATCCCTTGATTAAGGTGTTAGCATAGATGAGAATTTTATTGAAATGATTTCCATTATCTGCACAGCAGTTCATCACAAATATATTTGGCCTAGTATATTTCAAATATGATTTGATCACACATCAAAATGTGGCCATTTAATTCATTTTAATCGAGAAATTAAATGCATCTGCCTTGCTTCCTCTCCTAGGGCTGTTGCCTGTCGGGAAATTCCCACGCTGGCAGGTTCAGACGAGTTCTTGGAGGTAATGTGCCTTAGCCAGGATTCTCCCTACTCCACGTTCTGGCCATCAAGCTGTTAGAGAAACTTACAATTAAAGGAGTTCTACTCAAGAATCATCTCTGTGGGTGCAGTGGAGAGAGGGAAGATTCGGGGTGTACCAATAAGGAGGGGTTTACTCTGCAAAAGTCATCAGGAAGCTCTGGACATTCCACTGCTTCCCCCAGGGTCACTTAGGCTGCTGCCCTGTCATCTATCAAAGGTAACAAAAGCAAATCGTTCTTGCCCCCTGGGGAGGAACTGGATGCCAAGTGGACAGAGGTGATGGCTGTTCACGGTGCTGTTCCCACTGGGGGCTGCCTCTGCCTGTGCTCTCTGCTGGGCCTGGAAGGGAACACAGGCAGAGGGCACCAGAAGCAAGTCTGGAGCACTTCCGGTCTTGCCAACAGGATAAGGGACCTGTGTATGGGAAATTCCAGGAGACGACTTCAGCTCTGAGGCAAGAAATGGTGGGCAAACCACCTGTCCTGCATGTACAAAGCCCAATTCCACTCCAGAAGGTCCTGTTAATAACTGTGGCCTGGAATATTCTGCAAAGTCTGCATGGCACTGAGATAGTATGTGGTCACTCTGTACCCCATTACAGATGCAAGAGCAAGGACCAGTCAAGGTCAGAAGGGGCTTGGGTAGGATGGCTGGTAAATCTTAAAATCTGAGCTGGAATTGGGAGGTGTCAGTCTGCCTCCTAGAGAAGGTAAAGGACAGGTTCTGTGTTCCAAAAGGGTCCCAAAGCCAGCCCTCTGCTTCCTCGCTGCTCTGGTCTGGGACACAAGGATCCTGTGGCTTTCCTTTCACCATCTTCTTGAGTAGGGGACAGGGGACTGTGCACCGTGGCCACTCTGACACCTGTGTTCAAGGACTGAAGAGGAGCTAAAGAGCCAGCACATGGAGTCCTAGCAGAGGCCTCCGGCGTCCACACTTCCATACTCAAAGTGGGCATTTGCAGCGTTCTACAATGCGAGCAAGCCAGCCTGGGCGGAGGGAGTGTCTGTCCTGTTGCCCTGGCTGAGGCTCGCCGCTGTCCTGCTGCCTCTGCCAGCCATTTCTACAGCAATGGGCAGGACCTGACCTGCTAAGAACCCTCCTGCCGTGGGGACTCTGGTCCTTTGAGACTCCTCTGAACTTGGGGGCTGTGTCTACAGAATAATACCTCTCAAGATCTCCTTCTCAGTATCCTGTGTGCTCTGCAGCTGTGCAGTTGTCCTCATCCAGCACAGCGCCCGAGGATGAGCACAGCCACCCACTGCCCACTTGTAGCTCAAGGACTGTGAGTGCAGGATCGAGGGAGTGCCCTGTCCCCTTAGCTTCCTGTGAGCTGGCCTGCCAGACCATTCTTCCACTCTCCTGAAGGCTCTGGGGTGGCAGAGCCTAAAGGCCAGCAGGGAGCCACCTGCCCCAAGAAGTCATCACTGCGCCCTCATGCCGATGTCCTCTGTGGGATGTGACAGGCCGTGACACCTATATTTGGAATCAGGCTTTAATTACTTTCTCTACACTCCCCATTGGGCTATTCATCCCTAGCCTCAGTGGCAAGCTTCCCTATCCACCTGCCAGCCAGAAAGCCAAACTCCACCTGGGCTGGGTGGGGTTGGCGGGGTTTCTCTTGGGAATGGTTTGGTGAAGAGAGGATAAGCTGCTAGTTCAATGAGAAAAAACTCAAGTGCATTGAGGTGTTCGTTCCAGCATTATATGTAAAAGCAACAAATGTGAAAGCGACCTAAATGTCCACAAGAAGGCGGTGCTTGTTAGCAAGGAGAGCTCTGATGAGCTGTCATAACAGTGATCCTGAAAAGCATGCAACCAACCATGGCAGGAAGTGATTTGATTATATTAATTAAGAAGGAGAACACAGAAGAGTATGCGCACTATGATTAGAACTACATATATTTTAAATTTTTTAAGAGAATGCATAAATAAATAAATAAAGCCCTGGAGATAGGGAGATTACATTTTTTAATTCCCTTCATACCATTTTTCTGATAAATACCACCAAAAGAAAAATGATTAAGGAATCCAGAGAGAAAGGGATCCTCAATGGGGTCCCTTGGTCCTGCTTCTAGCCCTGTCTCTGTTCCATCTCCCCTCTAAGCTTCAGATTCCATAAATACACACTAGGTTGCCCAGAGTGATTGCCTGGTACCTTCCAGATCTGACTTCCCACGGTGCTGTTCATCCACAAACAGTGCTTGGTGACCTCATTAGACTATGACTTTGACCATCAATATTTGCCAAACCAAGAGAGTTGGAGATCTGTTCTGAGCACCAGCTGTGGACACTCTGAGGAAGCACAGGGCCATTGCCATGATGCTTTCATTGAGATTGCCTTTCTTGTGCACATGTAGGAGCTACTGTATTGTATGTGGCTTCCAGGCTGGATCCAGAATTTAGATGATTTATACTGCCATTTTAAAATAAACTCTCAAAATAAAGCTCTCCTGTGTCTAAGAATTGCACTATTTTCTGTAGACTGTATCCTAATTTTGGAAGGGGAAAAAAGGAAAATATTTATTCAGAAAGTGCTTCATATTTACATAGCACCTAACGCTAATGAAACATCTTATCCGCTCTTAATGATGAGATTAAGGTGTAAATTTAGAGCTCCACCCACTAGCCTGGCATGTTCCTTATTCAGTTCAAGTCTGTTTGAAGTAAGTTACCAGGCTTCACCAGCTTTCAGAGTTAACGTGTGGGATCTATTTTTTCCTTTCTACAAAGAGGCACTTGCCAGAACACTTCAGCTATTTCCCAAGACTCAGAAAAGGTTCTGGGTTCTCTTCTGTGTCAGTCTGGGACTGCTGCCAGCTGGGAGCAAAGGGACAGGTTATGCACACAATGGATGGGGGACTCAAACATCTTTTGTCTTCCTACACATTTGCAACTGGTCAGCTCCTAAGAAAACCCAGCTTCCTCCTGGGAAAGAGCTCTGGGCATCTGTTGAATAATGCCATCCACAGAAAGCTCTCTTCTGTCTGTCTATAACTGGGCTAAGCCCAACCTCTGAGACTCCAAAGCAAGACATTGGCATCAGCTGCCTCCTCTCACCTTTGGCTGGTCTCCCTGCCTGGTGGTCATCAAGAGCAGGGTTGTTTCCAGATCTCTGGTGACAAGTCAGGTTCATTCTCTCCTTCAGCAGGTATTCCTGGGGTGTCTCTGCTCTGAGGGCCAGCCAGGTGCTGGGTAGCAGGGTCCTGCTTTCAAAGTTCCCAAAGGCCCCTATAGGAAGCCTGGCCGAGTGCTAAGCAGGTGTTTGTCAGAGGTCAGACATAAAAGGTGTGTGCATGTGTGTAACGGTTGTGTTAATCCTCATGCCAATCTCACCCATCTGGGAAAGCTAGTTCTCCTCACTTTACAGATGGGATTACCAAATAGCCTGAGGAATAAATAATGTTGGACAGGAGCAGGGAATGGGGGATGGCTAAAGATGGGGAACACCAGGGAGGGAAATCACCCACTATGGGACCCAAGAAAGTGTGCCTGGCCTAAGACTGGGCTCCTAGTTCATTCATTCTTTTCTGACCAGGCCTGGGTGACCATGGAACCAAACGGGCAGGTTCCAAGTGGGCCCAGGAGTCTGCATTTTCACAAGGCTCCCATACAATTCTTACACTCAGAGTCTGAAAATCACTACCTCTAATTCAAAGCTTCTTAGTTGAAGAATAAGCATCTTCTCCCTGGGAGGTGCTCTGGGTGCCCTAGGGGACACTCCCAGTTGCCCACAGGTCCTCATGTGAAGAATAGAATCAGAAATCGATGTTTTTAGAAGAGAAAGATTTCTTTAAAAATAATTCCTATCCCTAATTCAGCCTCTTGTGAATGCACTGGCCACCGGCACATGAAGGGTCACTTATATACAAATCGGTTATTTGAAACAGGAAAATCACACTGCAGATGTCCTGGAAGTCAAAGGATTAATGAGACCCAGTCTGAAGCCCTGGCTGCAGATGTGCCTGGCACATAGTAGGTGCTCAGGCAATGACAATTACCATTGTTTATAATAAGCAGCAGCCTGCAGCAGTGGTTAGCTTTAAGTCTGAGGTGCTCTTCTGGTTGTTTACCATTGTAGTCATTGAAAACACCCTACTGGACACACTCTACCAGACCCAGCCCACGTGAAGGCAACACCAGACAAGTCTGAAGTGTCAGGAATAGAAAGCTTTCAATAACAATAAGTCAAGCTGTACAAACTAGAAAGAATCGCTGTGAGGTTAAGTGACTTACTTCAGCTACAAAGCCACTCCCCAGCAGAGGCCGGAATGTAATCCAGGTCTCCAGCGTCCCACTGACAGTGTCTCTTTGCTAGATTCTGCTGCCTCTTCAGTGAATGGAGACTTCAAATAAAAAGTAGGCACAGAGTCTTGGACTGCTGTTAATAGAGGCAGTGGCATGGTTGCCACCAGCATCCTCTGAAAAGACTGAATAGAGGCCTCAGAGGCCACCTGGCCAGTGCTGTCCTGCAGGGATCAGTCCCGCCCTTTTTAGGGATTGCCCGGGAATGGCTCAGTGTCTAGTTTCTCAAAAGCTGAGATGGCTTCTCACAGACCTCTGCCTTCTCTCTAGGGCTGGGGTGTGGGCAAGCAGAACCCATGGGCCCCAACTCCCCTCTCCACTCTCTCTCCTGGGCTCCCTCACCCCACTCCATTTCAGGATCTGAACTCTCGTACACTCTAATCTTTCTGGAGAGCTCACCTCCTCTCTTCTTACCCAATCCTGTAACACACTGGAATGGGAGTTCAGGGTTGAACTCCTGCTACCCTTTCAGGAGTACTCACCCACTGTCTCATGAAGAGCACTCTGGGCTGCCATATTGGTTAACCGCCACATCCATTCCTCCCCTTCTTTCTTTCCAACAGAACTCTGATCTTGGTTCTCCTCCCCTAAGAGAAGGTGACAGATTTCAGGCTAAGATAAGTTTTAATCTGCCTATGTCAATCTCAGCAACCCTTAGAATTTCCAGAGATTCATTCTAAGCTTAGTCATGTGACACAGTCTGGCTAATGAGGCATAGTGGGAGGTGGGGAGTTGAGAGAAAAGGTTTCCTCCTTTTATAGACAGACACAGAAGAGACACTATCCTCCTTCTAGACGTTGTCAGATCTCAAGATGATGTTAGTAATGAATCACCACAAAGGGAGGCAGTCTGGCCTTCTGAGGATGGCAGAGCAAAAAGAAGGAAGGAGCCTGTGTCTCTGATGACACCTTTCACTATGGATTTAACAAATCCTAGAACCACATTACCTAGCAACTTCTTAAGCAAATGAAATACTCTTTCCTTATCTACACCACCAGCCAAGTATATTTTCTGTATCTAGAGCCTAGAGCTTCCTAACTGATTAGCAATCTTTCTTCTCAATATGGTCTTAGCATTTAATTAATGAGACACAATATTACCAGCACCAATTTCCAAACTACACATAAGATCAACATGCTACACATTATCATAATTGTAGCATATTAGAAATTTTTCTGGAATGTGATTTAAATTGAACTCCTTTGCCTTTTATATTTAAACCAAAATAATGGCCACATGGGAAATAGGAAGGTTTTTCATGATATTTAATGGCTCTGGGGTAAGGATGATCGTGTAGTGCCACTTAAGATCATGAGCAGAAGCCAGAAGGGTCTCTGAGACAGGGAGAACCTGGGCAGTAATGAAAGGTCACATCTTTCACTATGGTACTGCTTGACACAAATCATTTTTTATTTAAGTTAGATAGTCTAGAGGTCAAACCATGGCTCCTAAATAAATAAAAGAAACACAACAAATATTCAATGCCTCTGCAGGAGGGTTTAGGAGCAGGCATGCAAAGCAGGATGTGTGGATGAATATGGAGATGCTATCCCTCTTTAGAGGGGGCACTGACTCTTAACTACCTTGCACCTTAGTTCCTGATAATAGAGGAGAATGGAAACTGACTTACTTTCTAACTTAAGAGAATGTACTACAGAAACTCCCTCAAATCAGAACCTGCGGTTCAGGTTTGCAGAGGGGAGTCGGCAGGGGAACTTCAGAGCCCTCCAGGAATTCCACTGCCTCTGGCAGGAAGTCTCTCGGACCTCCCTAGCCCAACAACTCCTTTTGTTTCTGAACTCCCAGTCTATCTAGAACCTGGATCACATGCAGACCATTTAACAAACCCAGCTCTGAGCTGTAATTTTACACATCCATACTTTATCTTTGTTTCCAGGTTGTAAGGGCTTAGGGGGAAGGACCATAGCTTGTATTTCTTTGCATCCTCCATCATATCTTGAGTAAGGCTACATAACAGACATAACAAATATATGATCAATGCTACATTCACAAGCCACATGGAAAGGATGGAATAGTAGGTAGAATAGTGACCAACACTGCTCACGGCTAGCACCCGGTCAAATCAGGGACAAGTAACACCATTGAGTACAGCCAATTTAACCATCTACAAGCAGGGGGAAAGGAGGAGGGGTCCAGACCTGCCTTCTATACTTAAGATCACACTAGGACCTCAGTCTAAAGGTCTTCTTGGTGATGAGAGTTTGGGTAGCAATTGGTATCCAGGAAAATATGACAAATATCTCTGGATCTAAGATTGCATAGCACCCTGGCCCTGAGAATATCAGCAAGTCCATGCTTAAGAGCAGAAGATGCCAATCCAGTGGTTCCACCTAGAGGGTCTCCCTGGGCTTTCTGGAGCCCCTGGAGGACAATGGAGGGAAATGAAACAACAGTGTATCTCTGGGGCATGGCTGTGTGGCCTGCCCCACAAAGTAAAATATAGGTCCTGCTTGGTGGCAGGAAGGCCCATAAGACTGTCTGGCCTGCTACAGTCTCCTAAGAGGGCTTTCAATGGAACTTCAACAGCCCAAGAGGTGGTCACTCTGCTGGAGGGATGGGGCATTTATTTCAAGGTAGAAAGAAACCTCCACATACAGAGGGTTAACACACAAGGAGAGGACAGGGACTGATGGACAATCAGTCCCACTTTCCAGCAGGATGAGTCTATATAAGTTCCTGTTGATGCTTCCACAAGCCTTTGTTTCCTCATCTGCAACCTGGGACGATACCATATACTGCTAGTGAGTGTTTACACACACCTTCCGCAGAAAAGGCAGTGTCCAAGCACTTCGTATAGAAAAACTACGCTGACTTCGCAGGGCTATTTGCAAGACTCTTTGGGAACCCTACAATGAAGGGTCTAGCTGCTCCAATCCCAAGATCCTCTCCCAGAAAGGACAGGAGCTTTGTCTGGACCCTCACATTGCTTTCCTCTCCCTGCTCAGGGTTCTCTTTGCCTGAGGCTCCTCTGATGGATTGTTCTGCACTGGCACAGTCTGAGGGATGCGGGCTGCAGGATGCTTCCCGTGGTGAAAACCAAGGCCTGGAGAAGGGCAGAGTGACAGCACAGAATGCCCACGAAGGATGGGGCTTAGGGAACTTAGCATGGGGTGCCGAGACCTCGGGAAAGCACTGGGAGCAGTGGAGTGATGCAGAGGGGGAGTCTTGAGAAGACTGGGTCCAGCTGCAATGCTGCCCACACAGAGGGGAACCACCCAGCCCATCAGGAAAGGGTGGAGGCTCCAAATGCTCCATGGGAATGTCTTGACATGTCCACGCCCATTCAACAGATGCTGTATGGACGCAGAGCTCGCTGGATCCTGGGCCCTGCAGCGACAGTGGGGGCAAGATACAGTTCCTGACCTCAAGCTGCTCACCATCCAAGGTGGGAAAACTGGTGGTGCCCTGGCTGGTGGGGTCAGGAGAGGTCTCTGGAGTTAGTCATGCTTACCTGTAAGAGGAATGGGAGCAGCAGGGCAATGGGCAAGGGGCATCCAACACCGTCCAAACGTGCCAAGCAATGGTGGCACCTCTGCTGTGCAACAAGTCAGAGGGCAGCACTTGAAATATACAGGAGCCACATATGTACCTGACCAAGGTCAACCAAGAGAAGCCATTGCCCAAGGTCAGGGGCCTAGAGGTCACCCCAGGGGTTTCTTGCCTTTGAGTCAATGGTTCCTCAGGTCTGACTGTGGCTTCTGGACAGTGCTCAGGGCTCAGCTGGTGAAGTGTCTGTATTGCCCTAACCTGGACACAGAGGCCACAGCTCCTTAGCAGAAGGCAAGCCCAGTCCACCACCCCGGACTTCCATCCCCATCGCTCCTTCCCCTTCTCACTGGTGCAATGCTCTCGAAGGATACCAAGATACAGACAATATCAACATCTTCCCTGGCATCCAAAGGTACAAAAGCCACCTAATGATTTCATCCTTCGACATGCCCAGAGCACTCTCCCTCCTCAGCGCACTCTCTGCTTTCTGAAAGGCAATACTATTTGAAGATGCGGTTCGTCTGCTCTTTCTTTTACTTTGATATTACAGTGGTCCCTTCGTGAGATGAATTCTCCTGTGTCAAACCCTTAATTAGGAAAATCCAGGCACCTGATCTAGTGCCCCAAGTCCTGGCACCACCACACTGCCAGGGTGAGAGGAATCCCTGGGGTGAGGGTGAGTGGGAGAGGTGGATGAGATCAGAATGGTATGGTCACCCATCCCCCAATCACCAGCCCAAGTGCCTCTTCAAAAACACCCACACTATGCCAGCACACACAATAATACCTAAGGGAAAGACAGACTTGAAAATAATTACTGCCATTTATCACTCTCCTTCTGTGGCCTGAGCTTTGTGCTAGATAATTTCAGATAGCATAACCTCCACTCATCTTTTTTTTTTTTTTTTTTTGGCATGGGGTGGGGGTGGGGGGTTGCCAGAGATTGAACCCAAAGGCATTAACCACTGAGCCACATCCCCAGTCCTTTTTATTTTTTACTTAAGAGACAGGGTCTCACTAATTTTTTAGAGCCTTGCTAAGTTGCTGAGGCTGGCTTCAAACCTGTGATCCTCCTGCCTCAGCCTCCCACACTGCTGGAATTACAGGTATGCATAACTGCACCTGTTAGAAATTCCATTTTTAAGATACAAAAACCAAGATTCTGAGAAGTCAACTTGCCTGGAATTATACAGATAACAAATGGTAGGGCTGGGATTCAAAGCCAGGCTTGTCCTTCCTGAAAGGCCATCGTTTTTATTTCTCCAGGATATAACTTAAGTGGTCAGTACCATGCTAGATGCTCTGTGTGTTACCTGATGGCATTCCTCACAGTGTCCCTAAAGGAAAAGTGCCATCAGGCCCACTCTACAGAGAAGCTGTGGATTGGATCCTACTTTTCTCATTCTTTTTAACTGTAGCTAGAAGGCTAAGGCTGGCCCAAGAGAGCAAGTCCCCAAGTTAGTGGAGGCTCAAACAGAATTAGCAAACCAAACTTAAAACAAAACAAACCAGATCCCTAACAAAGCAGCACTGTAAAGGCAGACCGCGTATGCCAGTATTTGTATGACAAGCAGGCTGATGACCTCTGCTGCTTGGTAAACTCCAAGTACACCCCCCTGCCAGCGTGGCCTGCCTCCCCACCCCTGGGACCAAGCACAGTGAACCCACTGGAGTGGTCTCCTGGTCCCGCCTAAGGGGACCTCTTTCTGGTTAGCAGGGGCCCTGCCCCAGGTCCTCCCGCAGTGGCATGTTGGGCCTGCCTGCGAGGCACTTCATCCACAGGCACCGTGGACGTCAGTGATCCAGCAACGGCTCCCGCTCCCAGCTCTGCACTGGCTGTGGATCCGTTACTTGCAGCTTTTCAGCTGTTGTCTTTACAATTGTGGCCTTTAAATAACAGTGCTGGTGAACAGTGCACCTGCTATTCACTTCACAGTCCATAAACTGTCAAGACTGGGGACCTAGATTCTTTCTAGAACCCAAGTCACTGTCCTTCCCCTCCTGAAGACCTCTCTGTTGTTGAATCAAATACCTGGAGATCCCGAGAAGGAATGCACGGCCAGGGTAGGAAGGAGCAAGGTGGGTGGAGAGGGAAGCCCAAGTAGGAAGGAAACAGGGTGACAAGAGGGTGTAGTGGAAATGCCCAGCTGAGGGAGGGGCTCCATAGCCAAGGTACCTGCTGCAGAACCGAGGGGCTGGGTGGCATGCAGCTCCGAGGTTCTGTCACACCCACATATCCCAAATGCAGACACACCTGCCCTTGGCATTGTGAAGCTCATGCTGACATAAACTTGAACCATGTTTGCTGTGCTTCTCAATTGCTCAGGAACAGGAGGCTGTGTCCTAGAAAGGAGGAGCCTGTGGTCATGGAGGAACTGGATTGTCCTTGGAAACATCCCTTTCAAGCCAGCTCCGGCCTCACTGTAGCATGAGATCCTTGGGCCCTATTAGCCAGGACCTCTGCTGACGCTGGTTCCATTACTAACTCACATTTACCTCCCCAGCCACCAAAACAGGCATGAAGCTTATGTTTGATAAAGTCTTAACATTCAACATGGTGACTTCAGGATTTCCTCACCGGTTGTGATCCCGGCTGCTTTTATGGCTGTCTAGTAACCAGCTCCCCATCGCTGGCCCTCAGCCCCAGCAGGGCAATTCCTCTTCCTGTACATCTGGAAGAGGAAAGCCCCAGACCCTCCTGCTCTGTCCTTTATCCAGAGGGGACAACATGAGGCTCCCACTGGGCCAATAAGAGGCACTGGCCAGGTCTCGGGATGTCTAGAGGGTCCAGGGACAGAGTATACCATTTCATTACAGGGACTTTACCTGCTGCCTCCTCCTAGTCACCTGGTCTCCAGTCCAACCTGTACGTGGGACCCCAAATTCTCCCTATGCCTTCAGGGCTCATTCTTCCCACCCCTTCCCCACATGCAGCCAGCCAGAACTGGATGCTATTATTTGCTGCACAGGAGACTAAGAGATGCCACTCACAATGATCCCAAAGGAATATGGTCAACATTCCTGAAGGCAGTACCCCAACAGTGCCAGAGCTCAAAGGAAGTTGGAATAAACTCACTGCTCCATAAGACTGAGATCTGCCAGCAGACTGAATCTTCCAGGGGATTTGGGGTCTTCCTGGAACACTATGTGGATCCCTTCTGTAGCGAGCCCAACCCACCTGCTGCCTTCAGATGTTCACAGGTTTGTGAACATCCCATTTCACACAAAAAAGCCATCACCAATGACTCTCGCTGGCTAGAAATGCTTCAGGAGAGAGGTAAAGGCAGAGGTAAAGTACCTCTGTCCTGGAAAGAGTGGCATCATATTATATAGACCCCTTCCAACCCAAAATTTTCAAGAAGCTGACCCAAACAAGGAAAAGCTGTTAAAACAGACAACCCATGACTGGGCGCTGGAAATGGCTCCAGGGGTGTACTGGAGGGGAAAAGATGCGGGGAAAGCCAGCAGCTCTAGAACTCAGACACACACCTGTTTGAAAGAAAATCCCCTTCAGTGTCAAAGTCAGAAAGCTACTTCAGGCTCACACCTCATAAAACTGCGTATCAGAAGACATCTTCAAATCTGTACCTGCGTATCAGCTTACACATAAGAGAGATGCTGGCACAAGGATCTACTTGTGCCAAAAAGAGAAAAGGATTTTACAGAAACCCATCTGACATAAAATGATAATTTTGACCCACATCCTCTCAAACAAGAATGAATCTCTCAAAACCAGTCTTAACACAGTCAGGCAAGTACCAAGCTGCTCCCCACGATGACTTCAGGTCAAGAGGCCAAGGTCACTCACTGGCTCAGACCTTACCTGCTCTGTCATGCTGCTACTCTCCTGTGGCACACCCTTCGCTCTCCAACCAGGTGCAAAGTCCCTAGAGAGGCAAAATCATGCCTGATGCTTGGGCATCTAGATTCTCAGCAAACGTGAGGCAGAATGGCGAATCAGGAATCCTTCAGGTATCAGAGACAAAAGGGAGTGTGTGGCCCGCCTATGAAAATCAAGGAGCTAAAGACACCAAGTATTCAATTTCGAATGAGGATTAAACCCTAATCTTAACATTGATTTCAATGTTTTGGACACACGATCTGAGACTCGTTTATTTCTTCAGCCAATATTTAATGAGCTCCTGAAAGAACAGTTCATTAAAAATGAATGGAATGGTAACTGCCCTTCAATACTTAGTCTAGCAAGAGGAAATGAACGAACTCTAGTGTGATCAATTCCATGTTGGAGACTTACATCAATACAAGGATTTTTGTGGAAATTGTGATTATTTCTGGCAGGGCCAATCAGGGTAGTTATATATGCCTTAAGCTTTGAAGAGGCTCAATAAATAGATGGACAGATGGACAGAAAGAAGGGTAGGTGGGTGGGCGGATAGGTGAATGGGTGGACAGAAGAGTGAGTACATAGGTAGTAGGTGGGTGGGTAGAAAGGAGAATGGGGCAACCTTTTAATAGGCTCTGAAAGGGGGGGGGGTCATGTTTGCATAGTCAGAGGAAAGGAAGGAGGAGATTCTAGCCACAGAAACCCCGCAGGCCATGCATGACTTGGCACCCTATAAAGGTTCCTCAAGGGAAGCATGGGAGGGCAAGGCTAGGAGCGGAGGCTGGAGTCAGGGAGTAGAGGGTCCTGAGCTCCTTACCAGAAGTTTAGATTTGATGTGAACTGGATTGCCAGACTGGCTGACTGGAACTCAATTCAGGAAAATGGACATTGTAGAAGCCTTCTGAATGGAGGCTTCTAACGCCACCAACTGCTTTCCAGAAATAAAGCATTTCAGACATAGAAGGGTAAAAGCAATGACATGAGGGTCACTTATATAACCACCCACCCAGCTCTGTCCAATGTTAACATTTCATATTCATAGCTTATTTTTTCTTGAGATATAAATCGTTTTACATGCAACTGAAGCTTCTCCATGCCCCTTCCTGGGGCAGCCACTTTTGTAGTTTGCTTTTTTTCAAGAATTATACATGATGATACAAATGAAGCTTTTAATTTATTTAATAACTCTATTGCATTTCATTAAATGAATATCTACAATCAACCCAGTCTCCCTTTATGAGACATTTTTATTTCTAATGCTTTTGCCACTAAAAACAATGCTGCGAAGGATATTCCTGGCGATGGAATTGCTGGGTGGCCGGTGTATACACAGCTTCTGCTTTATTGGATATTGCCAACTGCTTTAAAACAGAGTGTGAGCCAGTTTACACACCCACCAGCAACATGCCAAGCAAATGATCTTTGCTTGACATACTGGCTACACTTTGTGCCATATGACAGGTAAATTGTTGTTGTTGTTTTTTTAAAATGCTGAGGGTCAAACTGGCCAGCATGGTACCACAGAGTTATACCCCCCGGGCATGTCATTGTTTTAATTTGATTTTTCCGAATTGCTAATAAAGTCAGATATCTTTTTACATACTTACTGATATTCTGATTTCCTCTTCAGAAATTGCCTGTTCATATTTTTTGCCCATTTAAAAAAATGTATTTTTAAAATCGGTTTGAAAGAAGCTCTTAATAGATTTGAAATACTAATCTGTTAGTTCTGGGTCCTATAAATATCTGCACCCAGAATGTGACTTATTTTTTCACATTGCTTATGGTGTTCATATGCCCTGGATATATTTCTATTCCTAAATTAACTCATACACAAACTAATTATCACCAACCCCGTTTCCAAGAAGGGAAACTAAGATCCTTCAGTAAAATGGGGAAGAGACACAACTCAAACCCAGGTCTTTATGACCCCAACACCCCTGTGTGCCTGATCACCCTTCTAGACCATCTGTTTTGTGTGGGAGAATATAATGAACACCTGTACCAGCACAGAGCACTGAGAGAGGGGGAAGGAGAGAGGCAGGAGGCTACCGCCAGGGGAAAGCAACAGTTTCCAATGACTGGATGACAGCGCCAGGCAGGAGAAGGCGGAGCCCAGGTGAGGGGAACACTGGACACAGGAATATGGGAGGAGGCAGCTGGGAGTTTGTTTTTCAACACTGAGCTGAAGTCTGGTGTGAAGCCCTGAAGGACAGCTGGAAAGGGGAGATGCAGAAGCCAAGTGAAGAGAAAGTCCTGTAGCTGTGGGCCTGGGTAAGCTAACCAAGAGGAAGAATCGGAAGTGGAAGCCCAGCTCTGGTGGTCCCAAGTTCACCCTGCCCTTGAGATTGAGTTCTCCAAGAGTTCATCTCACACTAACTTTTCTTCCTTCTACATCTGACACCCAGTACAGTGCCAAGCTCACAGCATTCAATGAATGTTTGCTGAACTAATAAACAACAGTTACACTCCTCATGCAGATCCACAACCTCTTATGCAAAACCCCTGCAGTAAAAGTTTCTTTGCCTCTAGAAAAATAATCAGGTGAAGATGCCCACTGGGGTCAAAGGTACCACTCCTTTCTGCAGCTGAGCATACAAATACACTAAAGAAAGACTATAAATAACCTTAAATCACAATAGGTTGTGTTTTGCTGCCAAATGACTTTGTGCCAAGCTTAAAAAAACTCTTTCAGCTTTTGCAATGTGGATTGAAGATAAGGAATTATGAGTCCATACCAATGTTTTTTTTTCCTGATTACAACTCAGAATGAGAAACATTTTTCACTGCAATAAGTGTGCAAGCACGCGTGCGCGCACACACACACACACAAACCTACGAATATAAAAGTGAATAATTTGCTAAATAATTATCACCCTTATTAACTATGAAGCATTTTGATATATTTTATTTCATTTACTTTAAGAAGTCTTGTGGCCATTAAACTGATATCACAGCCCACTGACCTGAGACGCCCTCCTCTAGGTTTTGTGGGTTTTTTCGGGGGGTGGAGGTGGAGATAAGGGCTCTGGCTGGAAAGGCCAGATCCTCTGGAGCCATGACATGATGTGGGGTCACTGAAGTGGGGCAATGGGCAAACTGGGTGAAACTATGACCTAGCCAGTTGGATGGGAGCTGGCCATGGTGCTGCCCTACAAAGATCAGTAAGGTGGATCATGAACCTTATTTTGCTTTGCTTCCAAAGGAACCTCAGCCAGAAACGAGCTCAGACTCTGTTTTTCTTTTTCTTTTTTCTTTTCTTTTTTTGGAGAAGGGCGCTGCCATTATCACAACCTCCTGGCCGCTGGAGGGGATCTGGGCATGGAACCCAGGGGGGCTATACTACTAAGCTACATTCCCTGGCACTTTTTATTTTTGATTTTGAGACAAGGTCTCACTAAGTGGCTGAGGCTAACCTTGAATTTCCCATCCTCCTGCCTCAGCCTCTCAAGTCAGTGGGATTATCAGTGTGTGCCATCACAACCAGCTATCTTTCAACCTCTCTGGATTTTTCTGGTCCACAATAATCAATAAATAGGCTTTTCATCATAGAATGCCAGAACTGAAGGGGGTGTGAAAGACCACACAACCCAGCCAGCAAGTGCTTCAACCTGCAGGGGGCAATGAGGAGCAGGGAGACCTTGAGCAACAGGCCCCAGGCCTGGGGTTGAGGGGAGTCTGGCTGGCCCTGGAATGCTGAGTTAGTGGACCCCGCGGCATATCCTGCCATTCAGCATTCCAGTCCAGCTCTCAGCTCAAGTCATACCCTCGGATACTGCCCTCCAAACAAAGATGGCCAGGAAAACTGCTCTGAGTTGTGTCTTGCATGGCCAAGTCTATAGCAGGTTGTGTCTTGCATAGCCAGAGCTCAGTCCCTTCCTCAGACTCAGCCACTCAGCTACCATACTTATGTTTTGGGCAACATGGCCCTTTTCTTCTTTTTGAAATTATCAAAAATGCACTCAAATCTGGGTTTAAGTACTTTTCACATGAAAATGATATAAAAATACTGTAATAACTATTTCAAGCAATGCCTCTCTCATTTTACATTTTCATATAAGTAATAAATTTCTCATTTGTGACACAAAATTTAGCACTTTGTAAGTCAGGATCTTTGTATTATCTGTGTTTGGGGTGTATATAACAACTCTCCCAGACTGATCAGAGGACCTAAAAAACAGAAAAGAACCTCTTTTAGGAACCCTCTGTCCACCTTCCTCACACTGAAACACCCCACTCAAGTCATCTGCCTCGGGCAGGGTGGGGGACGAAAGGAAAACACTCCAGATGTAAACTCCCCCACAGCCTGAAGAGGAGGCCAGTTGTCACTGTCATCATCAACTTCATCATTTCTGAGGTTCAGGGACATCTATGTTATATGCCCAAAGTCAAGGTCTGCCCGTACTTCCTTCTTGCCTGTTATAGGCCACTGGCTGCTCCTTCAGGAAAGAATGCTGCTTACCAGGCAGACACTCAAATGAATCAGCTGGTTCACAGGCAAACTGCCTTATACAGTCTTGAATGAGCACATCTGAAACCCCAGGCCAGAAAACTAGAAATGTGCTTTCAGTCTTAACTGATGAACACAGTTGGATTTGTACAGAGATATAAATGACAATTTTTTATCTTTCTTTTCCCAAGTTGCAAAAATCAACCGGCTAGTTCCATATGCCAATTCACAAGAGACACTACTGTTTGCAACAAAGAGCAACGATTTTTGGTACAAAATATTATACAAATATAAAGCATTAATAAATACACTATATATTCTAAATTTTGGTTGTTTTTTTTAAAGCTTCTTGCTACAGTGTAGTAGCACATAAGACAGAAATAAGACTCAACTATAGAACTCAGAAATAAGCACAGGCACATCAAAGGATGCCATCTGTGAGACTGGTACTTTCGGAGAACAGCATAATTTTGCAGGGAGCACCCCCATTCCTGGGTGCACAGTTTTGGAATCTCTCCCACATGGAAGTGAGAACAGTGCTCTAATTTTCATTGTTAACAAATGGTAATGACTATGACAAACATACCCATTATACTAACAAAAGCTAGTGTGTAAATCAAGCAATAACAGAAAAAAAAAATCATCTACAACTGGACCCTTTGTAAACCTGTAGACTTGTGTAAGGTATTTTTACAAAACAATTTTATCCAGTGGATCTGTGATGTGACCCTGGCATTGGGAATTTTTCAAAGCTCAGACAGACAGGTGATTCTGATATACAATCTGGTTAAGACTCTACCAGATTTAATTAAGGGGTGTATTTTTTCTCCAAACACTTGCTGCCAACTAGAATTCCACTGTCTTCCAATTAAGTCTACAATTAAAAATAAATTTAAGTAGTCATTTTATTTCAGGAATGGGAAAACGTTTTTAGACATAAAAGCAGAAACAAGCACAAAATAAAAGCTTAAATTTTTGGTCTAAATAAAATTGCAAAATTTTCTGAATGTTAAAAACTATGATAAAGCTAAGGTACAAATGAGGGAAAATATCTACACAAGAGCCAAAAGTCAGGACAGCAGGGACCAGTCCACAGCACCACCCTTCATGTCCAAGCCAGTCTTTGATTCCTTGTGGTTCCTTGTTTCATAACATTAAGCTATTTCTCAGCACATACCATATGAAGAATACGCACAAGACCTCACTGAACATCACCCAGACTTCACATTAAAACCTTGCTGATCTGCCAATTCTGAGGCTGAGCCCACCTGCAGGTAATCTGCATGTCCTCTGGGTCATCTGACAGCATGGCGCTCCATCCACCAACACTACGGAGCTCTCAGGTTGTTTCCATCTGGAAGGGGGAAGGCTGCCTATGCTCAAGTGGAGCCAGATATCCCCAAAGACCATCTTTGAAGTTTGCCACGAGTAGGACGCTCAGCTTGTGCCTTTGTCCTGTTGCCTAAAAATGGCAAGTCTAAAACTCCTGTGCAAACTTTACAAGTCCTTAGCCCACTAGCTCTTACTTTTAAAACCTCAAAAGACACAATTCTAATAACAGAATATTTCTGTATTTTCCCTTTGCGTTTCCAAAACTACCATTTTAGTTTCACCCCTGCCCCATGATGCAACAACCAGGTCAGAACTGGTTCAACGTAAGCACTCCACGAGTCGAACTCCGGATCCTAGCACACACTCTGGCCATCTGCCTCGCTGATTTTGTAATGGGTAAAAGTAGGTCACACCAGCACTGCCCAACTCCCAGGGCAGTCTCAAAGTTTCCATGAAATCTATGCATGCCCAAGGCCTTGGCAAGCTGGGACTTGCCACCACTGCCACACAGCCGGTGGAGCAGCAGTGGGGCTTCCCTTCAAGGGGGTTAAAGGAGGAATGACCAAATCAGAATCTGCAACTGAACTAAATTCCCAGGTGACAATGTGAAGACTGGGCAGGAGGAATCTGTCAATCCCTGTAGCATGATTTCTAAGAGCTGGTGCATAAGCAATAGGACCCAGTGGACAGCATAACCGTGAGGTCCTACTGTCATCAGGGTTTTTCCTGATGCTACTAATGTCGTGTGTGCATCTTGCTCAGAACCTTCTGTGTCAGCACACTGTAGCACGACATTTTGGTAATTTCAGCTAGGACAGAAATCAAATCTCATCAGAACTAGGCCGGAAAGCTGTCTCCATAGGTTAGGATAGCATGTTCATGCATGTTTGCACTATGCTTCTGTTTTCAATTAAATATTCATTCCTTACAGAAAAGTTCAAGGGACCTCTTTGGAGTATTTGAAGAATTTATTTTTGAATAATGTATTGCTTGCATAAGTGAGATCCCCTTAGGAATCCTGTTTCCTTTTAGTCTATTCATATTCTTAGAGAAACAGGAGCTATTCTGTCTCTTCTTTTGTCTCTCATCTTACAAAAGGGAGGGAAAAAGATAAAAAATACAAATTTTTGTTGTTTTAAAAGTTGGTTTTCAATAGGCTTTCTGGGTCTTGGAACTTTCTGGAATATTCCCCACAAATATACATTAAGTTCTGAATTGAGACTACAGAGGTCTACAGTAGAACGAGGAATCATGAGATCTTACTAGTGGGGCTGAGTTCCCTCCTCCTTTCAGAGCTCTGGGGGCTCCCAAGCACCCTTAGGTGGGTTCACTTCTCCTTTCTCTGCCCTCCTCTACCCAAGATCAGGAGCACAACCCAGGCTGATGCCTCCCCACAAGCAGCCAGGCTCCACATGACTCTGTCCCAATGAACGCAGCTTCCCTCCCTCAGAGCTCCTGTGTCTGGCCTGGGGGTTGCAGCTGGGCAATCCTGTCCCCTACATTCTCATTTCAAGGAGGCATCAGCTTGGCAACTCTGACCAGGCGACTTCTGTGATGCCGGTTCCCCACATAATGCCCAGCACCGTGGCTGTTACTCCACAAATGTCAACTGGACCAGTCCCCAGAAATGCTTACACAATGTTCCTCACCATCACATGTCAACATCCAAATGGGGAATTTTAGGCTCTGGCTTCAGACAGAGGACAGAGAGGGAGGCCTGGCACTGATGGACAGGGCAGCCCCTCCCTGGCCAGAGGTAGGTGCTGCTCTCCTGCAAATCCAGATCCTCTAAAATCTCAAGTTTCTTCACAATTCTTCGGCTGGAGGCATTGGACTTGATCCGTAGTCAAGTAATAGAGACTCAATGAGTAACATCAGGGATTTCTCTAGGTCTTGAGGAAATAGCCACAAACTAAAAAAAGAACCTGCCTTCTCTGAGCTTATATTTTAGTGCAGAGGACAAATGTATGTCAGGTTGTGACCAGGTTGTGACAGCTACAAGGAAACAGAGATAGTGCCAGAGGTGCTACTTCACATGGGTTGGTCAGAGAATGTTTCTCTGAGGACGTTTCAGCATTTCAGAGGTACAAGGGACACCAGGGAGCAAGGCTTGTGAGCAACAAATGTAAAGGCAGTGGGGGGGGGGGGGGGGGCAGGGTGGAGGAGGAATGGGTACAGCTAGTTTTCAAGTGGAGCTCATTTTTATGGAGAATAGAATTACTGACTTCAACTGAAGCCAAGCCTTCCACAGTGGGACATAGAGTCCTTACAAGGCTTTGGGTTCTACTCACTTTCAGTGGCCAGCGATTTAGTCTAGAAACCATCCAGAGATCTTAAGACCCAAGAGTGGCTGAGGCAAACACAAGGGTAGAAGACACCAAGCAACCCTAAGTGTGCAGATCCAATCAGACACCTTCCAGAAGGTATCTTCCCTCATGCAACGAGAATGAATTGACGTTTACATCTGGCCCTCTGTTAAGACTGGCTAGACTGAGAAATGCACCAGAACTTCCACTTCTCCAAAATACGTGTCTCTTTGATCTGCCTAATTAGACAAGTAGAATTGGGAATCAAAGCAGTTTCATGGGAGGAAGCCAGAAAGTTCTGTTTTCTGTTTCCTATGACTCGCACTCATCATTTTAGACTCTAAATCCTGGTCATTAGTCTTGGAGTCAGTACCTAATACCTGGCTGCGGACGACCTTTATCTGCAACAAGTACTGGGGCAAGTGGTGCAGGAAAGGCTGCCATCCATCCTCCACACCCATCCTGCAACATACCATGTAGACCTGAAGGGAGAGGCTGCTGCTTGAGTGATTTGAGCACACACACAAAATGCTCAAAGACATCACCTCACAGAACTAATTCCCAGTATTGTGCATCTCAGATAAAGACATCCCAATTTTTGAAGAGTCTATAATTTATACCAAGGAGATAATTGGGTGAGTGTAGAAATTATACAGGATAGTCATTGAAACTGAGTTTTTAAGACTCAAAAACTGGAAAGAACCCAAATAACAGAAATTGTAAACCACTTAATTTCCAGCAATAGGGAGTTGTACCATCCACACAGCACAGCCATTGAAAGGATGCTGTTAGCATGGACAATGTGCACCGCAAGCCACTGACAGCAAAGCAGTGTACAATGGTGAGGACTGGAGTAGTAACAGTAGTGAGGCAGTAAACTTAGTTCTTTTTATTTTTCCACATCATTTGAAAACTGTACAAAGCAGATCACCTTTACAAGAAAAAGAATTCATCTGTACTTTGGGAAAACAGTTATTGAGAGATCGAAGGGAGAAAATGTTTAGTAATATTCTGGAGAAACGTTTTTATTTAAAAATATATATATATGTACGGGAAATAAAGCAATGCTCCAATAGCTGCCTTAAACTTTGTAGATCATCAAGAAATTGAACTGCTCAGAAATTCTGTCTTGCCACTCAGCCAGAGACCTGTTGAATCAGGCCAAACAGGAACTGGGGATGTAGCCCAAGCAAGCCCAGAGTTGCACTTTAAGCCTACACTGGGCCCAGTCATTAAGTACTTTCTCATTTCTCAAAGCAGAAAAACTATCCTACAATGTATTCTTCAATATTTTAATATGCTCCAGAAGACTCCACAAATGGGGCTCTTAAAATTGCATAATAATCCATTCTGTGACATGAATTTCTAAGCTGACACGGTGCCTACCAGGCCACTGAGAACCAATCAAGAGCTAAAGGAAAACCCAATTTCTAGGGGAAACCTCAGAGGTCATTTAACCAAAAAATACAATTTGCTTTGGAACAAGACAGAGATATTGGAAGGAGAAAAGACTGAGACGCCTGCTTATAGCTGTGTCATCAAGACCCAGCAGAACCTCTTCCCAGACTCCACAAGGATCATCGTTTCTGGCTATGTCAATATGTATCAATTTATCATCTTCCTCTGCTGCAAAATTGAGAAATTTCAAAATATTTCATCCAAATCCAATTTTAACGGCAAACTCTGCCTTCAAGTATTGTGACACTCAAAAGCCCCCACAGATGTTCCTCCACCCATAAGAAAGGATGGGGAGTCACCTGCACATGGAGTTTCAAATACCCTCCAGCCAATTTCATCTTATTTAGCAATTTCATTCTTACTCTCAAGTCCCAGTGAACACAGGAAGCAGGCTTCTGCCCAATTACCCATAGTCCAGGGTTTAATAATCCACTGTTGGGACTCCTAAGTAGGAGTCTCTAAGGAAACAGCAAAGAATAGGGCAAGCTGTCCCAACTGAGCAACATCCCAGAGGAAAGGGAGGTACACCAGACTAGGGACCACAGACTTCCTTTCAATGTCCTGCCCACAAGAACTTAGGAAGGACACCAACCCTACTCTTGAGAAACCCAAGGAAAAAAATCCCAATGTCTTCACTCCTTGACAAATCATATATAAGAACAATGACAAATCATATAAGCACTGGCTTGCCCTAAGTGGACAAGATATGAAAACTGGTTATTATTTAAATATTTCTAGAAAATGTCTTTCCATGGGGAAGATGAAGGTGACCACATCACTCGAACCTATCACAGATTCATCCCTGACATCTCCTCCCTTCAGAGGCTTTTTGCCCAGCTCTTTAAGCTAAGTGATACAAGTGGTCTAGTCACACAAGACAATGATATCTAGAGTTAGTCTTAAACTTGGTATTATAGATGAGCAGAAATAAAAATGATACAAATTATAACACTGCATCATTTTTGGTCATTGATTGTTGTACAACTTTTTTATAGGTTGATGGCTATTTTGCAGGTCAGAAAATTATCAGCAAGGTAGTATAAGTGATTTCCTGGAAGTCTGTATTGTAGTGCATATTTGCATAAATACTGGTAATCTGAGAGATTTATAGGAAGTCTCTGGACAAGAGTTGACAGAAACAGAATAGTGCTAGTTGTCCTTTTAACGGCTACCATGTCAGATTTTTAAAACCATGACTCCCAATATACAGCAGGGCTGAAGTAATTGTCTTGACAAACTGTTCTCAGACTCTCTAACTAGTGTCCTATGAGTATGGGTTATGGGGTAAACAAAAATTAATAGGTCCTTGAGGAGAACCAAGACTTCAACATGCTAATATTTATAGTTCCAAGAAAAGAGTTGTGCTCAGCTTTTTGACTTTACAGACCAATAAAATAATTTAAAAGTACCTTTAGAGAACTCAGGACTATAAACTTAATTTTACAAAATGAGGACATATAGCTAAGAAAAGGGCATAAAGTACAAAGGAATTTTTCTATTGAAAATAACATCTGAAGTCCCTACCTTGTCCCTGTTTTACTGCAAAGGGACACTCCTCCACCACCACCACCACCACCAATTATGCCAGAGCTATGGGGTGAACTTTCAGTAGCCAAGGTCTCCTGACGTTGGCTTCAGACACAGCACACAGCGAACACACTGCCCACACCGCTGCTGATTCCAGAAGGGAGCCCCCATCCCCACCCTCGTCCCTGCCATGCCTACTGACTCACTAGCACTGTTAACTTTAGGGAGACTAGCTCCAGACCCTGATTTAGATTGACTTATTTGTAGATGTTTTTGTCCATTTCCTTTCCTTTACTTCGTGTGCATATTTTAAACAAAAAAGGTCCTTATTAAAACTCAAGTACAAGCTACTTCATTAGAACAAAGTTTCTGCTACTCACACAGAAAAGCCTGATATGCCTTGGGGTCCCCCTACTATACAGTGCTCAGAACAGTTCAGAGACTCTCACTGGAGAAAAGAGGAGTGTGATTATGTGACGCATGCACACCACACATACAAGCTTCTGAGAATGAAAAGTAAAAATAGTCATGCTTTAAAATTTTCTCAAAAATAAAACTATTAGGTTTTGAATAATTAGACAACTTAATTTTTATTAGAGCAAGAGTCAGAAAATTATTATATACAATATATTCTCTTACACAAAACACATCTGCAATGTTTCTGAAAACTACAAGAAAAAATTCAGTATCTTAATCAGTGGTATGTGAAAAATTTTTTAAAGGGTTGTTATTATTGTAATTGTTTTAAAGTAAGACACACCTGAACAGACAATGCAAATTCAATGTGGGTTCATGTGGGCCTAAAACCGTGGCATTCTCTGCACATGTGTTTTTAATAGCACCTGAGGTAAACAGGTGGCTTTCTTCAGCTATCTCCTTAACTGATGGAGGAGCTAGCCAGCTTCCAGAGTCGCTCTGCATCCTCCCACCCCTGGGGCGTGCTAAGACCCACTCCTAGCCTGAGGAGAATGCAGTGGTTGGAAGGAAAGGCTGGAAACCACCCCAGCCATGCCCAGAGAAGAGCAATTGTCCCGTGGAGACCACCTCAACAGCACAACCAAAAGGCCACATTTAGAATCCATGAATTATTACAGGCAAACCTTAGAGGCTAAAGACACCTATGACTAGAACAAATCTACTCCCCATAGGAAGGGAGGTAGAATAAAAGGCAGTAGGCGCATTCTCACAATGAAACAGCTGAAAACTCTCATCTTCAGCAGAATAACACCTGACCACAGGAGGGAAGACTGATCTGGATGGTCTTAAGGCAGTGACTAAAACTGGGCATCATTCTGAAAAGCTAGAAGTAAATGTAATAAATTTACTTGGAAAGTGTAAGCAGGAGAAATGTCACAGGACTCCACCCAATTTTAGAATCTTGTGCTTGATGTTTTCTCCCCAGTAAAATGGGTATCTGAAGCATGGATCAATCCGAGCTCCTCTCTCGGGTCCCTCTCTCTGGGGACAGAAAATTGTAAGGCACATGTGTAGAATCCCAAACACTGTATGCTAAAATGAACTACAAAAATACCTTCAAATCCTGAATGTTGTCTGACTTCAGTTAAGTTGTCTGATCCAGGCTCCCCTCTACCAGTGTGGGTTATTAACAACAGACTGTACTGACAGAAATGTTTTGGGGTGAAGGTTGTATTTTGCGTACATTAAATCTATGTTATATAGATTAGCTTACACCTTGTAGGTCCAATTCGTAAACGAAAGTCTGAAGTCTTGCCTCAGATACCAACAGCGATGCGGTCCAAGATGCTTCCAGGATATGTTGCACTATTACCCTGAGGACACACGCCCTTCTGTTCACTTAGTCCCAAGAGCAGAGACTCTTCAGACTTCTTCGTTTTCCAAGGATGACCTTCTGAGTGAAGCTGAATTTTGCAGGAAAGTCCCGTGAATGACATACCAAGCAGATGGTCTGTGATTTCACTGTGGAGCTGTTCAAATGGACCTTTGTGTTGAAATACTTTTCTAACTGAAGATAGTCTTTCCTAAACTTATAAATGAATTAATAAAATTCAGAGATAATCAGACATTCACAAAATCTGAAAGGAATAAAATGGAATCTGGAAACCTTGACTATTTTCCTGAAAATGTGCTGCAAATTTAAAAGTCACAAAACAATGAATCTCAAATTTCTAGCAACTATTATAGCTTCAAGTACACATTTTACACCCAACATATGAGAAAAATTCACACTTAGGGAGAAAGAATTCATAATAACCAGAATTTTTAAGGAAAAAAAGCATGCTCATTTTAAAAACAATATTTCACTTATTGTGAAACAAAACCTTCTCCAGCAAGAGGCATCACTATGTATAAGCCTTGGGCTCTAGTTTGTACATGCCTAAATGGGGGCAGCCTCTGCAGAGAGTTCTGGTCCATTTCTTTATGAAGTTCTCAACTCAGAGCAGGAGCTGTTTGGAGAGGCAATCGACATCCTTCCAGGGTAGACATCCCACTCCAAGGTGACAGAGAACTACTGACAGTGGGAGAGAGCAAAATTGAAGCAAGGGCAGAAGTAAAGGGAGGACAATCTTTCAGATCAGGGCTTCCTGACAGGCAGTCAAAGATATGTCCTGCATGGACAGGAACCACACAAAATGCCATGTCCGTGCTGCAGTCTCAGGGAAAAGAGCCAAGATTAGGATGCGAGGTGTCCCCCAGAGTTCAGGAAACTGAGAGGTGGAATGACTGGGTTGTGAGAGCCTTACCCTGATCAGGCACTGATCCACCTGACTGGACTCACTGGGTGGGAACTGTAGGCAGGTAGGGTGTGGCTGGCTGAGGGGAGTCACAGGGGGCATGCCTTTGGGGTTTATACTTTGTCCCTGGTAAGTCATCCTGATTATCATGTCCTGAGCTGCCTTCCTCACCAGGCCCTTCCACCTTGATGTTCTGCCTCACCTCTGGCTAACAGCTGGCCATCTATGGACTGAGACCTCTGAAACTGTGATTACCAAATAAATCCTTCCCTCTCTAGAATTGTTTTTGTCATGTCTTTTGGTCACAGAGGAGAAAAGACTGACTAAAACAGGAGCCATGCTTTCAGATTTCCAGGAGGAGCTGGTCTAACACTTCCAATGCACAGGGCCATTGCTTCTGCTCACTTTCTCTAGCTTCCTACGCACATAGTAGAGTTTTGTTTGTCCTTGGGCAAACGGAGTCAGATCTCTGAACTGCCGAGGAATGTGCAGGCTGTGGAGGGCAGTGACCAGGAAGTGGACTTCCATGGACAACTATACTACTCCCATAGCACAATGAGGTCAACCTAAAATCTGAATACTAAAATGTGAATCATAAAACTGAATGTTTTATTAAGTTTCTAGGAAGCAACCATCAACCACAACTATTTACATGGCTTCGTTCTCCTCTATGCTTAGTTGTCTATTTTATTAAGTTGTACAACAGGAACTTAACTAGAAACATTTTCTTTAATATTTATGATATTTACTTGAAGTTAAGCTAATCTTTTGAGTCACATCACTATTTGGAACACACCGGAACAAAATCAAACTCACTGTTAGGTAATGCACCTGTTTATTTCCATATCACTATCCTTACAATACTGCAGCACACTAGTGGAGCTACCTGAAGAACAGAGGATGGCCCCTGCCCCCGCCACCCCAGCCCCACCTCGCCACAAGACCTCCTCCTCCAGTGCACTCTAGGTCACCTCCACAAAATCTACCCTGGCCCTACCCACACTCTTTATTGTCAGGCTCTTAATTTTTTCACCCTCTTGGGTCTCTTTCATCTGTAGTCACAGTTTTCAGAATTTAAGAAGGTTTTTAAAATATTCATTCCAGTGGGGACCATGATTTTCTAGCCTGGCTAATTCTTTCCAAGTATATCAAATGCCGAAGCCCAGTCAATAGTGTGGCTAGAATTGACTAAGAGGAAACACCTCGATTGACAAAAGTATCACAGATGAAGAGATTTTAAAATGCCAGTTGTTTTATATTAAAACGTAATGTGGCTTTTAAAAAAACTAATGTTCTCAATGTACCTTCTATTAAATATACATCAGTCAATTTTCCTTATAACAAAGCAAAACAAAGGCGGGGAGGGGAACAGTAATGGATAAGCCCTTTAGCTTCTAAAAGCCTTCTAAAAGAAATCTTAAGAAAACCTGACAAAGTTACTGTTCCAGAACATTCCCAGAGTCCTTTAATCCCAGCAGGAATAGGAGAAGTTGGTAAAAGACAACCACCAAGAATGGCACCCAGCAACAGTTCTCCATCTGCCCCAAGAATACCCGTGTCCACACCTGGGTCCACAGCTGGAAACAGGAAATGTGTTCCATGGGTCCCTGAAAGGAAGCCTTAAGGGGGACTAATCCTCCCTGAAGATTCAGTTGTTTTTCTTTTTCCTTTGAACTTACATTGCCTACCTTTCAGCCACTTTGCTTTCTACTAATTCATTCACCTGACAAGTGAAAGGGAGGAGGTGAAAAACCATAGCTCTTTTCCCTCCTCTTTACGCGATGCTAATATTGCAAATTGGCAGCATCTGCCAGAAATGTTTCTGTGAATAACTTGGATACCTCTGTGTATTCTTGACCATTCTGGGACAATTTCAGGTTTAAATTTTATGATTACTACTTTTAGGATTGTCATTTCACTTCTTTTTTCTCTTTTTTATCCTTTATCAATAATTATCTCTGATCTAAGTAACTTCCTGCTGCAAGGCAGATAGATGCAAAAGAAAACAAGCTAACCCAACAGTTGTGTGAGGAATGCCATAAACTGCCTGGGAAAACAGGAGGCCCATGATGCCCCAGGCTGAGAAAAGACCACTATCTCCAGAGTATGAGACATCAGGCCGACTTACAGGAACGAACTTCTTTTATATACTTTTATTAAATCTACTAATTCACCTAGTAAGTCATTTATAGATTCAAAAACAACATTAACTTCCAAGGTTCCTAAGTATTTCCAATATGGTCAACTTAAGGATCCAAGATTCTGAACATGCCATCACCAAAAAAAAT
The DNA here is from genome assembly GCF_047511675.1 of Marmota flaviventris. Lineage (NCBI taxonomy): Eukaryota > Metazoa > Chordata > Mammalia > Rodentia > Sciuridae > Marmota > Marmota flaviventris. The sequence goes on from NC_092500.1 coordinate 172,242,250, forward strand.
TGCAAACCTAAAAAACAAAAAAGGGAAAAAAATTAAACAGTGTCAAAGGAAAAGATTTTCTCAGAAAGGTACTTACTTTTATAATTTTTGAAACATTTAATGTTAATGCTTTTTTCTCATTTTACACTTAGAACCTTTTAAATATAATATTAGTAAGTTTATGTACAGCAAATATTAAACTATATGCATACACACTAATTATTTATCTAGTATTTACTTGGTCAAAGATTTTTCACATTTACAATTTCAGGCTTTAAAGTGGCATTAGTTCTATCTTTACTTTCTTTTAAAAGCTATTATGGTGAAAGACATCCAGATACTTAAATCAAATTATAGATTTCATTCTTATACAATTCATGTTGTTAGAAACTACTTTTTTTTTTGCCAATAACAGTGGTTAGTATTGAAATAAGAAAGATGTTCTTCAATATTCTTCTAGCCTCAAAAAGGTCCAATCTAGTTAAGACTTTTTATGAAAAAGGAAAAAACTTTGGGTAAATAGAAAAAAATCAGAATTTCCAAAAAAGATAAACAGCAGTAATTGTTTCTTATTAAGACACTATTAATACAGAAAAATAAATCATATGAAAAACTCTTCTACTGTAGGCTTAAAGACCATGCTACTACTGGGTGTGGTGGGCCTGACTGTACAATCCCAGTGACTCAGGAGGCTGAAACAGGAGGACTGCAAGTTTGAGGCCAGCCTGGGCAACTTACAGAGTCTCAAAATAAAAAATAAAAACAGGTATTAGCTCAGTAGCAGACGGCCCCTAGGTTCAATCCCTAATACCAAAAAAAAAAAGAAAGAAAGAAAGAGAAAACTACTTAGATCAGCTTCCACCTACAGAAAACCAAGAGTTCAGAGTTCATATGTCCAGGAGAAGTAGATAATTACAGGAGTGATGATAAAACAAAGAACTTTCTTTAGAAGAAGGCAAGGCTGGCCCATGAACACAAGCTGAGAGCACTCCTAGGTAACCCAACAGCACCCAGGCTTCTGTGGCTGAACACCCAACAGTTTTTTCTCAGTGCATGTGAACAATTCTCCCCATCATTATAGCAAGTCACATACATGAAGAAACAGGACATATTTCCTAAATTTTAAGTCATACTCAACATTCAGGATTAGGGGAAGTAAGAAAATACTGTGGAGTAATGAGGTAATGTACAGAACTATAGTGACAACCTCTAAGAAGAAAGCATGAAAATAAACATGACTTTTTAAGAAATAAAAATACTGTCTGAACAGAATTTAGAATTTGCCTTCTGTATAGCCCTTCAGACAGGGACAAAATTTAATTTTCTCAACATCTCATCTAGTTAAACAAATGCACAATTTAGAGTAAACAGAAGTCAATTTGTGATGCTATTTTGCTATCAATGTTGTTACATGTAATACAGGAAATGAAATAAAATAAAGAACCCCCATCTGTACTAATGGCTCAGTATAAAATCTGAATTTGAGCAAAGAACCTTATTGAAATTCTACTCCTACAAAAGTTACACCTAGTGCTGGTTTTGTAAGCACTGCTACCTTAATGTACTTAACAGAACACTGGCATTCAGAATAGACTTAATAATTTAAGAGAAGACATGCCCCAAGTAAGTTTTACCATAACAAAAAAAAAAAAAAGTTTACTACCTTCAACTATAAAGGGTATCATTTTAAATCTGTATTAATTAAAACAATTATGGATATATGTAAAATAATTAAAGCAAAGTTAACTGACATAACTAACATTCTCAATGATCACTTTATGATTTGTAAAGTAAAAACAAACATACACACATGCTTAAGACATCAATATTCTTACACAGGAAAAGAGCATTATGGCAAGAATCCATATTTTCGAGTCTGAAAATTTTATTGAGACAAGATCAGCTTTTGTTTAAGAGAAAACCCTACTGGTTTTCAAAGAAAAAAACTTTTTTCAATCCATAAATTCCTACTGACTCAGATTATTTTCATGTGGTAAATATTTTTCTGCTATTTAAGTAGCTCAAAATCTCACTTAAAAAAATATGTTTAAACAACTCCAAAAGGTTTGATTAGCATGGGGATTTATGATGTTAATCTTACTATTAAAATTTTGAACCAGTTTAGCTAGGATATGTCAGTATGTTATTTAATGCCCTTTATCCCTACCTTTAAAGATTGCTAAGTCTTAGGAAGGAAGTGGGACAGGGAACAGACATAGAAGAGTGAAGGCCCCTCTCTCTCTTTCAGGTTTTGCCATTACCATTCTGTGTGGAGTGGTTTCAGGACGAGGCGACCGCACACTTCTAGCCAGAAATCGGATGACCTCAAAACCACACCTCATTTCAGGCTGAGGCCTCATGTCTTTCGCTTAGAGCTAAAAATAAAAATACATGTGAATGAACAAATGATCATGAAATGAAATTTCTAACATGACACTAAATTATAAAATATCAGAAGCCATTTTTTATCCCAGAAAAATGAAAATATACATAATTCCACAGTCACAATCCTATTTTAAATGGAAAGATGTCCCTTTTATCCTGCTGGCTGTTGGGAATAATAATGATAATTTAATTTCAAGTTGGGTCCACAAAGCTAGAGCAGTATTTTATTCACCTCCTAGGATTATGGCACATTTATTTTTTATAGTCAAATATAACAATATCACTAATGAAGGTAATGAAGTTAAAACAGCAATTTCACTCTTCTCCTATAGATGCAAACCAAGTCAAGAAAGTACAGCACTGAGCCATACCAAATACATGATCTGAAGAAACATGTTTTTGTGTATTCAGAATTCCAGTTCCAATAGCAATGCTCCAAAGTGTGTGATAATTAACCTGCTTCTGCAATAATCCAAAGAAAAACACTCACTCATTCACCAATAGGAAACAAGTGCTACAAGTCAAATGCAGCACAACAGATGGGGGACTCCAACCTGGCCTGCAAGACTGCAGCCCTGGTGTCCGCATACAACTGTGTGCCTCACGTATCAGCTACCAGGTGAGCTGTTTCCACCAGAGGTAGGAAGGCAAAAGGGCAGGCATGTTACCTTTTGAGCCTAAACACAGTCTGTAGACTCTGAAAGTAAAGTCCACCGAGAACCCTGAACCTTTATGCTGTAGATAAGGGACCTCTTTGGTGCCAAGTTTATGTTTTCAAATCCTATTATTACTCCTGAACGTTAACTCCTTATTTGGAGAATGCTGGTAGTTTTGATCCCAAACAAAATGCCTCAGGCTATTTTGAAAGGTTAAATCAGCCAAGAACTTTCAAAAATCACTTACTACTACAGTATTCCATTCAAACGAAAATCTAATTTAAACTCAAAGATTCTTCTACCAAAGTTACACTTAAAGAATTGGCCCTAAGTAGAGTAAAATGAAGACAAATATCTTATAGATTTTTATATCATTCACATATATCCATTAATTATAATTCATAAACACTGATTATTATTCATTTCTCTGCTGAGTTTATGTATACCAATGAAATTCTTTAATTTTGCCAGGATATAACACATTGTTATAAAGCATCAAATTTATGCTCCTGATTCAATTTGGCCCCATCTTCAATGTAATAAACACATTTGTAAGTTAGTTTTTCTTCCAGAATTTTTTTAGGGAGTCCAACTAATTTCAGTATCTAAACAAATATTACAAAGCCATATGTTTCAACTTTGAAATCATAAATCTCAGGAACTGTGCTTTAAATTAATATACTGTAATTTATACTTAAGTATCTAAAATGATGAAGAACTGTGAGGAATCCTATCTAGGTTCTGATCATCTCATGGTTTTAATCAAATCAGAGCTTGAGGTGTTCATTTCCTAATGATATTCTTGTGGAGATTCTACAAGTTTTACACTCCGATATACTCAAATTTTAAGCAAGGAAAATTTGAAACTACACTGGTTTTATTTAAAGCAAACATCCAATTCCTCTTCCTTCACCAAGTGCTCGCTGAGCCCTTTCTGTCTGCAGTACATTTTTGAGAAAATGTAATGAAGTAAAAAGGGCAGGCATGTTACCTCTGTAGGCCTTAACATGACTTTTTCTACTTCAAGCTTTTTTATTTATTTTTATTTATATATAACGTCGGAATGCATTACAATTCTTAGTACATATATAAAGCTCAATTTTTCATATCTCTGGTTGTATACACAGTATAGTCATACCAATTCGTATCTTCATACATGTACTTTGGCTAATAATGATCATCACATTCAACCATCATTAATTATCCCCTGCCCCCTTCCTTCCCCTCCCAACCCTCTGCCCTATCTAGAGTTTGTCTATTCCTCCCATGCTCCCTCTCCCTAGCCCACTATGAATCAACTCCCTTATATCAAAGAAAACATTTGGCATTTGTTTTTTGGGCATTGCCTAACTTCACTTCGCATTATCTTCTCTAACTCCATCCATTTACCTGCAAATGCCATGATTTTATTCTCTTTTATTGCTGAGTATAATTCCAATGTGCATATATGCCACATTTTTTTATGCATTCATCTACTGAATGGCATCTAGGTTGGTTCCACAGTTTTCCTATTAGCTATTGTGAACTGTGCTGCTATAAATATTGATGTGGCTGTGTCCCTGTAGTATGCTGTTTTTAAGTCCTTTGGGTACAAACCAAGGAGAGGGATAGCTGGGTCAGATGGTGGGTCCCTTCCCAATTTTCCAAGGAATCTCCATACTGCTTTCCATATTGGCTGCACCAATTTGCAGTCCCACCAGAAGTGTGTAAGTGTGCCTTTTCCCCACATCTTCAACACCACTTTTTTTTTATGTTTGTAGGCATAATAGTTGCCATAAATGTTCATCATCATTACTTTAACATTTGCTTACTCCAAAACCCCAATGTCCTCACCAACAGAGAGCCTACGGTTTAAGCTACAGTTCTTCTTGGGTCATACTGCCGCCATACTAGAGGCTCCAAGTGCTTCCCAGAGCTCCCATCTCCCCTCAGACCTACCAGCCTCATCCCTGCTACAGTCACAGCTAAACTATGTTCCAACCACTTTGTGTTTTGCTCAAAGTGAGCCACAGTCCACAATGACAAATACTGTGACAATTCCACGAGACAAGTTTCAGTTCCAGAGCTTTCCCCAGCTGCGCTCTGGTAGGGGCCTGTGGTGAAGCAGTGCGACCGTGCTGTCTGGAAGACCCCCTTCGGCTCACATCTCTACCCACAGCCTTCAATTACAGTAAGCAAAACCTCCATTGGGTTTTACAAGGAGTGGTGTGATGAAGTCTTCCACCTGACAAGATCAAGAAATTCTAATGAGTTACTTCTAAATTTGACAAATAATAGAATGGAATTTCTATAAAAACAATCCTTATTTCAACATACACTGAATACAATGTCAACCACATTCTCCAGAAAATGAGCAGAGCTAGCCCCTGCCCCATGCCGCAGCTGACACACAGTCCTCCCTCGGTACATCACCCAAGCAGAAGCCAGCAGCTTTCTTACCTTATGTGAGAGACTAACTCAACATTCACCTTGCCATCTGTATACGACACTAAGCCCAACATTCACCAGTCAGAAAAACCTCCAATTTAAGGATTCTGTGGGAGCAAGACAGAGGGCTCAGAAACTGGCATCGAAACAAATAGCTAGCCATTTGGAAGACAACCCTACTGCTTAAGCCAAAGTATGTTCCAAACACAGCACATTTAAAGTAAAAATAAATAAATAAATAAACAAATAAATAAATAAATAAAAATACTTGAAGAAAACATGGGTAAAATGTTCAAAAATACCTTTTGAAGCACAGGAAGGACTTTAACAATGATGTTAAACCTAGAAGTCAAAAAAGGATATAATTGTTTTTTTTTTTTTTAAAGGCAGAATACCATACCAAAAAATACATAAAAACAAAACAAACTGAGAAAAATACTTGTAGCCAATATTAATAAAGACAAGAGTTTTTAGAATTTACCAAAACAAGGCAAACACCCAATGAAATATGTACAACAACTACAGATAATTCACCAAGGGGAAAAAGATGACCAGTAACTATATGAACACACTTTCAAAACCACTCAAAACTAAAAGAAACCCACTCCAAAATGAAATGCCAGCAGACTGACAGGGATCATCAAAAGTGTGGGGCCACAGAACAAAGGGTAGATATTTCAGTTCTTGGCAGACTTTTTTATCCCAGTAGCCACAGGATGATCTGAGTGGTGCTGAATTAGCCCAAAACATCAGTTAAACACAGGGATTTTTACACAAAGCAAATAAAAATGTACTCTCGTACTCTTGTACTAAATTGCCAAATCATCTTTTTTTTATTACTATGTTATTAAAATTTAAATGCTACTGATAAAATTCTTATCCTTTTCATGTTCTGTTTAAAATGGCTCAAAGATCAGACTGTATATTTGAAGCTCAAAGTGTCTATACATCAGAATACTTCTACCTTCCTATGTCTGGTTCTCTTGGTAATAAATCAGGATGTTTTACAGGCCTTTGATGCCTCAGTCCTGCTAACCGAAAGGAACTGCGTTCTCTAAAAGAAATTATTAGACTAACAACTAGAACAGCTTATAAGTGGGTGGCATATTCCAACCACGATGAAAACAAAAGTACCTGTCTCCAGGCCATAGATGAGAATCCCACAGTCTTAATACAGCGTTGCCCAAGATAAGCTTATGCTCCAGGAAGTGGACACCAAAGTGTTTCTCACATTAACCTCACAATGGTCAGTAACTGAGACTTTTTTTTTTTTAATTTCCCTACAACATGGCAACAAGCATGACCACTTGGGCCTATCATAAGAAATTAACAACATGAATGACCACTGAACATATTCATATTTTCCTAGTTCCATCAGTAACTGTCCCAACACAAAGGAGGGCAGCCGAGAGGACTTTCTAAGAGAAGCTCCCTTCCCTCTTGAGGCTGTACTCCTTCCCTGCCTGCACACTGGAAAGCAACATCCTCCAGTCCCAAGGCTCACCCTTGCTCCATTCTGCACCAGTCCACATCTCTCCTCCAGGGACACATCCATCAGTTATGGAAAAGGTGAATGGCCACAGTAAATCCACAAGGACAAATTTACTCTTCTAAACTGAATTGACCAATTAGTAATTTTTAAATTTTTGCCTTAGGGAAATCTTCAAGAATATACAAATAGAACAGAACAATGAAGGACTATGGATTTTCACCCTATTTAACAATTATCAATATTCTGTCATTTCTGTGTCACCTACAACTCCATTCACTCCTCACCCCACAATTCAGTAGCAATTATTTGCTTTTCCCACCTGAAGTAAAATTACAACTAAGTAATATGGGTTTGTGGTTATTGTTGCTTTTATCATCTTAACCATCTTTAAGCAAACAGTTCAGTAGGATTAAGCACATTAACATGCTATATCATCACCATATCCATCTCTACAACTTTTTTCATATTCAATTTGGATGTATTCCTCTTCCCTTTAGCTTCTGTTAACCTCCTTTCTACTTTCTTTCTCTGTAATAACATACGACCTCAAAAATGGAATCATACAGTGTATCTCTGACTGGCTGATTTCACTTAGCATGATACCTTCAAAGTTCACCCCTGTGGTGATATTCCATTCTTGCATCAATGGATACTTGGGCTGCTCCCAACTTAGGCTCTTATGCATAATGCTGTTATGAACATGGTTGTACATCTCTCTTTAGGTCTTTGCTTTCAATTTTTGGGGGTATATACCCAGAAGTGGAATTGCTGAGTCATGTGGCCATTCTATTATTCATTTACTGAGGGACCTCCATATTGTTTTCCACAATAATACCAATTTACATTCCTATCAACAGTGCATAGGGTGATAATCTTATCTTTAAGGCAACTAGCACTTGAAAACAATTTGGGGTATAAGAAGTATACTCAATACACATTATCTATGTAGTTAGCTTAACACTAAAAATATTAATAATGCAGGACTTTAAAAGACACAAAAAGTAAAAATATAAACATAATGGAAAGCTATCTGAGTCTCCCAACGGAAAACTAACCTAAAACAACTATGAGTATTCAAGTAGCCTTCACATACCAACTACATAAGTAGGCAAACTCAGATTTGTTGTTGTTATTATCATGGGCATAAAAATAAACACTAGTTCCAAATAACAAAAACGGCCTAACAAAGTATCTGTAAGAACTTAAAAAAGTCAAATAACAACTTTTGGGTAAGATTTTGTTTGTTTGTTTGTAGTGCTGGGGCTTCAACCCAGGCCTACCACTGAGCCACATCCCCAATTCAGGAAAACTCTTAAAATATCATCCACCTATACCTCCTAGAACAACACTGTTTTAAGTCAGCAATCTACAGTTCCCCCTCAAATAAACAACTACCCATGGGCATCACCTTCTAAAGTCTGACACTATGTAGTGCTGGCACTGTTATGTTCCCAGGGGTTTTGAAAGCTAGGCAACAAAAATGGAACAGGATGGAACTATTATCTAACAATGGAATAAACAAAATTTATTAATTCTATGTTACAATTTAAGTATTTCAAATTTGAAGGACACAATATCCTGCACAATAACAAAACTGTTCATAAAAGCTATCAATTAACCATAAATGTTTATTTTTGAAACCTCAATTCTGCTACATTGATGTATGTATTTACCTTGCACCAGTACCAACTACAATATTTTTTAATAATCAGTGTCCAAGTTTTCTCCTTTATTAAATTTAAAAGAAGTATAAATATATATGTATTTTTTCTTGACAACTTGGTTTAAGTTGCCAACAACCATCTCATTGCAGACCTTATGCTCTTACTGTAAAGTTAAACTTGGATGACGGTACCTTTAGGACCATATTCTACATACAATCTGAAGCCTGTTAGTTTCCTCAACAATACCATCACGAAACTCAAAGTAGATCCAAGAAGAGACATAATCATAGCTGGTACATATGATGACTAAAAACTGTGCAGAGTTTAAGATACATCGCTATAAAATGGGCCCTTTGTATCCATGGGTTCTGTAACCATGGACTCAACTAATGGCAGAGCAAAAATCACTGAAGAAAAATTGTACTGATCATAAACAGACTTATTTTCTTGTCATTATTTCCTAGACAACATAACAACTATTTATATAACATTTACATTGTACTAGGTATTTGAAGTAACCTACAAATAATTCAAAGAATCACTCAGAAGATTGGGTAAATATATATATTAATATCTGTACTTTGGCTTTTTTAAAAGGTTGAATCCCCATGAAGAACATAACACCAACACCGCTACCCTCCAAAAAAGGACAAAAAAAAAAAAAAAGAAAAAAGAAAAAAACCAACCTATTCTTCTTTTTGTTGATTGGCAGATACTACCTGGGAAAAAATGCACTGCGACAGTTCTTCATGTTTCAGTTGTCTCCACCACCAAGTACCAGAACTGATGCTCTCCTCTCTTTTCTGGGACTCCTCTTCCCTCATGCTGTCCATGGCTTAGCACCTTAGTATCTACTCAGATGATCCTTCCTCAGGGAGGACTATCAAGAAACACCCAACAAAAACAGCTCTGCTCACTGATTCCACCCCAACCAATCTGTAGCCCCTTCTTTATCCTGTGTGAGCTTACTTGCTAGCACAATTTACTACCAAAGACTGTACTCTGACTTATTTATTTTTTATCTTCCCTCCTAGAATGATTCTAATTTCTTGACATTTACATATAAAACTGTATCATTCAAAGCGGAGAAAAAAACTTCAATACAATTCTACATGAAGAATTCATTTTACCAATATGGAAACTGAACCCTCCATCTGCTAAACAGTAAGCCAGGACCTGGCTATAGCTAAGTTTCTACCCTTAATCTCAGAGGGACTCTCAAGATCATATAACTCAGAGCTTCAAGGCCAGCTCAGTGTGAACACAGCCATACTTCAATCAAACACAGAACGTAACTGGCTACAAACAAGCACTCATTTCTTGAAGTACAGAGTCAAAGGCAAAAGCTGAAGATAATTATTACAGAGGCTCCTCAACACAATTAGAATAAAAATCTCTGTCAAAGCTCAAGAAACTACACTGACTGTTCAACTGACCAAGCAATTGTAAAAACTAAACTCTTTGAGTGCAACAACACTTTAGGGTTGGCTGAGGTGAACATGAATGAAAAGAAAAAAGCTAAAAACACAGGGGTATGTGGGTAGCACAGGAAGCCCACCAAGGGGATGCTGAACACAAGAGGAAGAGAGAAAGCAGGCCATGAATAAAAGCTCATTGAAAGGATAGCTACTACATAATTTCCAGGGCCTAGTGCATAATGAAAATGAAGGGCACTTTTAAAAATGATTATGAACCTCAAGATGGCAACAAGAACCTGTTAAACGCAGCATGGGCCTTGTGTGAGCACACAGCAAGAATGGAAATGCAGAATCAAGCCATCCACAAGTGTAGAGGAGACCTTCACAGAGGCTGTGGACACCCAGGCCCAGCAATGTCCAGCTATGTCCTCAGACTTGCCTGGGAGCTGGAGGAGGATATACTTTTAAATCAAGGGGAGGGGAAAGGATAACTGCATTAAGATCTTAAAAACACATTTCTGTGGTTGAGTACAAGATTAATTACCAGAACAGATGGGCACTTACTTAAGGCAGGAAATGGAATTGATAAGTTTTGTTGCAGGGTCATAATGAAGATGTTCTGGAGTCTGTCACTACCCAGGAAAGATCAATATGGCTCCCTGAGAGCAAGATGACAAGAACCCTATACATCAGATCTCAAATGCCTGACATAAAGAGAGACAGGAGAGAGATGCCAAAGACAGATTCTTCCCTATGCACTAACTGCTCAGGGTTAGTCACTGTTTAAAAAGAAAGGAAGGAAGGAAAGAAGGGAAGGAGGGAGGCTGGGTTATTTCAGGGAAAGAGATGGAGTCTGGGGTTAGAAAGCAGAAAGTTTCCTAACAGAATGAATCTTGGGAGAGTTAAAGTTTAAAACTAGGAAGTTAAAAAAGAAGCCTACAAAATTCCCAGCTATGTCACCATTCCAGATGACACATCTGTCTACTTCTGAGTTCATCTCCCAACTTTTAAAACGTTGTGATATATTCAACCTAGACTGCCATGTTTTTAATCACCTATATTAAATTTATTTTCCTAAGAGCTTAAGCCAAAGAAGCTTTATTAGAAAGAAAACATATATGGAAGTTTCCAAGCAAGTTTCACAACACTACATTGAAAGCATTCCCTGCTTCCCATGCTGTGCACATCTGCGCCACATTAGGAATGAAACTTTAACTTAAACCTTCCTGCCTTATTTCTAACATAAAACAAGACAACATTAAGACACTACCAGTAAGAACGACTTAAATCTGATGTCTGTCTGGAGGAGGTTCCCAGCTGGTGTGACGCAGTGCTATTTTATAAGTTCTGCAACAGAAGTCACTGCTTGGTACAAAGGAGACACCAACCTCCTAAGGTTTGTGGCTTTAACTGGATGCCATCAGACATGATTGTTATTGGCTTTCTTCAACCTTCCTCTATCTCTAAGAACCCTCCTTGGGTTTCCACCACTGCGTTCATTGGAACCTGCCTCCAGAAAACAACAGATTTTGCAAGCAAAGCAGCAAAAGAAGACAAAGCTGTATAAAGCCAACCAAAGTACCAGGGCAGGGTGCACAGAATTTCTTGATAGAGCAGAACAATTAAAGAAGCATCTGAAGGATAGAGAGAAAACCAGGAAAACAGTGAAACATGGACAACCAAGTCCAGCTGATGATGAATCACAGGAATGGGGAAGGAGAATCAGGTGATCCTGAAACAAAAGAAACTGCAGAATCCATTTTAAGATGTTACTGATATAAAGTAACCAAATGAAAATGGAGTGATGCTGCCCTCTTGAAGGAGCCAAATAAGCACTCAAAGAGGCTGTGAAATTGCTATTAAATCTCATCATTACATGGGCACCATGGAAAGGATCCCTATTATTTGGGCCACCTAGTACAGAAAAATGTTATGTGGTCATAGCTGTAGCAACAGAAGCAAACAACTCAACATTTTGTTCAGATCTTCTCCTGACCTTGTTTCTATGTGGCTATGTGAAAGTGAAAACTTCTAAGTACTTACTCCAACTTGCCAGAGAGACAAGACTTCCACTATTTTCACTGATGAAATGGACCCTTTGTGTGGTTCAGTCAAAGTGAAGCTGCACACAGAATTAAGATAGAATTTCTACTTCAAACCTAAGAGGGAGGTGCGGACAATGATAAAAATAAGGTTTGGGGAGCTACAAATATACCCTGTGTTCTAGATTATGTCATTGGTTGAACATTTGAGAAACAAATTTATATTCCTTTGCTAGAAGACCATGCCTATGCGGCAATGCTTTTGTTTGTTGTTTCCTTTCTGGGGACTGAACCCAGGGGCACTTTACCACCGAGGTATGCACCCACCCCTGTTTACTTTGAGACAGGGTCTAAGTTTCTCAGGCCCTCACTCAATTGCAGAGACTGGCCTTGAAATTGTGAGCCTGCTCTCTAAACCTCCCAAGTCATTAGGATTACAGGAGTTGCTGGGATGATAGACTTCTGTCACTGTGCCCAGCCTGGGCAGCAATGTTTAAACTGCACTTGGACACCACTCCGGACAACCTAACAGAAGCAGACTCCTGAGAACATGGGAAGAAAACCAGTGGTACTTCAGAGGTATGATGATGGTATCAGTGCAGGTGCACCAGTTAGAGAAGTGGAGTTTCTCATTTCCAAAAGGCCTGTGGACCCACCTGAGCTGATTCTAAGATCCCAGATGATCTCTAAAACCCTACTGTCCTGGATCTCAGAGCCACTGAAACGACATGAATGGACATCCCTGAATATTTTTATACATCTCACTTCAGAGTTCCTTTAAGGTTTTTTTTTTAATATATATACTTTTAAGTTGTTGATAGACCTTTATTTACTTTACTTATTTATATGCGGTGCTGAGAATTGAACCCAGCCTCACGCATGCCAGGCAAGTGCACTTACTTGAGCCATAGCCCCAGCCCCTCATTTAAGTTTTATAATGTATTTTCCTCCGTTATCTAGTAAATGCTCTAATTAACAATAATTGTAATATAATGGGTTATAAGGAAATGAGCAATGTGTGACTGACATAAAAACAAATTACCCAGCAAAGAATATTTAACATTTATGGATGTACAAATATTTTCAAAATTTTTGAGTGATAGTCTTTGCAAGGAGCATTTATAATTTTCTTTCTACTAAAATAAGGCTTTACCATTTGGGGGAAAAAATCTTAAACAATGTAAAATTTATTTACTGTACTAAAAAAATTTAAAATGATGTCTCTTTACTCTCAGGAATGGTCAATAAAACAACAAGAGTACTGTGGTTAATTTAGAAAGATTCTGAATTATATTGTAGCCAGTGTCTTATTGATTTGTAATAGGCTGATTTTTTTTTCTGGGGAGGTCTAATTTCTTTAAGGGCAGCAAGCTTTTATATTTAAAAGTGATACCTTTCACTGTGTGATCTCAAGAGAAGGACTTTCTAAATTAGGCATTGTCTTTACCTTAAAGAAGAAAACTGCCTATTTCAGTGTCTTTTTGAAGCAAGACTGATCAAACAGGTGGTAAGTATGCATTTTTAAAATAAGTGTCACATACTGTAATGTGAAACTTTGCTAATAAGAAAATGGCTTCTCTTTGGATTATGGAAAGTTTCCTCTGTGTTTCTAGGGAGGTGTGTGTGTGTGTGTGTGTGTGTGTGTGTGTGTGTGTGTCTGTCAGTCTCAAGGAACAGTTTGTCCAGGCCACATATATTTCTTTCTTTCTTTTTTTTTTTTTTTCAGGCCACATATATTTTCAAGATAATGCTTCAAGAAAGCTTTAGAAATGACGTCCTATTTAATCGTAAAATATAAACATGACATTATTTTAGTATCTTCAAATAAATAATCTGAGGATATTGCACGCTAGTTGTGCCTTGTATACCTGCACTGGCTATATATGAAAAAGGTTATTAAGTTAGCTAGAATGAAAGAGATTCCTTAATTACTACAAAGTTCTACCTTGCAATGCTACAGTAACCTGCATTTTAAAATATATTTGCACATTTTAGGTATCACACTATATGGTGGCCTTTGGGTTTTCTGAACTACGTATTTGTTGATATAAAATGAAAATCACAGACCTGAAAAACAATTTGATGTTTTTGCTAATTCAGAGTAAATAAAAAATACTCATTTTTTTTGCCGGGTACAGTGGTGCACACCTGTAATTCCAATGGCTCAGAAGGCAGAGACAAGAGAATTGCAAGTTCAAAGCAACCCTCAACAACTTATCAAGGCCCTAAGCAACTAAAGGCCCACTAACAACTAAAAAATTAAAAAGAAAGAAGGAAGGGAGGGAGGGAGGGAAAGTGGGGGGAGGCAAGTCAGCTGGCTCAACTAGTTAAGCCTAGCAAATATCCCCAAATCCAAAAAATCTCCAAAATCTGAAAACATTTCTGATACCAAACATTTTGGATAAGGGATACTCAGTCTCTGTTTACCTTCTCATTTTCATCCTGAAATTCAAAGGGTAAAGAGACATCAATTTAATAATAAACTCCTTATTTTAACGTCAATATAATAATGTACTCTCAACTTAGGAAATCAAATAGCACAAAACAATTGTAAAAAATGCCTGCTGCTATTATTATTTTACAAAATATTATCATTTCATTGTGTCCCTAAAACATCCACTATTAGTAAGACTATAATAAATAATAATAAATGCTCCATTTTCCAAAAGGAAAAACTAAACCAAAAAGATCATTTAAGTATCTGCAATAAGGCAGATCTGACATCTATCAATGACACCTTCTTCGTTCCATAATCAATGCATCTGTCACAACTGAAAAGAACGTTTATACCAAAACTATTATTTCCCCCTTCGTCCTCTCTGGAAATGATAAAGCTAGAGATGGAATATCCAGAGAAAGGAAAATGGGCTCCTTCAGGTGATGAGAAGTCAAGCTCCAATTCCACCCCTCAATGGAAGCCAAGGTCCTTGGAGAGCAAAGAAGATTATAACTGGAATGATACGTGCATCTAGCTCCTTTCAAGTCTCAACTATGGATCACTTCATTATTGTTCTTTTAAAATGGTAAAAGCCTGACTCTTCCAGTGACAAAGGCTCTAAGTCATCTGTTCCAGAACTTCCCCAATGTTGGTATCCCAACTCATTAAGTGAAAAAAATTTTTTTGGGGGGAGGGGGTACCAGGAATTGAACCCAAGGATATTTGACCACTGAGCCACATCCTCAGCCCCATTTTATATTTTATTTAGAAACAAGGTCTGAGTTGCTTAGTGCCTCACTTTTGCTGAAGCTGGCTTTGAACTTATGATCCTCCTGCCTCAGCCTCCTGAGCCACTGGGATCACAGGCATGTGCCACCATGCCCTGCCAAATTTTGATTAACATCTTGAAGGACAAAGATTGCTTCCTTGGAAGACAATCTTTTCCATTTCAGAGTAGCTCTGCTAGAAGTCATAATGGTACTATGTAATTTAGGACAAATCAACAGTATCACAATGCACTAACGACTTCATGAGAAGGCCACTCATTTGTTTTCTACTTTTCAATGATAAGAAATCCCAAAGTCAGGCATCACCAATATAGTCAACATCACCACCCAGAGCCTGGGCTGATCTTTTCACTCTGTCATCAGCTCGAGGTTTAGCAATCCTTACAGTTTCAAGATGGCTTCCATCATTCCAGACATGACAATGTCCAGTGAAAGATCATTTTTTCTTGAGTCTTTTTATTGAAGGCAATACTTACTCACAAAAGACCTCTAATACACGTCTGCTATAATATGAATATAGCTTATTCCCAAAAAGACTCATGCTGAGGCTTCGCCCCCACTGTAATGGTGTTGAGAAGCAGCAGGACTGTTAAGAAGAAGGTGGAGCCAACATGCACATAAAGGGTGTAATGTCTTCTTCCAGAGACTGTATTAGTTCTTGCTGGAATGTCAGGTTGTGAAACAGGTCAGCCTCCTCCATCCCCTCTCTGGGATGTACTCTTCCACCTGCAATCACCTCCCTTTTGCTTTTCCACCATAATACAATGCAGCATGACACCCTTAAAAGAATCCTAACAGAAGCTAGCACTGCTCTTCCAACTCTGAGTTGGAAGTATATAAGTAAACCCTTCCAACTCTCTCTTTCAAATATACAGCCTCAGGTAATTTGTTGCAACCACAGAAAATGGACTAAGAAAATGTCTTCTTGAACAGAGGTACAGCTGGGTAAGGAAAATGGGTCTATCCTGATTGGTTGGCATCAATCACAATTTGCTCTCCCACCTCCCCTACCACTACCAAGAGTGTGCCTTTCTTGAAAGACAAAGTTATACTAGGAAGCCACATGATAAAATCAAGGTTCCATCAGGAGGAAGAATGGGGCAGACGGACATACAAGCAAGTGATCAACATTTGTGACAGGTATATGAAAGAAATTACTGCAAGAAGAGATTTTTATTTCTTTCGACCATCTGATAACACTTGATCTGATCTTTAGATCTAATGAGAGAAATCCCTATTCCCCTGATGTACTACAAATTCTGTACATGAAGCTACTGTGTTCCCTCCTCAAACCTAAATATTTTTTTTTAATTTTTTTTCCTTGTTAAATATTTCTCTGTCAGGTACAGTTCCAGACCTACAAGTCCAACTACTCAGGCAGGAGGATAGTAGGTTCAAGGCCAGGCTCAGCAACTTAGCAATACCCTGTCTTAAATTTAAAGTTCTTATTTATTTGTTCACTGGTTTACTTATTTACTTACATAGATGGACACAATGCCTTTATTTATTTATTTTTATGTGGTGCTGAGGATCGAACCCAGTGCCTCCCACATGCTAGGCAAGTGCTCTACCACTGAGTTATATCCCCAGCCCAAATTTAATATTTTTTAAAGGGCTGAAAATATAACTCAATGGTAGAGTACTCCTGGGGTTAAATCCCCAGTATCACACACACATGCACACATATTGTCTTTTTGTGTACTATAGTTCTACATCTCGGTATCTGCATGTTTTACCACCCTGAGCTCACTTGGCTTACCAACAACCCACAGAGAATGTCCAGGACCTTTTTAAATGTTTAGTATCAAGTACAACACTAATATTTCCAGTATACAACCTAACATTATGTTGCTTCTATGGTACTATCCCTCTAAAGACTCACAATAAACTTGTTGGAAACTATATATTTGTCCTTTTTGAAAGTATCTGTTGAGTCTGACCTTTTACAAGCTATATTTTGGCTTTTGTTTTTTAAATGGAAAAAGTGCACAACTCTGCATTTTTAGTTATGTTGTACTTCACTACAAAATTTTGGCCTACCTTGCGAACCTACCAAGGTCTTCAGGTCTTAAAATTTTTAAATTCTTTAGTTCTAAAACCTAATGTCTCTGCCATTCTCCTGGTTTTCAGTGATAGAAATTCAAACTTAGAAAAGCTCATTCAGATTTATTTCTCAGCTTTTGCAGAGCAGGGCCCTGTCTCCTAAAAACATACATAAAAACAAAATATGTCTTGTCTTGCAGGAGGCCTCTGAGACTGCAGTCACTTGTTGAGCTTCCAAGATCCAGAAACTACTCTTCACAGGGGTCAGCAAAACCCATGAAGGCAGAATCACCTGTGGGCTCAAGTACTTTCAATGGACTAAAACCAGAGGAAAGTAGATTCAACAAATGTTCCGTGAAAGTTCTAATGGCTGAGGAGACTGGGAGAAAAAAAAAAAATACCAAGGTCCACAAGCCAACGAGCATCTCCTCCCAGACCCCAGACAAACCCTGTTGGAAACTGAGATATATAATTGCAGGGAACCAGAGAATGGAGTCATTTGTTCAGGGCATCCTTTCTACATAAGCATGCTAAAAAAGGAATCCATATTATAATCAAATGTTCTTTTAGTGGGCTTGGAAATCAAGCAAGTAGTTCTCTAAAATACATTCAACAGCCAAACAGAGTGGCACATGCCTGAAATCATAGCAGCTCTGGAGGCTGAGGCAGGAAAATCCCAAGTTCAAAACCAGCCTCAGCAACTTAGCAAGGGCCTAAGCAACACAGTGAGACCCTGTCTCAAAATTAAAATATAAAAAAGGGCTGGGGATATGGCTCCATGGTTAGTCCAACTGAGTTCAATCACCAGTACCAAAAATAAAAATAAAAATGAATAAACAAATTAATAAAAAATAAAATACATTCAACAGCCATCGAGGTATTCTATTCTACAACAGTATTAGACCCCAATACAACAGAGTATTAAATAGGGTCTAACAGGGACTTGGGCAAACACTTAAAAACTGCCTCAATTACATGAGGCAACTAACCAACTTCCTTGCTGACAGCCCCACTTGTTCCTGAGACCTAAGGCATTCCACCAGGCCTGGCCAAATTCAGCTGGCCTGAAAGTTATCCTGTCGGACAGGCCTGGAGCCACATCTGTGGAACTCAAGGCCCCACTCTACCACATTCTTTTCTAATTATGTGATCTTCAACAAGTTTTATCTTTTCTAAACTTTGGTATTAGGTTCAGTATTTTGCTGTTAACAAATTAGCACAACATATGTAAGTGGCTTAAAATAACACAAATCTATTATCTTCAGTTCTGGAGGTCAGAAGGTATCTGTCACTTATAAGGCCCCTTGTGTCTACACTGGGCCCCCTCAAGATAATCATTATATCACAAAAACCTTAGTCATATCTATGAAATCCCTTGCGCAACACTGAGTAACATATTTACTGAAACATATTTGTTGAAAATTTTTAATTTGATCCTAAAACTTCAATGCTGTTAACTAAGGACATGGCTATTTCCATGCATAGGTCACAGTAAAATTAGGCTACGCTTTCTATTTCAGTGTTCACATAAAATGGTATTTTATTCACGGAGGAGAAAATATAAAGTAATCACTGAAATTCTTGAGGCTCTACTAATTAATACAGAACAAAGTCAACAAATAAGAAACTAGGTGAAAGTTAGTAAGAGTTTCTAAACGTTTCACTAAGCTCTTCCTATCATTAAAAACAGGAAAAAGGCAAACTATACTAATTCTGGTCTTCCTTCTCTCTCACTGGCCAGCTGAGCTTTGCTGGGCTCTTCTCATGCGGTAGACGTCAAAGAGGTTTCTCTGCATATCCAAGACCAAATTCCTTACCCTCCTACAACCCTGCTTCTCACAGTCTTTCTTAACTCATTAGACAACAACCCCACCCCATGAAAAACCTTAGCATCATCCTTTTCCCTCACATGCTCCAAATCCATCAGCCAACCATCACATCCATCAGCACACCACATCAGCACCACCTTCAAGATGCACCCAGAGTCTGAGGGTCTCTTGTGATGTCCAGCATTACAACCTGGGCCGAGCCACCATTCACCAACTCCCTGGGTACTGGTAACTAGTTTCCTTCTATCCTTGTCCTCCCAGGTTGTCTAATAAGCAGCCAGAATTTTTTTTTTAAACACTAAGATATCTCTCTTTTAAACTGTGATAAAATCTGCAAATAATGATATTAAACAGACCTTGGGTTTCAATTCAGTGAGTACAGACACCATGTAACCAAGACTCTCATCAAGATATAACACTTCCACCTTTGGAGTAGCAATGGGGTAGGGTGGTGGGTTTGTGAAGGGAAATTCAGGCTTCCTTTCCTGTACCAATTCACCTTTCTTGGACTCATCAGGATCAGAGTAAAGAACAAGAATGTGTGTGTTACACAGAGGCAGTGCAAGGGCACTGAGACAACACAGGGTCATTAGATCTGTTATGACTAAAGCTGCTGGAAACATTGCTTTCGTGGCTATCTGGTACTACTGAGTCAATACCAAGGACAGAACTGTTGTGTGACAGGAGGTAAATGTAGCTGCTTGTCCACAGCAGCATTATTCTTAGTAGCCAAGAGGAGCAAGAGGTCCAAATGTTCAATGGATGATTAGGTGAGCAAAGTGCAATATAGCCATACACTGGATTGTTGTTCAGACGTGAAAGAACGAAGCACTCACACATGCTACCAGACAGGCGAACCTTGGAAACTGAAGTCAAAGAGGCCAGACACAAAAGGTCATATTTATATCAACTTTTCACAACAGGTAAACCTGAAGGACAGAATACAAACTGGTGGTTGCCAGGGGCTGGGAAGAAAGGGAAATGGAAACATTTGCTCAATAGATATGGAGTTTGTTTACAGGGTGATGAAACATTTTGGAACTAGCAGAGGTGACGGTTGCTCAACATTTTCAATGTGCTATATGCCATGCGTTGTTCATTTTATGTTATGTGAATTTCACCTCAAAAGACTTGGGCTGGAGATGCAGCTCAGTGGTAGAATGCTCCTGCATTGAATGCCGAGTTGGCGGGGGCGGGGTGGGGGGCTCTATTTCTGTGGAAAAATACTCATGGTGTATCACTATAGTCACTGTTTTACTGATGGCAATTTTCAAAATATCTTATCCCCCGAACACTTTGTAAGCGGCTCACCGTGACTCTGCATGCTCTCCTACAGTGCAGCTGCTTTCCACCTGCACAGGGAGTCACTACAAGCCCCAACCTCAAGTCAGTAACTAACACAAAGAACCGACTCATGGGACATGAACAATCTGAAGTACCACACACTGATAAGGCACTTCTTAAAAGATGACATAGAGTTAGTGTCAAATGCCACACAGGTAAGATATAATACTTTGGTTCTATCTAAATTTTAATTCATTCTGAATCTATGATTTGGGGATTCAGCATTTGCACCTAATAATTTAAATAAAGATGGGAAGGAAAGGGAAATGGGGCAGAAAAGTATTTTCTATCCAGCTAACTTATCTGTCTCTCAAGGATAATCCTTTCTGTTTTCTGCCAGTTCACAGTAAGTGTGTGAAAACAATTCAAAGTATACTTGGGAGCAGGGGGCACTTCATCTCCTTGATAAATAACAGGAGGAAAGAAAGGGATATATGAAGTTCAGAGCTCAAGTGCTGATCTGAAGTCTTTGTTACAGAATGAATGGGAAACTACCACATTTCTTACATAAATGGTCTTACAATAAAGTACTAAAATTAATTGTCTATAAAGCCCAAGAAAAAGTAATCTTATTATAGACCCAAAACATGCACTCCTAGAAAGACAAGCAGGAACTTTTTCAGTTCTAGAATGAAACAGCATTGAGCATTTAAGAAAAAGTAAAACTGCTAGCTGCAGGATTCACTTATTTGTATATGTTTGGGTTGTTTGACTGAACTCACTTTACAGTTTGATTTTTTTAATACTTTCAAAGTGACATACTTTTCAGCAAATAACTGAAATTCAGTTTCTAACTTAGCAATCAAAATCTGAGTTTGAGATTTGAAGTTCCCAAAGCATAAGCATTTTTCACAGTATGCACACTAGAGCAATGGAATGGGGTTGTGGGTTTTAAAGTGAAATGCAGGGGCTGGGATTGTGGCTCAGCGGTACAGCACTTGCCTAGCACAGGCGGGGCCTGGGTTCAAGCCTCAGCACCACATAAAAATTAAGGTATTGTGTTGTGTCCATCTACACCTAAAAAAATAAATATTTTTTAAAAAAATACAATAAAAATAAAGTGAAATGTAGGTTTTCTTTCTTCTCTTCTCCAAGCACCCATTCACTCTCCTTGGATCCATGAGGACCAGGGACAAGAGTCAGTACATATGTGATACAGAGAGATCATGCAAGGGCACTGAAATGACAAAGGAAGATCCATTCAAAGTCTGACCCCAAGTGCTATGATCTCCTTGGGTTAAGGAGTTAAGGTTTACCCACTGAGGCTAATAAGATTTGGCTTCTTCTACCATACACAAAGAAAAAAAAAATCTCTTACTGGCTACTTTGGAGCTGGTTGTCATCTTCCACTACTGACTACATCAAAGGCCATCCCAGAGCTGCTCCAGCCAAACTCTGCTCTAGGCACTTTGCCTTAAAGTTGCTCACTGGGATCCCTATGTAAAACACAAAATCTACCTCCCTCAGAAAAAGGTGCTGATCATGAGCCTTCCATCACCAACCAAGGGATGCCCAGACCAAGTGAGAAGCAACCCCAAAGTCATAGGGGGAAAGGCCTCTCCACACAGATGTGTAAGTATGTCCTGAAACCACCGCCACATCAGAACCTCAGTCCTTCCACATATTCCACTTGACTGCAGCAATGTTAATACTGTGCTCAAGAGATTCACTGTGACAAGAGATTCTACAGTCCAACTACCTGAACTCTTGAGCGGAAGACCAGAAACTGATATCATGACATCACACACAAGAGGTAAAAGTACATCTAATACAAAAGGTAATTACATACTTGAGTGCCCTGTTTTAGACATTCTGTCTCAAGGGGACTTTTTGTCTTCCTGTGGTAATCTTTGCTCAGAGCAATAATCTCAATGAAAAAAAAATTCCAAAAACTTGATATTGTATTGAATTTAGTGTTTATATGCTCAGGTTTGACTCAATGAGTCTGTTCTTCATTGGTCTGTCACACAGACAATTCAACTGTCCCCTGTTTCTCTTAGGTTATAATCTGGACTATGCCTCTTTAAATTTCTATGTGGGAGTGGGGATTAGAGAGGGAATGAATTTTGGAATTGAGACGTACCATAAAGAGTGATAATTAAAACAGAAGACATGATAGAAATCATTTTCTTGAGTCTGTCTTTTAAATTTATTATGTTGAATGGGGAAATCCCTTAGAAGCATAGTTAAATTTCATGATGTAGTCAATTTTTAAACATTATTTTGGGGGCTGGGGTGTGGCTCAGTGGTAGGGCACTTGCCTGGCATGCATGAGCCCCAGGTTCAATATCTAAGCATTGCAAAAAAAAAAAAAAATTTAAATGATTTAATAACATAAAACTTCCAAGATAAACAGAGGTACACAGTAAAGGTTTTCCTTTCATCCTTGTCGACTAACTACCTACCATGTCTCTCTCCCTGAAGGAGCCAATATAATTTTCCTATTCTCTTTTCTAACTGATAGCCCCTAGATACTCCATTATCCATGGAGTATATTCCAGGGCCCCAGTAATGCCTAAAATCACAGACAGTACTGAGCCCAACATCCTACATATACTCTGTGTGTGTATATATGTGTGTGTGTGTATATACACACACACCCCTATGATAAAGTATAATTTATAAGTTACATACAACAAAATAATAAAAAATATAATTTAACATTATGTTATTATAAAAGATTTCATCGTGCTGCTCAGAATGGCACACAATTTAAAACTTACAAATTGTTTATTTCTATATATTTCCATTTAGTGATTCTGGACCACTGCTGGCTGTAGGTTAAATGAAATTTCATAAATCAAAACTAGGGCTAAGGGGGTGGGAAATCTGCCATATATACTTTCCCTGCTACTGTCCCAAAGAGCCACTTTTCTCTGCATTCTATGCTTTAATACAATGGATCTCAAACTTCAGCACTGTTGCATCCAGGCCTTGGAGATTCTCATCCTACAGGAAGAGCCGTGCCAGAGAATCTGCATTTATAACACATTCTTTCTTGAGCCATGAGAATGTTGCTGGTGTCAGTACCATCCTTGAAAAACAATGATTTGGTAAAATCAAGTAACTGATGATAGACATGGATGCTCCTAAGTCAAACTGAATGCCCTTCAGTCACCAGGGAGTAGCTTGCAGTCTGCATTAGTTCCCTCAACCAAAACTACTATGGCCTTACTGGAACTACTGGCACACCTGGTAACCACCAAATCTGCAATCTTTACTCTCTTCACACTAGTTTTGTCCCTTCCTATACCCTTTTTCCTTGAAAGACTTTCATTGGTAACACTTCACCTTTAATATTTCTTGAGATGTGCAAAAGGAAAAAACAACCTTCCAATAAAAATGCCTGAAATAAATGCCCCAAGGGCAGAAGGCATTCCCTGAATCAGCCTTAAAAAGATGTGGGTTAAAAATAGTTGGAAGTAAATTTACAAATTTTTTAGATCAAAACCTCTTTAAGAAAAATGAGGAAAAGAAATTCATATGACATCTAATGTCATGGTGAGGATTAATACTGGGCTGCGAGTTATGCTGCAAAGCAAACATATTAATAGAATTGGTTTTAAATACAAATGCATAAGGGAGAGGGTGCAAATGGGTACCAGGAATTGCAATTTAAATGCACATTTATTAAAAGCTTAATTGCTTTTAGGCATCAGAACCAAAGTACTGTCATTGCTACGTATTACCAGATACATCACATTGCAACGAATTAATAAAAATATTATGCCACTTCCCACAGGGTACCTCCTTTGTGAGAGGCAGGTTTTTGGCACACTGGGGCAATAAATCATTACTCCTTATTCTAGAACAAACTGGAAGGATCCTTGGCCCAAAGTGTGTGAACAGTACCTGCTGTTGTGAGGACCCCATCCAATCCCTCCCCCTGAACGCGTGGGACTTCTCAAGGTAGGCCCTGAGCTGAGAGGATGCTGCTTCTCTCAGCACACCTCTCCAGGGAGATTCAGAAAGGAATGCATGCTAACACAGCACAGGCTAAGACTCAGGCAACAGACTGGGTAACTAAGAATAGATCAACTTTCACTGGGAAAAGCATGCTGGCAGGGCCAACTCCTCTTTTGGAAAGAGGGTAGAGCTGGAACACACTGACTAAAACCCTTCCTGTACCCCAACGGCCTGATCTAAAAAAGACCAATGTTATTCCCAAAGACATTTTTACAAACACCCTGAACCCAAAACATAAATTAACATTCTATACCCTCCTTTCTATCACAGGCCTAATCCAGTCATGTGACCTTCCACTTTAAAACCCAGCAATGACATCCCCTTCCTTGTGGCACAAAGTTCAACCCATGACTTTGCCTATGAGGCCATCGAGGATCTGGTCTTTTCCTCTTCTGAGGCTTCTCCTTCCTCTGAAGCACCCGTCAGGCCCCAGGCCCTGTGTCTCAGCTCTGGCTGCCGCTGTTCTCCATCACCATGCCCTGGCTTCAGGCCTTCCAGAGAACTCTAAGCAACAATCAAAGGAGCCAAGCCTTCCTCTTGGCCCTGCCTTCCCGTCACCGCCAGGGCTCACTCCTCTGTCCCAGCACCTTTCTTTCTCACAGCTCTCTCAGCACTGGTGAAACTGTGTGGCACTGCTGGTCTGTGTGGCTCACTCCCTTTTGCACACACTATCCAATACCTAAAGGGCCTGGGTAACAAGATTGTTGTTTTCCGTATCTTTGACCAACACTAGCAGGAATGAAAATACCTCTGACTAATAAACCTCAGGTTGTAGAGAAATGTGTAGCCTCATACACTGCTGGACAATCTGGCATTCACTACTACAAGTGAAAACAATTCTATGCCCTCTAACTGACATGGGTTTCTGTACCCAAGGCACAGGGAGTAAGGTATGCGTGCGTGGAATAAAATGCAGGCTTCATTTGCTGTATTTCTAGGAAACTGAAACATAGAAAACCTGCTCCTGGAATATTTTTATACTTTTTTTTTAAAAAAAGGAAGATTGAAAACAAAAATCCCAATAAAATAAAATGGAGGATTGCATGGTTCTTTTTACTATGAGAATGTAAATTTGTGCCACATTTTACAAAGGCTATTTGAAGTCATATCCCACCCCACCAGCACACACTCTCTCTCAATGACCAATAGTTAACTAGCTAATTAAACTTGTCCAACCACAATAAAAGGCTACGCAACCATGAAAACATCATATAGAAAGAGATTTACTAATAGAAAAAGGTCCTTTGATTATACTGTTAAAGTGAAAATGCTGGCCACAAACTTTTATTTTTGTTCATTTAAAAAAATAAAAACTAGCCAGGCATGGTGGTACATGCCTGTGGTCCCAGCAGCTTGGGAGGCTGAGGGTAGAGAATCATGAGTTCAAAGCCAGCCTCAGCAACAGCGTGGCACTAAGCAACTCAGTGAGACCCTGTCTCTAAATAAAATACAAAATAGGGCTGGGGATGTGGCTCCCTGATCGAGTGACCCCGAGTTCAATACCTGGTACCAGCAAATAGATAGATAGATAGATAGATAAATAGATAGATAGATAGATGCATGCATGCTACATGTCAATATATGCATAGAAAAATTTTGCTTTTAGACTTTTTAACAACAAAAAGTAACTATTTAATTAGATGAACATAAAAAAGTACATTTTAAAACCCAAAATAGAAAAACTATATCGAAATATGAATGATACAATTTTCAAGACTAGATATGTATATTACTTATATAATTCAAAATTATAGTATTTTAACAATTCTGAGGCATATATTCTTTTATCTATGGAATTGGGATATTTATAAAGTGCCACAATAGATGGCACCTTATAAATAACTACCATTTTCTTCTTTCTTATCACAAAAAACCCAGAGCACCCTGATCTTCCACTATAAAACATATCTGAGAGCCACTGAAAGGGTCATTTTGTTAAAAGGAAGATGATCACTAAAATATTTATGTATGAATTGTGCTGGGGTTGTAGCTCAGTGGTACAATGCTTGCTTAGCATATGTGAGACACTGGGTTCGATCCTCTGCACCATTAAAAAAATAAATGAATGTACTGTGTACATGGACAACTAAAAAATATGTATTAAAAAAAAATTTATGTATGGGGCTTAAATGCTGATTTCCTGCATTATTTCTTAGCCTATGACTGAATGCTTAAGCCCCCTCCCCAAAATTCATACATTTAAATCCTAATGCGATGCCACCAGGAAAAGGGGTCTTTGGGAGGTAATGTGGTCATGAAGGTAGAGTCTCTTGGAAATTGAGTGCCCTGGGTAGAAATGAGGAAGTGATCTCACTCTCCACCACAGGAAGACAGCAAGAGGGTGTCCCTCTGCCAACCAGGAATGGGCTCTTCACTAAGAACCAAGGTGGCCATCACCTTAATCTTAAGACTTCTCAGATTTCAGAACTAAAAACAATAAACTCCTGCTGCTTAAGCCACCCAGCCTATGGTGTGTTTGTTATAGCAGTCCAAAGCAGCAAAGACAACTCATAGGGGACACCTCTGCACAGTGCGGACAGGGCTCTCATCATTTTCTTTCTTTTTACATGTTTGTAATAGTCTAAATTTACAACAACCATATGGATTCTTTTAAAAGAAAAAAATTAACACTTAAATAGAACAGCACAAAATGTTCTCACTGAAGAGGGAAAACATGGTAGAGAACCACATTAGAGCAGACATAAATGTGAGTGAAGTTTAAGAATAAAAAAAAAAAAAAAAAACGACTATTCCTTTTTTTTTTTAATATTTTTTAGTTGTAGTTGACACAATACCTTTATTTATTTATTTGTTTGTTTGTTTATTTTATGTGGTACTGAGGATCGAACCCAGGGTGCTGCATGTGCAAATCAAGCGCTCTACCGCTGAGCCACAACCCCAGTCCCCCCACCCCCAAAAAATGACTATTTCTTTTCTTGACAGTCCCCACTTTCTTCTCTGGTATTTCTGAAACCATGGTACATACACAAGAAGTATGAGAGGCATGAGAAAGGAAAAAAAAAAAAATTAAAGCATAAAGGATCCAAGGAAAGCAGAAATCTTTCTTCATCTGCATATTCTGGCCAGAAGAGTTATTAGGAGGAATTCATCTTTCAAACATAGATGGTATTCCTCCTCAGTCTTAAGGCTCTAAGAACAGAGTCTTATCGGAAACTACACTTCTGCTAGATCACCACAAAAGAGGGTTGGGTATACTGCTATAATATCTCTACCACCCTCAGTTTACTGGAAAAATAAGAGAACAGGAAAAAATTCTAATACCTGCTCTTTTAGAATAAATGAACTAGGGAGACACTGAATGGAAATACCCCACCCCATAATCTGAACAAAGTATGTATGAAGCACCAATAGCAGAGATTTTGCTTAAGGAGCTGTTTGTTAAACGAAGAAATAAGCAAGCAAGTTAGCTCTGAATCCCCCTTGTCTCTTTTCTCTTTTCCATCTTCCCTTAAACTTCAGTCATTCTGAACTGCACCAGAATTCTAGAATCTTTAATTAAGGCAAATAAGAAATAACTAGGAATAGAGTGATATATTAACAAACTTATTAAAAAGTAAGACTTAAGTCCAAAATCCTATTTTTCTTGTTACAACTCTCCCTTGACCCACAGTAAACCCAGTAAGCCTATCTTCTGTAATGCCCTGCCTGAAGCAGTCAGCAACCCCTGCCTCCTTTTAAAATGGAAGAAAAGCATTATAGTTTGTATCTGTAATGTTCCTCAAGGTCTCATGTGTTCAGAGGTGGGCTTTTTCCAAAGTGATTCAATCAGGAGAGCTCTGACCTCATCAGTGAATTAATCCATGCATGGCTGAATGCACTACTGGGTGGGACCTAGACAGTGGAAGTTGTGGGGGCGGGGGGGTTGGCTAGAAGGGGTATTTCTTATCCTTTGGTGCAATAATTATGTGTAGCAGTGGGATTTGTTGTCACATATTCATACATGCACATGACACAACAATATAATTTGGTCAAAATCATTCCCCAGTTATTTCACCTTTCCCCTCCTCTCCTCCTCTCACTGATCCCTTTCCCTCCTACTCTACTGATCTCCCTTCAATCTTCATGAGATGCCCACCACCACCGTTTTTCCTCTTTTTTGTAACTTCCATATATAAGAGAAAACGTATAACCCTTTGTTTTCTGAGACTGGCTTATTTCACTTAAAATTCTCAAGTTCCATCCATTTTCCTGCAAGTGACATAATTTCATTCTTCTTTACGGCTGAATAAAACACTCTCTCTCTCTCTCTCTCTCTCTCTCTCTCTCTCTCTCTCACACACACACACACACACACACACACATATATATAAATACCACCTTTATCCCTCTAACCACTGTCAGATACCTAGGCTGCTTCCATAATTTAGCTGGATGAATTAATTATGCTGATACAAACACAGGTATGCATGTATTGCTAGAATATGTTGACTTTAATTCTTTAGGATAAATACTAAGCAGTGGCATGACTATATGGTGGTTTCATTCCTAGTTTTTTTTTTTTTTAATGTTTTATAGTTGCAGATGGACACAACACTTTTATTTTTATGTGGTGCTGAGGATCAAATCCAGAGCCTTACATGTGCTAAGCAAGCACTCTACCACTGAGTCACAATCCCAGGACCACCATTCATTCCTTCCTAGTCTTCTGAGGAACCTTCCCTACTGATTTCCATGTGGCTATACTACTTTACAAACTTACCAAAAGTTTTAAAGTGCTCCTTTTTTCTTCATATTCTCTTTAGCATTTACTGTTGTTTGTATTCTTGAAGGCTGCCATTCTAACCTAAGTGATATAAAAATCTCAGTGTAGTCTTGATTAGCATTTCCCTAATTGCTAAAAATGTTGAACACTTTTTCATGTATTTGTTAGACATTTATATTTCTTCACTGGAGAAGTTTCCTTTTAATTCATTTGTCCGTTTATTGAGTTATTAGGTTTTTTGGTGGTGTTTGAGTTCTTTATGTATTCTGGATATTAATCCTCTGTCAAAAAAGCAGCTAGCAAAGACTTTCTTCACATTCTTAGTTGCCTTCTTTAATGTACAGAAGCTTTTAAATTTGATGCCATCCCATTTATTAACTCTATCCTGAGTTTTAGAAGTCCCATTAAGAAGGAGGCAGCCAATTTAAAAAAAAAAAACAAAAACAAAAAAACACCAATTAACATGAAAAAATATTCAACATCTTTAGCAGTTAGAGAAATGCAAATCAAAACTAAGATTTCATCTCACTCCAGTCAGAATGGCAGCTATCAAGAATACAAACAACAATAAATGGTAGTAAGGATGTGAGGAAAAAGGCACACTCATAACATTGCTGGTAGGACTGCAAATTGCAAAAAATGGAACCAATTTTTCCATATTGGTTCATTGGTTCCAAATGAACCAGTCTGGAAAGCAGTATGGAGAATCCTTGGAAAACTGGGAATGGAACTACCATTTGATCCAGCTATCCCACTCCTCAGGCTATACCCAAAGGACTTAAAAACAGCATACTACAGGGACACAGTCACATGTTTATAGCAGCACAATTCACAATCCCTTTACTGTAGAACCAACCCAGAAGCCCTTCAGTAGATGAATGGATAAAGATAATGTGGTGTATGTACACAATGGAATATTATTCATCATTGAAAGAAAATAAAATCATCACATTTGCAGGTAAATGGATGAAGCTGGAGAATATAATGCTAAGTGAAATTAGCCAATCTATGTCCAATGTCCCAAAAAACCAAATGCCAAATGATTTCTCTTGATTTAAGGATGCTGATCCATAATATGTTGTGTGGGATGGGGGATGGGAGGATTAAATGAACTCTAGATGGGGCAAAGGGGAAAAGGGGAGGGAGGAAAAGGAAGGGGACATAGGGGGGTTCAATGATGGTGGAATGTGATGATCATCATTACCCTAAGTACATGTAAGTCACTCCTGTGACTCTACTCTGTATACAACCAGAGATATGAAAAATTGTGTTCTATACGTGTAATATGAATTGTAATGCATTCTGTTGTCATATATAACAAATCAAAATTTTTTTAAAAATCAGAATACTCTTAGAATCCAGGAGGTCGTCAAGCTGATAAAAATGGGGAGACGATGACTGACACTGCAGGAAGGATGACTAGATTCCCAGTTTCCTGAATTTTCACAAAATGGCTAATTTTACTTATATAAAATATAACAACCAATGTTCCAAAGTCAAAGGCCTTTCTTTATGCTGTCAGATCTGGAACATTTCATTAACAGGTAATGAAAATTGACCTCAAGATGAGATTTTTTCAATAACATACTAATATCATACTCAGCTAGTTGCTACATTCTGAACAATTTTCAGTTACTTGTTAGTGATTTTTAAAAAGTACTCAATTAGTAATTAGTTCTCTAACACACTCTATGGTAATTTCACAATAGAACTATTAACCTTTAATATTAAATGCAAACTGTGAAGCTTTAAACAGGCAATTTTACTCTCCTGGCCTCCATGTCAGGGATATTATTTTATAAAAGTAGACTCTATCTCATGAAATGGAACAAAATCTTTCTGTACGGAAAATTATAATTTACTCAAAGTGAGATATAACAACCAGATAACAAAATCAAAACACTTGAAGTCATCATTCTATTTTTTTTTTAATTTTTAGTTGTAGATGGACACAATATCTTTATTTATGTGGCGCTGAGGATCAAACTCAGTGCCCCATGCATGCGAGGTTAGCACTCTACTACTGAGCCACAACCTCAGCCCTGCAGTCATCATTTCTGATATAAATTGATAACAAAAATTCTCAGGACTACAAAATACAAAAAGGTAGAAAGAAACTACCAATAGCCACTGTGGTGCTGCTAGTGACCCTGCAGAAGGAGGCAGGACCAGATGTCTGATGGCTTCTGAACAGCCTCAGGTACTCACTGAAAGGCACAGTGGACCATTTTCTGCATAGCAGCTGCCACTGGGAAGGAGTCTGCCCACTTCTCAGATCTTGGAAATGCAGGCCAGAGGGTGTGGACCACAGACTTTAGAAACTAACTTCTAGGGCTCCCTCTCCAGGCTAGGGCCCCCCAGGGAGGAGAAAAGAGCTGCAAGGGGAATCAAACTGGAGTAAAACAGTTAACAATAAAGACAAAACAGAAAAGGCAGAGAGAAATGGGAGAGGGGAAACAGGAAATCTCAGATGGCAAGCTGCCTAAGTAAAACCACCAAAGAAGAGAGAAAGAGCTCTAGAAGAGTCAAACAAAAACTATACAACCTAGTCTCCTCCTGAGAGTTGATGAAAACTAACGTCACATAAAAATGAGCAACAGAAAAGTATTGAGATCAGGAGCCAAGCGACAGCTCAGTGGTAGAGAGCCTGCCTAGCATGCACGTGGCCCTGGATTTGAACACCAGCAGAGAAAAGTGCTGAGATCATACCTCATTCAAAGTTGTTAGATGAATGGCAAATATTCCCACAATAAATGCTTACCAAAAATACATAATTTCAAAGTAAGTCAAAACACCTTGGCATGATAAAAGGCATGAAAGAGGTCAGATTTTTTTAATTCAAGAAAAACTTACAAGGAAAAAAATTATTTCAGAAATTAAGATTAACCCACAATAAAAAATTAAAAAAAAAAATAAAGGTAAAGTAATGGAAATAAAAAAAAAAAAAAGAAATTAAGATTATATAGAAAATCAGGATATAAATAAAAAGGACACATGACAAAAAGAAACTATAGTATTCTAGATAGTCTGTAATTTTCTTTCTTATTGATTTTGAAACTTCCAGCTTCCAGAACTGTGAGAAAGTATGTTTGTTTTTAAAACTCAGTCAGTGGCATTTTTTTTTTTTTACCATGACATACTAATACAATGGCTTAGTGAATTAGATAATTATATAAAGTGCCCTTGTAGCCAGCAGCCAGACCACACCAGGCAATCAGAAACTCGTCCAGTGTTCCATCCCTACCACTGAACTTTTCCTCCCTCCAAAAATAATCATTATTCTGATTTTTCTAGTAGTTACTTCTTTCCATTTCTTTATAGTTTCATCACTCCTGTATATGGAAATTCTAAACACTATAATTTAGTTTTATCCAAAATTTTTTTGACTACTTCTTTTTTTAAAGGCGCTTGCTCTGGAGGTGTTTTCTCAGTCTGTACAGTTGCTATAATTCAGCACCTTCCTCTGTCCTCTTGGATTTTTTGCAGATGGGCAGATGAATCCAAATATTTGATCGGATTTCTATTTTATCCCTTCTACAAAGTTACATATTGTAGTGTTTCTTTTTTAACCAAAAAGACATATTAAGGTCCAGTTTTCAACTTCTTAAAATGTTAGATATTGATGCTCAAAGCCTAGACTGACGATTTATTACAGGTTGCAAGATCATGATATTTTAAGTCTGTCATTTTGTTCTCATTTGTTAAATAGGATAATTGTATATGAAAAGGTGGCTGTTCGGTATACTTAGGAAAGTCAGGATAAATGTTTGATTCTTTATTTATACAGTTTTCAAGATAATTAATTCCCTGAACTGAGAAACTGAAGAGCTGAGAAAACACAAAACAACATTTCTCAAAATTAAGTTCACATGATTTCACTAATGATCTTTCTATGTTGCCAAGGAATAGAGCATTCTAAAGCTATCTAAAATGCTCCTATCAGCAGATAAAAAAAAAAAAACGTGTCAATTCCTTTTTACAAAGAATAGTAAACACACTGAAAAAGAAAAACAAAAAAGACACATCAATCTCATTTATGAAAACTGATGAATACTCAAATAATATGCCACAGAAAGAATGTAGCAGCACATGAAAGAATATACTTTATCAAGGATTTCATTCCAACTAGAAGATATAAGGGAAGAATCCTATTCACATTATAAAAGCATAAAAGATACCAGATCACACCAATGTATTAAATTTAGCAAAATTCTAAATAAAAATCCCAACATACTTAATTTGTAAATTTCAATACGATATTAGAAGTTCCCCTTTTGATGAATAAACATCAGGACTTACCAGGTAATTCTGAAATCAGAAAACTATGAAATCAAACATATGGGTATGCTAATAGAGCACGGAATTCTATACGCCCAACAGAATGAATAAAATGAAACAGAAAAACGAGAGCAAGGATGTGAAGTAATCTCCTAGTGTAAATAGACACAATTACTTTAAAAAAAAAAAAAAAAAGTTTGCTGGAATCTACTAAAGCTGACCAGAAAACAATATGCATAAGGGGCAAAGAGAAGAAAGCCAAACAGAAAATATGAAAGAAAATAACAGGACAGAATAATAAACCAACATAAAACTGTTAAAGTGAATGAAAGAGTTATCAAAATAAAGCAGGACATAACAGTAATTTTACTCCTAGAACCAGACCCAAGAGAAGTACATATATACCTTCATCAAACGATAAATCCAAGTATAGTCAGGGTTTTTCCTAATACCCAGACAAACCATCATACCTAGGACAAACCAAATGCCTCTCTGTGGTAGAACAGGTAAGTAAATTATATATTCACACAATAGCACACACACAAGAAAGAAAAGCCTACAATAAGATGGATAAACAACACTAAGTTCAAGAAGTCAGATACCAAAGTCTGTATGATCACATTCATACAAAATTCACAGCCAGGTAAAATTCTCCTACAGTGCTGGAAGTCAGGCTCAGTGTTCACCCTTAGCTGGACAAGGGCAGGAGGATTAATGTCAGTACCTAAAGGGTCACTCTGTGGTTCTGGACTCTTGATCTAGATGCTGGTTACCAGGGAGTGATTACTTTGTCCAAACACCAGACTAGGGCTGGGGTGTGTCTCAGTCAAACAGCACTTGCCTAGCATGAATGAGGCCT
Organism: Marmota flaviventris; assembly: GCF_047511675.1. Classification (NCBI taxonomy): domain Eukaryota; kingdom Metazoa; phylum Chordata; class Mammalia; order Rodentia; family Sciuridae; genus Marmota; species Marmota flaviventris. The sequence continues at coordinate 172,276,580 of NC_092500.1, forward strand.
TGGGTTTAATCCCCCAGAGTCACAAAAATAAAAATAAAAAATAAATTTAAAAATTTACCAGGTTACATGTATATGTTCTACTTTACTGCAACTATGTTCTACTTCAATACAAAATTTTTATTTTAAACATTTTAATGAAAAGAAGCTGGCCTAAGAACAAGCAGACAGGAAAAACAGAACAGAGTAAGAGTTCAGAAACAAGTACAAATAAAGTGAAGTACTTAAGTGTATATCTTATATGTATGGTATTTTAGATAGCTTTTTCCAACACTGTGAGTAGAAGACCTGATTAGAACAATTTTGGAGGAGGAAAATTTATGTGGGAACTCACAGTTTTAGAAGTCTCAGTACATAGCCAACTCCATTGCTCTGGACCTGGGGTAAGGCAGAACATCATGGTGGGAGGGTGTGCATAAGAAAAGCACTCAAGATATGACAATCAGGAGGCAGAGAGAGACTCCACTTACCAGGAACAAAATACATACCCCAAAGATACACCCACAATGGCCCATTCTTCCTACACTCACACCTTACCTGCCTACAGTTACCACCCAGTTAATCCCTACCAGGGGATTAATGCACTGATTAGGTTAAAACTTTCATAATCCAATCGATTCACCTCTGCCTTGTCTCACACACGAGCACCTAGGGGACACCTATATCTAAACCATAGCACAGGCATTCGAATCATGGTAATAAACAGTGCTAAGCTATTTCTGTAGCCCTGTAAGTGAATTTCTACATTTTACTTCTTAAAAAACGAAAACGAAGTCCAGATATGGGCCAAAGAAATGAATATAGAAAATGAAGCAAAGTATCAGAAGAAAGAACACAGGTGAAATTTCTTTTGTCAACCTGTGAAGGAAACCTTTGAAACATGACACCAAACCCAGAAAATAATAAAAGTAAACAACAATAACTTAAATTTCATTTAAGGGCTAAAGATACATCAACCAATACCCAGCCACTCAAAAGGTCATAAGACAAAGTTAGGGAGAAAAAAAAAAAAAAAAAAAAACATACCATATGAACTAAAAGTTTTCTTCTGTGATATGGAATATGGGCAAAAGACATGAATAAAACATTTACAAAAAAAAATCAAAATAAGTGGCCATAAAAAGAAAAGGCATTCAAATTCAATCAAGTACTACAAATTAGTATACACATTTTAGATATCAGATTAAAAGACCATGTTTCCTTGAAGGAAACAGATTTGCACCTATTTTAGATTATTTCTTATCTCATATCTGAGTCCAGAACTATTCTACTAAGTACTAGCACAAGTATTTGAGGAAACAAAGACATGCAAGATGTTGAGTCAGAAATCAAATTTCAAAGTAATACATATATTGCAGAATCCCATTTCTATAAAGATACCTACAAAAAATATAAGGGAAGAATCAATAAACTTTTAGCAGTGGTTACTTCTGTGTGGTAAAATTATGGGGAATTTTTGCTTCATGTTAAGAATTCATCTATATTTGAAATCATACTGTATCAAAATTTTTGTAAGGTGAAAAAAAAATTAACGAGATGACAACCAGAAGAATGAGAAGTTAAACTCCATTTATGTGTGATGGGCCAAAATGCATTCTACTGTCATGTATAACTAATTAGAACAAATTTTTAAAATGAATGGGATGAAAATATTTTAAGAATGTCCATGTTTTTTAAATTTTTTTTTTAATGTGTATAAACCATCTGTAGAAAACAAGGAGAAAGTAAATGTGATTACACAAGAGCCCACTCCACCTGGGGTTTTGACTTACAGTGACTCTGAAAAAAAGGAGCCAGGCAGAATGATCTCTTAAAATTCCTTCCAACCTTGAAATCTTCTTTTTGTTCCCTTCCCTTTTCTTCTTTCTTCCTCCTTCAATCATAATAGATATATATATTTTTCAACTTTTCACTGTACTCAATGGACAAAGTGCTATGTTAGCTTTCCTTAACTTATAACACAATGTTAGAATTCCTCCTGGAACTCAAGCTCGACTGCTTTCTATATGACTCTTCTGTGAGCATCCCATAAAATATGCCCCTGCCACCAACCTCTTCAGGATATTCTTCCAGTTGCTCTTTTTTCCCTCTAATGATATAAACATTCGTTGGATATTTGGAAAATAATAATTTTGTTCCACAGTACTCAAAAGCTAAAATCTCTACCGGTAAAAGTAAGCAACCTTGTAACTGCCTAATTTTTCTCCCTCCCCTCCTTTTTTTCTTTTCAGGGCTGGGGATGGAAGCCTTACACATACTAGGCAAGAACTCCACCACTAAGTTACACCCAAGCCCATTCTTTCCCAACTTTAAATGTTTACTAAACTTTAACCCAAGTTGATGAATACTAATAAAAATATAATCACAACACTGCCACATTTTGACAGGCAGATGTATATAAAAAAAAGTCATTACATTTCAAAATATTTACACATTTATTTTGGAAAAGTAGCTAAAAGACTGAAAATAATTGTATAAGAGCAATGAACTTGAATATAACTTACTATAGTTTTTTTTTTTTTTTCAGATGTTGATGGACCTTTATTTTATTCATTTATTTATATGTGGTGCTGAGGATCACACCCAGTGCCTCACACATGCTAGGCAAGCGCTCTACCACTGAGCCACAACCCCAGCCAACTATAGTTTTTACTATTTCATCAGTTGAGAATGGGAGATTTTAACCTTGGTGCATGCTCAGTGAGAAGAATCTAAAATAATTCTACCCAGGTAAATACAATGTGACATTTCCCTAAAAAGCTCATGCAAACTAGGAAGCACTGTTAGAATAAACAAGAGAGCAGTGTGAAAGTGAAGTCAGATAAGACAACCTAGGTTTTCCTGTCACAAAATTAAGCCCTAAGATCCATTTGCTGTGATTCTCCATCATGTACAACCAGAAGAATGAGAAATTATATACTCCATTATATATAATCTACCAAAGTACATTTTACTGTCATGTATAACTAATTTAAAGCAAAAAAATTTAAAAGATCCTTTTGATAATCTCTCAGCCAATAAGTATTTATTTCTGTTTTTTCTCAAGCTTTCTCAACACATCCACTTACATTTTTTCACGTTTTCCTCAACTTTAAAAATGCCAAGTCAGTCTTTAAAAGTTCCTAGTGTTTCCTATCAGCCAAGGAAATTATGATTGATAAGTCTGTATTAATATTGCAATGTGGGCTATAAAGAAGCAAACAGGATCCTTTTATGAGAAGGAATGAATATGCTCTGTTCAAAAGGAGATACTAAACTGAAGGTTGGATGTGACTTGAATCAAGATCATTGGAAAAAGGGGAGAAAATGGTAATCAAACTTATTAACAAATTACTATAAAAACAAAGAAGTCTCTTTTCTCGATTTACATTGGGCATATATAATGTTTTGCTTAAGTATACTGAATTCATATAAGACCTTTGTTTGTTTGGTACTGGGGATTAAACCCAAGGGTACTCTACCACTGAGCTACAGCCCCAGTCCTTTTTATTTTTTTATTTTGAGACAGGGTCTCGCTAAGTTGCCCAGCTAGCCTTGAACTTGCAATCCTCCTGCCTCCCAAACTGCTGGTATTACAGGCATGCACCACCACACCTAGCTAGAATTCACATAAGATCTTCAGAAATGTTTTCCGGCCATTAGGATAAAGTATTGGAACATACCAGTGATACGACCTATGCAAAAATGAACTGTGGGGGGACCTCCCTCAAATATCGTGGACAAGCCCTTAGAGGCTTATCCCAGATGACATCTGGGTGAATCACTGCTCTAATCTACATCATTCAAAGTTGAACACATTTTTAAAGCTAATATTATGTTTAGTGGTTTTTTTTTTAAGACTTGAATCTAGATCACATTATAAATCCTGGGAAGGACAGAGGCGAGAGAGCAAGGGAGAAGCAAATGCACCCCACACTTGAGGCTGTAGCTCAGTGGTAGAGCGCTTGCTTCACATGCGTGAGGCTCTGGGGTCAATCCTCAGCACCACATATAAATACATACATACATACATACATACATAAATAAATAAATAGTGACACACACACACACCCCAAAAAGAGTTTTTTTTTTTTAAAAAAAAAAAAAGAATACTGTGTCCATAGGGCTGGGGTTAGGGCTCAGTGGCAGAGTGTCTGCCTAACGTGTGATGCACTGAGTTTGATCCTCAGCACCACATAAAAATAAGAAAGAAGGTATTGTGTCCATCTACACCTAAAAAAAAGAATACTGTGTCCCTACCAGGATGAAATTTCCTGCAACTAAAGAAATTCTACTAGACTTTTTTCATAATATATATTCTGAACAAAGATACTCATTCCCCTTTTACCTTCAACAACATCCAACTGCTTTATCGCACTAATCTGTTTGCTTTTGTTTAGCAAAAGAACAGAATTAAGTTAGTAACACAAAGCCAAAAATGACAATTTGCCCTTCAACTAGCTTTTGAACAGAAAGTTACTCCTTTCAAACCCCTTTACAAACACACATAGTCATTCAGTCAAAATTCCCAACAACTTTTCTAAATAAACCATTTTTACTGCCTATAACTAAGCAAAAATATTACTGGGTCACTGGGGCTTGAAAATAACTGAATTCAGGCTGACAGATCTCTCACAGATGACAAGCCATGCACTGATGTGGATGGATACGCAATGGATTGGTATTCTTCTGACAATGATAATAGAACCAACAGAGTAATATTAACAAAATTTTGCTATTTGAAAGATTTTAATTACTAATTTTTTAAAGACAACCAGAATACAGTTAGATTATTCTATTTATCCAGAGAATTATAACTAAATTCAGTTTGATCAATAAGAAACTGAGTCAGTATAAAAATAACCAAAGTACAATAGAGAACAGCTCCATGAACAACTTAGCGCAAGGTTTACAGTCCTTTAGATAACTATTCTCAACCAACCCAAATAAATCAATTTTCTGGGTCAATAAAGATCTCAAAGAAACAAAGGCCCCCATTAGAAATGAAGAAATGAAATAACACATGCATGCAGCACATATAACAGCAAGAAGTGCTGAAATATGTGACCAGTCCAGAGAGGAATCCTTAATATTTAGTATTTTGTTCACTTGGAGCCCTGACATGGAAGCTATAAAGTATAATAATTTTTTTTCAAGTACCTAAAACACAAGGAAGAACTTCCTTTTAATGAGAAGCAATATCTGATCACAGCACAGGACTGGTTTTTATGGTTTCTCCTCCACAGGTAGTAGAGGCAGTACCATCTAATTCTTACTATGGACGACTGGATTTCTAATATTTCAGTATGGGATCTCCATCCTTCCAGGTGATCAAGCCAAAGCCTCAAGAAGTGTCTTGGACTCTTCCTCCTTCTCTCACACGTATACCAATCCATCAACAAATCCTGCTCCCCTTTCCTTCAAATTGCACTTCTTATCACTCCTTCAACTATACCACAGGGGTGAGGCCAACATTCCCTCAGGACTGCTACAAAACAGTCTTCCCAACTGGTCTCCTGCTTTATCCCTGAGTTTCAAGATTAGTCCCAACATGAAATTCAAAGCCGTTCTTCCAGTAAAGAAGCTGGCCTTTGCCCTTCACTTCTGGGAGATAATCTGTGCTGCATATAATAAAAGTATACTTGTTTAGAATGGAGGCTGGCCACACTAAATCTCTGGGGAGGGATGGTCACATCAATCTTAAGGTGGAGGGTGGCCATGCCATAAGACCATCCCATGACTGGGGTGGTGGCCTAGGGTCACGGTCATCAGTATAACTGGAGACTGAGTTAAACTCTGTGGGCAATCAGTCAAGACTATGTAACAAAGCCCCAATGAAAACTGGATGCTGAAACTCAGGAGAGCTTTCCTGGTTGGCAATATTCCTTGTGTAGGGTCACATATCAATATCAGGAGGGCAACATGGCTTCACTCCATGGAACGGAAAAGATGATTCACATTGGAACTTCCCTAGTCTCTGCCCCATGAATCTTCCTGTGGCTGACTAATCTGTATCAAATCTTTCCACTTTTTATGATATAAGAGATGGAATCTAGGGCCTCAGTCTTGCTAGACAAGCACTCTACCACCAAGCTACATCCTCAGCAACAAAATTTCTTTTAATAAACCATAACCATGAGTATAACAACTTTCAGTAAGTTCTGAGTCCTTTCAGCAAATTATCAGACCCAAAGAAGATTTAGAGACATGATCTTCCCCGCAACCCCCACCACCTGGCAAACTGCAGTTGCTGTGGAAGTGAGGGGAATCTTGGGGACCACACCCTCAAAAATCACAGCTTGGCTAACTCTGGGAAGATATCGACAAGTGTGTTTCTATTTTTCTTTCAAATTAATTAACAAGTTTTCCAGAGCACATGTAATCTCTCTGCCTTTCTGTCGGCAGTGTCTCTGCCTTACATCAGGTCTGCCCTCCCATTCCTTAAAAGAAGACAAAAGTACCCTCCCTGTCCTTGCTTTCCATTTGCAGTCCCCATCCTTCTCTCCAAATCTTCTCAGCAGTCTAAAGAACTATTTGAATTCTAAATTCTATCATACTCTTCTAAATCTCTTATATCAAGTTTCTGCTGCTCCTGGAAAGGAAAGAACCACCAAGGAATACAAAAGGTTTTCTAGCAATCCCATCTTGTGTTTAGCTGAGCTGCATCAGGGTTGAATACAAGCAGCAATCTCATGGCTAGGACCAACATTTCATCCTGAAGCCCCAGCCACTAGCACCTGCTTTGACCAGTCTTGACACTATTTACTCCCTGGAACTGTGCTCATTTTACAGCTTATTTTATTACTCAAAAAGATTCCACTTGGCTTGGTTACAGTCACCATAGCCTTACTGTCTTGCTTCAGGTTTCCAATTTGTAAATGGCACTATTTAACATTTAGGCAGATTGAATTCTCTGCCTTACTAGTTAATTAACAGTCGTGTATTCAAGTGATAATCTGATATGTTTAAAACCAAAAGGAAAAATCTGTTCTTGATTCAGTATGACCAAAGACTTTATAATCTGAATACTTAAAAATCTAATTTTATAAAATAAAGGACACCCTCCCAAGAGAAAATAATTTAGTGAAGCTTTCATGATAGTTGTGCGTTATCTTTAAGATAAGGAACCTTAATGGAATATCCTAAATGGGAGTCAAGAACTAGATGCGCACAAATAAAGTTCTACGCCTCTTTAAAAGAGCATAGACTACTGCATATAGACACGGTTTCCCCTGGGCCACTGCAGCCGTCTCTCGGGATGGACTTTAACAGCATCCTCACTAAGCATATATCCTCATCACAAGCAGGGACTACTGCAGAAACTCACCAACCGTCCTCCTGTTGCTCAAACTGGGGGCCCACTTACCTATTTTCCACCCCACACCACTGCAGTCAGAGTGATCTTACTCAAAATGCAATTCTGATCTTTTATCAAGAAGGACTTCTGTCAAACCCCTGACACTCCCTGCCCTGCCTCCCCTCGGCCTCTCTGTTATCCAGATTGTACTCTTCCCTCAGACTACAGACCTCACCTTACCAGAGAGTTTCTAGCTGATGGTTCCCACAAAGGAGGACACCCCCACACCCCTTCACTTCTGACACCAACCTTTCAGCACTGATCACTCTTGCCTAGCACCTTCTCCACTAGGCTAGATACTTGAACAGGAGAGTGTCTTTCTCTCTGTGTTTTTTGTTTGTTTGTTTTGTTTTTTGGTACTGGGGATTGAACTCTGGGGCACTCAACCACTGAGCCACATCCTCAGCCCTATTTTGCATTTTACTTAGAGACAGGGTCTGAGTTGCTTAGCGCCTCACTTTTGCTGATGCTAGCTTTGAACTCGTGATCTTCCTGCCTCAGCCTCCCAAGCCACTGGGATTACAGGCTTGTGCCACTGCACTTTTCAGTCTCTCAACAGTTCAGCTGTGCTTCTTACTGCTGTATTACAGTGCTCTGCACAGGATGTGTTGAATGAATGAATCAAGAAAAATAACATGTACTCACTCTGAAGGTTTCAAAGTCTATTATTACTACCAATTATGTAATTCTGTTAATACCTCTTTACAAAAAAAAAAAACCACAAAAGGAAATATTTCTTTAAAGTGAGAGTTGTTTGTTTATAATTCGAATACTAGACAGTTTTTCAACAATACAACTTTAGTCTATAGGGGTTTTTGTTGTTTTGTTAAAGTATTTTGAGTAAGAGAATATGTCTTCACTAAGGATTTAGCAAAGAAAGAATATAAGTGCAGAAATAATGGCTGCCCAATGAAGTTTCATTTCAAATTAATTTTCAAAGTCAATTAATATCATGCCCAAAGGGCTTTACAACCAAGACCAAAAGCTTTCTTTTGTTAAGCAAGGGGTCAAACCTATGTTTGAATGTGCTAAATTTTAAAGTAGGAAAAACTTTCCTCATAGAGGTTCAATTCCTTTATAAATAGTACCTATCAGGTTACAATTAGTGGTAAACACTATGGTCTAAGTTGAAAGAAAAGAGGTCAATGTAAAAATTAGTCCTTTTAAAAGGACACAGTTAAAATTAAGAAAACTGTCAAGTGAGGGGGCACGAAGTACAGAAAGTTGAGTTGATTTCTAAATAAGAAAACTATTTAGGATAAGATGGCCTGCACAGAGCGCAGCACCAAGTCCCCAGCATTCTGAGGGAAGCATGCAGATGGAGGTGACTGCTCTGGCCAAGGCCTGCTGCTCGAAGCATGGGAAAGAACTGCAGGGTTTTTCATTACAAACATCTTTCATCCTTTTGTTTATTTGTTCTATATCCTTCACTACCTTCATCAAGATCATGGACTTTCTACTACTTCTACCACCAGAACTTAGCAAAGTGCCTAATATATATCAACAGAAAGAATTAAGTGAGTATAGTGAAAAAGGGAGTTTCTGCCACAGCAGAACTTCCTATATGGTAACCTCCAGGGTTTATGTAAGTATGAGGGATCATCACAAACCACACACACCAACAATCAGGTGCAAACTGCATTCCTTCCTCACTCTCTCTTGATGCACAGAGGAAGACCTACCTGCTCTGGTAGATCAACCCTTCTACCTTCCCCTAATCACCCAGCTTTCCTTCTCCATGGCAGCCTTATTTTCATTAAGAGACACCCAAGTCTCTTCCAACAGTTCAGCATCTCCATGGCTTCCAGCTCCCTTACTCCCCAAACCTCTTCATACTCAAACTTCTTCACAATGGAAGACTACATTTCTTTACCACCTACTCAACTCATGCAAATAGGAATTTATCAAACCATAAAACTAAAGATGGAAATGATTTATGTACAAAATTATTAAAGTCATTTATTTAAACATCTAAGAATTTATGAAATGACAAACTTGTCCAAGTCCTCCATTCTAAGCATTCTTCCTCCTCTCCAATTTTCTATCTAACCCATCCCCCACCTCACTTTTTACTGTGAGGAGCTCAGAATCTCCACTAATTACAAACTACGCTGTGTATTTCTGCATAGGTTTTTGTTAGTTTTGTTCCCCCTACTTAGAATGTTCTCCAATCTTCTGTTGATTTAATAACCTTTCATTCAAGGCCAAACTCCAGTGACATCTCCCCTCTGCTGCTGTCCCTATCCTCACAGCTGAAATAAAATTAACTATTCTCTTCATTGGGCTCCCCTGGAACTTTACTCAGTTCCCTGAGGGGACCCGACCCATCACATTCTATTTCCTTACCTGCCTGTGAGCTGAATTTATGGAGGACAGACACTGTTTTAATTTAAGTTATAAAAATGTAAAAGATCTGAAAGCCCCTGAAACTGGGTGCAAAATTGTGTATGTCTCAATACTGCTGGAGGAAAAAAAGTCTACAGCAGTTAGTTCCCCAAAGAAGGAAATGGCCCAGAACAAGTTACAAATCACTGCCCTACAATCAAACACACTATAGGGCACACAGTAGACACCCATTAAGTGTCTATTAAACTGTCATCAATATACTACAAAGTGACTGCACAGTAGTAAATCAAAATACTTAATTTGGGAGCAAGAAGAGACAAAGTCTTGAGACTAATGGTAATGCAGCAATGCTGGTTTCTTAGACTGAACAAACATCACGATAACATAAGATGTTAAGAGGAAAATGGGCAAAATGTACACAGAAACTCTGTGCCCTCTTTATGACTTTTCTGTAGACCTAAAATTGTTCAAAAATAAAAGATTTAAGAGTCTCTCTTTATTTAGTTACAAAAACTCTTAGATTTTCAGTTTCCAAACTTCAAAGAATTATTAGCAAACAGACCAGTAGTACTAAGTCACATGAATATGTTATAAAGGGTATTATACTCAAACCAAAGCAAAACTCCATTATGTAACAAAAATTATAATTAAACTTAGAAGTTAATGATTAGCATTTATTTCATGATAACAAAGACTTCAATAGGAAATTTTTGACTTTTCAAATCTAAACCACCCAAGCTCATATGCGCAAAGCACCAGGAAACAGAAGAGGGAAGAACAGACAACACACGTTGACCAACTGCTAGTACCATGACAGAACAGGGTGCAATGGAGGCAGAGAGCAAGAGCCTCTAACGTCACCATGGAGAAACTGGTAAAACTGTAAAAGTAAAGTTTAGAATGAGGCCTGTAAGATGAGAAGCATTAGCCAAGGAAATAGGAGGACTAAATGTGCAGACGGGATCAGCACCACAAGACTCTGAGTAAAAGAACATAGCAAGGCACTCAGGACAGCTACTGCTAGAAGTATGAAGCAGAGAAATGCAAGAAATGGGCAGCCCAACTTTACAATCTAGTAGGGTGCCATGTCTAAAAGCCTGACCTTAAGTTGCTTTTGATGTCCCCCAAATTTTGGAGCAACCAAAAACTTCTATATTTAACTTGCTACTTCCATTAAGACCCTGACCAACACAACCTCTCCTGAAGAAAATTCACCTCCACACCATAAACTTCAACAACAAAAAGAATTAATGTTTAAGCATAGATCTCTGTGCTGAATTCTATTTATACAATTTTATTTGTCCCTGGCATGTGTACAAAGACAGGGAAAACAAGCTTATAAAAATGCAGAGATGACAAAAACCCAACACAGACACAGCTAACAGTAAGTTCTACACTTAGGTTCATATATACCAACTGCACAAACATAGATATGGATGAATTAGGGAGGGAGGATATACATTCCAGAACACTAATCCCACCCTACAGCACACCAGCCAAAAGAATAAAGCAAACCTTTTTAGGCTTCCCCCCTTCTAGCAGGGCACTTGATTTAAAAAAGTATGGGTCATGAGGCCAAACTACACAACTGTGAAACCCACATACACAACTTATTAGCTGCATAGTGCCAAGCAAATTAGTTAGCTTCTTTGGGCCTTGGTTTCCCTCTTCATGAAGTATGGATATTAACAGTACCAGACTCGTGGATCTGACATTTAAATGAGTTAATACATGCCAGTTATTATTAATGTGCACTATGTAAAACCACACATGTACTCAATTCTCTGGGCCCTCAGAGACTAACCACGGTTTTTTTCTCCCCCTCAAGAAAGCATGTCATTGGAATAGTAAACATTATCTTCAATCTGCTTCATCTACTACATATGATTTAAGTCAGTCATTCTCAAAACTTAGTTTACTGTTAATAACACATCCTATACAACCCATGGATAATAACCACACTTCAATGTGTAAAACACTTAGGAGGAACACTGATCTAGAGACTGCAATAAAATAGACAACGGCCCACCACACCCTAATTTTGCTTGCCTATCAGTTGACCATGTGCTCTAAGGGACCCAGGGCCCATCTCCATACCTTGAAGCCAGCACGTTAGCATCCTCCAAGAACTTATGCAAAATGCACACCCTCAACCCCCAGTGCATAAACACGGGGTAAAGCCCAAGCTTTAACAACTTCTCCAGGTCAGTCTGGTACACACAAGTTAGAAAACCACTGAACTGGGGCTCGGGATGTGGCTCAAGTGGTAGAGTGCTCACCTGGCATGCGTGAGGCACTGGGTTCGATCCTCAGCACCACAGAAAAAATAAAATTAAGATATTGTGTCCACCTAAAACTAAAATAAACATTTTTTTTAAATAAATATTTTTTAAAAAAACTAAAAAATAAACATTTTTAAAAAAAGAAAGAAAACAACTGAACTAGCAATGACGACTCCACAGCTTATCAACAACTGATTTAGAAGTCACTAAGCAGGGAGGTGCAACCTTTGGACGTTCTGTTTACTCTTACACGTGAATACAAAGAGGGAATCTTAATCCTGGCCTTCCAATGATGAAGACTGCTGATTTGATGCTAAGAACTGCAGCAACCATCTCATATCCCCACAAGGACAAGGCAAATGCACATCTGCCATGCTGGGTCCTCACCTAACCAAGCTAGTAAAATAAGTAATCATGGACCTCCGCCACCCAAGAGTCTCCTGAGACTTGAGATAATACCACACTTCATCAAATATAAGATTCATCAACGTAAGATGCATCATTATTCTATGAATCATCAAGGAGAGAGATGCTACCAATCTAAGTGATGTGCCATTCACTTAAACATACCACATGTCTCAATTTCAGGAATGTTCAAATTTGAAAAAACATGTATATCTAAAGTAAAAAAAAGTAAATACCTTATTGTTTAAGCTAGATGAATAGGGTTTCTCTGGTTTTCCTGCTAAAAACATCACACATGATATTTTTAAAAAAATTTTTTTTCTTTAGTTGCAGATGGACATGTGCCTGTATTTATTTGAATGTGGTGGAGAGGATCGAACCCAGTGTCTCACACATGCTAGGCAAGCGCTCTACCACTGAGCTACCACCTCAGCCCCACAAATGATATTTTAACAGGATATTCTATTTAATTTGGACATTCACTAATGTCCACATTCATATTCATGCAGAGTACATGAAACATAGGAGAGAATAACATGGGGAAGCCTGAAATGTGTGTAGACTGAAAAAATATGGCTTAGAAGAAGTCATCCTAACTGTCCTCAAATATTTGAGGGCTGGACAACTGCAAAAGGATTAGATTCTGGTTGCTCCAGATAAAGCTAGGAAAAGAAGATTTAAGATAGGAATTAATACCAATGTAAGGAGCTGTCTTCAAAATGGTTTATACATTCAAGCAGAAACAACACACTCCAGAAACTTAAGGGTATGCTTCCTGCACTGGATGAAAAGGAAGATCAGATGGTTTAGGAAGGAGGAAAAGTTGCTTCACCTGTGTAGGCTGTATGACATTAATGAAAAGAGAAGAGGCACCTTAAGAGTGTACCCACAGAGCGGCCTTACTTTCCCAAATGGTGACTTAGGTTCACCAATATCACAATCTAAAGTACAATGAATGTCACGATCAACTATGGAAGGGGGAAAATCCTGATTTTTCTATTATTGGGTAGTTCAGGGGTTTTGTTTGTTTGTTTATATTTCACTTAGAGGCAGCTAAACTGGAATTTGTTCTAAATCTCTGTAGCCCTTGCCCCAGCATTTGCTGAAAGTGCAGGCAAGACAAAAATGTACATAAAGAGACATCAAGCCAGACATGGTGGCACACACCTATAATCTCAGAAGCTTGGGAGGCAGGAAGATCACACTGACTTAGTGACGTTGTAAACAACTTAACAAGACCCTGTATCAAAACAGAAAATAAACAGGGCTGAGTGTGCCTTAGTAGTGAAGCACCCCTGGGTTGAATCCCTGGTACCAAAAAAAAAAAAAACAGACATCAAACGACAACCAATTCTCAGCCCCACTATCTTGGTAAATTACACGCATGGGATTCAGAATAACAATGTGAAAATAAGTTGATGTCATGGCTACAGTCCCCCTGTCTGCAGTAAAGAAGGACAAACAAGGCCAGGTCAGCACTGCTTCCTTCCTATCTGCTTCCCTACTGGGTCTGTCTATTCAGGAGCAGAAAGTCAAATCATCCCACAGGCGTCAGCTTCAATTCTGGTGCAGCAGTGAGGTTTGAAAGTGCCTCAAGCAGAGCCCTCAGCTCTCTGATCCTTTGCAGTATCAAACTCTGCAACTGAGTGTCACAGCAGCCATGCTAGGAATGAGGTCAATTACTCTGGGTACTCGCTAGACCTTCTCTTTTTCTCCACCCCTGGGGTCCAGGCTCTTTCCCAGCACTCACTCCATGCTGTCATTAGCCCTTTCCCCTCCATGTAACTGCCTCTACATTCACACTATTCTCAGTCTTCTCCTTGATGGATTCCTGTGGGGAAAATGAAAGATATGAAGGGAAAAAGGGAAAAAATGAAATGACCATTTAAGAGGTTCTTGTTTTAAGTAACTGTTTTAAAAGGCATATGGCCAAAATATAGTAAATACACAGGAACATACACTTACATACCTAAACACACACACAAAAACATCGATGTCATACGATGAGGTGCCTTGGTTCTTAGAATCCCACTTTTCTCTTTCCATCCACAAATTTCTCACTACACTGTTCTTCTGTAAATAAACACATAACCGTTCCTCAGTATTCACTTGTCAAGACGTGAAACACCAGCCTTGGACACCTGCGCCCTGTTCCCTAGACCAACACCACCACTTGCTTAAGTAACAAGGCACTGAAGCTTTGTTTACTAATAGGAGAAACCACCTACCTTCCCACTTCACCTCCCTAATAGGAAGCTCAAGGCAGATAATGTATGCATGAGTGCACTAAAGAACAGGAGGTACCAACAAGGTTCAGATACTTCTTGAATCCAAGAAAATCCTCTGGAGACACATGTCAATACTGAGTAATCCAACCTTTCCCTTGCCTATAACTACTTTAAGCAAGAGTACAGGTCCACTAACTTCCGAGGTTCTATAAGAATTTTAACCAAAGTTATGTTTCTGGTTTACAGGTTTACACAGAGACAAACAAACTGGGGGCAATGAGGTTGCTGGAAAGGCAGCAATGCACTCTTGAGCAACAGCATCCTGAGCTTCAATCAGTAGAAATCATAGTTTACTATCAAGTATTTTTGGTTTTTTGCCAACTCAGATTTCAGAATAAACAGAATACACTAACTCTTAGGTTATACTCCTGAAAATTAGCAGCCAATCTCAATCCTGTCTGATCCATCAAGGACAAAGTAGCCAAGAAACAACAAAAGGCATGTAGAACTAAGGCCCTCAAACTCTTATTCAGATAGTCTCTCTTCCTCCAGTTTTTGTTGCTATAACAGAATACTTGATACTAAGAGAGTTAAAAACAATCAAAGTTTATTTGGCTCACAGTTCTGAAGGATGGAAGTCCAAGAGCATGGCACCAGTATATGAAAAGGGCGTTCTTGCGGCAACACGACATGGTGGAAGGCAGAAGCAAGAAAACACACATGCAAGACAGAAACCACAAGAATAACAGGAAGCCATATTTATAATGAGCCCACTCTCAATGACATTAATCCATTCAGGAAGTAAAACCCCATGATCTAGTTACCTCTTAAAGGTCTTACCTCAAAATACCATTGCAGTGGCAATTAAATTCCAATTTGAGTTTTGGAGAGGACATTGAAATCATAGCATGGTCATTTCTAGCTCATGCAAAGCTAGAATTTGTCTTCTCCTGAATATACTGTCTTATACTATCTTACGGTATGAGGGCAATAGTTCTGAAAAAGTTATGTGCAGTTGTCACCGTTCAAGGTTCTGCCAAATGACTCTAACTTTCCATATTTGCAAACAAATTAAAACAGGTACTATCCACTAATTTTTAGCTGTACTTCACTTTTGCCAGTAAATAACTAGCTATAAAGTTGTATATAAATCAAGCCAGATTTATTACTGTGTTGGGTCAGTTCAGAAATGTATTTTTACAAGGAAGAAAACTTCAAAACCACAAAGATGTTATCAAAAGCAGTGCACAATGGCACATACCTGTAATCCCAGCAACTTCCGGAGGCTGAATTAGAAGGATCACAAGTTCAAGGTCAGCCTGAGCAACTTAGTAAGACCCTGTCTTAAAATAAAACTGGACTGGGGATATAGCTCAGCAATACAATGCTTACGTAACATGTACAAGGCCCTGGGTTCAATCCCTAGCACCTCAAAAAAAAAATTAAAATTAAAATAAATTCATGGGGCTGGGGATGTGGCTCAAGCGGTAGAGCGCTCGCCTGGCATGCGTGCGGCGCTGGGTTCGATCCTCAGCACCACATACAAACAAAGATGTTGTGTCCACCGAAAACTAGAAAATAAATATTAAAAAATCAAAAAAAAATAATAATAAATAAATAAATTCATAAAGATCATGAGTCCCTTACTACAATCTGAATGTGTTTTAAGCCCAAATTCCTAAACTGAAACCTAATCCTCAAGGTGATGATGGTATTACAAGATGGTATTACAAGATGGGATTTGGGGATGTGATTAGGTTATGTGGGTAGAGCACTCACAAATGGGATTAGTGCCCTTATAAAAGAGGCCCAAGGGAACTAGCTTGCCCCATGTGAAAACAGAATAATAAGGTACCTGTCTATGAACTAGAAAGTAGGTCCTCAGCAGACACCAAACCTGCCAGCAACTCATTCTTTGCTTGCCTAGCCAACAAAACTAAGAGAAATATATTTTGTTTATATAAATGTCCACAACAGGCAGCTCTACAGAAGACAGGCTGGAAATTAGTGGTTCCCAAGGGTAGGGAAAGGAATAAAGGGTATTCTTTAAGTCTTTACAATGTCTGAAATTTAAATCATGGTTAAATTTATTCTTAGATGTAAATCTTTTACATAGTAACACTGTATGTTAACCTTTGCTACTATAAATAAAAATGATACTCTAGTCTATCGCTTAACATAAGAATGTAGATTAGAAATCCTGAATTCTTGAATCCAAGTATGTTTAGAAATTTTTGATTTAGAAATATGAAAAAGAGGGGCTGAGGTTGTGGCTCAGTGGTACAGCGCTCACCTAGCACACGTGAGGCACTGGGTTGGATCATCGGCACCACATAAAAATAAAGGTTTTGTGTCCACCTACAACTAAAAAATAAATATTTAAAAAAAGAAATATGAAAAAGAATTTGAGAAAATAATTTGTAACACATTATTATTGAGTTCCTGGAGTCTAATTTTCATAAGCGCTACCTACCTTGTCAGGTAGGGGGACAGGGTAGGGTTCATAAAGGATCTGTTACAGTGTGGTCAACCACACAAGCAATCTGCACAGAAGATACGGTGCAACAAAAACTGCCATGAAGAGTTTTGCTGGTGCTTTAATCAGGTGCATGTGCTCCACACCCGACATTTTTTTCCTTTTTCAAACAACTGAGAAAGCTTCTACATAAACCGATTTTAAATTCCAAAGTTTTTCTTCTCCTTTTGCTCCATGGTTATCTCCATATGTGTTTGCCCACTTAACAGGAACAAACACCAGAAAGTATGATGGCCCCCAAGAAAGACAGCAAGAATACAACACTACAGAAGATTCACAGGAAAACATTTACTTTAACAAAGCAAAACTCAAAGGGGGACAAATCCTGCGAGCAGTATGGCAACACTGGAGCCATTTCAAGTCATTTGTACTTAATCAGTCATATAAAGTCTCTTACCTTTTATTTAAGTCATTAACATATCAATAATTTCTATTGACCTGATTTGGGGACCAAAAGGTAAAATGTACATTTCAGAGAACAGAGTTGTGTTGGCAAATAAAGTATGAATACAATTCTATAGCCCAACTAGCATTTCTTACTAAGCTGCACAATGTTGGGCAAGATGCTAACTTCTGTGCTTCGATTTCCAATCTGTGAAGTGGGGACAATAATACTCTCCCAGTTGCATAAATTCAACAAGTCACATCCGTATACCGGAGATCCTCAAGTTGGCTGCTGTTATTCCAATCAGCCTTCCTGGACAACCGTCTCCTGAAAGCAGAATGTGCTTCTACTCAACCTACCTCCACTAGTTCTTTTAACACCACTGCTGCCTCCAGAGAATGTTATGTACACAACCAACAGTCACCAGAACAAAGGATTTCACTCCAACATCAACAGCAAGTAAGCTAGCTGATGGGACACAAGACAAAAAAAGAGAGAGAGAGAATGAACCTGGCCCTATACTGCTGATGTCAGTCACTCTCAGGTGCTCTGTGCAAGTAAGAGGGCACTTTCACATTTTATTCTACACATACCAGTATTTTCATTTGACTTGTTGACTACACCATATATTTCCTTTGTTTAAGAAATACTAAGTTTCAATAAAAACTATAAAAAATGCTGACTTTAAAAATAAAAACTACCACTGACTGGGGGTAGTTCAAAGCAGACTTCTATATTCTATGTTCCGTATAGCTTGCTAACTAACGCTGTGACAAAGCAAAATGTCTACAGCTGTTGATTACGCCCTTCCGTGAATGAAGAATGAAGAGGGGACCTTAACTGCATGAGGAATACACATGGAGACTGCAACACTTCCTCTCTAGGAGTAAGCGCTCACTACGGTCTCCTCCAGATGGCAAGCGGCACTCCAACAAAACCCACATATTCAAAACAAGTATAAAAATGTTTATCATACATCCCTTTCCAAAGCAGCTGCTCCAGAGAGTAGACTTGCACAGCAATAAGGAAATCAAAGTGTATGTCCAACTAATGAAATCTTCTACGAGCGAAGCACTACCCAGGCTCAGCACTGGGAGCTGCCAGCTGCTGCCTAAATACTATTTTCCAACATCTTTTGAAGGCTAGTAGTTACTCAAATAGATTTTTAAAAGAAAATGAATGCAAAATATTGTAATTATTAGAGGATTATAATAATTAAGCATTCTGTTCTTTCCTTTGAGGCAAGGAACAAAGTGGCTGTGACTGTTGCAAAGAACACAAAGTGCCTTCCTCTGGTTGCCTGTTAATCTGCTCAGAGGTCATATGCTCTATAGGGCAGAGACCCTGACCTGAGGGCTGGCTCTTCCACTGCCACCTCTCACCTGAAGTCTCAAGCAAGTACAGTGAGAGTCTCCTCATGATCTCATTCCACATAATCCAGTGAAGCAAAGGAGAAAGGACAGCAAAAGGACATGCTCACCTTCCCTCAGGTCCCAGGTTCACCGGCTAAATAACAATATTTAACCCAAGTTCCAAAGTGATTTAGAACTTCCTCTTATCTCTACAACAGGAAAAAGATAACAAAGATTTGTTCACAACATCCAATCTCCAATACAACTTCTCATTATCTACATACTTGGTTCTCTCTCTCATCTCATTTTTCATTCCCATGCATTACTCTTCCTTCTCCTACCAGACCAGTGATCATCAAACCTTCCAGAACACATGGTCCAGCTACCTGCCAAAAGCAGATAGCACTTCCCAAGAGCTATCTTTTTTTAATAATACAATGTAAATGTACAAGGGCAAGAATATAGTTTTGCCACCTTGTCCTTCTCAAAAAAGAAAAAGAAAGAAAGAAAGGAGGGGGAAATTGATTTGCATTTAAAGCCTGACAAATTAATATCAATCTCTGACTCCTAAGAAGGAGATTATGTTTGACATTCTACGAATGTCAACAAAAGACCTTGTAAAATTTATTTTACAAGGTTCTCAATTTCTGTACTGAATGTTCCAAAACTGACACCATTATCATTGCCCTCCACTTGGCATCTTTAAAGCACATTTATAAAATTATCCAATTTCAAAAAAATTGAAGTATCTCACAATTGAAATAAACCTAAAACATTATCTAACCCAAATGATTATTGCATGTCTAAACACTTCGTTTTGATCCTTAAAGTCATTTTAAGATTAGGAAAATGCGTATTATCATTTCTAAGTTGCAGAATCAGTGGCTTGTCTCATGAAATATATGATAAAGATCTGTTGTGTTAAACTAAGTCAAGAATAAAAGTTCCCAAGAGAAAACTTAACCATGATATTTGGAAGGAGAAAGAATGGTTTCAAATATACTGGTAAACTTTTTTTTTAATTAAACTATCCCTTTATTTACGAAATTTATATGCTTTATAAAAATTATATTAAGTCAGATTTTATATCAAGTTACTTTCCTAAACATTAAGATACTGCCCCCCAGCCTCTCCACTCCCTACATCTAAGGACTTCTCAACACCGTGGGCAGGAAGGCAAAACGCTGGCTGCCAGCCACACCACTGCCCTGAGCCCAGCACTACACCACAGGGCTGGCAAGACCCAGTGATGAGGACATCCTCGCAAAGCTGGAGGACCTTTCTGAAAGAAAGCCCCATGCAGCCTGCAGATCCCAGCAAGAGACCTCCTCTAGCCTTCTGCCTAGTGACTATTTTTAAGTAGTTGAGTGTTGGGTAGAGTCTGGCACCCCTGGCAGCAAGATGTTCCTGCTGGAAGAGCAGTGGAGTCCAGCTGCTCTGCTGACAGCCACTTCCAGTGTGACCAATGCTGAGGAGACAGGGGAGGCAGGCAACTCCCACAGAGCCAACACACACAGATGCCATGCACACATGAGGCCTGTTATTTTGTCCAAACTGCAACAATCCTGCCAAGGAGGCAGAGGTCCCATTCTAAAGATAGGAAAACCAAGGCTCTGGTTTTCCTAACAATCTGTTCCAAAACCTATGGCACTAAGGAAACAGAAGGCACATGATCTGCAGAGTTAAAGCAATGCATAATGAAGCCCCACATGTTCCAATCCTTACAATACACAGCCAGGCGTGGCAGTTGTATAACCACACACACCACCATCAGGCCACAGACTCTCCTCCCCCCTTATCCCACAAGAAGCGGTTGGTGTGCCTCTTTTATAACCAGGGATACACTACACGTCCATAAACATTTTCCTTATTTGAAGGTTCATTTACACCAAAGTTTCAAGAAAACAAGCTGCCTTGGTATTTCAGTTGGACTGACCCTCAGTCAACTATATAACTTTCACAAACTGGGATGCTAAAGAAAAGAACATGGGTATTACAGGCTGAATTGTGTCTCCCAAAAAGACATGTGAAGTCCTAACCACCCCAACCCAATCCCTCAGAGCAGCACCTTAGGGACACATTTGGATTGCAGACATAGTAAATTAAGATGAGGTCATAATGAAACAGACTGGGCCCTTAATCCAATATGACTAGTTTCCTTATAAGAAAAAAGAAGTCTGGACACAAACACAGAGAAAGTGACAAGGACAACAAAGTTCAATACTAAGGTCCTGCAGGTGTAAGCACCTCCCTCAAGAAAATCCACTCTGAGATGGATAGATGATGTTCACACTGACAAATATCCCTTTATAAAATGGAAATAACTGACTAACTTACTATTTTCTATTGAGTAATACTGGACTTCAGCAACATTCATAGAGAAGAGATTAAAATGAACTTCTACATACATTCAGTTCACTTAAATTTCAATGGCAAGAGATTAAAACCACCATCTGAGCCAAACAGACCCGAGAAAAGGGTCACAAGTAAACCTCCCAGACTGGCTGTGTTACTTCAGAGTACTTGGTATAAGTTAAGCCCATTCTCAAGGTACCATCAGATCCAGAGCTTTCCCAGTGTGTGTGTGCATGTGCACGTGCACATACATGTGTACTTATACTTCCATTTGCGGGACATGGCTGTTTTCTCCTTCCACAAAACCCTGGGGGTTTTCAATCCCCACCTTCCACTCTAAGTCCAACCCAGGTTTCCTCTGCCAGGGCCTCCCCTTCACTCCTCACATTCATCATCTATCCATTCCCTGGCTTAGCTGCCCTGTGCCAACACTATGTGATGCTAAAATGCCACATATGTTCATTCACTCATTCCAACAGATAATGAACCCTACTATATACAAATAACTTGGCAGGAAATAAAGATGTATCAGATATAGAGCCTAACCTTAAGGGAGCTCAGCAAGAGAGAAAACATTATGAATAAGATAAAAATAAATAAAAGTACCAAGTATCAAAAATATTTTGCTTGGGGAAGTTCTAAGTCAAAAGTGATTATCTGGCTGGGCATGGTGGCACACGTCTATAATCCCAGCAGCTCAAGAGGCTAAGGCAAGAGGATTTCAAGTTCAAAGCCACCCTCAGCAACTTAGCAAGACCCTGTCTCATTTGGCTCAGTGGCTAAGCACCCCTGGGTACAATCCCTGGTATCAAAAAAAAAAGTGATTATCTGGAAAAAGCTAGGACCAGATTTTATAGAAAAAATAGTTAGAAGAGGAGATAAAGAATGATTGGAGGGCTGGGGATGTGGCTCAAGTGGTAGTGCACTCGCCTGGCATGCGTGCGGCCCAGGTTTGATCCTCAGCACCACATACAAACAAAGATGTTGTGTCCACCGAAAACTAAAAAATAAATATTAAAAAAATTCTCTCTCTCTCTCAAAAAAAAAAAAAAAGAATGATTAGAATTTAAACAAAGAGCAATGAAAAGTGCTGTCTAGGTCAGGATTTCCTAACCTTGGCAGTAGGGGTATTTGGAGCAGGTAATTCTTTGTGGTCCAGGGCTGTCCTGGGTACTACAGATGTTTAATAGCATCCTAAGCCTGTTCCCACTGGATGCTAATTGCACCCCTCCAGCTGTGGCAACCACAAAGTCTCTCAATACTGCCATATATGCTGGGGGTGAGGGAGAGGCAAAATCATTGCTGGTTGGGAACTAGGTGATGAAATCAGATTTGCAAAAGTATAGAAAAAGATAGTACAGGGCTTTTGTTGAGGGAACACTGTAATACCAAAGTATCATGAATGCCAGAGCTAAAATGAAATAGTGAAATACAGGGTTAGAAGTCTGGGTCCAATTTTCAATACTATGGACCAAATGGAGAAGACAATTGATGTCTAACAAATTAGTGAGCACTTACTAGATGCATCAAGCCTACTCTGAGGCTTTACATGTTTTAACTTAGTTCTCAAAACAGCCCATGGGGCAGTAGCATATTCTTCCATATAAAGCTATCCCTAATCATATGTAAAGTAAATGTCATCTTACACAGGAGCACACTGAGGAATGAGGAGCAGCCAGGTTAGATAACTCACCCACGTGGGCTGGCCTGATCTGGGGATTGGGGTCCAGGAGGGAAAACCATGTTCCCTGGGACCTAAGCCTTAGTTACTGGGTGGGAAGTAAAGAGGGAATTTGGAAGAGCATTCTTCTGACAAAAATATCACACATTTTTCACTGGGGTATTTGCAGAGTTAGTAAAACTGGTCTTGTTTTTTTGTAAACTTGCCTTTATGGGCATCACTGGGGGCATTATCACTAAAACTAATTTTACCTGACAATGGTCACACTGTTGTGGAAGTGATCAACCTTTAAATATTTTTAGGTAACACAATGGTTACCAGGGAAGTCTAGACTAACACACAGAAGAACCATGCCTTCAGCTAAATTGGTTGGCCATGGGAATGTGTTCAGAACCAATTTTGTTTGTGGTCTAGCTACCACAGGTGGAATGATATGAGGGAAAGACTAGGCCAGCATCACATAAGCTGGTATAGAGGAAAGTATTAAAACTATATTAATAAAGGTCAATTAGACCTCAAATTACCTCACACATAGCATATATTTGACCTGTACCACCATGCAGAGTCTTTTCTAAAGGTTTCAGCATATAGTTTTTATTCTTATTATAATTTTCAATTAAATCTCTCAAGTACCGTGGTATAAGAAGGTCTAATTTATTAGCCACATAGGACAAAGATTCTGACTTCTTTTTTTAAATATTTATTTTTTTTTAGTTGTAGTTGGACACAATACCGTTGTTTTATTTATTTATTCTTATGTGGTGCTGAGGATCGAACCCAGGGCCTCGCACGTGCTACTCGAGCGCTCTACCGCTGAGCCACAACCCAGCCCCCAGATTTCAACTTCTTTTTTTTTTTTTTTTTTGAGAGAGAGAGAGAATTTTTAATATTTATTTTTTAGTTTTTGGCGGACACAACATCTTTGTTTGTATGTGGTGCTGAGGATCGAACCCCGGCCGCACGCATGCCAGGCGAGCGCGCTACCGCTTGAGCCACATCCCCAGCCCCAGATTTCGACTTCTTAAGAAACAAAATCCTCACCTAGACCCCAGCACATTCTCAACTGGTAGGACTATGTAATCAGCTAATTATTAAATAGCCTCTAAATACATATACTTATTATTTTCATGTAGTAGTAACCTAATTTTTAAAAGCCAAGAATGCCAGAAAATGTAATCTATCTAATACTTGGAATTAATATAACAGTTATTTCAAAGCAGCTGTTAAAATCATCCATATTAGGGGCTGGGGATATAGCTGAGTGGTGAGCGCTTGCCTAGCATGGGGAGAAAGGGGGCCTGCGTTTGATGCTAGCACCACAAAACACATGAAGTCCACACGAGAATGGTAGGTCTGCATTTTTAAGTATTTATGGATTTCTATAAGAACTTATAAAACATATTAACATGTTTTGATGAAGACACTTTAAATTGTTTTATGCTTGTCATATTTAACCATTTAACATCTTTATGAAGATTTTTTAAATATTTTATTTGGATGGAGTTGGTCACAATGCCTTTATTTTATTTATTTATTTATATGTGGTGCTGAGGAACGAACCCAGGTCTCCGCACATGCCAGGAGAGTGCTATACCGCTGAGCCACAACCCCAGCCCTATGAATTTTTAGATGGTTTTAATCCATCCTCAAGGGCTACTAGAACAACAATGTAAAAAAATCCAGCATGTTTCAGTTACAAAGTTTTAGTGAAAATTTCCAAATTTAGGTAAATTTTGCACATTTTTGTGATCTATACAATTAAGAGATGAGAAACAGTCACTTTGGGAGGTGGAAAACACTTGAGGGAATTTGAGGGAAAATACCCAACACCATCACCATATATGTGACAGTTTTATCAAATGACATTAGCTATAGTCACAAATCACAACCCAACACTGCATACACCAAATGGATTACACTTTAAGACTGGAAACACTGATGAGTCTTGGGGACAGAGCCATGATACTTTTTTATTTAGTCTAGAAGGCCATTCCCACCCTCAATAAAATTTCATCTAAAAAAAATTATTTAGAGGGGCTGGGGTTGTGGCTCAGCGGTAAAGCACTCACCTCTCACGTGTGAGACTTTGGATTCTATCCTCAGCACCACATAACAATAAACAAAGATATTTTGCCCATATATAACTGAAAAAATATTTTTAAAAAATTATTTAGAACTCTATTTGCAGGGCTATAAGTGCAGCTCAGACCGCTTGCCTGGCCTGCACAAGCTCAGGAGTTCCACAGCAGCACCACTAAAAAAATAAAACAAAATTTAAAAAATACTCTAGAAGAGTTGTATCACTGTATCTTAATTTAATGGCTCACACTTCAAATAACTAAACTTAGCTATTATGTTTTAAAGCTTATTTGAATAATGATCTTTTGCCAGGCCCATGAAAATAGGGGCACTTTGTTGTCCTCATATGATCCTCAAATTAAAAATTATTTTTACATTTTTTTAAATCTTTTTTTTTTAATATTTATTTTTTAGGTGTAGATGGACACAACACAATGCCTTTATTTTTATGTGGTGCTGAGGATCGAACCAGGGTCCCGCCCATGCTAGGCGAGCACTCTACCGCTGAGCCACAATCCCAGCCCCCATTTTTACATTTTTAAAGGAAATATGAAACAGAAGTCTCATGTTACCCCAAATCCTAAAATATTTCTTTATCAAGAATATTTACTGACCACTGAATGAAATCAGAACACAAAACTGTTAAAATGCAACTGCCTCTAATACTCTTTAACCAGTAGCATTTTTTCATATACAATACATAAAGCATATGACATGTGTTACATGATACACGGTATATCATGTATCATACATGTTATTTACTATATATGACACATATAACAAAATTTTACATTATATATACATGGATGTATAAATATATTTGCCCCCCATAGCCTGGAGAGTCCTGGTATAAGCACAGAGTTCTTTCTTTCTTGGTCTCTGCCCACCAAATGCATGCTCCCACTTACATGGGTAAAGCTATTGCCCCGGCAGGAACTGCACCTGCCAGCCACTCTTGAACCATGGCATGTGAGTGGAAACAGTGTATCATCAAGCTAGAAGGTTGAAGAAGTAGTTAGCCTTCTCTATGGTCTCTCTCTGGCTGGATGCTGAGGGCACTAAGTTCCAGAGGGATGTCACAGCCACCAGGCGCCAGGACCACCCACGGTAGACCAGGCATTTCTACAGGTTAAGCCACTGACATTTTGTTATAACAGTTATTAAGGAAACAAACTGTAATAATCACTGACAAACATGTAGATCTGCTGTCTTTCCCTTTTCACTTCTACTTGATTTGGAAGTTTTCCCAATCATCCTTCAAATAAAAAGAAAAAGAAAAAATTATAAAAACAGATTGTTTATATTACAGAAAGTCGTCTGTTTATTCTACCCATCAGTCTTTTCCTTGACAACTGGCTACTGTTGCTCTTTTTTGTTTACTGTATGCTCAAATTAATTTTAATTTAAAACCTCAATATAACCATCATTTCAAATGAACCAAAATTTAAAATCACTTCTGCTATATGCATGCGTGTTCAAGTGCTGATGAGGCACTAAGATGTTATCACATTCCATCCAATGACTAGTTACAGAAGTAGAAATTTTAAAGTGAATTAAAATAGCCTCTGTTCACTTCTTAATTGTATCTAAAGACCAACAAGGCATGAGAAGAGTAACGAATTTCATTTAACCTGAAACACTAGAATATATCTCAAACTAGAATTTCCCAAAGTAACAGAACCTACATTTTCAAGAGCTGCTCCTTGACACCATCATTGATTCAAAAGCACATCAGTTAAGCTACAATGCATGCTCTGTTACATGGTTCCTTCACATGACCAACAAAATGGGAATGGCAACAGCAAAATTTAGGGGACATAGCCTTGATTCACAGGTAATTCCACCCAGCCATCAAGGGCAAGACTTTTTACAGGTGTGTGCCACTATGCTTAGCTAGACTTAGCCAAAAAAAAAAGGATGATGATAACAACAATGAAAAAAAACACCCATTAAGCAGAGCGCTTGCCTAGCATGCGTGAGGCACTGGGTTCAATCCTTAGCACCACATAAAAATAAACAAATAAAATAAAGGCGTGCTGTCCATCTACAACTACAAATGATGATGATGATGATGATGATGATGATGATGATGATGATAACAATAATAATGCTGGTAATCTCATGGGAGGCCCTTCCTTCTGTATAAGAAGTGGGTGGCTGGCTGAGGAGCATATTATCTGCTGTGCTCCCACTACCCAGTGTTGCTGCCAGTGCTCATGGGTGTTATACCCATGAGCAGAGCTCTAAATCTAGTGAAGCTAGTATACAGAAGCAGCTACCGCCCACAAGAAACTACCTATCCCACGATAAAACAAGGCCTAGAATCATCTGGGTATGATGCTGAATCAAATGGCAGTGAAAAGTTAACCCTGATAGTATTTTTATGTGGATTGTCATTGTTTTTGCTGGTGCTCGAGTTACATAGTTTATTAAGTAATCTGGCCTTAATCCTACTTTTTCTGCACAGCACTGTTATATGTAGTGCATGATTTTGCAGAATGGGAACACAAGTATCACTTTACAGCAGATATGAGTGCATCAAAAATCAGGACAGTAAAGTCAGGCATGGTGGTGTACGCCTGTAATCCCAGCAACTCAGGAGGCTGAGGCAGGAGGATCCCAAATTCAAGGCCAGCCTCAGCAACAAACGTGGCAAGGCCCTAAGCAACTGAGTGAGACCTTGTCTCAAAATAAAATATAAAAAGGGCTGGGGATGTGGCTCAGTGATTAAGCACCCCTGAGTTCAGTTCCCAGTCCAAAAAAAAAAAAACCATTCAGACAGTAAGGGCCAGAGATGTAGTTTAATGGTAGAGTACTTGCTTAGCAAGTGCACAGGCTCAATCCCCAGACTGTCGAAATGAAAAATAAAATTGAGACAGTGAGCTGCAAATGTCAAGCAAAACAAAATGACACGCTCTGATCTGCCGGGCCCCTTCAAAATCACTTAACATGCCTGACAGTATCATCTCACTTAGTCATAAAGGCCTCATGAGTTACACATCGACTCATTAGATCTTGAAAGCTACCTAAGGTTATGGGGTCTCTAGCACTGAAAACCCCATATAGTCCACAAATGCTACAGACATAATCTAATTCTCAAGTTTTCCAAATTTCATCATGTAATTGCTTTTGACTCCCCTCCCTTTCCCCATACTGGGGACTGAACCCAGGGGCACTCTACCACTGAGCTGTACCCCCAGTCGTTTTTATTTATTTTGAGGCAGGGTCTTGCTAGGTTGCTGAGGCTGGCCTTGCCTCCTCTTGCCTCAGCCTCCAGAGCTGCTGGGATTACAGGTGTGTGCCACTGTGCCTAGCTCAAATTCTGCTTCATTTTGACAATTTTTGTTTAATCTGAAAGCTGGGTATGAATCCTTCTTGTAGTTTCTCTTCTACTCCAAAGGTACACCAGGACCCACTAGGTCTAACCAAAACCACTGAGATGATTAAATTTTGAGTATATAAATTTTTTAAGTGGAAGGCATGGTCTTTTGTTTGAGGGTAAGCCTTGAGGAAAACTGCTTTATAGAAGGCAAATGGCAACATCTTAAATACACCAGGCTATTCACAACTATTTAGATGACCACCCAGAAAGTATACTCCTATGATCAAACAAAATGCCAACTTTGAGGTTTTACATATTTCAATCCAGAATCACAAACTGGCAGAGCATACAACCCACTCTGCTTGTGCTTGCCCATTAACCCTGGTTCCCACCTCTGACAGCCACTGACTCAAAGATTTCTGGTTACAAGGCTCATGGGTTTTCTCAGCACTGCCACATCTAGTACATTTCTAGATGAAGCTCAGAGGATGCTATTTTGGTGTGTGTAGATTCTAGGTGTGCTTGGTGACCCACAGTACTAAGAGCTTACCATCAGTCAAGCATGTATAACTCTCCCTCACCCTCCTCTAGCCATCCTCCCTGTGAATCTACCAGGCAGATTCTTCTCTGCGCCTTCATTCCCAGCTCTGATGAAACTCACTTAATATCTATTAGGTCACTTCTCCCACTGCATTCACTAGTTTCTTGTTCAGAAATCATATTCTTGGCACAGATTTTTAAAAATATAGCAATTCTGAAAATATGAGACATGAAATTCACTGAATTAATTATCAATTTTCCCAGCACAATAAAATATCTCTAACCAGGCACTTCTAAGCACCAAAGGTGATCATTCATGTTCATAATAATGACTTAAAGTACTTCAAACTTTCAAAGAAGTTCAGAAACAAATGAATATTCAATTCAATGATTAAAAATCATAATTTGAATGTTAAATGTCTTTACATGATTCTAAACTTTAGGCAAAGCATAAGGCAATAGCAATTATTTGATTAATGCATACTTTCCACCAATCCATTCCAGTTAAATATAAGATCTAATTATGGGAATATTTAAATACATAATTTCTATTAATCATCATCTGCAGAGCCTCTTTTTATACAATGCATCCCTCCAAACCTAATCTGCCTGTAGTTTTTTTACAATAATAATACAAAGTGATTCTAATTGCACTCCTTCTCCTTGAGAACTATTTCTGTAAACATTAGTAGAAATCAGACTTTGAGAATTGTGGTTCTCATCCCTGTTTATACACTACTTGAGAAACTTCCTAAAAACCCATCCCAGAACTCCTGGATTCTACCTCTTATAGTGGTCCCAAACCTGATTCCCCTGGTGTTTCCAATGCACAGCCACAGTTTGGAAATGAGTGTCTTGTAACCTTGAGGACAGAACTGCTGCTCTCAGTGTTTCCAACAGGTCAACAGAGAACCAGCATGGGTGCCACATGTAGATAAGGCTGCAGGGTCATAAGGGTAACATCAACCCTACATACCAACTTCTGTAACATGGAAAAAACATGTTGGAAAGTGTGTCTACCATGAGAAAAAAACGTGGGCAGAGTGCTAAAAATACGTGCTGAAGACACAGCCCCTGTGAAACTACTCAACTGAGTGGGTCACATTAGCAGTTATCATCAACTACAAGCCTGGGAAGCCTACCCAGATCTCTGTGGGCCTTAATACATTAGACTAAAAGTCAGAGGTCTCCAAGAACCTCAATTGAACACCAAAAGGCCTCAGGGCCTTAGGATACCATCTCTCTACTTTCAACAAGCCAGAACACCAAAGTCCCAAAGTAAAGGAAAGTAACTGCCCACAGCTCAGCTGTCCAGGACTTTCATGGAGCACCTCCTGGTATGAAAAATTGGACCTATTTTGCCGTCAGTACGATATGGCTTCAAAATTTGCTTCCACCTGTTACCAATGACATGAATTGCTTAAGTATTCAGAGCCCAATTCTTCATCTGTAAAAGGCATACAAAAAAACATGTGAAAAGTATTTGAGGCAGTATGTGTAAAAACAGAATTTTCTATCTATTTTCTGTCCTCCTTAGTAACTCTTCTATTCCTCCCTCCAGTCTCTCTTAAATCCCATCACACATTCTTAACACATTCCATCTTCTCCTATTGGTGCTCACCTCAGTTTAATGCAGGTATCACATACGGGTCCTCTCCAATCCTAACTAGGAGCTGAGATACTATGAGCCATGCAACATTTATTTACCTGTTCCTCTAAGACTAACATGAAAGCTTAAACTCATTAACTGACAACCCATCCCAAACCCACTACATTCAGACTCACTTCTTGAGAACAGATTTTTTTTTTTTTTTTAAACTCTCAGAGCCTTGTTCCAGTACAGCAAGTGGCTATCAAGCGTTCAAGAAGATTTGAATTACTGGGGAGTTTGTTTAAAACACAAATCTCCCTCCCTAACAACAATTTAATAACTGAGTCCAGTAAGAATTCTCAATGGATGTTAAAGCACAAAGTAAAATCATTTTTTAGGAAATGGGAGATTGACCCCATGAGTTTCAGTAGTCCCCCCACCCACAATTCCACGCCTCCAGTGAATACCTCAAATCTTCACCAGTACCAAACCCTAGGTGTATACACTGTTTATGTGTGTATGGGTGTGTGTGTGTGTATACATACATATACAAACAAGTTTAATTTATAAATTAGGCACAACAAAGAGATTAATAATAAAAAAAACTATAATAAAATAGTATGAGGGGCTGGAGTAGTGGCTTAGCGGTAGCGCACTCGCTTAGCATGCATGAGGCACTGGGTTTAATCCTCAGCACCACATACAAATAAATAAAAAATAAATAAATAAAAGTCCATCAACAACTAAAAAATATTTTTAAAAAATAAAATAAAATAGTATTAAAAATTACTTAATACTTATCGAAAGTTATTTAAAATTCATAATATCTGGAATACACCATTTAATATTTTTGAATTATAGACGTCCACAAAACTGAATCCAAGGAAAGTAAAATCCTCAGGTGCAGTGGGGGTACGAATGTACTTCCTGATTGCAAAGAGGAAAGTATATTTTTATAAGAAGTAATCTAGCAGTCATGACTTTTAGTAAGATAAAAGTTAGCAGTAAAATATATATAAATATATATATATATACACACACACACACACACACACATATATATATGTGTGTAGCCTGTGCTCTGCAAAAGTCAATGTGAGGAGGGGGAAAAAAAAAAAAAAAAAAGCAAGATAACCACTCCAGAGTTAAAGACACATAAATTCTGATCAAATCCTTGTTTGGAGGGGAGGGGGGAAATATAAAAGACACTGTTGGGTACAACTGAAAATTTGAATATGAGCTGTTAGATGACTTTATAGAATTAAGGAATAATTATGAAATTACTGTTAATTGCCTTAGGTGAGATAATGGTATTCTAACTATGAGGATTTATTCTCAACATTTCCAATATGAGGTGCAGAATTCAGAAGTGCATAAGTGTGATATATGTTATATATAGGCTTTTCTGTATGTAGCATATATCATCCCAGCGGCTGGGGAGGCCGAGGCAGGAGAATCACGAGTTCAAAACCAGCCTCAGCAGTGGCGAGGCACCAAACAACTCAGTGAGACCCTGTCTTCAAATAAAACACAAAATAGTACTGGGGATGTGGCTCAGTGATTGAGTACCCCTGAGTTCAATCCCTGGTACCAAAAAAAAAAAAAAAAAAAAAAATTGTAGAAAAGCTACTTCTTCAACAATTACTGAATTGGGGAATAAAGCTGTTCCCCACACTCCCTCCTACCCCCACCCCAGGCTTAGATGTTTGCTTAATAAAGACAACGGAAATATCCATTTACTGACTTTCCTTAGACCAACTCCCCCCGGCTCTAATTCTTTCAGTCTATGGTAAGGCTGGGAATCTGCATGACATCGTGCCCTTTGGGGTTTCCAAACACAGAAGCTTCTGGGCCCCATTTGAAGAAAAAGCTTAACAGACAAAGTCTGGCCTGCCTGCCTGTGTTCTGCACTCCCCAGAAGACTCTATTACTGGCAGGCTTCCCATGCTATAGTCTTGGGGTTGTCTTCATCTTTGCTATCCTCTCTCTTGTTCAATGTGTTTAAAACAAAATGGGGGTGGAGGGACCAAAATGATGACAGAAAAAAGCATCCAAGCTCCAGTACCTATGACTTAGGACTCTTAAGAGCAGGTGGTCATAGCAACGAGAATACCAACTTCACTGCCCTTCCAGAAGTGCAGTGAGGAAAACTCAGGTTTTCTTGTCCACTATCCCATGAGCTGAATCCCCCACTTTCGTGCTAGAAAGGAGTGATGAGCAGTCTATGCTCTGTAAATCCAGGACCAAGATAACGAGGAAATCACTTCCCCCCATTAAAAAGCAAAAAGAAAACAATGTTGCACTTAAGACAAAAAGTTATTTGATGTTTCAAGATAAAGTAGTAAATATTAATTCTCATTATCAAGGTTTGGATCTGAAGTGTGGCTAAAAAAGCTCATGTGTCAAAGGCTTGATCTCCAGTGCAGCAGGGTGTGGAGGGGTACTTTGGGAGGTGACCGTACCATGAGGGCTCTGACCTCATGAATGGATTAACCCATTTTGGAAATGGCCTCACTGAAGGAAGCAGGCCATTGTGGGCATGCCCTTGAAAAGTATATTGTGTCCCCAGCCCCTTTCTCCCTCTCTACTTCCTGGCCACAGGAGGTGAGCAGCTTCGCTCCACCACACACACTCTTCATGGTGTTCTGAAGCCTCACTGCAGCCCAGAAACAAAGGAGTCAAGTGCCCATAAACCAAAACCTCTGAAACTGAGGCAGGAAATAAAAACGGGGATCTGAGAGAATGAGGATTCCACCACCTCTCAGGTTAAAACCCTAGGCTAAAGTTTTAGTTGTTGCTTCTGACTGCCTGAACAGAAGGCCCCGCCCACACCTGGACACCTGCTGCTGCTGCCCAGCTTCCCTGACTGCCCACCCAACACTAGTCAACTCCAAACTGTCGTCCTGAACCCAAGCAATTCTTTTAAGAACAAGTACAGCACAACTCAGGTTAACAAACACATTAAACCATCCCATAATGGAAATAAGAAATAACCAATGAAAAGTTAGTTCTTCATCAAAACAGTATAAAAACCCTTAAACAGCCATGGGAAGCACCCTCTTTGGGAATCCCTCCCACACCGTAGGAGCTTTCCTTGCTTTCTTCTAATAAATCTGCTACTGAATTTTCCCCTCTGTCATCTTCCAGTGCAGGAGACAAGAACCCTTCAGCACTCTCAGGACCTTGTGTTACAAAACCATAAGCTAAAATAAACACTTCCTCCCTTTGAGTTCTTTACCTCAGGTATTTTGTCACAACCATAGAAAGCTGAACCCTCCAAACAAATCCTATCTTTCCCAAAAATTCAACTCAAGCCAATAAAGAAAATACACCTTAATCTTAGGGAAAAAAAAACTCACTTAACAGAATTATTTACCAAAGCACTTAACATAGCAGCTATCATTCTAAAAAAAAATTTTTTTAAATACTAACTTTTCAAAGTTAAAAACACATAGAAAGAATACATTACAATAGCTGACTGTGAGGTTCTATCCCAAAAAAGAAACTAATCTTGGTAAAGAAAAAAAAAACCTCTAAAATATACAACTTTAAAAAATAAATTCATTGTTTTAGTTTAAGAATAAAAATTTATAATGACTGCAAAAAAAGACCACTTTAATATATAATTTTAGCTGCATTAAACTCAAAATTAGTTGATAAACCAACTTAACAAATTTCTCAGCAAGTTTAGTATGGTGTAAATTTGAATATTAACTAATAATCTATGTAACTAACTAGTAGGAGCTGGAATGTAGCTCAGGAATAGAGTGCCTGCTTAGCATGCACAAGGCCCTGGGCTCAATCCCCAGCACTGCAAAAAAAAAAAAAAAAAAAAATTAACTAAAGGGACATAAAATGTCAATCAATTTCACTCCTTATTTGATAAAGATAATATTAGGAAACTGATACTACCTGTTGTTTTATAACTTGCATAGTGATAAACCTGTTTTTCTTTTCTGCAGTACTGGAAATCCAACCCAGGGCCTCACATATACCAAGTGCTCTATCACTGAGTTACACTCCAGGCCTAAAACTTACTTAATGCCAGTGACTGTTCTCTATATACCATGCTGTCATATGTGTTCGTGTGTGCACGTGTGTGTGTGTGTGTGTGTGTGTGTGTGTGTTTAATTATCTCTCACAGTAATAAAAAGTGATCTTTAGGCAACTAGTCAAATGTCACTGAACTTTTTAAATTTTTATGATTTTTTTCCATAAACCTCAATTCTTTCAAAGTCAAACTGAAAAGCCAGTATTTTTCACTAGAAGAAATCAGATAAATGGAACATCATTTGCTGAGAGCACATGTAAAGCCAACCACTGGAAAATGACAACGCTGAGGGGCACTTTCTTTCCTCCCAACATTCCAGAATTTACCTGGTGCATAGGGCTAACTAATTAACATATGGATAAAGTAGGCAAAAATCAAACAAAGCAAATACTGTTGAAGGCAGAAATAAACTACTTCTGATTTCTGACACATGTCAGCAGATGGACTCCTATAATACAGTTTTGATGTTTGGGTTCTGGATCACTATGAAAATACTATGCACATCACTAGTTGCACTTTTACTCAAAAGCAGGTCATTTTTTCCACTATGTTCCCTTGAAATTCACCAGTTTTTACTGTTAGTGTTCACTCAAAAACAAGTAATCTTCAGATTCTCTTTTTATATACATTCTTTAGACAGAGGAAGTACCTTTGTCTAAATTTAACTCTCATATCCTCGCAGCTAAGCATGTATTTCTAGATTTTTCAAGAGAAAAAGGAAATAAATCAGATGAGGCAATGTGGTTAAATCTGTTTCTTTGTCCTTGATGGTATCAAAAGGGTCTTATTCATGAAAAGATTAAGTATCATCCTAAATTTTCTTCTAGTGTTTTTACAGCTTAACATTTTATATTTCATCTTTAATTATTTTCAAATATTTATTTGTTTTTTTGCAGTGCTGGGGATGGAACCCAGGAACTCACATATGCTGGGCAAGCACTCTCTTGCCCACATTGATAAATAATTCTTTTTCCCTACACTGACTGCAAATGTCACCTTTACTATGTACTGAATTCTCACAAATGCTATCAATTTATTCCTGGACTCTTTATTCTCTGTCACTACCTATTTAATTTCCCTGCCAGCAGCACATTGGTCTAATTGTTGATACAACAAATCTACTTTCTGATAGGGTAAGACAATTTCCTCTTTTTTTGTTTTTGTTTTTGGGCTACTTGTTTATTTACAGTTCTCAGATCAATTTTCTCAAGTTTATCAAACAAATCTCCCTGAGGGGGCAGAAGTGTAGATTAGAAGTAGAGCACATGCCTAGCATGTACAAGGCCCTGGGTTCACTCCCCAGCACCACAAAAAAAAGCTCAATATCTTCTTAACCTTACATCCCATTAAGTTTATAGATAAAATTTTAAAAATACTATTTTACAATACTGAGATTCCTCCCCAGTAATAAGCAGATATATAAAGCTTCCTACACCCACCCCCCACCCACAAAAAAAACCTTCTAATGTAACTATGACTGGTACCCTGGCTCCAGACAAATGAAATGTCCTTTTCTGTAATGTAGCATTTCCATTCTTTAATCACAAAATCTTAAGAACTACAAGAACATTACTAATCACTTATCCCAACACTGCTTGTAATCCCAGTTATGTTTTCCTCAAACCTATTAAAGGAATCATTTCAAAATTCAACAGAATTATTATACCTTTTACATGCAATAGCATCATAAAAGTATTATTTGTATTACACAAAAGGCAAAGAAATGGCCTACATTTTGTTTGCAGACCACTTCAAATTTAGGAATCTTTTTAGGATGAGATTCATATTTGGACTTAAACAGAAACTCTGAAATACCTAAGTGCAAACCCTTAAGATAGCCCCAAGAAACTTCCAGACACTCAGTTTCCAAGGTAAAGGCATTTAGCTATGGCACTGTCTGGGGACCAAACTCCAGAGTAAAAAGTCACTCCTTTCCCAGTTGTTCCACCATATTTTATTAAGAACACAAATCCAATACCCATCCCCAAATGGAATAAGCTTGAAACCCAATTCAATATGCTTCTCAAGCCTGGCTGCCCGACTGATCAGCTGTGGAATTTTGGAAGCTATGATGTTTGCATTTTGTGGTGGGAATCTTCTCTGGAAGGTCCAGTGCCCAGGCACTTCTATTTCTTTAAAAGCTGCAGTAGGTTCTAGTCTCAGCCAGAAATGAGAACCACTATTCTAAAATATCCAACATGAACAAAGACCCAAAATATACTAGATGCTCCCTACTTACAGGGATGACATAGGGACAGAATAATTAAGGAAAAAAAAAAATCTGCAGCAGCCCAGTCACATCCAGCACTGACTATAGAGCTGTGTTCTGATTATACCTAGTTTCAACACAGAAAAACACTCTGTTTTAGAGTGTTTTGTTTTAAAGATTTAAGAGTGTTCAGGTGCCGTAATAAAATGTAAAATGCCTTTTTCTTTTTTCTTCCTTAAAAGCCACCCTATAGCCCACCCCATCTCCCAAGATAAAGAACAGCTGACCCTCACTTTAAAAATAGGCACCACTATAAAGAATTAAGTACATTTTATTCTACTCTATCAAGGAGAAGAATGCAAGCACACAACTCTAAGTAAGATTAATGATTTGGTGAAGAACTGTTGCTCCCTGACAGAGAGAACAACCACTACATTAAGCACAAAGGTGACACAAAGGCACAGAAAGGACAACAGCAACAGCCAAGAGTAACTTACATATGACAAGCAAGATGCAAACTCAATCACTGTTCCCAGCCTCAAACCCTCCATGAATACGATCTCACTTTCTAATAATGACAACACACTGTACTGAAGTACAGCCTGGAGTGACTCAGATTTCTGTTCAGAGTGACTCACATGCCCATTATCGCTAGGAAAATCACCTGAAAAGTAGAGCACACAAAGCCACACAGTAAGTTACATGTTTAGTAACTAGTGCTAGTAAAGCATGCATTATATAGACCTTGTCCACACACCAGTGCTCACAGAAACAGGCTCATGATACCAAATCATTACACACAATTATTCTTCCATGCTCCAATTCTCACCCCATCAAAATACTTTCTTACATTCTGTAAAATCACTTGGCAAAAGAAATGTCAAGTATATACCATCGTTATAAGACAACACGCAAAGAAGTGTATTCTTCAATACCAGGAGTGACTAAATGTTCTTAAATAGGCAATGTGCTCTGTCCAAACAAGACTCAAATAATTTTAGAGCTTAGAAAGGGAAAGAAAAATTATATGAAGAGACAGTTTATTCATGGTTTAATAGACTCAGTTTTGACAATGTACAACTTCACTGACATATTTTCTTAGCAATGTAGCCCAAATCAAATGATAGAATTCCTGGACCTTTACCTTTATGTCATGTGACCTTATGAAATAGCAATTTAAATCACAAATATGATTAAGGAACCTACAACCCCAGAAGATCTACTGTAAAAACTGAGGTGATGTGTGTTTACACACAAAGACAAGCAACTGTTTGCCAAGAGATGAAAACAAGAAAAGAATAAAAACCTTTCTCCCAACCTCTTACCTATGAATGATTTCGGTGCAAGCAACATGCCTAGCAGGTATTAAGGAGCAGACCTTGCTCCTGGAGCATTTCCAACAAAATCAGCCTACTGAAAAAATAAAATTCTTTTGAAATACAGCTATGCTGGATGAAACAGCATGGCTGAACTAGCATATCCTTCAACACCTTAACCCTATGGATATTTAGAGCTATACTTGAATCTTTAAAAAATTACACATACTAAAATCACAGGCACCACACACACACTCAAATTTCATTGCAGACCTTCAAAGTTACATGAAGATCAGAAAAATAAGAAAATAAACCACACCATTTAAACAAATTCAAAAGCTAAATTTACACCTAAAACATACTTTTCTGTTTGTCCCAAAAATCTAGACTTCTATTTTGCCAAAACACAATTAAGATTCAGCTGAATAGGGGAGGGGAACTACCACTTCATTATGTTCCAAAAGCTTACTGCTAATAAACGCAATGGGTTACATTAGAAATTATTCTCTCAGGAATTTTAACCTAACATCAACATTCATATTGTCCATTCATATTCATAAGAAGTCTAAGCCATGGAGACAGGTGACCTGAGTAGAAGCCTAGTTATTAATATATGTTGTTCAACTCAACTAGTACTTGAAAGTCTCTCCCTTTCCTATACTTTTTGTCTCTCTCCCCATTCACTGTTTGAATCTTACCAGCCTCCAAGAAACTGAAAAAAGGTATCAATAGCATACACAATCTTTGATTCAGAATAAAGTTGGGGGGGGGGGTTAAATGTCAAATTCAAAACATTGCGAATTTTCATTTAACTTCAAGCTATGCTCACAGCAGCTAAAAGTTAATCATCATGTTTTTCTATTTTATTCCCCTATTCTTATAAACTTCACAGGAAACAAATTATCTGCAGACAAATGCAGTTAGAAAAATGGATCTTGGTTCAACCAAGAACATGAGTAAACAACTGTGGGAAGACCAAGAATATCAAGAACCACCCTCATTTCCCCAATCCTGAATTTGCATATAAAATGTGTAAGAC
Source organism: Marmota flaviventris (assembly GCF_047511675.1). Classification (NCBI taxonomy): domain Eukaryota; kingdom Metazoa; phylum Chordata; class Mammalia; order Rodentia; family Sciuridae; genus Marmota; species Marmota flaviventris. The sequence goes on from NC_092500.1 coordinate 172,315,630, forward strand.
AAAGTTCTTGCATTCATTCTCATGTTTTGACTTAATTCAATCCCATGCTTTCTGAAACATTTTTATTTAAGATTCAGAACTATATCTGAACAAACCAGCCAAAAGACAATGAACCTTCTCAGTGTTAAGCTGAGTATACCTCAGGTACCTGAAATGCTGAGGCCTACAATCTACTGGGCATATAGGAGCTGAGGCAGTCTAGGCCTTCTCATAGAAGCACATACACGAAGGGCCTTTCCCTATGTAATTTGTCTTCTGTAAGATTTTTTTTCCTCTTGCAAACACTCTCAACTAAAATTCGTTTCCTGAATGTACACACAAGCTCATGTGAAGTTGGAGGGCACAGACTAAGGTTTCAGTGGGATTCTTTCCTCGGTGTAGCCACTAAGGTAATCAGATAAGGCTCCAGGGAGAAAGAGCACCTGCAAGTGGGTTTTGAGGGATTCACCTGGCACATGGAGAATTCAGATTAAGAGTCAAGGGCCGCAAAGCCGAGCTTGAGTCTTGTGTAAACAGTAATCACTTACACACTGGCTTGGCCACCCAAAAGAGAAGATGTGTCCAGGGTAGCTGAATTTCTAGAGGTGAGAATTAATAGCAAATGCTTGCTGCCATCACACACATCCAATTTTTACCTGTCACTAAGAAAAGGGCACGTCTAAACCAGAAAAAAAAAAGTCATTTTTCCTTCAAGGAGGGCAGCGGTTTGGAGTCATTCACAGGGGCTGGGACTGCGGGAGAAGAGAGCGTGGAATGGAGTTCTAAAAGGAAAAGCAGCAAGGGTTTTCTACAGGGCCCCACACTGGCCACTGCAGAGAGAAAACGGGGTAAGAGGAGACATGTCTCATCAAGGGGCAAACCGAGTGCAAATCGGCTGGGGAAAACCAGGTACCCCCCGACTCCACCACCAGGACGCGAGTTGGGGTGCAGACAGAGAGCGCCAGTGGCTGATTACCTTGGTATATAGTGCAAAGGGACAACCAGGAGACAGAGGTCTGCAGAGGAGGAGGGGAGGGAGGGCTGAGGCAGGGTCTCCGCCAAGTGCGAACCAGGGATGAAGACAGGCAGACAGAGGGACCTGGGCATCCCTGGGCCAAAAGGCGTGGCCAGGATCCTGATCGAACCACGGTCCCGAGGCGCCCGGGGAGTGCGCGGCCACCCATCCTCCCGCCCCGGCCCGTCCGAGTGCCCGCCGCCGGCCCCCGCCCCCACGCCCGCAGAGCTTACCTCCACACCTGCCCCATCTGCAGCAGGTGGATGACCGACTGCCAGATCCACACGGAGAGGCGGCACAGGCGCTGCGCCCCCGGCGTGGCCGAGCCCCCCGCGCCCGGGCCGCCGCGGGCCGCGCCGTGGCCGTAGCCGGCCCCCATCATGGGGGGGCCCCGGCTGCTGAGCCCCTCCACGGCGCCCAGCCCGCCGCCCGTGTAGTCCTGCACGAACCAGCGGAAGCTCAGGCTCTGCACCAGCAGCGACGGCACCAGCACGAAGAAGAGGGTCAGCCCAAAGTAACCGTAGTCCCCCTTGCGGTAGTAGTCGAGGGCCAGCCACAGGTCGGTGCCCACGTCCCCGAAGAAGACCAGCAGCGCCAGCACGATCCACAGGCAGTCGAGCCACGGCCGCTCCACCTGCGGCGGCTGCGGACGCGCGGCCGAGGGCGTCGGGGGGTGGCGGTCGGCGCCGGCGGCCGCGGGTGGCTGCAGCGGCTGGTCCCCCCCGTCGGCGGCGGCGGCGCTGCGGCGCGGCTTCTTGCCCAGGAGGGAGCGCAGGCAGGCGGAGCGGCAGCCCCAGTAGCACGAGGAGGTGTTGCAGCAGTGGCAGATGTGCAGCGAGCTGCTCTCGCCGGGCTCGCTGCCGTCGCCGCCGCCGCCGCAGCCGCCTCCCCCGGGCTCCCCGTCCTCCTCGCCGCCGCTGCCCACCGCCTCGTCCAGGTTGTGCAGCTGGGCGAAGCCCACCCCCACGCCACCGCCATCGGATTTCGCCGCCATCTTGACTCTCTTCCCAGCTCCGGAGGTTGGGGGGGGAGGGACGGGTGGGGGGAGAAGGCAGGGACCGGGGAGGGGGGGAAACGAATGGAGAGGAAGGGGGGCGGGGAGGAAGCGGGGGAGCAAACGAACGAGGGGGGAGTGGGCCAGGGAACCCCCTCCGCTTCCGGGTGGTTGGCGTCACTTCCGGGCGAGCCCCCCAATCACACGGCGCCCGCAGCTCCCCGGCCCTACCCTCCCGGCCAAGATGGCCGCCCTTCAGTGCCTCAGCTGCTGGGCGGGGGGCCGGGGGGTTCTCCCCGCCAGGGCTCCCCTTCCCCTCTTCCGTTGACCCCGAAACCCATCAGGTTGACCCCTCGGCGTTTCAGAATCCCGCTGGGCCGAGTGAGGCGGTCCAAAGTGATCCCTGGAGGGGGCAGTGCCAGACGTTTTGGGGTCCCCTTCCTCAGCGTCGCAGCTCACAGCTTTCCTCCTGGAGAAACGCCCCCTAACACCCTCTCGGCTGCTGGCGAAGGGGCGGGGCCTCTGAGGGAAGGGGCGGAGCCAGTGCAAAGCAGGTGATTACGTGTCACTTCCGGGAGATAGGATGACCTCATTGTGTAGTTAGACACCCCCCACACCAAAATGGCTGTGTCTCACCTCTCTGGCTGTTTTCCTTTTTCTTTTACATTGCACACTTACTCCTTTCTTATTTTGAGGGGCTCTAAAAGGTACATAACTCAGTTTAACTGACTCCCACAAAAACTTACTCATTCTCACTTCTATTTAGACATCTCTCCTCCCCTTTTACCTCTGTTGACCCCCTGATTGTCTTGTCACTGACAACTTCACCATCTTTTGTAATAAAGTTTCCACCATTCCCTTAAGAAAGCTCCAGGCAAAATCCAGGTAGAAATCAGCCTGGTTGTGTCTTGCATGTTGGAGTAAGGACATAATGGGCATATTGTGACCTTGAGTATATTTTCTGCAATACCAAAATATATTTCTCTGTCAACTTTTTTTTTTTTTAAGTGTGTGGCTTGAAAATTCTCTGACCTTAATTTGGAAAATTCAAAACTAGCCAGAACTTAACCTGTATGTATCAATTACTTGTTCAGACTACTTGAATGTGTGAATATTGTCATTTGGATTTTTTTTTTTTTTTTTTTTTTTTTTTTTTGGTGCTAAGGCTATGTTGGTAAACATGGCTTTAAATGAGTGAAAATGTTATTAATGTGCTATATCATTAAGATAGGTGCAGGTACACTACTTGAACTTAGCTAACAAATTACATAAGTGAAGCAGCACTGAATGGATTTGAATTACAATGATCTTCCAGTGAAACTATATTTTCAGCTAGACAGGCAAGCTACACATTTGTGGTTGTTACTAAGTAGGTGAAATGAGCATTTGAAGTTAAATTAAAAAATAAAAAAGAAAGAAAATGCCTGGATTTTCTTATCCATCTCCCTAGATTTTTTAACACGTTTTTCTGATTCTATTTCTCCTTTCAGTAAAATTTAATAGTATTAATAACTTTCTTTAGACTGTTAAGAGGACCAAGTATATCATATTTGTATGGCATTGAGATTTGGAGAAGGAAAGTTGCCTTTGACAACTTTAATAGTTACTTTGATGTACATGATATTTAACATGAGCGTTATCTACTTAAGTTTTGAGAGTGTCAAGGCATTTTAGACTCAACTTTTCATGAGTATATATGCCAAGATAAAATCTATAAAGACTTTGAGAAAATGCTTAGAGAATTTTTACCCCCTGGTTTTGAGGGTTGGGGGGAGTGATTCCAAAAGCTACTTTGAGAATCACATCACATAACTGTATCCTTATTTCCTGCTATGGTTTAATTTCCTTATTTCTATGGTTGTAAAACCAAGAACTGACAGGTCAAGAGAATTTCTGCATACAGATGGGATTCTATTTCTTTTCTGAATTTGGAAGAAAAATGGCATAAGTGTGGTAGAGTACAAATTACCAAGTTTGGACTCCAGTTCCACTAAAATGATAACAATGAATGCTGTGAGCAAGATAACCTCGTGAAACCTTGGTTTTCTCCTTTTTATCATGGGAACAACAGTACTTTCTTTAAATATTTGCTGGGTAAGGGCTTGGGATGTGGTTCAGTGGACAAGTACTCCTGATCAATACCTGGTCCAAAAAAAATTTTTTTTGCTGGGTGGCAATCCATTCATTCATAGCTCTCAATATGATACCTGATAGGTAGTAGGCACTAAATAAACTAATTGCTCTTGTTATTATTATTATGCTTGCATAATGCCAACATATATCTACTTAAATTTCTTAGTAGATTTGGTATCTCTAATAAAAGAAAGCATTTTGAAATACTACTAGGAAATAGGTGAAGCTAATTGTGCTTTTAAATATGTTTTCCTCTCTTTAAGCTGTGAGGCTATGAAATGAGAAACAAAAGCAGCCAGTAATGGCATATTTATGATTCCTATTTCTCTGTGCTCTGAAAGAACATAATCTAGTGAAATTAGCTAAGTAAATTACACTCACTATATAAAGCTGACACATGAGATTATGAGTCAAAAGTGTTTATCACAATTGAAGTTTTGAGTAGATATATAAGATTCACAGACCACCAAGTGATTTCAACATTATATTTACATGTTTAATAATTTTATCTTCCATGGAAAGAGGACATATTGTGAAACCCAGACAGTTCTAGAATTAAAATCAGTTACATTGACAATAAAGCCATCATGAAGACTCGTGGAAAGGTTAACATAAATTTGGTCTGCTATGAATCACATTTTTTTCCCTAGAGTTTTGGGGCAATTAAGTGTTCCAAGTAAGCCTAGCACTTAGCACAGTGTTGAACACATAGTGGACACTCAATAAAAATTGGATAACTGATTAATTTTTTGAATAACTGAGATTTAACCTTTCAAATGCCAAAAAAATGTATTTTATATTTTATGATATGAATCTTAATAAACCCATTAATGTATTACATAGATACTTCAAAACATTAGCTAAATGGGGTGGGGAGTAATATAAGGAAATTCATCACCCCACCTGCTTTCTGCACAAAGGTAGATAGTCAACATTTTATTTATTTAGGTTCTGGGGATTGAACCCAGGACCTTGGGAATATGCGCTCTACCACTGAGCCACACCCCTATCCCCAGTTAACCTTTTCTTGACCACTTGATCTTGAGGCACCCTATGCTAAGAGTTCTGACTATCTAGAAGCTCACCACCTTTGTCGGTGGTGGTAGGTTTTTTCTTAACCATTTTTTTAAATCTCTGCTTGCTATAGTTGAGTCAGTTAACAACTTTGGCCATTGTACTTCTACTCCTATATAGGCTAAGAAGCCAAATAACAAAACCTGTTACAATTACATATAAAAAATACTAAATACATTTTTGAGCTTCTATTAGTATAGTAAGATAGCTTTCACATATGGAAATTGTGACAAATTTTAGCTGTTAAGGAGCCTTTAGGGTTTTTCTTTCCAGATCTTTGCTCTTTTCAGAAAGGCAAAAGGGAAAAGTCTTGAAAGCTATTATGTATTAAATGCTCCCTCAAACATTATTCCTTTTAATCTTACAATAGTCCAAAAAGGCTTGGGAGTTAGTTCCCAATTTTAAAGGTCTCAGTTCTGCTGAATGACATACCCTGAGTCACACCCTAGGGAGGCAGGGTATTTGTGGATTGAATCCAGGCAGGTGTCATTTCAAAGCCCATGCCACTTACCTACCTTGCCCTGTCCCAAGCAGGTCGTGCCATCTCTGAATGAAGCCAGCATTACTGTGTTAGCCACAGGAGGGCCCCTATCAGTGCTGATACATATCTAGTAGACAGAAGGTTTAAATTCCAATATGAGGATGGGCTTCAACAAAAGCATGTCGAAGGGGCTTCCTCATACATCCTTCTGAAGTTGTGATCCTGGGTAAAGCTTCTGAACAGTAGGCAGATGTCATCCTCATCAATTCCATGCCCTGTACTTACTGACTTCTATAGAAATAGGACTACCTTGAGTGCTGCAGAGTAAGCTCATAGAAGCCATTATCCCTAGAAGTTACATGTCTGTGTTTGATGATAAGAATCGAAGTAATAGCAAGCACTCTCATGCATTGTTGCTGGTGGTGCAAAGCAGTACCATCTCTACAGAGGGGAGCTAGGCACTGTCTAATAAAATTATAATGCAATTACTCTCTGAAACAACAGTCCTTCTTATGGGAAGTTATCATACAAATAAATATGTGCACGTCAGAAAATACACGGCTGTTCATGTAACAATGTTATTTGTGTAGCCTTTGTTATATTACTAAGAAAAAATGGAAGGAAAAAAGACCTCAATGACAACCCCAAAGGGAACTAGTTAAATAAATTATGGTGTATCCACACAGCAGAATATGATGTAGTGATACTGAAAAAAAGATAGTTTTCTTTTTTAATAATATGTAATGACTTGTAGGATGCTTTGTTGTAAAAAAAAAGAGCAAGGTGAATATAATAGAGCATGCTATGTTTCCTGTAAGAAAGGAGAAAAGAAAGTCTATTCCTGTTTGCTTGTATTTGCATAAAGCAACTTAGAAAAATTACCCAAAGGAGGAAAAAAGTGATTACCTATAGGGTGATGGTAATGGTGTGGAGAAATTGGGACCAAAATGGAGAAAGATAATTTGGGGGGTGGATATCAAGGAGTGGCAGGTAATATGAATGTGCCTGCAGACATGTAGAGATAGGTAGGAATTAAGGGACTATTCCTTTGTGTTCTCTAGCAGTAACACCACTGAGGAGTATTTTGTAAAGGTGTTTGTCTCTTAAGAACTAGTTTTAAGACTGGAGTTGGTAGAGTGCTTGTCTAGCTTACATGAGGCCCTGTGGTTGATCCTCAGCACTGAAAAATAAACAAGCAAAATAAAATTGGTTCTAACTCTGACATCTGTGAATTGACTTAAACCTTTCTGGAGCTTCCTTATGTTTTTATCCACTATGTCTCCTAAGTAAGAATAATGAGCTTTACGAGTTCACTCCCCCAAAAGTACATTGTAACTTCATCATATGTACACTTATGTGAAATCACCTGTTCAACATCAACCAAAAGAAAAGGAGGAGCAAGTAATAACAGATCAAATCATACAGGCCATTTCAGAAAATGAGCATGGAGCATTTGCCCCCAGATTGAACGTGAGTTAGGAAATGGAAATCAGCCATTTCCACAGTAAACCTCTGTTCCTTAGTTTCTCATATGATTGTTCTACCAGGAAAAGTATGATTCCAGAATTAAAGCTTTGTGTTCATCCTACAACATGGCATGCCAATTCAAGCCACATGCTTTCTCTGGTCCTCAATTCAGGATACAAGATTTGATCTGATGTAGGCTGAGTTGGTCTTTTGGCAAAATGATAGAGTCTTCAATGCAAAGAAAATGTGAAGCATACATATTCTTCTGCTTAATGCTGCCTTAAATCCTGACCATCACCACGAGCACCCCAAGTAAAGTGAACCCCCACAGTGGTATCTTCTTCAGCTTTTAGACACATCTCCTGGTTATAGTATTTCAGCACGTGACAGACACTAAGTCTAACTAAATTCAGCAAGTGTTTGTTGAAAACCCACTCTACACTCAACTTTCACTGGGACAAAGAAATGTGAAATAATTATTGTAAATTACAGTTCCAATTGAAGACAGGAAATAGACACCTACAACTAGCATTATCAACAAGTCATGAAGTGAAGGTAAACTTACAGAACAATTAATGATTAAAGAGTGCAATCTGGGATCTTTGTTTATCAGCAGGTAGTAAGTGCCTAATACATGTCAGACACCAATTTTGGAGCCGGTACAAATTGGGGGACCTGGGAGAACCTATCTTTTTAGGTGATTATTAAGTTATTCCTTCCTCTAGTTCTTCCCCTTTTTCTTTAAAGAAGTGTTTGGTCTGGTTTTTTAGTCACAGGAGGCATTTTTTGAACTTAAATCGCCAACTCTGCCATTAACTTTCTATAGTATCTTGGGCAAAGTACTTTCTTATTTAAATCTCTGTTCCTCAAGTATAAATATGGGAAGAACAAAATTCACCTCACATGATTTATAATTTTGAATTTCAGGCTTATTTTCCTTGCCTTCACAAGCTATTTGTGAGATCAATGCCTAGTACACAGTAGGTGTTAACTAGGTACTGGTCCTCCCTCCCTAGTCACTCCCTGTGTTTATCCACTGTGGCTGCTATCACAAATTATCACAAACCTAGTTGCTTAGAACAACACAAGTTTATTATCTTACCCTTCTGGAGGCTCTGGTGGAGTGGGAGTGGGAATCGATTTCCCTGTCTTTGATGGATTCCCGATTCTTCCCACAGTCCCCCACCAAGTCCCCTTCCATCTTCAAGGCCAGCAGTTACTTCACTCAACTTCTGTCATATGTCTCCCTTTCCAACTCTGAGCTCCCCTTCTCTCTTTCTTTTATAAGCACTCACCTGGATCATCCTGAATAAACTCCCCAACCCAAAATCCTTAACTCAGTCACATCTGCGGCATTTCTTTTGCCACGTAAGGTGACACAGATTTCAGGGACTAGGATGTGGCTAGCTTCTAACTACCACTCCCTTTAACCTTTTCCGGATATATAAATGTGAACTCATCACCCTTTGCCCTAAAATCAACTCTGTTCTCCAATGTTTTTTTACCACCACAATGCCCATCTCACAGGGTCATCTAATGACACAGAAATTCCAAGAGCAGCATACAAAAATGAACTTAACATTTTACATACAATGCCCTTGTTACAAATGAAGAAGAAGAAGCTAACCATAGAAGACAATTATCTATTTAAGGTCACACTAGTTGCCCTAGCCCAAGGACTAGAATTTAAATTTCCTGATATTCAGGATAGGACTCTTTCCATACCATTGTAATTCACATGCCTTACAAAGTTGCATAGATTATTCCTTTTCAGTGTTTGAAATCTCATCCTTTGTTTCTTAATGGCAAGAACACTGAGCTCAGAAATTGTCCTAGTCAGAATTCTCCAGAGAGGCAGAACCCGTAAGATATATCTGAGGAGCTTTATGATAGGAATTGACTCAGACAATTATGGTCACCAAGAAGTTCCACAATCTGTTCTCTAAAAGCCAGAGAGCCAGGAAAGCTGGTGGTTTTAGTTGAAGCTGAGTCATGAGAACTGGGGGCTAATGGTATGTAAATCCTACTCTGAGTCCGAAGGCTGAAGAACCAAGGGCACCAATGTCCAAGGGCAGGGAAGATGGACATCCCAGCTCCAAGACAGCAAATTTTGCCCTTCTGTCCTTGGGTTCTGTTTGCGCCCTCAAGAGATTGGATGGTAGCCGCCTGCCTTGGTGAGGGCAGATCTTCTTTGCTTAGTCGACCCATTGATATGTTAATCTCTTCTAGAAACACCCTCACAGACACAACCAGAAATAATGTTTTGAGATCTTTCTGGGCATCTTGAGTCCAGTCAAGTTCATATGTGAAATCAACCATCATAGAAACCAAGAAAAAAATAGGTTTATTTTCCAGTGTCAACATTTGCCAGCTCTGTAATGTAGATTAATTCATATTCTCAGTTCTCGTATAAAGTTAGAATATTCATCTGACTTTCCTACAAGGTTTGTGGTGAGAACCTCTCTCATAGGTTTATTGGGTGCTTTCTGCAGGAAAAAAAAAGGTGTAAAAATATCAGGAACTATTTTTATCCAAGTTGAGGCCTCTCTCTAATCTCTCCAACTTGTGTTCTCTTCTTTTTCCATCCAAGAAGTTTACCTTTATCAGAATAATAAACCTAAAATACCATCATCCTGTTGGTGAGAATATGTAATGGCTCACTATCATCTATCATACCAAACCTAGCTTCCATAATCTCATTCCATCCTATGTGGCAATATTAGTTTCCACTCTTGGTCAGAAAAATGCCCTCCTTGCCCACATGTACTCAGCACCTTCCTGCACTGGAGCTTATGAACTTATTTTTAATTCATTATGAATTATTTCTTCACCTCTCTACCATTTCAATTCAAATCAATAACTTTTAATGAAGGCCTACTAAGAAGAAGATGTCATGCCAGCAAGGGTTTAAACTTCCTCTCATCTTTCAACACCTATTTTATATCCTGCTTCCTTCAACAAAAATCTCCTTGACCACTCCCTCTGAAAGGACTGAAGCACATGAAATCTCTACCACCCGTTTTAATTGGTTCATATTCTCTTAATTCATGTAATGATTTTATATAAGTCAGAGCCATAAGGAACCATCATTTCATCTGATTTCTTAAATAAGACGACTCTAAAACTTGTATTCAAGCAATATTTATTGATAAGTTACAATGTGTCAGGTTTGTGCCCAAGAAATCTAATGGCGAACCAAGTGTTTTTACCATTCTCCTCAAGGCCTATATGCAAAGTGTCTGGAACCTCCAAAGAGGATGGGTGGACATACCAAGTCCAGGGCACCCCATGTGCAGAGGCAGAGACAAGAAACAGCAGTGGGGCTGGTAGCATGGCAGTGTGTCTGCAGCACTGAACACATGAAAGGAGAGGGAGACGGTGCTAGTTTTCAAATATTTAGGTTAAAAACTTTAAAGTTCATCCTGTAGATGACTTTTATCAGAGGAGTGACGAAATCGACATTGTGTTTTAGGCAGAGAGCTTTGATGATAGTAAAGAAATTGGAGTAATAGTTGACAACCTGTGTGAGACCTGGACCAACTAATTAGTTGTGACTCTATAATCAGTATTTGGGGGTTCAACATTAATAAATGTAGAGGCAGAGAGGAACTTATTTTTTTTCATAAAAATTCTATTCACGAATGGATTAATTTTCCCTAGTCCAAACAGAATCGTTATTTCAAAAATTAGCAAAATAATCAGGTATGGTGGCACATACCTATAATAACCCCAACAACTTGGGAAGCTGAGACAGGAGAATCACAAGTTCCAGTCTATCCTAGGAAACTTAGCAAGATCCTGCCTCAAAATAAAAAACAAAAGGGACTGGGCATGTAACTCTGTGGTAGAGTGCTCCTGGGTTCAGTCCCCAGTACTGTAAATAAATATTAGCAAAATTGTTCCTTTTTTAATAGTTCTTTTTCTCTTGTAATTTCTATTGCATAATTTTATAAACTAATACACATTAGAGGAGCATATTTTAGGGTTTAAAATTTTAGATAATAAGTCACTCCTAGCTGAGCATAGTGGTACGTGCCTGTAATCCCAGCAGCTCAGGAAACTGAGGCAGGAAGATAGTGAGTTCAAAGCCAGCCTTAGCAATTTAGCAAGGCCCTAAGCAACTCAGTGAGACCCTATCTCTAACTAACATATATATTACATATGTATTATATATTTATATATATAAAGGGCTGGGGATGTGGCTCAGTGGTTAAGTACCTCTGGGTTCTATTCCTGCACCTTCCAAATAGCACTACACATCATTTGGTTTTATAATGTCAGCAGAAAGCCAACTTTCCATTAATATAGCCACACACAATCTTTGGGAAGAAGCCCCAACAAAATTTATCCTCCTAAGGCATAGGTAGTAGCCCGACTACTAAGATGACCCCCTGACTCACTTGCTGGGGTTCACAGCTCTGTGAACATCCCTCCTCTTGAGTGTGGATGGAACCTGTGCCCCAAATGTGGCAAGAGTGATGGGTTGTCACTCTCGTGGTTTGTGTTGCATTCAATAAGATGTCATCTTAGCAGACTGAGCTGGTGGCTTTCCTGTGGGCTTGACATAGCAAGTAGCCGTGTTGGAGAAGCCCAGGCAGGAAGGAAAACTGCTGGTAACCCCAGGGCCAGGGAGCAGCTCCAGCCAATAGCCAGCAGAAAGCAGGAATCGCAGCCACATGACCCACATGGACATGAATTCTGCCAACATGATGAGTTCAGAAGTGGCTTCTTCCCCAGCGGAGCCTTTAGTGTGACTGCTGGACCCCCTGTGCAGAGGCCACACAGGCTGTGCCTCCACTCCTGCCCCACAGACACTCTGGGATAGTAAGTGCGTTTTGTTTTAGGTTGCTTAATTTGTAGTAATTTGTTGTTGCAGAGCAACTGAACATGAATATAGGTTCAGCATCCCTACTATAAAAATCCCAAAGCTGAAATGCTCCAAAAATCTGAAAATTTCTTTGTCTTGCTCAAATAGTTTTGGATTTTGGAGCATTTCAGATTTTTAATTTTCATATTAGGGACATTCAACAGGTAAAGTCTTTGAAATTATTTCAAAATCCAAAAAACTTCCAAATCCCAAACATTTCCAGTCCCAACCATTTCAGATAAGGATACTAAACCTGGGTAGTATGTAAATAGAATTGATTCACAATCTTGCTGGGTATTTGGAGTTATTTGAAAACCGAACTAACTAGCATCGCATCTCTAATTGATTCAGGTGTTTTCTTGTCTCTGCGAGCTGAACCCCTGCCTCCTTCCCAGAGCTGCCCTGTGACCAGCCCCTTCATCCAGATCCTGTTCAACTTTGGGTAAAATTGGAGTCAGAAACAAGTGAGGGGGCCACTGTCGTGGCTGTGAGGAGCTCCTCAGGCCTGTACCATGATGGTAGCATCTGGGAAGAGGAGGAGTGACAGATGCACAAAACGACTCAGAGGCTTATTTCATGTTCTGGCAAAAGCGTCACCTGGTGCATGGTGGAGCTATGCAATCGTGATGATGCTCTTCACGGTACTCCTGAGACAGGGGTGGCCTCCAAGGAGCACTGAGTCGCAGGTGTCACAGCAGCACAATTAGTGTTTTAGTTCCTAAGAGAGAGGTGGGTTCACATATTGTGCTTTATCATTTGCATATACAAATGTTTTGCGGATCCTTTTGCATAGATCTAATAGCACAGAATTTAATATGTGAACATGAAGTTCAGCCTAAAGTACTTCTTAGTTATTCATCTACTCCAGGACTATCAGGATACCAAAAACAGGTTTTGCCACGGAAGGAGCAGAACGCCAGTCACACACAAGCTCTGCCACCCTCACATCCCACTCCCTGAGGCTGTTGCTCACTGAAGTGGCTGTTGCCTTTCTTTCTTTCTTTTTTTTAAATTTTTTTTTTGATATTGATGGACCTTTATTTTGTTCATTTATTTGTACGTGGTGCTGAGAATCGAACACAGTGCCTCACACATGCTAGGCAAGTGCTCTGCCACTGAGCCTCAACCCCAGCCTTGTTGCCTTTCTTTCATAGCACAGGTGTGATGGGACGTCGAGAGCAGAGAGGGACACAAACCAGGATGAGAGGACAGGGCAGAACAGGAAAATCCCACGAGAACCTCCTTTCCAGAACACTAAACAAAGGGGAGAGAGACCTGAGAGGAAGAAAGGAAGGGTGGTGGGAGGAGCAGATGAAAACTGCAGTAGTGCACACAACAGAGACAGAATAACTCACACCCCACGTGCAAAGTGGGGACAGGAAGGCTGAGTCAAGCATGGACTAGCATTTGGGGCCCACGCATGGGCTCTTTTAGACATGGTGGCCACCAAGCAGCAGGCCTAGCCCTCATCAGTCACATGTTTTGCTGTGTGGAACGCAGAGCTCTTTCTTCGTTTCACCATCGTGAACCAAAACTGATTGGGCAAGGTCACCTGCTAGAAGTAGTGCAGGCGGGACACAAGACTGACTAAGAGAGGCACCAACCAACACTGTCTAAGCTGTGGACTACGCTGCTGACCAGAGAGCTGGATTGAGCAGGTGGATGTGACGAGGTGTGTGTGTGTGTGTGTGTGTGTGTGTGTGTGTGAGAGAGAGAGAGAGAGAGAGAGAACCTTTAGGCATCCTCTGTTCCGAACAGTTCCCACCATACCCCAAAGTCTTATCAGGACACTCATGCATTCACCCCCCTGCTTGCCCATTGAAGACACTGGTGTTTGTATCTCCTGGTATAAATGGGTAAATGTGATTCTCAGGTTTTATCTTCTTCTAGCAGTATTTTCATAACAGTTGCCAACATGACAATATTTCTGACCAGATCAAACAAGTTCTTTTCACAGTAGCAGGTGCTACCTCCAGCTTTCAGTGCTTTCTCTTTGCTAATACCGTGTTTGCCTTTGTTCCCAGAACTACGTACTAGACTGATAGTTTTAATGCTTTTTCAAGAATAATCCCTAAATCCTTTTCTTGATCTGTGTGCTAGAGGATTATTCTCTGCCTAGACACATCACTGGACTGGCCTCCTTGCTCCCCAATTAATTATTAGTTTGTCTACATTAAATTACACTTGCCATCTGCTGATAAAATCACAAAAGTCTCAAATCCCTTTCCGTTGCTTTTACTGTTTGCTGGTGGTTTGTTCTGCCTCCTGTCAGCTAAATCAGCTACAAACTAGGTGATCTGGTTTCCAATTCCTTCTCCAAGTCTCCTCTCTGTTGTGGAACTTCTTTGTGAAGAATTCCTACAGAAATTTATTAGTTAATTTTGAACCATTCCAGGATGGGTCCTAAAATAATGAGTCCTGAGAGACACAAGAGAAGAAAAAGGCAAATAGTAGAAATGAAAATGTATCCTTAAAAGTATAATACAGCACAATGAACATGAAACAAAGTAGCATAGGAACAAGTTTGAATCCTCAAGTTCAAGTTTAGGTGTGGAAGACATAAAGCACTGTCTTATTTTCCATTAAACAATTGAATTTCTAATCCAAGCCCTAATGCTGCAAGATTGGTGAGCCTTCAGCCCCTTCAGTGGTAAAGGTCTAGGGTTTCAAGCAGGGCCAATGTATGTGCATCAGTTTGTGAGAACTACCAGAACAACAGCACAGGCGGGCGGTTCAAATAACAGAGATTTATTTTTCAACAGTTCTAGGGCAGGAAGTCCAAGATCCAGGTAGCAGCAGGGTTGATTTCTCATGAGGTCTCTCTTCTTGGTTATAGAGAGCTGTCTTCTCCCTGTTTCTTCTCATGGTCTTCTTCTGTATGTATCTATTATGTAATCTCCTTTTTGGGGGGAGGGGTTGGTACTGCTAGTAGACTCCAGGGGCACTTTACCACTGACATACATCTCCAGCCCTTTTTTTTAAAAATATTTATTTTTTAGTTTTAGGTGGACACAATATGTTTAGTTTATTTTTATGTGGTGTTGAGGATCAAACCCAGCGCCCCGCGCATGCCAGGCGAGTTGGCTACCACTTGAGCCACATCCCCAGCCCTCTCCAGCCCTTTTTATTTTTTATTTTGAGGTGGGGTCCCAATAAGTTGCTTAGGTCCTCCCTAAGTTGCTGAGGTTGGCCTTGAACTTGTGATACTCCAACTTCAACCTCCCAAGTCACTGGGATTAAAAGTGTGTGCCACTGTACCTGTTCTAATCTCTTCTTACAAGGACATTAGTGTTATTGGATTGGGGTCCACCCTGCTGACCTTACTTAACCCTAATTCCTCTTTAAAGGCTCTGTCTCCAAATATAATCCCTTTCTGAGGCACTGGGGTCCTGGACTTCAATAACTGAATTTGGCGGGACATGAGACAGCCCACAGCAGCCTGGCTGAGGGTGACTCCTCTGACCATCAGGCTGTTGTCAACACAGAGTCCCATCTCTGGCGCTGGGTTGCCCAGCTCCTTCAGGCCCTCTGCTCTCTGCTGCTCTCTAGAAGTGTCAGGGTATCAGGCTGCATCCACAAGGCTGGGACCCTCTAGCTCATGGTCCCATGTCCCAGGTACCTAAAGCTGCAAGATTGGATTCACCAATCACACCACCACCCTGTACCCCAGGGTAGCGATAGAGGCCTCTGCTATTCTGACAGCCCCAATCTTTGCATTTGTCATCCAAGTGGGACATTTGTCTTCAGGGTTTTGAGAAGACCCTCACTACCTCAGTCCTAATGAATCAGCCCCTTCAAAAGAAAGGCCCAGAGGCCAAATAGACTCTTCCTGATTCCAGACTGCAACAAACCTCCCTGGGGTGAAGAAGCACCCATTTGAATTAAATTAAAAGAAACAAAAAAAAAAATGCAGAAAAACTTAAAAGAGTTCAGACTCCTCTTCAGCTACATGTGATTAAAACTTATACCATGAATTCTTGCTCCTTTTCTAATTCCAATGTTCTAAGAGACCCATTTAGTATTTGGTAATGGTATGGTT
Organism: Marmota flaviventris; assembly: GCF_047511675.1. Taxonomy (NCBI): domain Eukaryota; kingdom Metazoa; phylum Chordata; class Mammalia; order Rodentia; family Sciuridae; genus Marmota; species Marmota flaviventris. The sequence continues at coordinate 172,331,679 of NC_092500.1, forward strand.
GTTTTTTTCAACCAAGAATGATAGGTCTTATAAACATGTAATTTATTATTAATAAATGTAATAACAGCAAGTATTCATAGCATAGCTACATTCATCTCTACACCAAAGACATACAAAGCAAAAAAAAAAAAAAAAATCTTTATCTTGGGATATAAAATAAAAGTGAAACAAAACCAACACAAAATCTTTATTGCATTGAATGTCCTTGCTTTAAAAAAAATGTTTTTCTGGTTTAAGAAAAGAGATGCTTGTTCTTGGTTAAAAACTTGAAACACATAACATGAAAATTATCAATATCCTTACTACCAGATATGGCCCATTAAGTTTTAGATCCCATTTATGCATTTAGATAGTCTTTATAACCATTTGCTGCTCATTTGTTTATTCATCAATTATGTATTAGATGTTGATTATGTGTAAGGAAATTCTCCCTAGATTCTGCAGAATGTCTTCAATGGAGTTGGCTAATGCCCCAGCCTAAGTTGTTCCATTGAGTCCCAGTTAACGATGCTTATTAGTTTTTTGTTTTGTTTTGTTTTTGTCACTGTGACAGAATGCCTGAGAATAACAACTTAAGAAGAAAGATTTATTTTGACTCCTGGTTTCAGAGACTTCAGTCCATGGTCAGCTAGCTCCACTGCTCTAGGCCTGAGGTGAAGTAGAACATCGTGGTGGAAAGGTGTGGTGGAGGAACGCTGCTCAGCTCAAGGCAGCCTGGAAGCAGAGAGAGAGTGCACAGGTGGGGAAGGGGCCAGGGATAAGATAGACCCTTTGAGGACATGCCTCATGACCTACTTCCTCCAGTGAGGCCCCACCTCCGACAGTTTCTACCACCTTCCAATAGGCCATCAGATTTTAAATCCATCAGTGGATTAGCCCATTGATGAGGTCAGGACCCTTATGATCCAATCACTTTAAAATCCCCACCTCTGAACACTGGGAACCAAGCCTTTCACACAGGAATCCTTGGAGGACACTTCAGATCCAAACTGTAATATGGTGGATCCTACAAATCCTAGTTTCTGAGCCACCGGGGCAGACATGGATGCAGACCTAAAACTACCTTCTTTTCCCACAAGGAGGCCATGGAATGGGGCTCAGAAGCATTGTCATGTTCTGTATCTGGCCATAAAAAACAGCCGAACAAACGACCAACCCTGTTCTGTGGGCAGTAAGAACAAGGATTCTGGAGCCAGGCTGCCTGCATTTGAATCCTGATTCTACTCCCACACTACCTGCGTGACCTTGGACAAGCTATGGAACCTCTCTGTGCTATAGTTTCTTCAAGCATGAAATGAGGACGATGACAATTCTCAAAATGTAGGTTATGAGAATTAAACGCATATCCAAAGTCTTTGCACAATGCAAAGACAGTGCACATGAGAAGTATTAGCTATTTGTCTCGCCTTAATTTTGAAACACTGTGCAACGTAAATCTTCTGAAACTCTCGCCTTCTCTCTGTTCTGATCCTTGCCCAACCATCAGTGGCGTGGGCCAATTAGTTGAAGAGCAGGAGCCATGGATTATCATGAAGACAGACCCAGGGCATAGGTGATTGCGAGCTGTAGTGTGCAAACTTTGAGATACTTACCTGTGGTGATTGCTAGGTTCTGTTATGGGTAGATCAAGTGACTTCAAAACAGCTACCTCCAGAGAGGATTCTCCTAAGGAGAGAGGGGAAGTGTCTCTCCTTTTTCCCTCTCCTACTTCCACAATCAAAATACTTTCTCTGAGGAAAAAAGGAAAGCAGACCCTAGGTGGGAGGGTGTGGCAACTGGCACCTGGTACTTCCAAGATTCCCTCTCCATCATTAATTTCTACTGCTTTTACCAGGTGTGGGAAATATCCCCACTCTTGGTGTCAACCTTCACATCTTACTGTGTGTGCTGCCAGAGAAATGCTAATTGATCTATTTTGCTATGAGGTCAAAAAAATCCAGAGGAAAAAACTCAATAGTCTGGCTTCTAGGTGTCCCCTTTTGGGCCAGTCAATTATGGTTGAGAAGAAGGGTGAGTGAAGTCAGAATATTTTGGGGCAAGTCCCTGGAAGATTGGGTTCCCAAGACAAGAGGGATGATGGCCAGAAAATCCCACAATAGTCTAGAGTGAACAAATTTATCATTTATCCCCATAGGATGATAAGAGCATCTTTCATTAACTGTTATAAAAAAAATAATAAAATACACTTTTGACTCGCTAAATATACTTAATTGCAGCCAAACTGACTTGAGAAATGTTTATTTCAAATTCCCAAGACTTACATGGTATTTTCCAAAGGAGACAGGAGTTAAAATGGTTGCACTCTTTCTAGAGAATGGAGATATGAGCCAGCTCCCAGAGCAAGTACGTTTCAAAGTATCTGATTTGGTTTGAAGAGACTTTGAATGTGATTTGTGCCCCAGCTAAGATTTTTGTTTGTCTATTTATTTGCTTACCTCCAGCAGAGAAGGGAGCAATCTCCTTGTAAAGAACTCACTCTGTGCTAGGCATTGGGCTAAGAATCCAGCACTCACTATTATTCAGTTTTGACCAATCTCCTGACCATAAGAAACTATTCTTATTCTGCCCATGAAGAAGCTGGGATGCAGAGAAGTTCATTTGCCCAAGTCACACAGCCAAAGAGTGGTGAAAATGGGATTTTAATTCAGGCTCACCCTAATATAAGGTGGTGCTATACCCCCCCAGTCAAGGTAGAACAATAAAGAGAATCGGTCACTGTTGGTGTAGGAAATAGCATGGAATCCTTAGTACCACTGTGATTAACATTTCAACTTCAAAAACATAAAATAGTATGTTAAGAAATTGCACTTTAGTTACTTTGATTAAGGAAGTTATGGAAATTGCTCCTATTTATTGGAAGAGGAATATTTAGTTCATAGATGTAGAAATAAATGAGTTATTTATTTATGAATAAAAAGGGAACACGTACCTCTACTCACTGTCCATTCAATAGCTCAGAAGTTTTGCTATTTTTTTCTTCTATGCACTTCGAGAGTGAGTCTGCAGGTTATGATGAGCACATTTTAAGGTGTAAAATATCAATTTGGCCTTCATCAGAAGGAATCCTTAGAGTCGAAGATTTTAGTGCTTTCCTATTTAGTATTTTTGAGGTACTTCAAAGTTTAGGATAGTTATGAAAACATAGAATCATCATCACTTTTATCAGTACTCACACTTAAAAATCTTAACTAAAAGTCCAAATCATGTGGAATTGAATAAATCCCAGTCAATGAATATTTTTTAAGCATCTGTAATTATAAGAGAATTTTAAAAGAAAATGTTTTACTGAAACATTTTTAAAACATTGATGAGAATATTTTAGTAAAGTGTCTTGGTCTTTTTAGCAGGACGCAGCCCGGGCTGCAATCTTGGATTCCCTGCATTAAATAACCGCTTCACCAGGTTTTATCACCTTTTTTCAGTCCATGCTTTCAAAGCTCAAAACAATAGCACATAATGGAAATGTCAATTTTTTTTGTCATAGCAGTGTAAATTATCATGGCCATGGCCTCCTTGGTGACCCAGGTGTTATTGAAACATGTCCTGTAGGGATTTGAATTTGAGCACCGCTCCAAGGACAGAAGGATCTTTTTGGATCCACTCCTGTTGATCCTTTAACCCTTACGGGCCCCAGTCTCATTATAATAAAAAATAGAAAAAAATAACCTGTTCCCCCAAAAATCCTGTCTTAAAGTTACCAGGCAGAGTAGGTGCGGCTCAGAAACTGCCTTAGTCATCTCTGCGCCCAAGGCCTGGTCTACAGTGGGTACTCAGTGAAGCCCCAAGGGGCACATTGAGGAAGGAAATCCACCCATGGAGGCTAAAAATAAAGCCAAGCATCTGTAAACCTCAGGTCCTCAGGGTTCCTACCGCCATTACTGTTACCACCATCTGGAAGGGGCATTTAGGTTGGTGTTCACAGGTATCTGTGAATGTCTTGTATTCACAGAGAAGAAGAAACCACGAACATAAAGGTTTTAAAAAGAGCTAAAGGTGAACTTTGATTCATCCACTTTTTCGTTTCAAAGCAGAAATAACATCCATTATCTAGTGAACACCATAAACAATGAAAATAAACTTCAATTTAACATTCAGGCCACTTAAGGAAGTCAAGAACTAGACAAAGGAAAGGAAGGAAAGAGCCTACTTCACCTTAGCCCAAGGGGAAAAGATCTACCTGGTACTAAACCTGCTGTTTCAATGCCTGCCTTGGCACTTAAAGTAGTTACATAGCTTGAAACATTTACAAAGAGAGGAGGTGGGATGGGTTTTGTTCTCGATTTGGATAGATACTCTTTTTAAATTATTTTTTTTCAAAATAGGGTCTTGCCCAAGTCTTGCACAGGGGCTCGAGCGATCCTCCCACCTCAGCATCTGGGTGCACTGGGATTATAGGCGGGTGCCACCTGGGTTAGATATTCTTGAAATCACTTCTTTTCCTAATCTTCAACAGGGGGAGGTGGCACGATCCCATACCTTGGTGGGGCCAGACAAATTTCCTTTGTTTAAAATAAACAAACAACTCCTGGGGAAGTATCATCCCTTTTCCTATCAATCATATCAACTCACGGATACCTATGGCGACAGTTGATTAACAACGGGGATATCCTCTGAGAAGTACACCATTGGGCAACTGGCCACACGTAACCAAGGTGCGCTTACACTAACCTGGGTAGTGTAGCCTGCTGCACACCTGGGCTGTGTGGTGCACCTGGCTACAGACCTGTAGGGGGCGCTTGCTCTTCTGAGTGAGGTAGGCAGTTGTAACAGAATGGTAAGTGCGCAGCTAAACATAGCTAAACATAGCAAAGGTGCAGGGAAAGTGAGAGGAATTTTTCAGTTTCACGTTGCTCTGGAGGGACCACCATCCGTTGCTGACTGAAGTGCTACTCAGCGGTGCGTGCCTGTGTGATGGGCACAAGGGGCTGCAGCCCAGAGATGTTAAGCCAAAGGTTACAGATCTTTGGGCTTCTTTTTATGCCTCCTCCCTCCCTCTCCACAGCTGTGAGAAAGTACAAGTTTATCCCCTGGCTCTTCTGTGTCACAGTGCTTTCAGGCTGATCTGCACTCCCTCCTTCTGTTACCATCACTGTGGCCACCCAGCCTTTGCTGCTCTTTGTGGTGTCTCCCCGCTGTGGCCAAAGGCTGTCCCCACCCTGGGCTCTTCCTTCCCCAAACCTGCAACGTCTCTGCCCTTTGTTCAATTCCATTACTCTTTTTGCCTAGAAAATGTCTACTTCTTCTTCAGAGGCCAGTGTACCTGTCACCTTCCATCTCTGACAGCTATTCTCAGCCCCAGTTATATTAGAGTTGCCTGAGGAGCTTTTTATAAGTGTCACTCCCCAGCCGCCACCCCACCTGGGTGCTGGATTTAATTGGGTGTTTGGACCGTGCAGCCAGGATCGAGAATGACTCATCTGTACGTCTTTATGAGTCTACTCTTGTCTGTGCAGGATGAAGCAGTCCTTTCCCCTGAGCTTCTAGAGCTTTCTCTGCATTCCTCCACCTTATCCCACAGCACCATGCATTCCAGCCGGGTTCAGACCCAAGCTCTCCTGGCTCAGGGTCTTAGTGTTCATCCTCCATGGATTCCCGTGTCAGAGCCCACCCTTTAACCTACCACAGCAGCTCTAAAGGCAAGTGTGCTGCCCTGTCTTCCCGGAGACCCTCCTGTCACGGAGTCCCATCACTTCTTCCTCTGCAGGGTTCCCCAATTGCCACACATTTCCCCCTCTGCAAGGCTTGAGGTGCATCCACATCAGCTCTCAAGTGGTTTGCCCCCACCACACCCTTTCTCAGAAACTTCAATTGCTTCCTGAGTCAAATTAAAACTAATCACAGGCTTTGAAGTTTTCCACTGGTTTAAAAGGCCTCTCTTTCTCCCAGGGTCCATAGTCTTTGGCTCAGCCAAACACTAAATCCCTGCCTATCTCTAGAGCCCCTTGTGTTCCATGCTTCCACAGTAAAAAAGAAAAACAACAAAAACAAAACAAAATACCAACCTCCCTCAACTCCCAAATCATACTCTGCTGTCCTCAAGCAAAACACTGAGCCTGTCTTTAGAAACCACTGCTCAGCCCTCCTAAAGCACAGTCTCCACACACCCAAGTCATTTTTTTTAAATCATTGAGTACATATGTCTTGGCTATTGTTCTTGGCATGTTTTGTTCTTTGTTCTAGCAAGTGGAATCGAAAGTGGAAGACTTTGCTAGCTCTCGAGCTGGGTCCCTTCACTGCAGCGAGCCTCCTGTTCCCCATGAAGTGGAGTCAGGCGAGGTGTTCACATGCCCACCTGCGTTCAGCAGCGGGGTCACAGGAGAAGAAGCTCATGGAAGGGACTTTGTGGGTCCGAAACTGCTTTGCAAATTTGAGGCTATTCTCATTCTTACTGAGATTCTTTTCTACCCTCCAGCTCCACCCCAGCAGTTCTCTGCCGAGCTCCACACCATGAAGAGGCTTGCCTGGGAACATTTTGAGCTGTTTTGCAAGGAAGATGATGCAACGTTTTTATGCTCTTCCTCAGTATATTATTATTCCAATGGTATTTACTAAGTTTTATTTTCCCAACAGGTTTTACCTTATTTGCAAGTCCTTTATGTGCCCTCCCTCAAAGAAGCTTACAAGTCAGCAACTGAGACCCTGGAGCCACGACAAGGCGCCATATCTAGACTCTCAAGGAGAGGGAATCCAGAACAGGGCTCCGATCTCCTTGGGTCTTTCTCCCAGTAGCTCTGCTTCTGAGGCAGCTTGGGAAACCCAAAAGAAAAACACCACAGGCAGCAGCCAGCCTTCCACCCCCATTGTTCCTTCAGCTCTGCCTAACAAGTCGCAGTAATCTTTGGGACTGGCAAAGCAACCCCTCTCCAGGGAGCTCACAGCGCCAAGGCATTCCTTCGTTAATGCAAATAGCGCTCCTGTAGAGGAGGTGGGTGGTAGGCAATTTCCAGTCCTTTTCTTCTCTACTTACCAGAGAGCCTCAGTTCTCAACAGCTCACAAGAATGAGTGAACCATTTTGGTTATAAGATTATGATTCGCCCATCGCCCCCCATTAACACTATTAAAACAACTTTTGTCCTTCTTAAAATCTGTGCAGCCAAGTGTGCACAGAGTTAAAAAAGGAACATAAAGACTGCCCCGGACAGTCGGTGTGAGACCAGGCGTTAGATACGATTTCCTTTGTCTGGTTTTGGAAACTCACAGAGGACAAATGGGATTAAATGTGACACTTTTCTTTTTCCCAGCCTCCTGAACCTCACCCCTTTTTACAAACTTTTGACCTTGCACTCAGCCCCTGAGACCTCTGCCTTGGTGTCATGGCAGACATCCAGAAATTCCTCTCTGTCTCTCCCATCCTTGGCCCCACCAAGGCGGGGATTGATTGCTACCACTATGTGAGAGAGGGCAAGCAAGCTGGAAGTGAGGTTATCAAACTAGGGGCAGCCCTAGGCTTCCCATTTCTGCATCCGCATCAGTCCTCCTAGAGTGTCCACCACAACAACCCATCTGGGCCCCACTTAGAGCAACACCTCATGTTGTGGGCCTTTTCTGGACTTTCCATCACAACTGCCCCACGGCTGCACACCTGGATTTGCTATGAGAGAACAGAAAGGAAGACAGGAAGTAGCATTTCTCAAGTACCTGCCACATACCCCGCACCCTGTAAGGCAGTGCCATATACACTGTACCACCTGGATTGTCGCAGCAGCAGATGAAGGGTACTTATATCCCTGTCCCGTGTGCCACTCACCAGAACCCCAGTGCCTTAACACAGGAGGGTTTGGTTCTCCCTTTGACTATGTGTCCGTCATGCCTCTGCTGCATGCGGTCATTCGAACACTCCATTGACAGAGATGCAGCCCTCTGTGGACACGCTACCTGGACCCCATGGTCAGCCCAGTCATTACAGCAAAAGAAGAAAGTGTAGCTTTATGTGGGCCCTTTCATTGTCTCAGCAGAATGGCTGGTGCTTAGGTTCCCTGGCTACGGCACTCATGTGGCCCCCGTCACTCATTGCACAGGGACAGGGAAATTCGTGAAAGCAGATGGAATGTCCAGCCAGCAGCAGTGGCCTTGCCAGGGGAGTGGAAATGTAAAGGGGAGCAGCCCCAAAGCTCATGAGACCCCACTGCGGGACTGTATCAGACCTGTTTCATCGGAGCTTGATTTGGGACATTTAAATGGGTTTCCAATAATCAGCATTCTCTGAACAGTTATTTAGTGTTCAGAGTGATGAAGCTGAGGGACCCAGAGGGTGTTTGGGATGCAGAGGGGAAGTCAGACACATTCACAAATAAATGTCATTTTAATAAAAGGCAGTTTTTGGTGAATGGAAGAAGAAAACTACCTAGGGCTTTGGGACTGCAGGGGAAACAATCATCTCCTGCCAAGGAGCTGGGAAGGGACTTAGAGGGGATTTACACGTTTCAATTGGGCTTTGAGGATTGATTAGTATTTCCCAGCAGGTTAAGAAGGGGCGGGGGAGGCCTTAGGCAGCCAGGCCCAGGGGGAGCTGAGCACAGGCAGCCAGGCTGCTGGGTGAGGGAAGGAGGATTGAAGAGACCAGAAAATTCCAGCAGAGCAGGAGTGCGCTGGGTGCCATGGCTGGCTGGCTGGATATCCCAGGGGGTTCTGGAGTCCCCCATGAGGGTCTCGGCACAGGATGCCCTGGTGGGACCACGTGGGACTCTCCTAGGGGCAGCAACCAACAGGGTATTAACGGATGATTTTTTTCTCCTCCTCCCTTTGGGAATCCCTAGTCTGCATGAACATATTTATTTTCCTTTTATCCTGGGGTTTGTAATCAAACATGAATTTAATCTGCCTAAACACACATATCACAGAAGCAAAGCTCCTATTTTATCCAATGAAGCCTGTAGTCAGACATTCACACTCCCTCAGCTTTTGGGGTGTTCTTTTTTCCTCTTTAAAACAAATGTTCTGGCAAATTATTGCGACTTCAGGACAAAGATCAGAGGATAGAGCCCAGCCCCACACTGTCATCAGTTCCATCAGGTTGACTTCGGTGTGCTGCATTTAGACTTCCCGGCCTTCCTATTGGGAAAGCCAGCCTCCCACTTACCTGCTCTGTACTTCAGTCAAGTTATTTAGCCTCTCTGTGCTCAAGGAAATAGTGTTTGGGTTTTTTTTTTGTTCCTTCCCTGAGCAGATATTAATCAAATCTTGCCTATAAGCCAGGAAAATACCAATCACAAATGATTTTATTAGAAATAATTGAAAAGCAAAGAAAAGAGACAGGGAAGGCAATGGGTAAGAATTCTAGACCTACTGTGTTGGAGACACCCGCTGAAGAGGCTCATGTGTGCTTACCAACGCTAACACAACTCCCATGAGACAGGGATTCCCACATTCTGCAACAAAGAGCCAAGGGACACCCACGGTAACTTGCACAATGGCACTTAGCTGTTGAGTGGCAGAGCCAAGCTGCAAGCTGTGCAAACTGTTGGATCCCAAGGCCCACGCCAGTTCCACTCCACCATGGTACACGGCATTGACAGCAGAAGCTCCTGCCTGCTGCACAGTGGCTCTCTCCGGAGACCCTCGAACCCTTCACTGGCAGCCAGCTGAGGCAGGAAAGAGAAACTTCTTGGGTCTCTCCACTCATTCAGCGATGATGGATCAAAGCTGCTAGTTTGGGGCTCTCCAGCCTTCAGGGGCCCCTCGCCCACCCAACAGATTGGCTGCTTCTGCTGATGTCTCTGGAGGCGTCCTCAGTCCCTGTTGGGTCACTCCCTCTTAATTGTTCACAATTACCCAAGTTCCCAGTCCTACAATAAGCGGGGAAAAGGGTAGCATTTTCTAAGACACAAGTGTTTAGTATTGCTGGCAGATTTGTAAACTTATTAGTGCCTCTGCACACCATATAATTAAGATCAAATTATCCAAGAGTTTAAAATAGTGCCTGCTGCTATTGTGCTGCTGAAAATGCTCAGGAAAAAGTATTGGCTTTCTTTACATATATGGTGCTCACTTTCTTTGCACAAATGCACGCACGTACGTGCACACACACGCACACTTATCCTGCCCCTTTGGCTGAGATTTTCATTCTCAAAGGACAAGAGGGCTAACAGGCTCACCTGGACTGATGAAAAGGGCTCACTAGGCTGAGACACTTGCTCTTGGAAATGTTGCCACCTGACTTAGAAGTGTAAGAAGCTGAGGGACACACTCTGGGACCTCTGCTGTGGCATCCCCTGGAAGGGGATGGACAGGAGTGAACACTGAGGCAGGTGCTCAGTGGTGACTGTCTTGGTGAGACTGGGACAAGAATGGCTGGAGGCTGCTTCTTCAGAAGTGTGGTCAGGGCCATGTGAGTCATCAACGCCTGGAGCCACGAAACAACCTCCGAACCCAAGCATGCATGCTCCGGGGCACCCAGGGAGAGTCATGAGGCAGAAAGGGGAGCATCCGGGGCGCATGTATGAATCGCCACTGCAAGATTGTTCTGGACTCTAACAAGCCCGTCCCGTCCTTGGGGAGCTGAAAGTCTACTGGGGGAGCAATGGCAAAGAGGATATGGCAGGTCAATGGTGACGGGTGCCTGCAGGAGTGCAGTGGGTGCTAGCTGAGCAGCGAGAGGTATGTTTTCCCTGCTGGGTTAGTGGAGAGCAGAGGAGAGTAAGAATGGATGCCAGGGTGGGAGCCCAAGGTGGGCATGGAGACCAGCAGAGGGAATCCTGACAGGAGGGAGAAGGGCCTCTGGGAGGAGGACGGCTGGAGCGAACCTCAGTGGCCGACTGAGCGGTCGCCAAGCAGGTGTGCTAGGTTCTCAGGAGCACAGCCAGAGTTCCTTCCGGGAGGGCGCAAGTCCTAATGTGGCCCTGAACACAGAGAATGGGTCCCCCTCCCTTCCCACATCCTCTGCCCTATCCCACAGAGCCCCATCTCCACAGTGTTTTAGTGTCATTGAGCATGGGCTCAAAGTTCTGAGCTCATGTCCTTGCTCTGCCGCCTCCTGGCACCTAGAATAGTGCCCAGCAGATGGGGTGCATAAAGGCAGGAGTGAGTCAACCACAGGCTGGGTGCTGGTTGGGAAAGCTGGAGAAGCCATTCGTCCTGAGCCAGGGTCCTCCCCTGTGAGCCCGAGATAATAACGGCACCTGTTTCCCAGGGCTCCTGGGAAAACGAACCACCACATCAGGTCAGGTGTGTAACAGGGCCAGGTGACTCGGGGGCTGGAAATGGGCATGCTGCACTGGAGGTGGAGATTAGAACAGCGTTCCCACCACCCACTCCAGCACTGCCTCAGCCTGGTGTGACAGCCACCTTCTTCAAACCATCTGCAACAGGGGCTGAGCATTTAAAGGTGTCAAAAGGGAGAGAGCTCAGCCTCACTCCAGAGCCAGCAGAAAGGACTCTTAGGAGGGAAGCGTAGGACCCAACTAGCTCCCCAAGGGATGGTCCACCCATGCAAATGACTAAGAGCACCACATCAATGTTTTCGTTTATACATCAAAATAGAGTCAACCCATGAATACCGCAGACCACAGCGAAAGATGTCAGAGGGAGGCTCCGCGGGACCGGGGAGCCTCTGCAGCTGAACATGTGACGTCAGGAAAGACCTTTAGCTCTGTGATGGAGCGACAGATGGTAAGATATCACACCTGGCACCCGTGTTCCTCTTAGAGATGAACTGCCTTGGATGAATCTCTTGGTGCTAGAGAATGAAATCCTAGTGCTAGAGAATGAAATCCTAAGGGTGTGGATCAGCCTTGCCTAGCCCCATCCCCCCACCAAGAATCACAGAACAGTTGTGCATGAATAAGGGAGAAAGAAAATGAGAAGAAATGGAGGCTGCACAGCAGAGAACAGAGAGGCTGCAGCCATGGTTGGAAACAACTTGGAGACCTTCAGGGAACAGTGCACCTGGATCTCCAGGGGTTTGCATCTTTGTAACATGAAATCAGGGTCTTCCCAGTCCTCAGCCAGGGCTGCTGCACCCATGATGCTATGTAAGTGTCCTGTCCCTGGCAAAGGACGGTGTGAGGAAACAGCTACAGCCTTTATTCAGGGCTTATCCATTGACTCTCCCTCCTCCACTCTCAGCCATGCCCAGCTGGTGGATGACCAAGTTCACCGTCTTGGTTCAGTGATGTTGGTTGAGTCCATCTCTCTGCACTCCTGTTGCCATTGTTGTACTTCAGAAATCTGCCACCAGTTGCCTCCTGACTAGTTTCTCTGTCCACATTCTCCCATGATAGCCCCAGACCAGCTCACACAATGGTGTCAAAGATAACTTCCTAGTGAGGGTTTTTTTTGGCAGGGGGGTACTGGGGATTGAACCCAGGGGCCCTTTACCACAAAGCTACACCCCCCATCCTTTTAATTTTTTTTTTGTTGTTGTTGTTTTGAGACAGGATCTTGTTAAGTTGCTGAGGGTCTTTCTAAGATACTGACACTGGACTCAAACTTGCAATCCTCCTGCTTCAGCCTCCTGAGCTGCTGGGATTACAGGTGTACGCCACCACACCTGGCTCTAATGAAGCTTTAATGCTGAGATGCAGTGTACCTTAGCAACAAAAAGCATTCATAGACTCTACAGTCATACTAGCTGAGGTCGCATTTTATGTCTCCACTTCAAGGAGTTATCTTTGGGCTGGGCAAGTTACTTGACCTCCCTTTGCCTAAGATTCCCTGTCTGTGAAATAGGGGTAATAATAATAGTGCTTCCTCCTGAACATGAGGATTATGAAAACATCTGCACCCATGGTGTTGCCTTGCTTTAAAACACTGTACGGGCCACCTGAAGAACTAGAAATAAAGCCCATACTGGAATTTGCATTTTCCATGACATTCAGAGCCTTGACCTTTGGCTGTCAATCTACATTTCCTACCTCCTCTCTCATACCACCATCCTCACTCAACCTAAGCTCTAGCCACTTCAAGTTACTCAGTTCCTGGAGAACGCCGCGCACATTCTACCTCCTGATGTGGTGCCGAGTCTTTCCTTCTTACAGAATGCTCTCACAAGGCAGCTCTTTTGTGTTATTTTTTTCTTCTTTTGTGGGGAGGGATGTGCTCTCATTTTTCACCCACTGTTTGGAGAGCTTTATGTGTTCTGATGTATGCACACATGCACGTACACACACACGCGCACACCCACACACACACTTTGTTGGGATTCAGATTGAACTGCAAGTAATGTTACATCTCTCTTTTCTTTTCTTTCTTTTTTTCTCTTTTTATGCAGTGCTGGGAATGGAACCCAGGGCCTCATGCATGCTAAGCAAGTGATCTACCACTGAGCTACACCCCAGCCCATAAAAGTTATATCTTTCTATCCAAGAACATAGAATCTCTCCCCATTAATGTGGGTGATTTTCCATTTTTAGGTGTCTTCTATAATTTCTTGAAAAAATTTTGTAGTGTTCCAGGTCGAAGCTTGCACGTTGAGGGTTTTAAATGTAAATGGTAGCATTTAGAAATTTTTGTTTTCTGCTATTGTATGTAGTAATGCAATGGATGTTTATATATTGACTCGGCCTGGCAGCCTTGCTAAAAATATTTATCATGCAATCGCATTGTGAACACTGGTTGTTTTCTTTCTCTCCACTCCTCATGTATTTCCTTCTTCCCTTCTAGGTGGCCTGGGGCCACCAGGACAATATGAGTGGAAGCGATGGTCATGAGTGGCCTCACCTTGTTCCTGATTTGCAGGGGAAAGTTTCAAAACAAGTTGGAGGATTTATGTTGCCAGTATTAAGACTTGTTGAAATCTGTAACCGTGAGGACAGTGTGGAACTGGTGCACGGACAAGCAGACCAATGGGACCAACAGATTCCAGAAGCAGGCTCACACATACATGGTCAACAAATACAATACAGTAAAGGGGGTGCTGAAATGCTGTGGGGCAGCGGGGTCTTTGCAGTGGATGATGTTGGAGCAATTGATCTCCATATGGAGAAAAATCCATGATCCTACTTCACACCAAACTAAACCACCACTTCAGACAGATTGTGTATCTAAACACGGAGAGTCAAATAATACAGATCAGAGAGGGGAAAAATGACAGGACATTTTCACTACCTTGAAGCAGACAAAGAGGTTTTAAAAGATGTGTGTAAAAGGTGGTAGACTTAAAGGGGAAAATGATCAATTTTGGAAATACTAAATATAAGTATTTTAGATACAATACATTAAAATTAAAAGAATCAGCTGGGTGTGGTGGCGAAGGCCTGTAATCCCAGCAACTCAGGCAGCTGAGACAGGTGGATTGGAAGTGGAGACCAGCCTCAGCAACTCAGTGAGGCCCCTAAGCAACTTAAATAGACTCTGTCTCAAAATAAAAAAAATAAAAAGGGGAGGGGATGTGGCTCAGTGGTTAAGTGCCTCTAGGTTAGATCTTCAGTACGAACCAACCAACCAACCAACAAAAAAAGAACTAAAGGAATCAAAGATGACCCATAGAATGGGAGAAGCAATTTGTAATACGTATATCTAACAAAATCTTTTCTCCAGAAGATTCAACTCCTTTTATGTGAAAAGGTGTGCAACGGAAAGATGGTCAAAAGACACGTACAGCCTCCTTCAGGAGAAGACAGTCAAATGAGCAACAAGCATATGAAATGGTGTCATCAGGGAAATGCAAGGAAACACTGAATAAGACCAACCTCCATCAGCCAGAACAGTGACAATGAAAGGACAGAAAATACGAAGAAGACCGGGAACTCCAGTGCGCTGTTGATTGGTGTATTCTACAACCACTTTGAAGAACCCTTCCACAGTCTTCATAGCTGAGCACTTGCATGGTCTATGGCCCAGCATTTCCATTCCTGGGCACACACTTTCCCTTAAAATGTACACATCCTCACCCAAAGACATTTGTAAGAAAGTCTGTGACTGCACTCTTCACAGCTGTCAAACACTGGCACAAGAAGAAATGGTTGTTTCACTTTAAGGACTACTATATAACAATAAGCATGGATGAGTCCAGCCACACAGCACAGAAGGGTAACTCTCACGTGCACAATGTCGGGAGTAAAGCAGCCCGACACAAATGAACACACACTACACAATTCCACTGGCAGAAAGCAGGGAGTGAGCTGCCATGTGGCTCAGTAGCAGAGCAACTGCCTCACATGTGCAAGGCCCTGGGTCCATCCGAGCCCCACAAAACAAACAAACAGGGAGCGTCCAACCTCAGAGACACCCAGGGGCACGCGGCAGGTTTGGTGAACAGCCTCAGACAGGCAGCCTGAGGTATTTCCAAGAATAGGTAATGCTAGAGTCATGTTCTGAGGAGTGACTAGCAGTGTGCCAGGTAGACAGAGGGGAAAAGGCGTTTGGGGAAGACAGAGGAGCCATGTCCATCTGAGGAAAGACTTGCGGCCATGTGGAGTACTGCAGAGGAGCTGAAGGGTGAGAGATGAGCGCCATGGCATGGAGGGTGAGTGTGTCCGGCAGGTAAGAGGGAGTCATGGAAGGATGAGGTGGGAGGCTGGTCTAACCCAGTGTACAGCTGTCGAGGGGTACCTCTGGTTGCAGTGTGGACAATGGATTCTAGAGCAACGCTGAAGGCCACAGGTCCCTTGGAGAAGGTGAAGGAATTGCAGTGGACCTGACGGGAGAGGCTAAGGGCAGACAGCCAAGCCATGGGGAAGGGGAGAGGGTGCAGGCAGGGGTGGGGTGCTCCTACTGGCGGAGAAGCAAGTAGAAGGAAGGAGCCGGGACTGCCCACCATCTCCTGTGGAAACACTGAGAGGAGGGTGGTGAGCAAGAGATGGATTACGCAGGCAATGTTTCCTTTTTACATTTTCCTCCTGAAAAGCAGAAAAAGATGCAAAAGTGAAAAAGTGAGCGGGGTGGGGGTGAGGAGCATAAGAGCAGGAGGAAGCACAGCACATGTGCTGATGTCACTCCGGAATCGTGACCAGCTCACATTTCCACCTGTCATCTTAGATGAAGATACATTTCCAACTGAAAAGAAAGATTTAAAAACATGTGAATAAATAAGCACATGTAACTGTATTGTCCCAAAGGTCCCAGCAGACTGTTTCCCTTAGGAAGGAGCTTTCAGGGTGACGCAGCCAGGAGACTGCAGGCTCAGGAAGGATCTGAGCTAGTGTCACTCAGTGATTTGCAATGAGAGAGAGAGAGAGAAAAAAAATCTACTTATCTAAGAAGCACATCTAAAGCTTCCTGTCTGGCAGGTGCTTAAGAGCATTGAACAGATGTCCCTCTGAGGCACCAACAGTCCCGTCTGTATGTGGGAAAGCACGTACGCACCAGTTGCCCTCTACCGTCACGGAGAAAAGATCCCAGGTTTGCAGCAAGAGCTTTATGCATCTGCTTTGCTGACATCTTTTCTCAGGGTGTGGGGGACTTTGTCACCTCTGAACAAGATGGACCCCACTCACCGGGGATTCTGATGGGGCTTCTTGCACTCTCTGTTTCACAAGCCCTGTGGTCCCTTGTGGTAATCCTGCCTCCTGGGTTCCCTTCTTTCCAGACTCCCTCTCGTAGGTGTTGGTCACTTACCTGATGTCTCTCAGGCTCCATCTCTACCCAGCCCTGCAGTCCTGCTGACAAGGTCCTGGGGGACTTTTGCAGAATGAGACGCGGGGCTCCACGAGGGAGAGACAGGGTGCTGGAGTCAGGGTGACTTAATTAGACCCCCAGTGCTCTCTCCAGCTGGGTGTTTAGCAGGCTCTGCAACCTCTCTAAACCTCAGTTTCCATGTCTGCAGTAGCAGAATGACTTTACAGAGATATGATGAGAGTGACCATGTTAAATTCTTAGCCCACCTTGGCACATAACAAACACTAAATAAATGCTACCCCAAAGTAAACATCGGGTGCTACGGAACCAAAGAGAAGCATGATCTATTCCAACTAACGAGGTTGTGAATCCTGGGATTTGTTCCTTACCAGAATGATTAAGTGCCTTGGAAACCATCAGGTCTGGCTTGTTAGGAAGCAGAGACCCCTAGAAAGAAGATGTCACTGAGCATGCCAGGGACAAATTCTCTATTTTCAATTTACCAGAGTTTCAAGTTTAGAAAAGTTGGCGCTCCAGGTAAGTCTTGGTGGTATTAGCCAAGTGAGGGGGCAGCAGGGATTTGTGAGAGAACAGGGCAGGGGATGGCCGGGGTTGCGGGGTGGGTCAAGTGGGCAGACCATAGAGCAAGCTCAGGAGCTGTGGCCCAGTGCTACCTCAGATGCGAGGGATCAGCTCAGAGGGCTCTGAGTCTTCTCTCAGATTGGCTGAAAAGAAAGATTTAAAGACATGTGAAATAAATGAGCACAGGTCTGTGTCTTCACACCACGATGCAGGTGGAGCTTGTGTCCCCAGTTCTTTCCCACCCTTTCTCCAAGGCACAGTAGGCAGCAGCTATGTGTAGGAAGACACTGTGACAAGAGATGGTGACTTCGCCAGCCCCCCCCCCCAAAAAAAAAAAAAAAAAAAAACACAGAGAAAATCTTAGGAAACCCACTGAAAGTCAAAGGGCTTCTACGTTTTCCAGTGCTTCTCTCCATTTGTCTTCCTGGGGCCTGACTCTCGCTTTACTCCCCCAGGTGGATGGTAGAAGGTATTGGATCATGTTTGTAAGACGAGTGTGAATGTAGATGAATCACCTCATGGTGTCCTGGGGACTGCCAGGGACTGAATTATGTCCCTCCCCAAATTCATGTGTTGAGACCCTAGCCCCCAACGTGACTGTATTTGGACACAGGATCTTCAGGGAGGTAGTCAGGGTTAAGTCAGGGTGATGCTCTAATCTGATAGGGCTGGTGTTCTTATGGGAGGCAGAAAGGACCCAAGAGCTTGACCATGCACAAGGAAGGGAAAGGCTACATGAGGACAAGGCAAGGGCGTGGCTCTCTGCAAGCCAGGGAGACAGCCCTCACAGGCACGGAATCTGCTGCCACCTTGACCTTGGAATTCCACCTCCAGAAGGGTGGGAGAGTAACTTCTGTGGTTTAAGCCCATCTATGGCATTTTGTAAGGTTGGCCTGAGCAGACCGATGCAGGGGCTTTCCCCAAAGAAGTTCCTTTTCTCCCCTGGCTGTGCTAACGATGGGCCCCTGTGGCTCCTCTGTCATCAGCTTTTCCTCTACACAGCAGCTTGGCTCTGACTCCTCCTGATGCCTGTCCCTCCAGAGGTGCACACGCAGCAGTACCTCAGGGGGTCTATCCTCTCTGACCAGAGGCAGAGGAGGAGCAAGCCAGGAGCTGGCCCCTTCCCCTGCAGACCCAGAGACTGGTGTGCTTTAGGAATGTCAAGGGTTGGACAGGGGACGGAATTTTACCCTACTGGCAAGCTAACATGTTAGCCTGACACACTTTTATGGATGCTGGCTGAAGATACAAGACTCCAGGGTCGGAGACAAACGGCTCCATTACTTACAACTATAGAAATAGCCAAGTATCAGAATTTGGGCTTATCTCCCCAGTCTTAGGTCTTGCAGGGCCATGAGACAAGGCCCGGTACTGCCAGACACAGTGGGTAGATTTCCTGGTGAGGAAGCCTGAATTTGGAGAGCCCAAGTCTTTTATAATAAGCAGTAAATTTGTCTGAACTTTGCTCCTGAAGAAAATGTCACCTGACCATATCACACAGCAAACACACTTGCCCTTTGCTGTGGAGGGAAACACCGTTGCTCTGTTCTGGGGCTGTTTGCCATGCAGACACCCAGGCAATACATCCAGTGGGGCTGGGTGAGCAGCTTTGGGCTTGGCTGGTTGTATAACTCCAGTGGCTCTCTGGTGTAAGGACGCTCCTAGTTGTCAGTACCTGGCCCTAGGTACCTACCCAGGGCTCAGTGCAGGTGGCTATGGCCCAGGGGTGGGAGCACCATGGAGGCAGTGGGTGGTGGGAGTATAGGCTCTGAGTTAGTCTGCATCTGAAAAGCATGCTTGCCTGGAAAGAAAGTGGTTTGCTAGATGGAGGGACTGGCCAGCCCTGGGCGAGGCAGGATGGCCCCAGATGTCAAAGCATTGGAATAAAAAGTCATACTTAATACAATGTGAAATAAAGACAGTATCAAGGGGCTGGAGGTGTGGCTCAGTGGTACAGCATGTGCTGAGCAGGCACCCAAAGCCCTGGGCTGAATCCCCAGCACAAAACAAGACGAAACAAGCCTTCACTTCACTCCAGAAGGCTGTGGAAAACTAACCGCATGCCGCGTTCGCTTTCCCACTCCCTTCTCAGTTAACCCAGAGGTACTTGCAGTGCACCAGCCAAGGAAACTGCAGAATTTAAAAACAAAGTACTACCTGGCCGGTTGACAAGGGTTCACTGTGGTCGGATTAACCCATCCAGGATTCCCCCTGCCACATCGAGATGATCCTCACTGAAAAGGAACAAATTGTTCCTAAACCAGAAGAGAAGGTTGCACAGAAGAAAAAAAAGATATTCCAGAAGAAACTTAGGACACAGGAATAATTTCAGCATAAAATAATGCAAATAAAGGTAAAAGAAAAAAGACTCCTCTGATGCCCTATCTACAGCTTAAATGGGAAGTTGAAGTAAAAATAGATAATAATAAAATAACATGCAATTCAATATGTAAATACTTGGGAAGTCCATTATCTACGCTTTGTCTTTTCTGAATTCTGATGATTTGACCTCTGGGCCTCCTGACCCTGCAGGGGCTGCCCTTTGCAGGGTCAGTCAGTTCAGGAAATGGCACACACGCTTGGCCAGGAGCCCAGCATGCTTTTCAAATGCAAACCAGCCATACCCCAAGCCCTTCTTGATTGGGCTCTTCCACTGCTGTCACTAGCCACTTGCCCTAATCACCCCAGGGTCAGGGACCAGACAACTGGGGAGAACTCCTATGCCCCAGAGCCCACTGAAATGATCTGCGCGAGCTGATCCTGAGCTTGCCCACCTGACGTTCCCATTTCTTCCTACAGACTACAGCCCCCCTCTCCTGATGCTCCCTGACCAACTCCATTGCCTCTCCGTGTGACCCCCATATCATGGTGTGCCCCTTCCTCTGAGAACTGTGAGAATGAAATATCTTTTAATCGCAATCACCTCCTGATCTGCTGACCTCACTGCAACCTCAAATTTTCTAGTAATAAACTATGTTTTAAAACATAACTTCACTGCAGGCTGTAAGGAAATGGTTTCTTGGAACTACTTCTAATGAATAGTCTTGGATTTAAAAAAAAAAACAGAAAATCAGGAACTATTCTTTAGCTGGACAGAGATTAAGAAAGCAGAGGAACAGCTGGACTTGGGGGTAATAGTATTTATTTAGTGTTTATTAACAGAGCTGACTGATTTGCGTAAGGTAGGAGAGGAAGGAAAATCCCTGAATTTGAAGCTGGATAAGATACCAACATACATTATGGACTGTGGAGGAAAATAAGGCAGTAAGATATTCTTGTAAATAATCCAGGCCTTATTTAACAGTGTATTCAAAACAAGTCCCTGTCATGACATGGGACCTGGAGGCAATGACATATCACAGAAACTACCTCTCTGGTCTTGAAATCCCACCCAAGTTATAGCATGTATTTGTGTGATAGGGACTGGCAGGATGTCAGAAAGTTTCTTGGGTCCTAGGTCAGTTGCAACTTGTGTGACCTATCCTGGGCACTGCAGAACATCAGTACTCATTGCATTAACCATCATGGGTGCCCTCTTATCACCACGACAACCCAAACTCCCTCCTAAGAGTTTCAAGATGCCCACATCGATGGGCCACTACACTGGATGATCCTCAGAACAAGTTAAAGTGCAAAAGAAACATAAGCACAAGAAGAAAATATGACCAACGAGGCCACACTGGTAATTCTTTTGAGAGCAAATCACAATATTTAAGTGAACATAAAAGAACCCCTGTTTTTAGATCTTACTGTCACCATTGTGCAAACCATTACAGTGCTGGAAGGCAGTTTGAGGCGGTTAAGACCCCAGGCTCTTAAGCCCCCAGGCTCTGATGGGTTGATAGAATGCCCTGGGGCTCTCCAAGAGTTTGGGCTCTGGAGCTTAGAGCTTGGGCAAAACTTAATTTGAATCCTGGCTCTGACACTTGCTAGCTGAGTAGCTGTGGTTAATTCACTTGAGCTATCTGAAACAATTTTAGTAATGAGTAAATCTGTACTCATATGCCTAATTTATAGGCAGTTGTAAAGATGAGGTCACGTACACAAAGGGCTTAGATCAATTCATACTTAGGGAAATGTGTAAGCTATTGCTGACTTATCCACTGATTTGTATATTTTCAAAATTTCCACCAGAGGGCACCAAACACCAGTCTGGAACTTGGCTGCTGTAGAAGTATTTTCCTTTCTCCCTGTATTGTTGGCTTCATGCACTGGGACACCTCCCCCTGCCCCAAACACCCTTTATGAAACATGCTCTCAAAATCCTAAGCATTGATATCTAATAAAAAGGAAGTAACCGACTTTCCAATTTGGGGCTCTTCATACCCGAGCAGTCCTGTAGCTAAAATTAAAATGCTCAACTTCAAGACTGTTCATTTAAATTAAAACAATTCTTACAAGTGCTTAGAGAGCCATCTTTGTGGAATTGGCCATTGCTTCAACTGTACAGCCATGGAGAGGATGGAGCTGAGGGCCAGCTTCCTTGGAGCAGGCAGCTAGATGCATCATTTGTGGAGAATTTAAACACAATCATACAAATGGCTAAAGTCAGTTATCACCAGCGTGAGCCATTCTGAATAATGTCAGTGGTGAAACACTGCTCCTTAAAAAGTGCCATGTTGTTCACAGTTCTGAGTAATTTCTGCATTTTACAATTGCTTTTTTTTTTTTAGTTCTCGGCAGACTCAGCATCTTTATTTTATTTTTTGTGGTGCTGAAGATTGAACCCAGCGCTCTGCGCATGCCAGGCGAGCGCACTATCGCTTGAGCCACATCCCCAGCCCCAACAATTGCATTTTAAGATATATGTAAGCTTCAGTTGGATACATAAGAAATTGTATTCTACCTGAAAGTTAATTCAGGGAACTTGTTGTACAAAAATTACTATCACGTGGAGTGTCATGTACATTTTTCATTCCAGTGTAAACTCAGAGCTTGGAGTTGGCACCTGGAGCAAACTGACTGCACCTGTTGTATTTGAGTGGTGGATTCAAAATAAACCCTGAGAACCCAGTGAGGGTGAATCCAAAGCCTTATTTTGCTTTTGTCATTCTGTGTGATAAAAAACTAAGCTTTTGGGCTTAAAATTTTAAACAGTAAAACATGATATTATAGAACTGTGATATCATACTTTTATTGGCAAAGTGCAAAGTTAATTCACAAGTGACACTACTACTAAATTTAGGTAGTATTAATATTGAAACATCTTCCTTTAAATTGTCTATTTTGGAATGTTACACTGAACTAAGAAAATAACAGTTACTATTGGTTATCATGCAATTATAATTATAAAAATAATTTTGCTGTATAGTGGAGGGGGGTGTCAGGTGTCAGTTGTTCTTGGTCCTAAATCCCAACTCTTTGACCTTTCCACGTCCTTCCCAGGAAGCTCTGGCTGTGGCAGCCATTCAAGGATGGGAGGAAGGTGTCCCTACCAGGGACCTGGTTCTAGAGAAGCTGGGAGAGGGTCAGTGCTGGGCTTCCAGAAGGATCATAGCGGTGGCTCCATGGGATGGGCTGCTCTCTGATCTGAATCTTCTCCAAGGCCAACTCCTTCCCACCTGGTGCCCATCCAGCCCTCTAACTGATGAAGGCTTTGAAAAGGTCTCAGAGCACTTGACAAAGAGTGACTTTGGTCTGCAACCAGGGCAGGGATGGTCTGTGCACTCCAGACAGAGGGGCAGGCCCTGGGAGTGGACAAACTTTTGAAGGGATGTGTGTTTTGGCTATGACCACACCCGTGGCGGACGCCTGTTAGTAAATCCAGTCTGTGCTTTACTACTGGAATTTGGAAAGTTGTTGCCCATCAAGAGACGCTGACCTCTCTCTCCCTCTGGTTGGCGTCCCTGCAGTGTTTCAGGATCCCCTCCTTGACTTCTGCAGTGTGGGCTCCTGCCTGCAGACAGCATCCACAGCTTCCAGCCTAGCAACCGCTCTTACCGCCTCCCAAGGACTGAATTCCAGACGAAACCCTTGGCTCTGCTTTGTTCCTGGTTCCTGCAGTAATCTCAATGCATGGGTGAGGAGACCAAGCTCAGAGAAGCTAAGTAAACGGCACAATGTCACCCAGCTAATGACTGAAGAGCCAGACTTGGGAGGGTTCTTTAGAGCCTCAGGGTCTTCTTCTAGGCGTGTGTAGAAGTGAGCTCGTCTTTTCTTTCCTCTGTGAAATCTTTTTTTTTTTTTTTTTTAAGTTTTCAAAAAGATCGTTTTAATTGTGGTAAAAGACACAAAGATCACACAAGACCTTCCGCCTTAACCATTTTAAATGAACAATTCTGTGGGGTTAAGTATGCTCACATTGTCGTGTGACCATCACACCCATCTCCAGAACTCTTTTTACCCTCCTAAAACCAGAACTCCATACCCATCACTTACTACTTCCCCTTCTCTCCAAGTCTTCCTCCCCGCCCCCGTGGTGGGGATTGAACTTAGGGCCTCTTGCATGCCAGGCAAGCACTCCACCACTGAGCTGCACCCCCAGCTCCTCCCCTAGTCTTTTTAAAAAATTAATTAATTAATTTTAATTAGGTATATATGACAGCAGAATGTATTTTGATTCATCGTATACAATTGCAGCACGACTTTACATTTCTGTGTTGGTACATGATGTAGTGTCACATCTAATGTGCAGTCATACATGTTTCTAGGGTAATGGTGTCCATCTCATTCCACCACCTTTCCTGCCCTCCTCCCCTAGTCTTAAGTGGAAGGCAGATTCTGTTATTGTCACCACCCCCTTCTGCAGATGAGGACAGTGAGGCTTGGGGAGGTTCAGAAGCGTCCCCTGGTTGCAGCTGGTGGCAGGCAGGGCTGTGGTTCAGAGCCAGGTGGTCTGGCTCCAGGAGTTACGCACTTGACCACTCCTGTGCCGGGGACCGCAGTGGTACTGTGATACTCTTTTCTGCTGTGAGGTGTCTGCAGGCCTGAAGGACCGAGGCCTGGGAAGATGAAACCCTCTGCAGCTACATCTTTGTAAAGGCAGAGGGGGTTCCACATTCAGACCCCTCTCACCCCTGAATAAGCCTGGCTTCCTGCACAGCCTCTTAGACTAGAGCAATAACCCCATGCCCCAGGTCCCATCCTCTGCTCTCATCCAGGTCCTCCCCCTCAGCCCTGGGTGAGTCCCTGGGTTCTAGCTCACCTGCAATGAGGGATGTAGTCTCTGAACTTGGGCTGGGAGGCAGCAGGCTGGGCCCCCTTGAGATGTAGGTTGGGGCTCTCTGTAGCTTGGGGCTACCGTGTGCACCTGGCAGCAGCAGCTCCGCTGAGGGAACTGAACGAGAGAGGCCTTTTCCCAGTCAATCCCTGCAGGTTGCCAACCGTCGGGCACAGACAGAACTTGGAAATGCGTTGACTCCTCTGCATTCCTGAGAGTTTTACCCAGATAAATCCCACCACTGCCCTGGTCACCACCAGCACCCTCCTCCAAGCCCCATTATCCCTCACTTGGGCGAGCATGGCACCCCCTGCCCTCCCCCTCAGGGCTCTGCTCCACAACCCCAGCCCATACACCCCAGCCTTTTTATTTCTTGTTTGGAGACAGGGTCTTGGAAATTGCTGAGACTGGCTTCGAACTTGTGATCCTCCTGTCTCAGCCTCCCAAGTTGCTGGAATTACAGGCATATGCCATGGCACCTGACCAGATTGTGTGATCTTAAATGTAGAAAATCCTAAAGATTCAACAATAATAAAAAGAAACTTGTTGGAACTAATAAATTCAGCAAAGTTAAGTTGCAGGATACAAAATCAACACCCACAATCAATTGCATTTCTGTTCACTAACAATGAGCCATCAAATGAGGAAATTTAAAAAGCCCATTTACAACAGTATCGGGAAGAATAAAATAGGAGTAAACTTAGCAAGGAGGTAAGGATGTGTGCACTGAAGACTATAAAACCGCACTGAAGGAAATTCAGGAAGATACAAACAAGTGGAAAGACACCCTCTTTTCAACAATTAGAAGACCTAGGGTTGCTAAGGTATCACTGCTACCCAGGGCAATTGGAAGATTCAATGGAATCTCTATGAAAATCTCAACAAAGTTTTCTTCTTCTTCTTCTCCTCCTTTTTTAGAAATAGAAAAACCCATCCTGAACTTTATAGGGAATCTCAAGAGGCCCCCAAATAGTCAAAACAATCTTGAAAAAGAAGACAAAGTTGGAGACCTTACGTTTCCTGATTTCAAAACTTTTTTTTATCTTTTTTTTTTTAATTGGTTGTTCAAAACATTACAAAGCTCATGACATATCATCTTCCATACATTTGATTCAAGTGGGTTATGAACTCCCATTTTTTACCCCAAATACAAGTTGCAGAATCACATCGGTTACACATCCACATTCTTACATAATACCATATTAATGACTGTTGTATTCTGCTACCTTTCCTATCCCCTACTATCCCCCCTCCCCTTCCCTCTCATCTTCCCTCTCTACCCCATCTGCTGTTGTTTAATTCTCTCCCTTGTTTTTTTTTCCCCTTTCCCCTCACAAACTCTTATATGTAATTTTGTGTAACAATGAGGGTCTCCTTCCATTTCCATAGTTTCCCTTCTCTCTCCCTTTCTCTCCCCCCACTCGTCTCTGTTTAATGTTAATCTTTTCCTCATGCTCTTCTTCCCTGCTCTAATCTTAGTTGCTCTCTTTATATCAAAGAAGACATTTGGCATTTGTTTTTTAAGGATTGGCTAGCTTCACTTAGCATAATCTGCTCTAATGCCATCCATTTCCCTGCAAAATCCATGATTTTGTCATTTTTTAGTGCTGCGTAATACTCCATTGTGTATAAATGCCACAGTTTTTTAATCCATTCATCTATTGAAGGGCATCTGGGTTGATTCCAAAGTCTAGCTATTGTGAATTGTGCTGCCATGATCATTGATGTGGCAGTGGGAATCAACCTAACAAAAGAGGTGAAAGATTTATACAATGAAAACTACAGAACCCTAAAGAGAGAGATAGAAGAAGATCTTAGAAGATGGAAAAATGTACCCTGTTCATGGATAGGCAGAACCAACATCATCAAAATGGTGATACTACCCAAAGTTCTCTACAGGTTCAACGCAATGCCAATCAAAATCCCAACGGCATTTCTGCTAGAAATAGATAAAGCTATCATGAAATTCATATGGAAAAACAAAAGACCCAGAATAGCAAAAGCAATTCTAAGCAGGAAGTGTGAATCGGGAGGATTTCAAACTGTACTACAGAGCAATAGTAACAAAAACAGCATAGTACTGGTACCAAAACAGGCGGGTGGACCAATGGTACAGAATACAGGACACAGAGACCAATCCACAAAACTACAACTATCTTATATTTGATAAAGGCGCTAAAAGCATGCAATGGAGAAAGGATAGCATCTTCAACAAATGGTGCTGGGAAAACTGGAAATCCATATGCAACAAAATGAAGCTGAACCCCTTTCTCTCGCCATGCACAAAAGTTAATTCAAAATGGATCAAGGAGCTAGATATCAAATCAGAGACTCTGCACCTGATAGAAGAAAAAGTTGGCTCCGATCTACACATTGTGGGGTCGGGCTCCAAATTCCTTAATAGGACGCCCATAGCACAAAAGTTAATAACTAGAATCAACAAATGGGACTTACTCAAACTAAAAAGTTTTTTCTTAGCAAGAGAAACAATAAGAGAGGTAAATAGGGAACCTACATCCTGGGAACAAATCTTTACTCCTCACACTTCAGATAGAGCCCTAATATCCAGAATATACAAAGAACTCAAAAAATTAAACAACAAGATAACAAACAACCCTATCAACAAATGGGCCAAGGACCTGAACAGACACTTCTCAGAGGAGGACATACAATCTATCAATAAGTACATGAAAAAAATGCTCACCATCTCTAGCAGTCAGAGAAATGCAAATCAAAACCACCCTAAGATACCATCTCACTCCAGTAAGATTGGCAGCCATTATGAAGTCAAACAACAACAAGTGCTGGCGAGGATGTGGGGAAAAGGGTACACTTGTACATTGCTGATTTCAAACCTTAACTACAAAGCCTCAGCAACGGGGGGCTGGGGATGTGGCTCAAGCGGTAGCGCACTCGCCTGGCATGCGTGCGGCCCGGGTTCAATCCTCAGCACCACATACAAACAAAGATGTTGTGTCCCCCGAAAACTTAAAAAAAAAATAAATAAATATTAAAAAATTCTCTCTCTCGCTTTCTCTAACAAGAAAAAGTGAGAATTTAAACAGTTGTTACTTTATTAAAAAAAAAAAAAAAGCCTCAGCAACGTGGAACTGGCACAAAGACAAGGAGACCTATGAACAGATGGCAGATCCCGGGAACGAACACTCGGGTGTGTGGTCAGGTGATTTGACAGGCATGTCAGGACCACTCCGTGGGGAAGGGCAGTCTTTCAGCAAATGGTGGTGGGAAAACGTGATGTCCACTAGTGGAAGAATGAGGTTGGACTCTTATGACTATACAAAAGTCGACTCTGGATGGATCAAAGCCCTAACCATAAGACCTAAGCTTTATAAAACTCTTTGAAACACATAGGGGAAAATGATGTCTTCATAACATTGGTTGGCAACTGTTTCCTGATTATCCCACCAAAAGCCAGTCAACAAAGGAAACAAATAGAACTGGACCAAATGAAGACTGTACAACTTCCGTGTATCAAAGTACACACTCAATAGAATAAAAAGGCAGCCAACATGCTGGGCGCAGCGGTGCACGCCTGTAATCTCAGTAGCTAGGGAGGCTGAGGCAGGAGGATCATGAATTCAAAGCCAGCCTCAGCAACTGTAAGACACTAAGCAACTCAGTGAGACCCTGTCTCTATATAAAATACAAAATAGGGATGGGGATGTGGCTCAGTGGCCGAGTGCCCCTGAATTCAATCCCTGGTACCCCTCCCAAAAAAGGCAACCAATAGAATGGGAGAAAATATTTGTAAATTGTATCCAGGATACAGAAATAATTACAACTCAACCATAACAGAACAGATATATATTTATCTTTTTTATTATTTTTTTTTTACTATTTATTCTTTAGTTATAGTCGAACATAATACCTTTATTTTTATTTTATTTATTTTTATGTGGTGCTGAGGATCAAACCCAGGGCCTCGCATGTGCTAGGTAAATGGTCTACCCCTGAGCCACAACCCCAGCCTCATATTGTTACCTTTTTAACCTAAATTAAGAATTCATTAGGAGTATTACATGAACTTAAAAATGTGGATTTTTATATAATTCTCATGTACTTATTTTTACTAGGTAATATTAAAGCCCTTCATATTTTACTTGAACATTTAATACAGAAACGTTTTGGCAAATCCATCATGTGACTAATTGTTGATCCACTGATGATTCTTTGGAATTCTTTGGTGCTTCTAATTCAACAGAAATTTCTGTAATTAAAGTTACATTTTTTTTTCTCGGACCAAAAAACTTTTTAGAGAGAAATAATTTCATATTAGAAAAAAAGCAGGATTTGTTACTCTTCTATGAATAACTTGGCTGTTTATACATGGTTTGGATTCTCCTTGATGTTCTGCTTTGCTAAGGTATTATGTACCTTTTTACTTACTACCATCTTAATCAGTTTTAGATGGTTACAGTCATAGATGTTAAGTTTGTTCACATTTTTTGAAAAGCAAAAGCTTTTTGATGAGTTTTAATAACTAAATAAACTTTTGAAAGTCTTCTAATTTGAAAATCTTCTTCACCAGGAAGGAAGTTTTTGGAAGTCTCAATCATCAGAAGACTGATTTCCTTGCTATTTTAAATTATCAATCAGGTTCAATCCTCAATACTACAAAATAGCAAAGTAAAATTTGCATTCAGGTGATCACAGTATATAATTTGCAGCTTGGCGCATTCAAACAAACTTCACACTTTATTTCTCTTGACCAGAAAGTTTTCTTCCTAAAGGGACACACACTGAAAACATTGTGTTTTGGTATATATATATATATATTATATATATATTTGGTGTGTGTGTGTGTGTGTGTGTGTATAAAACTTTGGATTTCTTTGAGATTCTTTGTGTTATTCATTAACGTTCTTGGTAACTTCTAAATGCCATCAGAATAGGAGCTGTGTTGAACTTGAGAGACCTTGAGCTCTGTTCCCCAGTTCCCTCAGGACACGGGATGCCTGTCTGCTTTGTCTGGCACCCCTGCACTGTGCCTTTAGCTGAACCAGTGATATCATCGTCCACACATCTGGTATCCGTGTGGGCTAGCTGATGGTAGAGGTCTCTCAAATTAATACAAACTTTTTTTTTTTTAAGTTGAAAGATTCTCAGTTAGTTTAAAAACAGCACTCCACTCTGCTCTGAACCAGGGTTGATGTAGCAGGTGTTCTTTTACCAAAGGTGGACTTGACATGGGGAAGGAGGTTTCCAGAGACCCACCTGCTCAAGAGCCGTGGGAGAAAGTTCATGGGCCAGAGTATGATTGCCTGGAGTGACTGACGGGGGCTGGGGGAGTTCCATCTGGCAGCATGGTAGGGGGTGTGGTGTGGCTGTAGTGGACGAGAAGCTCCCTGTGTGGCTTGGGGCCACCATTGGACTTTGGCATTTTCACATTCTTAGATTCAAGAGCCTCTTAAAAATGCATCACCCAATGGGTTGGGGCTGTAGCTCAGTGGCAGAGCACTTGCCTAGCATGTGTGAGGCACTGGGTTTGATCCTCAGCACCGCATTAAAAAAAAATAAATAAACAAAATAAAGGCATGTGTCCATCTACAACTATACAAAAATAAATGTATTACTCACTACTTCAAGTTATCCCTGTGAAGGCCATGGCAAGTTTAGGTTAACTATTTCCATTTTTCTAGCTAGTTTCAAGAATCTTTCCCATAATGCACAGATATATAAAAATCAGGAGTTTCTTTGGTGAAAATTTTGTTTCTTAGAACCAGAACAACACATAACGTGACCAGATTTGAAAGTTCAGTTCCTCATTCTCTCTGGACACAGTAGAGGTGTCCAGTACCCACTGTGGCTGGTGGCGGTCACATTGGCATCCCTGAAGTCCCAACTGGACAGAGCTGGTTTAGTTCACATTCTCTTAAATGTGGCTTCCCACCGGTTACGTGTGGCCTTGTGTTAACTTGTTTGCTCTTAGTAGTTACTGTTGCTGCTGCTTCCTCCTTCTCCTCGTCCTCCTCCTTTTGGTGACAGCTTTGTTGAGCTGTTGTTCATATACCATACAATTCATTGACTTGAGGTGTATAGCTCAGTGTTTTAAACTACATTCAAAGAGTGGTGCAACCACCATCACAGTCAATTTTAGCTATCCTCCCCTGACCCCAAGACACCCAGCTGTAAGCAACCACAAACGCCCTCTGTCCCATAGATTTGCCTGTTCTCAACTTTTCACATAAATGGATCATATGATATATGGTATTTTGTCACTGGCTTCTTTGGCTTAATGATGCTTCCAAACTTCATCCATGTTGGAGCACATATCAATACATCTTTCCAAATTAAACGTGTGGCCAAATTAACTTTCTTTGTATGGATATACCACATTTTTTTGTCCATTCATCAGTTGGTGGAACTTCGGGTTTCCATCTTTTGTCTATTGTAAATAAAGCTGCTATGAATATTTATGTGCAAGTTTCTGTGCAGACACATTTTCATTTCTCTTGGGTTTATGCCTAGAAGTGGGTATACCTGCCAAATGGTGCTTCTATGTTTGAGGAATGGACAACCTGTTTTCCAAAGTGAATGCACCATTTTGTATTCCCACCAGAATTGTATGAGGGTTCTGATTTCTCCACATTTTCACCAAGTTTTGTTATCTGACTTTCTGATTATAGCAATTCTAGTAATTATGGGTTTTGTCTACATTTTTTTAGTGACAAACGATGTCTTCATGTACTTATTGACTGTATCAGTATCTTCTTTGGAGAAATATTTATTCAGATTCTTTGTGCATTTTAAAAATTGAGTTATTTGTGTTTTTATTTTTGAGTAGACATTCTTTACATATTGTAGATACAATTCCCTCATCAGATACATAATTTGCAAATATTTTCTCCCATTCTGTAGATTGTCTTTTCACTTTCTTGACACTGTTCCTTGAAACTCAAAAGTTTTAAATTTTAGTTTAAATTATTATTGTGTTTATTGCTCTTGCTTTGGGTGTCATATCAAAGAATCAATGGTAAATTCAAGATCATGGAGATTTGTCTCTAGGTTTTCTCCTAATAAGTTTATACTTTATCTCTGGCCTTAGATTGATTTGGAGTTAATTTTTGTAAATTAACTCCAAATGAAGTCGGAGAAAGGGGTCCAACTTCATTAGTTCACTCTGGCTGTCTAATTGGCCTGGTACCACTTGTTGAAAGACTGTTCCTCTCCACTGAATGGTCTTGGCACTCGGGCTGAAAATCAATTGTCCACTAATGCAAGAGTTTGCTTCTGGGATCTCAATTCTCAGCTGATCTATTTTTCTGCCTTCGCTGTCTGGATCACTATTGTTTTGTCGTAAGTTTTCAAATTGGGAAATTGTGAGTTGTCCAACTCGGTTCTTTTTTTGACATTGTTTTTGTTATTCTGTGTCCCTTGAAATTCTGTATAAATTTTATAACCAGATTACCAATTTCTGCAAAGAATCTAGCTGGAATTCTAACAGATATTACTTTGAATCTGTAGGTCACATTGAGGAGAATTTCTTTCTTGACAATAATATGGTCTCCTTTTAGATGAACATGCAGTATCTTTCCATTTACTCAGATTTTTAGTTTTTTCCAACATTACTTTGAAATTTTCAGAATAAAATCTTGCTCTTATTTTGTCAAGTTTATTGCTAAGAATTTTATTGTTTTTTTCATGATTGATGAAATGTATAAAAATCTTTTGTAAGACATCAAAGAAAGGAGCTAAAATTTAGACATAAGATAATTAGAATTATACAAGTTTTCAAAGATCATCCAAAGTATCTCTTAGATTCTATGACTCCAGTATGCAATGCTGGATGCTGTCTTGAATACAAGAGTAGCAAATCCATCTCTTAAAGGAGTTCATTCCATCTAGAAGGTTCTTACCAGTGAATTTCTTCTCATTTTAAGTTGAAGGAATTTTATTGTTTTTGATGCTGTTATAAATGAAATTGTTTCCCTTATTTTATTTTTAAATTGGTCATTGCAAGTATATAGAAATATCATTGATTTTTTAAGTATTGATTTTATATCCTGCAACATTTTGAGCTTGTTTATTAAGTCTAGTCAAGTTTTAGTGAGTTCCTTAGGACTTTTTTTGTTTGTTTTTGTGGTGCTGAGGATTGAACCCAGGGCCTTGTACATGCAAGGCAAGCACTCTACCAACTGAGCTATATCCCCAGCCCTCCTTAGGGCTTTTTATACACAATGATATGCTTTGTGTGAATAGAGATGATTTCACACTTTCTAATCTGACTGCATTTTATTTTATCATCTAATTGTTCTACAGGAACCAGTCCAACATTGAATAGAAGTGATACGAGTGGACATGTGATTCTTTCGTTTTTTGTTGTTGTGTTCTTTGATTTGTGTTTGTGTGTGTGTATGTGTGGGGGTTGTTGTTGGACAAGTGGTTCTTACCTCATTTCTGCTCTTAGGAAACTGTCCAGTCCCTCATCATTAAGCACGTGAGCTTTGAGGTTTTCATAGATGCCTTCTATCAGGTTGAGGAAGTTCCCATCTATAGTTTGTTTAGTTTTGTCACGTGCTTTATCTGAATCTACTAAAATCATCATGCTGCTCTGATTTTTTTATTTTGTTGATATGATTATTACAATAACTGATTTCCACGCATTAAGCCAACTTGCACTCCTGGGATAAATCCTAACACTTTGTTATAGCATGTGATTTGTTTCATATGTTGCTAGATCTGTCTTACTACTATTTTGTGCAGGATGTGTGTGTTGGTGGGGGGTGCTGGAGATTGAACTCAGGGCCTCTCTGCTAGGCAAGTGCTCTGCCGCTGAGCTACAGCCCTAGCCTTTTTGGAGACAGGGTCTTGCTAAGTAGCTGAGGCTGGCCTTGAACTTGCAAATCTCCTACCTCCCAGGTAACTAGGATTACAAACTCATGCTCCCATGCCCACTCTATTTGAGGATTTTTGTGTCTGTGGTCACAAGAGATATCACTCTGTGGTTTTCTTTTCTTGCAATATCTTTGACTGTCTTTTGTCTTAGAGTAATATTGGTATAGAATGAGTTGGGAAACATTCTTTCCTATTTTTTTAATATATATTTTTTTGTTTTAGGTGGATTCAATATCTTTATTTTATTTTTATGTGGTGCTAAGGATTGAACCCGGTGCCTCACAGGTGCCAAGTGAGCACTCTACCACTTGAGCCACAACCCCAGCCCCAAATCTTTTTTTGTGTGTGTGGTGCTGGGGATTGAACCCAGGGCCTTGTGCATGCAAGGCAAGCACTGTACCAACTGAGCTATTTCCTCAGCCCTCCTTCTCTCCTATTTTTTGTAAGAGTTGTGAAGAATTAGCATTGATTCCTTTTGTAAATGTTTGGTAGAATTGAAGAGAATCTTATCTGGACCTGAATTTTTCTTTTGTGGGAAGTTTGGTTTTTTTAATTACCAATTTAATCTCTTGTTGTAATTCTATCATATTACATATTTTGTCTTGAGTCGTTTTCAGTAGTTTATGTCTTCTAGGAATCTGTCCTTTTCATCTATTTATTGGTATAATTGTTCAGAATACTCTTTTATAGTTCTTTTTATTTCTGTAAAGTCAGTAGTGATGATCCCTCTTGTTTCTTTTTTTAAATATTTATTTGTAGTTATAGGTGGACACAATGCCTTTATTTTATATTTATGTGGTGCTGAGGATCGAACCCAGTGCCTCTCGCATGCTAGGGAAGCGCTCTACCTCTGAGCCACAATCCCAGCCCAGATCCCTCTTATTTCTGATTTCAATATTTTGAGTCTTCTCTCTTATATCTGAGTTGGATTTTTAGTCAAATTTTTATTCAATTATTTATTTGTATCATCTTTTCTTTGGTTTCATTGTAGAGAATAAATGAATCTCATTTTAGGCTACCGAGTTTGTAATAAGTTGTTACAACAGCCGTAGGAAAACTCTACAGTGTGGCAGGAGCCTGGGCCCGCAGTAAAGTCTGCAGCTCTGTTAGCACAGGCCACCCCAGGCGCTATTTATCAGGCACTCACTGTGTTAAGGTCTGATGGCACCTGCAGCTTCAGAGTCAATTGGGGAACCTATGGAACAAGCTTAGTTCCTGGAGGTCTGGACTTAGCAGGTTGGGGACAGGGCCTGGGAATCTGAATGTCCCCATGCTTCCTCAAGAAATTCTAATGCAAATGTTTCACACCCTACAGTTCAGGAACTATTGCCTACAGACAGTAATCTGCTATCACTGCCATAGTAACCCCAAGGGAATTAGACAGTTAGGAAGAAAAAAGCAGTTCATGAGCAGGCATTGAAAGCCATCTGTAGGGCCAGCCCCTGCATTTCAGACACACTCACATTGGGAGATTTGAACAGACACTAACATAGTTGAAGGCTGCTAAATAAATTTACTGTCTGTCTGTTCTAGCCAATGCCTGACATGGGCCCCTGGTCTCCTTTTCTTAGTGTATTTATTAAGTGGACTTGCTATAGTGAATTCTTCCTGTGCCTCCATGGGATGTATATGTAGTCCTATAACTCAGAGTGTCTTTCTCCATGACTTGAGAGCCATTCCTTTGAAATATGATCATGAGGAAGAACAGGGCCTGTGTCTGTTGTAACTTGACATCTATGAGATGGAGAGCACTCTTCCCATAATTACGAGAGACACAAGATAGAGATTTTATTCCTTATAGGCCCCTGGCTCAGGGTGTAAGGCATACCAAGAGGACACAACACACACACACACACACGCACACACACACACACACAGGCTTGCAAGCATGTGACCATGAAGGTCAGGGAACAAGTGGAGAAAGAGAAAGAGGGACTCAGGGGCCAACACCTGAACTGGGTCTAGGAAGTTGTCCAAACAGGGCTCCTGTGGGGAATTGTAGTTGGTGGGTTTTAAGTAAGGAGACAGGAGTTCTAGGAGGCTGTGATGTGACCTAGAGGGGTACTGAGGCAGATCTGTGCAGTCTATGCAGGTGTGTGTTGAGTAGGCTGTTGCAGCTTCCCTCAGGAGGGTGGTCACCAGGAGGAGGCTGTCTGTGGCAGACATTGGGACCCACGGCACTGAGACTCTGGCAGGAGATGGGTATAGAACTGGAAAC
Organism: Marmota flaviventris; assembly: GCF_047511675.1. NCBI lineage: Eukaryota > Metazoa > Chordata > Mammalia > Rodentia > Sciuridae > Marmota > Marmota flaviventris. Next base: position 172,366,989 of record NC_092500.1, read on the forward strand.
TGCGTCACTGGTGACTGAGCTGCTTCTGCAGAGGAAGTCCAACTTATGTTCAAAATGGAGGCAAAGGCAACATGAGATCCTAGGAATTCGCCTACGATTTCCCAACCTCTGTGGAAGAGTTGAGCCTAACTTTGACAATTCCCTGCTGTCCGACAGAGAGGACTGATCGTGTGGCACTACCAGGCCCTTGTCATGTCCACTTCCCTACTCTCCTGAGCCCCCCAGCCCCTCTCCTACGGCCGTCACCTCTGTACAGATTCAAGTTTACCTTGGTTGCCGATGAAGACAGAGTGTCTGCTTAAGTCTTAGGCTAGGAGGTATTCTAATTTGAAGTGACCAGAGTCAGATTGTCATTGCTTGTTAAAGAGTACACACTCACACCCACCCCCCAAGTCACTTCCAAACTGAGGAGAAAGCATGAAAGTGAATCAAGTGAAAGGACTTTCCTGTGGAGGAACCAACTTTAGCTGCAGGCAGCAGGAACCAAGCAGAGCCAGAACTACTCTTTTCTTGAGGTTTAGTTGAGTACACCTCTTCTCCCCTGGGGATGAGAAGTTGTGGACGCAGACCAGAGGCCAACCCCTGGGGCACACGTGTCAGTCAATTAGTTGGTATTCATAGTCGAGCTGATTCTTCACTCTCTCCCTGTTCCTCATCCACTCTTACAAGAAAAAAATATTCTGAGCATGGTTAGGCAGACATTATGAGGACCACTGTGGTAGGAAAAGAGATTCCTTGCAGAGGGGATAAGAGATGGGTTTATCCAAATGTAGCACAGGCAGGAAGAATTTACAGCCAAGGAGGACAGGGGATGTCAGTTGATGAGAAATTACTAAGAGGAAACTTTAGGTGCAGGAAGGATTCTGCCTGAACCCACCTGGCAAGATTCTTGATTGACAGGCCAGGGTTGTCAGACATCACCTGGCAGATGATGGAGGATGAGGATGAGTATTTAAAGTGATCAGGTATAGATAGCAGGTGAGGGATTCTGGATGAGGTGACTTAGGAGGGCTCTTTACCACAGTGGGATTTTACAAGGGAGTGCACTGATGGGCCTCTTAGAGGGTTCAGGAGCCTGAATAGGATTTGGCCAAGACTGACTACAATTTGTAGCTCAGCGGCAGAGCACTTGCCAAACATTGCAGGGACCTGGGTTCAGTCCCCAGCACCATTAAAAAAAAATGAAATAACAAAGCCGGGTGTGGTGGTGCACCCCTGTAATCCCAGCAGCTTGGGAGGCTGAGGCAGGAGAATCACAAGACCAAAGCCAGCCTCAGCAACTTAGTGAGGCCCGAAGCAACTTAGGGAGACCTGTCTCTAAATAATCATAATCATCATCATAAAAAAACAGGGGATGTGGCTTAGTGGTTAAGCACCCCTGGGTTCAATCCAAGGTACCAAAACCAAAACAAACAAACAAACAACAACAACAAAAAAAAACTGCTAAAATTTGGCTAAGCAAAGAATCTATGTCATCAATCCCTAAACAAACAACAAAAAACCCAGATTGAATAAGTAACAGGGGAAAGAAGAATTAGAGGTAAAAAAAGCAATGATGTGAAAGAAAAAAACAACAACAACGGATTTTATATCCTGACCAGCCACTAACTAGTCATGTGATTTTAGCTAAGTAATTTCACATCTTTGAAACTTAGATTGGAAAATTCAATTGCACACAGATGTATTTATAAGATGCTTATTAAGTGCCAGTCAACCAGCTCAAGTTGACTTGACAGCCCTGTCCTCATCCTTGTACAGGTGAGGAGAGGAGGGCGCTAGAGAGAGTGCAATGGGATAACTGGCCAGTGGACGGGTCCTGGGCAGGGGAGGGGGGTGTAGAATAAGGAGGGTGGAGACTTGAAGCTTCCCTGAGCAGGACAGAGGCAGCCAGGACGAGGGTGAGGAGAGGGAACTCGTGGTCAGATCCTAATATTAGGATCTAAACACTTCAGATGCAGAAAAGCTCAGGGTACAAGGTAACATCACCGAGATTTTAAATTTTGAGTGTATGATTGACCAATTCGTAGTTGAACTTCTGCAGGTAACCCCTTAAGAACAAAATTCAAAGTTGATAGCAGGAGTTATTGTTGCCAAGACTTTTGGTGATTTCTCAGAATCCAACCATCCACAAAAGGGTAGGTGGTTTCCCTGTCAGGACCCTATAAAATGGAATCGTGGGTCCAGATCACTCCAGACCATGTGAGATGCTAACCCACAACTCCATGTGAAGAGCTTTCACTAATGTTCATTACATTGCAGTGTGTCAAAATTTAGTAGGAGGTTTTTTTGATTTTCGATTTCTAGATTTTTAACTTAAAAATAGTTGTACTAAGTTGAAAGAATAATACAATAAACATTTTAAACCCTTCACGTAGATCATCAATTGTCAATAATCGGTTATTTTGTTCTTTCACCATGTAAATAGCGCATGTGTGTGTACACATGTACATACCTCACACATGCACATAGTAAATATAGGTATACATATTTTTTCAGAAACAATTAGAAATAAGCTGCAGATGTGGTGACAGTTCCTCTTCAAATATCTCAACAGGTAACTCAGGAGAAAAAGGACATTTTCCTACATAATCATGTTATCATTACCCTATGTAAGGAAATCAGCTCTGACCCAAGGAAACCGCCTGGTATGCAGTCCCTGTTCATACTCCCCAAATGTCTTCTGTAGCATTTCTTTCAGATCAACAGTGTTGTCGTTTCATGTCTTGTTTTTGCCATTTTTTTTGGGGGGGGTTGTTTTTTGAGATATTGTCCCCTTAAGTTGCCTGAGCTGTCCTCAAACTCCTGGGCTCCAGTGATTCTCTCACCTTCCCAGTGCTAGGACTCCAGGTGTACCCCACATGCCCAGCGCTCCCTGCCTTTTTAAATGTTGTTTTTGTTGTCCATGACATTGAACACTTAGTGGAGTCCAAGGCCACTGCTTGAGAATACCCTGCTCTGTGGGTAAGTATGATGCCCTCGTGCTCAGATCTGAGTTCAGGGTCTGGGCATGAGCCCTGCCCAGGGGAAGTGCCCCCCCACATTGTGTCACTTCAGGAGCTCAGAAGGCCTGGGCTTCACTGCGCTAGACTGCATTGAGGACCACCAGGTGCCTCACTGGGAAGGTGTGCTTGTCTCCTGTGATAACTTAGTCACCTGTGGGTGGTGCTTGTAGTTCCGTCCTCTCAAAGTAGTCATGTCAGGAAAAGGGGTGGGGGGAGTAAAGGACAGTGGAAAAAAGCCAAAGGGGAAGTAAGGGAGGGTTAGTTGCAAGGGGTATGGCAGTCTTAAGGGGAGAGGGAAAACGCACATGTCACATTCAGAATTATATCAGAGCTTCACTTAAACGGTGTGGGAAAGAAGACGTGTGAAGCTAGGGAGGTGTGACTGAGAGCTGAGAGCAGACTGGGGTCGCTCTACCACTTCATTGGATGCTGATCCTGATTTAGGTTCCATGGCAGAACAATAAACCCCAACAGTAATCTCTGAATTAGCATTGTTGACATTCCCACCTAGTTAATTTTCCTACTTCTTAATTAGGCCTTTATTTTAGATGTGTCTCTTTATTTTAATCATATCCAATTATATGTAATTGCATGTTCTTACTTCATTATGGCCATGAGCAGAAAACACTTTGCTGAAACAGTGTGCTGACTTCCCGGCATTCTGCCTGCTCCTCTTCCCAGGGTGTGCAGGGAAGCTGTATTCTCACCTGCTTGTTTCCCCCTCTGGATGGGCCTGCAGTGCAACTTCTTAGACACTGCTCCTCTGAGAGATGTCCTCTTGAAACTGAGTGAGGTTTTAAGACTGTTTATATCAATGGAAGACAGTGGAAAGGACATCATGTGACATCCCAGTCTAGGTCATGAAAGGTAATACAGCTTCCACTTTGCTCTGGGGAAATACTCTTTTGACACCTTCTTCTGCCATGAACGCATCCTAACTGTCCCAAGGCTGCCACATCAGCAGGAATGTCAAACAGCTTCCAATGAGACCACAGGGAGAGGCCCACAGGAGCGAGAGGGAGTGGAGAAACAGAGATGTCTGGCCAGTTCCCATCCTCTCCCATTCCAGTTCTCTCTGCCAGCTTAGGATGTTGTTCTAAGCAACTGCGTTTGGGGTGTTTTTATGTAGTGGTGCCAACAGTTCCTCTTCCTTCCACTTTGTCACTTCCTTCTGAGGTGTCAGGACACCATTCTTTTGCTTAGTGTCACAAAATGAAGTGATTCAGTGGTTGAAACGCAAGAGCCAGACATTGGAGTGCAGCTATGAGAGTGTAGTATCTGAACACAGACCCACGGATCCTATCTTTGTCCCTACGACTTTCCTCTTTTTGCTGAGGGTAATGACACTTTAGCCCTGCGTTGCTTAGTTAAGAAAGGCTGTCTTCTCCCAATACCCACAGTTCAGGATCTTAACAGGCAGAATCTGTGCAAATTAAGTAATTTAAACTGGTGGGTCAGCAAGGGTCTGGGCCTTGGACTAGAGAAGCAGTGCCCTGGTGTTCTGCCTCACCGTTTGGTTTTGGAGGTGAGAAATGGTGGTGGCCTGAACTAAGCTAGTGGCCTTGGACTTGGAGAGAATGGGAAGAATTCAAGACATATTAGAAGACAGAATCAACCACTTGGTGACCGAATTGCTTGTGAGGTGTAGGAGTGGGTACAAGAAAGACCTGGCCTGAGTTTGTCAGGTGTGTTACAGCTGCCCCCGTCAATACACGGCAAAGCAGGCAGAGGACAGCTGCTCTTCAACGGAACACCCAGGCAGTGTCTTCCCCACCTTAGACTTCTGTGACTCTTGGAAATTGTCAACCTTTCTTCAAACTACCTTCAAATGGCCTCGGTTTCTACAAACTATGCAAGACCTGGCAGGAAAACACAAAGCCAGGAGAGTAAATGGGCATTTCAAGTGCTTGCACTTCTTTTGTTCCCTATCTCTTGGGAGTGTTAGTCTTTCCAAATTACCTATAACTCCTCAAAGACAAGGTTCGTGTCACACCTATTGTTTCCATTCCCTGAAGTAACCCTAACGGGCACTTAATAAAGGTTAGTTGATTATTTGATAAAATTACTTTTTGATGATTACATATCGATACCATTATATCTCACAGAATGGTGATGATTATAAGGCATTAAGTTCTTTATGTGAAATATAAGTGACATATTCTTTTTTGGGTTATCAGAATCTTCCAAGACCCTTGTGCCCAGGCAGCTTGGATAAGTATTTGACCACAGTTTGGTTGTGTTATTTTGATAGAATGAGACCTATTCCATTACAGTTGAGTCCACTGCCATCTGCTGTTGACATGGTAAAGTGCCCTCCATTCTCTGCTCATCCTCTATTAACCGCTGAATTTTTGTTTTCCTCAGCACTCAAAGGCTTTCCATGCTTTGAGCTTCAACTCACGGTAGGTGTGATTTTCTAATAGCTTCTGGTGTTTTAATGTAATAGCTCAGCAGATATTGACAATTCTCTCTCATGGACAAAAGAGTTACGGCTTTGTAGAATTTGAAACATTTTTTAACTTAAAGGCATCATGCTATTTTCATAAGCTATGTTCAGGAAAACTAAAAGCCCATATTCAAGAGAGTCAATTCTACTCATCCTTCAAGTTCTTACTTCCAAATGATACTCTTTCTGTAAAACTTTCCCTAATTTTTATCATTTATTTATTTATTTATTATATTGGGGATTGAACCCAGGGGCACTTAACCTCTGAGCCACATTCCCAGCCCTTCTTTATTTTGAGACAGTCTCTCTAGCTGCTTGCATCACCAGAGTGGGCCACCAGACCTGGCTCCCAGATTCTTTATTCTGAAAGAAATTCTCCCTTTCACAACTGGTAATTGTTATGAAGGACCAAGTTTAAAAAAAAATAGCTTCCTAAATAATTTCCCTCACCACCCCTTCTCTGTTGGTTCTTTTCTTTCTTAGAGAAATAATTTAAATTGGACACTCAAGAGTAACTGTGTTATACAGTGCTTAGCTTTGAGAACATTATAGGAAGGACTAAAGCAGGGACAAGTGTTGGGTAAGCAGATGAGGTCATGTTATCTTTGAATACTCTTTGAGACTTTGGCCAACTCACTGTTCCTAGGACTACATGGTGAGGCTTCAAAGGCTATAGAGTAGAAGCAGACAAGGACTCAAAATATACTTTCCATTTTAGAATAACAAGTCGGTTTAAAGGGAGAGGGAGGAGAACAAGCGAGAATAAATTACATAATTTAATTCGATTTAGGTGTCCAGCTGCAGTTCGGCTCGATTGCACCTAGCGGAGAGGCCATGGGTGGCGACCAATGCCTTGCATTTCGTAGCTCTAGATGGGAGTCGGGGCTCCGCGCAGAATGACCAGGTGGCCTCAGGCAAGTGGCCCGAGCTTCCTCCTAGGGTGCGAGGGAGTGTCTGCACCCACACCTAGGTCCCTCTCACAGCTATCTGTATGCCTCTTCTTGTTCGCGGTCATCACCGTGCGCGGAGCTCGGGGGCTGCGGCGGCTGCCTCTCCGCGGCCCCGGCGGTGCCGGACCGTCCACTAGACATCCTCACGGCGAATGCACGGGCTTCGTCACAGTCTTCGGCAGCCCAACGCTCCGAGGAGCCCTTGAGGGGGTACTATGCAAGTGGAGGGAAGCGGGACAGAACCTCTAGTCGTAGGCCCATCTTCCCAGGCCTCTTCTCTTAAGGAACGCACACAGAGGACGAGGAACGTGGCGGGAACGCAGGAGAGCAAAGAAAATCTTTTCCCGCGTAGGAACGCAAATCTTCAGGTCTGGCTGTGTTTCCGGAGGCGTTTCTACCGGACCTAGGTGAGGACCATTTTTCCGGTTCTCACCCCTAAGTCTTCCGAGTTCTGACCTCCGCTACTTCCGCCCGGAGTCGCCGTAGGCTCCAGCTAGGAGTAGCTGCTTCCGCCAGGAGTCCCTAGCGGCACTCGCTAGGAAGCTGGTCCCAAAGAGGCCTTCTCCTTCTGTCCTCAGCCCCGGCGGCGGCTAAGTTGGGTGGCTGGGTGGCGGCAGCGCTCCCTGTGGCCGTGTCCCGGGCCTGGGTGACGGAGAAGTGCGGGAGGGCTTGGCCTGGCTGCGGCCCGGGATTTCCGCGGCCAGCGCGGAGCCCGTAGGCCTCGCCGCGCCCACCGCTCCTGGGGCGGGGCGCGGCCTCCCCGCCCCGGACCCCGCCCCGCCGGCCAGCCCTGCGCCGGTCCTTCTCTCCAGCCCTGCGGCGGGGCAGCCGCCTCCAGGCCCTGGGCTCCGCCGGCGCCCGGCTCCGGCCGCTGGGGCAACATGGAGTTTGCGGAGCTGATTAAGACCCCGCGGGTGGACAACGTGGTGCTGCACCGGCCCTTCTATCCCGCGGTCGAGGGGACCCTGTGTCTGACGGGCCACCACCTCATCCTGTCCTCGCGGCAGGACAACACGGAGGAGCTGTGGCTCCTCCATTCAAACATCGACGCCATCGACAAGCGGTGAGTGGCCCTCGCGCCCCGTCCCCGCGGAGCCGGGGTCCTGCGGTGGGCGCCCGAGGAAACGCGGCGGGGCTTTCCTGGCACCGGCTGCCCCGCCAGCCGGCCCGCCTGCCCAGCGAGCCCTCGGTGGCCTAGGTTCAGAAAGCCCCATCCAGTGAGACCTGGTTTCTGTTGAACCTGGTGAAGGTCTCCGGAGATCACGTGGTTGCTGTCATCCTGATGATCATTTTTGGTACATAACATCATTTGGATGGATTTTCAGTGTTTTAAATTTCTTTCTCCTTGCCCCATCACATTCCTTAGATCGTTGTCGAATGTCAGTTCATGAAATTGTGATTGGATAGGATTTAGATTAAAGTCTTCACTTTTTTAAAAAAAAATATTTTTTAGTTGCCAATGGACCCTTATTTTATTTATTTATATGTGGTGCTGAGAATCGAACCCAGTGCCTCACACATGCTAGGCAGGCGCTCTACCATGGAGCCACCACCCCAGCCCCAGTCTTCACCACTCTTGAGGAAAATTTAAAGAACTGAATATGAAGTATTGAGTAATTACATTCCACAAGCTCTTTTATTTCCCCCTTAAAATGTTCAGTTTATATTTTATTTCTTCTGGGTCATCATTTTAATAATGGGGGATTATAATGTCTCCTATGCATTTACTTTGTAAAGAGCAAGGTTGGCTATTAAGGAAAAGTATGAACTTATTAATCTCTCTCTCTCTCTTTTTGCACTACTTTTTATCTTTGCAAAGCATTGTTGAAAATCAAAGTTACACTTCCATCTACACTTAAATTTCCCATCTTCCTGATGTTCCTGTGTATTCTAGGAGAAGGCACACAATTTACACTGAATACATGAATGACAACACCTTTTCCGTAGTTCATGTTCTAGGCCTACCCCACTTTCCTTACACTTTTTTTGTTTGTTTTGTCTATTCTTTTTCATGAACCTTGTTTGCATTTTCTTTCATGACCCCTTTTTGTAGCCAGTCCTCAGGACTTTTTGTGGCTCATATAAATCCTGCATTCTCTTGTCTCTGTATTTTATTACCTTTTCCTTTGGAAGAATACTTTGCCCCTCCCCAAGTTTGTTAGACATTTATCAAATGCCTTTAGGTTCCAAATGTTTTGTGAGGTATTAAAGACACCAGGATGAATAGAATTGTAGTTCTTGTCTTTCAGAAGTTCATAGGCTTTCATCTGTTTCAGTTTAACCAGTTCGACTGCCACCTCCTTCACAGGTTCTGTTAATTCCATAATTGAAAGCAGTTCCCTGCCGCAGTCTGGCTGGGCACAAATGCCGCAGTCTGGCTGGGCACACAATCACGAGCCACCACACAGCTTGTAGATTCAAACAGCAACTCTTTATTCCCGAACTCACACCAGCCGTCTACAATCACGTTCTGGGGAAATCCACGTTCTCTGCCCAAATCCCCCTCCACTGGGCTTCTATCTCCAAAATATACTGGGCTTCTATCTCCAAAATATACTGTCTGAATCCCGTGAGAACTCAAGGGGAACTCAGGCAGCAGGATACGCCCTATTCCCAGCAGGAATAATCTTAAACCTTAAACCTGGAACCTAAACTGGGAACGCCCTAAACACGATTATCTTAAAACCGGGAACACCCTAATCTGCCTTGGTCCTTGAGCAAGGTCACCTACATTCAATGTCACTGCAACATGTCAGCAACATGGGGTACGCTGGCAAGGAAATTGTCATACCTACTTGGCTAATGGCTCCCAGCATCTCCCCCCCTTCTGATTAATTAAACAACAAGCAATGTGGCTTAAGGACCGTGCCTGGTAGGTTGTCCAATTCAACATATGGTTCTTACCCGTCATCGGAAAACTGACCTTTAGGCGTCAGCCTCCTGTCTTAGGTTGATACCACTGCAATTGAATCATACCCGTCACTGACTACCGGTCCAGCATACAGCCATACTTGTGGATAGGTCTATGCACCAGTGGGGGGGTGAGGTTCTTTGCCTCACCTCTGTTGGCCCCCAAATTTGGCCTTGGTGCCAGTGGGGGAGTGAGGTTAATGTGGCTTATGGACCGTGCCTGGTAGGTTGTCCAATTCAACATATGGTTCTTACCCGTCATCGGAAAACTGACCTTTAGGTGTCAGCCTCCTGTCTTAGGTTGATACCACTGCAATTGGATCATACCCGTCACTGACTACCGGTCCAGCATACGCCATTGGCCCCCAAATTTTAGACCATCTGACACCATCAGCAAAGATATGTCAGCACTACCACAATTAACATGGGGTGCGCTGGCAAGGAAATAAAAATTGCATCACTAGTGACACCATCAGCAAAGATATGCCAGCATTACCACAATTCGCTGCACCAAACGATAGTTACATAGTCCAGGCAAGTTCTGCAAGCAGTTCAAAGCAGAGGAATCTATCAATATGTCCATTTCCTTCCAAAATCCGTTTCCTCCCAAAGTAAGTTGACTCTTTGATTGAGCATTACTTGTTGAGTTCTTCACCGGCACTGGGATGGAGATAGGAATTCTGGCAATGATGCTAAACAGACATTATCCTGAAAAGAATTATTAAATATAATGAAAAGGAAAGGTGAAAGTAAACAAACAGATCTGTTAACCTACTTTAAAAACAATCCTTAACAGCTTTTTACCTAATTTAAATTAGTAAACAAACAGATCTGTTAACCACCTTTAAAAACAATCCTTAACAGCTGTTTACCTAATTTAAATTAAACCATTTAAATCAAGTGAATAAAAAAAATAATAATAATTCGGATCCATTTTTTCATGAGCGCTCCTCATATAAGAAATATGGACATACGCACATACAGACATACAACACAAAACACAAGAGTGTACACAAACGTACAACACATAAGAAAATAGTAAAGGCCTTGTAGCTTTACTTAGGTGAAATCTCCATTGCAATGTTTAAAAACTTCACAGTCAAAAAATAAAACTGATCAGAAAAACATTAACCTAGGTTTGTATGAGCTCAAAAAATAAAAATAGAACCTTATGATGTGGAAAAATGCAATAATAAAATAGCTATTGAAAAAAAGCATCCTGGTTAATCACTGTCGCAGATGTAAGAATGGCCAAGCTGGAGTTCTGGATATCAGCTGTTATGGATTTGAGTCAAATCATCTTCTTTTCGATCTGTAGAAATTGTTTTAGTTAATCTCTCTGGAATCCAAATCGGCTGCTGTTCTCCCTGTGGAAAAACACAAACAGACCCCCGACTCCAGACAATCACTGGGTCAGGACCTTTCCATTGTCCTGTTAGAATATCTTTCCAAAGTACCTTAGGCTTATGTACATTTTTTGGATACATATGCCTTTCCGCAGCACTAAGTCCTGATGAATCCAAATTTAAAAAGTTTAGAGTAAAAAGCGTTATTTTAAGTTTATCTTTGGGGGATATATACCCCCTTCCAATTCTCTCTTTTTGCTTTAATAAGTATATGTCTGTATCTAATAATTGTCTTAGCTTTTTGCATTTTCTATCTGAAATACCTTACTTGACATTTTCAACCATTTTTTATCTTATTTCTATCTTCTAGTTTCTTTCTAAGGTTTGTATATTTACCCTTAGTTGCTTATTTTCCTCCTAGTTTTTTTTTTTTGTTGTTGTTTTCTATTTTGTGGGTTTAAAATTATTGTCTCCCTACATCTTTTTTATCTTTCTACATCTTCTTTATCTTTTCTCTTTTTAACTTTCTATACTTCAGTCTTTAAAGTTTTTCACTTTAAATTTTTAATCTTCTTCATCTAAATATCTTTTATCCTATTATCTTCCCATTTTTTTTAAGTAATGCCTTTACGATTAACTAGGCTTCGAATGACCCAATCTTTCCTCCTTCATGAAGGCATTTTAACCACCTTCAATTTAACCTTTTAAAGCCTTCCAATTATCATCTATACTGTACTTTTAAATGTACTTTTTCACCACCTACAACTTCACTCTTTTAAACGAGGCTTAGATTCTGTTTAAATCTCTTTAATGTTAGTTTACATGGCTGCCCTTCAACCAAAGGCTTTTTTTTTTTAAACTCCATTGAGAAGCTTTGTCTCAATCTGCCATGTACAAATACCTTTTTCTTCTTTCTTCCTTTTTCAAGCTTTTAAAGTAAGTCTAGTTTCCTCAAAATCTTTTTAAATGGCATTTTACAACTTTTTACTTTACCACACAGAGATTATCTCATCTAGAAACATTTCTTTCTCCTTTAACCTTTCATATTAAAATATATTTCCACATCTTGAATCTTTTTATATCTCTTTTTTAACTGTTAACCCTTTTTATAAATTTACATTCTGAAACAACTCTTATAAAATTTCTGATTTAGACAAATTACTCCACTTTAATAAGATGAAAGACTTTCATGTTTTTTATGATACTATAATTGAAACCCAACTGAAAATTTTTCTACTCTTTGTATATAAATTACACGATAGAATCTTAACTCTTAGTAACCTTGTTTTAGCAAAGACACAGACACAAAGCAATATTAAACCTTTTTCCATTTACCAATTTATGAAAACACACATAATGTTTAAATATATTATCTTATGGAACTTAATAAGTAAAGAGTATTTGATTTCATATTTAGTGGTTGATTTAACACTTTACCTTTGTAAATTAATCAGATGTCTGTAAAAACCAAGATCTTAGACAAATGTAGTAAACAGAACTAGTCATCTCTTTCTTGAAGAAAAATCCTTCTACAGGATACCATGATGGTCCCATTGATATACTTAATAACTTGTCTTTAAAAAGCCATGGGCTACATTTTTGTATTGTATCAACATATGTCCTAACTGTTCTTGGTCTTACTGGGGTGCCTCCTTCCTCTAACAATTTATCTTGCTCGGAGGCGAACAACTTCAAACCTTGAGTCAACCATTTTCCCCAGTTTGCCTGAGAAAGTTCTAGGAACAGGCAACTTGAAATAAAAACAAAATAAATCAAAACAAGAGCATATTGTTTTTTGAATTGGTCACCCATTCTTTCGCTCTTTCTCAGGGGTGAGAAATTTCACTTACCTCTAAGCTTCAGAAGTTCCCCACACGGGACGCCAAATGCCGCAGTCTGGCTGGGCACACAATCACGAGCCACCACACAGCTTGTAGATTCAAACAGCAACTCTTTATTCCCGAACTCACACCAGCCGTCTACAATCACGTTCTGGGGAAATCCACGTTCTCTGCCCAAATCCCCCTCCACTGGGCTTCTATCTCCAAAATATACTGGGCTTCTATCTCCCAAAAAATACTGTCTGAATCCCGTGAGAACTCAAGGGGAACTCAGGCAGCAGGATACGCCCTATTCCCAGCAGGAATAATCTTAAACCTTAAACCTGGAACCTAAACTGGGAACGCCCTAAACACGATTATCTTAAAACCGGGAACACCCTAATCTGCCTTGGTCCTTGAGCAAGGTCACCTACATTCAATGTCACTGCAACATGTCAGCAACATGGGGTACGCTGGCAAGGAAATTGTCATACCTACTTGGCTAATGGCTCCCAGCAGTTCCCCTCACCTTGAAATCCAATATCTCTTTAATTATCTCTTTTTTCATAGGCATTTATTCATATTTGCATTTTGATAGTTAGATACATATTAGCTTTTTGAAGCCAGGGCTCACATCTGATTATTTCCTTCAAAACTTGTAACCATGGCTTGGCCTGTAGGCACATAAGAAGTCAGATTGACCACTGAATGGTCATATTAGTAGTGTCTCCATGATCATCAACTCTCTTTTCGGATTGACTTCTATTTATGGTTTCTTTTCACTCATTTATTTTCCCATAGTAGCATTTATTGAGCTTTATCAGGTGATAAAGAAGTAGTATGTAAAGCTGGACTTTTTAATCTGTTATGGGAAAATGACAAACTGTAGACATATTGATCCTTTTCCTGGGAAGCAGCATGATGTAGTAGAAAGAGCATGATCATGGCCAGGTCAGAGTTTAATTGTTATTCTCAAGAAATATTTACTTTTGTGTATCTTTTACATGCTGAGCATTATCTGGGTTCTGCAGGTGCCATGGTGACTGATAACTGACAGGAGCTTATGTTCTAGTGGAGGAGATGGACTACTACATAAATCAACAGATATTATATAAATCAATAGCCGGCATGGTGGCATGTGCCTGTAATAGCTTGTCATCTCAGCAATGTGGGATCTGAGGCAGGAGGATTGTAAGTTCAAGGCCAATCTTGGCAAATTAGTGAGGCCCTGACTCAGAAAATGCATTATTGAGGAGCAAAGATGGAAGCAGCAGATCCAGTTAGGAGATGACTGAGTAGTTGAGATAAAAGACGATGGTGACTTAGAATAGGTAGTTAGATTTGGGGTGTGTTTTGAAGGTTGCCCTACATGCCCTGCTGATGAACTGTAAATGGAGTGAGAAAGAGAAAGTCATTAAGAATGATTCCTTTGGTTTTACCTCATATTAGGTAGGTGTCCTTGGGCAAGATACTTCACTTCTCTGAACCTCAGTTTTGTCACTTAAAAAGAAGATAAGCCCTCTGATATCAGGTAGCAACTTACATTTGAATAATGCTTTGTAAGTCTCTAGAATACTTTGATGTACATTGCTGGCTTTTTCCTTTTATGGACCTCTGACGCAGAAAATTGAGATAATCCTACTGGATTGATGACTCATCATATTCATGATTGACTCAGTAAAGGTTTTGTTTTTTATTTTATTCTCCCTCCGTATTTTCACCCCCATTTCTCCCATCCTGCACAATTCCTGTAGGCAGCCATATTAGGTGTTCTGTAAGATAGCTAGCACTGTTGTGCATGGGTGTGTAGTTTACTTGATCCGCATTATACCAGAGATCTTGTTCTGTTTCTTAACGTTTTAACTCAGTATCCTTTTTCAGGATCTCTTCATACTGCTATATGTATATCTGCTTCACCGTTTCTGATGTTAACACTGAATTCCAAAGTACCTGAGACATTTTACTTTTCAGACCTTTTCCATAACTTCCAGCTCCTTGCTGTCACAACCCTGATGAATATCATGTCCCATCCTTTTCTTGTGCAAGAGTTTTTCTGAGATTGTGCTTAGTATGGAATTGACTATAAAGTGGGTACATATCTCATTGCTACTTTGCTCTCAAAATGACAGTTTGTAGGGGTTCCTTGTATGCTCTGTGGGTATTGATTCTCCAGTTAGTCACTGCAGACAGCTGTTCCTAGTTTGTCACTCAACTGTTAACTTTTCTGGTCTGTCCTTTGTTGAACCAAAGTTCTTAATTTTAATGCAAATTCATAAATTTTTTACTTTATGGTGTGTGCTTCATGAGTCTTAAGAACTCCTTCACTGTCTCAAAGTTACCACGGTGTTCTTCACATTTTCTTTTATAATGGCTCTTAGTTTTACCCTTCACTTGTAGGTCTGTATTTCATTTGAATTCTGCCTTTATTTCAAATGTGATAGGAACTCAACGCTTTTTCTTGCTTACACTGGTAAGCAAGCCAGTGTTCTTAACATTGTCTTCTGACACCAGTCATATATGAAGTTCTTATATTGTGTGTCTGTTTCTGAGCTCGCTCTCCCCTAATCTGTTGGCTTGTTAATCTTTTCATTACCATACTCTTTTTACTTCTATGGATTTATGATGAGTTAAAATCCAGTAGTGCTAGTTGCTCCTCTTCTTTTTCCTTCCCCCTTTCTCTTCCCCTCCTCCTCCTCCTCCTCCTCCTCCTCCTCCTCCTTCCTCCTTTTCTTCTTCTGAGTTGTGGTCTTGTTGTATTGCTCAGATTGATCTGGAATTCCTGCACTAGGGTCATCCTTCTGCTTCTGTCTCCCAAGTAGCTGGAATTACAGATGTAAGTCACTGTGCTTAGCTTCCTCTTCTTTCTAAAAAGGTTGGCAACTGTGTGAACCTATCTAATAGACCATGTACTTTTTGAGATTTTGCCATTTTCATAGGATTTGAAGAAACTTTAGGCTGGTGACATAACTGTGGTAGAGCATGTGCTTAGCATGCATAAGGTTCTAGATTTGATCCCCAGCACCAAAACAAAAGACAGACAAAATTTTATTTAAAATAAGTGCAGGCTCACAGGGAAGTTGCAAAAATAGTGTACACAGGTCTGTTCTTGGCCCAGCTTCCCCCAATGGGGCTGTCTTATATAAATGTAGTATAATATCAAAACTAGGATATTGACCCTGGTGTTTTTATTGTTAACTAGACCACAGACTTTTTCCCACTTTTTACCAGTGGCTTTATCTAATGTTACAAAGTATAGTGGATGGCTACAGGAGTTAAAAATAATTGTTACTTTTGTAAACAAAAATGCTATGGGGCAGAGGCTATAGAAAAATTATTCAAACATGACTTACCTTAAAGAATTATTTTATATGTTTAATTCTTATAAGGTAAAAATAAACTAGTAAGTGTAATGAAGTATTTTAAGTGCTATGATAGGCATATATACAGGGCATGAATAGGACAATAGGAGAAAATAATAAAATAGGATAGAATTTGACAATTGATGTGAATTGAGGGAATTTTGGGGAACTCTTATACTTTAAAAAATTTTTTCTTGATACAGTAGTCTTCAGCAGTAACTGGTAGAAACATTAGATGAATGACTAAAGAATAATTGTTCATAGCTTTTTTTTTTTTTTTTTTGGTCCTGGGGATTTAACCCAGGGGTGTTTGCAATTGAGCTGCATCTGTAGCCCTTTCTATTTCTTATTTTGAGAAAGGTTCTTGCTAAGTTGCTTAGGGCCTCCCTAAATTTCTGAAACTGGCCTTGAACTTGTGATCTTCCCATTTCAGCCTCCAGTGGGGCTCTGCTCCATAGCATTTTTGTTTACAAAAGTAACAATTATTTTTAACTCCTGCAGCCATCCATTGTACTTTGTAACATTAGATAAAGACAATCAGACTAACAGTAATTTTTTAAAAGGAGTTGGTCTGATAAAAATAGATGATGTGGAAATTTACAAAAGGATAGTCATGTATGTCTCTCTTTTAAGTGCTATTTTTAAACAGAATTTGATTATTGTGTGTATTTTATTTCCAGTGCAAGCAGAATGAGAGGGATTTTGAAAACAGCTTTATTGAGGTATTGTTGATATACAATAAAGCATACATAATTAAATTGTAAAATTTGTTGTTTTGCTGTGTGTCCATGTTTTGGAAACCATCACCAAATGGTGTCATTTTGTAATCCCTTTTTTCCTCCCTTTCTCAGGTATCCACTGGTTAATTTCCTTTTTATAGAAGTTTGTATTAGTCATAAATCATACAGTACTCTTTACTAACAGTAGTTGCTAACTAGTATTCTATTGTGTTGTAGTTCACAATTTGTTAACCTACTGATGGAGATGAGTTGTTTCTTTCTTGGGACTATTGAATAAAGGGACAGTGAACATTTTTTATGCAAGTCTTTGTATGAACATAAAGTTGATTATGGCGGGGGATTTACTTAATAGTGGAATGGTTGGATCAGAGGTGTATGTTTAACTTTTTAAAAAACTGCCAAGTGCTTCCAGCCCAGTATGGGAGTTCTGGTCCTTCACATCCTCACCACCACTTGATATGGTTTGTCATTTAAATTTTAGCTCTTCTGATAAGTGTGAATCTGAGTGTGGTTTAAGTTTGCATCTTTCTTATGATTGATGTCATGGAACTGATTTTCATGTATTTATTGCTAACCAGGGCCTTTTTCACTAAGGGTCTGCTCAGATGTTTTACCCATTTTTAATTGGCTTGTTTGCTTTCTTATTAAGTCAGAGAGACAGAGAGAGGGAGGGAGGGAGGGAGGCGCGCGCGCACACACACACTATGTAAATGTGTAACATGTCTTTCAAAGAATAGTCATTTCAGGTTTTGAAGAAGTCTAGTTTATGGGTTTATTCTTTCATAGATTGAGATTTTTGTGTCTTGCTAAACCCAAGGTCACTAAGGTTTTTCTTCCATGTTTTCTTCTAGCACTTTTATAGTTTTAGGTAGTACATTTAGGTGTAAGATTCCATTTTGTGTTATTTTTTGTGTATAGTTCATGGTATGGAATCCATTTTTGTTTTAGTGGACATTTTATCATTCCAGCATAATTTGTTGAAACTCTGCTCTTTCTTCAGTAAATTATCTTTGCATCTTTGTCCATTTAAAACTGGGTTTATTTCTGGACTCGCTTTTCTGTTTCATTGATCCATTTGTTTCTCTTCATGCCATTATCACACTATAAGCTACTGTAGGTTTCTATTAAGTCTGAAAACTATGTACTATTAACCAACCAGATCAAAGTTTTACACATTTGTTCTTATTCAAAGTTGGTTGGCTGTGTGATGTTATTTTCATTTTCATTTAATTTTTAGAATCAGCTTTTCAATTTCTACATAAAGGCCTGCAATGATTTGCATTAGAATATGTTGAATCAGTAGATTAATTTTGGTAGAATTGACCTCTTAAAATCTTGAGTCTGGCAACCTATGAACAAAATATATTTTTCCATTTATTTTTTTAGATCTTTTAATATTTTTTCAGCCAAGTTTGTGGTTTTCACTTAGGTCTTTAAATTCTTTGGTCAGCTTTTCTTCTGTATATTTTATATTTTAATATTACTTTTAGTGCTGTTATTCTTTTTAATTGATTAACTTTTATGTATTTTTTTAGTTGTAGGTGGACACAATACTTTTATTTTTTTATGTGGTGCTGAGGATCGAACCAGTGCCTCACGTGTGCCAGGCAAGCACTCTACCACTGAGCCATAGCCCCAGACCCTAGTGCTGTTATTTTTTAATTTCAATTTCCATTTGTTCATTTGCATTAGTCATGCTTCTTATTTTGTATATTTCATGATACTTCAACATCTTAGGGCCTTGTAAATGTGTGAATTGACTGCCCCTCCCAGGATTAGCTTATTCCTAGAGATAGCAAACAACTTGCCTGCGCGATGCCTTTGATGGGCAAACCAACCACATCCAGGTATATTCATTCCCCTGTGAGTCAGAACCACTATCCCCCTGGCGTCAATAATGACAGGGCCATATACCACACGGGGAAGGCCCATCCCTATATCCTAGAGCCCACCAAAATTAGTCATACTGTCCAATCCTAAATTTGCTAAGCTTGTCCACTGCCTTACACATTCCTTCCTGTGGAAACACTGTGAAGACCCTGGCCCCATGCTTTCTCCTTGTTCCTTCTTTCTGACCGACCTAGAGCACACTGTGTGGCCTTATGTGGTGTGGCATGTTGTGGCCCCTCCTCTTGGGAACTGTGAGTAGTGAACCATTTTTTTGTACTTTCATTGAACATGTTTTTCAATGAGAGGATTTCTGTGAAATTCATTTTATGGTGATGGGAATTAAACTTGTGCATGCTACACAAGTGCCCTACCACTAAGCTCCACCCTCAATCCATTGGATTTTCTTTTCTTTTTTAATACTGATGTTTTGCAAGAAATGTGGATTTGTTTTAAAATATATATATATTTTTTAGTTGTCAGTGGACTTTATTTTATTTATTTATATGTGGTGCTGAGAATTGAACCCAGTGCCTCATACATGGTAGCCAAACACTCTGCCTCTGAACCACAATCTCAGCCCCCATTTGATTTTCTAAATACACAATCATATCATCTGTGAATACAATTGTCTTCTTTTTTAACATGGGTATCTTTTATTTGTTCTTCTGGCCTTCCTGCACCAGCTATAATTTTCAGTACAATGTTGGATAGATGAAGTAGGAGTGAATCTTTCAGTGTTATTCCTGATATTACTGCAGAAAGAAATTTTCACCATTAAGTGGGCTATTAGGCTTAGATTTTTTTTTTTTAATGTAATTGCTCTTAACAAGCTGTGAAAGTTGTTTCTACCTTCTGTTTCTATTTTGTTGAAAGTTTTTGTTGTTGTTGTTTGTTTTGATTTTAAGCAAGAACAGATGTGGGATTTTGTCACGCCTTTCTCTGTATCTGTTGAGATAGAAGATATGAGGTTTTTCTCTTTTTAGTTTGTCCGTGTGATGTATAACTTGATTTCAAATGTTCAACTAACATTGCATTCCTGGGATAAACCCCAATTAGTCGTGATTTTTTGTCCTTTTTGTATGTTGTAGGATTTGATTTACCAGTGTTTTGGTTAGAAATTTTGCATTTATGTTCATGATGGATATTGGTTTGTAGTCTGTCTGTCTGTTTTTTGTATTAGGATAATACTGGTCTTGTGGAATAACTTAAGAAGTAATTCCCTTCTCTTCAATTTGCTGGAAGAGTTTTGTCTTGAATTGGTAGTGTTTTTCCATTAAACGTCTTGTTGAATTCATCAGTGAAGCCATCTGGGGCTGGAGTTTTCTTTGTGGGGAGGATTTTAAGGAAATTTCAATTTCTTTAATAGATTCAGAACTAGTCAGACTATTTCTTCTTGAATGTTCCTTGGTAGTTTGTGTCTTTTGAGGAATTGCCTCTTTATTTTTTACTTTTTAGAATTTCTTTCTATAAATAATACAAATACAGCTTTTTAATATGATGATGCCACAGCCCGGCTGGCTGGGCAAAATAACCGGGGTGTGGGGGGGTGACAAATAACTTGTGTACATTGATACAGCAGGAGTGGAAGCCGTTTATTGTAGGACAGGAGTGGTATTTATACATTTCACACAGCTTATCTAATTAACATAAACTAGATACATCAGTCAACCAATAAGGAATCTCCACACTTAGTGGCTTGCTGGTGTTACTTCACAAACCACTCCCTCTGGCATTTTGCCAGGCGCCATCCAGACTTGTTTACAGATTCTAACATGATGACATCCTACTTATTGATTTACGGTTTTGTATCTGGGGCTTTAGGGGTCTTGTTGAGTAAGCTGGTGCCTGCATCTATATGATGAAGTGTTGACTCTGTGTTTTCTTCTAGCAGTTGCAAATTTCTTGATCTAATTCCTCAGTTTTTGATCTTTTGAGTTTTGTGCTGGTGAGAGATGGAGTCTAATTTCATTTTTCCACATATAACTATCCAGTTTTCCCAAACCATTTGTTAAAAAGGCTCTTCAGTGTGTATTTTTGGTTCCTTTGTTAAGTATCAGATGGCTGCCATGTATGTGGGTTTGTCTCTGTCTTCCATTCCATTGGTTTTCATGTCTATTTGGATGCCAATATCAGGCTGTTTTTGCTACCATAGCTCTCTAGTATAACTTGAGATCAGGTGTCTTCATGTCTTCTGCCTTACTCTTATCTCTTAGAATTGCTTTGGCTATTCTTGAGTCTCTTATTCTTTTAAATGAATTTAAGGACTTTTTTTTTTTCTAGTTCTGTGAAGAATGTCAGAGGTGTTTCATGAGGATTGCATTGAATCCATATATTGCTTTTGGTAGTATGGGCCATTTTGACAATATTAATTCTGCCTATCCAAGAGCATGGGAGTTCTTTTTATCTTCTAAGTTCTTCTTAAATTTCTTTCTTTAGTGTCTATTATTTTCATTGTAGAGATCTTTTACCTCCTTGATTAGATTAATTCCTAAGTATTTTATTTTGTTATTTTTTTGAGGTTATTGTGAAAGGGAGGGTTTTCCTGATTTCTTTCTTTGCATAATTTGTTGGAGTATAGGAAGCCTGATGATTTATGAGTGTTGATCTTATATCCTGCTACTTTGCCGAATTCATTTATCAGCTCTAGATGTCTTATAGTGGAGTTTGAGTCTTTTCCATAAAGGATCATGTCATTTGTAACTTTTTAATCTCTTTCTCTTGTCTGATTGCTCTGGTTAGAGTTTTGAGAATTATGTTGAATAGTAGTTGTCTTGGTCCTGATTTTCAAGGCAGTTCTTTCAGTTTCTCTCCATTCAGTATGATTTTGACTTTGGATTTGTCATACATAGCTTTTATAATGTTGAAGTAAGTTATATTTCACCCTAGCATTTTTAACATGAATGGGTGCTGGATTTTAGCAAAGGCCTTTTCTGCATCTGTTGAGGTGATCATATGATTATTGTCCTCAATTCTATTTACGTGGTGAATTACATTTATTGATCTGTGTGTGTTGAACCAACCTTGCATCCCTGGGATGAAACCCAGGTATATTATCATGGTATATTATCTTCTTGGTGTGTTTCTGAATACTGTTGGCTAATATTTTGCTAAGGATTTCTGTATCTGAGTTCATCAGGAATATAGATTCATCTGGGTTTTCTTTCCTTGATGTGTCTTTTACTGGTTTTGGCATCAGAGTTATATTGGCTTCATAGAATATATTTGGAAGTGTTCTCTCCCTTTCAATTTAATGGAGTAATTTGAGAAAGTGTGTTGTTCTTCTTTAAAGACCTGGTAGAACTCAGCTGAGAATCCATGTTTCTAGACTTTTCTTTGTTGGAAGACTTTTAATTGCTGTTTCAATTTCATTACTTGATATTGGCCTGTTTAGGTTTTCTATATCTCCCTGATTCAATATATGTGCAGGTCATATATATCTAATTGTTTGTCAGTATCTTCTAGATTTCCAGTTTATTGGAGTATAGATTTTCAAAATTGTTCTTTTTAAAAATATTTATATTTTAGTTGTAGTTGGACGTAATACCTTTATTTTATTTATTTTTATGTGGTGCTGAGGATTGAACCCAGGGCCTTGCTTGTGCTAGGAGTGCACTCTACCACTGAGCCACAACCCCAGCCCCCCAAAACATTTTTAAAAAATGTTTTTGTAGTTGTAGATGGACAGAATGCCTTTATTTATTTGTTTATTTTTATGTGGTGCTAAGGATCGACTAGTGCCTCACAACATGCTAGGCAAGCGCTTTGCCACTGGGCTACATACAACCCCCTGTCCTCAAAATAGTTCTTAATGATCCTCTGGATTACAGAAGTGTCTGTAGTGACATCTTCTTTTTCATCTCTAATTTTGTTTATTTGGGTCTTCTCTCTTACAAGTGCATAGTTTTAAATATTGAAAAGAGATATTTAATGAGTTTCTATAATCTTAGAAGTAGATACAATCTGAAATAACAATTTTCCTATGCTGCAGAACATTTCTCTACAGATGCTTAACATGTTAATTACAGATCTTTTTTCCTATTGGAGTAAGATTCCAAGTAATCTTCATTAAATGACTTAACCTAATGTGAATTATTTTACAAATTTGAAAAAAATTTAGGTACATGTGTTTTAAATACTTTATGGCTAACATTTTAGTGATGCAAACTTGATTCTTAATTAGACTAAGTGGGGAGGGAAGTTAGATAAAGTTGTTGATTGCAACTGCATTTTTTTTCAAAGAAATAATCATATATTTAAAATTAGGAATGTATGTATTCCTAAGTATGATTTGTAATTTCTTACAGATTTGTGGGATCTCTGGGTACTATCATCATAAAATGTAAAGATTTTCGAATTATTCAGTTGGATATTCCTGGAATGGAGGAATGTTTAAATATAGCCAGTTCCATTGAGGTAAGTATTTTGGAGGCAAAATCTGGTAGAAAGAAAAATGTTACATTCTGACTGAATTCAGCTGTTTTATCATGTTTTGTGATTCAGATACTGAAAACTGACAGGAAAAGCCTTATCCTGACTCATTGTTTACTTGAGTGTCATGGGACTGTTTTGACATATAGCAGTTTTTAGTGTTAATCATTTTATATGAGTAACCCTTATTCCATGAACTGCTTAGATTTCTGTGGAATTGCATTCCAGGGACTTTATAGAATTTCCATGGGTTCATAGTGGTCAAATAATAGATATTGTTTTACTTGAGTATGTACGAGTATGTAGTTAATGGGGAAAATTTAGAGAATTTAGTAAAGGGGTTCTTTGGAGAAACTTTACAGTCTTGTTTGACATTTCATGTTTATTATTTAAATCTTAATATTTTTCTCTGAATCAAAGACAGTTGGTCAACTTTTTTTTGATGCTCCGAAGGGTTTTTTTTTTTTTTCAAATAGCATCATATGTGGAATTTTAAGCCAATAAAATAAATAACAGCTAGAATTGATTTGGGTCACATTACAGTGAGTATGTATTGGGGGATGTAGAAGCCCCCATTGACTCACACCATTCCCCACCTTCTGAGGGCTTCCTCAAACATTGAGAACCATTAATGAGAGTGTTTCCTTTTTTCTCTTCCAGGAAAGTAACTACACACAGATTTTTTTTTCTTAATATATTAGTATATCTTTTGTAATAGATGCAACCCTATACCTTTGGGTAGAAATATTAATAATGTAATATGATTCTTGTTATAATACAGTTTGATTCTTGACTTTATTGCTTGGTAGCTTATGACCATGGGCAAAGTTTTTAATCTCTTTGACAACTAGTTTTTTACTTTTTTGTAAAAGGAGAATAATATTTCCTACCTTTTAAGGTTGTAAGAATGTTATTAGTTGATTTTTGTGGAGTGCTTAGTATAATATGTGTGAATATAGCTACCATTTGAGTGCCTTCTGTCATTTACTGAGTGAAGTTTAATGGTAAGAATTTGTGGGAAAAATATCCATATGATATTTACTATCTTAAACATGTCTACAGGTACCATTCAGTTGTGTATAATAAGTCCACATCACTGCAACAGATCCTCACAACTAAAACAAGTCACTATCACCTGTGGTTTTAGTCTTGTTTTTTAGTAAATGAATTTCCATTTACTTTTCCGTTTACATTCATTTTCATCAGTTTGCTTACGACAGGATGTGTTTGCTTTGTATTTACTTAAACAATGTTGAACATTGGTTCAGATCACAAGTAATAGAAATTTTACTTGAATAATTTAAATTTCAGTTGAAGAGCTTATATTATTTTCACCTCATCCTAACCAAATTGGGTATGCACTCAAGTTTTAAGTTACTTTAGGCTAAATCATTGCCACTAAATTTTATTAATTAGCTCTGGGTTTGTATTGTTTTCTAGATAATTATAGAGGAAGAAAAAGGGAGAAATTCTTAAAAATCTATAAGTAGTAGGATATATTGCTTGTTTTTGATATAAGATTAGAGAAATAGAGAAGCAACCATTTTGAGTGAATGGCATGTAACCTTTTTTGTGCATTTGCTAAACTTTAAATATTTAAGGAAATGAGAAGATGAAGTGAACTGTTTTACACAGTTGTCATTTGAAAGTAACATGACACTGGTTTGGCCACATTCTTCAACTTGAGTGAGAAAGCATTGTAAATTCCAGAGCATTAAGTTGAAATAATGTTCCACTATTTGGGCAGAGGAATGCCACTGGCTCTCTTCAGTTGAGAGAGAGGGAGAGAGAAGGTGGGGAAAGGAGGCGGGGGTAGGGGGGTGGGGAGAGAATATGAATGTGTGTGGCGGGGGTGGGGGGTGTGTTTGAAAATGTGAGGTTGGATTTTTACTGACCTATCCACATTTTTGTTCTTCTCTCTCTGACTAGTGATCTGTGAGATGGCCGGCTGGTGGGTGTTAGAGATGCTGCCAGTGGTGAAGAAAGGGGCAGAGCTTGTTGCCCACTTATTGATTGCATTCACTTAGCTTTGATAGCAGCTGACACCAATCAGTTGCCTAAATGGTTGTATATTACCCAGAACTCTTTAGAAATTGACTCATTGTGTAGAAACTCTTAGGGTTGAAAAGTCATAAATAATAAGCTATCTTTCTAATTTGACCTCTGAAAATGAGTGCTCTATTGAATGTTTTCATAGCATAGCAAATACATATAGTAGACCTGGCCACAAGCCTTTGCCTGGCATCCAACCCCGATCCTCCATGCTGCATACATCTTAATTTAGGGGTGATAAGTGATTCCCTCAATAGCATAGGCTTCCTCTACCTGTTCTTTATAATCAAGAAGAGTCTGCTTACCCCAAAATATTCTGCTGCCACAGATAGACTTCCATTGGAAGAATAACTGGCAAGTACTCAGTTTTCTAAATTGTAGAAAGAAGCATGATGAAGCTTTTTTTCCTGCCGAGTTTCAGCTGCCTTTTAGAATTGAAATGTTTTCAGTTCTTCTAGCATTAATGTGTTTAAAGGAGAAGACTTATCTCTAGTGATATAAAACATAATCACAAGTAGAAATGTGAATGCTTATTGCCTACAGAGTGGTTGTTGATTTACATTTAAAATAGCAGCTGCCATGTGCAAGGCCCAGGATTTTTTCCTCAGCACTGAAAAGAAAAAAACCAGTTGAACTGACTAAAGCAGCTCTGACGTAGAACAGATGTGGGCATGTGCTTTTGTGCTTCTATTGGTGCAGTTGGCATCCAAAGACAAATAACTTTGGACAAAGTTTATAAATAACTTTGGACAGGGATGGTTTTTGTTAAACTGCTGAACTACATATCCAGTGTAGTATTGGAAATCATGGGCATATCCTTTTGTGAGCCAGACCCTACTGTGACCTAGAGGGAGGTAACTTCTTTCTGAGAGCTGTGGGGTTCTGAGACTTGTCATAACCTCCCCCAAGTGAGTTTACTGCCCTTTGAACTATGCTAATTGATTAGGTGCCCTTCTTTCCCAGCCATAGTATTGCTTTTTTCTGTAACCCCCTGTCAAAAAGACGTATCTGCCAGGCGAGGAATGATGTTCCATCTGTCTGTCCCTCCATCTGCTCAGGTTTTCCTGGTTTATTACCCAAAATTCAAGTACTGCAGATGAATGTAATCTCATTTGGGGAACATAGAGTTATTACCCCAACTTGAGACCAGGTCACTGTAGCATAAAGATATGAAAATACCTCACCAATTGGCATATTGGTTCTAAGATGGAGGAAATAAACATTGATTGAATTTCCTCACACAAGGCACATATGATAGCTAAAATTACATTTTGTTTCCTTAGGTGCCAGGAGCATTGCATGTATGCTTGTTGCATATGTGATCTCTCTTAATGCTGCTGGTAACCTTACAGGGCCCCTGGGTATTGTTATTTCTCCCTTGTTACAGTTGAGCAATTGAGGTGTAGAGATAAATGGACTTGCCCACTTCTTACCTGCTACTGCACAGCTAGATTTGGAACCTGAGTCCAGTGGTCTGTCTCTTGACCGAGTTTTGGCCACTGAGCTTTATCATTTTTGTTTGCACTTACTATAAGGCACTCATTATAAATAATTTACACACAAAACAAACAAATAAATAATTTACATATGTTTAAATAGCTAGTAACTGGATTTTAGCCAAGACCTCACTGAATAACTCAAAACTCTTTGTTCTCTGATCCCTAGAAGTTCTTGGACCTTTTTATTAAACTTGATTAAATTGTATGAAGAGTAGTTTCATTTTCTCCTAGAAAATTGTGCCATTGTGTGCAAAGTTTTTCTTTTTTTTTTCTTTTCATTCAGCAATACATATTGGATGAATGTTGTATATCAGGTGCTTTATTAGATGCTGGAAACATGGAAATTGGCTTCAGTAAGACTATCACTATGTCTATAAATAAAAAGTTAGAGAGCTGTAATGGGTGTGTATCATAATTAGGCAAGGCATGTGCTTGCTTCCATTTCTTCAGTTAGAATGTGCTGAAGTTATGGCATGTTTCTTTTTTCTATCACTAGGCATTGTCTACCTTGGACTCTGTCACTCTGATGTATCCTTTCTTCTACCGGCCCATGTTTGAGGTGATAGAAGATGGCTGGCATTCCTTCCTTCCTGAGCAAGAGTTTGAACTCTACTCTTCAGCTGTGAGTTAATGTTTGGCATTCCTTCCTTCCTGAGCAAGAGTTTGAACTCTACTCTTCAGCTGTGAGTTAATGTTTGGTAATTATGGGTAATTAGAAACAACGCAGCATTTTGTCTCATTTGTGAGAATGATAACTTTCCTTTGAAGAGAGATCAAGTGAAGTTGTCTTACCTGTGCCTAAAAGATGTTTCTATTAGTTGTTCATATCGCAGTCTCTGACATTCAGAGATTTGTATGATTTGTTCACTGCTGCAGCTGAAAAGCCTTTTCTTCCAGAAGATTAATGTATTCTAAATATTACTTTTTAAATTTTGAAAATGACATTGATAAAACAGTAGTATGTGCATAAAAGTAGTCCTGGCATATTGTGAGTTAATTGTTGGACATGTCTCCTTAGAAACAACTTCATGTCTAGTAATTAGGTTCTAAGCCATCGTCACAATTGTATTGAACCCATTGAATCCACTGGGTGCTTCAGATAGTACCAGAGAACCATCTAGCACATTTGTTTCTATGGGTTAACTTTTATTAACATGGGTTAGTCAGACCAGGTAGCTAAAATTAGGTTCTTTTTTTCCCTGTTCTGGCTAGTTTACTTCTTTCTTCTTCCTCATACTTTTATGATAACCTCTATAAGTGAGCATTGAGGGGCCCAAGACAAAGGGATAAGGAACCATGGAATTTAAAGAGCAAAGGTATCTATAGCAGCCAAGTGAGAAAGGAAAGGGATTTTATATTCTCATGCGGGGATTTTTTTTAAGTTCCATTAGTCCCAAAGATATGGTATTGAAAAGAAAGAATAAAAACATAGCTGTAAAGATACTTTGTGTTGTATCCCAGATACATTATTGATGGCTTAACTTGCTAGGAGCCTATTGTTGGCAGAATGAAAAAGTGTTGAGCAAAATGATCTCAAGAATTCTTCCACTTCTAGCATGCTGTTATTCAAGAATTATCCAGAAAGATTATTTCAGATTCTTTGCTGAAATACACATATAGCTTATCTGTATTCCTTCTGCTAGCACTTTAGAAATTTTGTATGCAAAAGGCGATGATTAGGTTTTGCTTCTGGTTCTGGTTCTGGTTGAGTAGCTCCTATCTCACAAGCCCTTCTGCAGTTATCAATGACAGTGGAATCATCTACCCAAAACTACCTGGTTAGTAAACAAAAACCAGCATATTTTAAAGGGAGTCAATATTTAGAGGAAGTGAATGGCACAATGAGTTTCCTGTGTTTGCATGTGTGGGCGGGCTTTGTCCTGAGGGTAGCATGGTTGTGGCATTATTGATGTGAAGCAGCTAACATTCTAGTAGAAAGCCCTCTTTCTCTCTGGTGGGAAAAGCCAGGGGAGGGAGCCTAGGGCAGCCAGAGATGCAGGAGAGGAGTGCCGAATTCTGGACAGGAACTGGCCATAGAAGGGGATCCTTGATCCTGCATACTGCCTCCAGTCTCTGGCTGACTTGGGGGCAGTTTGGCCACAGAGCTGAGCTGCCTTGCATCACAGTGCTAGAGTTTGCAGATAAGTCTTACCAAATGATTTGCCTGCTAAAACAAAACTTCAGCATTCTCCAAAGGCATAGCATACGATGCCTATGTGGAGCATGTATGTTTCCTTAGTGTATCTCAGATGTCTAGGATACAATCCAAAGTTGAACCAGGATAATGTCACCCACTCCCCCTGAGAAAAAATGACCAACAATTACTGACCCCAGGATGACTCAGAAGTTCAAATTATCACACAAGGATTTTAAAACAGCTGTAGAAACTACTAAGGTAAGAAAAAGTAAGCTTAAAATAAAAAGAAGACAAAAGCAAAAATTAAAACACTGCCTTTGCACTGTT
The DNA here is from genome assembly GCF_047511675.1 of Marmota flaviventris. Taxonomy (NCBI): domain Eukaryota; kingdom Metazoa; phylum Chordata; class Mammalia; order Rodentia; family Sciuridae; genus Marmota; species Marmota flaviventris. Next base: position 172,395,895 of record NC_092500.1, read on the forward strand.
CATGTGTGTAGATAGACTACACCTGGAAGCAATAGCGTCAGAATTTAGTCTGGAATGGCTGAGTGGATACATACACCTAAAGAGTTGGCAAGTGTTTTACATTTTATATAATATAGGCTAATATTTAAGTAAATGTAATTTTATTTATAAGTATAAATATATAAGGTAAATATAAATAAATAGAAGTGTTATCATATTTAAGTTAAAGATGTAAATTATAATATTTAATTAAAGATAAATGTTAAAGATATTTAAGATATCTTTAAGATGTATAATGTCATCCTGAGAATAGGATTAGTCAACCTTGGCAGTGTTGACGTTTGGGCTCTTAAATTCTTGTTGCAGGTGGCTTCCCTGTGCCTCAGAGTATGTTTAGCAGCATCCCAGGCACGGGCACTACCATTTGCCAGTAGCATTCTCCCTCCCACTCCCTAGTTGATTCCAGACATGGACAAATGTTCCCTTGGGGCAGAAATCACCCCTGTTTGAAAACCAGTAACCTGGAGCTATTGCTTTAATAAAATGCAAAGAAATATATTTAAAAAGTTAAACTGGAATTCTAAAAAATATTTAATCCAGAAGAAGGCAAGAAAGAAGAAACAGCAATAAAAACAGGGAACAAACAAAATAATTAAATGCTTGACTAAAGTCCAGCTATAACAATATATATTTTAATATTGGTGAGTCAGGCACTCCAATTAAAAGGCAGAAATTGTCTGAATGAATTAAAGAAAAATAGAAGATCCAGATGTGTTCTGTGTATAAGAGATGTGTTTTGAATATAAACACAGATAGTTTGAAAATGGATGAAAAAAGATGTACTGAACAAATAATAAGCATAAAAAGGCATGAGTAACTGCTAATTCCAGATTAAAAAATAAAAAGACTTTAAGACAGGCACATTTATAATAATGAAAAAGGTCATTTTATATTTAACATATGTATGTATGTATTAGCACACGTTGACAGAAATGAAGAAATATGCAATTCTACAGTCAGGATAAGATATTATTAAAATGGTCCTCTTGTCAATTATTAGAACTAGGCTAAAATAACAACAGCAAGACAAGTAGAGACATAAAAGATCTGGTCTGAAGAACATTGCTTAATATTTATAGAATGCTGCTTTAACTTCTCCATAATATGCATTCTTCAAGAGGCACGTGGTGTGTTCCCAGGAGAAACCATAAACTGGGGTGTTAACTAAATCTAAATAAATTTACTAGGATTGAAATCACATAGACTATAATCTTTGACCTCAAATATATTATAAATCAATAACACTAAGATATCTAGGAATATCTATCTCCTAATATTTCTAAATTACACAGAATATTTATAAATGATCTGTGGTTCAAATACGAAACCACTTAGAAAATATTGTGAACAAAAAATAATGAGAATGCAATTTCTCAAAATCTGTGGAGTATAGGTAAGGCAGAGTTTGGAGATAAGTGTGCAACTTATAATTCTCACATGAGAAAAGAAAATGAGTCTAAAAGCATGGACCTAAACACCAACTTAGGAAGCTAGGGAGGACAAAAACAGAAAGAGGGAGAGAGTAAAAATAAAGGCAGAAAGCAATAAGATAATTAGAATTAATAAGCAAGTTTAGCAAAATTGCTTGATATAAGATCAGTATACAAAGTTGGGTGTGCACTTATGATCACAGCACTGGGAGGCTGAGGTAGAAGGATCACTTGAGTCCAGAAGTTGGAGAAGTTCAAGACAATGTCATAAAGAAAAAGAAGAACGTGCACCCCATAATCCCAATGGTTTGGGAGGCTGAGGCCTGGAGGATCGCGAGTTCAAAGCCAGCCTCAGCAACAGCGAGGTGCTTAGCAATTCAGTGAGACCCTGTCTCTAAAATACAAAATAGGGCTGGGGATGTGGCTCAGTGGTTGAGTGCCCCTGAGTTCAATCCCTGGTACCCAAAAAAGAAGGAAATAAAAAGATCAGTTGCATTGGCAACAATCACTCTTAACATGAATAAAATACTTAGGAATAAATTTAACCTGGTTCAGGATCTGTATATTGAAAGATGCAAAACAATGGTGACAGAAGTTGTAGGAAATTTAAATAAAAGGAGATATACTGTGTTCATTAATTGCAAAACAACATGGTTAAGATCAGTAGTTGACTTGGGGAAGGACAAGATAGTGAATATTTTAGGTTTCACTGATCATGTGCTCTGTTGTAACTACTCGACTCTGTTGTTGTAGCATGAAAACAGCAGTAGACAATACACTAATGAATAGGTGTACCAGATTCCAATAAAACTTTATTTACAGAAACAGGCATAGGCTGGATTGGGCTCACTATGGTGGCAGTTCTGTCCAAATTGATCTATAAATTCAATGCAACCCTTATCAGTATTCCAACAGGTGATTTTGTAGAAATGAAAGAGAGTCTAAAATTTATATTGAAATGCAAATTGACTAGAATAGCCAAAACACCTTTGAAAAAAATAAAGTATTTAAAATGCTCGATTTTAGAGCTTCATATAAAATGGCAGTAATCAAGAAAGAATGATATTGGCATAAGGACAAACAGATGAGCAGAATATAGGGTCCAGAAAGAAACCTTTCCCTTTATGGGCAGTTGATTTTTGACAAAAGGTAGCAAGGTGATTTCATAGGGAAAAGACAGCTTTTTCAGCCAATACCTTTGGAATAATTTGATCTCCATATGAGAAAATCTAGATGGGTACCTCAAACCATCCACAAACAACTCAAAATATGTGGTAGACCTAAATGTATTGTAGATCTAAAACAGCCAAAACATCTGGAAGAAGGCACAGGAAAAAAATCTTTATGACCTTGGTTGTAAAAGGTTTGTGTGTGTGTTGTATGTGCGCTAGGGCTTGAACCCAGGGCCTTGCATGCACTGTACCACTGAGCTGCACTCCCAGAGAGATTTAGGTGTTACTTCAAAAACAATGGAAAATAGATTAGTGATTTCTTAGCATTGGATATTTACCAGGTGTGCCAACTGTCAAGACCCATGAAATTATGCAGTCAAGATGTATAACTTACTTTTCACCTTTTGTCTTAAAGGTGATTAAAAAGTAGAGAAAATAATTTAATGTAAAGATTAAATAGCTGGTTAGAAAGAGCTAAAGAGAAATCTGGAACAGGTTTGAAATAATTACCCAGAATACAGAATAGAGAAACAAGGAAGCTGGGGGAAAAAAGAGGTTAGAGCATTCATAGTAAAGAAAGAAGATCCAATATTTATTTATCACATAAGAGTTCCAGAAGCAGATAATACAGAAAGTGAAAGAAAGGTAGTATTTAAATAGACAATAATTGAGAATTCTTTAGACTCAGTAAAAGTAATTGAACCTAAAGAGGTTAAGGTGTCCCAGCAAACACCACATAGGGTGGTCAAAAAGAAATCTGAGCCATGTTGTTGTCTAGTCCCTGAACAGCAAAGCAAAGCTAATATTACACAATTAGCAAGAAGGAAAAGACAAGCTACCTACATGGTGTTAGATAGAAGAGAAAAAAGTTTGATAGCTATGTATTCATGATAAAACCTCTTAACAGTTCTGGGGGTTTAATTCATTGGTGGAGTGTGTGCTTAGCATGTGCAAGATCCTTGGTTTAATCTGAGAAGCCCCGCCACACACACACAGATGGGGGTAGGTGTCTGGTAGGTGTCAGTGGGAAAGCACTTGCCTAACATGTGTGAGGCTCTGAGTTTGATCCCAGCATTACAAAAACAAACAGAAACCCAAAATGATTAATGGTGACTCCCAAAAGCATACAAAAAGCACTTTTTGTCATTCTCTGAGTTCAAGAGTGAGGCAAATGTGCCACCATTACTGTTCCTACTCAGGTCAATAAGGGGGAAAATACAAGGAAAAGGAATAAAATGAAAAAAGCAAAATTGCTATTATTTGCTGATTATGTGGTCTATGTAGGAAGATGAACGGATCAGGAGATTGTAAGCAAAGATGCAGTTAAAATGCAACATACTTTGTCATGTCTCTAGGAATGTATCTAAGCAAAGATACATAAGGCTTTTTTTTTTTTTTTAGTTGTAGTTGAACACAATATCTTTATTTTATTTATCTATGTGGTGCTGAGGATCGAACCCAGGACCTCGCATGTGTGAGGCGAGTGTTCTACCGCTGAGCCAGAACCCCAGCTCTATATAAGGCTTTTACTGAGAAAATTGTACAGCTTTATGGAAAAAATTAAAGCTTAACTGAGCAGAATAGTATGCCCTAGATAGGGAGATTTCTCTTAACTGATGTATAAAGTCTGTATACCTTTTTGAAACTCCAATTGATTTGTACATGGAATTGATAAAAGTTACATGGAAGAGCAAAGGACCAAGAGGAGCCATGTTACTATTAAAGACAAAAATGGAAGGAAGAGAGAATGCAGCCTACTAGACATCAAGCTTATTTTAAAAGCTATGGAAATTATTAAGATAGACCAGTGGCCTAGAATAGAGAGCTGCCCTGTACTCTCAAAAACTTTTATTATCAGAGTGGCATTGCAAATCAAATGGAGGACCATATCATTCTTTAGAGTAGGAAGTCAGAAAATAATTATGTAATAGTAGAAACCCAAGGAATAAAAGCCTCAGCATTCTATTTAGAAATTTGGAGGTAAACACTCACATAGAAAATAATCTTGAAAATAATTGACTTTGGAGAAATGGAATCGGGATGGGTGCCCAGGTGCCCAGGAAATGGGTAACTATTTTTTTTTTTGTAATGAATCTTTTAGAAACTACTACTGCTACTGCTCCTTCTCCTTCTCCTTCCCCTTCCCCTTCTCCTTCTTTGAAAAGTAGAAAAACAAAGTAATTAAAAATTGGTGTTGAATTTTGTGCAAGTTTTTAAAATACCAGTTTTTGCCTGAGACCCTGGGTTCAATTCCCTAGCAATGCAAAAACAAACAAACAAACAAACAAATGAAAAAACCAGCTGCATGTTATAGTACATCAAACACACTTTTTAGCTTCATCTTCCTACCAGTGAAGTTTATGGTTAGTATATTAGGCCAACCTGGATTATGGGAAATTTGAATTTCTTTTTACTATAAAAAGCCTTTTATTGTCTTCAAGCAGTTTTCATTTCTGCTGTTTAAAATAAGGCATTTGATAGATTTATTATTATTATTTTTTATTCTTATTTGTTACATATGACAACTGAATGCATTACAATTCATATTATACATACAGAGCACAATTTTTCATATCTCTGGTTGTACACAGGTATTTGATAGTTTTATGTGGTATGTTTTGAGTCCTTAGTCTACTGAGTCAGATTATTTCATTGACTTTTAAGTGTCTAGTCCAAGTAGCTAGTTTTTTTGTTTTAGTATTAGGGATTGAACCCAGAGATACTTTACTACTGGGCTACATCTTCAGTCCTTTTTTTTTTTTTTTTTTAAAGTTTTCTAATTTTAAGGCAGGGTCTCACTAAATTGGTTAGGCCCTCACTAGATTGCCAAGGCTGTCCTTGAACTTGTGATCTTCCTGCTTCAGCCTCCTGTGCTATTGCGCCTGGCTAGTAGTGAGTTTTATCATTCTTAAGGAAGATGTTACCAATCTTTGTTTTCTTCCTTTTCTAAATAGCAGAAAAGAACAAAGGTTTTGATGTAGGTGGTAGTTTTGTTCCATCAGTTCTGGCTAGGTAGTGTTCTGGAATTTTATAGTCTTAAGTGGTGCTGTGCTTTAAGAGGACCATTGGTAAACTGGATGGTCCCCAGAAAGGAGGAATGGGGTTCTACTGGCCTTTATGATCATTGTGTATTTAATACATTTAACTTGGAGAAGAGGCGACTAAGGGGGAAATGACTGTCTGTAAATATTTGATAGGATATCATGTGAAATATAGAACTTACGCTGTGTTGTCTGAAATCATGGTAAAAACGGTAGAGGAAGTTATAAAGCAACAGGTTTTGTTCAATGTAAGCAAGACCTTTCTAGGAACTAGTAATACATAGCAGTGCAGGAGGCTGGCCCTGATGAGTGGAACACCTTTACTCTGGAGGTATTTTAAGTGTAGGCTAGGTATCCTTCTGGTAAATTCCCAAGAAATTGCTTCTTCATCAGTGAAAATTGACCTCTGAAGTCCTTTAAACTTTTTCATGTTCTCTTGTAATGTTGAGATATTTGCTTAGCTTTGCAATGTTTTGTGTTTTTCAGACCAGTGAATGGAGGCTAAGCTATGTCAATAAGGAATTTGCCGTCTGTCCTTCTTACCCACCAATTGTCATAGTGCCCAAATCCATTGATGATGAAGCGCTTCGGAAGGTAGCTACATTTCGACATGGAGGGCGCTTTCCAGTACTCAGCTATTATCATAAAAAAAATGGAATGGTAAGTGGTACAGAACTGCTGCTTGATCTGCTGAAAGCCTTGGCCTGGGGATCTTTTCCTAGGGAGGTTGATTTTTCTGTGTTCATGGAAGCAGCTGGCCAGGTCGCTTTCACTAGGACTTCCATCACATAAACTCTAGGAAACCAGGAGCAGTTTGTTTCTCTGACGAGGCTATGATTGAATTCTTTCCATCATGCTCACCCTTAGAAAAGTAAAAATAGACATGTCTTCAGGACAGAGTGCAAAGGAAACTAGTGTTTATATGATGCTCGCAGCAACATTTTTAAGGTAGAAAAATGAGAAATTTCTCTGCCCAGAATAATGGTAAGGTACTTTAATTATTCTCACCAAATTTCCATGTGGATGGTGACTTGAACAGATGTTTTTATTTTCAGAAGAGAGAGGAGTGATCCGTAATTATTCATACTTTGTAAAACATGGAAGTCAGGTTAGGTGCTGTGGCACACTCTGTAATCCCAGCAACTCTAGAGGCTGAGGCAGGAGGATGTCAAGTTTGAGACCAGCCTCAACAACTTAGTGAGACCCACAGCAACTTAGCAAAATAAAAAGGGACTGGGGATGTAGCTTGTGGTAAAGTGCCTTTGGGCTTATTTCCTAGTACCAAAAAAAAGAAGCCGTGGAAATCAGGAATTTAATAGGCAAGGACTTGCTGGATATTTTCCAAATATTAGTTTATAAATTATTTTCTCTCTTCTTTTTTTCTCTCAGCTGATAAACTCTGCTTCTCACTTTGAAACCAATAGTAAATTAGTAGATAATTATAGCTATCTTCCACCCCCCTGCCAAATGTCTAAAAATGGATATTTAGTGTAAACAGAATTTTTAAGATTTGCTATTGTTTATTTATTTATATTGTGGTACTAGAAATTGAACCCAGATTGCTTTACCTCTGAGCTACCTCCCCACTCCTCTTTATTATTTACTTTGAGACAGGATCTCACTAAGTTGCTGAGGCTGGCCTGGAACTTGTCATCCTCCTGCCTCAGCCTCCTGAGTCACTGGGATTACAGTCAAATGTTAGATAAGATACAGAGGTTGGTAGTAAGTGGCTATTAAGAGAGACTAAAGATAGTTCAAAATAATCCTGGCACTCTGTCTGCAGCATTTCACCTCTGCAGTCATGATGTTCCAGTCGGCCAGATACTGCAGGATTTTCAGTGTAGGTGTGTCTTCTTTAGGGAACTTCAGTTCACACTATAGACAGATGAAAGGAAAAAGAACATACAGATTTTGTCACGTGCCTAAGCTTTGGAGTATGAGGCTCAAAGAGCAGTAAGGTGGCTGAACCTGGTAGAATGTAGCAGAGAGAGGGACTCAGCTTCTTACCGAAGATGTATACAGCAAGCCAGGCTGTGTACCAAGTCAACCAGGGCTGACTTGTTAGGGAGATCAGTCTCCCAGGTGATAACTGCTGTGCTCATCTTTGTCTGCACTAGGTTTCAGACCCCCATCTCTTCTTCCAGGGGAAAGATCCCTTCTAGGCAGAAAGAGGCCTGGGGACATCAGAGAGAAAAGCTTCTGATTGTCACTGCTGTAGGCAGACGTCAACTTCATTTTACAGAAGGACAGCTTTTCAGAGCCATTTCTGTGTCAACAGAGGTCTGCAGTTAATTTGGAGTTGTGGTATTTTACTCCCCTCCAAACTCAAGGTTTATTGGCTCAAAGACCATTATTGTCTTTGTTACTGGGCCAGGTCTGTTAGTTGTTGAATTCATGGATTTAATGAATTGAAATATTTGATCTTGAGGAGATGATACAGTTTAGTATGTGAAAATATTTTGAGATAATAGGAAAAATTTTGTTTTAAAGTATAAGTTTTGCCTTTGTTTTATGTCATTACTATTGTTTGTACATGGAAATATTTCTTTGTTTTTTGATCAAATCATCTCCAAAATGCTTTGTGATTGTTTTCCAGACAGTACTCTTAATCCATCTATTTCCTTTCTGTTTTCAGAAACTTTAAAAGCTGTCCTATTGATTATCAGCATATTGTGCTTCTAGGTAATTATGCGAAGTGGTCAGCCACTCACTGGCACTAATGGGAGAAGGTGCAAGGAAGACGAGAAGCTGATAAACGCTACCCTCAGAGCAGGAAAGCGCGGCTACATCATTGACACTCGGAGTCTAAATGTGGCTCAGCAAGCTAGAGCCAAAGGAGGTGGCTTTGAACAAGAAGCCCATTATCCCCAGTGGAGGCGAATCCATAAGTCCATTGAGAGGTAAAAGGTTCTGGAGATGGGGAGCACTCTGATTGGAAGCTAACTGGAGCAAAGAGTCATTAGATATTTAAAAATCACAAGTGCTCAAATGAAACCTGCATTAATTTTAAACCTGCATAATAATTTAGGTCAGCAATTGACTGAACAACTCATTGTGACCTTTTTTGTCAGTTTTATTAAAGTTTCACAAGTAAAATTGCATCTATTTGTGGTATACAGTATGTTTTATTTTTGTTTTTGTTTTGGTATAGGGGATTGAACCCAGGAGCTCTGAACCACTGAGCCATATCCCCAGCCCTTTTTAAATATTTTATTTAGAGACAGGGTCTCGTTAAGTTGCTTAGGGCCTTGCTAAGTTGCTGAGGCGGGCTTTGAACTCTCGATCCTCCTGCCTCGGTTTCTGGAGCTGCTGGGATTATAGACGTGTGCCACCATGCCCAGCAACAATATGCTATTTTGATATACTTCTACATCATGAAGTGATTACATCAATCTTTACATATCCATCACCTCATGTATTTATTTTTCTGTGGTGAAACATTTAAGGTCTATTTTTTTAGTAATTTACAAGCATACAGTATATTATTATTAACCATCATCATCATGCTGTACAATCATGCTATACAGTTGTCTGACTGAAACTTTGTATCCTTTGACCAACATTTCCCCACCTCCTTGCTTTCCCCCCATACTCAGATCTACTATTCTACACTGCTTCTATGAGTTTGTCTTTTTTAGATTCTACCTGTAAGTGAGACCATGCAGTGTTTGTCTGTTTCTGTCTTATTTTGGTTAGCATGTTGTCTTCCAGCTTCATCTATGTTGTTGTAAGTGACAGAATTTCTTCCTTCATTAAGGCTGAATAGTATTCCATTGCGTATATAGTACCACAAATTCTTTATCCTCATTCATCTGTTGATAGATATTAGGTTGATTCCATAACTTAACTGTTGCCAATAGTGTAGAGCCTATGGGGATATAGATCTCTTTGAGATCCTGATTCTGTTTCCTCTGGTTAATCCCAGAAATGAAACTGCTGGATCATACTGATGATTCTATTTTGAGTGTCCAGTGTGTAGTGCTATCAGTGGGAATAGGATTGTGATTGTGGGTTGCAAATGCAGTACTTTGGCCCTCTCTACTAATCTGGTAACCCAGCTGTGTGAGCTGAGTTCACTGTTCAGATGCAGGATGGTTTACCATGACAGACATTTGAAGCATCTTTGTGTTTAAATATTTATATTTTAACCTTTCATCCTCACATTAATGTATACCAACATAATAATTTGATTATTTTTGCCCTAGGATATTCAGAGGCAGAGTTTTTAGTTTAGTTTCTTCCTTTATCATTCTATTTCATGTTTTCTTTCTTTTACTTTTAAAAGGTATCACATTCTTCAGGACAGCTTAATCAAACTTGTGGAAGCTTGTAATGACCAAACGCATAACATGGACCGATGGCTCAGTAAGTTGGAGGCCTCCAACTGGCTGACTCATGTCAAAGAGATTCTGACCACTGCCTGCCTGGCAGCTCAGTGTATTGACAGGTAAAGTGCATTTTATTCTTCCTGAATGGGACACACACTGAGAACTAGACTTGTTTTTACCCAGACATGTGTTCATAGAGTCTGTTGAAGTTTGTGCCTATTCCATATCTATGATTTTATAAATTGTTGTATAAGAGAGTCAGTACATTCAGTTATCAAGGAGGGATGTGCAGAGAGTGTGGCTTTTAGTAGATAATTAATATTTGTTGAATGAATGAACCATGTACATACACACGTCTTCTGTGACATAGTTTTTTAAGTACTAAACCTTTTTTTTTTAAATTAAATCCTTAAATTTTCAATTTCCCAATTTTATTTTTATTACAATATAAAAGAGAAATGGAAGTAATTTTCTTATTTCTTCTCATGGGGCCAAATTTACCTCTTTACTTTTGCAATATTGATGAAAGGAGAGTTATTCTGTGATACAGTGAGATGATTCTTTCTAATCTCTCAGATACCTTATTGTAAACCACTTGGCATGTGGTTATATCTGGATCTCAAGTTGAGAAAGCCTGGTTATAGTGATGTGCAGTATGTGAAGTGATTTTAGTCTATTCACTCAGTTGAAGGTTGCTAACCCTTGAGACTTGAGGCAGAAGATTGAACAGAGGCAGAAGGATTGGTATAATTGTTGCAGAAGCTTAGAATGCCCTTTTAAGAAGGGGATTCCACTGAAACCATAGGTAGGGATGTTTTGTCACCACACAGTTGGGTGGCACTTTTCTTTGAGACTTTAATTGTTTTATTAATGCTTCCAAAATTAGGGAAATATGTATATAATTTTTCATTATTTAAAAAAATTGGTAATTGAGTGGGTTGCTTAAGATCTTGTGGTAAGTTAGTGGCAGCACCTAAGAGCTGGGATTACCAGGTTGTCACTGTTCTTTCTTTTGGGGTTAGGTGAAGCCCTTTTAGCCAGGAAAATACATAAATTGAAGATCAAGATTCTGTGGTAGAGAAATCAGTACTACAGAATGAGCCAGGTTAATATCAAAGGGTTTCTTTCTTTTCAACTTGAGTTTACCAGGTTTCTCCTCATAGTGTGAGTACAGAAGCCTCTATTTTCTTGTGAAACACAAATCTTTTTTCTTGAATATATATTTTAGTTGTTGACGGACCTTTATTTTTTATTTATTTATATGTGGTGCTGAGTGCCCAGTGCCTTACCATGCTAGGCAAGCACTCTACCAGTGAGCTACAATCCCAGCCCCCTAAAACACAAATCTTAATGAACATTTATTACCACATTGTCTGCCTTTTCAGCCACAATAATGAGATGATGCTGACCAGGCAGCCTTAGGTCCAAGTGTGTTCAGTTTGGGCTGGCCACATTCCGTGAGCAGGGATCTCCAAACTCTCATGAGGGGTCAGGTTGATTTTTGCCATGTTTGTGTTCCCTTTTGTCAAATGTATTAAATTACTATTTACACCTCCATAAAAATTTGTTCTTATAATTAATTGCTCAAAATATAAAAATAAACCTTAAATTAATTGAATTGTTTAGAATAAACCACACATAATTACAATATATATTCAGTATATTTAGAAGCCTTAAAAGTGTTTGCTCTTACTCTTTAGCCTTGTCATTAGATTTTATCCTAAGAATGGGATTCTTGACCTACCATGGGTGAACTTCAGGGAGTCTGTTATTTTCAAATTAACAATTTCCTTACTGTAGGATTAAGTAAGTTATACTTCATCACATAATAGAATGTTATACAGCCATTAATACAAAGGTCCTAAAGAGGCCAGAGAAACGTGGGGGAAGGACTTGTAATGAAAATAATAGGAAATTGCCTTTTGTTATTACTCTGTAAAGTATATATGTATGTGGAAAAAAAATTGCCAGTTGTTATCAAACTTGAAATTTCCTTTCTCCAAAGTTTTCTTCATTATTGTGTTAATAAAAAGGGTGAAAAAAGGCAGGAGGGATGTCGTTAATTTGGTTTTGTTGTTTCCTTCCCTTCTCTTGAGAACGGTGGGATCCCATTCACCGAGTAAGTCTCGTGGGACAGTGGTACCTTTGCCACCAACTTTCTAGGTTGGCAGTTTTAATGTTTTTTTTTTTTTTTTTTTTCCTATTTCCACGATTCTCAGAATGTGATTTCCCTGATCCATTATAGTTTTTGAAGGTGCCCTTATAGTTAGCTGGTGGTGTGAAGTAGATGGAAATCATAGTCAGAAAGTAATTTTAATGTATGTTCATAGGTGTGATGAGGAAAGGCTTTACTCAACTATAAAATGCAGAAAGGTAAGAGCCTCCTAAAAGGACCACTTTTCAGTTTTGTAAAGGGACAGAAAATTTAGCTGAAAAGTGCTGTGAAATTTGTTATAATTTAATGGGAATCTGGCCATGTGAAATTTGGGACTCATCATAGTCCTTTTTTTCTCTAGAAACCCTTTGTCTATCCAGTGCTTTATTTAGTGTGAGGGAGCTGGATAATGTCTTTGTCTATCCAATAATAGAGAGTAGGACAGAGAATAGTGCATAAGTTTAAAATATCGACTCAGTTAGTGTTTATTGTTAGCAGTTCATTGGCAGTGTCGGGAGTGTCCCATGTGTGTCTGGGTTTTCCACCAGGGAAGGAGCATCGGTTCTGATTCACGGAGCAGAAGGAACTGACTCCACCCTGCAGGCGGCCTCCCTGGCTCAGATCATTTTGGAACCACGGAGCCGGACTGTCCGAGGTTTCGAGGCCCTTATAGAAAGAGAGTGGCTTCAGGTGAGAATAGCCATCTATGAGGTGTTGCCATCCTGAAATGGGGTAGCTGACATCGTGTGTGAAATTTTGATTGGTTAATATTTTTAAATTGTGCGTTTAATTTTCTGTGGGTCTATTAATCTACCTTCCTTCTAGTAAATGTTTATGATCTTTACCCCTCTCAATTTCTAGATGTCTCTTTGACTATATTGCTCACTTATTACTTCATCCACTTAAAAGACTTGTTAGCTGTGCTGGTTGAGCATCACTAATCCAGAATCTGAAACGTTTGAGTGCTAACACTTGACTTATGTCAAAACATAGGGGTACTCAAAAAACCAAAGGCAGAATGTTCTTTCTAATATGTGGATGCTAACCCACAACAAGAGAGGAAAAGATTAGAAGTTCATTGGACAAGACGAGGGGAATGAAGGGAAAGGAGGAGGGGTAGTTATAGGAAAGACAGTGGAATGAATTGGACATACCTTTCTATCCTCATATAAATACACGACCAATGTAATTCCACATCATGTACAATCACATGTATGTATAATATTTCAAAACATACTCTACTGTCATGTAAAACAATAATTAAAAAAATGGGTACTAAATTACCTTCAGGTCATAGGTAAAAGGTGTACATGAGACATAAATGAATTTTGTATTTAGGCTTGGGTTCTATCCCAAGATATCTCCTTATATATATGCACATTTTCCAAAACATGAAAAAATTTGAAATCCCACACATTTTAATAAGGAATACTCAGCCCATACTTGGTTACATATGGGGGAATTACAAAGAATGTAAAACAGCCTAGTCTCCTAGAAGCTGAGTATTGATAGTGATAAACAGGGAAGGCATTATTGTAGCACTTCCTGCCTTTGCCTTGTGGCTTCGTATCCTCTTCCCTAACCAGGTGAAATCCTTTTCATCTTTTGAGATCCATCTTTTGAATGTCACTGCTTTCATGAAGTCTTTGAGACCTATCTCTTTATTTACAAATAAATTTGGTTCTTTCCCTTCATGTCCTGTTTTCTGAACTATCCCCCTAAAGTGACTTCTTTGAGGTCAGGAAACCATGACCTATTTATCTGTTTATCCCTAGGACATAGTACACTGCTGTCATATAATGTCGAGTGACTATTAAAATAAAGTTCTCATGGCATCAGCTGAAATCCTCCAAGTCAGAGATTAATTTATGAATCTATTTTAACTTTGTAATTTGATAAATAATTGTGATTGAAAATAATTGCTCAGATATATGTTGAAAGAGGACATATCTTAGATGCAAAGAATTTTTGGCTCTTCCAGTTACAATGCAGATGCATTACATGTATATGTGTATATTTCTTTGCAGTTTTGCGCATGGAACCCAGGGCCTTAAGCCTGCTTAGACAAGTGCTCTACCACTAAGCTACATGCCCAGCCTGCAAATGTACTGTGTGTTACTCTTGTGATGTATGCCCTGTTCTCTGTTTTAAGTCAGACCTTCCCTGTATTGTATTTGCCTTCCCTGGTTGGTGAAATCAGTTCAGCCACCTCCCTCATGCTGCATAGTAGACAAACCAATAAATGTGCTTGGTTAATTCACATGCTTTCATTTTGATGGGTACCCAGATGGGTTAACCATGGAAAGTTTCCATGGTATTCTCTCTGTCAGATACAGTAGTACACAGATCCAAAGACAAAGCAGGACTCTGAAATATCTAGTAGAGTGATTTGTAATGAAATCAATGCTTGTATTCTGGGCAGGAGGGCCGATTATTCTTCAGGGTACTTTGGGCAGGATCTTGGAGTGTTTGGAGGAGAAGAGGGTTATTAAGGACAGCTTTGTCTCTAATATCAATGTACAGTATTCATTAAGATTTCTTCAAGACATTAACTTTGCCCACATGTAACTGAAGACTTACTATCAGAGCCGATACAGACTTACATGGTTTGTCAGAGTCCTGGTGTTTGTCTCCATTTAGTGGTGAGGCTTCTGTAGTTTGCAGCACAACATATAGTGTTTTCAGATAGAGGGTGATTGTTGTCCTTGCTTTGTACCTGAGAACTTAGGTTCTTTGACTTTGCTCCACATTTTATAGACTTAGGTTTATTTTGTAAATTTATCGTTACTTAAATTCATTATTTTTTCATTTGATATTCCAAGGACAGTAGCAATTGCTGAGGTCATGTCTTGATTACACAGCCTTGTTAAGGATTTAGAATTCTACCTTTCTTTAGTTGCTAAAATTATTCATTTTGAACCAAGAAATCATTATCTAGCAGGAGCTACCCTAGGTTTATGATGTTTTAATTAATATAAAATTCATTGGAATTATGTGCAGTAATGTTGATAGAATGTATTGTAATGTGATCTCATCAGGTGTGACAGTTAAATTTCCACCTTTTCCCATAGGCTGGTCACCCGTTCCAACAGCGCTGTGCACAGTCAGCTTATTGCAATAGCAAGCAGAAGTGGGAGGCGCCTGTATTTCTTCTCTTCTTGGACTGTGTTTGGCAGATACTCCGTCAGTTCCCTTGCTCTTTTGAGTTTAATGAGCATTTCCTCATCATGCTCTTTGAGCATGCATATGCCTCACAGTTTGGAACATTTCTGGGCAACAATGAAAGTGAAAGGTGGGTACAGTGCACAAGGGACATTTCATTTTTAGTTGCTTGGTCACTTCCCAAAAGAGACAAGGTTTGGGGGTCTGTTAATGTTATACAGAAAAGGGTAGAGACTACAGTTAAGTTACGTGAAGTGTAGTCTAAGAGCTAATCACGTGCTGGAGGAGAGGATATCCTAGACTTTGTTCTGTTAGGTTAAAGTAAGTTCATACATTAAGTAAAAACTTTGAGCCATTTTGGGCAACCATTTTAAATGTTAATTTCTTTATATAGGATTATGATATCTTACATTTGGAAGAAGCCTTAATATATGATCCTACTCTGTCCCTTGGCTTTCTTTATAGATTAAGAGAAGATTCAGAGAGGTTAAGTGACTTGTCTAGGGACACATAGCTGGCTAGTCACCAAAAGTCTGGCCTAGAAATAGGTCTTCCTGCTCCTGCTGACAGAGCTGGCCAGCTGTTATACCTAGAAATTGGCCTCAAGTCCCAACTGAGTCTCACTTCACAGTCTAGGCACTTCAGGTTTACCGGTTTATTAGAAGATTTGTATCAAAATGTTCTTAGAGGTGCATAGCTGGTAATCTTTCCTTTGGTTACAATCACCAGGCTTCCTCTGGCTAGGGGCAGGATTTGCCTTGTTGCTGGATGCCAACACTATGTAGTTGAATAGTGAATGTAAACAAATGAGTGGAATTGTTCTATCTTTCCTAATTTAAGTGTCACAGAGAGCCAGGTATGATGGCACATGCCTGAAATCCTAGTGACTTGGGAGGTTGAAACAGGAAAATCACAAGTTCAAGTCCAGCCTCAGCAACTTGGTGAGGCCTTGTCTCAAAATAAAAATAAAAAGGGGCTTGGGATGTGGCTCAGTGGTTAAGTACCCCTGGGTACCAAAGCAAAATAAAAGTCTGAGAACAAAGCAATGCATGTTTTATTTAGAGCTGAATTGGCAAATGTTTCAACATTTGAGTTTCTTATAGATTTTTGACTTCAGAAGAAATAAAAATGAGGACTATATGAGTGCTGTAGAAAGTTCTCTGTCATCATGGTTTTCTCATCTTAACTTTTTCAATTAAAGGATACTGGAAAGTATGGAAAGGAGGCAAAGACACTATAGCATGAATGTACTAATGTACTTTAAAGCAAAATTTAGAATTGTGCGCTTAGGCAAGGCACAGGGCTTTTGGAATGACAGAGTAAAAGAAAGGCCTCTGAATATTGACTCCTCCAAATAACAATGAAAATACTTGCAAAAATATTTAAAAATCAACTATTTAGATTTCTGGAAATTAAATAAAGGCTTGCAACAATCTGAAAAGCATTCATTCAAGAAAAACTGCTAACCCTTGATAAGAACAGCAGGGTTTGGGCACTTGAACTTTGCCTAGCACCAACTCCTTTGCTCAAATTTGCAGTATCACTGAAAACCAGGAGCATTACAGCCACCAGAGGGAGGAGAAGCAGATTTGGAGTTTCTCAAAGAGTAGGGTACCAGGGTTGAGGATGCAGTTCATTGGTAGAGTACTTGCCTAGCATGCACAAGGCTCTGGGTTTGATCCCCAGGACTGCCAAAAAAAAAAAAAAAAAAGAGATTCAGAAGCCCCATGCCTTTAGAATTGTGCATACTTCTAAATTTTGCTTTGGAGTACATTGGGTACCTTTGTGCTGCAGCGTCTTCGCCTCCTTTACATACTTTCCAGTATCCTTTAATTGAAAAAGTTCAAGATTTGAAATTAGAAGATTTATATTCAAATCTCCATTGTGCATCTTTCTAGCCATATGACTTCTTACAGAGTCATAAACAATCATTAAAGGCTTTAAAACACCCTTCAGCAAAGTGACATATATGACTAGTTCAGCATTTAAGGAAATATGTTTGGTGACCACGAATTTCTGTTTGGTGTTACACCTAATATCCCTCAGAACTAACCTCTGACAAAGGAATCACAGGTAGATTCATGTTCTGCTCCCCAGTTGTAGAGTTCTGGTAGTGCTGAGTGAGGAGGATTCTGAAGCTCTGTTGGGCTCTGCTGGATAAAGTTCAGGGATTGGCTAGCCATGGGCAGGAAGCATGGGGCTGTGGCCCCTGGGTGCAGTGATGTCCTGTCCTTGCCATCCTTGGTTCCTGGGAACATAGTGTGGGACACACTGTACTAACAGTTAAAGTCCAGTGCCATACAGATTTTGTGATTAGGTGGAAAACATGTATTACATACAAAAAACACACATAATTAACTTGTATGCAGCTTTGTAAACAATCAAGTGGTTTCAGGGACAAACCTGACTTTATAATAAAACTTCAGCTTGAGTAGTGAATCCTGTGAAAATTGAAGGTATTATCTTTTTGGTTAATACAAGTTTACCACAGGCTTTCAATCTTTGTTAAATTTACATTTTCCTAAAATGTAGCAGTCCATTTTCCTTCCAAATAGTTTATTCCATGATAGTGTCAAAGAGTTTATATGAGGATTATTACAAAGATTGTTCATTGGGTATGGATGTAGATTAAGTCTGCTTTACATCAAGATTCATGTTCATTTTAAATCTTTGACAATTTATGTTTTATGTATGTGTTAGTTTTCCAAAAAGCTAAATAATTCTCTAAAAAATTTTTACATTTTGAGATTTGATTCAACCTCCTTTTTAATATGTATAAATTTTTGTGTCTTTATATACTAGGCTTCTCAGAAACAAAGAAAGTAGGAAGTTTTTTTTTTTTTAATATTTAGCTATTTTAAATTTAAATATAGTCCCAGAGCCAGGCACAGTGGCACATGCTTGTAAATTCCAGAGACTCTGGAGACTAAGGGAGAAGGATCACAAGTTTTATGCCAGCTTTAGCAACTTAACAAGGCTCAGTCTCAAAATGAAAAATTAAAAAGGACTGGGGGTATAGCTCAGTAGTAAAGTGTTCCTGGGCTCAAATCCTAGTACCTGAATATATACATACACATACATAGATATATATATACAGTGAATCCCAGATATAATAAAGGACTTTGGATTAAGCTTTATCAGCAAACCCAACATAACCTGATTCTGGTTTTGTCTTTTGCCCGTTTCTTGGAGGCCTGTAAAACAGACTTTGTTTTGTTGAGAGTTATAATGCTGATGGAATTTTATGACAGATATTTTTATTTTACAGTATTTTATTTCTCTACTAAAGGTCTTGTGTTCTGCCTTCTATTGTACAGAGCAGACAAATTGTCCTATTAAGAGGAACATTTCATAGTGATTGTTTGATGGTGATTTTCTTTCTTGATCAGATGTAAATTGAAGCTCCAGCAGAAAACGATGTCTCTGTGGTCCTGGGTCAATCGGCCCAGTGAGCTGAGTAAGTTTGCCAATCCTCTCTTCGAAGCCAACAACCTGGTCATCTGGCCTTCGGTTGCTCCACAGAGTCTCCAGCTGTGGGAAGGTAAACCATTCCCTTTGCTGACTAACCACTCCCAGATGCTCTCCCGGCTGCCCAAGAGCTTGTGCTGCTGTGCCTGGATGGGGTCTTCAGGCCTGTTTGTCATTGTTACAACTGTTACTAAGTGGTCTCTGATTAGTCATCTTATCACATTTTTTCTAGTCCCCATTGGAGAAATTGAGAGTGATGATACACTGCTGTATTTATTTCTTGTTCTGTTTTCCCCAGATAGGAAAATGCATTGCTTTTGCATAACAGAGGTTAAGTAGGTAGTTGGATATGAATAAATTATAAGCTGTTTTCCCTTTTATGCTGTTATTATGGTAGGTTCCTGTGTAAATGCTATCAAATGGTTAAGTTTTCATTCATTCCAGTAATGTCCTATAAATAGACACAATACCGTCAGTGCAGAATTGCAGACATCTCATTGTTCATATAGAACAATAATCCACGCTCAGTTTTTACATGTATTCTAAAGTAGGTTATTTACATATACTAATTTTTCAGACTACTGAAGCTCATCCCCTTAAATAGCAAAGCTTATTCTGAAAAAATTACCAAAAGCTATCTAAAATATATTAGCTGTTCATCAAACAAAGGCTGTAAAATACCATTTAATTTCTTTGTAATCATTTGAAGACAGTAAGCACATCTTTATTCGTGTACATATTAAGAGTGATAAAGCTTAAGATACAAGAATAGTAGCTATTTGGTGAATCAGACTAAATTACCATAAATGTCAGTGATTATACCATATTCTAATGTGTTGTATCTTGAGGGCACTTTGCATGTGGAGAGCTGTTTGCCCTTATACAGAAGGTCTTAGATGGTTTGCCTTCTTGGTCAGTTTCTACCTCTTCTGAATGTCAGCGCTGTGTCCTCTCCTTGTGGGGCAGCCATCTCAGCATGTGCCTCTAATCCCTCCTGTCCAGGCGTCCCTGGTTGGGAGTTGGGGAGATGGCTTCATGAAGTCTCCAAGCTCTCTGAGGCTAGGATTCCAGGCACTGATTTTGGGAAGGCCTTTTGGCTGCTAGGAAAAGAACTTCTTTGCCTATTTTTTTGTGGACAGTCACAGGAATAGACTAAGTGATCCCTTAAGTGAAAGATTACAGCTTTAGTTCCTGTTTAAAGACTTTAGGACAATTTATCTAAAAGCCACTGTCATGTTTAATCACCGAAGAAGCTAGCTTTTGGGGAGAAAAGCCAACTTTGTGAGTTGGATGTCCTGAAGTGTTATTTAACTAGTTTTAACCAAGCCTCATTGGGATTTAGAGATTAGTGGTAGAAGGAAAATTTTGTTGTTACATGGATGAATTCCTGCTACTCCATTAAGAACAGTCCCAGTATGTGTTTAGTGCTTCCTCAACTCAGGGCTGGAAGAAATAAATGCTGTATTAGGTTAGATCTTATGATAGGTTTAGAATAATTGTGTGACAGAAGAAACAGTGTAGGTCAGTTAATCTTTAAGCGTTGGCTTTCTTTATCTATGGTTGCACATGCACAGAGGTAACCAACCATAGGTTGAAAATAGTTGGAAAAAAATTGCATCTGTACTGAACATGTAAAGTTTTTCCTTGTTGTTATTCCCTGTAACAACTATTTACATAGCATTCACATTGTATTAGGTATTATAGGTAATCTAGAGAAGATTTAAAACATATGAAGGGTGTGCACATATTATGTCATTTACATTAGGGACTTGAGCATCCGAGGATTTTAGTATCCAAGGGAAGAGGATGTCTAGAACCAGTTACCCTGCTGATACTGAGGACTATAAATCCTTTTAGTCTGTAGTAAAAGGGTAATTATTATTTGACAAGGGAAGCAATTATGCCTCTCAAATACTGGGGGAATGAGAGGAGAAGAGCACATGCTGTGCTGAAGTTGAGGCAGCAACCCATGTGGGCTCTGCTTTTGCCATCACTGTCAATTTCCAGTGAAAGAGGTTTCACACATGTAGGAAATCGGGCCAGAGTAAACCCTGTGAGTGTAAAAATAAATTATTTGCATCGTGAAACTGGGAAGTTTGTGGCATTGTTATCAGCTTCTTTTCTTGAATATATCACAGAATACTACTTTACTCTCTTTGAGAATTTTGTGGAATTTTTCTGAAGAATTAGCATGTACATAAAAATAGTGAATTATTAGCTATTGTATTTAATTGGATTCTTTCAGTACCTCAAGATGCCTGTATGTTTTAGAATATAATAAACATGTGCTGGGGTTGTAGCTCAGAGCTTGCCTAGCACATGTGAGCCACTGGATTTAATCCTCAGCACCACATATAAATAAATAAAATATAAAGTAAAGGTATTCTGTTCATCTACCACCACCACCACCACCACCACCACCACAACAACAACAACAACAAAAACCAAATTAGATCTTGTTAAAAAATAAACAAAACAATATGTGTTGAAGAAAAAATGTGCAGTATAATACAGGGAATTATCTATTATCCACTAACATGGTGTTGATCCATTATTTTTTTCCCTTCTGTTTTTCCACTCATGTGGAATTTTCAATAGGAATTTTCCTACGTTGGAACCGATCCTCCAAGTATGTGGATGAAGCATATGAGGAAATGGTGAACATCATTGAGTACAACAGGGAATTACAAGCAAAGGTCAACATGCTGAGGAGGCAGTTGGCAGAACTGGAAACAGAGGATGGACTGCGGGAGAGTCCCTGAAAGACCCCCACCATCCTAAGGACCTTCAGGGCCGAGTCCTCCTCTTCCCCTCTCTTTCTGCAGTTCACTTGTACTTGATAGCCTTCAATTTAAGGCTTTGGACCCCTCTGATGTCATGCTCTCTCAGCACTGTAGAAACCACACCCACTATGATCACATTGCTTTGGAAACAGGAAGGAGGTCCCATTTTACATGGGATCAGTGACCTGTTTAATGGCATTTGTGTCACACATCATTTTACCAAAACTCTCCTCCTCGTCCTGTTTCCAAACAGTACTCCAGACCAGTTGAGGGTATGATGAAATCTCTTTAGGGAATATTTGGTGGATTAATAAAAGAGTCAAGCTTTTTAGCACTCTTGGTATAGAAATGTTTTTTAAAACTGAAGTGGTTAATAAACAAAAAATTTTGTTTAATATGCTATTTCCATTATCTTTGCAACATAAAATGACCATTCTCTTACAATTTTAGACTAACAAATTTGAATTCATTCTCATTCTGGATTGTCAAGAAAGGAAAGTTGGAATACTTGTTCAAGGTACCTTCTTTCTGTAAGGGCAACAGGTATGGTCATTTGATTTTTGCATTAAGAAGAATTAAATTTATTTGAAGAGCAGACACTAAAGTATGTGCAATATAGAATTCAAGTAGGAATTTGTTATTAAGAGAGAACTGTTACTATTGAATTTGTTTTTCAGGTCTCTGACCATGCATATAAAATGTGTATCAAATACTGGATATAAAATTAAATCATCATTTAGAATAAGGTGAATTTGTTAAGATTAAGCTACAAATATGGTTTCCTTAAACCAGAGATGCACTGCCCTTGTCAGAAGTTCTAATTGCACTGTTTTATATGTGTATGTGTGCGTTTATTTTATTTTTAAGTATTTTAAGCATTTACTGGGACTATGGTTGTTAAAACTTTCTTGTTGGCTAGAGCCATTCGCAAGTTTATCTTGACTCCACTAATTTGCCCAATATGTGTTAGGCAAACATAATTTAACTGAAGGAGGAGATTTTTTTTAATACGATGCAGCTCTGTTTAAACTTCAGAAGCAGTTCTGAAGTGTCTCAGTGTTACAGAATAGCAGTGGCCGTGCTCCTGCTCTGCATCTTGGTTATAACTGCAGCTCTGAATGTTTGTGGTTCAGTACTATCCAGATGTGTTTCTATCTAATGGCACTGCTCATGGTAACAATACCGTCCGTTCTAGTTTTCCTTTAAGAGGATATTTGGAGAGTAATACCGTTTCTACACCATCTGTGCATATGATTTCAGTAGTAACATGGCTTTGGACCCTGCTGCAGAGTTAGGTATTGAGGTAAAAATACAACTTTCAAAAATATACTCTTGCAAAATTTATGGCCACATTCAGGAGCCTTAGAAAGTGGCAGATGCTTTCTGTCTTCAAATTCCCAAACTTCCTCTTTTTCGCCTTTCTCAGACTTGTACAAAAGGCTGGATAACCATCAACAGTCAAATGGTCTAGGTAAGTTTGCCTGCCTTCTTCTCTAAGCTCAGTTTTATTCTTGGCCTATTTTCTTGACTGTAGTCATGATTCCTGGGGCATTGACACCTTCACAAAAGACTAAGGGAAGGAGCTTTAGAGGTGTTCTTGCTGCCCATATCTCCATGTTCTATGAAATGTCTGAGTTTCGAAAAAGAAGAAACAGCCTCACTTTTTTATGGATCCTCAAAATTCCTTTTGTTTGTTTGTGCAGCTAATCTTTTTGTCTTCTCTTATTTTTGTCTGAAGGCCACATATGAAAAAAGAGCCCTTTTCTTTTCAACTAATGGACTGATAAGGAGAACCATCTGGAGATTTCCTTAGTGATTTTTTTAGAAACAACTTCCACTGCTTATGCTGATCAGCTGCAGGGCTTCCATGGGTAGCAACTTGGAAGGGAATTGTTGTTGGGCTTGGTCATGGGAAACTCACAAGCCATCAGTTTACACCTGTCTTCCTGATGAACACTTGATGTGAGAGCCATAGACAGTAATAGCCTAGTATTTCAGTTTTTTTTTTTTTCTTTCTCCTGTTGAGACAGGATAAGTTTGTATTTTAAAGTTAACTTATAAATAGGGATTAACCAAACCTCAGATCTGTTTGCAAGTTGTAAAAATATATTTTGCTATAAGTGCACTTTCAAAAAGGTCACTTAATAATGTAAATATTACAGTTTCCCCAAACTCAAGAACCCTGTCAAGAACAAGTGCATCATCACTATAATTTGAAGAGGGGTTTCTAGCAATACTATGAAGTTACTGCCCTTGGGTGAGGAGAATAAATTACAATGGATACGCTCATGAAAAAATACTTGTTAAGCATTAGGTCTGGAGAGTTGCCTTTGGTGAATATGGCTTTAAAAACTTGAATGAAAAGGTTGGTGACAGAATTAGTAAGCAAGCAGATGCCCTGTATGAGCCAGATATAATCAAGTGTGAGGTGATCAGTCCACATACGTTAGTCGTCACTCTTCTTCTGTAGAGAGGTTGGTTGACAGCGGGAAATGTTTCATAGAGTAGATCCCCAAAGATCATCTTCAGAAATACAAAGGACTACAGTCCTTCTTCAGTAACACCAAGGATCCTGAGATGTAAGCTAATGATTTTTTGAAAATCAGAAGAATATATTTACTTGATTATATAAGAAACCTGAAACTTTTTAGTAATTGGATTGATTAAAATTTTTGTTTTAACATTAAATGGAAAGAAAAGCAAAATAATAAAATCCATTAGCTTTTAAACAACTTATAAATATATTTTATTTCTTAGAAAAATTAGGCTGTCAAAGTAGAATTTTAAATGATTTTTGAGCAAACTTGCAAAGATAATGATAGATTCATTGAAAATCCCATATAGAGGATTTAAAAACTTTTCTTTGACCTCCGAGGCCTGATTAGAGGTAGGATCTCATTGCCTTTCATTTTAAAGATGAAGTTTAGTGGGATTTTATTTAGTCTTTGATTTAGTCAGTAACTGGCTTATGTTAAATAAAGTCAATATCATGGAAAAGATTTAACAGTTTCTTAAAGTGAAAACATTTTGCTGCCTTTGAAAGATCTGATTAAAGACAGAACTCTGGTAGTTTTCTGGCTTCAGGAATAGCTGTTGTACTTGTCAGTCTTCAGAAGGTCATCAGGTTCAGTTATCATCAGACTTAATCTGAGGCAAAGGTTTTAACATTTGTCCACTTACAATTTACTGAATGAAAACTACACAAGGATGCTGTGGACATTCTTTGTTAGAAAAGTATTTCCTGGATAGGGAGTGGGTAATTTTTAGAATAGCTGCCCTCCTGTTCTGGAAACTTTGACCTTCACCAGGGAAGGATGGCATTACCACATTGGTACAGGTTTGTGCCACACCTCAAGATGTAAGTCAGTTACTTCTCATTATTTAACAAGAAGACAAACTGCCTCTCCAGAGCTGGTATTGTAAGTTATTACCAGATAGTATTTTTATGTTTTTCACCATCTTAACAAAAAACATTGAAAGACTGATTTCTCCATTTATATTTATTCTTAGATGATATAAAATGCTAAATTTATTATATTTGATTTATAATTTTTATTTTTTTTTAATAAGACTACTTCTACCTACGCTCAGGCTTTATAATCCACTCTCCACAGCATCTTCTTCCATGATACTGATAGTCCCGGAGAAGATCCTCCGAAATTCTAGCCCTAGGTTTTAAAATTTCTGAACCTTTACCTAAATTCTCTTTTAAGAAACCTAATGCCCTTACTCATGAACCACACTGGGAACAGTAGTTTGAGCTTACTTTAGTGGAAGAGAACATAGCTCACTGTAGACACTACATTGTCTTGATGAGAGCTGACTGACTTTTAGAGCCATTCTGTTCAACCATCTGCAAATCTAAGGATTTTATGTGTTTGTGATTTGTAATAAGATTGAGTTTTGCAACACTGCCTGTGTCTGTCGGGCCAAGACATTTGCTTCACTCTGAAAATGCACATCTTTTTAGAGAAGTAAATTCTGCACAGATACACCCCGATTCCCGTGGTTTAGAACCCATATAGATCTATTACCATCTACACTAAAAATATTGTACTTGCACAACTTAGTTTATTTAAAAAAAATGTATTTCTAACAATAGCCGGGTATTTGGATTGTACTCTTGATATATTTGAATGTGACTCTTGGATTTAAGTGCACTATTATTCATGTCTTACACAATAAAATTGCACTGTATGGCGAATGTGTTTATAAAGTTTGCTTTGCTAAAACCTCAAAGTGCTGTAATGTACAGGTTTCCATGTTGTGAACCTGTCTCTATCTAGTCTGAGGGGGAAATTCTGAACTTCTGTAAGTCTGTGTAACACTTTGATATTATTTGTCATGTTCACCAAGTAATAATAAGTTCATGTATGTCCTCGAACTGGAATCAGTCACCTTGAGTTGGTTGGTTTGTCAGGCTTGGTTTACTGAATCAAGAAACAGTCTTGTCAGTGTGGCACTGTTCTCAGTCTGTAATATTTGTCTGTGGTGTTCTCCCTCTGCCCGAGAGGAGTGTTGCGCAGATGCTGGTGTTAAATTTCTATAGACAATGGTAATAAAATCTGTATATGTTCAAAAGCTGATAAATTAAATCCGTAGGCTGATTTTGATTTTTGGATATATTTGTGAGGGTCTTGACAGTGTTTCAGTTAAAATAACTATTTTTGATCATGTTTTGAAATAATTGAAATCTGCAAAAAAGTTATAAAATAGTACACAGTGATCTCCCATATACTCTTCACCTAGATTGAATGATTGATATTGACATTTCTTCAACACTCTTTGTGTGTGTGTATTACTACTATTTACCCTTCTAAATACTTCACAGGTATTTCCCAAGAATTAGTAGTATATATCATACATAGTATTCTCTTAGTGTGTATTAATATAAATAAATTAAGTAGAGGAAATGGAAACCTTTCCTTAACATAAACTGCCAATTATTAAATGTAGAAATAGTGATGAAATTAGAAAGTCACTGTTTGGAAATCATCATGGTAATAATTGATTTAAGCAGTACCATCAATGAATGGAAACTAGCAGTTGCAAGTTTGTAGAGAACAGAATAGGAGAGCACCTTATCCAAGCAAAAGCTAACATTACCAGTAGTGAGACACACCGACATTATCTGAATTCTAATGAACAACTGAGAACACAGCATAATTTTTGGAGGAAAAAAAACACGACCTATGAGAGGCAAATGGAAGTACAAAATGAGTGGTCTGCATTCTTGAAAAAGAAAAAAAAGTCAAGCTTATGGAAGAAAAGAAAACTGATAAACTTTTTGCAAGTTTGAAATTGTTTCTAATCAAAGCCCAAACTGAACATACCAGCTGATGTCATACAAAGCGTTTAAAATAAAGCAAAATGAGAGTCAAAACATTTCAGCTACTAATAAATATCTCCCCAACAAGTGAAACATCAAGCAGAAGAAAACTCTCATATTCCAAATACCTTTAAACAAAACCATCAAATAAGAAAATAATTCTCAAATGAAAATTGCAAAATTCAGAACAGAAATAAACCAAGGAGGAGGAGGAGGAGGGAAAACAAAAGAGTTGATGGATAAAGACAAAGTCATCTTAAGGATGAAGATGAAATTGAAAAGTGCCCAGTGGAGAACAGCTTCAACTGAAAATTATTAAATGGAACTGAAGAGCATGAAAGCCAGGAGAGTGAAAGATGAAGTAAACAGTAGTGCTGACTTAGGAAGAATTGGAGTGCCCAATGAAGAATAACAATGGAACAGAATTCCCAGACATAAAAATTTGAGTGAAATTGGATCTACATTGGCCAATTCTAAAACATATTCTGGTAAAACTATTAGATTTAAGTATGAGGAAGAAAAAAGTCTTTAGGGTCTTTGACCAAGAAAGACTTTAAATCAGATCACCATTAGAGTGCTCAGTAGCATGCAAAGTAAGATGATAAGGATATCACCATTTTTGAGAAATGCCTGCCCCTAGAGTATGAGCTAAAGGTTTTGTGTGGAAAGTGGTGACAGTGAATAGGAGAGCAGTGTCTGAAGTTGGGGTCCCTGATGACTTCATGGCTGTGGCATGCTTGGTGCCACATAACAGTAACTTTAAACAGTGGGTTTTCTTGAGAGCTACACAAAACTCCTAACATTGCACATTGCAACTGTAGTATGTAACTGAGAAATAAACTGCATAATATTGCTAACTCTGTAACTTTCATGAATACAAACAATAATGCTTGCATAGTCTTTAACCTTATTAGAGACATATGTAATAAAGATTACTGGAGTAATTCTTTAGACCTCTTCTTCATCAGAGAGCAACACTGCACCCACTCCCAGGCGTTATCTTCAAAAATCTGTGTACATGAGTCTTTATTTTTCTAATCTCCCATCCTCCCTCACTGGAACCTGCTAGATTGGCCATGCTGTTCACTGCAGTTGGTGGCCTGAACAGATCCACAGGGTAACTATTTCTATCTCAGATGAGGAGATCCTCCTTTTAGGCATGCGCCCTGTTAGCCAAGAAAAAGCTTCAAAGCAAGGAGGTGTGGGGTGGGCATTCAGAGTTGGGTGTAAAACATGGCATTTACAGGATCCAAAGAGAAGGATCATCGTGTGTCTATCCTTATAGATAATTAAGAAAGGAGGTAGTACCGTTAGAAAAGCACAGTTTTTGTGGTTTTAAAACTTTATTACTGAAACTACTGTGACCAATGCAGCCAAATTAGCAGGTTCCTGTGAGAGATGATGAGAGATTAGAAAAATAAAGACTCACATATGCAGATTTTGAGGATAACAGCTGGGATTGGGTGGAAAGCTGCTCTCTGATGGAGAAGCAGGTCTAAATTATGCCAGCAATCTTTGTTATATATCTCTCTAATCAGATTAAAGACTATGCAAGCATTATTCTTTATATTCATGAAAGTTAGAGAGTTAGCAACATTATGCAGTTTATTCCTCAATTACATACTACAGTTGCAATGGGTGATGTCAGGAGTTTTTGTCTCTCTCAAAAAAGTCCATTGTTTAAAGTTACTGTTATGCAGGCAGATTCAGGAGCAGCAGAGCTGGTGAAACATTGTGGTTGTCTAGCAGAGGAGTTCCTTGATTCCCAGGAGCTGTGTGCCTGAGATCAAGGCAGAGGCTGGTAAGACTAGCACAGAGCCTCCTCATGCAGGGTATTACTATAGCAATTAGGCATTCTGCACCTTTGCACTCCTAACATCGCACATTGCAACTGTAGTAAATTTTCCCAGGCACCAAGCATTCCATAGCCATGAAGTCATCAGGGACCCCAATTTTAGACACTGCTCACCCATTTACTGTCACCGCTCTCCACAATTTTGTATTCAGCCAATCTGTACTTTAGAAGTCACACTCATTAAACATGCAAACTCAGGTGATGCTGTAGTTAAGTTTGTTTTCTGTGAAGTCAGTGGAAGGTTATTCATTAACTAAGAAATGAGAGTGGTTGTGGAATATTGTAAGCTTAAGAATATTCAAGTTAAAGAATAAAAAGGAAAGGTTGGAAGAGCAGCATGTATATCATATATTTTGGCAAGGCAAAAATATTGCCATTTTTATAATAAAAAAGAATAAGTTCATAGCTCTCTTTAACAGGTGGGATCAAGGTATCATTTAAGCCTAACAAATCAAATTGTAGAAGATTAAGTGTGGGAATTATAAACAATATTTAAAGACACCTCCAGGAAAAATAAAAATATTCAGGAAATTAAAACCAAAACCGCTCTGAAGATACAACATAAAGTAGATACAATGATATACACAGTCAAAACAATTGAATCTGAACACTAGTCAGATCAATCAATGTGAACAGGTTTGATTCATCTATTTAAAGATTGTCAGGGCTGGGGAGGTAGCCCAATGGCAGAATACAAGGTTTAGTCCTCAATACAGCAAAAAAGAAAAAGTCATCAGGTTGGCTTATCAATCCAAACCAAATTCTGTATCATATGCAAGAGAGAAAGTGACAGAGATTTTTAGAACAAAGGGATGGTGTACCAATCAGTTTAATATACAACACAGTTACAGTAATCAAAACTGTGATACTCTCATAAACAGATATGTGGGTTAATGGAACAGAATAGAGTGTTGAGAGATGTCAGAGATGATCTTTGACAAGGATTTCAAGACCACACAATGGGAAAATATGATAGTCTCTTCAAATGTTGGGAAAACTGGCTATCCACATGCAAAAGAATGAAGTTGGAGCCTTACCTTATACCACATAGGAAAATTGACTCAGAATGGAGTAAAGATCTAAATGAATGAGAAGCTAAGAAGAGGATATGGGAAAATCTAAATCCTAACCCTGAGCATAACCCGATTACAATTGGATTTGACCGTGTCTTGGATGTGACACCAAAGGACAAGAAGCAAAATAAAAAATATGACTATGTCAACCATTTGAAACTCCTGCACATCCGAAGAAACAGCAATGAGAAGGCAATGTATAAAATGTAGGAAAACGTTTACAAATTGTATCTGTTAAAGAGTTATAATCAAGATTATAAGAATGTTTCTTCTACAACTGAGCAACAGCAACAAAACCTGATTTTAAAATGGGCAAGGGACTTGAGAAGACATGTTTCTAGAGAAGAAGGGATAATGTATATGAATCAACAAATGTGAAAATATACCAACACTAATCATTGTAAGTCACTAATCAATGTAAGTCAGAATCAATGAAATATCACCACAAACCTATTAAGATAACAAGTGTTGATGAAAATGTAGAAAAATTGGAAATCTCATATCCTGTGGTAGGAATGTAAACTAGTACAACAGCTGTGGAAAATAGTATGGTAGTTCCTAAAAAATAGCATAGGATTCAGCAATCCCACTTCTAGGTTTATATCTGAAAAACTTGAAAGCAGAGTCTTAAGGAAATATTTGCACACTATGTTTATTGTAGCACTGTTCGTAATAGCCAAGAGATGAAAGACAACACAAATGCCATCAGTGGGTAAAGAAAATATGGCATGTACACACAACAGAATATTGCTCAGTCTTTAAAAGGAAGGAAATTCTATCATGCGCTATCACATGGATAAAGCTGTAGAATATTATACTCAAACAGGCCAGTCACAAAAAGGAAATGCTGTATCATTCCACTTACATGAGGTATCTAAAGTAGTCAGACTCAGAGACATAACAAAATGGTGGTTGCCATGGGCTTTAGGGAGGGGGAATAATTTATTCCGTATGTGCAGCATCAGTTTTGCAAGATGTAACCATTCTAGAAATCTTTTGCACCATAATATGAATATTACTAACAATACTGAACAGTATACTCAAAAATTGTTAAGGTGGTATGTTTTGTGCTTTTTAACCATGATTTTAATTTTTAAAATTTAAAAATAGATGTTGCATATTTTAATATAACTTTACTTTTCAGCTTAAAAATATTTTTCATCTATTTTCCTGTTCTGAAAAAAAAAGCAAAACATTTTAAGAATGTTAGACCCATTTAAAAAAGGGGTGAGTGACATCAGCAAAATGGAAGAGTAGCAGATCCAACCTCTCGTCTCAACAGAAAACAAAAACAAACAGAAATGGTTAGAACCCAGTTTGTCAGAACTCTGGAAAATAGTCAAAAGTTTATAACAACAAGCAAATACTTAATCAAAAACTCTACTTGAGAGGAATGCTTCTTGGCATTTTCCTTGTACTTGCTCCCACTCCCTCTTCAACATAGTGATAGTCTTGAAGCAGCAGCACCAGCCAGTGTTTCCATTGTGGCAGCCTGGTTCTGGTTCCAAAGGGATCAGAGCATATTTTTTATTCACAAATTATTGCTAATGTCTGTTAAGTTGTCTAAGGACTACCTGAGGACTGATACAAATAGCTCATTTCTGAATCTCCTAACTCAAAACTCAGATTGGAAAGGTGCATTTTCAGTATTGCTCAAAAATATTGGAAGGAAAAAAAACACAAAAACCCTGCAAACACCTGTGGACCTGTGGCAAATATAGTCAAGACACATAATAGACTATCTTGGGCCTGAGAGAGAAAGCTAGGGGAAATTCCTTGGCAAATTAAGACATTCAAAACAACTCATATATTCAGGGAAGTTTAGAAGGCCATGTACATTACCCAGGGAAATACATGCTCAGAAAAGCACTGAGAAGACCTTAAGCTTTTGCTTAGGGGTGATCTTTAAGTATAGTGCAAGCCTGGTTAAGTGCTGAAGGAGGACCCTACTATAGAACTGCTACAAAGATTAGAAGAGGTGTGTGTGTGTGTGTGTGTGTGTGTGTGTGTGTGTGTGTGTGTGATTTTTTAAGATCCTAGAGTGCAAAGAAATCTGAAACATGCACATAAACTGAAGGAACAGAGATTTGTGTGACCACATATAACATGGAATACAGTATTTACAAAAAATAGTTTGGAAAAGTAAACATGGACTACTGCAGCCTTCAATAGTAATAATAATTATTATTTGAAAGTAAACATAGTAAACCACAACCTTTAAAAAAAAAACCCGACAAACACGGGAAAAGGTGAAAAATCTAATTTCCAGAGTTACCATAGTAATAGTCAAATGTCCAATTTTCAACAAAAAATAAGGCATGCACACAAAAAAATAGGAAAGTATGGCTCATTCAAAGGTACAAAAATAAAAAATAACTATCCTTCAGGAAGCCCAGACATTGAACGTACTTGACAAAAAGCTTTCTTGCATATGCTTGAATAGTTAAGGAAAGCATGGACAGAGAACTAAACAAACTCAATAATGTTTCAACAAAATGAAAATAGCAACAAAAACAATTATAGAAAAGAACCAAACAAATCCTGCAGCTGAAAAGCAAATGAGATGAAAAATTCATTAGAAATGTTCAACAGAATATTTGATCAAGTAGAAGAAAGGACCAGTAAACTCGGAGAAAATTCAAACAATCTGGAGAATAGAAAGAAAAGGGATGATGAAAAGTGCATAGACCTAAGGACCTTTGGGACACCATCAATGTACACTAATATATGGATAATGGGAATCCCAGAAAGAGGGCAGAAAGATTGTTTAAAGAAAGGACTGAAAGCTTTCCAAATTTGATGAAAGACATGAATCTAAAAATCCCAATAGCTTCATGACCTCCAATAGCATAAGCTCAAAATAGACTCCATGCCAAGACCCATTATACTGAAACTATTGAAAGTCACAAAGAAAGAATCCTGAAAGTGACAAGAGTAAAATCAACTAATCACTAAGGGATCCTCAATAAGATTTTCAGCTGATTTCCCATTGGAATTCATGGCACCTAGAAGGCAATAGCATTATATATTTTAAATGTTAGAAGAAGAAAAAAAAATCTGTCAACTGTGAATTACAAAACTGTCCTCTAAAAAATTAGGGAGAAATTTAAATATTCCTAGATTAAAAGACAAACAAACAAACTTAGGGAGCTTGTTACTAGTAGACATTCCCCTATAGAAATGCTAAAGGGAGTTCTGTAGGTATAAAGAAAGGATGCTTGAACCTGTATGAAGGTAATCTTTAATTAAGGTATATGCAAAGGCAAATATAAATATCAGAATTATTGTAATTTTGGTTTGTAACTCCATTTTTTATTATAAATATTAAGTGACAAAGGCATAAAATATATATTATTGGGCATCCAAATGTGCATTTGGGGATTTAATGGCAAAGGTGGAGGACAGAGTTTTTTCTGTGCTACTGAAGTTAAGTATCAACTCAAATTAGATTCTTATAACTTTAGGTTACACATGTAATGCTCATTGTAATCAGAAAATAAAAGGAATTGTGCAGGGAATGAAAATTTGTCAGTATAAAAAATCAACTAAAAACAAGACAGCAGTAATAGAGAAAATGAAGGATGAGAAAGTTACCAAATGTATAGAAAACAACACAGCAGAAGGAAGTTCTTCACCATCAGCAATTACTTTAAATATAAATGGACTAAAATTTTGATTCAAAAGACAGGGAGTGGTGGAGTGGGAACAAATAGATACCTCAATATACAATATACAAGTTTGATATTTGAAAATTAATAATGTAATCCATCATATCAACAGACTAAGGAAGGAAAATCATATGACTGTATCAATGAGTGAAGAAAACATTCTATAAAGTCCAACAACCCTTCATGATAAAAACTATCATCAGTAAACTTAGAGTGGAACTTCTCAACATGATAAACAATATCATAAAACTATGCTAGTTAATGGTAATTAGGACCTTGTCTACTAATCAGGAACAAGGCAAACTTGTCCTTTCTTGTCACTCCTTTCAGCATCAAGATCAGAAAGTAAAACGTATACAGATTGGAAGGAAGAAGTAAAGTTGTCTTTGTAACAGATTATTGGATTGCCTCTGTAGAAAGTCTGAAAGAATCAACAACAACAAAACCACCTGGAACTACTAAGCAATCAGAGCAGGGTTACAAGGACACAAGGTTAATACACACACAAAAAATGGTAATATACCAGCAACGAACAATTGAAGTTTAAAGTTAACAGCAATATCATTTACATTAGAACTCCCCAAATAAAATATTTTAGCATAAATCTAACAAAATGTGTACAAAATATTCATGAAGGAAACTAAAAAACCTGAAAGAAATCAAGGAACTACATAAATGAGGAGATAGTCTATGTTCTTGGATAGGAAGAGTGAATGTTGGTAAGATATCAGATTTTCCCAACTTGATTCAGACTCAACAGTAAAAAATAAAGAACCTCAAGTTATTTTGTGGATATTGATAAACATTCTAACATTTATAATAAGCTAAATCCATTATAGCCAATATAATAATGAAGAACTAAGTCAGGACTATACCTACTCAATTTCAAGATTTACAGTTGAAGCCACAGTACTCAAGACAATGCTTCTTGTCCAGCTTCTGATGACTTGCTGGCTCTTTATCTTTGGTACTCCTCAGTTTGCAGAAGCATTGTTCTGAACTCTGCCCTATTTTCATGTGGGAAGAGCCGCTGGGTGTTTCTGTGTCCAAATGTTTCTATTCTTCAGTCTTAACTCTATTAGGTCCTACCCTAATGACTTCGTCTTAATTATAGTCATCCCTCAGTGTTCATGGGGGATTGGTTCTGGTACCCCCTAGCAAAATCCTTCTGAATTCTCCATAACAGAGGTTTCCATGTCTGTGGATTCTACCAACCAGGGATTGAAAATATTTGAAAAAAAATTAATGTCTGTACTCAATGAATAGAGACATTTTCCCCCGTCATTATTTCCTAAACAATATGGTATAATGACTATTTGCATGACATTTACATTGCACTGGGTATCATAAGTAATCTAGAGAAGATTTAAAGGACATATATAGGTTATATGCAAACACTACCGGTTTATGTAAGGCACTTGAGCATCCAGGGATTTTGGAACTCAAGCTGAGGGAGGGTGTAGTCTGGAACAAATCCCCCATGGATGTCAAGCACATTTATACTAGGCAGGCTTCTCTGGAGAAGATCATATCGAATTGGCTCACACAGTTGTGGAGTTTAAGTCCCAAGGTGTGCAAGCTGGAGACTCGGGAGAGCCAGTGGCTCAGTTCAGCGTGGGCCTGTGGCCTGAGGACCAAGAGAGTGAATGATTTGACTTCCAGTCTGAGTCTGCTATGGTTTGTCCCCCAGGGTTCTGGTGCTAGAGGCTTGGTCCTCAGTGTGGTTCTGCTGAGGAGATGGAAGGTTTTGCCACGGGGCTTAGTGAAAGGCCCTTGGAAAGGATTAATGCTGGTCTCGAGGAGTAAATTGGCTGTCTCAAGAGTGGATTACTATAGAGGCTGGGGCTGAGGCTCAGTGACAGAGCACTTGCCTAGCATGTGTGAGGCACTGGGTTTGATCCTTAGCACCACATATAAATAAACAAAATAAAGGCATGCTGTCCATCTAAAACTACATACACCAAAAAAAAAAATAAGAAGAAGAAAAAATGAGTGGGTTATTATACAGTCAGGACACTCTGGGATCCTGGTCTCTTTTTGAGGAGGTGAGGGAGGAATACTAGGGATTCACCCAAGGGGCGCTTTACCACAGAGCTACGTCCCCAGCCCTTTTAATTTTTTATTTTGAGATAGGATCTCGCTAAGTTACTTGGGCCTTCCCTGAGGTGCTGAGGCTAGCCTCAAATTTGTGATTCTCCTACCTCAGCCTCCACAATCTCTGGGATTACAGGTGTGCACTACCACACCTGGCTCTTGGTCTCTTTTGCATGCGGCTGTTTCCCTTCCTGCTTCTTTAGTGTGTTGTAACCCAGCCAAGAGTGCCCTCAGCAGAGCTCAGCAGATGCTGGTGCTGTGCTCTTGAACTTCCAAAACTGAGCTAAATAAACTAGCCTCCAGTATTTTGTTACAGTAATAGAAAATGGATTAATAGGGTCCAAAGGCAGGAGAAGACCAATGGCCCCGCTCCAAGTCCATCAGGCATAGAAAAATGAATTCAGATGAGAACACTGTGGAATCCTGAAATGAAAACATGGAATTTGCATGTGCTGTTCATTGTTCCTTAAGGACACAAGGAGATGTCTTCCACCAAACACAATTTTTTGACATATGTTTTTTAGGAATTGATGGTCTTAAACTTATTCAGGAAAGAAAAAATATCTTTCATTAAGCCAATTTAAGCCAGTAATAAGTTTTCTAGAAATGACTTTATTTCCTGCCTTTCATTTTTATTTCACTGAAATTTATTTGGAACTAATTGCTTTCCATTAAATTTTCTAACAAAGATTTGATTAATTTCCTAATTGTTTGGCTTATTTCAGAAATTGTATGAAATGAGTCAAACAATTGGGAAAGGAATCAAATCTTTGTTAGAAAATTTAATGGAAAGCAAATAGTTCCAAATAAATTTCAGTAAAGTAAAAAATGAAAGACGGGAAATGAAGTCCTTTCTAGAAAACAAATACAATTTTTCCCATTGTGAATCTCCTTTGGTGCTTGTTATTTCTCCAAAGTCTATTTTTCTCAAGTAACATTTTACATATTTACATTTTGTTAGGAAGATTTTGTTATTTTTATTAACAAAATTTTACTGCATGCATTTTTCTTAGTAAGATATTTTTCAAGTTTTTATTTTAACATCGTTTTATTTTAAGATCAAGTTTTTATTTTAGATTTATAAAGGGATTGCAAAAATAGGACTGAGAGAGGGGCTGGTGGAGGGGCTCAGTGTAGTGCACCTGCCTAGCGTGTTCAAGGCCCTAGCTTTGTGTATCCCCAGCACAGCAAAACAACAACAGAAGGACCGAGCATCCCCTTATGCCCCCACCCATTCCCCTGATAGGAGCATCTAAATACCACAGCAGTACAGTGCTTTATTATTATTATTTTAATTTATTTTTTAGTTTATTTTAGGTGGATACAATATCTTTATTTTATTTTTAATGTGGTGCTGAGAATCGAACCCAGTGCCTCACGCATGCTAGGTGAGCACACTGCCACTTGAGCCACATCCCCAGCCCCACAGCAGTACAGTTCTTAAAACTTAAGTATCATTGAGACACTGCTATGAACTACAAACTTCATTCAGGTTTCACCACTTTTTCCACTAATGCTCTTGTTTCTGTCCTAGGATCCAACCTGGGATTCCACTCTACAGTTAAGTCATTATGCCTCAGTGTCCTTGAAGCTGTAAGTTCCTCATCTTTGAACCCAGGGCCTTGTACCTGCTAGGCAAGCAGCTCCACCACTGAGCTACAGACCCAGCCCCTAGGACCTTGAGACTTTTGAAGAGTACTGATTAGTTACCTTGTAGAGTGTTCCTTCATTTGGACTGTGGGATGTTTTCCCTTAAATATCCTGATTCTCCCTAAACTCTCACCTAAGATTGGGCTTATGTGTTGGGCAGAAGAAAACCACAGTGATGTCAGGACATCAGATCCTAGGATATTGAGACCTGGCAAAGGACAGGTAGCTGATTATCAAAGAAAAGGAAATGGGTAGATACCACTTCCCTATCTACCAGTTGCTAAAAGCCTCCAGGGGAGGGGGAAGGGGAAGTGTCCCACTTTCCAACATAAGCAATCACCCCCTGGATGGCTCTGTTTCTGTTTTCTGGTCATGCAGGCATGAGAAAAAAGGAAACCTAGAATCTATAAAGGGGCAAGACACCCCCACTCCCATGGGCACTAGCTTTGGGCCCCCTCCTCTCCAGAGGTCTCTCTCTCTCTCTCTCTCTCTGTTCTATCCCTTAAATAAAACTTGTTTTCTTGCCTCCCTGTTTCTTTGGTGTTTAATCTTCAACCCTAGGGGAAGGAGGATCTAATCCTGATCAAAGCAGGATCAGTGTGCAA
This sequence comes from Marmota flaviventris, assembly GCF_047511675.1. NCBI lineage: Eukaryota > Metazoa > Chordata > Mammalia > Rodentia > Sciuridae > Marmota > Marmota flaviventris. The sequence continues at coordinate 172,433,747 of NC_092500.1, forward strand.
TGTCATCATGGTTTATTTCCCGAGATGTAAAACTTGGTCACAGTGAAGGTGGTGAAAGTGGCACTTTCTGTTGCTGTAACAAAATGCTGGAGGCTGTTTTATTGGTGAAGAAAACTGCTAGAAACTAGTTTTCCCTTGTAATTGATAAACATATATCTTGGGAGAGATGCTTAAATAGCCGTACGGGCCACCAAATGCCACAGTCTGGCTGGGCACAAATGCCAAATGCCACAGTCTGGCTGGGCACAAATGCCGCAGTCTGGCTGGGCACAAAATCACGAGCCACCACACAGCTTGTAGATTCAAACAGCAACTCTTTATTCCCGAACTCACACCAGCCGTCTACAATCACGTTCTGGGGAAATCCATGTTCTCTGCCCAAATCCCCACCCACTGGGCTTCTGTCTCCCAAAATATCCTGTCTCAATCCCGTGAGAACTCAAGGGGAACTCAGGCAGCAGGATACGCCCTATTCCCAGGAGGAATAATCTTAAACCTTAAACCTGGAACCTAAACTGGGAACGCCCTAAACCCGATTATCTTAAAACCGGGAACACCCTAATCTGCCTTGGTCCTTGAGCAAGATCACCTACATTCAATGTCACTGCAACATGTCAGCAACATGGGGTACGCTGGCAAGGAAATTGTCATACCTACTTGGCTAATGGCTCCCAGCATCTCCCCCCTTATGATTAATTAAACAACAAGCAATGTGGCTTAAGGACCGTGCCTGGTAGGTTGTCCAATTCAACATATGGTTCTTACCCGTCATCGGAAAACTGACCTTTAGGCGTCAGCCTCCTGTCTTAGGTTGATACCACTGCAATTGAATCATACCCGTCACTGACTACCGGTCCAGCATACAGCCATACTTGTGGATAGGTCTATGCACCAGTGGGGGGGTGAGGTTCTTTGCCTCACCTCTGTTGGCCCCCAAATTTGGCCTTGGTGCCAGTGGGGGAGTGAGGTTAATGTGGCTTATGGACCGTGCCTGGTAGGTTGTCCAATTCAACATATGGTTCTTACCCGTCATCAGAAAACTGACCTTTAGGCGTCAGCCTCCTGTCTTAGGTTGATACCACTGCAATTGGATCATACCCGTCACTGACTACCGGTCCAGCATACGCCATTGGCCCCCAAATTTTAGACCATCACTAGCAGAAGGGAGGAGGATACAGAAATGCCACGACACCAAGCCAATTGACGGCTCCTTGGGAAAAATTGCATCACTGGTGACACCATCAGCAAAGATATGCCAGCATTACCACAATTCGCTGCACCAAACGATAGTTACATAGTTCAGGCAAGTTTTGCAAGCAGTTCAAAGCGGAGGAATCTATCAATATGTCCATTTCCTCCCAAAATCCGTTTCCTCCCAAAGTAAGTTGACTCCTTGATTGAGCATTACTTGTTGAGTTATATTCACTGATGCATCAGTTTATATAGCTTACTGTGATAGCTATCATAGAAGCTGTTGTTTGGTTTTATCTTTGTCTTCACCGGCACTGGGATGAAGATAGGAATTCTGGCAATGATGCTAAAAAGACATTATCCTGAAAAGAATTATTAAATATAATGAAAAGGAAAGGTGAAAGTAAACAAACAGATCTGTTAACCTACTTTAAAAACAATCCTTAACAGCTTTTTACCTAATTTAAATTAGTAAACAAACAGATCTGTTAACCACCTTTAAAAACAATCCTTAACAGCTGTTTACCTAATTTAAATTAAACCATTTAAATCAAGTGAATAAAAATAATAATAATAATTCGGATCCATTTTTTCATGAGCGCTCCTCATATAAGAAATATGGACATACGCACATACAGACATACAACACAAAACACAAGAGTGTACACAAACGTACAACACATAAGAAAATAGTAAAGGCCTTGTAGCTTTACCTAGGTGAAATCTCCATTGCAATGTTTAAAAACTTCACAGTCAAAAAATAAAACTGATCAGAAAAACATTAACCTAGGTTTGTATGAGCTCAAAAAATAAAAATAGAACCTTATGATGTGGAAAAATGCAATAATAAAATAGCTATTGAAAAAAAGCATCCTGGTTAATCACTGTCGCAGATGTAAGAATGGCCAAGCTGGAGTTCTGGATATCAGCTGTTATGGATTTGAGTCAAATCATCTTCTTTTCAATCTGTAGAAATTGTTTTAGTTAATCTCTCTGGAATCCAAATCGGCTGCTGTTCTCCCTGTGGAAAAACACAAACAGACCCCCGACTCCAGACAATCACTGGGTCAGGACCTTTCCATTGTCCTGTTAGAATATCTTTCCAAAGTACTTTAGGCTTATGTACATTTTTTGGATACATATGCCTTTCTGTAGCACTAAGTCCTGATGAATCCAAATTTAAAAAGTTTAGAGTAAAAAGCGTTATTTTAAGTTTATCTTTGGGGGATATATACCCCCTTCCAATTCCCTCTTTTTGCTTTAATAAGTATATGTCTGTATCTAATAGTTGTCTTAGCCTTTTGTATTTTCTATCTGAAATACCTTACTTGACATTTTCAACCATTTTTATCTTATTTCTAAATGCCACAGTCTGGCTGGGCACAAATGCCAAATGCCACAGTCTGGCTGGGCACAAAATCACGAGCCACCACACAGCTTGTAGATTCAAACAGCAACTCTTTATTCCCGAACTCACACCAGCCGTCTACAATCACGTTCTGGGGAAATCCACGTTCTCTGCCCAAATCCACCTCTACTGGCTTCTATCTCCCAAAAATATATTGTCTGAATCCCGTGAGAACTCAAGGGGAACTCAGGCAGCAGGATATGCCCTATTCCCAGGAGGAATAATCTTAAACCTTAAACCTGGAACCTAAACTGGGAACGCCCTAAACACGATTATCTTAAAACCGGGAACACCCTAATCTGCCTTGGTCCTTGAGCAAGGTCACCTACATTCAATGTCACTGCAACATGTCAGCAACATGGGGTACGCTGGCAAGGAAATTGTCATACCTACTTGGCTAATGGCTCCCAGCAGGGAAGGGGAAGTGTCCCACTTTCCAACATAAGCAATCACCCCCTGGATGGCTCTGTTTCTGTTTTCTGGTCATGCAGGCATGAGAAAAAAGGAAACCTAGAATCTATAAAGGGGCAAGACACCCCCACTCCCATGGGCACTAGCTTTGGGCCCCCTCCTCTCCAGAGGTCTCTCTCTCTCTCTGTTCTATCCCTTAAATAAAACTTGTTTTCTTGCCTCCCTGTTTCTTTGGTGTTTAATCTTCAACCCTAGGGGAAGGAGGATCTAATCCTGATCAAAGCAGGATCAGTGTGCAATGTCATCATGGTTTATTTCCCGAGATGTAAAACTTGGTCACAGTGAAAGTGGCACTTTCTGTTGCTGTAACAAAATGCTGGAGGCTGTTTTATTGGTGAAGAAAACTGCTAGAAACTAGTTTTCCCTTGTAATTGATAAACATATATCTTGGGAGAGATGCTTAAATATCCTACTTCTCCCTAAACTCTCACCCACAGTTAAAATGTCTACGGATCATGCCTCATGCATTTATTCACTGAAATTTTTCTGCAAAAAAGAGTTGTTCCTTTTCTTTTATTATTATTATTTTTTGCATTACAATCCTTATTACACATATAGAGCACAATTTTTCGTATCTCTGTTTGTATATAAGGTATGTTGGCCCCCAAATTCAAATCTTCATACATGTTCATGCCAACTTATGCCATTATACATGTGCTCTTTTTTGCATTACAATTAATACACATATATACCACAATTTTTCATCTCTGTTTGTATAAAAGACATGTTGGCCCAAATTCAAATCTTCACACATGTATTTTGTATAAGATGACCATCACATTCCACCATCCTTGTTCATCCCGAGTTGTTCCTTTTCATTTATTCATCATTTAGTTCTTTATATCAACATGGACTACAGCATATTTATTTTATCTTTTATTATTTGGGTAAGTGATAAAGCCAAAACCTTGACCCAGGGGAATGAGGAGAAAATCTATACTTTGCTGACATAAGCCAAAGGATATGGGGTCAGACCTAGACTTGTAGGGAAGGCTGGAGAACCAGTCTGTCAGAGACAGGAGCCCACAGCAAAGTCCCTGGGCAGGACTGGCCACCTCAGACCTGAGCCTCTGACCTCTTATGGACACCCAGTGAGGACTGAATTCCAGAGGAAGTGCCTCTCCTGGAGAGAGAAGAGGACTGAGAATCTCATATCAGACTGTCATAGGAAGAGAGAAAATGAAACTACAGGCCTTTCAGTCCCTGAGAAATCAGTCTTTGTCACCTAGTCAGCAATATTGGAAGAGACCCTAAACTGTCCCCACATTCCAATGGCCGGCACATCACTTGTAAATATTGTTAAAATGCGGATTCCCCCATTTAGTGGGTTGGGGAGTGGCTGCTTTGTCAGGGACCCTGTCTTGACTACCAAGCCCCTGATGGTCGGAAACCTTGACCATACGCTGGAACCACTTGAGGAACTTTTATACCTGGGCTCCTTCCCTTTGGTGAGTCCTTTGGTTTGGCAAGCAGCTCAGGCACCGCAGGTTCAAGAATTCCTCAGGCGATTTCTAAACGGCGTGGAGTCTGAGAACCAGTGCTGGAGCCGTTTCTCAAACTACCGAGTACATCGGCCTGGCCTGCAGGCGCTGGGTTCCACGGTCAAGGAGGTCTGACTCAGCAGGTCTGGGGTGGGGATTGCAAATTTGCATTACCAGCACGCTCCCAAGTGACGCTGACTTGGCTAGTTTCTGGCCCTGGGGGCCACCCGAGTCAAAGGCGACGTTTCCCAGCGGCATTTGCTCCGCCGGTGTTTTCAGCGGTCCCTCTGCCCCTGGCCTTCCTCCCCGCTATCAACTGCGGAGGAAGCCGCAAAACCGCGGCAGGAGCTCGGGCTCTCGGGCTCTGGAGGGGCGTGTTTATGTCAAGTGAAGCTCTCGCAGTTGCCCACACCAGACAGTGCCCACGCGCGGACGCGAGGGCCGGCAGGGTCTCCGCTGGAGGACGCGCGTGCACGCCGGTGGGGACCCTGCCGAGGCCCTTACAGTCCCTTAGACTCTCCCAGGTGTGAGCGGGAGCCCCGGACGCGCGCCGCTAGGATCGCGGCTGGAGCGGCGGGCTGGAGGGTTTGCCCGGCGAGCGGCGCCCTCCTCCGGTGACTTGGCGCCGCGCCCGGGCTGGGGGCAGAGCCAGGATTGGCTCGCGGCGGGGCGGGCTGGGGCAGCCAGAGGATAAAGGCCCGCGCCGGGCGGGCGCTCGCGCTGCTGGTCGTGCTTGGATCGCGCACGTGCTGCTCCGTCGGGTTGCAGCGTTTGCAGCATCTTTGGTGGCTGCGTCGGCAGGTCAGTGCAAGAGGTGGCCCTACGTGTCCCCTGCGGCGGCCGTCCCGGGGAGTGAGTCTTCTCGCAGACCGCGGAGCCCCCTGGCCCGGGCTGGCCGGGGTCGGTGGAACTGGCCGCCAGCTGCGCGCCGCCTTCTCTGCGCTCCCGCAAGTGCGCGCGGGGACCGGGCTGGGGGCTGAGAGGTGGGCGCTGGCGCGGGGTGGGGAGGCCGCTCCACCTGCTCCTTCCACTTTTTGGAACAGTTCATCCGCCAGGGGAAAGGAGCGGGCATGTCTGTTCCACCAAACTCTTTTGCCCAGTCTTTCGGAAAGCCATCTCCGGGAGGGTGGGTCCCCAGCCTTCCACAGGGGGCAGGCTGAGGTCCTCGCGTCCCCGGCTGCCGCTGGCCCCCGTGCTCTTTCTCCTTCCCCGGCGGGGGTGGACGCGAGGATGGCGACCCGCGCTCCGTAGAGCCAGCACCTCCCTCTGAGACCCTCCAGCTCCAAGAGCTTCCGGAGGTTTTCCCGGGGCGTCCTGGCTTTCCTCCATCACCACGTGAAGCCCAGACTCAGACTAAGGAGGAAAAGCTAACTCGGGTGGAAACTGACGTTGACAAAGCCTTTTGCTTTTCATAAGTTGACTGCTCGTGTTAGATACTCTCCACGTGGTGGTACTATTGTTGCCCGCTTTCTGAGGACAAGAGTTTGGGCAGCGGCATGGATCCAGGCCCATGCAGCAGGGCAGTGGTGGCGACTGGTCTTGAACCCAGGCTGGCCCCTGCTCTCCTGCGGAGGGGTGAAGACGACCTGCCCCCCTCCCCCCAGGCGAACTGGGGAGTTTCCTTCTTTGTTCTCTTAAGTACCTGATGGTATCTCTTCTCTTGAGGAGGAATGGAAAGAGGGTTTAGATTCAGCTGACCTGCCATCTGCCCTTGGTAGTTAATACCTACCTGATCTTGAACCGGTCACTTGATCCTGAAAAATGGGAAAAGACCCCAGTTTCAGGGTTGGCTGTGAGGGTTAAAACCTCTCCACAGTTAGGAAGTGCCTGATTTTTCACTTGGGTCATTATGATTAAGAGGATACCTTGATTTAAGGGCTTAAAGACGAGACTGGCTCGCAAATGTGCTGGGTGATCGTTACAGCTCCATAAAGCTGAATCAGAGGAACATACAGGTGGGAGAACCCCGAGGAAAAGAAGGTGGGCGTGGTCACAGTCTGGGTTGGAGGTGAGCAAGGCTGACCTTCCTAAGAGTGGTTTCAAGAGCCCAGAGCAGGGAGCCATCACTTTGGGGAGCAGATAATGGAGGCAGAGAGGAAGCAAACCCTCCTGGAGGCCACAGAGACTGCAAGGAAAGATGAAGGCGGTGGAGAGCAGGTTTAGTAGGCTTGCAGAGTGAGGGGAGAGAACCTTGGGGACCGGAATGGACCGGGGCAAGAGCCCTGGATTTGGAGAGGACAAGTGTCTGCTGTATCTCCGGGGAGCCTTGATCTCTGGTGAGCCCATTTTTTTTAAAGCTCCTCAGTTTTCCAGTATAAGACGGCCAGTGTCTCATTGGGGGATTCTTCTGCCCAGAGGAATCCAAGCCACCCTAAATAGTCACCCTAAATCTCAATATCTCAAATAATTAACAAGTAATAAAACATAAACACTCAGAAATATATTTACAAAAGCAAATTCCCTGATAGATCCAGTCCACACGGGTTCTTAAACAATCAAAGACAAAATGTCTCTGGTGGTCTATTTAAGGGGGCACATCAAAGGCAGGGATAAGGTTTCAAGGACAGAGTCTTGCTTTGTGATGTCTTGCAAGTTGATTGACAGGCAGGTCACACCCATCTCGGGTGCTGTGTGGGATCTTAGAGCTTGAGAGGGAAGTTCACCCGCATCAGGGGTCAGTCCCTGGGGGGAGTGCCTCTGGGAGTGCCCAGTGCCAGACCTATCCCCTCAGGAGGCTACTATGTGCAACATAGTCCACACACAGCCCACAGATGGTTGGTGACACTCAGTATTATATGTATATCCAGACCACTTCTTGAGGCTGGATCGTGGGTTTTTTTTTTAATATTTATTTTTTAGTTGTAGTTGGACACAAAATCTTTATTTCATTTATGTGGTGCTAAGGATGGAACCCTGGGCCTCGCACCAGCGAGCCCTCTACCGCTGAGCCACAACCCAGCCCTGAGGCTGGATTGTTTTTAAATTTGTTTTTCACTGTGGTTGCAATCCCAGGAGAGTCTTTGAGCACATGGACAGTAGTGTCAAGAGTGCTGACACTGCCCTGCAGCTCCTTCATCTGACAGTACTGAAATTTTGAACTCATAAAACACTGATTTCCTGTCCTTCCTCCCTTAGGCTCTGCAGACACCTTGATACGTGGTGTCTATGATGTCTGACTTCTCTAACCCAGGCAGGTGGGCCCTTGCCCTTTAGTGACAGCTCATCTCTTTCAGCATCATGGCCACAAGTCTTCTCTGGGCTGCACAGTCGGGGTCGCCTTCTTCTAAAGGCTGGATAAGACTCCACACTGTATGCGGACCACATCTTCATGCATTGGAGGGGGCACCTTTTATTGTCATACTTGAAGTGCTGCAGGCATTACTCATACAGCTCTATTTGGTCTCCATGACTAAGAATGATTAGAGCTCAGAGTTTTGAGATTATTTCCTATTTGTGAGAATATGGAGGAAAACTGAAGATGCATCCTCAGGAGAAGGACCTATTTCAAAGAGAACTTGAATATTCCTGGACCATAATGATCTATCTCCAAAACAATCATGGAATTCAGTCTCTCAGGGGGGAAAAAAACCCAAGTAATTTTGTTTGCCAGAACGGGGACCTTTTGATTATTTGTAATATAGACCAAGTCTGATGTTTCCTGCTGCTGCTTAGACACGGTGTTTAGAACTAACACCCATCAGTTGCTGTTGGGGACCACAGCAGTGCTCACAGCTAAAGCCAACATGGCCTGTTTCTCTAGGAAGCCGGTCTATATTAGAGCCCCTAGTGCCCAGGTGCAAATCATCCCCGGAGCCAGCTGAGCCCCGCAGCTGTATCCATCACTGCCTCTCTGATGGCAGGGCTGTCTCAGGGTCCTGCCCTGGTGCTTGCTGGAGATGGAGGAAGCAGAAGAATGGACCCAAGAGAGGCCTGGGAAGTTGCCCCATTAACTTGAGGGAGAGTCTGTTGGCCTTCATCCTGTGCAAACAAGTTCTCAGGAGGGACAGGCTGCAGCCTGTCATCTGATCTTTCAGAGGGAGGGATTAAGAATTTTCTTTGATGGTTTCTCTCTATAAATTTAACTACTAGCTGGAAAAACAAGTTTTACTTAATCATAGATGTTCTCAAAGTATAATCTGGGGAACACTGAGAATCCCCATGAACTTTTTTGAGGTTAAAACTATTTTAGAACTATTTTTGAATTTTATTTAATATTAAGACCTTAGAAAGACTTGACGTTTTCATCCTTTCTCAGAAGTATATGGTGGAGTTTCCCAGAGGCTATGTGACTTGAATTTTTGCTCAATGGCTAACAACATGTGTGCTTGTGTACTCTTGTGTTTCTAGACGCTTCTAAGGTGGCAGCTTTGGGGTTACCAATATGTGTTTTCAGAGATGAACATAGTTTGTGCTTAGCGTTTCTGCTGTGTTTATTAGCTGTCATCACCAATATCTACTCCTATCTCTGTGACTTCAAGTCCCAGAGTTTTCCTGTATCTACATGGAAGAAAACAACAAAAAATACATACTTTCGTAGTCTTGGTTTGAAGATTTTCTAAATTTTTAAATGGTATCAAATTATTTCTGAATTTAATGATAATTTATTTTGAAACAAGGATATGAATGTATACATTTTATACTTTAGAATAATAGACTATTGGTGTACAAGAGGAACTGAATGTTTTCAATTCACACCTGTACCATCTGTGTCCCTAAAAGTGCAAACAAATGAAACGGACAAATTGGTAAGTTCCCTGACTCATGGAAGGGAGAAATTTACCCCAAGAAATGGGCAAAGCTAAATGAGAAGCGATGGAAACACTCTTTGCTTTACCTCTAGTTTACCTTCCAAATGGGATTGCGGAGCTGGTAGCATCATTTTGAGACCCATTCAGAGACCTCTAAAGAAAAAGGACTTGAATGGCTTAACTGTAGGTGGGTGAGTGTTGTGAAGCCCCAAATTATCCATTCCAGCTTTTCAGACCAGAAAATAAGCTATTGAAGTATCAAACAGCATAGATTGTTAAGTTGTATTGGCTGGGAAAACTCACAAAAAGCCTGATTGGAGGAAAAGGCACTAAAAGAAATCACCACCCCACTGCTTCCCTGTGTTAAAGTACCAAGATCTAGCTGTAAACATGAACGCTGATGGTGTTGGTGGTGTGACAGATGGGAGAGGTGTGTTTTTTGCCTTGCAAATGGAGGAATTTGCAGTCATGACAGAAACACTTCTTTGGTGTAGCTCAGTGGCAAAGCATGTGCTTAGGATGCACAAGGTCCTGATTTGGTCCCCAGTACCCCAAAGTGTCACCTTCATTACCAGCTTTACCTTAATCCTGTGTATGGTTTCATCAAGAACACATAATTTCATTAAGTGTTGATTCTGACTGCGTGTCTATTTGGTGTGCTGGGTGGTGAATGGAAGTGCCTATAAAGCTCTTCTGTTGCCATCCAAGTGTGACAGATGCCTGGCGTGATGTGTTCATGGGATTGATGTGAGAGCTGAACTGGCCACTCTTCTTCATAGATGCCATTTTTGCTTGAAAGGTGAATGGCAAACATGGTTCTCTATACCTGGGTAATTGGCAGATAGATTCTAAGAAGGAAATAAGTGAGCCAGTCACTGCAAGGAGATGGCTGAAGTGTTTGCTGCCAACTCACCTGGTGAGCTTGACAGCTTCCCACTTCGTAGGAATTTCCCATTGGGATCAGTGGCGACACCAGCCAGTGTGACTTTCTGGTATAGAGAAGCATGTTGACATTGGTTTGGAAGATATGATGAATGTCCAGAATTATCTGCAAAGGCCGAGAAAACATTAGGCCCTTGCCCACTACTTTGTGGTGTTCTATTTTCTCTACGGGCTTCAATCAAAGCACAGAGATGGGAAAGCAGCTGTCCTCTGTTAAGACAGACGTCAGCGAGAGGAATGGACCAATGACATTCTGGGTCCTAAATGTTTTTTGCTTTGGAAAATACATTTTCATAAAAATGTATATGTTAACATTTATTTTTAAACGAATCAATAAAAAGTTAAGCTTTTTTGGGAGGGTGGGTACTGGGGCTTGAACTCAGGGGCACTTGGCCACTGAGCCACATCCCCAGCCCAATTTTGTATCTTATTTAGAGACAGGGTCTCACTGAGTGGCTTACCGCCTCACTGTTGCTGAGGGTGACTTTGAACTCACCATCCTCCCCCCTCAGCCTCCCAAGCTGCCAGGATCACAGGCGTGCAACCCTGCACCCAGCAGCATTTTTTGGTCTTGATTTCCGTCAAGGTAAATATTGATAGATTAACCCACACAAGTCTCTGATTTTTGAGAGTGTGAAGGACTAAAGAACGTGAGCTGCTGCCTGAAGAGCACCATGCACTGCTGAGGAAGGGGGACCCGTCGTGGGAAACGCGAAGTTAGGTGATTTTGTTGCTGTGGGGACATGATATATCCAGTTCACTTACATAAAGATGACTGCAATGTCACTATTGGCTTCTGAACCATCGCGTGTGCGTGACCCATTGTTGACTGGAACTTCTTTATCTGGCATGTGACTTAAATTCAGTGTGTCTATAGCAAGATAACAATCTGGACTTGGAAAAGCCCTGCCGTGCACAGGTGGAGGTTGTGAAAGGAACCCTGCAATGAGCCACCCGCAGCTGTGGTGAGACCTGGGTGCTGGGGGGCAGGTGGGCTCTGAGGGTAAAGGGGATAGGGCTAAGAGCTTCTGGGGTGGGAGGGGCTCACACTTCTCCCTGTGGGGAATGGAAGACTAACAGAGAGGTACCTATCTGGTATCTCAGGTTTGCTTTTCCTCTACTCTATAGTCTTTTGAACTGAAACAAAACAAAAACAAACACAATGAGAAAACCTTTGGGCCGTGGCCATTCATTATTTTGCTTTGGGGAGTTGGAAATTGTCCTTGAGTTTCAAATGTTCTGGGAAATCCAGTGATCTCTGGGCTTCCTCAGTCTCCCTTTCAACTTGCTGAAATGAGTCCCTCTAGGCTCAGAGTCCCTCAGGTGCCAGCAATGGCTGCAGGGAAGATTTCCCACAGTGGGCCTCTGAGGGTGTTTGAGAGAGTCTTGGTCTTTCCTGTCACACAGCTGGTCCTTGACACCAGGCTTCGAATGTAAAGTAAAGCTAGGGACGTGCCCACAGCAGGAAGGTACTTGTGTGGCTCATTTAGGAGTTGACCTGGGTGAAGGACCTTGGGCCCTGGGTAGAGCTGGGGACCCAGCAGAAGCCCCTGGGATTCCAAGCACCTTTTTCCATTGTAACATTTTCATGCTTTTATCCATTTCATGCTTTGCTGCTGTGGCTTATTTTCCCCTTGTTTTACCCCCTTCTCTCCTCTCCCCCCACCACCCAGGGGGAAATGAGAGTGCCCTTCTTCTCATTCCAGTCCCCTGTCCTTGAGCTCACACACCATGGGAATGAAGGCATTCAGACTTCCAGGGTGGCACCAGAGATCTAAGAACCAGCCCACTCTGAAGTCTGGAATGCAGTGCCTTCGAATCACCTCTTTGAAAGCCCAGTTCCCCCTGGGGGTCAGGACCACAGCCCCTGGACTGGAGTCCTCTGTGTTTCTCCTTTGTTAGCAAAGCAATGAAACTTTTTTCTTTTTTCTCAAAACTGTCCTCATTTATTAGATTGGCATGGGGGGACAGAGGACGAGCTTTCAGTAAGACTGTGTGCTAAAGAACAACCCCCCCCCCGGGGGGGGCTCACCTGGGGTGTGAAAGCGCTCCCTGGAAGCTGGTCTTCTTTTGTTTTCCCTCACTAGAACCTGGCTCTGGGTTGGACTGCCAGAAATCCTCTGCCACTGAGACACTCAAGGATCACACTAGAAATAAAGTAGATGTGGTCTACTCTTTTCCCTCCATAATGCAAAATAGAAGATGGTTGGAATCTTAACCCAGTTACCACTTTGTGAGGGGTGGGACACCAGAGTTGGCTGCAAGGACTTCACCCTCCTGGCGAGGGGACAGCTGATGGCAGAACAGAGGTGGAGGTTGCAGGTCCACATGCCAGCATGTCACCCATTTGCCTTTAGGGAGTGTGGGGAGTCGTGTCAGAACCTGCAGGCAAGCCGTGGCTCTGGTTGACCCTGGTGTGCCTCCTGGGTGTACCAGTCAGGATGGGAAAGAGGAGCAATGTCTCAAGCCACACCTCTTGGCACCACCCAGACCTCTCAAGGCCAGGATTGATTTTGTGGGTAGAGCTGGACTGAATCAGATACATGCTAGTGATTTTAGCAGCAATGAGAAATGACTTTTTGTAAGGGACCCTTTCTACAGAGATGGCAGTAAAACAAAAACTGCTCACAGCTTACTCGAGGTTGCGGGGACCTTTTTCTCTTCACCATCTGCTTTTCTCATCTGGTTTATTTTAAAGATAATGTCCAAGTGTTAGTACCAGATTAGCAGGGCACCCTTATTTAGTCTGGGGCCTGTTTGTCGCCTCAGATGGTGCGGGGACAGGCTGAAGATAAACTGTGGCTCTTCTCAGTGCTGGTGGCTCTCTGCAGTAGGACCTGTTGTCAGCACTGTGAGGTCGATTCGGAATCTGGCCTTTGTGTGAGCAACCTTTCATGCCTTTATCGCAGGAGCCTGACTCACAGCAGGCCCTGGACTGGCTTCCTGTGGCCAGCTCAGCAGTCTCTTCATGCCAATCCTGAATCCCCAATCAGGTCTGTGCTCATTAGCTGAGGATCATATTGTTAATTTCAGTTAAGGATCTCATTTCCAGGGGCTGGAAGAAGGAAAGGTTACCTAGTGGACTCTGCTCCCTTTTCCTGCAGCACATTTGAAAAGCAAATGCAGATCATCAGGATGCTGAGGCACGTGGCTGTGGCCCGTGGAGCAGTGCAGAGGCCCCTCTGCAGCTGCTGGATGTCTGTCCTGCCAGTCCGATGTCTGGGCAACTCCTCTTCGCAGATCCCAGAGAATGCCAGCTTCCACTCTGCCGCCTCCTCGGAAGCAGACCCTCCGCGGATCCTGATTACAGGTTGGATTTTCTCCCTCTTCCTCTTCTCCCTGTCTTGGCTTGAATCTCACCTTCTTGGTGCTGCTCTGCGTAGCTGCCTTTGGTTTTGGAACATGTGATGTGCTATCGTGTCACCAGGCCCGGGGCCTTGGGAAACAAGGCGCTGCAGCAGGTAAGTTAGCATCTGTCCTGGGACCTCATTGCCGTTGACCTCACTGTCACCAGATGCCCTACCTTGAATATGCCAGCCCTGATCCTGCACCTTCTCACTGTAGACTTCGTGCTGCCCCTGGCCCAAGCCCCGCTCTCATTTGATTGACATTGATATTTCCTCCTCCTCTGCCAGGTTTCTTCCATTGGCTCTGCATCACTGTCCTCCCACTTTCCTCACAGGGTGTGTGTGTGTGTGTGTGTGTGGGGGGGGGGGGGGGGTGGTTTTCTCACTCTCTGCCACCTCCCTCATGAAGCATGTCCAGGGTTTGAGGGCCATAGTAATAGGAGCTAGCGGGAAATCCCTCTGTTCTGTCCAACTGCTGCTTGGGTGTCTCTAGATGTGCTCCCAGCTCCCTGGCTTTCCTGTTCCTAACCATGGCTTTTTCCCCCTCTACATTTTTTTATTGGTGCGTTATAATGGTGCATTCTAGTGGGATTCCTGATGCCGTATTATCCATGCCTTTGTTAAGTCTGCAAATTAGGAAACTGATGCCATCCAGTTTTTACTTTCCTGGTGGCTCCCCACTGAGTGTTTTTTTGTCTGCCCTCTTCTCAAAGGACTTCTTGCTGCCCACCCCCCTTGCCCTTCCTAGCCCAGCTCAGTGAGAATAGAAGTGGGATTCAGATCCCACCAGAAGGTGTGCCAAGGCTGGCGGTGAATGTCCTTGGTACTTGAAGCACAGGAGCTTTGGCTCCTCCTCCCCCTCTCCTCTGCTGAGACACCCCCTTGGCTGGGGCATCTGTGTCTGCCTTGGCCTCTGTCCTGGCTGGGTGGCCGTCATTCCATGTTCTGAGTGCCGCGCCGTGTGGCACAGTCAGTAGCAGTGGCATCGGCTGAACCCAGGACTTCATCTCATCCTCCCAGGCTGAGGAAGAGTCGGTTTGTTCATGACATTCTGGGAATCCCTGAACTCACGAGGTTTCTGAAGTTTCACTATTGTTTTTTCTTTTTTGTCTAGGGGGTCTTGGCCAGTTGGGAGTGGGGCTTGCTAACCTTTTAAGGTAAGAGCCTTAAAGACTTGATATTTGAAACCTGAGTTCCTAAGTACGGTTTATCTCTAGCACCATTTAACCATCTCCTCCTTCCTCTTGTCCCTTCCCATTTTTAAGATGTGGCACCTATGTTGCTGCTTAAATCACATTTTGCTTTGCCTCCTGATGTCACAGACCAATGAGGCCCTTGACTCTTGCTCACACTGGCCCTCTGCTCTCTTTCTCCTATCTTAGGCAAAGTGGGACTTGTCCCAGATGGATCATTTGGCTTTTAGTTGTTTGGGGTCAGAGGGAAGCATTTTTAGAAACTGGAAAGGAACAGTGTGGGATTTGGAGAGAGTGGGACAAAACTGTGACCCTCTAGAGATGTAGCAGGACTTACAGGCGTCTTAGGTTAAAAACACTTAGCTCATTGACTTGAGCCTGCAGATGTTTTTTTACAACTTAGCATCTCGTTTCCATTTTGCATCTGTCTCCTTTGCTGGGGCAGTCACCTTGGATTGTAGGAACAAGAGGTCTACCTGATAAACATCTTGTGGTGAGTCAAAACCACCCTTTAGGGAGCAGCAACTCTCTTACCACTAACCCTGACAAGCCCCTCTAACCAGTCCTGAGACAACGATCAGCCGGACCACAGTCTGACCAGCACTGCTTGACTGGGCTCGGTTCTGGTTCCTTTGTCTATAACCCGGGAAGGGAGCCCGGGCCGGTTCTCCTGAAGACGGAGCTGGTCCTCCTGCTGCAGCTGTGCCGACTCCAGTCCTCTCCTGCTCTTCACCAGTCAGAGTCCACGTGTTTGTTTGTTTGTTTGTTTGTTGGAACAAGTGTCCAGACCTATCGTTGGAACTTTCCCTGAATTGGGCTTCTGACTTAGAAGTCAGTGACAGGGATCCTGGGGAGAACCCGGTGACAGACAGAGCGCTGACAGTGGGGTGAGAAGAGAAACAGAACATGAGGCTGGGTGGGGAAGGGGCCTGAGCATGAGAGAAGCAAGGTGTGTCCCAGGTGAGGAGGAAGGAGGCTGCTTCTATTTTAAAAGATTTTTTTTTTTCTTTTTTTTTGCAGAAGCTGTTATATCCTCCAGGTTGCTGACTTGTGTTTTGATTTTCCCTTTAGGAAACGATTTGGGGAGGAAAATGTGATTTTGTCAGACATAAAGAAACCCCCCAATTATGTCTTACGTCATGGTAAGTGATCGATAAGCCTTGCTGCTATATTTATCTTTAATTTTCAAAGTGTGGTTAAAGATATGGTTCATGGAGTCAGTGCGCGCGACAGCCCCTATCCAGGTATGTGGATCAAAGAAAGTTATCGAGACACATTGTGCCACTTAAAAGTATTTGATGTTTCTAATGCTTTTAACCACTTGAATTTTTTTTGATTTTTTTTTTTTGGGGATATTTTTTGATATTTCTAATGCTTTTAACCACTTGAATAGCAGCAGCTATTAAATCATTTGATGTTTCAAAATAATATCTTTTGATATAATTTAGAGTAATATCTTTGGAATAAAAACTTGGATTCCTGTCTTTTGAATTTTTAGATAACTTACTGGCTCAGAGTAGACAAACAGATCAAGTTCTGTGATGAGGAAAAAGAACTTTAAAAACTTGGAGATATTAATTGGGATGTTATAAGGTAGAATTGCTCTTAAGCTATGGCACGCACACACAAAAATACTCAAGCTCCTCTTGTGAAGTTGTCTACTGCCTCATAAGCATTCCATCCTGTCTGTCAGTCCTTCCTGGTTCAGAGTTGGCCTTTTTCTATGTGTCCTGGGCAGATTAGCAAGCTGCTGGGGGGTGGGGGTGGTCTTCCATTGGCCTTGAGCAGAATCGTCTCTGCCTCCTGTGTAATTAGATATGGAGAACTGATGACTTAGGATTCTTCTATTTCTTTTGAAATCTGCAGCTTGAAAGCAGAATGAGGTGACCAGGGAGCTGGAGTTGGCATCAGCAGTGACGCCTAGGGAGGGGGTGGCAGATGCCCAGTGGTGACCCGACTTTTTCCACTTGTTTCTGTTTGACCCCTGGCAGCTGCTGAACTTCTCTGTGCCTCAGGTTCCTCACTGGTTAAATGTGTCTACCTCCAAGGCTATGAGAAGGTGAACTACACCTGATGCTCAGTTCCTTGTAGGAGCACCAGCTATTATTACCTGCGGATCCCAGCGGGATTCTCCAGGTGTGTGGGCTGCTTGGCTCCTCAGATCCCCACCTGCTCGCCTGTGTTCTGTAGGCCCCTTCATTTATGCCGATGTCCTGGATTACAAGCGGCTCCGGGAGATCGTGGTCAACCACCGCATCACCTGGCTGTTCCATTACAGCGCTTTGCTCAGCGCCGCTGGAGAGGCCAACGTGCCCTTGGCACGAGCCGTGAACATCACTGGTGAGTGTCCAGCCCGCCTGGTCCGCTCTCCCGCTCCTCACTCCTCGGTGAGAGAGGTTCTGATGACCCTGCCCCTCAGGGCTGCACCACGTCCTGGACATCGCGACTGAGTACCACCTGCGCTTGTTTGTGCCCAGCACCATCGCGGCTTTTGGACCTACTTCTCCCCGAAACCCAGCCCCTGAGCTCTGCACCCAGAGGCCCAGGACCATCTACGGGGTGTCCAAGGTGCACATGGAGCTCATGGGAGAGGTAAGCACCCCTGGGAGGCTGCTGCCCTGCGGCGGGTCTGTTCCTTCAGTTTCCTTTCCCACTCTGCCTGGAGTGACCGAGTGAGCACCTGCTGATTTCGTCCTGGGGCGCTTGCCCCTCCCCTGCCCCGCCCCCAGGGACGTTTACCTCCCTGCTGTGTTTGCCAAGTGGCAGGCACCTAAGGACCCCCTGTGGCCTGGCACTTCCTGAACGGTAAGTGGCTCCGAAGCCTTTGCTTGCTGTAGCCCTGTTCCTGAGCACCATTGTTCTAGGCGACCAGTGCCCGTAGTTATTGGTGATGACTTTGTGTTCTGGAAAACCTCAAGCTTTTTTTTTCTTTCCCTACTCTGTCTTTATATCTCTATAGTATTTTTTTCTTTTTTTTGGTAGGGATTGAACCTAGGGGTGCTCATCCTCTGAGCCACATCCTCCAGCCCTTTTATGTATTTTATTTAGAGACATAGTCTCACTGAGTTGCTTAGGGCCTCACTAAGTTGCTGAGGCTGGCTTTGCACTCTCAGTCCTCCTACCTCAGCCTCTGAGCTGCTGGGATCACAGGTGTGCACCAGGTGCCTGGCCTCTATAGTAAATTCGAGTCAACATCCGATCCTTTGGCTGCTGGGTCTGGCCATTGCTCTGGCCTCTGCCCTCCCCTCCGATCTTTGCCAGGCTGCATGAGCAGGTGAACCCTTCAGGCTCAGGACAGTGAAAGGTAGCAGACCCCTGCTGGAGGCTGGGTTGTTGTTGGCAGAGTTGCTGGGTCACCACGACCATGATTCTCTGGGATAAAGACAGAAGAGTGTTCAAGATGAGTGAATGACTCTAGGAAGTTCTAAACTCTTCATTTTCTTTAGGAATATTTTAATATAGCTGTATGGAATGATATTCAGAAAAAGAAAAAAACTTAAAAAATTTTTTTGGCTGTGTTCTGATTTAAAGATCCTTTTCTGAGTCAGCTGTCTCTTTCTCATAGTACTATTATTACCGGTACGGGTTAGATTTCCGCTGCCTGAGGTACCCTGGAATCATTTCTGCTGACTCGGAGCCTGGGGGAGGAACAACTGGTAAGAAGGGTTTCTGATTTCTTTTATATGTAAGATAGGCTCACTTATTGCCGGGAAGCATCTTCTTGGTGGTGAACGGCCCTGTCTCTAGTGTGTAAGGAGCACCTGCAGTTTCTTTGCCTTCTCCCAGGTGTGTGCTCTTGTGCACAGCAGACCCTATCGACTTGCCCTTGCTCAGGGCACATGCAGGAGCTGGCAGTCAGCTTGGCATTGCCACCACAGTGCTGGGTGAGGACACTGCTCGAGGACAGGTGTGTGACTCGCCATGTAGAAGACCCCCATCAGCTTCCTTGAATACAGCCCTTGTTTCTTAATAGAGAACAGCTGGCTGGAATGGACCCTGCACGTTGCACATTTGAAAAGGGCCTAAGTAGTGCTGTTTTGGACTCAGGCGTGCATGACATTCAGCAACCGTCATGTCGGGGATCCTCCCCATACAGTGGTCCTGAGGTGTAGTATAAAAGCTGCTTGACAAAACCTGAGGGACTTTAAAGGTGACTTTGGTTTTGGTCACTTTAGAAAAGCTCCTACCTTCATGTGGAGCCTCTTCAAGTGTGGCTCAGGGGCCTCTGAGCATCCTTGAGATTCTTTCAAGGAATCCAGGGGTCAACACTACCCATACTAGTACAGGGACATTATTAGCCACTTTCCTTCCCCCGCTCAAGCCAGGAGTTTCCCAGAGGTGTGTGCTACAGCAGAACAGGCTGAATGTGGAAGCTGGTAGATGCTTCAGCTGTCTCCTGCTAAACCCCAGAGTTTTGTTTCTTTCCTTCCTTCCTTCCTTCCTTGTACCAGGGATTAAACTCAGGGGCACTTAACCACTGAGCCACAACCCCAGCCCTTTTCTGTATTTTATTTAGAGATAGGGTCTTGCTAGGTTGCTTAGGGCCTCGCTAATTTGCTGAGGCTGGTTTTGGACTCACAATCCTCCTGTCTGAGCCTCCTGAGCAGGTGGGATTACAGGCGTGCGCCACTGCACCCGGCTCCAGAGTTTCTTAAATTGTACAACAGATTGTTCTTCTCAGTAAACTTTCTTTGTTTGAAAATGATGTTCTTTTTCCCATAAAATATCACACATATCAATATGTAATAGGTTATTCTTGTCATTTTAGAACTTACTGGTTTACATTCTAAAAATTTTCATTTACCTATGTCACACAGTAAATCTTGATAGAGCCTGCATGGGTCAAATCTCTGGGAGTCCTACATTTTTAAGAGCCTGAAGAGGTTCTGGGACTAAAACATTATAGAGCTGCTGCCTTGGTCCAAGAGGCTCCTGCATGGTTTTGACATAAGAAAAACCCACAGACGGATTCTCTTTCAGACTACGCAGTCCATATTTTCCAAGAGGCCACAAGGAGGGGCAAATTTGAGTGCAACCTGAAGGCCAGCACCAGGCTTCCGATGATGTACATCAACGACTGCCTCAGGGCCACTCTGGAGGTCATGGATGCACCCGCAGAGTCTCTCTCCATGAGGACCTACAACATCAGTGCCATGAGCTTCACCCCTGAGGAGCTGGCCCAGGAGGTCCGCAGGCACCTGCCGGAGTTCCAGATCACCTACCACGTGGACCCTATGCGGCAGGCCATAGGTGGGTCAACTACTGCCAACCAGCACAGTCAAAACTGAGCTTTGGCGTGCACCATGAGTCCTGAGGATGTCAGCCGGGGAAGCTCTCACCCCAGGGCCGAGATGCGTGCTACAGAATTAGCTGCTGTTGAGCTGGTTAGCAGATGCTTTGATTTTTGAGATATGATCTAAGTGGGTAAAATGATTCCATTCCAAGGGAATGGCTCAACAGCATCTTACAGATTAAATGCAAAACAAGGGGAAAAGGAAGCAACTGAGAAAGTATGGGAGCAGCCCTGGGTTTTCACATACTCTAACCGCCACTTTTTTATTTAACTTTCCTCGCTGTGAGGTTTTGCTGGGTACAGTGGTGCATGCCTGAAATCCCAGTGGCTCTGGAGGCTGAGACAGGAGGATCACAAGTTCAAAGCCTCAGCAACTTAGTGCGGCACTAAGCAACTCAGCAAGACCCTGTCTCTAAACAAAATTAAAAAAAAAAAAAAAAAGGCTGGGGATGGGGCTCAGTGGTTGAGTGTCCCTGTTCAATCTTTGGTTAATTTTATATATAGATTTAAGATATAGATATCTTATATATAATATATGATATAATATATATTATATATGTGATATAATATATATGTGATAAAATATATGATATATTATATATCATATATTTATTTATATATATGTGTATATATATTATATATATATATGAGAGAGAGGGGTTTTAACATGAAAATCAGTGTCAGACGGTAGGTGTCTAGTCTAGTCTGACCTTCTAAGAGGGTGACTGTGTGTGTATAGTAGTTGTTCTACTTTTTTTGTTCCTTGTACAATCAATCTTCACATAAAACGCTGTAGAACTTTGGCAAATCCAGAGTCTGAATAACCTCTCTCTCTAGCGGATAGCTGGCCCATGAACTTGGATGACAGCAATGCCCGGAAGGACTGGGGGTGGAGACACGACATTGATCTTCCAGAGTTGGTGACAAAGATGCTGAACTTCCATGGTTTTGACACCAGAGTTGCTCAGACCAACTGAGGCTTCAGAGAAGGGGCCCTTGTGTCCCTTCTGCCTGGGGAGGACACACAGGACCCCAGGGAACCTGCATTCTTTAGAGTTGAAGGGCTGATTGGACTACGTTTCGGCAGCTCATTTGAACTACTGGGTGGAGGGTGGAAGTAGTTTAAGCATTTCTAAGATGTTGTAGGTTTGGAGGGAGGGCTTCTCGACCTTTGCTGGGTGCCTAAACGGGTCCAAATGCTCACGCGGCAGAGTCCACAGAGTGGTAGCGACAAGGTGACCATTTCTGGGAAGGTGGAAGTATGTAATGTTTGTATTGAATGAAAGCCAGTTTACATATCACTCCTAAGACGCCATTATTCTCTTGACCATAGAACAAAGATCACATTTTAAAAACTTTCAAAGACACGTTCACTATTCTGCATCATCCCACCAGAACACAAAACTTGTGTTTTGTGTGAGCTTGATGTGTGAGACGCATGATCACTGCGTTCCAACTCTTCAGAGGTTATCACTTCTAATTTAACCTGCTGCAAGAGGTACAGCTGCAGGAAATCAAGAATATCTATGAAGATGTAGCAAGAGAAGAGTAGCCCTCTCATTCTGACCCCCTCCTGTCAGTGAGCAAGGAGGGATCTACCAGTCTAGAGCTCCTGAGCTGGCCCTGTCTCATCTCCGGGGAGTTTGTCTAAGGGTGCAGATTTCTGGGCTCTACCCAGCTGACTAAGCGGTGGGAGCAATCCAATTATGGGTATTTTGATAACGGGAAGAATTAAAAGGTGTTATATAGATCATGTGTTGATGAAAATAAAGTCAATTATTATGCATTTGGAATTGAATTTTGAATTGTTAATGTGAGTTTTTTGGAGGTATTCCTGGGTTTAAATCTATTTGACCTTTAACTGGAGAACTTTTTGAGTCATTAGTTCTATCAATATAGCTTTTTTTCCACCTAGTGTAAGTTTACAAGTGTAGACTATGAACTTCTTTAATAGCGTTATTGGATGTAGCTCACATAAAATACATTCATTTAAGATTATGGTTCATCAGTTTTCAATGGTAGAGTTGTACATCCATCAATACAGTATAATTTTAGGACATTTCAACATCCCATAAAGAAACTACAGATATGCCCTCCCCTGCTCCTGTGTCTGGATTTGCCACCTCCGGAATGCGGTCTTCTGTGAGTGGCTTCCTGGATGAAGCATGCTCTTCCTGAGGTTCATCCATGTGGCAGAACTTGGATTGTCTTTGTTAAAAAATGTTCCACTGTATGGATAGACGGCATCTTGTTTATCCCTTCCATTGAGGGACAATCATCAGGTCCTTGGCCGTTTTTAGCTTTGAAGGGGAGATAAATGCTGTGAACATTGTGTAGATACTTGGGTTTGGAAGCTACTTTATTTCTTATTGTTTATAGGTTGAAAGTAGTTCTTTAGTTCATGTAACTTATTCTCAATTATTAGAACAAGAAGTTAATTTTTTGCTCCTCTGAGGAGGGAAGAAGCAGCTAATGGGTGACTTGTGCTCTTAGGCTCTGGTTCCTGATTTCCACCCAGTTCCTCAGAGAACCTTGTCTTAGGGCCTTTTGTGGGATTTGTTCTGAATGGCTTCCTTTAATCTTTTTTGACAATTCATATTACACATATAGAGCACAACTTTTCATACCTCTGGTTGTATTCAAAGTATATTCACACTAATTCGTGTCTTCATACATGTACTTTGGATAATGATGACCACCACATTCCATCACCTCATCTAACCCCCTGCCCCCTCCCTTCCCCTCCCACCCCTCTGCCCTATCTAGAGTTCATCTAATCCTCCCATGCTCCCCCTCCCTACCCCACTATGAATCAACCTCCTTGTATCAGAGAAAACAATCTGCATTTGTTTTTTTGGAGTTGGCTAACTTCACTTAGCATTATCTCCTCTAACTCCATCCATTTACCTGCAAATGCAATGATTTTTATTCCCTTTTATTGCTGAGTAATATTCCATTGTGTATATATACCACATTTTTTTTTTACCCATTCATCTACTGAAGGGCATCTAGGTTGTTTCTACAATTTAGCTATTGTGAATTATGCTGCTATAAACCTTGATGTAGCTGTGTCCCTGTGGTATGCTGTTTTTAAGTCCTTTGGATGTAGATAGAGGAGTGGGATAGCTGGGTCAAATGGTCAAATGGGTCAAATGATCTCCATCATGTGGGATTAGGCCTCAACTTCCTTAATAAGACTCCTATAGCACAAGAATTAAAATCAAGAATCAATAAATCAATAAAATCAAGAATCAATAAAAAGTTTCTTAGCAACAAAAAGAAAAAGAAAAAGAAAGAATCTGTGAGGTGAATAGAGAGCCTACATCCTGGGAGCAAATCTTTACCCCTCACACATCAGATAGAGCACTAAACTCTAGGGTATATAAAGAACTCAAAAAGCTAAGCACCAAAAAAACAAATAACCCAATCAATAAATGGGCCAAGGACCTGAACAGACACTTCTCAGAAGATGATATACAATCAATAAATATATGAAAAATGTTCATCATCTCTAGCAATTAGAGAAATGCAAATCAAAACTAAGATATCGTCTCACTCCAGTCAGAATGGCAGCTATTAAGAATACAAACAACAATAAGTGTTGGTGAGGATGTGGGGGAAAAGGCACACTCACACATGCTGGTGGGACTGCAAATTGGTGCAGCCAATCTGGAAAGCAGTATGGAGACTCCTTGGAAAGCTGGGAATGGAACCACCTTTTGACCCAGTTATTTCTTTAATTTTTCGAAATCTATAGAAGCACCTCAGGATGGCCAAGAAGAGTGGAAATTGAAGGCTGCAGTCTCCAGGGACCATTCTTACTGGCACTTCACCCTCTAGACTAAAGCCAGAAGCTAAGACCCCTTTCCGTCCCAGGGTAGCAGGGGAGGACGCAGTGTTTTACTGGCAAAGGCTGCCTTTCTGTGGAAGTAATCTGAAGGGACACTTGGAAGGAAAGAGGGGGCTTAGTTTATCCCTCCATTTCCCTCTCTAGAGGTGACCATGACAAGATACATAGTTACATAAAATCAATCTTAAAATGAATGATTGAAGACTGTTTTATTAAGGATTCAAGCTACCCTGTCAATATTGAATTTTGGCCATGTGAGGGTTCACATAACTGTAGGAAGCAGTTTTCAACATTTCCATTCAGTAAAGACAATTCATATTTCCCTGTGTGCGTAATCCCTTACTTTCCTAAAGCACAAATGTTGTGTTCATGACTTTATTTAATAACATAGGTCAGCAGCTTGAATAGACCCACCACATTTATTTTAAAAGCTGCATAACTTTTCATAGACTGAATGTACCAGAATATATTTAACTGACTTACTAATTCCGGACTCTCTAGTCTTTACTATCACAAATGAAACTGTAAAGAACTGGAAGAGCCTAACAGTCTCTGGGACAGAGCCTTTACATCCATGTAACTGTGAACTCTTTAAGGGACAAGTCTCCTCCCCCTTTTTCTACTATAATAATTTATTGAATGTAAAGAACTCACCTAAAAACAATGGTATAAAGAGCATTTTCCCATGAAAAGACCTACATGGAATAAATATCTTACATTTCTCAAATCATGTTTACAGTAGACAGCAGCTGACTTGGGAGTGGACTGACTACTATTTGGGGGTCCTTTCATTATGACTATGAGGTACATGGTCAATGTCCACATTAACAAGATGAAGTGGTCCTGTCGAAGCTTCCCATTTTGAAGCCTGATTGTGTGAAGGAATAGCTGGACATCATCAGGACAACGGGACAGCAGAGTCACAATTCATCAGTCTCCATGAAGTCAGAGAACATGCTGTCAGGTTGATGAATGCTCCGAATGGGAATGGAAGATTGAGAAAGGAAGAAAGCCCAAGTCCCCAGCATACTTTAAAAGTGTTTAATTACTGTTCACGAACACCCATCATATATATGCCCAGAGCCGGTTCCCTTGGCACCCCTGGGTCGGGACCACCGAGCCTGTGGACCGCGTTCATCTTATTCCCAGCTCTCTTATGAGGTCTCTTCTAAGCCGAGGTCCAAGGAACCCCTGAGTAACCTAGTGGGTTTGAAAGTGCCAGGTGACACCAATGTCCTGTTCTTTCCCTGCTGACTCTTGCATCTGTGAATATAAGCTGACCTGGCAGGCTAGAGACCCACGAGTCTTCCAAACTTGTACGAAACTCTGAAAATCTGATTTCGGAAGGTTTGATCTATGCACCTGGGAGAGAAATTAATCCTGGCTGTCATTTCGCTGCAAATTGTGTAACCCTAACACAGTCATGTCCTATCTTGATTCTGTTCCCTTCTGTAAAGGACCATGAGAGTGCTGACTCTGCAGGGCTGCTTCTCCCCACCCCAAAACTGTGACTTCAATCAAGAAATTGTACTTAATTTTTTTCTAATTAAAAATTTTAAGTTGGACACATTTGAAAAATGTCTATAAACATGTAAATTATGAAGCGTATTAACAAAAGAGCTGTGCTGAAGAATCGACCATTCCTATGGCTACCTGTCCTCAACCACCTGTATGGACTTCCAACCTGTGAAATAGGTAGAACTCTAGTGGAAGAGTTTGAAAACTTAGTTTTCTTGTTAAGTCACATCATGGTTTTGGGAGGAAAAAGCCCAAACATTTGCTAAATATCTGCCATATGCTTTGAAACTAACTTTGCAATGTTTACTAACTTCTGGAAATGAACTGCTCAGCAGGCAGATTTATTCAGTCTTAAAATAGATGGGCATCTGAGGGGGAGAAATGACTGGCTTTAAGAATCTTTCTGTTTTATTAAGGATTCAAAGCTTTCCTATCAGTGTTAACTGTTGGCCGTGTGAGGGTTCACGTAACTGCATGAAGCAGTGTTCAACCTTTCCATTTAGTACAGATAATTCATATTTCCCCGGAAAGAGTCCTGGCTGCTGTTAATACTGTTCCTTATTTTATGTTTTAGTAAGTGCTCTGCTTTCCTATCCCTTTTCAAGCAAATATCAAGGAACTTACAATGAATAGAATTTAAAAGCATATCCCTTAGACCTCTCCCAGCCCCAAGAGGAAATCATAAACACTGGTTTTGTTATTTCCCTTCTTCATCCTGAGGAGAAAGTCTTCAGAACCTAAGCAATTTGTTCAACCTCTGAGAAGACAAATAGACAACTTGGGCTTCATCAAAATTAAGAACTTTCACTTCGCAAATGACCATTATAAAAAGATGAGCTGTAGATCAGGAGAAAACCTTTTCAAGCCACACACCTGGCAAAATTTAATATTCATGATAGATTAGGAACCTTCAAAATTCAACAGTATAGATGGGTGTGGAGGTGCACACCTATAATCCCAGTGACTCGGGAGACTGAGGCAGGAGAATGGCAAGTTCAAGGCCAGCCTCAGTGACTTATTGAGATCCTGTCTCAAAATGAAAAATAGAAAGGGCTGGGGATGTGGGCCAATGGTAAACATTCTCTATGTGGGTTCAATCCTTGGTACCAACAAACAAGGCAACTGTACAAAACCCCAAACAATTCAATTAGGAAGCAGGATAAAGACTGGAAAGTTGTTCACAGAAGAAGATACACAGATGGCTATTAAGCATGAAGGGCATTCAACATCATTAGCTGTTAGAAAAATGCAAATTAAAGCCACAATGAGGTACCACCACACACCTATGAGAACGACTAAATCAAACAGTGGTGAGGACCTCATGGGTGGACAAGGATGCACAGAAACTGGATCAGGCATACGAGGCCAGCAGGAAGGTAATACAGCCCCTTGGGAGTACAACTTGGCAGTTGCTAAAAAAAAAATAGACTTGCAACTGCTATTAATCCTGGAGAAATGAAAACTTATGATCTCACAAAAAATTATACATACACATTTATAGTGTTTTATTTGTAATAGCCCCAGAATAGAAACAACCCAGATATCCTTCAGTGAGTGGATCAACTGGGTACATCCATTCAGTGGAATAGTACTCAGCAATGAAAGGAACAAGTGGGTGCATTCAACAGCCTGCTTGCCTCTCTGGACAATTGTGCTGAGTGCAAGAGGCCAGTCCCTAAAGGCCACAAACCACATACGTTCATGTATATAATACTTTAAAATGACATTAAAGAAATGGAAAACAGATGGTTGGTTGCCAGAGGTCAGGAAAAGGGGGTGAGAAGGGCGAGAAAGGCTGTGGCTCTCGGGGCAGCGTGGGCTTCTTGTGGTGGTGGGTGGCTGGGTGGCTTCTGTATTGTGACCATGTTGTTGTCAATGTCTAGGTTGTGATATCATCTTGTAGTTTTTAAAATGCTACAATTTGGCTAAAGGGCACAGCGTATCCTTTTGATCATCACAATGCATGTGAATCCAACACTCCTTGAAGAGTCCAGCGGAGAGGCGTGACGCTGACCTACTACTTGGGACCATTTGCTTAACCGCTCCTCGCCAGCCTCCTGCCTCCCCTGCTCCTCAGCCCTCTCTGGCCTCCCCCTGCAGGTGACTGGGGGCCTCCTCCCAGCCTTGCAGGGGTAGGGCCTAGGCTCCACTTGGCACGTGGGAGCTGGCATGTGGCCGAGGTGGATGGCAGTGTTTCCCGTGGCATTTGTAACAGTAGACCAGGTATTTCCCAAACCTTCTGCTTGGCAGGCAGCTTCCTTCCAGGTTGTTGGGGTTTTTTTCTTTTCCTTCTGCTCCTGTTGAAAACTCCAGATTGCTGGCTTCTCTGGCATCCGGTCCGGGATACTTGAGGCAAGAAGGAAATGCAGACAACCCGTCCCTGGGTTTTTCTCCTGATCCTGGAATCCTCAGCCAATCTTCCTTCATCTCGCCTGTGTTTTCCTTCTTAAAGGAAGAGAGACTTTCCTTCAGCCTTCTTAGAGGAATAGGGAAAGGTAAGTATATTCCGTCTTCCTGGGTATTGGGCTACTTTTAATTTATTTCATTTATTTTAAATTTCACTATTTTCTTTGGTGCTGGTGATTGGACCCAGGGCTTCACACCTGCTAGGCAAGCGTGCTACCACTGAGCTACATTTCCAGCCCTAATTAACTGAGCAATGAACAACCCCAAATGAAATTTATATTAATAACATCTCAACAGATGAAGCAAAAGCATTTGAAAGACCCAACTTCGCAACCCTGTAAGATATCTGAAAATAATGCAGGCAATCCTCATCGGTGGACGTGCAGCCAGCCGTTCACCAAGCCTGTCCAGTTCTGCCTCTGTTAATAAGTTCACTTTGTCTTTCCTCATTGTGTGTGTGGGATGTGTGTGTGTGTGATGAGCGCATGCTCTTTTAACTCTTCTTTAATGAACTAACATCTTACTGTCTCCCTCATTAATTGATGAGTTAAATACAATATTCATTTATTTTATATTTGTACGAGAGTAAAGATTTGATCTTAAAAATAAAAAGTGTTCATCGGCAGTTTTGGAGGTCTTCCACAGAGATGCCCGTGGTCCAGCTGGAGCTCAGCTGTCTGTCCGGGAAGAGCACATCTCTTCTGGTGGAACTGGACATACCTTTCCAGGTCTCCAGAGGGAATCTCGGCAGCAAGAGAACTTGAACTTCACAGATTCTGCTTCTCAGTTTTGGCCCCAGCGTCTCTGCAGATCCTGGTGTTTTTAAGTCTGGTTCCCAGAGGCTGGAAAGCAACTCCCCTGGGGAAGCATCGAGGGGATTTGGCTTCCTGTTGCGTGACAGATGACAGAGGATCTGTCTTTTTTCTATGTGCCTGTTTTTAGCTGAAATCATTGAAGAATTTTATGCCCATTAGGAAGAACAGCCCTTTAAAATCCTGTGCACGGCCACCTTGTGACTCTTGTGCTTCTTCTATAACTTGTTCTTGACCTACAGCCGGAGTTGCAGAGACAAGACTTCTATCCCCTGACGTATGCCGCTGCAGGATCATGGTGACACGTTGGGTTGCTGCACCCCTTACATTCGTGGAGCTCTGTTCTGTCGAGTTTACAGATAAATAAATGTTCATGTAAATCGAATAGTCCCAGAATTCCCTCAAAATAAGGAAATTCAATTTCTAGAGCCAATTTAGAAACATCTTAGGATCCAAGCTCACATAATTAAGAATAGTCCTTGAAAAAAGAGGCTAGTTTCATAATTTTAACTTAAAAGCCATGTCACTTCTCTTATTTATCAGTGTATAACATATTTTATATGCATATATTTTATTGGTTTGTCTTTCCTAAATTTATATAAGCTAATTCAACAAATAAGCTATTACTTGATGTTACATAACATTTAAGATTATTAGATCTGGAAATCTGTGTCCACCTAAATTCAATCAGCATGCTGACAAAATTTTTCTTCCAACAGTAATGATACTTTGGTAGTGTCACCGCTGTTTCCCGGTGACGAGTCCTTGCTTCCCGGTTGCTGAAGTATAACACCAGAGAAGCAGGCCCAGGCAAGTGTAGAGTGGAAAGAAGAAGCTTTATTAAAGACAGCAGAAAAGACTCCTCCCCGGAGGAAGAAGGGGACCCAAGAGGTGGAATCCGTGGAAGGGGGAGGTCTTCCCTTTTTTACAGCTAAGGTCTACTTTCAGATTTCCTGCATTCCTGTCGCAGGCATTCCTGTCCTTTGTTCTGTTATCTTGCAGTGATGGAATGTAGGTGGGAAGATCCAAAAGGTGAGGACAGGTGGGCTGGAGGAGTAATCTGAGCAGGAAGGGCCTGGGGCGGCTGTTGATTAGCACCTCCCCGTTTGCTGGGAGCTGCTCCATTAACAGTTCCTTAGGATGGGCTCTGGGCCTTGGGGACATGAACATTTCAACTACCCCAAGTGCTGCTCTGCTTTCCTGGGCTCCAGTCTCTATAATGGCCTCCATTTTATTTATCTTACTCGATGTTAGACCCGATTTACCTAACTACACTAACTACCTATCTGTAAATCTGGCTTCAGTAGCTGGAAGGTCTTTTCCTGAAGCTGGGAGTCAATTGAGGTGATTGGTGGCTCATCACCAGGTACCTAGACGACATCTAAATACTGTACAATGACAAAACATTGACTACTAGAGTAGAAAGTAGAAGCTTTATTAAATAAAATTTTGAGTTTGCGGATCGTTGCGTCTTGGCGCTGTCCTGGGGAAGTGAGCGGCTGTAGGTGGCTGTGTGTGGAGCCACCTCGCTGTTCTGCGAAGACGCTCAGTTCTCACGCATCCACGGTGGGCTCTGCCCCGGGAATAGAAGGCATTTTGGTTCAAGTTATAAGAATTAGTGGGTGGGCGGAGCCAAACAGGAATTCATGGTGACAGACACACAGCTGTGCTTGAGCTTTCCTTTTTCAAGGAAAGAACTTTTGTTTCTCCCTCCCCTAAAGCAGGGGATTCCCAATTCTTCGGCGTCGTCTTCAGACCACAAAGTGGACGCTCCCTGCTTTCCTTTCAGGCTGCTCTGGAGGTGCATCTTACACAGCTAAGCCCACTTTGGGGTCCGCTGCTCAGAGGACCTGGAGCCACCAAGAAGACGCAGCGGTCTTCTTTGCACATCTGCCTCCCAAGGGACCTTGAACTCTGCTGCCGGTGGAGTGTGCTCAGCTCCTCTGGAAAAACACGAGTTCGGAAGACAACCGGGTCCAGAGCTGAGCGGTCACATCTGTTTTGGAGGATTGCTGCTGGGAAGAGGAAACCAGAGGGCTCGCCTGACGCCATGCCTTCCACTTGACTTTCCCTCTCGGGGAGCCTGGCTGGCCAGCACGAGAGGGCACACTCAGAGCCGGGACACCCGTCACAGACACTAAGCGTTTGTCTGCTCCACCTCGGGGACAGCTTGCCAGCTGTCGTCCATGCAGCCATGCATCTGCCCCGTGGAACCGAGTCCATCCAGTTACTAAACGAGTTCGTCCGGCTCTTGCTCTTGCCATATACCGATGCCCTATCCATCTCCTTGGCTTGGGAACAGCTGCCTTGCACGAACCCTGCAAGAATCAGGACACCAGCGTCCACTCAGGGAAGCTGCAGAAACCACTCTCACCTGTGATGGCAGCCAGCCAGCGCGGGGCAGAGCTGGGGCTGCAGTTGCTAGCAGGGACTGTGTGTAGGTAAAGGTGGGTCTGAGGAGGCCCAGTGAGAGAGAAAGGAAGAGAGAGAGAAAGAGAGAGAGAAAGAAAGCTAATATTTCTGCAACATTTAGTTGTAGGTTGGGGATACGCTCGGGCAGAAGGTTGCCAGGAGATGGAGGTCTAGAGAGGGAAGAGAACATTCGGGAAAGGAGAGGGCGACCAGGCCAAGTCTTACAGCTCTGTCCTCAGAATCTGGGGGACAGAACTCAAGGATCCAATTAGGAGGGGAGGGGGCTTCAAGCAGTAGCCTTACAAATGGCTTAAGGAGAGCAGATCGTATCCTCCCAGGCAGCAGGATGCTCAGGGAGGCGAGAGGAGACTCCCTGGAGCTGGGCATAGAGACTCTGCTGGGGCCAGTGTAGGGGGCTCAGGTGCGGGCCTGGAGAAGCAGGAACCAGCCAGGGAGAGGGCCCAGGAGGACTGGGGGGGGGAAGGGCAGTAGCTCAGGGAGCAGAGAAGGGAGTAGCAGCCCTGGCCTGATGCCAAGCAGCCTTTCAACCTCCTCATGGTTTGGGTTCTTTTTCTTTCCTTGTTTCCTCCCTCCCACCCTCCCTCCCTCTCTCCCTCTGTCCCTCTGTCCCTTCCTTCCTTCCTTTTGAACCCAGGGGCACTTAACCACTGAGCCACATCCCCAGTCTGAAGCTCTTTTTCACACCAAGAGTTTTTGGGAATACAGAACAAGCAATGCCATTAATAAAACAACTGGCTTATGACCAAGCGAATCGTTGGTGCAGAGATATCATTAGACCATGGAAACATGAAGATTTAAACACATATATTAAATTATGTAGAGACATTAATGAACAAGAGCAAGTCGTGGCAGCTGCAGTCAAACAGGCTTTAGATGCCAGAGACATTAATGAACAAGGGCAAATTATGGCAGCTGCAGTAAAACAGGCTTTAGATGCCAGGCCAAGAACATGCTACAATTGTGAACAAACAGGACATTTTAAAAGGAATTGCCCCATAGGAGGAGGGTTTAACAAAACTAGGTATCAAAGGAGTAGAATACCGGGTATTTGCCCACGATGCCGTAGAGGGAGACATTGGGCTAATGAATGCCGTTCTCAAACCACCATAGAGGGTACTCCATTATCAAAAAACGAACAAGGACCAGGTGTTTATCCACGATATCGTGGAGAAAGGCATCAGGCTCCATTGCCAAAAAATGGACAGGGGGGCCCAGTGCTCCGGGGCCCAAAACCACAAATATACGGAGCACTGGAGGAACCCAGCAACACCATCAGGGTAGTGCCCAGGACACATTGTCCACCAGATCCCTCATCAGACAAACCAGAGGGAGCGCAGGGTTGGACATCTGCGCCTCCGCCAGAGCAGTACTAACTCCAGAGATGGGAGTTCAAATCATTCCCACAGGGGTAAAAGGACCTCTTCCCAAAGGAACAGTAGGCTTATTATTGGGACGCAGCTCTTCTACTCTAAAAGGACTTATGATAAGTCCTGGGGTAATTGATCCCGATTATGAAGGTGAAATAAAAATTATAGCCAGTTCTCCAAAGGGTATATCAGTAATTTCACCAGGAGATAGAATAGCACAGTTACTAATAATACCCAGCCTACATGATAAATTTTCCAGTCGTGCTGTAGAAAGAGGTTCCAAGGGATTAGGCTCCACAGGTGTAGATTGGGCTATGCTTTCTTTAAATTTAGATTCTCGCCCCATGCTAAAACTAAATATTCAAGGACATGAATTTAATGGGCTACTGGATACAGGTGCAGACCTTAGCATCATCTCTCGTCAAGAATGGCCAAAACATTGGCCATTACAACAAGCCACTCAAACGCTTTGAGGCCTAGGAGTGGCGACTAATCCCCATAGAAGTGCAATGGTATTAGATTGGAAGGATCCTGAAGGATGTGAAGGAACTATACAGCCATATGTATTGGATCATCTTCCCGTAAATTTATGGGGACGAGATGTCCTAGATCAATTAGGTTTGACATTAACAAATAACATCAACCAAAATGCACCCACTATTATGGCTAGACAAGGTTTTAGGAAAGGAAAAAGATTAGAAAAACAAGAACAAGGTATAGCACCAAGCCGAAGGGGCCCCAGCAAACTTCCAGCTGCCAGCAAACTTCCAGCTGCCAGCTGATGATTGGCTCACAGCGGCCCCAGCAACTTCTAGCTGCCAACTGATTGGCTCCTCTGCGGTGATGCTCATTGGGCTGTTTCCCTGCCCTTTCAGACCATGGAGCTGCTCATTGGGGGACTTTTTTTGGCTCCGCCCATGCGACCCAGCCAATCGGCCTCAAGAGCAGGAGGATTGTGGGAGGTGGAGAGGCTTGTGGGAAGCCGGTGGTGGCAGTTGGGCTCTGAGGGTTTTTCCTGAGGAGCTGTTTTGTTTGGTGTGTGTGGTTCTAAAAATAAAGTTCGTTTCTTTTGACAAGTGGCTCCTGGGCTCCAGGAGAGGACAGCCGGGCCTGGGTGGAGAGGAGGGGCCTTTGACACTCCCCAGCCCAGGAAATGCGTCCTGCCCCGCAGTCCTGGCACTCCTTGGATGGCTCTCCTACAAACCAAGTCAAGTGGAAGATGACAGGTCTGCAGGGTTCAGGGGCTTCCCAGGTGGGGTCTCCCATCCTGCATGCAGCCCTGTAGGCCTGTGTAGAGGTCTCAGCCCCCACTTGCCATCTTCAGAGATTCTTGAAAGCCTTGATACAGAGGTTCGGCAAGTGGACCGTGCAGCTCAGCCCTCATCTCAGACTGTGATGTTAGGTGTTCAACGAGCGCGCGTTGGATTGAATTGAAGCCAAGCCAGAGATTTTTTTTTTCCAGTCTAAGAATTGAACCCCTGGGCTCTCTACCATGGAGTGACACCTGTAGCCCCTTTATTTCATTTCCTTTTGAGACAGGGTCTTGCTAAGTCACATAGGTTGCCCTTGCACTTGTGGTCCTCCCACCTCAGCCTCCAGAGTTGCTGAGTGACAGGCCTGTGCCACTGTGCCTGGCTGGGACTTTCTTTGAAAGACTAAGAGTAGCCTTCAAGTGAAGGAGCCAGGGATATTGCTGTACCTTCATGTTATAACGAAAGAATCCTGCAGCCAGGAGACTGGATTCCAGCCTCAGCCCCATCACTTGTATAACCTAAGTGACAGAGCAAGTCTCTCTTAAGCCTTTTGTGTGTGTGTGTGCTGCTGAGGATGGAACCCAGGCCCTCACACATGCTAGGCAAGTGCTCTACCACTGAGCTACAACCCAGCCCAGAGCTTTTTTGTCATCTGTAAACTCTCCTGACCCCTGGCACCGCAGTTGGCACACAATAAATGTTAGTTGAATGGAAAAGTAAAAACATATCATTAAATGTTGCAGAACTATTAGCTTTCTTTCTCTCTCTCTCTTCCTTTCTCTCGGTA
Organism: Marmota flaviventris; assembly: GCF_047511675.1. NCBI lineage: Eukaryota > Metazoa > Chordata > Mammalia > Rodentia > Sciuridae > Marmota > Marmota flaviventris. Next base: position 172,468,247 of record NC_092500.1, read on the forward strand.
CTGTAGATTGAACCCAGGGGGACTTAAGCACCGAGCCACATCCCCGGCCCTTTTCATTTTTAATTTTGAGACAGGGTCTCACTAAGTTGCTTAGGGCCTTGCTCACTTGCTGAGGCTGGCTTTGAACTCATTTCTTTCTTTTGATACAGGATCTCACTACATTGCCCAAGCTGTTCTCAAACTCCTCAAGTCACCCTTCTGCTTCAGCCTCCAAGTAGTTGGGACTACAGGCGTGTCCCACAGCTTTTGGCTAATTTCCCTCCCTTCTTTCCTGCTCCCCACCCAGCATCCCTCCCTGTGCTGGGGATGGAACCCAGGCCTTGGGCATGATGATCTACCATGAGCCACATTCCCAGCCCTAATTTCTTATTTCTTGATGAGAAATGTCTCAAAAGTGGAAACCTGCCCAATCAGAGTTGGGTTTAGTCATCAGAAATCAAGCTCACACAAATTATCAAAGCTTCTGAAGAGTCACTCAGAGGAGGTGTGTTCTGAAATCTGACAGTGATGATGCTGATATCAAGGTGTGTGGGCAGGTTTCAGCTCTGTTTTGCAACCATCAGTGTCACACCCTTGCTATCTCCATCCTGGGTTCTTTTGAGGATGAAGCAGGACGAGTCCTCTGGAGTCTAGACAGTGAGTCACAGAAAGTGTCCTGGGAAAAGGTTCATCTGCAGAGCACACTCAGTAAGTGATTCCTCCTGCAGCACAAGGTCCCGGATCTATAAACACTAACTTCAGAGCCTACACAGGGGTTTGTTTGGATGTTGGAGTGACGATTTGTCCAAGTCTTGGAAACTCCCTGCTTCTGTCTAACAGCATGAATACTCCTGAGCACTCTGTCATGGGGCCAGAGAGCCAATTAGCTACTTTCCTGGCTCATGGCCTTACTAGTTATCTTTTGTCATATATCAGATTTAATGTGTTTACAACAAAACACACATTAATTGTCTCATAGTTCCTTTGAATTAGGAGCAAGCTACAGCTTGGTTGGTCCTCTGCTCAGGGTCTCCCAAACTGTGATCCAGGGCTGAGTTCTCATCTGGATGCTTGATGGGGACAGAATCTGCTTCCAGGCTCACTCAGGTTGCTGGCCAAATTTATTCTTGTGATTTTATGATGAAGGGCCCTGGTTCCTAGCAGGGTTGTGACTACAGAATACCCACAACTCTAGAGACGACTTCCAGCTCCTAGAGGCTTCTGGAAATTTCTCCTACAAGGAGTTTTCTCACATGCCAACTGTTACATCATGTTAGCAAGAAAAGTCTCAAGTAAGTCTGATAGCAAGATGGCATCTTATATCACTAATCTGTATTAGTCCATTTTTTTGTTACTGTAGCAAAATACCCAAGGCTGGATACTTTACAGAGAAAAGAGGTTTATTTAGCTTACATTTCAGAAGGTTCAAAGGCATGGGTCCTGCATTCATTCACATCTGGTGAGGACCTCATGGATGTATGGCTTCACAATGGCAGAAGCACGTGTGAGAGGAAGAGCTCACATGGTGACACAGGGAGCCTGACCAAGACTGGATCCCATGAGAACCATGTTAATCCCTTCCAAGAACACATGCCCCATGAAATTTCAGGAGAGAGGGCTTTGATCAGAAAAAAAAAAGATCTAACGTGGACAGCTCAAGTATGGGGTGGGAGTTCATCACTTTGCTCCACTCTACCCAGGTGACAGGTAGGCCAGGCAGTGGGTTGTCCACAGCCCAGGTGTCCCTGTGCCAGAGGCAAACAAGGCCGAGTGTATGGCTGCGCTGGACAGGTCCAGCCCTGCTCAGCTTATCACTGCTCTGCCTGTCTGAGCTCTGACCTTGGGAGCTGATGTGGCCTCCCCTCTCGCCAGTCACAGGGCCCCGGCCTGGGAAGCTGGTGGCCTCTCTGCCCGGGAGCCACCTGCCATGTCCTCTCACAGTGAGCAGGTGCCTGGCCTTCATGTCCACAGGTCCTCTTGGCCTCTCTTCCCAAGGACCCACAGCGGATCAAGGGCAAGGCCGCCCCCTGCCTCTGGCTCTCGGGAGTCGCTGTCAAGAGCTACCCTTCTTCAAATCTTGACTCCACGAGGGTCGCTGTGCTTCTAGAAACCAGCGACATGTGTGGGAAGGCAGAGGCAGCGCCTGGGGAGCCCCGCCCGCGTGGTGAAGGGGTCAGTGCGGGGGTGGACAAAGGGTGGAGCTGGGCAGGCTCAGGAGTCCATGTGGTGGGACAGGAGCTTCTGCGCTGTGACAGAATACCCGAAACCATCAACTTAAAAAGGTGGAGAGCTCCATTTTGACTCGTGGTCTCCAGCATTCAGAGGTGTGGGCCCAGGGCTGGTTGGCTCCGCTGCTTCGGGCCTGCGGAGGCAGAGCTCCACGCTGGAGAGCACAGGGCACAGCAAGGCTGGCCCCTGGCAGCTGGGAAGTCGGGAGAGAGAGGAGGGGCAGGGTCCGGCCCACGTCAGGGGCACGCCCCCAAGGACCTACCTTCCTCCCACTAGGCCCCACCCCTTAAAGTCCCACCCTCTCAATAGTGCCACAGGTTGGGGACCAGGCCTCCCACAGGGGGGACATTAAGATCCAAACCATAGCAGGTGTCCCATGCAATGGCTTCTGGCTCTGTGCGAACAGAGCTGGAGGAAAAAGATCACAGTTGGGGTTTATGCAATTTCCCAACGCACACACCAGAAAGAAAAGCAGCTTCTGCACCCGGGAAGACGAGGGGGGCACGGGCCGGGGCTGCAGCGTGGGAGGCCGTGGAGAGCCTTCTGGAAGCGCAGGAGGTTGGACGGGCACAGCGCCCTGGAGTGATGCATAAATCATACCCAAGAAACGCAGCGGCCTGAGCGGGGCCTGGCTTCTCATTCTTTGTGCAAAGAATTTCACAAGAGGGGGGGGAGGCCAAATAACAGGTTGAATGGGTGGCACCTGTTCAGATGGCCAGGAGCAGGTGTGTCCTAGGGATCCGGACAAGCTGCCAGCACCCACCTCTGGCTAGAAAGCACCCCAAAGCCTGGCCTGTGTGCTGTCTTGGTTGACAATATGCCTACCAATGAGCTCCTGAGAAGACTGAACCATGAGACCCCCGGCGTTTGCAGGCCCCACTCTATGTGGGGCCGACTTAGGAACAGGGGCTTCCAGGGGCTGGGGGGCAGAGACTCCTGTCCACTGCTTTGTCACCAAGAGAATGTCCCCGCTGCTTGCATCCATGCAGAGAACGTTCCTGGGCCTCGGGTCAGGAAGCAAGGATGGGGCAGCATGATGGACAGGAGGGGGAGGGGAAGAGAGAGCCAGGGAAAGAGAAAGGGGCTGGGGAAAGAGAGAGGCCTTGGTTTCCCATCAGAGCCACGTTGTGGCCAGTGTGCCTTCTCAGGGACTCGGGGTGGGCTTGTGCTCTGAGGAGACCCTCAGAGGTAGCCCCACCTCCAGGTCGCCTTGAAGCCGTAATGCTGCTGGGCTTCCTTCAGTGACGTTTGCCCATTCATAGTCTCTTCAGGCCATTCTGATGTCTTCTGCTAATGCCATCTGTCCTTGCTGCAAAGGCAGATGGCATCAGTAAAATGTGTGGGCAACAAGTGTCCAAGAGGAGAGGGTAAGAGTCTCCACCCAGGGCATCTCAGTGACAGTGCTCAGCACTTGGAACCGCAGGTGAGCTCATGACTTAGGTGCACAGGATCCTGTGCTTCAACAGGTCCACGTCGTGTCCAGTCACCTGCGTGCCACAGGGTAACACAGGTGGGGAGACATCTGTCTTACGCTGACTCCGGAGGCTCTACCTCACGTGGAGCCTCAAGGGCCCCCAACTCCTTAGGATGGAGGCACACATTGTGTCCTGTGGTTCCGCTGGAGGGAGAGAGTTTACATTAAAAAAGAAAAACGAGCACAGCAGGCAGGACGTGCAGGGCTGCCAGCCCCTTCTCTAGGAGGAAGCTGCTGTGTGACGGTGGGCACTTTGTTTCCAGGAAGTCCGAGGCCTGGTCCTGGCGGGGGGGCCTGCTCGCTGCTCCCTGGGAGGGAAAAGGCTGCAGCAGGGACTTGGCCTCGCTTCCCAGGGACAGGGTCAGCGGTGTCTGGAGGTCTCCTGGAGGGTGCAGAGCTGAGGAACAGGCAAGTGGCAGAAGCCCTGAGGGAGAGAGGGGATGTGCCCCCTTTCGTCCTCTTCCCCTCTGACTCTTGCAGACTGTGGAGGCTGAGCTTGTGTCTAGGATGCTGGCAGGATGGAGGCAGCACCTCCAGGTGAGGAGACCTCCTGGGAGGGCCCAGGTCAGCCCTCCAGGCTGAGGCCCATCTGGTGCTCCTGCCTTGGCTGACCCGCCTTCAAAGCAGGGCATCCACAGCAAGGTGGCACTCACGGCACTCTGTCCCCTTTCCCACGTTGCCGCTCAGAGCAAAGCGCGAGGCTCAGCAGACCCTGTTTTAGGTATCCCGGAATCACCCCGAAGCTTGCCAGAAATGCAGAGCCGGAGTGGCTGCCTGAGACTCCGCCAGCCCCCAGGCTATCCTCGGGCACCAGAAAGCCTGAAAATGCTGCTCTGTCAGCTAAGAGCCTTGGGCCTCCAAGTGGAGTTACTGCTTCAAGCCCTAGCCAGAAATAAAATAAAGCCAGAAGGCTGTGAAGGAGGAGATCTTGTGCTCCCCGGGCGCCTGATAAACATCTTGCCCAGGGGCACAGCTGCCTCCCAGGAAGGCTGACCCTGCAAGGACTCCAGTCCCCAGACTTCTGATGGGCGCCACTCTGGTCATTGGACTGATCCTGGAGCACCCTGTGATTGGCTCTGTGGCCAACAGGATTGTTCAGAACAGCTTGGCTGAGCTCCTTGCCCGCCTTTAGAGTGTCCCTTGACTCCACTGGTTGAACACACCAGGTGCTGGGCATTGTGATGCTCCCTGCTGACCCCCAGATATACACTACTGTTCTTTGGAGAGACTCTCTGTTATTGAGGTTGACAATACCCAGTTAGTGACAGGGAGGACCATCTCTTTGTGGCAAGTGTGGCTTGGGAAGTCCTCACTCCACCCCCACCCCCCCCAGGGACCCATGGCTCTGAGCCTCATTTTCCTCACCTGCAGAACGGGGACGGCCTCAGCGCCAACTTCCTAGGACTGGGGAAAGAATTAACCGGGCCAGGGTATGGGAAGTGCCTGGCCCGCGGCAGGTGCTGGTAGAAGAGAACCCTCCTTCTGGGGCTGCCTTCTGGCAGATTCTCTGGGGTGGGCTGAGGAGTGGGTATTTTTAGAAGTTTCCAGGTGGCTCTGATGCAGGGCCAGGTGACACTGCTTCTTATCATTTGTAGTACCTGACACCTGGCTTTGTACCCAGAGAAGGCCCTTGTGCGTGGGGCGAGGCACATGGAGGGAGCGGGCAGGGCTGCAGCCCTGGAAGTCGGTGGGAGGCGGACACATGGCACTTCTCAGCCAGGTGGGCCTGACGCCCTGGGCTCACAGGAGGAAGGCAGTTTCAGATGAGCCACTTTAGGAGCTGGGAAAGGAAAGGCATCTGAGGTAGCAGAGAATGACTGGCACTTAGGAAAGGAGGGACTGAGGCAGTCTTGGGGGCACCCTGACAAGCATTTTATTTAGCTCCTCACATTTTCGATAGGTTTCATTTTTAAAGTTCTTTTCTGAACCTATACAATGCATACAGCAGACACACAGAAAGTGAATAGAACTAAAACGTACCACTTAACAAATCAAAACTGTACAGCTTAGCAAGAACCACACCCCATATACATTGTTCTGCAGCTTCAGATGCAACCAATTATGGCCCAAAATGTCAGGGAAAACCCTGCGTCTGCACTGAACACTGCTTTTCCTGCTATTCCCTGACCACTGGGGCATCACAGCTATTTGCTCAGCGTCGAAGTTGCACTAGGTGTTATAAGTGATCTGGAGATGATTTAAAGTGTGCACGGGCTCTGCACAGGATGTATGCAAACACCATGCCATTTTATAGATGGTATGCGAGTGTCTGCAAACCTTGGTATCTGGGGGTGTCCTGGAGCCAATGCCCTGAGGACACTGGGGGTTGGCCAAGGCCTAACTTCTCACCAGCTCAAGGGGCTACAGCACCCAGAAGCACCCATGGAGCGCCAACGCCTTGCACATCCCACTCTTCACTTCCATCTTGGCCTCTGTCCTTCGAGGTAGTTATTCTTGGGTCTGTTTTACCTACAAGGACGTTGAGATGGAGGCAATTTCACTGGCTCCCCGGGGAGCGTAGGACTGGGGTGGGGATGGTGGATGGTGAAGGGATGGACTCAGGGCTCAGGGCTCGGGTTCACTCTCCTGAGTAGGGCAGTGGGGAGGAGAGAGACAGGGTGAAGGAGGCGTGCCCCAAGGCTCTTGTCCCACCAGAGCCCCTACATGTCCCCGACTGTGCCAGGAGTGGCCAGAGGTTCAGCCAAGGCCTGGGGGAGGTGCCTTGACTTCTTGTTAAGCAGAGGAGCCCGCAGACATGTCTGGAAACTGTCAGTGCTGATCACCCTGAGGGCATGTCCTGGAGGGGGAGGAAAGCCCAGGGAGAGGGAAGGCTCCCTGCTGAGCCAGCTCTGTGGCCCTGGCCCAACTCTCTTAAGGGAAAATGCTTTGTTGGTTTGCCTGAAGCTTATTCTGGGTTCCAAGTGAGATAAGATAGAAAACATGTCACTGGTCAGTGACTGGCCAAGGTAAACCCAGTTGGTAAAGGTGTGGGGGGGTGTCACGTGGCCATTATTGCAACCCTTGGACTGAGACTTTTCCGCTTTTCATAGCAGCTGGGAATTTCTGAGACCTGTTTATATAGAATTAGAACTTCTAATAAAGGATACCGTGACACGCCCACCCTGCCCTCCATCTGCCCAGTTCCCACACCTCCCTGGGTAAACTTTATTTTTAGTTTCTTGTGCATCTTTCAAAACTTTCAAGATGCATACCTGAGCAAATAAAATATTAGGTTGTATTTACCCTTTCCCCTTTTTTTGCACACAAGTAACATTTTAATATTCCTTTGCACTTTTACTTATCCCCGTTATTTTTTACTGTGGCAAAATAAGAGTAGCATAAAGTTGCCATCTGCACATTATTAGCACACATCCCACGGTGTTAAATAATTCACTGTGTGACAATGGCCCTGCTCACCTAAAAGGGCTCTTTTCATTTTACAAAACTGAAACTCTGTCCATTAATAATTATGTATCCCCCCTTCTCCCAGCCCCTGGCCAATACCCTGCTACTTTCTGTCTCTGTCAGGTTGACTACTCTATGTCCCTCACATAGGAGAGATCACACAGTACCTGTCTTTATATTCCACTTAGCATGATGTCCTTACATTCATCAGCAAATTGTGTCAGAATTTGCTTCATTTTAAGGTCAGATCTTATCCTCTTGCATGTAGAGACCATATTTTGCATGTCCACTCACCTGCCAGTGGACACTTGGGTCACTTGCACGTGTTAGCTGTTGAGTAGCACTGACCACAAGTGACCACAAGTCTACAAGTGTTTTCTGTTCTTGTGGGTGTTTAAGCACCCCCTTCTTCTACTTACCAGTAGTGAAGAGATCTTAGAAGACTCATTGCATACTTGAAAACTCTGAGTCCCAGAGAGGGTCAGGGCCTTCCCAAGTTCCATATTTGGGCTAGAATTGGGCTTCCACACAGGCCTCTTTCTCCCAGAGCAGTGGGGCCCCCAGAGCAGTGGGACCCCTGAGCAGGGCTACCCTGACCTGGAGCTCCATTACTTATCTTTTTTTTTTTTTTTTAAAGATGTTTAAAAAAGATGTTTTAGATGTTAATAAACGTTTATTTTATTCATTTATTTGTCTGTGATGCGGAGAACTGAACCCCGTGCCTCACGCATGCTAGGCAAGGGCTCTACCACCGAGCCCCGGCCCCAGCCCCTCCATTACTTATCACTCAGGGCCTAAAAACACCCTTCTATGAAAAGGTAAAAAAGATCAGATTTGAAATGCCCCCCACCCCCACCCTAGAACTGCACACACACACACACACACACACACACACACACACACACCCTAATATGCCAGGGGCTGGGCGAGTGCCTGGTGCTTGTGCAGTTGGTGTCGCACTGTACCATCGATGTCAAGTCTTACCCAGGAGGAAGGAAGTTTGTCCTCGTTTTCTTTGCTTCCACAGCACCTTGTCTTTGGGGACGATTGTCTCCAGTTTGGGGCAGGAATATCTTCATAGAACCTCATTCTCTGCCATAGGGACACCCTGTGCCCAATCCTACTGTCAATCCCCTGAGGGACAGAGGTGTCCGGTGCCATCTGGGGGAGACGAAGCAGGTGTGTTTGGGGTTGAATTGGGCCTGCCTTCACCTGCTGAGGTCCCCACCTGTAGCCCCTCAGGTGCGACCTTATTTGGAGATACGGTTTTCACAGAGGTTCTTGTTAAATTAAGGTCATTAGGGTGGCTCTCATATGATGAGCAGCCTTATAAGAAGGGACGTTTGGACAGACAGACACATACAGAGGGAAGGTACCATGAACACACAGGGAGAGGACAATCATTGGCAAGCCAGGGAGTGAGGGCTCAGAGGAACCCATCCTGCCCATACCTGTTCTTGGACGTCCAGCCTCCAGAACCGGGAGAAAGTGACTGCCTGTTGCTGCCCCGCGTAGCCTGTGCTTGCAAGGTGCTGCGGAGGCCTTCCTGGGAACTGGCCAGGGAATGGCGGAGGAAACCAAGTCTCTTTTTGCCAGACTTGTTAAGCTGGGAGAACAGGAACCTGGTGTCTTTCCCATCATGTGAAGAGAAGCTGCCCTCAGAACTGGACAGAGGTGGGGGTGGACCGGAGGACAAGGTCTTCCCTATGCCTAGGTCTCGTCCTGGGCCCTTCCTCAGCCCTGGGGTCTCAGGGTCTCCCAGCCCCTTTGAGCTGGTTGGGGCTGGGGACTAGGAGAAAGCCTTACCCTTTCCTCACCCACCTCGAGGTTCATGGCTGACAAAAGGAACATGTATGGGGCAGTGGAAGAAGAGCTCAGCAGAGTGATGTGCACAGCCAAGAGCCTCGAAGAGAGAAGACCTAGGGCTGGGCTGGGGCTCAGGGGCAGCGCTCGCCTGGCGTGGTGAGGCACTGGGCTCCATCCTCAGCACCACAAAAAGTAAAATAAAGACATTGTGTCCACCTGTAACTAAAAAATAAATATTAAAAAAGAGAAGACCTAGAGATCCACAGAAAACTGTCTATTTTTATGTAAATCTGCTGGAAGAGGTGATTGTGGAGAAACACAGTTGGACAAAAGGGGGCCTGGGATAAGGGTAATGAGCTGGGGGCTCTTATTAAGCTCAAGACAGCTTTTTAAAAATGTTTTCTATGATTGTATTTTAATCTACATAATAGTGGGATTCCTTGTGACATTTGTGCATGCATATGGCATAATTTGATCAATGTCATTCCCCAGTGCCTCCCTTTCCCCTTCCCTTCCCCCTGCCCTTCCTCTTCTCCACTGGTCTCCCTATTAGGGTTATTATTTTAATTAGTGCATTGTAATTATACATAGAAGTGGGATTCACTGTGATGCACAAGGACAGAGCATAACTTGGTGGATTTTGTGCCACGGGACCTCTCCTGGCCCTCCCCTCCTGTTTTTTGTTGAAGGGATACAGACTCTGAGAGTGATCTACCATGTGGACCTTGCTTGCTGGGGGGGGAGTTTTATCTGGGTGTGTTTGCAATGGGAATTGGGTGTGGAGTGCTGGCTGTTTTCTAGAAAGGAGGCTTCTGGAGACAGGGGTGCGAATCTGAAGGCCTCTGTTCCTAAAGGTGAAAAGACTAGCCCATAAAGACCAGGTGAATCGAGACATGTTGATTAGGGAAAATCTGCCACAAGAAAAATCTTAAGGAGATTTTACCTTTTGTGAACGTGACCTTTCTGTTTTGGACTCCTGGGAGGAAGGTGGAGATGGACCTGAGCCCCAGAGGACTGAGGAGGATGGGTGACAGCGTGAGAAGGCAGGACTCCAGCTTCAGGTTGGTGAAGTCAAAGCCAAGTTTTGAAACTGGTGAAGGGCGGGGGGAATATGGAGTGCCCAGGGGTTCCCATCTGTGAGACCAAATGACAGGAAGCTGCGAGGCATCTCAATTTTTATTGTAATGGAAAAAATGGCTGCATCCTTTAGGAACCATGGCTTTAAAAATTAGAAGAAAAGCACTTAATTAAGCAATAGATTAAAAAATTTACCACACCATTTTCAGGCCAAAGATGGCCATTTTTTTTTTCATTTGTTTTATTAGATCTTCGTACATGGTAGTGGGGGTTCCTTCCAACAAACGCACTGGCTATTGTTTTCTTATGGGTTTGGCCCCAGAGCAGAGAGCAAACATGAGTCGCAGCTCAGTTGGCACAGATGAAGCCAGTGTTCTACGTGTTTGGCTCCCCAGGGTTGGCACATGCGGGATATTAAAAGAGAGGTGCAGAGGTTAATTCAGTTGTGACAGCGTACTTCAACTGCAGATTTTAGGTTTTCTTTTTGTCTGTTTGTTTTTGCACTAGGGATTGAACCCAGGGGAGCTTAACCACTGAGCCACATCCCCAGCCCTTGTTTATATTTTATTTAGAGACAGGGTCTCTGAGTTGTTTAGGCCCTCACTAAATTGCTGAGGCTGACTTTGAACTTGTGATCCTCTTGCCTCAGCCTCTCGAGGTGCTGGGATTACAGATGTGCACCACCACACCCCGACAGATTTTGGGTTTCAATCAGTAGAAAACAGTGTTCAAAATTTGAATATTCCAGAGAGCATGGCAAGCAGTGACAGTTGCAAATGCCAAGAAAACAGCAATTATTGGCATTTGAGAAACCGACAAAATACATATAAATAGGGTCATTGTTCCTGCAGCAGGGGGCGCTTTAGGACTGCCTTAACTCAATGTCTGCCCGCTAACAGTCTAAGACTCCATTTGTCTGCACCAGAGGAAAGTCCCAGCCAGCTGTTTCCCAGAGCTCCTCTGCTGTGCTTCCACAAGGAGGGTGTGAGGCACAAGGTTGGCAGCAAGAGCCTGGATGAGAAGTCCAGAGACCATGGCTCCCCCTAGCTCAGCTGCCACGTTTGGTGATCCTGGTCAATGGCCTCAGTTCTCAGATCTGCTTCTTTTGTCTGGGAAAAAAAATCTGTGCCCTGGTTGCTTCAGCCCTCGGTACTGATGGCATTTATTGCTCTAATGGATATATCCTGCCTCACCAGCTTGGGGTCATGCACCTTTTGATATTCTGTGTGGTGAATTCTGAGCTCATGTCATGGCAGGCCTGTCTCCCTGGGGTGCTCACTGTGGCTGTACTTTGCCCCTTGGAGTGCAGGATGTCACCCTTTTTGGACAAGCTCCAGTATCACAGTCCCTCATTCATTTGTGTCCTGCAGATGGCCCCTTTGGGGTCCCCTGCTGCAAGAGCCAGGGGTGCTTCAACAGCCTCACATGTGCAGGGGCTCAGGGGTCTCTTCTGGAAGGCTTTTCAGCCCCCACAGGGCTCCCAGCCCTCTTAGCAAGGCGTGGGAAGGGTCTTTTCCAACAGGCCTGAAAGGCCCTCCTCTGCTCATCCTGGCCCTTCCTCCGCATCACTGGAAGGAGCGCCGGGTGGTTTTTCTCAAGGAGACTCACTGCTAGAAATGGCTGGAATTTTTAGGTAGAAACTTCTTTTGCTTAGAAGACCTCAAGTCCTGCCTTCAGCTGTGTCTTGCCTGGTGGGCAGAGCGGAGCAGGGTGGCTGGGATGGCTGGAGCAGGCTCCGGAAGCTGACGCTGCAAGTACTTTGTGTCCCACGGGAGGCTGGCCTGCTCCCTTCCCCTCTGGGCCCCCCAGGGAGCTGTGTGGGGACGGTGCAGGAATCCCAAACTGACTCCTGAGATCCAGGAGGTTTCAGGATGAGCTCTGGGAATCGCCTCCTCCAACCGACACTTCCCTGACTCACGTCCTCGCTCTTCCTGCAAATCTGGAAGCCCCCTGTTCCGTGTATCAGACCCTCTCCTTCTTGGAAGACTGAGGGGGAGCTCCCACTTTCCCCCACCAAGCGCTGACTGTTTGGGTGGGACAGGGTGGGGAAGCGCAGCCTCTCCCAGCCCTGCGCACTGTTCCCAGTGAGGCTGCAGGTGCAGGGTGGGTGGGGAGGGGCATTCCCTAAGCCCTTCAGGGCCTGGGCTAGACCCACCTGGGCAGGTGAGACTTCTGGAGGGAGACGGGGGTCCTGCTTGTCATTGGGACTCTGTACCTTCCTTGGCAAAAGCTCCTTCCTCAGTGCTCAGTAGGCCCTGCGTGGAGAAGTGGGTGAGGCCAGGAGCGATCTGGGGCCCCTGCTCAGTAAACACCCTGCTCTCCTGTGAGGCTGGCCTGAGCCTCCAAGTCTCCCCTGGTGCTGGAAGGAAACCTCATGGACGACCTGTCTCCCCGAGTGGGTGTGGACGGCCACTTCCCAGAGCCCTCGTGCTCCTCTGAGGTTTCTCTTCTGGCATCGATTTCCTCCAGAGCCCACCTAGCTGTCTCCTGTTCCCTTTGAGTCTGTGAGCAGGGTATTTAAAAATAGCCACATCTGCAGCCCTCAATCTGCTCAGCTCCCATCAGATGGGCCCGGGCTGCGCAGGCCTGTCTGCTGTCTTTGTCACCTGTCATAGGTCTCTTCTGTGGCAGCCCTGCCTCCTTCCCAAGCTGGGGGACCACAACAGATATGGGGCTCAGACATGGACAATGAGCAAAGAGCTCAGAAGCCGGCGGTGGGAATCAGCTCAACACCCTCTTTCCAAAGAGATGGTAGGAACTTGGGGGCTGTGGAAGCCATACTCTTGGCCAAGTCCCCAGAACCCCAGGTAGACTCAGCTGGCCTGGCGGCTAATGAGGCCGTAGTTGGGCCGCTGAATGCAGAGGCTGCATCACCTCCGAAATGTCTCCTCCACTCTCCCCAACTCGGTCGCCGCCTGTGATTATTACCTCTCTGTTCCTCCAGCACCTTCCCTCCAGCATCCCAAGTGGATTTGAGATGTCCAGCCCGCACCCACCTCTCCAGCATGGCCACCACCTGTCCTCTCTGCCCTGTCCCTCCCTCCTCAGCTTGGTGCCTTAGACGACACTGCGATGGCTCCTCCAAAGACACTTTCCTTTTCCTGTTCTATCCTGCGTCTTACGGCCTGACGAATCCCCTCTCCCACTGACCACCTGTCTGCTAAGGGTGGCTGGGGAAAAGTCACCCTCATGGCATGTGTGACCTCAGCCCCAGCAGACGACCTCACGGTACTTTGCTAACAAATTGACCAACTCCTTTTCAGATCATTATGTCAAAGACTCTCTCTTCAAACCTGTAACATTCCACTCCTTCCAATTCACGCTCCCATTTCATGGAGAAAGCAGGAGCCATGCCTTGGGCTCACCTTCTCTTCCTGGTGTTGACCGGCCTGCACATCTTGGGCAGCCCCAGACTTCCCTCTTGCTAGGATGGAGCTGTCCTTGCCCTCCCCGGGCCCAGCGTCCCCTGCACAGTCACCTCAGCTGCTCCACTGCCACAGCTTCTTCTTGCTCCTGCCTGTCAGTCTCCCTCCCCCCACGGGACAGTTGGTGGGTCCTCCGGGCCAACACCTTTATCTTACATCATTATAAGAAACCCACATCTGTCCCCTGGGCTTTGTGTCCTTGCTCATCTCATTCCTCAGCTCCCTGTTCAGCAAAGCGACTGGACACAGAGGCCTCGCTCTGCCACTTATTCCTGTCCTCCGGGTTCTCCCTGACCTGCGCGGCTGGACCTCTGTCCTCACCGTGGTGCTTGGTGGTCTCCATGTGCTGAAGCCAATGTCCATCTCGGTCCTCGTCTTACTCAGGGTCACTTTTGGTGTGGATGGCTCTCTCCTTCTTGCAATATTTTCTTCTGGAGGCTTCTCTGAGGCCTGTCCCCAGGGATTTTCTTCTAACTTCCTAGCTGTTTCTTCCAACCATTTCTTTTTGCCTGTCAAATCTTCACTTGATGGAGTCCTCAGACTGCATTTTCTTACTCACGTGTGGAACCTAAGAATGGTGAACTCTTGGGAGCAGAGAGCAGGGTGGTGATTTCCAGGCTCTGGGATGGATGGGGAGCAGGGAGGGACACCTTGGCTAAGGCTAAGCCCCAGCTAGGCAGGGAAATCAACAGCAAGTGTTTGAGGTGGTGGATGTGTTAGCTAGATTTGGTGACTGCACATTGTGCTCGTGTATCAGCATCACTTTGTACCCCTAAACATATGCAATTACAAATTGTCAATAGCCAATCAAAAGAAATCATGTTGGGATCCCCAGGATGCTGTGTTTAGCCTCTTCTCCTCTGTGCTTTGGCCCTCTTCCTAGGGGAGCTTGTCCAGATGGAGTGTTTTAAAGCTCTCTGATCCAGATCCAGACTCCCAAATGTGTGTCTCCAATGTCGGTCTTTACCTGACCCCAGGCCCTGTGTCCACCTCAACCCCGACTTGGCTGTCTAACTGACATCTGTTATAGTTGGCTTCCCAGAGGTCTTCTGTGAATACAGGAGTCTTCAGAGGTGAAGTGACAGGATTGCAAGAGCCGTCGCCTCTGCACTGAGTCCACCCTATTTTGAATGGGCTGACTGGGTGGTGACTTTAGATAGGTGGGGAGTGGCAGAGGGGGTGGGTCCCTGGGTGCGTGCCCTGGAAGAGTTCATCTTCCCTGTGGCCCCTTCTCCCCTCCTTTCTGTTTCTCTGCTGCCATGAGTGGACTAGCTGTCTTCTACCACTGTCCTTCTGCCATGAGGTTCTGCCTCACCTAGGGCCCAAGCAATATAGTTGACCTCCTGTGGACTGAAACCTCTGACACCATGAGCCAAAATGAGCTTTTCCTCCTGTAGGTTGTTCTTGTCAGGTATTTTGGTCACATTGACACAAATCCTCACACTACATTTAAACACAACTCGAAGCAGAGCTGTTGGTGCCCACTGGTTCTCAGTAACTCCCCACCTCCTCACAGCTGCTGGCCAGAGTCCAACCTTCATTCCTCCATTTCCTTATTGCCATGTCCAAGTGGTCAGTGTATCCATTGGCTTTACCGTCAAACTATCACCCAGAGCATGTCCCCAAATAAGCCCCCAGCCAGACCCTTGTCACTCCTCTGTGGCTGCCCTGTATTCTTCCGGGCTCCAGTTTTGCCCTGCCCCCCCACTTTCTATAGGGCAGTAAGTGCTTCCTACATAGATCTTGCTGCACAACCCAATAACACCCCACTCCCTGTGCTGGTCACGGCCGAGAGCCTGCCTTGGGCACCGACTCCCCTGGACCATCTGTTTCGTTTGGTCTGCCCCTGTCTCTGGACTCTTCCCCTGTCTCTGGACTCTTCCCCATGATCCTCGGTGGCTGGCTGTGTAGCACCTGTCTGCTGGGTGAGCACCTCCACCACTCCACATGCTGTGTTCCCTTTTCTCCTCTGTGGCACCAGTTATTGGTCCTGTTTGTAGGCCATGTTAGTTTTCCTTTGGGTTGGAAAAGTGGACTTGTGGCCCTGGCTGCAGCGATGGAAAGGCCAGTAACTTGTGAGATTCTTCTGAATCCCCTGCCAATGCCGTGGTGGATTTCCAAGAGCTACGCTACACCTCCTGACACCCTCTCACACCCCGAAGCCACATGCCATTTGTACCTGCATGCTCTTGGAGGAGAGAGACCATGCCGGCTGTTCCTGGAGGGGCAGGTGGTGCAATCACAGTGGCTGCTACACAGTTGCAATTGCTCTCAGGTGTTTCTCCCTGCAGTGTGGTTACTGACCTGCTTTGATCTCTGACTTTGCCTCTTCTGAGACCACAGCAGGACCAGTTCTAAAACGTGCCTTCCCTTGAGCTGCTTTGTCCTCTGAAGCTTTCCCAAAGTGTCTCTGGACCCACCTGCATTACCACCTGGAGTGTTTGCCAAGAACAGATTCCCAGGCCCCACTCCAGAGTTGCGCAACGGGGATTGTGTTCCCAGGAACATTCCCAGAAATATTTGTTTGCAGCAAGCACCTCAGGCAATTCTCAAGCACACTGATTTTCAGGTTTAAAAGTTGCTGTCAGTGGCTGAAAAAATTGAAGGCACAGGTCTTCATCAGAGCTTGACAGTGTTCTCCTGTGGAAAACGGGGAGATAATGGGTTTTCTTTGCTTTGGCTTTGGCCAAATGCAGGAAGAATGACTGCATTTCTTAAGTCCACATCTTGAACTCATACCACGTACCCTGCAGAATTTGATGGTAACTGCCATCAATCCACCTAACTTGGGGGAAGGCACAGTGGAGGAAGAGAATGACTGGTGAGTTTTTCCTCCCTCCTACACCTTCATCTGATGACCCAAATCATCTGTCCATCCACCCGTCCATCATCCATCCATCCATTATCCATCCATCATCATCCATCCATCATCCATCATCCATCCATCCATTATCCATCCATCATCCATCATCCATCCATCTGTCATCCATCCATCATCCATCATCCATCTATCATCATCCATCCATCCATCCATTATCCATCCATCATCTATCATCCATCCATCCGTCATCCATCCATCATCCATTCATCCATCTAACCATAATCCATCCATCCACCCATTATCCATTCAATCCATTCATCTACCCTTCTATCATCCATCCATCATCCATTTATTCAATCCATTCATCCACGTATCCATCATCCATCCACCCATCCATCATCCATCCATCATCCATCATCATCCATCATCTATCATCCATCCATCAATCATCCATCCATCATCCATCATCCATCATCCATCCATCATCCATCATCCATCCATCAATCATCCATCCATCATCTATCATCCATCATCCATCATCCATCCATCAATCATCCATCCATCATGCATCCATCCATCATCCATTCATCCATCTCCCCATTCATCTATCCATCCATCCATCTCCCCATTCATCTATCCATCCATTCATCATCCATCTTCCATCCATCATCCATCCATCATTCATCCATCCATCCATCATCCATCCACCCACCCATCCATCATCCATCATCCGTCATCCATCCATCATCCATCCATCCATCCATCCTTCCATCCACCTCTTTCAACTAGGAAGAGGACCCTGCATGTGCTATAACAAGAACAAGCTAAAAGGAAGCAAATGTCTCTTCTTTACATGGATATCTTCTTTTGAAATTTTTTATTTCACTTTTTCTAACAGCAATATAGAAACAATCATAAAAATAAAATTGTCCATCGATTATGTAATAGCACTTGGTATTGCTACAGGGGTAGGTCAAGCCTGCCCAGGCCCTTTAGGCCTCTGTGATGGCTACTGAGCCTACGAAGGCATCGGACATGACCACATGTGACAGCACAGTGGAGACTTGGTGGGTGTTTTACATCCTGGGGGGGGGGGGGGCGCACAGAGATGGCTCATGGATGAATCTGCAAACAGCACTGTATACGCATGGTAAACCGGAAAGTCAGTGATGGAGGCTGGAACCGCCTGGCTGCCACACAGCAGGGACTTCACAAAGCTGAAGGAATCAGTTAGTCGTGGGCTCACGGTGGAAGGCAGGTGCTAACCGGTGTGGGACACCACACGGGGAAGCACAGCTGTCTTTCCCTGCACTTCGCAGACCTCCACCTCCCCTCCTATCCCAAAATAAAATTCTCTTGGGATGAACTAAACAAAGTAGCTGAAACATCTAAACTATCCCCAAACATCTGTCTGGGTCTTAACTTCCTTCCAGAGAACAAAGGTAGGGGCCCCGCTGGGCCACAGAGCTGAGGGCTGCTCAGCCGCAAGCCACTCCACGGGGCTGACCACTTCATCTCTGTTACTCCACTTTCCTTCACTCCAATTTTTTCAATTACTCTAATGACTGATTTCTAAAAAGAAAACCATTTATATATATATATATTTTTTTTTTTCCTGAATATGGGATGGGTTTTCCTGTGTGTTCTCTGCAGGGTGGGTGGGTGGGTGGGTAATGGCCAGCAGATGGCCTGTGGCCTGCAGGACCGGTGTGGAAGGAGGTGGCAGGAGGGAAGTCCTCTCAGGACCTGGCCGTGCTATTTGGCTTCCAGGAAAGCCTGCCAGACAAATCCTTTGGTATTTAGGGCCAACAACAAATCCTGGCTATGCTCTTCTACCTTCTTTGGGTCTCCCTGAAGTCACGAGGAAGACACCACATTCTCTTCTTGCTACCTGGGGCCCCTCATTTGCTCTTCCCCATTTCATTCCCCCCAAAATACAGCTCCTACCAGGTGGGCTGTGGGGGTGTGGACGTGGCCTGCAGAATAAGGGACCTGGAACCTGGAGAGTCAGGATACTTCAGGATGGAGACCAGTGGCGTGGACCCGAGGGGCCACCATCCGGGCACTGCTCTGCCTCCCACTCAAATACTCTGGATCAAAAAGTAGGAAGACAGGGTGGGGGCTGGGCTGTGGAGGGAGTGGGCAGTTTATGGGTTTAGCAAAGCATCTTTGGGTTCAAGGTGGCTGACCTCTCTATGCATGTTCACAATGATTTCACACCTTCATAGTCTACAGCCGTTGGACAGCCGGGTGACCCGAGGACAGTCATTCTCCTGCCCCAGCTTCACTCTGCTCCTTTATCCATGAGAGGACTCTGCCAGATGCCATCAAATATATAAAAACTCCTGCCCCTGGGGTCACCCTGTGGCATGTGGTAGTGACCAGGTGACTTCGCCAACCTGCTCCCTGCTTGCCCACCCTCACACTTCCTGTGTGGGAGAAACTAACTCTTAAAGCCAAACCCTAAGCTCTGTGCTCGACCTGCTCAACTGGCTTCCAGTTTGGACGAGAACCAAACAGTTATAAACAAGTTAGCAACACGTTAGTGTAACAGTCTATTCAATTAAAGTGAGCGGTTGAGGTCAGACACTGTCTCAGAGGAGGCCCAGGATGGGCTTCCGGGCTCCCTGGAGACTCTGTTGTGCACCCTCTGGGGAACTCAGTGATGGGTGATCTGTTCCCGACCTGCCTGGCCCAGTCGCCAGCCACCCCTAGGTGCTCTCCAGCTGTTGGTGCATATGGCCAGGGGAGGCAAGGGGGCCCCACCCCAGCCACACAAGTGCACAACTAGCACGCGTCCCAGCCACTCATTCACCTGGCCTCACGGTGCCCAGGCCCAAGACTGACAGCAGCCCGGGTGGTGCCACCAGGGCACTGGCTTCTGCCAGGCCAAGGGTCCTACGTTCCAGCACCACATCCTGCTCTTCTTTCTGGTTTCCTTTCCTGCTGGGTCCCTGTCAAGGCTGCTAAGTCACCAACCAAGGGCGAATTTGAGCCAGGACTTGGAGGGTGGCAACGGTGTGAGATGGGTGCTTCTAACACATCTAATCGCCCCTGGGGAGAGCCTTCTATAAGAGTAGCAAGCTTTGGGGGCTCCCTTGGGGGGGTCCCAGTTCATAGCACCAGCTATCCAGGAGTGGGGGACTGAGGTGGAGCACCGGGGACCCTGCCCACGGAGCTTCTGCACACTCAGGGTGCTGAATAAGAGGGGGCCAGGAGACACTGGGGTCCGCGGCTGGGCCTCCCAAGAGCACCCTCCCTCCACCAGGTCCTAGGGGCATGCCCGGGGGACCCCACTGGGTAACTGCCCAGCCCAGCTCCCTCCCTCTGGGGTCCTCTGCCCCTCTGGGGCTTCTCAGCAGAGAGAGAACCTCCGGGAGTTGATGTTCATCTTGGTGACCCCAATGAGCCTGAGCGGTGTGGAGAGGCTGAAGGAGGAGGCCAGCGGGGAGTCGCAGAAGAGGTCGGACAGCTCGTCCCGCTCCTCCAGCTCGTAGGTGGCATCGTTGAGCATCCTCCTGTGCAGGCGGCAGGTCTGCTCAATCTTGAGCTTGTTGATGTCACCTCGCAGGCGCATGAGCTGCCTGGCCAGCTGCTGGTCCTGCAGCCGCATCTCCGCCTGGAAGGGACGAGGGAGGGGTCAGCAAGAGCGGTGGAGGTGGCGGCTCCTTGGTCCCTCACAAGCACAGACCCCTTACTAGGAGTCCTAATGGATGTCTTGGGCCATTGAATGGTGTATCTAGAAACATCAGCAGCTTCTGGGCTCAGGTGACAAAGGAGGGTGTGTTTGTCCAACCAAGCTTTGTGCTGGGCAAGTTACTATCTAAATCCTTCTCTTCTGAAAGAGGTGCATGTAGTCCTGGCTTAAAGATACTTCCAGCTGAGTGCCGTGGCACATGCCTGTAATCTCAGGGGCTCAGGAGGCTGAGGCAGGAGGAGCACAAGTTCAAAGCCAGACTTAGCAACTTAGGGAGGCCCTAAGCAACTTAGCCAGACCCTGTTTCCAAAAAAAAAAAAAAAAAAAAAAAAAAAAGGCTGGGGATGTAGCTCAGTGGTTAAGAGCCCCTGGGTTCAATCCCTGGTTCCAAACCAAAACAGACCAAAAACCCTTCCAGTTCATTCCCACTGTTTAGCGATATATTCAGATGCAGCAAGAGGATGAAGAAAAGATGAGAATGACAAACCCCGAGTTCAGGAACGTGGCTCCTCTGGGTGGGAAAGAGGAATGTAATGGGGGGGACACTTTTAAGGGCTCTAGGTCATATGCTGGGGGGCTGGCAGCTGCTATATTATCCTTTAAATGTCCTTGAATGCTGAAATATTTAATAAAGTTTCAAAAGAAACGAGGTGACTATCTCTTACTGTGAACCAGGCATGGTTCCCGGCTCTTTGGGTGTATTCACACACATCAGGGCTCCTCACTGCAGCCCATGGAGTAAAACTCCATCGTGGGTAGGGAAGTAGAGGTATCGAGAAGAAACCCTGTCAGGTCGCAGAGTCCCCCATTAGCGGAGCTGGTCAGTGACTCAGTCAGACTCCATCAGACTCCATGACCTCAAGGACTGACCGCTAAGTTCCGCCTCCGAGGGACAGCCGGAGCGCGGGACGTGGAGCTGTCTGAGTGATCTGTGACCCTGTGGGAGGCTACAGTGACCTGAGTGCCTCTGTGTTTCCTGATGAGGAAGGGACATGATGATAACTCCACACGTGACCCCAGCTGACAGATTCCAGAATCCATCTCCATGTGGAAATTGTGGGACCCCATGGTCCCAGAGGTACCAGCAGGGCAGCGTGAGCCTGAATTTTATGAGCCAGGGTGTTCAAGCTGAGGGGCTCAATGTGTCACTCAGCTTCACAATCGTGACATGGCAGAGCAAGAGTGGGGCAGGATATTGCCAGGCTTAGAGGAGTATTTTCCATTTAGTGTCACCAAGACAGGCCACAGGCTGCCCCTACTTGAATTGAGGTCTGATTCCTTCTCACAATTCACTCTGCCTACACTTGCCAGTGGTTATTGTTTTAGCATTTTGGGGTCCTGTGTGGCCCACCTGGTGCTTGAAGCCAAATGAGACTCCAGAGGGACCCTTCCTAATTTGTGGTTACGCAAATTAAAGCAAATGTCCTCACCTTCCTCTTCAAGAGTTGGGAATACGAGGCGCTACTGGGTAGAAAAATGCGTGACCTCACGAGGACTCATTTTCAATGTACCTTACAGATCTCGTTTCCTGATTTCATGGGTGAGAAGCATCAAGAGAGAAAGCCTGGACTTCACCTGAGGGTCAGCAAGAATTGGGATGGGTGTTCATAGTCCCAATCCTCGGGCATCGCAACTCAAATTCTTTGCCAGTCAGGAATCCTAATGATTTAGAGTAGCACCAGATTGAGGGTGATGGGCTGCCACAAGTGGCTGGTCATCTACTCATTTTCTGTGAAGCCCCTAATCTGCCGGGGACTGGGCGGCGCGATGCCTGCGCCCTCTCTGACGGAGACAGAGGTCGGACCTGTCTGAAGACACACTGTCCACACCTCTGCCTTCACGCCATCCTCTGGAGCCTGGCTTGTCCTGCTTCTCTTAGGAGTATTTTGGAATCTGAAGATAGATATCCTTTGAAAGTGAGGAACCCTGTGGTTTAGATCCGCATTTTAGCCTCAGGAATTGGAACTTTGTTCTGAAATATCCTTTAACACTGGAGAATTTCAGGTTGGCCAAGTGTCTGAGAGGAGCTGTGAGACACCGCCTGCAGGGGGCAGCAGAGAGGGGGAAAGGTTATGTTTCAGCAGCCTGGGAACATGGCACTCAGGTCCCCGGGGCTGGCCACAGGCAGTGCAGTGGCCCCTCCAGGGCTCCTGTCCCCCTGGGGCAGCAGATGCAGGGCTTCATGGCTTGGGTGAGAGTGTGTAGGTGAAGCCCCTCTCCTGCTGGCTCAGTGGCTTTGGGCAAAGCCACTAATGCTCCCTGAACCTCTGTCCTTTGCCTCTCAAAGGAGGCATGTAAGAGACAAACTCAACACTCCATGAATATGAGCCTCGGTGGCCACAGGAGGCGGGCGCTCGCCAGCTCTCTAGTGCCCCAACGCAGGTCCGGACTCAGGACCAGGCCAGGGCATCCCAGGCTTAATCTCTCCTTTAACAGACTGACCGCTGGTCCTGGCCCCTGAGGGTGACGCACCTCTCAGTGTGTGTGTCCTTGTGGGACACTGACTTCCCTCCCCTCTCCCAGGTGGCCTGCTGTCCTCTGGGGATGAGGCACTTGCTGGACTCTGAGAGGTACACTGACCTCTCCGGCAAGCCTGACCTTGGCACTTGGTGAAAGGAGGTGAGATGTCACTGGTCAGGGGCTCTCAGCACTTGGTAGGGAGATGGTGGGTACCCCAGGTGTGGAGGAAAGGAAGGTGGCCCTCGGCAGGGCTGGAATGTGATCTAGGCTCGATGGTCACCCACAGACATCGGTTTCCACCAGGCACACAGGAGCCCTCCTAGGACAGCCGGCTGGCTGTTTCTGCAGGTGGAAGGTGAACCCGCCCAGGGCGGAATTCAGTCACAAACAGTGTCATTAAAGGGCTCTGTCAGAGGAGAGGAGCATCCTCACTCCCAAGCAGGCGAGGTGAGGTGAGGAGGTGAGAGGGGAAGGTGGAGAGGAAATTCAGAGAGCAGAAAATGCCCCAGGAATGTGTCCCTCGTGGGTGTGGGTGGGTGGGCTCTTTGCACCTACTGTCTCCTGCGGGGGGGGAGAGGAAGAGCTGCCTTGGGGCAGGCAGGGATAAAACCAAGGCTGCAGAAGACCCGGGAAATGGCAGGCAGACCCTCAAAACAATCAGACAGAATTATCGTAGGACCCGCAGCTTCACCTTGGGGTACAGACGTAAGACATCCGCAGGTGGGGACTCCAGGAGGAGTGTGCACCCCACGTTCACAGCACCCCAGGTTCATAGCAGCATTAGTCACAACTGCCCTAAGGTGGAAGCAACCACCTTGCTGGAGAGATAAGCAAGTGTGGTCCCTCCATGCACTGGACGCATTCAGCCTTAACAGGGAGGGAGTTCTGCTGCCTGCCACAGGGGTGAACTTGAAGACACTGTGCTAAGTGACGTAGGCCAGTCACTCAGCACATAATGCTGTGATGATCCCGTTTATACAGAGTAGCTAGAGTGACCAAACCCATGGAGCCAGGGAGCAGAGAGGGGCTGCGGGCCTTGGGAGGGGTCTGGGAGCTGGAGTTTGGTGCAAGCTGCGTTGCTTGGAAAGTTCTGGCTGGCACCAACTGGTGATCGAGAACCCCAAGGTGAAGGGTGTTTGCACCTATACTGGCCCAGCCTAAGAGCTATAATTAGCCTCTAATTGATGCTGAAAAGAGCCTGGGAACAAGACCCAGGCCATTTCTCAGTGTGTGAAGGGTCTGAGCACTCCTTTCCTTCCCGACTGGGTAATGAGACTTCATTCCTGAACTTTGCAAACGGTTTTTGCAACCCGTCTCAGGATTTGTTCCGCTCTGCGTCAAGGCCTGCCCTATTGTGACAATCGGCATCAAGTAGGGTTTCCACCTAGAGGCCCCGGTGACAGTGTTACTTGCTCTTGGTTTGGTCTCTGGATTAATGCTAGGAGGAGGAAGGCAGGCGGTGTGGTTAAAATGAGACTTGAATTTCTGGGAGAAATGTAAAAGAAAAAAAAATTCAAAGTTTCCTAGAAACCAAATCAGGTCTGTGAGTTCATTTCTGGGGGACATGAAGGACCTCAGAGGTCCTCTGCATGTTTCACGGAGTAGAGCTGCCTCTTCCACTGGGTGATGTGTCTGCAGCTTTGGCCCAGGCTGTGGGCAGGAGGTTAACACGCCTGTTCCCATCCCCTGCGCTGGCTCTGTGGGACAGAAAAGAGCCAGCCAGGCAGCTCCTCTGTCTGCGCCAGGCCTCTTGGTCTCTCCCCGCTGAGGGGGTCCTGTGCTGGGACCAAAGGGTGGGGCAGAAAGCAGGAGACCCTTCAGGACGGCAGAGAACACTCTGGAATGAAATTCTACCTTTAGATAGTCTTTGATTTTTCACACTTGGAACATTCTAGATCGAAATGCTACATTGAGGGTGCAAGGTGGGATAATGCATTCTGAAGAGCCCCTAGGTCTGCTGCCTCCAGGCCCAGTACAGCCCTCTGGGGAGTGGGAGTGAGACCCTCTGCAAAAGGGGAAAGTCACTCCCTCCTAACTCATCAGGTTGTACCTTGGATGTGGAGGGATGTGTGCCTGGAAGCTACACCAGAGAGGGACAGCAGGAGAGGGGGTGCTGCTGTGGGCCAGGGGAGGACCTGAACAGACACTTCCCAAAAGAAGACATACAAATGCACAATGTGTATGCAAAAAATGCTCACCACCACCACTATCAGAGAGGTGCCAATCAAAACCTCAATGAGCTAGCCTCTCACCCCAGTTAGAATGGCTATGAGAAAGACAAATAATAATTGCTGGTGAGGGGGCAGAGATTGGAGAACTCATACACTCTGTGGAGCTATAAATTAGTATATCCATTATAGAAAGCAGATGGAAGTTCTTCCAAAAACTGGAAATAGAACTACCACTTATGTTTAGGAATCCCACTCCTGGGCATATATTCAAAGAAAAGAAATCATATCAAAGAGATACCTATACTCCCATATTTACTGCAGCACTACTTACAATAGCCAAGGTATGGAATCAATTGCAATGTCCAACAACAGATGAATGGATAAAAAATGTGGTATATCTACACAGTGGAATATTATTCAATGATAAAAAAGATGAAATCCTGTCATCTGTGGTAACATGGTTGGAATTACGGGGCTTTAAGGAAATAATCCAGAAAGACAAACCCCACATGTTCTCCCTCATTTGTGGAGGCTAAAAAAATTGATTTCCTAAAAGTAAAGAGAATGGAGGTCACTAAAGCCTGGGAAGATGGCGGGGGATAGAGGGAGACAGTTCAATGGGGAGGGGGGATTAGTTCTAGAGTCCTGTAACACAGAAGTGACAAAAGTATTCCACAATTTATTACACATTTCAAGACAACTAGGAGAGTTTGTGCTCAGAACACAAAGACTTGCTAATATTCAAGGAGGTGGAGATGCTAATTCCTTTGATTTGATCATTATGTACTGTATACATGTATTATACTACTGCACCCCATAAAATAACATTTGTCAAAAGAAATTGTCCAGCTAAGAATAATACCTCAGGCTGAACAGCCCCTTCTGAGCCCAGGAACCACAGAACTAGACTTTGTATTAGAATAATAAGTTTCCCCTTTTCAGAGAGAGATGAGTTCTTGGAAAGAGGGCAAACTCAAGTAGTCTTTGGAGAATAATACTCCAAACCCGGGTTGGGGTTGTAGCACACGTGAGGCACTGGGTTTGATCCCAAGCACCACATAATAAATAAATAAAATAAAGGTATTGTGTCCATCTATAACTAGAAAAATTAAAAAAAAATACCCCAAACCCCAGGAGTTGGGAGAATGTACCGAGTGAGCAGAAAGTGCGTTCATGCTCATTTGCCAGGGCAGCAACTTGTTCTGTAGTTTGGGCTCTGAGCTTGGGCAGGTCTGAGTTCAAATCCCTGTTCTGCTGGGCACATTTCTCAGCCTCTGTTCTCCCATCTAAAATGGGGAGAGTAATAGGCCACCAGCAGCCACCAGGGAAGATCGCTGTATTAAATTATGTGACACTGTAACCCTCCACCACTCAGCACCTGCAGTCTCAGGGTCCCCGGGTGGTCACTGCCCTTGGGCAGCTCATCCTCATTGTCCCTTCCCTGCTAGGTAGAGTTTACAAGGACAAAGCCCAGGAGGATCAGGTAAATCACTTTCCTAAAGCCACACATTTGATGCATTCTCCCACTCCACCCTCAAGCAGTTACTGGGCCAGCTGCAGGGGCGTCACTTGTGGGTACTCACCCCAACACCACCCAGAGTGTAGCCTGAACTTCCCGGCAGGGAGGGCCAGCGGGATGTGTCCTTAACAAATGCCCTGGTGCAGGTCCTAAGGCTGTTTCCTCCTGGGGGTGGGGGGACTCCATGAAGGCAGGACCCTGTCCCCTCACCTGGGCCCACCTCTCCCCAGCACCAAAGCCCAGGCACGCACTGGCTGCTGACTGAGCCAGGAACAAGGGATTGGAGGAAGGGCCCCACCTGCCTCCCGAGGCCCAGGATTGCCTGGGGCTGCTCCACAGTGAGCTCTCCTTGCTTCCCAGGATGAGGAAGGGGTGCGGGCAGGGCCTTGTGATGGGGGTCCCTGTCACCCCAGTGGCCAGCAGTGCCCAGTTTGTCAGCTCTCAGGCCCGGAGGGCACTTCTGGGGATTGAGGGCCTGGGTTTCCTGTGCTGCTTTCCCTGGGGCCTACAGGTGAGGGCTGTGGACCAACTGCACTGGTAGGACACAAAGGAGCCGGTGCTTTTCTTTCTTCAGTCTTTTATTTTTAAAGTCTTTCACCCCTGGATTGCACATACCATATTCCTATTTAGAATTTTCAGGAGCTACAAAAAGCAGAAAGAATGACACCACCACCCAGAAGGAGAGTCCCCGAGGACGCCACATGCTTCCTTTGCCGGTGCCCTTGTTTGTGAATTCTGTAATAACTCCCAGGAAGCCACATCTGCCCAGATGAGCAGGGGTCTCCCTTCTGTGGTGGCTGTCCAAGAGCCCTAGGTGTCACTGAGAAGACACAGTCTTGGCAGAGGGAGCCTGGACTCCCCCTGTGGATCCTGGTCCCCTGTGGGCTGGCTCTGTGTTGCTCTTGTCCTCAAGGAGAAACAGGCTGGGCCCCCCTAAGGGTTGTCATGAGTCATTGACCTTTTACAAGTATCCTGTTCTGAAATCAGGAGGGACATGCAGGCTTTTGCCAGCTCAGGCCCGTTGACTTGAATGGCTGAAGCACCCGGAGAGGCCTGGTCTGGGTGCAGAGCCAGGTGGCCTGGGGCTCCATCTGCTTAGCCCCCAAACCACTGAAACTCTCTGTCCCTCAGACCTACAATCTTTCTGCGCCCCCCCTCTTCTCCTCTGTAAAGTGGGGACAGCACACACACCTAAGGCTTCCTAGGGGACACTGGAAGGTTCACTGGAACCACAGAGTGACATGGCTGGCACCACATTCCTCGCCTCCGTACCATCATGGCGAGTGAGACCTGTCATTTGGCTGGGCCGGGCAGCAGACAATTCTGGCTTCAGGGGGCTGGCCCTGGACACAGCAGGGCTGTGCTTGCCAAGCAGGCAGCACGGGCAAGAGAGGATGTGCTGGGAGAGGACTCCTGGGCACCCCAGCTGTGACCGCAGGGCGCCGGCTGGGCCAGGTCTCAGGCCTCCTGCCGCGCAGACCTGCCGTGACTAACACCGCCAGACTTCTTTTCCTTTTTTCTAACAACTATAAACACCTTCTCAGGAGCTCCGTCTGCGGGGATCAAACACCTGCGTGAAACTGAGAGAAATGTCTGTCTACACCCAAGGATTCTCGCCTGGAAGACGGCCCAGGAGGAAGCTGGGATGTCTCGTTCACATTTTGGCACCCGCAGAGCCGGGGGAATGCTTTATTGCCCTGTGCTTTATCTCCAGGTTGGCAAGGGGAACTTCTGAGCACAACTACAGAGACAAGACGGAGAGGAGGGTCCCTCTTCCTCAGGCTGGATGTTGACCACTCAAGGCCAGGCCCTAGAGCTGGCTGCTGACCCCAGCCCAGTTAGGGGCCTTGGTGAGATGTCCTGAATTCCACGCTCAGCTTGGGGGTAGAGGCTCCAGGGTCAGGCACTGTCCCGCCCCACCCCAGGCCACTCAGTCGAAGATAGGAAGCTGGAGGCTGGGACCCTCTGGCACCCAGAGCAGCCAGGAACCAGTAGTGGTGCACAGTGGCCACTTACTGGACCCCGAGTGGCTGTCCTGGGAATGGTGAGGTTGGACCTCAGCCTGGAGGAGTCCTTGCTGCCCCACCTGCCACAACCAGGTGGTCACATGGTCTCTAAATACACTCTGAGCCAAAGTCAGGCCTTAGCTGGAGAAATCACCCTAACAGACTCTGAGGGGTCCACCTTCCTCGAAGCCCCCGTGCAGAAGTGGAAGGGAAGTGGACTCTGCCTGCAGGTCCCCAGGGTGTCCTAGCAGTGAAAGCCTGGAGGGAGATCAGGAGGGAAGCCTGGGGGAGCCACGGGCCCTTCCAAGCCTTGGAAGCCCATCCGGCTCAGGCAGTCCCTCTCAGCTGGCCTTGCAGGAGCAGGGGCAGGCAGATGTTGCTCCCAGACCCAGCGCTGCCTGCTCCCGATGGTGCTAGTTGACAATAGCCTCCCTGGACTGCCAGATGGTCAGGGGACAGTTTAGGGGCCTGCCCTCACCGGACCCCAAACTTTCATTAAGTTGGGGGTGTTTGGCATCATACAGGAAAAACCCCTCACGACTGACTCACAGCGCTTCAATCCCTGGAATAAAGTCAAATTCACATTCAGGCGAATGGGAGGCCTGAATAGGGTAGGAAAAACTTGATTCCGGGCTTACATTCAGTACAGTACAGTAGAGGTTCTGCAAGCCTCTTTGGATGTGTTAAAAATAGGTCGATTTTTAAAGGCACCTTCAGTGATGATCAGAGGATGAATCAGAAAACCAAGGCATGGAGCTTTGTTTTGGTTGAGGCTTAAAGACAGGAGGATGTGTTCGAATGAGAACTGTCCACCTCAGTCAAAGGGTTTTACAAGTTGCCTTTGTTGCCGAATTCTGAGGCAGGCAGAATTCTGGGTCAGAATCGCCTGCCTCTGGTCTGCATCGGGGCTGCTGCTGGCCAGCACTCCTGGACCACTTGCTTTGTGATGCTGTGAGTTCGCTCACTGAGGCCTCTTCACTGGTTGAGTGCTAAGCCACATGGGGCAGATATAGCAGGGACAGGACTTGAAGCTCAAGCTTGGGGACCTCTAGGTTTGCCCCATGTGGAGCCTCAGAGGTTCCCGGGCACCAGGCTAAGCCTCCCTTCATTCCTTGATACTCAAAATGTGGCCCATGGAGCAGCCATATAGGTTACCTTAGAGATGTCAGTTCTGAATCAGGGGGAAACAGAATCTTCATTCTACAAAGAGACCCAGGGAGAATTTGAAGGTCGCTGCTCTCTGGACATACCCAGCGAGTCCTCTGCTATTGAGCTGTATCACCTGCTGCATCCCCTGCCTCTCCCATAGCGTTCTCCTCCCAGTGGTGATTGCTGAGTCTGACTCTGGCTCTGACACTTACCAGTCCTATCATCTTACATGGCTACCTGTTAAAAGCCTCAGTTACTCAGCCCCTGGGGACCAAATTAATCCTGGCAAGGAGTGCTCTGCTGTCCACCCAAGGGTCCCTATATCCTCGTTCCCGTCAGGTGCTCTTGGCCAGCATCTCTGGGTGGGGCACCTCCTGCCACTTTGCTTACAGAGTTCTAGCAAGAGAAAAGAGCATGCCCAGTGGGTCTCAGCCCCGGCTGCACAATGGGAGCAGGTGAGAGCTTTGAAAGCTATGGATGCTGGGCACCATGCCCTGGAACTTCATTTGGTTGGTCTGGGGTCTGACTGAGGCTTTGGGAGCCTCCAAAGGTCCCCAGGTGGTTATAAACACAGTCAGGGTTGCAAGACATCTCTCTGTCTGAAGATGACAGCACAAGCTCTAGGAAAGTCCCCACTGGTTTACACACAGAGCAGTCCTTCTCTACCCCCTGCTCCAGAGGGGGCCCGTGAGGAATGTGAGCGTATTTAGAGAGTAACCGCCTCTGCTTTCAGAAGCAATGAACCTCAAAAGAACCTGAAACCGACAATTGCATCCTTGATTAATGAGAATATTTTTTGTTCTTCTTTATGAAAACAGATCAAAGCAGCTTAGCCTCAGGAATTCAAAGAGCACTTTCAGGGTCTGTCCTGGGGCACAGCATGTCCACCTCTCACCTCTTATATCCCCACAGGCACCCTGGGGCCACAGAGCAAGAATCCACAGGTGCCTTATCTTCCACGAAAGCCAAGAGCCACGCACACTCCAGTTACCGGTTAATCACATGTAACAGAACCCTGGGTCCTGAGCAGCATTCTCAGCATCAAGGACCGAGACCAAAACAGTCCCTGATCCATCCAATACCTGAGTCCCAGAGCCCCTTCCCATCCCAAACCCCAGTTCATGTATTTTAGTCCATAATGCATTTCAGGCCCAACAGGATTCTGGTTTTAGGATTCTGCAAAGCAAACCGAGTGGGCCTCTGCAGGCCTTGTTGCCCTGGGAATTACTACTGGCTCTGGATAGTGGCTGGACCTAGACTCCTGGCTCCCTGGGTCCAGATGG
This sequence comes from Marmota flaviventris, assembly GCF_047511675.1. NCBI lineage: Eukaryota > Metazoa > Chordata > Mammalia > Rodentia > Sciuridae > Marmota > Marmota flaviventris. The sequence continues at coordinate 172,498,748 of NC_092500.1, forward strand.
CCAGACCTGGCAGGTGCTACCTGGGCCTCAGTGACAGGAGGACAGGGGTTGAGGGCTTGGGGAGGCTTAGACTCATGCCTGCCTTGTTGAGAAGCCACTGTGCTGGGACCGGTGATTCTTCCCTGGGGGGAGGCAGCACCCAGCTCTGCACCCTCACCCGGTTTCTCAGGCTGAGATTCACTGCACACGGTGAGATTCCCACTGGAAATCTGTTTTGCCCAGGGGCAGGAAAAGGGCTAAGCAAAGGGCCCTTTGCTTGCACTCAATCCATCCGGAAACCGTCCCTGCCTCAACCTCTGGGCAAGCTCCTATTCAGCCTCCTCACTAAAGCCTCTACCCCACGCATGATCAGGCGCACATCCCCTGGCAGCTCCTGCACACCACACATCATTAATACAGCACTTTCCACGCTGGGCCTCAGTACTCATAGCAGTTCCTTGCACAGGACAACCCCCAGACCCAGGGCCCCTCCTGCAGTCAGCCCACCCCAGGTAGCCTGCCATGCAACCCAACAGTAGCACTCGGGGAGGGAGAGCAACCACTGTCTTGGTAAGTGAGTGGTCATAGGAGGTGTGGGCAGCAGGGACAGATGGCAGGGGAGGGGGCTTCAGAGGGCAGGTAAGCTCCAGGCACCCACTTAGCAGTCCAGGCATGACAGCGAGGCTCTGCCAGTCGGGGGAAGGGTACAGACACCCTAACATGGGCTCAGATTCTCATGGACACAGCTTGATTCCTCCACAATGTCCAGAATTAATGGCTGATTGACACAGCCCCATGCAACCAGAGAAATAAGATCTGCCTTTGTCAAATAGGAAGATTACAGATGTGCAAGTGGCAGGTCTATTAAGATGGGAGGTCCAACACATGATGGGGGAGAGGAGATAGAAACAGAGAGAAACAGAGGGACACGTAGAGACAAAGAATGACATCCTCTCTTTTCTGGGGACTTCTGTGGGGGCAGCCACTCACCAGTTCCTTCCTGAGCCAGGTTATAGCCTCATCGATACTCTGGAAGCCTTCCAGCTTGCCAGGGGACCTGTCGCCCTGGCTGGTGCTCCCGGCAGGCGGGGGGTGCTCTCTGGGCTCCCTCGGGGGCAGCAGGGGCTCCCCACCCCCACGCTCTCCTTGCTCCAAGCTCTCCTCGGTGGCCATCTTTTGGAAGGGCCACGTCTGCTCCTCCAGCCTGGCCTGCCATTCCAGGTAGGAGGGCCTGCGGGTCTCCAGCCTCAGCTTCTCGGTGAGGGCCTTCAGGCTCCGGAGGTGGTCATCAGGAGGCGCGGCGGCCCCTGCCAGCCCCTCTTCTTCACCCACTTCCTCCACTTGGATCTCGGGCACAGACATTCTACAGTCTGCCCTGGCAGCCAGACCTGGCAGCTGGTGAGGGGCTGTGTGGGAGGCTTGCTGGGCGATGAGGCTGGGTCCTGCTCTGGAAGGGCCTCATCCAGCTGGGGCTGTGCCTCCAGAAGGCATTGCAGAGGCTGGGCGGCACCTGGAGCCGAGGGACCGTGGGGTGAGCCCCAGGGAGGGCCTTTCAGAGCAGCTGCGGGGGTTCGAGGTCTATGATTCGTCCCAGAAGCCTGTGGGTGCCATGCTTCGTAGAAGGCAGGAACAGACAAGCACTGGCAGGATTCTTTAGGGGCAGCCTTTGCCAAGGAGATCTATCTGTCCCGAAGGTGTGCGCAGAGCAGATGGGCCAGAAGCTCGCCCTCCCCAGGAAAGGCAGGTGGTGCGGGCCCTGCAGGAAGAATGAGAACATTGTCAGTCTGACCCCTCCCCAGCTGCTAGGTGGAGGCATGTCCACACTCCAGGAGGGGAAAGAGGCTCAGAGAGGTCCAGTGACAGGGCTTCTACTTGCTGGTCCAGGACTAGAGGTGAGACGACCACTTTAAGTTGATGCAGAGAAGCTGAACAAATTGGGCAGCACTACAATCCCTCCTGTGTTATCTCACTTAATGCTCACAGCAAGTCTGTGGAGATTAGTTTCTGTCCCCATTTGACATGGGAGGACCCCAAATCCCTAAGAGGCTAAACGACGCACTGAGACAGAACTCCCGCAGGGAGACAAGACCAGTCACTTGAATCTGAGGGCACAGGTCTCCCCTCTCAGTGACAGCTGCCTGAGGGTCCCCAGAGCCAGCTGCCAGGCCAGTGGAGCCCCACACAGACTCAGGTGTGCCTGCACCGTACAGGTGCTGCTGCCCTCGGCACCCCTCCCTGAGCACAGGGCCGGCTTCCTCCACCCTCAGCTTCCTCTGCCACCACCTGACCTCACCCCCTCAGAGAGGAAGCAAATAAGCCTGCAGCTGCACAGGGGAAGAAGGAGCCGGCTCCACTCAAGCTGGACGGTGAAGCTGAATGAAGCTGGTGACTCAGCCTTCCAGGACGGTGGCTCTCAGGTTTACCTAAAGTGCCCACACAGCAGCGCCGCCTCCGCAAGGCTCCAGCTGCCATCTGAGTTGGCCTCCAGGACCTAGTGTGGGATATAAGCCAAGGCTCTGACCCCATGGTGCCAGGGTGGGTAGGTTATAATTAGACACCAGCCTTCTGGTGGGCCTGTGTCTGTGGGGAATGAGCAAGGGTAGACACGGGCCGATCCGAGCGGGAGATGTGCGTCTTGAACTTGGCTTTCAGGGCTAGTTTTCAAAATCTGTGCTGAGGCCATGCAGGTGTAAAAACTAATGAACTGATGCAGAGCAATGTCCAAGAGGAGGCTAAAAGAAAAATCAAGATGCCCAGAAGCCTGGTGCACACACCACCCTAGGGTGAAAATGGACGGAAAGGGAGAGAGACGCTTGTTGATGTGTGTGCCTTTAAAATCCCTGCCGAAAGAAGAAAGCAAATAATCGTCGTGATGCCTGCTTGGAGTGTGGGAACTGGGCGGGCTGAGATGAGGACTGAGGGGAGCAGATCTGGGATGGGGAGGCCACTGGCAGGCTGGGCTGCCCAGGGAGGTCATGGATTTCCTCCTGACACACAGAAATGCTCGGGAAGACAGACAGCAGAGCTTCTGTTCTGGACCACCCTAGAGCCCAGCCTGCCAGGGAGGTCTGGCTGGAGGACAGAGGACTCTCCCCGTACTCTGAGCCTGCCCCTGCGGGAGTGGGGGGCATCCCTGGGGACTGAGGAAGACATGCCACCCCCACTGAGAGCAGAGGAACTCAGCTTCACCTCCTGCCCTGCTCTGGGCAAGTGAAAGTCCCCTGGGGACCTTGGGCAACACAGATCGACTTCCAGGAGTTCTGATTCCCTTGATGTGGGCCCAGGACTCAGAGAGCAGCCCATTCTTAGGCTCCCAGGTGATCTGAGGGCCGGATACAAGGGTGCAGTCAGGACTGAGAGCTGCTGGTCTCCTTTTGAGACATCAGACCTGGGATCAGATTCTGGTCCTAGGCCCCATGGGGCCTGCCAAGCCTCAGTCTCCTATGCTCAAAATGAGGTGTTCTGCCAATCTCCTAGGCTCTTGGGGATGGGCAGGATGAGGTTCATAGGTGCTCTCTAAATCTTAGCGTGCTCCAAGAACACAGGAATGGGGCTCGCTGTGCACTTTCTCATGACACAGCCTTCCCAGGCTCTCTCCAAGACTGAAGACTGGGAGCTGCTTTCTGGGGCCCCACCCAGGTGCCTGCCCTCTGCCTGTTTGCTGAGGGCCCAGAATCTCTTCTGAGTGTGCCTGGGTGGCTGAATCCTACAGGGCTTCCTTCCCACAGATAGAGGAGCTCTCATTATAGCTAGATGAGTTTTCTGGAGAAGGTCCAGTCTACAGACAGACTGATGAGCTGTGCCCTCCCCACCTGGGTCCTGGTTGTGCCCACTCCTCAGAAGAGGACTCAGAGGCAAGGGATGATCATGAAGCCACATGCCCATAACACAGAACTGGTGAGAGATAACACAGTAGGAAGCTGTGCCCTCCCTCTGCAGAGGGCTTCGTCCTGCCCCCTTAAGTAAGGGGCTCCTCTTGGGGTGGGAACCACTGAGAGTCTGTGACTTTGTGTGACTTTATAGTGTAGGGAGTGTATTTTAACAAGAGGTTTTCCGTCCACTGAGGGTGAGCCTCATGGTGTGGCACCTGGGTGCCCCCCAGCTCACGCCAGTCTCACCCAAACCCAAAAGGCAGGTGGGAGCACCCATTTCACACAGGGGTTATGGGAGGCACTTAGGAGAGGTGAAGTGCCCTCCTCCAGACAGGTGCCAGCTAGGGGCCTGGGCATGAGCTGTGTGATGGTGGTCAGCCTCTTTCTACCCTGGAGCATGTGGGATTTGGGGTCAGAGCTCAAGGGCAGCCACTAGTTCTGTGTTATGGGCTGTAGCTTCATGATCATCCCTTGCCTCTGAGTCCTCTTCTGAGGAGTGGGCACAACCAGGACCAGCTGCACAATTTGTAGGGCTCAGGGCTGGGTCTCTTCTTTAAAAAAAGTCCTAAGAATTTCAGGATGGTGTCAACAGAACATTAACCCAAGTGGGGTCCCTGTGTGCCCCCTGGGTCCCATGCCCATGAAGGGGATAACAATATCAACTTTGTAGGTCATATCCAGGATTTCATGGGGTGACAGAGTTGATAGAGCATGCCCCTGGTGTACAGTAAGCCCTAGACAAAGTTACACTTTAAAAAATATTATTAGGATGGTGCAACCATGGGTGTCACATCAGTCACATCACCCCTGTCCCTGCCTTGAGCAGTCATCTGGTCGGTCCTTGAAATGCTGGGTGTCCTGAGCCCATTTCTGCATCTTTACATCCTTCCCTGGAAGCCCACTGATGCCATCCATTGGCCCTGCCTCCCCCAGTTTTGATCTCAGGAGATCTGGAAGAGTGAAGAGCAGGTTTGCCTTGGAAGGGAGAAAAAGAGCCCAGCCTACAAGAACACCACTCTGCACTGCTCCCTCCCGCCCTGCTCCAATTTTTAACCCTCCCATCCCCAGCTCCAGGTGCTGGAGGGACCCAGGTGTAACAGCCTGCTCTCCACGCCAGAGACTGAGGCTGGGCTGCAGGCCTGGTCCTGGTTCCAGCACAACTGCTAACAGGAGGAGGACCCGGGTCCAATCTTTCCCAGCCTGTGCTCTGCAGTTGGTGGTGCCTTGTGTGCGTGCAAAGGCTGGGCACAGAAGAAAGGCCATACCCACCCAAAGAGCTCCTTCTCAGCACAGGCTATTTCAGAGCCACTAGGCAGTGTCCCAGCGATCCCACCTGCTTGTCACCCTGGTGCCTGAAAAGGCCCAGTGGGGATTCCTCCCTCCCTTCCAGCTGGGCACAGGAGCTAAGCTGGAATGTCACCCACATAGGCCCAGGAAGGTGCTAGCAGAAGGGTTTGTTGTCCACTGACCACTTAGTGGGCACTGAGCTGGACATATCCTGTACTAGTGGGGAAGGCCATCGGGTGGGGACTGGAGGCAGCTCTGGACACCTCTTGGGTTTGGTGGGCAGCAGAAGTCTTTCTCGACTCCTGGGGCTTAGGCCCAGGGAGCACAAAGCAGAGGACACTGGACCACTAGATCTGGGACTTGGGAGTCCTGGAAGACAAGATGAGATCCCAAGACCCCATAATCCATGAGGCCCAGGCATGCCCACCAGCCAGGCCACTGGGTGGCAGCGAGGACAAGCCTTGGGGATACACAGCCTTCCTGCCCCAGCAACATGCCAGGGCTTGGGATGACTGTGGTTCAGATGCGCTTCCAGGCTTCCTGGCCCATGAAGCAGGATTCGCCAGCCATGAGCTAATCCCCAGCTGCCCCAGGAGCCAGGTGGGTGCAGCCCTGCCAGGCGGCCAACACCTTGTCTCATTATGACCTCACCTGCTCACCTGGAAAACCCTGGAACCCACTTCCTGATGGGCTTCCTGGGCAGGGAAGGCTACGGGGGCTGCTGACTGATGCTCCCCGGGCTCAGGCCTGCTCTCCCCGCACAGAGGCTTCTCTGGAACTGTTTGTTTCTTCTGCAGGGTGCACAGTCTTTTTAACCCCTCCGACTCTCCTGCCCCACAGACCCCAAGCTCGATCCTCTGCCTGCAACTTGTACAGCCCAGAAGCCCTTCTTTCCTTCCTCCGCCTAGTCCTCAGGCATTTTCTCCTTCCCTCTGTTTTCCTGGGCTGGCTGTGTGTGCCCGGCAACGAGAGCACGTGAGGGAAACCGTGACACCATCACACATGAGCTAACACTTGGAGCAACCACACCAGCAGTCACTCGGAAAGCTTCACATGTTCAGGCACAGTTAGGGCTCACACGCGTGAAGATTGCCATCATCCTCATGTTCCAGGTGGAGAGACTGAGGCGCAGATGGCTTTGGTAGCTTGCCCATGGTCACAGAGCTAGTAAGTGGTGAGGCTGGGATGTGAGACCCCGACACTGGGCTTCCCGTCCCTGTTAAACCCTCACATTTACACCAGGCACTTTCTTGATGGTCCTTTCTTCCAGACTCAAGTTCATGAGGGCAAAGCCAGGCCTTTTATCCTGGTCCTCTGGCACTTGTGAGGTGCTGCTGCTTTAAACATGGAATGAACGGGCACATAGAGCATGCATCTGCCTCTTGCTGCACCCTGTGTTGCTCACAGTAAGCCAGCTTGGATGGGCTCAGAGGAGCAGAGGGGCCCTGGGCTTCTGTGACAGTACTTCCACCACCTGTCCTCATGAGAGGCCACACACACCTCCCTTCCCTGGCTGAGGAGTGCCTGGACACAGTTGTGCCTGGACACAGGTATGCAGGCCCGGCTCTTGGGACAAAGCAGGAAGAACCTGATTTAGCTTGTGCCAAATCCCAGGACTTTGAACTATAGCCAGAGAGGACCTACTTGTCACCTGGCATCTGTGAGGACATTTCTACCCAGCACCTTTCTTCTTCCTTCTGGAAAAAGCATTCTCCCTTACTGTGGGGAGTCTGTCCCTGTGGTACCTGTGGCCCTGACCTCCCCTCTCACCTCAGGGGAGGTGACATGACTCTACTGGGCCAATCAGAGCCTTTCTGAAGTTTTCCTGCCAGACCAACCCAGAAGCCGGCCTTGTTCCCAGCCAGCCTGGGTACTGGAGCCCTCTTGCTCTCACATACAGAGGGTCTGCTGGCACACAAAGCCAGCAGACAGGATAGTTTGAAGGCCTCACTCAGGTCCGTCAGAAGCCACCCCGCCAGACTTTGACTACACAGCTTTCAAAGCCTCCTCTTGGGCAGAGCTCCTTGGAGCTGGGCTTCTGACAAGTACAGCTGCCTGGCCTGAGTGGGTGCTGGAGAAGGGTGCGGCGTGTGGGTCTCTGTTGGTGTTTGGCCTTGGTCGGCCTGTTGGTCTGCCGTTCCCTGCCTCCCTCCTTTCTTGTTTGTGGGAAGCCCCCACTTTGTGCAAGACAGCAGGCAGGCGCCATTCTCATTTGTTCTCTGGGATCAGAGGACCAGATTCTCCCTCCTCCCCCGCCCAGGCCCTGGCAACCAGGTGCGAGCATGTGACTTAAGCTCAGCCAATCAGAGGCTCAGGCCCAGGGTCTGAATTTGGCCTGTGTGGGGCCCAGTGAATGGATGGTTGGGATTCATCAGTGCTGGATGGGGGAAGGAGCCAGCTGCCCCTGCTGGAGTGCTGCTGCAGGGCCTCCCCGCTGTCCCGGAGCTGCCCGGGTTCTGCCTGCTTGCTCCTGTGAGTCTCTGCTTCCTGCCAGTCTCCGAGCGCTGACAGCCTTGTAGTCATGCTGCTTTCTATTGCTTGCGCTCAGGAGCCTGAGGGCTGGAGTGAGGGGAGCAGCCAACTCACTTGGAGAGGCCATGTATATAATTGAGAACTAAGCAGCGTCCTAAAACATTGTGACAGCCAAAAAGGCTTCCTTCTCTCACATCCCCACAAGTCCCGAGGGGGTTGGCACCTGCAGTTGAGACCCATTGGGTCACTGTCCTCTGAATGAAATTTTGCTGAATCCACCTGCATTCGTAGTAGGTATGTTTCCTAGGCGACAGTCAGTGACCGGCTACCAATATTCCATCTGCATAAACTTAAACCCGTTCTGCTCCCTCTTTCAGAAGTACCACCCACGGGTCCCTGTGCTCTGGGTCATTCAGCCTTCCCAACTGGGCTGCAGCCAAATGCCTGGGAACTGGGTTAGCGTTAGGGTGCCTGAGGGCCTCCAGCCTGGGAAGGCAGTCTCTTTTGGGGAGCAACCCCCTGGACTTCCACAGCAGAGTGACAGCCCCAGAGTGAGAGGGCATGCCCACGAGTGTCCCTGCTGCTGTTCTCTGCTTCCTGTAGGCTACTCTGCTCTTTATATAGTCAGCCAGGCTCCACAGCCTCTCTGCTTCCCAGGTGTTCTCACAATTAACCACAACCTCCGGAGGTCACCTCGTACCTATTCTGTAGCATAAAAGAAGCCCACTAAGCCTATTAGAAGCCCCATTATCCAGGGAGGAAATGGAGGATTTTCCGTAGGAAACTTAGACCCAAGCTCCCATCAACAATAGTGAGGGGGCTGAGAACCTTGCCCAGGAAAAGGGTCATTATTAGGAACATATGAATGGTGGGGGACCTTGCAGATGTGTCCCCCAGCACCAGCACAGGAAGAAGAAGAAGAATGTCACCTTATACTAGTTCAGGGATGGTGTTCACACACTTACACCTCATGTCATTCTGACTTCATACAGAACTCTGAGACTGCAGGGGTGACTCTTGGGAATGAGGATCCACTGTGCAAGAGCTGGGAGAGCTCTGTCCACGTCCCCCTTGAATGTCTCACTGGGATCCCTCGGTCATGATGACAATTATCTCCCAAACCGCAATTCAGATTCTGCCCTGGTGAATGTCCTACTAAGGAATATTTTAACAGCACTGCCAAGCTGCTAGTATTATAGGTATCCATACTTCCTCAGTGAGGAAATAGCGTCTCCTATACATAAGGACGCTGCAAACTGTGTACTATGATCCTTTATTATATAATGGGTAAACCAAGGCACAGAGACAAGGAGGAGCTGGCTCAGAGATACTCAGACTGCACATGGCATGGTGAGGGCTGGGACCAGGTAAGTTTGGAGGGCAGGATCCAGCAAGGCTGAACTGGGGGCCAGGACAGAGCCCGAGGCTCTGACGTCCCTCCCCGGGTCTACCACTTGTGCTAATAAGTCACAAGCATCCTTTGGGATCCAGTGGTCCCTGGAGATGGCCAGCTCTGTTCTGGCTCTGTGATTTCCTCTGAAGGTGGTCCCCATCATGAAGGACTACCTTGACTGTGACTATGGACCACACTGGCATGGTAGGGAAGGCAGGGCAGGTGTTCTGGTCCCCTTGCAGCTGGGAAAACTGGGCTGAGGGCCTGAGTGACTGCCTAAGGCCCCAGAGCCTCTCACTCTCACCCACACTCCTTGGGGCTGCTATGCTGGCTGCTTTCCAGAACATACTATCTAGACAGGGCTGGCTACCACCCTCTGGGCCCCTCTGGCAAGCGGCACTTGGTCCTCTGGGAAGTTTATAGAATGAAGACCTGGCTACACCATGATTTAGGTCCCTGCAGATATGGCTTTTCTCAGCAAGGCAGGGCTGGTGGATGGGATGTCCTCAGGGTTGGTCTGGTCTCTATGCCAGGCCAGGCCAGGACACCATTTGTGAGGCTCACTGCTCTGAGCTACAGCCCGGGCGGGGGCCGGGGTGGTGGTGGTGGCAATCCCCATCCGTCAGCCTTGCTAAGCAAGGAGCTGTGGCTCCTCACCGCACCTGCTGGAGCAGGGTACAGAGGGAGCGCTGGCTGGCCGGGGCAGGCCTGGCCCAGGCTGGGCCTCAAGGCTTCCCAGGCCTCAAAGCTGAGAGCTAAAGGGCCTTCAGGGCTGAGGCTGAGAGCCCCCTTGGCCCCAGCCATCAGGCCTGGGCTCTTCCTCTGAAAACTACAGAGCTGCCCCGAGGGTGAAAGGCGGGTAGGGACAGGGACCAGGGTGGCTGGGACACAGTCTGGCCACATCCCTTTTCTAAAGAGGCAGCCGCTTTTCCCCAGGGGGGTGATGGGTCCAGGGGTCCAGAGGTGATGAGGGCGAGCAGGCCTGGGACAGGTGGGCGTTTCAGTCTTGGTCTCATGCTTATGGTACATGCAGAGCCCCAGGTGGGGACAGGGCTGACCTCCCACCTTCACCCCCACGGCAGGTCAGTGTGGGACTGACGCCTCTGCTCTGCTGATGTGCTTCAGCCGAGAGGAGAGGACGAGAGGACGGCACACAGCCCTGCGCGTCCCACAGAGCTGCTGACAGGAGCCGGGAGCTGCCCAGAGCCCGTTGCCTCTGCCTCAGAGTTGCCATGGTGACGGAAGCAGGAGGGACATGGCCAGTCTGGCCCTATGCCAGCCATCTTTCCCCTTCCCAGACTCATTTTCATTCCAGCTCTTGGTCAGAGCTGGTGTTAGGAGCCCCTGAGATTGGGGACAGAGACCAGGCAGAGTCCAGACTGGCCCCAGTTGTGTGTGTGTGTGTGTGTGTGTGTGTGAGTGATGGGACTCATTGTGTTGACATGTATGTGAGTGGGGGGTGGTTGTCCTGGTATGTGTGTGAGTGGGGGGTGACTGTCTTGAGGGTGTGTGTGAGTGGGGGGTGGCTGTCTTGAGGGTGTGTGTGAGTGGGGGGTGGTTGTCCTGGTGTGTGTGTGAGTGGGGGGGTGACTGTCTTGGGAGTGTGTGTGAGTGGGGGGTGGTTATCCTGGTGTGTGAGTGGGGGGTAGTTGTCTTGAGGGTGTGTGTGAGTGGGGGGTGGTTGTCCTGGTGTGTGAGTTGGGGTTGGTTGTCTTGAGGGTGTGTGTGAGTGGGAGTTGGTTGTCTTGAGGGTGTGTGTGAGTGGGGGTTGGTTGTCTTGAGGGTGTGTGTGAGTGGGAGTTGGTTGTCTTGAGGGTGTGTGTGAGTGGGGGGTGGCTGTCTTGAGGGTGTGTGTGAGTGGGGAGTGGTTGACTTGAGGGTGTGTGTGAGTGGGGATTGGTTGTCTTGAGGGTGTGTGTGAGTGGGGGTTGGTTGTCTTGAGGGTGTGTGTGAGTGGGGGTTGGTTGTCTTGAGGGTGTGTGTGAGTGGGGGGTGGCTGTCTTGAGGGTGTGTGTAAGTGGGGGGTGGTTGTCTTGAGAGTGTGTGTGAGTGGGGGATGGTTGTCCTGGTGTGTGAGTGGGGGTTGGTTGTCTTGAGAGTGTGTGTGAGTGTGAGTTGGTTGTCTTGAGGGTGTGTGTGAGTGTGAGTTGGTTGTCTTGAGGGTGTGTGTGAGTGGGGGTTGGTTGTCTTGAGGGTGTGTGTGAGTGGGGGGTAGTTGTCTTGAGGGTGTGTGTGAGTGGGGGCGGCTGTCTTGAGGGTGTGTGTGAGTGGGAGGTGGTTGTCTTGATGTGTGTGTGAGTGGGGGGTGATTGTCTTGGGGGTGTGTGTGAGTGGGGGGTGGTTGTCCTGGTGTGTGAGTGGGGGGTAGTTGTCTTGAGGGTGTGTGTGAGTGGGGGGTGGTTGTCTTGAGAGTGTGTGTGAGTGGGGGGTGGTTGTCCTGGTGTGTGAGTTGGGGTTGGTTGTCTTGAGGGTGTGTGTGAGTGGGAGTTGGTTGTCTTGAGGGTGTGTGTGAGTGGGGATTGGTTGTCTTGAGGGTGTGTGTGAGTGGGGGTTGGTTGTCTTGAGGGTGTGTGTGAGTGGGGGTTGGTTGTCTTGAGGGTGTGTGTGAGTGGGGGGTGGCTGTCTTGAGGGTGTGTGTAAGTGGGGGGTGGTTGTCTTGAGAGTGTGTGTGAGTGGGGGATGGTTGTCCTGGTGTGTGAGTGGGGGTTGGTTGTCTTGAGAGTGTGTGTGAGTGTGAGTTGGTTGTCTTGAGGGTGTGTGTGAGTGTGAGTTGGTTGTCTTGAGGGTGTGTGTAAGTGGGGGTTGGTTGTCTTGAGGGTGTGTGTGAGTGGGGGGTAGTTGTCTTGAGGGTGTGTGTGAGTGGGGGCGGCTGTCTTGAGGGTGTGTGTGAGTGGGAGGTGGTTGTCTTGATGTGTGTGTGAGTGGGGGGTGATTGTCTTGGGGGTGTGTGTGAGTGGGGGGTGGTTGTCCTGGTGTGTGAGTGGGGGGTAGTTGTCTTGAGGGTGTGTGTGAGTGGGGGGTGGTTGTCTTGAGAGTGTGTGTGAGTGGGGGGTGGTTGTCCTGGTGTGTGAGTTGGGGTTGGTTGTCTTGAGGGTGTGTGTGAGTGGGAGTTGGTTGTCTTGAGGGTGTGTGTGAGTGGGGGTTGGTTGACTTGAGGGTGTGTGTGAGTGGGGGTTGGTTGTCTTGAGGGTGTGTGTGAGTGGGGGTTGGTTGTCTTGAGGGTGTGTGTGAGTGGGGGGTGGCTGTCTTGAGGGTGTGTGTGAGTGTGAGTTGGTTGTCTTGAGGGTGTGTGTGAGTCGGGGGTGGTTGTCTTGAGGGTGTGTGTGAGTGGGGGGTGGTTGTCTTGAGGGTGTGTGTGAGTGGGGGCGGCTGTCTTGAGGGTGTGTGTGAGTGGGGGGTGGTTGTCCTGGTATGTGTATGAGTGGTGAGTAGTTGTCCTGGTGTGTGTGTGAGTGGGGGGTGGCTATCTTGAGGGTATGTGTGAGTGGGGGGTGGTTGTCTTGACAGTGTGTGTGAGTGGGGGATGGTTGTCCTGGTGTGTGAGTGGGGGGTGGTTGTCTTGAGGGTGTGTGTGAGTGGGGGTTGGCTGTCTTGAGGGTGTGTGTGAGTGGGGGATGGTTGTCCTGGTGTGTGAGTGGGGGGTGGTTGTCTTGAGGGTGTGTGTGAGTGGGGGTTGGCTGTCTTGAGGGTGTGTGTGAGTGGGGGATGGTTGTCCTGGTGTGTGAGTGGGGGGTGGTTGTCTTGAGGGTGTGTGTGAGTGGGAGGTGGTTGTCTTGAGGGTGTGTGTGAGTGGAGGGTGGCTGTCTTGAGGGTATGTGTGAGTTGGGGATGGTTGTCCTGGTATGTGTATGAGTGGTGAGTAGTTGTCCTGGTGTGTGTGTGAGTGGGGGGTGGCTATCTTGAGGGTATGTGTGAGTGGGGGGTGGTTGTCTTGACAGTGTGTGTGAGTGGGGGATGGTTGTCCTGGTGTGTGAGTGGGGGGTGGTTGTCTTGAGGGTGTGTGTGAGTGGGGGTTGGCTGTCTTGAGGGTGTGTGTGAGTGGGGGATGGTTGTCCTGGTGTGTGAGTGGGGGGTGGTTGTCTTGAGGGTGTGTGTGAGTGGGAGGTGGTTGTCTTGAGGGTGTGTGTGAGTGGAGGGTGGCTATCTTGAGGGTATGTGTGAGTTGGGGATGGTTGTCCTGGTATGTGTATGAGTGGTGAGTAGTTGTCCTGGTGTGTGTGTGAGTGGGGGGTGGTTGTCTTGAGGGTGTGTGTCTGGGTCGGGTGGGCTGGTGGTTGGTGACATGGGGTGCTAGCAGGGGTCTTGCTCAAGGCACGAGTGGTCTGCATGGAGGCAGAATGCCCACATAAGTGTGTGCTTTCCTGCCAGGACAAGCCTAGGTGCTCCCCCTGAAGCTGGCTGGCTGCTGCCTGGGCCAGGCCTCCCTGTGGCAAAGCCTCCTGAGAATCCACCCTCTCTCCTGAAGGAGGCTGCAGCTCCAGCATGGAGCCAGGTAGGCTGAGACTGGGGAGGCTGGGGAGGCTGGGGAGGGGGCAGGGAGCTCTGGGGCTGGTCCTGTTGGGACAGCCCTGGGCATCTCCCACCTGGGGTCCCAGCCTTGCTGCTGGGTGGGGGAGAGAGGAGTCTGCTCCCCCTGCTTAAGTGCCTGCAGCCTCACCCCCCTCTGAGGAGAGATGCTGTGCTCTGGGAACTGTGGTTTCCCTGCGATGACCTCTCCCTCCTTCCTGACAGACTCAGGGTCTCACACCACAGCAGCAGTGGGGTTACCAACATGTCCCAGAACTGCGCCCAGGGGCAGGGGCAGAGAACACTTACCCGTGTTCTCCTGGAGATATTTGCCCAGGGAGGTTTGGTCTGCAGGATCCCGTGCTAATGGTTGCACCTCTGCACAGAGTTCAAAGCTTCCATTTGCATACCTGGTTTTACAAGAGCAATCACAAACATTTTTAAGTCACACTGAAGTTTACACATTTTGTTCTCCCACACATCATGACATCATGGCTTGGGCTAGAGGAACTTTCCAAGAGCTAGACCACAGAGATACTGCAAACCAGAGAAACTATCAAGACTAGCTCAGGGTCACACAGCTCATTGGAGGGGCTGGCTCGGCTTGCACTCGAATTTTCTGACTCTAAGCTGAACCCTGCTTCTATTGTCTAGGAAACGGGAAACCTTGCTTGGTCTCTCTGGGACATTATGAGGAAAGAATCTATAAAAATACTTGTTAAGACCTTTGTGAATTCAAAGTGCTAGGTCAATGCTGAATAATTGATGGCTCTGCTCCTGTGCTCAGGGCTGACGCACAGGCCTCCTGTGGAGAGGCTGGGGGTGTGGGGACCTGTCCTTTTTGTCCTGCCTGTTTGGCCCAGTGAAAGGAAGAGCTGGGCTTTCCTTCAGCCCAGAGAAGCCCTGACTCCTGGGAGCCATACATCTAATTTACGGCCTCCCTAGAGGACAGGAGAATGCAGAGGGCTGCTGTAGGGAGGTAGGGCTGTGGGGGACTCAGTCTCTATGGTGTCCCCTGAGAAAGGGCTGGGAAAGGGCTGCTCTGGCAGGCAGGAAGAGAGGTGCCTGAGAACCCGAGGGTCAGTTCTGGGGGTGGGAAGTGGCCGTGGGAAATGCAGAGAATGGAGGGGTCCCCTTCATAAAAATGCTTGACCAGGCAAGGATGCCCAGGAGCTGGCTAAGGCAGCCTGTCCTTGTCCCAACCAACTGCCACAGGTGACCACGGGACTTTTCTAGCCAAAATTCACGGTGGCAGTGGGCATTAGGGCACAGAAAGGAGATATAGGGTGGACTTTAAAACAGTTTATGGAGAGGAAAGCAGAAGGCAGCTCAGGTGGGCGTCCTGGTTATGTGAACAGGAAACAGTTCCCAGCTGACTGAAGCTCAGGCACCATTTCACAGCGAAGGGCACTGTGGCCCACCAGAGTCTCCCAGCTGGCGTTTGTCTCAGCCCTCAGAAAAGGTGGAGTTGGGCCTATTGGAATCCACAGGACAACCGACTCCAACTTCAAATAAGCAAGATCCACAAGCTCCAGTTCAAGGGGGAGTCTGTCCTACCTGATCTCTGCCTTATTGGGCAGGTTCCAAAGCCCAGTCACTCCGCAGGGATTTCCTCATGGGCTGCGAGGTGGCGCCGTGTTACTGGAGTCCTGCACGTCCATGCTGGGCCTGGGTGTGCTGACCTCTGGGCGGCTGGAGGGTCTTCCTGGTGTCTGGGTGGGGCTGGACCTAAGGATGCAGTGGGGTGGC
Source organism: Marmota flaviventris (assembly GCF_047511675.1). Classification (NCBI taxonomy): domain Eukaryota; kingdom Metazoa; phylum Chordata; class Mammalia; order Rodentia; family Sciuridae; genus Marmota; species Marmota flaviventris. The sequence continues at coordinate 172,514,006 of NC_092500.1, forward strand.
AGTGTGGCCTGCAGCGGGTGGCAGAGGCAGTGCTGTGCCCACCTGGGATGTGGAGGGGACATCTTCCTGAGTCCCCCTAGGCAGGACAGAGAACGGGCTGTGGGACGGTGCTGGCCCTCTTGTGTCAGTGAGGAGAGAATGTGGCTGGGCTTCTGCCTGAGCTGCCTTCTGCTTTCCTCTCCATAAACTGCTTGAAAGGCCACCCTATATCTCCTTTCTGTGCCCTAATGCCCACTGCTACTGTGATCTTTGGCTAGAAAAGTCCTGTGGTCACTGTGGCAGTTGGATGGGACAAGGACAGGCTGCCTTAGCCAGCTCCTGGGCATCCTTGCCTGGTCAAGCAGTTTTATGAAGGGGACCCCTCCATTCTCTGCATTTCCCACCCCCAGTACTGCCCCTCGGGTTCTCAGTGGAATGGATCAGACACAGCAGAAAGACATGGAGCAGGCTAGGGAACGGGCAGAGCTGGGGGCAGACCCACCAACAGCTGGTTCTATTACATTGGTCAATCAACCCCCATAGGCCTCAGGTTGCTCACCTCTGAAATGGGATCTTAACGGACCTACCTCACAGTCTGGGAGGACCAAAGGAGGCGAGGTGAGTGTAAACAGTTACACCTTGAATGGGACTGCCACCGTTTGCTCTGGATGGTGCTTGGCTGGCACTCTCCTGGGCCTGTCACATGGTAAGAGGCTTCCAAACTACTAAAGTTCACAAATGCCTGTCTGTGCACTCCAGAGTGTGCAGAGCACCGTCTTGCTGTCCCTCTGCACTAGGGCTGCACACATTGCACCCCTCAGCAGCCCTGACCCGACTCCCTGTTCCTCCAGGCAGGGCCGTGGTCTGAGGGTCCTCAGCACCATGCATATTATTGATCCTAAAGTTATTGATAGGACATGTTCTATATGGTTTCACTGGGTGAGCTGAAACCCAGGGGCATTCAAATTGAGACCCTCTTCCCCTAGTCTCACAGATGAAGCCCCCACTCAGGCAGGTACGAGCTATCTTTATCTCTGGGCAGCTCAAGGCATTTGGTAATCAGCAAAGCGACTGCCTCTTGAAGATAGAGGTGTTCGAGGTGTTGACTGCTCAAATGAATTATTGGACAGCTTGACCCTGAAAGGAGCAGGTGTAAGGCCTCCAGGGAGGGGTGATCAAGGCACTGGGAGACAGACTGCTGGCACTTCACCAAGCCCCCAGGACCAGCTAGCTAGCTGTCTGAACCTGCTGGACCTGTGTGCAAATGGATGTCTCCAGGCTGCCTGCACTTGTGGCAGAATTCCCTCTACGGCTTGCTTTCTCTCCAACCTGATAATAGGGTCATCTTCACCCTCCTCCCGGTTTCCAGCAGCTGCTCCCAAATTCACAAAACAATAGGATGACAACACAGTCAGCCTCCAGCCTCTGCCGGCTCCCCAACAGGCTCAGCTTGGTTCATACCTGTCTCAGTGTCCCTGGGGCATAGCACTTGAAAGCTCAGAGGACAGAGGCGGCTGGTGTTATTTTTTTACTTGCTGGTGACTGGGTAGGGTGGGGTCAGAAGCAAGTTCCTAAGTAGCCTTGCTGGTACAGATCCTCATCCAGAACATTCCTGGGTACTGAACACCTTGAGGGCCCCTCTGACCCTCCACTGCCATTCCCACTCTGCTGGCTTCCTGGAATGAGGAAATGCCCCACCTTCAAGACGCCCGGAGCTGTGGTCACCAAGGCCACTGCCTGAGCCGATTGATGCTTGTTTTCCACCTAGAACTGAGCTCTGGCTTGAGCCAGCCCTCCAGGTCCCAAGGGACAAGCCCTATAGGGAGCTTTTGGGATCCATTGCCCACTTTCACATCGGATCAGAATGCCCTGAAAGGAATCCCTGGCCTCACGGGAGAAACTCTCCGGGGAGGTAGGGAGCTCAGCCCATGAGCCCACGAGAGAAGCTGAACCCCGACACCTCTTGGGTCTATGCCAAGGCTGCTGGGGAGGAGGCTGCATTGGACTGCACCCTGGGAACTCTGGAAGGGAGGGCCAGGTCAAGGCCATTCAGCCCAGGAGATAGCTAACTAGAGGGAGCTCCCACACGGCAGGGGCTTTGGCATGAGGGGGCCTGATGCCAGAAAGAGCTCCCCCAAGAGGAAAGCCCCCCCATGCCCACCAGAGTCAGGGCTCCTGCCCAATGCACTGCTCTCTCTGAGGAGCTTTGCTGTGGGTGAGCAGCAGGTCTGGAGTGCCCGGAGGAAAGGGGTTGACTGGGGGCAGCACAGCCTCTGACTCTCCTGCTCTCTTCCCTCTCTTGGACTTTCCTCCCTTCTCAGGAGAGAAGTGTCAGTGGTCAGGTGGGGAGGACCTGGCCTTCAGTGGGCAGGGCAACTGGCCTAACCAGGGAAATCTGAGATCCCAGTCGTCACTCCCTCCAGCTCCAGCCTCTAAGGCAGCTCAGAATCGACAGGTGCCTGTCAATGAGCAAGACTCACCTGCCACTTTCCTGCAGTCTCCCCCTCCCTGCCCACGCATCCTGCTTCTCTTAAGCCCCACCCGGCCCCTGTTCTCAGCCATCTCACCCTTCCCTGGTCTGCTTCAGAATGGGCCTGTCTTCACCCCATCCAAACCCCAGGATGTTCTGGCATGTTTAATGCCATCCACCGGTTACTTGTAAGGGACATTCATGAGGGCACATGAGGACTCCCCAGTCCCCATCTGTCAATCAAATAATCGTTTATCTTCTACCTTTGCAAGCAGGTCGATGTCCCAGGCAAGCAAAGAGCCACTGCTGGGCTCCCAGAGGGCTTGGGAATTCCAGGGGCTCCCATTGGGTCATCAGGGTTTTCCAACAGCAAGATTTACCTAGAGCACACACCCGCCCCAGTGCGTGAGCAGCCTGACAAGCGGCTTTCCTCCTCACGGGCCTGGGGCACCGTGGGTCTTTTTCTCAGCAAACAGGCACTGCCGTAATTGATTTCAGTCCTCTTGGAGGGAGGCCAAGCTGGTAGATATGGAAGTGGGGACTGGTCATTTAGTGACAATCCATGCATGTAATCAAGAGGACAAGAAGGACGGGAGCAAGTGTGCAGGGAGTTGGGCATCTGTGGGTCAGAAAAGAGAAGGGGCATGAGCGAGGACACTTCTGAGGCTGGCCAGGCCTGATGGCAAAGGCTTCTAAGCTCCTCAGACAAGAAATGGCTTTGCTGGCTCTAAAGGTTCCCTTAGATGGTGGGGACCTTCCTAGGTTATAAGCACCTAGGTTATAAGCACCGCCAGCCACAGGGCTCTCATTTCATCTGGTTGTGACTGGCTCCTTCCCACTCTCTGGGCCACGGAGGCCTTGGGTCTCCTACAGTGACCTTCCTTCTAGCACTGCTCCAGGAGCCCTGGTGGCCAGGCACAGGAATCTCTCTGCTCTCTCACCAGCCACAGGAGCTGCACCGAGTTACTTAACTTCTCAGACTCCCTCTGACAAAATGGGGATAACAATGTCCCCTAGAAGGGAGATTTGTGAGGACAAGTGACCAAGGATGCCAAAGATTCTCAGCAGTTTGTGCTCCTGGCTGTTTGCCACGCCCCTTTAAAACCAGCTGGGAGGAGCTCCCGACCTACAGACTTGGTCAGGCTACAGGCTGGGCCACTGGGCTTTCCCAGGGCTTTGTCCAGCACTTACTGAGCCTGGGGCGCCGGAGAGGGGCGGGACTGTCTCTGAGACATCCAACCGAAGCTGCTTTGGAACCACTGTGGATGGGGACCTGATAGGCAGTTTATGGAAACTTGATTTGGAGGACCTGCTGTGGGCAGAAGACAGCAGCCAGGACCCACCAATCTAGGGCCACCCCACCTTCTAGGTCTTCCAGGAGGACCCATGTACACCAGACTGGAACAGGCAATAAGGGGTCTTCAAGAAGCAGCAATCCTCCTGACTTGGTTGAAGGGACCCCCCACCCCCATGCAATCTGTGGCCCCTTGTCCTGGTGACCCTAGGTGCCCACCTTCAGGACTGACCTGCTTGTTCCCCAGGCCCTACGGTTATGCCTGGTCCCTTGAACTAGCCTGGCCTCAGGCCTAGAGCACCCTCCCCAAGGGCCCTGGGCCCCTTCCTGGGGAGGGATTGCATCCTTGGGGCCAGGAACTTCCATCCCGCCCCCAGTGAAGTCCACAGAGAGACGGGGTGGGAGCGGAGGTCACCAGCCGTCTGAGCAGCCCTGAGTGGGGTCCCTCCCTCAAGACCATGGGCTCCTAATCTCCACCAGGATCTTAGCCCCGGAAGGGGCCAGCAGAGCTGGGCGCTGCGGGACGCAGTCCAGCGGTGGCTGCCCACTCCTCGCTGCCACGGGAACAGGTGGGGACGCACCGCGCTCCTGCGGGCGTGTCCCTTCCAGGCCGCAGGATCGGCTGCTCCCGCCGCCCGCCCTGGTGGGAGTGGAGCCCACTGCCAGCCCGCGCCGCCGCCACAGCCCGGTCACCGTCCCTGGGAAAGTCGCCGCGCGCGAACCCACCTGCGGGCGCCCGAGGCCCGTGGCGCCGTCGCCAGGTCCCCGGCGCTCTCCGCGCCCGCCTCGCTGCGCCCGTGCGCCCAAGATCGCCCGGCACTATTCTTTTTGAAGGCAGCCTTCGGTGCGTTGCGTCAGGGCGGTTGCCTGGCGACGGCCGCGCGAGCCTCCCGCCGCGACGCCCCGGCCTCCCATTCAAGCCCCGGCCCGCTCGGCCGCCCCGGGCCCGCCGGTCCGAGCGCGGCGGCCGGGTCCTAGAGCCCCCCGACTTCACCCTGCCCGGGCGGCCACAGCCAGGGAGAGCAGACCAGCCGCGCGCACTTGCCAACCCCCAGACGAAACCAAACCCAAACATCCAGTTTTTCATTAAGCCCGAAACCAAGGCAGTTTCCCCCCAAACATGGCAACGTGGCTTTGCCACTGTCAGCAGTTTGCCTGCGTGGAGGGGGCAGGGGAACCCCACGCCCGAGCCTGCACTCCACCCACAAATGACTGGGGTTCCTAATCCCAGCAGCAACCACTATGTCTGAGCGCCTGACGTGCGCCACACCCTCGCAAGCACTAACCGGACAGATGTGAAAACCACCGGCTTACAGAGGAGGAAACGGAGGCTCAGAGAGGTTACGGAGAAGCCAGAGGGGAGTAGTCCCGGTAGATGGATCTGGATGGAGCCAGTTTTCTCCACGTTCATCCTTCAGTGGCACCAATCGCTTCTGTACTTTTAAGACTCAGTCCTTGCCCTGTCTGAGCCTCCAGCTGCATGAACTGCATGCACCTAACACAGGTACATGACAGCGTCTGGGGATGCCCCTTCTTGCAAGCCTTTAGGACTGATCCTGGCTGCAGGCAGAGTCGTCTGATGCCGGAGGCTCTGCCTTCTGCAGGACTCAAGTTTCAGAGCTGATTACTGGAAGTTGGCCTCATTCTCCCAGACCTTGGGAAGCACCTTTCCTAGATGCCTGAGGGTAAAAGGGTCACACTCCTTCCATTCTCTATCTCATCTCCCCTTTGACCACCCACAGGTGCCTTCTTTTCCCTTGGCACACGGAGGTGCTTGAATAGGAGATGCCCCTTGCCCTTACCTGCTGTGCTAGAAAATAACTTGGGGGATGACCTTTAATTTGACCTTCAACTCCAGACACACCCCTCTCCCTACCTACCACTGTGTCTTGGCTCTGCGTGGGCTGAGCTCTGCACAAGGGTTTATGAATATGGACAGCAAATCATTCAAACACAAAAAGTTGCAAGTTACATTCAAACCCACTGATGACCTGTGTGTTCCTCCTGTCAATCACCAGGCATGATGGCAGAGAGGTGCAATGTGAAAACCTCAGCATGGAAAATGGCTCAATAACATTATTAGTGTATTTCAGGGATTTTGTGTGTCAAGGGGTGGGGATTTCAGATTACAGAGCCACTGCATGGAGATGGGAGGATGGAATTTACTTCTCTGGGAAACCAGTAGCCAAGAGACCACCAGACAAGGATTTGACCTGGTCACTTCAGGTCACAAACCACTTGGGTCACTTTCTTTGGAATGTCACCTGCAGCCCTCTGTCACAGGCCAGAGGTCCTCTCTGGCCTGTACATGTTGATGGGAGGGGAGCTCCTTCAGCAGCAAGCAAGCAAACCCTGGAGCAGCAGAAGTTCAGGGGCTTCCCTCCCGCCGGCCACCCCTCTCAGGTCCCCCTATTGCATTCTAATTTCCAGCTACATCAAGGAAAAGAGAAGGATAAACTCTACCTTTCACTTTGAAGATTTTAAAATTTAAACTTAAAATGTCTATCTTTCAGCATTTCTCCAGATTCATTTATTCATCCATTTGATAAACACTGGTCTACCCTTTTAGGGAACAACATAGATAAAGACCACTGCCCCTGAGATCTAGTACCCTAGCAGGGGAGGGGGAGGACAATGAACAGTAGGTATGCTAGATAAATTAACAATATTGTTGTAGAAAGACGGAAAATGCAGACTTGGATTGGAAGTAATGGTGGGAGTGGAGGAAGACAGCACTTTAAAGCAGGGTGGTCAGGGAGGATCTCATTAAAAAAGGTGTTTTTTGAGCAAAAATTTGAAGATGAAGAGGTTGATCTTGAGGTGTGGGAGAAAAGGCATTTTAGTAGAGAAATAGGCTATTCAAGGTCCCCAAGCAAACAAACGTGCCTGCCATGATCACAGAGCAGCTAGGGTGCCTCTCGGCTGGAGTGCAGTGATCAGGGAGTGGAGAGGATTGTGGGAGATGAGGTCAGAGACAGGGCAGGGCTGGCCTTCCCTCAGGGGACCACAGAACAAACAGCTGGAGAGAACCTCTGCCCTGTTAGCAGGGCACAGAGCACTCTAAATCCTTCTCTCCTATTCTGCTTGAATTTTTAAGGGACTCAAGACAAACTCCATATCTAGTCTCCTGGCATCCCTCTCTCACTGTCCCTATGATTTGCTCCATATTTGCTGGATGAGAGAAAGAAGAATGACATTTTAGTTTGACTCCATGATCCAGAGGAGACTGAGTGGGTGACATCCTTCCCCGCTCCAGGGAGAAATTAGGACTGGGCCAGAGTTCACGTGCTTCTGCCATCTGTCTTTGGAAGGGACTTTTCCACTCGGGAGAGTAGTGTGGTGTGGGTTTCAAGAGGAACCAGGAAGTGGCTGTCATTAGGCGTGTTTACCAGCAATAATTCCTTGTTGCCCTTCTGTCTAAAAAGGGGCTGATTCAGCCATGAGGGTGAGCTTCCTGACCTGTAGGGAACCTGTCATGTCCACTCAGGGGCCACTCTGTGCCACCCAGTGCTAGGCACCAGGGAGCACAGTGCACACAACTTACTAGTAGGAGAACTGAGCTTCCCCCTTGGTTCTGGGTCAGGGAGGTGACACATGTCATCCGAGTCCTGCTGAGAGGAGAGGGATTATCTGGGGAGGGTGGGGGGAGTCCTGAAGGTGGGCCAGGATGGAGCAGTGGAGGGTACTACATAAGCCATTCCTGCAGAGCAGGAGGGCCTTCCGTGGGGCTGGGGTCAAACTTTGGGGACTGTTTCAATCCTCAAGGCCATGGGATTAGGTCAGGTTCAAGGTGTCAAGGGAGCTGAATGATGAGGCCTGGGGCAGGAGGCCCACAGACATGGCTTCCATTTTGCCCGAGGTGATTGCCATCCAAATTGTGGTGGGAGCAGTTTATGGACTGTGGCTGGTGGCATTTCCCAGGTGATGGTGACAATGGGACCGCAGATGGTGACAGGAATCATCAGGTGACAGGCAGGCAGCCCAGGGATGAAGTCCTGGCCCTGTTGGTGATTAGCGTGTGTGGAGCAGTCTCTTGAGTCTGCAGTTACTTCGTGGGTGGGATAGACTTGAGGCATGAGCCAAGGGGTCTGCCCCGGATCTGGGCTGTAGACAGCCTTGCTGTTGGGGACCTGCCACTCAGAGCCCACGCCCTCCTTTTGCTCTGTGCTCTAGGTACCAGAACCCAGGAATTTCCATTCCAAAGGGCCCACACCCCAGCCTGTTCAGCCTTGTCCCTAGGCTGTGAGGCTGGGTGGAGGCTGGAGTCTTAGCCTGGGGAGCCCCTCCACCAAAGGACAAGTCCCTGGGGTGGGAAAGGAAGAAGAGACCATGGACGGGGGCTGAGGCCTTGCTCCCCATGTCCCTCCAAGTCCCAGGAATCCAAGGCGGAATCAGAGTCTAGCCTTCCAGGTTGTTATAAAGGTACATTTGTTAAGGCAGAAGGGAAGAACAACCCTTATTTCACAGGTATCGGCTTGACTTATAATGTTCAAATATTTAGACACACGGCATGTGGGCCTCCTCTTATGCACTTGCTTTGGACCTCTCAAATGTCAGGGACAGGCGTGATTACAGCCTATTCTGCTGGTGTGTTCAAGGAGCAAATGACATACACCATGCACATAAGCAAGAGCGTCGCTGTCCTCCTCCCTCTCAGCAGCACTGTGGCCTCTTGGGACTTGCTCTTTCCTCTTGTGAGCACTCCTAAGAATCATCATCGAGAAAGTGTTTCCAGTCACCAGCACATGGCTAGTGACAACTGGACGGAGGCCTCCCTGGCATGTACAGCTCTTGAAGGAAATAAAGAATGTCACTGTTAATGGAGGTGGTGCACAACCCTGATGGGTGTGGGACGGCCTTCCTGATGTTATTCTATACATCAGGTCTACCAAGGAGACTGGCTCCCTGAATGATGGAAGGATCCCTGGGAACGAACCAAGAGATCCAGGGTCTCGTTTCAGCTCTGTTACTAATTAGACCTTGGCCACATCAATGTGCTGCACTGGTTGGTCCCTCCTCACTAGAACAAAGGTACGACTCTGGCACCCTCTGACCCCAGCTCCTTGGCACCCACCACCTAGAATCCTTCATGATGGGCAGTGGAGGAGACAGCACCAGAAACTGCAAAGTTGGAAGTTCATGGGGACATCACAAAACTGGTCCTGCAAGACAGAGCTAGGTGGAGAGAAGAGCTTACTCTGGTACCCACAGGAGAGCTAGCCTTGGGGCGCTCAGGAACAAGGTGGGGAGAGGGCTCTAGGGCTGGGGGAGCCTGTTTATCCTGTTCCCTGCTTTAAACTCAGGTAGTGTGGCCTTGGACCTGCAGGTAGGGCTCAGAATTTGAGGGCCTCAGTAGAATTCTGCTCCTTAAGGAAGCTAGGACAGGGATGCCTGACGGCTCACCCAGCTCAACAGTGCTGTTCCTAGCAGAGCCAACAGCCCCGTCAGTACTGGTAGGAGAGGGCCAAATGAGTTGATTTCATTTCCACCAGCCAATCCCTGAGGGTAATGGGCCCCAGACATGGGATGGGAGAGAAACTGGATGAATTCAAATTAATCATTCTATCATCCAGACAACCTAGACAGAAGCACGGGCTTTAGAGGGGGGATCAAGACCAGATGGTGAAGGCGCTGAGTGTTTGCTGGGCAGGGAGCTGAGCACAGGAGGGAGTCTGGGGGAAACCTGTGGGTCCTCCTGTTCAGCCCTGTTCCAGGAAGGCATCCTGAGGAGAGAGATATCAAGATGTCTCCCTTGACCCCCTTAATTCTGACTGCTCTCTTCCAATCAGTTGACAGTCACTGCCCTATAAATGTGGGAAAAAATGGGACTCAGGCCCCCTTCCCAGCCCCAATCCCCCAGCTGTGGTATGTGGGGATGTCCTCATGCAGAGCCCGTCCAGCCTCAGTGTCCTGTGTACACACCAGGGCTGACGGCACCTTCCATTAATGGTTGTCGTGAGGATTAGAATGAGTGCCTGACGCACTGGTGCCCCTCACCCCCTTGGTGGCCCCTCACTCACACACAGATACTCCACAGTCACACCAGGAGAGCTCTGAACGGCTTGGCTGCCTTGTTTGTCTTTTCCGGAGCGTGAGGTAGCCTTGTTTGGAACCTAACACCAGGAAAACAGGAGGGAGCTCGGCAGACAGGCAAACCCTCCGTTCAGCCATGGTTTTGGTGCAGAGGAGAGCACTTCCTGGCTGGGCACGCAGCAGGCCACTCCAACCCCGTGGGCTGCCCCCGGACTGATTCACAGCTCGACCAGGGCGGAGAGAACTAGAGTCAGAAAGGGAGAGAACAGACCTGGGCGACAGAGATGGATGTGCACACAGAGACGGATGGTCGCCACCGTGAGGACCTGTTGCCCACCTCAGTTAGCTTCATGGGATCCAAATGCTTTACGAACACATCAACCCTCCTGAGAATGCTGTTTGGGATGACGCCCGGGGCTTGTGAGGAGGAGGGGAGGGGGAAGGGCGGTGAGGAGAACTATAGCACAAGGAAGGACAGGCCAGGGTAGAGGAGGTGTGCTGTCTCACTAGCCTGTCACCTGGAGTCAGGAACCTGAGTGGAAATACCCCGACTCTTCCTCCGTCTCCTCACAAAGGCCGAGCTCCACGCAGGCCTGGGTTGTCTGCTGTCCAGGGCCTGCTCAGCCTGGCCCACTCAGGACGGCCTCACCAGGACTCTCCTCCTGCAAACAGTGCTTGACTTCTGCCCTGCAGGACCCTCCCCATTCTCTCCCACCCTCACCTCTATTCTGCAGCCAGTTTCCCAAGGGGCATGTCCACAGCCTGGGCCATGCTCACAGTGCGGAAGGGGTTGGATTGTCTTTGAAGTTTTCCAAGAGGGAAAGCCGGCCAGTGGGCAGTTGGAGATCAAGGCCACAGCGTGACTGCAGACGGTCATTACAACCTCGCCCACCGCACTGGACCTTCAAACCCTGACATCCAGGAGGGCCTACAGGATCTCACAGTCTAAGGAAATCAGATGGGGCCCAGAAGAAGCCAGGCAGAGGCCAAGATTAAAATACGGCTAAGATAAAAAACTTATGTTCCTTCCAATTCTCCTTCTATAAAAGACATCTTGCCCCCATTTTAAAACCCACTCACACTAAACTTGCCCACCCAAGTGTAAATAGAACAAATCCTGTGGTCTGACTTCATAAACCTGGTCAGATGTACCTACCTATCTGCAGGTCCTAGAGTACAAAGATTCGCTGTCCTTCCCTTAAATATACCAGATCTATTTTCTCTCCCCTTGGCCCAACATCCACTTTCTCAGCTTGGATTACCGCCCCTCAGCTCTGCTGCCCAGGGCAGGCCCCCGCTCTAACACCAGCTGGTGGTCACTCACCTCTCATCCACCCTCCGTCCTCTTGAGGTCAGGGATGGTGCTATTCTGATTTCCTTTCCTGGAATTGTCGCTGGTGCCCAGCCTGGGGCTGGATGGTGCTCACGGAGTGAACAGGTACTGAATGAGGGTGCTTAGTCTCTGTTAAACAAGGGACGAGAGGGCCATGTGCTGACCCAGGAATGCAGGGACACTCCAGACGGACATTTGGGGATGGGGTGGATGATGGCTAAGTGGCCTTTGTCCTCTGCCACCTGAGGAACAAAGAGGCAGAGAGGAAGGAGCTGTGGAAGGAAGCAGTAAGAAGCCCCGTGGGGCTCCCTTACTCACCTGGGAGCAAGTCTCTGCCCTGTTCTTAAGGGGTCAGCGTGCTCTCTCCTCTTTTCTAAGGAGCTCAAAGGGGGCTGGGGTTATTCCATCTTCCTTCTCTAGAAGTCAGCAAGGGGTAAACTCAAGTTTCTGCAGAGGGAGAGACGAAGGCTAGAGGAAGGAAGGTCCCTTCACAAGGTGCCTCCTGGTGGCTCATACAGGACGCTGCCCTTGACTGACCTCCCACACTCCTCCAGCTCTGAGCACACGGCCAGGGCCCTGCCTGGGCTTATCTCTCCCAGGCATCCTCTTGCAGTCTTGGGCCCTGAGTTCCGGAGTGAGGCATGTAGATATATTTCCTCCTCAGTAGTCACAGTGACTTGGGGAAATTCCACAACCTGCCCTACGCACACACACGCCCCCCAGACCTAGGCTGCTGAAGTATTTGTACCCAGTTTCTGGAAACACCTGTGTGTCGGGGCCAGGGAGAGGAAGGGAGCATAGGATCCATGCAGATCCTGGACTTGACGTACCCCTTGGAGGGTGAGAGCCTGGACTGAGCGAGAGTGGAAATTTGGGCCGCCTCTGGCTCAGAGGCCCTGAGCAGGCCCCAGACGCTCTCCCTGTGGCCTTGTTGGGGAAACTCCTTTGGGCTGAAGTATGGGGTGAGGCCCGAGGCTGTGGGAGAGAAACGGGTGTTGGGAGGGACAAAGCAGGATTTCCTTCCACCTTCGGAGGCTGGCGGGGAACTGGGGGTCCCGAGGCCAGGTAGCTTGGATTCAAGCTCACTCCGAAAGGCCTCAGTCCCTTAGCCCAACTCTGGGCTTCACCTGTGTGCTCCCCACAGAGCCTGTTCCCTAGACAGGTAAGGGTGAGGGTGGCTTCCCAGAGAGCCAAGCAACCGCTCTCCCCACCCAGAGGGGCAAGTGGCAGGGAGCTAATGGCTGAGAAGAGCCAGCCTCAGGCAGGAAGGAAGAGGGGCCAGGGCCCACCCACGCCCTCGTGCCTCTCAGCCCCTTCTCCCAAGAGGGCACCTCCAGCCTTTCTGCCCTGCATCGTGCCTGGGTGCCCCTTCTCTGTACTTTTGGACTCCTGTTCTGTGTCCCCTTGCCTCGGGACCCCTCCTCATATGTCTACCCCATCAAGGCTGCGCTTGTTCTCGACACCCCCACTCCACACACAGGCACCCCCAGCTCGAGCACTGCTCATCCTTCTCTTATCCACCCAATTCTGTCCTCATACCAGGGCACTGTGAAGCTGTCCCTCCTTCAGAGGGACCAGCCCTGGCTACTGGAAGGGAAAAGAAGCCCGGTAGGAGAGGTAATACGTTTTCCTAGACACTTCCACATCCTCCCCCCTGACGGATCTAACTGGAGAATTTCAGGATGTTGGCTGCCTCCACAGACCTGCCCGTAAGCCATGAGATTGGCACATGCCAGTCATACCTGGCACTCAGCACATGTGGGCCTTTGACGTGCTTTTTTGTTGTTGTTGTGGATGGACACAATACCTTTACTTAATTTATTTTATTCATTTATTTAATGCAGTGCTGAGAATTGGATCCAGTGCCTCACAAGTGCGAGGCAAGTGCTTTGCCACTGAACCCCAGCCCCAGCCCCCAGCCCCCATTTCTTTTTAGATGTGGAAAATTTGAAACATAAGGAAAAATGAGAGTGTTCTCCCCCCCAAAGAAAATAACAGTCATTTATATTACCATCACCAATAATGAACTGTTACAGTATTCCAGCACATTTTCTCCTGTTTTTTTTTTTTTTTTTCATACTATATATGTTGCTTTTTAAAGTATGCTGGTTTAAGCAAATTGATTCCTCTCAAAAAAAAAAAAATTGGAACCCTCTAGGTGAGGCTCAGTCCTTCTCTTTAGGCTAGGTCTTTTTGGATAAGGCCCACCCATCCCCTGCTTCTTTTCTCTTTTCCCCAGAGATTTTCGTTGCTGTGTGCTTGGGGTGTGTTTTCCTATTTCATTGTTTCACTTTTATCCATGTGTGTATCAAGCACACGGCTTCATTTTGTCTGTTTGTATTTTTTCCTAGTGGTAAAATGTCACCTGTGTTGTCCCACAGCTTGTGTCCTTCCTCCCCAGTAGGGACTCGCTGTTGACAGGCATAGATCTGCGCATTTTAACGACCTCCTGATGGGCATCTGCCTGTTCCCAGAGCCAGCTGAGGTGGCATCCTGCTCCCAGCGCAAGTTCCTAGAGGTGACACTGTGGGTGATGGCCCCGCACAGTTTCCGTTTTACCAGGGGCAGGCAGAGTCCCTCGCTGTGGCCCTGCCACTCCCACTTACATCTGAGCCAGGAGACCCCTGGACCTGATAACCAGGTCAATTCCGGGGGTGGCTCACTTTTCTGAGTGTGGCCGGGGAGAATGGATCTCCGTGTTGCTTTTCTTTGGTTGCTGCTGAGGTTGAGCATATAATTTATTTATTTATTTTCTGGTTTGGATGCCAACTGCTTCAGTATCATTTATTGAATCTCTTTTCTCCATTCTGAGTTTAAATGCCAACACGTAATACGATTTAGTTCACATGCGCGTGGGTCATCGTGCTTACTCCTGCTGACCTGGCCCACTCTGGGTCAACACCGCGGGCCGGGCTTGTCGTTGCGCTTCACAGGATGCTGACATCACACAGCTCCGCTGCTCCTTCTCTGCCGATTCTCCTGCCTGCTGTGTCCTTGGTCCTTCTTCCCCTTGGCACATATGTGTGCTACGGGGAATGACTAATGAGCCTCCCTCCAAGCTTTGTCACGAGTGTTGGTGGGGGGGGGGGTTGTGTCCACAGTATAAGTGTCCTCACCCAAGAAGATCCACCAGCTGTTGCACCACACTGAGTGGACGTTTTAGTGACCTCAGCCTCAGGAGGGCTGGCTTCTGCAGAGCATCAGGTTTATCCTTCTCCTTTGGAGACTGGCTAATGAGTGTGCTGGGTGCTGTCATTCTGCAATCTAGAAAATCCAGAGCTGAGTGAGTGCTCCCTTAGCTCGAGGCGACGCCTCCCGGGGCTTCGGTCTGCTGCCCTCCTTCCTCCTCTGTCTTCCCTTCCTACTCTTATTCCCCCCCTTCCTATGCTGCGTCACAGGTGGCAGTCTGGGACACCACACTGTTTTAATTGTTATAGCTTCATAATACACTGACAACCACGTAATTCTGCTGGTTCCTGTCTGCTGATTCCCCTCCTGTGGTAGCAATGTCATCTCTGAAGGCAAAGTGAAAGGAAAGCACTTTGGGTGGTCCTGGGAGCTATCTGGGGCCCCATCTCTGTGTCCTGGGAGGTTCCAGGGGCTTCTGGGGCCTCCAGACTTTCTTCCCTCACCAGAGCCTCCTTCCCCTCCTCAGCCCATCCCATGTCAAGTGCCTGCCCAGCCAGCCCCGGCTCCCCTGCTGGGTCATGCTCACCCGCCTTGGCCTGTGCCTCGGGGAGAGACCCTGGCTGAGCTTCAGCTTCTGCTGCTGCCCTGGCGAGACCAGGATCCTCTCAGGCACTGGGGCCTGCAATAGCTTCCACCGACTGGGCTGTGACTCACCAGGGTGGGCCCCACCAGGCCGGGGTGACCCTGGTGGCCGAGCTGTGGACGTTGTTGACCTTTTTTTAAATTACTGAGAAAGGTTGTTTTGTGCAGCTCAGCCTTCAGGGTTTGAAGTTCCCAGCACAGCTGCTCTCATCCCAACCAGTCATTAGTGGGACTGTGGAATGGAGGTCTGGGAAGTGTTTTCTAAGAGGCAAATGCCAGAGAGAAAAGGGAACTAGACCGCAGGTCGAGAGGCCTGGGTCTGGTATGACGTCACCGCTTGCTGTCTTGTGACCTTGAGCAAATCTCTTTTCTTTCTTAACCTTGCAAAACAGGGACAACAGGACCCGGATATGAGGCTGCTTCAATCACTCTGTAATTTTGATGGTTCACCTTCCAGGTGTTAAGGACTCTTCAAGGTCACTGGGGGCACAGTGATGGGCCAGATGGCAGGGCTCCATCTTGTGGATCTTACTTGTATCCTAGTAAGCAAAAATAGGCAGCAACTATCAAATAAGCCAGTGAACAAGGTACCTTTGGAGACTGATAAGTACCATCAAGAAAACAAAACAGGTGACTCAAGGGAAATCACAGAGTGGGCGATCAGAAGGCAAGTGTCTGGGCAGGCACAGCCTTGACCTGGGCATACAGAGCCCCCTGGAGGTGGAGCCCGTGGGGTTTGCTGCTTGGGGGGACAGGAGTCAAGAGGCTGCATCCATGTTCAGACCAGACGGCTGTCCTTCTGGAATCAGACAGCTGTCTGCTTCCTGAGCAAGGCTGGGGAGCCCAGACTGGGGGCCGCACATACCCCGGGGCTCTCTGGGTGGATTTGAGCCCCTCAAGAGGTGCTCAACTGCGCCCTGCTCAGCTGAAGTTTACATTCTGCCACCAAAGCTTGATTTGTACCTGGGGAAATGCAGCTTTGCTGGCGGTGGGGTGTTCGGCTTGGTGACCACTGTGGTTGGAAGTAAGCAGTGGGCAGGCCTTGCTAGACAGCAGTCTTGCACAGGGTCTGCCACAGAGCCTGCCACCACAGACCAAACGGGGCCCACAGAGAGTCACCACTGGCATGTGGGGGTCTTGGTAACAGGGGCTCAACTCCTGAGTATGGTCCTTCCTCAGGATGAGTAGGGGAACAAGTCTTCTGACAGTCTCAGACTTCTGTATGAACATTTACATTTCCCCCCAAAACAGTACCCTATGAGAACAGAGATTGTGCAAAAATTCAGAGGACTGAAGTAACTTGACCAAGGTCACATTTAGGAAGTGACAGAGGCAACACAAAGTTTTTCTGCCATCACAGCCTACCCTCTTTCTACTCTCTCCAGGACAGCGGCTGAGGACTCCAGGTAGGGACTTACCCAAGAATGGAACCTTTAAAAACCAACTTGCCCTCAGGTCCCAGCTGGGAGATGACATCCAAGTGCACAGAGAGCCCTCCTGGGACACCTGGCTTTTGTCTTTGAAGCAGGGAATACAAGAGAAATTTGGACCCGGAATTGGGGGTAGGGTCTCAGGATTATGGAGTCACTCTGAATCCCTTTCCCTCTTTGGGTTATAGTCCTCTTAGCTCCAAGAGGAGGAAGAAGTTGGAGCAGATAAAAGGTCAAAAACCCAAAGGCCCCATTAACCCAGAACATGACAGGCAGAGCAGATGCAGGTTAAGGGTAGCCTCTCTCTCTGCCACTCATTGTCCCACTGTCATAGTAGAATGGGGACAGAAATGATTTTGCCTTCTATGGGCCCATATACAGCAGGCAAGCCACAGTGCAGCTCAGGGAGAAATGGCGACTGAAAGCCAGGCTGCACGGGGGACGGTGCCCAGACTCCACCTGGGTGGGGGTGGGGTGACTGCTGCCTGCCTCCCCTAACAAGAGCCACTGCAACCCTAAGGAATTTTCAAAATGAAATGGGAGTCTGGATTTAAAAACAGACCTCCTGTTTTAGAACTGCTATCCACAAATCCAAACCTGAAGTAAATGGGCTAACGGGTGAGGGGCAAACAAACAGAAGGCGCGACATCGCCGGGGACTGACCACACACCCCGGGCCACCCCAGCTTCCTCCTTGGTGGCAGGGTTGGGTAGTCTGACGATGCCGCAAGATAGATAGTCCTAAGGTGACGCATAATTTTGATGCAGTTCAAACGGCTGGGCCCCACACAGGCACAGACACCAGCAGGACAGCCGGGTCTCTGGCTGCGAATGGGCCAGGATGGCTGTGCTGGTGTGGTCAGGCTCAGTGTTCAGAGTGACCTATCGCCCTGTCCCCACTCGCTGTCATCATTTCATGTGTCCTGCCAATGTGATTACAGTGGTGTCGGCAAATGTCTACAGCCATCTCTGTGTTGGAAATTCTTCTAAAAGTTCTGTGTCTATCAGCTCATTGAATCCTCACGGCAGCCGGGAAGACAGATATCAATATCCTTCAGGGCAAGGAAACATACCCCAGCTGGGCTGGCAACTCCAAGCTGTTGGCCACTAAGATACCCCAGGGACACGGAAGGACTCCCAGGTGAGGAGTCACTCCTTGTGTTTTAAAGAAAAGACAACAAGTGCTTTCTGATGCCTTTTGAGGGCCAGTCACTTTACAGACCTGCTGATACAAGAACCCCAAGAGCTGCATTTTGTTATCCCCATTTTTAAAGATGAGGAAACTAAGGTCTGGGTAGTTATATAACACAACTAGAATCCTGAAGCTGGTGAGTTTGCACAGCTTGGATTTCAACTTCATATTGCACGGTGTTAAGTCCTGGGCTTGTCCTGCTGGATCGAGGACTTCCTAAGGCTCCACAAACTCCCTTCCGGAAACTCCATACCAGCATTACTTTTTTCTTTTTGGGATTTGATTACCGAGTGACAGTAAAAATCAACATGGTTGGTTAAACTAACATTATAAAAATGAAACAGAGACGGAATGATGTCAGCAAGATGGCAGACTACCACTTATTTTCCCACAAAGACAAGATTTAACAACTACCCAAGGAGAAAATAGCTCTGGCGAGTTCCAGAGAACAGCTAGGAAGTTGCAGTGCCCAGCAGAGCACAACAGCCGAGGGGGTCAGGGTAGGAAAGTCTAGGAAGCGTTTTCCATGGATCGCCCCATCCCAGGCTGGCCTAACTCGAGGGCAAGAGCTTTCTCTTTGGCTGTAACTTCCTGACACAGGAAAAGGAGAGCAGGAGGAACCCAGCAGCTTTCTCCACAGAGGTGCCAGCAGCTCTTGCCATGGTCACCACAGGCCATGCAGTCTTAACCAATGCTGACCCCAGCTGAAGGATCTGCCTAAAGCGCATACCACTGTGCTCCGCTTGAGCCAGAACCCCCACTCCACAACTCCCAGAGCTGCCTCTGGGCCCTGCTGGGGCTGGACTCGCCACCACACACACGCATACCAGTGTCCCAGCCCTATTGCTGCTGCCCCACGTATGCCTGCCCATTTTTGGTCTTAGCACCACCAGTGCTCACGCACCAAACCTGGTGTTGCTGCCTGTCCCCAGAATAGGTACCTGTAGGCCCTGTGTATTAGTCAGCGTTCTCTAGAGGAGAAGAATCAATAGGAAGTATAATTATAAAAGGGGGACTTATTAGGTTGGCTTACTTGACCAGAGCTGGATAGTCCACAATGGCCGTCTGCAGGCTGGAGAGCTGGGGGAACCAGTAGCTGTGCAGTTCAAGAGGCTGAAGCCCCAGACCAAGAGGGATCAATGGTGATACCCTAGTCCCCAGATCAATGGCTTCTGGAAACTCCCTGGAGAAACACTAGCAGAGTCTGCTTTGAAAAAGTGAAGAAGCAAGAGTCTGATACCTTCAGATGATTGTAGCAGCCATCAAGAACCCATTCAAGGGACTGGAGTCGTGGCTCAGTGGTAGAGCGCTTGCCTGCATGTGTGAGACGCTGTGTTCATCCTCAGCACCACATATAAATAAATAAATAAATAAAGATCCATTGGGGGGGAATATATATATCCCATTCAAGAAGAATCTAGCTTGGGCTGGGGATGTGGCTCAAGCGGTAGCGCGCTCGCCTGGCATGCGTGCGGCCCGGGTTCGATCCTCAGCACCACATACAAACAAGGATGTTGTGTCCGCCAATAACTAAAAATAAATATTAAAATTCTCTCTCTCTCTCTCTTAAAAAAAAAAAAAAGAATCAAGCTTGCATCTCTGCTACTTCCTTGTTCTTCCACCTTTTATTCCATCTAGGCTATCATCCTATTGGATGGTGCTGCCCATGATTATGGAGGGTCTCCATTTCAGTTGGCTATCCCACATGCCAATCATTTCTTGACACACCCTCTTTCTTGTCACACCCTCATCGACAGACCCAGAAGCCTCTTAATCTTGGGCATCTCTTAAACGGATCAAATCCCCAATTCAAATTAACCATTATACCCTGGAATCAGTGTCCCTGCACATGGCACCTCCCATATCTCATCCAGCCACCACCCTTAAGCCCACTCATAGGTAAAGGTCTTTCTCCACCAAAGCTAGCCCATAAAATTGGGAAGACTAACTGTTCTTAGAATGTTCAGACATCAACCCAAGGCTACAAGGAACACCCAAAAACCAGGGAGCCAAAACAGTACCAAAATATACAACATACAATATAAATATACAATCCCAAAGTAATGGAATTTACAAATTGCCTGACAAAGAATTCAAAGTAATTGTCTTAAAGGAGCTCATCAAGCTACAAGACAACATAGGTAGATAATGCAACTATGTCAGGAAAACAATACTTGAGCAACATTAGAAATTCAACAAGAGACTGAAATCATTAAAAAGAACCAAACAAAAGTTCTGGAGTTGAAGAATACAAAGAATGAGGTGAAAAAAAATTTCAATACAAATCATCTACAGAAGGTTTGGTTAAGCAGAAGAAAGAACCAGCAAACTCTAAGGCAAGTCATTTGAAATTACCTAGTCAGAGGAGAAAAAAATGAAAAGGAGTAAGTATAACTTAGGGGATTTATGGAGAATGTCTAGAGAGCCAATATATACATGTCAGAGTCCCAAAAGGAGAAGAAAGAAAAAAATAGGTATAAAGTTTATTTAAAGAAATAAAATGGCTGAAAACTTCCTATAATTCAGGAGGGAAATGGACATTTAGATTCATGGAGATCAGAAGACACCAAATAGGATCAACCCAAAGAAGAGAACAGCAAGACACATTATAATCAAATTGCCAGAAGTCAGGAACAAAGAGAATTTGAAACTAGCAACAGAAAAGCAACTCATTATATATAAAGGAAGCTCCACAGCCCCATGGGCATATTTCTCAGCAGAAACCTTGCAGACAAGGAGAGTGGAATATGCTCAAAGTATTGAAAGAAAGAAACCACTGCCAACCAAGAATACTGTGCACTTCAGATTTAAGAATATATGTAGGCTGAAAGTGAAGGAGTAGAAAAAGATATTCCATGAAAATGGTAAACGAAAGAAGGCAAGGACAACTATACTTGGATCAGACAAAATAGGTTTTAAGGAAAAAAAACCTGTCTCTAACAATAAAGAACATATTTTATATAATAATAAAAGGGTCAATAGGAAGATACAAGAAATATAATATATATGCACTTACCATCAGAGTACGTAAGTATATAAAGCAAAAACAGCTAGAGCCAAGAGAGAAATTGACAACAATACAACAATAATAGGAGGCCTTAGTATCTTAGTTTTAATAAGGTATAAAACACTCAGATAGAAATAGTAGATAAATAGATGACTTGAGCAACACTATAAACAAAGTAGTACTCACAAACATGCAGAACTTTCTACTGAACGGTTGAATGTACATTCTCGCCCAGTGCACCTGGAAAAGTTTCCAGAATAGATCACAGAACAAGACTTAAAAGATCAAATTCATTCCAAATATATTTTCTGACCACCTGGAATAAAACTAGAAATCAGTGAGAGTTTATAAAAAAGGGGAAAAAATCACAAATACACGGAAATTAAATAACACATCCTTGAGAACTATTGAGTCAAACCACATTAGAATTCAGCAATCCCACTTCTAGGTAAACATCCACAGGAAGTAAAATGAATATCGCAGAGACGACTGAATTCCCACGTTTGTTGCAGCATTGATTCACAATAGCTAAGAAATGGACATGACACAATGCTTATTGACTGATAAAAGGATAAAGAAAAATAAGCCTATATACACACAATGGAATGTTGACCTTTTAAAAGAAGAAAATCCTGTTAGTTGCGACACAAAGTTGAACCTGGAGGACACTGTGCTGAGTGGAATAAGACAGTCACAGAAAGACACACACAACATGATTTCACACAAGTGCGCCTTATAAAATACTTAAAATTATAAAGGCAGAGAACAAAAAGGCAGTTGCTGGGGGCTGGGGGAAAAGGGAAATGGGAAGGTGTTGTTCAAGTGTCCAAGTAACAGTTACAAAAGATTATCAAGTTCTGGAGATTAATGCACAGAAATGTGAAGAGAATTAACAATTCTGTTGTATTCTTGAAATTTGGTGAGACATTAGATATTGTGTGTTTTACACACACACACACACACACAGAGGGGAAAAATGAGAACTATGAGTATGTGAGGGGATGGATTTGTTAATTAGCTTGGTTGCAGTGATGAGATATATATATATGGATGTGTGGATCTCAAGTCAAGTTGTATACCTTAAGTACTTAAAATTTTTACCTGTTAGTTATATCTCAATAAATCTGGAAAAATTAAATGAATAATAATGAAAGAGAACAAAAGAGCAAAGAACATATGGGTATGAAATAGAACAAAAGAGCAAAGACGATATGGGTATGAAATAGAAGAGAAGGTGAGACAAACTGCCTTTTTAGGTGAAACTGGTTTCATGTTCATGTGTGTAATAT